>NC_139256.1:49506511-52461511 GCF_977018435.1 Lepisma saccharinum
TAAGGATGTAACATGTACAGTTTGTTACCTTCGACGAACGTGGAGATTCTCTGCTGATTGGGAACGCTGTTGATTTTGATGGCTTGCAAGGTGAACAATTTGGCGAATTTAGTGTCGACGCCGAGCAGATTACTGTGAACGTGTCCGAGTTTATTTTCGATGGGCAGCAAATGCTCGACTATGGTATCCGTTACGGCAGAAAACGACGGTTTGATTTTCACTTCCACGTTCAACTGCTTGTAGTTTTCGTTGAGTTCTTGCAACTTGGCACCGAAAGAGGCCAGCGTCGATTCCTGCGTGGATTCCAGCACTCCAACTTGATCTCTGATGTTGACGACGATGTTCTGAAGGTTCTCGACTTGATTCAATTTTGAGCTTTTCTCGGTAAGATCGTTCACGATGCTTCGCATCTCTGTAAACTGCGTGTGAAGATCCGCGACGCTCTGCGAAGTGGGCAGCGTCGACACCAGCGAACTAATTTCATCTCGAATCTGTTCCACGTTCGCCGTTTCCGTTTCTAGTCGTTTCAGCATTCGAGATATGTTCCTTTTCAAAACGTGCAATTCTTTGGACCCTACTCTACCCTACCCTACTCTCGAGATCGCTCAACGAACTTTTGACGTCGCTCGAATCGGATAGTGCCGTCACCGCCGTTTTCAATTTTTCCAAATCTTCGCTCGAAGGCACGCTCGTCCGTAACGATTCCAAGTCACCCTGTATGTTGTCCAGTACGTGATGAAAATGAGCAAGATTGGATTCGACGTTCAAATTTTCTAAATACTCGATCTTCTGCTAAACCGTGCTTAACGTGTCTTGTATGCTCGTCAACGCTCTTGCTTCAGCGTGAATATTTTTAATTTCTTCGTTGATCAACTCCAGAGACGCCTGAAGCGTAGCGATGGTGGTTTGAATGTGTTCGAAATCTTGATAAGCCTCCAATTGAATTTTTATGTTCGCGACGCTTTTACCGATGACCTGCAGTTCGTCTGACGATGGTAGGTTCGTCATGGTATCTTCCAAAGTCTGCAACTTGGATTTGATTTCTTCCAACGTGCCGGTGAATTCTTCTTGTAATTTGGAAACGACGACATGCAAGCGTTCTGCGTCTATATCGTTCACGACGGTTTGAAGTTCAGAGAAATTCTTTTCTATTGCGGAAGTTCGTTCTTCGATTTCGAGTTTCAATTTTTCCAAATCTTCATTTTTCGATTGAAATTGCTGTAATTTGGCCAAATCATTTTGAAGCGAATCCACGCTCAACTGTATATTTTGAACGTTGTCGTAAGAAGGTACGTCGACATAATTTTTTATCAGCGTCTTCAGTTCGGAATCGATTTTCAGAATGGGGTCGAGACATTGCGTTTGGAGCGTAGCGATTTCCGACTCTAAACTTTTGTTTAAGGACTCCTGCAAAGCGATCAAATCGCTCCTCAACTTCTTAACTCGAACGTCCAGCATGAGAATCTCTTCTGCGTGGTCTACACGCTTGGTGTTGCCGTTAGGCATCGTTAGGCATTTTTGGTTAACGGTTATTTATAATAGGATAGACGATTCGTAATTCTACGAAGAGAGGAACGAGTTTGTCGTAATCTCCTAGGAGTTCCACGTAAAGATAATCTCCTGCAGACACATCATACGTAATGTTAGAAAGCATCTTGTCGTGCTTGATTCGAACAATGTTCTTGCCGGTAGAAATTTTGATTTCGAATGCGTTTTCCGGATTCACGGTGATTTGAAGTTTCCCGTCGATCGGAATTTCGTAGAAATGTAAATTGTTATTGAAGACGTAAAACATCTTGCCCACATCGTCATTCAGTTTCGTCCAAATACTGTTGAGGTGTACAATTAGTAAACCATTGAGTTTAGATAACACGGAAGGTAAGAGGTTATTGGAATTTGGTGGTGCACTTTCCATGTTGATCTGTTTGCGGAAGCCAAAGAGATTCATTGTCCTTGTTAATTATTTAAATTTCTACACACTGTGCCTTTTGCCATTCTTCAAAAACATAAAAAGAAAAAGAGAAGATTTTATCTGCGGCGATGCAATTCAAAAGGCTTGAACCTGTAATTATGTCATTAAATCAAGATGAAGAAGAAAAAAAAAGTAAGAGTTGAATTTAATGAGCCTCGGTTTGGAGCGGGCTTAACGACATAATAACAACTCTTACTTTTCATCGCCCGAGGGCCCCTCTTTTCCTCCGTATATTTTGAAGAATGGCAAAAGACACAGCGGACTTCATGGCTATGCGGTTACAGTTAGTTAACACCCGTCACATTTATTGCTTCTATTGCAGTGGCCCCACTCTCTCGTGTGAATTTCACGCTCGAGAACGCGTAGCTTATTGTCTCGGCCATCGAGTGCTACTTTGGTTACACGGGTCGTGTACAAATCATGCAATTTACTTGCAATGCGATGATCAGTGCTAAGTTGCCTTTTACCATGAAAAAGGCATTCCTTGTAGTCTTGCATGCTAAATTTGCTGGTACTTATTTTTCCCACCCCCTTCGCTTTCTTGATCTCTTTTTCTTCTGCAATCTTTACACAGTACATTTTGGCACGAAGCCCCGCAAATTCGATGATGTAATAACCAACCGCTTCATCTTTGAACTTTCCTATGATCATTTTATTTTCTGTCGAATGCAAGAGATGGCCTGATGGTAAGTTGCTAAAATCAAACAGATGCTTCATCTTAGTCAGATCATGTTCGAGGCTTGGTGTTTGGATTAGAAAAACAAAGCTATCCGTGTCAATGTAACATATTTGGATGTTATCTCCATAAAAAGGTTGAAACTGATCGTAGTACGATTGGTACATGTGCAATTTTGATAGTTCAAGGACGGTAGCACCTATGGCAATCGGCTTGTTGAGCATCACTTGCTTCTTGTTCTTCTCGACGAATACTAGATTCTCGTCGAAAATGGTGAAGTTTTTGAAGTAGGGGGACGCGACGATCTTCTCAAATTTCTTTTCGTCCGTGACCAACGTTGCGTCGATGTAATTACGAACGTTTTCCATCGTCTTGCCGTAGATGGCGTTGTTAAACAGTTTGTACAGATCCTTGTCTGCAGGCGATGTCGATTGCGCTCTGCGTTGCGTGTTCTCGGCTATGTAGGGTTCGAGCCACCTACTCTGTCGGAACTTCAATCCTCTATGAACTTTCTTCAGCTGCAAACCGTGACTTATGTAAAATTGGAGGAGTCGGTAGTGCAGAACGTAATTCCGCTTGTTCTCCATGCTTAGTATTAGTTTTGGCTCCGATGATCCTCCAGGTGGCTTCTCTTTGGTGGGGGCCAGGGCCAATCCGTGATGTTTCTCGTGAAGCGTTTCGGGATAATCGAGATCCACTTCCAAGAAACAGCCCCATTCGTTATCTTCGCTCCAGTTGAGAAAATCCTCACAGGAGAGTTCCTCTTTGGTCATCCACGCGTAGTCGCTGATGGGAAGACACTGGGACATGGAGTGGCCATACAGGTTGTTGACATCCCAGTAGACGATGTAGGTGTTGGGCTTCGATGCATCGTAACCAGGCGTATGAGGATTGTTTGCCTGAGCATGGCGTCGAGGTCATTGGACGATGCCACCGCGTATCGCACTCTCCATGAAGGCATACTGTTCCTTCTCTGCGATGAGCCCCAGTTCCACGTTGGTGTATTTCATCATCGATTCCCAAGTCAATCCCGGCGTCGTGAAGAAATACGCAGGATCCAACTTGTAGATCGAGATGCATCTCTTGCGAAACGATTCGAAAATGTCCATGAGGAGAGTCACGTCCAATTTGAGATAGAGATCGTGATAATCACGAAAAGTTTGGCAATTGAAGGCCGTCCACACACTACGAGCGTGTTCGTAGTCCTCTTCGGAACAGACGTCCTCCGTGAGATGAGAATAAAATGCCTCCCGGGGTGGAAGTTCCGTCTCGTCAAATTTGTCGAAATCCTTGACGTACTCGTAGGGGTAGACGCCCTTGCGACGCAACAGATTCAAATTTTTATCTCTCCCCGAAAAACACATTTGCTTGGTGGCCACAAGATCTTCGTCGCCAAGTTGAGCTGCAAGGGTGGCCAGGCTGGAGGACAGAAAATTGTAAGAATCTAGGATTCGCACTTCCACACTTCCTCCAGCCTGGAGAGGGATCCACACCCTTACAGCAATATACTTCTCGCTCGTTCTCGGAATAATCCTGATTCGAGTCGTGATGTTGTACAACTCCTTGACGAACAGATGCGTGTCGTACTTCTCCGTGTAGTGCAGAAACACGGCAACGAAATGCGACTCCTTAATCTTGAGATTGCACGAATTACAGATCGTGCTCAGGAATAATCCATTCTGGTGGTCATGGTGTACGACCTTGTGATTTTCGGGGGAGAAAGCCTGGTTACACTCCGCGCATCTTGTCGCCGTGTCATGTCTCCGCTGTTGTTCCGTCGTGAGAGCAGGTGGAGAAACGTAAGAGCCTTTCAGGCTGGGTGCAAGTTCTCTCGCGCATTCCGCTATCTTCTTAACAAAATGTTTTGCCGCATCGGGTCCGCAATACAAGATGACATCATTCAATTTTTCTCCGTAGATGGAGAAACTACAAGGCTCGTAGTGAAAAATTTGTATCGTGCTTGAGGTAGAGGGATCAGGGTTGCAAGACGTCATGGGAACTTGGAAGCTTTCAAAGTCGGCATAAAGGACAGCGGGATGGTGGAGAAGAGCCTGATGTTTCTGAAATTTCATCTTCGTTCCGGGTTCCGGCATGACATCTTCGGGTTCTGCATTCACGGAGCCAAAACACTTGTGCTGTTCTTTCATCTTCTTTCCCACGCGAAAAATTCTCAAGCATCGATCGCAAATTTCGATCTTATCGCGATTCTTGCTCATCTGTCTTCCTACTAATCGTGAGAAATTGCGTATCAAACTATAACGGCCATCTACAAGCAAGAGTAGAATTACATTATTCTGGCTTCTCGCAGGTCTTAACACACGATTGTTGTCGCAATCGTCAACCCCAAACACAGAAATATTGATATCTTCTCCTTTTTCCTCTCTATAGTTTTTTTCAAATTGATCGATCTTATTCAGGGGCACAGGATAGGAAATTCCTCGCATGACATTCTTGTATTTCCTCTCGTATCGTCTGTAATTGGACAGGCGTTCGGGGTTAACATTATTAGCCGGGTGTAATGCGGCGATGACAGACCATAGGAAACTGTTCTGATCATTACTTTGTATGTTCAACACTGCATTTTGCTTTTTTTTTTGTTTTTTTTGAGCGCTGCGTAAAGGTTTGAAATTGCAGACTCGAAGCTGTAACATGTGACTGCGACCGCAAAGACTCCATCCACTTCCTCTACCTTCAAACTCTTCTTGTTTTTGTCCCAAGTGCTCGAATAGCCGTGTCACAATTTCCTCCAGATCGTCGTGATTGCCCTCGTGTAAGCCTTCACACCCTACGTAAAAGCTGAAAGTGCTTGACTCGGACGAGACAACTTTCTCATACAGCAGGGTCAAGACGAGATGAATTTTAACTGCAACATTAACGAGGCAATCACGTCATTTATCGACTACCAGAGATTTCACATTGTCGAGGAAGGTGCTCGAGTCACACTTTTCCTCGCTTCCAGATTTATACGTCATGATGCGTGCACTTTTATTCAAAGCACCGCCTTCATGCGCATCAATGCGATATTTCTTTGCCGGCGGGACTACGACATCATGTTCCGGTAGACGACATTTTTTCAAATGCTTCGAGATGTTCGATTTCGAAATCAATTTTCCGCAGTTGCGACATGCCACTTTCCCGCAAAGACCGGAGGGGCCTGGTTGCGATTCCATTTTTCCTCTGTTATTTATATATATACAGAGAAATTTTTTGGGGGGGTTGTGGTGGTGGTGGTAGGGGAAAGCGCACTGAAACAGAAGGAAAAAAAGTTGAAAAATGCTAGACATTTTTTTTCCTTCCACAAGTACATATATATATTAGTCGCGAACAGTGCACACACTGTTGTAGGAGGTGTGTGTGTCAATTTTTATGATTCCTCTGAATATGTGTGTGTCAGACGCAAAACAAAATAAATATATATATATATCATGAAAAAAGAACTTACCTTTCAAGAGAAAGATAGAGAGACTTCAAAATGAAACTTGTAGCTCACTAAAAACTTCCTATGTATGTATACTGCCAGACAAACAAATTAAAGAATACTGAACTGCCACGATTGACGTTCACTATGATAATGATGTACAAAAGGAGAAACTGGTGTGTTGTATAGGAACCCCACCCACACGACCCCCTTTGGTTAAAACACAATATCCTAGCAATGAACCCCCTTGACCGATTCACTCATGCATGTGGTAGAAACGAACAATTCTATACTTTTTTTTTCAACCAAAGACTTTTGTGATGCGCACAATATCCTGTGGGGGCAAATAGCAATGAACGGGCGTTGACAGTTCCACCCATGCATGTATTGTCGATCATTTTTCCTCGGTCTCTATTCCACGCCCCGTCAGGGTGTGGTGTGTGAAACGGGCGATCCCCCCAGCACAAAACTCAACCATGCCTGAAACAAAGCATCCACTTGTTTCGTGCTTGTGATTCCATAAAAATTTCCACGTGTAACAATGCAGCTTTTTTTTTTGGTCGAGCATAATGTGGATAGATAAACTTCCAAAGCGGATGTTGTTGCGGGGCTCGCTTCCGCCGCATCCTCCTCGGATTGGATCGTTATCAGGGATGTGGTGGATTCGTCGTTCAGGACTGTGGGAAAGCTGAAAAAAAATAGAATCTCTTCGGGCGGAAGAGGATGCAAGCTGAATGGGTTCGGGGAGGGGTTGCTGTGGATGTGGCGGCGGCGACGGCGTGGCGGTCGTATGCGTTGAAGCTGGTAGCAGCACGGGTAGTACTGCGATCAATTCTTGTGAATGTGATGATAATTCTTTCGAAAAGATAACGTTACCCAAACGAGTGCACGCTTCCAAAAAAAGATAAAAAACTTGTGAGCAAAATTGTGAATCACTCCAATATGCGGGCACGGAACAAAAAAAAATTGGTCAGGTTTCGAAGCCACGATGAACGTTCAACACCTGTCGTCGTTTTCAAAATTGCATTATTGTATGATGTCAGTTTTGGAAATGCTTGCAATATACTTTGCACGTTGCGTGAAAACAATTATTTCACCTCGGACGAAACAATTATTTCTCGCTGTGCAAGCTCCGGGATGGCAGCTAACGTTTGAGTTGATGCTCTCAACGAATCGAAAATTGATTTCAATTTTTCCAAACCACTATCGAATGACATTCGGTAATTTCGAATTTGCGCAAATGCTTCTGGGTCGGTTCGAAAAATAGTTTGGTCCGTGATGAAAATATTACATTGAGCGATGAAACACAATTTCTCCACAGGGACGGGAAAAGTTTTACCGAGCGTCGCTATCCACGCGAACATTAGAAATTGCCTGAATGCCTTGGGGGCTTTGCATAGGATTATCGATTTTCGTTTTAGAGAATAATCTATGTAAGATTCTAGCATTGAGAATGAACAACGTTGATTGAATTTTTGACAACATTCGCAGTACAAATCCAAATTGGTGATGATTTGGCCGCCGTCGCGCACCCTGTCGAGGTTATATAGGGGCCAGGGATCCTAAAAAAAAAAAAACAACAATTATTATTTTGTTTGTTTGCTTGCGTCACAATACGGAAAAAATAATGAGAGGCATACGCGGGCGCGTGTGCGTGTGTGTGAGGCACATTGTTCCTGAGAGGTTTACAAAGGTCACGATATATATAAACATTTGGTCCCGGGCTTGGAAAATTACGATAAGTTGCATTCGTACTTCTCGTACTTCAAGGATGAGAAAGTGAATTTACTCGTACCGGCTTTTCTGCGCCGTGAAACATCGTCAGCGCAATAAATGAGGCGCGGAACGTGGAGAGAAAGTGAGATTTTGAGGTTTCGATGCGATTTTCTTAGAGGTCGAAAAATCAGGGTTGCAGTGGGAATCACATTTGTGATCTACTTCCTAAGAATCCACAATAATTACATCTAACTTGCTTTCAATAACATTTTCCTTTTTCATGAGTCTTTCCACATTCATAACAAATCCATTGTCTTGAAGTTCCAGGTTTCTCATTAACTGTGCTCTTTTCAGTCTGATTATTAAAGATAGTTTTCCTATTGGAGAAAGCTTGGAAAGGTTTAGACTTGCTTTCATGAAGATTATGTACATTATAATCAGTAGCAAAACCTTCTTTTTGATGGAATAGCCGTACATCATTCTCAACCATTTATATATTCACGGCAATGTCGCAAGCTTTAAGAAAGGAAACGTCGCACTCTGATAACAATTTCTTTCTTGTAACTTCACTGTTAACGCCAAACACCAGCTGATCTCTAAGCATGTCATTTAAGAATGCTATAAAGTTACATTTAGTAGCTGCATGTTTAAGAGAAATAATATATTCTGATACAGTTTGACTTAACTTTTGCTTCACAAGATGAAAACGGTATCTCTCTGCAACAACATTATGCTTCGGTTGAAAATGATTCAACAATAAATCTTTTATTACTTCGTATGTTTTACTAACAACAGAATCTGGAGTAACTAAATCCCTTTTCCTTTGGAATGCCATTAGCAACACAAATCTATTCAAACCGCTCTAAATACGAATCAATGTTACCTTTATCCACATCGAAAGGTTCCAGAATCTGTCCTTGAATCATATACATAGTCGCCAATTTGTTGTATTACCAACCACGGTAATATGATATAGTAAATCATGTGGGTTCGATTTTATACAAAATTATAATTTAATCCATAAGTAAGAATATACATACAACATGGCTAACTCCATGCTTGACAATCCATAATCAACAAAACAATTGAACATCTATATTCAAAGATATAATAACAGAATGCAATACGTATATGTATGTTATTGAGTTTCTTTGTATTATACCCCGCCCGAAACAAAGTTAAAGTACCTACACGTGTGATTGCAAGTACGTTTAGTTCCACGCCTACGCGCATTTGCGTATTATTAATATAAGAAATGGTCGAACAGTTAACAGTGTTTACCAGTTTTCGATGTTTAACAAATGTAAAAGAATAATCATGCTTAAACGCTTTTCGAAATCATTTTAAATACAGATGTCTGAAAGATATGTGCAATCAAACCATGACCAGTATTAATGGAAGGACTATTATGCCTACTCATTTTATACAGGCACACTTTGTGCTTGGGGGAAGTGGGTGGTCAGACGAGGCACTTTCTGCCTCTCCCAAATAAATCAACATTACGTTCTTACCTCCCAGCAGCCACTTACGGATAACAACTTTTTACTTTAGTATGAAATTTTAGACTAAATATTTGGTCAAAATTGCCGGGTTTTCCCTCAATTTTGCAAAAAATATTTCTTGCTTGCTTCGATTGTAATATAAACGTTTCTACACGTCACATTATTTTGAAAGAATTGGCGACCTATTCAATTAAATTGTCCCCTACATAGCTATTTCTATTTTGTTTATTTTACGTCGCTGGTCTATTTCGTGAATGAATCGAGACAATGAGGTGGAATGATAAAATGATGAAGGTACAAACAAGATAACCATGACTCCATATTATCGCGTTTATTCTTTAGATTTACTTACACCACGGAAAATTGTGAAAAAGTATTAACGCAATCTTTCAAAGCAGAATTTTGGTAATTGTTTGAGACCCTCAAGATTGGCCCATGTAAGCAATTGGATCTCCGACGCTGTGCTTCTTGCTTGAGTGCGAGGGGACGTCAAGGGAGGGAGGGGGTTGGTGAGGCCGTTCCTGGCTGATTCCAGGGTTGCCGCTTGAAAGTACGGAAAGGAGGAAGACTATGCTATTCCTGTTTTATCTGTGTTGGTAATATTTCAGAGCATATGACCTGAAAGCGAATGATTGTCTCCAGTCGGATTAAACATTATGGAGACTTGAGTTTGAACTCCAATTAAAAAATTAACCAGTAGAGCTACGTATTTAAATTTCGTCACGATTGAACCACACGTTTTTTATTTACAGAGACATTCAAAGAGAGCGTAGTTTGAAAAACACCAAAAAAGCGGATTTTTTTTTGTTCTCACGACGATAACAAATTGAAAGCATACTTGAAAGAAAATTAGTTATTACAGCTTAACTCAGAATTCAATAAGTTAAGTGGTTAACTTTTAATTCTAGTGCAAACTCGAGTAGCCATAATTTCTAATACGACAGTAGTTCGGCGGAATCTTTCTTTATTGTTTCCTTTATGACGCAGTGTTTGTGCGAGGGATCGTGATGATTAGATATAAAGAGATATCACTGTTCGTTAACAGCACATGTTAACGGCTTGTCAACAAATCGCCTGTTCTCTGTCACCTTAACACATTTTAAGTCTAAGCACCTTTCAACTCATTCAGCAAAGTGTCACGATGTTTTAACTTGATATATAAATAGCAGGTATTAACATACTAATTAGTTTCATAATTGAAATGAATAATAGAAATATGGGCACACATAACACGTATGCAAAATTTAAAACTATTTACTAAATTGTGTTTCAAATCGGAGAAACTTGAAGAATTCAATTTATCATCATAATTATTTTCTATCCTTCACTTTCCGGTCTCGGATAGGAGTCTTGAGGCTTGGACCTCTTCCTCTCGCAGAGCGGTGAGTGCGAAGTCACCTATACCAAACATTGCGAATATTTTTCGGGTGAAGAGACACAGCATAGAATTGTTGCAGTAATCAGGTCATCTTATCATATTATGCCCTATAACTCCACAGTCCACACTCCATTGAAATTCAGTCATGGCGCAATGCTCAGGGAACAGCTGTACCTTTACTGCATAGGCAGGTCTCTAGCTTCCCCCTTCCCATCATGGAGGGAGCTGCTGCTATGCCACTGGTCACCGCTGAAACCTACTTTGTTCTTTTTTATGTCTTATATTTTGTTCAGTTATAAGCCCACGAAATGATTCCCTGTTCCAAAGGGACGTGGGGGGGGGGGGGTGATGGACTGTTAGGTTACTTTGTGCAGTTATGGACAGCACGAAGCTTTGTCGTCTGCCAGGCAGGTGTCTTTTAGAAGTTATTTGTATTTGATATTTATTATTTATTTTACGTCGCTTTTCTTCCACTTTTGGCAATTCACGACGATGAATCCTGATTATGTTAAATGGATGAAGAGACACTTACAAAACAGCCTCGTCCAGGCTGACGGGACTCGAACCCGGAGTGTACGATCACCCAACGCACTTAAGAACGGAGTCGAACTTTTAGAAGTAAGGAAATTCATCTTTTCACACCATATTTCTCAGGAAATTACGTTACGACTATGCGTCAATCAGTGATTGAAAATATGAATATATTTTAACTGACATTAAAAGTGTTGTTGAAAAGCCGTAATTTCTTTCTTTAAAAATATGTGTTTCAAAATATGCATGTAGGTGTAAGAATATAATTTATTCGGTAGGTTTTTATAACTAGAATTATATATCTTAAAATTGATTTGGTGTTTTAAGTCCACTTTATGCACAGTAAGGCTAATTGGGACTGGACCTACAGTTGAAAGTGGGATCCGAACCACTATGTGCCTCCACCGGGTATCGAACCCTGGACCCCTTGATTACAAGGCAACGACGCTACCACTGCGCCATCGGGAAGGCCTATATATCTTAAAACTTTGTTGAAGAGTTTGTTTCATGTTCTAAGATTAATCTTTCATATTAATATGATACTTTTGGAGGTTAAGGTTTTAATTTTCAACCTCAAATTCTCAATCGGTTGTTCGGCGTAGCTTTAGGGTAAAAAACAGAACACTGAGCGGCGCATAATATGATGACGTATTACCCTAAAGTTGCGCCATTTGGGACGCACTACTGTGCTTTCTGTGACGCCAGCTGTTCTGTTTGGGTCCGTGACATCGATACAAAGAGATAACGGCCAAGGAAATTCAAGGCGACAGAAAAAAAAGCACCACGAAGAGCTTGAAATGTAATGCATGCACATAAAACAGCACATAAAAATTCGGAAGGAAAAATTTAAATACTTTATTTTTTGTTTTCAGCCACTGCCAACTGCCATACATAATCATACAACCATCGAAAAATCCTGTTTTCTGAAAATTTTTACTTTTAGTGCTGTCAGCGTATTTTTTATGATCATGTGATCCTGAGTGGCTGTCTCTTGATATGTATTACAGTTCCCGAGAAACAGTTTGTTACTTTGTAACATTGTATATCTCACAATTATAATACAATAATATGTTGAAGGGGTGTAAGAAGCAACCCTTTCCGAATACATCATCATGTCAATCTCTCTTCCACGTAGATCAGCCTCGACTACGTTGTGCAGAAGAAGGACTGCATTCACAGTCAATATAATCCTCTGTGGGGTTTGCGTTATATGTTTGTGATTGTCCCTTCTCCATTTCTAACATTCATTTGCATCCTCGCAATTAGCCAGAAATGGTAGAAATGCAACGTTAAATAAACTAAATCAACTAACAATAAAATGCTCTTACAAGGGAGGTTATCCAAGTGTCGCCCTCCAATTTCCATGACTCTTGGCTGTGTATAGAGGGGCACAAATGAAGATACACGTGTTTTTGTGTTTCAGCTAAAAAAGAGGGTTATAGGAGGCAACCCCCCCCTCAAATGTAAAGATGAGGAGAAATTGAAGTGGGAATCTGACCCCGAAAGCACGGAAGAAACAGGGGGCATAGGGCCCCTCTATACACCTGCCAAGTTTCATGGAAATCGGAGGGGGACACTTAGATAACCTCCCTTGTTAGTGTAGCATAAATTGCATAACATATATGTGACGTTTCGAAAGATGGTATTTTGAATTTAGTAATCCCCCCTCCCATGCCTTTCATTGCCTCGAATGCAAATATTCCTTACGTTGCTCAACTAACATTTTCCCCCTAGGATAGTGAAATGATCCACATTAATGAAGCGACAGAAAAAAATCAACGTATAGCCTATTAACGTTAATCTGAGTCGCTTTTCTTTAGTTAATCGTTAATGAGCATTAATGGTGGAATGCTGAAATAAATGATAGAACGAACACAATGGCATATCCATGCCTTTCTCAGGATTCTAAATTAGGGCTTCTGGCTTCGTACCACTCCTTCCTGGAGGCAGCAAGATAAAACAAATTAATAAAATACAGTTGATTTGACTAGATTATTATTATGTAGCGTCGCTTTTCTTCCCCTTTTGGCTAGACGAAACTATGGGGATTAGTAATGATAAGATAAAATTGATGAGGAGAATCTTCAAAGCAACACCGAAGAAGCGTCGTAATGCGTTGTGCTAACCTTTCCGCCACGAAGGTCAGCTGCAATAGATTGATCGATTGATTTACTTTATTTTACTTCGCTTTGCGTGTCACTCTTGGCCAATTTTCGACAATAAGGATGATGATGATATGATGAAGTTGATGAATGGGCACTCACAAACATCTATGCCCAGGCCGGGATTCGAACCCTGGACCCCTGGCGACGTAGCACGATGTGCTAACCACTCAGCCATGGGGGCCGGTAGCTGCAATAGAGTCGAATTTACTGAATGATTGATTGAGTTAGTTTATTTTACTTCGCTTTTTGCCCCTCTTGGCTAGCTTGCGAAGATGGGAATGAGGGATGAAATGTTGAAATTGATGAATGGACATTTACAAACAAGCAAGCCCGAGCGGAATTCGAAGCCGGGACCCCTAGACGGCGGAACTAAAGGAAGATAGAAAACATACAACTCCATGTATTTACTGCTTCAGTGTGTTCCTTGATTTAGTGTTGAGTGAATTTACTAAGCGCGCTGAGGAAGTTAACGCCTGGAGTGATGAAGTTAACAATATATAGTAACAATAAAATAATAAATAAAAAAGACAGGGTAGGAAGTTTCTTGCCAAGTGTAGTAGGGAACCTTTGTTACAAAAAGAAAAAATAAATTTGTGTACGATTCAAAGAGTTATTGAAAAAAAAATGCTATAGTATCTCAACAAATCTATACTGGAAGCTGGCCGCTCAATGTATTCCGGAAAACTTTTATAAACCGTTGATGCCAGGTACCTGCGCCTTGATAATTTACTAATACTGTCCTCACCTATAAAAAACACAGTTCTATAAATTATATATATATAAAAACTCCATTGTCGGTTTTATTTACTGTTTTGCTTTTGACGTCAGTCCACAAAAAAACTTCATCTTCGAATCCATTTTGTATAACGCTACATGGTGCCTTGTACCCGAGAGTTCCATCTGGTTATTTGTTGAGATAGGATTATTTGTGTGTAAAACATTTGTGTTCCACGTAAGAAAGTGAAGAAAAAAAGCTGTTTGATCGGGTGAGCAGGCTCTTTCGTTGCAGCTGTACGGGATTAAGGGATTAGCGAGCTAGCTATATGTAGGTCAGTGGTACGAACGTGGTTCGAACGTCAATCTCTCCTTGTCAGGACTAGGGATGGCCAGATCCGGATCCGGTTGGTTCCCGGATCCGGATCCGGTACTTTCGGATCCGGATTCGTTTTGCCATCCCACATGCGCTTCTTTGGAAAGTAAGAATGTGTTTATAACATATTGTTACCTGCTAATATACATACTCGTATATAGTATATCATCTCTGGCTTGGTCTGTAGAGAAAATGAGTTTCAAACGAGTACTAGGATTCAAAGCAATCTTCTCGAAAAATCAAGTTTAGATCCAATAGACGTAATGTGATAATTAAAACGCTTCTCAGTCTCTCAAAAGCTTATTAATTCAACATTTTTATGAAAACCATCTCTGGCTTGGTCTGTAGAAAAAATGAGTTTCAAAGTAGTAGTAGCTTTGAACGTGAATATCTCTAAAAATCAAGTATTGATCCTATAGTCGAAATGTAATAATTAGAACGCTTCGAGGATCCGAAAAGCGTAATAATTCAACATTTTAATGAAAATCATCTCTGGCTTGGTCTGTAGAGAAAATGAGTTTCGAACGAGTACTAGCATTGAACGTGAACTTCTCGAAAAATCAACTTTAGATCCTATAGTCGATATGTCATAATTAAAACGCTTCTCAGGCTCTGAAAAACATATTAATTCAATATTTTTATGAAAATTATCTCTGCCCTTGGTCTGTAGAAAAAATGAGTTTCAAACTAGTACTAGCATTTAACCCGAATTTCTCGAAAAATCAAGTTTTGATCCTATAGTCGGAATGTGATTATTAAAACGCTTTTCAGGGTCTCAAAAGCATAATAATTCAAAATTTTTATGAAAATCATCTCTGGCTTGATCTGTACAGAAAACGAGTTTCAAGTGAGTATTAGCATTGAACAAGAATTTATCGAAAAATTATAGCTTCTTACAGAAGGCCTGATTTTCCTGCATTTACTTGGGCCTCTCCGATGGTAGCGTGGTCCCGAGTTCGATACCAGATGGAGACACACAGTATTTCGGGTTTAAACTTTAGGTCCAGTCCCGATTTGCCTTACTGTGCATAAAGTAGACTTAAAACACCAAATCAATCAATCCTGCATTTACTTGAAAGGCGAAAACGTATTAGCAGCAAAGTAAGTGAATTATCCGAAGTATGATTAGACGTCGAACTCCAGCTAAAAGAAGTAGAGATCGACTGTAAGGAAGTGGCCAGAGCCTGGGTGACGCAAGGAGCTCTTTACCATATAATCCTGCCTCTGCGTTGCCAAAATGTTCAGCATTTTTCAACAGATGGTCGTCACCTTTATTCAGTGCTAAAGAGTAAAATCATGAAGCTTACGCTTCGAAAGCAGAGATGTAATATTTATCGTTGTTGAAGCTTTTGTCAACGAAACATTGATGGAAACTGGCGACATGTAGGTACTCGAGCAAAGGCTATGTGGAAGGGAGGGAAAAAAGAATTGACTGTCAGTAACAGATCTACATATTTTGGGTTCATCGCAAAACATTACTTAAGGCGCCTTTAATGTAATACACACGTAATTGTGAAATGAAATGTCAAAACTTTTACTGCTATTAAGTTTCTTCTGTGTATGTATGTTGTTTGCGTGTGATTTGATTTTGTTATTTTTCATCGCTTTTCTATCACTTTTGGCTAATCGCAACGATGAAGATGAGTGATGATAGGATGAAATTACGAAATTGATGCAGGAACACTCACTCACAAAGAACACAGGTGTCGTTACCATTGGCGTCGTAAACTCTCCTAACCACTTCGTACGGAGGTCGGAGGTGGATCTTTTTTTACGTATAGTTTTGAGTCCACTTTTATGCACAGATAGGTTGAATGGTACTGGACCTACAGTTTTAAAAAGAAATCCGAACCACTATGTCCCTTTATCGGATATCGAACATGGTATATACCTATAGAGAAGAAGGTAGAATTGTAAAGGTTGAGTTTTGCAAAATCATGTGCAGATGAAACTTTCCATAAGTTACTTACGACAGATGTTTAAATATACAATTCAGCTGGGAATGACGGACCAATAACTATTAATTTCAATTTGTCAAGTTTTGGGCTGGGTAGGCAGTCCTGGTTTTTTCTACCCACGGGATTTTCGTCCCTTTGCTCCGCCTGTCTGTCACAAGTACAAGTATTATACATTCATTGGACAAACCAACTACGCACGTTCTCTCCAAGAACCAAGTACGAAAAGTTAATTTTGCATTTCGAATTCCCTCCCCCTTTGGCTCAGGGCGGTTAACAATTTCAAATAAGACATTCTTACTGTTGTTTGTTTGATTGTCCTTGTAAATACAAGATTTAAATAATATATGTAACATAATAATAAATTAAAAAAAACTGGGAACGAAATGTTCGATCACAGGCCAGTTTCATAAGTAAACCGTCAGAGAAACGCAAACGCTCTCTGGTAGCTATTGACTTTGTTTTGATTCATAGTTCGTTACTTTGCTATCCAGTGGCGTCGCTAGGCCATCTGCTTTGGCTGGAACGAGATACATGACTTACTACTATTGTAAATATTTTTAATGTTTGAAAATAGCAGTGATTAATAAGACAATAATATATAACAATCATAATGAATTAAAACTAACCTAGACTTACTGCATTAATTTTTATGAAAACAGATGGATATTCTTGTCCTGTTTTTCTAATGCTGGTGAACCATGTCTTTAAGTATCAGCTGTACTCTGCGGTTCGAATTTCTTGCAAAATTATAAATAACACAATCCACACACAATTCATGACACTCTTCCTTTTCTATGGCCAGTATTGCAAGTGAGGAAAGTCTGTCTTGGCCCATACTATTACGCAAAAATGTCTTGATTCTCTTCAAACAGCTAAAACTCCTCTCACACGATGCTGATGTCACAGGAATTGTCACTGCAATTTGCAACATTCTGCATAAGTTCGGAAACATGTCTTTTAGAATGGCGTTCATTAAATGTACTATGGATGTGATGGTCTATGTCAAGTTCTTTAGATAATTTTTTATATCTAGAAGTATGTTCCTGCATTAACAATTGTTCAAATATGTTTTCTCGAAATACTGTATGTAATAATAGCTAAAAATTGCGGGGGGCTTATCGAGGGATTGGGGGGGCTGAAGCTCCCCCAAAAAGGGCCTAGCGACGCCACTGTTGCTATCTCATCGTTGTTAATTTTAGCGAAAGGGAAAACTATTTCACTTTGCAAAAGAGCAATTCATAATTAAGCTATAATAATAATCGATATGTTATATCGCATCGCATAACTAATTATTTTGTTATACTTTGCTTGTAGCCTGGAGCGAAAATTAGATACCGGCCAAATAATTCTTACGCACTACTCTGGCAGCCCGATGAGTGGAAGAAGGGGAACGACTTGACGATTACTGCAGCAGATAACACCCACTTGTAAAAGCAGTAGAAGCACTCTGCCGTTGAAATATCGGACTAGGCCATTTGTACAGTCACTGGCACTACTGGTTGTAATTATCCAACTGAAAGTCAATTAAATCGTTACAAATCAGAACCGTTCGTGACTTGTCATGATGCAAGAAAAGACAATTACAAATGCATGCTTTTCTGGGATTCGAACCCTGAAACGTTACCCTCGTGTTCTACACGTAAACAAAGACGGTCTAGAAGTAAAATTTAGATTAGCGTTTTTGTTTTTCAGACTCCAGTATTTGACATTCCTCTTTTAATTTTTTATTGAAGTTTGTTATGAGGAGAGGGTATAAGCAGCAGATCTTTGGCTGCGACTAATGCTAATTCCTTGTTAAAGAAAGGAACATGCCAGTATTAAATTCTATGAAGTAGGTTTTTTTTTTCGGGTTAGTGTAGTATTTTTTTGTCCCTAATTAACTTCGAGTTATCAATTATAATTTGGCTGTTATATCTGTAGGGCCTCCCCGATGGTGTAGGAGCAACGTCCTTGCCTTGTAATCAAGGGGTCCTGTGTTCGATGGAGGCAAATAGTGTTATGATTTAACTTTAAACTGTAGGTCCACCATAACTAGCCTATTTATATATACAGTGGGTTTAAAATAAAGCTCAAGTCAATTTAACTCACCTGATTGATCTAACCTATTAAGCACGAAACATTAACAACATTTAGGACAGCTGTATTGTTCGTATATCCTCGTAACTTCTTTTTTCTCTTAAATTTCACAATGATTTTACACTTCTTCTTACAATCCAGTAATATAGTATTTTTTCCAATGCTGACATTGTTCTATACGTATATTAATAGTTGACAAAGAACGCTGTTACTTTATAATCAAGCTTTGTAAGCAAGGGGTCGCGGATTGGATGTCAGGTGGATTAGTGCCGATTAGTCTATCTGTTCAAAAAGCGGACTTGCAACAAATCTTTATCTCTTTACCTGAATATCCAGGAACAGTAAGTTGTTGATCTGAAATAATTCTAAAGATGTTTATGTAGTTTATTTATTTGTATTGACATCGTTAGAATTAAATGCAAAATTAACATTAAAAGTTTTCCTTCTAAAATCTTTGAATTCAAAGCTTTATTCTTCCATAGCATTTGAGCTTCAGAGGGAAGCAGGCATGATAAGAACGCTTGGCGCCTCGAAGACTGGACGAGAGGCCGCGAAGATTAGGGATCAACAACCGAAAATAACAATTATACCAACACAAAATTAGATTATAGCACGATACAATTACTTGCATTTTTTACTTCCAGTTTGCAAATGCAGCAGTAGGCAAGTTTTCCATCATTGTGAATATTATGCACATTGTTGTATGCAATAAAAATCGAGGATTGAAAGAAAGTCTCTAAGAAAACCGAACACAATATCAGAATGTCAAATAATAGGCACACAGTAGTGATAAGAGAGATGGGAGAAGATAATGCAATGCAACGTGCACACGTCTGGAAAATTGACTGCTAAGGCCTGAGAGCCTTAAACCTGCCCTCCTAACCTAACAACGTAGGCAGTATTGTTAAAAATATATACCTGCTAGTTGCTTAGGAGTATTAAATTTGGTACAGTCAGCAAATTTTATCATGACTTGATCCCGAGCGGCGTTCACCGACAAGCAAACATAGATCGGGTCTATTTAGTGCCCACAACAGTGAATTTCGAGTTCAAATTTTGTCATTGTTGACGTGCACTTTGTCTTTAAAAAAATAACCGACACTGTATAAAATTTCAGGAGCTTAGAGACCAATGTCTCGGGGGCCTCCCCGGTCCGCGGGGGCGGCTGCTACGCCACTGTCATAAAGGAAAGAAATCGCTATCTTCAACTCGAGTTTCTTTCCCTTCCCCAAATTTTCCTGTTGGGGACCATTACCAAAGGTACATTCATTGTTCTCTCTGTTGTCTTGTATATAGAAAAATGCATTATACGCATGTACGAGTATCAATGCTAATATCCCTGCGTAAGTATTTGTATGTTGTTTCCTTACATTTTTACTTTGGATGCACACATTTAAACAGAAGTATCGATTTCGGCAAAACAGAACGAGTTTTGTGCGCGGCCTTGCCAGCTGGAACTGTGACCAAGGATTATAGAGTATTATAGGAAGAGCATTCCGAGACACTGTGGTCTCCCATTGGCCAGGAGCAGCTGCGAGCTCTAAAGTGACCAAGAGGTCTGTCAAGCGTGAGAGTCTCGCGTAGCGAGGCAAATTTACGGGAAATATGTTCAGTTTTAATTGTACATATCTTGGTTCTATCAACCATTTGCAGTAGGATATTAGGCAAAAAGCAAGGAATAAGACCTAGGCAATAATATGAAGAAGTTTACAGCACGTAATAACAATAAATTGCGTTATACAAATCAAGCAAAAAGTAATCACGACTATCTTTATTGAAATCTGAAGTTGCGTATGGATAAATAAATGCAATTTTACGTATGAAATATTTCGCTACGCCACCAACACTTAATATCCTTCATATTTTCAAATTTTCACAGATGTTTGTTATTTATAATGGCGTGTTCATAATAATTTATATATGTCTAGTATATGTAGGATGCAGCTCTTGTTATTTGACGTCGCTTTCCACGTCTTTATGGTAACTGCAACATTAAAAATGAATGATGAAATGATAAATTTGACGGGAGCGTAGGCTAGATGAGTGTGGCAACTCTATTCAAATCAACATTTCCCACGTAATTCACTGTCCACAAACTATGGGAAAAATTCAGAAATATTCTACCTAAACTGATTTGTGTTTAGAAAACCGTAACTCAGATATATTTTATTTTTGAAAAATTGAAATATGCTTTTTAGAAATTGTAAAAGGATACAATCTAATGTCGTGGGTAAACGTAATCCCTCAATAAAAGATTAACTTCCTTCTCCCTTTGTGGATGAATTACATAGAAACTCGTGCCAGCTCGATGACCAATGTGGTCAAGCGCGTTAAGTGTTTGATTTTGGATCCCGTCATTAAAGTTCCCGAGTTAGATCACTAGTGGGCCCTTTCATCAATTTCATGTGATCATCACTCATCAACGCGATTAGCCAAAAGTGGTAGAAAAGCGACGTCAAATGACAAATACATAAATAACAGGCCTGGCTTCTGTCTTGGTTTAGCAATGTTATTTATTAATCACTTTATATGGTGGAGGCTGCACATGCTTACACACAATATATATATATATATATATATATATATATATATATATATATATATATATATATTAAAAACAATAAGTTGCTGACCAAGGCAGTTTATTAAGATAAAAACACTTAACACGTAACGTTTCAACCCTGTATCAGGTCTTCCTCAGACGAAGAACTAAACTAAAATGATGAAATAAACTACACACAGAAATATTACATACACATAGCATGGTCACTAATCACACAACAACAAATCAAGTTGACAGTCCTTAACTAGGAAGATGTCTCCAAAGGGATTAAATATATCACCTCCTGACAGTTGTTGACTAATGGGTCTACTACACTAACAGGTGATTGACAGGTCAAGATTAGCAAGAGTCTAGAACCACCTGCTTACCACTCCCCCACCACCTCCTGCCTCTTTGGTTATGGATGAATACCTCCTCCTCTGGTCTTCTTCTTTTCTCTTCTTTCTTCCTTGTTCAAACTTCTTTTTTCTTCATTCCTTTTCTTCATCCTTTCAACTTTCTCTAACACACTCTTCCATTCCTTGTATATCTTGAGTCCTCCATTACAATTCATGATGTATTCTCCTTTCTTATCTATTTCTTTGGCCTCCTTCAATTTTCTCACTAGTTCACTCTTTTCTTTTCCTATTCGCCTAGCCGAATCCCATTCAACTTCATGTCCTGTTTCTCTAGTGTGTTTGAATATGGCATTCCTGTCTCTCTTCAATCTCACATCATCCATGTGTTGCTTTAACCTGTCTTTAAGTCTCTTCTTCGTTTCCCCTATATATACACTTTCACATCCTCTGCACTTCACCTCGTAGATAACCCCTTCCTCTTCTTCCTCTCTCTTTTCTTCCTTCTTCTTGCTGGCTATACTTAAAATAGTGCGTCCTCCCTTCCTGTAAGTTCTTATACCCACTTTCCTCAGGACTTTGCATATCTTCTCTGTGGCATCGCCCATACTTCTTATACCAAACCATCTCTCTTTTTCTTTTCCTTCCTTCTCTTCCAGTCCTCTCTCTTTTATCTCTTTCCTTCTTCTGTTGATGTTGTGTCTGTCTTTCTTTTCATAGCCATTCTCTTCTAGTTGTTCCCACAGCCTATTAATCTTGGCCAGGAGCCGCTGCGAGCTCTGACGTGACCCAGAGGTCTGTCAAGCGTGTACGCGAGGTAAATTTACGGGAAATATGTTCAGATTTACTTGTACATATATTGGTTCTATCAACCATTTGCAGTAGGATATTAGGCAAAAGCAAGGAATAAGACCTAGGCAATAATATGAAGAAGTTTACAGCACGTAATAACAATAAATTGCGTTATACAAATCAAGCAAAAAGTAATCACGACTATCTTTATTGAAATCTGAAGTTGCGTATGGATAAATAAATGCAATTTTACGTATGAAATATTTCGCTACGCCACCAACACTTAATATCCTTCATATTTTCAAATTTTCACAGATGTTTGTTATTTATAATGGCGTGTTCATAATAATTTATATATGTCTAGTATATGTAGGATGCAGCTCTTGTTATTTGACGTCGCTTTCCACGTCTTTATGGTAACTGCAACATTAAAAATGAATGATGAAATGATAAATTTGACGGGAGCGTAGGCTAGATGAGTGTGGCAACTCTATTCAAATCAACATTTCCCACGTAATTCACTGTCCACAAACTATGGGAAAAATTCAGAAATATTCTACCTAAACTGATTTGTGTTTAGAAAACCGTAACTCAGATATATTTTATTTTTGAAAAATTGAAATATGCTTTTTAGAAATTGTAAAAGGATACAATCTAATGTCGTGGGTAAACGTAATTCCTCAATAAAAGATTAACTTCCTTCTCCCTTTGTGGATGAATTACATAGAAACTCGTGCCAGCTCGATGACCAATGTGGTCAAGCGCGTTAAGTGTTTGATTTTGGATCCCGTCATTAAAGTTCCCGAGTTAGATCACTAGTGGGCCCTTTCATCAATTTCATGTGATCATCACTCATCAACGCGATTAGCCAAAAGTGGTAGAAAAGCGACGTCAAATGACAAATACATAAATAACAGGCCTGGCTTCTGTCTTGGTTTAGCAATGTTATTTATTAATCACTTTATATGGTGGAGGCTTCACATGCTTACACACAATATATATATATATATATTATCCTGAGGACTTTCTCGTAGAACACCCTGTACTGCACTTTGCATACTAGCGACTAGCAAGGCTCTGGCGTCTGGACTCGTGGCCAGTATAATAATCCTTGGTGGGGCTCATATTGTGTTGTCCTTGCATGTTTATGATTGTCCCTTCATCCGCCTCATCTTATCACCATTCATCCTCATCTTCGCGATTAGCCAGAAGTAGCAGAAAAGCGAAATAATAATAAATCCATATGTGTGTATGTATGTGTTCTTTTTTTAAAGGCAAATTTCTACCTCTTGGGTTGATCGCTACGATGAGGATGAATGATAAACTAATGAAGTGGAAAATGAGACAAACATTGCTATATGACTTACTATGGTTCGAACTGGGGCCTCTGGCTTCCTAAAGCTTTATGCTGTCGTGGAGACCGATTATATACATGTAAGTAATTCCCTCTGACTTACTCAATCCTTTCCGTACAATCTTACTTTCTCTCTCTCGATCCTGTTACACTTATGTTCATGGTATAATTAATTAAGTTAGTCAGCTACTTGCATGAAAATACGCCCACGAGACTCTACCTCCATCCCCTCCAGCATACACGCAAGCCTATAAAATTGTTGGACTTTAGGATTCTTCGGGTGTTCTATTGTGTTAGTCTCAAGATAAGACTCTCATCTAATAATCATTTAGATCGGTATTGATTTTTCGTCCTCTTCCTCTTCTAAGAGAACCAAACCCAACTTGCCTAACCTAACACCCACAGATAATTTATCACCCCCAAAAAAACTAACAGCCAATGGACATGCTTGAAAACGTTGTAGCAGCAATTACTACCAATCATTTACCTTCATTGCTGTGTCTTGTAATCAGGGGGTCCCGAGTTCGATACTTGGTGGAGGCACATGGTGGTTTGGATTCCTCTTTAGCCTTACTGTGCATAAAGTGGACGTAAAACACCAAATCAATCAACCAACCAAGTTTATTGCTGCATTTAGAAGTGTTGACAAATAGCGTTAAAGAACCAGAAATATGGATGCCTTTTTAGCTGGGTTCAGCATGAATTTACTCGTCTGCCATCCACAGTTAACTTGAAAAGGTACAGGAATGCAGTGAAAAGAAACTGCATGTTATTAACATTGTTTCCCAATAGCCATAATCGCCTCCGTGAGGTTATAAACTGCATGCTTTTACATCTTATCAAGCGACCCGCAACTGAGGAACCCTCTTTTTTTACGACACCCTAGCAGAAAACGTTCAAGCTCGCCTTAGCGCGCAAAGCCGGAATAGCACCCCCTCTACTGTGACAACACAGGAGCAAGTCGCATTCAGCGTGTACTGCAAGGAAAGAGCCTCCCTCTACGATGTTGTCGGGTGGAATGTTTCCTCACTTTTGAAGTCACCCGTTGAGTAAGGCAGAGTAGAGGTCTGCACGGGCTCGGGCCTAGGCCCGGCCCGGCCCGCGGGCCGGACTCGGGCCATAAATAACCAGAACTTCTCGGGCTCGGGTCGGGCCCGGGCCTCGTGGCTATTTTGTTAGCGAACATTGTCATCGAAAAATAATTTTTAATTATTGAAATTATGGTTTACTTCGAGAATGAGAATACATTTTTTTATAACAGCTAGTTAACGAAGTACAACAGTGCCCATTTTTGTTTCAAATGCTGAATTGGAAAGTAATTTTAATTATGTTTTCGGGCTCGGGCCGGGCTCATGTTTACTTATTATCGGACTCGGGTCGGGTTCGGGTTTCTTTTCCTCGGGCCGGGCCGGACTCGGGCCATACAATTTAGGCCCGTGCAGACCTCTAAGGCAGAGCGAGCGGGAAGTGTAAGTTCCAAATACGTGTGGCAACGTCGCAAAACACGTCCAACTGTATCGCTGTCGCCGCAGAGCGGGAGCGGAAATTTTGCTTGAACAATCAGTGTTGCCAAACACGGTTGTTAAAAAAGAACTGCATTGTAAATAAAATGGGGTTAAGGATTGCGATCAAGCTGTTAACTTTGAGAAGTATAAACAATTGTCTCCGTGTTCTATGACTAGGGATCAAGTGTTGGATTTCCGTACGAGTTTAGGGAGCTTCCAGACCGAAGCGAGAAGCGACACGTATCACTTGGGACAGATATTAGATAATAAATGCAACATTTCGAAACGACCTACGATCCAATTCACGATATTGAGAAACGGAAGCAACAGGAGAGACGTGCAACTTGTTCTGCTTCTTCGTTTCAAAATGTTGCATCCTTGTTTCTAAGAGACACGTGTCGCTTTCCGCTTCTGTAAATCATGAATGTCATGCATTGTGTCGCCTTGGTCGGTTTGCATTTACATTTGAGAAAAGTGCTTGCTTGTAGACTGGGGTACAGTACTTGTGTCACTTGTCACTTCGATGTGAACACCCCTCCCTTTTGCCTGATCGCTTATCGCTTGTCGCTTGTTCTTATTTATTTATGTTAATAAAAATAATAATTCATTTTCCCCGAGCAATTCATTTTTCTTCATCATGCCCGAAAGGAGACAAGTAACGAGTTTTTACTGATAACATCTGATAACTCTGATCTTTGTTTCTTGGCTATGGAAGAATGGCTTTAACTGCAGCATTTACCAGTATTATAGTAAAACCCAACTGAAAATTTGTTATAGGCACATAAGAAAGGGTCACATTTGGAGGAAGAAATTATATTGTAGCATTTTTTTTTATTGTAGGATTAAAGCCGACCCTCGTGGTGGAGTGGTTAGCACATCGCGGTATGACGCCAGGGGTCTCGGGTTCGAATCCCTGTTTGGGCATAGATGTTTGTGAGAGTCGATTCATCAATTTTAAATATCATCACTCATTCCCAATCTTTGCAAATTAGCCAAAAGTGGCACAAAAAGCGAAGTAAAATAAAGCACATGTTACAATTACAATTGTAATATTAAAATATAATAGAAAAACAGATCTGGCTCCAAAGTTTTAAGTTAGCAACATTGACGACTCGGGAGCAACGGAACGGCCAGACGAGCGGGGAACCCCGTCGTCCGCGGAACAAACCTTTCCTCGCTCCTCAACCCCCTGGGATGTTCGGTACCAATACATGCGAAATAGATCCAAGATTTTACACACCCACACTTCCTGGTCCCAAGAGATGCGATTAAACACAACACTTTTGCACAGACGTGAAGCTTCCGGAGCTGGCAGAGTTTAACACACACGTTAACACACAAATCGAACAAATAGCGAGTTTTTGGTACCTTCGAAATACTTCGCGTACATGTCGAAAGGGGTCTCAGGAGTCTCGCAATGGCCTTCTCGCTGTTGGGACCGGCAAAAAGTCCCAACAATTTTTTGGTCCCATTAAGAAAGGTGTTTAAACATACGCTGGTTCCCACAAGAATATATCTGCGTACTCACACACCCACACCTACACACACACACACACACACACAAACACACACACACCTACACACACACACACACACACACCTACACACAAACACACACACACTCCACCTCTCTCTCACACACACACAAACACGAACACTGTCGGACTAGTTGCACGCACGATTCTATATTAGTAATTCCTGAATAAGATTAGGATTCTAACAAACAACAGCGCCCACCACCGTTTATTTTAAATATACACATTTTTGATGGGATTCAACTTTGTAGCATTAAATGGATATTTTTCAACACACATAAGATCTTGTTGGTGTAATTTACTTATTTTTCTTTTTAGTTCCCTCAACAGAGGTGAAACCTCCATTTAGAGTATTGTGCATGTTCAGGAAATTTTCTTTTGTGAGCATTGAGCTACAATATATGTTCTAAATTCTGCTACACCTTATGAGTAAAACGTGCTTTCTTGTCTCATAATACTAAAAGTAGTAAGCAAAATCTCATCAGAGAATATACACCAAGTAACAGTAATATACACAATTCCATCATTTTTAAAATTTAATTAAAGATATCTCAAACAAGTAACTAACTAACTAACTCTCTAGCCTTCTTAAACCCGAAGGTTCATGGCTGCAGCAACACAGGCCTTCCATGTTTCCCTATTTTGAGCAAGTTCTATATACTCTTTTCCATCCCTACCGATTTCCCTTAGGTCCATCTCAACGTTGTCCCTCCATCTTCGTCTTGGCCTTCCTACAGGTCTCTTACCATCAGGTTTCCCAACAAGAATCCTGTAAACTCCTCGTTCCTCTCCCATTCGTGCCACATGGCCTGCCCACCTAAGTCTTCTTGATTTAATTATTCTAATAATATCTGGACATGAATACAAATTATGTAGTTCTAAATTATGTAACCTTCTCCACTCACCTGTCTCCTCATCCCTTTTAGGTCCAAAGATTTTCCGAAGGATCTTATTTTCAAATACTCTCAATTTATGTTCCTCTTTCAATGTAAGGGACCAAGTTTCACATCCATATAATACTACAGGCAAAATTACTGTTTTGTATATTTTAACTTTTAGTTTCTTAGATATTAAACGAGAAGACAAAAGTTTATGAAGAGAGAAGTAACATGCATTTCCTGAATTAAGCCTACTTTTTATTTCCTCTTTAATATAATTTTCATTTGTTAATATTACTCCTAAGTATTTGAATTTGGAAACTGGTTCAAACGAGTTGTTATCAATAATTAGATTTTGATTATTACCTAACACTTGGTTTCGGCCTGTAAGCATATATTTAGTTTTCTCTTTGTTAACTTCCAAACCTATCTCTTTAGCAGTAGACATTTTAACTTGTTCTCCAAGCAAACGAAAAACGAATATCATTTCCGTCGATTTAAAATAAATTTCGAGTATATATATAGTAATAACACCTTCAAGAGGCATACAGAAATGTCTTGATTTTACAATATTTACCCAAATATTTCTCCTTACATCCAGAAATTACTGATATAAAATCGAGCGTGCAAGCAGTCTGCCTTTGTGTTTGTGTCGGGGGGGGGGGGGGGGGTGAAAAGAGAGAAGTGATACATTAATGACAAAATACATTAATATTTACTTACAGATGTAGCCTAAAGTTTCGAAATTAAATTCTGTGATATTTCCTATACAGAAGAATAACATTTGATCTTCTGGTGACGTAACAACACAATGAAAAATATGTTTCATACTCAAAAACCAAACCCGTAGTCGTTTGAATAATTATTTTCTTCTTGCCACACGAAAACAACAAAGTATAGAACTGACTTGGTGAAATACTTTTGTGTCACACGTTTGACAGAAAAAGAAAAAAACTTTGAACACACAGGGAATCGAAACTAGGATTTCAGCTTTTGAAGCTGACGTTTCACCGACATGGACAAAAGCCGCTGTTCGGAAACCATGCTATTCGGGTGATATCTCTTGAATCTTTACCTGCCCGGTTTCAACCTTTCAATGTCTCTTCTCTCTAATTACATTCATTTGGAACCGGACAGGCAAAGATGAAATCATGGTGTAGTGTATCTATGCTGTGCACACATTGTTCACAGACTATAGATTAATGTTATGTGTGTGTGTGTATTAATTAAGACGATTGAAGACTTGCTTTGTACAAGGTTAGTGTTTGGAACATCTAATGATAATCGTGCTCTAGTCTCTGTCAACATATCAGATTCTGATATGTGGCGATGAATATTATAAGTCAATGGCACATACATTATTATATTTTTAAACAAACTATTTGACGAAGAAGAGTGATTTTTCAGGAATCAATGAAGACATTCATCCAGAATGTACTGATTTTGAGAGATTTAATATCCTACATTTGTGTTCAAATTACAAGGTAGAAAAGCAGTTTTCATACGTAAGAAGGAGAAACTCATGTGATCCTGAAGTCACATCATTCGGGGTGTTACGGAAAGAGAGATAGATAGTGTTATTGCTTTCCATTGTTTATTTTCTTCCATCTGCATCTTGAAAATCAAATTGATTGATTTTTGTTAGCGTCGCTATTCTTCCATTTTTAGGTAATCACGAGGAATAAGATAAATTATGATATGGGAATATTTATGAAGATACACTTGCATAGAACACACACGCTCAGGTGGTAATTCGAACCCGGGTCATCTTGGTAATCGTCGACGTAGCTTTTGCTTTAAGCTAGGGATAGAGGTAATGAAGCCATGATCCACTCCCCTGAGCATTCAGTTGAATATGGTTTTTTGTCGAAGCGAAGGGATTGCGGCAGTTTTTTCTTTTTGATTAATTATTGGATACTGAGTATCTCGAACATCTTTTCCCGATTTCTTTCCCATTATTCTCTCGTAAAATTAGACCCTGGATTGCATTAATAATTAAAATGCAAGGCTTTCCTCTAAAGAACTATAGTAGAGGAAAAGTATTGTTTCTACGTCATACTTAGTAGGTATGCATAAGTAGCCTCTTTTTTTTATCAATTGAATATCAGTTTTTGACATATTTTGACAATTTTTTGTCGATGTTTTAGCGTTTAGCGATGTTTTAATAAAATTTCCCTTTTTTCCCACTCATACTTGGTAGGTATGCATTTGTATCCTCTTTTTCTTATCAATTGAATATCAGTTTTTGACATATTTTGACAATTTTTTGTCGATGTTTTAGCGTTTAGCGATGTTTTAGTAAAATTTCTCTTCTTTTCCCACCTCACACTTGTAGGTATATCACGATCGTACGTGATATAACTTAACCTATCTTTTTTTCTAACTTATTGTTTCTACGCCATACTTTGTAGGTATCCTCTTTTTTATCAATTGAATATCAGTTTTTGAAATATTTTGACAATTTTTTGTCGATGTTTTATCGTTTGGCGATGTTTTAGTACAATTTCCCATTTTTCCCACCTCGTACTTGTAGGTATGCTCTTTTAGCCTCTTTTTTTATCAATTCAATATCACTTTTTGACATATTTTGACAATTTTTTGTCGATGTTTTAGCGTTTAGCGATGTTTCAGTACAATTTCCCATTTTTCCCACCTCGTACTTGTAGATATAACTTAACCTATTTTTTTCTATCCAAGATAACCCCACTTCCGGTCGCCATTTTCGATTTCCGAACATAGGTTCTATTCATACTTTATCTCACGTATAGGTGTACATGATGAATCCACAAACAGATTTTTCCTAAGTCTTACCGTTTCCAAGATAACCCCACTTTCGGTCGCCATTTTCGATTTCCGAGCATAGGTTCTCTTCATACTTTTTCTCACGTATAGGTGTACATGATGAATCCGCAAACAGATTCTTGCTAAGTCTTACCGTTTCCAAGATAACCCCACTTCCGGTCGCCATTTTGGATTTCCGAGCATAGGTTCTATTCATATTTTACTCACATATAGGTGTACATGATGAATCCCCAAACAGATTTTTCCTAAGTCTTACCGTTTCTAAGATAACCCCACTTCCGGTCGCCATTTTGGATTTCCGAGCATAGGTTCTATTCATATTTTACTCACGTATAGGTGTACATGATGAATTCCCAAACAGATTTTTCCTAGGTCTTACCGTTTCCAAGATAACCCCACTTCCGGTCGCCATTTTCGATTTCCGAACATAGGTTCTATTCATACTTTTTTCACGTATAGGCGTACATGATGAATCAGCAAACAGATTTTTCCTAAGTCTTACCGTTTCCAAGATAACCCTACTTCCGGTCGCCATTTTCGATTTCCGAACATAGGTTCTATTCATATTTTTTCTCATGTATAGGCGTACATGATGAATCAGCAAACAGATTTTTCCTAAGTCTTACCGTTTGCAACGCTGCAACGTTTAGAAAGTCTTTGATTTTGTTTCTGTATTTTCCGTCGTTGGGTTTCCTCGTCATGTCGATCGTCGCGAATCCGAAATCGTCACTGTTCCAGCAAGAAGAGCAGCGTTCCGAAAATTGATTGATCAACAGGCCGTTGAGTTTAGATAACATGGAAGGTAGAAATTCATGATCTGCCGTGCGGTGTACAGTCTCCATTGTTTGCTTTCGGAAACCAAAAAGATTCATTCTCCTTGCTAGTTATTTACTGTGTATGTGAGACAGTTAAAGTTTTTTTTAATTTTAGTTATAGTTATTTAAGTTTTTTTTTCATTTGCATTGCCTACAATTTTTACTAATTTCTAAACGATAGTGTCCCCAAGGCAACGTGTGGATTCCACAAGACAAAATACATCGTTTATCGTCATGTGGATCTAGCGCAATTTTCTTAACTTTGTTTGTGGTAAGCACGTGGTCTACGCTTTGTATCCTTGTCTCCAAACGTAGAATCCTCGACTGTGAATAGAGGCAATTGATGTAATCCTCGAACACAAGCTTGTTTTTCACGGAATTTTTACCAACACCTTTGGCTTTTTTGGTGATGCTGGTTTCTGTGTTCACCACATACATTTTGGAACGTAAGCCGGCGAACTCCAGAATGATTTCTCCGTTGCATTCATCCTTCATTTTACCAAGCACTTTTTTATTGCGAGAAGGGAGATCAAATCTGTTTGGTTGAGGGAAGGAAGATGTGTCGAAATGATCAATCATTTTCGGTTGTTTCAAATTGTTGTAGAGGTCAGATGTTTGTACGGAATAAATAAAACTGTTCGTGTCCGTATACAAAAGTGTTATATTTTCATTATAGAAGGGTTTCATGACATTATAATGATATTCAAACATATGCAGTTTAGATAAATCCAAAACCGTCGCCCCCACGTAGATTGGTTTGTTGAACTTGATTATTTTTTTATCCATCACAAACAGGGCCAGGTTTTCATCATATATATTTCGTGATTTGAATGTCGGCGATGCTATCAATTTTCTACATTTATTTGAATCGGGAACTAATCTCACGTCCACGTGCTTCCTGACATTCTCCATTGTTTTTCCGTAAACAGCATTATTCATGAGTTTAAAGAAATCTTTATCTAAATCTGACGTGGCGCGTGTTCTATGATACGTATTTTTTTCAGTGTAAGGTTTTAACCACTCGGAATGTTTGAATTTCATTATTCTTCTCACATTTATTACTTGAACTCCCTTCTCAATTAAGAACTGAAGATTTTTGTAATGGAGAACGTATCTCTCTTTCCTATCCAATGTTAACAGAAGCTTACGTTGATTTGAATCAGGCGAACATTTTAGTTCGGGTGCAGGAGGTAGATCTTTGAAGTAATCGTGTAGATGGTCGGGGAATTCGAGGTCCACCTCTATAAACAAGCCAAATTCACAGTCGTTGAAATTATTAATGTTAATGGAAGTGGTATCCACCCATTCGAACCCGCCGTAAGGAAGTGTTTGTATCATAGCATGTCCGTATAAATTATTTGCATCCACATAAAATATGTATTTCGATTGTTCGTTAGGATCGTATTCTTCTGTCGTGTGAACGTTATTTGCTTTTGCATGTCTCTGTACGCATTGCACCATTCCACCTCGTATCCCCCTCTCGATAAAATATAACATGACCACGTCCGGTATCAATTCGAGTTTTATTTTTGTCTGTAATAACATGGCAGACCACGCTAAGCCCGAGAGACCGTAAAAATATGCAGGATCTAATTTGTAAATATTCGCCGACGTTTTCCTGAATGCTTGAAAAACATCCGCGAGTATCGTCACGTCCAGTTTTAAGTAGGCATCGTGATAATCGCCGAGTGTCCTACATCCTAATTTGTCCCACATCCGTTGCGCGTGTTTGTATTCATCATCCGTGATTCCTTTCTCTCTGAGTCGACTGTAAAATTCTTTTTGAGGTGGAAGAGTGTCGTTGTTAAATTTAGAATTATCACTAACATATTCGTAAGGATAAATCCCTTTACGTATAATCATTTCTATGTCTACGTTGGGAAAACTAGCTCTTGTTATTCTAAATTGTTCAGCCGAAAGTTTGCTTGCAAGAGCGTCCAAGCTCGCAGATAAAAATCTGTAAGAATCTAAAAATCTCATCTCCACAGTTTCGTTTGTTCCCGGAATCAATACTCGCTTGCTGACACTGATGTACCTTTCTTCATTCTCTGCTAGAATATTTATTTTTTGTCTATCATATCCAAGATTCCGAATTAAGAGATGGAAGTCGTAACCGCTGCCATTATGAAGGTATATGGGGACAAAGGTAGGTTTTTGGATCTTTAGATTACACGTGTTACAGATTCCACCGATGTAGTTTCCGGTGAAGTTATTATGGTGAAATACTTTCCGGTTCTCGTCGGTGAAACGTTGATCGCACACCGGACACGTTTCAATGTTATTGTGAGATTGAAGTTCATCGCTGGATAATGGAAGCATTGGTTTCGATTCGCGTAAGAGGCTGCCAATGGTCTCAACCTCTTCAACCATCTTTTCAAAAAAATGTTTGATTACGTCTGGTCCTCGGTAAACATACGGTTCATCTATCCTATCCTGTCGCACGACAACGTATCCGAAACTCGAGGCTTCGTGCAACTGATACGGTGTTGTGGAAGAAAGTTCGGGGTCTGGTTCGCAGTACGACAACGGTTTGAGAAAAGAGTTGAAATCAGCAATGATGATTGCGAGATGTTCGAACAATGCTTTATGCATCCTAAATTCTTCAACCTCTTTTGATTTCGGCATCAACATGCGAGTCGGTCTGTTGTCACCGCAATAAATTTTATGTTCGGCAAGTTTCTCGATAGCAATCTGACGTCCGGTGTAATTTTGATAATCGGCTCGTTTTTTACCGTTGAATGTGGTTAGACATCTCGGACAAACTTAGATGTGGTTTGCATACTTGGTAGTTTGACTTCTGACCAAGCGTGATAGCGAGCGAATGAGACAGTAATGGTGAACACTGTCGTTGGAAATAAGAAGTAGATTAATCACACGAGCATCGTCATCGTCGACATCGCTTATCCTGACGGGATGCACGACATGTTTATCCAACGTATAGGAATACACGTTGATGATTAAGCGTTTTCCTTCTGCATCTCGTGCTCGTGTTTCGAATTTTGATATATCAGAAATGGTCACCGGGTATTTGATGCCAGCCATTGCATTTTCCAGTTCAGGTTCATGCTGCTTGTAATGATAAACCCGTTCTGGATTATTTGACCAATGAATCGGGTGAAGTTCCGCCAACACACACCCAAGAAAACATTTATCATCTATATTTTGAATGTTCAGCACGGCTTTTTTATTTTTAATATCCACTGGAAGAGGAACGTAGCTGGATGCACGAAGAGGCGAGAATTGGTTCACGTAAACGGTTAACGTGTGAGGACTACCACACAGAGACCATCCCGACCCTTTAGCCTCGAAATCGTCGTGTTTCTTAACCAGTTCATTTGAAAGATCAGAATAAAATTCGTCCAAATTATCGACGTCCGCCAAATGAAGAGCCTGGTTTTTTGTTCGATGATAAAAAACTCTTGTTGTACCATCGACTTTTTCGTATTCGGAAAATAGATCAACTTATACTTTTATGGAATTATTTTCCAATTTATTTTTTAGAATATTTATCACGGATGTTTTTGTTTCACGCAAGAAACTAAGAATGTCGCAGCCTGGTTCCGAAGTAAAAGAGAAATCCTGAATATGACGGTTGAATGCAGATCTAATTGGTTTTCGTTCATCGGATAATTTAACTTGTTTGGAAGTAGAAGCTTCGGTTCCTGGATCATCGATTTTTCTTTTCAATGTTCCTTGTTCGGTCGATGGTTTGCAAATTTTCAGGTGTTTACTTAAATTTGCAATGCTGATCATCTTTCCGCATCGAGCACAAGGCTTAGAAGGTAACAAACGATTTAAACTCGAAGCTGTTTCGTTACATCTTGCCCTGTGTACCGATAAATTGTTCCTTGAGATTAGCTTCCCACAAGTAACACATTCAGTTTTATCATTTTTACGATTGAAACTGGTGGTGGATGCCATTGCTTTCTCCAAAATCACAGAAATCAAAAAGTCTAGTATATAGCGATACAATTTTCAGGTATGTTATTTATACGTGTTGCTAGAAGGTCTTCGTCGTTGCAAGTCACCTAACCCATTCACTAAGAAATAAGAAATAAAATATTGACGTACTGAAAAAGTTGACTTGTTCACCGAGTTCACAGATGTTTACTCATTGATGACTCCGTCGTTGTCGTCTATCAAAAAAAACCTAAGTACCTTGGAAACAGTGAGAGTTATCGAAAAATCTCCCCTTGTCGATTTTTTTTTTGGTGACGTAGAGTACGCGTAGAAAGGTCGGGTTTAGTGCGTCGGTCGAGTCACGGTGTCCTCTGTCCTCCCATACCAAAATAAACATAGGTCTTTATGGAACCAATTTTTTTCATCAATCGAAAATTTTCTAAGTCCAGCGTTAAAAAAATCTTAAATTGCAAATATCTCGAAAATGGTAAGAGTTATCGAAAAAATATATCGAAAAACACCCCCATCCTGGTATCGTTAGATACCCCCTTTTCGATTTTGGAGGTTTAGAATACGTGTACCAAGTTTTGCTGGTCCTGGGGTCAAGGGGTAAGAAGTTAGCCCACCCCCCGCCCAAAACTTTGATCACTCGTAATTTTTGAACTAACAGTCGTAGAAAGGTCGGGTTTAGTGCGTCGGTCGAGTCTCGGTGTCCTCTGTCCTCCCATACCAAAATAAACAAATTTCACCCCTCTGTCGAAACATTTTCGAAGTCCAGCGTTAAATTGCAAATGTCTAGAATTTTTGACAAACAGAGGTGTCCCATAGGACCTTTGAGAAAAAAAAACACGTGAAACTCTACGGAGGTGTGGTATTTATAACCACAGCCGTTAGAACCTTTACTTTTTTGGTTGGGCACCACGCACCCTGGCGGGGTTATAGGGGTCAGGAATCCTAAAAAAAAAAACAATTATTATTTGTTTGCTTGCGTCACAATACAGAAATAATAAGAGGCACGCGCGCGCGTGTGGCACATCGTTCACGAGAGGTTTACAAAGGTCACGATATATATAAACATTGGCCCCGGACTTGGGAAATTACGATAAGGTGCATTCATCCTTCAAGGATGAGAAGATGAGAGAGTGCATTTCACTCATCACTGCTTTTCTACGCTGTGAAACATCGTCAGCGCAATAAATGAGGCGCGGAACGTGGAGAGAAAGTGAGTTTTTGAGGTTTTGGCGGTCGTGGGGTCAAAAAATCAGGGTTGCAGTGGAAGGCATATTTGTGACACTACTAACCTATGTTCGGAAATCCAAAATGGCAACCGGAAGTGGGGTTATCTTGGAAACGGTAAGACTTAGGAAAAATCTGTTTGCTGATTCATCATGTACGCCTATACGTGAGAAAAAATATGAATAGAACCTATGTTCGGAAATCGAAAATGGCAACCGGAAGTGGGGTTATCTTGGAAACGGTAAGACTTAGGAAAAATCTGTTTGCGGATTCATCATGTACGCCTATACGTGAGAAAAAGTATGAATAGAACCTATGTTCGGAAATCGAAAATGGCGACCGGAAGTAGGGTTATCTTGGAAACGGTAAGACTTAGGAAAAATCTGTTTGCTGATTCATCATGTAAGCCTATACGTGAAAAAAAGTATGAATAGAACCTATGTTCGGAAATCGAAAATGGCGACCGGAAGTGGGGTTATCTTGGAAACGGTAAGACTTAGGAAAAATCTGTCTGGGAATTCATCATGTACACCTATACGTGAGTAAAATATGAATAGAACCTAGGCTCGGAAATCCAAAATGGCGACCGGAAGTGGGGTTATCTTAGAAACGGTAAGACTTAGGAAAAATCTGTTTGGGGATTCATCATGTACACCTATATGTGAGTAAAATATGAATAGAACCTATGCTCGGAAATCCAAAATGGCGACCGGAAGTGGGGTTATCTTGGAAACGGTAAGACTTAGCAAGAATCTGTTTGCGGATTCTTCATGTACACCTATACGTGAGAAAAAGTATGAATAGAACCTATGCTCGGAAATCGAAAATGGCGACCGGAAGTGGGGTTATCTTTGAAACGGTAAGACAGGAAAAATCTCTTTGTGGATTCATCATGTACACCTATACGTGAGAAAAAGTATGAATAGAACCTATGTTCGGAAATCGAAAATGGCGACCGGAAGTGGGGTTATCTTGGATAGAAAAAATATAGGTTAAGTTATATCTACAAGTACGAGGTGGGAAAAATGGGAAATTGTACTAAAACATCGCTAAACGCTAAAACATCGACAAAAAAATTTCAAAATATGTCAAAAAGTGATATTCAATTGATAAAAAAAGAGGCTAAAAGAGCATACCTACAAGTACGAGGTGGGAAAAATGGGAAATTGTACTAAAACATCGCCAAACGATAAAACATCGACAAAAAATTGTCAAAATATTTCAAAAAGTGATATTCAATTGATAAAAAAGAGGATACCTACAAAGTATGGCGTAGAAACAATAAGTTAGAAAAAAAGATAGGTTAAGTTATATCACGTAAGATCGTGATATACCTACAAGTGTGAGGTGGGAAAAGAAGAGAAATTTTACTAAAACATCGCTAAACGCTAAAACATCGACAAAAAATTGTCAAAATATGTCAAAAACTGATATTCAATTGATAAAAAAAGAGGATACAAATGCATACCTACCAAGTATGAGTGGGAAAAAAAGGAAATTTTACTAAAACATTGCTAAACGCTAAAACATCGACAAAAAATTGTCAAAATATGTCAAAAACTGATATTCAATTGATAAAAAAAAGAGGCTACAAATGCATACCTACTAAGTATGACGTAGAAACAATACTTTTTCTCTACTAACTATATTTCTAAAACATCTACGAATTAGAAAGAATACATTTATTAAATTTATATACATTTATTTCAAAAGTGCATATAATTTTATGTAAAGCAACTCAACAGCACCTCCAATTTCAGGTTCAAGATGACAAAATATGTTTGAAGAAGGTACATATTGGATCCTCGTGGTATGAAAAACACTATAAAAGAGCTATTTTAAGCTATTGAATTATTTTGTTTTTAAAACAGTAATTCGAAAATAACTTACTCTACTACTCTCCCTAGCGACTCGAAGATATGGCTAACATCGTCAACAAGTTCGTTGTGTAAAAATGGAAGGTTTGAAACTCAGGTAGACATAGGAAGTGTGCTGACGAAACAATCATTGATAAGTGTCGACGTTAAAAACCACTCACACGGAACTGTACCCTGTCCCAGCTAACTGTGGAGCAGGGTCGGACATAGCGGCAGAGAAGAAGAAGGGATATGGAATGGTGAAAACGCATCGTTGCAAGCTGTACGGTCTTGATAGTACATGTACGGACATTTGATGGCATGTACTGACGTACGGTCTACACCTTGTTCCGTACGCAAAATATACGGGATGTCAAACTTTGCACTTGCTGTTATATCCCTCCTACATTGAAATACTGAATGTGAACGGGTTCTCAGTAAAACAAATCTGATAAAATTGAAGAACAGGAACCTATTTTCTACATCGACCATTATCTGGTGTATGGCTGTTACCCATTGCACATACAGTGACTGTATATGCGTGAACTTTGTTTGATTTTGATGTTCTAGCTTCACGTTATATGCAGAGAAAATACTCGGTACTTGGCCTACACTCCAAAGTGGGATTCAAACCAATGTGCTATGTAACCGGGCTTCGTAAATGCGACGACGTTACCTCTGCCCACACGAACTATATAAACCAAGGGAAAAATGAATAAGTCTGTGTCAAGGACGTCATTATATGATGTTAAACCTGGACCTAATTCTTCCAATACAATATTTCAATGCGATCAACAGAACAGCATCAGCTTTGATTGCTCATGTTTGGTAAGCCGATCTTTTTCCATTTGTGTTGTTGTTTACAGAGATAGTAGCGGCTAAGTTTGGTGTGAAAACTGGGGCGCAAGCACAGTTTATCTTTTCTTGGTAGAGAAAGCCCACTTCAGAGGTATAGTTATCATTTCACTCAGAGTGTTAATTTCTTGTAAATTTGTAATTTTGTACAGGTAAGATTGATTGCAGATGGGCGGGGAAAATATTTTCCTAAGAAATTCTTAAATCAACCATTTGGACCTGGAGTCAAGAATACATCCCGTTTGCCACGTGCATACAGTATTACCGTGTTCAATAGTTTGCAACGCTGCCAGCGCTAAGCAGGGACAGATGTAACTTCAGTCGCCTATTTCGCAATCCCGTTCCTCTCACTGTTCATTGCTGGAGAAAAAGATATAGGTTTGCAAGATAAAACTAAATATATGCTTACAGCCCGAAACAAAGAGTTAGGTAATGATCACAATTTAAATGTTGATAACAAATTGTTTGAATCAGTACTTAGGAGTAATACTAACAAATGAAAATGACATTAAAAAGGAAACGAAAGCAGGCTCAATATACTATTATCTTCTCGTATAATATCAAAGAAACCAAAACTTAAAATATATACAAAACAATAATTTTCCCTGTAGTATTATATAGATGTGGAAGTTTTACAATTACGTTAAAGAAGGAACATAAGTTAAGGGTGTTTGATAATAAAATCCTTGGAGAAATACTTGGACTTAAAGGGATGAGGAGACAGGTGAGTGGAGAAGGTTACATAATATGAAATTTACATTCATCTCTAGATATTATTAGAAAAATAAAATTTAGGCACGAATTGCAGAGGAAAGAAGAGTTTACAAAATTCTTGTTGGGAAACTTGATGGTAAGAGACACGTAGAAAGGTCAAGACGAAGATGGAGGGGAAAAGTTGAGATGGACTTAAAGGAAATAGGTAAGGTTGGAAAATATTGGGTTAATCCTGCCCAGGATAGGGACAGATGGAGGGCTTATGTTGCTGTAGCCATAAACTTTCGGGGTTTAAGAGAGCTACAGAGTAAGTAAGCAAGTAAGTAAGGAAAAGATAAAACATACTATTTAAAATGTTGTGTGTAGGTTTTTGTAGTAGGTATTTACTAAATACTGTGGCAATAGTATATATTAGGTTATATTTTATGATGTGGTAAGGACTCTTCATCTTACAGATGCCTCTGGCTTTCTCTATGGTTGATGTCCCTTGCCGCTGCCATTATACTCGCAATGTCAACATGGGAGAAAGCAAGTAGAAACCCAATTGGAACGTCGATTGTCGACACACCGAAGATGGTTATTTTTCCAACAGTTTCAATCTGCCCAACTCATTATTATAATATTGCTGAAGCTGAAAGAGTAATATCAGAGTAAGTATATTAAGGTGTTTTATTTTAATAAAAACTGTCATTTTTATTCGATATTAATATTTCAACCTTTGCATTTGGAAATAAAATTTCTTGCAACCAATTGACTACGAGAGATGTTTCCTCCAAAATTATTCATGCTCACCAATCTTATACAAGTGAACTACTATGAAAATATCTGCAAGTCTTGAATTTCGTATTTAAAGACTGAACCGAGAATGCGTTGCACCAAATCCCTATTTTAATTATGTAACGACTTGGGAAACTTGGTCGTTGCAAGAATTAATGCACGTCGTACTTTCATGTACTCTCTTTTAGAAAAAATCCATGTACCGAACGGTCTATGCGTGAAGGTGGTGTGCGCAGGGATGCATAATCCATGTGTGTTATTGAAAAAGAAAACCTTCATAAATTAGAAATATCCGCGGGGGGATTTAGATAATCATTGGATGGGCAACTAAAAGGCGGAAATACGTACTTCAATGTATACCGTCTCGTACAGGTGCAATGTGCAGAAATCCATCTGTCTGGGGCTGCCAGCAGCCCTTTTATATCCCTTATTGTGTCAGGGATGTGATTAGTCGTTCTTCTTTTCAGGAAAGTACAAAATGTCCTTGTGCACATCCTTGAAATTACCGAATATTCACAAATTATACATATTTTAAAAGCTCATTTAATTTTCTTTCTGATCCAGAAGTTACATTGCAAACTTTGTTAGAGAAACGATAACTACTTTTGTTGGTTTCGCGTTACTCACCTCTGATTAATTGACTAATTTGGTTTTAAAAGTCCACTTTATACAGAGTAAGGCTAATCGGGACTGGCCTACAGTTTTAAGTGAGATCCGAACAACTATGGGCCTGTCCCGGGTATCGTACTCGGGACTCCTTGATTACAAGACGGTGACGCTACCACTGAGCCATGTGGAATTTACTTCTTTATTCACATTAGAATAAGTTTTAATATTACAAATATGTTGGGTTTATATGTCAAATACTCCATTGGTAAATTTTGTACGGAAGTGTTTCTTCTATTTATTACGAAGAGAATAAAAGTAATAATAACACTAGTGAACAAATGAAATATTTGTTTTTGCCTCTAGAGCGAAATGAGTTGCCTCTTATGGAAACAAGTGTGCTGAATTCAAAAATAACAAAAGAAATACTCTAACACGCAAGATTTTATTTTTACAGGTAGATTTCAGTATACATGTAAATATGCGTAACAAATGTACAGAGCCATGAATTGCACATCATGTAAGTACATGTAAATAATATAAAGTATCATTTTATAAGGAAATTAATAATCAACCACTAGTCAAAAGTAATTTCCTTGCTACAGATAAGGAAATTTGAACAATTCAAAAACATACGTTTACTTGAGAATAGGTAAAAATTTCTACCTTTCAATGAACGTCTCTTATATTCAGTGCTACTTTCTCGTTTCGTATTCCAACAGTAATCCCCTATCATGGCTGGGTTCCATCGTCCTTGCTAACAACGTTCCACGTCAGAAATGTCCTGATGGAACCTTTCCCCCTGTTTATCATTTACATCACCTAAATTCTGAGGAAAATATTCAAGATATTCAAGATGAGAATGTAGAAGATGAATTTAAAAAAAACATTCGGCAACCCATTTCTGTGTAACACCTTAGTAGCTCTGAAACTAGAAGTTCATAGTTATTTTCCTTTTTGTTTCCCAGGAATACTTTCACCACAGCTTTGAAGAAACGCCACGCTTCCAGCTCGACGTCTTGGAGCTTTGATTAAAAAATTGTCTTGCAGGAGTTTTCTAATATGTGGCCCCACAAAAATATTTTCCTTCAATTTTGCTTGTTGTCTAGTTCGAGAAAAGGTATTGGAGGTAACGAAATCCACTTCCATCTTTATTCAAGGCTTTCACGAAGATCTTCATCAATCCTAATTTAATATGTAGTGGTGGGAGAAGACTCTTCTTTGGATGAACAAGCGCTACATATTTCACTTTTTTTCTCCAATTTGGTATTAATCCCTCATTCCCCAATCTTTAGCTACAAAATGACGACTTGTGTCGCGACTGTCCCACAGGAAAAAAAAGCAGCAATGTTTCGTAAAACCTCCCTGTAATCCTGTGAGCAAGGCAATTACCTTGAGATCAGCACAGATTTTCCATTCATATTTATTATAATTTACATTTGCTAACAAAGCAGACATTGTTTCGTATGTTTCCTTCGTATTTAGAGCATGCAATAAAGGAATTGATGGTAAAACATTGCCATTATGCAGCAATACATTTTTCATACTTAATTTTGAGGAGTATATAGATCTTGCTCAAGATAGGGACAGATGGAAGGCCTGTGTTGCTGCAGCCATGAACCTTCGGGTTTAAGAAGGCTAGAGAGTTAGTTAGTTAGTTAATTTTGAAGAGTCTATGAACAGTCTCCAATCGGGTACTGAACTCATTCATTAAGGAAACGATATCTTCACAGAAACACATATTTTCTATCATTGTGAAATACTTGAAAAACTGTTCGTGACGGTTTAGATAAATTGAAATTTTTGTGTCTCTTGCAAGGAGTTTCTACTGCTGAAGCCTTGAACCAAGAATTTCTGCTTCTTTTTTTCCCAAATTTAAATCGCCTATAAGATCACTTAGATCATCATGCATAATGAGGTGCACACCATCATCTTGTTCGTCACAATGATATTCTACGTCGATTGATGTTGACTGTTCGTCTGCGGTATCTTCATCTGGTGCTTGCACAACCTATGTGCGTGGGGTTTTTTGAACTGGTAGTTCCTCGCTGTTGTGTACTGGTCTCTTATATATAAATTTACATAACAACTTTTCGAATTAAGTCATTCTTTCCCTTTCTTTTCCAGGTAAACATCTAGCCTTAATTTCCAATGTTCGTATACCTTATACCTTAAATTTTAATTTAATAAAAATTGACATTATGAAAATATTTTACGTGTAGGAGAATTTTGAGGATTAGTTTTGCTTACTACACTACAAAACTCATTAGAAACAGTCATTACTTTCACAGGGGCAAAAATTATGTTCCCCAGTGTAATCACCAATTCCAGAACACTCCCTTTCAAAACGCAAATTCAAATAGTAATTTGCAGCCAAAAATCACCGCTTTCCAACAACAATGTCCCAAATGAGTCCCATTTCATCTGTGTCTAAGAACCCAACTAGGCATTTTTAGAAAACCGTGACGTTCGTATCATCTATTTTCTCACTATTTTTACATTCGATGTACGAGATGTTTCCTGACATATTTCGTCTAAGGTTACACATAATTGACTGGTAGCTGCTCAAGGGGAAACGAGCGAAGAGGAACAACCTCGATCTCATACAATACGTGGAGATCTGGCTGAATTCTTTGTGCAGCGAATACTTTCACGTAGCCATCTGCGCAAACGCAGGATGCTTACCTGGCTTTGGGGAGACGGCTATGTGGAAGTATTCTCCTCTCAATGAGGGAAAACCCAGTCAATTGATATTCTAGAAAGTATCAAAAACCTACCTACGTAGATGTATTGTGGATTCTATCCAATGCTCAATTAATCAGGCTGCAGGTATTGCGCTCATTGGGCCCCCTTCCCTTCCCTCACCAGCCGGCGTCCAAAACAGCAGGATCCAGAAGCAACAGACTACTCCCAGTGCCCAGACCTACGCTGGGAGCCACTCGCTGGTATCGGTACTGGATGTGGGTGGCTGTCCCCTGTTAGATTTTCCTCTTGGGAACACTCTAATGCACAAACGCCATCATCTTGTAATCAGTAAGCCCCGGGTTCGCTACCAAGTGGAAAATTGCATTGCTTCATTGTCTGTTTACCCTACGTATGTATAAAATTGATTTAAAACACACTTTGCTCAAACAAACATGACGTGTTGATTCCACGCGAATTCTAGTGTGCTCATCCAGTAATCAGTAGGCCCAGGGTTCTTTACACAGTGGAAAGACGCATTGCCGGTTCTCCACAAACCGACATATACAGCATTCTGCCGGGAATACGGTATCCGTTCGAGTCTTGCGCGAATTCTTACAATCAACAGAACAAATTCCCCCGGAAATCATTTTGGGACATTCTATTGCGCAGACGCCCTCGGCCAGCCGTCATAGCTTCGTGCGTTTACTCCTCCGTTACCTACCTACATTGCCCCTATTAACCGGCTCAACAGGTTCATCCGTTACATTTCTCTTCCAAGCCAGCTTGTTTCCAGTTTCGTGCGTTCATTCCTCCACATCCGTTACCGCACGCTAGCCGTCTCTGTAAATCTGGCGAGCAGCGAGGCAGTTGTCATCGGATTCCTCATGTGGATGGTGCTCACCACACACTACAGTCACGGCCGGTTAATCGTGGCGGCTAGCATTGACATAGATATCCACCTCGTGAAAGAAACCATTGGGCAGCAATATCTTGTGGTGTGCTGCTGTGTCCGCTATGTCTCAAAGGACAGAAAATTGTTAATTTTATTTCCGTCGTTTGGTATTCGCGTCATGTGATTCGTCACGAATCCGATACGGTCTTAATTCCAGCATGAGGCGCACCAATTAGAAATTTTACTGTAATTCATGTCCCCTCAAAATAATCGTCATACACATGACTGAGGTTAGTGTGATCCTGACGAAACAGACAGCTGAGGTTGGCGTTATCGCAAAGCATCTGCTTGGGAACCTTCGAGAACGTCTGTGCTAGGTAAAAAGTGTCTATAGGTATTTCATTCTGGTTATGCAGAATCACATCATCGAATACCATAACAGAATGTTCGTAACAGTGGTTCAGAGGTATTATATCAATGCAAACTTTGCTATGCCCAGTCCATCGTACATATTCATCAGTTACTGGTTGGGTGCTCTATAGTTTTGGAGAACACGTACAAGTAGTATAAAATGTCCTATTACTGGGACATAAAAAGTATGACCCCCCTCAGACTGGTTTTGGCTACACTTAAAACTATGTCAAGATGCTTATATAAGCTTATTGCCTACAGCAGGTGGTTATTGTCGGCAGGTGGTGTATCATGGAATTCAAAGATTATTTTAATGTTTGTCCTGTCATTAACTACAACCTGCTTGCATTTTGAGGTGTTGATGACAAACATCGGTCTCTGTGCTTTGAATGCCAGTAGTGACTCTTTTGTATGTTGTGTAGGCCTCGTATAATTTAAGAAAATCATCCTTGGACATGTCTAAATTATAATTTTCTCTAGGAAACACCTCGTTTCTGCCGTTTTTAAGATATATGTTCTTGATATTGCAGTTATATAACTTACTTCAATTTTGTTGCTGGTTGTTGTCTCGACCAGTGTGAAACAGCACCACCACAAAATCTGGCATGTCGTATTGTATACTAGAAAATGAATTCGTAGCATCGAATTCGTACTAGCTACCAGTGGCAGGTTTTTGGACACATTTATATGTATACAATTGTAAAGGCACCTGTGGATTTTTAGTATATCTGCTTTGTATTTAAGAGCATAACTGGCTTCGTATTCAATAACCGGGATTCTTTGCTCCATAGTTTGAATAACACATCTGCCTTCGTCAGGTAGTTTATTCGGAAGAGCTGCAACAGTAGAGTTTAATGTACTGTACCGCATTAAAGTATTATTATAATTGGCAGCTCTTCGAAATGTCATTCTTAAACCACCCTTCCACATAATATCTTTTTAATCTGAGAAGAATCCAGGTAACAGGCGCATCGGAAACAGTACAGTGTGACTCTTGGTTATTATTTTATCGCCAGCCTCAAATCCACCGATTTTGTAGTACGAGGCATCGGTCTTGGATAAATTCAGTGTGGCCAAAGTTGTAGAGGTGATACCAGGATAGTAAACTCTGTTTATGACAACACCTTGCTTTCGGATCTCGATTTGAGAAAACAGATGCGGTACAAAATTGTCTACTAGTCTTATATTTGAGTTAGCAGAATAATCTGTGCCGTCAAGCTTGACAACATCAAACTTGATATATAGGACTACTGTGTGGGGGTGTATAAAGCCATCCCCTATGTCAAGGTCAACCTCAATCTCTGTGTTAGGCTGATTCAAATTGGCAAAGGTCCTACGGTTCGGAAGAACGACTGTAGCTCGTAGCTTTCGATATGCTCCATTTTTTAGTATGTATTTTATTTATATATTAATTTCTATGATGGCGGTTGTTGTGGCTCCAGCAAAATCAACTAATTCTTCTCTTTCGTTAGTGACCACCAACTCAATGTAGTCTATTCTATTATGGCACACTGGAAAATATAATGTTGGTGATGGAGTGTAGATGATTGGCTCCATGAATTCAGAGTTAGGTTTGAATGTTGCGATGATGCCAGTTTGTTTGTGAGTTCCTATGTCATCTGATTTGGTGACCATACCCTCGGACACATTACAATGAATATTCAGAGTCTCTACGGCCAAGAATTTAGGTATATTAACAGCAGTGTGTTTCACGGCTTGTTCAAGTTTTGTGTTGTTCTGGAAGCCTAATAGCTCTGCTATAGTACCCAGATCCACTGTCTCTGTAGCAGACACAATCTCTACTCTGTGCGTGACAGAATTTTGTGTTAAGACAACTCCACTAGGTTACTGAGCATTTAAAGTAGATATATTATACCTCCCTGGAGTGATGACAATTTCTTGATCCCCAAGTACATGCCATAGAATGCTCTAAGAGCTATTGATTTGGGATACATAATATAATCATGTAGTTTGAGTTTTAAGATTGAATTCTGGCTGGTCAGATGGAATTTGCCCATGATGTTTTAGATACCACAGGGCCTTTTGAAAATCTTAAATTGATGGTTTATTTATTTGGGACAGATATCTAAGAACAGATAAACACAGATGTCCACAATTAATATCTTCAAAATTTTGAATACGATCGTCATTGTAATACAGATTATGAGATTTTAGATATTTTACTACATTATTAGGTGGAATCCTCCCAAACGAATCGAACACAAACGCCTCATTGTTTGAATATTTAAGATAGCAGATCCAGTGTGTTCCCTGATTTTTGTAGCTATCCAAATTGACTATGCCACACTCTTTTTTGAGCGGTTGTTCTGGTAAAGAATCAGACATGTACACACCTCTAAAAATGTTGATGCCCAGTGGTTTGATTAAAGCTTCAATATCTTGGTTGGTAAGCGGAGCCTGTTTTTTAAACTTATTTATGACTATTTTAAGACCTTTGCGTTGTTTTTCTATGGCCAGATTATGGCGCCATTGTTCAGCTAATTCGGCCTTATTCTTCTTGACATCTATTACTGTTTTTGCTATGGCAGCCGATCCCCTTGCTAAGCTACCAACTGCACCTAGTACTGCTAAGATAGCCGGGATACTAAATATAAAGCCACCAAGAGATTTAAGACCTGCATAAGGTATCTGAAACATAACACCCTTGGCCTTCATCGTAGGTTTATTATATACATATTCTGGGATTACATAGCGTAATTAAGTTTTTTAAATTTAAGTCGTAACACTTATTGCTGGGCCAGTTTATTTAGTCTGTTACTACCCCCACCCTAGTTTTGTTTTGTGTTCATAGCTATGGTGGTCCCTAATGCTGCTATTTTTCACCCAACGAAGCATCTCTGGTTACTAACCTATTGAATGCAGCCTCCTCTAATTTTTTGTCTGCCACATGTCGCTTGTCAAGATCGGTATGTGTGTTGTATGGGGATTAACACCAGGGTCACCCCTGTCTAGTCTATGGTCTAGTTTGGTACCGGGACCCGGTAGCCCGGTATGTGTAGCTCAAATGGCAGCTTGTTTATGATGTCATTAACCAGCCCCCGACCCTCAGAGATATTCCACAATTTAGGTGGTAGAGTATTAATAATTTTTATAAAATAACCAATCACCTTAGTGTCGTTGACTATAAAATTAGACAATTTGGTGGCTATCATATCCACAATTCCGACTTTTTTGTTGTAAAAGTTGTGGTTACCGGCATTTTCTTGGCCGGCTAGGAGGAGTAGCCTATCTATTAGTTTTCTGACATCGTCAACCTAGACAAATTCTTTAGGCAGGGTGCTGTGCAGTTTGATTCCGCTACCTGTCTTAATTTGTGTCCATATGGGCTTGATTAAGTTGTTGTATTTTGCTCCACTGCTAGAATTGACTGTTTTTTTGTGTAGGGTCGTTGTTTTGGAACAGGGCATCTGATTTTAATAGTATTTCTTTGTAGTGCTCATAGTCTTGATCTTTATAGTCGTCATGCCGTTTACGAGTCATCAGTTCCCACAATCAGGTGTTCCAGGATACTTAACAAAACTGCCTCTTTCTCCAAGATGAGATTGTGAATATACAATCAGATCATCGACCATAAACGTAACTCTAAAATTGCCAAATTTATGTATGATGCTACCGTCACGCTCTGTGTCAGCTTATAAGCTGGTGTTTTACCTGCTTGTGTTGGCAGGTCCATGATAGCCTGTTTTTTGAACCCAAATAAGTTCATTGGAATGTTTATTTATTGCAATGCATGCTCTGTAATTGGGCATTGATTGCCACTTATCAGGTCACATTGACCCCATGTTAGAGTATGTATACCACATGATAAAACGCATATCTTATCGTTGTGTGGGTCCAGAGCCACTTTTCTTACAATATTTGTAGTCAACAAGTGATCCACACTCTGGATTCTACATTCTGATGTTCTGATTGTACTACATGATTTGAGACAATTTTCGTAATCTTCAAATCTGAGCTCTTTGTCTACTGTTACTCTACCAACGCCCTTGGCTTTTTTGGTGACAGCACCACTGGATGTTTCAAAGCTGTACATCTTGGCTCTTAACCCAGCAAATCCTACAATAACATCGCCAAATGTCTCGTCTTTTAACCTACCAGGCACCTCTTTGTTGTGTGGTTGAATATTCAGATTTTCAGGCAATTCGCTAGTATCGAAATAGTCAAGCAATGCAGGCTGTGATATATCATTATTAACATCATCTGTCTGAATATCAAGGATAAAGCTATCCGTGTCCATATACATCAGTTTTACACGATCACCATAAAAAGGCTTAAGCACATCGTAATAAAGCACCAGCATATGTAATTTGGCCAATTCTAATATTACAACCCCTACATAAATAGGCTTATCAAACTTGATCTTAGTTTTTTCATGTTGAAGAGTGCCAGATTGTCATCATAAATTCTTCTGTAGTTGACATTAGGCTTTGCTACCAATTTTTTGTTCTGGCTGGAGTCAGTAACCAGCTTGACATCAGTATGTTTTCTGACATTTTCTATGGTTTTACCATACACTGAATTTACCATCAATTTAAACAAGGTCTTATCAAATTGGCTCATTGCAGATGTTCGAAGCTCTGTGTTTGTATCAATATATGGTTTCAACCATCTTGAGTGCATGAACCTCAAAACTTTTCCAACTTTGGTCACTTGAACACCATGATGCATCAGGAACTGGAGGTTTTTGTAATATATGACATAATCCTGTTTTGGCTCCAGAGTCATCATCAATTTCTTTTGTTTAGAGCCAGGTGAACACTTAACCTCAGGAATTGGGGGCAGATCAGAAAATGTGTTGTGTAAATCATCAGGAATTGTCAGATCAACCTCTAAGAATAGACCATAGTTACTGTCATCCAAATCCTTAAGATCTTCAATATTGAAATCTTCAACCCACTCAAGCCCTGCATATGGCAGTTTATCCATCATAGCATAACCATAGAGGCTATTGGCATCTACATACAGTATATAATTTGATGGCAGTGCTGGATCATAATTGAGAATATACTTGTTATTTGCTCTGGCATATCTCTGAGAGCATTGCACCATCCCTCCTCTTATACATTGTTCCATAAACAAATACATATCCTGATCCTGGATCAGATCCAATTGCATTTTAGTGTTTAAAAACATTGCAGACCATGCTAGGCCTGGTGCACTGTAAAAATACTTTGGATCCAGCTTATAATTTTGCATGGAAGATTTTCTAAATGCCTGAAATATATCAGCTAAGAGAGTGACATCAAGTTTTAAATATGCCTTGTGATAATCACCAAATGTCTGGCACACCGAATTGACCATCAATTTGAACAAGGTCTTATCAAATTGGGTGACCGCACGTGTTCGAAGCTCGGTTTTTGTATCAATATATGGCTTCAACCATCTTGAGTGCCTGAATCTTAAGACTTTGCCAACCTTGGTCACTTGAACACCATGCCGCATCAGGAACTGGAGGTTCTTGTAGTATATGCCATAAAACTGTGTTGGCTCCAGAGTCAACATCAGCTTCTTCTGTTTAGAGTCAGGTGGACACTTGACCTCAGGTATTGGCGGCAGATCAGAAAACCGGCTGTGTAAATTATCAGGAATTGCCAGATCCACCTCTAAGAACAAGCCATAGTAACTGTCATCAAAGTCTTGAAGATCCTCAATTTAAACTCTTCATCCCACTCAAGTCCTGCATATGGCAGTTTATCTATCATGGCATAACCATACAGGCTGTTGGCATCCACATAAAATATATAGTTTGATGGTCGTGCAGGATCATAATCAGGGACATACTTGTTGTTGGCTTTCCTATATCTTTGAGAACATTGTACCATGCCCCCTCGTATACAATGTTCGATGAAAAGATACACGTCCTGGTCCTGGATCAGATCCAATTTTATTTAGTGTTCAGAAACATCGCAGACCATGCTAGGCCTAGAGCACTGTAAAAATAGACCAGGTGAAAGTAATAATTTTGTATTGAGGATGCTCTAAATAACCCAATAACATCGGCTAAGAACGTTACATCGAGTGCCAAATAACATTTATGATAATCACCAAAATTCTGACAATTTAAGTTGGTCCACATCAACTGGCCATGGCGATATCGCCATCGGTGATTTCTGATGATCTGGGTTTGCTGTAGAATGATTCTTGCGGTGGCAGAGCACACTCGTCAAATTTGGAAAAATCGGTAACAGAATCGTATGGATATACACCCTTACGCCTAAGCAATTTCAGGTCCAAATTTGGAAACGGGTCAGACGTAATTTTGAATTGGGCATCAGATAATTGACTGGCCAGAGTGGCAAGGCTAGCCGACAGAAATCTATATGAATCTAGAAATCTTAGGTATATGGGCCTGCCATTACCACTGATTAATTTGCTAATAGCTATATATTTTTCGTCATTTTCTGCTAAAATATTTAAATCCTGCTTCTTAAACCCTTCGTATCTGATCAGATGATGAAAATCATAATTAGATGCACCGTGGCAAAATATCGGGACAAATTTTGGTCTCTGGATCTTAATATTACAGCTACTACACAAAGCGTGTTTATATCGACCTGTCCGTATGGCGATGATGACGCACCTTGATATTTGTACCCGAAAATTCAGAATTGCATACCGGGCATTTTTCTGTACTGTTGAAATCTTCGATTTGATCCTCTGTTAAAGGTAGCATAGGTTCTGATTTTAACAAAACATTGAGGGCTATGCTACGGCACACATTTTCTATTTTATGCACAATTTTTTTAACAGAATCTGGTCCCCTGTATAAGCATGATTTACTAACAACACCATCCTGTACAACTACATAACAAAAACTAGAAGGTTCATGTAGCTGATATACTGTACTTGATGGTTCTTCGGGATCTGGGCTGCATAATGCAAGAGGTTTGAGATTTGATTCAAAATCACAGACTATATATGCTGGGTGCCGCAACAAGGCTTCGAATGTTTTGAATTTGGCATTTTCGTCTGGTTTAGGCATAGCCATATGAACAGGTTTATGGCTGCCACAGTATTTTAAATGTTCAGCCAACTTGTTTTTAGCAATTTCGGTATTCTTTTCACAAACACCATTTACTTTTTTTCGACCATCAAATACAATCAAACATCTTCGACACACCTTGTATATTGTATTGGTTTTGCCTAGTTGTTTTCTGACTAAAGCCTGAAGATTGCGTATCAGAATGTAATGGTATGTATCGTCTCTATCAATTAAGAGCATATCGATCGGGACAGCAGTCATCATCAAGGTTGCTGATTCTAAGAGACTCTATTAAACAATCTCCACTACTATTAGAACAAATAAACACATTATTTGCTATCTCTGGATTTTTTCAAATTTATCAATATTCTTGACAGATATCGGATATTCTAAGCCCTCCATAGCATCATCAAAATCATGTTCGTGCTGTTTATAATAAGATACTGGATCTGGATGATCTAAAACTGGAAACAAAACAGCCAAAATAGACCACAAGAAGCCTTTCTGGTCGGTATTTTCTACTTTAACCACGGCTTTTTTGTTTTTGATATTGTCAGGTAAAGGCAGATATGTAGAACCTTGTAGAGGTCTAAATTCAGCATATAGCCTGTGTGGAGATCCACGAAGACTCCATCCTGATTCTTTAGCAGTAAACTCAGAATGTTTGATAAGCAATTGGTCTATCAACCTGCTTAGTATTTCGTCTAAGTTTGTATTTGAGTATACAAGTACAGTTTCTGTTATGTGGGGTTGTGTAAATTTTGTGCCGTTTGGTTTCTTATATTCAGTATACAATTTAAGAGATAGCTTATAAGAGCCATTTTGTGCATTTAGAATAGCTTGCGTATGAGGATTTTTACTGTTCAAAAATCCTTAATATCACATCTTGGCTCTGAAACGAAACGGTAATCCCTTAGTTGACCATTAAACCTACTATCAATGGGTGCTTTGCGTGGCTGCTTTGCTGGTCTAGTATTATCAGATGTAACAAGCTTTCTTTTTAGACCAGATGTAGATGGCTGTGGGGGCAATTTTGATGCCTTTGCAGAACAAGAGCCTATATGTCTATTGAAGTATGCCTTGCAAAATTTTCTATGGTATTTTGGGCATATTTTAGTGGGCATTTTGCGTTTCTCAGGATCACAATTACGTTGGTGCTTATCCCAATTAGGACTAGATATATTCTTATTGCATTGATTACAATATTTTTGATATGCCATTTTTCGTCGTATGTATTTATATACAATTTCTTGGCGTTCAAATCAAAACTATATGCTTAATAAAAAATATCAGTTGGGTTCAGATGTGTACTTTGTATACTTAGTGTATATACTTTGTATGTATACTTAGTGTGTTGCCATTTTTTTTGGTATTTATATATAATGTCTTGGTGCTCAAATCAAAAACTATATACTTAATAAAACTATACACTTAAAAAAAACAGCAGGTGTCTGACAAACTATGGCAGGTCGTAAAGCTAATAACCTACACAAAGATATATCATGTAGAATAAGCATTGATCTACAGAACCAATTGACCTACTACCGCAAGTGCGTGTCTGCACAGGCATGTCGTGTACATGTAGCATTGAGTTTGTATAACAAACTGGGACAGATATATATTAGTGTATCTGCCTGACTCTAAATGTGATTGGATTATAACAAACAAGCTGAATGTGTCAAATAACGGACAATTTTATACAAAATATAAGCCTCTCGTACAGTATACTAGAAATACATTTAATATGAATAATAAGAATTTCTGTTTATCAAACTGGACAGACCTGTAGTCCAGTCTATACGAGTCTGTTATATTTTTGTGTTCTAGTTATAGAATATTCTATATTACTAATACTTAATTTTTAGCAAAAAAATATGAGGAGCACTGCAACAACACGTCCATACTCTTCAACCACTCTCACAATACTGACTGATCTGTAATGCTCAATATTGCACAATATTGCATAATAATTTGTTGCGCAACATGATGCAATAGAAGTAGACCAGAAGTAAACGTGTGTGTGTGTGAATGTGTGTGTATGTGTGTGTGTGTGTGTGTGTGTGTGTGTGCGTGTGTGTGTGTGTATGTAGCTAATAAGATTACACTTTACAGAGTATTACACTAAAGGCAATAAGCTCATATGAGCATCTTGGCTTAGTTTTAAGTGTAGCCAAAACAATGCCAAGAGGGCCATATTTTTTTACGATCCTATGGACAACAATCTGACAGATGCAGCTTTTGTACGTGTACCCAAACCAATCTGAGGGGGTCATCCTTTTTACGGGAAATCCCCGAGGGCTTTTTTACTAAATTCTTGGATTCAACAGAGTAGCACACTGTAGGCAATAAGCTTATATAAGCATCTTGACATAGTTTTAAGTGTAGCCAAAACCAGTCTGGGGGGGGGGGGTCATACTTTTTATGTCCAAGTAATAATACATTTTATACTACTCGTACAGGTGCCAGTTTTTCCAATTCAGCCATTTAGGACCAAGGTGGAAATTGTATACCAGTAGGGCAGTGTTCCCACATCCTGAAGGACCCACAATGAGGCACTGAATATTGACGGACAGCAATTCGCCATTTTCTCGTGTTGGAGATACATGGTGGAGTAGGTGCTTCACCACGTTCCACGTTGTCATAGGATCACCTTGCCGACGTCGATCCTGACGTGTTTCCAGAAGCACCAGCCATTTGACTAGCACATTATTGTTTTTATGCACAAAACCTTCTCAATGAGGTATGTATTGGGGTAGTTTGTTTTGCTGAGCACCTCCTCGCCACACATACTTGGAAAACGTGTCGATGACGGTCATGAGGTAATTGTAGCCCCTGTTGTCCCTGTGTAAACCCTTCAAGTTACAGCAGCTTATTTCGGCCATGTAGGCCTACCACAGTTCATCGATTCCATTGGTGAGCACCGGTAGTTGCGGGCAATTGCGGTACGCCGGTGTGTGGAGGTCTTGTCACGATAGGCTGTCTAGACACGATATGGAGAGCGAATTCCGGTTGCCGAGTCAACTGGAGTTTCGATGTACAGCTTGTCACCTAATTCTATGTCAATAATTTGCGAGTCACCAGTCTCGTAGTTGACTATCCATAGGGTTTCGGGATGGGTGAAATTTGTTAATTAAATACTGGTTACTTTTTTTCGTTCGTAGTCGGTAACCAACATGGTCAGGTAATGCAACTCATGACACCGGCACCAGTTATTAATCTTGCTTTATCAGTGTAAGTCTACCTTGGTTGAAAAATTGATGTCAGAATTTATCTGGAGTTAGCATATATTACTTAACCCCCCCCGACTAAAGGGTGAAGTATATTCTCTACCTGGGATGCTGTAAATTAAACGATGACCGTCGATTTCAGGTTTTTCATGCTGGTATTTATTGTGCCCGCCTCATTCTTCACATCCTCCAATCTCTTCTGCACACTCTCCAGATGCTCACCAACTGTTTGGACAACCTCTTCATAGCCAGACTTGATCCTCACTTCGACATACAGTTACCTGAATTGCTACTTTAGACCGCAGAGGGGGCTGTTGAAGGTGGCCAAGGCCGACTCGTGACTCTCTTCGATGTGGCCAATTTGAATTTTTACAGTCGCGATTATCTTCTGCAGACTCTACGCGAGGGTTACCTTGGAGCTCTGGGCTGTAAGGTTGAGGACCTGGGTTGTAATTTTGGTGAATAAGGCATTTCCACCGGTAGGAGAATATGGTGTTTTCTAAAACCAAAAACATTCTTGGACATTGTGTTCCTATTTGTCGTAGCCCCTACCTGTGTCGTGCGCCGTGATATCCAAAGGATGTATTTCCTCCAAGAAACTAATCCGAGACCTCTTAATTGCAAAACAACTAGGACACACATGCAGCGTGTTCCATTTACAACGCAACCCGGAGTTGAGGATAGTACAACTTTTGAACCGTAAGTGGTACACATTTAATCCTTATACCAAATGCATATATTTTTAAACCGGGGGACAATGATTAGGTATCATTAGTGTCCACGCAGTGTTGCCAGATGTAACTGGAAGTGTAAATTTTTTTTTACAAAGCATGAAAAATGTACATATGTACGGGCATGCCGTCGGTAATTTTTAGTTTGGTTAGGTGGATTAGCTCGACATCAATGGCAATGAAATGAGAAATGTTCACATCTACCGATAGCCAATCGGATGAGGAGCCTTTATAGAAAAATAGTTGTTTTTAGATATTAAGACTGTTCCTTGGCAACACTGCTGGTGTTTCAGTGTCACAAAATGTGTGTTCGGAAACTGTATACATCATGCAATTAGTGAAAACAATAAAAAAGAAACTTGGAAATTTTCGTTAAAATAGCGTTACTTACAAGCACCTGGCAACCATATGATGACATTACATTCATCCCCGCTTGGAAAGACACAGAAAAAGCAAGTCGTGTTCGGTCGGCAGTGCGTATTGCTATTGAGTGCTGTTGGTCTCCTTGTAAGGTTCATTTTGTATTTATTGATTTATTGTTAAGTTATTCTTGTTAGGTGAAATGAGGTACTCTACAGAAGAGAAGGTTTTCATTAATTAACATTATTTTCTTTCCAATTCATATGATACAGTTAGAGCAGAGTTTCAAGAACAGTTTCCCAAAACTAGTCTCCAAGATAATTCAACAATATGTAGACTTGTTTCAAAATTTCGTCAGACGGGATCCGTACACGAAAGAAACACGATAAACAGAGGCATATTATTACGCAAGAGGTTTTTGGAACTGTTCAACAGCGTATTTCACAATCGCCGATGAAATCTGTACGAAAGCGTGAGGCAGAAGCAAATTTACCAACAACAACGACTTACAGGGATTTAAAAATGGTGACCCTACATGCATGAAAGGTACAGGTTTTTCAAGAACTTAAATTGCCAGATTTGGATTTCCGCTGAAATATTGGCTTTGGTTCAAATATTTTGTTCGAGACTAAAAAATCTATGTATTGGTCAAGGTCTTCTTCAGCGATTAAAATTGTTTTTAACTTAATGGTTAGAACAGTCAAAAGTCCAGATACTGGTCAACAGACAATCCCCATTTGTTGCAGCAAAAATAATTGCAACTCCTAATGTTAGGTGTGTGTGGTGCGCAATGTCACGGAGCCTAATAGTCGGACCATTTCATTTCAGACTACAGTCGATGGCAGAGTATCCCGTGAACTTATCACGCCATTTATTTCTTTGCTGGATATTGAGGAACCAGATTGATGGTTTCAACAAGACGGGGCAACATGTCATAATTCAAATGAAACATTAGACATGTTTAAAAACTTTTCTGGTAACGGATCATAAGTAGAGGCATATGGCCTAGTCGCTCTCCTGACTTAACATCTCCTGACCTTTTTCTCTGGGGCTATTTAAAGCAAGAGGTATACAAAAATAATCCTCAAACTATACAAAGCCTGGAAACAAACATTCCGTATCCATTGAGAACATTAACATTTCTACTCTTCGTGCAGTTCCTGCCAACATGGCGAAACGGGTGAACCTGTGTTTCGATGAGAACGGCGTGCACTATCAGTATCTGCTGTAAAGCTGAAAATTCCATTTCTGATGCATAGCATGTAAGTGACACTATTTTAATGAAAATTTCCAAGTTTCTTTTTTATTGTTTTCATTAAGTCTCTGATGTGTAAAGTTTTGAAACACACACTTTTTGTGGCACTGAAATACCAGCAGTGTTGCCAATGAACAGTCATCACTTCTAAAACAACAATTTTCCTAGTTCCCCTTTAAAGACGCCTCATCTGATTGGCTATTGGTAGAAGAGAACATTACTTATTTCAATGCCATAGATGTCGAGCTAATCCACCTAACCAAACTGAAAATTACCGACGGCATGTCCGTACATGTGTACATTTTTCATCCTTTGTAAAAAAATCATTTACACTTCCCGTTACATCTGGCAACACTACGTGGACCCTAATGAAATCAAATCATTGCTCCCCGGTTTAAAAATATCTGCATATACAAGACTTCCATTTGGTATAAAGATTATATGTGTACCACTTCAGGTTCAAAAATTGTACTATCCCCAACTCCGGGTTGCGTTGTAAGTGGAACACCCTGTAGTACAATTAGAGAGGGCACCAACACTTCGTCAAGGGATCAAATCTTACAGGTAAATGGAACAGTTTACGTCAGCATAATATTAATCCAGAAAATTTTTGCTAAAATGTATAACAGTACCATACATTGTCCTAACCTTGTACCACGGTCCCCGGGTCAACAGATCCCAACTTGCTTTAAGAACTACTCGCATACTGGTACTCCTTTACCTAGAACCCCAATTGATTAATACATCAACATATTACCATCAAGCCACTGACCTCTGTTGTAGTAACACCAAAGTTACTTACCAAACAATACCAACGACACGCTCTTGGACATTCAATCACTTGCCTTCTAGGAGGGCCTCCCCGATGGCGCAGTGGTAGCGTCGTTTCCTTGTAATCAAGGTGGTCCAAGATTATACTCGGTGGAGACACATAGTGGTTCAGATTCCAATTTAAACTGTAGGTCCATTCCCGATTAGCCTTACTGTGCATAAAGTAGACAAAATCAACCAACCAAGTAACTTGCTTGCCCGAAAAAAAACATCAAAGCCACACGCTCCTATATTAACAATACCACGCACTCATGCAGTTACATTTAAATACCCAACTCACCCGGCGAACAACACCAGAGCCATGCGTCTACGCAGTGGTCAAGATACGAGTATAAACATTTAACCCAACTCAACTAACAATCAGATACCACAAACACGCACCCGTGCAGTTCCAATATAACAACCAAATTACCGGGTGGTCAATACCAGAGCCACGCGTCGGCGTAACAATTTAGTTCCATCTGCACATCAGCATTATGGAACTCTGCTTTATACCGGTGGCAACGCTTAACATTACAACACCTAATTCACGTGACGAACAATACTAAAGCCATGCGTCTTCGCAGTGGTGTAGATACGCGTCTATACACTGAACCCGACTCGTTTGGCAATCAAATAGCACAAACACAAACTCACGCAGTAAAATTACAAGAACCAACTCCCGTGGCTCCCGACGACAAAAGCATGCATGTGTGCAATAGTGCAACATGTGTACATGTCTTGGTAGGATCGTTCTTCACTTTGGTTGTCTAACTGAGTTGGTTTATTAAATGGGATTTGAACTATTATGTACCTGTATCGAACCCCTTCATTACAAGATGGCACCGTTGGGGGCAGGCTTCTTGACGTTCATCTGAAATGTTATGACGAATAAGAAGCAGAACAAATGGACAAATATATTATTGACATGAAATTGCGCGAACACAAACAAAACGTTTCAAGGGTTCGAAATCCGAAAATCGAGGCTTATCAAGAAGAAAGATAAATGGATCAACCAATCATATAGGAAATGAAAGGTGCCACCTATCAAAAAAGGGATCTGGTCACGGAGATGTTACCCTTTGCTACTCGCATCTTTGCTGATTTTCCATGCACGGTTCAGTCCAGCATTCAAACTCCAACTGCACTTAAACAGCCCCCAAAACGTCAAGTCATCGGCAGCACATCATGGGATAAGATTGAGTTGGGACCCATAGCGAGGGATTACTTGAGCACAGGGATATTTTACAAGGATGAGGTGTTTGGATTGTACCTTAGCATCGAAACCAAAGAGATCGTGGGATGGAAAAATGACATAACCAGAGTCACCTTTTACTATAAAGACATAAAAAACAACTTAGATGAAATAAAATAGTTGGGATAAGTACCCTGGCACTATGGGATTGTAGGTACTCATCAGCAAGAAATTCCCCAAGAATTACACTCAACAAGTCTACAAAAACTACACCGTATTTTTTAAAAAATATATATGCACGTGAAAAATTGAATTGTCTCGACCAGACTTGTCCCCACGAAATTCTATATAAAAACATACCTTTAAATTCTATCGTATTTGCGACCATAGTCTTTTAACTTGTTTTAAGATTTATTCGACACATTATATCAAGCTTAAAGAGTCTTCTCAAGGTGTTTCAGGTGTTTCCTAGTTTTTTCGACCACATTGAATTTCTTACATGATCGGATTTTACTTGTTGTAACGAGAAATTCTCTACAAATAACATACATAAAAATTCTATCGTAATTGCGATCATAGTTCTTTAACTTGTTTTAAAGCTACATTCGACCAATTATTTCAAGTTTAAAAAGTCTTTTGAAGGTGTTTAAAGTGGTTTTCAGAGTAATTACGACCAGATTGAATTTTGACTTGATCGGAAGTTAGGTGTCGTCCACAAGAAATTCTCTATAAATAACATACCTGAAAATTCTATCGTTGTTTGCTTGTTTGTGTGATTCGTTAGAAAGCATATAAATACAGGATTAAAAAATGGCATCCACTAGTTTTACTCGTAAAAATGATAAAACCAAATGCGACAATTCTGAGAAGCTAATCTCAAGAAAAACATATTAGTACATAGGGCAAGGTGTAGAATAAATCCTTTGTTACCTTCTAAGCCCTGTCCTGAATGCGCAAATATAATTAGAATTCCTAGTCTAAATAGGTATCTGAAAATTTGCAAACTATCGACTGGATCTCTACCGAAAAGGAAAATTGATAACCCATGAACTGAAGCTTCTACTTCTAAGCAAATTAAGTTAACAAATGAAAATATACCAGTGAGGTCTGCATTTAACGGCAGGCTCAAGGTTTTCCCTTTTATGTCGGAACCAGGCCGTGACATTCCTAGTTTCGTGAATGAAATAAAAACATCTATAATAAATATTCTGAAAAATGAACTGTTAATATACACGATGATTTCGAAGCTAAGGAATCTGGTTGGTCATTATGTGGGAGTCCTCACAAACTAATCATATATCTAAGTCAATTCACACCTCTTTCGGCTTCCAGCTATGTGTCTCTTCCACCAGACATTCAACATAAGAGGGCTGTGCTGATAATTTAAAACATCGATAACTAGTGCTTTCTTTGGTGCGTTTTAACTGTACTCTATCCGGTTCATCAATCAAATCATACAGAGCGAATTTGTTACTACACACAATATGTAGATGAGCTGGAAAACGTCATGTCTGGCATCGAATATCTGGTGTCCATATCAGATACAACAAACTTCAAAACCCGGGCACAAGACGGGGAAAGCAATCGCTTAGCCATAAATGTGTATGGTTACACATTGGATAAACATGTCGTACATCTCGTCAGAATAAGCAGTATTGATGACGACAATGCTCGTGTAATAACTCTCCTTCTTATTACCAACGAGGATGTTTTTCACTACTGTCTTACTCGTTCACTTTCAGAAGTCAAACAACCAATCATACAACCCACATCGAAGTTTGTCCAAGGTTCTTAACCACTTTCAACGATAGTGCTCAAAGAAACTACGTAAATTACTGGGAAGGTCAAAATGGTCAGAGAAATTTGCCGAACATAAAATTTGTGGAATCAGCAGACTAGTTAGCATGTTAATGCCTAAATCGAAAGAGGTCGAAGAATTCAAAATGCACAGAGCCTTGTTGATACATCCGGCCATAATCATTGCAGATTTCGAAGCATCCCTCAAACCGCTGTCCTACTGCCAGGCGGATCCCTAACTTTCATCCACCACGCCGGACCAGCTTCATGAACCAAATAGTTTTGGTTACGTTGTCATGTGGCAGGATAGAATAGATGAACCATACATATATCGTGGGTCCGATGCTGCCGAACGTTTCCTGGAGAAATGGGTCGAGGAGGTTGGGAAAATTGAAAGCGTGCTGCGTAAATCAAAACCAATGCTTCCATTATCTACCACAGAATCCTGCCGTTGTCTGTAAGGTGTTTGATCAACACTTCAAAGATTAAAACTAGAAAATATTCCTCCACAATCATTTCACCGGAAACTGTATCAGTCCATTATGCAATGTTTGTAACCTAAAAACTCAAAAACCTAAATTTGTACCCATATGTTTTCATAACGGCTGCGGCTACGATTTTCACCACTTGATCAGGCATCTTGGTTATGATACAAACTTATAGGTGTCTTATCCCAGAATGAGGTATGATATATCAGTCTCAGCAAGCAAGTGTCGATTCCTGGTACGAAAAATACAATCTGCATGCGTTTTCTCGAATCGTATAGATGTCTTTCGGCTAGCCTCGACGCTCTCGCAAGCAAAGTTACTGATGATAAATTTGCATTCAAGGTCGATAGTTTTCAAAATTTGAACATAGAACTCGTTAGGAGAAAGTGTGTGTATTCCTACAATTATGTGACTGACCAATCCAAGTTTGACGAGGAATCTCTTCCTCCTCAAGAAGAGTTCTACAACCGACTCAGAGGGGCGGGCATCACAACCGGTGATAACTAACATGCGCAGTTAATATGTGATAAAAAGGAATGTAAGACACTTGGCGAATATTACGATGGTTATCTGAAATTAGATGTAACCATCCTCGCCGACGTTTTTCAAGCATTTCGTATCCATACATATTTACAAGTTGGACCTTGAACAGTTTTACAGACTTCCTGATTTGGCGTCACATCAAGCTGGAATTTATCTCTGACGTGGATATTCTGCTATTTATCGAAAGGGGGATACGGGGTGGAATGGTGTAATGTGCACAGAGGTATGCTAAACCAAACAACTTTCATATGTCTGAGAATCAACACGATCCAAATCGGCCCTGCAGTTACATCTTATACATCGATGTCAACAATTTATACGGACACTCAATGAGGCAGAAACTCCCCTATGGTGGTTTTGAATGGATTGATCCTACTTCGGTAAATGTTGTCAATTTCGATGATAGGTAATGTGGTTTCTTCGCAGATCACCTTCATGTGCTGTTCAGCGACCTACTGTCCGCACCCGAATTCCAATATCCTCTTGAATCGGTTCATCCCAAGCTTCTGTTAAGCCTGGAGGCGAAAGAGAGATACGTTCTTCATTACAAAAGTCTACAGTTTTTGATTGCGAATGGAGTTCAGATAGTAAATGTAAGAAGTATAATCAAGTTCAATCATTCTCCATGGTTGCGTCCATATATCGAAGTCAACACCAAGCAGCCACTACCGAGCTTGACAGGGATTTTTTCAGGTTGTTGAATAACGTTGTGTACGGGAAAACCATGGAGAATGTTAGGAAGCACATGAATGTGAGGTTGGTCTCCGATGCTGGGAAGTGTCGGAAGCTGATTACAAAATCAACATTCAAATTGCGAAATATCTACCACGAGCAGATTGCTTTGTTTCCATGGAGGAAAAAATAATTTGTTTCAATAGGCCCATAAATGTAGGAGCTACGGTTCTCGACTTGTAGAAGCTTCGAATGTTTGAATTTTATTATAATATTATTAAACCTTTTACAATGATAATATCACACTTTTGTATACAGGCACTGACAGTTTTATTTATTCCATACTACACCTAACCTCTATAATCATATAAAAAGTCCAGCTGTGCTTGATTATTTCGATACGTCTGGATATCCTCAGCCAAACAGGTTCGACATTCCTTCCCGTAACAAAAATGTGTCAGGAAAATTAAAACATAAGAAATATGGTGGAATCATCCTCGATATTTCCGGGATGCGATCCAAAATGTACGCGATTCGAGGAGAGGATGGTATTACAAAAAAGACTAAGGGTGTGGGCAGGAACACAGGGGAGAACAAACTCAACTTCCAAGACTATGTCGATTGCCATAACACATGGTCACCAATATTGAGGGCCGAAGAAAGAATCCAAAGCGAAAATCACGTACTCACCACCAACAAAGTTAGGAAAGTTGCACTAGATGCTCGTGATGATAAGAGGTGCATCCTGTCGTGCGGTATTCACACATTGCCTTGGTTGGGGTCATTATCGTTTGAAAGATGGCAAGAAATGTATCGAGCGTCCGTAATAAAAAAAAATCCTATATTAGATCATACAAAAGAAACAATTTTTTACATAGAAAAACAAATAAATATCCATGCCTATGAACTTGTTCAGTTTCAGAATGCAAATCATCATGGAAACTGCATCACAAAGTTTCGACCGCTTGCCTTCCGTATTATCTAAACTCAATGGTATGTTAATTATTCACCTGAACAGCATTTGGACAGAATATGATGTTCAAGTTGGTAAAACGTTTTACGTTTTCAACAACAACCTCAATTTATACAAAATTCCGATCTGCGGGAAACTTCAGAAAACCGCGAATCCGGAGATTGTGGGTGAAATCAAAATTTCATCAAGGCCTAATATATAACGAATCAAGCACTGTAGGATGGACTCCGCTACCACGCACGACGTTTACGCCGACGATTGTCTGTATGTAGAGCTTCTCGGAGAATACGACAAAATAATTCATCTCACATAGAATTGAGAATCACGTATCCGATAATAAAAAAATAACCATACTAATAATAAATGCCTAGCGATATTAATGGACACAAGAAACACGTGGATCATGCGAGCGAGATACTTATGCTGGATGTCTTGGTTAAAAATTTAAGAATCAATTTGATAGCTATGCAAATAAATTCAACACCAGTCTACAGTCAGAAATAGCAAGTCGTCAGTCTCAATGCTTGGACCCCATTCTCAAAATAGATTCTGAACTGAAATATTTTTTAAAAAATTATGTCGACGTTCCGTCGGTTGACAACGTGCAAGATATGCAGTTGAGTATTGCTTCGCTTCAGAACGACTTGTTCAAATTGCAGCCGCTTCATACGAAAGATATAGAAAAATTGAAACTTGTACTTGAAGAGCGAACTTCAAATATAGAAAAAAATGATAGGCGATATTAAAGATGATTTTAGCGTTGAACAGTTACATAACGCCATCTCTAACTTACGTGATTAATTTTCCACAGTCAAAATTGAAAAACTTACGTTGGAGACTATCAAAGAGAAGTATCAAACAGAATAATTTCATAACACTCTCAAAGAAATTAAGAGTAAATTGCAGATGTTTGAAGACAACATTACAAATTTATGTTCCTCCGAAGAATTGCAAGTTATCGGTAAGAGCGTAGCGCATATTAAGCTTCAGTTAGAGGAATACCAGGACTTTGAACACATTCAAACTACGATTGCTACACTCCAGGCGTCTTTGGAGTTGATTAATGACGAAATAAAAATATCCATACCCTTATAGATTGCTTCTAAAATGAGGTGATCAGTATTTAAGACTCCTTAACTAAGGTTCAGCAGAATATTGATTACTTAGAAAATTTGAACGTTGAATCTAATCTCAACCATTTTCATCGTGTCTTGGACAACATGCAGCATGATCTCAAATCCTTGCAGACGAGTGTTCCATCAAACGAAGATTTACAGAAGTTGAAAACAGCTGTGTCGACATTGTCCGAAACTAGTGATGTGAGAAAGTTTTAAAACTTCTCTTACACACATTCTGAAACAGATAGGAACAGAAGTGACTAATACAGAACTGATTCGGGATGAAATTCCTTCGCTTCGTGACATGGTGTCCACATTACCAACATCGCAGATTGTAATCGATCTCCATACGCAGTTTACCGAAATGAGACAAACGATCTTATTGTAAAAAGTTCCAAATTGGATGTATTAGAAAATCTTCAGCAAATTATCGTGAGTGTCAGAGAACAGTTTGGTGTTTTCGAAACCAATGCTGCTTTGCAGGAATCGACTTTAGTCGCTTTCGAATCTATGTTTCAAGAACTGAACGAAAATCCCAATTCCTTCAAAGATAAGGGCAAGATATTTTACAATTCCGTCTTCCAGCAATTCATTCGAAAACACAACATTCAGCTTTATTTGACCTTCAGTCACATAAAAGCCAGCATAGTGGAACGTTTCAATCGAACATGGAAAACGCACCTGTGGAAACGGTTCACGCTTGTGGGAAATTACAAGTGGGTTGACATTCTACCTGAACTCTTAAACGATTGCAATTACACCGTTCACAGCACGATACACACGAAACCCGTCGACGTTACTAAATCTGACGAAATGCGTTTAATTTCTACGGTTTATTGTGGAAAGTACAGTCTCACGACCCAAGAACCAAATTACAATGATGGAGATCAAGTGAGGATCAGAAAATTCAAACGTACATTCGAGAAGGAATGCACACAAAATTGGAGTACTGAAATTTTTACAGTAGTTCGAGGTCTATCCGGAAACCGTCACACGTATATAATAAAGGATAGTCGCGACGAAATTTTGAAAGCAAGGTTTTACGAAGTGGAGCCCTCTAAAATTAAATAAACCGACGCGTCTCTCATCGAGAAAGTATTTCGTAGAAAATATATCAAACTGTTGGTAAAATGGCTGGAACTTCTGGAAAAAATGGATGAATGGAAACTAGGTGATTTTATAAGTACGTGGAACGTGATAAATCCAACCCGTTTCGGAATGTCAAACTAAAAAAGAGAACGGCGAGTTCTATTGCTACCCAATAACATTCGTTGTCTTATTGTTGGTCCTTCTGATTGTGGAAAAACTGCGTTACTAATGGACAATTTTCTGCTCGCACCGAATTTGCTAGATTGGAAGAACAAACACCTGTACGTGTTCTCCAAAAGATTGGAGCTTTCTAAATATACCAGCAACTTACGAAACTGTACGACGGATCCGATATAAACCAGTCGACTGTTGTCAGGAAAATTCTGTAGTGATATTCGACGACGAAATTTTAGAAAATCAGAATGAAATTCGTAAGAGTTTCACTCAGGGTCGTCACAGGAGAACGTATTGCTTTTACATAGCTCATACTTTTTCCAAAATTCTGAAACTGTTACTACGCGACAACTCTATTTTGACTTGTTTCTTTCGTCAACATGACACTAATATTAAACATGTTTATCATGACTCTGTAGGAGAAGATTTAAACTATAATCAATTTTCGAAATTCTGCTCTTCTTGCTGGAACAGTGACGATTTTGGATTTGCGGCGATCGGCATGACTCGAAAACCGAACACTGCAAAATATTAAAACAAAATCAACAACTTTGCAAATGTTGCAACGTTACACAAATTTTAAAATAACACCATATCAAAAGAAATACAAACGAAAAATCGAAGACAAGTTGAAATTGCGCGATTACCTTGCGAAACGCTTCAAATGTTGGAAATCCGAAAATCGTGGATTTTAAGAAGTGAACAAGCGCGAGAGTCTAGCTATCATTGACGCCATCAGCGGTCTCGATAAAAAGATTAAAATGTTACAGAACAGAACAAGGATCTGATCACGGAACTCGTACCTCTAGCCGCTCGAAATTATGTCGAGTTTCCAACTACGCCTGTTTCTAGCATTCATTCTGTTCTCGAACTCAGAGAACCACCGAAACTTCAAGCCATAGGAAGCACTTCATCTTCTTCGGATAAGATCGAGTTGGGTCCATTGGCAAGAGATTACCTGAGCACAGCGAAATTCAAGAAGAATGAGGTGTTTGGATTGTACACAACCATGGAAATTAACGAAGCAGGAGACGACGTAAAGGTTAATTTGCGCGAAGAAAATTGGTCGGCCAGGTACCCAGGTACGGTAGGACTGTGGGAACTCATCACCAAAAAATATCCAAAAGATTACACGGACGAAGATTATAAAAGTTAAAAGGAGATATTAATATTGTCGGATGCTCTGTGCCAAAACAGCGACGTCACTCATAACCGAGTGATATCTAGTAGCGGAGCAAAACACAGAAATCTCATCAAACCTATTTGGAACGATATAAAAAGTGGAACTGTGTCAAACGCAACAAGAAATTGCCAAAGGAATTCGTGTGGGTGGACGATGTTAGGAACCTTGTAGAGAGTTTACTTGTCATAGCAGGCGAAGAAAATGCAGGTAATCGTAACTTTCACAATGAAAAGGTACACATCGTGGACATGATCAGCAAAAAAACGTTCGATCTTCATAATGAACAATAGTGAAGGGATAATATACCTGATCAACGTATTCAACACTCTTCCACCGAAATTTTGGAACGTGGTAGAACGCAACGTTCTAGTGAACGACAACATAAACAAATTACCGTTCGAAATGCATAACCCAGGTTACCAGTATTGCGGACCGTTTACCAAATTCGTACAACGCTTGGAAAAAGGAGAAAAGGGAGTGGATCCGTTGGACGCTGAATCTAAAGATCACGACATCGCTTACAATACTGAAACAAATGTAGATGCACGAAGCAAAGCAGATAGAAAATTCGAACATGCAGCATTCGGGATACTCATCAGCAGAAACGCTTCTCTGGGGGAACGGGTTGCATCTTTGGGCACGACCATCGCCATGAACAAGAAACGAAAATTGGAATGGGGTATATAGGTAACACCACAAAAAATGTCACAGCTTCAAATAACAGAACTTCCTACCGAACTGTTGCATAACGCATTTACGTTCACTTTCGATGAAAGTGACGGGAATGTCGATTTGGTGAAAGTAACATCAGAATTTCGACCACCATGTAAAATGGTGGAAAATATGCGAGACAAAAAGCTTTCAAGATCTCGACACCATTTTTCAGACTGCAGGGAAAATGTTGGACAACAGATTGGGTGAACTTCACGAGCCAAGGAAAAGAATGAGACGATAAACCGACAATTAGTATAGGTCCAACATGGAAACAGGTAACATCGTTGCACAACTTATTGGTTGTCCGCAGCACGAACTTTCTTCTTTGACATGCACAATATATAAATAACTGATTGTCAAAAATAAAAAAAATAAAAAACTTATCAGAAATTAGATCAGATGAGATCACATCGAACACAGAGACTAATAGTATTATCGTTCACATCATCGCGCTGAGTGAGAAAAAAGTTTTGTTTCCCTCAGAATATGTATAAATAATATACCATCATCATGAATCTCAAGGGTGTAGTGTACCAAGTACCGTAACCGAATCTTAAAAATCGGGTGCCCGTGATGAGTTACTCACCAAGAAACAAACGCGAAAAGAAACGTTCTTGCTTGTCCAAAGGTCTCGGAATGAAACTGTTGCTCACCACTCCTCAATTGAAAAGATTGCAGTGTTCGGGGAAAAAATCTCACACAAGAGGTTTCATATTCAGTATTCCAGCAATTCTAGTGCCACCATAGAAAAAACGTAACTGACGCGAAAAAGAACAAGGCGGAATTGGAAGATCAGAAACGACCCAACTTGGAAGTGGAGAAAAGGTAAATGCGTAAAGAGGAAACAAATCGACGCTTTGAGTAAGTTCTTTAAAGAAGAAGAACCACTCAGTAACCACAATATTGAATCTCTGATCGAACCGTTGGGAATCCAACACTTCAGAGGAGTTTTCATGGGAGTTTCTATACCCTCCACCATAAAAGTAAAAAAATATGTGGTGTTGTCAACTTCGACAATTACGAAAATCCAGACACACATTGGATACGTTATCTCAAACATTGAAATAACAATTTCGATTCTTTCGGAGGTTTTCCACCATCGGGTTTAGTAAAATACTTCAAAGCTTCCATTATCTACTACAACGACGAGAGAATTCAAGGTTTCGAGGAAGTGAACTGCAGTCATCTCTGCGTTTTCATGCTCGCCTTGTTGTCTCGAATAAATATAACCCATCAATTCAAGATTTACAGAAAGGTTTGTGGAACCTGAAACATCACCATAGGAGTGTTCCATCTCAGCAACGAAACTTCGGTCTTCAAACTCACGTACACAACGATATTGTCTATCCTAAATCCATCAGTCTTCGTGTTTTCTACAGCATGTACCTTATTCCAAATGTGACCAAACACAAAAGCATCAAGTTCGGAAAAGGAAAAATCAGCATCATGCCAGGGCAGTACAATTTGTCCACTTTGCTAAACAAATTACCAAAAGTAGTATTTCTCTCTCAAAATGTCGTGACCCAGAGAGTTGAGTTGGTGTCCGAAACAGAAACCGTGGTCCAGGGTACGATCGGAGAGCTTTTGGGTTTCGAGAACAACACCAAACTCGAACCTAGCATGAAACACTTTGGCGCGAACATTCCTAAATTTCTGATCATCGAGACTCTGAACGTGCACTGCAACGTGGTAGGAGGCTTGATGACAAAAGCAGGCAATATCGGCAGTCACAAACGAACGGAAATCGTCGTACCTTCAAACCAAATTAAGAATTAATGGAACCGATAATCTTCACGCCCTGTCACCAATCTACTTTTCAGTGTGCCGTAACATAATCGATTAGATAGAATTAGTCGTGACCAACGAAAATGGAGAGGTTGTGGATTTCGCAGGAGCCACGTGAACGGCCATCGTTGAGATTATCACATAATAAATAGCTACAATCGTAAAAATGACATAGAAACTATCGAAAACGGATGCCACTTACTACCAGGTAGGAGGATTCAAAGCGGGACCTAAAATCTTGACAAGAAATCACACTGTATGTTTTCCCTTGCGTGTACTTCCGGGTTTCTTCTCAGACTACAAGGAGATCATGGACAACGGAGGTTTGAGAATCACTTTTCACAGAGCCTCGAACAACAACAATGTTTTGATGCGATACAGTAACTTAAATGCCGACGGCACACCACTGCCCAACACCCTGCCCGAAACAGCCAAATGTGTATTTCACAGCATAGAGTTGAGAATTCCACTGGTAGAATACGAAACCAACTACGCCGTTAAGTACAAAGCGGAAATCATGAAAAATCCACAAGTACCCATTCATTGTTAGAGTTACCAGTGCGTGCAGAAACACGCTTCTGGCAACTTTTACGATTTCGACGCCACGACGCAATTCAACAACATAGAGTTCGCGATGCCAGATTTCGTGGTTGTATTGTATATGGCATGTCTGCCACGGGCACAAAAGTGAGTATACGCAGTATATATATATTTTTTTTTTAGAAAATGAAGTTTCGCGTACCCGGCCAATCCAGTTAATGAAAGAACAGAATATATTTACCAGAACATAAGGGATATACAGAAGAAACAAAAGCAAACCAAATGAAAAATGCAACCTGCCAACCGGAGTACACTTAAGGTAATGTCACAAGTTATCACACTGAACATTCTTAAGTGTTAAGAAAACATTTATCTTACTCTCAGCCTTATCTGCTGTTGAACTGACATATCCGGGGCTTCCGTAATGACCCTGGGGACCGTGCATGCGCCGAGCGAAACGTTCGCCTTTTCATGTCCTATCCCACGTACGAGATGCGTCACAGCTAGTAGGAGGGGCTCGCCCGGTCGTGGGTGGGACACACAACACTTTCGCGGGGAACACTTTTGAAGCACTAGAGAGTGTATGATTAGGTTAAGAATACTTGATTAAGGAAACGTTTGTTTTAACCATTGTTCGGAATACCGTGTAATGTATAGAAACACCTTGGACAGAATGCAGAAAAATATACTAAACGTAATGAAATATCAATTATCTACATGGAGTGTTAACTCCCCCCCAAAATGAAAATTCCCCTAAAATTTTCCACATAGTCACGTAATAGTTAATGATAACTGAAATCCCACAAAATAATATAATATACAAGTCTATCTTAGAATATAAAAAAACTGTTGCTATATTAACCAATGACACGGTCAGTTTGTGTGATTGGGACGAATTACTGACTCGACTACACTGAGAGTCCAGTAGGAACAGGAAACAAAGGGAGACACTGTTGGAATGTCTGTTTCGAAATTTCGAAATTTCTTCTTAGAAGCTATTAGTGGTCAATTTGAAGAGCTTTCTTAAGCTATCCTGCGAACGGTCCATAATGATATTGAAGGGCCTGAGGCTGGAATCGAAAGACGGTCAGAACCTAAAACGTCGATCTGGGGGCGCGTACTGGCACTGACCCTAAAACTTTATGTGACTTAGGGCACGGAGAATGGGTACCGTGGTGGGCAACAACAGGCATCTTCTGATTTGGGGACAAATGGGTGCACATACGTCCTTGATGTCGGTCCTCTGTTGTTAACTGGAACTCTCGTGGTACTGGAACTCTCTGCGAAATGGAACTCTCGGGGAACTGATACTCACTCGAAACTACAATTATCCTGATCTCGAACTCTATGCAAGCTGGAACTGTCTGGAAACTGGATCTCTCTGGGACTGGAACTCTCTGAAAACTGGAACTCTCCCGAAACTGGAACGCTTTTGAACTGGAACTTGCCCCGAAATCGAACTCTCCGCGAACTTGAACTATCTGGAAACTGGATCTCTCTGGAAATCGAACTCAATGGAACTGGATCTGGTAATTTCGATAATATCGAGGAGGATTAGGGTTAGACAACCTATATTGTCCTTGTCCAGAACCGGGCCCCCTCTAGTGGACTGTATTCGAAAGGAATTATTTGCGCGATAAAAGTCATTACGTCTCACTTTGCCTGCTAACTTTTGCGCGCGACAGAACAAGTACTCGGCACTTAAAGGTTGTTCATCTGGCCCAGTAGGGAGTCGTGATTAGTTTCAGACGAAAGGTCCTGTACTTTACATTTTCATTAAAGAAACGTTATCGAGTATTATAATAAGTCCAGGACTGAAGGGATTACTGCTTGTAGGTCTCGCGGATATATTCTTCTTGGAGACTCAAGGCCAAGTGTTTAATGAGTTTGGACATGGACATATTGGAATCGAGACGGTCCCACATCAGTTGTTTGTCACGAATATAGTCCGTGACAGATTATCCATTTCTGTGGAGGCGATAATTAATTTTATCAGTCAGATGCAATTTATCGACCAAGCCCGTGAACTCGTCGATTTGCTAGGTCTTAAGTTGATTGTAGGTCACTGCCCTGTTTTCCTGTGCAGCATTCCAGCCCAACGAATCGCTTGTCCTGCCAGGAGAGCAGGACATATTTCCAGTCCTAAACGAGTTCAAAAACTTTCGTTACATCCTCGCCTGCTGTGCCTGTAGACAGCAGTTCTTCCAGCATGAATTGATTTACGAAACCGGCGAACGTTATCCTGGGGATCGGGACATGAACAAAGTTACTGATACTAACGTGTAGTGTTCAATCGTGACTGTGCGTAAGCAATGGGCTACGGATGGGGGTCGAAGCCGCAAGAAGCCCCGTGACGTCAAAACTGACACCTGTTGCGTGTTCCGCTAAAATCGTGAGCCGATTGAGATCTTCATCCAATTCATCCAGTAAGATGAGATTACGGAATGTGTGATTAAGAACATCATCTATTTCCTTGACCGACATGACACATTTTCAACGAGTATTACTGTTCCAAGAGGGGTGTGGTTTTATGCGTGGATGAAAAATATAGTAAGAGATTACAAGTCGTGCGTCGAAAGTAAACTGAGTATGAAATATACAGGGAGATCAACACGGTTGAGAGCAACAACAAGAATTTATAGGGGAAAAATGAAAAACAAATATTAGGTTATAAATTAACGGACTTACGGCTAAGAATATGTAAAACGCAGGGCTTGCAAAGAAGATACATCTATTTCGTCATCCTCCAAGAAGTAGTGAAAGGCCTAACGCTTACTAAAAACGACGTGGTTGTTCGTCATTCTGAACGTAACAAAAGTTTTTGTAACATCAGAAGCCTTATATCCACCATAAAACCCGTACAGAATTATTAGGGATCGTGATCTAGACTATGCTAATCTAAGCTACTTGCTTATATATGAGAGGTACTTTTATGTGCTTTGGGTAACACACCTGAGAAATGAGGGTAAGTCGTACAACATTAAGACTTCAAAACACTTCGACTGGACTGGCAGGGCCATGATGTAAGAGAACATGATGTTCGTAACCTCTGACCCATTGTGTGAAATCGTCTCCACCGGTTCTCCTATGCAGGCACGGTCCCTGAAAATATTTTTTTAAGGCGCAACACTCCTCGCCGTAACTCCTTTGCGTATCAATTGATAATCGGACTATGACTGCTACTCTAAGACAATTGAATATGATCTTGAGATCATTTCACAAGATCCATTTAACAGACATTCACATTTCCGCTGTTAGCCGGCTGTGTATGTTCTTTCCTGCACCCAACCGTTCATCGAGTTAATGCTGCCTTTTATTATATTTCATACTCTTTCCTATTAAACTAACGTGCCTACTCAAACCTCATCAAGTGCGTTAGCCAAACTCGCATCACAGCTTGACAAATCGTGAAAAATGGATGAAACAATCTTCAGGGTTGTCGATGACAGTAAACGCTTCAAATAAATTTCATCTGAACGCGAGTCACAAATCCTACAACAAGCTGCTACAGAACTACTTTTGTGCTGGAAACTTCAATTGAATCATAAGAAATGCTCTTGTCTAACCATATCCTTAAAAGGAACAAAGTACTTGTTTTTATATTCTCGAAAACAGTCCCATCTAAAATGTTTCCTTTCAAAGAGATCATGGTTTTATCATCGCCGAGAAGCTAAACTTCAATGACCACATGACACATACTACTAAACGAGACATGAGTCTCCTTGGAATTCTATATAGGTTCCCTGAAATCAAATCAAATCATCCATTAGCATATTTTTCAAATCCTATATCTCTCCCATTCTTGAATACTGCTCTCCCGTCTAGAATAGCTTCTTAATCAGTAGGTAGAAAAACGGGGTTCTGAATAGCCCGATATTCTCGTACATTGCCCACAGTACGTACGAGCAAATCGGGCAGGCCGTAGCCTTTTACGGGGTATGTTAACCTCACTAGCAGTGTTGCCAAGTCGGGCGATTTGTAGCCTTTTACGGTGTTTGTTAACCTCACTACCAGTGTTGCCACCTCTGGCTCGCCCGGGCGAGCCGTAGCGTTTTACGGTGTGTGTTAACCTCACTGGCAGTGTTGCCACCTCTGACGACTTGTAGCCTTGTACAAGCTATTTTTGAGCGTTCGTGTATGTACGAGCTAATGGTGCTAGCCGTAACCTTTTTATTAGTTAGTTTTGCGTGTTAGTGTACGTACGAGCAAATGGGGCGAAGTACGAGCAAATCAGGCGAGCCGAAGCCTTTTATAGTGTATATTTTTGTAGCATGTTACAGTGTATGTTTTTGTATTATTTTACGATGTATGTTAATCTCACTATCAGAGCAAATCGGGCGAGTCGTTCCGTTGCTCTTCAGGCAGGAGAATCGGTCGCTAATTGCATCAGCGAGGCCTTTCTTGAAGCAAGAGGGAAAAAATTAAATAGTCTGACCAGGGAAAAGAAAGTAATGCACTGTAACATGCCGACGAATGTGTTTGGCTACAACAGAAAGAAAACCTTGCTTCCCAAGTACATCAAGATATCCAGCGAAGAGTTCGTCAAAGCTCGAGACATGCTCGACAAGACATTGGTCGCCTTTCGAACCGATCAGCTGGAAGCCACGTTCGTTCGTTTGAACGGCATCATGATACAGTTCGTCGAGAACACCGGCAAGATCTTTTTCTTTTTCCGGATCGGGGACTTTCATCTCTCGTGTGGTATCGCGATCAGGTTGAATCACGGGAAGAGCCTGTTCAGGATCAAGCACGACAACATGAAGTCCGGAGTCTCGTACGACAATGTGTCCGTTGGGGATCGTCTGTATGTAGAACCTACCGTGACGAGCTTGGAGCATCCAATACTGCTTTTCTTGGAGCTGGTTCTATTCTAACCCGTCGCCAAAATAAGTTGTCGATCATAAGTAAGTAAGTAAGCAAGAAAGCAAAAAAACTGAAATAAAGCAAGTAAGATAATTGTTTGTTCTCCATCTTTGCCTCAGAGCCTTCCTCTGTCGTCTATAATCCCCAACGCCGCCTCCGTTGCCATGACAGCAGCTGTCGTAAACGAACTGCACAAACCTGCTCGCAGGAAGTATCCTCGACTGTCCGTGGTTACGAAGGGTATCGACGATATCTGGCGAGCCGACCTCATGGAGATGAGCACGGGAAACCTCAAGGGCCTTCACAAGATCAACAAAGGTTTTAGGAAGCTGCTCACCGTCGTGGAAACGTTCAGCAAGTACGCTTGGGCGGAACCGTCAAGAAGAAGACAGGAGTTGAGGTCGCAAAAGCTCTCGGATCCGTTCTCTGCGTTGGCACCTCCGAGAAAAGATCGCCTTGTTTCCTCCAGACCGATCGTGGCAAGGAATTTTACTAGTAGGTTTTCCAGAAGGTGCTGAAGGATAACGGCAACCTCCACTATTCCACCTACAGCATTGTGGAACGCTTAAACAGAACCCTCAAGAATCTCACGTGGAAGCAGTTCACTCTCCGCGGGAACTACAAGTGGATGGACCTTATGCCAGAACTGCTGGACGAATACAGCAACCGTCGCCACAGGACGATCGGAATGAAACCGTCGTAGGTGACCAAGCAAAACGACGGACGTGTACTGCAAGCAAAGCCAGAGCAGCGGTCGCAACAGAGCAAAGTATAAAATTGGGGACAAGGTGAGGGTGAGCAAGTTCAAGCGAAAGGGTGTATTCGACAAAGGTTTCACCAGGAACTGGTCCACCGAGATCTTCACCGTAACCGATGTTCTCCTGCCATCCTCCCCGCCCTACATGCCCACCTACAGAGTTAAAAGCGCTGTGGGCGGCGAGGATGTAGATGGGAGATTCTACGAACAGAAAATATCCTCCACCCAATTCCCGAACATGATCCTCGTAGAGAAAGTGCTGCGATGGAAGAAGGGTAAACTTTACGTCAAGTGGCTGGGTCCTCCCTGTTCGCAGAAATCCTGGGTAAGTGCCGGCGATATCGTATGAGCTGGGATGTAAGCAAGAGGCTGCCCGACGTCGCCGATGGTAAAAGAAGAAAGAAAAACCGCGAGTTACTCCCCGAAAGCATTCGATGCTTCATAGTGGGACCCACGGGATGCGGCAAAACGACGTTGATGGTGGATAATTTTACCGTGGCTCCCCACTGGCTCGATTTGGAGAACAGGCAGCTGTACGTTTTTTTTCCAAAAGTCTCGAACAACCGAAATACAAGCAACTGACCAAGTTCTACGGCGATCTCGGAATAGCCACCTTCTCCTCGCAAATGATGCCATTGGACGAAAGTCGCGAGTTTTCGGTGGTCGTTTTCGATGACGTCATCCTTGTAAATCAGGACGAAGTGAGAAATTACTTCACTCGAGGTCGCTACAAGGGCAAGGATTGCTTTTACTTGGCCCAGACCTTATAAAAAATCCCCGAGCAGCTGATCAGGGACAACGCAATATTTTTGTGCCTGTTCCGGCAGGATAATACCAACCTCAAGCATGCGTACGACTAGTTTGTCGGTGGAGATATGTCGTACGAGGAGTTCCGGAATCTCTGTTCTCTTTGCTGGAATGCCGACGACTACGGCTTCGCGACGATAGACATGACTCGCAAACCGAACCAGGGGAAATATCGCAACTAGTTCAACGAGTTTTTCGTAGCAAGAAATGTAATGTAATAGCACTAGGTGAAAAGGGCTTATAACATGGAGTCTTCTCGAACGCTTAACGTAACCGATCTTCCTGCGGAGCTGCTTTATCAGATCTTGAAGGTCGTGTTGGATAAAGAAGAAGATGACATCTAGAGAATAATCGATATTGCCAATAGTTCGCCGGCGTTCACCGTGCCTTGCCAGATGGTCATGAAGGATCACATATTTAAAATCACGGAGAGTAGGATAGAGAACACCAAATACCTTTTCGGAATAACGGAAGATTTGGGAGACAGGTTTGATGGACACCATAACCAGAATGTTAGTAAATTTATAGGTGCATGGTACGAGATGAACAGCGAAAGAGATATGATTATCAACAATATCATTTCGTTGACGGCTTTGTTTTCTTTCTTCCGTCGAAATAAAATAATCGAATTGTCAAAATAAAGAGTCCAACTTTACTCTATTTCGCAATGTCGAAAAGGAAAGCCGAGGAAAACATCAAATTCACCTAGTATCTTGCCAAAGATTTCGAGGGTGGAAGGAAGAGAATCGTGGATATTATGAGCAGAGGAAGCGCCAGGAGCAGCCGCTTATCGACGCGATCGGCTACCTGGGCAAAGAAATCAAGGATGTTGCCGAGCACAACAAGGATCTGATCACGGAGTTGGTGCCAGTGGCGGTTTGCAACATCACAGATTATCCTCCCACTCCTTCATCACCCGCAGCGGTCTCCAACACATCCAGCTGCCGTTGCTTCCCACTAGGCGCCAGTTGCCCGGCGGCAACAGCAGCAGCAGCGGCTTGTCTTCTATCGAAGGAACGCGACTGGCATCAATCGCGGTCAAGTATCTGAGCGCAAGCGACAGAGACGAAGATATCCAATAGTATTCGGAACCGGATCCTTCCGGAGGCGTCGTGTGGAGGATCGGCAGCTGGAATGCTATTTTAGAAAAGGCGACCTCATTGTCTACGACGAAAGTCGAGCAGGACGCAGAGGTTTCTACAGGAAGTATTCGGGTACGCCGGAACTGTGGGAACTGGTAACGAAGAAACTTCCCAATGCCGAAGTGTATTCTGAAGAATATTACGAAACCTACAAGGAAATCCTCAAGCTGACCAACGCGCTGTACCAGAACAACGACCCTTCCCAGAACAGGGTCAAGTCGAGCAGCATCAAGAAATACAAGAACATCGTCAAACCGTTGTGAAACGAAATAAAGCTGCAGCAGCAGCCACAACCGCCGCCCGAGTCTAGCGGGAGTGGAATCAAACAATACACGAATTTGACCATGGAATTGGACAACGTTCGTGTGGTTGGACGATGTTCGCAAGCTTGTGGATCGGTTGCCGGTCATTGCAGGCAAAGAAAGGGCCGGGAACCGTAACTTCCACAACGATAAGTCGGAAACACGGACATGTTCGCTTCCAAACTGAATCGCTTCATCGTCAACGAACCCAAAGGCATCGTGTACCTGATAAGGATCATCAACATCTTGTCCCCGCCATTCTGGCGATAGGCGGAAGGGAAGGGGCTCGTATTCGAGATGCATATTCCCGGCTACAAATACTGCTGTCCCGGCACCAAGTTGGCCAACCGACTGGATCGAGGTCATTCCGGGTCAACCCCTTGGATGCAAATACCACGATATCTCGTACAGCGACAAAGAGGATCTCGCTGCAAGGCACGAGGCCGATCAGCAGTTGAAGCACAGAGCTCTCCGGAGAGTGATGAGCAGAGATGCCGGCCTGGGAGAAAGACTGGCTGCTCTGGGAAAGACAATATCAATGCACACCAATAGAAAACTCGGTTGGGGCTTGTAACGAGGGAAGTGAAAGAAAATTGTGAAAAGCTGTATTTATTTTTGTATATACACACAAAATAAAAGAAAATCTATCAAAACTGTTCGATGATCCTTTCGTTCATTATGTCGTAAACAAAACTTTTCCCCGCAATCATGACTACCCTGCACAGAGGGTTCTCGGGGACATCCTCGTGGAAATCCACGACGATCTTGATGTTCGTTTGGTCGCTGAACACCACCTGCTTTCGAGATGTTTATCAGGTACCTCGGCAGTTTCTGGATGAACTCCGCCGGCGCGTAATACATGTTCGCAGATACTCCCATGGTGACATTCTTCAAAACAGCGAAAGCTTCGTACAGCTTCAGATAATCGTCTGGTGCGAGGTGGTAATTCTCCCTGGGAAAAATCTCGTTGCGGCCGTTCTTCAGGTAGATGTTCCTGACTTTGCAGTAATCGAACAGCCTCGAATCCGCGTCCTGGCTGTCGTCACGGGCGTTCTGGAAAGCGACAACCGCGAAACCGGACATGTCGTACTGCATGCTGTTGAACTGTCTGGTTACGTCGAACTCGAGTACCGACCCGACACCAACCTCTGCAGGAGCTGATATATCTGAAACTCTAGCGGAACGTTCGGGTTATTTCAATATTCCGGCTTTGATCTTGGTGGCGTGGTTGGACTCGTATTCCACGATGGGCATCCGAAGCTCCATGTATTTGATCACTGAATCTTCCGCCGCACCCGCAACCGTTGGGGTCTTCCATCTCATGAACAGGTTATTGTTGTTGGGCACCCTCTTGAAAGTGATCCTGAACCCGCTCTTCCACATGACCTCCTTCTATTCGGAAAAGAAACCGTACAGGAGACGGAGAGGGAACAGCGCAGTATGGCTCTTGCCGGCCAACTTGTCGTTGATCTCGAAACCCGCCGCTTTATAGTATAAACTTTCAGGCTTCGAGAGCGTCATGGTTTCTAGGAGGTTGAAGTCAGTCCGGGGTTATCCAGCCTGTTGATGACCTTCCCGTGCTTCTACACTTCTACCTGGGAAAAGAGGTTAGGCACGAAATTGTCGATCAGTATTTTGTTGACTCCCAAGGTGTAGACGCCGTTGCCTTCCTTAGAATGTGATGTACAGATCCGCGCGATGGTAATGCATGAACCCGTCGCCTAAGTCCACGTCGAATTCGATATCCTTGTTCGGCTCGTTGAAGTTGCTGGAAGTTCTCCTGTTCGGAGGGAAGGTCTGCAGTTCGTAGCTTTCTATGCCGTCCATCGCGCTGCGATACGAGTAATTTCCGCCCGCTATTCCATTGCGGCGCGACTATTTCATCATGCGATGGCCAGCACGGTGGTGCTTGTGGCTTCAGCGAAATACCCCAGTTCGGCTCTCTCATTCGTGACGGACAGTTCCACTTCGCTGAACTTATCGTGCTGGAGGGGGAAGAAGATCGGCGTTGCCAGTTCGTAAAGGATCGGCTCCAAGAATCCAGAATTTGGATTGAACGTAGCCATTATGCCAGTTTCCATGTGCGTTCGTCCCCGATGATTCGTCGTCACGACCATGCCCTGTGCCAGGTTACAGTGCACGTTCAAAATTTCTATGAACTGAAATTTGGGGATGGATGACCTGACGTGCTTGATTCCCGGTGCCAACTTGCTGTCGTTGAGAAAACCCAAGAGCTCTCCCATGGATCCGAGGTTTACTTCCTCGGTGGCGGACGTGATCCCAACGCGATGGGTGACCGATCTCTCGGTCAGGCTCATGTTCGGTGGCAACTGGGCCTGCAACATGGTCAGGTTGTACCGGCCGGGCGGAACGGTGTTTTTCCTGCTTCCAACCTAAAGAATGTTGTTGTATTCGGTGACGTTTGGAATCAGGTACATGCCGTAGAAGCCCACGAGCGCAAATTATTCTTGCTGCAACGTGCCCTTCACTACGTCGTAATGCAGTTACAGTCTAAGGACTGAAGTGTCGCTGGACAAGTGCAGGACCAGCATTGTTGTTTGTCACTATTCTATTATCAATTCCGTGGCTGTCTGAAACATTTCCAAGTGGGTTGAACCGCTGCTGCTGCTGGTTAGTCGCGAAAGAATGACGAGCATGACGATGCACAGATGACGGCACACCACTTCGTCGAAACCCTGTATCCTTTGGCTGTTGTAAAAGATTTTGGCCGTGACGGCGGATGATTTCAGGTAGTTTGCGAGCGAAAGAGTCGGCACGCCACCGAAGAAATCGAACACGAAAGCGACCCTTCCTTCATCGGTGATCCAGTAACATACCCAGTGGGTTCCCGGGTTGCGAGAAGCGTCCAAGTTGACCACCCGCTTTTGCCGCCTCATTGAGGTTCATCTTTTGGCAAGGTGTCGGACATGAACACCCCCGCTGAAGTTTCTAACGCTGAACAGTTCCCCTAGAAATTCAACATCTTCGTTTGAGAGGGGCACTTTTTTTAAGGTTGAATTTCTTCAATGCTGCAGCGGAAGTTTTCTGTTTCTTCGCTCTTCATGGGCGTCTACCCCGGAACCCGTAGTAGCCTCGAGCATCTTGCTTTCCATGGCGAGGTTGTGCCTTTTCTGCTCTTCGATCTTTTTTGTATTCTTTTTGGCGTCGATCACGGTTTTGGCGATTCGCGAGGCTTCCCACGGCTCCCAGAGCTGCAAGGATAGCAGGCATACTGAAAATAAACCCTCCTTGCTTCTGTGTCCTGGACTTTTGCAAATTGCTCAGCTGAGGCCTGCTGAGCAGGAGCTTCATCCCGTGGCCCTTCTTCAAGCATCTGCTTTTCTTCGCGCACTGCATCTTGGTGTGAATTGAATTCAATCTCGACAAATTCTCTAACTCCGAATAAGAGACTTGGTATGCAACCCCTTTCGGTTTCTTTGCTCAAAATAAGTGCTAATTAATAACATTTTCTGTGCTGGGATGGGCTAACCATCAGTGATAAATTAATGTTGTAGTAGCTGTCATCTGGCAGTTGGTGTTCTAGTTCTTAGTTTTCGGGTTTCTGCATTATTGCATTCCACGGACTTCCTATCGATCGAAAAGTATCCCCACGGGACAGTGTGAATACCGTAGTCTAAAATTCTCCTCTTGTCGTCACGAGCATTCAGCGCCACCTTGTTCAGCTTCACAGTTGCCACATTATGATCCTTGCTCTATATCCACTTCTCTTCCCGCATGATGGAACGATTCGACTTGATGCAGCTTACATATTCGTCGATCGTGATCTTCTTCTGAACCGTTCTTTTCCCGACGCTCTTCGAATTCTTCGTGATCACAGAATCTGTTCTGATGCAATACATCTTGGCCCTGAGTCCCACAAACACCCTTATGACATCGCCGTTCATCTTATCCTTCATCAGACCAAGAAACATCTTGTTCCTCGGCTGAATGTTGTATGGGTTGTTTGGCGAATATCCCGAAATGTCGAAATTATATTTTAGCTTTCCTTCCATGTCTTTGCAGGGATTTTCTTTTCGATTACATAGACGAAGCTGTGTATGATATCTGGTTGTTATCCTTCTATTTTTTTGATGACATTGTAGTGGAAGTCGTACATTTTGAGCTTGGGCAGCTCGAGAATGGCTGCACCGACGTAAGTAGTGTTTGTTAAAAGTTATGTTTTTTTTGTCAAGATGCAATAACGCTCGATTTTCTGAAAAAAATTCTGCTTTTGAAACGTAGGTTGCTAACCCACTTCTCGCTTTTCTTCTTGTCTGAAACTAACTTGATATCCTGATATTTTCGAACATTTTCCATGGATTTTCCATAACTCGAATTATTCATCTGTTTGTACATGTCCTTGTCTAGGTCTCATGTCGCCTCCTGCCTCTTTTTGGTGTTCAACATGATGTAGGGTTCCAGCCACTTGCTTTGGGCAAATCGCAACACGAGATGCAATCTAATGATTACAAGTTCTTGCTGGATGTAAAATTTCAGAAGCTTGCAATGAAAGCTATATTGTTTCTTCGACTCCAATGTCAAGATCAATTTAGGCTGTCGGGAGTTAGGGTGACACTTCAACTCGGGAGCAAAAGGAAAATCAATATGAAGGTTGTGCAATTTCGTAGGATAATCAAAATCCACTTCGGCGAAGAAGCCATCGTCCCCCTAAAATTCGTCAGTTAGTTGTTCTTCCACTTATTTTTTCGTCACCTTCGAATCCCATCTAAATGCACCGAACGGCAGGTGTTGACTCATGGTAAAGCCGTATAGGTTGTTGGCATCGAAATACATAATGTATTTTACTTCCTAATTCTGATCGTATATATTCTTCATATACTTATTGTTGGCTTCGACATGGCGCAAACAACACTGAACAATGCCACCCGTAATGCAGTGTTCGATAAAAATCTGCATGTCACATTCCTCTTCGTTAAAAAGATGCAATTTAATAGCGGTGGATTTCAACATGACGTTCCACGATAGAGATGGCAGACTGACGAAGTGCGCAGGATGGATCCTGTAATCCCGAATCACGGATCGACGAAACGTCTGTAGCACATCAAAGAAAAGCAGCATATCGAGTTCGAGATAGCGGTCGTGGAAATCTCCCAGTGTTCTACATTTGAATTCGTTCCACATGCGCTTATCGTGCTCGTAGTCTTCGTCGGATAAAGGTGGCATCGAAAACCTCTTTCGGCGGCAGTGTTGTCTCGTCAAACTTGGTCATGCAGTCAACATACTAGTAGGGATACACGCCTTACCTACGAATAAGATCCAATGGCACAATTTTAATATATTTTCTGATGACTTCCAATCTGTCCAATTTGGCGACGCATTTGACCAAGCTTGCCTGGAGCAAGCGGTAGGAGTCCAAGTATCTCATCTCAACTTGGTCTTGTTTGGGTAATTTTCGCTCGATACACATGGAACAGGCATCTCCGCAGGGAATGTTTGTTTTACCATTCACAAGGTGGTACTCGGGTGGTACATTAACCCACTTGCTGACAGTTATATATTTTTCATCGATCTCAGCAATCACTTCGATACGATTTTTATCGTTTGCAAGTTCCTTAACAAAATGGTGTACGTCGTGATTACTGAGACCGTGCATAAATATCGCTGTTTGCGTCTTGAAGTTGCATTTCCCGCAATACACATAATAGTGTACTGTTATGTAATCATGATGACATGTTTTCATTACTATTCTTTCGGATATATCAGTAAATTTGTCATTGTAATTTTGGCAGTGTGTTGATGATTCATGTTTCTCTCTCGATGTTCGTGAGAGCCAACTTCTTCCCCGTTAGGAGAACTTTTCCACATTTTTTACTTCTCTTACAAGAGACTGGATAAATTCTTGACCTACCTCGGGTCCCTGGTAAATAAGGGGGCCTTTACTCCTCGCATCGGCTACTTCGATCCACTGGACGAAATCCAGGGTTCGTGTTCCTGATACGCTGTAGTTAAGGACTTTGCTGGATCGGGATCGCAAATAGCCAAATGTTTCAGGAAAGCTTCAAAGTCGGCAACAATCATCACCGGGGCTTCCAGCAAGACCTTTTGGTTTGATGAACTCGTGGAAACCAACAGGGAACACGAACCTTGCAGCTTTATGTCGTCTGCAATCCTTCAGGCACTCTTTCAGCTTTTCTTTGGCCGATCTTGAACCCTGCCTACCGATGAATATCAGACATCTGTGGCATATTTCGATGTGACTTTTGTGTTTTGATATTCCACTTTGGACTGGTCTTGATAGTTCACTGATGATGCAATAATGATGATTTTCCTCATTTTTATTAGTAAGTAGTCTGCCATTTTAACTTCTTTACCTTCTTCGTCAATGTCGCTAAACTGAAGCGGATCTATTTGCAACTCGTTCATTTTTGGTATCGTGACGATATCCATAAACGTTGACAGCGATTGAGGCTGCATTCTTCACGTTGTAAGAATTCTCGAATTTTGCAATTTCGTGAAACTAGACAGGAAACTCGATGTCACGGAAGTATGGGTTCAATTCTTCTGAATACCGTTTTTAGCTCGACACACTGCACGGGTTTTCTTTCGCTGGATGCAAATGGGCAAGGATGCACCATTTGAAACATTGTGTATCGTTCTTCTTGATGTTCAAGACTGCTTTTTTGTTTTCAGTCACCTCTGGGAGCTTCACTTACTTTGAGCCGGAAAATTGTGTATATTTGCTTACGCAAATATCTAGTGTGTGCGTTGTGTTGAAGATACTCCACCCGGAACCCTTCCCTTGGAAATCTTCTTGTTTCCGAAGAAGCTCCCACGTCAACCTATCGTAACGATGGCCTTTTCCCCGACCTGTCGATTTCCAGTACGTATTGCTGCTAGGTTATATGGAAGAACACATGAATGTCCCCCGGTTGTTTGAAAAAATCAGAACCTAATATCAGACTGACTTTAACAGGACCCTTATCGAGAATTGCGTTAAATTTTTTTTGTCACTACCTCCTTCTTATCCTCGGGGTGTAAGGGGTACACCCAAATGTCAACCTTACTTCCACGTTAGTACAGCCTGGATTGCAGACTAACGAGGCTCTGGCGACTGGCCCCATGGTCAGTATAATTTTGTTTGTATTGTCCTGTTCTTTTGACCTTATGTGTGCTGAGTGCCCCTTTACAGCCTCAGCTTTTAACAGATGTCAGAACATTGTAAGATTTTTAGTTACACAACGTTAGAGTTGTTATTTGTCATGATAAGGGGCTGGCCCCTGTACAATGTGACGGGAGCAAAATAGCCTAAGTGCTGACACTCCCAAAATTTCAAATTCAAATTCAAAATTCAAATTCCTTCTTATCCTCCAGGAATATACTTGCGCTACAGGGCGAATCCAAGTTGTTCAGGCTGTAGTCGGCCAATCTCTTCCTGAGAGCTGTTCTCTTATGTAAAATGGGTTCGGTATCACCGTTATATACAGGCTCCGGGAGTGTATCACGACAAATTTTTGATGTTTGGCCAAATTTGACAATGCTATGATATTTCCACACTTCTCGCAAAGCATGTTTTCGTTGGGAGGATATACAGGCTCCGGGAGTTTCAGTTTCTTTTGAACAAGCGGTGCTTGGCTAGCATCGTCATCGGGAACCTTGTGTTTTTGCACACAACAAAGTGTTTGATGTTTGGAAAAATTTGATGATACTATGATTTTTCCACATTTTTCGCAAAGCTTGCTTTCGTTGGGAGGTTTTCTCGGGTTTCGAAGGCGCTGTTGACATCTTGCTTTGTGCCGGCAGAAATGGGATTTGGTTTGGAGATCGCTACAATATAGGCAAGTGACTCTGTTCTCATTCGTATTGGAGACAGAAAGCCACATTTCAGATATATTTATTTGGGGAGAAAGTCATTGGTAACTTAATGACTATTATATTAATTTGGGAGATTGGTGAAAGTGATATATTACCTAATTAAATAGTAATTGTCATCAATATGCCTAACAATTACTTCGGCCACTCCAGAGTGCTGCCTGACACAACTGAAATTCTGAAACTCGACCAGCGAGTAATTAAACTTCGTAGCGACCTACTGGCTCTCCAGAATACTCTTTCCCCGAGTCTACAGGATGAAATCACGAGTCTACAGAAAACACTAGTGGATTCTATCCTCAAAATCGAAGCGGAACTCGATTCCCTAGTCGCCAAGTATGGCGATTTAGCATCTTTGGGAAGTTTGACGGACATTCAGGAAGCGATAACCAACCTGCGAGAACTGTTCAAGCCTCAGAAATCTCAAGACGTCATTCAGCTGAAAAACAAATTTGAGGAACAGAATGCAAAAATGCAAGCTAGCTTGAGAGAGTTTCAAAGCATCATCGCAGGTATCAAGATCCAGCTCGAAACGAACTCGTCACCTGAAGACATTCTCCTGATCAAATAGGCGGTAGCAGACTTACGAATCGATTCTGGAGCTTAAGAGATAATTTTGTTTCACTGGAATCATTCGCTAAACTGGAGAACTCGGTGCAAACCATGAGGGATAAACTTCAAATCGTCGAAGAGTCAATCAACAACCTTCCGTCGTCCGAGGAAATAAAAGTCATAGGGAAGTCAGTGAGCAACATACAACTCCACCTCGAAACATACGAGGATTTCGGGAAGATCCAAGGCACCGTGGCATACATCGAGGACACTTTGGCAACCATGAAAACCGACCTCGCGAATATTCAGGAAGCGTTGGAATCGAAATTGCCTGGTATCACCGAAACCCTAAACATAGTACAGCAGCAGAATGCCAGGCTGGAAAGCCTGAACATCGAAACTGAACTTTCCCACTTCCACTTCCACCATCTGATCGATGACATACTGAGGAAGTTGGAAATCCTGCAGCAATTGACGCGCAGGATGACTTGACGCGACTCCAGGATGCCCTGAGTACCGTGGCCGACGCCACAGATTTCGAAACCGTGAAGAATGCCTTGGCCGCACTGCAGGGTACCGTGGCCACTTTACCAACATCGCAGGAATTGAAGGGTGTCAAGCGAACCGTGAACTGAATACTCAAATCAGAGGACGTAAAAGACATCCAAGAGGAAGTTGCTCAATTTCGAGAAAACATCGCTGCCCTGCCCAGCAACCAACACATCGATCAGCTGCATGCTCTGTTTGCCGAAATCAGAAACCAAGTACACGATCTCGCAACGCAAACTTCAAAGTTGGGACTCGTAGAAAGCCTGCAGCAGATTGTTACCAATGTCAAACTTCAAATCGGGAGCGTGAAAGTTTCAGTCCTCAGCTTCGCGAGATGAACGAGCAGCTCAAGGCGCTTCGTATAGATATCAAGATCAAACCTTCGTACGACAACATCATCACCTACATCACCGAGCATCTGGAACCCGTGCAGAACAAACTAGACGATGTCCAGGATGAACTTTGAACCAATATTAACACATTGAACACCAACCTCGATAATTTGAAATCGAGAACGTTCATCGAGTTGTACAGCTTCCCGAATCGAGAGTTCGCTTCCCCTTTCAATCCTCGCAGCAAACTCTACATGCTGAATTCCGTCAAAGCCTACCATAAATTTTACATCAGGGGCAAATTTCAGTTTGTCAAGGTTTCGTACTGGTCGCTACCGCGAACTCTACACTATCCAGCCATGACAGTAACCGACATCTGCGACCAACCGAAAGTCAGAAGTATCGAACTGGTCGATTTTACACATCATGAAAGCAGGGAGACTGTATTTCCCGAGGATGCAATTTAACCCATAGACATCGAAGGCGGCGACAAACTGTACATAGAAAACCCTACATTCTCCCCGATGCAAAATCCTATCGTCATCGTGTTTCTATTCTTGCATAATATCCAGTAATGGAAGACAGACTATTTGGATTTTGTTCTAAATCATATAATAGTCAAGTTTTTTTCTTTGCTATGTAAACAAAGAAGCTGGAAATAAATTTCTCTATGTGCACCTTTTTCTCAACCTCCAGTCTATAGGAATAAATTTGAATATAAACAGAATCAAGAGTGTCAGAACTGTCTGAAGGTACCGTTCAAGTGAACGACCGTGGCGGCCAGCAGATCGGTTCGAAAAGTGACCAATGTCTCGTCGAGCATGTCTCGAGCTTTGACGAACTCTTCGCTGGGTATCTTGACGTACTTGGGAAGCAAGGCGCTGTTTTTCTTTCTATTGTACCCAAACACATTCGTCGGCATGTTACAGTGCATTACTTTCTTTTCCCTGGTCAGACTATTTATTTTTTCCCTCTTGCTTCCTACGATCGCTGATGCAATTAGCGACCGATTCTCCTGTCTGAATGGCAACAGAAAGACTCGCCCGATTTGCTCGTCCACTTCCGGCTGGGGCTAGACTCGACAGCTTGAAAGCCTAAAACAAGCAGCTTGTAAAAGGCTACGACTCGCCCGATTTGCTCGCCCACTTCCGGTCACGTGATCTGGGGCTCGATTCGACGACTGCCGAGTTGGCAACATACACCATAAAAAGCTACTACCTCTTAAAAATATACACCGTAAAAAGGATGCGACGCGTTGACAACTGATAGTGAGATTAACATACATCGTAAAAGAATACAAATATATACACTGTAAAAGGCTACAAAAATACACCATAAAAGGCTACGGTTCGCCCGATTTGCTCGTACCTCGCCCCATTTGCTCGTACGTACATTAATTACAAAAATAGCTCGTAAAAGGCTACAACTCGTCAGAAGTGGCAACACTGCTAGTGAGGTTAATCACACCGTAAAAAGGTTACAAAAACACACACCGTAAAACGCTACGGCTCGCCCGGGCGGGTCAGAGGTGACAACACTGCTTAAGTCCAATTTTTTTCCACAACGAAGTGGATGTTAACAAAAGTACGTGTTCTAGAGAAAGCCAGTGCAGCCCTATTGGTGGATTCTTTCAGTAGTCCCTCCGCAGACCTTTTGCCCCCTGATAGATAGTCCATTCAATGCTGTCTTGAAACTAGAGTAATACAGCATTGTATGCTGTTCAAAGCATTTACTAGCCTTATCCTTGCTTATGAATCCATAACCATTCTTTAGTAAAGCACCTAGGGTGACATTATCTCATTCACATTTACGAAAATCCCGCTACTTGTCCGTCACTCTGTGTTGTGCAGTGTTGCAAATTCGCAATATTAAGTAAAGTCTATAATCTTGAAACACCGGACTAGAGAGAATCAGAAAACATGATTTAGACTGACAGTGACTGACATGGGAATCTCTAGATTATACACGTGTTGATGTATATACCACAAACACGCACACACTACTTTCAACTTCATGCGTTTTATCTAGATTGGTAAAACCAACACACTGCAAAAGATTGTAGGGAAATCTTTGAGAAAGCCAAAGTGCTTGGTGCAAATACAACCAGTGATGCTTAATATCGTACGGAATGTTACTTTAGCATTTATTAAATGATAAACCTACGCTTCCTTTCCTTTACTTCCCACATAAAACATGCTCAGATTTCAGGAACCTGAATTCCCCCAGCTTGTCAAAGAAAAACGCCAGACACATACACTGGCAACTGCTTCCAAGAAGGAATTTGTAGAGGGCGGGGACACAAGCTTTTGGCGTTATATATGGGCAAACTGTGCCATTCAGTGTTGCTACCCGACCTTTATAGAAACATCGTTACAAATCGGTAATATTCCAAAACTGTTATCGTATCTAATTGCTATATATCCAACTTTGCAACTACAAAGTTTTATTAATGTGCCAACACGCGTGTACGTAATAAGACCTTCACATTTCTTGTATCTAATTCATAAGGGAAAAAATAATGTATTTGGAGACACTGCTTCTCGTGGTCAAGAATCTTCCGAAACACTGTTACCCTCAGACACACGGCTATTTATAGCTTTCCTCCCCTCTACCCTGCAAAACCTGCCCTCCTCTCCGTTGCCGCGTGGTGGTTCTCGATCCCGAGATTTTGCGTAGTGTTTATAGGTTCTATCATGGAATGTTGATGTGGCTTCAACAGTAAGTGTTACAAAACATCTACATTTGAAACCTTGAACGAGTGGCGATACCAAAATTGCGGTGAATCTAGAGTATTGTGTTGAATCGTTAGCTTCTGGACAGGTATCTTAGAAACAAGCATTTATACGGTCCGCAAGGAAATTCAGCCGATCAAAAACGCGGTGGCACATTTTAGCCGATTTTGTACTTGCTGCAGTCAGCAGGAATGTGGATGTTTATTTTCATGAATATGAGTTTGTCTACGCTGGTTATATTATTGCATGATTCATTTCGTTTATTTTACTTCGCATTTCTGCCACACTTGGCTAATCGCGAGGATGAGGATGAGTGATGATATGCTGAAATTGATGAAGTAACACTCGCAAAGAACATCCATGCCCAGGCCAAGATTCAATCTCGGGACTCCTAGCGTCGTAGCGCACAGCGATAACCACTCCGTTACAACGGCCAGCTGTGTGAATTCCTTTTACATGGTATATTCCCATTAACGAGAACTGACATCGTTGGTAAGTGTTTACCTCTATTTTATTATATTTTCTTCATCTCTCGTATTTACAACAGTCCTCATTTTAAAAACTAATATTTGCACATTTTTAAAAGTCACTCTAGTTTCGAAACGTTGTGGAAAATACTGACACTGAAGCTAACACGTGCGCTGGGAGGGATGGGCAAGTGCTGGCGAATAGAAAGTGGGCACCGCGCGCATTAATACAAATTTCGGTAACTTATTGGCCACACCTTCTTCGTTTTAAAGCTCGAAACATTATAGTGAGTTTAACAAACACCGCAAAAGGCTACAAATCGCCCGAGTTGGCAACACTGCTAGTGAGGTTAACAAACACCGTAAAAGGCCACAAATCGCCCGGGTTGGCAACACTGCTAGTGAGGTTAACATACCCCGTTAGAGGCTACGGCTTGCGCGATTTGCTCATACATACTTCGGGCGAGGTTCGAGAAAATCGGGCTATTCAGAACCCCCTTTTGCTACCTACTTAAATATAATCTTTCCAGGCTTGATTCTGTCCTCAACTTTTTCCTCTCCATTGCTCGCCATATGATACCTTTGCAACAATCTGCTGGTTAGCCCCACGTTGGGCGCCACTTGCAACAATCAAGTGGTTGGCCCCACGTTGGGCGCCACTTGCAACAATGAACTGGTTAGCCCCACGTTATGGGCTCCACTTGCAACAAACAAGGCCGTCCGCCCGTTGCCAAGGCACACGACGCACCGACTCGATCCCCTCGACAGACAAAGACCGGGCGTCGCTGCCTACCAAATATCTTTCTGTTATCAAAATATAAATGCCACGACTACGCTCAGTTCCTGCGGGGCATGAGACCCCGCATCCCAAAGTTCGGGTAAGGGTCTGCTTTTGAATAATAATATAATTAAAATTAAATTTATGCTTACTTATCTAAGACTTCAAAATAAGATAACCATTCTCATGCTTGAACTCCATCGTGATCGCACCCGCATCCCACTGACCAGTGAGGACACGCATGCGAGTCGCGAGCGAAATCAGCATAATCGAATCTGACGTCCTTCAGATTGATAAAGCCTCCGCCTCACTGACCAGTGACGGCGGGACACCTCACCAACCAAAAGGATGCCAGTTAATTTATACTTTTTAGACAAATTTACTATAAGGAAATACCAATTAACGATTATAAATTTATTTACAATACCAAACATTAGTTAGGTTGAAAGAAAAATATACAATCTTCTGATCAAGAGAAAACTACAATGCCAAAATTAAATTTTTGTTCAAAAATTACTTCCGTAACAGACTGAAACTTGCTTTCAAGTAAAAATACATTCCAGAGAGCTCTCTCTTATACATATATTGTCCATATCCCATCATAGAACTAACCCAGCTTAACTTGGTTTCAATAAACAGGTGACAAATTATTCAGTAATGATCGACAAAATTTCGATTAACCAAAACCAAAAGAAGATTTACATAAACATCTATCCGTAAATATCTATTCGTGCTTCTGTCATATTTTCACATCTGCATTATGTTCTCTAGAACTCATGAGGTATACTACCCTCTTCAGGGCCAACCTCCAATAACATTCATAACTAAATATAAGGGGAGCCTTTCTCTACTCAATACCAAAGCCATATCTCGGCCACAAATTACAAATGTCCACGTGCAATTCCTTAACATAATTGGGGACTCTGTCTACCCTTTTTGGCTACTCACATTGCAAAAGCAAAACAATAGACCTTTACATTAAACGAATTTCTACAAAAACATATACTCGACCGGTCACCTATTATAATTGTTTCAAAATTACATCTAAATAAAACCTAAATAAGAGAAACCAATAAACGTTCCGGATACTCAGACTTTAAAAACGGACGTGAAACTATATAAGCTATCAGATTTAAAAGACACCCTCTGACCAGAGGTATGCTCTCGGATTTAAGTATCAAAGAAACAAATTTATTTAAATGAACCTCCTGAGCAGGAGAATTCAGAATGATTTAAGAATAATTACTCGACGAGAAGGATGTATATCTTGATTTATATCGGAGTCACACTGACCAGTGCCAACTTCGATAGAATTTATGAATCAACATTTTAAAGTATTAAGATTAAATATGTATGAATCAAATTATTTATATGCTCGCTAAATCCTCTTTAAGGATCATGCTGACCAGCACAAATTCAGAAAGGTGGCTTACGGAAAACCTCGGACATTGTGGAAGGGAGAGCTGACCAGCCACTCCCCACACAAAGCCCGTATTCTCCCAGCCCTGGACCTCGACAAGCGATTTAATCACCTAACGATTCCGGAATCTACTGCTATACTGATTATTTTGCCAGCGAAACGGCTGGTATTTATAATTGCGAGATTGCGCAATTCTATTTCCCAACAAAAGATTTCGACAAACTGAAAAGTTATTTTTAGCATCCAACAATTACCCCTTCCAAAAAGGCATATCCAGAAACACAATGCAAGCTAAACTTATTTACAAACCCACGCAGCGCCGAACGAAAAAGAACCCATTGTTGTTAAGAAAGAAAAATAATGCAAGCTTCAACTTGCTTCGCGTTCTTTTTCGCTTGGCAGAAACTGCGTTACAATTTTTTAACAAAGATAAAATGTACATTCAAAAGATTAAAACTCCAAAATAATTTATACGATGGCTATCGAAAAGTAATTTAAATATTAAAGAAATTTACCAAAATTTTTCAATCGTTACACCTTTTCTCAGGCATCTCCATAAAACATATATTATGTCAAATTTGAAAATTCAGTAACCACACACTCGTCATGAACTAAAAGACATGAATTTCTTGCATAACATCTTTAATGGCAAAATTAAAACCGAATTATTTGTCAACGAATTTCATCTACGAGTACCGGCACTTCCAGATAATTCTTGTTGGATTTCAGTAAATCTGTTCAAAATACAGAGGAGACGCTATTTTAGTAGTGTTTGTAATGTGCTTACTAAATTTTAATACTTCTTCGATGATAACTGGAAGATCTTTTTGAGAGGAAAACATTTGATAGGATTGTTTAGAAGAGACTAACGTAATTAGAATTGAGTTTGTTCCTTTTCAGACAAATGGTGAGACAGGAGTATTTCTGTGGGTTCAATTCAAGTCTCCATTGACGATACCACTCAAGAAGTTTCTGAAAGAGCTTATTGTTAGATTAAAGGATCGTGTTTTACTGATGTTTCCTTCAAGAGTTTACAGTCATCGGCAAACAGAGGTACATTTACAGGAAGAAAAGGCAGTCTCTTATAGAGATCATCCATGCATTGAAGGAATATTTGAAATGTAATATAAAAATCTCATGTCTTGAAACTTAATAGTGATATAATAATAAATCAGCTGAGCATATAAAAACATTCATCTTACTCAATGTTGAATTAATTTTACAAACATTCTGTAAGAAACTCATTTCACTTGATCACTAGAATTTATGGTCAAATCATATCATTTAAATACTAATATTTGTATAACATATTAGTTTGGATTTGAACCAACGATGTCTTATTCCATAGAAGAAGAAACATGTGACGAACCTAAACTTTCCAAACTGCTCTGTAATTATTATTGAAGCCCCTCTCTTGAAACGTTCAGATGATTGTTCAAGCTAACAGCTTCTCATGTTACATTTTCGCTACACATTCTGAGAAATATTATTTTTTGCCTATTTCATAGCTATTTGAAAACTATTCTTAAACAGATTTCGCCTACACTATTAGTAATAAAACCTCTCTGTGTTCGAAAATATCAGCGATCTTTTTCTGGTGGGTCGCCATTGAGTACAGTGTTTCCAATCTCAGGAAAGTATTTGTTTCCAATTTGAACATTAAGGAAGGCAAATATTTAATACCATTATTGCTCGTACTTAGGTTTCCGTTTAGTTCTCTATCAAAATGTTATAATACGGTTCCAGGCTTCATGTAACAAGAAAAAATTCAAATCTTTGGCCAATGTGTTTCTTGCTAATAAAGCAACATACAATCAAGCTGGCTACCATTCGTTAGTGCTCGAGAGCTGTGATGGACTATTGAATGGTTGTCGGATATTATTTGGAGAATCTACATTTTGTATAGATTGAGATATATTGCTATCAAATATAATTATGTGGTTTATTTAACCTATTCAATTATATAATTTTGGAACGATATTAAACATTGGCTCCAATTGTGAGATTATATTGTCTACTTCATTTTGAATTGTATAATTTTTGCTTTCATTGTTTGTGTACTGATTGATTGAGTTAAAAGTTTTGAGTGCGTCGACACTTAAGGCCATGTTGCAACCTTCACTGTATAATAGGGAATATTCAATTATCTAAAGTTCTGACTGAAAATTTAAAATAAGGGTGCAAATAGCCCCTTCGGAAAAATTAAATGTGCAAAGTTGTAAAAGAACCTGCATAAAACAAGCACAACACATAAAAAAGTCAGAAAGAACTAAACGCTTCCTCAGAGACAGTGAAAAAGAGACCAGCTCTTCACAAAAATCTAAAAACATTGGATTAAACATTGTTGTTATCACTCAAGAGGGACGACAAACAGCTGGGAAGATTAAAAGCCTCTGTGAGGATAGAAAAGTTGGCACATTCAGTAAGCATATGCCTAACACTTAAAACAACTTTACAAACACGACACATCGGAGGTTCCAGCCTTGCAGCAAGTAATCATGCGTTAGACAAATGTGTAATACACTCATCCGTTTTAGAAGAACTTCTTCTCGAAGTGAAGGACGGGATGAGGAACGCCATACACATGTGGTGGCTTAATAGCTTGTTCCACGTTTCCACATCCCACACGGACTGCCAAGTGCCAAGAAGCCAAGAACGAAACATATTCTGCAGGTCGCTAGCTGGCAGCAGGTGGACAAGAACGTCGCCGTCTGTATCAATAGACATGGCGGCATAATCGGCTTCTCCGTTCCCTTGGATGCCGACGTGGCTAGGGACCGAACAGAAGCGGGCATCGGCATGTGCACACATGGACACTAGTCGTCGGAAAATACGGTGCACTACAGGATGACTGGAATTCAATAATTCCAGACCCTCCAGCACACTGAGGGCAGATCACTATCAACACCAAGTGCTGATAGGATCTCGTCTGCACGAACGCCAAATGGTTTTGTGGCACGAGGATCTAGTCGGTACATAGTTAACCTTTTCTCGTCGGATATTATATGATACTAGGGATGAGAGGACATCGAACGAAGATGGAGGTAGTATTTCAAAGTAAGGCGCTGGCTACGAAGATACAGCGATGGTTCATTGTTTGTGTTGAATGTGCAAGTGGTGGATATTGAAACTGATACTCATGGAATGCAGACACTAACTTTTAGAAGTGTGGAGTTAGGCCAGGTGGTCAGTACAGCAGTAACATGTCTGGGGAAGGACAATAGAGGTCTGACACATTAGAGCCATTCCTCCTGAAACACACAGATATAAAGCTGTGACTCAGTGAATATTTACATGACACCCATTTGGCAGAAATAGAACAATAATACTTTGAAGACACAGAAAATCAAACATAGGATATCAGGTTACAAATCCGACGTTTCACCAACATGGACAGTGCTGAAAGCATATTTATTCGGGTAATTTATCCTCAAGATCGTACCCTTACATGTCAAGCTCCAAAAATGTCTCATCTCTCAAACTACATTCATTTGAAAGCAACATGCTTCATCGGATAATGTCTGTATGCTGTTCACATATTCCTCACAGAATATAATTAAATGTTGCGTGTGTGTACGTATATTAATGATGGCAATTGTAGACGTGCTTTTGTGCAAGGTTAGTGTTTCCGAACGTAAATGATCATTGTCGTCTACTTTCTATCAATATAGCAGATTCTTCTATGTGGCTAAGAATCTTATTATTCAATGGCACATATATTATAATGTTTCTAAACCTATTTCACTAGAAGAATGACCATTCAGGAATATACGAACACATTCATTAACCTGTACAGATTTTGCGAGCTTCGTTATCCTCCTTTTGTGTCCAATAACATGCTACAAAAGCAGTATGCATACGTAAGAGAAAGAAACAAATATGATTCTGAAATGACATAATTTGAGCCATTACGGAAAAAGAGATTCTCTTATTGATTTCAATTGTTAATTTTCTACTGTTCACATTTTTTTAAATCTCATTTTGATTTGATATTTGTTAGTTATAGTCGCAGTTCTTACAATTTTGGCTAATTGCCATGATGAGGAAAAATAGTGATATGAGGAAATTCATGAATGTGCACACGAAAAGAAGACACATCTCCAATCCGGGATTTGAACCCGGATCGCCTCGGCTTCTGCCTTAAAATATATAAGAGCTTTTTGCCAAGCAAAGTAGTTGGGAAAATGTTTTTTCATTCTTTATGGATACTTAGTTTTCAAATATTTTTCCTGCTGTTTGAAAGTCAAATTTGACATTATGTTGCATTAATAATTGCAATCAAGTCTTTTCTGTAACCGTTTACTTTCACTCGGCAAATCAGAAATTTCCCTACATGCCATTAAAAAATAATAATGGTAAGCACCACTGCTAGGTGCTGCTTTGCGCCTATGTACTTCGACTGTACTGCCACACTGGATTGTCCTCGAAGCTGAAACCAAACGAGTGTGCCACTTTATGTGAACAGAAGTCTGCATGACCTCTGCTGCATACTAGTTTCTCAAAGTTGCTTCAAATATTTGTGTTAGTTGTTATTTTTATGAGCATTTTGCAACAGTTTCATAAATTCTGTAGGTACTTTAGAGCTTTAATTAAAAGCGAAGTCCTACATTTCGTTCCAAATAATTGTGTGATGTTAGAAGAAAGCAAAACTGTGGATTTATTATGAAGTAGAATAATGCACGACAGATCTAGCATTGTGCTTCCATGAATTATCTGTGGAAATTAATTCGTGTATGCTGTGAAATACGAAAGGTTCCCACAAGAACTCTAAACTCATCATCATAAATCACTAAAAATATTCATAATTTTAAGTACCAAAAACCAAGCAAAGTAATCATGTGAAGCAAAATTTGTCACATTTAAATATCGATCTCAAAGTTTGTTACGAATAATCAATACAGAATAAATTATTTGATTCAAGAATCATCATATACGCAAAGTATCACACAAATATCGTACATAATATTTCAAGATTTATTCCCACGTTACATCACGTACAAATATAAAAAGAAACAAGTGGATTACTTTGTTGCATTTCTCTTTCAGAACCTGGGGCCAAGTTTCAAATAAGAGTGAATATTTACAATTCCTCAAGTTTATGATTTCTGGATATCTCTATAGATACCAAAAGTTTGAAAATGAGGAGAAATGGAACAAACTTAATTTCAGAAAGGCGTTACATACGGTAAGGAAATTACAATATATTTTAATTTCTTACAGTACTGTAATATCGTGAATATTTTCTTCTTATGTAAGGAGGACACACGTATAAAATGTGCTAACCATAAGCAAAAAATGGAAACAGGTTTTATTTAATTTCTGAAAGATTTTAGTAAAACTTTAATCACACATCAGGGAGAAAACAAGGTGAAATTTATTTATTACACACTATCTGAGAATGAACACATCTAAAGTTACAGTCCACAAAATATGTATTTAAACTTACACACAGAACTCGAAGTGTGTCAATTTACACATAAAAGTGCATCATTTTTTACTGCAATGACACATTAAAATGCATCAAACCGAAAGATCTGCCTAAATGCATAAAACTAAATGTGTCAAATGATTCACTAAAATGCATCAAACTGAGTGATGCACCTAAATGCATTAAAATAAATGTGTCAAATGACACATTAAAGTGGATATTTCGTTTGATACACCTAAACGTGTCGTTCGATGCATTTTTAATGTGTAGGTTTTTTCCTTTTCTTGCTCATGTGGGTTGCATATTTGTAGAAGAAAAGTTCCAATGCATTTATCCACTGTAAAAACTATTGTATTTTTCAAACATTTTCTTCAAGCACTTTACATTTAATGTGTTTTAGGAGTGCTGGAATTTCTGAAAAGGGATAGAAATTAGTTTTGTCAATAATATAATATTCTACAACTAAATATTACAATATTCGACTGCATTCAAAAAATAATGATTTTAATTATAATACATTTCACACGTTTGGAACATGCTGAGAACATTTCTTAGTACACAATGAAAGAATTTATTGTTACTGAAAATTTTTAGGTGGAAGGATGCTTATTGAAAATTTTTCTACTACGGGGGAATAGGTATGTTAGAATCCTCCTACTGAAGAGTACTGACTTGAAGCTGAACTTAATTAAATATTGGTCTTCTCCTGTTCATTATTGAGCACTGACATATAAACACACTTTTCTGTTTTAAGCTGGCATGGCCTTGTGAGTATATGGTTATAAGTGCAAATATTGAATTGATTATTGCATACTTAAAAATAACACTTTCAGATCATACTGAAAATAACATTTGCACAAAATGACAGATCATAATCATTTTTAGGCTGAGAAACTAAAGTTAATTCAATTTCCTTCCCATTTAATCTGCATGTTAATGTATTACCATCTACATGCAGATCAACAATCAGATAAAAATCCAAAAAGCAATGATGTTCAATTATGAACAAAATATTAATGATTTAGGAGTAAAAGGCATTGTCATTAAACAAGAAATTCAAAATCCTGTAACATTAAATTAAACACAAGCAACATAAAACATCAAAGAATGAATGCCATTTTCAATCATGACACCAATGTTGTTAGTGAAAAATAAGAGAAACTTAGGTGCAATTCATAGTTACAAATGATACCGAAGATCCTGAGACAGACTATTTTATTGTTTGACACAGATACACTGATGCTAACTGCACATCCTGTTTTAAATCCGTAAACTTCTCACATAGGATAGATGACTCGGGCCGACAGTCTATATTTATGGCCTAATAGTATGTATTGGACTACTGTCATAACTGTAGCACAACTTTTGGAGTAGTCTAATAAGAAATATAGTATTTGTCAAGTTTTTGTAAAGTGGCACATTGCATTTTCTAGCATCCAGCTACCAGGATAACATTCCTCCCACTAATAGTGCTAGATAGGTTGCTTCATTCTGAAAATCTTCTCTTAGAAATTCGTGATACGTCCTGAAAATAAATTAATAAAGCACTCATAAATATATTTTTCTTCAATTTTAATTTAAAAGATTGCATATATTCCTGATCAATTATTATCCAATGAAAGCAATCTCTCTCACTCACACAGAATGAGACTTGATGTCCTGACTATACACCAGCCTTCAAAAAAGAATGCCCTCAATACTTGTTGTACCTTACATTTAATTTGACATATTTAATATATGGCATGACTCAGGCACACAAATCATCATGCTTTTGTATTCAAGCAGATCCATCTGCCAATTTGCTTCAATTTTACCTAGGCTGAATTCCATTACCCCCACATACGTTTGGGGAGTCAAGGCCTGCCAAGCGGCTTTTCATGGGATGATATATGGTTTATTCATTGTGAACCGTTAGCACTGTTACTTGTGTTCAAGATCAGAGTCTGTTATTTCATGTAGTTCCCAAAATCATCTCGTGATGTTGGGTTAATACAGAAACTATAGAACTCCAGAGAGTTCTAACCAAGGACCACTCATATTAAAGACGATAGCACTAACCAGCCACTCGGCTCTTCAATTGTACTAATCACTACACCTACCCCTCTCTTCCTTCACTCAACTACAGAAATTAAAGCTTGTATGTGCTCATCTTTGATGCATGAATACAGTTTCACAAATAGCCGGACTTAAACCGTGAGTGTGTAGGTGGTGTAAATATAATACCAATATTATTTTTTTTGTAAAACTATAAAGGAGACAGATTCTGAAATATGCTTATAGGCCAAGGTCAAGTGATATAATACTTTACACGACACATATAGGCTATAATAAAAACATTGGTAATGATTTACTTTGTGTTCACAAACGTTTATCCTCGTCAATATATGAAAATATGATTAAAAAATACAGTAGAGAATTTTGTTCCTATTGTATCATACTACCTGTTATAATATGAATGAGAAACAGTGGGCACTCTTTCACAGAGGACCATGACTTGGAACATCTAAAATAAAATAACTAGGGAAATATGTGGGACTCAAACAGATGAAAACAAGAAGTATTTAAAATACAGCACAGTTTTAAATGATGTATTTTGTATACGTATTATGATCAGACTTATCTCTCTTCCCTCCCCCTCTCTATTTGTCCTTTTCATCCCACAACCTTTCTTTTACAAGAGGATAGGAAAGTTGAGAGGGAAGAAGAGAGAGAGAGAGACAGATGCAGGTCTTCCTCTCTCCCTCTCCATTCCTTTTTCTCTTCCTTCAGAAAAAAGATGACTATTTCACACACACAAAGGATGAGAGATATAGATGACACACAACCCACAAATTTCTATTTCTCTCTCTCTCTGTCACCCACAGTCAATAGTAACGTTTGTTCATCTTCTATTTATTCTTTCTTTCTAAAAGAGAGACATACTCTCTCTATCTTATGTATACATATATATAATAGATTAGGAAAAGGAATCTCTTTCTCTCTTTATTTGTTATTATTTCTCTTTCATCCTTTCTTATTATCTCTCATTTCTTTGTTTCCACCTGCTTTCTCTTTACCCTCTTCTCTCTATGTCAGAGAGAAATAGACTCTTTCCCTCACTCATACTTTACTTTCCCTCACCCTCTGTATCTTACTTCATTTCTGACATTTTTCTTCCCTCCAAGATGTGTGTGTGTGTGTGTGTGTGTATATATATATATATATACTAACACACACACATACATTTTGTTGTGTTTGTGTTTATAAATATATATACACACACACATATCTTTGAGAGAAGAAAAATATCAGACATGCAGTGAGAAACAGAGGGTCAAGAGGCTTAAAGAGGAAGAGGGAAAGAATTAAATGAGAGACGGAAAGAGTCTATTTCTCTCTGACAAAGAGAGAACGGGGAAAGTGAAAGCAGGTGGAAAGAAAGAAAAGAGAGATAATAAGAAAGTATGAAAGAGAAATAAAAACGAATGAAGGGAGAAATAGATCCCTTTCCTAATATAATACTTTCTATGAGTAAATGTCATTGTAATAACTAAATTTCAAAGTCTTTCTTGGGTAGTTTGATGTGTTTAAAAGTACGTATGTTAATGAACAAAATATATTAAAAGCCATTCATTGTGTATCTCAAGCATGTAATAAAATGAGAACTACAGGACTATCTCATGTTGAACATTATGTATGGATAGTTACTTAAATTATTTATAAGTTGCACAAAAAATATATACAGTGGTTTATCCCGATTTTTTTTTATTTCAATGTAAGTTTGTATTTCGGGTCATAGGGTACATTTAAAGCCAAAATCACTTTATGACTTAGAAATGCATGTTTCACCTGTCATTAGGATAATAGACATTGTTACAAACACATTTGAAAGGAAGCATGAAAAGGGGTATTAATATGCACAAGGTGGAAGATACGATTGCACATTAAGCAGATAAAAAGCAAAATTGAACAAGATAATTGAAATTATGTCCATATTTATAATGCCTATAAGTATAGAAATCATTTTCGACAGAAGAACTTCACCACTGAAACAAACTTAACATCAACTCTTTGGATTTTGTATACAAGTTAGAACCATAGAATAATTTATACACACACACAGAAACACATTGAGAGAGAGAGAGAGAGAGAGAGAGAGAGAGAGAGAGGAAGAGAGAGAGAGAGACAAAGAGAAAGAGAGAGATAGAGAGAGAGAGAGAGAGAGAGAGAGAGAGTGGAGAGAGAGATTATTAACATTTACTGTTAGACATATGGAATTATCCCAATATAGAACGCTAGGTATCAAAGGTGGAGACGGGTTTAATAGCTTATCATTATGTCATCCACTGAGAAGCTGTTGAGATTGTGAGTGATGTTAGCAGTTATCAAAATTTACAAATGGGAGAGGGGTACCATGCACTTTTTGTTAATAAACCCTCAATTTGACATGTTTCCTGCCTTTGATTTTTTTAGGAATACTGGGCCAAACCAACTCCCCCTTTGGTTATGCCAATAAGTTGAATTAATCTTAACCTACAATCTACGTAATATTAAAGTGAAGGAAAAAATGTTCTCAAAATATATTTAAAAAATTCAACATTGTATTCTAGTTATATTTGTAAACTTGCAAGTCCATATATCAAACACAAGCAACACTTGCATTATGGTAAATTGTCATTGGAAAATGAGATTTTCTTAGCACTGATTGGTTTGGAAACGCAATTATTCATGCTAGGGAGAACAATATGTAAACACACACTTACTTGTGCATGCTTTGTTGGTGGTTATCCACAATAAACACAGAATAATCTCTCTTTAGTCGGATCATGTGCCTCACATTCCTCTGCACAACAATGGTCTCTGAATATTCCTCTCTTGCCTTCATGACAGGAACAATAGGAACAATATTAACAGTAATAAGAAATAAACTTTGCATGAGACATTTACTTGGGATAACCAGAAAAATGAAAGTAGTGATATCAAAACAAAATACTATTTAATTATAATTTTAATGGCACAGTTAAGATTAATGAATACTAGGTAAGTATCATTCCAAAATAAAATTTGTATTTGGAATGCCCTGAATACAACATCTTTTCTTTGTATATTGGAAAGTGGCACCTGAAATTGTTTCAAATATACAAACTTCCGAAATTGAACAGTACAATTCAGGAAACATTCACGAGTCTGTGAGTAAGGATATAATTTATAAATATTACCAGCCTTAACATATGTTCAGTGCCCTCGTATATTTGGAATACTGTGAAGTCTGACAATCTCAACAGAGAATAACTGACTCGATTCTACTTCATCCAATCTGCTCAGCACATGTTCCAAGTGTTCCCCTATAATATGAACAATCTCATCATAGCTGGTTTGTTTTTCACATCAACATACAGTTGTTTAAATTGTTCATTTAAATCATTAAGCTATGTAATGAAACTTGAGAAGGCTGATTCTTGATTTGTTGCTATAGTCCCAATTTCAAGTTTAACATTTGAAATAATTTGCTGTAATCTCTCCACAAGCATCAATTTGGAACTCTGGCTACAAAGATCATGTACTTGGCTTCTGATTTCCATAAATAGTGAGTGTCTTTCACTGACATTTTGGTTGTTGGGCAAAGTGGCCATAGTATCTGGAATTTGTGCAATTTACACCTGAATGTTTTTAATATCTTCAAATTTGAGTATTCTATTTACTGATCATTTCACAGCTCTAAGTTCTTGAAAAGTAGGTAAGCTAGCTACAGTCTTCTGAAGTGATGTCAAAGTTCTTTTAAAACAACTAATTCATTGGCATTAGCTACAGTACATAAGGCATTTTGGAGTTGTGTTATGTTATTTTCTGTTTGTATTGGTTGTTGAAGTGTTTCTAATATTTTTGGTATGTCATCTATCAAATGATGAAAATGAGATAATTCAGATTCAGTGTTCAGATTTTCCAGCTTAGTAATGTGCTTATGGACTATATTCAGGGTTTCAGTAATGCCAGGTAATTTTGATTTAAGTATTTCCTGGACACTACTTACTTCATTTTTCATTGTTGTCAAAGTATCCTCAATGTGGGCTATGTTACTTCGAATTTTCCAAAAATAAAAATCCTCGTAATTTTCAAGGTGGAGTTTGATGTTAGTAACAATTCGAGCAAAGGTTATAAGTTCAATGGAGGAGGGTAGAGTATTTATAAAATCTTCCAAAATTTGAAATTTGGCTTGGATTTTAGTTATGGCAGTGTACAGCTTATCTGTTTGTAGTTCAATTTTTATATTTTCCAATGTAGGAATCTCTCAAATGATTGTAACTGCTCACGCAAATCAGCAATTATACTATCATAATCTTCTTGTGTTCTAATACTCTGGATAATAGCCTGTAGTTCTGTACGAATACTGTTTGTTTGATTAATTAATTGCTAGTTCAGTTGTACTACATTAGCAGGCTGAGCTTCTCTGAATTTAACAACCTAATTTTTTTATTAACTAACTAACTCTCTAGCCTTTTTAAACCCGAAGGTTCATGGCTGCAGAAACACAGGCCTTCCATCTTTTCCTATCTTGAGCACGTTCTATATACTCTTTTCCATCCCTACCGATTTCCTTTAGATCCATCTCAACGTTGTCCCTCCATCTTCGTCTTGGCCTTCCTACAGGTCTTTTACCATCAGGTTTCCCAACAACAATCCTGTAAACTCCTCTTTCCTCTCCCATTCGTGCCACATGGCCTGCCCACCTAAGTCTTCTTGATTTAATTAATCTAATAATATCTGGACATGAATACAAATTATGTAGTTCTAAATTATGTAACCTTCTCCACTCACCTGTCTCCTCATCCCTTTTAGGTCCAAAGATTTTCATAAGGATCTTATTTTCAAATACTCTCAATTTATGTTCCTCTTTCAATGTAAGGGACCAAGTTTCACATCCATATTATACTACAGGCAAAATTACTGTCTTGTATATTTTAACTTTCAGATTCTTATATATTAAACGAGAAGACAAAAGTTTATGAACAGAGAAGTAACATGCATTTCCTGAAATAAGCCTACTTTTTATTTCCTCTTTAATATAATTTTCATTTGTTAATATTACTCCTAAGTATTTGAATTTGGAAACTGGTTCAAACGAGTTGTTATCAATAATTAGATTTTGATTATTACCTAACACTTGGTTTCGGCCTGTAAGCATATATTTAGTTTTCTCTTTGTTAACTTCCAAACCTATCTCTTTAGCAGTTTTGAAAAATATTTTAGCATTATCCTTAATTGTATTCACATCATCCGCCAGTAAGTCTACATCATCTGCATATGCTAACAACTGAGTCACACCATTTAATTTTAGTCTTTCTTTAGTTTCTTTTACCTTACTAACAGCATATTCTAAGGCAAAATTAAAGAGCAATGGAGATAATGCATCTCCTTGTTTTAACCCATCTTGAATTGTAAATTTGTCAGACATATTAATACCCACACGAATTTTACTTTCTGTTTCACTGGTGCATATTTTTATCATACTAACAAGCTTCTTAGGTATTCCAAACTCTACTAATATGTTATATAATTTATCTCTTTTGACCGAATCATATGCTTTTTTTAAATCAGTGAATAGCTGATGGACATTTTGATTATATTCCCACTTTTTTCAAGTGGCTGTCTGATGTGAAAAAATTGATCTGTAGTTGATCTGTTACGTTTAAATCCACATTGATAATCACCTCTAATTTCATTAGCATATGGTGTTATTCTTGTTAAAAGAATGTTAGACAATATTTTGTATGTTGTTGAGAGTAGAGAAATTCCACGGTAATTATTGCAGTTCATTTTATCACATTTTTAAACACAGGAACAATTATGGATTCTCTCCACTGTTGAGGGATTTATTCTTTATTCCATATTAAACAAACAAATTAATTTATGAATTTGACATATTAATGAATTTCCACCATATTTAATTAACTCAGCTGGTATTAAATCAATGCCAGGTGCTTTGTTATTCTTTAGCCTTTTAATAGCATCTTTAACTTCAGTCAAGTTAGGTTCTGGAACGAAAGGTTCTACTGTGTGTACTTCATTGTTTTATTACCTAAGCTTTCTTCTATGTTTTGAAGATTTTCTATTGAGGCTAAATTAGTGTATTTTTGTAGTAAGGATTTGAGTTCCACATCAATTTTGAAAATAGGTAAAGACACTGAGACTGGAGGCTAGTTATCTCAGTTTGGAGACTAGAGTTAAGATTTTTTGTAATGTTTGTAGATCAGTACGTAATTTTTGGACTCTAATATAAAGTAGAACAATTTCATTACTGTGATCACTGAGTTTGTATTACCAAAAATAACATTGGGCATTTTGGTAATGGCTATTTATTATAGGATAAGTAATTTTCAACTCCAAAAACAGAGGTATAAGTTTATAATAATCTCCCAGAAACTCTAGTAGTATATACATCGTGTCCATAAATATACTGTCATATTTAAAGTGGTATTACGTCGCTTTGGATAATCGTATTTAAATGAAATTGGTGACATTTGAAAGAATAACTCAAATATTTTATTTCACAACTCATAGACATTGAATGTGCCCCCCACGAGTGGCGCCGCAGACTTCAAGGCGATATTCCCATTAATGCTACACACGCTCCAACATATCCACAGTGATGGACTGGATTGCAGAAGTGATGCGAATTTGCAGTTTTTGCAGCTTTTGAGGCAATGGGGGTACATAGACACAATATTTTATGTAACCCCATAAAAAAGTCGCATACCGTTAAGTCAAGTGACCTCGGCGGCTAATTGTAGAAGACATTATCATCATTTCCGGCACGTCCAATCCATCTTCCTGGAAGCCGCTCATTCAGATGTTTCCGAACATGTAATGCCAGTGAGGAGGTAGTCCATCTTGTTGAAAAATAAATTCATTGCCTTCATTTTCTTCAAATTGTGGAAATAACCATTCAATGAGCATGTCAAGATAAGCTGGACCTTTCACGGTGGCCTCTCGAAAGAAAAATGGGCCATAGACTTGACGTTTCGATACTGCACAAAATACATTAACTTTAGGGGAGTCTCTTTCAACTTCCAAAATTGCATGTGGATTATCACTCCCTCAAATCCTTACATTATGTCTGTTCACTTTTCCACAAACGTGGAATGATGCCTCATCACTGAAAATTATTTTTCCTGACAGATTTACGTTATCCTCCATTAGTCATATAAAATGTTCAGAGAAATCTAACCGTTTTACAGGGTCATCAGGTTTCAACTTGTGCACTAATTGCAGTTTGTAGGGGTGAAACTTCCGTCGGGTGCGCAGGATCTTAGATACGGTGGATTTAGGGATGTTCAACTGCTAACTTTCTCTAGTACAGACTTCTTAGGACTACGAACAAATGCCTCCCGCACTTGTTCCACAATTCCCGCATTGACAGATGGTCTTATTGAATGGCCTTTCCTTTGATGACATATGCAGCCACGATCCACAAAGTCACGGTACCACTTCAAATTGACGTGTGTGAAGGAGCCTGATTTTGAAACCTTCGCCTATAAGCACGCTGAACCTTCACCAAACTCTGCGTGGAATGATATTCTAAAACACACCAACTACGTTCTTAAATCTCCTGTAATAACAACACAATTTTAAAGGAAAACATTCACATGAAACCTGCCTGCCTGCTAAATATCCAACAATGAACCCGCATCGTCCATTGTTGTCAGGAGTGAATTTATTTCAGTTTTTATGTTTGATTTGGTTCATTGTGTCCATTGCTGATATTGGTGTCCATTGTTAACATGCATAAAAATATTTGAGTTTTTCTTTCAAATATCACCAATTTCATTTAAATACGATTACACAAAGCGACGAAATACCACTTTAAAGTATGACAGTATATTTATGGACACGGTGTAAATTGATTGTTTCTGCGGCATACTTAGTAGGTATCCCCTATTTCTATGCATTTAACTTCAGTCGTATCATATTATGACGATCATTTTGTGGATTTTATGGCGTTCGACGACGTTCCAGTACAATTATCACCTCGGCTCGGTTTTCTCCACCCCATACTTGGTAGGTATGCCACGATCTTACGTGATATAACTTTAACTATAATTTTTTACGACCTTTTACGGGCTAAGTAAACCTGCAAGTGTTGTTTTTTTTGGTTACGTATTTTTTTCTTAAATCGTACGTGATATAACTTAACCTATAATATTTTTTTACGATTGTTCACGAGTAGTTGCAAACGGTATGAGCTTCGACCTACTTTTGCAGTAGTATAAAAGTATTGTTTCAAACCAATCATAAATAAAAATTTCATCATAACTTACAAGTAGTAGTATAAAAGTGTTGTTTCAAACCAATCATAAGTAAGAAGGGCCCTCAGAGTAATCTTCTACGTTGTATTTTGTTTTTATTTTTCACGTTATGTTTGAATCTTGACTGCCCTCAGAGTAATCTTCTACAATGTATTTCGTACGCGTACTCTACCCCTGTTTTTCGCAATTTGAAGTTTTTCAACTCGGGGGCGAGGGGGCTGAAAAAGAAACATTTCAAATATTTCGACTGGGGGGATTTCCAAGATACTGTGGAGAAATTTGAATTTCGCGGAATTTGTGATAGGCGACAACAGAGCCATCTACGAGCCGAACTAGAATGTTGAAATTTTCTGTCGACTTTTTCTTTGTTACGTCGATCTTTTTCTTCACTAAAACATGTCATTTAGAAAACGCCATCTCTTCTTGTGGTAAATTTGAAAATTGTGTCAAGATAGCAATGGAGGTGGCCATTGAAATTTTGGAAAAAATGACTATAGGTTTCTCCAATCTAAAATTGAATTGGTGGTTGAAATTTCCAGTGCGTATTTTGCATTTTTTAAAACAATACAAACACGTTGAATTTTTTACATGGTCAGATATTACTTGTTGTCCATAAGAAATTCTATATAAAAAACAATAGAGTAAACGCTACGTTTCAGCTTACGCCCTCCAAAATCCAACTATTTTATAGTGATCTCTTAAATGGTAATTTAATCAAAAATCAAAATGTAGATGTTTTTGTAAGTGTAAATAAATAAAAAAATTCTTCACGCAAGAGTTCAACATTCGATTTTACTCTATAAAAATTATAAGATTTAGAAAATGTCCCTCTATTTTGTTTGCTTTTTTTAAAATTCTAAGTTTAAATAAATTACTATTTTTTTTAAAAAATGTTATTATTTGTTTTGAATAGGGATGAATTTCAACATCCCCCTCTATTGCAGATGTTTCCTATATAAAGAACCTTTCCTTAAACAGTAACTTTAAGCAAATTGAATACTAAGAGAAATGTTGCAAGAATTCTCATGTAACCTAGATTTCAATTTCAATTTCAATTTCAATTTCAATTTCAATTTTCCTTTATTAAAGGGCGAGGTTCAGCCTGTGGCTGTTCTACCACCTAACCCCGATGGATACATATACATACTAAATACATTTTACCTACTAAATGTTTGTACAATAACAAACAAGGAAGAAAGAGAGAAACATAAAGAAGGCACAAAAAGAACAAAGGCTCGTCTACACACTAAAAATAATAATAATAATAAAAAGATTGAAAACAAATACACAAGCATACACAAATTAATTGACACAATTGTGCTTGGTGTGATATGGTTAAGAATAATACAAATTAATATTAATGTTATGTGTAAAAAACATATAAATGTTCTTAATATGCGAGAAAAGACAAAATCTTGTTAAGGGTTGGCAACATGTAAGGGGAAAAGTAAACAAGCAAAATGAAGATGAAAATACTTGTTATTAGGGAGTTGGTTCAGATATGCGAGCTATTATTCGTGAGTGCTGGAACACAGATATTGTTCATTTAACAATAGAGTTTTTAGTTTGTCTTTGAAGTTGTTGCGATTAGTGAGGGACGTCATGGAAGGAGGAAGTTCATTCCACGCTCTTGCAGCTGAATACGTAAATGATGATTCGAAAAGCACTAGTGTGTGCTTTGGAAGTTCAAGTTTCGATTTTCCCCTTGTTTTGTAATCATGTATTTCCCTTCTGAATTTTAATTTCTGGAAAAGGTTTTTAGGTGTTTTGGTTTGTAAAATGTTATGAATAAAACAACACAGACGTAATTTTCGGCGTCTGGTCATGTTCAACATTATGTTTGCGTTTAGGGTTGGGAGGATATGATCGTATTTTCTTACATGGTACACGAAACGGAAACATGAATTTTGGACTTTCTGGATTTTGGTTTTGTTTCGAACGGATAGATTTGGTCCGAAAATTACGTCGCAGTAGTCCAGTAAAGGAAAGATAAGTGATTGGATTAGTCTCATTTTAATCTCTGTTTTTAGGCATTCTTTAAAGCTGTACAGCGATCTTAGCACGGCGTAAGCTTTTTTGATTCGTTCTTGTACATGAATATCCCAGTTAAGGTGTTCATCAAAAATGACGCCTAGATTTTTCACATTTGTTGAATAAGGGATTATAGATGTGTCTAGATTGACGCATATCTCGTTAGGATTTATCAGAGAGAGACTATTTCGGGAACCAATAAGAGAGAAAGTTGATTTTTGTGGTTTTATTTTTAGACCGTTACTTTTACACCAGGTATTTATGTTCGATAAATCATCATTGAGCAAAGCTAAGGCTGCATCTGGCGATTTCGGTGGAAAAGGAATTTGTAGTTTAGTGTCATCTGCGTAAAAATGAACTTTACTGTGATTGATTACGGTAGGTAAGTCGGCTGTAAAAATGGTATAGAGGAGAGGGGCTAGAATGGATCCCTGTGGGACACCAGTTTCCAATGGCAGGGTGCGAGAGAGAGGGGGCGTGGCAGCGTTTATGAATACTCTCTGTTGTCTGTTGTTCAAATACGATGTAAACCATCGGAGAGCGGGAGGTGAAAAATTGTAGTATTTTAATTTGCTCAAGAGTAGGTCATGATGGACACTGTCAAAGGCTTTAGTGAGATCCAGTAATACTAACGCTACTGCCATTCTCTTGTCGATTGATCGTAATAAATCGTCAGTTACTTTAAGTAAAGCCGTTGCCGTGCTGTGTGAGGGACGAAAACCGGATTGACATTTCGGAAGCAGATCTAGGTCATTGACGTGTTTGCGAGTTTGCTTGTTAACAATTTTTTCAGTGATTTTGGAAAATATAGGTAAGAGACTTATTGGCCGAAGGCCATTCAGGGACGTTATTTCTTTTTTCTTTGGTATCGGAACAACACGTGCTGTCTTCCAGCTGGTCGGGTATTGTCCAGTCCGGAATGAGAAATTTACGATGTGCGTCAGAGGACGTAAGATGTGCGGTAATAACAGTTTAATCATTTTTATAGATATTCCATCATTACCAGATGCATTGGATGATATTTCGTTTATCGCTTTCATTGTTTCGGCTTCGTTTATTTCTTGCAGGTGGAAAGTTTGAGCGCTTTCGTTAAAAGTGTTGCCATCAAAGAACTCTCGAGTTTTGTTAACGGCATCTTCTGAGACATTCGCTTTGCTGCATACGCTAGAAAAATGCTGGTTAATTGAATCTACGTTTATCAGATCGGAAGGTATCTCGTTGTTCATATTTTTACTTTATACTCTGACAAATCAATAGTATTGTCACGAGAATTCTCGCAATCCAATATTACCGAGTGTGCGTGTATATATATATATGAATATATAAAAAGTAAATATTTATTGCAGTATATAGTATATTTTTTATAAAATTTTCTGTTTTTATACAGATTTTTATAATATAAATTGATAATCAATTTAATTAAGTCTATGTTATCCTAATATATATATAACCTAATTATATATAAAAAATGAATAACAAACAAATTAAATTAAACCAAAAACAAGAAATTATATATAATGTTGTATTTGATACCACAAATATAAATAATAAAGCATTAGATATTCCAAATTTTCTAGCTAATCTTAAATCCAAAGTTAAAAATGAAATCTGTAAAAAACTTAGAGAATGTTCCCTCAAAATATATTTTATTTTATCATCAATGTATAGAAATCTTTGTAATGAGAGAGAAAATTATTTTCATCTTACCCGGGTGTTAATTTTACACTATAATTTTATTCTTCGATTAGATAATATTTATGATATAATTCTTGAAAACTTAAGTTAAAACAACAACAGTTTGATGTGAGAGGTTCGGGTCTGCCACTTTGTGACACAAACCATAAACGTGAATTTAAAAAATAAATATATCCCATTTGGTGGATCTAGTTATATTAAATTGCCTGAACAGATTAGAAGCAAATTGGCTGTATTGAATATTCAAAATAAGGGTAGTAAATGTTTTCTCTGGTGCATATTTTCATCCAGTTAAAAAAAATAAATACCGTGTCTCCCAAAACAAAGATTTTGAAACAAATTTAAAAAATCCATGTAAGGTATAACATTTCCAATAGACATCTCAGCTATCGAGCAATTTGAAAAACAACATAAACAGGATAATAATCAATCGATAGCTGTGCATGTTTATGGATATAATGATAATCATAATATTTATGTACTCAGACACCATCCACCAGCAGATGGTGCACATATTATAAGAGTATTATATGTTACAGAGAGAAACAAAAAACACTATTGTCTCATACAGAATCTCCCAAAATTGGTACATAAACAAATAACACCGGATCATCATAAAATTACTATATGTGATAGATGCCTGTCAATATTTTATGGAAGAAGTAACACATCAAGCAAACAAGAATTAGAGGAACATATTAAAAAATGCTATTTTTATCCTCATGTAAATTTCTATCCAAAAGTATACAATTTTCTAATTATAAGTCACTGGTACAACATCCATTTGCAATTTATGCCAATTTTGAAACAATACAGAAACCAATAAAAAAAGGTAAGGTGCTCCCCTGTGCTTAGCACCACGCTATGAAGGCGTATAGAGGGTGTGGGGGTAACGCCCCACACTTTCTTGATCCGGTCATATATAGCTAAGCATGAAGCCTGTAGCTTTGGACTAAAATTAGTAAACACTTATGGAAAAAATAATCCACCTCTATATATTTATCGAGGCAATGATGCATGTCAAATATTTTTCAAAACACTTCGAGAGTAGGTGAAAACGTTTGCTCCAATGTTACAGAATATTGAACCGATGAAGTACAACACCAGAACAACAACAGGAACATAATAATACCATACAATGTAAATACTGTAAAAATAATTTTAATTTAGAATATCCAAAAGTTCGACACCACAACAATTTTAATGGAGAATATATTCATACACTTTGTAATTGATGTAACTTGAAAATACAGAAATCAAATTATATTCCAGTATTTATTCACAATTTTCAAAAATTTGTATTTATATTTATTTATCAAAGAATTGGGGTATGATGCAGATAATATTAATATTTTACCATGCAGTAAAGACAAATATATTGCCATAGAGAAAACTATCAAATTATAAAATGAAAAAAAAGTTGTTCTTAGTTTCCTGGATTCATATCAGTTTCTTTTCAGCCGTTTAGCTACTCTGGGGAGTCAATTCACAGATGATGAATTTATTCATACAACAGAATATTTTGGTAGGGATAATATGAAATTGTTAAGGAGAAAAGCAGTCTACCCTTATCAATACATGGATAGTTTTAATAAATTTAATGGGACACAGTTACCATTGAGAGATAAATTTCATAACCATCTTCAGGATGAAGAATGTAGCGAGTTAGATTATCAATATGCGCAGACAATTTAGAATACACTAGGTTGTAAATCAATGCGAGATTATCATGACAAGTACTTGATTCTAGATATTCTCTTGTTGGCTGATCTGTTCGAGATTTTTCGAAATCGTTGTTTCGAGAAATTTATTTTGGATCCTGTTTTTATGTATACAATACCCGGTATATCCTGACAGGCTATGCTTTTAAATACAAAAGTTGAAATAGGTGTCATCAACAATATCAAGTAGTTCATGTTTGTTGAATCTGGTAAACGTGGTGGTATAGTCCAGTGTCCTTTATGATATGCAAAAGCAAGCAATAGATATTTATCTAGTAATTATAATGTTGATGAAAAAAATATTATATATTCTATATATTGATATGAATAATTTATATGGGCATGTCATGACTCAATCACTCCCAATTGGTAATTACGAATGAAAGACCGATACAGAACTTAAAAACAGGGATTTCTTAAACTGGTCTGAATATCATCCAGTGGGTTGTCTAGTGGAAGTTGATTTGGAATATCCATCAGATCTCCCTGAAAAGCACCATGGATTAGCTATGGCACCAGTTTCTCAAAACGTTTCTGGTACAGAAGAAACAAAATTGATATTATCAATAGAGATCAAAAATAATTATGTGCTTCATTATCGACTGTTACAATATTATTTGAATCATTGTATGAAATTAATAAAAATCCATAAGGGGTTAAAATTTGACCAAGAAAAATGGTTAGATAAATATATTGAGAAAAATACTGACAATCGAATACAATCAAATTCTAAAGTTGAAAAAACATATTTATAATGAGTAACTCCATATATGGAGAATATCTAGAGAACAAAAGAAATCGAGTAAGGTGTAATTTGGTGTCCGATCGAGAAAAAAACTATAGAAACTCATTGCAGATCCCACATACAAAGGTTTTACAACAATTACTGATGATCTGACTCTTATTGAAAGATTCAATATCAATGTAATGTGTGAAGCACCAATAGCTGTGGGTGTTACCGTCCTAGAATTATCTAAATTGGAGATGTATAAATTTCATCTTGATGTAAGGAAACCCAGATACAAAAATAATATTGAATTAGCTTTTAGATATTGAAAGTTTTGTATATGGGATAGAAACATGTGATTTATAGAGTGACTTGTTCGCTATGAAAGAATATTTTGATTTTAGCAACTATTCAGAAAAATATTTATTATACAGTCTTAAAAACCAGATGATCCCTGGGAAAATGAAAGATGAGGCATCAGGATCTATAATGTTAGAATTTACCAGACTCAGACCAAAAATGTATTGACTGAAAATAGATGGGGAAGAAGAAATTTAAAAAAGCTAAGTTTGTGAATCGAGCAGGTACAGCAAGACTTACAATAGAAGATTTCATACACTGTTTAAAAAATAAAAACGAAAAAATAATAATGTCTGCATATCATCTCACTAGCAAATTGGATGGTGTCTATACTACAATAAAAAATAAAATAGCTCTTGATGGCAATGATAATAAATTGCGAATATTAGATTACAATATCCATACTAGAGAATATGGACACTATAATACAAGTTAACAATGTGATAGATGTTAATTCAAGTTTTCTTAAAATTGATATAGATATTAATATTATATTTTTAAATTTTTTCTTATTTGTTTAATTTATTTATGTTATATAATTGATTTTTACATTTTATTGTTATATCTATTTGTTGAATTAGGTGGTGTAGAATAGCCCTAAGGTTAAATTTTGCTCTGAACTAAATAAATAAAATATATTGTGTTGTATTCTATTCTATTAAAAATGTTGTATCACTCTTTCATTTTTAAAACATATATATATATACGAGGGTTGGGGAAAAAGTCATTGCAACTATTTTTTTTCTTGTAGATACCAGCCCGGTTTAAAAATGCGACATATACAGATGAAAGGACGAGGGGGGAACCACATGTGGGGACAGTTAAAACATGCGAACATTGTGCCTCACAAAGTTATTACGATAGTGTGCAGGACAATACTGGTTTGATCGTGCAAAATTAATTACATACCTGTTCTACAGTTGACAGAACAAAACTGGGGTTAAAGGCCCTCAAAGTAGTCACCTGCCATGTGCACCACACGCTGCCAACGATGTGGGAGACTCGGAATACCATCTGCCTTCACCATTGGCCGCACCATGTGTGAATCGTGTCATCTGTTGTTGCACAGCATTGGCAATGTCGTCTCGTGTCGCAAACCGCCTTCCACGTAGTGGTTCCTTAACCTTGCGTATGAGATGAAAGTCTTAAAATGTTATAACGTTTCTTATATCGATTCTACGTTCATAAAATCTTTGATTTTATTTCTGAATTTTCCATTGTTGGGTTTTCGAGTCATATCAATTGTATCAAATCCAAAATCATGATTGTTCCAACAGGATGAACAGAATTTGGAAAACTGGTTGTAATTTAAATATCCCCCACATAATCATCATAAGCATGTTTAAGATTAGTGTGATCATAACGAATCAAATAAATTAGGTTTGTATTATCTCTCAGTAACTGTTTGGGAATCTTGGAATAAATTTGAGCCAAATAAAAACAATCTATTCCCCTGTGTCGACCTTGAGTGAAGAAATTTCGAATTTGATTTTGATTTTCCAGAATCACATCATCGAATACCAGAATAGAATTTTTTAAACAGTGGTCAAGAAGTTTTATTTTTGATCCAAACGTGGCTCATCCCAGTCCCTCATTTAGTTTCATGAGTTGCTGATACTTTGGTTGTTCCAAACTTTTTGAGTACATACAAGTGTCTATTTTTCCAATCTAATTAATTGGGGGCAAGCAAAAAATTATCTACCAGCAGTTTAGTTTTTCCACAACCAGAGGGACCTAGTATAAGACATCTTATATTATCGGGTTACAACTCACCATTTTTTTTACTAGTTTCCACTAAATCTGGTAAACGTTGTACAACATTCCAAGTTGGTATCATAGAATCATCTGATTTTGCATCTATCCAACTCTTTTCTGGTAATCCCAGCCATATAACATACAATTTTTTATTTTTTTTTGTTCAAAATTTTTTCAATAAGATATGTATCTGGATATTTTGTTTTAGAACTTTCCTCTTCATAAAATCTTCCTTTCAGTATTTTATTATAATTATCTTTTATTATATATGTATACCTGTTCCCTGGTAAAACTCGAACCACAGTAAACAACTTTGTGCTAAAATGTTGTTGTGAAACCCTTCTCAAATAAATGTTTGAATTTACTAACTCTCACCTGATCTCCTATCTTAAACTTGGGTTTGTTGGTTGTATATTTATATTAATGACAGTAAACAGTAGAAATCAATGGTTCCTCGTCAGATTTGATCACCTTAGAAGGTTTCATATGAATAGTTCTATGTATCGAGTTATTGTAATTATGAACTAGGTCAGGCAAAATTTGTACCCATTTATAGTTACCCTGTAGAGTAAATTGTTTCCACATGTGATTTTTTAATGTTCTGTTGAATCGTTCTACTATGCTTACTTTAAGATCACTGTATGTAGATGAATGTCTAATATTATGTTGATTCATTAATTTGGTACATGTAGAATTGTAAAATTATTTTGCTCTATCTGTTTGCAAATAAATCGGCATCATTCCCTCAGTAAATATTACTTTAAGAGCCTCGGTAAGACAAGTACGAATTTTGGATTTTAGAGGAGGAGCCCATGCATATTTGCTAAATGTATTTATCACAATAAGTAAATATTTGTAACCATGATATATCTTATGTAAATTTTTTAACATTTCTGTGTTTATTTCAATCAAGTCTGGCTGCCATAGATCATCTATGCCTTTTGTTACTACAGATAATCATCGTTTTGCAATTACGACGGGCTGGTCTGTGTAATTCATTAACTATATCTTGTCTAGACATTTAGTACGAAGAAAGAATATTACATAAATTGGATTATTTTCAGGCTATAATTGTTTTATATCAATAATTAGTTTATCACCAATTTCAATATGAAAAACAGATAACTGTTCATCCTCATGTATTTTATATTTGTTGGTAGACTCATCACAGTATGCTATAGGCATTTGAACTGCCTTATGTATACCATCTTTTCTCACTATAGTAAATTGAGGAACTTCAACATGTTTTCCATTTTTTACAAATCTAACCTTCAGAAATCGAAGATTGCCATCGATGAAAAATGTGTGTGTGTGTGTGTATGGATATAATTTGTAAACATTACCAGCATTAACATATGTCCAGTGCACTCGAGTATTTGGAACACTTTGTAATCTAAGAATCTTGGGAGAGTAAAATTGACGGGATTCTACATCATCCAATCTGGTTAATACTGGTTCTAGGTGTTCATTGATAGTACGAACCAACTCATCATAACCACACAGAGTTGTTTGAATTGTTCTTTCAAATCATCGAGTTGAGTGGTAAAATCCGATAAGTTCGATTCTTGAGTTGCTTCAATGGTGATAATTTGTAACTTGATGTTCGAGATAATCTGCTGCAAACTCTCTACGAGTTTTAATTTCGAACTCTGGCTTGCAAGATCGTGTACTTGATTCCTGATGTCCATAAATAATGAGTAGAGTTCATTGATTATTAGGTTAGTGGGAAGAGTAGCAATGGTTTCTCTAATTTGTACACTTTTCCCCTGAATGTTATTGATATTCTCTGATTTGAGTATTCGATTTACCGCTCTCCTCATGGCTCCGATATCCGAGACGTAGGTAACTCAGCTACAGTATTCTGAAGTGTAGTCAAGTTAATTTAACAGCATCCTGTTCATATTCCTCTTGTGTTGATGATGGTTTTCAGTTCGGATGATGGTTTTCAGTTCGGCACGAATAATATTCACCAGGTCTTTTAATAGTTGTTTCAATTGTACCGTATTAGTTATCTGGAATTGTCGAAATTAATTAAGTTCATTTTTCAAATTGGCTACATTTTCCTCCAAATTTTGATGATTGTTTATTGAGGCTAAATTGGTATATTTCTTGAGTAGGGATTTGAGTTCGCCATCAATTTTTACTATGGGATCAATTAGTTGAGTTTGAAAATTTGTGATCTCAGCTTATATATTTACATTTAATGAATTTTGTAAAATTAATAAATCTTATTTAACTTTCTTAAGACGTTCATCTAATCTAGCAATATCATTGGAATTATCCAGTATCTCTTGTCGTCACCTATTTCCAAATATATCCATTTTTTTGTTTGTTATTTTTATATATTCATGAGAGGATAGATTATTCTTATTTCGATGAACAGAGGAATTAATATATAATACTCCTCAATTATTTCAGCATAGAGGTAATCTCCTGCTTCCACATCGTATGTTGTGTTGGGATCTATTGCATTGTGTTTAATTCTATACAAATTTCGACCTATGTGTACAACTGCTGCATTGGATGGAGAGATACCTATTTGAATTTCTCAACGGACAGGAATTTTATATGATGGTTGGTTATTATTAAATACATGTAATTGTTTACCTGTATCCTGATCAACTTGGTACCAGATACTTTTTAGATGGATGATAACCAGGCATCTTAGTTTACGATGAATATCACTAATGATATCCATGTTTACTGGAATTCTCTCTATTTGTTGAATATGTTTCTTAAAACTAAACACATTCATAGGCATTATCTCTTTTTAGTAGTGTAATTGTATATGTTCAAAGTAATACTTGGTACGAGGCTTTTTATTATTATTATTTTAACCACAATAGAAAACCTATTTTGACTATGTTTTTTGTTGATTTTATAGTATTGCAACTCTGTGATTTTTCATCTCATACTTCGTACGAGTGTCATCATTTCTTTCGAGTTAAAGTACGTAACACCCACATCCACCCACACCTACACTTACAACCACACAAATTTACTTCCGATCTATTTCCGGTTTACTTCCGGTTTACTACCGGTTCACGTCCGGTTTATTTCCGGTCTACTTCCGGTTTACTTCCGGTTTCCTTGACAGACACCTGTGGGTTTTTCCAGTTTCTTATAAGTACATATATTTTGTTGGTTCAAAGCAACACTTGGTACGAGGCCTATTGTTTTTATTAATTTAACCACAATGGTAAAACTATTTTGATGATGTTTTTGTTGATTTTATACTATTGCAAATCTGTTTTTTCACCTCACACTTGGTACGAGTGTCAAAATTTCTTGCGAGTTAAATTACATAACATTGCAATTGCTCGTAAGGTAAACTATTGCGCAATGTTTACGCAACAAGTTATTACGCATACCCGTATCTAGCGTGTTGTTGGTTATGCCGTAATGGATGTCTTCTGATTGACTTACTGTTTCGGATGTTTTCATCCGCGCTTAGGTTAATTAAAGGTTTTTCGCATTACAGATCAGTCAGTATCGTGAGAGTGTTTGAAGAGTACGGATGTGTTCTTGCATTTATTTTAAAGGTACATACTATTTATTATTTTAAGTTTAAAAGTGTATCAAGTGGTTTCTTTCATAGTAATTTCGATCATATTGAGTTTTGATGTATTTATTATGTTTTTATACTTAGTACAAATATATATTTTATATATAATATAAAAATAGCTAATATAAAATAAAACGTCATGAATATTTTTGGGTTTAAGAAGCAACATCATAATCAGCCTGTAGAGAGAATTCCAGTAAACATGGATGTATTTAGAGACATTCATCATCAATGTCGATATGGAATGCAACTTTAAATCTTTCATATTTAAGTGGAAATCAAAAGATTTTCTTTAGGGGGTAGAGGAGCGTATCGTACCCAAGGTATGGGGCAAGAAATATAAAGTATTAGCATAGCAGGTATCAGAGAAAGGAATGCTGAATATGTAATCAGGCAAAGGTCGGGTGATTGACTTGGAAGGCGTATGTGGCATGAGGGTTGGAATTGTCAGGAGGTGTGAGCAGTTGGCGAGAATAGGAGAAAGAGTAAGGTCTGCGGATTGTGAGAGAGGAGCAAAGTGGAGAACGATTATTGGACGATGGTGTGTGATAGATTCGATGTCTGACAGGGAGGTCAGACAAGTGATAGTTGAGAGGACAAGTGTAGGAACAATCTTCATATATTTGTAAGGCAAGTAATATCCTTTCCTTAACCAATCCTTATCGGTTCAGTCATGGAGAGTATAAAACACATATCTAATCTAAGTTAATTTATATCGCCATTCCTTTAAAAGTAACTTCTTGCATTTATCACATTTAGGCCAAGCGAGTGATAACCATCTGAGAGATGAATAACAAATAACTACATCATCCAGTTAAATCTAGAGGTTCTAGGTTCGATCCCAAACGCAGCATGGGAGTTGCGTTACGTGGTGGAGGTTCTTTGGGCTTCTCATCCATTTTTTGCAAATGTGATGAGAAAACACTGTAGTACGTGAAATACTGCGATTTTCATCTATTTCATCCCGAAATATGATGAAAATAATAGAGCCTTCTAGCTTTTCAAATTAAGTACGGGAGATATGGCGCCGGAATTTTCACTTGTTAGCGCTTCACGTTGTGTTAATTATCAATTATTACCAAATATCAAGAAAAGAAAGCAAAAGGTAGGCCTAGCAATATGCTACGCGGTAAGGCGCAAATAAATAAGAGTAGAGTTTCAACTAGGTTATTCGGCGATTGGTTTGTGGGAAAAGGAGAATTAACATTAGGATGTTGCATAAAGGTTGTTCAAAGATGTGTTCGGTACGGTCGTCACTCTGTTACGCGATTGCTGAACCAAACTTATCAAATTTCCGGAAGAGTAAACAATTGCTAATAATGTTCTGTCAAAGCCACGGGGGGATGAGAAATGAAAACAAGCAACTTAGTGCTAATTTTAAGCTAATCAAGCATTTTTCCTGCGCGTAGGCTAATCATAAAATCATGGCGCAATCTAGATTTATCCACCCCGACATTCTCGAAACTATCCAGTTTCAAGGTAACATTCACGAGGATGTATTAAAATTCATTGACAAATTTGAAAGTTTAGCTATTCTTAATGAGTGGAATGACTCAAAGAAAAGGCAAATGCTACCGGCATTTTTGGCTGATTCAGCATTGGAATGGTTCAATACTTGGAGTCGAACTCAGGAAGCACAGGATATAGAATTTGTAACTTTAAAAACTAAAATTGTGGAAGAATTTACGGAACCGGTTGACACTTTTCAATTAGAAGAACAAATCAGATTACGCTTCCATCAGGAAAATGAACCTGTTTCAAAATATGTGAGAGAAAAACAGTTATTGTTATTAAAATTAGATCCTGCCATGGACATTAGTGAGCAAATTAAGCAAATAAGCGGGGGTTTACAACCTAACTTTATGAAAGAAGTTTATAACAGGGAATATGATTCAGTGCATGAAATGTTACGAGACCTGAAAAATGTTGAACAATTCAAATATCTTGTGCAAAAACGGCAAATTCTAGAAACTGAATGTGAGGCAATGAAAGCTCTGTCGTGTTCTGAATCGAGTCGAGCCTACATGCCGACTCAGCAAGCTATCCCGTTGCAGCGCACGGTCAATGGTCATGTTGACATAAGTTATTCTCAGGCTAATCGGGAGATCGAGGAAAGATTAAATGCACTGCAACAAGACCTTGATCAATTACAGTCGAACACGGGACTCCAGTCTCATGAGTCAGATTTAGTTTCGCAATTTCAGAATCTTGAGGCTAAAGTAAATGCACTTGCAGAACATCGGAAAAAACATTCATTTACTGAGTCATCATTCTCATATCCACTTAGAGAAAATGTTCCTAGAAATAGAAAGAATGGGAGAACCTATTATCATAATAGTAATCATAGAGCTCAGAATAGAAATACTTAGCATAACAATCACAATAATCATCTCGACACACAGTCGCAACGTTCACATAGGGGGCGATGGCGCAATGGCAGTAACCCTCGATTTCAGAGTTCGCACTTTTCATCTTCATCTCCGCGAACATTTTTGGAGCAACAACAGGGGCGCGAAGATCCAAATAACCATACCAATCAGGTTGTAAATACAAATCACTCTACTTTTTACGAAAAGAACAGAAGCAATTTTAAACAAGTAAGACTTGCACATGACGGGGACCTAGGTGCAGGGCCTTCGGGGAAAACTCTAACGGTCTCTACTTTTCCTTCTGAAGATCTGATTTATATCAATGTGAAAGTAGATGGGGAAATTAGACAGTTCATCCTGGATAGTGGAAGTCAAATTTCGGTAACGGGAGATAAGAACATACCAGCCAATGCCAAGCGATTTAATATAAATACTGCGATTAGAGGGGTCACTAATAGTCAACTGACGGTTAAGGAAATTGTGTTGCTACCATTTTCTATACATAACCAAACATTTGTTCATCCATTTAGAATTGTTAAGGATTTTAATCAAGTTACCATATTAGGAAATGATTTCTTGAAGGGACAAAAGGCTAAGTTAGATTTTGAGGAAAATAAGCTTACATTGCATAGATTTGGCACACCTCCTAGAAATCAAATTAAAATGAGAATAAGAAAGCTTTTGACGTGTCAATCAAAGTTTCCCATTTATTACAGCATGTTTTGCAACCAGAATTTGTAGCTGCTAAAAAGATAAAAGTGAAACCCAGGACGCATTTGTGCATTCCATTGAAATTGGCTAATTCAGATGACAAAGCTAGGACACTCTTGGAACCGGACCTACAGTTTCAAGAGAAAACGGGATTGATGGTTGCCAGAGCAATTATTAATCCGGATTCGAATCTCATTTGGATCACAAATCCTTTAAATTATAATGTTACAATTAAGAAAGGCACTATTATCGGGAAAGCTGAAACATGGGATAGGCCAATCATGAGTAACAATAATGATGAGAATAAGGATGAGATTAGTGAACAGGCACAGGTTTTCGCGACGGAGGAGTCAGGGAACGTCAGTGACGCACGGGCGGACCCTAGTCGGTTTGATGTGAATCCGAATTTAGAACCCCAGCAAAAGGAGCAACTTTTGGCTGTTTTAATGAAATATCCACATGTTTTTGCGTGGTCAAAGGATGATATAGGTAGAGCTACGAATTATAAACATAGAATTCAACTAAAAGATGACACATAATTTCACTTAAAATCCTACCCGATTCCAGTCCACCTTCGTGATGAAATTAAAGATCAGATTGAGACTTTATTAAAGCAAGGTGTTATTTCTCCTACACAATCACCCTTTAACTCTCCAGTTATCCTTGTAAAGAAGGCAAAGGGGGGTTATAGATTATGCCAGGATTATCGCAGATTGAATGTTTCGTCTCTATTTGACGCTCTGGGTGTGAATAACATCAATGAAATATTATACAATATGGGGGGCAAGAAATACTACTGTACGGCGGACTTGAAGAGCGGATTCTTTAATATTCCTCTCACCGAGGACAGTAAGAAATATACAGCATTTACAATACCAGGAATGTCACAGTATCAAATGAACGTCGTGCCACAGGGCCACGTCAGTTCACCAAGTGCGATGACTCGTTGCATTCACCTAGCTTGCTCAAATTTAGATCCCAATCACTTTGCGCATTATGTGGACGATTTATTTTGCTTCGGAAATACCTTTGAAGAAATGCTCGTAACTCTGGACAAAATGTTACAGTGTTTACAGGCTGCGGGATTAAAACTTGCGATAGAAAAATGTCACTTCGGCTACACTGAGGTTATTGCTTTAGGACATAAAATTTCAAAATTTGGCTATCGGATCAATGACACAATCATTGATTCTATCAAGAAATATAAGACACCGACAACTGTGAAACAAGTTCGCACATTTCTCGGATTAACATCTTATGTCAGGAAGTTTTTAAAATCATATTCCGAGATGGCACTTCCCTTGCAAAAATTGATAGGAAAAAAGAAGAAATTTCTCTGGGGGAAGAACAGCAAACTGCGTTTGAGAGGTTGAAAGAGGCTTTACTTACAGCTCCTGTATTAATGGCATATGATCCATCAAAAGAAGTATGGGTATATACGGATGCAAGCAGTAAGGCTATTGGCGCGGTGATTTTACAACCGAATGCGAACGGTGATTTTCAGCCTATTTCCTATTGCAGTAGAGTTTTAAAAGACCATGAAACTCGACTTTCAACCATCGAGCAAGAATTGTTGGCAATCATATACGCATTTAAGACATTCAGATTCTTTTTACTTGGGAGACATTTCGAATTATTTACCGACAATCAAGCAATCACATTCATTCGCTCCTCAACGCAACTTTCAAACAAATTATTTAGATGGTACACGTTGATGGCCGAGTTCGATTTTACGCCAATTCACTGCAAAACTACACAAAATATGGCTTCTGCTATCAGCAGAGAAACAGAACATGATCCAAAGGATGAAGACGAGAAGCTTCCAGAACCACGTACATTGTTATTGGTAGATGAGACAATTGATGTTGCTATACATCAAGGAGAGGATTCTTTTTTTTGGACATATCATCAATATTTTGGAAGGAAAAGAAGACGAGGGGGCCAACAACCCACCCAACCCCTCCCTGCAGAGGCAAGCTTGCTATTATGTTATGGAAAATGGACTTCTTTATAGACAACATAAACTGGGAGCTACGACTAAGAAATTATTATGCATACCAAAGTCACTTCGCAACACTGTTATTGAGACATTATACAGTTTACCAGCTGGAGGAGCGCATTATGGCTTCACTAAAACATACAAAAATGCACTGGATAGGATTTACTTTCCATTTATGAAGAACCATATTCAGAAAATGGTCAAAGAGTGTGTAATTTGTTAGCAGAATAAGCGCATAAAGGGAGCGTCATATGGAGAACCTTTAACGTTCAACTCACAGAAACCATTCGATAGAATCGCTTTAGATTTTAGCGGACCGTATCCACCAAGTGGTTTGCTTCGTCATAAATATATACTAAGTGCAATCGATCATGGTACTCGATTTTTAATTGCTCAATCAGTAGCAGATACTTCAAGTGAGACAGCAGCTAACTTCCTTTTTGAAAATGTAATTCTACGCTTTGGATGTCCTTCTCGTATAGATACGGACAGAGTTACTTCATTCACAGCTAGTTTATTTAAAGAACTATCGGAGAAATGTGGAATCCATCTGAAATTCGCTCCAGCAGCTAATCACAATTTAATTGGATTATTGGAACGATCACATGCTATTTTACAGGGACTTATGAAAAACTTCGTGAACTCAAAACACACAGATTGGCTTTTATACTTGCAATCGGCCGTGTGGTCGTACAATGTTAATTACCAGGAGAATTTGAAGAACAGTCCATTTTTTCTTCTTCATGGATTTACGCCTAGATTAGTCTGGGAGAGCGGACTACATTTATCGCCCAGTGTGAATGTAAACAACGAGATGAGATTCAAGATTCTCGAAAAAGCACGAGCAGCAGCTTATGAGAGTCTACAGAAATGCCACCGACAAGCACAAAAGTACTACGATAAACGTCATCAATCCATTGAATTTACACCAGGAGAATTGGTTCTAGTATACGATGGCAGTCATCGTGTACACACCGCTAAATGCTTTTCGGGAGTATATAAAGGACCTTGTAAAATTATAGCAAAAGAAAATCCCAATGTTTACAAAGTGGAATATAAGACAAAACGAGGACAGACAGTAGTAGACTCAATTTCGGTCCAGAGATTGAAGAAATACTATGCTTCGGAATACGGTAGCGGCGATGAGAATGTAAATGGTGATGAGACTGAAGAACAGGAACAGTCAGGAGTGAATGAGTGAGAACATACCTTTTACCCTGTACGTAACTTCCTTTTCAGTACTCTGATGCACTAAATAAATTTTACATCTTGCAAATATTTTTTTAAACGAACAAACACTAAAATTATGTGAAATGTTATTGTTTAGCCCTTAATAATTGCACGGAAGTGTAAAACTAGTCATTACCACACTAAAAGCATTAGTTATAACTCATAGTCATCGAGGTTTCATAATAATGAACAACAAGTACAGGAACGCGCAAAAATAATAATTAATATTATTGTATTCACGGATAGTGAACAAAGGGAATGGTGATGAATATAAATTGCGCGCAAGAAATTTTCCTCAGATTTCTGTAGGCCTGCAGAGAACTGATGGAAATAATCTTTTGTGAACTACAAAAGATAAATAGTGTAAGTCAATAATAGACTTTAGTACTTTTTATGAATAAAATGTGTTAAACACATTCGGTAAGGAAAATGAGAATTAAAATTCTCTATGATTTAGCGAGGTTAGTCAAAATAGGGTTTTAAACAAGTATACATTTTAATATTTCAATTGTTAAATTTAAGTTACTTACATTTATAATTTTAATAACTAAATAAATGACAGAAATATGAGATTATCAGTTTTATAAGATTTAAATAACGTTAAATAAAGAGAACAGTTAAAATAAGAGCTGACTAGGCATACAGCCAGTAAATTATTCAATTAAACAAGTTACAGATCAATAATAACTAAATAAGAATTGCGATAATAAGAATTATAATATAAATAATAATAATAACGAAGAAAATAGTAAACATATTGAGTTCTTTGATATTTACGACAGTCTTGAAGAAGTAAAGTATCTTTCATTAAACACGTACATTACATTGATCCATCTAATTTGGGATATTTCATTCCAAATATCACTCTACAATTATTGGATGTTATAATCAAGTTGCTTAGAGTACTTCCTAAGATATTTTCCTCTATTGTAAAATCCCACTACCATAAAATTTCCCTCACATGTATTTCACATTCTGAAAACGATATCGCAAATCAGCTTCGAACGTCTTCATGGTAAATTATCTGTCGTCAGCAAAAGGATAAAGTTCAACCGGGGTGCAACGGAAATGTCCTTCCTCCTTAAGCAATGGGGAAACTTGAGTTACATTCAGAAAGACAGACCAACTGACGAAATATGCAAGTTAGGCATTCTATTCGTTTCTTGCGGCAACGATATCTACCTACATCGGCAGGAGCAACATTCTCTCTTGACATGAAGTAACCAACACGTTGCAAATTAAACAGCAGATATCTCACATTCCACATTAGCCGAGGAACTGAATAAACTGCCGGCAGAGCATTCTTTCAACTCAGGTTATCAGCTCGAAAGATACAAGGGAACATGGAATTTTATGTCTGTTCAGAACGCTATTTCTTTGTGAGACAACATTTGGAATCTACATTGGAATTAACTTTTCATTTTTATATCATTTAATGTTAGGTGCATATGCATATAGTTACACACTACCAATTGTCAACTTTCATTTTCTTTCTCTCCATATTTTTTTTGTATACACAATTGTATATTATTTTCCTTGAATATTCTTAGGCTGATTGCAATATCATTAGGGGAGAAAGAGTCAATAATGGACAACGAAATTTCGGATTCTTAGAGTATTATCTGATGTATTTCAATTTATGTGGACAATATTAGCAAGTGCAAAGGAAATTTTACAATTACTCTTTATTAATGACGATATTTTATCAATATTATACTAACAGAAGGACGATTGATCAACACATTATTTTTAGTAATATTTAAAGTATTTTATTCAATTCAATGGTTATTTATAAATATTTTCAGACATCAATTATAATTTAAATTTTGCAGTAGTATACGGTATACACTCATAAAATCTTCAAGAGTATTTACAGTATTACATTTAATTCATATGTAAAGTTCAAATTGCTTTTAGTAGTTATTAGTAGTTATATTTATTTATTTTCTCTTCTCAAGATTGTAATTATTTTTGGTGTGTAAAGGATGGCATTAATTAGAATTTGGGTAATTTATAGTAAGAGTAAATGTTATGACTGAATCGGTACTCCTTTTCAAATTCCATTTCCTCAAATATAACAACCCTCGACTACAAGATTTTTCATACTTGTAATATTTACAAGTACTATTTTCTTAAAATAAGGGTGACTTAGAGGCGCCCTTGTCTCAACAAAACCTCTACACATACCGACATATCAAGTTCTCTCACAAACAACATTACACTAACGATCAGGAGGAAATGCCTGTTCGGTATATGAAGCAAATTTCCTTTCCAAAACCTACCTGAATTGCCTCACAGATAATTCAAATTTTAAAGGTGAAAAGAACATTTTAACAATATTATGAAACCATGTTAACAGTCCTCAGTTCAACTTTTTCACAGATGTCAACGTCTAGAGATGGTCACCAGCTAAAACCTTGGAGACATAAGAAATCAACACGAATTACACCTGAAGGACGCAGAGGAATTATTTGTCCTACGATTTTTTTTGAGAATTTCTCAAGATTTTCTTTTAATTTTTTGACACGTGGAAACATGAATTACAATTAGACCTTTCATCAGTTTTAATTACGTAGTTCAGCGAAATCAGTTGATAAGCACTAAATCGTTTAACATGGATCTCCTTCATTATATTCTAATTAACTCCTACTAAAGTCAAGTGGTAGTGAGGCTACTATCTAACGCTGATACACACATTCACACATCGAATTGAAGGAATATTTCCATACAACTAAATACTTCACATTCACAATTCGACGATATGCAGTTCTCTACTGTACGTTTTTCATCAATGACAATATTTGTAGCTGCAAAGTTCATGCATCAAAGTGAAAAACATTTTTCACGGCCACAAGGAACTACTATATACATATATACGTGTTTTGGTTCAAGAAGAAACTTCATTGCTATACGCAGAGACTATTAAGTGATGATAACAAGAGTAAAATTATGGTATTTTACTTGAACTCTTTGTGAGAATCAGGATAACTCAAGGATTATTTTATGGACAAATGTTAGTGCGGTGATTTTATCTATCGAACACTATTATATTCTTATTTTCAAATACATAAATTCATGTACATATATTATTACTCAAGGACAGTTACTGATACAGTGTATATATTTTGATTAACTTCAAGTTTTCTAAGTAAATATTTACTGTGATACTTGACATATATTATAAATAAAAACAACAGCGATAATTACATGATACACTAAAGTAAGAGACGGTGAAATTTACATCGATAATATGACATATGTGTGCAAGTGTAACTCGGATGAGTATCACAAACGTTGCTGATTTTGTAAATATTAACTTCCAAATATTTAATAGTGTTGTGCAGTGGCCGCGGTGGCTCAGTCGGTAACGCGTCTGACTACCATGCTAAAGGTCCCGGGTTCGATCCCCGGCCGGTTCAAATCCGGGAACTTTTCTAACGATGGAAGCGGCCCCGGCGCCCACCCAGCGTCGAATAACATGGGTACCTGGGGGAAACCCTGGGGGGTAAAGGCGGTCAGGGGCGTGATGCTGATCACATCACCCCCACTCACGACCGGATCAAGAAAGTGTGGGGCGTTACCCCCACACCCCCTATACGCCTTCATGGCGTGGTGGTAAGCACAGGGGAACACTTTACCTTTTTTTTTTTGTTGTGCAGTGTCAGTGTTTACAGGATCAATTACATACTACTTCGCTAGTGTCTCATTGAGACATCAATTTTGACAAGATCCATTCTTGTGGAACAATGCTTTTATAATTTTCTCACGTGGTGTCAGAGTGTTGCATGCTTATGAACGGCCTACGTTACGTCATCATGTAGTATTGGAACTTAGGTGTGGAGCGTAAGACTCTCAATGAATACGCGCACGAGCAGATTGACGAGTTAGCATAACAAACTCACATGTCAGTGTTTACCTTTCATATGCTGACAAGTTTTGTTTATTTATTTTATTTGTTTATTGGTTATTTTTCTCCATTCCTTTTTTCTTTTTAAAGAACTATATTAATCAAATTACATATTTTTGGTTATGGTATGTTAATCCAATAATTTTGGGACTATATTTTATAATAAAAAAAAATCTCTCCATAGAAAGGATCGATATGGAATGCAACTTTAAATCTTTCATATTTAAGTGGAAATCAAAAGATTTTCTTTAGGGGGTAGAGGAGCGTATCGTACCCAAGGTATGGGGCAAGAAATATAAAGTATTAGCATAGCAGGTATCAGAGAAAGGAATGCTGAATATGTAATCAGGCAAAGGTCGGGTGATTGACTTGGAAGGCGTATGTGGCATGAGGGTTGGAATTGTCAGGAGGTGTGAGCAGTTGGCGAGAATAGGAGAAAGAGTAAGGTCTGCGGATTGTGAGAGAGGAGCAAAGTGGAGAACGATTATTGGACGATGGTGTGTGATAGATTCGATGTCTGACAGGGAGGTCAGACAAGTGATAGTTGAGAGGACAAGTGTAGGAACCATCTTCATATATTTGTAAGGCAAGTAATATCCTTTCCTTAACCAATCCATATCGGTTCAGTCATGGAGAGTATAAAACACATATCTAATCTAAGTTAATTTATATCGCCATTCCTTTAAAAGTAACCTCTTGCATTTATCACATTTAGGCCAAGCGAGTGATAACCATCTGAGAGATGAATAACAAATAACTACATCACCCAGTTAAATCTAGAGGTTCTAGGTTCGATCCCAAACGCAGCATGGGAGTTGCGTTACGACTTCCTGATACGTCTTATGATGTGGAAGCTGGTGAATTTTTGTATGCTGAGATAATTGGAGAGTATGATAAATTGTTTCCTCTGTTTATTGATATAAGAATAGTCTATCCTCTTATTAATATATAAAATACTTAAAACAAAAAAAACATGGATATATTTCGTAATATAAGGCGAAAAGAGATTCCAGATAAATCCAGCGAGATTGCTAGTTTAGATGCACGTCTAAAAAAACCTAAATCAGATTGATTAATATTACAAAATTCTTTGAATGTAAGCTTACATGCTGAAATTACCAATCTACTGTCTGAATTAATTAATCCCATAATAAAAATTGATGGGGAACTCAAGTCTTTACTTCAAAAATATAGTAATTTACCGTCTCTAAATAATGTTGAAGAATTTAGCGAAATTAAAAAATGATCTTGAGAAATTTCGTCAAAATTCAAACAACTACCTCGGAACATCTAAAACAAGAACTAAATAACCAAGCGAATACTATTCGTACCGAACTGCTTTCCATAATTGAAACTATCAAGACTCAAGGGCAATATGAACTGCTTAATGCAAGTATTCTTGAATTACGGGACCAATTTTCATCTTCTGAAATTCCCTCACTAGAATATATTAAATCCGAACTCCAAACAGACCAATTATATGCAGCCATAACAGAAGTTCAATCCAAACTACAAATAATTGAAGGTTTTATATATAATTTACCTTCATCTTCCGAATTAAATACCATCGCTCGCAGTGTTTCCAGCAACAAATTGCAATTAGAAACTTACGAAGACTTTGAAAAGATACAGGGTACCATAGCTCACATTGAAGATACTTTGACAACCATGAGAAACGAATTGACGAATGTACAGGAAACTCTGGAATTTAAGTTGCCAAGCATAACCGAATCTTTAAATGTAATTCAAAGACAAATCACAAAATTATAGAATCTCAACACTGAATCTGAGCCTTCTCATTTTCACCATTTCATAGACAACATGCAGAACAAATTGCAAATACTGCAACAGTCTACCCCTATGCAAGATGACATACAGAAACTTTAAAATGCCTTAACCAGTGTAGCATCTGCTACAGAATTAGATGTAGTTAAACAAGCTTTAACCTCACTTCAAAACACAGTATCCAATTTACCCACTTCACAGGAGATGAGATCTGTAAAAAAGCAGTAAATAGAATATTGAAGTCGGAGGACATTAAGAATATTCAAGCGGAAATGGCCATAATTCAAGATACTATTGCTACTTTGCCTACCAATCAGACTGTGAATGAATTACATGCATTGTTTGTAGAAATCAGAAAGCAGGTATTCGATCTTACAAACCAGAGCACTAAATTGAAACTTGTAGAAAGTTTACTGGAGATGACTTCCAACATTAGAGAACAAATTGCTACCCTCGAAACAAGTCAGGAATATGCTTTATCAGGTTTTACGTCAGAACTTTACGATCTTAAAGAACAATTTAAACAATTGTATGTCGATGTGAAAATCAAATCCAGCTACGATGGAGTGGTACGCACCATAAACGAATATCAAGAAACGGTATTAAACAGATTAGACGATCTCGAATTACGTCACGTCTTCGCCTTGTAAAGAAGGGGTCCCGGGTTCAATACCCAGTGGAGGCACAAGTGGTTCGGGTTGCACTTTAAACTGTAGGTCCAGTCCCGATAAGCCTTACTGTGCATAAAGTGGACTTAAACAACAAATCAACCAACCAAATCGAATTACGTCAATTTTTGACTGTTGAGATAGTTAGGCTTGAGAGTGTACCAAATGTACGAGGGCACTGGGCTTATGTTAATGCAGGAAATGTTTGCAAAATGTACCCTTACAGTCAGTCTCATGAATTTTTCTTGATGGCGAAATTAAATTTTTAAAATTTGGCAACGTTAAGACGGGAAAGCATGTGGAAGTACCAAATTTAACCATGCAGAGAAAATATTGCGTCTACAGAGCACTACAGATACCTGTTGCATATTGGGACGAATCTGGAAAAAAATGTATAATGCATGAGTATCAAGAATTATCAGTTTTCCCTGTGCAAGCTAAGGACAAATTATTAATTCAAGTGAAACATTTATATCCCGAAGGATAATCCATTTTATGTCATATTTTCATATAGGATCCGATGTCAAGACAAGATATAGTTACTGAATTATACAGACCAGCTCGTCGTAACTATAAACGACTGAGTGTGGTAACAAAAGGTGTGAATGATTTGTTTCAGGCAGATCTGATTGAGATGGCCCCCCCAAAGGGGGACTTTAAAATATTTGGATGAGATAAATCATGGTTACAAATATATGCTTACAGTTTTTGATACCTTTAGCAAATATGCATAGACTGTTCCCCTACAATTCAAGACTAGTATTTGTGTTACCGAGGCTTTTAAGTTGATATTTACTGAGGGAAGGATACCAAAATATTTACAGACAGATAGAGGGAAAGAATTTTACAATTCTACATTTGCTAAATTAATGCAACAACATAATATTAAACATTATTCTACATACAGTGATCTGAAAGCTGGTATAGTGGAACGATTCAACAGAACATTAAAAAATCGCATGTGGAGACAATTCACTCTACAGGGCAATTATAAGTTGGTGCAAATTTTACCCGAGCTAGTCCAGGAGTACAACAATACAGTACACAGTAGTATTCACATGAAACCTGCTGAGGTAACCAAATCTGATGAGCAACGATTGATTTCTACTGTTTATTGTTTAAAATATACATACACTACCAAGAATCCAAAGTATAAAATAGGGGATCAGGTAAGAGTTAGTAAATATAAACAGATATTCGAGAAGGGATTCACTAAAAATTGGGGTACGGAGTTATTCTCAGTGGTTCAAGTTTTACCAGGGAATATAAATACATATATCATAAAAAGATAATCAAAACAAAATATTGAAAGGGAGATTCTATGTGGTACAGCGTTTACCAGATGTAGTGGAAAATAATAAAAAAAATGGAGAGATGTTACCTGATAACATAAGATGTTTTATTGCAGGCCCATCAGGTTGTGGAAAAACCACATTGCTGGTTGATAATTTCCTGCTTGCCTCAATTGGCTAGATTGGAAAAATAGACACTTGTAAGTATTTTCTAAAATTTAGAACAACCGAAATACCAACAACTCAACTCATGAAGTTGTACGAGGGACTGGGCAAAGCTACATTTGCATCAACAATAAAACCTCTCGACCAATGTTTTAAAAAATCTGTTGTGGTATTCGATGATGTTATTCTGGAAAATCAGAATGATATTAGAATTTTTTTACACAGGGTCGACACAAAGAAATATACTGCTTTTATTTAGCTCAAACTTATTCCAAACTTCCCAAACAATTACTACGAGATAATAAAAATTTAAACTGTTTGTTTCGTCAAGGTCATACTAATTTGAAACATGTATACGATGATTATGTGGGAGGAGACTTAAATTACAACCAATTTTCAAAAATTATGTTCATCAGAAACGATTTTGGATTTTTTACTATCGACATGACTCGGAAACCTAACAATAGTAAGTTTGGAAATAAAATCAACGACATTATAAACGTTGAAACGATATAATATAATCATTAATCATAAAATAAATATGACGAAACATAAAATAGAAGACAATTCGAAATTACGAGAGTACTTGTCCAAACGTTTCAAATGTTGGAAATCAGAGAATCGAGGTTTTTACGAACAACACAAGCGTCAAGACCAACCTATTATCCATGCAATCAGTGGTCTTGGTAAAGAGATTAAGAGTGTGACAGAACAAAATAAAAACCTCATCAATGAATTGGTAACTCTTACTGCTAAAATATATGAAGATTTTCCACCTACCCCCTTATCCAGCATCCACACTCCCATTTTACTTAAGGAACCACCTGCTAAAGCAGCTATAGAAAAATCAGGGAAAATCGAGTTGGGTACCCTGGCAAGGGATTATTTGAGTACTGGAAAATTCGAAAAAGATGAAGTATTTGGTTTGTATACAACTATAGAGGCTAATGAAGGTGTAGTATGGAAAATTGGCACCTCTAAAGTTACATTCGAAGGGGACAACATAAAAATTAATTTGGGTGGGAGAAACAGCTGGACCAGATATCCTGGTACCGTTGGGCTATGGGAACTCATTAAAAAAAAACCAAAAAATTTTTACAGAAGATGATTATCAAAGTCACTCTGAAATTTTGACACTCTCTGATGCTTTGTACCAAAATAACGATGCCAGTCAAAAGCGTGAAATCATGCAGCGGGGATAAATACAAAAATCTGATTAAACCTATCTGGAATCAACTAAAAACCGGTAGTGGTATAAAACAATACAATACTCTACCTAAGGAATTTGTATGGGTAAACGATGTGAGAAAACGTATAGGTAGGTTGCTGGTTATAGCAGGGGAGGAAAATGCTGGGAACAATAATTCCCATAATGAGAAAATGGTTATTGTAAACATGATTAGTGACAAATTAGCTAATTTTATTGCAAACGATCCTAATGCTATAGGATACTTAATTAAAATTATCAATACTTTACCTCCTAAATTCTGGAATATATCAGAGGGTCGAGGTTTATTAAATGATATTATTAATAAACTTCCGTTCGAGTTACACGTACCTGGTTACCAACATTGTGGTTCTGGTAAAAAAGGTGAGAAACGAATCGAAAGAGGGGACAGGGGTATTAATTCTCTGGGTGCAGCTTGTAAAGAACATGATATTGTATACAACACACACAATGATCTGAATGATCGTCATGTGTCTGATCGAAAACTCGAAGAGGCAGCTTTAAAAGATTAACAAGCAGAGATGCATCATTGGGTGAAAAAATAAAACCACCATGGCTATGAATACAAAACAAAAATTAGGATGAAATTACCTGAATAATAATAATAATAATAAAACAACTAGAAACCAAAAGGAGTTTTGTACCAAATACCATATCAAGGTCTTAAAAATGTAAAACTTAATTCGATTTTAACTAAAAAACAACAAGAGAAGAAGAGGAAATGTATAGCCAAAGGAAATGGAATGAAATTATTACTCAGTATGCCACAATTAAAACGATTGCAAAATGCAAGAAAAAACACACAGTGGAGGATTTATATTCAGCATTCCAGCCATCCTGGCTGCATTGGGGGCAGTTGGGAGCTTAGCTGGGGGTAATGCTGCTATTGCCCAAACTGTTATTGATTCGAAAAAAAAATAAGGCAGAACTAGAAGAGCAAAAGCGTCAAATTCTTGCCATGGATAAAAAAATATGCTAAGGTGTGAAGTCTAGAGCACTCAGAAAATTAAAAAAAGGAGAAGCTCATACCAACCAAGACACTGAATCTTTAATTAAAATATTTAACATTAAACACTTCAGAGGTTTTCATGTCTGATTATCTCCCTCTCTCACTCTCGAGAATATGGTGTGGTGAATTTGGACAAGTCCGAAAACATTGGTACTCACTGGATATGCTATTATAAACAAAATGACAATGCTTTCTTTTGATTCTTTCGGAGGGGTACCCCCTATAGAATTAATTCGTTACTTGAAACATGTTAAAATTCATTACAACGACGATCGTATTCAAGATTTCGATCAAATTATATGTGGCCATGTTTCCATTACGATGCTCAGTATTTTAAATAAAATACCAAACATCAAATTAAAATATTTTCAAAAAGCTGTATTATATATTAAATATGGGAATTTTTCATCTCTCCAGCGAGACTTCGGTTTTGAAACTACATTTTCACGATGATATTATCTATCCAAAATCCATAGCTCTAAGAGTATTCTACAGTATGTATCTTATTCCGAATGTAACTACCTACAACAATACTATATTAGTAGGTAATGAAAAAATAATTATTCCTCCTGGACAGTATAACTTATCTACTTTACAATTTGAACTTCCAAACACTGTCTTGCTTTCTCAAAATTCTGTAACACAGAGAGTAGAGATTGTAACTACCAATGAAACAGTGGACTTGTATACCATTTGAGAACTTTTAGGATTTGAGAACAATAGCAAATTAGAACCAGGTATTAGGCATATAGGTAAATTTATACCAAAATTCTTAGCTATTGAGACATTGAATATTCACAGTAATATTGCCAAAGGTATGATTATCAAAGCAGAAGAAAATTCGATTGGCAGTCACAAGGAGACAGGTATTATTGCTACATTTAGACCAAATTCGGAATTTATGGAACCTGTCTTCTATTCTCCAATCACACCAGTCTATTTTCCTGTTTCTTTGGATAAAGTTAATTACATAGAGATAACAATTACGAATGAGAAAAATGAAATCATCGATTTTGCCGATGGTAATAGCACTCCGATAATAGAAATGAATATTTAAAAAATATTAATAAATACCAAGATGGAAAATATTGAGAGTTATGAATTACAGTCCCTCCCTCCAAACAGGAGGACATTTGCAAATTTGAATCAGCCCAAATAAAGAGATACAGTATGACATTTTAGTGGGGGACGGATTCATTCATCCACATAGATCTGATCTGTATATAAAATTTGATATTGTAAAACAAAGTAATGGTTAAGAATATCCCTTCCCGAGCTAATGTAAAACTTATGGATAATTTCTCAAATTGAAGTCAAATAGCATGGTTCAGTGATTGACTGGATTGATTGTCCTGGAATTACATCTACTACAGTGGGGACATTGAAACTGTCGAAATCAGAGAGTGCATATTATAAAGTTGGTGGGTTCGAAGCTGGAACAAAAATTCCAGAAAAATGTCACACAGTACTGTTCCCCATGAGATTGCTATTTGGATTTTTCTCTGATTATAAAGAAATTATGTGGAAATGTGGTTTGACTGTCATATTTCGCAGAGCACCCAATGATCATGATGCCATCATGAGATACATAACTTTGAATGCAGATGGAACAGCTAATGAGGCTAGTTTACCCGAAGCTGCGAAATTTATGATCCAGTCTATGAAGTTGCGAATGACTATAGTTGAATATGAATCGAATTATGCTCTCAAATACAAAGCCAACATCTTGAAAAATCTTCAAATTCCGATTCAGTTTTACACATACCAATGCATTAAGAGGTCAGTGGAATGTTAATTGTTTGAATTTGACCTTACTAATCAGTTCAGATCTTTGCAATATGATATGCCAGAGTTTGTAGCTGTGCTGTTTCAAACAGGGAGAGATGACAATCAGGAAAAGGATAGCAGCCAGTTTGATAATTGTAAAGTTAAAAATGTGTATCTGAAGAATAGCAGAAATGAAGTATTTACTCGTGAAAATTACAATTAAAACTTTACAGAACAGGATTGTTTAAAATTATATGAACCTTATAGTTCACTTAAAAGAGTAACTGAAGGTAACATAGACATGTATTATAATCCAGATGAGTTCATAATTCACAGACCAATGTTTTCAATAAATGCGTATAAAAGAAAATTGGTAGTTATAAATGATCGAACTGATATTAAATTAGTATGTGAACTTCATGAAACTCTACCTGAAAATACAATATGCAGTTCAATTTAAATTATGGAGAAATCATATATTTATGATGTAAAAAATGAAAGAGTGATAGAAAAATTTTAATATGAGAGAATAATATATAAACAATTAAACTACGTGTAGATTTTTTTTTGTTATTTTCAAAATTTTGGTTTGATGTTTTTTTTTCACATGTGTTGAGTGCAATTATTATTAACTTCTAAACTAAAGTGCCCCCAAGGAAAGTATGGATTACACTCGAGAATACACCTCTTGTCGTATGGATCCAGAGCTACTTTTTTTTTTTTTATTCGTTGTAATCTCATGTGTTGAGTTTTGTATTCTATTATCCTCTTGAAGCATCCTCGATTGTGAAGAAAGGCAATCAATATAATCCTGGAATGTTAGTTTGTTTTCCACGATATCTTTGTACACTCATTTTGCTTTCTTCGTGACTCTGCTCTCTGTTCTGAATGTATACATCTTCGAACGCAAACCAGCGAACTCAACAATAATCTCACAGTTACACTCAACTTTCAATTTACCGAGAACCATCTTGTTGTGGGAAGGAATTCCAAATCTGTTGGGTTGAGGATAGGAAGAAGTGTCGAAATACACAAGCATGGAACTATGTTTACGATCTTCGTAGAGGTTAGGTGTTTGTATGTCATAAATAAAACTATCGGAGTCTATGTACAAAATTGACAGCTTATCATTATAGAAGTGTTTCATAATATTATAATGAAATTCGAACATGTGCAGTTTCGACAAGTCGAGAACTGTTGTACCAACGTAAATAGTTTTTCTGAGTTTTATCAATTTTATATCTAGATTAAAAGTGTCAAATTCTCGTTGTAAATATTTCGCGATTTGAATCTAGGATCAGATACTAATTTTCTACATTTATTGTTACCTTAAACCAATTTTATGTCTACACGCTTTCTGACGTTCTCCATCGTTTTTCCATAAACGGCATTATTCATTAGTTTATAAAAATCTTTATTTGATTCTGAAATGGCAGCTGTTCTGTGTCTCGTTTTGATCTCAATATAAGATTTTAACCATGGAGAGTGTTTGAACTTAAGAATTCTTCTCACATTTACTACCTGAACACACTTCCCAATCAAAAACTGGAGATTCTTGTAGTGGACGACATATCTCTCTTTTCTCTCCAGAGTTAACAAAAGCTTGCTTGGATTAGAATCAGGTGGACATTTAATTTCGGGAGCCGGAGGTAAATCGAATAAAGTATCATGCAAATTATTTGGAAATTCAATGTCCACCTCAATGAACAGACCAAATTCACGATCGTCCAAACGATTAATATAAATTGAAATGGAATCTATCCACTCGAATCCGGCGTAGGGAAGTTTTTGTAGCATTGCGAATCCGTAGAGATTATTTACGTCACCGTAAAATATGTAATTCGGTTGCATCGCATTGATTCTCAGACATGTGAATATTGTTTGCTTTTGCATGTCTCTGCGAGCATTGCACCATCCTGGTCTGGAGCAACATAGCAGACCACGCCAAACAAGGAAGACTGTAGAAGTATGCTGGATCTAATTTTTAAATATTTATTGCTGTTTTTCTGAATACCTGAAAACATCAGCAAGTATTGTTATGTCAAATTTGAGATATGCATCGTGATAATCACTGAGAGTATTGCATCTCAATTCCTTCCATATTAATTTCGCACGTTCGTATTCTTGATTCGTAATTCCGTTTTTTTTAGTTGACTGAAGAATTCTTTTGAGGTGGGAGAGTGTCATCGTCAAATTTAGATTCATCGGTTACATATTTGTAAGGATAAATGCCTGTACGTTTAATCAGTTCTACGTGTATGTTTGGAAAACTAGATTTTGTAATTTTAAATTGTTCGTCGGTAAGTTTACTCGCTAAAGCATCGAGACTTGCCAGTAGGAATCTAAAAGAATGTAGAAACCTCATCTCTATGATTTCATTCGTTCCTGAAATCTTAACTTTCTTACTTCTAGAAATATAACGTTCTTCGTTTTGAGCAAGGATATGTATTTTTTGCGTATCGTATCTAAGATTCCTAATTAAAAAATGGAAGTCGTAATTGGATCCATTGTGAGAACATATTGGTACGAATTTAGGCTTCTGGATTTTAAGGTAGCAGGTATTACAGATTCCACTAATGTAGTTTCCGGTGAAATGATTATGGTGGAATACTTTACGATACTCATCCGTGAAATGTTGATCACACACCCGACACGTTTCAATGTTATTGTAAGATTGAAATTCATCACTGGATAATAGAAGCATTGATTTCGATTGGCATAAGAAGCTGCAAATGTTCTCAACCTCCTCCACCATTTTTTAAAAAAGAGTTCAATAACATTCGGTCCGCGATATATATATGGTTTATTTATCCTATCCTGTCAAACAACTACATATCCAAAACTATTTGGATCATGAAACTGGTACGGTGTTCTGGAAGAAAATTCGGGATCCGGATAGCAATAGGACAATAGTTTGAGAAAAGCATCAAAGGCTGCGATGATAAAGGACGGATGTTTCAACAAGGCCTTGTACATTTTAAATTCTTCGAATTCATTTGCTTTGGGCATCAACATGCGAGCCCGTCTGTCGACTCCTCAGTAGACTTTATTTTCAGCAAGTTTTTGTTTGGAAATTTCTTGATTTTGGAAATGTTGGTAATTACGTCGGTCAAGATCGCGAATACGGTTAAACACCTTGGACAAACTTCGATGTGTACATGATGCTTGTTTTTTTGGCTTCTGACCAAGCGGGAGAGTGAACGAAATAGCGTGTAATGATGAACATTATCGTCAGCAATAAGAAGCAGAATGATTTTCACGGCTTCGTCATCAACAATATTAGTTATTCTAACGGGATGCACAAAATGCTTAACTGAAGTATACGAATAAACATTTATAGCTAATCGTTTTCCTTCTCAATTTCGTGCCCTGTTTTCAAACTTTGTTATGTGAGAAATAGCAACAGGGTATTCGATGCCTGTCATAACATACTCAAACTCGTCTACATATTATGTGTAATGACTAGAGCCCGGAAGTTCAGGCATTTATTTTCGTTAAAATAGGCAGGCAAAAAGGCATTTATAATGTGGTAAATAGGCACTAAAATGAAAAAAGGCAAAATAAACCGAAAAAAAGCACATTTAGAAGTCGCTTACTTTTATCTATAATTTCTGGCAAAATGTTAAAATCTAAATTGGGAAGAGCATTTCAATTTTCTCCGTCTTGATTGCACATAACTACAAGGTGCTTTTTAAGTTCTCAACATTCATTGATAGTCGTCTGTCAGAGAGAATGTTTTTCATAATAGAAAATGATATTTCTACTTCGACAGAAGTTATTGGAGCATACATATAATAAGCTAATGTAGCTGGACTCATTTTGGTAACAGCATTTTCACCTTTTAGAATATCACAAATTGTTTTCAATTGTTTCAAGTCCTCATTTGCACTCACTACCCTTTAGCACTTTTCCGCAACAGCTGACCCCTTTTCTCCTGGCACTTCCATCATCTGCTGCATAGATTCCTCGAAGATTTTCATGGATGCTATAATTGTAATTGTCTCTGTCAATGCACCATAATGTGCAAAAGTAAACTTGAATAGCACAGGAGATTTTTCACTTCACGAATTGAAGCCGCTTCATTTTCTGGAAGAGCATCGATCACCTCACTGATTTTTTGAAGGTTGTTAGCATAAAATATAGCTGCTGATATCCAGGTTCCCTATCTCGTCAAGACTGGTTGCTGAGGTAAACTAAGCTCAATCGCAACATCCTGAAATTTTCGAGTTCGAGAGGGAGATTTCAGAAATATTTTCTTTGTGTTCGAAATCAACCTGTCCACTTCAGCAGTCAATAATGCACAAGAAATGTTAACCGAAAGGAAATATCCTGACTCCGCATGTAATACTTTTTTCTCACACTTTTCTCCTTCAGCAATGTTGAAACATGCGTGAGTTCAATACTTAAATAAGGCGAAAATTATTCACATAATAAACGGAAGAAAAATAAATGCCAACAACGTTTTTTTGGGAGAAAAATAATTTATACACACATTTTTTAAAAAAAATGTCCAATTTCATTGAAAAAGGCAAAAAAGGCATTATAATTAAAAATAGGTTGTGGGGTCATAAATAGGCAAAATAGGCAAAATGAAAAGCTTCCAAAACATTCGAAACAACATAAGAAACATATATCCGGAAAAATTTTATCAATATATGCAGTAGATAAAAAGAGGCATTTTGCCAAACTTCCGGGCTCTGGTAATGACTAACTTGTTCCGGATGATTTGAAGAATGAATCGGGTGAAGCGCTGCTAAAATGTACCACATAAAACACTTATTGTCAGTGTTATTAATGTTCAGCACAGCTCTCTTATGCTGAATGTCTTCAGGAAGTGGAACGTAGCTCGAAGCAGAAAAATTTGTAAATTTGTTTACATAAGCGATTAATCTGTGAGGACTTCCACATAAAGGCCAACCTGATCCCTTAGACTTGAATTCATCATGTTTCCTAATCTATTCACTAGTAAGATTAGAATAAAAAACGTTCAAATTATTAATGTCTGGCAAATAAAGAACTTGGTTTTTCGTTTTGTGAAAAAAAATATCTTGTACCATTGGTTTTCTCATATTTACAGATTAGATCAACATATACTTTTATGGAGTTGTTTTCCAGTTTATTTTTCAAAATATTTATGATAGATATTTTTATTTCACTCAAGAAACTATAAATATCACAGACTGGTTTCGAATTAAAAATAAAATCCAGGAGTTAGTTGTTGAATGCAGATCTAATCGGCTTTTGGTCATTATACACCTTTATTTGTTTGGAAGTAGAAGTTTCACCTTCCGGATGATCAATTTTTCTTTTCAATGTTCCATGTCCGGTTGTTGGCTTACAAATTTTCATGTGTTTGCTTTTAATTAGCAATGCTAATTATTTTTCCACATTGAGTACAAGGCTTAGTAGGTAACAAACGATTTATTTTCGAACCTGTTTCGATACATCCTGCCCTATGCTTGCAAATATTACTTTTGGAGATTAATTTCCCACAAATAACACATTCGATGAAATTGGTAGATGACATTTTTTTATATGCTTTGAGTAAATAACAATAAGACGCACAATCATCTCAAAATTCAATAAGATTCTATTTACCAGAAAAAAGCACTTTTAAACTTACGATAATTGGTAGATTGAAACTTAAAAAAAAACATAGTTATAATTATAATATTTTTTCAGCTCTGGTATTTATATATAAATTTTCTCAGGATAAAATACAATATTCAATACAAATACAAATTCATACAAATTCAATCTGTGTAAAAACGACTTGAACTACCTTCAAAATAAAATAATTGTAGCTATTACGATAAAATTTTCAGCTATGTTATTTATACAAAATTTCCGGATACAACAATTAGCATATGATCACATGAAAACTCAATCTGATCGAAATTACTATGAAAAAAATAATTTGATACACTTTTATACTTAAAATAATAAAGAGTATGTAGCTTTAAAATAAATTAAATACTTAACTTTTAACACTGCAACAACACATCCATACTCTACAACCACTCTCACGATACTGAATGATCTGTAATGCGAAAAACCTTTAAGTAACCTAAGCGCGGATGAAAACATCCGAAACAGTAAGTCAATCAGAAGACACCCATCACGTCATAACTAACAACACGTTAGATACGGGTCAGCGTAATAACTTGTTGCGTAAACATTGCGCAATAGTTTACCTTACGAGCTATCGCAATGTTGCGTAATTTAACTCGAAAGAAATTATGACACTCGTACCAAGTGTGAGCTAAAAAAACACAGATTTGCAATACTATAGAATCAACAAAAACATCATCAAAATAGGTTTACCATTGTGGTTAAATTAATAAAAACAATAGGCCTCGTACCAAGTGTTGCTTTGAACCAACAAAATATATGTACTTATAAAATACTGGAATCACCCACAGGTGTATGTCAAGTAAACCTGAACTAGACCGGAAGTAAACCGGAAGTAAACCGGAAGTAGACCGGACGTAGACCGGAAGTAGACCGGAAGTAAATTTGAGTGGGTGTAAGTGTAGGTGTGGGTGGATGTGGGTGTTACGTACTTTAACTCGAAAGAAATGATGACACTCGTACGAAGTATGAGATGAAAAAGCACAGAGTTGCAATACTATAAAATCAACAAAAACATCTTCAAAATAGCTTTTCATTGTGGTTAAATTAATAAAAATAATAGGCCTCGTACCAAATATTACTTTGAACATATACAATTACACTACTCTTTTTTGTTATTTTTATCATATAAAATAAAATTCACATGATCTTCTATGATAACCTATGTCATTTTTTGGTACTACATGATAAAAAAACATCAAAACAAAACTAAAACAAAAACCCCACCTTTCTACATTAATTAGTTCTCGAGCTATAAGTATTTTAATAATTTGGAAAAATTAGGTGGAAAACAATTAATAGGGGTTCACAATAATTGCAACATTCTTCGCATGGCTAGTTCATGCAAGAAACACCAGACTGTCTCTCTCTGTAACATTCAAGCATGTGCATGTTAATAGAACAATCGCTTCAAATTATATCTTTTGCATGCAAAAATTCTCGTGACAATTTTATTGATTTGTCTGAGTAAAACGAGGTTACATGAGAATTCTTTCAACATTTCTGTTAATATTCAATTTGCTTAAAGTTACTGTTTAACATAAAGTTTTTTTTAAGATTAGAAAAATCTTCAATAGAGGGGGATTTTAAAATTAAACCCTATTCAAAGCTATATTCTTATTTTCACAAAATGTCTAGGCAGGCTATTGTGAACGAGCTGCACAAACCTGCACGGCGAAACTACAAACGATTGGCGGTAGTAACCAAAGGCATAGACGACCTGTGGCAAGCTGACCTTGTGAAATAAGCAGTGGCAACTTAAAAAAATTACATAAAATCAACAAGGGATACAAGTATCTTCTCACCGTTATGGACACATTTTCAAAATTAGCGTGGGTTTTTCTAAACGTTGCAACGTTACAAAAATCGTCTTGATCTATTATAAATAACTATATACAGAAAAAAAAAAGGAAATGAAACGCAAACTTGCAGACGACAACCTGAAGCTGCGTAGCTACCTGGCAAAACGGTTTAAGGGTTGGAAATCCGAGAATCGCGGAATTTACGAAGATAAAAAACGTCAGGACCAACCTACCATCGATGCCATCAGTGGACTTGGTAAAGAAATCAAAGATGTCACCGAGCGAAACAAAAAGTTAATCAACGAGCTTGTTCCACTTACTGCTCGAAATTATACCATACCTACACCGATATCCAGCATTCACACTACTCCGTTCGAACTTGCTACGGCTCCGAGACGTCAGGCCCTAGGCAGTACCTCTTCGGACAATCTAGTCGAGCTGGGTCCGTTGGCGAGGAATTACCTAAGCATATCGAAAAAGACGAGGTATTCGGATTGTACCCGACCATGGAACATAACGAGGGTGTGGTTTGGAAGATTGGAAAGTCAAAAGTCACGTTCGAGGGCGACGATGTAAAAGTTAATTTGGGCGAGAAGAACAGCTGGTCCAGGTATCCTGTCACGGTGGAACTAGGGGAACTTATCATTAAGAAGCATCCTAAAGATTATTCAGACGAGGATTACCAAAGTTACACAGACATTTTGATCATGACGGAGGCACTGTATCACAACAACGATGCAACACAGAATCGCGTGAAATCTAGCATGGGTGAAAAGAATATGAACCTCATCAAGCCAATATGGACTCAGCTCAAGACTGGCAGCGGTGTCAAACTCTATAACACCTTGCCCAAGGAGTTTGTGTGGGTAGACGACGTAAGATAGCTTGTAGATCGATTGCTGGTTATTGCAGACGAAGAAAATGCAGGCAATCGCAACTTCCACAACGAGATGGTAGGCATCATGGACATGATTAGCACCAAGCTTGCCAACTTCATTGTCAACGACAACAAAGGTATAGGTTACCTTATCAAAATCATCAACACCCTGCCTCCCAAATTCTGGAATGTAGCCGAGGGTCGAGGTTTGGTGAATGATTTTATCAACAAGCTAACCTTCGAGATGCACCTGCCAGGTTACCAAAACTGCGGTCCGGGTACGAAACTCGAACAGAGACTGGAAAAAGGAGACAAGGGAGTGAACCCACTGGGCGCAGCATGCAAGGACCACGACATTGCCTACAATGATCACACCGATCTCAACGCACGTCATGATGCTGACAGAAAGTTTGAGCATGTGGCTTTCGGGAGAATCGTTAGCAGAGATGCCTCGCTAGGTGAACGGGCTGCTGCATTGGGTACGACCATCGCCATGAACACAAAACGAAAAATAGGGTGGGGTAACTAAATAACCTTGTTAGAAAATTCAACTTGTATAACCGACCTACCATCACTTCATTGCATTAGTCAAAGCAGACATTTTTTCTTACCCTCCCACGATATATAAATAACATACTATCACCATGTAGCCCAAGGTGTCGTTTACCAAATACCCTACGCAAACCTCAAGTCTCTAGCAACATTAGATGTAATGCTCACCAAAAAGCAGCGCGAGAAGAAACATTCCTGCTTGGCAAAAGGTCATGGAATAAAATTTGCTGCTCAGCATTCCTCAGTTGAGGAGGTTACAAGGTTCGCGAAAACAGCAGTAGACTTGAGGTTTCATATTCAGCATCCCGTCTATGTTGGCAGTTTTGGGTGCCGTAGGCAGGACGCAGTGCCGCAATTGCCAAAACCGTAATCGATGTAAAAAAGAATAAGGCCGAGTTACAAAACCAGAAACGCCACAACCTGGCTATGGAGAAGAAGGGGAAAGGTGTGTCCAAAAAGCGAAAGAACAACCTCGAAGCTTTGAAAAAGTTTAAAAAAAGAAGAGCCCCTGTCTAACTTCGAAATTGAATCTTTGATCGAATCGTTGGGGATCAAGCTCTTCAGCGGCGTTTTAATGTGTGATTCTCTACCATCTGTTGTGAAGGAAAAAGAGTGTGGGGTGGTTAACCTAGACAGTTACGAATATCCAGGTACATATTGGATATGTTACCTCAAAGCCAACAACAACAACGCATTTATTTTCGATTCATTCGGAGATATGCCACCTGCTGGTTTGGTAAAGTATCTCAGTGTTGTCAACCTCTACTACAATGACGAACCCATCCATGGTTACAGCGATGTGAATTGTGGTCATCTCTTCGTTTCCATGCTTGTCTTCCTCTGGCAATTAAATAATCCAACAATCGAGGATTTCCAGAAAGCATTGTGGCACCTGAAGCACTATGGGAGTATTCCATCTCACAGCAAGACATCGCTTCTGAAACTCGCATTGCATGACGATATCATCTTTCATAAATCTATTGCTATTCGTACATCCTACAGCATGTACCTTATCAGGTACATGCTGTAGAATGTACGAATAGCAATAGATTTATGAACGATGACGGTACACAACAATACCATCAAAATTGGTAGCGAAAAAATCAGCATCACCCCTGGCCAGTACAATCTGTCTACCTTGCAGGCTCAATTGCCAAGAAGTGTACTGCTGTCGCAAAATTCTGTAACTCACAGGGTGGAACTGGTGTCTGCCACGGAAACCGTAGACCTGGGTACCATCGGAGAGCTTTTGGGATTCGAGAACAACACAAAGCCCGAACCTGGCATCAAGCACATCGCTGCTAACATTCCTAAATTTCTAGCCATCGAGACTCTGAACATACATTGCAATGTGGCAGAAGGTATGGTCACCAAATCGTCGGAAGGCATCCCAGGGAGTCACAAGCAGACAGGTATTATCGCTACGTTCAAACCATACTCTGAGTTCATGGAGCCAATTATCTACACACCCTCCCCACAGATATACTTTCCTGTATCTCGTAATCGCATAGACTACATAGAATTGGCAAGGGAGAGGTGGTTGATTTTGCAGGAGCCACGACCACTGCCATCGTAGAGATTAACATATAATAAATAACCATTATGGAGCAAATCGAAAGTTACGAGTCCTTCCCACCCAATCGTCGCACGTTTGCCAACCTCAATGAAGCAAATCGAGAGATAGACTACGACGTGGACGTCGGGGACGGGTTTATTCACCCTCACAGAGCTGATTTGTACATCAAGTTTGATGTTGTGAAGAGAGACAACGGCGAAGCATTCCTTGCCAATGCAAATTTAAGACTTGTAGATAATTTTGTGCCATACCTGTTCTCGCAGGTGGAAGTTAGAAAGCATGGCACCGTCATCGATAGGGTTGACTACCCCGGGATTTCCTCTACAGCTGTGGGAACACTGAAACTCTCCAAAACACTTGCAGCATACTAACAGACAGGGGGATTCGAAGCAGGTACAAAAATAAAAACTCAAAGTCACACAGTACTGTTTCCTATACGCCTGCTTCCTGGATTCCTCTCCGACTACACAGAGATTATGTGGAAGGGTGGTTTGCGCGAGTAGTTATGCACCCCCGTAGAGTCCGATAAATCAATTGATTGGAAAAGATCGATCAAAGATCAATTGATGACCAAGCAGTGTGGGCAAGCAAGGGTGTTGGTTTTGAGTGATGACGTCATAAATGGGTGGGGTTTATTTTGTTAGGAGGGATTTGATTGGTGTGACGTCATTGAATGGGTTGTGTTTATTTTGTGAGGGGTGTTTTGATTGGTTGTTGGGGGGAGGAGGAAAAGTCGGTGGCGGTTGGGGAATTGATAAGATGGTTTCCTGTTGTTAATGATGAGGTGACGGTTTTCTGGGAATGTTGATATGGGTTGGGGTTTCCTGTTGTTAATGAGGAAGTGACGGTTTTCTGGGAATGATGATATGGGTTTCCGTTCCGGTTGGGGGGCGTAAATGACTGTTGAAGTTGATAAGCGTCGACGGATGAGAAGATAAAGGAGTTGGAAAGGAAATGTGTTGGGATGTTGAAGTGATATGGAGAGATTGTGGAACACGTGTTGGGACATGTCTGATGTTTCTTGGAATGGGCGTGTAGAAGTTTGTGGGAACGTTGATAAGGTATGACTGTGTGCAGGATACGTTAGTAGGCGGCGGAATGGAAAAGAAGTAGATAAGAGATAAGGGGTGGGCGTTTGTTAATTGGGGGGAGGGGTAAATATGTGTTATAAGAGCGGATGTGTCTAATTGGTACGTGTACGTGGCGCCGATTACGTGAGGTTGTGCCGCTGGTATTCCGCGACGCGACCCCTCGTAGGATTGGAAATCGGTCGAGTCCGCTCCTCCACTGGACATCACCGTGTGCGTAAATGTGTGCTCTTCCCATAGCCAAAGTTTGATGTAATTCGGCCCACTGGGCACGGAGTTACAGAAGAAAGTTCCCCGAAAATTTAGTGAAAGTGCCACCTTATGGGTAAAGTGGTAAAAATGTGCATCTTGTGGTAAAAAAACACTTCCAGTGACCCCCCAGAGCCGTTTTACCTCTGAGACCACACCCACCCCAAAGAGGAGATTTCAGTGAACGTATAGACTCCTCGACCGACGCAATCGGGTGAGTACAAACTTTTCTACATAGGTTAAACCACCCCCATGCTATCCTTATGCAAGGATTAGGCTTAAAAGGACTAAAAGTGCATTCTGTGTCTACAACCCGATAACTCGAGAACTAGCCCTTGCTAAGGGGCGGGACTTATAGCCCCGAAGAGCCCCATCCTTCCCCCGAGCACCAAGACCATTACCCCCCCTTCAAGTGAAAAAGAAACTCTACCACCCCCTTCAGAGTGACGGCATGTGTTGCAGTTAAATCGCTGTAGCGGTGGGACGTAGACACGGGCGACGACCCAGGCTTGACACGTCCTGTCTTCAAGGGATGTGACGTGGTGATACACGTTTGATGTTGTGATCGTTTGACGTTTCGCAGCGCGTGTCAAACAACAACAAACTCCACGTGCGCTCTTGGCGGGAAAGCTGTCTTGTGTTCTCCGCGAGTGATACGCTGCTTTGTAACGCAACGAAGTGCAGTGTGAAGGATGGCTCCCACGGGGGCCACCCCTAAGACTACCAATAACCGCCACAGCATGGATTATCCCTCTGAGCAAACAACCGACCCCTTTAGAAGGGGTGGAGGGTTAGCACGCACACCCCCTTCCAAGAGGAAACACTTGTCGGATAGCCCAGAGCATACAGTTTCGCAGCAGGAAAATCCCGGTCAGACCGCTGCATCCCAACCACACCTAACTCCCACCCCAAACCCCCCAGGAAGCCAAATAAGCACAATTGTATCAGACTCGTCAGAATACAACTTGGGAATGTACCAGAGGCTACATTTAGATATTACTACCGTGATATCGAAAGATAAGAATATTACTGTGGACAAAAAGACGCTACTACTGGAAATCCTGGCCAAAAAGAATCAAGTGCATACAGAAACCATAGTAGAGTCCCGTTCTTTAAGAACGGCGTGCCGTAGTTTGGAAACTAATAATAACCCCCAAACAGTAGCAACTCAACAAAAGCCAACATATGCGCAAACACTGTCCAATCCAGCACAGCAGGGAGAAAAAGCTGCTCAAATACAAAAAATCACCAGCAAAGCAAAACATACCGTATTTATCACAGCGCAAGATAACCAAAAGGTTCGTGATATATGGGATAATTTCACTATGGCAATAAATCTAGTTCGTGAGAGGGTAAAAATCGAAGCTATGCGAACCACCCCAAAAACCCTTATTGTGGAGACCGCCACCAGAGAGGACCTTGAAAAAATAATGAATAATCAAAACCTCAAATCCAAGAAACTGAATGTGGAACTCCCTAAAAAACGCAACCCGCTGATGATCATTTATGAAATCCCAATCAAAAGAGAAGAGGAGAATATAACAGAGGAATTTTATGCACTGAATGGTATCGAGGAACACTTGAACATGTCTCTAGATGAATTCAAGACCAAATTCAAGTTTCGGTTTAAAACCGGGCCCAGGAACCGACCAGTCTCGCACAGAGTATACGAGGTGGATCCCGTAATTAGGAAACTTATCCTAAATATGAATAAGGTACATTTAGCCTATCTGTCCTTGTCAATGAAGGACTATTTAGTCGTCCCGGTTTGCCTCAAGTGCCTGGAATATGGACATGTCGCGAAGCACTGCAAAGGGGAGCAATACTGTATAATATGTGGAGCTGAGGGACACTCTAGAGAGGAATGCAGAAAGGAGAGGGTAGAAAAATTATGCATACCCTGCATGAGAAGGAAAAGAACGTGCAACGCCGATATAAAGGATTGCCCTACAATGAAGTTCTTTCAGCAGAGATTAATAGAAAAAACCAATTATGGAATTTAAACAAATAAGAAAGAGAAATAGGAACACCCCTAGCCGCCGACGCCGTAATGCGATAAGAGCGGCGGCATACGCAGTAAGGAAACAGGGTGAACTTCAGGAAATTCTAAAACACCGTTTCACAATAGATCTTCCTCTCCACCTCAATACCTTAATCTCCAGAGAACTACTTTATCCCCCCACCCCTCCCCGCAGCAACTTCTCTCTTCATTCCACACTAACGCCGTTACCTACTCAATATAACTGTCAAAAACCCATTCTTAGCACACCGATACCTGGCCTGAAACCAAGTGCCTTCATTATTCCCCCTCAGTTATCCATATCCCCCCCGCCATCGCCACTCTCACTTTCTCCCCCTGAATCAGTCCTACTCACACCACCGCACTCACACTCTGCACAATCCTCGCCAGTCTCCTGGTCTTCCTCACACACCCCATTCAGCCCCACTTCATACTTCTCTCATAGCTATGAAGACCTCCAGAATGACCCCTGCCCCAATCTATCGTCTCATTCTCCTTCCCTGATTGACCTAGTCGAACCTCCAAGTCGGTCAAATCTAAACCCGGAAGCTCCTCCCTTCCAAGTACAAACAAAATACTTAAATTTTACCGCACCAGTCATAATGAACCCACACCGACCAGAATTCAAAGATACCCCAAAAACGAACATCAACCCAGCAACGATATACCGTAAATTCGAACTTGATCTACAACTTAGCCGGCTTGAAGAGAGGGATAATTTAATCACTGCGCTGCGTTTGCTGGTTAGATTAAAACATGATAACGGAAAATCCATTACATTCCCTTACCCGGAGGCTGTGGATAAGATGATCCTAAGATGCAGCAACATCCCGGTTAGTCCGGATGAATTGCACGACTTACTAAAACAAACGTTTCACCGAAGGGACCTAAAGCTAGACTTAGAAGAGGTCTACAAAGATTTCGCAAGGGGATATGGAAGAGTTGTCCAGGATGCCACCAAGCCTTGGCCGTCGTGGAGCTCTGTAATAAGACATTGACGAGAAACAAGTTAGGCATACTGCAGGTAAATCTGAATGGAGCGAAACTGGCCACGGAGGAGATTTTCATCTTAGCTAGAACAAACAACGTCGACTTGCTGTTGTTACAAGAACCTTACATTCTAAACGGAAAGGTGATACATGCACCGATGGACGCTATACTAGCCTATAACCAAAACCAGAATGCCAAAACTGCAATAGTAGCACTAAATAAAAACATAAATATGCTCAAAATAGAACAATTATCTGATTCACATACAAACTGCGTAGAAATAGGATACAATAAACAAAATTTTACAATCATAAACACCTATTGTCAATATAGTCAAAGCATCGACAAATATATAGACCACATCAGAAAAGCCTGCAGGGCCTATTCATACAACAAGATTCTGGTGACTCTAGACAGCAACTCTTCCTCACCCCTCTGGTTTGGCAGGGATATGGATTCCAATGGCGAAAAAATGATGAACCTTCTAGCTGAATTAAACTTAAATGTAGAAAATCAACCGGGTAACCCACCAACTTACCGGGGTAGAGCGGGGGCGAGCAGTAGTATTGATCTAACTCTATCCAACAACCGCATGAGCCCTCTCATAGAGGGTTGGAAAGTCCTGGACATGGTAACAACCAGTGACCACAACGTCATTGAGTTTTATGTCAACCTGGAAGGTGCTCCAAAAACCCACACGATGAGACCACCTACCTACAACTGGGCAAAAACGGACAAGACTGCTCTGCTAAACAATATTGATCTGCCAGAATGCTCTAGATCTGCAAATAACGCAAATGATTTGGCAGAATTGCTCACGAAACAGCTTCAAGCAGCCATAGAGGCATCCACGCCTAGGCACGATATGGACAGACCTCCTAAACCATGGTCAAACAAATTGACAAGGCTTAGGAACAACATGCGCAGATCTCGAAAACTATACCAAAAACCAAACATTCCTGACATAAGAGCAACTTATCTAGAAGACTATAGAAGATCAAAGTCTAAATATGCAGAAGAGTTGAAAAGCTTCAAATTGAAAGGGTGGCATAATTTTGTAAATAGATATCTTAATAAGGATAAATGGAGTCTGCCGTATAAAATTATCACGAGCAAAACTAAACAGAGAGAGGTGACAACAACCTTAAAAAGATCTGATGGAACCCTAACCAATAACGCACGGGAAACCGCGGAACTGATGCTGCATGGACTCCTCCCAGATGATGAAGAACAAACGGACAACGAGGAAAATGCCGCGATAAGGAGGGAACGTGGACGCTATCCTAACAACACTCCCATAGCCCCATTCACATCTGAAGAAATCGTCCGAGAGCTGACATCAATGAAAAGTAACAAGGCGCCAGGCCCAGATGGCATACCAGCTGGAGTAATCAAGCAAACGCTTCCAAAAACACTACCTTTCATTACAGCCCTCTTCAACCAATGTATTATAGGAAAGGAATTCCCCAGGGCATGGAAGGAGGGACGACTAGTAGTAATCAGGAAGGAAGGAAAAGAAGATGCTGCGAGCTTAAAATCGTACAGACCCATCTGCCTGCTAAATACTATGGGGAAGCTTTTTGAAAAACTTATAAACAAGCGTCTGCAGGAATTCCTCGCCATGGTAGGAAAAAATGACAACCAGTATGGCTTCACAAAGGGTCGTTCTACGGAGGACGCTATAAATAAGCTAAAACAGGTTGTGGAAAAATCAGAAACGAAGCTCGTCGTAATCGTTTTCGCGGACATTAGCGGGGCCTTCGACAATTTGTGGTGGCCCCACCTCTTCTACACCCTCAGGAAAATAAACTGCCCGGTTACACTCCTCAGATTGTTGGAAAATTACTTCAAAGACAGACGAGTTCACCTCGACTTAAATGGAGTAAAGGTATTAAAAATAACTACAAAGGGCTGTCCACAGGGCTCGGTATTGGGCCCGCATCTATGGAATGTAAACCTTGAACCCTGTCTTCGAGCGCTAGAAAATGACGAAAACATTGACCAAGTTATTGCTTATGCCGATGATGTAGCGGTGGTGTGTTCGGGCAACTCGAGAGCTCAAATCGAGAATAAAGCAAATCAAGCATTGAGAACGTTGGCAGACTGGTGCAGAGGCGCAAAATTAGAACTCTCGTCCTCTAAGACGAAATACCTTATTGCCAAAGGACATCTAAGTCATAAGAGGAATCCTAGCATTAAAATATCTGGCTCAACAGTGAAAAGGACAAAAGAATTTGAATACTTGGGTGTGACACTGGAGGAAGGGATGAGATTTGGGGCTCACATTCGCAAAATTACCCAAAAAGGCGAAAATACCATGAGCAAGTTAACGAGACTGGCAGCCCAAAACTATAACCTGCCACCAGGCATCATGGATACATACATAAAGTCCATATATGAACAGATTACCACATATGCGTCCTCGGTCTGGGTGGGTGGACTCAAAAATAAGAAGAATGTTAGGGTACTTCGATCCTCACGAAGGAGAATACTCCTGAGAGTGACGGGAGCATTTGGCACGACCTCCACGGAGGCGCTCCTTGCCGTAACTGGTAACATACCACTAGATAAGGAAGTGAGATGGCGAGCAGCCAAATACCAGTTCAGGAAAGGAGATGAACAGGAATTGACGAAATGTGTTGGAATCTTCCTACCCTACACGATATAAGAGCAAGATTGACAAATGAATGGCAAATGGAGTGGGAAACTGCTGAGAATGGAAGAAGAGTATATAGCTTTGTGCAAAACATCAGATACAATAAACTAGCCAGCAATCAATATTCAAGAGGACTCGTACATCTTCTGACAGGCCATGGCCCATATGGTACGCATCTCTGCCGAATAGGCAGCAGACCCACACCTGCGTGCAGCGCATGTGGTGTGATAAGAGATACGCCAGAACACAAAGTCTTCTTCTGCCAGGCAGCTGGTGAAGAGATCAAACGACTAAGACTGGAACTACCAACCACTGACGTCAAAACACTCTTATGTCCTCAGCAGTTGGACAAGCTTAGAGCCCTGGCGAATGCAGTATCATTAGAAGAACAAAGAAAATTTAATACTCGGCTCGAAAATCCCCAACCGGCAAGACACAATGAAGATGTAAGGAAAATCAGGTTTCAACCGGCAAGGATTTCACACACCAGGAATGTGCCTCCCGCACCGGCTCGGCTGGACGAACAGGAAGCAGAAGAAGACGAAGTGTAAGAAGTGGAGGAAGCTCCGGAAAATGCTTCTAGAAGAAGATTCTTCGCTGTCTCATTGGGAAGGCAGGAAGCCGAGGAGCGTAGGAGAATTCGTCCAATCAGAATGCCTGGTGAGAAACATGAAGACTACCTTATAAGGGTGTCTGCATCCAGAACATCAAACATGTAAATTAATCCTCTAACTCATATAAATATCCTCATCAGACGCAAACATAACACACATCTTTAAATTGCCATGCTAAAGTGCACTTTATATATTTTATCCCTGCACTGGTACTCCAGTGTCTTATATTTCAGTCTCATATCATCACCATATATCTACACTTTCAGCACCATATTTTCACTACGCTGGAACTCCAGTGTTTAATATATAATATATTTTTCTTCTTCTTGTTGTTCTTTTAAATTTTTATATCTATTATTATCTCATATACAATTTTTATCTCAAAGCATTAAGAAACCACACATACCCGTTCTAAGGAAACTCGCGCGCGCTATAATCACTCTTTACCAACTCCAAATCCCAAACTCTTGTACAGATGGGGGCTGGACACCGACAGCGGAACACCTAGCCTCTGGGGTGGAGCATTCTTTGACAACAGTAATTGCAAAACGTAAAAATAAATGGTCTTAAACCAAGAGCTCACCCGCTCTCGGTTGCCGGCTCCTGATGCAAGATGCATCAATAAACAATATTATGTAATGAATAGGGCGTGCGAGCTCCAAAAACTTCTCACTCATAGATCCTGGAGCCCGGGATCCGGTACATGCTAGATCACCACACATTACAGCATATCACCTAAAATTGTAATACAAACAATATGTAACGGAAGATACTTATTCACGTGGAAAAATGTATAGCATTGTACTGTCTACAAATGTAATGTAATGTAACTCAATTTATTAACTATGTTATTTAATCTTGTATTGTTTTCTTTTTATTTTCAGTCTTATGTATCTGCAATTATCAATAAAATAGTAGTGCACAACGATAACGGGGGAACCGTAATTCGAGCAAAAGACGTCCCAGTTTATTGCAGAGGCACTGGGACAAGCGTATGCCCTCGAATGCATACGGGTGGAGGTTTGGTTGTATTCGGGGGTTTCCCCCTTATTGTCTAATTGGTTTAGGGGCGTTTGTTATGATGTTAGTTCAGATAGATGGTGTTTGTGTAGGAATAAGGAGATAGATAAGAGAGGACAGGCTTGAACATGTTTTGGTGGGCGTTGTGTTTGATATAGTGGGTTTGAGTGTTAATTGGGGGGAGGGGTGGACTATGTGTTATAAGAGCGGTGCGGTTGGGACTGTAAATGCAAAGATAGAGAAAATGTGATACTGTTTTGTTTGATGGATGGAGAACGGAAGGAAAGAAAAGAAAAAAGTACGTTTCTCCGAAAAGGTGGATGTGTATGCGATACCGGGGGGAGGAGGATCGACGAGGTACGTGGGCACTCGACGCTCTGCGCGAGAGGATGCGCAAGGAACTTCAGGGAGAAGTTATCAGCGAGGAAGAGGAGGGGTAGGTAGGTATATAAAAAGTTCCGTTGTGTTTGAATTTCACTATTCACCAGACATCTTCAGCTGTGTACATCATTGGAGATAGTTGTTACCGGAGGAAGCGATAGAACCGCTATTCGAAGGTAAGTATGATGGGTTTGATGTCCTGGGTGTTGACGATTTTCGGTGGGGTGATTGGAAAATTATCCCCAGCTGAACCAGTTTCGGATTGTAGTAGTGATGTACCTGCTCCTGAACGTTTACCGGAATCATCGATACGTCCAGGTGGGAGTACGAAAGAGAAATGGTATGAGGGTAGTTGTATTAGCGAAGCAGAATTTCGACGTAGTTGGGAGGAAAAAAATGCCGCCCATCATGTATACGAGAAACTAAAACGCTGCAGAGGAAAACGTATCGATGATGACGGTAAACATTCAAGGAGGAGGAAACAGAATATTCTGAAGAATGTTGTGTCTAACCCCTTATATGGCTATACGGAGTACTCTCCATTTAAAACAACGTGTCTGGCATACCCTGCTACGATTTCTGGTCTAGGGAAAATGAAGTCGTCGGTCAAACCAAAATTGTCTGGTGGGAAGAATTGTGAGTTGCTGATTATAGATGCACCTGTAAGATTCCGAGAATCTCTTCTGGTCACATATTACTTATACCTGTTGAGTTTCTTTTTCTTCTTCTCCGGAAAGTATCTCCACTATCTCCGGTTGGGGGTTATTTCCACCCGAAGATAGTGAAGTAGTATATATATCTTCCTCAGGAATGTTTAAAACATCGAGATGAGGAAAACGAGGAAGACACGTACCAACTCACGTTCTAACAGGAATAGACATTCCACTTCTTTCAAGAAACATTCACCTTTCTTGCACATGTTGAAAAATTCACCGCCCAAAATCCGTAAATCATTATTGAAAAGTGCTCCGAAAAAAACGATACGTTTCATCAGCGAATGCTGTCTGAACGTTTTAAAAGGAAACGTGAAAATTAAACTGTCCGCAAAACGTCGTCTGACACCTTACAAGTCGGTCATACGCAATCTAGTGAAACCGAAAGTGAACATCGAGAAACGCAGAAAGCTTCTTGTTCAGAAAGGAGGATTTATACCTTTACTTCTAGGCTCCTTGTTATCGGGTCTTCTCGGTACTCTCATTCCTCATTGAGAAATGACATCTTCTTACAAAAAAATGATCGTCCTTTCACCGGAACAGTTAGCACGTATTCGTGGTTCCGAATTGTCTATAACTCAAAAATTATCCGTTCTAGATAACAAGATGAAAGATATTCTAAAAATGAAAAATATATCAGACGATCAAAAATGGCGTCTTTACAGAAAGGAACTGGACGAGTATTTATGGCTGAGTCGAAAATCCAAAGAACCATTACAGATTCCTATTGTTCAAGATAACGACGGTTCTTCTACTATTTCACCAGATTCGACGTATTTTCCTCAGAATCTGGCAGAGACATTACCCGGTAATACACGTCATCAGTTACAGAATATCATCGATGAGTACCAATCCACGGCACAACATTTGATAAACGAACGTCAGGAAAAAACACTTCCGGATCCGAAAACATTGAACTTCTCATCGTCGCCAACGGAAATCCCTGGACCGTCTCATCGACAGAAGAAGAAGAAGAAGAAAGTGACAGTCCGTGTTTCCAGGAAAACTACACCTTTTCTGAGAACACCTGACGCTTACAAACTGGTTCCTCTGAGAAAAAGCCGTAGACAGAGAGATCGGTCATGGGAGTCTCTAAGTTGAAACACAATAAAATTCTCACCAAAATATATTACGATCCCCGACAACATGCTTCATTCTCATCTGTAGATCGTCTGTGGAAAGCGGTACGGGATAAAAATATATCCCGCGATACGGTGAAAAAATGGCTGATGCATCAGGAAACCTACACTCTCCACAAACCTGCGAGAAAAAGGTTTCCTCGAAATCATTACAATGTATGGAACATAGACATGCTTTGGGAAGCCGATCTCAACGACATGACATCGATACAAAAATATAACGACGGATACAAATATATTCTGACAGTGATCGACGTATTTACAAAATATGCCTTTGCATTACCGCTAAGAAATAAAACAAGCAATTCGGTATCCGAAGCTTTCAAAACTATTTTCGAAGAAAACAGACGGAAACCTGTTACACTACAGACCGACCAAGGAACGGAATTTACAAATTCTACATTCCAGAAATTTTTAAAAAATGAACATGTACGGTTCTCGACAGCAACAAATTATCCTGTGAAAGCGAGTGTAGTGGAACGTTTCAACAGAACATTAAAAGAACGGATGTGGAAATATTTCACCTCAAAACAGACAAGACGTTATGTAGATATTTTACCGCAACTTCTCGAAGGTTACAATACAGCAATCCACAGTTCCATAGGAATGGCCCCTCGAGATGTCAACGAAACAAACGTTTACATTGTGTGGATCAACCTGACAAACATGTTTCAAACCGTCTTCAGATCTTAATGTAGGTGATATTGTACGAATTTCTGTCGTCAAAGGACATTTTGAGAAAGGATACGAACAAACGTGGTCACGAGAACTTTTCAAAATCCATTCCCTTGTTCAGCGAACACCTGTACCTGTATACATATGAGACGACTTAAATGAAGAACCAGTAAAAGGTACATTTTACAAACATGAACTGCAGAAAGTTTATTCGGATCCTGACGAAGAGTATAAAATTGATTAAATTTTGAACACCCGGGGAAAAGGAAAAAATTTGGAATACCTGGTTCGTTGGCTCGGATATCCGCCTAGTTTCGATTCATGGATCAAGGCATCTTCCGTAAAACAGTTATCGGAAAAATAATTTCCAAAACATATTTATATCAGAATATAACGGTACTGCGATCCAGTGAGTCTTCTGTGTTCGGCGAGAATGGATGATAATTTCTACGTTTACCTCCTATCATCTGCATCGGAGGAATATTTTCCAGACAACACACTCACCCATTTCACCGTAAAACTTGCTAAACGAATCGAACTGTCTCCAGAATTGTGGGAAGTCGGATTGGCAGAACTACATTATTCAACTCTATACGACAATGTTTTGGAAACTGATTCTGGAATGTTAATGTTAATAGTGTTGTGGATAAAAAGCCATATATATATTTATTTACTCCGATCTGGTGAAACAACAATTGGTCGGGGGAGAAATGATACGTCTCTTGCGTTTTACCCGAAAACAGTGTTCGGACACAAATACGTCTTGCACAGTACCCGTAGCCCATCAAACATTCGACCCGATTCATTACGTTCCTCTGGATAAAGCCTCTTTCGAAACAATAGAAATTGCTTTGTACGATAGAAAAGGAAATTTCTTACCTTTGAGAACTGGGCCCGTACCCACAATCGCTGTTTTACATTTTCGTAGAAAAGCAAAGTCCTTTTAAAAAACAGTAGACAGCTATTTCACTCAGTCTTTGTCGAAAAGCGAATGAATCACCATGAATTCGCAGACCGAATATTATAGTAACCAAATCCGTGGAGGAATTGGGCCCATCTACCGTTCAACTAGAAATCAAAAAGGGAGAGGACTGTTTAGAATGGTGAAACCTCTACTCTGGAGCGGTGCAAAGACGATCGGAAGAGAAGCTTTAAAAACAGGAGCTAACATTATCACCGACATTGCAACAACCCAACAAACTCCGAAAACTATTGTTCGTCAACGGGTACGTGAAGCAGGTCAAAATCTTCAAAGTAAAGCACAACGGAAAATCGACTCTCTGGTAGGTTCCGGTATAAGAACCAAACCTGCAACAAGAATTGCTCAGTTGATGTTAAAACGTTCAGCTACCCGTATTAGAACATCTACGATCCGTAAAAAACGAGCATCCAAAAAACGAAGGAAAACATCTGCAAAATCTAGGAGAACACGTAAAAGAAAAATCAAACAGAAGGTCTCAGGGAAAGATATTTTTGGATAATGATGGAGGATAACATGTGCATGATCTCGCAGTTCGACCTCTTCCGGAAAAAAACCTATTCAGCAAAATGTGGAAAAAACGTACACAGCCACCTACAAACCTATCGCTTCCATCGATAATCAGAATATAATTCAGTTTGTCATACCGACGGCAGGAACTGATTTTCTCGATCTTTCATCTGCCTATCTTCGTCTGCAAACGCAAATGGTTAAACAGGATGGAAGTCCCATGAGTGCTTCCGAAACCGAAAATGCCCTCACAAAAAACTGCGGGGTCGTGAATTATCTTCTCCATTCACTCTTTTCCCAATGTACAGTGTCTCTCAACGGCATTGCTGTAACAACCGCCGATAACAATTACGCATATAAAGCGATCTTCGAAGCAGCTATCAATTACGGAAGCGATGCCGCAAACACGCATCTCACGAATGCCCTATGGTATTTGGACACACCTGAACATCAAGATGAAATCACTGCCGACAACACAGGTTTCACCACAAGAAAAAAAAAATTCCAGTATGTTCCGACGATCGGAAATCCTACGGAAGTGACAGCCGTGGTCGACCTTATGGGAAAACTTCACATAGATTTCTTCCACCAGTCTAAATACCTGCTCAACGGTGTTGAAGTACGCATCGATCTAGCTAGATCACGTGACGCTTTTTACATCTGGGGAGACCAGACATCACCTACAGTCAGAATAAAAATTTTAAAGGCTGTTCTCGAAATAAATCACATCATTCCTACTCCTACCACCAGTTTGGCCATAGACAGAGCACTCACTTACGCTCCTGCCCATTATCCGTTTACCAGAAGCGTCATCAAAGCTTATCCTTACCTCGCCGGAACGCAGCAGATTTCGATCGATAATGCTTTTCAAGATCCTTTCCGAATGTTGTTCTTTTTGCTATGGTATCCACCGCCAGCTTTCTCGGAGACAGTAAAAAAAATCCGTTCGACTTTAGAAGTTTTAACCTATCTTCTTTCCATCTTGTGAAAAATGGAGAACTCGTACCTTCCGAACCTTTACGAATCACCACAGGAGGAAACAGCGGATTGATAACACGTGCCTATCAAACTCTATTTTCCGGTACAGGCATTCACCACGCCAATTACGGACACCAGATCACACGGAAAATGTTCGAGAACGAATTCTTTTTCCTGATTTACGACATAACGCCAGACTCTTCAGGAAACGACACGCACACCAGTCTCCAGGAACAAGGCATCATCGGAGCCGAGATGCAGTTTTCTCCTCAGCTGACGGAAAATATAACATGCCTTTTGTATGCTGAATTTGAATCTGCAGTAGATATACCTAAAGATAGAAGTGTCATCCTCCATCAGTGAGACCGAATTTTCCATAAATATGTCTGCCTGTGTTTCTGACTCACAGTGTTATCGAAACAGCTCCGATGTAAACATTATACTGCTTGTGATGGAAAAACCCCCCCAAAGTGATAACCCGTACTATTAAGCATAGTAGTGTTTCTTCGAAAGTGACAACTTCAAAAGTGTGAACATAAAATTGTTTCCCGAATTACTTGACAACAGCCCTGGAAGCATAGAAATGACCAAATACACACATTATTATACATTATTGAAAACATATGCAGCATGAACACATCGCAGATCAGACAGATTCTATCTCGTAACTGTTCCACCAGAAACATTTTCTACGGTGTTTACCCGAGAGATCTTTTACCTTGGACGTTTCCTACCCCGGCCTTGATCATCGCAAACACTGACAAGTCCGACTCCCGGGGTACACACTGGGTGGCCTTCTATTTCGATAAAAACAATGTGGCCGAGTATTTCGATTCATACGGATTTCATCCTTTCTATCAAGAATTCGTAACTTTCCTGAACAGTCATTCCTCGGTCTGGACTTACAACAGCATTCCCCTACAGGGGATATTGGCCACAACATGCGGTCATTACTGTTGCGTGTATGCTTATTACAAAGCACGTCACGTTACAACCAAGGATTTCATCCAGACATTTCCACCAGGTATCAGTAAAGATCGATATATCCTGCACCGTTTTCGTCAGATCTTCAAATGTTTACCACATTCCAAGTGTCCCAGAGGGGAACAAACGTGTTGTTCTATCCACACATCCGGGCTCGTGTCATGAAAAAATCTATTTAAAATGTGTGCTGCGTATCTTTCTCTCAGTGCCATAGAGACAGTTCTAGTGAAAACATCATGGAACCTCCTGCTGTTTCTATAATGGAGAAACACGACAAACTTGTGACACGCATGACCCATCAGGATGATGTTTCCAAACGTAAACCTCGAAAACGTGTGCAACCCATTAAATTAGAAACCGTTACTATCAAGAACGAGGCGGCTGACGAAGGAATGGATGTGACTACGGACTGTGATTTCATAAAGAGACGTAGGGAAATTGGTTTTTCCAACAGACAAAATCGAGTGTCCTAAACTACATGACGTAGATGCATGTTTAGATCTCTATCTTGCAAACACATATTTTCTGAACAAGGAAAAAAACAAGTACGTAGCCATAGGATTCGAAAAGGAATCCCCTTTCAATTTGGTGTGGGAGTTTTCGCAACAGGGGAGATCACCCGTACGCATCCATTCTAAACAGATTAGAGAACTGTGTGCTTTAAAATCTGACTTAATGAATTACGTCGACACTGGTCGACGATTCAATTATTTGGTTACTGGAAATATCACCGTTAGTGGTGTAAATTTTTTCGGGAAACGTTGCATCTCGATGTATCAACATCATTCACCGGATGCTTTCATTTTCACAGCCTCTGAACTACATTTATTTATGTGTAATCTTTTCAGACCTCTGCAAAAATTAATGAACGAACGTTATCATAAATTACAATCCGAAATGGAGGCTTTTGTATATTGTATAAAAAAGAATATGGTTTCAGAAAAAAAAGAAGTACCCGATGTATTGAACTATTTTTATGTACTTTGGTACAACGAACTGATGATTGAAATATATCTTGAGAACAATCTTGGACACACATTGGTATTGTAAATAAAATCTGTTATATATTTGCTGTTTTAAACTATCCATTGTATTTCATATTGTAAATAAGCCATTGTCACTTTTATGTATTGTGTAAAATTACCGTTATCGATGTCCATATGTAAATATATTTCACATGGTGATCGAATTATATTGTTAATCTATATCTACAATTATAAATAAAACATTTGTAAATGTTCAAAAAATCTTTCATTTTTTGTTGTACTTATTACAATAGAAACTGTACATCTTCCAGACATTTTCAACTGCACAATTTTTTTTCACGTTCTCACATTTACTATGTTCTCTGCATTTTCCTGCTGTCTTTTTCACACTATCCAATTTTGGACATTCAAGTTCTTCGATGTTGCGCACAGATATTTTACCCATACGTTTTTCTCCAAGTAATTTTTCCAACCATTTTATTTTCTCCATACCTTTGACGTACACTTCCTGATTCACAAGCATAAAATATAAAACGTCTCCTAATTTCTCATACGGTAACCACCCATCTCCCCAGTTCAGACCGTGTTTGTTGGTACGGAGCCAGTAATTCACCCGGCGATACTTTTCACTCAACAAGTGAAAACCATATGGAGATTTCACTAAACAGTCAAATGCGCTGTCGAAAGGAAATTTTAAAATCCCCACTTCTTTCCACACAAATTCTCCTCCTGCTCCGCGAAGACCTTGAATGTCCAAAAAACAGTCATCCATTTTGTTCAACAGGTGAACACTGTCAATGTATCATCAATACTGCCCCGACATACCGCACACTTGTCCAATTGAGAGGCACAGAGACCACAGGCTACAAAATGTCGACACGGAAGAATTACGACACTGCAAGAGTTTTCAAAACATATTTTACAGAGTAGCACAGAATCCCCACTCTGATTATCGGATGTTTTTTCAGTAGTTTCCACACTGTCGCAATATTTGCAACTTTTCGAATCACTGTGTAACGCTGCAACACTCTGTATGTAACTACAGGCTGGTATTGCCCGGTAATGTTCTAGAATCGGGCAATCTTCGGATGTCCAATCACACGCTCCGTACCCACAATGGAAACATATTACCCTATCACTGAATCCTGAATAATAAAAACCTGCAGTGACTAATTCTTCAGCAGTCTGACGTAATCCTATTGGCCACTTTCTGTAAGTCTTGTATCTCGCATTCACCGACATATAATCGGTGGTAAAAGGACCGCCTGCTATCAGACGAGTATGGTAAGTATACACTCTCATATGTCGAACAAAGAAAAATCGTCTGATACTGTAGGTGACGGCGTTGTAGGTATCAGGTATGAAGGTTCAGCCAGAATATTCTCAAAATCAGATACTGTAGGTGACGGGGTCCTCGGTATCGGCGATAAAGGTTCAGCCAGAATATCCTCAGGATCGTCGGGGAACAGCCGTCTGCGAAAATCGAAACCTTCGGGAGGAACCACAGGGAAACAAGGATGACCTTCTAAGTTAAGTAACAATGGACGATCACAGCCAGAACACCACACGGAATTTCTGTCTGCCAACAAAGAAAGCCACTCTTTCACTCTCTTCTGCAAAGCTTCGCCCAACTCTTCCTTCCTGCGACGTAGTTCGCAGATACACCCGTGACTCGGAAATCCTGTTCTCTCGTCACCTCTTCTTTTCCTCTCTTCTATCTCCTTCAAAGTCTCGCAGAGACGGTGAAGTCTTTTTCCTGAGCCGTTGAACACGTGACATCCACACCAGGGAGATTCAGGTATCGCTACATACATAAACGGGAAATAACTCAGCAACCGATCCAGGGCCGTTCGATCGCTGTCCAGATCGCCGCAAGACCGAACAAGTTCCCAGAACTCTTCGTAGCTGATCTCGTAGAAATTCACACCATTATCAGACAAACGTGTACCGCTTACATCCATCCTCACATGATACTATTATCCTTTATCCTTTCTATTTATACCCTTTTCCCTCCTACGTCACCATTTCCGTTCAACAGACTTAAAACTACAAGGCTACGCCCAAAACATGTTCGGGCATGTTCACACAGAAACGTTACACCACCCAGAAATTGCAAATTCATCCAAACCTACGCCCAAAACATGTTCGGACATGTTCTATTCAGACAGAAAACCGTTACACCCATTTCCAGGAATCTCAGACTCATCAACGGTCTCAAAACGGGAGAATTTCAGACTCATCAACGCCATCTGTTTTCAAACACCGGAAACACGTACTCCAATTTATATATAACGTCACACGCCAAAATAGCGTAACAAAAACAAAATGGCGTCACAGAAATTAAAACAATTCATAATAATAATATAATAATATTTAAATTAATAATAATTTAATAATATAATCTGGTCACGTGACTTCCATTTTGTGACGTTACAAACAGTCACGTGACTCCCAGAAATTGCAAATTCATCCAAACCTACGCCCAAAACATGTTCGGACATCTTCTATTCAGACAGAAAACCGTTACACACATTTCCAGGAATCTCAGACTCATGAACGGTCTCAAACGGGAAACGCCCCCCTAAAATAGACACCTATCTCATCAACACCGGAAACCCTTATCAAGTCCTCAATAACAACAGGAAACCCGCAATCTCAAACTTATCAAAGCCCCGAAAACGCCCCCCAGACCGGAAACACTTATCACTCTCCTCATTAACAACAGGAAGTCCATATCATTAAGCCCCGCCCACTTTTTCCCAACAACCAATCAAAACGCTCAAAACCCCCACCCTTGCTTGCCAACACTGCTTGGTCATCAATTGATCTTTGATCGATTTTTTCCAATCAATTGATTTATCGGACTCTACGGGGGTGCATAACTACTGCGCGTCACTTTTCGCAGAAGCGCCAACGACAACGATGCGCTGATGTGTTACAGCACCTTGAGTGCAGATGGTTCAGCACTTCCCAATACACTACCCGATCCTGCCAAGTGCATCATCCAGTCCATGGAGATGCGCATGCGCGTAGTGGAATACGAAACTAACTACGCTCTCAAGTACAAAGCAGACATTTTGGAGAATCCCCAAGTACCCATCCAATTTTAGGGTTAACAGTGCGTGCAGAAACCTGCTTCCGGCAACCATTTTGAATTTGACGTGACCACACAGTTTAACAGCATCCGGTACGATATGCCAGAGTTTGTGGTCGTACTCTTCCAGACTGGGAAAGACAACAACCAAGACAAAGATTCGAGCCAGTTCGACAACTGCCAGATCAAGAACATCTACCTCAAAAACGGCAGGAACGAGATATTCCCGCGTGAGAATTACAACCTGAACATTGCCAACAACGACTACCTGAAACTGTAGGAGGCATACACATCTTACAAGAGAGTGACCTCCGGCAATGTGGACGTGTATTACAACCCCAATGAGTTTATAGCTCGCAGACAAATGTTTGTCATTAACACATCGACGAGAAAGCAGGTGGTCGTTAACGATCGTACCAACATCAATATTTTGTGCGAGTTCCATTACGCCTAGCCTGCCGATACTTTATGCAGCGTCATTCCTATTGCAGAGAAAACTTTTGTGTATGATGCCAAGAATGAAAGAGTGACTGAACAGTTTCAGATAAAAGAAAGAAAATTGGATAATTCTATAAAAATTACACTGACCTTAGATCCAAACATTCTTCACACACATAAAAAAATCACTATACTATAGAAATTTATGGCAATACTGAGTAGTGCCAACTTCTTATGGAGGTTATCTTCGCCTGTGAAATATCATATGGTGAAATTTTTGTGGAGTAATTTGGCAACACTGCGAGCCACCACTGTGATCTCCAAAAGTAGTGGGGAGATTGAACCCATTGTAAAAAGGACACGACATACATCGTGAAAAGGGGCTCGCATATCATAAAAAAATACATCGTACCCGTTTGCGCTGAGGACCCCCACCTACAAAAAAAATAAGGCCCCCAAATACATCGTAGGCAGTTACGTTGAGTGCCCCACCTACAAAAAAAGGCCCAAAATAAGATTGAGCAAAAAATAGGGCTAGAACATCATCAAATGCTATAAAATCATGAAAAATACATCGTAGCCATTTACACTGAGAGCCCACCTACAAGGATAACATAGAAACAACCATTTTACACTTTGTAGGTTATTTTAACCCGTAAAAGTCTGTAAAAAAGTGGATAGGTTAAGTTATATCACGTAAGATCATGGCATACCTACAAAGTTGAGGCTCCAAAAATGAGATTGAGCAAAAAATAGGGCTAGAACATCGTCGAACTCAATAAAATCCATAAACAAATCATCAAAATATGTCACAACAGAGGTTAAATACTAGGCATACCTACAAGGATGGCGTAGAAACAACCATTTTACACTTTGCAGGTTATTTTAACCCGTAAAAGGCTGTAAAAAGGTGAATAGGTTAAGTTATATCACGTAAGATCATGGCATACCTACAAAGATGAGTCTCCAAAAATGAGATTGAGCAAAAAATAGCGCTAGAACATCGTCGAACGCAATAAAATACACAAAGTCCATACACAAATCATCAAAATATGAAAAACTAAATATGCTGACCAAGGCAGTAATTTATTTTATTAAAAAACATAAACTAACGTAACGTTTCAACCTTCTAGCAAGGTCTTCTTCAGACTCTGTATCAAGTACAAAAGTAACCAGATACAGCAAGAAGGGTAATATATATACACAAACATTACTCCCTCCAGACTATTTAGAAAGTTGTTTGGAACTTTCTAGCAGATGACTTTCACTTTCCAACTTTACTTTCACCTAAAAGGCTAAACACTTCCATATAGAATGTGGTTGGACTTTTTAATCTCACGCTCTTTTCCCTTCATTTTTCTTCCTTCTCCTCTCCTCTTTTTCTCTTGTCCTTTCCACTCTTTCCAACATCTTCTTCCATTCTTTGTTTAACTTCAGTCCCCCATTCCAGTTCATTGTGTCTTCTTCGCCTTTCTTCTCTATTTCCTTGGCGTCCTTCCATTTTCTCACTAGCATTCTCTTCTCCCTTCCTATCTGCTTAGCCTCATCCCACTCTATGTCATGTCCTGTTTCTCTCGTGTGTTTAAATATTGCATTTCTCTCTCACACGAGAGAAACAGGACATGACATAGAGTGGGATGAGGCTAAGCAGATAGGAAGGGAGAAGAGAATGCTAGTGAGAAAATGGAAGGAAGCCAAGGAAATAGAGAAGAAAGGCGAAGAAGACACAATGAACTGGAATGGGGGACTGAAGTTAAACAAAGAATGGAAGAAGATGTTGGAAAGAGTGGAAAGGACAAGAGAAAAAGAGGAGTTGAGAAGGAAGAAAAATGAAGGGAAAAGAGCGTGAGATTAAAAAGTCCAACCACATTCTATATGGAAGTGTTTAGCCTTTTAGGTGAAAGTAAAGTTGGAAAGTGAAAGTCATCTGCTAGAAAGTTCCAAACAACTTTCTAAATAGTCTGGAGGGAGTAATGTTTGTGTATATATATTACCCTTCTTGCTGTATCTGGTTACTTTTGTACTTGATACAGAGTCTGAAGAAGACCTTGCTAGAAGGTTGAAACGTTACGTTAGTTTATGTTTTTTAATAAAATAAATTACTGCCTTGGTCAGCATATTTAGTTTTTCATAATCATGGAAACAAGGCTTAATGGAGTTTAATCAAAATATGTCACAAATGAGGTTAAATACTAGGCATACCTACAAGGATGATTTAGAACCATTAGGTTTCCATTACTCACGGGTTTCGCTCGCAAAATGATGAGACCGAATGCGTTAATTGTGGGAAGCTAATCTCAAGAAATAATTTATGAGTACATAAGGCAAGATGTAGAGAAACGGGTTCGAGATTAAATCGTTTGTTGCTCACCAAGTCCTGTCATCAATGCGGAAAGAAAATTAGCGTTAACAACCTAAAAACACGGTAAGATTTGCAAAGCTTCAATTCCCGAAGCAGCGACTATTAGTTCTGAAAAGAACAAAGCTTCGACTGATACTTCCCTGTCAAAACAAATTAATTTAACAAATGAATGTAAACCGATTAGGTCTGCATTTAACGGCCGGCTCAAGGATTTCTCTTTTACGTCGCAACCAGGCTGTGACATTCTTAGTTACTTGAGCGAATAATAAATATTCTGAAAGATAAAGTAACGAATAATTCCAATAAATTATTTGTTGATATATAGGTTCGATCCCCGGCCGGTTCAAATCCGGGAACTTTTCTAACGGTGGAAGCGGCCCCGGCGCCTACCCAGCGTCGAATAACATGGGTACCTGGGGGAAACCCTGGGGGGTAAAGGCGGTCAGGGGCGTGATGCTGATCACATCACCCCCACTCACGACCGGATCAAGAAAGTGTGGGGCGTTACCCCCACACCCCCTATACGTCTTCATGGCGTTGTGCTATGCACAGGGGAACACTTTACCTTTTTTACCTTTATATTTTCTGAATACGAGAAACCCGATGGCACAACGAATATTTTTTATCACAGAACAAACAAACAGGTTCTTCATGTTGCGGACATCGATAATTTGGACGACTTCTATTCTATTCTTTCCAACGAACTGGTTAAGAAACACGACGATTTCGAGGGTAGGAGATCATGTTGGACATTGTGCGGTAGTCCTCATTCATTAATCGTTCATTCAAACAAATTCACACCTCTTTCGAGAACCCCTCACGAATTAGGGACGAAATTAAATCAATTTGATCACCTTTCGGCATCTAGTTACTTTCCCGTTCCACCGGACATTCAAAATAAGAAAGCCGTGTTGAATACGCAAAACAATGCCAACAGATGCTTTCTCTTGTGTGTCTTGGCGGCTCTGCATTCAATTCATCCATGAAATAATCCGGAGCGGGTTGGACATTACAAGCGATATGCAGATGAGTTTGAATATGGCATGGCGGGCATCAAGTATCCAGATGCTCTTAAAGATATATCAAAGTTCGAAACTCGTGCATGAGATACAGAAGGCAATCGGTTAATCGTTAATGTATATTCTTAAACATCAATTAAGCATGTCGCACATCCCGTCAGGATAAGTAATGTCGATGATGACAATGCTCGCGTAATAAATCACCTTCTCGTTTCCAACGAGCATTGTCATCACTACTGCCTCATTTGTTCACTTTCCCTATTGGTCAGAAGTCAAACAACCAAGTATGCAAACCACATCGAAGTTTGTCCAAGGTGCTTAACCACGTTCGACGATAGAAAACAACTCAAGTACCGAAAATACACCAGACGTAAAATTGCTATTGAAAAACTTGCCGACCATAAAAAATATTGCATGAGAATAAACCCAATAAACCCATGCGAATGTTGATGCCAAAAGCGAAAGAGGTCGAAGAATTAAAAATGCATAGTGCAATGTTATAGAATCCTGTTATTATTATCGCAGATTTCGAAGCATTTCTGAAACAGCTCTCCTATTGCGAACCAGACCCCGAACTTTGTTCCACCACATCTTTTCAGCTGCACGAAGCATCGAGTTTCGCATATGTGGTTGTGTGGTGTGATTCATCAGAAGAAACAAATGAGCCTTACGAATACCGAGGACCAAATGTAATAATCACTTCTTTGAAAAGATGGTCGAAGAGGTTGGAGAATTGGTAGCTTTTTGAATAAATCGAATTCGAGGCTAATTATTCGAATTATCTGCTACCGAATTGCAAAATGACAATGCAATTGTTGTCTCCGGTCTGCAATTCAGGTTTCACGGATGATAACAGAAAAGTATTCCACCACGATCATTACACCGGAAGCCCCGTCGGAGCATTATGTAATTTCTGTAATCTAAAAATTAAAAACCTAAATTCGTCCCCATATTCTTCCACAACGGCAGAGGATATGATTTTCAGCTCCTGGTTAAGCATTTCGGCTATGATACAGTAAAAATAGATATTCTCGCTCAAAATGAAGAACGTTACATCTCTATAAGTAAGAAAGTTAAGATTCAAGGAACAAAACAAACCATAGAGATGAGGTTTCTAGATTCGTACAGATTTCTTTCTGCCAGTTTGGACGCTCAGACGAACAATTGAAAATTACTAGAGCTAGTTTTCCCAACGTAGACATAGAACTTATTAGACGCATTTATGCATACGAATATACAACCGATGAATCTAAATATAATGACAACCAACCTGGTTTGGCGTGCTTAGCCATGTTGCTCCAATCAAAAATCAAGCTGGAACTTATTTCCGACGTGGACATGCTTCTCTCCATAGAAAGGGGGATACGCGGGGGGATGGTTCAATGTTCGCAGAGACATGCGAAAGCCAACAATATGCATATGTCTGAGAATCAATATAAATCGAATAAACCATCAAGTTACATTTTTTATCTTGACGTCAACAATTTGTTTGGATTTGCTATGATACAGAAGCTTCCCTACGAAGGATTCGAGTGGGTTGATCCCATTTCGATTGATATAAATAATTTCGACGATAGAGAATGTGGTTTCCTCGCAGAGGTGGACCTCAAATTTCCAGACAATTTACACGACATGTTTTCGTATTTACCACAAGCAGCCGAAATCAAATGTCCACCCGATTCAACAAAAATGAAACTTCTGAAGTCTCTTGAATCTAAAGAGAGATACGTCGTGAACTACAAGAATCTGAGATTTTTGATGGAGATGGGAGTTTGCATAGTTCAAATCCAAAGGGTTCTTAAATTCAGGCATTCCGAGTGGTTGAGACCTTACATCCAGACCAATACAAAACACAGAACCGCGGCCACTTCAGATTTTGACTTCTTCAAAGTGATGAATAACTTTGAACGACGTCGTCCGTAAAATGTTTTACGGCTTCAACAACAACCTACATCTTTACAAGATTCCGATAGGCGGTAAACTTTGGATAATCGTGAATCCGGAGAATGCGGGTGAAATCAACGTTTCGTCCGGCGAGAACATTTACCGGATCAAGCACGATAAGATGGATGCTGCGACCACGTACGATGTTTCTGCAGGAGATTGTCTGTACGTCGAGCTTCTGGGAGAATACGACAAACTCATTCCTCTCTTCGTTGAATTGAGGATCACATATCCGATAATAAATAACCATATTAATTGAAAATGCCGAATGATATATATTAGGACACACGAAGCGAGTGGACCATGCAGACGAAATTCTCATTTTGGATGTTCGGGTTAAAAAGTTGAGAAGGGATCTCATTGCTTAGCAAAATACGCTCAACACCAGTTTACAGTCGGAAATAGCCAGTCTGCAATCACAATGTTTGGATCCCAATCTCAAAATCGATTCCGAACTGAAAACTCTGTTGAAAAATTACGTCGACGTGCCTTCATTTGATAATGTTCAAAATATACAATTGAGCCTGGAATCCGCGTAGTAACGATTTATTTAAATTACAACAGTTTAAACCAAAGATTTTGAAAAATTGAAACTTGAAATTGAAGAGCGAACTTCCAACGTTGAAAAAAATTTGTCAAAACTTCAAAACTCGAAAAACATTATAGATGCAGAACAGTTACATGACGCCATCTCTAAATTACGCGAGAAATATTCCACGATCGAAGAGAAGGAAATTCACAAAACTCTCGAAGAAATTAAAAATAAATTACAAATTTTGGAAGATACCATCAAGAATTTACCTTCGTGGGACGAATTGCAAATTATCAGCAAAATCGTTGCAAACATAAAAATTCAATTGGAGGCGTACCACGATTTCGAACACATTCACATTGCTACACTTCAGGCATCTTTGGGGTTGATTAACGAAGAGATTAAAAATATTCATACTCAAGAAAGTGTGTTGACAAGTATTCAAGACACGTAAACTACGGTTCAGCAGAAGATTGATTATTTAGAAAATTAGTAAATGTAACCTTTGTCACATTTTCTTCACGTATTGGACAAAATACAGCGGCATCTTGAAACATTACTGAAACGGTTAGAAACCAAAGAGACGAACACGGAACAGATTCGAGATGAAATTTCTTCGCTTCGCGACAAGGTTTCCACGTTACCGACATCTCAGAGCGTGAACGATCACCATGTGCAATTTACCGAGATGAGAAACATCATAAACGATCTTACCGAGAAGAGTTCAAAATTGAATTTAGTTGAATATCTTCAGCAGATAGTCGCCAACGTCAGAGAACATGTTAGCGTTCTCGAAACAAATGCTGCTTCTCAGGAATCTGCCTTAGGCTCATTCGGAGCCAGGTTGCAAGTATTGAACGAAAACTACAAGCAATTGAATGTCGAAGTAAAAATAAAACGTCGTTTTCGTCTATAATGGATACCATCGTCGAGTATTTGTTGCCCATAAAAAATAAACTTTGACACGTTCACAGCAATCTCGTCGCCGTCGATACTAAAATTACCAAGTTGTTCACCTTGCAAGCTAACGAAATGAACAGCATACCGAATTAGCAAAGAACTTCCAAGTTCGTTGAAGGCAACAAGTTGTACATGTTTCATCCCCACCTCCCATATCACAGATTTTTAATCGACGGCATATAGAACTTTATCAATCTGTGTATTGGGCACATGGAAAACAGCTGGCTATTCCAACGATGACGTTAATAAGTAAGCAGAAAATATTCCCTTGACGTACTGAAACGAAACTCGTTCGGTATATGAAATACACAAAGACGAGGACCTTACCATTTTTGATGTGGTCGCTGGAGATAAACTTTTTTTCAAAATACCAGCTAAGTGGCACCTTCGAAACATCCAATCATTTTAGTCATTCCCTTCAAACGTAATATCGCGCTCAATGTCAAGGCAAGCTATAGTTGAAGAGTTGCACATACCTGCACGTCGCAATTACAAACGTTTAGCTGTAGTAACAAAAGGAATTGATGATTTGTGGCAAAGTGATATGATTGAAATGAGTACAGGATATGCCTTAGGCTCATTCGGAGCCAGGTTGCAAGTATTGAACGAAAACTACAAGCAATTGAATGTCGAAGTAAAAATAAAACGTCGTTTTCGTCTATAATGGATACCATCGTCGAATATTTGTTGCCCATAAAAAATAAACTTTGACACGTTCACAGCAATCTCGTCGCCGTCGATACTAAAATTACCAAGTTGTTCACCTTGCAAGCTAACGAAATGAACAGCATACCGAATTAGCAAAGAACTTCCAAGTTCGTTGAAGGCAACAAGTTGTACATGTTTCATCCCCACCGCCCATATCACAGATTTTTAATCGACGGCATATAGAACTTTATCAATCTGTGTATTGGGCACATGGAAAACAGCTGGCTATTCCAACGATGACGTTAATAAGTAAGCAGAAAATATTCCCTTGACGTACTGAAACGAAACTCGTTCTGTATATGAAATACACAAAGACGAGGACCTTACCATTTTTGATGTGGTCGCTGGAGATAAACTTTTTTTTCAAAATACCAGCTAAGTGGCACCTTCGAAACATCCAATCATTTTAGTCATTCCCTTCAAACGTAATATCGCGCTCAATGTCAAGGCAAGCTATAGTTGAAGAGTTGCACATACCTGCACGTCGCAATTACAAACGTTTAGCTGTAGTAACAAAAGGAATTGATGATTTGTGGCAAAGTGATATGATTGAAATGAGTACAGGATATGTAAGAAATTTACAGAAAATCAACAAAGGCAACAAGTACCTCCTGACCGTCATAGACAAATTTTCAAAATTTGCATGGGCTTTACCTCTAAAATCAAAAACTGGAATATGCGTGGTCAAAGCATACAAAACCATTTTCGATGAAAGTGGTAGACCTCCTTGATTTCTTCAAACGGATAACGGAAAATAATTTTACACTTCGATTTTCAGACAGTTTATTCAAAAACATGACATTCAGCATTATTTGACTTTCAGCCATATCAAAGATAGCATAGTTGAACGTTTTAATCGAACCTTGAAAACGCGCATGTGGATACGATTCACGATTTAGGGAAATTACAAGTGGGTCGACATTCTTCCGGAACTCGTTGACGATTACAATCACATGGTTTGCAGCTCGATATTCATGAAACCGGCCGACGTTACTAAATTTGACGAGAGACGTTTAATTTCTAGAGTTCATTGTAGAAAGTACCGTCCCACGACCAAGAAATCAAAATTGAAAGTTGGAGATCAGGTGAGAATCAGCAAATTGAAACACACGTTCGAGAAGGGATTCACAAACATTGGAGTTCGGAACTTTTTACCGTAGTTCGATTTCTACCTGGAAACCGTAACACATATATAATAAAGGATAGTGGCTATGAAATTTTGAAAGAAAGGTTTTACGAAGAGGAAGTCTCTAAAACAAAATACCCAAACACGTACCTCATCCAGAATGTATTGCGCAGAAAAAAACCTGTTTGTCAAATGACTGGGACTTCCGAAAAAGAGTTGGTTCAATGCAAACGAAGTGATTCAGTGACAACGTGGAACGTAGTGAAGCGTCTACCAGATTTAAAATGTCAAACTAAATAAAGAACGGCTAGTTGCTACCCGATAACATTTGTTGTCTAATAGTAGGTCGTTCCGATTGTGGAAAAGGGCCTCCCCCGATGGCGAAATGGTAACGTCGTTGCCTTGTAATCAAGGGGTTCCAGGTTCGATACCCGGTGGAGGCACAAGTGGTTCTGATCCCACTTTAAACTGTAGGTTCAGTCCCGATTAACCTTTCTGTGCATAAAGTGGACTTAAAACAACAAATCAATCAATCAAACTGATTGTGAAAAAACCACGTTACTGGTGGACAATTTTCTCCTCCCACCGAATTGGTTAGACTGGAAGAACATACACCTGTACTGTTCTCGAAAGATTTGGAGCAACCGAAATATCAGCAACTTATTAATTTGTACGAGGGACTGAACATAGCAACTTTCGAATCGGAAATAAAACCACTCGACAGCTGTCGTGGTCTTCGACGAAGTAATTTTAGAAAATGAAAATGAAATTCGCAACTTTTTCACTCAAGGTCGTGACAGGAGGATGGATGGCTTTTACCTAGCTTAAACTTTTTGCAAAATTCCACAGCAGTTACTACGCGACAACGCTAATTTCATGTGATTGTTTCGTCAAGATCGCACCAACCTCAAGCACGTCTACGACGACTAAGTGCGCGAAGATTTAAACTCCAAAGAATTTTCGAAATTCTGCTCTTCTTGTTGGAACTGTGAAGATTTTGGATTAGCTAATATCGACATGAGTCGTAAACCCAATGACGGATAATTCAGATACAAAATCAACGATTTTGTAACGTCACACGACCTTTAAAGAAACCCCATATTTTAAAAAAAATTACATAACGAAAATTCGAAGACGACAATCTTAAGCTGCGCAATTACCTCGCGAAACGATTCAAAGATTGGAAATCCGAGAATCGTGGATTCTACGAAGAGAGCAAGCGCGAAGGCGAACCCATCATCGATGCCATCAGCAGTGTTGGTAAGGAGATTAAAATGTCACAGAACGGAATAAGGATCTCATCACGGAACTCGTACCTCTTGCCCCTCGAAACTACGAAAATTATCCTCCGACGTCTCTTTCTAGTATTCACACTTCTCGATCTCAGGCAACCGCCGAAACGTCAAGCCATAGGAAGCACTTCATTTTATTCGGATAAGACTGAGTTGGGTACGTTGGAGAGAGATTACCTGAGTGCCGCGAAATTCGACAAGGATGAGGTGTTCGGATTGTACCCGAGCATGAAAACTAACGAAAGATTGATTTGGAAAAATGGGAAATCGAATGTCACGTTCGAGGAAGACGACTTAAAAATCAATTTAGGCGAAAAAGATAGTTGGTTCAAGTACCTAGGTACTGTTGTACTTTGGGAACTCATCACCGAAAAATATCAAAGATTACACTTACGGCGATTATCAAAGTTACACGGACATTTTAATATTGTCGGATGGTCTGTACCAAAATAACGACGCTTCTTAGAATCGAGTGAAATCCAGCAGCAGAGAGAAATACAGTAATTTTATCAAACTTATTTGGAACGATATAAAAAGTGGAAGTGGTGTCAAACGCTACAACTCGTTACCGAAGGAATTCGTTTGGTTTGACGACGTCCGAAAACTGGTGGATCGTTTACTTGTCATAACAGGCGAAGTGAATGCAGGCAACCGTAATTTTTACAACGATAAAGTAGGAATCGTGGACATGATCAGCTCCAAACTCTCCAACTTCATAGTGAACGACAGTAAAGGAATTGGGTAACTGATCGAAATCATCAACACTCTAAAATCGAAATTTTGGAACTTGACAGAAAGCAAGGGCCTCGTGAAAGACATTATAAACAAATTACCGTTCGAAATGCGTATTCCAGGTTATCACTACTGCGGACCGGGAACCAAACTCGAACAACTTTTAGAAAAAGGAGACAGGGGAGTGAATCCGTTGGATGCAGCATGCAAAGATCAAGACATTGCTTACAATGTACACATCGATCTAGATGCACGTCACGAAGCAGATACGAAATTAGAACATGCTGCTTTTGGAAATTTCATGAGCAGGGACGCTTCTCTAGGAGAATCATCGCTATGAACACGAATCGAAAATTGGGATGGGGATTGTAAATAAAAAAAAACATCTACCAGATCACAGACACATTTTTTTCTTTCCCATAATATATAGAAGTAACACTTCGCAAAAAGAATGACAACCTGTATAACAGAATTAACACTCGAATTGTTGAATAAAATATTTACGTTCACGTTCGATGGAGGTGAAGTAGATGTAAAAAAACTCATCGACTTGTGCAAAGTAACCCCAGAATTTCGATCACTGTGCGAGACGATTCTCTTGAACCACCTCCGAATAATAAGCAGAATATAATATTCCGATCCCAAGACTCTTTTTCGTGCTGCAAAGAAAAAAATACATGATAAATTGGACGAACTTCACAAGGGGAGGCAGGGGAGGAGACGATATACAGACGATTGATATGAGTAAAGCGCGAAAACAGAAAATATTACCAATCACATGATAGCATTAGGAGAATTAGATTTTTTCTTCGGTATATAAATAACACTCCGTGAAAAAAGAAAAAACTCAACAGAATTGTTTTATTCCATATATAAATAACACCACGTGAAAAATAATAATAAAAAGAACTAAAGGTAAAGGTAAAAGGTAAAGTGTTCCCCTGTGCATAGCACCACGCCATGAAGGCGTATAGGGGGTGTGGGGGTAACGCCCCACACTTTCTTGATCCGGTCGTGAGTGGGGGTGATGTGATCAGCATCACGCCCCTGACCGCCTTTACCCCCCAGGGTTTCCCCCAGGTACCCATGCTATTCGACGCTGGGTGGGCGCCGTGGCCGCTTCCACAGTTAGAAAAGTTCCCGGATTTGAACCGGCCGGGGATCGAACCCGGGACCTTGAGCATGGTAGTCAGACGTGTTACCGACTGAGCCACCGCGGCCACTGCAGAAGCTTATCATGAATGAACAATCACTAGACGCTCGAGCATTGAAACAATTGCTAAATTCATCAGTCGAGTATATAAAAATTCAGGAATTGGAAGTGGCAAACCTTACACGATAACTTCATGCAAAATTGTAGAAAGCCAGTATTTTCACGAAGTGCGTCTATTGATCGACGGTCCATATAGCCTATTTTTACCAGATCGATATGCTAACATATTATCTGATCAGAAGCTATTTATTTTAATTGAGAATAAAACTCGAATCGTATACAAGCGGAGAAAGGATCTTCCTGGTAACAAATCGAAGCATTTAATAGAATTTATTTAATCTTAGATCACAGACACAAAAAAATCATAAATAACACACCTGCGAAAAAAATTTCAAAGATCTACCAAAAGAAAAATCTACGAGATTACAGAGAGAAAAAAATTCCCACAATATATAAATAACAAACCGTCAAAATAAAAATAACAAAATCTCATAGACCTAGCAAAAAAAAACGACGAGATCACAGAGACAAAAAAATTCGCAGAATATATAAATAATATACGGTCCAAATAAAAATAACAAAACTCATAGATCTAGCGAAAAAAAATCTACGAGATCACAGACAAAAGGAATTTCCCACTATAAATAAATAACAAACCGTCAAAATAAAAATAACAAAAACTCATAGACCTAGCGGAAAAAGAATCTACGAGATCACAGAGTCAAAAAATTTCCCAGGATATATAAATAACATAGTGTCAAAATAAAAATAACAAAACTCACAGATCTATCGAAAAAATCTACGAAATCACAGAGACAAAAAAATATCACGCTGAGTGAGACCCTGGTAAAGGTAAAGTGCTCCCCTGTGCTTAGCACCACGCCATGAAGGCGTATAGGGGATGTGGGGGTAACGCCCCACCCTTTCTTGATCCGGTCGTGAGTGTGGGTGATGTGATCAGCATCACATCCCTGACCGCATTTATCACCAAGTGTTTCCCCAGGTACCCATGTTATTCGACGCTGGGTGGGAGCCGGGGCCGCTTCCATTGTTAGAAAAGTTCCCGGATTTGAACCGGCCGGTGTTCGAACCCGGGACCTTTAGCATGGTAGTCAGACGCGTTACCGACTGAGCCACCGCGGCCACCTCAGTGAGACCCTGTATATATATATATATATATATATATATATATAACATAGCATCATCATGTGTCGTTTACTAAGTACCGTGCTCGAATCTAAAAACTTTGGAGTGCCCTCGACGGGTTACTCACAAAGAAACGTTCCTGCTTGTCCAAAGGTCACGTAATTAAATTGTTGCTCAGCACTTCTTAATTGATAAGATTGCAGCGTTCGAGGAGAAAGACACAAACGGGAGGTTTCAAATTGAGCATTCCAACAATTCTAGCGGCTTTGGGTGCAGTGGGAAGTTTGGCAGGTGGAAGTTCAGTAATCGATAAGACCATAATCGACACGAAAAAGACCAAGGCGGAATTGAAAGAACAGAAACGTCACAACCGGGAAATGGAGAAGAAAGGTAAAGGCGTCAAAGATTGGAAGAAGTTTAAAAAAAGAAGCACTCAGTATCTGCGACATTGAATCTCTGATCGAACCATTGGGAATCAAACACTTCAGAGGAGTTTTCATGTCAGATTCTTTACTCTCCACAGCAAGGAAAAGAGAGTGTGGAGTCTTCAACTTGGACAATTACGAAAATCCAGGCACGCACTGGATATGTTATCTCAAAAATTTAAAAGCGTTCGTTTTCGATTCGTTCGGAGGTGTTCCTCGGTCGACGTTACCGAAATATCTCAAAGGTTCCTCTACTACAAAAACGAAAGAATCCAAGGTTTCGAAGAAGTGAACTGCGGTCACCTTTGCGTTTCCATGCTCGCATTCATGTCGCGAATAAATAACCAATCGATTCGAGATTTGCAGAAAGAATTGTGGAACCTGAAACATCATTGGAGTGTTCCATCTCACGAGCGAGATATCTGTCTTGACATTCACGTTGCACAACACCATAAAAGTCGGAAACCAAACAACGAGCATAACACAGGTTAGTACAAGTTGTCCACTTTGCAAGCCGAATTACCGGGAGAAGTACTTCGGTACTGAGCCGCAGTGGCTCAGTCGGTAACGCGTCTGACAACCAAGCTAAAGGTCCTGGGTTCGATCCCCGGCCGGTTCAAATCCGGGAACTTTTCTAACGATGGAAGCCACCCCGGCGCCCACCCAGCGTCGAATAACATGGCTACCTGGGGAAAACCCTGGGGGTAAAGGCGGTCAGGGGGGGGTGATGTTGATCACATCACCCCCACTCACGACCGGATCTAGAAAGTGTGGGGCGTTACCCCCACACTCTCTATACGTCTTCATAGCGTGGTGCTATGCACAGGGGAGCATTTTACTTTTTTTAGTATTTCTCTCTCAAAGTTCCGTTACTCACAGAGTGGAGATGGTGTCCGCAACAGAAACCGTGGATCTGGGAACCATCGGAGAGCTTTTGGGTTCCGGGACAACGTCAAACTCGAACCTGGCATAAAACTCTTCGGTGCTAAATTTCCTAAATTTGTAGCTATCGAAACTTTGAACTTACACTGTAACGTGGCGGAAGACATGATCACGAAAGCAGTTAATATCGGATGTCACAAACAAACTGAAATTATAGCAACCTTTAAACCGAATTCGGAATTCATCGAACCGTTCAACTTCACGCCAACATCTCCGATTTACTTTCCCATATGTCGCAACAGAATCGACCAGATCGTGGTGACACACGAAAAAGGTGAGACTGTGGATTTCGCAAGAGCAACGTCAACGGCCATCGTGAATATAAATATATAAATAACACATCGTAAAAAATGGAGCAAATCGAAAGTTATGGATTGCAATCTTTCCCTCACATGCGTCGCACTTTCACTAATCTCAACTAACCGAACCGGGAAATCGAGTTCGACGACGTAGGGGACGGATTCCTTCATCCTCACAGATCGGACCTTTACGTTCAATTCGATGTGGCGAAAAAAGAAAGCGGACATGCATTCCCGCCCAACGCAAATTTAAAACTCGTGGACAAATTCGTGCCCTACCTGTTGTCTCAGGTCGAAGTCCGAAAACACGGAACGGTCATCGATAGAGTCGATTATGCAGGCATCACTTCCACGGTTGTGGTAACTTTGAAATTATCGAAAACGGATGTAGCTTACTACCAAGCAGAAGGAGTCGAAAGGGAAAAGAAAATATCAACAAGAAGTCACACGGTACTGTTTCCCATGCGTCTGCTTCCAGGTTTCTTCTCGGATTACAAGGAGATCATGTGGAAAGGCGTTTTGAGAATCACTTTTCGTAGATCCTTGAACGACAACAACGTCTTGATGAGATACAGTAACTTGGGTCCGGACGGGATAACTCAGCTCCCAAACACATTACCCGAAGCATCAAAATGCGTGATTCAGACAATCGAATTAAGTTTGCCGGTTGTAGAATACGAAACGAATTACGCTCTCAAGTACTAACCGGAAATCTTGACAAATCCGCAGGTGCCCGGTCAGTTTTACAGTTACCAGTTCGTGCAGAAACCCGCTTCCGGTAATCATTACGAGTTCGACGTCACGACGCAGTTCAACAACATGTTCGACATGCCAGATTTCGTCGTCGTGCTTTTTCAGACTGGGAGAGACAACGACCAGCAAAAAGATTCCAGCCAGTTCGACAACTGCAACATCAATAACACATACCTCAAAAACGGAAGGAACGAAGTTTTTCCGCGCGAGACGTACAAGACGATTTTCTCAAATTATAAGAAACTTAATCCGCTTACAAAACAGTGACCAAGGGAAACGTGGACGTATACTACACACCCAGCGAATTCAAGGCGTACAGGCCTATGTTCGTATCAACACGTCGAAGAAAAGACAAGTGGTGGTCAACGATCGCACCAACTATAAGATAGTGTGCGAATTTCAGGATGCCATCTCCGACGACACCGTCTGCAGCGTCATCCTGGTGGCGGAGAAATCTTTCGTACAAGATGTGAAGAACGAAAAAGTAACGGAACAGTTTTAAAAACTAACGCAAGTAGAAAAGTTTTCGTTCATATCATTTGTAGAAAGTACTATATTACAAAAGTACTATATTACAAAAATCGTAAAATCGCGACCGTATCTCGGAAATCCTCCCTGTCGAAATATTTGAACTGTTTTTTTTTTTCAAGTCCACCCGCGTTGAAAACCTAAACTTGCGAAAAACATAGGGAGATTTCTACGGTGTAGAGTACGCTTACGAAATACGTCGTAGACGAATGTAGACCCTTTGAGGGTCTTCGAGATTCAAACAACGCGAAAAATCAAAAAAATTACATCATGTAAGATTACTCTGAGGGCCCTCGAGATTCAAACATAACGTGAAAAATAAAAAAAAAAATACATCGTAGAAAATTACTCTGAGGGTCCTTCTTACATATGATGAAATTCTTACTTATGATTGGTTTGAAACAAGACTTTTATACTGCTGCAAATGTAGGTAAAAGCGTCCAGCTCCTACCGTTTCACCTACTACACAAGTAGGGGCCTACCCCATGGCGCAGTGGTAGCGTCATTGCCTTGTAATCAAGGGGTCCCGGGTTCGATACCCGGTGAAGGCACAAGTGGTTCGGATCCCACTTTAAACTGTAGGTCTAGTCCCGATTAGCCTTACTGTGCATAAAGTGGACTTAAAACACCAACTCAACAACAACAAGTAGGTCAAAGCTCATAGCGTTTACAACTACTCGTGAACGATAGTAAAAAAATATTATAGGTTAAGTTATATCACGTACGATCGGAAGAAAAAAATACGTAACAAAAAAATAACACTTGCAGGTTAACTTAGCCCGTAAAAGGTCCTAAAAAAATTATAGTCGTGGCATACCTACAAAGTATGGGGTGGAAAAAACCGAGTCGAGGTGAAAATTGTACTGGAACGTTCTCGAACGCCATACAATCCACAAAAAAATTGTCATAATATGATACAATTGAGGTTAAATGCATAGAAATAGGGGATACCTACTACGTATGCCGCAGAAACAATCAATATATACTACTAACTCTATATCGAAATAATCATTTGCTAATATATCATATATGGTGGCAGTATTCAGCTTATCAAATTTAATACGATAGATATTACTCCCAGTAAATATTTTTATCTCACCCTTGTTGTCGGGATTTATGGTAATTTGCATTTTCTCACCTATGGGGAATTTGTAATAATTTGGTTTTCTATTAAAATTAAAAAATATTTTACTGGTATCATCATTATATTCTGTTAGGATACTGTTCAAGTTGATAATTAGTAGTCCCCCCTGGAAAATGGAAGTCAACCACAAATTATATATTTCACACATATAATTTCATTTCAGCCACAATAATAAGTGTTTATTAATGCACGAACATGATAAATTCAAATGTAAGCAATGTTTTTTAAGGGAACATTGGGGAAAATGTGGCTTATTTGCCCCCTGGAAAAAACTTCCTTGCCCCTCCATGGCAAGTGGACGCGGTGGCTCAGTCGGTAACGCGTCTGACAACCATGCTCAAGGTCCCGGGTTCGATCCCCGGCCGGTTCAAATCCGGGAACTTTTCTAACAGTGGAAGCGCCCCGGCGCCCACCCAGCGTCGAATGACATGGGTACCTGGGGGAAACCCTGGGGGGTAAAGGCGGTCAGGGGCGTGATGCTGACCACATCACCCCCACTCACGACCGGATCAAGAAAGTGTGGGGCGTTACACCCACACCCCCTATACGCCTTCATGACGTGGTGCTATGCGCAGGGGAACACTTTACCTTTTTTTTGCCCCTCCCTGGAAAAAATCCTGCTGACGTCCATGCCAGTGCTGTCGATTATCATCTCCACTTGTCGCTTCGATCTGAAGTCTCCTTGAAGAGGGTCAGGGGAAGAATTCTGACGGAGGCGACAAGCGACAGTGTGCTTCCACATCGACAAGAGACACGGGTCCCTTTGTCTTCTAGACTAGAACATTCACCGCCCGTACACGACAACAAGTGGAGGCGTCACGATGCACAACATTGATAAAATAGCACGTTTGAGTGACACAACCAAGCGACATGCAATATTTGCAGCTTACCGTGCTGTATCAGTTCGAAACGTTGCATTGATTACCGAGGCTTGTCGCTTGTCGCGTTACGCTTCGGTATGGAATCTGCTTAAACGGTAGGCGACTAGCGACATGAAGATTTTATACCGAAGCGGTAAGCGACAAGCGACATTAGACCATTCAATATAAGGCAAAACATTGACCGCGCATGAGCGAACAAAAGTACGAAGCGACATGATGCACGGTATTAACAAGACTGGCCAATCAGAGCAACACGCAAGCTACAAGCGACACCTGCATCTTGTTGTGTCGCTTCTGTTCGAAAGGTTCAATTCATTACTGCTGTTTCGCTTCCAATGGACACGTGTTGGTTGTCGCTTTCGTGTGAAATCTTCCTTACAAAGCAAAAAAGTTGCAAACGACAAACGACACTCGACACTCGACAAGCGACACGGAGAATTCACACAGAAGTTGCAAACGGCAAGCGACACTAGCACAGTTAGTTAAAATTCAAACATTCACCGCGCATGAGCTAACAAGAGCACGGTATTGAGAAAACTGCCTAATCAGAGAGACACATGCAACTTGTCCTGTCGCTTTCTGAATTCTGGTTTGCAAGTTAAGCGTGTCACGTGCCGCTCGCCTCTGAAAGCTACACCAAGCCATTGTTTTATTCAATTCTCCCCAGGGTAGTAAGAGAATGCTTATACAAATACAGTCTCCGCAGATCATTTCGAAGCCACTCATTATATTTTTGAAACTCTATTTGCTGTGCATATTCAGCGTGCACTATAATCTACTGAAGCGGCCCTAACGAATTATTCGCTGGAACTAATCACTTTAATCATCGTTGTGAAGGGTCACTCGCAATAGAATCGTTACGATTTTATCTCTGTGGTTGAGAACAGAATTTGGAGACTAGAGTCGACAAAAAATATTTCTGTTGGAGTTATTAGATTGGGGGAGGAAGGTGGCCCTTCAGATGGCTGTTCCATGTAGACTGTACATTTGAACAAAACGAGCAAAGGAAAAGTAACTTATTTAATTTCTTTGCAAAATGAATTAAGTGTTAATTTACCAGAAGTCCAGTACAGTAAAACTATCCAAGTATATAATGGTGTGAGTATTAATCGAGTAATGTAAAAGTATATAGGATAAACCCGAGAAAGTATGAGCCCCCCTCAGGCAGATTTGGCTACACTTAAAACTAGCTCAAGATGTGCATATGAGCTTATTGCTCAAGTGTGGTACTCTATCTAACCCAAGATTTTTGTAAAAATGCCCTCGGGAATTTCCAGTGAAAGTATGACCCCCCTCAGATTGATTTGCCTACACTTACAAAAGCTACATCTGCCAGATTGTTGTCCATAAGCTTGTCAAAAATATGCCCCTCTTGATATTGTTTGGCCCACACTTAAAACTAGGGCAAAAATGCTCATAAGAGCCACCTACAACCACACACACCTACACATATTTACTTCCGGTCCACTTCCGGTCCACTTCCGGTTCACTTCCGGTCCATTTCCGGTTTACCCACTTCCGGTCCACTTCCGGCCCACTTGTGGCCTACTTCTGGTTTATTTATATTGCATCATGTTGTGCAACAAATTATTATCCAATATTATGCAATAAATTATAAGGCAAGAGCTCTTGCATCATGTTGTGCAACAAATTACACTGGTCTACAAAAAAAATATTTGTGAATGTTACAAGAACAAAACAAGCTGTTTCTAGAAGTTGCTGAGCCCCTAAATGCAGATCTGATTTCAGAATTTCACCATAAGGCTCAGATTTCCTGTAAAAATGTATTTTGTATTTTCCTACCTTAGGCTATGTTCTATATGTATTGGTCGAAAGGACTTGCTTTCACAAAAGTGCTACAAACGTAAAAGGTAATAAATCTGTGTCAGTATACAAAGGAATGAAGTAAATGAGTAACATGAAAGTGTATAAACATACCTAAAAATGTTTCCTTCCCGATTTCCTACAAAACTTTGCCTCAAGAACATCTCTTCGTAAGGTCCAGTAGTCGGACAGCATTGCGGCACTCCATTTGCCTTGATACCACTTTTCCATTAGAGCAATGTCTTGGTGAAACCGTTCACCGAGTTCGTCACTAACAGCACCAAGGTTAGTTGGGAAGAAGTCCAGGTGATCATTCAAGAAATGTAATTTTAGAGACATGTTGCATCCCATACGTTGGTATGATCTAATTAGTCCATGTACAATATCGCGATACTTCTCTGCTTTATGGTTGCCTAAAAAGTTTTTACATACACTTGTAAAATACAACCATGCCATTATTTCAACATCTGTTAATTGTTGAATGAAATTCTCGTCATTCATCAATTCCCTTATTTGAGGCCCTACGAATATTCTTTCTTTAATTTTCGCATCGCTGATTCTTGGGAATTTCTGTTGCAAGTACATGAATCCACGTGAAGTTCTGTCCATGGCTTTCACAAAGTTTTTAATTAGTCCCAATTTTATGTGCAGAGGAGGGAAATACACATTTTTGGGGTCAACAAGAGGAGTGTTTGCCACATTCTTCTGTCCAGGCACTAATTCACTACGAAGAGGCCATTTTTTCCCACGACAGTGATTTTTTCTGTCTCTGCTGTCCCACTCGCATACGAAGCAGCAATGGTTTGTGTACCCAAGCTGCATGCCAAGCAGAATTGTAATTACCTTCAGATCTCCGCATATATTCCGTTTGTATTTCTCATATTGGATATTTGTCAGAAGCTGTTTCAAGTTCTCATACGTCTCCTTCATTTTAAGAGCATGAGCAATTGGTACTGATGGGAATTTATTTCCATTATGGAGAAGTACAGCTTTCATACTAACTTTGCTGGAATCAATGAAAAGACGCCAATCGTGTGAACTGTATTCATGGCCAAGCCAATCCATAACGTATGAGATGTCATTACAAAAAACCATGTCTCCTTCGTGGGAGAAATATTCTGAGAAAATAGTATGGCGGTCACGAAAAAAAAAAAACTTTCATATCGCAAGTGAGGAGATTCCAACATTTCAGTCGATAAGCTAAAAGTTCAGACTGTTGTTTAGACAAATTTAAATCCCACGTAATATCGTTCAGATACCCTTGTGACAATAACTGTGGCTCCATTGATGAACCGGACACTTTAAATGTTGGGTCGGCAGTTTCTTCACCTCTTGCACTTTCTTCTCCGTGTTGGTCACGACAATCATCTTCACTCACAGTCACATTCTCAGGAGGCTTTGGTACCGGCAATTCTTCATTGTGACATACAGGTCTCACGACTGATAGTAAATTTGGGTACTGCACAGTGTTCCTTGTTTTCGACTTGTTCGGGCATGACTCATCGACAGTGTTGCCATGCCTCTCTCTTATTCACAATTTGGTTTGTTGCAATTTGAGGAAGGTCCCTGGCCTTAGGAACGTGTTGGTCATTCTATGGTCATATAATGACTGTTATTCAACAATATCTGTAGAGTAAATATAGGTTAAGCCACAGCCCAATAGGCAGAATTTTCATGAATTGCATTAGGTACAGGTTAGCGTATAACAAGAAAACTGAGCCCGATAGGAAAAAACTGATTTCATTTTCGAATTCAGCACCATCGACTTACCATAGAACACCATTCACAGTCCTTGTAACAAATTTCATGTTGACCAGTGTTATTATCCAATATTATGCAATAAATTATAAGGCAAGACTCTTGCATCATGTGCAACAAATTATTACCCAATATTATGCAACAAATTATAAGGCAAAAGTTCTTGCATCATGTTGTGCAACAAATTATTACCCAATATTATGCAACAAATTATGATGCAAGAGCTTTTGCATTACATATCAGTTAGTATTGTAAGAGTGGTTGAAGAGTACAGATGTGTTGTTGCAGTGCTCCCCATATTTTTTAAAAAAACACAAAAATATAGCAGATTTGTATAAATTGAATTATAGGTTTATTATTCATATCAAACATATTTCTAATATATTGAACAAAGGGTTTATATCTGCCCCAGTTTGTTAAACATGACACATGGTATTAGGTCATTGCCTTTCTAGGACATGCCTGTGTAGACATGTATTTGTGGTGGCTTAGTGCTTCTGTAGATTAATACTTATTCTACCTTTGTGCATGTAGGCTATCAGCTTTATACAACCTGTCATAGTTTTATTAAGTATAGAGTTTTGATTTGAACCCCAAGAAATTTTATATAATAAACCAACAACAAAGCCAAAAATATTAAGACACTAAGTATATACACTAAATATACAAAGCACACTGCTGAACCCAACTGATATTTTTTATTAAGTATAAAGTTTTGATTTGGACCCCAAGAAATTTTATATAATAAACCAACAACAAAAATGCCAAATCAAAAATATTGTAATCAATGCAATAAGAATATATCCAGCCCCAATTGGGATAAGCACGAAAAGAATTGTGATCCAGAAAAATGCAGAACACCCACAAAAATATGCCCAAAATGCCATAGAAAATATAGCATGGAATATTTCACATATAAACATATGGGTACTTGTTCTGCACAGTCATCAATATTGCCCCCACAACCATCTACATCTGGTCTGAAAAGGAAGCTTGAAACACCTGTTAATGCTAGAGCAACAAAGCAGCCACGCTATGCATCACCCATCCATAGCAGTTTTGTTGGCCAACTTAGGGATCACCGTTTTGTACCAGAGCCAAGATGTGATATTAAGAATTTTTTGAACAGTATAAATCCTGATGTGCAGGCAAGTCTAAATGCACAAAATGGCTCTTATAAGCTTTCCCTCAAATTGTTTACACAATATAAGAAACCAAATGGCACAAAATTTACACATCCCCACATAACAGAAACTGTAGCTATATATTCAAATACAAATTCAGACAAAATAATAAGCAGTTTGATAGATCAATTGAATATTAAACATTCTGAATTTGGTGCAAAAGAATCGGGTTGGAGCCTATGTGGATCTCCACACAAGTTAAATATTAATATTTCTGAATTCAGCCCATTACAAGGATCTACATATGTGCCTTTACCTGCCAATATTAAAAACAAAAGAGCCGTGGTTAACATAGAAAATAATGATGAGAAATGCTTTTTGCGGTGTATTTTAGCTGCTTTGTTTCCAGTTTTAAGGTATCCTGAAAGAATAAGTTATTATAAACAACATGAACATGATTTTGATGATGCTATGGAGGGCTTAGAATATCCAATGTCTGTTCAGAATATTGATAAATTTGAAAAAAAGGGCAGGGATATCAATGGTAAACAATTATCTATTAATGTTTTTATTTGTTCTACTGGTGTTTTCAATTGATTGATAGCACCTCTCAGAATCAGTACACTTCATGATGATGATGCTGTTGCAATTGATCTGCTCTTAATTGAAGGGGATGACACACATCATTACACTCTGATACACAGTCTTGAAGCTTTATTCAGAAAACAACAAGGCAAATCCAATACAATATTCAAGTTGTGTAGAAGATGTTTGACTATATTTGATGGTAAAAAAATAATAAATGGGGTTTGTGAAGTGAATGCAGAAATTGCTAAAAACAAGTTACTTGAGTATCTGAAATATTGTGGCAACCATAAACCTGTTCATATGGTTATGCCTAATCCAAGTGAAAATGCCAAATTCAAAAAAATTGAAGCCTTGTTGGAACACCCAGCATATATAGTGTGTAATTTTGAATCAAACCTCAAACCCCTTGCATTATGCAGCCCAGATCCTGATGAATCTTCAATTACATCATACCAGTTACATGAGCCTTCTAGATTTTATTATCTTGTTGTACAGGATGGTGTTGTTAGTGAAGAATATTTATACATGGGACCAGATGCCATCAAATAATTTGCACATATAATAGAAAATAAATGCCATGACATAGCATTTAATATCTTATTAAAATCAAAACCCATGATGCCTTTAACAGAGGATCAGATTGAAGATTTCAACAATGCAGAAAAATGCCCGGTATGTGATTCTGAATTTTCAGATACAAATATCAAGGTGCATCACCATTCTCATACAGATGGTAAATTCAAAATGGCCCTGTGTAATAGCTGCAATATTAAGATCCAGAGACCAAAATGTGTCGCTATATTTTGCTATGGTGCATCTAATTATGATTTTCATCATTTGATCAGGTACGAGGGGTTTGACAAGCAGAATTTAAATATTTTAGTAGAAAATGATGAGAAATATATTGCTATTAGCAAGATAATTAAAGTTAATGGTGTTCCTATTCACTTAAGATTTCTTGATTCCTACAGAATTCTGTCCGCTAGCCTGGCTATGCTGGCCAGTCAATTATCTGATGATCAATTCAAAATCACATGTGCTTTGTTTCCAAATCAGGACCTGAAATTAATTAGGCGGAAGGGTGTATACCCAAATGACTATGTTACAGATTTTTCTAAATTTGATGAGTGTTCTCTGCCACCACAACAAGCAGTCTACAGTAAACTCAGGGCATTCGGAATCACTGATGATTATTATCACCATGCTCAGTTGATGTGGAACAATTTAAAATGCCAGACATTTGGTGATTATCATAAGCCATATTTAAAACTTGACGTGACCCTCTTAGCTGATATACTTCAGTCGTTTAGAAAATCATCGATGGAAAATTATAAGCTGGATCCAATGTATTTCAACAGTGCTCCAGTCCTAGCATGGTCTGCAATGTTTTTAAACACTAAAATGCAGTTGGATCTCATTCAGGACCAGGACATGTATCTGTTTATGGAACAATGTATAAGAGGAGGCATGGCGCAATGTTCTCAGAGATATGCCAGAGCTAACAACAAATATATTCCTGATTATGATCCAGCACTGCCATCAAATTATATACTGTATGTAGATGCCAACAGACTGTATGGTTATGCTATGATGGATAAGCTGCCATATGTAGGGCTTGAGTGGGTTGAAGATTTCAATATTGAAGATCTTTAGAATTTTGATGACAGTGACTATGGCCTGTTCTTAGAGGTTGATCTGACAATTCCTGATGATTTACACAACAAATTTTCTGATCTGCCCCCAATTCCTGAGGTTAAGTGTTCACCTGGCTCTAAACAGAAGAAGCTAATGATGACTCTAGAGCCAAAACAGGATTATGTCATATATTACAAAAACCTCCAGTTCCTAATGAATCATGGTGTTCAAGTGACCAAAGTTGGCAAAGTCTTAAGGTTCAGGCACTCAAGATGGTTGAAGCCATATATTGATACAAACACAGAGCTTCGAACATCTGCAGTAAGCAAATTTGATAAAACTTTGTTTAAATTGATGGTCAATTCAGTGTATGGCAAAACCACAAAAAATGTCAGAAAACATACTGATGTTAAATTAATTACTGACCCCAGCCGGAGCAAAAAATTGATTGCAAAGCCTAATTTCAACTACTGAAGAATTTATGATGAAAATATGGCACTCTTCAACATGAAAAAACAAAGATTAAGTTTGATAAGCCTATTTATGTAGGGGCTGTGATATTAGAATTGGCCAAATTACACATGTTAAAATTGTATTATGATGTGCTGAAGCCTATTTATGGTGATTGTGTAAAACTGATGTACATGAACACAGATAGCTTTATTCTTGATATTCAGACAGAAGATGTTTATCAAGGTATGTCACAGCCTGCATTGCTTGAATATTTTGATACCAGTGAACATACAAAAATTCAACACCACAACAAAAAGGTGCCTGGCAAGTTAAAAGATGAGACACTTGGTGATGTTATTGTGGCATTTGCTGGGTTAAGGGCCAAGATGTACAGTTTTGAAACATGTAATGGTGCTGGTGCAAAAAAAAACCAAGGGCATTGGTAGAGTAACTGTTGACAAAGAGCTCCAATTTGAAGATTACAAAAATTGTCTCAAAACCCAGAGTTTAACCAGAACATCAGAATGCAGAATTCAGAGTGTGGATCACTTGTTGACTACAAATATTGTAAGAAAAGTGGCTCTGGACCCACATGATGATAAGAGATGCATTTTTTCATGTGGCATACATACTCTACCATGGGGGCATTGTGATTTGAAAAGTGGCAAACAATGCCCAAATACCGAGCATGATTTGAAATAAATAACCATGCCTATGAACCTATTTGGGTTAAAAAAACAGGCTATTATGGACCTGCCAACACCAGCACCCTCTTCTGATATACAATCTATGATATCTAAACTAAGTGGTTTGTTAATTATTCATCTGAACAGCATACTTACAGATGTTGATGATGAAACAGGTAAAACATTGTACATATTTAATAATAATTTAAATCATTACCAATTACCTGTAGGTGGTCAAATACAATTTATTACAACCCCCGAGGGTAATGTCAAAATTTCAGTAGGGAGAAATATTTATAGAATTAAGCATTCAAACATGATTTCTGGCACTGTATATACTGTTTCTGCCGGTGACTGCTTATATATTGAGGTCCCGGGATCCTATGACAAGCTTATACCTTTTTTATAGAATTAAGAATTAGATATTTTATAATAAATAACCACTAAAAAAATGCCTAATGATATATTTGGCCATACAAAGCATGAAGATCACAGTGATGAAATTCTGATGCTTGATGTCAGAGTCAAAAAATTAAGAAGTGATTTACAAGCTTTACAAACCACACTCAATGCCAGTCTTCAACTAGAAATTACAAATTTACAATCACAATGCATGGACCCTCTTCTTAAAATTGACTCAGAACTCAAATTGCTGCTTCAAAAATATACTGGCTTGGCCACATTAGATAATTTTCAAAATTTAGAGGAAGCTGTAGCAGCTCTTCAAGCCAAATTTAAGACTCAGGCTACCAACTATGAGCAATTGAAACAACAATTGGAAGAGCAGATAAATAATGTCCAGACACAGCTCCAAAAAATTGTCCAAAGCATAAAATCACATGGGAGTGATTTCCACTCTAAAAGAACAGATTCAATCATTACAGATACCTAATCTGGACCCCTTGAACAATGCCATAGCTGAGGTTAAAGAAAAAATTGAGGCACTTGAAAATTTTATGAACAACTTGCCATCTTCTGATGCTTTGAGTGCTATAACTCGGAGTGTTGCCAACATCAAGCTGTAGCTTGAAACATATGAAGATTTTGGAAAAAATCAGAGTACCATAAGCAATCTTGAGGGTACAATAGCAGCAGTGCAAAGTGATCTGACAAATGTACAAGAAACTCTAGAATCTCGCCTGCATGGTATTGTAGATACCCTTGTCAGTGTCCAGCAACAGATCACCAAACTTGAAAACCTCAACACTGAATCTGAGCTATCTCATTTTCATCACTTGATCGATGATATCCAAACAAAGCTTGAAATTTTACAACAATCAACACCTACTCAGGCAGACATAACCCTGCTCCAAGATGCTATGCAAAATGTGGCTGATGCTTCTGAATTAAATAATGTGAAATTGGCACTTGAATCTTTGCAAAATAGTGTATCAAACATGCCTACATCACAGGAACTTAAAAATATTAAGAGAGCTGTGAATCGCATATTGAAATCAGAAGATATCAAGAATATCCAGACAGAGATCAAACAACTTACTCAGACAGTGGCCACTCTACCAACTAATCAACATATTAATGAACTGCATGCCCTGTTTGAGGATATCAGAACACAAGTCCATGATCTTACTTCTCAAAATTCAAAATTGGCAGTTGTTGAAAATTTACAGCAAATTGTAGCTAATATCAAGCAACAGTTTCTTGTATTGTTGCACAATCTCTTGAAGCTGGGTGGCAAAAACAGACAGAGGATTTGCTTGGTTGGATTCCATGGTCCCTAGCTGTTGCTTGATATTAGCTACAATTTGCTGTAAATTTTCAGAAGAAGACTTACCGGGAATACATGTCCCAGGACCCGGGATCAGAGCCCCGAAGACCCTCTACAGTGGAATTAACGTATCCTGATCGTTCAGTGCGCGTTAAACGTCCAGCATTACGCCAGACGACTCTCCCTGAATTTCATCCGGACTTAGCGTTTGAAGATCCACCCGCCATGGCGACCGTGCAAGAACTTCAAGCTACTGTGGCCCAGCTACAAGCCCAGATGACTCTTTTGCGAGAAGAGCTTCAAACTCAACGAGCTTCAGACAACACTCCCAAATTCAACGTGGAGGACGCTTTACAGTTGCTGCAGACCAAGATTTCCGATCCGTCGACACCGACACGTGATCTCATCGAAGCCAAGCATCTTCTCCTCGAGAATAAATTTCTCGCTCAGATGACGCCTGAAGATAAAACGTTTTTCTACGACCGGCTTCGAACCCTCAGCATAGCATTTATGCGCGGCTGGCGTGTTGCAGCACACAATGCCTCTACCAGTGTTGTCCGTGGACTCGACATTGTCGAGCCCCCTCCAGCTCCCATATATCAACGAGCGCCCCCGACCAGAGGACGGGGCCGCAAGCCCTTTCGGGCGCCGGCTAAGAAAGAGACCAATCAGTAGGGCCCTTCTTAGACCGGCTCCACCTGGCCCTCCTGACCGTATGTTACCCGTCGAAGTGTTTGATCAATTAGCCCGCGAGGCCAATTGGGTAATTGAAGTGCAACCCGAGGATATTGAAGAGGGCTGGGATTTTTGGCGACCTTTGGTTCAGGAACTTAGTGATATGATCCACGCTCCCCCTGATGGGGACGAAGATCATGATGATGATCAAGGAAGTGAACATGATTCCACCGACACCGAAAGTGACCAGGAAACCGACAGTGTTAGGCTTATGGTGACCCAACGGCTGCGCGGCCCGAAATATCCTACTGTGTGTTTTCAACCACCTGGATTAATTCCTACGGCCCCCCTGTTGACCCATATACCGCCGCAAGCATGTAACATGCGGCTACGGCGTACAAAAATAGGCTTACTGCCTACTGTGCTTCAAATGTGCAACGCTGGAATATTGGAATCGTGTGAACAAGTGTACAATTCCTTCCCCCTTTTTCTGGTACCTAAACCAGAGAAGGAATCTTATCGTGTTATTTACGATTGCAGTGACTGGACCAAAGTGTACCCGAAGCTTCCATTTCGGCTTCCTTCGCCCTATATGTTACAGGATTTACCACAGGATCACACCCATATGCTAAAAGTTGATTTACGGGACGGTTTCTACCATTTGAAACTCGCCCCAGTGCTTAGTCAATACTTCGGCGTGTACTGTGCAGGTAAAAGGTTCCGTTTTAAGTGCTTACCAATGGGTTGGACATTGGCCCCCTTTTACATGCAAACTTTTACTGATATGTATATGCAACAGATTGCCGACCAATTTTCAGTGTTAGCGGCAACCTACTATGATGATATTTTATTCATTGGTCGACCAGAGAATCTGACCCTCATTCCACAACGTCTGCTAGACGATGGTTTAGCACTCAATGATACAAAATCAGTGCTTATTCCTACGCAAGAGGTTATCTATCTCGGCACCATGGTCAACTTAGCGACCATGACAGTCACAGTGCTTCCCAAATACCTGCCGCTCATTCGAACAATTCCGCGCAAAGCATTACGCTTTAGACGTGTGCGACAAGTGCTTGCAGGATTTCTCACATGGGTGGTACCAACCACAACCCTGTCTCATCCCCTTACTTATGCCATACTTATGGATAGAGAATCGTGGGCGATTTCACTCATGAAAAAGGCACGGTCGCTACCTTTCCACCTCAAACCCTCATGGCAAGTTTCTCGTATCGTTTACAGTGATGCCACCCCTGGACAAATTGCAGCAGTAAATAGTGAAGGTGTGCTTCTGTTTCAACTTCCGTTGCAACCAGAATGGCCAATTTTCGAGGCGGAATTTTTGGCGGTCTTAGGCGCCCTCATTTGTGACTGGGACCAACCAGCTCTTTTGTATTGTGACAATCAAGCAGTTGTTGCATGCTTAACAAGACGAGTGTGTCATGTTCCTCAATTACTGTATTTAGCACATGTAGTGTATACCTCTGTAAAATTTCATGTATTATATGTTCCAAGTGATGATAATAAAGCGGATGCTCCCTCGAGAGATCCGATCAGTTAAACCGCAGCCAATCTGCGGCTCCGCTGTGGTCACGTGATCCCAGCGTACCAGCCACAGCGGAGCTCAGTTTGGAGAATTCAGCGGAGCTCAGTTTGGAGAATTCAGCGGAGCTGATGGGACGCTCTCTTGGCGAGCTAAGAATTTCATCACTGTGATCTTCATGCTTTATATGGCCAAATATATCATTAGGCATTTTTTTAGTGGTTATTTATTATAAAATATCTAATTCTTAATTCTATAAAAAAGGTATAAACTTGTCATAGGATCCCGGGACCTCAATATATAAGCAGTCACCGGCAGAAACAGTATATACAGTGCCAGAAATCATGTTTGAATGCTTAATTCTATAAATATTTCTCCCTACTGAAATTTTGACATTACCCTCAGGGGTTGTAATAAATTGTAATTGACCACCTACAGGTAATTGGTAATGATTTAAATTATTATTAAATGTGTACAATGTTTTACCTGTTTCATCATCAACATCTGTAAGTATGCTGTTCAGATGAATAATTAACAAACCACTTAGTTTAGATATCATAGATTGTATATCAGAAGAGGGGGCTGGTGTTGGCAGGTCCATAATAGCCTGTTTTTTTAACCCAAATAGGTTCATAGGCATGTTTATTTATTTCAAATCATGCTCTGTATTTGGGCATTGTTTGCCACTTTTCAAATCACAATGCCCCCATGGTAGAGTATGTATGCCACATGACAAAATGCATCTCTTATCATCATGTGGGTCCAGAGCCACTTTTCTTACAACATTTGTAGTCAACAAGTGATCCACACTCTGAATTCTGCATTCTGATGTTCTGGTTAAACTCTGGGTTTTGAGACAATTTTTATAATCTTCAAATTGGAGCTCTTTGTCAACAGTTACTCTACCAATGCCCTTGGTTTTTTTTGCACCAGCACCATTACATGTTTCAAAACTGTACATCTTGGCCCTTAACCCAGCAAATGCCACAATAACATCACCAAGTGTCTCATCTTTTAACTTGCCAGGCACCTTTTTGTTGTATGTGGCCGCGGTGGCTCAGTCGGTAACGCGTCTGACTACCATGCTCAAGGTCCCGGGTTCGATCCCCGGCCGGTTCAAATCCGGGAACTTTTCTAACGGTGGAAGCGGCCCCGGCGCCTACCCAGCGTCGAATAACATGGGTACCTGGGGGAAACCCTGGGGGGTAAAGGCGGTCAGGGGCGTGATGCTGATTACATCACCCCCAATCACGACCGGATCAAGAAAGTGTGGGGCGTTACCCCCACACCCCCTATACGCCTTCAAGGCGTGGTGCTATGCACAGGGGAACACTTTACCTTTTTACCTTTTTGTTGTGGTGTTGAATTTTTGTATGTTCACTGGTATCAAAATATTCAAGCAATGCAGGCTGTGACATACCTTGATAAACATCTTCTGTCTGAATATCAAGAATAAAGCTATCTGTGTCCATGTACATCAGTTTTACACAATCACCATAAATAGGCTTCAGCACATCATAATACAATTTTAACATGTGTAATTTGGCCAATTCTAATATCACAGCCCCTACATAAATAGGCTTATCAAACTTAATCTTTGTTTTTTCATGTTGAAGAGTGCCATATTTTCATCATAAATTCTTCTGTAGTTGAAATTAGGCTTTGCAATCAATTTTTTGCTCCGGCTGGGGTCAGTAATTAATTTAACATCAGTAATAGGTCTGCTCTGTGGGGGTGTCTAAAGACATCCCCTACATGAAGATCAACCTCAATCTCTGTGTTGGGTTGATTTAAATTTGCCAAGGTCCTCCTGTTTGGGGGGAGTGATTGTAGCTCATAACTCTCAATATTTTCCATTTTTTTGTATGTATTTTTATTTAAATATTAATCTCTATGATGGCAGTTGTTGTGGCTCCAGCAAAATCAACTAATTCTTCTTTTTCATTAGTGACCATCAACTCAATATAATCTATTTTATTATGGCACACAGGAAAATATAATGTTGGTGATGGAGTGTAGATGATTGGCTCCATGAATTCAGAGTTAGGTTTGAATGTTGCAATGATTCCAGTTTGTTTGTGAGGGCCTATGCCATTTGATTTGGTGATCATACCCTCGGCCACATTACAGTGAATATTCAGAGTTTCTATGGCTAAGAATTTAGGTATATTAATAGCAGTGTGTTTAATGGCTGGTTCTAGTTTTGTGTTGTTCTCAAAGGCTAACAGCTCTCCTATAGTACCCAGATCCACTGTCTCTGTAGCAGATACAATTTCTACTCTGTGAGTTACAGAATTTTGAGTTAACACTATACCTCTGGGTAACTGAGCATTTAGAGTAGACAGATTATACTGCCCTGGAGTGAAGGCAATTTTTTGATCACCAACTGCAATTGTATTGTTGTGGTGTGTAATATTAGGGATCAAGTACATGCCATAAAATGCTCTGAGAGCTATTGTTTTGGGATACACTATATCATCATGTAATCTAAGTTTCAATATTGAATTTTGGCTGGTGAGATGGAATACTCCCATTATGTTTCAGACACCACAAGGCCTTTTGAAAATCTTCAATTGATGGTTTATTTATTTGAGACATATATCTAATAACAGATAAACACAGATGTCCACAATTAACATCTTTGAAATTTTGAGCACGGGCATTATTGTAATAAATATTAGTTGATTTTAGATATTTTACTAAATTTTCAGGTGGAATACCTCCAAATGAAGCAAACACAAATGCCTCATCTTTTAAATATTTAAGATAACAGATCCAGTGAGTGCCCTGATTTTTGTACTTATCCAAATTAACTATGCCACACTCCTTGTTGAGTGGTTGTTCTGGTAAAGAATCAGACATGTACACACCTCTAAAATTTGTGATGCCCAGTGGCTTGATTAAAGCTTCAATATCTTGGTTTGTAAGCGGCTCTTGTTTTTTTTTAAACTTATTCATGGCTCTCTTAAGACCTTTGCCTTGTTTTTCCATAGCCAGATTATGGCGCTTCATTTCATCTAATTCTGCCTTATTCTTTTTGGCATCTATTACTGTTTTTGCTATAGAAGCTGATCCCCCAGCCAAGCTCCCCACAGCCCCTAAAGCTGCTAAGATGGCCGGGATACTAAATATAAAGCCACCTATATGTGATTTTTTCCTGGAATGCTGTAATTTTTTAATTGGGGGTACTAAGTAACAATTTCATACCATGGCCCTTGGCAAGACAAGAATTTTTTTTCTTGCGCTGCTTTTTGGTTAAAAGACTATCAATAGTTTTAAGAGATTTAAGGCCTGCATACGGTATCTGATACATAACACCCTTGGCCTTCATTGTAGGTTTATTATATATATATTCTGGGTTTACATAGCTTAATTAAGTGGCTTAAATTTATTTAATCTATCACAACCCCCACCCCAGTTTTTGTTTGGTGTTCATAGCTATGGTGGTCCCCAATGCTGCTATTCTCTCACTTAAAGAAGCATCTTTGCTTACAAATCTACCAAATGCAGCCTCATCTAATTTCTTGTCTGCAACATGTCTCCTGTTAAGATCAGTATGTGTGTTGTATGCTATGTCATGGTCTCTACAAGCAGCATCTAGGGGATTAACACCAGGATCACCTCTGTTTAATCTATGGTCTAGTTTTGTGCCTGGACCACAATACGGATAGCCTGGAATGTGTAGTTCAAATGGCAGCTTGTTTATGATGTCATTAACCAGCCTCCGACCCTCAGAGGTATTCCAAAATTTAGGTGGTAGAGTATTAATAATTTTTATAAGATATCCAATGCCCTTAGTGTCATTCACTATAAAATTAGACAATTTGGTGCTTATCATGTGCATAATTCCAACTTTTTCATTGTAAAAATTGTGGTTGCCAGCATTTTCTTCCCCAGCTATCACCAGCAACCTATCTACAAGTTTCCTGACATCATCAACCCACACAAATTCTTTAGGCAGGGTGTTGTATTGTTTGATTTAACTACCAGTCTTTTTCTGTGACCATATGGGCTTGATTAAGTTGTTGTATTTTGCTCCACTGCTAGACTTGACTCTTTTTTGTGTGGGATCATTGTTCTGGTATAGAGCATCTGATTTTATTAATATTTTTTTGTAATGCTCATAATCTTGATCTGTATAGCTGCCAGGTCTCTTCCTAGTCATCAGTTCCCACAATCCAGGTGTGCCGGGATACTTAACAAAACCACCTCTTTCTCCAAGATGAGATTCTGAATATACAATTAGATCATCTCCCATAAATGTTACTCTAAAATTGCCAATTCTATATATGATGCTACCATCACGCTCTGTTTCAGCATATAAGCCAAAGACCTCATCTTTGTTGTCTTTAGGTGTGCTTAAATATTTTGGAGCAAGAAGACCCAATTCAATAGGATCCTGACTAGCTTCAATTCTTCGAGGAGGAACAGGACTAGGTGTATGAATACTAGAAAGTGGGGTGATTGGATAATCTAATATGTTCCTAGCAGCTACAGGTACAAGCTCTGTGATCAAATTTTGATTTTGCTCTGTAACAGTTTTGATATGTTTACCTAATTCACTAATAGCATCAATAATAGGTTGTTCTGTTTGCTTGTGTTTTTGATAGATTCCTCGGTTCTGTGATTTCCATCCCTTAAATCTTTTTACAAGATAATCTCTTAATTTAAGATCATCAATAATTGGCCTTTTCATGGTTATTTATATATGTTTAAATGTCTAGAAAATTGTTGATTTTATTTCTGTATTTGCCACTATTGGGTTTCCTTGTCATATCAATTGTGACAAACCCATAGCTGTCCTGGTTCCAGCACCTACTGCAAAACTTAGAAAAATCATTGTAGCTCAAGTCCCCACCTACATATTCATCATGTATGTGTTTGAGGTTGGTATGATCTTGATGAAACACACATATAAAATTGCTGTTGTCTCGGATCAGCTGCTTCCGAATTTAGAAAAAGTATGTGCCAGGTAGAAGCAATCTATGTTTTTGTGTCGGCCCTGTGTAAAAAAATTCTAACCTTGTTTTGATTATCCAGTATAATGTCATCAAACAAAACAACAGAGTTATCAAGACATTCATGGAGTGGCTTAACATCTGGTTCAATTCAAGAATTACTGTATGTTGAGGATTCTCGATTAGGCCAGTTATTTCTTTTTCTGCTGTAAGCAATCTACTTGTTACAGATTCAAGGTGCTCATTGATAGTCCTAACAACATCATCATGGCCTGGCTTGATCTTTATGCCCACAACAAGTTTTTTGTATTCTTGCACAATCTCTTGAAGCTGGGTGGCAAAAACAGACAAAGCATTTGCTTGATTGGATTCCATGGTTGAATTGGATTCTTGAATTGTACAGTATCCCCAACAAAGAATATGATTCACCATTTACACCAGGTGGCAAAATATATATGCTGTCCCCTGCACAATTTTATTACCAGTTTTTTGTTGGGGGCACACTAAGACCAATCAAGATCAAATATTGGCTACAACCACAGGCACACCACTACCCTACCTTATCAATAACAAATGCTGACAACAAATCAAAAATCACCAGTGTAGAGTTAAAAGATTTTACAGATCCAAATACATTAGAGGCATCTTATGCTGAAGATGATGGCTCTCTTGAATTTAATATACAAATAGGAGACAAATTATATTTAGAAAATCCTGTAGTATCAGCTGCTGAACATCCTACAGTTGCATTAGTCTTGTTTACATACTATGTCTAGACAAATTATTGTTGATGAATTACACAGACAAGCCAGACATAATTATAAGAGACTGCCAGTAGTTACAAAAGGCATAGATGATTTATGGCAGTGTGACTTGGTTGAGATGGCAAGTGGACAGCTGAAATACTTAGACAAGATCAACAAGGGCTACAAGTATCTACTCACTGTCATAGATACATTTTCAAAATTTGCCTGGGCTGTGCCACTCAAATCCAAGACTGGAAAATGTGTTACAGAAGCCTTCAGGACAATCATCAATCAGAGTGGAAGATCACCGCGCTATTTGCAAACAGATAATGGCAAAGAATTCTATAATTCTGTGTTCCAACAATTTTTTAAAAGCCAGTCAATACAACATTACTCGAGTTACAGTGATCTCAAGGCCTCTATTGTAGAGAGATTCAACAAAACCCTAAAAAATCATATGTATAAACAATTTACACTTCATGGTAATTATAAATGGCTCAGTATCCTACCAGAACTTTTAGATAGATATAACAACTCGGTCCATTCCACAATCAACATGAAACCCTCTGAGGTAAATTCATCTGATGAGCAAAAATTGATCAGTACTGTTTATTATCCTAGATACCAGCCAACAACAAGAAAAGCCAAATACAAGTTTGGTGATCAAGTAAGAATCAGCAAATATAAGCACTTATTCAAAAGAGGATTTACCAGAAACTGGAGTACTGAATTATTTACAGTGGTTCAAGTTAAACCTGGGACCCCTAACACATATATAATAAAAGATCACCGAGGAGAAATTCTCAAATTCAGGTTTTATGAAGAAGAACTCAGCAAAACTAAGCAGCCTGACACATATCTCATAGAAAAAATCATCCGCAGAAAAGGCAACAAGATACTTGTCAAATGGCTAGGACTCCCAGAACACAGCTGGATCGAGGCAGACAAAGTGATACTATGAACACCTGGGATTTTATAAAAAGACTGCCAGAGCCTGAACAACAGATTAAGAGAAATGGCAAGCTGCTGCATGATAATATTAGATGTCTTATTGTTGGGCCATCGGCTTTTGGTAAAACTACACTAATGATTGATAATTTCTTATTGGCACCCAACTGGTTAGACTGGAAAAACAAGCATTTGTATGTCTTCTCTAAGAGCTCGGAACAATTAAAATATCAGCAGCTGATGAAGCTATATGATGGACTGGATATAGCCACTTTTGAACCAGATGTTAAGCCACTCCATGAATGTCTTGATAACTCTGTTGTTTTGTTTGATGACATTATACTGGATAATCAAAACAAGGTTAGAATTTTTTTACACAGGGCCGACACAAAAACATAGATTGCTTCTACCTGGCACATACTTTTTCTAAATTCGGAAGCAGCTGATCCGAGACAACAGCAATTTTATATGTGTGTTTCATCAAGATCATACCAACCTCAAACACATACATGATGAATATGTAGGTGGGGACTTGAGCTACAATGATTTTTCTAAGTTTTGCAGTAGGTGCTGGAACCAGGACAGCTATGGGTTTGTCACAATGGATATGACAAGGAAACCCAATAGTGGCAAATACAGAAATAAAATCAACAATTTTCTAGACATTGAAACATATATAAATAACCATGAAAAGGCCAATTATTGATGATCTTAAATTAAGAGATTATCTTGTAAAAAGATTTAAGGGATGGAAATCACAGAACCGAGGAATCTATCAAAAACACAAGCAAACAGAACAACCTATTATTGATGCTATTAGTGAATTAGGTAAACATATCAAAACTGTTACAGAGCAAAATCAAAATTTGATCACAGAGCTTGTACCTGTAGCTGCTAGGAACATATTAGATTATCCAATCACCCCACTTTCTAGTATTCATACACCTAGTCCTGTTCCTCCTCGAAGAATTGAAGCTAGTCAGGATCCTATTGAATTGGGTCTTCTTGCTCCAAAATATTTAAGCACACCTAAAGACAACAAAGATGAGGTCTTTGGCTTATATGCTGAAACCGAGCGTGATGGTAGCATCATATATAGAATTGGCAATTTTAGAGTAACATTTATGGGAGATGATCTAATTGTATATTCAGAATCTCATCTTGGAGAAAGAGTTGGTTTTGTTAAGTATCCCGGCACACCTGGATTGTGGGAACTGATGACTAGGAAGAGACCTGGCAGCTATACAGATCAAGATTATGAGCGTTACAAAGAAATATTAATAAAATCAGATGCTCTATACCAGAACAATGATCCCACACAAAAAAGAGTCAAGTCTAGCAGTGGAGCAAAATACAACAACTTAATCAAGCCCATATGGTCACAGAAAAAGACTGGTAGTGGAATCAAACAATACAACACCCTGCCTAAAGAATTTGTGTGGGTTGATGATGTCAGGAAACTTGTAGATAGGTTGCTGGTGATAGCTGGGGAAGAAAATGCTGGCAACCACAATTTTTACAATGAAAAAGTTGGAACTATGCACATGATAAGCACCAAATTGTCTAATTTTATAGTGAATGACACTAAGGGCATTGGATATCTTATAAAAATTATTAATACTCTACCACCTAAATTTTGGAATACCTCTGAGGGTCGGAGGCTGGTTAATGACATCATAAACAAGCTGCCATTTGAACTACACATTCCAGGCTATCCGTATTGTGGTCCAGGCACAAACCTAGACCATAGATTAAACAGAGGTGATCCTGGTGTTAATCCCCTAGATGCTGCTTGTAGAGACCATGACATAGCATACAACACACATACTGATCTAAACAGGAGACATGTTGCAGACAAGAAATTAGAAGAGGCTGCATTTGGTAGATTTGTAAGCAAAGATGCTTCTTTAAGTGAGAGAATAGCAGCATTGGGGACCACCATAGCTATGAACACCAAACAAAAACTGGGGTGGGGGTTGTGATAGATTAAATAAATTTAAGCCACTTAATTAAGCTATGTAAACCCAGAATATATATATAATAAACCTACAATGAAGGCCAAGGGTGTTATGTATCAGATACCGTATGCAGGCCTTAAATCTCTTAAAACTATTGATAGTCTTTTAACCAAAAAGCAGCGCAAGAAAAAAAATTCTTGTCTTGCCAAGGGCCATGGTATGAAATTGTTACTTAGTACCCCCCAATGAAAAAATTACAGCATTCCAGGAAAAAATCACATATAGGTGGCTTTATATTTAGTATCCCGGCCATCTTAGCAGCTTTAGGGGCTGTGGGGAGCTTGGCTGGGGGATCAGCTTCTATAGCAAAAACAGTAATAGATGCCAAAAAGAATAAGGCAGAATTAGATGAAATGAAGCGCCATAATCTGGCTATGGAAAAACAAGGCAAAGGTCTTAAGAGAGCCATAATAAGTTTAAAAAAATCAAGAGCCGCTTACAAACCAAGATATTGAAGCTTTAATCAAGCCACTGGGCATCACAAATTTTAGAGGTGTGTACATGTCTGATTCTTTACCAGAACAACCACTCAACAAGGAGTGTGGCATAGTTAATTTGGATAAGTACAAAAATCAGGGCACTCACTGGATCTGTTATCTTAAATATTTAAAAGATGAGGCATTTCTGTTTGCTTCATTTGGAGGTATTCCACCTGAAAATTTAGTAAAATATCTAAAATCAACTAATCTTTATTACAATAATGCCCGTGCTCAAAATTTCAAAGATGTTAATTGTGGACATCTGTGTTTATCTGTTCTTAGATATCTGTCTCAAATAAATAAACCATCAATTGAAGATTTTCAAAAGGCCTTGTGGTGTCTGAAACATAATGGGAGTATTCCATCTCACCAGCCAAAATTCAATATTGAAACTTAGATTACATGATGATATAGTGTATCCCAAAACAATAGCTCTCAGAGCATTTTATGGCATGTACTTGATCCCTAATATTACACACCACAACAATACAATTGCAGTTGGTGATCAAAAAATTGTCTTCACTCCAGGGCAGTATAATCTGTCCACTCTAAATGCTCAGTTACCCAGAGGTATAGTGTTAACTCAAAATTCTGTAACTCACAGAGTAGAAATTGTATCTGCTACGGAGACAGTGGATCTGGGTACTATAGGAGAGCTGTTAGGCTTTGAGAACAACACAAAACTAGAACCAGCCATTAAACACACTGCTATTAATATACCTAAATTCTTAGCCATAGAAACTCTGAATATTCACTGTAATGTGGCCGAGGGTATGATCACCAAATCAAATGGCATAGGCCCTCACAAACAAACTGGAATCATTGCAACATTCGAACCTAACTCTGAATTCATGGAGCCAATCATCTACACTCCATCACCAACATTATATTTTCCTGTGTGCCATAATAAAATAGATTATATTGAGTTGATGGTCACTAATGAAAAAGAAGAATTAGTTGATTTTGCTGGAGCCACAACAACTGCCATCATAGAGATTAATATTTAAATAAAAATACATACAAAAAAATGGAAAATATTGAGAGTTATGAGCTACAATCACTCCCCCCAAACAGGAGGACCTTGGCAAATTTAAATCAACCCAACACAGAGATTGAGGTTGATCTTCATGTAGGGGATGTCTTTAGACACCCCCACAGAGCAGACCTATACATCAAATTTGATGTTGTAAAGCTCGATGGTACAGATTATCCGGCAAATTCAAATATAAGATTGGTAGACAATTTTGTGCCACATCTGTTCTCTGAAATTGAGATCAGAAAACATGGTGTTGTTATAAACAGGGTAGATTACCCTGGCATTAACTCTACAGCTTTGGGCACACTAAAATTATCCAAAACCGAGGCCTCATACTGCAAAATAGGTGGATTTGAAGCTGGTGATAAAATTATATCTAAAAGCCACACAGTGCTGTTCCCCATGCGCCTGTTGCCAGGATTCTTCTCAGATTACAAATATATTATGTGGAAGGGTGGTTTAAGAATCACATTTAGAAGAGCTGCCAATGATAATAATGCTTTGATGAGGTACAGTACATTAAATTCCACTGGGGCAGCTCTGCCTAATACCCTACCTGATGAGGGCAAGTGCATTATTCAGACTATGGAGCTAAGAATTCCAGTAGTTGAATATGAAGCCAGTTATGCTCTTAAATACAAAGCAGATATAATAAAAAATCCACGGGTGCCTTTACAATTTTATACATATCAATTTGTACAGAAGCCTGCCACTGGTAGCTATTATGAGTTTGATGCTACAAATTCATTCTCCAGTATACAATATGACATGCCAGATTTTGTGGTGGTACTGTTTCAGACTGGAAGACACAATAATCAGGAAAAAAATTCAAGTAAATTTGATAACTGCAACATCAAAAACATATATCTTAAAAATGGCAGAAATGAGGTGTTTCCTAGAGAAAATTATAATTTAAACATGTCCAAGGATGATTTCCTCAAATTATATGAAGCATTTACAGCATACAAAAGGGTCACTACTGGCAATACTGACATGTTTTACACACCAGATGAATTTAAAACACAGAGACCCATGTTTGTCATCAACACCTCAGAAAGAAAACAAGTTGTGGTTAATGAGAGGACAAACATTAAAATTATCTGTGAATTCCATGATACACTCCCTGATGACACCATATGTAGTGTTATTCTTATAGGTGAAAAATCATATGTTTATGATGTAAGAAATGAGAGAGTCACAGAGCAATTCTAGAAAGTCTCTGCATATTACACTGTCTTAGTACTAGATATGCAAGTTGCGCCTGGTGCCCAGTTGAACTTAAACCGGAAGTGGACCGGAAGTGGACCTGAAGTAAATATGTGTAGGTGTGGGTGGGTGTGGGTGGGTGTAGGTGGCTCTTATGAGCATTTTTGCCCTAGTTTTAAGTGTGGGCAAAACAATATCAAGAGGGGCATATTTTTGACAAGCTTATGGACAACAATCTGGCAGATGTAGCTTTTGTAAGTGTAGGCAAATCAATCTGAGGGGGGTCATCATTTCACGGGAAATTCCCGAGGGCATTTTTACAAAAATCTTGGGTTAAACAGAGTACCACACTTGAGCAATAAGCTCATATGCACATCTTGAGCTAGTTTTAAGTGTAGCCAAATCTGCCTGAGGGGGGTCTCATACTTTCTCGGGTTTATCCTATATACTTTTACACTACTTAATCGACATTTTAATTAAACCTTTCTTCACAAACTGATTCAAAATTGAATAGGGCAGTGGTTCCCAAAGTGTGCTCCGCGGCGCCCCGGGGTGCGATAATTTCACTGAAATGCCACTTACTTGTTAGACTACAGATGGTTTTAGATATGATTGTTTCAAACAGTTGTTCATTTAGTCCTTGTTACATAAACAATGTTTCTGAATTTGAAATATGTGCTTATTTTTTAACTTAAGGCAAGCAACCTAACATCACTAACTTAGCATTGCAAGTTTTAGATAGGAATATGCCTACATTCTGACTTGGGCGCCGGGGAAAAATTTTGAAACTACAAAGTTTGGGATCCCCTGAAATAGGGTATAATTTTAATAATGAATGATTGACGTATATACTTGATGTGAAGCGTACAGAAATGTTTGTTTCGCGAATGGAGCGGACAAGAAAATGTTTTATAAATCTCATTTCTTGCAACCACCCAATTACAGTAACTGTTGATCACCTGACCTCTACTTCCACGTCACCCATGAAGTCTGCTGGTGCTTCTTTGCGTCCTAGCACCTGGACCACAAGCATTTCGTTCTCGCGCCTTTTTTACCGGACGCCCGGTCCTTTCTTACTTCGGTAGTTCTTCTCGCAGTCAAGTAGGAGGGGTACGAGTTCCACGTAAGGCCTCCCCAATGGCCCTGTCGACCTCCTTGGCGGAGTGGTTAGCACAGCGCGCTACGACGCCAGGGGTTCCGGGTTCGAGTCCCGGGTAAGGCACGGGTGTTTGTGTTTGTCCAAATGAGTAAAACTGAAAATTGAGAATAACCGAGAAATGAAAATCTTGAGAATATAATTAAAAAACCTGGATACTTCCGGTTAGGGGTATTCCTTAAAAAATGGCGTAGTGGTTACTTCGTCGCCTTGTAATCAAGGGGTCCCAGGTTCGATACCTGGTGGAGGCACTTGGTGGTTTGGATTCCACTTTAAACTGTAGGTCCAGTCCCGATTAGCCTTACTGTGCATAAAGCGGACTTAAAACACCAACTCAAATAAACGAGTTCCTCCTGCACCAAAAGCAAGCATACAGTCAAGAAGTTTAAATTTCGTATGTCTTCATGTCGTTACCCAGTCTCAAACGCAGGATAAAAAATAACACTTTTTACCACCTTGCTACCTCCATATCACAAACACGTCACCCTTGCAATACGCAACCACGATTAAGAAAGAGAAAAGAACTAACGTTCTCGAGGCTTAGTTATATTAGTTATATATATTAGTTATATTATTGGTAAATAAGCATATCGTACAGTCACGGACACTTCTGTGTTGTAGCAACACTATTAACTTTCAACGGAATCATTACTACCCAGAAGTATCCGTGACAGCACAACCCTAATCTGATGTTTGCGTTACATTTTTTTGGAATGGCGACTAAAAAACACTCATAACATGTCGCAATAAAATAAGTGTCTTCACCAAAGTGAGGTAGAGACGAACACACCATTATTCTGCACTGTTATCTCAAGAGTCCGATATTAGCAACATAGGGAGACATTTCTTAGTCACAAGAAATGCTTTCAATTAATTCTTATAAAAAGTAGACGGTGTCGTCTTGGCAGAACATAGACTCAAATACAAAAGCACAAGAAGCTAACTGTCTCAATTATATACGGTCTAGTTTTATTATTGTGTGTAGTTTTACCAACTAACCTTGAAAGAGACGTACACACGGAACATTTTCAACCAATGGCAGCACAAAACATACATACTAATACACAGCGACTTAGTACAACAAGCCTACGAGCATAAAATGAACAATCTTTATTTTATGGTGGTATTTTAAGACTTTAGACTTTAATGTTGTTGGAAAGGTGTAGAGTTCTTAATACAAAAAATACTAATAAATAATATGAATGTGAAACATGCAAGAGTAAAGTAAAGTGCATTAGAGCGTTGCATGGATGTAGTTGTAAGGAGCCACATATTATATCTCACTTAATGTTCCACTATTTTGGAACATTTCTTGATTTAGGGCAATTATTTGGAAAACATTGACCTTCGACGAAGCTGCTATGCCTCAGTCATCTGTAGAAGACAAAGAAAATCTCAGTCCGGATACGAGTGCATCAGCTCAATCTATGGTGTAAACTCGTTCTGACTCTTGTAATTGTTATTCGGTCCAGATTTGAAAGCACCACTGATGCAAGGCCTCTTGTTGAGTGAGCGTGTCATCCGTTTCTTTTCCTCCTTCCTAATTTATGATGGCGGGCCTCACGCAAAAAGTGCATAATTTTAAAGAATTGGAAGTTGCATGAACGTTTACTACACCCTAGCTGAGAAATGATGACTACTATTAATGTTGCAACAAAGTAATCATTGAGAAATTACAACATCTTGTAACTTGGATATCTAGAAAAGTATTACAAGAAAGTTTGAACATTGTATTTTTGACTTCATTAAAACGTGATGAAAAATGTAGGAACATTTTTATTAGATTCTCGTGTTTACAGTAAAAAATACAATTAATACCTGCTATTTAAAATATTCTGGCACAATATGTACTGGGCCTCCCCGATGGGGAAGTGGTAGCGTCGTCGCCTTGTAATCAAAGGGTCCAGGGTTAGATACACGGTGGAGGCACAAGTGCCTCGGATCCCACTTTAAACTGTAGGTCCAGTCCAATTTAGCCTTACTGTGCATAAAGTGGACTTAACCAACCACAATATGTACTATTTTGCGAACATGGGAGGTTGTTGAAAGGTTTCCAATATAGCTATTTTGTTCTTTGATTATTGGGCTGGTTTAAATAGAATTAGTGAAGGCAACGACAATAAGTGAAATATTCATTTCAGAATTAGACTGCAAGAATCACTAGCAGAGTTGTCTGTTTCAATTCGAATCGTGAGTGACCCAGCTGGTCGCTGGTGCCGAAGAGTCAGGAATCGTCTCAAGCAGACCTTCACTGAGCACACAGGCAACGAATTCGGTTTCTAATAAACTGACACTTATATATATACAAGACCAGGGACGTGACAGGGGATAGAGGGTTGGGACAAGATATACTTTGTTGAATTTGGACCAAATTGTATGTTTTTACCATGTATTTAGTAACAATTGATTTGCCCGCTCCTGATTCTAAACATTTGTTTCTATGGCCCGCAAGTCAATGTTATGCTTATTACTTTAAAGTTAGCACTCAGTTTTCCAAGAAATATATTTACTAAACGTTTCTTGCTCACTCCGACACGCACTGCGAACAGTTCTTAATAGTCACGTCCATCTCATTCTTATTGCCGCCTTTAAACCCCAGAGTTTCCTCCAGGTACCCACTTTATACGACGCTGGGTGGACGCCAGAGCTGCTTGAACAGGTGGAAAATTTTTCGGTTCTCCCCGCCTGGAGAACCTTATTAAGTCTTTGAATTATATTAATTGTATTGCGTCATCACCCAAATTTTGGAGCTCTCATCTAAGTTCGAACCCGGGACCGCACAAAATATTACGTGGGAGACCTTTTCATGGTAAGAGTATGATAATTACAATGGAATGAGAACCCAGGAGCTAGATATTCTGGCGCCCTAGTAGGAGAGTGACCATAATACTTTGACCCCAAAACGGGACATCCCAAGGAGATCAGTTGACCTCCTCCCCTCCTGAAAAATCAGTTAGGCCAAATTATAAAATTATTGTTATAATTAAAGTATCATTATTATTATTATTCTATTATTTGAAATATGATCTCCCGTTGTCAAAAGGTATTATTTATTTTAATCTCGGTGTGAATTACACAGTATTTCTGGTTCCTTCTGATTAACCTTTGATGTTAGCTCTACGCTGAAGTTGAGGAGTGCCAGAAGTATGTATCAGAACAATCAATCTTCTTGAGAGCGGCTTTATTTTTTACCAACCTTTGTAAATCTCCTTGAAAACCTTACCCCACACATCTGTTGCGAGATTTGCCATTTGAGTTTGTGGTTTGTGTCTTGTCCCAAGTCCATATGGAAACTGCATATACCCTTCTTAGGCATGCTTATGCACTGCTCTACAAATAACGGAACACACGCAAAACAATACAACTTTTTTTTTTATCATGAAATGTCTCAACTTTATGCTTGGTTTTCAAGCTAACACCTAGACTTTTATAAAAAGGGACAAATAAGGCGATAGCCAATATCAGCTCACTGCAGCGGTGCCATGTCGAAATCTCACACGGAAAAGAGACAGCGTGGTTGAGCGAAACGCCTTGTCACGGAAATAGGCAACGCCGCACGTCTGTGATTCGCTGGTGCTGTTCAGCCTTTCAAGGCCATATGCAGGAGATTTGACGAGCACTCTAATGAGTGAACTGTTGAAAAGAAGAGCGTGTCAAACAGCACGCTGCATTAAAATCAATAGGTTAGGTTACGATGAAATGTTGCACGCAGAATGAAGCAACAACTGTCTACAATTTATCACCACTGAAACTTAAATCTTGATAGTTATTTATATCTCGAGGGTAGCAGCTTCGATGACGTCAGTGTTCATTTTATGACGAGTAGATAAACAGGGATCAATGGCTACTACGAAGCCAACGGTTGTGAACTCGATTTACTTGTTGCCCGGCGTCCAATGTTCCGAATTCTGGACTGGGCATGGATGCGAGTGTCATGTCATCAACTTCATCCTCATCGTCGCGATTAGTCAAAAGCGGCATAAAAGTGAATAAAAATAATAAAAATGAATAACAAGTTGAGTCGACCTGAGCGTTTCTGTGTGTGTTGATTCCATGCATCATTGAACTCCTCCTTTAAGAGGCCGAACTACAAAGAAATCAATTAGGATCTTTCAAAAGTTCAATACCTGTTCAGGATAAGAAGACCGTTCTAAATCATACTTTGTGTGGAAAACCACAGCAGTAACAATCCCTCTCATAGGCGTTCGCACGGAGGGCAAGGGAGACATTACAATATGTGTGTATTATCCATCATGAGAAAAAATCACATAAGCACAAGAAGACCAATACAATTCACTAAAACAAAAAAAATGAAAAAATGAAAAAAGAATTTCGTGGTTGGTCGACACGTGAGCGTCAAGTTAACATAGCCAATGTGTTTACAGGATAACGGCACAGCTCCTAATGACGAAAGGAAATGCTCCACCACAGTGGCGGCGATTGGGTTCCAAAACCGGGAGGCAAAGACAGTATTTCCGTTTGAAGATAAGGTTTAACAGAGTGCAAGGGCAAACGTGACGAAAAACAGTGGGCATGTACCCCCCTCGCCCCACTAATCGCCACCACTGCTCCGCCATATTATAACCTCCCTCCGGCCCGTGACAAAACAAAAGACTTTCGTATTTTACAACAGATATATAAGCACTTAATTTCAATGTTAGAGCAACGCTAACACGCCGGGTTGACAAACATGAAGTAATTGTTAATATTTTGGTTGCTACGTCACTCGACCCTTTACATACGAAATGTAATATTTTAAAACTTGTTTCATTCTTGATACGTCGGCCGCCGTGGTGGAGTGGTTAGCACATCGCGCTACGACACCAGGGGCCCCGGGTTCAATCCCGGCCTGGGCATGGATGTTTGTGAGTGTCCATTCATCAATTTCATCCTATCATCTTCGCAAATTAGCAAAACGTGGCACAAGAAGAGAAGCAAAATATAGCAAAATAATCATTCAATCGTTCCTGATAATTCGACAGTGATTTCAGCAATATGAATTTCCAACGACGTAGGTTGTCCTGCAATTATCAGGCAAGTTATAATCACGAAATCTATTGTTTCTAGATGTTACAGTCACCTAATGCTTCCAAATTAGTTTGTGTGAAATAATTTCTCCCCCAATTTCTGTTATTAAAGCTTTTACATTCCTGTGATTTGGCATAAGCAAGTGGACAAACTTGAACACAAACGACGACAAGAAGTCACATTTTAAAATTAATATACGATAGGTAAAATGGCGTTTTCTAGCCTCGTTACAACACTGTATGGCATAATCAAATAATTTTGATTGTGAACTCTAATAATGTCTTCAGCAATGTATGAACTTTGTTCGGCAACACATAACGAAGTGTTTTTCGCAAGGTTTTTTTTAGTAAGGCCGTATAAACAGCATTTGGATAAATTTTCAGAAAAATGATAAAGGCATCTGACTGCACTCTATGTCATTCGGTTTTCTCTAAATTTGCTCCTAAAGACCTCCAGGACTTCACCTGCACCCTGGCGCTGACTCTAACGGATAGTCATCTTGAAACGAGCAAAGGCGCAATGTGTTTTCAAGCCGTTTAAATTGATGGTGCACTAGTAATGCTGTTACCTTGTTATTCCCGACCTGGGAATTGGAGTTCTTTGTGAAAGTCCTTTCTTCAATTTCATCACTCATTCATATCTTCGCCATTAGCCAGAAGTAGCAGAAAAGCGAAGTAAAATAAACTCAATCAATCAGTGAATCAAACTTTTCAAGGGCCTCTAATCAGGTAGTTCTCAACCTTTTTTCAGGCCGGGGCCCACCTTGAAGAATATTTCACTTCTTCGGACCCACAAGTATGAGATCCGACAGAATTACTTGAAGAGGTGTGCACCCAGTTTATAATAGTACGTATTTTTGCTAACATTGAGTAATTTACTAAGCTTTTACGCTTGCTTCAACAGATTTCACATACTTCATTCTAGAAAAGTACCATATATATATAATTGAAAAGGCTGAAAATGAGAGATGCCGGTAAAAAGCAATGGTAGGGTGCGCATAACAGAAATGTAGAGCTTAGACTACGGACAACACGGTTTGTATTTAAAATATTGAAACAATATACTAGTATTTTAAATGTAATAGTTTTGTAAGACAGTAATTAAATTCTCAAGCCCGACTTCGGGACCCAGTTGAGGGTCGCGCCCCATAAGTTGAGAAACGATGCGATCCAATGCCTTATTCCCCCTAACATTTGAGTCGGACGGAAACAAGTTTGGGAACAATGCTTCTGCTAGCTGTGTCAGTGTATGGCACCTCGAAGTCTGGAGAAGGTTCGGCGAAGGGTAGGAATGAAGGAAGGAAAAATATAACGTTTGCTTCCACAAATTGAACTTGCAATAGCGTAATTTTACTTGCATTCTCTTATTTTAAGCAGCAGCTGAAGCAGCAGGCAAGTAGTCCATCACTATCTTTGTAACTATGCCACATGCAATACAAAATTTGAGGATTGAAAGAAAATCGCTAAGGAGACCGAGGACAACTGTAAACTATAAAATAACACGGCGTACTTCGCGACAATATAAAGGGGATAAAGTGTATAAAACCTCTCGCCTCCCAGAAAGCAAGTTCAAGAGAAGTGCAATCTATAAACGATCTTCCAACCCCATATATCGTATCTTCGTATGGTTTTTATGGGTATGTCCAATGATATTTTGTCCCCAAAATACACACCCTTCTGTCTCTTTATTTTTCCTGGTGTATTTTCTGGTACAATGGAAATATTCCGGGACGGTTTCCTTAACTTCATATTTACCATGGACCCTGCAGTACGTGCTCAAGAAACTCAATCTTTGCGATTAACTGAAAGTATGCGAATTAAACATATCTAATCAAAAATATAAGCAATTTTATTGCCATGCGTACATTCACTTAAGTTCCAAACAGCCACGTTGCTATAACACAACAAAACTTCCCTTGCAACCTCCCACGGTTAAGTGGTGAGGTTAACAGACTGCAGAGCCAGAGGTAAGCGGGTTCAACGCTGGTTAGGCATAGACGATTCATTGTGTTTGTCATGGGCGGATTAACTGGGAAATGGGATACTTTCGTTCGAAACGTCTCAAAACGTTATTATATATTTGGTGTCTGAGTGACATTAAGAAAGTATCAGCCCTTGAACAGTCACGGACACTGCTGGCTTATAATGAACACATTGTCTTTCAATGAAATTGTTACAAGCCGGTAGTGTCCGTGACTGTACCTCCATCGGAGTAGAGGTCGTTGATCCTCTATGACTAGGGAACAACATTCTTCTTTATAGTTCACTTTGTTCACAGATAGGTTGATCGAGACTGGATCACGAGGAGATGGGGGTACTGCCAGGTCTACAATCTCTTGTTATCAAATTTTTAACTGTAAATATTTGCATAAAAAATGAAAATAAATTACACTGTTCTCTAGGGATGTTCCCTACCAATGTTTCTAAATTTCTTTTCTTCATAAAGTGATTTAATGTAACGTGCATGGAAGGAAAATTTACGTAGTAGGCCTAGCAATAACGTACAGTTCTTGCAGTAATAATAAAATATTACTAATTGCCAGAGCTTAACCGTGATTGATTGCGTCGCCATCGATGTGGCGACAGATGGGGACGAGTAATACAATTCGACAAGACGTGAATTTTGACGTGAACCAAGTTTCAGAATCGTTCAAGTTGAAAGCTTCATGGGTTATTTTTAATGAACACTGTATCAAAGTACGCGAGCTATATTTCCGCATTTCTATTCATAATGTCACTGATTGGGAATGACATTCTAAGAACGTGGATTTTCATGAATTATTAGGTGAGAGAGTGTGTGAAGAAAGGCATCTCCTCTGACTAAAAGCGCAAAGTTAGAGTAATGACCCGTGGTAGCAGGGTGCCAAAGATTTATTGGCGGTAGGAGGGGAGGGTTACACGTAATGTTCCATTTATCCCATAGGAAACTTCAAGTCCGTGCTTCTTATGTATGGAAACAATACGATATCCCCGCCCTTTCCCTTGTAGGAATAATGCGGCGAATTCAGCAGTCCTTCAAAAACCTCCCCTTCGCCCTATGTGATGTCTCAAACTGAAAATACTAATATATAGGTATACTACCTTTAAATAAGTAGTTTTCAATCTTTTTAAGTTCTTGACCAATCTTGAAGGATATTACACACAGGTATGGGCGCCGGTAAAATTACTTGAAGGGATGTGCAACCAGTTTATAATCATATTTTTGCTAACACCGAGTACTTTAAGAAGCCCTCTTTTACGTTTGCGTAATCAAATTAAGTAGTGGGATTGGCTATAGGATGAGCACCACTTACAAGTGTAGAAAAGAAGAGGCTATTTGATTGAACAATCCGATTTGCCTACACTTAAAACAAAGCCAAAAGGGGCTTATACCCCAATTCTTCAGGTGTGATATGCTCTGAATTTTTAAAAATTTTGAATTCTAGTGTAGAAAGGAAGAAGCCTCAACAGATAGATTTGCCTACACTTAAGACTATGCTAAGTTCCATATGATTTTATGGTTTATAGTGTGTTTCTCTGTCAAAATTCCTAGGATTTTGAATTCTAGTGTAGAAATGGTTATCCCCCCCTCAGATTGATTCTGCCATGTGTATATTAATATAAAGCTCATAGCTCCTGGGTTCTGAGACCCAGTAGAGAATGGCGCATAGCCCCATGGTTTTTATCGCCTTGTAAACAAGAGGCTCGGGTTTGAGTCCTGATAAAATGTGAAGCCTCCCCTGATGGCAAAATGTTAATATTGTTGCCTTGTAAACAAGAGGCTCGGGTTTGAGTCCTGACAAAATATGAGATTGAAATACATGTGCCAAAATAATATCTCCACACGTGAGATTTTGAGAATAATTATTGCTAGTTGATATACAACTGATAGCTCCCAGATCTGAAACCTGGTAAAAAGTGTTATACAACAGCATAAAAGAGCAAAATTATTTTATATTGGGGATCACCAGAGCCTAGTTACTGCTGTTGGGTATAAAAACACTAGCTCAGCCAAATACTTATATTCTCATGGCAAAACATCCCGATCAATACAATAAGACATGTGCAGGTGCCTGCATGTTCTTCTAATCTTTTGATCAGTCACATGTCCCGGCCAGGCAATTAATTGCACGCCTGGGAGATTATATCTGCTGATATATAATTTTCCCTGAAAGGACACAGTGTAGATTATATCTCTTGCATGCCCATCCATCAGTGTCATTAACTCCAAGGTGAATTCTTAGTTGCCCGCTTCCATGTTTGCCTGAAAGAATTCAGTTGTGTTAATATGTACCTGAGAGGGACTCTGAATATTTACTGCACATTTCAAAATCCCATTTTGAATTGTATTTTAGCTTTTCTGCAGAATAGGCAGAAGTAGTGTGTTATTTGAGCTTCTCTGCAATATGCAGATGTGGTGTAGACATAATTCCTTGGCCTATATGTTCTATAATCAAAAGGCCACAGGTTCGAAACCTGGCAGAGTGTCTGAGCCTCCCTGACAGCAAAATGTTGGTATTATTGCTTTGTAATCAAGGGGATTCTGTGTTAGAATCGGCTCTCTAGAATTGCTCTGTGACTCTCTCATTTCTTACATCATAAACATATGATTTTTCACCTATGAGAATAACACTACATATGGTGTCATCAGGTAATGCCTCATGGAATTCACAGATAATTTTAATATTTGTCCTGTCATTCACCACAACTTGTTTTCTTTTTGAAGTGTTGATTACAAACATGGGTCTCTGTGCTTTGAATTCATCTGGTGTGTAATACATATCAGTATTGCCAGTAGTGACCCTTTTGCATGCTGTAAATGCTTCATATAATTTAAGGAAATCATCCTTGGAAATGTCTAAATTATAATTTTCTCTAGGAAATACCTCATTTCTGCCATTTTTAAGATATATGTTCTTGATGTTGCAGTTATCAAATCTACTTGAATTTTTTTCCTGATTATTGTGTCTTCCATTCTGAAACAATACCACCACAAAATCGGGCATGTCATATTGTATACTGGAGAATGAATTTGTAGCATCAAACTCATAATAAGTACCAGTTGCGGGCTTCTGTACACATTGATATGTATAAAATTGTAGAGGAATCTGTGGATTTTTTATTATATCTGCTTTGTATTTAAGAGCATAACTGGCTTCATATTCAACAACTGGGATTCTTAGCTCCAAAGTTTGAATAATGCATTTGCCTTCATCAGGTAAGGTATTGGGCAAAGCTTCCCCTGTAGAGTTTAATGTGCTGTACCTCATCAAAGCATTATTATCATTGGCAGCTCTTCTAAATGTGATTCTTAAACCACCCTTCCACATAATATCTTTGTAATCTTAGAAGAATCCTGGCAACAGGCGCATAGGGAACAGCACTGTGTGGCTCTTGGTTAATATTTTATCACCAGCCTCAAATCCACCTATTTTGTAGTAAGAAGCCTCGGTTTTGGATAATTTTAGAGTGGCCAAAGCTGTGGAGGTAATGCCGGGATAATCCACTCTGTTTATAACAACACCATGCTTTCTGATCTCAATTTCAGAGAACAGATGTGGCACAAAATTGTCCACCAATCTTATATTTGAATTTGCCGGATAATCTGTTCCATCGAGCTTTACAACATCAAATTTGATGTATAGATCTGCTCTGTGGGGGTGTATAAAGCCATCCCCTACATCAAGATCAACCTCAATCTCTGTGTTGGGTTGATTTAAATTTGCAAATGTCCTCCTGTTTGGGGGGAATGATTGTAGCTCATAACTCTCAATATTTTCCATTTTTTCTTGTATGTATTTTTATTTAAATGTTAATTTCTATGATAGCAGTTGTTGTGGCTCCAGCAAAATCAACTAATTCTTCTTTTTCATTAGTGACCATCAATTCAATATAATATATTCTATTATGGCACACAGGAAAATATAATGTTGGGGATGGATTGTAGATGATGGGCTCCATAAATTCAGAATTAGGTTTGAATGTTGAAATGATGCCAGTTTGTTTGTGAGTGCCTATGCCATTTGATTTGGTGATCATACCCTCGGCCACATTACAGTGAATATTCAGAGTCTCTATGGCTAAGAATTTAGGTATATTAATAGCAGTGTGTTTGATGCCTGGTTCAAGTTTTGTGTTGTTCTCAAAGCCTAACAGCTCTCCTATAATACCCAGATCCACTGTTTCTGTAGCAGATACAATCTCTACTCTGTGAGTGACAGAATTTTGACTTAACACTACACCTCTGGGTAATTGAGCATTTAGAGTGGATAGATTATATTGCCCTGGAGTGATGACAATTTTTTGATCCCCTACTGCAATTTTGTTGTTGTGGTGTGTAATATTAGGGATCAAGTACATACCATAAAATGCTCTGAGAGCTATTGTTTTGGGATACACTATATCATCATGCAATTTGAGTTTCAATATTGAATTTTGGCTGGTGAGATGGAATAACCCCATGATGTTTCAGATACAACAGGGCTTTTTGAAAATTTTCAATTGATGGTTTATTTATTTGAGACATATATCTAAGAACAGATAAACACAAATGTCCAGAATTAACATCTTTGAAATTTTGAACACGGGCATTATTGTAATAAAGATTAGCTGATTTTAGATATTTTATTAAATTTTCAGGTGGAACACCTCCAAATAAATCAAACACAAATGCCTCATTGTTTAAATATTTAAGATAACAAATCCAGTGAGTACCCTGATTTTTGTACTTATCCAAATTAACAATGCCACACTCTTTGTTGAGTGGTTGTTCTGGCAAAGAATCAGACATTTACACACCTCTAAAATTTTTGATGCCCAGTGGCTTGATTAAAGCTTCAATATCTTGGTTTGTAAGCGGCTCTTGTTTTTTTAAAACTTATTCATGGCTCTCTTAACACCTTTGCCCTGTTTCTCCATGGCCAGGTTATGGCGCCTCTGCTCATCTAATTCTGCCTTATTTTTCTTAGCATCTATTACTGTTTTTGCTATGGCAGCTGATCCCCCAGCCAAGCTCCCAACAGCCCCGAGAGCAGCTAAGATGGCAGGGATAGTAAATATGAAACCCCCCACATGTGATTTTTTTTCTTGATTGCTATAATTTTTTTTAATTGGGGGGTACTGAGCAACAATTTCATACCATGTCCCTTTGCAATACAAGAATTTTTTTTCATTCGCTGCTTTTTGGTCAAAAGGCTATCAATAGGCCCAAGAGATTTGAGACCTGCATAAGGTATTTGATACATAACACCCTTGGCCTTCATTGTTGGTTTATTATATACATATTAACAACCCCCACCCCAGTTTTTGTTTGGTGCTCATAGCTATGGTGGTTCCCAATGCTGCTATTTTTTCACTTAAAGAAGCATCTTTGCTTACAAATCTACCAAATGCAGCCTCTTCTAATTTCTTGTCTGCAACATGTCTCTTGTCAAGATCAGAATGTGTGTTGTATGCTATGTCATGGTCTCTACAAGCAGCATCTAGGGGATTTACACCAGGATCCCCTCTGTTTAATCTATGATCCAATTTTGTGCCTGGACCACAATACTGATAGCCTGGAATGTGTAGTTCAAATGGCAGCTTGTTTATAATGTCATTAACCAACCCCCGGCCCTCAGAAATATTCCAAAATTTAGGTTGTAGAGTATTAATAATTTTTATAAGATATCCAATCCCCTTAGTGTCATTCACTATAAAATTAGACAATTTTGTGCTTATCATGTCCATAATTCCAACCTTTTCATTATAAAAATTGTTGTTGCCAGCATTTTCCTCCCCAGCTATCACCAATAACCTATCCATAAGTTTCCTGACATCATCAACCCACACAAATTCTTTAGGCAGGGTGTTGTATTGTTTGATTCCACTGCCAGTGTTGATCTGTGACCATATGGGCTTGATTAAATTATTGTATTTTGCCCCACTGCTAGACTTGACTCTTTTTTGTGTAGGATCATTGTTCTGGTATAGAGCATCTGATTTTATTAATATTTCTTTGTAATATTCATAATCTTGATCTGTATAGCTGCCAGGCCTTTTCCTAGTCATCAGTTCCCACAACCCAGGTGTGCCGGGATATTTAACAAAACCACCTTTTTGTCCAAGATGAGATTCTGAATATACAATTAGATCATCTCCCATAAATGGTACTCTGAAATTGCCAGTTCTATGTATGATGCTACCATCACGCTCTGTGTCAGCATATAAGCCAAAGACCTCATCTTTGTTGTCTTTAGGTGTGCTTAAATATTTTTGAGCAAGAAGACCCAATTCAATAGGATCCTGAGTAGCTTCAATTCTTCGAGGAGCAACAGGACTAGGTGTATGAATACTGGAAAGTGGGGTGATTGGATAATCTAATATGTTCCTTGCAGCTACAGGTACAAGCTCTGTGATCAAATTTTGATTTTGCTCTGTAACAGTTTTGATATTTTTACCTAATTCACTAATAGCATCAATAATAGGCTGTTCTGATTGTTTGTGTTGTTCGTAAATTCCTCGGTTCTATGATTTCCATCCCTTAAATCTTTTTACAAGATAATCTCTTAATTTAAGATCATCAATGATTGGCCTTTTCATGGTTATTTATATATGTTTCAATGTCTAGAAAATTGTTGATTTTATTTCTGTATTTGCCACTATTGGGTTTTCTTGTCATATCAATTGTGACAAACCCATAACTGTTTTGATTCCAGCACCTACTGCAAAACTTGGAGAAATCATTGTAGCTCAAGTCCCCACCTACATATTCATCATTTATGTGTTTGAGGTTGGTATGATCTTGATGAAACACACATATAAAATTGCTGTTGTCTCGGATCAGCTGCTTCGGAATTTTAGAAAAAGTCTGTGCCAGGTAGAAACAATCAATGTTTTTGTGCCGCCCCTGTGTAAAAAAATTTCTAACCTTTTTTTGATTATCCAATATAATGTCATCAAACACAACAACAGAATTATCGAGACATTCATGGAGTGGCTTAACATCTGGTTCAAAAGTGGCAATATCCAATCCATCATATAGCTTCATCAGCTGCTGATATTTTAATTGTTCCAAGCTCTTAGAGAAGACATACAAGTGCCTGTTTTTCCAGTCTAACCAGTTGGGTGCCAATAAAAAATTATCAACAATTAGTGTAGTTTTACCACAAGCAGATGGCCCAACCATAAGACACCTAATATTATCAGGCAGCAAGTTGCCATTTCTCTTATTCTGTTGTTCAGGTTCTGGCAGCCTTTTTATAACATCCCAGGTGCTCATATTATTATTTTGTTTGCATCGATCCAGCTGTGTTCTGGAAGTCCTAGCCATTTGACAAATAACTTGTTGCCTTTTCTGCGGATGATTTTTTCTATCAGATATGTGTCAATCTGTTTAGTTTTGCTGAGCTCTTCTTCATAGAATCTGCCTTTGACAATTTCTCCTCGATGATCCTTTATTATATATGTGTTAAGGGTCCCGGGTTTAACTTGAACCACTGTAAATAATTCAGTGCTCCAGTTTCTTCTAAAGCCTCTTTCGAATAAGTGCTTATATTTGCTGATTCTTACTTGATCACCCACCCTGTATTTGGCCTTTCTTGTTGTTGGCTGGTATTTAGGATAATAAACAGTGCTGATCAATTTTTGCTCATCAGATGAAGTTACTTCAGAGGGTTTCATGTTGATTGTGGAATGGACCGAGTTGTTATATTTATGTAGAAGTTCTGGAAGAATATTAATCCATTTATAATTACCTAGGAGGGTAAATTGTTTATACATAAGATTTTTTATGGTTTTGTTGAATCTCTCTACAATTGAGGCCTTGAGATCACTGTAACTCGAATAATGTTGTATTGCCTGGCTTTTAATAAATTGTTGAAACACTGAATTATAAAATTCTTTGCCATTATCTGTTTGCAAATAGCGCGGTGATCTTCCACTCTGATTGATGATTGTTTTGATGGCTTCTGTAACACATGTTCCAATCTTGGATTTGAGTGGCACAGTCCAGGCAAATTTCGAAAATGTATCTATTACAGTGAGTAGATACTTGTAGCCCTTGTTGATTTTGTCTAAGTTTTTCAACTGTCCACTTGCCATTTCAATCAAGTCCCTTTGCCATAAATCATCTATGCCTTTTGTGACTACTGGCAGTCTCTTAAAATTATGTCTGGCTTGTCTGTGTAATTCATCAACAATAATTTCTCTAGACATAATATGAAAACAAGAATATTGCAACTATGGGGTGTTCAGCAGCTGATACTGCAGGATTTTCTAAATATAATTTCTCCCCTATTTGTATTTTAAATTCCAGAGATCCATCATCTTTAACATATGCTGTTTCTAATGTATTGGGATCTGTAAAATCCTCTAACTCTACACTGGTGATTTTCACTTTGTTATCAGCATTTGTTATTGATAAGGTGGGGTAGTGGTGTGCCTGTGGTTGAAGCCAATATTTGATCTTGATTGGTCTCAATGTGGCCCAAACAAAAAACTGCTAATAAAATTGTGCAGGGGACAGCATATATATTTTGCCACCTGGTGTAAATGGTGAATCATATTCTTTGTTGGGGATGCTGTACAATTCAAGAATTACTGTATGTTTTGGATTCTCGATTATGCCTGTTATTTCTTTTTCTGCTGTAAGCAATCTGCTTGTTACAGATTCAAGGTGCTCATTGATGGTCCTAACAACATCATCATGGCCTGGCTTGATTTTTATGTCCACAATAAGTTTCTTGTATTGTTGCACAATCTCTTGAGGCTGGGTGGCAAAAACAGACAGAGCATTTGCTTGATTGGATTCCATGGTTCCTAGCTGTTGCTTGATATTAGCTACAATTTGTTGCAAATTTTTAGCAACTGCCAATTTTGAATTTTGAGCAGTAAGATCATGGACCTGTCTTCTGATATCCTCAAACAGGGCATGCAGTTCATTAATATGTTGATTGGTTGGTAGAGTGGCCACTGTCTGAGTGAGATGTTTGATCTCTGCTTGGATATTCTTGATATCTTCTGATTTCAATATCCTATTCACTGCCCTCTTAATATTTTTAAGTTCCTGTGATGTAGGAAGATTTGATACTGTATTTTGCAAAGATTCAAGTGCCAATTTTACATTGTTTAATTCAGAAGCATCAGCCACATTTTGCATAGCATTTTGGAGCAGGGCTATATCTGCCTGAGTGGGTGTGGATTGTTGTAAAATTTCAAGTTTTGTTTGAATATCATCAATCAAATGATGAAAATGAGATAGTTCAGATTCAGTGTTGAGGTTTTCAAGCTTTGTGATTTGGTGCTGGACACTAACAAGAGTATCTACAATACCGGGCAGGCGAGATTCTAGAGTTTCTTGTACATTTGCCAAATCACTTTGCACTGCTGCTATTGTACCTTCAAGATGGGTTATGGTACTTTGAATTTTTCCAAAATCTTCATATGTTTCAAGTTGCAGCTTAATATTTGCTACACTCCGAGTTATTGCACTCAAAGCATCAGAAGATGGCAAATTGTTCATAAAATTTTCAAGTGTCTCAATTTTTTCTTTAACCTCGGCTATGACATTGTGCAGAGGATCCAGATTAGGTATTTGGAGTGATTGAATCTGTTCTTTTAGAGTGGAAATCACTAGATCAAAATCTTCTTGTGATTCTATGCTTTTGACAATTGTTTGGAGCTGTGCCTGGACATTATTTATTTGCTCTTCCAATTGTTGTTTCAATTGCTCAGAATTGGTGGCCTGGGTCTTAAATTTGGCTTGAAGAGCTGCTACAGCTTCTTCTAAACTTTGAAAATTATCTAATGTTGCCAGATCAGTATATTTTTGAAGCAACAATTTGAGTTCAGAATCAATTTTAAGAAGAGGGTCCATGCATTGTGATTGTAAATTTGTAATTTCTAATTGAAGACTGGCATTGAGTGTGGTTTGTAAAGCTTGCAAATCACTTCTTAATTTCTTGACTCTGACATCAAGCATCAGAATCTCATCACTGTGATCTTCATGCCTTGTATGGCCAAATATATCATTAGGCATTTTTGTTTTAATGGTTATTTATTATTGAATATCTGATTCTTAATTCTATAAAAAAGGTATAAGCTTGTCATATGATCCAGGGACCTCATTATATAAGCAGTCACCAGCAGAAACAGTATATACAGTGCCAGAAATCATGTTTGAGTGCTTAATTCTATAAATATTTATCCCTACTGAAATCTTGACATCACCCTCAGGGGTTGTAATAAATTGTAATTGCCCACCTACAGGTAATTGGTAATGATTTAAATTATTGTTAAATATGTACAATATTTTACCTGTTTCATCATCAACATCTGTAAGTATGCTGTTCAGATGAATAATTAACAAGCCACTCAGTTTAGATATTATATCAGAAGAGGGTTGTGGTGTTGGCAGCTCCATAATAGCCTGTTTTTTTAACCCAAATAAGTTCATAGGCATGTTTATTTATTTCAAATCATGCTCTGTAATTGGGCATTGATTTCCATTTTTCAAATCACAATGCCCCCAAGGTAAAGTATGTATGCCACATGATAAAATGCATCTCTTATCATCATGTGGGTCCAGAGCCACTTTTCTTACAATATTTGTAGTCAATAAGTGATCCACACTCTGAATTCTATTTTCTGATGTTCTGATTGTGCTACATGATTTGAGACAATTTTTATAATCTTCAAATTGGAGCTCTTTTTCAACAGTTACTCTGCCAATGCCCTTGGCTTTTTTGGCAACAACACCACTACATGTTTCAAAACTGTACATCTTGGCCCTTAACCCAGCAAATGCCACAATAACATCACCAAGTGTCTCATCTTTTAACTTGCCAGGCACCTTTTTGTTGTGGGGTTGAATCTTTGTATGTTCACTGGTATCAAAATATTCAAACAATTCAGGCTGTGCCATATCTTGATAAACATCTTCTGTTTGAATATCAAGAACAAAACTATCCGTGTCCATGTACATCAGTTTTACACAATCACCATAAAAAGGTTTCAACACATCATAATACAATTTTAACATGTGTAATTTGGCCAATTCCAATATCACAGCCCCTACATAAATAGGCTTATCAAATTTAATATTTGTTTTTTTCATGTTGAAAAGTGCCATATTTTCATCATAAATTCTTCTATAATTGAAATTAGGCTTTGCAATCAATTTTTTGCTCAGGCTGGGGTCAGTAATTATTTTAACATCGGTATGTTTTCTGACATTTTCAATTGTTTTGCCATACACTGAATTGACCATCAATTTAAACAAGGTCTTATCAAATTGGCTCATTGCAGATGTTCGAAGCTCTGTGTTTGTATCAATATATGACTTCAACCATTTTGAGTGCCTGAACCTCAAAACTTTTCCAACTTTGGTCACTTGAACACCATGTTTCATGAGGGACTGGAGGTTTTTGTAATATATGACATAATCCTGTTTTGGCTCCAGTGTCATCATGAGCTTCTTCTGTTTAGAGCCAGGTGAGCACTTAACCTCAGGAATTGGGGACAGATCAGAAAATGTTTTGTGTAAATCATCAGGAATTGTCAGATCAACCTCTAAGAAGAGGCCATAGTCACTGTCATCAAAATCCTTAAGATCTTCAATATTGAAATCTTCAACCCATTCAAGCCCTGCATATGGCAGTTTATCCATCATAGCATAACCATACAGGCTGTTTGCATCTACATACAGCATATAATTTGATGGCAGTGCTGGATCATAATCAGAAATATATTTGTTATTTGCTCTGGCATATCTCTGAGAACATTGCACCATGCCTCCTCTTATACATTGTTCCATAAACAGATACATATCTTGATCCTGGATCAGATCCAATTGCATTTTAGTGTTTAAAAACATTGCAGACCATGCTAGGCCCGGAGCACTGTAAAAATACATTGGATCCAGCTTATAATTTTGCATGGAAGATTTTCTGAATGCCTGCAATATATCAGCTAAGAGGGTCACATCAAGTTTTAAATATGCCCTGTGATAATCACCAAATGTCTGGCATTTTAAATTGTTCCACATCAACTGGGCATGGTGATAATCATCATCAGTGATTCCAGATCCTCTGATTTTGCTGTAAAATGCTTGTTGTGGTGGCAGAGCACACTCATCAAATTTAGAAAAATCTGTAACATGGTCATATGGATATACACCCTTCCGCCTAATTAATTTCAGGTCCTGATTTGGAAACATGGTACATGTGATTTTGAATTGATCATCAGATAATTGAGTGGCCAGTGTAGCCAGGCTAGCCGATAAAATTCTGTATGAGTCAAGAAATCTTAAGTGAATAGAAACACCATTAACTTTAATTATTTTGCTAATAGCTATATATTTCTCATCATTTTCTGCTAAAATATTTAAATTCTCCTTGTCAAACCCCTCGTACCTGATCAGATGATGAAAATCATAATTGGATGCTCCATGGCAAAATATGGGGACAAATTTTGGTCTCTGGATCTTAATATTACAGCTATTACACAGGGCCATTAAGAATTTACCATCTGTATGAGAATGGTGATGTACCTTGATATTTGTATCTGAAAATTCAGAATCACATACCGGGCATTTTTCTGCATTGTTGAAATCTTCAATCTGTTTCTCTGTTAAAGGCAACATGGGTTTTGATTATAATAAGATATTAGATGATAGAACAAAGAATATGATTCACCATTTACACCAGGTGGCAAAATATATATGCTGTCCCCTGCACAATTTTATTACCTGTTTTTTGTTGGGGGCACACTTAGACCAATCAAGATCAAATATTGGCTACAACCACAGGCACACCACTACCCTACCTTATCAATAACAAATGCTGACAACAAAGCAGAAAACACCAGTGTAGAGTTAGAAGATTTTGCAGATCCAAATACATTAGAGGCATCTTATGCTGAAGATGATGGCTCTCTTGAATTTAATATACAAATAGGAGACAAATTATATTTAGAAAATCCTGTAGTATCAGCTGCTGAACATCCTACAGTTGCAATAGTCTTGTTTACATACTATGTCTAGACAAATTATTGTTGATGAATTACACAGACAAGCCAGACATAATTATAAGAGACTGCCAGTAGTTACAAAAGGCATAGATGATTTATGGCAGTGTGACTTGGTTGAGATGGCAAGTGGACAGCTGAAAAACTTAGACAAGATCAACAAGGGCTACAAGTATCTACTCACTGTCATAGATACATTTTCAAAATTTGCCTGGGCTGTGCCACTCAAATCCAAGACTGGAAAATGTGTTACAGAAGCCTTCAGGACAATCATCAATCAGAGTGGAAGATCACCGCGCTATTTGCAAACAGATAATGGCAAAGAATTCTATAATTCTGTGTTCCAACAATTTTTTAAAAGCCAGTCAATACAACATTACTCGAGTTACAGTGATCTCAAGGCCTCTATTGTAGAGAGATTCAACAAAACCCTAAAAAATCATATGTATAAACAATTTACACTTCATGGTAATTATAAATGGCTCAGTATCCTACCAGAACTTTTAGATAGATATAACAACTCGGTCCATTCCACAATCAACATGAAACCCTCTGAGGTAACTTCATCTGATGAGCAAAAATTGATCAGTACTGTTTATTATCCTAGATACCAGCCAACAACAAGAAAAGCCAAATACAAGTTTGGTGATCAAGTAAGAATCAGCAAATATAAGCACTTATTCAAAAGAGGATTTACCAGAAACTGGAGTACTGAATTATTTACAGTGGTTCAAGTTAAACCTGGGACCCCTAACACATATATAATAAAAGATCACCGAGGAGAAATTCTCAAATTCAGGTTTTATGAAGAAGAACTCAGCAAAACTAAGCAGCCTGACACATATCTCATAGAAAAAATCATCCGCAGAAAAGGCAACAAGATACTTGTCAAATGGCTAGGACTCCCAGAACACAGCTGGATCGAGGCAGACAAAGTGATACTATGAACACCTGGGATTTTATAAAAAGACTGCCAGAGCCTGAACAACAGATTAAGAGAAATGGCAAGCTGCTGCATGATAATATTAGATGTCTTATTGTTGGGCCATCGGCTTTTGGTAAAACTACACTAATGATTGATAATTTCTTATTGGCACCCAACTGGTTAGACTGGAAAAACAAGCATTTTATGTCTTCTCTAAGAGCTCGGAACAATTAAAATATCAGCAGCTGATGAAGCTATATGATGGACTGGATATAGCCACTTTTGAACCAGATGTTAAGCCACTCCATGAATGTCTTGATAACTCTGTTGTTTTGTTTGATGACATTATACTGGATAATCAAAACAAGGTTAGAATTTTTTTACACAGGGCCGACACAAAAACATAGATTGCTTCTACCTGGCACATACTTTTTCTAAATTCGGAAGCAGCTGATCCGAGACAACAGCAATTTTATATGTGTGTTTCATCAAGATCATACCAACCTCAAACACATACATGATGAATATGTAGGTGGGGACTTGAGCTACAATGATTTTTCTAAGTTTTGCAGTAGGTGCTGGAACCAGGACAGTTATGGGTTTGTCACAATTGATATGACAAGGAAACCCAATAGTGGCAAATACAGAAATAAAATCAACAATTTTCTAGACATTGAAACATATATAAATAACCATGAAAAGGCCAATTATTGATGATCTTAAATTAAGAGATTATCTTGTAAAAAGATTTAAGGGATGGAAATCACAGAACCGAGGAATCTATCAAAAACACAAGCAAACAGAACAACCTATTATTGATGCTATTAGTGAATTAGGTAAACATATCAAAACTGTTACAGAGCAAAATCAAAATTTGATCACAGAGCTTGTACCTGTAGCTGCTAGGAACATATTAGATTATCCAACCACCCCACTTTCTAGTATTCATACACCTAGTCCTGTTCCTCCTCGAAGAATTGAAGCTAGTCAGGATCCTATTGAATTGGGTCTTCTTGCTCAAAAATATTTAAGCACACCTAAAGACAACAAAGATGAGGTCTTTGGCTTATATGCTGACACAGAGCGTGATGGTAGCATCATATATAGAATTGGCAATTTTAGAGTAACATTTATGGGAGATGATCTAATTGTATATTCAGAATCTCATCTTGGAGAAAGAGTTGGTTTTGTTAAGTATCCCGGCACACCTGGATTGTGGGAACTGATGACTAGGAAGAGACCTGGCAGCTATACAGATCAAGATTATGAGCGTTACAAAGAAATATTAATAAAATCAGATGCTCTATACCAGAACAATGATCCCACACAAAAAAGAGTCAAGTCTAGCAGTGGAGCAAAATACAACAACTTAATCAAGCCCATATGGTCACAGAAAAAGACTGGTAGTGGAATCAAACAATACAACACCCTGCCTAAAGAATTTGTGTGGGTTGATGATGTCAGGAAACTTGTAGATAGGTTGCTGGTGATAGCTGGGGAAGAAAATGCTGGCAACCACAATTTTTACAATGAAAAAGTTGGAATTATGCACATGATAAGCACCAAATTGTCTAATTTTATAGTGAATGACACTAAGGGCATTGGATATCTTATAAAAATTATTAATACTCTACCACCTAAATTTTGGAATACCTCTGAGGGTCGGAGGCTGGTTAATGACATCATAAACAAGCTGCCATTTGAACTACACATTCCAGGCTATCCGTATTGTGGTCCAGGCACAAAACTAGACCATAGATTAAACAGAGGTGATCCTGGTGTTAATCCCCTAGATGCTGCTTGTAGAGACCATGACATAGCATACAACACACATACTGATCTTAACAGGAAACATGTTGCAGACAAGAAATTAGAAGAGGCTGCATTTGGTAGATTTGTAAGCAAAGATGCTTCTTTAAGTGAGAGAATAGCAGCATTGGGGACCACCATAGCTATGAACACCAAACAAAAACTGGGGTGGGGGTTGTGATAGATTAAATAAATTTAAGCCACTTAATTAAGCTATGTAAACCCAGAATATATATATAATAAACCTACAATGAAGGCCAAGGGTGTTATGTATCAGATACCGTATGCAGGCCTTAAATCTCTTAAAACTATTGATAGTCTTTTAACCAAAAAGCAGCGCATGAAAAAAAATTCTTGTCTTGCCAAGGGCCATGGTATGAAATTGTTACTTAGTACCCCCCAATTAAAAAATTACAGCATTCCAGGAAAAAATCACATATAGGTGGCTTTATATTTAGTATCCCGGCCATCTTAGCAGCTTTAGGGGCTGTGGGGAGCTTGGCTGGGGGATCAGCTTCTATAGCAAAAACAGTAATAGATGCCATAAAGAATAAGGCAGAATTAGATGAAATGAAGCGCCATAATCTGGCTATGGAAAAACAAGGCAAAGGTCTTAAGAGAGCCATGAATAAGTTTAAAAAAAACAAGAGCCGCTTACAAACCAAGATATTGAAGCTTTAATCAAGCCACTGGGCATCACAAATTTTAGAGGTGTGTACATGTCTGATTCTTTACCAGAACAACCACTCAACAAGGAGTGTGGCATACTTAATTTGGATAAGTACAAAAATCAGGGCACTCACTGGATTTGTTATCTTAAATATTTAAAAGATGAGGCATTTGTGTTTGCTTCATTTGGAGGTATTCCACCTGAAAATTTAGTAAAATATCTAAAATCAACTAATCTTTATTACAATAATGCCCGTGCTCAAAATTTCAAAGATGTTAATTGTGGACATCTGTGTTTATCTGTTCCTAGATATCTGTCTCAAATAAATAAACCATCAATTGAAGATTTTCAAAAGGCCTTGTTCTCAAAACGTTATTATATATTTGGTGTCTGAGTGACATTAAGAAAGTATCGGCCCTTGAACAGTCACGGACACTGCTGGCTTATAATGAACACATTGTCTTTCAATGAAATTGTTACAAGCCGGTAGTGTCCGTGACTGTACCTCCATCGGAGTAGAGGTCGTTGATCCTCTATGACTAGGGAACAACATTCTTCTTTATAGTTCACTTTGTTCACAGATAGGTTGATCGAGACTGGATCACGAGGAGATGGTGGTACTGCCAGGTCTACAATCTCTTGTTATCAAATTTTTAACTGTAAATATTTGCATAAAAAATGAAAATAAATTACACTGTTCTCTAGGGATGTTCCCTACCAATGTTTCTAAATTTCTTTTCTTCATAAAGTGATTTAATGTAACGTGCATGGAAGGAAAATTTACGTAGTAGGCCTAGCAATAACGTACAGTTCTTGCAGTAATAATAAAATATTACTAATTGCCAGAGCTTAACCGTGATTGATTGCGTCGCCATCGATGTGGCGACAGATGGGGACGAGTAATACAATTCGACAAGACGTGAATTTTGACGTGAACCAAGTTTCAGAATCGTTCAAGTTGAAAGCTTCATGGGTTATTTTTAATGAACACTGTATCAAAGTACGCGAGCTATATTTCCGCATTTCTATTCATAATGTCACTGATTGGGAATGACATTCTAAGAACGTGGATTTTCATGAATTATTAGGTGAGAGAGTGTGTGAAGAAAGGCATCTCCTCTGACTAAAAGCGCAAAGTTAGAGTAATGACCCGTGGTAGCAGGGTGCCAAAGATTTATTGGCGGTAGGAGGGGAGGGTTACACGTAATGTTCCATTTATCCCATAGGAAACTTCAAGTCCGTGCTTCTTATGTATGGAAACAATACGATATCCCCGCCCTTTCCCTTGTAGGAATAATGCGGCGAATTCAGCAGTCCTTCAAAAACCTCCCCTTCGCCCTATGTGATGTCTCAAACTGAAAATACTAATATATAGGTATACTACCTTTAAATAAGTAGTTTTCAATCTTTTTAAGTTCTTGACCAATCTTGAAGGATATTACACACAGGTATGGGCGCCGGTAAAATTACTTGAAGGGATGTGCAACCAGTTTATAATCATATTTTTGCTAACACCGAGTACTTTAAGAAGCCCTCTTTTACGTTTGCGTAATCAAATTAAGTAGTGGGATTGGCTATAGGATGAGCACCACTTACAAGTGTAGAAAAGAAGAGGCTATTTGATTGAACAATCCGATTTGCCTACACTTAAAACAAAGCCAAAAGGGGCTTATACCCCAATTCTTCAGGTGTGATATGCTCTGAATTTTTAAAAATTTTGAATTCTAGTGTAGAAAGGAAGAAGCCTCAACAGATAGATTTGCCTACACTTAAGACTATGCTAAGTTCCATATGATTTTATTGTTTATAGTGTGTTTCTCTGTCAAAATTCCTAGGATTTTGAATTCTAGTGTAGAAATGGTTATCCCCCCCTCAGATTGATTCTGCCATGTGTATATTAATATAAAGCTCATAGCTCCTGGGTTCTGAGACCCAGTAGAGAATGGCGCATAGCCCCATGGTTTTTATCGCCTTGTAAACAAGAGGCTCGGGTTTGAGTCCTGATAAAATGTGAAGCCTCCCCTGATGGCAAAATGTTAATATTGTTGCCTTGTAAACAAGAGGCTCGGGTTTGAGTCCTGACAAAATATGAGATTGAAATACATGTGCCAAAATAATATCTCCACACGTGAGATTTTGAGAATAATTATTGCTAGTTGATATACAACTGATAGCTCCCAGATCTGAAACCTGGTAAAAAGTGTTATACAACAGCATAAAAGAGCAAAATTATTTTATATTGGGGATCACCAGAGCCTAGTTACTGCTGTTGGGTATAAAAACACTAGCTCAGCCAAATACTTATATTCTCATGGCAAAACATCCCGATCAATACAATAAGACATGTGCAGGTGCCTGCATGTTCTTCTAATCTTTTGATCAGTCACATGTCCCGGCCAGGCAATTAATTGCACGCCTGGGAGATTATATCTGCTGATATATAATTTTCCCTGAAAGGACACAGTGTAGATTATATCTCTTGCATGCCCATCCATCAGTGTCATTAACTCCAAGGTGAATTCTTAGTTGCCCGCTTCCATGTTTGCCTGAAAGAATTCAGTTGTGTTAATATGTACCTGAGAGGGACTCTGAATATTTACTGCACATTTCAAAATCCCATTTTGAATTGTATTTTAGCTTTTCTGCAGAATAGGCAGAAGTAGTGTGTTATTTGAGCTTCTCTGCAATATGCAGATGTGGTGTAGACATAATTCCTTGGCCTATATGTTCTATAATCAAAAGGCCACAGGTTCGAAACCTGGCAGAATGTCTGAGCCTCCCTGACAGCAAAATGTTCGTATTATTGCTTTGTAATCAAGGGGATTCTGTGTTAGAATCGGCTCTCTAGAATTGCTCTGTGACTCTCTCATTTCTTACATCATAAACATATGATTTTTCACCTATGAGAATAACACTACATATGGTGTCATCAAGTAATGCCTCATGGAATTCACAGATAATTTTAATATTTGTCCTGTCATTCACCACAACTTGTTTTCTTTTTGAAGTGTTGATTACAAACATGGGTCTCTGTGCTTTGAATTCATCTGGTGTGTAATACATATCAGTATTGCCAGTAGTGACCCTTTTGTATGCTGTAAATGCTTCATATAATTTAAGGAAATCATCCTTGGAAATGTCTAAATTATAATTTTCTCTAGGAAATACCTCATTTCTGCCATTTTTAAGATATATGTTCTTGATGTTGCAGTTATCAAATCTACTTGAATTTTTTTCCTGATTATTGTGTCTTCCATTCTGAAACAATACCACCACAAAATCCGGCATGTCATATTGTATACTGGAGAATGAATTTGTAGCATCAAACTCATAATAAGTACCAGTTGCGGGCTTCTGTACACATTCATATGTATAAAATTGTAGAGGAATCTGTGGATTTTTTATTATATCTGCTTTGTATTTAAGAGCATAACTGGCTTCATATTCAACAACTGGGATTCTTAGCTCCAAAGTTTGAATAATGCATTTGCCTTCATCAGGTAGGGTATTGGGCAAAGCTTCCCCTGTAAAGTTTAATGTGCTGTACCTCATCAATGCATTATTATCATTGGCAGCTCTTCTAAATGTGATTCTTAAACCACCCTTCCACATAATATCTTTGTAATCTGAGAAGAATCCTGGCAACAGGCGCATAGGGAACAGCACTGTGTGGCTCTTGGTTAATATTTTATCACCAGCCTCAAATCCACCTATTTTGTAGTAAGAAGCCTCGGTTTTGGATAATTTTAGAGTGGCCAAAGCTGTGGAGGTAATGCCGGGATAATCCACACTGTTTATAACAACTCCATGCTTTCTGATCTCAATTTCAGAGAACAGATGTGGCACAAAATTGTCCACCAATCTTATATTTGAATTTGCCGGATAATCTGTTCCATCGAGCTTTACAACATCAAATTTGATGTATAGATCTGCTCTGTGGGGGTGTATAAAGCCATCCCCTACATCAAGATCAACCTCAATCTCTGTGTTGGGTTGATTTAAATTTGCAAATGTCCTCCTGTTTGGGGGGAATGATTGTAGCTCATAACTCTCAATATTTTCCATTTTTTCTTGTATGTATTTTTATTTAAATGTTAATTTCTATGATAGCAGTTGTTGTGGCTCCAGCAAAATCAACTAATTCTTCTTTTTCATTAGTGACCATCAATTCAATATAATATATTCTATTATGGCACACAGGAAAATATAATGTTGGGGATGGATTGTAGATGATGGGCTCCATAAATTCAGAATTAGGTTTGAATGTTGCAATGATGCCAGTTTATTTGTGAGTGCCTATGCCATTTGATTTGGTGATCATACCCTCGGCCACATTACAGTGAATATTCAGAGTCTCTATGGCTAAGAATTTAGGTATATTAATAGCAGTGTGTTTGATGCCTGGTTCAAGTTTTGTGTTGTTCTCAAAGCCTAACAGCTCTCCTATAATACCCAGATCCACTGTTTCTGTAGCAGATACAATCTCTACTCTGTGAGTGACAGAATTTTGACTTAACACTACACCTCTGGGTAATTGAGCATTTAGAGTGGATAGATTATATTGCCCTGGAGTGATGACAATTTTTTGATCCCCTACTGCAATTTTGTTGTTGTGGTGTGTAATATTAGGGATCAAGTACATGCCATAAAATGCTCTGAGAGCTATTGTTTTGGGATACACTATATCATCATGCCATTTGAGTTTCAATATTGAATTTTGGCTGGTGAGATGGAATACCCCCATGATGTTTCAGATACAACAGGGCTTTTTGAAAATTTTCAATTGATGGTTTATTTATTTGAGACATATATCTAAGAACAGATAAACACAAATGTCCACAATTAACATCTTTGAAATTTTGAACACGGGCATTATTGTAATAAAGATTATCTGATTTTAGATATTTTATTAAATTTTCAGGTGGAACACCTCCAAATGAATCAAACACAAATGCCTCATTGTTTAAATATTTAAGATAACAAATCCAGTGAGTACCCTGATTTTTGTACTTATCCAAATTAACAATGCCACACTCTTTGTTGAGTGGTTGTTCTGGCAAAGAATCAGACATGTACACACCTCTAAAATTTTTGATGCCCAGTGGCTTGATTAAAGCTTCAATATCTTGGTTTGTAAGCGGCTCTTGTTTTTTTAAAACTTATTCATGGCTCTCTTAACACCTTTGCCCTGTTTCTCCATGGCCAGGTTATGGCGCCTCTGCTCATCTAATTCTGCCTTATTTTTCTTGGCATCTATTACTGTTTTTGCTATGGCAACTGATCCCCCAGCCAAGCTCCCAACAGCCCCGAGAGCAGCTAAGATGGCAGGGATAGTAAATATGAAACCCCCCACATGTGATTTTTTTCTTGATTGCTGTAATTTTTTTAATTGGGGGGTACTAAGCAACAATTTCATACCATGTCCCTTTGCAATACAAGAATTTTTTTCTTGCGCTGCTTTTTGGTCAAAAGGCTATCAATAGGCCCAAGAGATTTGAGACCTGCATTAGGTATTTGATACATAACATCCTTGGCCTTCATTGTAGGTTTATTATATACATATTCACAACCCCCACCCCAGTTTTTGTTTGGTGCTCATAGCTATGGTGGTTCCCAATGCTGCTATTTTTTCACTTAAAGAAGCATCTTTGCTTACAAATCTACCAAATGCAGCCTCTTCTAATTTCTTGTCTGCAACATGTCTCTTGTCAAGATCAGAATGTGTGTTGTATGCTATGTCATGGTCTCTACAAGCAGCATCTAGGGGATTTACACCAGGATCCCCTCTGTTTAATCTATGATCCAATTTTGTGCCTGGACCACAATACTGATAGCCTGGAATGTGTAGTTCAAATGGCAGCTTGTTTATAATGTCATTAACCAACCCCCGGCCCTCAGAAATATTCCAAAATTTAGGTGGTAGAGTATTAATAATTTTTATAAGATATCCAATCCCCTTAGTGTCATTCACTATAAAATTAGACAATTTTGTGCTTATCATGTCCATAATTCCAACCTTTTCATTGTAAAAATTGTTGTTGCCAGCATTTTCCTCCCCAGCTATCACCAATAACCAATTCACAAGTTTCCTGACATCATCAACCCACACAAATTCTTTAGGCAGGGTGTTGTATTGTCTGATTCCACTGCCAGTCTTGATCTGTGACCATATGGGCTTGATTAAATTATTGTATTTTGCCCCACTGCTAGAGTTGACTCTTTTTTGTGTAGGATCATTGTTCTGGTATAGAGCATCTGATTTTATTAATATTTCTTTGTAATATTCATAATCTTGATCTGTATAGCTGCCAGGCCTTTTCCTAGTCATCAGTTCCCACAACCCAGGTGTGCCGGGATATTTAACAAAACCACCTTTTTGTCCAAGATGAGATTCTGAATAAACAATTATATCATCTCCCATAAATGTTACTCTGAAATTGCCAATTCTATGTATGATGCTACCATCACGCTCTGTGTCAGCATATAAGCCAAAGACCTCATCTTTGTTGTCTTTAGGTGTGCTTAAATATTTTTGAGCAAGAAGACCCAATTCAATAGGATCCTGAGTAGCTTCAATTCTTCGAGGAGCAACAGGACTAGGTGTATGAATACTGGAAAGTGGGGTTATTGGATAATCTAATATGTTCCTTGCAGCTACAGGTACAAGCTCTCTGATCAAATTTTGATTTTGCTCTGTAACAGTTTTGATATTTTTACCTAATTCACTAATAGCATCAATAATAGGCTGTTCTGTTTGTTTGTGTTGTTCATAAATTCCTCGGTTCTGTGATTTCCATCCCTTAAATCTTTTTACAAGATAATCTCTTAATTTAAGATCATCAATGATTGGCCTTTTCATGGTTATTTATATATGTTTCAATGTCTAGAAAATTGTTGATTTTATTTCTGTATTTGCCACTATTGGGTTTTCTTGTCATATCAATTGTGACAAACCCATAACTGTTTTGATTCCAGCACCTACTGCAAAACTTGGAGAAATCATTGTAGCTCAAGTCCCCACCTACATATTCATCATGTATGTGTTTGAGGTTGGTATGATCTTGATGAAACACACATATAAAATTGCTGTTGTCTCGGATCAGCTGCTTCGGAATTTTAGAAAAAGTCTGTGCCAGGTAGAAACAATCAATGTTTTTGTGCCGCCCCTGTGTAAAAAAATTTCTAACCTTGTTTTGATTATCCAATATAATGTCATCAAACACAACAACAGAATTATCGAGACATTCATGGAGTGGCTTAACATCTGGTTCAAAAGTGGCAATATCCAATCCATCATATAGCTTCATCAGCTGCTGATATTTTAATTGTTCCAAGCTCTTAGAGAAGACATGCAAGTGCCTGTTTTTCCAGTCTAACCAGTTGGGTGCCAATAAAAAATTATCAACCATTAGTTTAGTTTTACCACAAGCAGATGGCCCAACAATAAGACACCTAATATTATCAGGCAGCAAGTAGCCATTTCTCTTATTCTGTTGTTCAGGTTCTGGCAGCCTTTTTATAACATCCCAGGTGCTCATATTATTATTTTGTTTGCATCGATCCAGCTGTGTTCTGGAAGTCCTAGCCATTTGACAAATAACTTGTTGCCTTTTCTGCGGATGATTTTTTCTATGTATTTGGCCTTTCTTGTTGTTGGCTGGTATTTACGATAATAAACAGTGCTGATCAATTTTTGCTCATCAGATGAAGTTACTTCAGAAGGTTTCATGTTGATTGTGGAATGGACCGAGTTGTTATATTTATGTAGAAGTTCTGGCAGAATATTAATCCATTTATAATTACCTTGGAGGGTAAAATGTTTATACATAAGATTTTTTAGGGTTCTGTTGAATCTCTCTACAATTGAGGCCTTGAGATCACTGTAACTCGAATAATGTTGTATTGCCTGGCTTTTAATAAATTGTTGAAACACTGAATTATAAAATTCTTTGCCATTATCTGTTTGCAAATAGCGCGGTGATCTTCCACTCTGATTGATGATTGTTTTGATGGCTTCTGTAACACAAGTTCCAATCTTGGATTTGAGTGGCACAGTCCAGGCAAATTTTGAAAATGTATCTATTACAGTGAGTAGATACTTGTAGCCCTTGTTGATTTTGTCTAAGTTTTTCAACTGTCCACTTGCCATTTCAATCAAGTCCCCTTGCCATAAATCATCTATGCCTTTTGTGACTACTGGCAGTCTCTTAAAATTATGTCTGGCTTGTCTGTGTAATTCATCAACAATAATTTCTCTAGACATAATATGAAAACAAGAATATTGCAACTATGGGGTGTTCAGCAGCTGATACTGCAGGATTTTCTAAATATAATTTCTCCCCTATTTGTATTTTAAATTCCAGAGATCCATCATCTTCAACATATGCTGTTTCTAATGTATTGGGATCTGTAAAATCCTCTAACTCTACACTGGTGATTTTCACTTTGTTATCAGCATTTGTTATTGATAAGGTGGGGTAGTGGTGTGCCTGTGGTTGAAGCCAATATTTGATCTTGATTGGTCTCAATGTGGCCCAAACAAAAAACTGCTAATAAAATTGTGCAGGGGACAGCATATATATTTTGCCACCTGGTGTAAATGGTGAATCATATTCTTTGTTGGGGATGCTGTACAATTCAAGAATTACTGTATGTTTTGGATTCTCGATTATGCCTGTTATTTCTTTTTCTGCTGTAAGCAATCTGCTTGTTACAGATTCAAGGTGCTCATTGATGGTCCTAACAACATCATCATGGCCTGGCTAGATTTTTATGTCCACAATAAGTTTCTTGTATTGTTGCACAATCTCTTGAAGCTGGGTGGCAAAAACAGACAGAGCATTTGCTTGATTGGATTCCATGGTTCCTAGCTGTTGCTTGATATTAGCTACAATTTGTTGCAAATTTTCAACAACTGCCAATTTTGAATTTTGAGCAGTAAGATCATGGACCTGTCTTCTGATATCCTCAAACAGGGCATGCAGTTCATTAATATGTTGATTGGTTGGTAGAGTGGCCACTGTCTGAGTGAGATGTTTGATCTCTGCTTGGATATTCTTGATATCTTCTGATTTCAATATCCTATTCACTGCCCTCTTAATATTTTTAAGTTCCTGTGATGTAGGAAGATTTGATACTGTATTTTGCAAAGATTCAAGTGCCAATTTTACATTGTTTAATTCAGAAGCATCAGCCACATTTTGCATAGCATTTTGGAGCAGGGCTATATCTGCCTGAGTGGGTGTGGATTGTTGTAAAATTTCAAGTTTTGTTTGAATATCTTCAATCAAATGATGAAAATGAGATAGTTCAGATTCAGTGTTGAGGTTTTCAAGCTTTGTGATTTGGTGCTGGACACTAACAAGAGTATCTACAATACCGGGCAGGCGAGATTCTAGAGTTTCTTGTACATTTGCCAAATCACTTTGCACTGCTGCTATTGTACCTTCAAGATGGGTTATGGTACTTTGAATTTTTCCAAAATCTTCATATGTTTCAAGTTGCAGCTTAATATTTGCTACACTCCGAGTTATTGCACTCAAAGCATCAGAAGATGGCAAATTGTTCATAAAATTTTCAAGTGTCTCAATTTTTTCTTTAACCTCGGCTATGGCATTGTGCAGAGGATCCAGATTAGGTATTTGGAGTGATTGAATCTGTTCTTTTAGAGTGGAAATCACTAGATCAAAATCTTCTTGTGATTTTATGCTTTTGACAATTGTTTGGAGCTGTGCCTGGACATTATTTATTTGCTCTTCCAATTGTTGTTTCAATTGCTCAGAATTGGTGGCCTGGGTCTTAAATTTGGCTTGAAGAGCTGCTACTGCTTCTTCTAAACTTTGAAAATTATCTAATGTTGCCAGATCAGTATATTTTTGAAGCAACAATTTGAGTTCAGAATCAATTTTAAGAAGAGGGTCCATGCATTGTGATTGTAAATTTGTAATTTCTAATTGAAGACTGGCATTGAGTGTGGTTTGTAAAGCTTGCAAATCACTTCTTAATTTCTTGACTCTGACATCAAGCATCAGAATCTCATCACTGTGATCTTCATGCCTTGTATGGCCAAATATATCATTAGGCATTTTTGTTTTAATGGTTATTTATTATTGAATATCTGATTCTTAATTCTATAAAAAAAGGTATAAGCTTGTCATATGATCCAGGGACCTCAATATATAAGCAGTCACCAGCAGAAACAGTATATACAGTGCCAGAAATCATGTTTGAGTGCTTAATTCTATAAATATTTATCCCTACTGAAATCTTGACATCACCCTCAGGGGTTGTAATAAATTGTAATTGCCCACCTACAGGTAATTGGTAATGATTTAAATTATTGTTAAATATGTACAATATTTTACCTGTTTCATCATCAACATCTGTAAGTATGCTGTTCAGATGAATAATTAACAAGCCACTCAGTTTAGATATTATATCAGAAGAGGGTTGTGGTGTTGGCAGCTCCATAATAGCCTGTTTTTTGAACCCAAATAAGTTCATAGGCATGTTTATTTATTTCAAATCATGCTCTGTAATTGGGCATTGATTTCCATTTTTCAAATCACAATGCCCCCAAGGTAAAGTATGTATGCCACATGATAAAATGCATCTCTTATCATCATGTGGGTCCAGAGCCACTTTTCTTACAATATTTGTAGTCAATAAGTGATCCACACTCTGAATTCTATTTTCTGATGTTCTGATTGTGCTACATGATTTGAGACAATTTTTATAATCTTCAAATTGGAGCTCTTTTTCAACAGTTACTCTGCCAATGCCCTTGGCTTTTTTGGCAACAACACCACTACATGTTTCAAAACTGTACATCTTGGCCCTTAACCCAGCAAATGCCACAATAACATCACCAAGTGTCTCATCTTTTAACTTGCCAGGCACCTTTTTGTTGTGGGGTTGAATCTTTGTATGTTCACTGGTATCAAAATATTCAAACAATTCAGGCTGTGCCATATCTTGATAAACATCTTCTGTTTGGATATCAAGAACAAAACTATCCGTGTCCATGTACATCAGTTTTACACAATCACCATAAAAAGGTTTCAATACATCATAATACAATTTTAACATGTGTAATTTGGCCAATTCCAATATCACAGCCCCTACATAAATAGGCTTATCAAATTTTAATATTTGTTTTTTTCATGTTGAAAAGTGCCATATTTTCATCATAAATTCTTCTGTAATTGAAATTAGGCTTTGCAATCAATTTTTTGCTCAGGCTGGGGTCAGTAATTATTTTAACATCGGTATGTTTTCTGACATTTTCAATTGTTTTGCCATACACTGAATTGACCATCAATTTAAACAAGGTCTTATCAAATTAGCTCATTGCAGATGTTCGAAGCTCTGTGTTTGTATCTATATATGACTTCAACCATTTTGAGTGCCTGAACCTCAAAACTTTTCCAACTTTGGTCACTTGAACACCATGTTTCATGAGGAACTGGAGGTTTTTGTAATATATGACATAATCCTGTTTTGGCTCCAGTGTCATCATGAGCTTCTTCTGTTTAGAGCCAGGTGAGCACTTAACCTCAGGAATTGGGGACAGATCAGAAAATGTGTTGTGTAAATCATCAGGAATTGTCAGATCAACCTCTAAGAAGAGGCCATAGTCACTGTCATCAAAATCCTTAAGATCTTCAATATTGAAATCTTCAACCCATTCAAGCCCTGCATATGGCAGTTTATCCATCATAGCATAACCATACAGGCTGTTTGCATCTACATACAATATATAATTTGATGGCAGTGCTGGATCATAATCAGAAATATATTTGTTATTTGCTCTGGCATATCTCTGAGAACATTGCACCATGCCTCCTCTTATACATTGTTCCATAAACAGATACATATCTTGATCCTGGATCAGATCCAATTGCATTTTAGTGTTTAAAAACATTGCAGACAATGCTAGGCCCGGAGCACTGTAAAAATACATTGGATCCAGCTTATAATTTTGCATGGAAGATTTTCTGAATGCCTGCAATATATCAGCTAAGAGGGTCACATCAAGTTTTAAATATGCCCTGTGATAATCACCAAACGTCTGGCATTTTAAATTGTTACACATCAACTGGGCATGGTGATAATCATCATCAGTGATTCCAGATCCTCTGATTTTGCTGTAAAATGCTTGTTGTGGTAGCAGAGCACACTCATCAAATTTAGAAAAATCTGTAACATAGTCATATGGATATACACCCTTCCGCCTAATTAATTTCAGGTCCTGATTTGGAAACATGGTACATGTGATTTTGAATTGATCATCAGATAATTGAGTGGCCAGTGTAGCCAGGCTAGCCGATAAAATTCTGTATGAATCAAGAAATCTTAAGTGAATAGGAACACCATCAACTTTAATTATTTTGCTAATAGCTATATATTTCTCATCATTTTCTGCTAAAATATTTAAATTCTCCTTGTCAAACCCCTCGTACCTGATCAAATGATGAAAATCATAATTGGATGCTCCATGGCAAAATATGGGGACAAATTTTGGTCTCTGGATCTTAATATTACAGCTATTACACAGGGCCATTAAGAATTTACCATCTGTATGAGAATGGTGATGTACCTTGATATTTGTATCTGAAAATTCAGAATCACATACCGGGCATTTTTCTGCATTGTTGAAATCTTCAATCTGTTTCTCTGTTAACGGCAACATGGGTTTTGATTTTAATAAGATATTAGATGCTATGTCATGGCACTCATTTTCTATTCTATATGCAAATTCTTTGATGGCATCTGCTCCCATGTATGAATCTTCTTTACTAACAACACCATCCTGTACAACAACATAATAAAAACTGGAAGGTTCATGTAACTGGTATGATGTACTTGAAGATTCCTCAGGATCTGGGCTACAGAATGCAAGGGGTTTGAGATTTGATTCAAAATCACAGACTATATATGCTGGGTGTTCCAACAAGGCTTCAAATTTTTTGAATTTGGCATTTTCATTTGGATTAGGCATCACCATATGAACAGGTTTATAATTGCCAAAGTATTTTAAATGTTCAATTAACTTGTTTTTAGCAATTTCTGCATTCACTTCCCGAACCCCATTCACCATTTTTTTACCATCAAATACACTTAAACATCTTCTGCACAACTTGAATATTGTATTGGATTTGTCTAGTTGTGTTCTCACTAAAGCTTCAAGATTATGTATCAGAGTATAATGGTGTGTATCTCCCCCTTCAATTAAGAGCAAATCAATCGGAACAGCAGAATCATCATCAAATGTACTGATTCTGAGAGGTGCTATCAAGCAATTGCCACGGCCAGTAGAACAAATAAATACATTAATAGATAATTGTTTACCGTTGATATCCCGGGCCATTTTTTCAAATTTATCAATATTCTGAACAGACATTGGATATTCTAAACCCTCCATTGCTTCATCAAAATCATTTTCATGCTGTTTATAATAACTTATTCTCTCAGGATTCCTTAAAACTGGAAACAAAGCAGCTAAAATACACCACAAAAAGCATTTCTCATCATTATTTTCTATATTAACCACGGCTCTTTTGTTTTTAATATTGGCAGGTAATGGCAGATATGTAGATCCTTGTAATGGGCTGAATTCAGAAATATTAACATAGAGCTTGTGTGGAGATCCGCATAGGCTCCATCCAGACTCTTTTGCTGCAAATTCAGAGTGTTTAATATTCAATTGGTCTATCAAACTGCTTATTATTTTGTCTGAATTTGCATTTGAATATACGGGTACAGTTTCTGTTATGTGGGGCTGTGTAAATTTTGTGCCATTTGGCTTCTTATATTGTGCAAACAATTTGAGGGACAGCTTATAAGAGCCATTTTGTGCATTTAGAATTGCCTGCACATCAGGATTTACACTGTTCAAAGAATTCTTAATGCCACATCTTGGCTCTGATTCAAACCGGTAATCCCTTAATTGGCCATTAAAACTGCTATGGATAGGTGGTGCATAGCGTGGCTGTTTTGCTGCTCTAGCATTAACAGGTGCTTCATGCTTTCTTTTCAGACCAGATGTAGATGGTTGTGAGGGCAATGTTGATGACTGTACATAAGAATTACATTTGTGCCATTTGTAATATGCCTTGCTTAATATTTTATGGCATCTTGGACACATTTTTGTGGCCTTTCTGCATTTCTTAGAGTCACAAATATGCCGGTGCCTAGACCAATTAGAACTAGATATATTTTTATTACACTGATTGCAATATTTTTGTTTTGGCATTTTTGTTGTTTATTTATATAAAATTTCTTGGTCCAAAAAAAAAACAGAACTATGCCAAAACAATAACTAGGCTCTGGTGATCCCCAATATAAAATAATTTTGCTCTTTTATGCTGTTGTATAACACTTTTTACCAGGTTTCAGATCTGGGAGCTATCAGTTGTATATCAACTAGCAATAATTATTCTCAAAATCTCACGTGTGGAGATATTATTTTGCCACATGTATTTCAATCTCATATTTTGTCAGGACTCAAACCCGAGCCTCTTGTTTACAAGGCAACAATATTAACATTTTGCCATCAGGGGAGGCTTCACATTTTATCAGGACTCAAACCCGAGCCTCTTGTTTACAAGGCGATAAAAACCATGGGGCTATGCGCCATTCTCTACTGGGTCTCAGAACCCAGGAGCTATGAGCTTTATATTAATATACACATGGCAGAATCAATCTGAGGGTGGGATAACCATTTCTACACTAGAATTCAAAATCCTAGGAATTTTGACAGAGAAACACACTATAAACAATAAAATCATATGGAACTTAGCATAGTCTTAAGTGTAGGCAAATCTATCTGTTGAGGCTTCTTCCTTTCTACACTAGAATTCAAAATTTTTAAAAATTCAGAGCATATCACACCTGAAGAATTGGGGTATAAGCCCCTTTTGGCTTTGTATTAAGTGTAGGCAAATCGGATTGTTCAATCAAATAGCCTCTTCTTTTCTACACTTGTAAGTGGTGCTCATCCTATAGCCAATCCCACTACTAAATTACGTATACTTATTTCAAGAAAAGTAATTATGTAATTTAAAATACTAATTTACTTTAGTCTAACTAAACACGCATGATGAAATTGAGAGATGCCGGCAAAATGCGCTAGTAGAGCGCAAATAATAGACATGAAGAGCTTAGACTTCGTACAACAAAATTTGAATTTAAATTGTTAGACAACGTATCTTAGTAATTAAAATGTAATAAATGTTTGAGACACAATAAACATATTTTCGAGCTGGACTTCGCGACACACTAAACGCCCTCTCGGGACACAGCAGTGGGTCGCGCTCCATATGTTGAGAAGCGACGCGTTAAATACTTTATTAATAGTCATTGGTATGAAGATATAAAACATTTTACCAAGAGTTTTTAGTTGAGCTTAACTACAAAGATTTAAATTTCCATACTTGTCATTGCGACAGTCAGTTAACAAACAACATCCTTAATCCACCATAATGCAATTAGCATTTCTTTTATTTTAAAGGTTATCCCAACGTTAGCGTTTTTCACATGTCCTTGCGCATTAACACCATGTTTAACACGCATATATCTAAGTTGGACGACAGAAACTGAATGATCGGAAGTTATTAATACCATATGTAAGTAATACTATTCACCCAGAAACCACAAAATCAAGTTGAGGTATTGAAACTGATATGGTTGAATGCTCTGCGCAGACTTCAAGGCGCCAATGGAACAATCTCTATTTATCTTCCCAGTTGTATATTTTACGTGTCGGGAATTACTCGCCCAATTACAAAGTATTTCAGTTTGGCTCTGTGGCTGAATGTTTAGCGTGACGTGCATAAAACTCGGTGTCCTAGGTTCTCATCCTGGATAGAACCTGGACATGAAGTTGTGTTTGTTACAACAAACTGTTTCATTATTCATCCTAACCTTCATATTATATGCGAGACTTGTCATAGGAATACTCAATTTGGGAAAGGCACAGCCATTTGCTGCTATGTTCTTCTGATTGATTTGATTTGTTTTATTTCACCCTTCTGTCCCTTTTGGCAAATCGCTAAGATTAGGATGAAATTCATGCGCGGGCAATAACAAATAAGCATGGGCAGTGCGGAACAGACAGACTGCCTGCCCAGTTTGTCGCCAGGCAGAGCGGGATTGATAACATTTGGGCTCGTTGATTATTCCTTGTTTTGCGCAGTATCGACATTATAACTATTAGTATTATTATTATTATTTTTAGTAACAGTTTTGTTATCATGATACTTCACTTCCACTATCTGTATTAATAACACTTGTAATCTTTAAGATAAAGACATCTGATTAAAAATCATTCTGCAAATTTTGTTTTTGTTAAAAAAAAATTCTGCCACTTGCAAAATGCATTTCACCATACCACACACGCACTAAAGGGAAATAAATTAAACCTAATTTTATCGTTTAGCCACACTGGACGCGACTAACTAACTAACTAACTCTCTAGCCTTCTTAAACCCGAAGGTTTATGGCTGCAGCAACACAGGCCTTCCATCTGTCCCTATCTTGAGCAAGATCTATATACTCTTTTCCATCCCTACCGATTTCCTTTAGGCCCATCTCAATATTGTCCCTCCATCTTCGTCTTGACCTCCCTACAGGTCACTTACCATCTGGTTTCCCAACAAGAATCCTGTAAACTCCTCTTTCCTCTCAAATTCGTGCCAGATGGCCCACTTAAGTTTTATTGATTTAATTATTCTAATAATATCTGGACATGAGTACAAATTATGTAGTTCTAAATTATGTAACCTTCTCCACTCACCTGTCTCCTCATCCCTTTTAGGTCCAAAGATTTTCCTAAGGATCTTATTTTCAAATACTCTCAATTTATGTTCCTCTTTCAATGTAAGGGACCAAGTTTCACATCCATATAATACTATAGGCAAAATTACTGTTTTGTATATTTTAACTTTTAGTTTCTTAGATATTAAACGAGATGACAAAAGTTTATGAATAGAGAAGTAACATGCATTTCCTGAATTAAGCCTACTTTTTATTTCCTCTTTAATATAATTTTCACTTGTTAATATTACTCCTAAGTATTTGAATTTGGAAACAAGTTCAAACGAGTTGTTATCAATAATTAGATTTTGATTATTACCTAATACTTGGTTTCGGCCTGTAAGCATATATTTAGTTTTCTCTTTGTTAACTTCCAAACCTATCTCTTTAGCAGTTTTGAAAAATATTTTAGCATTATTCTTAATTGTATTCACATCATCCCCCAGTAAGTCTACATCATCTGCATATGCTAACAACTGTGTGACACCATTTAATTTTAGTCCTCCATTAGGTTATTTTACCTTCCTAACAGCATATTCTAAGGCAAAATTAAAAAGCAATGAAGATAATGCATCTCCTTGTTTTAACCCATCATGAATTGTAAATTTGTCAGACACATTAATACCCACACGAATTTTACTTTCTGTTTCATTGGTACATACTTTTCTCACACTAACAAGCTTCTTAGGTATTCCAAACTCTAGTAATATATTATATAATTTATCTCTTTTGACCGAATCATATGCTTTTTTGAAATCAATGAATAGCTGATGGACATTTTGATTATATTCCCACTTTTTTTCAAGTGTCTGTCTGATGTGAAAAATTTGATCTGTAGTTAATCTGTTACGTTTAAAATCCACATTGATAATCACCTATAATTTCATTAGATTATGGGGTTAGTCTTGTTAAAAGAATGTTAGATAATATTTTATATGTTGTTGAAAGTAGAGAAATTCCACGGTAATTATTGCAGTTCATTTTATCACCTTTTTTAAACACAGGAACAATTATGGATTGTTTCCACTGTTGAGGGATTTCTTCTTTATTCCATATTAAACAAATTAATTTATGAATTTGACATATTAACGAATTTCCACCATATTTAATTAACTCGGCTGGTATTAAATCAATGCCAGGTGCTTTGTTATTCTTTAGCCTTTTAATAGCATCTTTAACTTCAGTCAAGTTACGTTTTGGAACTAAAGGTTCTGCTGTGTGTACTTAATTTACTTCTGATTTATCTCCTACATGAACATTTAAAAGGTCATTAAAGTAGCTCTTCCATCTATTTATAATATCGCTTGGGTCAGCTAGAAAATCACCATCTTTATATTTTATCAAGTTTACTTTAGGGGCCTCCCCAATGGCGCAGTGGTAACGTCATTGCCTTGTAATCAAGGTGTCCCGGGTTCGATACCCACTGGAGGCACAAGTGGTTCGGATTCAACTTTAAACTGTAGGTACAGTCCCGATTAGCCTTACTGTGCATAAAGTGGACTTAAAACCGCAACTCAAACCAAGTTTACTTTAGGTTGCCACCTTTTCTAAACTCATTTACACCTTTATATAACTCTCTGATATTTTTGATTTAGCTCTTTGTTTCAATTTCGTTAATTTTGCTTTTCAAGTAATCTCTTTTTTACTTCTTAACGTGCGGTTAACTTTTCGCTTTATTCTATTATAATTGCTTAGATTTGTATCATACGAGTTATTTAACCACATAAGTTTAGCCTGATTTCTTATTTCTATTACATTATGACATTCATTATCAAACCATGGCTTACTTTTTCTTGGTTTATTGTATCCTATACTTTCTTTAGCTGCTGATTCTATTGCATTACGTATGTGCTCCCAATTCTTATTTACGTCTGTTTCATTTATATTTTCATCATCATTTAAATCCTGCAAAACATCGAATTTATTGGACAGTTTAATTTAGTAATCTTTCTTAATTCTTTCATCAGCAAATTTTCTTGTATGAAATTTTAGAACTTTTAGATTTTGTTGCTTATGATTTATCACTGCGAGTGTTTCTCTTAATTTAACAATTACTAAATAATGGTCACTGGCACAGTCAGCACCTCTATGTGTATGAACGTCAATTATACTAGTATGCCTTCTCTTATCAATGAGAATATGAGAATATGATATGTCTTACCATCTGGAGAAGACCAGGTATATTTATGGATATCTTTATGTTTAAAAGTGGTACTTCTCACAATTAAATTCTTTGAAGTTGCAAAAGTAATGTACGCGAACCAAGATAAAAGGATGTTGATTTCAACCGTCAATATCCCTCCACTTGACTTTGAATTGTTGGCATTCAAAATTTTTACATTCATTTTGAATAGGAGCAATTCTTTATATCGAGCAATAATATTGTACATATTGTTTCTATTACGAGATCTTTGAAAATAGTGTCATGATGATAGAACTTATTGAAACGCTAGAAACTCCTTCCTTTTACCTTCATTCATGAAATAAGCAAGTGAAAGGATCTATCATGTTCTAATTTGCTATTATCACAACATCAAGAAAATATAATAGTCGATGGTCTTTTTCACTTCTGCCCCTTCAGGGTCTGATTTTTCTGCGGCTTTAGGATATACCCTAAGATAGCGTGGAGGCAACCCCCTTCTCTGAGTCCAGCAGCGGCGGCGCTAGGATTAATCATCAAGGGATGCTGAGGGGGTGCGGAATTAAATTTAGAGTGTGCGATGCTGAAAATAAGGAAAACCATAAAACACGCATGAAACCTTTCAAAACTGTGGAGCAAGGTGCCAAAACGGGGGGGAGGGGTGCAAGGACAGTTTACTTTGCCTTATTAGATAAGGTTTAGCATAGTGCGGGGGCAAAAATAGCAAAAAGCGGGGGCAACTGCACCCCTAATCGACACCACTGGATAACAAAAATTACTGACTGAAATGGAAATGCAGGTGTGAATATAATAAATTTAGATTGATATTCATTTTCCTGGCAGGCTGTGCACCCCTTGCCTTCACCCTGGACATACATGATGATATGTATTAAGTCTTATACTCCAAGAAAGTGGTCGTACAGTGTAAACATTCAGATACACGTTGCAGTCTTATTAAGCTATGTAGTGAAATAAAAAATGAAATTGTCCTTGTCTTTAAAAATAGTTACAATTTTTGAACCTTTTCAATGTAACCAATGGAGGTACCAAATACATAGTTCATTCCGTCTGCCATTTCAGGACAAAACGCGAAGTGCATAGCAACTTTGTCTTTAAGCACCCCCTCGCACCCCTCTGGAGTGCACGATGCAATACGTGGAATGGGGGTTGGCATACAGGATCCTGTCATCGTCAAATAAGGAACCCTCCCCACTTGTGGGTTGCATCCACCATCCCTACAGTGGCGTGTATAAATGTAGTAAAGCGATATGAACATAAGGGAGTTTTGAGTTATTTTTACCACTCCTAAATCCTGCTCTATTTGACGTGTTTTGAAAGGAAATTTGAATTACGCCGCTCTAAAACTCCTTCTAGATACGCCACTGTAACATAACTTCGCTGCTGGCACATCATAATCACACAGTAACAGAAATCGACCCTGTTTATCGAAATACAATAGAGGCTGATGTAGTGGTTAGGATAACAGGCTCTTTTGCTAATATTTTCCCGCCATTTTATCTCTTAATCATATCCATAACAGTTACGATGAACAAACTCCGAGGCAAAACGTGATATCTGTATGGAAGAGAGACAGGATCGGCGGAACTAACGGAAGATAGAAGACATACAACTGGATTTTAGTCATATCAAGATTTATACTCCCCCCAAACCCTCTCCATGTGTTTAGTGCTTCAGTGTGTTTAGTGTTCAGTAAATTTACGAAGCAAGTCAAGAAATTTAACGCCTGGAGTGATGAAATTAATAATACATAGTAACAATAAAATAATAACTAAATAAAGACATTGTAGGTAGTTTATTGCCAAGTGTAGTAGACAACCTTGGTTACAATAAGATAATATGAATTTGTGTATGGTACAAAGAGGTATTGAAAAAAAATGTTATATGATCTCAACAAATCTATTCTGGAAGCTGGTCGCTCAACGTATTCCGGAAAACGTTCATAAACAGTTGATGCCAGGTACCTGGGCCTTGATAATTTACTAATACTGTCTTTACTGTATAACTATTGTATGTTAAAACCTCACCTATAAATCACAGTTATATATATATATATATTGCTTTTGACGTGTCCACATCAAAACTTCAACTTTGAATCCATTTAGTATAACCTTACATGGTGCCTTGTACCCAAGAGATCCTTCTGGTTATTTGTTGAGATATTATTAACAAGATTTCTTAAGTTTAATGTATTAAGTTAAGATAGGATTATTTGTTTGTAAAATATTTGTGTTTCACGTAAGATAGTGAAAAAAAAGCTGTACAGTTTGATCGGGTGAGCAGGCTCTTTCGTTGCAGCTGTAAGGGATAAAGGGATTAGCGAGATAGCTATAAGTAGGTCAGTGTTACAAACATGGTTCGAACGTCGATCTCTCCTTCTCAGGACGAAACAGCCGAAATAGGCTGGAATAAAATACTTGGATGATGCGGCAATGAACTTTGTTATGAGGGGCCAATAGAACGTAGTTTTTGTAAAAAGTGGAACCATAAATTTTGCGCGGGATGAGAGAAAAAGAATTTACAAAATTTGAGTTGCATAGAAGAATTTTTTCCTTCCAAGATATTCTGCGCACTGTCAGAAAAGGATAAGTAACAGTGCACAGGGTGTTCAAAAATTAACTGACGAGAATGAAGAGAGCGTTAGCCTCACGACACTTTTATTATTTATGAAGCAGAGTAGAGAAGAGGATAGGCAAGAGCAGCTTAAATTTAGAGAAGAGGATAGCTTTGGCTGCAAGTCGTCTCACTCTTCTGGCTTTAACTTTAGAAAGATCTGACCATTAAAATTAAAATTTCGAGACAGCAGGGGAGACATTGTTTTCATTATTATTATAATGGTTGATTCTACATTCTTCATTTTTTGAGGACGCATTTGGAGGTGTTCATGCACCACTGGCAAACCCCGTGCTCACTCCTATGCCTCACATATCAATTTTAATTTGCTTCATATGTAGAAGATGTTGTTTGAAAGTGTGTTAATATCGGGTGTCTAATAGAGCAAAGAAAATAAATTTTCCACTGTTACTCTTCTTTGTACTCATAACATTATATATATATATATATATATATATATATATTAGTTACTGGTAATCCCTTTTGGCGTAGTGGTAACGTCGTCGCCTTGTAATCAAGGGGTCCCGGAGGGTTCGATAACCAGTTGGGTCATAAAACGGTTCAGATTCCAGTTTAAACTGTAGATCTAGTCCCGATTTACTGTACTGTATGTAAAGTGGACTTAAAACAGGAACTCGATCAATCTATCAATTTGTTTATTGAAAGGTGCTATTCGGAAACGAACAAAGCGTTTTCGTTACTTAAGAAAAATTATTAACTTTAACCAAAAGAATTATAATCGAGACGTTATTTTATATATATCGGCTATGACTACCTGGAAAAGTTAAAGTACGTAATGATTGTTAAACGTCGGTCGACTCATTTTCTTAGCACAATAAATTAGGCTTCGAATTCCTATGTCGATTTCATCTGTCGTATGTGGCAATAAGTAATTAATTAGAACCAGATATATATATATATATATATAAAGAGACAATAAACATATCATTTTGGGGGCAGGGGGTAGCTACTGACTGCATTTACGCACAGTATCGGCAGTATTAAAAAAAACAAAGATTGGTAATTGCTTTGGTAATATATCAAAAGGTTGATTTCTGGTTAAATATTTTTTTTACTATTTCGTTGTTGTTAATTTTATCTGAAGATAAAATTCTTACACTCCGCAGAAGAGAAATCATGTATTAATTTCCGAATCATAATCACCATTTTATATCATATGCATATCATTAACATTCTTCTGTTAAGCCTTGCATGTATCCTGCAGCGAACGACGGAAACCTGTCAAAATACTTCATGGCAACCAAAGCAGTGGGACAAAGGAAACGACTGTAGAAATGCAGGATCCAACGAACGTCTATTTCAGGCGCCAAACAGTCGGGAGTTGTCTCGCTTAGAGCTCGAGTTTCGGTTTCGCTTGTAAGTGAGTGAACACTTATATACACAAGCAACAGTGGCGTGTGCATGGGGGCAATTAGTTGGGAATACAGTACTCCTAATATGCTTCAAGTTCGCTGTAAAATTAACTTCAACTGCAAATAAAGATGGCGAAATGGTGTAAATGTTGTCTGCTATCGTAATTGTCCCCAATGACGTAGCGGTAACGATATCACATATAATGATTTGGTCCGGCGTTCGATCACCATTACAGCCTCAGCGGCTGTTTCCGTTGGATGATATTCAGCCAACAACGTCCCCCACAATTATGTACGCGAAATCACACCCATTGCAATGATTCCGACAAACGTTTCGGAGCGTGTTGTAAACACTCTCGAAGGTGCAAATATAACGATTATATTCTAAATGTAGTCATGCATTATGTTTAGTCTCTTAACAGTGGGGCGTTACCCAGACACCCCCTATACGCCTTCATGGCGTAGTGCTAAGCACTTTACCTTTCTTTTACCTCTTAACAATGACCATACTATCTACCAGACTAGATAAAACGATGTGCAGGGCTTCACACACCCTTCAATCGCGGCTAATTTGGAGGTGATGGTAATGTGATGTGAACAAGAAAAAGCATTGATTCAATATTAACATATTATTTTAAGGTTTAGAGAATGATAAAATATGTGTAAAACTCGTGCAATTGGTTCTCTTTTTTTCAATGATGATAATTTTGCAATTATTATAATTATTACATAACTGCACCTAATATAAACTACAAAGGAAGAAATTATTCATTAGAAAATAGTTTCTTGAATTTTAATGTTAAAAAATATCAATATCTATTCATGTCACTGATTAGGAATGACCTACTAAGAGCACAGACTTTCATGAATGACTAGTATGTCATGTGAGTCAACATGTGAAAACACCGTTACGAGTAGAACCCAGTACACAGAGCCCCTGGTAGCAGGTATCCTTTAGGAAAGTTCAAGTTGCTGCTTCTCATGTACTAGTACATGCATGCTACATATTGAGGACAAAGAGATGAAAACAATTCTCCCCTCTTCCTTTGTTGCTACTAGCGTTTTAGGTGAGAATATTTACGTTTTGAACGCAGAGTTTCCCCCTCCCCTTGCAGGAATAATGCGGCGAATTCAGCAGTCTTTCAACAACCATCCCTCTACCATCTGTGATGTCTCAAACTTACACTATATCACCACCCTCGGTTCCTTCAAGAAAACCAAACTCCCGTGAGGAAACGAGGCTGATGTGACCGCGCAGTGGAGCATGCTATAGATAGTCCTATGCGTCTCGAGAATGTTCATTGAAAAATACAGATGTTACAATTAAAACCAGTATGTTTCTAAGAAACCAGATGAAATTATATATTAACATGAGTTTTATTGCAAGTATTGAAACCAAATTGAAAACTATAATAAGGTTAACAAAATCTTTTGGAATCATTCTACCGTTCCATTAATACATCTAAGTTAACTTAAAGACACATACCAAATAACAATTAGACTTAACGAACTCTACCTTACATGAATAACGCTAGTGTACGTGCAGTGTATCAGATCGGCGTGCTACCCAGAACTCGAGTGCTACAGCCTTCCTGGTAGCTCTTGAACACTCGTGCTCGTCTTGTGCAGCACCAATCAGATCACACCTGACGTCATCTCTACTTCATCTTGAAAGACCAGTTTATATAACAAAGTGGTCTTAACCTCCCCCACTCGGGGGTAATTTACAAAAATTACACCTTAGTTATGATACCATTCTAATTTAAGTATGTTCTGGGTAGCCAGCGCCGTTATTCCAATAAATCTGATGGTGTGTGTCGCGACATAAAGCTAGGCGTACAGACCCCATCTGAAATATACAAAATCGAGAACAGTATCTTCGTAACTTACATGAACACCCTGTATAACATTTATAAATCAAACATATGTATATTATTTTGATTACTTTTCACATATGAAAATAATTAGTATACAAATTTTTTACAAATGTATGTGTCGACACATCATTAATGGATTTTCAACATTGTTTTTGGATTTATAGATTACGTAATCTTTAACCTTCGTTCAGTAACACATTTCCGGGAAGGAATTCAAAGTCTGACCTTGAGTCAGTTAGGCAGGTACAACTTGAAATAAAGACATGCCTATACAGCAGACTTCTACAAGTAACAGATGGTTACACAGATAAGACGCAACACAAGGAGTTCTGACACGTGTTTTGGGTAGCACGTCGATAAAGAATAAAAAATCTGGGGAGTTCTAATCGTGAAGTCGAGACAGATATCTTTTCAATTGACTAACATGAGCTCGACGAACTTTCCTGGAGTCATTTACATTTTCTAATAAAACACTATTATCCCCCAGAAATTTTATTATCTTATAAGGTCCAGCATATTTCATACTCAATGATTTTGTTATATTTTGTGCTAGACTAGAGATTTCATGCGTCTCTACTAAAACTAAGTCACCTACCGAAAATCTTATGTCTGCAAATTTTTTCTTATACATTTTGTCTCGCTTATGCCACATTTTAACCATATTGCCAATTGCAAGTTCCCGTTTATTTATTAAATCTTGTTTTGCAAGATGTTCATCCGACAAGATAAATTGCCACTTAACTTCTAAAGGGGAGTACAACTTCCTACCTAAAAATAATTCTGCCGGAGACATCTTTAAGGTTTCATGATATACTGAATTGATACTAAAGACAATTTCTTGCAAAACACTTGACCATTTATCTTGCCTGTTGTGTATATAAGTTCGCATGGAACTTTTAATCGTAGATATGTATCTTTCACTCAAGTTTGCCGCCGCATGATATGGTGAAATTGTAATGTGACGAATTCCCATGGAGTATAAATATGAGGTGAAGTATTGACTTTTAAAATAAACTGCATTGTCAGTTACACATTCATAAGGTACTCCTAATAACATAAATGTTTTATGTAGTAATTTAACACACATTTTAGAACTAATCTTAGCCATTGCGTGACATACACAAAACCTAGTAGCGGCGTCGACAATTATTAATATAAACTTATCTCCACCAGACATTGGTAACGGACGTATTACGTCAATAAAGAGACGTTGCAAGGGTAATTTTATGATTTCTGACATCAAAACATTAGACGCAGGTACATTTCTTTTCTTTGCCTTTTGGCAAACATCACAATTACTTACAAATCGTGGAATGTGATTTTTCATACCTTCCCACGTAAATCTAGACTGTATTTTCTTGAGTGTTTTTACCCAATAACAATGGGATCCACCAATTACATTCGAGTGAAAATAATCGATTATCGAATTTTGTAAATGTTCTGGCACACATATTGTAAACGTTTGATTTATTGCACGAGTTTTCTTGTACAAAATATTATTAACTAACTTATAATCTGGAACCAATTCTTTATCATTTATCTTATCTATGATTCGGGACAATACTTTATCTTTTTTCTGTTCCACATCAAATGATAAAGAGAATAATGGATGAAAATACATTCCCAAATTTACATGTTGCAATTCTTCAAGTTCTAAACTTTCTGTATCAAATTCTTGACAGTTGTAAATGCGTGAGAGAAAATCAGCTATAACATGAGCCGTGGTGGAAATGTGAGAGATTTCAAACTGATATTCGGAAAGCTTTTCTAAATATCGAGCATACAATGGATATTTCTTAGCTCTCCTTATCATCCATGTAACACTGAGGGAATCCATCTGAACCGTAAATGGTCTTAATTTTAAATTGAAACCAAATTTCTCAATAGCTAACATTAAACCCATTAATTCTATTTCATATATAGTTTTTGATTTATGTTTCTCTTTCAACCGTTTGGAATGAAAATAAACAGGTTTTAGTTGACCTTGTTCATTTTCCTGCAACAACGTGCATCCAAACCCTTTTAGGCTTCCATCCACTTGTACTGTGAAGGGTTTATTTAGGTCGGGAAGTTTCAGAACTACAAAATCTTCAAAACATTGTTTTAGTTTGTCGAAGGCAGACTGTTGAGCCAGACTCCACTGAAATTTAACTCCTTTAACCTTTAAATTATACAAAGGTGCCATTATTTCATAAAAATTTGGAATAAATCGGGTGAAGTAAGAGAGAAACCCACAAAGTCTATTTAAACCTCTAATATTTTTAGGAGGTGGAAGTTTATGTATAGCTGCTATTCTATCTGGGTCCATGCATAGTTTTCCTGATTTAATAATGAATCCCAAATATTGAATTTCTGATTTCATGAACTGACTTTTAGTAGGGGAGATGGTGACCCCCCATTGCTTAAATCTGTCGAATACAATTCGAAGGTGTCTCAAATGTGTCTCTTTATCTGGACTAAACACAATTACATCATCTGCATAGAATTCCAAAAATTTTACCTTTCAAGTCACCCAAAATTTTATACATAATTCGGGCTAAGCTACTAGGGCCAATTTTAAGACCAAATGGGATCCTAGTGTACTGGTAAAATCCCGAGGAGGTCCCGAAGGCAGTCAGTGCTTTCGAATACTCAGTTAATTTAATGTGATGCAAAGCCTTTTTTATGTCTAGCACACTATAAACATTTCCTTGGCTAATTGACATCAAACTTTCCTCTAACACCGTGTTAGGAAAGGCATCAAATAGTATATGTTTATTGACTTCAGAGTAGTTACAAACAAGCCTACTTTTATTGTTTTTACCTTTCACTATGAAGCAAGGTGAACAATAGTTACTTTGGCACTCTTCTATAATTCCCTTTTCTAATAAATCTTGAACAATTTATTCAATTTCTAATCTTTTCTCACGAGTTACTGGATATGGATTTATTCTAACGGGAGTTGTATCTTTTAACTTTATATGATATTCATAATCCCTTATACATCCTATATCATTATCACTAAGTACGTCAGAAAATTCCTTTTTCAGCTTACCTAGTTCTTGCTCACTATAGCCTATATTTGCAGTCTACATTCCCAGATGTGTCCCTTGATGTGTTCTAGGCCTGCCAAAGTGTTCTCTGGTTCCTGGTCTGCTTCTTTTCCGGACTCCAACTTGTTCCCGGCGGGTATCCACTTGCTTGACGAATCGTCTGCCCATTTGAATATTGAGGAGTAGAAACACTTTCCTGAAATATTGTACATCCTTTAAGTAAACTATCACCATTCCACTTAATTGGCACAATCTTATTTCTGATTTTTAACTGCACTACACCATCACTTAACTTTATATTCATTCCAGTTCGAATTTGAAATTTTAGGCCAAGAACTAAGTCTACAGGTAAGTTTATAGCAATGTACATATCAACTGGCCACGACATTTCATTAATTTGAACTCCAACTGTCACCCTCTTATTAAGATGTAAACTGGAAGAATTACCCACGGTAACTTTGATATCTACGTCATGCTCGTGAAAATTTCTTTTATCTTTAATTAATTGCCAAATACTGTCTTTAATAATGTTCTCAGAGCAACCTGTATCAATACAAGCCAACACTGGTACCTTTTCCACAGAACAGTCAATGAAAACAGCTTGCATCTCCTGTTTATTTATAGTTTTCGAAAGATCTCTCTTCATTATATAAGCCTATCTTTTAAGGGGACAATTTGATTCTTTATGATTAAAGTTTGTACAAAATCGGCATTGCATAGGAACTTTGTCTTTAGGCAAGGGGAAGGAAACAAGTTTTTCCTGTCTTTTTTCCGCATAAAATTTACTTGCAATAACATGATGTTTTTGCATTTTTTTTAGACTCGATTTGAATGTTTCAAGAGAGTCAGGAACTTCACTATTATAAGAAATTTCTCGGAATATCTAGGCAACAGTCTTTCGACCAACAAGGCACAAAATTCCGCATCTGTCCACGCAACTTGCAAAACTCGGGCTCTCCTTAATCCAGTTTCTAAAAATTCTACTGGGTCTTCCCAATTATCCTGCCTGCGTAATACATAGTTCGTAATGAGCTTCTCACGTCCCAAAGACGTCGCATGAGTATCTAGTACTTTCCTTACAACTTCTCGCCACATGCTGTTCTTCGATATACAAGTCAACCATAAACTATACAATCTTTGTCCCACTTTATTTAACACTGACAACATGATTTATACAATTTTCTCAATTACTAGCAAAAATTGAAATATATTATCCGAAGATTCGGATACCACGGGCGGAACATCAGCAATAGCTTGAACTAACGTATTCTGTGCAATATGACTAGTTAACTTGCTTAACACACCATCAGGAAAAATAACACTATTGTTACTTCTTTCATTAATAGTAAGCCTAACTTCTTCGTCTGAATCAGAAAACTGTATTAAATTGTAACCAGGGCGTCTATTTACCCAGGAAGTCCTGATAGGAACCCTATAACTAGGTTGTACCTCTACATTTCTTTGATCGAGTACACTAATAGGATTATGCTCATCACCTTCAGATCGCTGGTCTCTGTTACGAGTTGAAGAAAAAGGCTCACGATATTGCGTGAGATCCGAGTCTCCCACCTGATCTACGGTTAATAAAGAATTCACATCATCCATTTTATTTATATTGCAAATAGTGTATCTGTAATTAGAAACATACGTTAATACTAAATTCTAATTTTCATATCTCCTCCATTCTATTCCATAACCCATTAAGTTTTCCTTTTCTTTACAATGAACAGTTTGAATACTGGCATTTTTCAATGTAACGAGCAGAACCAACCGGCAGCTGGTATGTATGGTCAAATGAACATGCCTCTGAAAACACACGATCAACCATGCTCTCTCTTATCACCACCCTCGGTTCCTTCGAGAAAACCAAACTCCCGTGAGGAAACGAGGCTGATGTGACCGCGCAGTGGAGCATGCTATAGATAGTCCTATGCGTCTCGAGAATGTTCATTGAAAAATACAGATGTTACAATTAAAACCAGTATGTTTCTAAGAAACCAGATGAAATTATATATTAACATGAGTTTTATTGCAAGTATTGAAACCAAATTGAAAACTATAATAAGGTTAACAAAATCTTTTGGAATCATTCTATCGTTCCATTAATACATCTAAGTTAACTTAAAGACACATACCAAATAACAATTAGACTTAACGAACTCTACCTTACATGAATAACGCTAGTGTACGTGCAGTGTATCAGATCGGCGTGCTACCCAGAACTCGAGTGCTACAGCCTTCCTGGTAGCTCTTGAACACTCGAGCTCGTCTTGTGCAGCACCAATCAGATCACACCTGACGTCATCTCTACTTCATCTTGAAAGACCAGTTTATATAACAAAGTGGTCTTAACCTCCCCCACTCGGGGGTAATTTACAAAAATTACACCTTAGTTATGATACCATTCTAATTTAAGTATGTTCTGGGTAGCCAGCGCCGTTATTCCAATAAATCTGATGGTGTGTGTCGCGACATAAAGCTAGGCGTACAGACCCCATCTGAAATATACAAAATCGAGAACAGTATCTTCGTAACTTACATGAACACCCTGTATAACATTTATAAATCAAACATATGTATATTATTTTGATTACTTTTCACATATGAAAATAATTAGTATACAAATTTTTTACAAATGTATGTGTCGACACATCATTAATGGATTTTCAACATTGTTTTTGGATTTATAGATTACGTAATCTTTAACCTTCGTTCAGTAACACATTTCCGGGAAGGAATTCAAAGTCTGACCTTGAGTCAGTTAGGCAGGTACAACTTGAAATAAAGACATGCCTATACAGCAGACTTCTACAAGTAACAGATGGTTACACAGATAAGACGCAACACAAGGAGTTCTGACACGTGTTTTGGGTAGCACGTCGATAAAGAATAAAAAATCTGGGGAGTTCTAATCGTGAAGTCGAGACAGATATCTTTTCAATTGACTAACATGAGCTCGACGAACTTTCCTGGAGTCATTTACATTTTCTAATAAAACACTATTATCCCCCAGAAATTTTATTATCTTATAAGGTCCAGCATATTTCATACTCAATGATTTTGTTATATTTTGTGCTAGACTAGAGATTTCATGCGTCTCTACTAAAACTAAGTCACCTACCGAAAATCTTATGTCTGCAAATTTTTTCTTATACATTTTGTCTCGCTTATGCCACATTTTAACCATATTGCCAATTGCAAGTTCCCGTTTATTTATTAAATCTTGTTTTGCAAGATGTTCATCCGACAAGATAAATTGCCACTTAACTTCTAAAGGGGAGTACAACTTCCTACCTAAAAATAATTCTGCCGGAGACATCTTTAAGGTTTCATGATATACTGAATTGATACTAAAGACAATTTCTTGCAAAACACTTGACCATTTATCTTGCCTGTTGTGTATATAAGTTCGCATGGAACTTTTAATCGTAGATATGTATCTTTCACTCAAGTTTGCCGCCGCATGATATGGTGAAATTGTAATGTGACGAATTCCCATGGAGTATAAATATGAGGTGAAGTATTGACTTTTAAAATAAACTGCATTGTCAGTTACACATTCATAAGGTACTCCTAATAACATAAATGTTTTATGTAGTAATTTAACACACATTTTAGAACTAATCTTAGCCATTGCGTGACATACACAAAACCTAGTAGCGGCGTCGACAATTATTAATATAAACTTATCTCCACCAGACATTGGTAACGGACGTATTACGTCAATAAAGAGACGTTGCAAGGGTAATTTTATGATTTCTGACATCAAAACATTAGACGCAGGTACATTTCTTTTCTTTGCCTTTTGGCAAACATCACAATTACTTACAAATCGTGGAATGTGATTTTTCATACCTTCCCACGTAAATCTAGACTGTATTTTCTTGAGTGTTTTTACCCAATAACAATGGGATCCACCAATTACATTCGAGTGAAAATAATCGATTATCGAATTTTGTAAATGTTCTGGCACACATATTGTAAACGTTTGATTTATTGCACGAGTTTTCTTGTACAAAATATTATTAACTAACTTATAATCTGGAACCAATTCTTTATCATTTATCTTATCTATGATTCGGGACAATACTTTATCTTTTTTCTGTTCCACATCAAATGATAAAGAGAATAATGGATGAAAATACATTCCCAAATTTACATGTTGCAATTCTTCAAGTTCTAAACTTTCTGTATCAAATTCTTGACAGTTGTAAATGCGTGAGAGAAAATCAGCTATAACATGAGCCGTGGTGGAAATGTGAGAGATTTCAAACTGATATTCGGAAAGCTTTTCTAAATATCGAGCATACAATGGATATTTCTTAGCTCTCCTTATCATCCATGTAACACTGAGGGAATCCATCTGAACCGTAAATGGTCTTAATTTTAAATTGAAACCAAATTTCTCAATAGCTAACATTAAACCCATTAATTCTATTTCATATATAGTTTTTGATTTATGTTTCTCTTTCAACCGTTTGGAATGAAAATAAACAGGTTTTAGTTGACCTTGTTCATTTTCCTGCAACAACGTGCATCCAAACCCTTTTAGGCTTCCATCCACTTGTACTGTGAAGGGTTTATTTAGGTCGGGAAGTTTCAGAACTACAAAATCTTCAAAACATTGTTTTAGTTTGTCGAAGGCAGACTGTTGAGCCAGACTCCACTGAAATTTAACTCCTTTAACCTTTAAATTATACAAAGGTGCCATTATTTCATAAAAATTTGGAATAAATCGGGTGAAGTAAGAGAGAAACCCACAAAGTCTATTTAAACCTCTAATATTTTTAGGAGGTGGAAGTTTATGTATAGCTGCTATTCTATCTGGGTCCATGCATAGTTTTCCTGATTTAATAATGAATCCCAAATATTGAATTTCTGATTTCATGAACTGACTTTTAGTAGGGGAGATGGTGACCCCCCATTGCTTAAATCTGTCGAATACAATTCGAAGGTGTCTCAAATGTGTCTCTTTATCTGGACTAAACACAATTACATCATCTGCATAGAATTCCAAAAATTTTACCTTTCAAGTCACCCAAAATTTTATACATAATTCGGGCTAAGCTACTAGGGCCAATTTTAAGACCAAATGGGATCCTAGTGTACTGGTAAAATCCCGAGGAGGTCCCGAAGGCAGTCAGTGCTTTCGAATACTCAGTTAATTTAATGTGATGCAAAGCCTTTTTTATGTCTAGCACACTATAAACATTTCCTTGGCTAATTGACATCAAACTTTCCTCTAACACCGTGTTAGGAAAGGCATCAAATAGTATATGTTTATTGACTTCAGAGTAGTTACAAACAAGCCTACTTTTATTGTTTTTACCTTTCACTATGAAGCAAGGTGAACAATAGTTACTTTGGCACTCTTCTATAATTCCCTTTTCTAATAAATCTTGAACAATTTATTCAATTTCTAATCTTTTCTCACGAGTTACTGGATATGGATTTATTCTAACGGGAGTTGTATCTTTTAACTTTATATGATATTCATAATCCCTTATACATCCTATATCATTATCACTAAGTACGTCAGAAAATTCCTTTTTCAGCTTACCTAGTTCTTGCTCACTATAGCCTATATTTGCAGTCTACATTCCCAGATGTGTCCCTTGATGTGTTCTAGGCCTGCCAAAGTGTTCTCTGGTTCCTGGTCTGCTTCTTTTCCGGACTCCAACTTGTTCCCGGCGGGTATCCACTTGCTTGACGAATCGTCTGCCCATTTGAATATTGAGGAGTAGAAACACTTTCCTGAAATATTGTACATCCTTTAAGTAAACTATCACCATTCCACTTAATTGGCACAATCTTATTTCTGATTTTTAACTGCACTACACCATCACTTAACTTTATATTCATTCCAGTTCGAATTTGAAATTTTAGGCCAAGAACTAAGTCTACAGGTAAGTTTATAGCAATGTACATATCAACTGGCCACGACATTTCATTAATTTGAACTCCAACTGTCACCCTCTTATTAAGATGTAAACTGGAAGAATTACCCACGGTAACTTTGATATCTACGTCATGCTCGTGAAAATTTCTTTTATCTTTAATTAATTGCCAAATACTGTCTTTAATAATGTTCTCAGAGCAACCTGTATCAATACAAGCCAACACTGGTACCTTTTCCACAGAACAGTCAATGAAAACAGCTTGCATCTCCTGTTTATTTATAGTTTTCGAAAGATCTCTCTTCATTATATAAGCCTATCTTTTAAGGGGACAATTTGATTCTTTATGATTAAAGTTTGTACAAAATCGGCATTGCATAGGAACTTTGTCTTTAGGCAAGGGGAAGGAAACAAGTTTTTCCTGTCTTTTTTCCGCATAAAATTTACTTGCAATAACATGATGTTTTTGCATTTTTTTTAGACTCGATTTGAATGTTTCAAGAGAGTCAGGAACTTCACTATTATAAGAAATTTCTCGGAATATCTAGGCAACAGTCTTTCGACCAACAAGGCACAAAATTCCGCATCTGTCCACGCAACTTGCAAAACTCGGGCTCTCCTTAATCCAGTTTCTAAAAATTCTACTGGGTCTTCCCAATTATCCTGCCTGCGTAATACATAGTTCGTAATGAGCTTCTCACGTCCCAAAGACGTCGCATGAGTATCTAGTACTTTCCTTACAACTTCTCGCCACATGCTGTTCTTCGATATACAAGTCAACCATAAACTATACAATCTTTGTCCCACTTTATTTAACACTGACAACATGATTTATACAATTTTCTCAATTACTAGCAAAAATTGAAATATATTATCCGAAGATTCGGATACCACGGGCGGAACATCAGCAATAGCTTGAACTAACGTATTCTGTGCAATATGACTAGTTAACTTGCTTAACACACCATCAGGAAAAATAACACTATTGTTACTTCTTTCATTAATAGTAAGCCTAACTTCTTCGTCTGAATCAGAAAACTGTATTAAATTGTAACCAGGGCGTCTATTTACCCAGGAAGTCCTGATAGGAACCCTATAACTAGGTTGTACCTCTACATTTCTTTGATCGAGTACACTAATAGGATTATGCTCATCACCTTCAGATCGCTGGTCTCTGTTACGAGTTGAAGAAAAAGGCTCACGATATTGCGTGAGATCCGAGTCTCCCACCTGATCTACGGTTAATAAAGAATTCACATCATCCATTTTATTTATATTGCAAATAGTGTATCTGTAATTAGAAACATACGTTAATACTAAATTCTAATTTTCATATCTCCTCCATTCTATTCCATAACCCATTAAATTTTCCTTTTCTTTACAATGAACAGTTTGAATACTGGCATTTTTCAATGTAACGAGCAGAACCAACCGGCAGCTGGTATGTATGGTCAAATGAACATGCCTCTGAAAACACACGATCAACCATGCTCTCTCTTATCACCACCCTCGGTTCCTTCGAGAAAACCAAACTCCCGTGAGGAAACGAGGCTGATGTGACCGCGCAGTGGAGCATGATATAGATAGTCCTATGCGTCTCGAGAATGTTCATTGAAAAATACAGATGTTACAATTAAAACCAGCATGTTTCTAAGAAACCAGATGAAATTATATATTAACATGAGTTTTATTGCAAGTATTGAAACCAAATTGAAAAATATAATAAGGTTAACAAAATCTTTTGGAATCATTCTATCGTTCCATCAATACATCTAAGTTAACTTAAAGACACATACTAAATAACAATTAGACTTAACGAACTCTACCTTACATGAATAACGCTAGTGTACGTGCAGTGTATCAGATCGGCGTACTACCCAGAACTCGAGTGCTACAGCCTTCCTGGTAGCTCTTGAACACTCGAGCTCGTCTTGTGAAGCACCAATCCGATCATACCTGACGTCATCTCTACTTCTTATATTTAACCCTAGAGTTCGCTAGTGTACACATCATCTTGAAAGACCAGTGTATATAACAAAGTGGTCTTAACTATATATAACCTTCAAGTACATTAACTTGACATTTGTGTGAAAATGTAAAACATTTTACCAATATATTTTAGGTAGCATTACTGTGCATAAAGTGGACTTAAAACACCAAATCAACCAACAACCAATAGATTTTAGGCGAACTTAACTAAAGGTATTTAATTTTCAATAGTTATAACTGCGAAAGTTAGTTAAAGCAACACATTAATCCACCATCATGCAAATGTCATTTATTTTATTTTAACGGTTATCCCAACGTTAGCATTTCTCACATGTCCCTGGTCATTAACACTGTGTTACACATACATATCTGTAAGTTGGACGGCAGAAACACAACAACCGGAAGTCTGGGGGGGAGGGGGCATCCAAACTATTCACCTTGAAACCACAACATCAAGTTGAGGTGTTGATATTGATATGGTTGAATGCTGGGCGCAGACTTGAAGGCGCCAATGCAAGTCTTTTTATCTCCTCACTTATATCGTGTGCGTCTCGGGAATCACTCCCGCAAGCACAAAGTATTTCAGGTCGGCTCTGTGGCTGAATGGGTAGCATAGCGTGCTACAAATTCGGTGTCCTAGTTCGCATCCTGGAAAACCTGAACATGAAATTGTGTTTGTTCCAACAATCTGTTTGATCGTTCATCCTAACCTTCATGTTATATGGGATATTTGCGATAGAAATCCACAATTTGAGGAAGGCACAGCCATTTATTGCTGTTATTTACAAATTGATTTAACTAATTCTACTTCTCTCTTCTGTCTCTTTTAGTTAATCGCTATGATCAGGATGGAATTTGCAATAGCAAAAATGTATGGGCAGTACGCAACAGACTATATGTGAGTCTAGACGCCAAAGCACCCCATTGTCTCGTCTGCAAAATGTAGCCCATGCAGATAGGGATATATAGACTTTGGGCCCCTATGCTATCCTTTCTTTGGTGCACAGTAGACATTTTTAATTAATAACTTTGATATCATGTACTTGAGTTACACTAACTGCATGCTCTGTACCAATAGCACTTGTAAAGTTCAAAACATCGATACATCTGATCAAAAATTATTCATTAAACTTCGTTTTCCTTTAAAACCGCCACTTTCAATATATATTTTGCCATCCAACACTAATACCGCACACGCACTAAAGGAAAACAAACCAACACTAAATTACGGTAGCCACACTGCACGCGAACCAGTAAACAACGATGTTGATTTTGGTCGGCAATATCCCTCCAATTGACTTTTAATTGTTGGGAATCCAAATTATTACATTCGTTTTTATCGAGGAACAATTGTTTATATTAGAATTGAATTAATTAGAATTAGAACAATAGAATTGTACATATTGTTTGTATGATCTAGGTGACCTTTGAAAATAAGGTCATGGTGTAAGAACTTATTTAAGCTCTAGATAGTCCTTCGTTCACGTAATAAGCAAGTAATAGAATTTGGCATGTTTTAATTTGCCATTATCAAAACATTAAGAAAGATTAATAATCCATGGTCTTCACTTCTGCCTCTTCAGCATCTCATTTTTGTGCGGCCCTAGGTTATGCCTAGGATAGCCTAATGGCAACCCCCCCTCCCTGAGTCCAGGACGCGGAAGAGAGGTTGGCATTTAGGCTCTTACAGGAAAGCCATGCATTACACCCCGCTCCTATTATTGTTATTTAAGGAACCCTCTCCATTTTATTTACGGGCAGTATCCCCCACGCTTTCAGTGGCGTACTCACAAATGCAGTAAAGGGATGTGAGTATAAGGGTGTTATGAGTTATTTCTTACCACTCCTAGATCATGATATATTCTCCTAAATTTGACGGTTTGTTTTTTAAGGAAAGTTGAGCAACAAGAATACTACGTTGCTCTAAAACTCCTTCTAGATACGCCACCACTGTTCTTAACTTTGCAGCTGGCATTTCATAACACCAGTCTATCACCCAGTAACATAATTCACCTGCGTTTAGCGTGAAACACAAAAGCAGCCTGTTTTTCCCGCCCAGATTATATAAAAGTAATCATCTACATAACAATTACGATGAATAAACTCCGTAGCGAAACGGTCCTTGAATAACAAAGGCCTGTTAATTGGCTTCCTGACACGTGGTCAGCACATCGAATCCCATCGCAGCTGTTATCTTTCTTCTCTATTTCACGTAGCTCACCAATTGCCTTCAAGAAACCGAAATGTTCGGTAATCGAACCTGTGATCACGTTAACTTGAGTTATAAGTCTACTTTATGCAAAGATGGGCTACTCGGTGCTGACCTATAATTAAAAGTGGAATGCGAACCACAACGTGCATAAGTCCAACAGTAAGGGAACGGTCGGAGCGTAGGTAAAGCAGGCAGCTCTTTACAATGTAATCCTTCCCTTGCGTTGTCAAAATGTTCAGCATTCTTGAACAGATGGTCGTCGCCTTTATTCAGTGCAAAGCATTTGTATTATCATGTAACTCACACATCGAAAGTAGAGATGTAATATTTATCGTTTTTGAAGCTTTTGACAGTAGAGGTATGGAAACGGTTCAAATTCACACTTGGTACGAGGCCTATTATTTTTATTAATTTAAGCACAATGGAAAACCTATTTTCATGATGTTTTTGTCGATTTTATACTATTGCAAATCTGTGTTTTTTTCACCTCACACTTGGTACGAGTGATACGACGCCTATTGTTTTTATTAATTTAACCACAATGGAAAACATATTTTGATGATGTTTTTGTCGATTTTATACTATTGCAAATCTGTGTTTTTTCATCTCACACTTCGTACGAGTGTCATAATTTCTTTCGAGTTAAAGTACGTAACACGCACACCTACGCCCACCCACGCTCATCCACACCCACCCACGCACACCCACACCCACACTTCTGGTCTACTTCCTGTCTACTTCTATTGCATTATGTTGCGCAACAAGTTATTACGCTACATTGCGATGGGTCGTAAGGGTAAACTATTGCATCTTACAACAAGTTATTACGCAATATTATGATGACCTTGTATCTGACGTGTTGTTTTCTGATTGGTTGGATTATGACGTGATGGGTGTTTTCTAATTGGCTTACTGTTTCTGATGTTTTCAACGCGGTACGCGCTTAGGTTACTTAAAGGGTTTTCGCATTACAGATCAGTCAGTATCGTGAGAGTGTTTGAAGAGTGCGGACGTGTTGTTGCAATCCTGCTCATAATTTTTTGTTAAAAGTTAAGTATTTAATTTATTTTAAAGCTACATATTGTTTATTATTTTTAAGTTTAACCCTCGGATGCATGTGTGGGGTCATTTTGACCCCACTGTCTGTTTTTTTCCAGGTATTATAACAAAATCTAAATAAAAAATTCTGATTTTCTGTGACATCTTACCATGCTACTTCAGCTATAGGAACATGTATAAATAAATTTCTTACAATTTATTTTTAATTATATTTTTAACGTTTTTTTAACAATACCCCTCCTTTCCATGTGTGGGGTCATTCTGACCCCAGCCTGAAAACAGCAGGAAAACATTCATAAAGGGAAATTGATCCTAAATATTATGTTCAATTATGCACAAACTAAACGCAATCATCTCAAGGTCAACCACTCACTCTGCCATAACACTGCAAAGTGCGCATGCGCAGATGTATTTGGCGCGGATGTGTAACGAGGCGGCGTGTAAGTCTGTCGGTACTTCTACAGTTCGTCGTTTAGATTTCATTGTTGCGTACGAAGATTGATTGATTGATTGATTGATTTAGTTTATTTTACTTCGCGTTTTGTGCCTCTTGGCTAATTTTCGAAGATGGGGATGAGTGATGAAATGGATGAAAATGGACATTCACAAACAACCATACCCGACCGGGATTCGAACCCGGGAACCTTGGCGTCGCAGCGCGATGTGCTAACCACTCGGCCACAAGGTCGGGCTTGCGTACGAAGAGATGCCGACAGCGTCTGGTAGGGCGTCGCATTGTGTTTGTGATCAGGTACTTTCTTAGTGCTGTTTTGTACCACTCTAAAAGCGTCTTTGTATTATTACATTGAAAGTGACACTGACAGTAATGACCACAAGAGGATTAATTCTGAATAAAATTCACGAGCTGCTAGAAGAAGACGATGATGGTGTTGCCAGTTACACGGACAGCTTTAACGAAGAGGATGGTGTTACAGAAGCGGAAGAGGTTCCGAAAGAGAGCAGTGATGTTGAAACAGACATAAGCAGTGAAGACCGTGAAGAGGATGATGCAACAGATGACCAAGGAACTTTCGGCATGATCTCAAAGAATGGAATTCAGTGGAAAAGCTAGCAGTCAAGCTCTTATCAGACTGCTGCACACAACATCATACGAGAACCTACACTTACCAATATCAAGACAAGACAGCCTTGCACATCACAATTGGCCTTCCATGAAAATGAGATCCGAAGAAAAACAAAAATGTCATTCTACTCAGCACCATGCATCATGACATACATATTGATGATGATGATTCTAAGAAGAAGCCAGAAATCATACAGTTTTACAACCAAACAAAGAGTGGAGTGGACGCCATGGACAAACTGGTTCAAACATACACCTGCAGAAGACAGACACGTCCATGGCCAATGGCCCTATTTTATAACGAAATCAATGTAGGCGTTCTCAATGCATACACATGCTACTTGTCACAGCATTCTGATTACACTTCAGGCGTCAGTCACAAACACCTTATGTTCCTTATCGAGTTGGCGAATGAGTTGATTCTTCCTCACATGCGGGGGAGGTGCCAAAGCTTGAACCTGAAGAAACCAGTAACCGAGGCAATGAAACTTTGCGGCGTAGTAAGGTAGGCACAGAGACTGGAGGATAGATCTTCAAAGAAAAGAGTAAGATGCCAGGTCTGCACAAGACAAGAGGACAGGAAGACGACGGAACGTTGCAGAAGATGTGGCAAACCTCTGTGCAAGGTCCACAGCAGTGTGATTGTGGTATGCTCAGAATGCGAGTGACTTGTATTTAATTGCCATGAGAAGCCGGCACATTCTTCTTTTTATTTCTTTTATTATTATTGTTTTATTCTTATTTTTTAAATTTATTTTTCTAGAAAAAATAATATTTAGTTCTGTATTGTGTTATCTGTAAAATACTGTTTCTCAAGTCAACTGAAGTTCTGTTAATTGCGAGCGAAGTGTAACTACCATTAATATGTAGAACAGTGAATTGTCAATACATTGTTATTTTGGGGGGGGGGTTAAATAATAATAATAGAAGTGTAATTGTTTCCTATGGTATATTCAGAGAAATTTTTGATCAATAAACCATATTTGCTGAACTATTTACTCTGTCGTACATATTTCAATGCATAATTGCATTGGGGTCAAATTGACCCCACATATGTAAAGTTGTAAAAAAAAAGTGACATGCATCCGAGGGTTAAAACTGTATCAACAACTGTTCTTGTTGTCTCCGAAAATTCTGTATAAATAACATAGTTGAAAATTTTATCCTAATAACTACAATTATTTTATTTGGAAGGTGGTTCAAGTTGTTTTTCACACAGATTGAATTTGTATGAATTTGTATTTGTATTGAATTTTGTATTTTTTTCCGAGAAAATTTATATATAAATACCAGAGCTGAAAAAAATTATTATAATTATAACTATCGTCTATTTTAAGTTACATTCTATCAATTATCGTAAGTTTAAAAGAATATTATTGAATTTTGACTTGATTGTGTGTCTTATTGTTATTTACTTAAAGCATATTAAAAAAAATGTCATCTACCAATTTCATCGAATGTGTTATTTGTGGGAAATCAATCTCCAAAAGTAATATTAGCAAGCATAGGGCAAGATGTAGCGAAACGGGTTCGAAAATAAATCGTTCGTTACCTACTAGGCCTTGTACTCAATGTGGAAAAATAATTAGCATTGCACATTTATGTAAACACATAAAAATTTGCAAAGCATCAACCGAACATGGAACATTGAAAAGAAAAATTGATCATCCTGAAATTGAAGCTTCTACTTCCAAACAAATTAAGATGTCTAATGACTAAAAGCCGATTACATCTGCATTCAATGACCAACTCCAGGATTTCTGTTTTACTTCAAACCCACGCTGTGATATTTCTAGTTTCTTGAGTGAAATTAAAATATCTATCATAAATATTCTGAAAAATAAACTGGAAAACAACTCCATAAAAGTATATGTTGATCTAATTTGCGAATATGAGAAAACCAATGGTACAAGAAATATTTTTTTTCACAAAACGAGACACCAAGTTCTTTTTTTGGCAGACATTGATAATTTGAATGTTTTTTATTCTAATCTTACTAGTGAATTGATTAGGAAACAGGATGAATTCGAGGCTAAGGGATCAGGCTGGTCTTTCTGTAGAAGTCCTCACAGATTAATCGCTTATTTAAACAAATTTACACCTTTTTCTGCTTCGAGCTACGTTCCACTTCCGGTAGAAATTCAGCATAAGAGAGCTTGCTCGCGGTACCTCCTTTTCTTGCAGTCTTTTCAACTTCCGAGCCGTAGCTAGGAAGTAGCGGGAATTGGCCCTGGGCGCCGAACAATCTGAGTGAGAAAAATTGTAAAAGAGAATGCCATGCCGTCCCATGAAATTTTTTGCGCGCTATTAAATCAACACTGTTTTCAACTTAAAAAATTTTCTTGCTCGCTTCCCTCGCAATTTCTTTTCTCCAATACATTGTAAATTACCAGAGGGAAAGTAAGAACAATTAAGTAATTCAGACAGTTGCTGCTATAACAGTTTGGTTTGGAGGAAAACGAGCGCTCACATTTCAGAGACAATCTATATAATTTTTGCTGTTGGTTTGTTAAGCGGCAGATGAATAGAATACGTAATGTATTTAAATAATATGTTAATACCTAGGTATATATATATATAATATACATGCGCGCGAGCGCGAACACACACACACACATATATATATATATCACATCAATGCAAAAAACTAAAACGGTGAGATAAAATGAGGTTTTTCTTTCCCGATCTGACTGAATTTTCAAGGCTTTTGCTCCCCCTTATCAGAGTGTCTGCGCACGCCAATGACGTTGGTACCTTTTAATAATAAAAACAAATTAAAATAACTTTAATAATAAATTAATAATTAAAATATTAATTAATATTGTTATTACATGAATGGGAAAAAGATGGATAATTGTTAATAATTTGTGTTAATTATGTTATGTGTTAATAATGATTTATGTGTGTGTGTGTGTGTGTGGTGTTTACATTGTGTAGTAGTTGTGGTGTGTTTGTGTTTATATTGTGTTATAGTTGTGATGTGTTTGTGTGTGTCTTGTGACAACTCTGCACTGTAAAAAGACATGTCAAGAAACAGAAATATAAGGCCAAGGATGTTCCCAAGGTAAAATATTCCGGAGGTAAAATAGTCCCCCGTTCGGATCTCCGGGTGGGGACTACTTTGGGAGGTACCTGGACTAAAATTAAGATCTACGTTAGGAATAAGGATATTAAATTAGCCACCTGGAATGTTCTGAGCCTTTACCGGCCTGGGGCATTTCAGTGTACAGTTAATGAGATAGTTAAGTATAAATTAGATGTAGTAGCTGTCAAGGAAGTTAGGTGGCCAGGAGAAGGGAATTGTAAAACTAAAAATTATACTTTTTTCTATGGTGGTACTGAAAATCATAATTTTGGAACAGGCTTTTTCATAAATAATAGAATTATCTCGGCTCTTAAAACAGTAGAATTTATTAATGATAGGATATCATATGCAGTTTTACAGGGTAGGTGGTGTAAAATTATTTTAATAAACATACATGCACCAACGGAAGATAAAGATGATAATACTAAAGATGATTTTTATACAGAGTTAGAACAGGTCTTTGATAAATTTTCTCAGTAGCATATGAAAATTCTGTTAGGTGACTGTAATGCACATATTGGCAAAGAAGAGACATTTAAACCCACGATTGGTAAAGAAAGTCTTCATGAATTAAGTAAAGATAATGGTATATGATTGATTACTTTTGCAACCTCAAAGAATTTAATTGTGAAAAGTACCACTTTTAAACATAAAGATATCCATAAATATACCTGGTCTTCTCCAGATGGTAAAACTCATAATCAGATAGATCATATTCTCATTGATAGGAGAAGGCATACTAGTATATTTGATGTTCGTACACATAGAGGAGTTGACTGTGCCAGTGACCATTATTTAGTAATTGATAAATTAAGAGAGAGACTCTCAGTGATAAATCATAAGCAACAAAATCTAAAAGTTATAAAATTTGATACAGGAAAGTTTACTGATGAAAGAATTAAGAAAGATTACCAAATTAAACTGTCAAATACATTTGATGTTTTGATGATGATGAAAATATAAATGAAACAGACGTAAATGAGAATTGGGAGAACATACGTAATGCAATAGAATCAGCAGCTAAAGAAAGTATAGGATGCCATAAACTGAGAAAAAGTAAGCCATGGTTTGATAATGAATGTCATAATCTAATAGAAATAAGAAATGAGGGTAGACATAGGTGGTTAAATAACACTGATGATACAAATCTAAACATTTATAATAGAATAAAGCGAGAAGTTAACCGCACGTTTAGAAGTAAAAAAAGAGATTACTTGAAAAGCAAAATTAGCGAAATTGAAACAAACAGCAAAAACAAAAATATCAGAGATTGATATAAAGGTGTAAATGAGTTTAGAAAGGGTTGGCAACCTAAAGTTAACTTGATAAAAGATTAAGACGGTGATTTTCTAGCTGACCCAAGCGATATTCTAAATAGATGGAAGAACTACTTTAATGATCTTTTAAATATCCATGTAGGAGATAAATCAGATGAAAATGAAGTCACACAGTAGAACCTTCAGTTCCAGAACCTAACTTGACTGAAGTTAAAGATGCTATTAAAAGGCTAAAGAATAACAAAGCACCTGGCATTGATTTAATACCAGCTGAGATAATTAAATATGGAGGAAATTCATTAATATGTCAAATTCATAAATTAATTTGTTTAATATGGAATAAAGAAGAAATCCCTCAACAGTGGAAACAATCCATAATTGTTCCTGTGTTTAAAAAAGGTGATGAAATGAACTGCAATAATTACCGTGGAACTTCTCTACTCTCAACAACATACAAAATATTGTCTAACATTCTATGAAATTATAGGTGGTTATCAATGTGGATTTAAACGTAGCAGATCAACTACAGATCAAATTTTTCACATCAGACAGACACTTGAAAAAAAGTGGGAATATAATCAAGATGTCCATAATCAAAATGTCCATCAGCTATTCATTGATTTCAAAAAAGCATATGATTAGGTCAAAAGAGGTAAATTATATAATATATTATTAGAGTTTGGAATACCTAAGAAGCTTGTTAGTATGATAAACATATGCACCAGTGAAACAGACAGTAAAATTCGTGTGAGTATTAATATGTCTGACAAATTTACAATTAATGAAGGGTTAAAACAAGGACATGCATTATCTCCATTCCTTTTTAATTTTGCCTTAGAATATGCTGTTAGGAAGGTAAAATAACCTAATGGAGGACTAAAATTAAATGGTGTCACTCAGTTGTTAGCATATGCAGATGATGTAGACTTACTGGGGGATGATGTGAATACAATTAAGAATAATGCTAAAATATTTTTCAAAACTGCTAAAGAGATAGGTTTGGAAGTTAACAAAGAGAAAACTAAATATATTCTTACAGGCCGAAACCAAGTATTAGGTAATAATCAAAATCTAATTATTGATAACAACTCGTTTGAACTTGTTTCCAAATTCAAATACTTAGGAGTAATATTAACAAGTGAAAATTATATTAAAGAGGAAATAAAAAGTAGGCTTAATTCAGGAAATGCATGTTACTTCTCTATTCATAAACTTTTGTCATCTCGTTTAATATCTAAGAAACTAAAAGTTAAAATATACAAAACAGTAATTTTGCCTATAGTATTATATGGATGTGAAACTTGGTCCCTTACATTGAAAGAGGAACATAAATTGAGAGTATTTGAAAATAAGATCCTTAAGAAAATCTTTGGACCTGAAAGGGATGAGGAGACAGGTGAGTGGAGAAGGTTACATAATTTAGAACTACATAATTTGTACTCATGTCCAGATATTATTAGAATAATTAAATCAATAAAACTTAAGTGGGCCATCTGGCACGAATTTGAGAGGAAAGAGGAGTTTACAGGATTCTTGTTGGGAAACCAGATGGTAAGTGACCTGTAGGGAGGTCAAGACGAAGATGGAGGGACAATATTGAGATGGGCCTAAAGGAAATCGGTAGGGATGGAAAAGAGTATATAGATCTTGCTCAAGATAGGGACAGATGGAAGGCCTGTGTTGCTGCAGCCATGAACCTTCAGGTTTAAGAAGGCTAGAGAGTTCGTAAGTTAGTTACAGCTGTGCTAAATATTTATAACACTGACAATAAGTGTTTTATGTGGTGCATTTTAGCGGAAATTCACCAGGTCTATTGTTCAAATAATCCATGTCGGGTTAGTCATTACAGACAATATATTAATGAGATTGAATATGCTATGACAGGCATCGAATACCCTGTTGTTATTTCGGACATAACAAATTTTGAAAACAGGGTACGAAATGAAGAAGGAAAGCGATTAACTATAAATGTAAATTCGTATACTTCAATTAAGCATCTTGTGCATCATGTTAGGATAACTAATATTGTTGATGACGAAGGCATGGAAATCAATCTGCTTCTCATTGCTGACAATAATGTTCATCATTACACGCTATTTCGTTCACTCTCCCGCTTAGTCAGAAGCCAAATAACCAAGCGTGATGCACACATCGAAGTTTGTACAAGGTGTTTAACCGTATTCGACAATCGTGACCGACGTAATTACCAAGATTTCCAATATCAAGAAATTGCTGCTCAAAAACTTGCTGAACATAAAGTATAGTGTGGAGTTAACAGACCGGCTCGCATGTTGATGCCCAAAGCAAATGAATTCGAAGAATTTAATATGCACAAGGCCTTGTTGGAACATCCGGCCATTATCATTGCGGACTTTGAGTCTTTTCTCAAACCATTGTCTTATTGCGATACGGGCCCCGAATTTTCTTCCACAACACCGTACCAGCTTCATGATCCAAATAGTTTTGGATATGTTGTTGTTTGGCAAGATAGAAAAGATAAACCATGTATATATCGCGGACCGAATGTTATTGAACTCTTTTTTAAAAACATGGTGGAGGAGGTTGAGAACCTTTGCAGCTTCTTAAGCCAATCGAAATCAATGCTTCCATTATCCAGCTATGAACTTCAATCTTACAATAACATTGAAACGTGTCCGGTGTGTTATCAATATTTCACGGATGAGAATCGGAAAGTATTTCACCATAAACATTTCACCGGAAACTACATTAGTGGAATCTGTAACATCTGCAACCTCAAGATCCAGAAGCCCAAATTCGTACCAATATTTTTTCATAATGGATCTAATTATGATTTCCTTTTCTTAATTAGGAATCTTGGATAAGATACGCAAAAAATAGATATTCTTGCTCAAAACGAAGAGCGTTATATTTCTAGAAGTAAGAAAGTTAAGATTCCAGGAACGAATGAAATCATAGAGATGAGGTTTCTTGATTCTTTTAGATTCCTATCGGCAAGTCTCGATGCTCTAGGGAGTAAACTTACTGACGAACAATTTAAAATTACAAAAGCTAGTTTTCTCAACATACACCTAGGCATTTATCCTTACAAATATGTAACCGATGAATCTAAATTTGACGATGACACTCTCCCTCCTCAAAAAGAATTCTTCAGTCAACTGAAAAAAACTAGAATTACGAATGAAGAACACGAACATGTGAAATTAATATGGAAGGAATTGAGAAGCAATACTCTCTGCGATTATCACGATGCATATCTCAAATTAGACGTATCAATACTTGCTGATGTTTTCCAAGTGTTTAGTAAAACAGCAATAAATATTTATAAATTAGATCCAGCATACTTCTACAGTCTTCCTGGTTTGGCGTGGTCTGCTATGTTGCTCCAGATCAGGATCAAGTTGGAATTGATATCGGACGTGGACATCTTACTTTTTATAGAAAGGGAGATACGTGGGGGATGGTGCAATGCTCGCAGAGACATGCAAAAGCAAACAATATTCACATGTCTGAGAATCAATACGATTCAAATCGACCATCGAATTACATATCTTACGCTGACGTAAATAATCTCTATGGATTCGCAATGATACAAAAACTTCTATAAGGAGGATTCGAGTAGATAGATCCCATTTCAATTGATATTAATCATTTCGACGATCGTGAATTTGGTCTGTTCATTGAGGTGGACATTGAAATTCCGGCTCCCGAATTTAAATGTCCACCTGATTCTATTCAAAGCAAGCTTCTCTTAACTCTGGAGAGAAAAGAGAGATATGTCGTCGACTACAAGAATCTCCAGTTTTTGATTGGGAAGGGTATTCAAGTAGTAAATGTGAGAAGAATTCTCAAGTTCAAACACTCTCCATGGTTTAAATCTTATGTTAAGACCAACACGAGACACAGAATAGCTGCTATTTCAGAATTAGATAAAGATTTTTATAAATTAATGAATAATGCCGTTTATGGAAAAACGATGGAGAACGTCAGAAAGACATAAAATTGGTTTCAGATAACAATAAATGTAGAAAATTAATATCTGACCCTAGATTCAAATCGCGAAAAATTTACAACGAGAATTTAACACTTTTTAATCTGGATATAAAATTGATAAAATTCAGAAAACCTCTTTACGATGGTGCAAAAGTTCTCGACTTGTCAAAACTGTACATGTTCGAATTTCATTATAATATTATGAAACCCTTCTGTAATGATAAGCTGTCAATTTTGTACTTAGACACCGATAGTTTTATTTATGACATATAAACACCTTACCTCTACGAAGATCTTAAACATAGTTCCATGCTTGGGTATTTCGACAGTTCTTCCTATCCTCAAGCCAACAGATTTTGAATTCCTTCCCATAACAAGAATGTTCTCGGCAAATTGAAAAAGTGTAACGGTAATATTATTGTTGAGTTCGCTGGTTTGCGTTCGAAGATGTATACATTCAGAACAGAGAGCAGCGTCACGAAGAAAGCAAAAGAAATGTGCAAAGATACCGTGGAAAACAAACTAACATTCCAGGATTATATTTGTTGTATTTCTTCACAGTCGAGGATACTTCGAGAGGATAATAGAATACAAAGCTCAAACCATAAGATTATAACGAATAAAATAAAAAAAGTAGCCCTGGATCCACACGACGACAAGAGTTGGCTTTGTATTTGAGGGCATAATTCGATTCATATTCAACTATAGTCATTCGCAACTCAATAGACTGGATCACACATTTCGCAGCTTCGGGTAAACTAGCCTCATTAGTTGTTCCATCTGCATTCAAAGTTTTGTATCTCATGATGGCATTATGATCATTGGGTGCTCTGCGAAATATGACACTTAAACCACCTTTCCACATAATTTCTTTATAATCAGAGAAAAATCCAAATAGGAATCTCATCGGGAACAGTACTGTGCGACTTTTTGATTGAATTTTTGTTCCAGCTTCGAACCCACCAACTTTATAATATGCACTCTTTGATTTGGACAGTTTCAATGTCCCTACTGTAGTAGATGTAATTCCAGGGCAATCAATCCTGTCAATTACTGTACCATGCTTTCTGACTTGAATTTGAAAAAATAAGAATGGAACAAAATTATCTATAAGTTTTATATTCGCCCCAGGGAGGGGATATTCTTCACCATTACTTTGTTTTACAATATCAAATTTTATATACAGATCAGATCTATGTGGATGAATGAACCCATCCCCTACCGTGATGTCATACTGTATCGCTTTGTTGGGCTGATTCAAATTTGCAAATGTTCTCCTGTTTGGAGGGAAGGACTGTAATTCATAACTCTCGATATTTTCCATCTTGGTATTTATTTATATATTTTAAATATTAATTTCTATTATAACAGTGCTATTAGCACCGGCAAGATCAATGATTTCATTTTTCTCATTTGTAATAGTTATTTCTATGTAATTAACTTTATCAATAGAAACCGGGAAATAGACTGGTGGAATTGGGGAATAGAAGACACGTTCCATAAATTCCGAATTCTGTATAAATGTAGCAATGATACCTGTCTCCTTGTGACTGCCAATCGAATTTTCTTTTGCTTTGATAATCATACCTTTGGCAATGTTACAGTGAATATTCAATGTCTCAATAGCAAAGAATTTTGGTATAAATTTACATATGTGCTTAATACCTGGTTCTAATTTGCTATTCTTCTGGAATCTTAAAAGTTCTCCCATGGTAGATAAGTCCACTGTTTCATTGGTAGTTACAATCTCTACTCTGGGTGTTACAGAATTTTGAGAAAGTAAGAAAGTGTTTGGAAGTTCAAATTGTAAAGTAGATAAGTTATACTGTCCAGGAGGAATAATTATTTTTTCATTACCTACTAATATAGTATTGTTGTAGGTAGTTACATTCGGAATCACATGGATAGTGTAGAATGCTCTTAGAGCTATGGATTTTTGGTAGATAATATCATTGTGAAGATGTAGTTTCAAAATCGAAGTCTCGCTGGAGAGATGGAAAATTCCCATATTTAATATATAATACAGCTTTTTGAAAATCTTTTAATTTTATGTTTGGTATTTTATTTAAAATTCTGAGCATCGTAATGCAAACATGGCCAAATATAATTTGATCGAAATCTTGAATACGATCGTCGTTGTAATAAATTTTAACATGATTCAAGTAACGAATTAATACTGTAGTGGGTACCCCTCCGAAAGAATCGAAAATAAAAGCATTGTTATTTTGTTTATAATAGCATATCCAGTGAGTACCAATGTTTTCGGACTTGTCCAAATTCACTATGCCACATTCTCGAGAGTGAGGACAATTTTAGGGAGAGAATCAGACAGGAAAACCCCCTGAAGGGTTAATTTTAAATATTTTAATTAAAGATTCAATGTCTTGGTTGGTAAGAGCTTCTTCTTTTTTTAATCTTCTGAGTGCTCTAGACTTCAAACCCTTGCCTATTTTTTTTCTCCATGGCAAGATTATGACGCTTTTGCTCTTCTAGTTCTGCCTTATTTTTTTCGAATCAATTACAGTTTTGGCTATAGCAGCACTGCCCCGGCTAAGCTCCCAACTGCCCCCAATACAGCCAGGATGGCTGGAATGCTGAATATAAATCCTCCACTGTGTGTTTTCTTTCTTGCATTTTGCAATCGTTTTAATTGTTGCGCACTGAATAATAATTTCATTCAATTTCCTTTGGCTATATATTGCCTCTTCTTTTCTTGTTGTTTTTTTTAGTAAAAATCGAATTAAATTAAAATGTTTAAGATCGTGATATGGTATTTGGTATACAACTCCTTTCGGTTTCATGTTGTTTTATTATTATTATTATTTTTCAGGGTATTTATATTACAAACCCCACCCTAATTTTTGTTTTGTATTCATACCAATAGTTGTACCCAACGATGTTACTTTTTCACCTAATGATGCATCTCTGCTTGTTAATCTTCCAAAAGTTGCCTCTTCCAGTTTTTGATCAGCCACATGACGATCATTCAGATCTTTGTGTGTGTTGTATGCAATATCATGCTCTTTACCAGCTGCATCCAGAGGATTAATACCCCTGTCCCCTCTTTCTATTCGTTTCTCAAGTTTTGTACCAGGACCACAATATTGGTAACCAGGTACGTGTAACTCGAACGAAGTTTATTAATAATATCATTTAATAAGCCTCGACCCTCTGATATATTCCAGAATTTAGGAGGTAAAGTATTGATAATTTTAATTAAGTATCCTAAACCTTTAGGATCGTTTACAATAAAATTAGCTAATTTGTCACTAATCATGTTTACAATACCCATTTTCTCATTATGGAAATTATTGTTCCCAGCATTTTCCTCTCCTGCTATAACCTGCAACCTATTTATAAGTTTTCTCACATCGTTTACCCATACTAATTCCTTAGGTAGAGTATTGTATTGTTTTATACCTCTACCTCTTTCTAGTTGATTCCAGATAGGTTTAATCAGATTTTTGTATTTATCCCCGCTGCTCGATTTTACACGCTTTTGACTAGCATCGCTATTTTGGTACAAAGCATCAGAGAGTGTCAAAATTTCAGAGTAACTTTGATAATTATCTTCTGTAAATTTTTTTGTTGTTTTTTTGGTAATGAGCTCCCATATCCTTACGGTATCAGGATATCTGGACCAGCTGTTTCTCCCACCAAAATTAATTATTATGTTATCCACTTGAAATGTTACTTTAGACTTGCCAAATTTCCATACTACCCCTTCATTACCCTCCATAGTTGGATACAATCCAAATACTTCATCTTTTTCGAATTCTCCTGTACTCAAATAATCCCTTGCCAGGGGACCCAACTCGATTTTCTCTGATTCTTCTATAGCTACTTTAGCAGGTGGTTTCTTAAGTACCAGAGGAGTGTGGATACTAGATAATGGCGTAGGAGGAAAATCTGGATAATTGTTAGCAGTAAGAGGTACCAATTCATTGATGAGGTTTTTATTTTGTTCTGTCCCACTCTTAATCTCTTTACCAAGACCACTGATTGCATAGATAATAGGTTGGTCTTGACGCTTGTGTTGTTCGTAAAAACCTCGATTCTCTCATTTCCAACCTTTGAAACGTTTGGACAAATACTCTCGTAATTTCGAATTATCTTCTATTTTAAGTTTTGTCATATTTATTTTTTTTGATTAATGGTTATTTTATATCGTTTCAACGTTTAAAAAGTCGTTGATTTTATTTCTAAATTTACCATTGTTAGGTTTACGAGTCATGTCGATAGTAACAAATCCAAAATCATCGCTGTTCCAACAAGATGAACAGAATTTTGAAAATTGGTTGTATTTTAAGTCTCCTCCCACATGATCATCGTATACATGTTTCAAATTAGTATGATCTTGACGAAACAAACAGATTAAGTTTGTATTATCTCGTAGTAACTGTTTGGGAATTTTGGAATACGTTTGAGCTAAATAAAAGCAGTCTATTTCGTTGTGACGACCCTGTGTAAAAAAAAAATCTAATTTCATTCTGATTTTCCAGAATAACATCATCAAACACCACAACAGAATTTTTCAAACATTGGTCAAGAGGTTTTATTGTTGATGCAAATGTAGCTATGCCAAGTCCCTCCCCATTAGTTGTTGGTATTTCGGTTGTTCTAAACTCTTTGAGAATACATACAAGTGTCTATTTTACCAATCTAGCCAATTGGGGGCAAGCAAGAAATTATCAACCAGCAAAGTGGTTTTTCCACAACCTGATGGGCCTGCAATAAGACATCTTATGTTATCAGGTAACAACTCTCCATTTTTTTATTAGTTTCCACTACATCTGGTAAACGCTGTACCACATTCCATGTTGGTGTCAAAGAATCACTTGGTTTGATTCTATCCAAATTTTGTCTGGCAGACATAACCATTTCACATACAATTTATTATTTTTCTTCTTCAATATTTTCTCAATTAGATATGTATCTCGATATTTTGTTTTACTAAGTTCCTCTTCATAGAATCTCACTTTCAATATTTTGTTATGATTATCTTTTATGATATATGTATTTCTATTCCCTGGTAAAACTTGAACCACTGAGAATAACTCTGTACTCCAATTTTTAGTAAAACCTTTTTCGAAAACTGTTTATATTTACTGACCCTTACCTGATCCCCTATTTTGAACTTTGGCTTCTTGATAGTGTATGTATATTTTTTACAATAAACAGTAGAAATCAATCGTTGCCCATCACACTTGGTTACCTCAGCAGGTTTCATGTGAATAGTACTGTGTACTGTATTGTTGTAATCATGAACTAGCTCGGGTAAAATTTGCACCCATTTATAATTGCCCTGAAGAGTGAATGCGATTTTTTAATGTTCTGTTGAATCGTTCCACTATACCAGCTTTCAGATCACTGTATGTAGAATAATGTTTAATATTATGTTGTTGCATTAACTTAGCAAATGTAGAATTGTAAAATTCTTTCCTTCTATCTGTCTGTAAATATTTTGGTATTCTTCCCTCACTAAATATCAACCTAAAAGCCTTGGTAACACAAGTACCAGTCTTGGAATTTAGGGGAAACAGCCCATGCATATTTGCTAAAAGTATCAATAACTGTAGGCATATATTAGTAACCATGATTTATGTTATCCAAATGTTTTAAAGTCCCCCTTGGAGGGGCCATCTCAATCAGATCAGCCTGGAAGGATTCATTTATACCTTTTGCTACTACACTTAATCGCTTGTAATTGCGACGGGCTGGTTTGTGTAATTCATGAACGATATCTTGTCTTGACATCGAGTTCGAAGTGAGAATATCGCATAAAATGGATTGTCCTCACGGTATAACTGCTTTATGTCAAATACTAGCTTGTCACCAATTGCAATATCAAAAACTGATAATTGTTCGTCGTGATGTACTTTATATTTATTGGTAGACTCATCCCAGTATGCAATAGGTATTTGAACTGCCTTGTGTATACCATATTTTCGGACTATAGTGAACGGAGGAACTTCAATATGTTTTACATGTTTTAGAAAACTAAACTTCAGAAATCGTAAACTACCATCAACAAAAGATTCATGTACCTGAGTGTACGGATATAATTTGTAAACATTGCCACATTGGTGTACGTCCAGTGCCCTCGAGCATTTGAAACACTTTGTAACCTAACAATTTCCATAGAATAAAATTGACGAGTATCTACGTTATCTAGTCTGCTTAATACCGATTCCAAGTGTTCGTTGATAGTACGAACCAACTCATCGTAGCTAGGTTTGATTTTTACATCAGCATACAGTTGATTATATTCCTCTTTGAGATCGTGAAGTTGAGTAGCAAAACCTGATAAAGCAGATTCTTGACTTGCTTCAAGAGTAGTAATTTGTAACGTAATATTAGAAATAATCTCCTGTAAATTTTCTACACGTTTCAATTTAGAACTGTGGGTAGCAAGATCGTTTACTTGACTTCTGATTTATGTAAATAATGTATGTAGTTCGTTAATTATTTGATTGTTGGGGAGAGTGGCAACAGTTTCTATGATTTGCACAATTTCTGCTTGAATGTTTTTGATATCCTCAGATTTTAAAATTCGATGTACTGCTCTCCCCATAGCTCTGATTTCCTGAGAAGTAGGCAAAGCAGCTACAGTATTCTTATTTCGATAAACAGAGGAATCAATTTATCATACTCTCCAATTCTCTCAGCATATAAAAATTCACCAGCTTCCACATCATAAAACGTATCAGGAAGTAATGTACTATGATTAAATCTATACAAATTTCGACCTATGTGCAAAACTGCCGCATTGGTTGGAGAAACGTTTATTTGAATTTTCCCACTAACAGGTAACTTATATGATGATAAGTTATTATTAAATACAAATAAATGCTTTCTAGTATCCTCGTCAACATGAGACCAAATACTATTCAAGTGAACAAGAAGTAACCCTTTCAATTGATGATGAATGTCTCTAAATACATCCATGTTTACTGGAATTCTCTCTACAGGCTGATAATATTGTTGCTTTTTAAACCCAAAAATATTCATGACGTTTTATTTTATATTAGCTATTTTTATATTATATATAAAATATATATTTGTATTAAGTATAAAAAATTAATAAGCACATATAGTAAAAAAATATCACCCTGAGCTTAGCACATAAAATAAATGTATAGAGCAGCACTGCAACAACACGTCCGCACTCTTAAAACACTCTCACGATACTGACTAATCAGTAATACGAAAACCCTTTAAGTAACATAAGCGCGGACCGCGTTGAAAACATCAGAGACAGTAAACTAATCAGAAAACACCCATCACGTCATAATCCAACCAATCAGAAAACAACACGTCAGATACAAGGTCATCATAATATTGCGTAATAACTTTTTGCGCAACTTGATGCAATAGTTTACCCTTACGAGCTATGGCAATGTAGCGTAATAACTTGTTGCGCAACATAATGCAATAGAAGTAGACCGGAAGTTGACCAGAAGTAAATTTGTGTGGGTGTGCGTGGGTGGGTGTGGGTGAGCTTGGGTGGGCGTGGGTGGGCGTAGGTGTGCGTGTTACGTACTTTAACTCGAAAGAAATTATGACACTCGTACGAAGTGTGAGATGAAAAAACACAGATTTGCAATAGTATAAAATCGACAAAAACATCATCAAAATATGTTTTCCATTGTGGTTAAATTAATAAAAACAATAGGCCTCGTACCACTCGTACCAAGTGTGAGGTGAAAAAAACACAGATTTGCAATAGTATAAAATCGACAAAAACATCATGAAAATAAGTTTTCCATTTTGCTTAAATTAATAAAAATAATAAGCCTCATACCAAGTGTGAATTTGAACCGCTCCCATACCTGTCCACTGAAGGAAACTGGCAACACGACGGTACTCGGTAAAAGCGATGTGGAGGAAGAGAGAGGAGAAAACAAATGACTATCAGTGACGGATCTACTTATTTTGGGCCCATCGCAAAGCATTGTTTAAGATGCCTTCAACACACATACTTGTAAAAGGAAATGCCGAAACATTTCCTAATATTCAGTTTTTTCAGTGTATGTATGTTGTTTGTGCGTGCGCTGCCCTGGAAAGATTTGATTTTGTTATTTAGCGTCGATTTTCTACCACTTTTGGCTACTCGCGACGATGAGGATGAGTGATGGATGCTAGGATGTAATTAGGAAATGTATGTAGAAGCACTCACAATGAACACACATGTCCAGGGGGAGATGCGAGCCCGTAACCTTTGGCTTCGTACACTCTGTGCTAAGCACTCCGTTCGGAGGTCGGAATACCTCTCGAGTTTTTTAATGTATAGTTTTAAGTTCACTTTTATGAACATATCGGTTAAATGGGACAGGACCTATAGTTTTAAAATGACATCTGAACCACTATGTGCCTCCACCGGATATCTAACATGTATAACTCTGTAGAGGGAGGTAGAATTGAAGAGGTACGTAGTGTTTTGCAAAATCATGTGCAGTTGAAACTTTTGATAAGTCACTTGTGAGATATGTTTAAGGATACAATTCAGCTGGGAATGATGCACCAATATCTGTTGCATAATATTTCAACATTTGCTCGCTTTTACTTTTAATTTGTCAAGATTTGGGTTGGGTATGCAGTGGTTGTTAGCTAAGTAAATCTCGTTTGATGGCTCCCAATGTAATAGTACTTTCGTTCTATCCACAGGATTTTCGCCCCTTGCTCCGCCTATTTGTCACAATTGTTACTCATTCATTCGACAAATAATTTGTTAAATTAATATAACGCACTTCCTCTCCAAGACCCAAGTACGAAAGTTAACTTTTACATTTCGAAGTTTCACGCTACCGATTAAGAATTTGAAACAAGGCGTTCTTATTTTTCATTGTTTGATTTTGTAAAAAAAATAATAAAAATATAATGAATTTAAATAACTGGGAACGAAATATTGGATCACAGGTCAATTTCCTAAGTAAACAGTCAAAGAAAAGCAAACGCTGTTATTGATTTCGTTGATTCATAGTTCATTCTTTGCAATCTTTTTGGTGTTAATTTTAGCGAAAGGGAAAACTATTTCACTAATTAATCTTTAATGATAATTATCATCGTGAGGCATAATTTGTTACACCTTGCTTGTAGCCAGCAGCGAAAATTACATACCAGTCAAAATAATTGAAAGCCCTACTCTCGTAGTCCGACAGGTGGAACAAGGGAGCGTAGATTGCTGAAGCAGATAACATCCACTCCTGCAAGCAGCAGAAGAGATCTGCCGTTGAATTATATCGAACCGAGGCATTTGTACATTTATCATGATGCAAGAAAGGACAAGTGCAAAAACATGCTTTTATTGAATTCGAACGCTAAATCTTAAACCTTGCGCGCTACACAGGTCCGTAGCCAGGCAGGGACCAGGTGGGGCTGAGTCTCCCCTGGGACTGCTGTGAGCCCCCGCACTGGCTCAACCTTCAGCCCCCTTGACATTAGGTAAAACTATTTTATGTAATTTGTTTGCAGTAAAGATTAAAACGTATACAGCAGATATTATTTACTCACAACTTTCGTGAAGGATAAATTCATAAAACATTAAAAGCAGCTAATACATTTGTTCATCTTCTTTATAAGAAGAAGTATAAGCAGCGGCAAGTATTTAGAAGATTGTCTTCTCTAGATTCTAGAAGGTTCTTCAAATGGCAGCTTCTTTATCTGTACGTTCGCTGCCCCTGTTGCGACCTCCTGTTTAGATAGAAATCATGCAAATTCCCTCCGAATCTGCGTCAAAGATCAACATCTCCCATGTTTTAGGGTGGAATTTATTGCAGGCACTATGATCGAATATTGCACATTTTTCATGTGTGATATAAATATCTGTATCATCAAAAGTAGTATGGGGTGTGTAGTGAGGTATGATGTTAGTATCAGTCAACATTTCAAGGAAACGATGTTTTAAAATATATAGATAAAATGTACTATTTGTATGATATTTCTAAAATTCATATATCTTAATGACCCCCACACATATGATTTACCTTCATTTAATACTGTTAACCTTTTTAAAATTGGATTTGATTTACAAAGTCCACCCTGATAACCTGTGAGCCACTCCTGGAGATCAATTCTAGCTACGAGCCTGGCGCTACACGTAAACAAAGACGGACTGCAAATAGAGAAACGCTCGTTCTTTAATTCTTAGTTGATGTTTGTTATGAGGGAAAGGGTATATGCAGTAGATCTTTGGAAACACTCATATAGTCTGCAGGTAATGATAATTCCGTGTTAAAGGAAGTATCATACTAGTATTATATTCTGTGAGGTAAGGTATTTTTTTTTCGGGTTAGTGTAGTATTTTTTTTTTATTTGTCACCAAGTAACTGGAGTTCTACATTGTAATTTGACTGGTATATCTGTAGGGGATACCCGATGGTGGCAACGTCGGTGCTTTGTAAGCAAGGGGTTCTGTGTTCGATGGAGGCATATAGTGTTATGATTCAACTTTAAACTGTAGGTTCACCATGACTAACCTATTTGTACATAAAGTAGATTTAAAATAAAACCTCAAGTCAATTACCTGATTCTTCTACGTTTTTAGGACCAAAACATTACTCGGAACGAATTATTCGGAAATCCTAGTAACTCCTTATCGCTCTTCAATTTTACAGTGATTTTATACTTCTTTTTTTCAAATCCTGTAATATTGTTATTTCCCAGTGTTGAAATCTTTCTATACATATACAAATGGTGGACTAAGAACGATGTCACTTTCTAATCAAGGTTTTTATTAAGGGCAAGGTCCGTGAAGACTTTCTCCTACCCCGCTTGAAGAAGTCTGTCTATAACAGCCCCTTTTCCGCGAGGGGTAGGGGTCATAAACTTGTGACGTCACCGCGGAAGGACGTTTCTCCTCTGCCTTGACAAATTCATCTGAAAAAACGACGAGGTGTCAATATTTTCCAATAGTTACAACAAAATATTTAACTCATTATATCGTTTATTTTATTTCTGGGGTATGACATGGACACAGACACTTATCTAGTAATATAATTCGGGAAGGGTTCTTGAACGTTGGTCAATTCTATCGGATGTATTAGTATAATATGTATCACACAAAAATATCTTGGTATTACAATATCTGCTAATAATACTATGTTAAAAGACAAAGAATAGCCGGATCTATGGCCGAGTGCGTAAAGGGTTGACTTTCGTAAAATAGGAATAATAATTATTATTATGTAATAATTATGGATGATTTATGAATAGAGGCAGGGAGCTGCGGTGATTACGTCGGTAGGGCGTCTGACTGCTACGAGACCCGAGATTGTTATTTTTATTGATTTATTGATATTGATTGAAATGCTTTATTTTACTTCGCTTTTTAGGCCATTTTTGGCTAATTTGCGATAGTAATATATTATTATTATATTATTACATCCAAAATAATATATAAACACAACATCTTTCACGTCTGTCATTTCAGGAAATTAGGTACTCAATTACAACTTAAACTTATAGCACTGACCGAAATGTATTTTTTTTTCTAAATTTTCGGACCAACCACCGACAAGAGTAAAATTTAGCTCCAGATCTTTCTCCTTCCTCCTTACCTATTGTTTACAAGGTGTAACAAGGAATAGACTTTCGAGTATTATGTCGCAGCAGGAACTGAGTTCCTTCAACAAACAGAGTTCCGGAGCGTTCCGGCTGACTGGTCATACTGTAATCAAGTATTTTGCTTTTTGAATTTAAGTAGCTACTTCGCAAGTTTTCCGGGGGAGCTCGACCCCAGAACTCACCCTCTAAATACGACGTTGCATACAAAAATTCCAAACATCAATTTTATACATACGTATAGGTCTGTATACTAATTGAAAACATTCGTGCCTCCAATGCGCTTCCATGTAAAAAGACTGGCGTAGGAAGGCAAGTGCTTCCGCGATGGCGTCACAGAATTCTCGACCGCGGGGGTTGTTAAAAAAGCCCAGTTATGACGGGACCTTCTCAGACGGGGAGGAAGAATGATTCTACGGACCTTGATTAAGAGCTCCAAGATTCGAGTGGAGGCACATATTGTTTCGGATCTCATTCAGTCCCGATTAGTCGAACTGTTCACAAAGTAGACTTGCAACAACCCATTATCTCTTTACCTTAATATCCAGGAACAGTAACTTGTCGATCTGAACTAAGTCACTAATTCTACACATCTTTACATAATTTATTTATTTGTATTAACATCGTTAGAATTAAATGCAAAATTTACTTCAGTTTTCCTAAAAAACGCTTTCAATTCCAAGCTTTATTCTTGCATAGCATTTGAACTTCATAGAAAAACAAGCTTTGGAAAAACGCTACGAGCTGTTTCCATTGCATGGCGCCTCGAAGTCTGGACAGGAGTCCGCGAAGATTAGGGATCAACAAGCGAAAACAAAAATTATACCAATACAAAATTAGATTATAGCAGCATACAATGACTTGCATTTTGTTACTTCCAGTTTGTAAATGCAGCAGTAGTTAAGTTGTCATTTTGAATATTCTGCATATTTTGGATTGAAAGCAAAGCTATAAGAAACCGAGGACAATGTCAGAATGTGAAAGAACACGGCACACAGTAGTGGCAAGAGAGAGGGGAGAAGGTAATATAATGCGACGTGCACACGTCGCGAAATTTGTTTGCTATTGCTAAGACCCTTAAATCTGTGATTGTCCCTTCATTGATTTCTGGCATTCATTTGCATCCTCCCAATTAGCCAGAAGTGGTAGAAATGCGACGTCAAATGAGCTAAATCAACTAACAATAAGTATATTAATAAGTGCACAATCCATGTATGACGCTTCGAAAGGTGGAATTTTGAATTTAGTAATCCTCTCTCAGTTGCGTAGCAATATGCGAAGCCCTGGACGAGATTAGAAGGCGAGGCCCGCATCCAGTGGCGGAAATTAAGGGGAAGTGGGGGCGAGCAGTCGCTTCCCCCTTGTTTTCCACCTTTGCGCCAGCACTATGCTAAACCTTATCTACCAAGGGAAAGTAAACTGTCCTTGTAATTTTTGTTTTATAATCATTGATGCATGTTTACAAGACATTCCAATTTAGTCGGGACAGTCCATTTCTTCTAATCCCTGTCCCAATTTCTTTCAAACTTAAGTCGTGTTTCGAAAATGTTTCTTTGGGGGGGGTTAACTCACATTTTGACATGTTCTTCATTTAAATAATGATTGCTAATACGTATAATTTAATTAATATATGTATTATTTTCTAACCATAGAATTATCTTGGCTGTTCAATGGTGCTGGTACAAGAACGTTTCTAAAATAATGAAAACATTTTTAGTTTGCGGAACACAGTACTATTCAACTTCTGAGAATTGAATGTAAACAATAAGCACCAAGCTCTATGCCACGTGACAACATTAGTCTGTAAGCGATAGTGTAGCTGAATGTTGATTGTCGGATAGGGGGAGAGGGGTTATCGGTGAGTTGATTTTTTCCCGATACTTTGGACCATAACATTGCAACTCTACAATTCTATAGCTAGGAAAGATAATAGTAGGCAAATTGTTCACCACCATTTTCATTCTCTCTTTACCCTACATCTTGTGTTCTTCTAAGGGGTCATTGATTCTTTTGATGTGAAGCTTATGTTGACATCTGCGTTTCTATTTCAACCCATTATCATGACACTGTGGAAAACAGATTGAATGAAAATTCAAAGGAGATGGACATATTGCTTTAACCGTGGTCACATCCAGTACTTCCAACAGCATTGCGCCGACCAGGGTCGACCAACTTGACGGAGTGGTTAGCGCAGCGCGCTACGACACTAGGGGCCCCGGGTTCAATCCCGGCCTGGACATGGATGTTTGGTGTCCATTCATCAATTTCACCATATCATCACTCATCGCTATCTTTGCAAATTAGCCAAAAGTGGCACAAAAAGCGAAGTAAAATAAAGCAAATCAATCAATCAATCGTTCTTGATAATTCGACAGTGATATTAATTTTCAACGATGTAGTTTGTCCTGCAATTATGAGGCAAGTTATAATCACCAAATCTATTCTTTCTAGATGTTACAGTGAACTAATGCTTCAAAAATTCGTTTGGGTGAGATAATTTCTTCCCCAATTTCTCTTATTAAAGCTTTTACATTCCTGTGATTTGGCATAAGCAAATGGACAATACGAAGAGTAGTCACATTCTCAAATTAATATACAATGATCAGGCCTAGGTAAAATAGCTTTTTGTAGCCTCGTTACAACACTGTATCGCATAACAAAATAATTTTGATTCTGAACTCTAATAATGTGTTTAGCAATGTATAAACTTCGTTCGGCAACACGTAACGAGGTGTTTATTTAGTAAAGCCGTATAAACAGCATTTGGATAAATTTTCAGAAAATTGATAAAGGCATCTGTCTGTACTGTATGTCAGTCGGTTTTCTCTAAATTTGCTGTTAAAACCCTCCAGGACTGTACCTGCACCCTGGCGCTGACTCTAATTGACAATCATCTTGAAACTTCTAATCAGGTAGTTCTCAACCTCTTTCAGTCCGGCCCGACTCTGTGGCCGAGTGGTTAGCACATTGCGCTGCGACGCCAAGGGTCCCGGGTTCGAATCCCGGTCGGGCTTGGTTGTTTGTGAATGTCCATTCATCAATTTCATCATTTCATCACTCATCCCCATCTTCGCAAATTAGCCAAGAGGCACAAAACGCGAAGTAATATAAACTAAATCAATCAATCAATCAATCTTTCAGTCCGGGATCAACCTTGAAGGATACTACATCTCACGGGACGCACAAGCATGGCAGATTTAGTTGTAGGGGTGTGCACCCAGTTTATAATCGTATTTTTGCTAATATCGAGTACTTTAAGAAGCCCTCGTTTTCGCTTATTTAAACAAATTTCACATACTTCATTCTAGAAAAGTGCCATACATATATAATTTAAAAGGCTGAAATTGAGAGATTCCGGTGAAAAGCAATGGTAGGGTGCGCATAACAGAAATGTAGACTGCGTACAACACGGGTTGAATTTAAAGTGATGAAACAATATATCTTAGTAATTTAATAAATTTTTAAGACAGTAAATCAATTATCGAGCCCGACTTCGCGAACCAACAAACATCCCCTCGGGACACAGCTGTGAGTCGCGCCCCATAAGTTGAGAAACTATGCGATCTAATGCCTTATTCCCCCCTAGCATTTGAGAGTCGAACAGAAACAAGTTTTGGAAGAATGCTTTTGTAGGCTGCCTCAGTGCATGGCGCCTCGAAGTCTGGAGAAGGGTCAGCAGAGAGCAGGAATCAGGGAAGGAAAAGAAAACGTTTACTTGTACAAAATAAGCTTGCAATAGTGTACTTTTACTTGCATTCTCTTATTTTAAGTTTGCAGCTGCAGCAGCAAGCAATTTGTCCATCACTATGTTTATTACTATGCCATATGCATTACAAAATTTGAGGATCGAAAGAAAAGCACAAATAAACCGAGGACAACGGCAGAATATAAAATAGTATGACGTACTTCGGCGACAACAAAAAGGAGTGAAGGTGGTGCATTGCGTACACTCCCCAGGTCTACTAAAACTTCTCAACTCCTAGGAAACAAGTTCAACCTAAGTGCAACCAATAAAGGATATTTCAAACCCATATATTTTATCATCGTTTGGTTTTTATGGGTATGTTTTTGTCCCTAAAATGCATACCCTTCTGTCTCTTTACTTTTTTGGTGTATTTTCTGGTAGAATGAAAATGTACGTGGACGGTTTCCTTAACTTCATATTTACCACGGACCGCTCAGTACATGCTCAAGACACTCGATCCAAAAAATCTTTGCGATTAACATAAAGTAAGGGAATTAAATGCATCTAATCAAAAAGATCATTATAAGAAATTTTATTGTCATACGTACATTCACGCAAATTCCAAAAAGCCACGTTGATATCATTACAAAACTTGACTTGCAACCTCCCTCGGTTAAGTGGTGAGGTTAACAGCCTACCGAGCCAGAATTAAGCGGGTTCAACCCTGGTTAGGCATAGACGATTCATTGTGTTTGTGCGATTATCATGCCATTACTTAATCATTCTACGGTAAAAAGCAACGTAAATTAACCAAAATGGGACACAGAGATAGAAGAAACCCTTTCCATTAAGCGTAAAATAGCCTATGCAATGTAAATTTATAATGGGCGGATTAACTGGGAAATCGAATACTTTCTTCCTGTGTCGAAACATGTCGTATATTTAAAAAATATATTGGGTGGCCGAGTGACATTGAGAAAGTATCAGCCCCGGTGCCTCGTTCCGAGCACAGGTCGGTGATCCTGTACTATGACGGGGGAACAGCATTCTTCTTCATAGTTCACTTGCTCATAGAAAAGTTGATTGAGACTTAATTCCGAGGGGCGAACGGGGTGCTGCCAAGTCCACCATTTTTTGTTTATCAAATTTTCAACTGTGAATATTTGCTGAAAAGTAAAATTAATTACATTGTTCCCTGTGGATGATACCTACCAATGTTTCTGCATTACTTTTCTTCACAAAATGATAAAGGTAACGGGCATGGAATGACATTCACGTATTAGCCCTAGCAGTAATGCACAATTCTTGCAGTAATAATAAAATATTACTAATTGCCAGAGCTTAACCGTGATCGATTGGTTCACGTCAAAATTCTCTCAATGTGGAGACAGATGGGGACAAGTAATACAATTCGACAAGACTAGAATTTTGACGTCAACCAAGTTTCAGCACTCTTCGACGTGAAAGCTTCACGAATTATTTTTAATAAACACTGTTTCAAAGTGTGCGAGCTATCTTTCCGCATTTCTATTCATAATGTCACGGATTGGGAATGACCTTCAAGAGCGTAGACTTCCATGAATGACTAGTATGTCAGTAAATGTGTGAAGAAACACGTCTCCTCTGACTAAAAGAGCAAAGTTAGGATAGAGACCCTTCGTAGAAGTGTGCCAAAGATTTTCTGGTGGTAGGAGGGGGGGGTTGCACGTAATTTTTCATATATACCATCAGAAACGTCAAGTCCGTGCTTCCTATGTATATGCATACAAAATATTGAGGACAGAGTGCTGAAAACAACTTTTTTTATATTTCTTTATTTTTACAAGCGTTTTAGATAAGAGTATTTACATTTTGTGCACATATCCCTACCCTTTCCCTTGTAGAAATAACATGGCAAATTCAGCAGCCCTTCACCAACCGCCACTTCACCCTCTGTGGTGTCTCAAACTGAAAATATATATTATCTTTAAATAAGTGGTTCTCGACCTTTTTCAGCCCGGGATCCACCTTGAAGGATATTACACTTCACCATTCCCATAAAAATGGGCGCCGGCAGAATTACTTGAGGGGGTGTGCACCTAGTTTATAATCATATTTTTGCTAACATCGAGTTCTTTAAGAAACCCTCTTTTACACTTGCGTTAACAAATTACGCTTACTTCATTCTAGAAAAGTAAATATGTAATTTAAAACACTAAGTTACTATAGTCTAACTAATCACACATGCTGAAATTGAGAGATGAACGTAAAAAACAATGGTAGAGCGTAAATAATAGACATGCAGAGTTTAGACTATGTACGTACAAGACGGGTTGAATTTAAATTGTTAAAGCAATACATCTTAGCAATTTAAATATAAAAGTTTTATGAGACACAATAAATTAATTTTCGAGGCCGACTTCGCGACACATCAAACGCCCTTTCGGGACCCAGCAGTGGGTCGCGCCCCATAGGTTGAGAAACGGTGAGTTTAAATAATTTGTATGGAGATGCAAAACAATTTATCAAGAATTTTTAGGTGAGTTTAATTACAAAGGTTTAATTTTCTATAGTTGTAATTGCGGTAGCCATTACCAAAGCAACACCCTTAATCCACGATCCTGGAATAATAATTTTTTATCGGATATCACAACGTTAGCATTTTTCACATAACCCTGCGCATTAATACTATGTTATTGATGCAAATCTATAGGTTTTACGGCGGAAACACAACATACTATTCACCTTGAAACCATGAAATCAAGTTGAGGTATTGTAACTGATATGGTTGATTGCTCTGCGCAGACTTCAAGGCGCCAATGCAACAGTCCTTTTTTTATCTTCCCAGTTGTATCGTTTAAGTGTCGGGAATCACTCGCCCAATTACAAAGTATTTCAGTTCGGCTCTGTGGCTGAAATGTTAGCATGGCGCGCTACAAAACTCGGTGTCCTAGATTCGCATCCTGGATAGAACCTGGACATGAAATTGTGTTTGTTCCAACAGTCTGTTTCGTCGTTCATTCTAACCTTCATATTATATGGGAGACTTGCCACAGGAATCTTCAATGTGAGAAAGGTACAGCCATTTGCTGCTGTTTTATACTGCCGCGGTAACTCGGTCGTTAGGGCGTCTGACTACCAGGCGAGGGAGAACCGGGATTTTTTCCACCTGTTCAAGCGGCCTTGGCACCCACCCAGCGTCGTACAAAGTGGGTATCTGTAGGAAACTTTGGGGGCGGCCAGTTCTTCGGCTGCGTTCAAGAAAGTGTGGGGCCCAACTACACACCCCGTATATGCCCTGCCCTCATGGCGTATCACGAAGCACAGGGGAGGATTTTACTTTTTTTCTACTGATTGATTTGATTTATTTTACTTCTCCCTTCTGTCTCTTTTACCTAATCGCGAAAATTAGGATGTAATTGATGCGCGGGCAACAAATACGCATGGAACCAAGGTCCCGCTTGTCTGCCTCTAGTTCAGGCAGACTGGGATTTATAAAATTTGGGCTCCTGGACTATCCCTTGTTTTAGGCACTGTCGATATTATCATTGTTATTATTATTATTATTTTATTATTATTTTATTATTATTATTATTAAACGTTTTGTTATCATGGTACTTCACTTCCACTAATTACGTGCCCTGTATTAATAACACTTGTAAACTTTAAAATATAGACACGTCTGATTATAAATTATTCAGTAAATTTCAGTTTCTTCTTAAATGGCCACTTTCAATATGCATTTCCCCATACCACACTAATACTGCACACGCACTAAAGGAACAGAAACCAACATTACATTACGGTAGCCACACTGGACTCGAATTAACCAAGAAACAAGGATGTTGATTTGGACCGTTAGTTTCCCTCCACTTCAATTGACTTTTAATTATTGGCATTTAAAATGTTTACATTCGTTTTTACGAGGAACAATTGTTTATATTCGAGCAATAAAATTGTACATATCGTTTATATGACGTGACCTTTGAAAATAGGATCATCATGCAAGAACTTATTTAACCGCTAGAAACTCCTTCCTTCTACCTTCATTCATGAAATAAGCAGGTCAAAGGATCTGACATGTTCTAATTTGCTATTATCACAGCATTAAGAAAATGTAATAGCCGATGGTCTTTCTGCCCCTTCAGGGTCTCATTTTTATGCGACCCTAGGTTATAGCATAAGATAGCTTAGTGGCAACCCCCCCCCCTTCCCTGAGTACAGGGTGTAATACGTGGAGAGGGGTTGGCATTTTGGTGCTTACAGGAAAATCATCCCATACACCCCGCTTAGTGGCCTGCACATAAATGTAGTAAAGGAATGTGAGCATAAGGGACTAATGAGTTATTTTTACCACTCCTAGATCCTGCCATCTTTTCCTAGTATATTTTACGTGATTTGAAAGGAAAGTTGATCAAAAATAAGACTACGTCCCTCTAAAACTACTTCTAGATACGCCACTGTTACATAACTTCGCAGCTTGAACATCATAATACTGATCTATCACCCAGTAACAGAATTTAACCCCGTTTAGCATGAACACAATACAAGCTGATGTAGTGGTTAGTATAACAGCCTGTTTTGTTAATATTTTCCCGCTCAATTTATATATTAATTATCTCCGTAACAGTTACGATGAACTAACTCCGTGGCAAAAGGTTCCTTCAATAACAACGGTCCGTTAATAGACTTCCTGATTGGTTGACACGTGGTCAGCACATCGAATCGCATTGCCGATGTTATCTGGTTTTCTCGATCAGAACCTGCTAGTCCACGTAGCTCCCCAAATACCTTCAAGAAACCGAAATGTTCTGTGATTGCGATAACTTGAGTTCTAAATATACTTTATGCAAAGATAGGCTAATCAGGATTGACCTACAGTTAAAAATGGTATCCGAACCACTCTCCCGTGTATCGAACCCGGATCTCCTTGATTACAGGCCGACGACTTAACTACTACTAAATCGGGGAGGCCCTATATGTTAGGCCCTTACCATGCGACTGTTTCGAAGCTCCGATCATGACATGAGGGAAATAAAAATGATAAAGCAAACACAGCCACAGTAATCTTTGCAGTAAAGAATCACCAGTAAATACTTTGAATGAGCCAAAGAAAAGTTTCGTAAAGATACTTCGTAACCTCGTCTTTGAGCTCTGGAAGATAGGCCAAACATTGTTTTTGTAACATTTTACTGCCTATTCCGTCCTCAGTCAACCACCGAGCCCAGGTCTTGTAATGTGTTTAACATGATTAACTGAATGAAGTTGGGCGAAGAGAACAAAGGGCGTAATTCTTATTGCTTTCTTACAGAGAGGAAGAGGGACGAACGAACACGTTTTTAATGCTCTTAGCTTCTCATGCAAGGCGTGCATTTCCTGCATTAACTTGAAAGGCGAAAACGTATCAGGAGCGAAGGAAGTGAATAACTCGTATATTCGCCCAAGTTTGATTTGATTTCGAAATCCACCCAAGAAAAGTAGCTTCACCAAGATAAGAACAATCCACTGGCGCTGTTGCATAATTTTCAACAGTAAGGGAGCAATCAACAGTTTACCATGCAATACTGCTCCTGCGTTGCCAAAATGTTCAGCACGGTCATCATCTTTATTCAGTGCTGAGCATTTGTATCATCACGAACCTCACACATCGAAAGTAGAGATGTAATATTTATCGTTGTTAAACCTTTTGACAATGAAGCACTGAAGGAAACTGGCAATACTGCAGTTCTCGGGTGAAAGGGAAAAAATAAATGACTGTCAGTGAAGGATCTACGTATTTTGGACATATCGCAAAACATTACTTACGGCCCCTTCAATGTAAAATACACACGCGTGAAAGGAAATGTTAAAACTTTTGGTGCTATTCAGTTTATTCAATGTATGGATGTTGGTTGTGTGTTCGCGGCCTTGGAAAGATTGATTTTGTTATTTAGCGTAGCTTTCCTACCATTTTTGGCTATTCGCGACGACGAGGATGAGTGATGACAGGATGAAATTACGACATTGATGCAAGCACACTCACAAAGAACACCCATGCCGTTAACACTGGCGTCGTAAACTATGTGCTAACCATTCCGTACGGAGGTCAGTATATCTATGGAGTTTTTTAATGGAAGAAGAGGAACGACTGAAGATTACTGCAGCAGAGAACACCCACTTGTGCAAGCGGCAGAAGCGCTTTGGAAGTATCGAATTGGGCCAACTGTACAGTCACTGACACTCTGGGTTGTACCTAGATAATTAACCAATTGAAAGTCAATGAAATCGTTACAACTCAGAACTATTCGTAACTGTACAGCTTGTTATGATACAAGGAAAAAGTAGTTTAAAAACATGCTATTCTCGGATTCGAACCCTGAAACGTTATTTTTGCGCGCTACACGTAAACAAATAAGGACTGGAAGTAAAATTTAGATCTGGTATCTTTGTTAATCAGGCTCACCAGTATAAGACGAAGAATTTTTAGTTGAAGTTGGTTATAAGGGCAAGAGTATAAGCAGAAATTCTTTGGAAACCCTCATGTAGTATTCCGTGTTAAAGAAAGGAAAATACTGTATTACATTTTCGGGTTATTGTAGTATTTTTTTAAATTTTTTCCTAACTAACTTGAATTTCTCAATTGTAATTTGTTTCCAATGTCTGCAGGGCCTTCTCCTTGCCTTGTAATCAAGGGATCATGTGTTTGTAGACACATAGCATTATGATTCAACTTTATACTGTAGGCCCAACATAACTAGGCTATTTCTACATAAAAGGTATTTAAAACAAAAGCTAAAGTCAATTTAACTCACCTGATTCGTCTAAGCTATTAGGCACAAAACATTAACAAACATAGGACAATTCTATTATTTGGAAAATTCTCGTAACTCCTTATCGCTCTTAAATTTTACAATGACTTTACACTTCTTTTTTACAATCCTGTAATATTGTATTTTACCCATTGTCGAAATTTTCAATACATATGTTATAGTACACTAGGAACGCTGACACTTTGTAATGAAGGAGTCCCAGATTGTCTGGTGGACGCACATACTGGGTCAGATTCCGTCCAGTCACGATTAGTCTATCTGTTCACAAAGTGGACTTGCAAAAACTCTTTATCTCTTCACTTGAATGTCCAGGAACAGTAACTTGCCGATTTTCTACAATTCACTAATTCTACACATGTTTATGTAGTTTCATTATTTGTATTAACGACGTTAGAATTAAATGCAAAATTTACTTTAAAGTTTTCCTTCAAATTGCTTTGAAATCAAAGCTTTATTCTTCAATAGCATTTGAACTTCGGTAGAAATAAACCTGGTAAGAACGCTGTGATCTGTTCCGTTTCATGGCGCCTCGAAGTCTGGACAAGAGACAGCTCAACAAGGGAAAATAACAATTATGCCAATACAAAATTAGATTATAGCAGTATACATTTAATTGCATTTTGTTACTTCCAGTATGCAAATGCAGCAGTAGGCAAGTTGTCATTCATTGTGCATATTGTGCACGTTGTTGTATGCAATAAAAATCGAGGATTGCAGGAAAAGCTTTAAGAAAACCGAGGACAATATCAGAATGTCAAGGAATGCGGCACACAGTAGTGAAAAGAAAGGGGAGAAGGTTGTGTAATGCGACGTGTACACATCGCGAAAAATGGCTGGTAAGGCCTAAGAGCCTTAAATCTTCCCCTTCTAACCTTACAACGTAGGCGTTATTAGAATTGTAATTGTGACAATAATACATGATATACTCTGTCCCAGCTAACTGTAGAGCAGGCAAAGGAAATCAAGTATCTGCGCAAGTAGTCATGCGAGACGGCTGCACCAACAAACATGTGAGAGGAACGGAATTGCGTGGAGGGGGGAAGCGACTGCCTTCCCAGCAACGTGCACTTTTTTGTTCTGGCCACTAGATTTCACTCTCTTCTCTGACGCTATGCACAGCCTTGCTTCACAGTTAGCTGGGACAGGGTATAGTTTGTTAGGAGGGTTGAGTTTGGTGCTTTCAGCATATTATTATCTTCACTTGATCGAGAGCGGCTGGCTTCCTCTTCAGTTCCCGAGATACAGTTTTTTACTTTGTGCAAATTTTCAAGGAGCGTAGTCAACCTGTCTTCCACGTAGTGGAGCCTCGACTGCATTTTGCAGAAAAACTATTTTCTAGCGCTTGGATTCACAGTCAGTAGGCTATAATCCTCTGTGGGGTTTGTGTTATATTGCTAACACATGTTTATGATTGTCCCTTCAAGTTGTGTAATTGGTGCTATTATAAACTCAAAAATTGTACAAAAGAAGAGGTTATTTGATTAAACAGCCCGATTTGCTTACACTTAAAACCATGCCAAGATGGCCCTATTCCCCAATTCTTCAAGTGTGATATGCTCTTAATTTTAAGAAATTCTGAATCCTAGTGTAGAAAAGAAGAACCCTCAACAGCCCGATTTGCTTACACTTAAAACCATGCCAAGATGGCCCTATTCCCCAATTCTTCAAGTGTGATATGCTCTTAATTTTAAGAAATTCTGAATCCTAGTGTAGAAAAGAAGAACCCTCAACAGCCCGATTTGCCCACACTTAAAACTATGTCAAGAGGGGGCATATAGCCCAATTGGCTATGTGTGTACATATTTAAATCTAAAGAATTTTTAATTCTAGTGTAGAAAAGAAGAACTCCCCTCAGACAGATTTGCCCATAAGTGTAAAAGCTGAATCTCTTCGTTTGTTGTCCATAAACTTGTCAAAAATATGCCCCTTTTGATATTGTTTTGACTATACTTAAAACTAGGGCAAAAATGCTCATATTCTCATCCTCTACAACTTACAGATCAATACAATAGGACAAGGTCAGGCTGCAAATTGTTTCATGTTCTTTCTAATCTTTGATCATGTTTCATGTCCCGGCCAGCAATAAATTATGCACGCCTGGGAGATTTTATCTCATGCATGCAAGCATAAGATAAAATCTACACTGTGCCCTTTCAGGGAAAATTCTCTATGCATGCCATCATGTCATTAACTCCAAGGGAAATTCCTAGTAAAAAGAATATTGGCTTCTTGCATGTTGACATATATGCCTGAATTGGATTCACGTTTTGCCTTGTTCTGATAATATATACCCGAGAGAGACTTACAGAAATATTCATTGCACATTTCAAAGTCCAACTTTGAATTGTATTTAGCTGATATGGAGCTCATAACTCCTGGGTTCTGATGCTCAATGTGTATTGCATGTGGACATAGTCCCATGGCTTATATACTTTGTAATCAAGAGGCTTCTGTGTTTGAGGCCCCCCTATGGAGAAGTGTTAATATTGTTGTCTTGTAAACAAGAGCTCTGGGTTTGAGTTCTGGTAAAATGTGAGGCCTCTCCTGATGGCAAAGTGTTGGTATTATTGCCTTGTAATCAAGAGGCTCCGGGTTTGAGGCTCTGGTAAAATGTATAAGATTGAAATACATGTGGCAGAATAATATCCCCACATGTGAGATTTTGAGAATATTTACTGCTAGCTGATATACAGCTGAGGTTTAAAACCTGGTAAAGTGTGTTGTACAACAGCATAATAGAGCAAAACTATTTTATATTGGGGATCACCAGAGCCTAGTTATTGCTGTTGTCTGGGTATAAAAATATCAGCTCAGCCACTAACTGCTGTTATAATTGTTTTGGCATATTGTCCATAGTTCTATTTTTTTGGACCAGGAAATTTTATATAAACAAACAACAAAAATGCCAAATCAAAAATATTGCAATCAGTGTAATAAAAATATATCTAGTTCTAATTGGTCTAGGCACCGGCATATTTGCAACCGTAAGAAATGCAGAAAGGCCGCAAAAATGTGTCCAAGATGCCATAAAATATTAAGCAAGGCATATTACAAAAGGCATAAGTGTAATTCTTATGTACAGTCATCAATATTGCCCCTCAACCATCTACATCTGGTCTGAAAAGGAAGCATGAAACACCTGTTAATGCTAGAGCAACAAAGCAGCCACGCTATAAGGTAAAAAAAAAGGTAAAGTGCTCCCCTGTGCATAGCACCACGCCATGAAGGCGTATAGGGGGTGTGGGGGTAACGCCCCACACTTTCTTGATCCGGTCGTGAATGGGGGTGATGTGATCAGCATCACGCCCCTGACCGCCTTTACCCCCCAGGGTTTCCCCCAGGTACCCATGTTATTCGACGCTGGGTGGGCGCCGGGGCCGCTTCCATCGTTAGAAAAGTTCCCGGATTTGAACCGGCCGGGGATCGAACCCGGGACCTTTAGCATGGTAGTCAGACGCGTTACCGACTGAGCCACCGCGGCCACGCTATGCATCACCTATCCATAGCAGTTTTAATGGCCAATTAAGGGATTACCGGTTTGTATCAGAGCCAAGATGTGGTATTAAGAATTTTTTGAACAGTATAAATCCTGATGTGCAGGCAATTCTAAATGCACAAAATGGCTCTTATAAGCTGTCTCTCAAATTGTTTACACAATATAAGAAGCCAAATGGCACAAAATTTACACAGCCCCACATAACAGAAACTGTACCTGTATATTCAAATGCAAATTCAGACAAAATAATAAGCAGTTTGATAGACCAATTGAATATTAAACACTCTGAATTTGCAGCAAAAGAGTCAGGATGGAGCCTATGCGGTTCTTCACACAAGCTCTATGTTAATATTTCTGAATTCAGCCCATTACAATCATCTACATATCTGCCATTACCTGCCAATATTAAATCAAAAGAGCCGTGGTTAACATAGAAAACACCGACCAGAAATGCTTTCTGTGGTGTATTTTAGCTGCTTTGTTTCCAGTTTTAAGGAATCCTGAGAGAATAAGTTATTATAAACAGCATGAAAATGATTTTGATGAAGCAATGGAGGGTTTAGAATATCCAATGTCTGTTCAGAATATTGATAAATTTGAAAAAATGGCCCGGGATATCAATGGTAAACAATTATCTATTAATGTATTTATTTGTTCTACTGGCCGTGGCAATTCGTTGATAGCACCTCTCAGAATCAGTACATTTGATGATGATTCTGCTGTTCCGATTGATCTGCTCTTAATTGAAGGGGATGATACACACCATTACACTCTGATACATAATCTTGAAGCTTTAGTAAGAAAACAACTAGACAAATTTAATAGAATATTTAAGTTGTGCCGAAGATGTTTAACTGTATTTGATGGTTGAAAAATGGTGAATGGGGTTCGGGAAGTGAATGCAGAAATTGCTAAAAACAAGTTAATTGAACATTTAAAATACTGTGGCAATTATAAACCTGTTCATATGGTAATGCCTAATCCAAGTGAAAATGTCAAATTCAAAAAATTTGAAGCCTTGTTGGAACACCCAGCATATATAGTCTGTGATTTTGAATCAAATCTCAAACCTCTTGCATTCTGCAGCCCAGATCCTGATGAATCTTCAATTAAACCATACCAGTTACATGAACCTTCTAGTTTTTATTATGTTGTTGTACAGGATGGTGTTGTTAGTAAAGAAGATTCATACATGGGAGCAGATGCCATCAAAGAATTTGCACATAGCATAGAAAATGAGTGCCCTGACATAGCATCTAATATCTTATTAAAATCAAAACCCATGTTGCCTTTAACAGAGAAACAGATTGAAGATTTCAACAATGCAGAAAAATGCCCGGTATGTGATTCTGAATTTTCAGATACAAATATCAAGGTACATCACCATTCTCATACAGATGGTAAATTCTTAATGGCCCTGTGTAATAGCTGTAATATTAAGATCCAGAGACCAAACTTTGTCCCTATATTTTGCCATGGTGCATCCAATTATGATTTTCATCATTTGATCAGATACGAGGGGTTTGACAAGCAGAATTTAAATATTTTAGCTGAAAATAATGAGAAATATATTGCTATTAGCAAAATAATTAAAATTAATGGTGTTCCTATTCACTTAAGATTTCTTGATTCATACAGAATTTTATCGGCTAGCCTGGCTACACTGGCCACTCAATTATCTGATGATCAATTCAAAATCACATGTGCTTTGTTTCCAAATCAGGACCTGAAATTAATTAGGCGGAAGGGTGTATATCCAGTTGACTATGTTACAGATTTTTCTAAATTTGATGAGTGTGCTCTGCCACCACAACAAGCATTTTACAGCAAAATCTGAGGATCTGGAATCACTGATGATGATTATCACCATGCCCAGTTGATGTGGAACAATTTAAAATGCCAGAAATTTGGTGATTATCACAATGCATATTTAAAACTTGATGTCACTCTCTTAGCTGATATACTTCAGGCATTCAGAAAATCTTCCATGCAAAATTATAAGCTGGATCCAATGTATTTTTACAGTGCTCCGGGCCTAGCATGGTCTGCAATGTTTTTAAACACTAAAATGCAATTGGATCTGATCCAAGATCAGGATATGTATCTGTTTATGGAGCAATGTATAAGAGGGGGCATGGTGCAATGCTCTCAGAGATATGCCAGAGCAAATAACAAATATATTCCTGATTATGATCCAGCACTGCCATCAAATTATATACTGTATGTAGATGCAAACAGCCTGTATGGTTATGCTATGATGAAAAAACTGCCATATGCAGGGCTTGAGTGGGTTGAAGATTTCAATATTGAAGATCTTAAGGATTTTGATGACAGTAACTATGGCCTGTTCTTAGAGGTTGATCTGACAATTCCTGATGATTTACACAACAAATTTTCTTATCTGCCCCAATTCCTGAGGTTGAGTGCTCATCTGGCTCTAAACAGAAGAAATTGATGATGACTCTAGAGCCAAAACAGGGTTATGTTCTATATTACAAAAACCTCCAGTTCCTGTTGAATCATGGTGTTCAAGTGAGCAAAGTAGGCAAAGTTTGAGGTTCAGGCACTCAAGATGTTTGAAGCCATATATTGATACAAACACAGAGCTTCGAACATCTGCAATGAGCCAATTTGATAAGACCTTGTTTAAATTGATGGTCAATTCTGTGTATGGCAAAACAATAGAAAATGTCAGAAAACATATTGATGATAAAATAATTACTGACCCCAGCCGGAGCAAAAAAATTGATTGCAAAGCCTAATTTCAACTACAGAAGAATTTATGATGAGAATATGGCGCTTTTTAATATGAAAAAAACAAAGAATAAGTTTGATAAACCTATTTATGTAGGGGCTGTGATATTGGAATTGGCCAAATTACACATGTTAAAATTGTATTATGATGTGCTGAAACCTTTTTATGGTGATAGTGTAAAATTGATGTACATGGACACAGATAGTTTTGTTCTTGATATACAGACAGAAGATGTTTATCAAGATATGTCCCAGCCTGAATTGTTTAAATATTTTGATACCAGTGAACATTCAAAAATTCAACACCACAACAAAAAGGTGCCTGGCAAGTTAAAAGATGAGACACTTGGTGATGTTATTGTGGCATTTCCTGGGTTAAGGGCCAAGATGTACAATTTTGAAACATGTAGTGGTGTTGTTGCCAAAAAGGCCAAGGGCATTGGCAGAGTGACTGTAGGCAAAGAGCTTGAATTTGAAGATTACAAAAATTGTCTCAAATCATGTAGCACAATCAGAACATCAGAATCCAGAATTCAGAGTGTGGATCACTTGTTGACTTGCAATATTGTAAGAAAAGTGGCTCTGGATGATAAGAGATGTATTTTGTCATGTGTCATACATACTTTACAATGGGGTCATTGTTATTTGAAAAATGGCAATCAATGCCCAATTACAGAGCATGACTTGAAATAAATAAACATGCCTATGAACTTATTTGGGTTCAAAAAACAGGCTATTATGGACCTGCCAACACCACAAGCCTCTCCTGATATAATATCTAAACTAAGTGATTTGTTAGCTATTCATCTGAACAGCATACTTACAGATGTTGATGATGAAACAGGTAAAACATTGTACATATTTAACAATAATTTAAATCATTACCAATTACCTGTAGGTGGACAATTACAATTTATTACAACACCTGAGGGTAATGTCAAGATTTCAATAGGGAGAAATATTTATAGAATTAAGCACTCGAACATGGTTTCTGGCACTGTATATACTGTTTCTGCTGGTGACTGCTTATATATTGAAGTCCCGGGATCATATGACAAGCTTATACCCTTTTTTATAGAATTAAGAATTAGATATTCAATAATAAATAACCACTAAAACAAAATGCCTAATGATATATTTGGCCATACAAGACATGAAGATCACAGTGATGAGATTCTGATGCTTGATGTCAGAGTCAAGAAATTAAGAAGTGATTTGCAAACTTTACAAACCACACTCAATGCCAGTCTTCAACTAGAAATTACAAATTTACAATCACAATGCATGGACCCTCTTCTTAAAATTGATTCTGAACTCAAATTGTTGCTTCAGAAATATACTGATTTGGCCACATTGGATTATTTTCAAAGTTTAGAAGAAGCTGTAGCAGCTCTTCAAGACAAATTTAAGACCCAGGGAACCAACTCTGAGCAATTGAAGCAACAATTGGAAGAACAGATTAATACTGTCCAGGCACAGCTCCAAACAATTGTCAAAACATAAAATCAAAAGAAGATTTTGATCTAGTGATTTCCACTCTAAAAGAACAGATTCAATCATTACAGATACCTAATCTGGACCCCTTGAACAATGCCATAGCTGAGGTTAAAGAAAAAATTGAGACACTTGAAATTTTTTAAGAACAACTTGCCATCTTCTGATGCTTTGAGTGCAATAACTCGGAGTGTTGCCAATATTAAGCTGCAACTTGAAACATATGAGGATTTTGGAAAAATTCAAACTACCATAACCCATCTTGAGGGTACAATAGCAGCAGTGCAAAGTGATTTGACAAATGTACAAGAAACTCTAGAATCCCGCCTGCCCGGCATTTTAGACACACTTATCAGTGTCCAGCAACAGATCACAAAGCTTGAAAACCTCAACACTGAATCTGAGCTATCTTATTTTCATCACTTGATCGATGATATCCAAACAAAGCTTGAAATTTTACAACAATCAACACCCACTCAGGCAGATATAGCCCTGCTCCAAAATGCTATGCAAAGTGTGGCTGATGCTTCTGAATTAAATAATGTGAAATTGGCACTTGAATCTTTGCAAAATACTGTATCAAGTCTGCCTACATCACAGGAACTTAAAAATATAAAGAGGGCAGTGAATCGCATATTGAAATCAGAAGATATCAAGAATATCCAGACAGAGATCAAACAACTCACTCAGACAGTGGTCACTCTACCAACCAATCAACATATTAATGAACTGCATGCCCTGTTTGAGGATATCAGAAGACAGGTCCAAGATCTTACTGCTCAAAATTCAAAATTGGCAGTTGTTGAAAATTTACAGCAAATTGTAGCTAATATCAAGCAACAGCTAGGGACCATAGAATCCAACCAAGCAAATGCTTTGTCTGCTTTTGCCACACAGCTTCAAGAGATTGTGAAACAATACAAAAAACTTGTTGTGGACATAAAGATCAAGCCAGGCCATGATGATGTTGTTAGGACCATCAATGAGCACCTTGAATCTGTAACAAGTAGATTGCGTACAGCAGAAAAAGAAATAACAGGCATAATCGAGAATCCAAAACATACAGTAATTCTTGAATTGTACAGTATCCCCAACAAAGAATATGATTCACCATTTACACCAGGCGGCAAAATATATATATGCTGTCCCCTGCACAATTTTATTACCAGTTTTTTGTTGGGGGCACACTTAGACCAATCAAGATCAAATATTGACTACAGCCACAGGTACACCACTACCCTACCTTATCAATAACAAATGCTGACAACAAACCAAAAATCACCAGTGTCGAATTAGAGGATTTTACAGATCCCAATACATTAGAAACAACTTATGTTGAAGATGATGGCTCTCTTGAATTTCATATACAAATAGGAGACAAATTATATTTAGAAAATCCTGTAGTATCAGCTGCTGAACACCTCATAGTTGCAATATTCTTGTTTTCATATTATGTCTAGACAAATTATTGTTGATGAATTACACAGACAAGCCAGACATAATTTTAAGAGATTGCCAGTAGTTACAAAAGGCATAGATGATTTATGGCAGTGCGACATGATTGAAATGGCAAGTGGACAGCTTAAAAACTTAGACAAAATCAACAAGGGCTACAAGTATCTACTCACTGCAATAGACACATTTTCAAAATTTGCCTGGGCTGTGCCACTCAAATCCAAGACTGGAAAATATGTTACAGAAGCCATCAGAACAATCATCAATCAGAGTGGAAGATCACCGCGCTATTTGCAAACAGATATTGGCAAAGAATTTTATAATTCTGTGTTACAACAATTTATTAAAAACCAGTCAATACAACATTATTCGAGTTACAGTGATCTCAAGGCCTCAATTGTAGAGAGATTCAACGAAACCCTAAAAAATCATATGTATAAACAATTTACACTTCAAGGTAATTATAAATGGATTAATATTCTTCCAGAACTTCTACAAAAATATAACAACTCGGTCCATTCTACAATCAACATGAAACCCTCTGAAGTAACTGCATCTAATGAGCAAAAATTGATCAGTGCTGTTTATTATCCTAAATATCAGCCAACAACAAGAAAAGCCAAATACAAGGTGGGCGATCAAGTAAGAATCAGCAAATATAGGCACTTATTCAAAAAAGGCTTTACAAGAAACTGGAGCACTGAATTATTTACAGTGGTTCAAGTTAAACCTGGGACCCCTAACACATATATAATAAAAGACCACCGAGGAGAAATTCTCAAAGGCAGGTTCTATGAAGAAGAACTCAGCAAAACTAAACAGCCTGACACATATCTCATAGAAAAAATCATCCGCAGAAAAGGCAACAAGTTATTTGTCAAATGGCTAGGACTTCCAGAACACAGCTGGATCGAGGCAAACAAAGTGATAATATGAGCACCTGGGATGTTATAAAAAGGCTGCCAGAACCTGAACAGCAGATTAAGAGAAATGGCAACTTGCTGCCTGAAAATATTAGGTGTCTTATTGTTGGGCCATCAGCTTGTGGTAAAACTACACTAATCATTGATAATTTTTTATTGGCACCCAACTGGTTAGACTGGAAAAACAGGCACTTGTATGTCTTCTCTAAGAGCTTGGAACAATTAAAATATCAGCAGCTGATGAAGCTATATGATGGACTGGATATTGCCACTTTTGAATCAGATGTTAAGCCACTCAATGAATGTCTCGATAATTCTGTTGTTGTGTTTGATGACATTATACTGGATAATCAAAACAAGGTTAGAAATTTCTTTACACAGGCCGAAACAAAAATATAGATTGCTTCTACCTGGCACAGACTTTTCAAAAATACCCAAGCAGCTGATCCGAGACAACAGCAATTTTATATGTGTGTTTCATCAAGATCATACCAACCTCAAACACATACATGATGAATATGTAGGTGGGGACTTGAGCTACAATGATTTTTCCAAGTTTTGCAGTAGGTGCTGGAACCAGGACAGTTATGGGTTTGTCACAATTGATATGACAAAAACACCTAATACTGGTAAATATAGAAATAAAATTAACAATTTTCTAGACATTAAAACATATATAAATAGCCATGAAAAGGCCAATCATTAATGATCTTAAATTAAGAGATTATCTTGTAAAAAGATTTAAGGGAAGGAAATCAGAGAACCGAGGAATCTATGAAAAACACAAACAAACAGAACAGCCTATTATTGATGCTATTAGTGAATTAGGTAAAAATATCAAAACTGTTACAGAGCAAAATCAAAATTTGATCACAGAGCTTGTACCTGTAGCTGCAAGAAACATATTAGATTATCCATTCACCCCACTTTCTAGTATTCATACACCTAGTCCTGTTGCTCCTCGAAGATTTGAAGCTACTCAGGATCCTATTGAATTGGGTCTTCTTGCTCAAAAATATTTAAGCACACCTAAAGACAACAAAGATGAGGTCTTTGGCTTATATGCTGACACAGAGCGTGATGGTAGCATCATACATAGAATTGGCAATTTCAGAGTAACAATTATGGGAGATGATCTGATTGTATATTCAGAATCTCATCTTGGAGAAAAAGGTGGTTTTGTTAAATATCCCGGCACACCTGGATTGTGGAAATTGATGACTAGGAAAAGGCCTGGCAGCTATACAGATCAAGATTATGAGTATTACAAAGAAATATTAATAAAATCAGATGCTCTGTACCAGAACAATGATCCCACACAAAAAAGAGTCAAGTCTAGCAGTGGAGCAAAATACAACAATTTAATCAAGCCCATATGGTCACAGATCAAGACTGGCAGTGGAATCAAACATTACAACATCCTGCCCAAAGAATTTGTGTGGGTTGATGATGTCAGGAAACTTGTAGATAGGTTATTGGTGATAGCTGGGGAGAAACATGCTGGCAACCACAATTTTTACAATGAAAAGATTGGAATAATGGACATGATAAGCACCAAATTGTCTAATTTTATAGTGAATGACACTAAGGGGATTGGATATCTTATAAAAATTATTAATACTCTACCACCTAAATTTTGGAATATTTCTGAGGGTCGGGGGCTGGTTAATGACATTATAAACAAGCTGCCATTTGAACTACACATTCCAAGCTATCAGTATTGTGGTCCAGGCACAAAATTGGACCATAGATTAAACAGAGGTGATCCTGGTGTTAATCCCCTAGATGCTGCTTGTAGAGACCATGACATAGCATAAAACACACATTCTGATCTTGACAAGAGACATGTTGCAGACAAGAAATTAGAAGAGGCTGCATTTGGTAGATTTGTAAGCAAAGATGCTTCTTTAAGTGAAAGAATAGCAGCATTGGGAACCAAACACCAAACAAAAACTGGGGTGGGGGTTGTGAATATGTATATAATAAACCTACAATGAAGGCCAAGGGTGTTATGTATCAAATACCTTATGCAGGTCTTAAATCTCTGAAAACTATTGATAGCCTTTTGACCAAAAAATCAGCGCAAGAAAAAAAATTCTTGTATTGCAAAGGGCCATGGTATGAAATTGTTACTTAGTACCCCCCAATTAAAAAAAATTACAGGAATCCAGGAAAAAATCACATGTGGGGGGATTTATATTTACTATCCCGGCCATCTTAGCTGCTCTCGGGGCTGTTGGGAGCTTGGCCGGGGGATAAGCTGCCATAGCAAAAACAGTAATAGATGCCAAGAAGAATAAGGCAGAATTAGATGAATTGAAGCGCAATAACCTGGCCATTGAGAAACAAGGCAAAGGTGTTAAGAGAGCCATGAATAAGTTTTAAAAAAACAAGAGCCGCTTACAAACCAAGATATTGAAGCTTTAATCAAGCCACTGGGCATCAAACATTTTAGAGGTGTGTACATGTCTGATTCTTTACCAGAACAACCACTCAACAAAGAGTGTGGCATTGTTAATTTGGATAAGTACAAAAATCAGTGCACTCACTGGATCTGTTATCTTAAATATTTAAAAGATGAGGCATTTGTGTTTGATTCATTTGGAGGTGTTCCACCTGAAAATTTAATAAAATATCTAAATTCAGTTAATCTTTATTACAATGATACCCGTGTTCAAAATTTCAAAGATGTTAATTGCGGACATTTGTGTTTATCTGTTCTTAGATATATGTCTCAAATAAATAAACCATCAATTGAAAATTTTCAAAAAGCCTTGTGGTATTTGAAACATCATGGGGGTATTCCATCTCACCAGCCAAAATTCAATATTGAAACTTAGATTACATTATGATATAGTGTATCCCAAAACAATAGCTCTCAGAGCATTTTATGGCATGTACTTGATCCCTAATATTACACACCACAACAACACAATTGCAGTAGGGGATCAAATAATTGTCTTCACTCCAGGGCAGTATAATCTATCTACTCTAAATGCTCAATTACCCAGAGGTATAGTGTTAAGTCAAAATTCTGTCACTCACAGAGTAGAGATTTTATCTGCTACAGAAACAGTGGATCTGGGTATTATAGGAGAGCTGTTAGGCTTTGAGAACAACACAAAACTTGAACCAGCCATCAAATACACTGCTATTAATATACCTAAATTCTTAGCCATAGAAACTCTGAATATTCACTGTAATGTGGCCGAGGGTATGATCACCAAATCAAATGGCATAGGCACTCACAAACAAACTGGCATCATTGCAACATTCAAGCCTAACTCTGAATTTGTGAAGCCGTTCATCTAAACTCCATCACCAACATTATATTTTCCTGTGTGCCATAACAGAATAGATAACATTGAGTTGATGGTCACTAATGAAAAAGAAGAATTAGTTGATTTTGCTGGAGACACAACAACTGCAATCATAGAAATTAATATTTAAATAAAAATACATACAAAAAAATGGAAAATATTGAGAGTTATGAGGTACAATCATTCCCCCCAAACAGGAGGACATTTGCAAATTTAAATCAACCCAACACAGAGATTGAGGTTGATCTTGATGTAGGGGATGGCTTTATACACCCCCACAGAGCAGATCTATACATCAAATTTGATGTTGTAAAGCTCGATGGTACAGATTATCCGGCAAATTCAAATATAAGATTGGTGGACAAGTTTGTGCCGCATCTGTTCTCTGAAATTGAGATCAGAAAGCATGGTGTTGTTATAAACAGAGTAGATTATCCCGGCATTACCTCCACAGCTTTGGCCACACTAAAATTATCCAAAACCGAGGCTTCTTACTACAAAATAGGTGGATTTGAGGCTGGTGATAAGATATTATCTAAGAGTCACACAGTGCTGTTCCCCATGCGCCTGTTGCCAGGATTCTTCTCAGATTACAAAGATATTATGTGGAAGGGTGGTTTAAGAATCACATTTAGAAGAGCTGCCAATGATGATAATGCTTTGATGAAGTACAGTGCAATAAACTCTACAGGGGAAGCTCTGCCTAATACCCTACCTGATGAGGGCAAGTGCATTATTCAGACTATGGAGCTAAGAATCCCGGTTGTTGAGTATGAAGCCAGTTATGCTCTTAAATACAAAGCAGATATTCTAAAAAATCCACAGGTACCTTTACAATTTTATACATATCAATGTGTACAGAAGCCCGCCACTGGTACCTATTATGATTTTGAAGCTACAAATTCATTCTCCAGTATACAATATGACATGCCAGATTTTGTTGTGGTACTGTTTCAGATTGGAAGACACAATAATCAGGAAAAAAATTCAAGTAAATTTGATAACTGCAACATCAAGAACATATATCTTAAAAATGGCAGAAATGAGGTATTTCCTAGAGAAAATTATAATTTAGACATGTCCAAGGATGATTTCCTCAAATTATATGAAGCATTTACAGCATACAAAAGGGTCACTACTGGCAATACTGACATGTATTACACACCAGATGAATTCAAAGCACAGAGACCCATGTTTGTCATCAATACTTCAAAAAGGAAACAAGTTGTGATTAATGACAGGACAAACATTAAAATTATCTGTGAATTCCACGAAACACTCCCTGATGACACCATATGTAGTGTTATTCTCATAGGTGAAAAATCATATGTTTATGATGTAAGAAATGAGAGAGTCACAGAGCAATTCTAGAAAATCTCTGCATATTACATTGTCTTAGTACTAGATATATGAGTTGAGGCTGGTGTCCAATTAAAATATTGAGCATATTTCACGTAATAAGTATTTAAGCATATATTACATTATATTATTGTGTAAGCAAAAGCTCTTATAAGCATTTTTGCCCTAGTCAAAACAATATCAAAAGGGGCATATTTTTGACAAGTTTGTGGACAACAAACTAAGAGATTCAGCTTTTACACTTATGGGCGAATCTGTCTGACGGGAGTTCTTCTTTTCTACACTAGAATTAAAAATTCTTTAGATTTAAATATGTACACACATAGCCAATTGGGCTATATGCCCCCTCTTGACATAGTTTTAAGTGTGGGCAAATCGGGCTGTTGAGGGTTCTTCTTTTCTACACTAGAATTCAGAATTTCTTAAAATTAAGAGCATATCACGCTTGAAGAATTGGGGAATAGGGCCATCTTGGCATGGTTTTAAGTGTAAGCAAATCGGGCTGTTTAATCAAATAACCTCTTCTTTTGTACAATTTTTGAGTTTATAATAGCACCAATTACACTACTCCTTCATCCATTTCTAAGATACATTTCCATCCTTGCGATTAGATAGAAATTGTTGCTAATCTAACATATTAAATAAACTAAATGAACTAACAATAAGTATAAAAACAACTGCATAAAACATATATGACGGCTCGAAAGATGGTATTTTGAATTTAGTAATACCCTCTCAATGCCTTGGATTGCCTCGAAAGTGAATAAATATTCTTTATGTTGCTAATCTAACATATTTTCCCTAGGATAGTAAAATGATCCACATTAATGAAGCGACAGAAGAATTCAACATATATTTACCTTAATTATAATAGTTTTTCTATGCCGTAGGTTAATTGTTAGTGAGCATTAAAGGTGGAATCAGACCGAACACAATGACACATCCATGCCGTGCCCAGGATTCTAAATTAGGGCTCTTCTGGCTTCGTAGCCATTACTTCATAAAGGCCGGAAGGTAAACAAATGAACAAAATACAGTTCATTTGATTAGATTATTCTTTTTATCGTCGTCTTTCTTCATTTTTAGCTAATCGATAAGATGAGGATGGATAATGTAATGGTGGCATTCATGAAGGTCACCCATGAACAGTGGCGTATGCAAGGGGGCTATGGGGTTTAACCCCCCCCCCCTTGAGCTTTTGAAATATTATGAAAAATGCTGTGGAAAAAAATGACCAATTTATCACTGTCAAGGACCTGCGACAGTACTAATGCTACTACTACTACTACTACTACTAATAATAATAATAATAATAATAATAATATAATTTGAATTATTATTCCCATGTAGCACGGAGAAAAGGACAGCATTCCAAACACGCGTCTTTAAGAGTGAATGCCTTGAAAATAAACACGAATTCTTGAAAATAATGTATAAGGCCAACTATGATTTTAAAGAGCAACAAAGTTGTTTTGTATCTCTGCTGCAACAATGTTCAATGATCATTTTTTGTGTGTGTGAACATTGAGAATTAACTAAAGAAAGTTCTTGGTTCGTTGAAAGCGGCTAATGTATAGACAATGGCTAGGCCGACAAGAATAACTCAGTCACCAGTCCACCTTCCCGCGGCACGTTTGAATTTCTGAATTCAAACGACAATAAGCTTAATTATTGTAAAATGTTTTGTTTTAATAACAGTGAGACAATCCAGATGTGAATTATCGGGGATATTTATGCTTCGACAAAGCCGGAAAAATTCCAACCAATTCCGGGAATCGAATCCGGATCTCCCGCATGGTTGTCAGATGCCCTACTGACCAGACCCCCGCAGCTTCTTGGATGAGTTCCCTACTTTTATTAATTCAATTTTTTTTAATATACTTTCTTGTTTTTATGTATTTTCTTTACACTTGATTGATTGATTGATTGATTTAGTTTATTTTACTTCGCGTTTTGTGCCTCTTGGCTAATTTTCGAAGATGAGGATGAGTGATGAAAGGATGAAATTGATGAATGGACATTCACAAACAACCAAGCCCGACCGGGATTCGAACCCGGGACCATTGGCGTCGCAGCGCGATGTGCTAACCGCTCGGCCACAGAGTCGGGCTTTTCTTTACACTTAAAATGTCTCATCTCGTTAAGTAGACAATTATTTCGTAGGAAAGAATGCTCTAGAATTTGTTAAAAATCGAATTGCTCAACAGCGTTGCCACTCACAATGAAGTATTGGCGGCAATCGACGAACGTAGTTCAGTGGATTGTTGCACATGGCAGCACCCACGAGCCGCGAAATGATGGTATCCGATATTGGGCGGGTATCCGATATTATAGCAGCTTATCTTATTATATTTTGACAAAAGCCTGCAGTCTGTACTGGAGTCAGTTCACTGTTATCTGTATTATATGCACAGGGTGGTATATGATATAATTAACCATTAACCGCCACTTAAGGTTGCGGTTTCGTTTGTGCGATGGTCGCATGTGATGACTACGTGCAGTCGCTGCATACATACACATCGAATGGAATTCACCAGAAGTGGTTTCGTTTGTGCTTCAAAAGCTGGAGAACACATGCGTCTGCTGCAACGACTCCTCTGAGAGCAGTGAGCCTGCGGCAGTCGCTTTCATTCCAGTATATTTTCGTGTTCCTCGATTGTGTTTATTTCATGGAAGAATGAGTTTCAACAAAGAGGATGATTCAAAAGCCATAGAACTGGTTGTAAATTAACAGGAATTATGCAATCCCTCTCACAAAGACTACAAAGATGTAGTGCAGAGGGATAATATTTGGGAGAACATAGTAGCCTCAAATCTGGAGAATAGAGCAGGTGAATACAAACTGCAGGCAAACAGTTTAATTAGTGGCCCTCACAGAATTTTCAGTCAACGAAAAATGTTTAACATAGTTACATATTTTTACATATTTCGGTGATTAATTTACATATTTTACAAGCTTTTGCTACATAAAAATCCGTGCCTTGGAATGAGTGTTGATCAACGAGAAGATGAGGTAGACATATTTGACAACAGTCTGGCAATGTCGATGAAAACTTGCCACGGCATTTACGGTCACAGGCAAAACTTAGATCCCTGCAAATAGTGATGGAACCGAGAAATTAAGCCACTAATGCGACGCTGAGTGTGGAAAATATTGTGTTTATATCAGAATCAACATATTCGATTAGATGATTTGCTGGGATTCTGTACATTCATGAAATATTGATATTTTTTTTGTAGTATTTGTGGTGTGCTTGTATGTGGGTTTGTCTTGTGTAGTAGTTGTGCTGTCTAGTGTGTTTGTGTTTATCTTGTGTAGTAGTTATACTGTCTAATGTGTTTCTGTTTGTCTTGTGTAGTATCGGTGGTGTATGTATGTCTGTTGTGTTGTAGTTGTGCGCTCTAGTATGTTTGTCTTGTCTTGCGTAGTAGTTGTGCTGCCTAATTTGTTTGTGTTTGTCTTGTGTAGCAGTTGTGGTGTGTAGTTGGTTTGTGTTTATATTGTGTAGTAGTTGTGGTGTGTTTGTGTTTATATTGTGTTATAGTTCTGATGTGTTTGTGTGTGTCTTGTGTAGTCGTTGTGCTGTCTAATGTGTTTGTGTTCGTCTTCTGTAGTAATTGTGTTGTCTAATGTGTTTATGTTTGTCTTGTGTAGTAGTTCCTCCATTCATATTAGGGGTTAGGCGTAGAGATGACAACTCTGCACTGTAAAAAGATATGTCAAGAAACAGAAATATAAGGCCATGGATGTTCGTTCCCAAGGTAAAATATTCCGGAGGTAAAATAGTCCCCCCTTCGGATCTCCGGGTGGGGACTACATTGGGAGGTCCCTGGACTAAGGATAAGATCTACATTAGGAATAAGGATATTAAATTAGGCACCTGGAATGTTCTGAGCCTTTACCGGCTTGGGGCATTTCAGTGTACAGTTAATGAGATAGTTAGTTAAATATAAATTAGTATTAGTAGTAGCTGTCCAGGAAGTCCAGCTGTCCAGGAAGTTATGTGGACAGGAGAAGGGAATTGTAAAACTAAAAATTATACTTTTTTCTATGGTGGTACTGAAAATCATAATTTTGGAACAGGCTTTTTTATTAATTATAGAATTATCTCGGCTCTTAAAACAGTAGAATTTATTATTGATAGGATATCATATGCAGTTTTACAGGGTAGGTGGTGTAAAATTATTTTAATAAACATACATGCACCAACGGAAGATAAAGATGATAATACTAAAGATGATTTTTATACAGAGTTAGAACAGGTCTTTGATAAATTTTCTCAGTATCATATGAAAATTCTGTTAGCTGACTGTAATGCACAGATTGGCAAAGAAGAGACATTTAAACCCACGATTGATAAAGAAAGTCTTCATGAATTAAGTAATGATAATGGTATAAGATTGATTACTTTTGCAACCTCAAAGAATTTAATTGTGAAAGGTACCACTTTTAAACATAAAGATATCCATAAATATACCTGGTCTTCTCCAGATGGTAAAACTCATAATCAGATAGATCATATTCTCATTGATAGGAGAAGGCATACTAGTATAATTGACGTTCGTACACATAGAGGTGCTGACTGTGCCAGTGACCATTATTTAGTAATTGCTAAATTAAGGGAGAGACTCTCAGTGATAGATCTTAAGCAACAAAATCTAAAAGTTATAAAATTTGATACAGGAAAGTTTACTGATGAAAGAATTAAGAAAGATTACCAAATTAAACTGTCAAATACATTTGATGTTTTGATGATGATGAAAATATAAATGAAACAGACGTAAATGAGAATTGGGAGAACATACGTAATGCAATAGAATCAGCAGCTAAAGAAAGTATAGGATGCCATAAACTGAGAAAAAGTAAGCCATGGTTTGATAATGAATGTCATAATCTAATAGAAATAAGAAATGAGGGTAGACATAGGTGGTTAAATAACACTGATGATACAAATCTAAACATTTATAATAGAATAAAGCGAGAAGTTAACCGCACGTTTAGAAGTAAAAAAAGAGATTATTTGAAAAGCAAAATTAGCGAAATTGAAACAAACAGCAAAAATAAAAATATCAGAGATTTATATAAAGGTGTAAATGAGTTTAGAAAGGGGTGGCAACCTAAAGTAAACTTGATAAAAGATAAAGACTGTGATTTTCTAGCTGACCCAAGCGATATTCTAAATAAATGGAAGAACTACTTTAATGATCTTTTAAATATCCATGTAGCAGATAAATCAGATGTAAATGAAGTCACACAGCAGAACCTTCAGTTCCAGAACCTAACTTGACTGAAGTTAAAGATGCTATTAAAAGGATGAAGAATAACAAAGCACCTGGCATTGATTTAATATCAGCTGAGTTAATTAAATATGGTGGAAATTCATTAATATGTCAAATTCATAAATTAATTTGTTTAATATGGAATAAAGAAGAAATCCCTCAACAGTGGAAAGAATCCATAATTGTTCCTGTGTTTAAAAAAGGTGATAAAATGAACTGGAATAATTACCGTGGAATTTCTCTACTCTCAACAACATACAAAATATTGTCTAACAATCTTTTAACAAGACTAACCCCTAATGCTAATGAAATTATAGGTGATTATCAATGTGGATTTAAACGTAACAGATCAACTACAGATCAAATTTTTCACATCAGACAGACACTTGAAAAAAGTGGGAATATAATCAAAATGTCCATCAGCTATTCACTGATTTCAAAAAAGCATATGATTCGGTCAATAGAGATAAATTATATAATATATTAGTAGAGTTTGGAATACCTAAGAAGCTTGTTAGTATGATAAAAATATGCACCAGTGAAACAGAAAGTAAAATTCGTGTGGGTATTAATGTGTCTGACAAACTTACAATTCAAGATGGGTTAAAACAAGAAGATGCATTATCTCCATTGCTCTTTAATTTTGCCTTAGAATGTGCTGTTAGTAAGGTAAAAGAAACTAAAGAAGGACTAAAATTAAATGGTGTGACTCAGTTGTTAGCATATGCAGATGATGTAGATTTACTGGGAGATGATGTGAATACAATTAAGAATAATTCTAAAATATTTTTCAAAACTGCTAGAGAGATAGGTTTGGAAGTTAACAAAGAGAAAACTAAATATACGCTTACAGGCCGAAACCAAGTGTTAGGTAATAATCAAAATCTAATTATTGATAACAACTCGTTTGAACCAGTTTCCAAATTCAAATACTCAGGAGTAATATTAACAAATGAGAATTATATGAAAGAGGAAACAAAAAGTAGGCTTAATTCATGAAATGCATGTTACTTCTCTCTTCTTGTCTTCTCATTTAATGTCTAAGAAACTAAAAGTTAAAATATACAAAACCGTAATTTTGCCTTTAGTATTGTATGGGTGTGAGGCTTTGTCCCTTACATTGAAGGAGGAACATAAATTGAGAGTATTTGAAAATAAGATCCTTAGGAAAATATTTGTACCTAAAGGGGATGAGGAGACAGATGAGTGGAGAAGGTTACATAATTTAGAACTACACAATTTGTCAGCATGTCCAGATATTATTAGAATAATTAAATCAAGAAGAGTTAGGTGGGCAGGCCATGTGGCACGAATGGGAGAGGAAAAGAGGAGTTTACAGAATTCTTGTTGGGAAACCTGATGGTAAGATACCTGTAGGAAGGCCAAGACGAAGATGGAGGGACAACGTTGAGATGGACCTAAGGGAAATCGGTAGGAAGGGAAAAGAGTATATAGATCTTGCTCAAGATAGGGAAAGTTGGAAGGCCTGTGTTGCTGCAGCAATGAAAATTCGGGTTTAAGAAGGCTAGAGAGTTAGTTAGTTAGTTAGTTAGAAATTAATTTCGTTTTTTTGCTTTCTTAAATACTACATTTATGTAGATCTCTACTACTTAATAGTAGTAGTGGTATTAGTAGTATTATTAGTAGTAATTCAAGTAATGAATTAATTATAAGCATTATTAATTAATTATGAGTATTATTATTTAATTAAAGTATAATAAAACAATGGTAATGTGAATTTGGAGAAAGTTTTAGATATACCCCCACCTTGATGAAATCCTGCGTACGCTACTGCCCATGAAGGAAGATCCATGAGCACGTCGGAATTTTGAGCTTGGAACCACGTAGCGTCGTAACGAGCTGTGCTAAACCTTTCCAGCCTGAACCAGCTGGCTGTGCTCGCTCTGCGGCGTTGTCGGGTGATGGGTTTCCTCACTTTTCATGTTGAACGTTTAACAGAGCGAGCGAGAATAAGAGACGTCAAATATGTGTATCAACGTCGCAAAACACATCGACGGTTTCGCGGTGCCAGCAGAGGCGAGAGAGAAAACTTTGCTTCCCTTGTCAGTGTTGCCAAACACGACGGTTAAAAAAAGAACTACATTGGATTCTGATCAAGCAGTTAACTTATCCGAAGGATAAACACTTGTCTTGACAAGGACCCTGTGTTCGAATCCCGTAAGAAATTAGAAATGGCCTGCCCGAAGCGAGAATAGACACGTATCACTTGGAAACAAAAACCCAATAATGAATACAAACTTTCAAACCTTTCGAAGCGACATGACAAGGTGCACGTGTCCCTTCACGTCTTTATGTCTGGTGGCGTCTGCTGGTAGCGCAGCTGCAGTAAATGCTTGCTTACATTTTTAAGCTGCACGGTTTGCTTGCTGGTTACTTCGGTGTAAAACACCTCGTTTCTCGTCCCTTCGGGCTGAAAGCTCCCAATGGAACTTTCGTACCGAGGCAATAAATGGCTATTGGAAACCAAAATTCAGAAATAAATAAAACTTTCGAACAAATGTGACACGACAAACTACACGTGCCGCTTGCATGTTTCTCGCAATGGGACGTTATCGTGTTGCTTCCGTCTGGTGGTGGTGTCTACGCGTTGAATGATTTCTTACAGAAAGATTTTGAACCGAAGTGACAGGCGACAAGTAGCAAGTGACACTGAAGTTCACACCGAAGTGACAAGATACACGAAATACAAGCCACTTCAGTTAACAAGAAAGCATTCACTGCGAATGCCCGAACACCAGACCTAGGCGACCCAATTCATGATATTGAGAAACGGAAGCAACAGTCGAGAAGTGCAACTTGTTTTGCTTCTCCTTCTGAAAATGTTTTATAATTCTTTCTAAGCGACACGTGTCGCTTGTCGCCTTCCTCTTCTATAAGTCATGAGTGTCATGCTGTGTCGCATTGGTCTGTTTGCGCATTTGAGAAAAAGGCTAGCTTGTAGAATCAGGTACCTGTGTCACTAGTCACTTCGGTATGAAGTGACACTTGTCACTTCCCTTTTGCCTGATCGCTTGTCGCTTTGGTCAGAAATCTCCCTTCTTAATTTTCTTTAAATAATAATTAATTTTTCTCGATAACTTCATAATGCCCGAAAGGTGACAAGCAACGAGTTTTATTTCTGATAACATCTTAAACTCTGCTCTTTGCTTCTTGGCTATGGAAGAAAATCAGCTATACAAACAAATTGATTTATCTGCATTTACCAGTAATATAGTAAAACTCAAATGAAAGCTTGTCATAGGCACATGAAAAAAGGATCACGTTTGAAGGAGGAAATTATATTGATTGATTGATGTGGCGTTTTAAGTCCATTTTATACACAGTAAGGCTAATCGGGACTGACCCTACAGTTCAATGTGGTATCGGAACCACTATGTGGGAAGAAATTATATTGAGGCATTTTGTTTGATTGTAAGATTAAAGCGGACCCCCGTGATGGAGTGGCATCGCGCTAGGACGCCAGGGGTCCCGGGTTCGAATCCCGGTCTGAGAATGGATGTTCGTGATACTCGATTCATCAAATTTATGATATCATCATTCATCCCCATTTTCGCAGAATAGCCAAAAGTGACATAAAAGGCAAAGTAAAATAAAGCAAATCAATTACAATTACAATTGTAAGATTACAAGATAAGAGAAAACAGTTCTGGCTCCAAAGTTCTAAGTTAGCAACATTGACAGCTTGGAAGCAACGGAACGGCCAAGCAAGCGGGAAACCCCGTCGTCCGCCGAACGAACCTTTCCTTGCCCCTCAACCCCCTGGGATGTTCGGTACCAGTACATGCGAAACAGATCCAAGATTTTACACACCCACACTTCCTGGTACCAAGAGATGCGATTAACCACCACACTTTTACACAATCTTGAAGCACCTGCACATGGCAGAGTGTAACACACCCGTAAAAACACTAATCCAACAAGTATGAACTTTTTGGTACCTTCGAAATACTTCGTGTACATGTCGCAAGGGGTCTCAGGAGTATCGCAATGGTATTTTCCTTCTTGGTACCGGCAACATGTCCCAATAATTTTTTTGGTCCCATTAAAAAAGGTGTTTAAACATACGCCGGTTCCCACAAGAATATATCTGCGTACCCACACACACACACACACACACACACACACACACACACACACACAAAAAAAAAATGCGTAAAAGGCTTCGGCTCGCTCACCTCACCGCGGGTGCGCTGGAAGGAACCTTAGCTATCTACTATGTTAAACCCTGGTACGAGGGTTTTAGATTTTGTAGTAGGATTAGGCAATTTGCTACACATACAAATTAACTTTATTCATCCAAAAAAAAAATAGCTTAATGTTAGGCTAAATAGGCTGTCGTATGAAACGACCTTGGACAAGGTCGTCCGGTGAAGATATCAACTACCCCTACTCAGGTTCTTTCCTTTATTCGAACGTTTATAATTAAGCAGTTATATCAAAACTTCAACGAACAAAAAACATATAGTATGAAATTTTAGAATAAAATGCAAAATACTTACTTTTCTTACTCCGAATATCTGTGGTGATTCTCTTCTTCTGCAAACTGCACACAGCTACACACGCAACGAAAGAAAGCACGTGTACCAATAGAACGCGCCATGCACGCGAAATGCTTTCGGCGATGGCGAAAGTTGTCCTCAACCCCTCTCTCCTCTCAAGATCACTCGTTACGGTGATGTGTGATCCCCAGGGTTTTTTTGTCCGAACTTTTTTCTGTACCAAGCGGGTGGAAAGGGGTTTAGCTTTAAAGTAAGGATAGATTTAGTGCCAGAATAACCTGAAGTTGGAACTTCGGGAAACAATTTAGGGGGATGTTAATAACATCATGTTAGGAAGGTCATTTTGTGTGTGGATGCACAAAAAGTGTCTTCCCTTCCACTTTTGGCTCATTGCGACGATGATATAATTAAATTGATGAAGAGACACGCACCCATCCCCGTTCCGCGATTCGAAATTAGAACCCCTGAGGTCGTTGCGCTTTGTGCTAATCACTGCACCACGGAGGAGACCAAATGGTCTTTAATATTTGTGCATCGTGAAAAAAGCACAAAAAGACAAAGAACTATTCGTGAACAAAGTGGCAGATGTTTATGGAAAGAAGCGAGGTGAATCCAATTTCTACCTAAATAGCGTACATAAGTCTGAAGTTGCCGGCCCTCGTGGCGGGTGGTAAGCACATCGCGCTACGTCGCCAGGGGTTCCGGGTTCGAATCCTGGCCTGGGCATGGATGTTTGTGTGTGTGCATTCATGAATTTCATCACTCATCCCCATCTTCGCAAATTAGCCAAAAGTGACACAAGAAGCAAAGTAAAACAAAGCAAATCAATTAGTCAATCAATAATACTGAACTTGTTAACAACGTCATGGTTTGTAAAATAATAATAATAACCAGCCGTTTGTTTCTGGAATATTTTCATTTATAAACATGCCACAATATTTTGAGTAGTTCTTATGATGAACACAAGATGAAACCGATTTGAATCGTACCGGAACTTTTCTTTATTGGAATAAAACATTGATAACACTACTAACACATGAAGTGTATGTGACGAATGGCCAATATGTGAAATCTTACTTCCCCCCTCAGAAAAATAATCTGCTCTGTGTAGATGCCTTCTACACTTAACGTACTCTCACATTTTGTACGTATTATATCGAACAATGTACACCAAAAATGTGCAAAACGGATATTTCTTTACAGTAAAATACAACATTATTGTATAGTACATGCACGTGTGGCACCAATTTTGACATTTGAATTAGGAAATATAATTTACTTACTTCAAATATATTACTTTTCTTCTTGATTAATTGTATTTTTACTTCGATCAATCTGAGAGCTCATACATTCAAAATTCCTTTCATATTATCGTAAAAGATCCAACTTTATTTTCTATATCAGGTAAGAACATCACTAATCAATTGCTACGTAATAATTATGCATGTAAATGTATAAATTGAAAAAATATGCATTTAGATGCATAAAATCCCATCGGACTGGCAATTGACACACAATGATGCATCAAAAGAAACACACCACAGCCGAAATTATGTTTGATGCATTGTAATTTTTATCAAACTCGAAGACAATTTCTAATAATCCAAGATCATACGTTTAGGTGTGTCATTTGATGCACTAAAGGTGCATCAAATTCGCTTTGATGCATTTCGAGTTCTCTTTGTAGATATCATTACCTCGTAGCAAATTTTTCATAAGCTTTATGGAAGTAAAACAAATATAATGATAATAAATTGTTGATACAGGGAAAGGATACTTATATAAGACGTAAAGGAAAGGATGGGATTTATACGGCAAAAAATAAGGACTAAGGCAATCTAACTTCTGATGACTGTTTCGGAGTGATTAGCACAGTGCCAGCGACGACGCGATGTGTGGGCGAGGATTGGCAACCGTTCCCCAAAGACTTCTCTCCACCTAATTGCCCTCCTGATAGACCACGTGAACAAATTCAAGACGATAGTAATAAGTAATAATGTTATAATAAGAACAAGTAAATTCTAGTCTTGTCTCCGTGAACCAATTTCTTACGAACACTGTCGATACTGGAAATGCTCACAAATCATGCATTATAAGAAGTCTAGCTGCTTATGGATTTACATTACTTTACTAAGTAAGGTAAGGAAGTTCGTTAGAAAAAAATATTGACGGTTAATACCTGTCAACTATACATCATACTTTGAACATGAAATAAGATCCATTTACATAGTTTACACTTCTATTTATATTACTAAAGGCCACACTTTGCGAGGTTGGAGTACAAAATCATACAGGAATAAAATATTTAAAAACAACGAAAAATGTAAATAAAAATACCTTATTTGCATAATTCCATATAGTATGAAAAATAACTTCAATCCTTGACAAGGTCGTCGCCACCTTGAAATCGAGGGGTCCGGGGTACAATACCCGTTGGAGACACACACAAGTTCGGATCCAACTTTAAACTGTATGTCGAGTTCCAATTAGCTTTACTGCGCATAAAGTTGATTTAACATGACCAAATCAACCAATGAACCAACTTTAACAACGTTTTCTTATCATTGCGTTTTGGGTAATGGATGTCTTGTTTGATAGTGTTAGTAGTAGTAAATACCATAGAATGTGTACAAAAAATCATACAAATGAAGAGGATTAACAGACCGATTTGGCTATACTTAAAACTATGTCAAGATGCCCAAATGAGTCAATTGCCCCAAGTGTGCTACACTGTCAAATCCAAAGAATTCTGAATTCTAGTGTACAAATGAAGAACCTTTAACAGACTAATTTAGCTACATTTAAACTATATCAAGTTGTCCATAAAAGCCTATTGCCTACTGTGTGCTACTCTGTCAAAATCTAAAGAATCCGAATTCTAGTGTACAAATGAAGAACCCTCAACAGACTGATTTGGCCATGTGTACAAAAGCTGCATCTGTCAGTCTGTTGTCTATAAGCCTGCTAAAAATATAGCCTTTTTGCTTACACAGTAGTACACTTAAGTAATAAAATACAAGATAAACTTTCGTAATACCCTGTAGTTGCTAACATGGGCAAAACCTTTGTGATATGCTGTAGCTCAGAACTGCCGCCAGAAAATAATCAATACTCGGTTTGTTGACCGGACATGAGTTGGCACTTCAATCGGTTTACATTAGGAAAAACCCCACGGTAATGTTTTGACTCCGTCACCCGGACAACATACCTAAGCAGTAGAATTCTATGCTCTGAATAATATCAGCCCAGGTCGGACTTTGAAAATATTCACCGCAGATCAGAATCCAACTTCTGACTGTAATATAGCTGATATCAGCTGATGGCTCCCGGGTTTGATACCCGGTGGAGTGTAGGCCTCCCCGATGGCGCAGTGCTAGCGTCGCCGCCTTGTAATCATGGTGTGTCCCGGGTTTGATACTTGGTGGAATGTAGGCCTCCCTGATAGTGCAGTGGTAGCGTTGCTGCCTTGTAATCAAGTGGGTTCCGGGTTTGAGGCATCCCCGATGGCGAAGTGGTAGCGTTGCTGCCTTGTAATGCTTTGTTGCCTGTCGCACAGAAAACAGATCCCAAACTGCTTGGCTTTTTGATGTTGAGGAATTGTGCCGATTCTATTGGCTTACATAACTTTGGTTGTGTGACAGATCTCGAGTTCTAGAATTGTGTAGGCCTCCCCGATGGCGCAGCGCTAGTGTCGCTGCCTTGTAAACAAGGGTGTCCCGGGTTCTATACCCGGTGGAGTGTATAGGCCTCCCCGATGGCGCAGCGCTAGTGTCGCCGTCTTGTAATCAAGGGGGTCCCGGGTTCTATACCCGGTGGAGTGTATAGTCCTCCCCGATGGCGCAGCGCCAGTGTCACCGCCTTGTAATCAAGGGGGTCCCGGGTTCTATACCCGGTGGAGTTTATAGGCCTCCCCGATGACGCAGCGCTAGTGTCGCCGCCTTGTAATCAAGGGTATCCCGGGTTCTATACCCGGTGGAAGTACAAGTGGTTCGGATCACAACAACAACTCTAGAATTGTGTCTTTAAAAACATATGAGCAAATGCTGGACTCTGGAATATTTATGAATAGCTGTATGCTGTTAAGCATTTGCTAGTACTTAAATTGTCTATTGCTGTGGGCAAATCCAACTGCTGCTATAATTGTTTTGGCATACTATCCATAGTTCTGTTTTCGGCCCAAGAAATCTTATATAATAAAACTACAACAACAAAAAAATGCCAAATCAGAAATATTGTAATCAGTGTAATAAGAATATATCTAGTACTAATTGGGATAGGCACCGGCATAATTGTTATCCTAAGAAATGTAGAAATCCTACTGTAATGTGCTCAAAATGCCATAAAATATTTAGGAAAGCATATTACAATAGGCATAAGTATACTTGTTATGTACAGCTTTCTACTTCATCACAGCCATCTACATCCTCATCTGGTCTAAAAAGAAAGCTTGATACATCCGATAATACTAGATCAGCAAAGCAGCTACGCAATGCACCCATCCATAGTAGTTTTAACGGTCAACTTAGTGATTTCTGTTTTGTATCAGAGCGAAAATGTGATATTAGAAATTTTTTGAACAGTAAAAATCCTGATGTGAAGGCTATTCTAAATGCACAAAATGGCTATTATAAGTTATCTCTCAAATTGTATACTCAATATAAGAAATCAAACGGCACAAAATTTACACAGCCCCATACAACAGAAACTGTATCTGTATACTCAAATATAAACTCAGACGAAATACTAAGCAGGTTGATAGACCAATTGCTTATCAAACACTCTGAGTTTGCAGCTAAGGAATCGGGTTGGAGCCTTTGTGGATCTTCACACAAGCTCTATGTTAATATTTCCGAATTCAAACCGCTACAAGGTTCTACATATCTGCCATTACCTGACAATATCAAAAATATCCTAAAAAAAATGATGATCAAAAAAGCTTTTTGTGGTGTATTTTGACGCTATGGAGGGCTTAGAATATCCAATGTCTGTTCAGAATATCGATAAATTTTTAAAAAAACCAGAGATATCAACTGTATGCCGTTATCTATTAATGTGTTTATTAATTCTACTATTCGTGGCAATTACTTGATAGAACCTCTCCGAATCAGTACACTTGATGATGATTCTGTTGTCCCTATAGATCTGCTCTTATTTGAAGAGGACGGTACATACCATTACGCTCTGATACCCGATCTTGAAGCTTTAGTCAGAAAACAACTAGACAAATCTAATACAATATACAAGTTGTGTTGAAAATGTTTGACTGCATTTGATGGTCAAAAAATAGTAAATGGCATTCGTAAACGGAATACCGAAATTGCTAAAAACAATTTGGTTGAACATCTAAAATAATGTGGCAATCATAAACCTCTTCATATGGTTATGCCTAAACCAAACGAAAATGCCAAATTCAAAAAATTCGAAGCCTTGTTACGACACCCAGCGTATATAGTATGTGATTTTGAATCGAATCTCAAATCGTTTGCATTCTGCAGCCCAGATCCTAATGAATCTTCAAGTACATCGTATCAGCTACATGAACCTTCTAGTTTTTATTATGTGGTTGTACAGGATGGTGTTGTTAGTAATAAAGATTTATGCATGGGACCAGATGCCATCAAAGAATTTGCACATAAAATAGAAAATGAGTGTCGTTGCATAGCCTCTAATGTGTTGTTAAAATCAAAACCTATGATGCCTTTAACAGAGGATCAGATCGAAGATTTCAACAATGCTGAAAAATGCCCGGTATACAATTCTGAATTTTCGGACATAAATATCAAGTTGTTTCACCATTCCCATACAGATTGTAAATTCAAAATGGCTATGTGTAGTAGCTGTAATATTAAGATCCAGAGACAGAAATTTGTTCCGATATTTTGTCACAGGGCATCCAATCATGATTTTCATCATCTGATCAGATACGAGGGGTTTGACAAGCAGAATTTAAATATTTTAACAGAAAATGACGAAAAATATATTGCTATTAGCAAGATAATTAGTGTTGATGGAAAGCCTATACACTTAAGATTTCTTGATTCCTACAGAATTCTGTTGGCTAGCTTGGCCACTCTGGCCAGTCAATTATCTGATGACCAATTCAAAATCACATGTGCTATATTTCCAAATTTGGACCTTAAATTAATTAGGTGTAAGGGTGTATATCCATATGACTATGTTACTGATTTTTTCTAAATTTGACGAGCGTACTCTGCCACCGCAACAAGAGTTCTGCAGCAAACTCAGGGCATCCGGAATCACTGATGATGATTATCGCCATGCCCAGTCCATGTGGACCAATTTAAAATGCCAGACGCTTGGTGATTATCATAAGGCATACTTGATACTTGATGTGACGCTCTTAGCCGATGTACTTGAGGCATTTAGAACATCATCGATGCAAAATTATAAGCTGGATTCAATCCATTTCTCCATTGCCCCGGGCATAGCATGGTCTGTCATGTTGTTGGACACTAAAATGCAATTGGAAATGCAGGATCCAGGATCAGGAAATGCATTTGTTCATCGAACAATGTATACGAGGAGGCATGGTACAATGTTCTCAGAGATATGCCAGAGCCACATACAAATATATTCCCGATTATGATCCCGCACGGCCATCGAATTATATACTTTACGTGGATGCCAACAGCCTGTATGGTTATGCTATGATGCATAAACTGCCATACGCAGGTCTTGAGTGGGTCGAAGATTTCAACATTGAGGATCTTCAAGACTTTGATGACAGTGACTACGGTCTATTCTTAGAGGTTGATCTGACAAGTCCTGATAATTTACACAACCAGGTTTCTGATCAGCCGCCAGTTCCTAAGGTCGAGTGTTCGCCTGGCTCTAAACAGAAGAAGCTAATGATGACTCTAAAACCAAAACAGGGTTATGTCATATACTACAAAAACCACCAGTTCCTGATGCGTCACGGTGTTCAAGTGACCAAGGTTGGCAAAGTATTGAGGTTTAAGCACTCAAGATGCTTGAAGCAATACATCGATACAAACATCGAGCTTTGAACACTTGCGGTAACCCAATTTGATAAGATCTTGTTCAAATTGATGGTCAATTCGGTGTATGGTAAAACCATAGAAAATGTCAGAAAACATACTGATGTCAAATTAGTTACTGACCCCATACGGAGCAAAAGATTGGTAGCAAAACCGAACTTCAATTACAGAAAAATTTATGACGATAGTCTGGCACTCTCTAATATGAAGAAGACGAAGATTAAGTTTGATAAGCCTATTTACGTAGGGGCTGTGATATTAGAATTGGCCAAATTACACACGCTGGAGCTCTATTACGAGGTGCTGAAGTTTTTTTTATGGTGATCGTATAAAACTGGACACAGATAGCTTTATCCTTGATATTCAGACAGAAGATGTTATCACAGCCTGTATTGCTTAAATATTTCGATTCCAGCGAACATCTGAAGATTCAACCCCACAACAAAAAGGTGCCTGGTAAGTTAAAAGACGAGACACTTGGCGATGTTATTGTAGGATTTGCTGGGTTAAGGGCCAAAATGTACAGCTTTGAATTATCCAGTGGTGCTGTTACCAAAAAAGCCAAGGGCATTGGTAGAGTGACTGTGGACAAAGAGCTCCAATTTAAAGATTATGAAGATTGTCTCAAATCACAGAGTATAATCAGAACATTAGAAAGCAGAATCCAGAGTGTGGATCACTTGTTAACTACAGATATTGTAAGAAAAGTTCTTCTGGACCCACATGACAATAAGAGACGTATTTTATCATGTGGTATACATACTTTACCATGGGGTAATTGTGATTTGATAAGGGGCAATCAATGCCCAATCACGGAGCATGATTTGAAATAAATACCCATGCCGATGAACTTATTTGGGTTCAAAAAACAAGCTATTATGGACCTACCAACACCAGCACCCCTCCTGATATACAATCTATGATATCTAAACTAAGTGATTTGTTAATTCTTCATCTGAACAGCATACTTACAGATGTTGGTGTTAATACAGGTAAACCATTGTACATATTTAACAATAACTTAAGAGACTACCAGTTACCTGTAGGTGGTCAATTACAATTTATTATAACCCCCGAGGGTAATGTCAAGGTTTCAGTAGGCAGAAATATTTACAGGATTAAGCACTCGGACATGGTTTCTGGTACTGTGTATGATGTCTCGGCCGGTGACTATTTGTATGTTGAGACCCATCATGACAAGCTCATACATTTTTTTATAGAATTAAGAATCAGATACTCTATAATAAATAACTACTAAAACAAAAAAATGCCTATTGATATTTTTGGACATACAAGGCGCGAAGATCACAGCGACGAGATTCTGATGCTTGACGTCAGAGTCAAAAAATTAAGAAGCGATTTTCAAGCTCTGCAAACTACACTCAATGCCAGTCTTCAACTCCAGATTACCAATTTACAATCACAGTGATGGACCCTCTTCTTAAAATTGACTCCGAACTGAAATCACTGCTTCAAAAATATACTGACTTGGCTACACTCGATAATCTTCAGAGTCTAGAAGAGGCTATAGCAGCTCTTCAAACCAAATTTAAGACTCAGGCTACCAAATCTGAGCAACTAAAACAGCAACTAGAAGAGCAGTTTGGTGGTGTCCAGACACAGCTCCAAACAATTGTCAAAAGCATAAAGTTACAAGAAGATTTCGATCTAGTAATTTCTACTCTAAAAGAACAGATTCAGTCACTACAGATTCCTAATCTGGACCCTCTGAACAATGCCATAGCCAAGGTTAAAGAAAAAATGGAGACAACCTACCATCTTCTGATGCTCTGAGCACCATCATTCGTAGTGTTGCCAACATCAAGCTGCAACTCGAGACATACGAAGATTTTGGAAAAATTCAGAATACCATAGGCCATCTTGAGGGTACCATAGCAGCAGTACAAAACGATCTGATAAATGTACAAGAAATTCTAGAATCCCGCTTACCTGGTATCGTAGACACCCTTGTCAGTGTCCAGCAACAGATCACCAAACTTGAAAATCTCAAAACCGAATCCGAGCTATCCCATTTTCATGACTTGATTGATGATATCCAAACAAAGCGTAAAATCTTACAACAATCCACACCTACTCAGGCAGACATAGCCCCTGCTGCAAGATGGTATGCGTAGTGTAGCTAATGCTACTGAGTTGGATGCTGTGAAATCGGGCCTGGAGTCTTTGCAGAATACTGTAGCCAATCTACCTCCATCACAAGAACTGAAAAATATTAAAAGAGCCGTGAATCGCATACTGAAATCAGAAGACATCAAGAATATCCAGACAGAAATCAAACAGATTACTCAGCCATTGGCCACTCTACCAACTAACCAACATATTAGCGAACTACATGCTCTGTTTGAGGATATCAGAAGCCAAGTCCACGATCTTACAGCCCAAAATTCTAATTTGGCTGTTGTTGAAAGTCTACAGCAAATTGTAGCCAACATCAAACAACAGCTAGGAACTATAGAATCCAACCAAGCAAATGCTCTGTCTGTTTTTACCACGCAGCTTCAAGAGATTGTGCAACTATACAGGAAACTTGCTGTGGACATAAAAATCAAACCGGGCCACGACAATGTAGTTAGGACAATCAATGAGCACCTTGAATCTGTAATGAGTAGATTGCTTACAGCAGAAAAAGAAATAACTGGCCTAATCGAGAATCCTAAGCACACAGTAATCCTTGAATTGAACAGTATCCCCAATAAATAATACGATTCACCGTTTACAACAGGTGGCAAAATATATATGCTGACCCCTGCTCAATTTTATTACCATTTTTTGTTGGGGGCACACTCAGACCGATCAAATACTGGTTCCAACCGCAGGCTGACCACTACCCTATCTTATCAATAACCAATGTTGACAACAAACCGAAGGTCACCAGTGTGGAGTTAGAGGATTTTATGCAACCCGATACATTAGAAACTGCTTATGCTGAAGATGATGGTTCTCTCGAATTTAATATACAAATAGGGGACAAGCTGTATTTAGAAAATCCTGTTGTATCTGCTGCTGAACACCCCATAGCTGCAATATGCTTGTTTACGTACTATGTCTAGACAAACCATTGTTGACGAACTACACAGACCAACCAGACATAACTATAACCGACTGCCAGTGGTCACAAAAGGCATACACGATCTGGGGCAAGCTGACTTGGTTCAGATGGCAAGTGGTAAGCTGAAAACTTAGAGAAGCTCAACAAGGGCTACAAGTATCTACTTACTGATATAGACACATTTTCGAAATATGCCTGGGCTGTGCCGCTCAAATCCAAGACTGGAACGTGTGTTACAGACGCCTTCAGGACAATCATCAATCAGAGTAGAAGATCACCGCGTTATTTACAAACAGACAAAGAATTCTATAATTTGGTGTTCCAACAATTTATTAAAAGCCGGTCAATACGGCATTACTCGAGTTACAGCGATCTTAAAGCCTCTATTGTAGAAAGATTCAACAGAGCCCTAAAAAGTCATATGTATAAATAATTTACGATTCAAGGTAATTAAAAATGGCTTACTATTCTACCAAAACTTCTAGATCGATATAACAACTCGGTCCATGCCACGATCAACATGAAGCCCTCTGACGTAACTACATCTGACGAGCAGCGATTGATCGACAGTGTTTATTATCCTAGATACCAACCAACAACCAGAAAAGCTAAATAGAAGGTCGGTGATCGAGTAAGAATTAGTAAATATAAACACGTATTCGAAAAAGGCTTTACCAGAAACTGGAGCACTGAATAATTTACAGTGGTTCGAGTTATGCCTGGAACCCGTAACACTTATATAATAAAAGACCATCGCAGAGAAATTCTCAAAGGCCGATTCTACGAAGATGAACTCAGCAAAACTAAACAGCCAGACACATATCTTATAGAAGAAGTCATCCGCAAAAAAGGCAACAAGATACTGGTCAAATGGCTAGGTCTCCCAGAACACAGGTGGATCGAGGCAGACAACGTGATACTATGAACACCTGGGATGTTATACTACCAGAGCCTGAACAGCAGATTAAGAGAAATGGCAAGCTGCTGCCTGATAATATTCGTTGTCTTATTGTTGGGCTATTGGTTTGCGGTAAAACAACGCTACAGGTTGATAATGTTTTTACTGGCACCCAACTGGTAAGACTGGAAAAACAGGCACTTGTACGTCTTCTCTAAAAGCTTAGAACAATTAAAATGTCAGCAGCTGATGAAGCGATACGATGGACTGGATATAGCCACTTTTGAATCAGATGTTAAGCCACTCGATGACTGTCTCGATAACTCTGTTGTTGTGTTTGATGACATTATACTGTATAACCAAAACGAGGTTAGAAATTTTTTTACACAGGGGCGACACAAAAACATAAATTGCTTCAACCTGGCACAGACCATTTCCAAAATACCAAAACAGCTGCTACGAGACAACAGCAATTTTATATGTGTGTTTCGTCAAGACCATAATAACCTCAAACACATACATGATGAGTATGTAGGTGGGGACTTGAGCTATAACGATTTTTTGAAGTTTTGCTGTAGATGCTGGAACCAGGACAGCTATGGGTTTGTCACAATCGATATGACAAGGAAGCCCAATAGAGGTAAATACAGAAGTAAAATCAACGATTTTCTTGACGTTGAGACATATATAAATAACTATGAAACGACCAATCGTTGACGATCTTAAATTAAGAGACTATCTCGTAAAACGATTTAAGGGATGGAAATCAGAGAACCGAGGTATCTATGAACAACACAAACGCACAGAACAGCTTATTATTGATGCTATTGGTGAACTGGGTAACGATATCAAAACTATTACAGAGCAAAACCAAAAGATGATCACAGAGCTTGTACCAGTAGCTGCTAGGAACATATTAGATTATCCAATCATCCCACTTTCTAGTATTCATACACCTAGTCCTGTTCGTCCTCGAAGAAACGAAGCTAGTCAGAATCCTATTCAATTGGTCCGTCTTGCTCAAAAATATTTAAGCACACCTAAAGACAACAAAGACGAGGTCTTCGGTTTATATGCTGACAGAGAGCGTGACGGCAGCATCATACATAAAATTGGCAATTTTAGAGTTACGTTTATGGGCGATGATCTGATTGTATATTAAGAATCTCATCTTGGAGAAAGAGGCGGTGTTGTTAAGTATCCTAGAACACCTGGATAGTGGGAACTGATGACTCGTAAACGGCCTGACGACTATACAGATCAAGACTATGAGTACTACAAAGAAATACTAATAAAATCGGATGCCTTGTACCAAGACAACGACCCTACACAAAAAAGAGTCAAGTCTAGCAGTGGAGCAAAATACAACAACGTAATCAAGCCCATATGGACACAGATCAAGACTGGTAGCGGGATCAAACAGTACAACACCCTGCGTAAATAATTCGTCTGGGTTGACGATGTCAGGAAACTCGTAAATAGGTTGCTGGTCATAGCTGGCGAAGAAAATGCCGGTAACCATAATTTTTACAACGAAAAGGTTGGAATTATGGATATGATACTTACCAAATTGTCTAATTTTATAGTCAATGACACTAAGGGGATTGGATATCTTATAAAAATTATTAATACTCTACCGCCTAAATTTTGGAATATCTCTGAGGGTCGGGGGCTGGTTAATGACATGATAAACAAGCTGCCATTTGAGCTACACATACCAGGCTATCAGTATTGTGGTTCCGGTACCAAATTGGATCAGAGACTAAAAGAGGTGACCCTGGTATAAATCCCCAAGATGTAGCTTGTAGAGATCATGACATAGCATACAACACACATGCCAATCTTGATACTCGACATGTGGCAGACAAAAAATTAGAAGAGGCTGCATTCGGTAGATTAGTAAGCAAAAATGCTTCTTTGAGTGAGAGAATAGCAGCGTTGGTGACCACCATAGCTATGAACACCAAACAAAAACTAGGGTGGGGTTGTAAAATACTCCATACAGACTAAATAAACTGGCCCATTAGTATATAATATATAATAAACCTACAATGAAAGCCAAGGGTGTTATGTATCAGATAACATATGCGGGTCTCAAATCACTTGGGACTATCGATAGTCTTCTAACAAAAAAGCAGCGTAAGAAAAAAAGCTCTTGTCTTGCCAAGGCCACGGTATGAAATTCTTACTTAGTGCACCCTAATTAAAAAAATTACAGCATTCCAGAAAAAAATCGCATTTAGGGGGCTTCATATTTAGTGTCCCGGCTATCTTAGCAGCACTAGGAGCAGTTGGTAGCTTAGCAGGGGGATCAGCTGCCATAGCAAAAGCAGTAATAGATGCCAAAAAGAATAAGAATAATAAGAATAATAAGAATATATGAACTGAAGCGCCATAATCTGGCCATAGAGATACAAGGCAAAGGTCTTAAAAAAAATCATGAATAAGTTTAAAAAAACAAATCAAGTGCCGCTTACCAACCAAGATATCGAAGCTTTAATCAAACCACTGGACATCAGAAATGTTAGAGGTTTGTACATGTCCGATTCTTTAACAAGACAACCGCTCAAAAAAGAGTGCGGGATAGTCAATTTAGATAAGTATAAAAATGAGGGCACTCACTGGATCTCCTGTCTTAAATATTCAAACAACGAGGCATTTTTGTTTGATTCGTTTGGGGGTATTCCACCTCAGAATTTAGTAAAATATCTAAAATCAACTAATCTTTATTACAATAACGAACGTATTCAAAATTTCAAAGATGTTAATTGTGGGCATCTGTGTTTATCTATTCTTAGATATCTGTCTCAAATAAATAAACCATCAATTGAAGATTTTCAAAGAGCCTTGTGGTATCTGAAACATCATGGACGTATTCCATCTTTCGAGCCAGAATTCATTATTGAAACTCAGACTACATGATGATATAGTGTATCCCAAAACAATAGTTCTCAGAGCATTCTACGGCATGTACTTGATCCCCAATATTACACACCACAACAACAAGATTGCAGTTGGTGACCAAAACATGGTCATCACTCCAGGGCAGTATAATCTGTCAACTCTAAATGCTCAAGTACCCAGAGGTGCCGTGTTAACTCAAAATTCTGTCTATCACAGAGTAGAGATTGTGTCTGCTACAGAGACAGTGGATCTGGGTTCTATAGGAGAGCTATTAGGCTTCCATAACAACACAAAACTTGAACCAGCCATCAAACACACTGCTATTAATATACCTAAATTCTTAGCCATAGAGACTCTGAATAATTCACCGTAATGTGGCCGAGGGTATGATCAACAAATCGGATGGCATAGGCACTCGCAAACAAACTGGTATCATCGCAACTTTGAAACCTAACTCTGAATTTATGGAGCCAATCATCTACACTCCATCATCAACATTATATTTTCCTGTGTGCCATAATAAAATCGACTATATTGAGTTGGTTGTCACTAACGAAAAAGAAGAATTAGTTGATTTTGCTGGAGCCACAACAACCGCTATCATAGAGATTAATATATAAATAAAAATACATACAAAAAAATGGAAAATATCGAGAGTTACGAGCTACAGTCTTTCCCCCCCGAACCGTAGGACCTTTGGAAATTTAAATCAATCCAACACAGAGATTAAAGTTGACCTTGACGTAGGGGATGGCTTTATACACCCCCACAGAGCAGTTCTCTATATCAAGTTTGATGTTGTAAAGCTGGATGGTACTGATTATCCGGCTAACTCAAATATAAGACTGGTAGACAATTTCGTACCGCATCTGTTCTCTGAAATCGAGATCAGAAAACATGGTGTTGTTATAAACAGAGTAGACTACCCTGGTATTACCTCTACAGCTTTGGACACACTGAAGGTATCCAAGACCGAGGCTTCTTACTACAAAATAGGTGGATTTGAGGCTGGCGATAAAATATTAACCAAGAGCCACACTGTATTGTTCCCGATGCGCCTGTTGCCACGATTTGTTTCGGATTACAAAGATATTATGTGGAAAGGTGGTTTAAGAATCACATTTCGAAGAGCAGCCAATGATAACAAAGCTTTGATGCGATACAGCGCATTAAACTCTACTGGTGCAGAGCTGCCCAATACCATGCCTGACGAGGGCAAATGTGTTATCCAGACTATGGAGCTAAGAATTCCAGTACTTGAATACGAATCTAGTTATGCTCTTAAATACAAAGCAAATATATTGAAAATTCCACAGGTGCCTATACAATTTTATACATATCAATGTGTCCAGAAACCTGCTACTGGTAGGTAGCTATTAGGAATTCGATGCTACGAACTCGTTCTCCAGTATACAATATGACGTGCCAGCTTTCGTGGTGGTACTGTTTCAGACCGGACGAAACAATAACCAAGAAAAAAATTCAAGTAAGTTTGATAGCTGTAACATCAAGAACATATATCTTAAAAATGCCCGAAACGAGGTGTTCCCCAGAGAAAATTATAATTTAAACATGTCCAAGGATGATTTTCTTAAATTATACGAGGCCTATACAGCATACAAAAGAGTTACAACCGAGAATACCGACGTATTACTCAAAAGATAAATTCAAAGCACAGAGACCCATGTTTGAAATCAACACCTCAAAACGCAAACAGGTTGTGGTTAATGACAGGACAAATATTAAGATTATCCGTGAATTCAATGATACGCTGCCTGCCGACACCGTATGTAGTGTTATTCTTATAGGTGAAAAATCATATGTTTATGACGTAAGAAACGAAAGAGTCACAGAGCAATTCTAGATGACCTTCTCACAATGCATTGTTTTAGTTTTAGATATATGAGTTGAGCCTGGTTTTTAATTAAAATAATCAGCATATTCCAGGTCAACATATTAACATAACAGTAAAAATACTCTGAACAAATATTTAAGCATATATTACAGTGTACTACTGTGTAAGCAAAAGGGCTATATTTTTAACAGGCTTATAGACAACAGACTGACAGATGCAGCTTTAGTACACATGGCCAAATCAGTCTGTTGAGGGTTCTTCATTTGTACACCAGAATTCGGGATTCTTGGGATTTTGACAGAGTAGCACACTGTAGGCAATAGGCTCATATGGACAACTTGATATAGTTTTAAGTGTAGCCAAATTAATATGTTAACAGTTCTTCATTTGTACACTAGAATTCAGGATGGGCATCTTGACATATTTCTTTGGATTTGACAGTGTAGCAAACTTAAAACTATGCACATTCAAGAGGTGTAATTGAATTGTCGAGAACAAAATAAACGTTTCAGTGTTTAAATATTTTCTGTTGTCAACGTTTAATGTAGACCATAATGTACACACAGCATGTGTCTTGAATCTAGGAAAAACACAAAGTATTTTGTTTTGTAAATTACCTTAATAGTGGCAAATGAAAGAGATCAGCTGAAACTTTCGTAACTGTAAATGTTAATTTTGTCATAACTTGCTTGCCGAATCTAAAACATTAAAATTACATTTGAATTGTTTGAGATTTTATATTACTTACTGTACATGTTTACAGTAAAGCTAATTTATAGCGGACCTACAGATTAAAGTGTAATTCCAAGTACCATGTCTCTCTATATGTTTCTTAGAAGATATTGAAGTTATTTCAATATTCATGAGATATAGGTAATGAAATATATCATTCTGTTGATTGAGCAACCAAAGTCGATTGACACCTTTTTTTCAGAACACTTCATGCATATAAGTTAATCTGGACACGACCTGCAACTTAGAGTAGTACCCGAACACTTACTTATTTACAAAGAGGCGACGATATAACTTCGACATCGATGAAGTCCAAAAAAGACTAGATTGTGGAGCCCCATTATTTCGATACTTGTCGAAGCAAAATTGTACTTTTACAACCAATGCATATTCTGAAAATACGTTTCTATGAAGTATTGTGTAATCTAAAACCACACGTATAGTTTTAGTAGTCCTGATGTTCTTCACATCTAGCAAAATCATCAAATGTTTAAAAAAATGATATGAAAGAAATTACTGTTACAACTGTATGGTTTTGATTGATTGATTGATTTGGTGTCTTAAGTCTACTTTATGCACAGTAAGGCTAATCGGGACTGGACCTACAGTTTAAAGTAGGCTACGAACCACTTGTACCTTCACCGGGTATTGAACTCGGAACCTTTTGATTACAAGGCAAGGACGCTACCACTGCGCTATCGGGGAGGCCTACAACTGTATGGTAAATATCACTGGTCCATTCTCCTATTGTGGGGTCTTGAGTTTTCTCGTGTTCTGGTTTGGAATGGCCTTGTACTGGCTTGCAAACATTCGCTATGGAAAGAGCTTCCTTCGGAGCAACTTTCAGTGTTCTAGTATTGAGCCACAAATCCATGGGAAATGTTCAACACCACCTCAAATATGCAGACTTGCGATAAAATACTGAAATGTAACCAAACGAACTGAAGAAAGACGGCAAGAAGCTGGAGTAAAGTATTGGTGCATTCACTTGTTTTAAATTCCGACAAACAAGGTTCAAAGAACAGCGTCATGGAAATTATGCATCGCGGAAGTTTATTATTGCAGAAGTGGTATCATTGCACTTCCAAAACCACCTCGGGAACCTCACAATTTCGGCAGTGATATTACAGGTAGCGCTTTCCTTTACCTTTTTAAGTTGTGGCAAGGATTGGGGATACTCGAGAATAATATCTGGGGGGACTTTGTAAGTATGGAGATGTGACAAGGAATATTTCGAGGAAACCTTTGGCTTAAACCCGGCATAACATCCGGGCTGCATGGAGCACCTTTTGAGCATCCTGCTTATAACAATACGTAATATGGGTGTACTAATTTCCACTGCTCCCATTACAAAATTATGGTAAGGAAAAAGAAATAACAGGTTCTGAAAATGTTTTCAAATAGGTGCAAAAAAGGTGCTGATAAATTGCCATTATTCAGGTCTAAACCAGTCACATAAACATTCTTCATTCAACTTTTTAGCCAGTAACATCATTAGTAATAATTATATAAAGTGACCAGTATTTAGGAAGCAAACGTTGCAATTACTGGGTTTCAACTAACTTGTAATACTGGATTACGCTCAACATTTCTGTGTTTTAAATTGTAAGTCGCTGACGGTTTCAGCTCAGGAGATTCCTACATATGGCGATATTCCGCTTAACATAAGAGGAAACCAATTGAGCATATCTTGTAAGCACACAGAAAGGAGTTAAATCGAAGTTTCAAAGGTTTGCACATTATATTTTGCTACATTATCTGGGAACTATTCCGGCTTAAATGACTATATTATAACATTTAATGGCTATCGTACTGTTCTAAAAAAATGAGACGATAGGATTTTATGTAGCTGCTGACGAAGAGTAAAAAGCAATATTTATTGTGCATTTTTTTAAAAGAAAAATCAAAGTAAAGGATGGAAAAATGCTGAAACATAAAAGAGGAATTAAAAGGGTGTAAAATGTGCCAATTCCACGAAAAGGTACAAAAATTATTAATAAAAAGTGTGTACATTCAACTTGATTTCATGTCCGTAAATGATACATATCTCATACGATTGGTATCAAAAACATGTTTTTTGGAAACGTGCTGCAACCTAAAATGCTTTACACTTATTATGTAAAGGAAGTGGCTCCTTAAGAAGCTTGCATCCATCTGCATATTTTGAGGTACAAGCGCTTGTTACGCTAGTGCATATAAATACATATCAGGGCGACATTTTCCTCCGTATTTCGGTTTCACCGTTTTTCATGTTTCTCCGCAATCTATTTAAATATTAATTACAATTAATATTAATTAATTATTTGTTTCATCTTACAGACCAATCTCCTTACTCTCTCCTCTGTCCATCATCTGTGAAAAAGTAATCAAAGACAGACTGTACAAATTTGTTTCTCCGTACTTAAGCTCTAAGCAACATGGTTTTCTTCCTGGTAGCTGCTGTCTTACAAACCTGTCTGTTTTACTCTCACATGCTATGGAATGCATTTCAAATAATTCACAATTAGATGTAATATACTTTGATCTGGCCAAAGCCTTTGATACTGTTAGTCATCGTCTTCTGATTCACAAATTATGCAATAGATTCAACATTCATGGCAAATTTCTCACCCTTCTCACAGACTACCTTAGCGATCGCCAACAACGTGTTGTTCTTCCTGGAACTGTTTCTAACTTTCTTCCTGTCCTCTCTGGAGTTCCACAGGGTAGTGTTCTAGGACCTCTCTTGTTTATATTATTCGTCGATGACCTTGCCGACCATCTCACAGCTCCCTCTAGCAATTACCTTCTTTTCGCAGATGACTGTAAAATTTTCAGGGAAATCTCCACTTCCGACGATACTCATCTTCTTCAGAATGACATAGCAACATTTACTTCCTGGTGCCTGACATGGGACCTTACATTACATCCTGACAAGTGTACTACTCTCACTATCTCTCTCAAGAAGAATCTGTTAAAGTCATCTTACTCCATCTCTGGCAATAATATCAAAGCAGTATCCTCTCACAAAGACCTAGGCATTGTTTTCGACCAAAAGCTCACATTTGAGGAACACATTTTATGCACCACAAAAAAGGCCATGCGTCTCTTAGGTTTACTCTGCCGTTTCACTGAAATTAGTGACATCTCAGCCCTCACTTTGTACTTCACATCATGCATCTCCCCAATAATAGAATACTGCTCTCCCGTCTGGTCCATGGCATGTCCCACTCACCTCTCCAGATTCGATTCAGTCTTTCACTTCTTCCTAGCTATAGTCCGTCACAGGGTTCCCTCATTACGCAATTTTTCATCTCCGCATCTCTTGTCTTTTCTAAACTTACAAACTGCTTATCAGCGACGTTTGCAGAATGATTTCAGTTACTTATACAAAATTGTGAATGGCAAAATCCGCTGCAACACACTCCTTGAGGAATTCCACTTTAGAGTACCTATGCGCACAACTCGCAATACAAGGTTATTTTATACTAAAAAACCTAGACTAGAAATTCAAAAAAGATCTCTCTTTTATAGACTTGCAGCACAATACCATGATCTCCCCTCAAGTATTGATATATTTTCCTCCGAGTTTGCCTTTCGGTCTTCTATCAGAAGAAATACTTGTAATTAATATCACATAGTGCCATCTCTTACTTATTTTTTTGTTCATTTGCTATTCACTTTTATGTTGATTTGTTACTCTTAATTATTTCTTATTTATTTTTAATTATTTATTTTATTTTATTTTATTTTTTATTTTTATGCTTATTATAATTATTGCTTTCTCATTGTTGACAATTTCAGTGTAAAATGGCCACCTGTGCTGTATCTGAAATTTTCTCAAATAAATAAATAAATAAATAAATAACAATTTAATAATATATGCTTATTGACATATGCTGTATCTAGATACATTGATATTGTATATTTTTCAGCTTCACAACTGTAGTGCTGTATTTGTATCATGCAGTTGGAAATTTGAGCCATTTGACTGTTGCGAGAAATTTGTAACATTAGAATCTCGAAATGGTTTATGTTTTGTCTTCAATACAAACCTCAAAGGTTACACGAAAGCAAGGTAAAGTAATATATAAATATATGTGTGTGTGTGTGTGTGTGTGTGTGTGTGTGTATATATATATATATATATATATATATATATATATATATAATCAATTTCCTATTATTATTAATTTTTGGAACATCGGTATTGCATAAACGTTACAGCATATCAATTAGTAAATGGTAACTGCAAAGTTAAACCATTTATAATCATAATATTGAAGTGTGCGATATAGGTAACAGGTGACCACAAACAATGTTGCTCTTCTCAGAGCCCTTTTCAGTTTGTACACTGGCCTCAACATATACTCCGGCAGTCTGTTTTCTTATACAGCATATTTGCAGAAGATACAATTCAATCTACGCGTGTATGAATATACACTGTATAAAATATACCTTATTACTAACTTCGTTCACCCTGTACTAAGAAACATGTAATATGAAACTTGCTGTAGATTCCATTGAGACCATGGTATAGCGAATGCCGATGGAAAGGTGTTACAACGTTTTACCACCAAATGTAAATGGGGGCTGAAATCCTGTCCACAGTGAACAACACCCGTGGAAACATTTCGTGCAAACATTACCCACAGTATCATACGCTTCTAAAAGGTGTATATTGAACACGGTTTAAACACAAATTACAGGTTGTTGTTAATTCAGTGCCACATTTGCAAATAGTAAAAATAGTGAAAATTTGAACTATTTTTCCGTAGCATTTGCTTCCCCATGGTCTTCATAGCCTCTGCGCCACGTTTCAACGTAAACTGTTGCTTCGAAACGACTGCAAAGTACTTTTAGTAAGGTAACTTTAATTATGATCCATGTATATTGAAGTTTTTGGGTTTCTTACGTATTTTTTTTGTAACAGGCATAGATGTTTGTTTTAGAAAAGGTTAAGATTTGAATTTATACTCCTGTTACAAAGCCAAGAGCGCGTAGGATTGTGTTGACTTGACTCTCCAGAGTTCGACCAAAGGAAAAACCGATTAATTCCTATTTTCCTTTGGTCTTAGAAATCACGCCAGCCATATGATTCGAATAGCTCTACAAGAAATCAAGACACTACTTGTGTAGGTGAAAATAAAATGTGTTAGCTCACATTAATTACGTGAAAAAACACGAACGATGTTTTGCTGCGACAGCTAACTATCGATACACGTAAGTCACATCCAATCCGGTTGGGACACAAGTGACACTTGCTTCCTGCTGATGAACCACGTCTTAGACAAACTAAGTGACACTGATGATATTTAATACACTTGCATGTTCTAATTTTAGATTGGAGAAAAACGGAATGCTTCAGTTTGAATCAGACTATATAGTATAAAATACAGGGTGGCTCAATAAGTCACTTAACACCCTCAGTACAAGGCCACTGCGGCATGGAATTTGAAATTGGCGATGACCAATCGTTATCTGGCCAAGGGGGAACCACATTGACGCCACCCACACGGTCGGCGACCATCTTGATGTCCGCCATCTTGAATTCAACTTCAGAATTTTAAATGGGAAGGGGGTCGTGCGACATATCAAAATGGGCTAGAATTTCACGAAAAATGCAATGGTGAAACGTTTTTCGAAGTATCTTTAACCAGTAAAACGTTATGACTGAATTCTTGTAATAATTTGCTCATTTTCGAGGTGTTAGAAAAATGCCTTAAAATTTGTTTAGCGCTTCGGTAATGCATCGAGATCAAAGTGACGTCTATGGAGAGACGTTCGCATGCCATTGCACAAGATTTTAATCGGATACATCCATGAAGAGCTGTGCATTATGAATGTGCACAGAATATTCGATGATTTTTATCTGATAACCCATTTTCGACAGATCAAAGCTGAATGGTTAGTGTTGGTAAGTTAATGGTGTGGCGTGCTGTGTGGAACACGATTGGTCAGTCAATTTTCCATCAACGGAACCTTAAATGCTTAGGGCTACTTGGATTTGTTAAATAAACAGTTTGTTTCATCCTTGCTTATGGAAGAAGGTACTTTTTACAGAGTTTTTTCAATCGGGAAGAACACCAGAACACTTATGGGAACGTTATGAACCAGTTTTTGTCCAAAGTTAGTTATCAGATGACAAGGGTCACATATTCTGTTTATGAACTTCCTTATGAACATAAACATTAGCCTTGTCACTGTGAAGGACTTTTAATTCAATGGAAGCGTCACACTGTAAATTGCTCGCGACAACCATTCATAATGCACAGCTCTTCATGCATGTATCCGATTAAAATAATGTGCAATGGCATGCGAACGTCTTTCCATAGACGTCACTTTGATCTCGATGCATTACCGATGCGCTAAACAAATTTTAAGGCATTTTTCTAACACCTCGAAAAGGAGCAAATTGGTACAAGAATTCAGTCATAACTTTTTACTGGTTAAAGATACGTTGAAAAACCTTCACCATTGCATTTCTCGTGAAATTCTAGCCCATTTTGATATGTCGCACGACCCCCTTCCCATTTAATATTCTGAAGTTGAATTCAAGATGGCGGACATCAAGATGGCCGCCGACCGTGTGGGTGGCGTCAATGTGGTTCCCCCTTGGCCAGATAACGATTGGTTATGGCCAATTTCAAATTCCATGCCGCAGTGGCCTTGTACTGAGGGTGTTAAGTGACTTATTGAGCCACCCTGTAGATATATTGAATAATTCGGATTAATTTTCTTCGATTTTTGTGTCACTCTTTGCTAATTTGAGAAGATGGGGATGAGTTATGGTATGATGAAATTGAATAATAGACACTTACAAACATCCATGCACAGGCTGGGATTCGAACCCGGAATCTCTGGGGTCGTTGTGCAATGTACTAACCATTCTACAATGGGGGCCGACTCTCATGGATAGATTGTTCAATCATACAAATTAATGTTACGTTTCCTTTCAGTACGCTATTTCAGTGAGTTTTAAGTACAAACTCTGGTAGTAAGAATATATCATACAGGATTAACTCCCATGGGTATTACTCTCTACATGTCGTAGGGTAAAATAAATATCTAAGACATTCTTGCGTAACACTGCTGTGACGATTTCTTAGATGAAAAGTTCTTGAAGACTTGTATATCAAACTGAGTAAATATGCGATAACGCCCGGACACCTTTCACTTATTTATTTCCTTAATTTTACCACTGGAAATTACCTTTTTTGCCTTGCGGAACATTCTTTAAGGTGAAGTGATGCCTTTTTCTATAAAATACTGTCAACTTTTCATATTACGATTATTTGTCTTACTTGTTAAGCTTCTGTAATAGACAATATGGCGTGCACTTGTAATGGATCATCGCGCGTCATGACGCGCCAGCTTGTGTTTTGTCGATTTTCAGCGCGCAAGCAGTGTTTCAAACCTTCATGACGGAAAAATATGTACCATTTCCATTTTTTTTTCATGTTTACCTCCACAAACCATGCACGTTAGCCCTAAAATCCATCCACGGGTAGCCCCACAAACCATTCACACAAGGTAAGGTTAGACCTGTTAGGTTAGGTTCCATTAGCACTCATTTCACCCCTAAATTCATCGAAAAAAGAAAGCGCGGCGAACAGTTAAAAATAGAAATTTTCGTAAAAAGATGGCACGTTTGGAAACACTGCAGGGATCGCGTGACTTTCAACGCTCTCGCCATCTGCACGCACACAATGGAAACAACGGCGTAATGTGGCAGGCCATGCCAATTTCTTACGTAAAAGTGATTAATTCTTGTTCGGCAGCATTAAACTACGAAGTTTTTACTTCCGTGAAAGAAAATACCTCCAAGAACGTCAAGAATGCTAAAGAAACTCATTTCAGTAAGTACTTATCTCCTGTAAATTTGAAGAAATCCGTCCGGGCGATATCGCATATTTACTTCAAACTGCATGAGACTATCTTCGAAATTTGTTGGAACTCTGATCGAACTATCTGACATGTGCTGGAATTGTGATAGAACTGCGCGAACTGTCTCAACGAACACCAAATTTGCTGATATCTTTCATCCTTCTCTCCCATTGGTTACTTCAATATATCTCCGCCAACGTAGAGGGTGTCTTCTAAACACTACGGGACGTTCACGACTAAAACACAGGCTATCACGACCAAAACAATGGCCCTGGAAAGTAGTTAAAAACGGGGGTCGAGCGATCACCTCCCCAAAATCTAACAATTTCATAGTGAGCTCTCTTAGTGTAATTTAACTGAAAATCATGATTTTAGCTGATCTTCTAAGTGTAAAAAAATGAAAATTTGTTTTACGCAAGAGCTTAAATTTCAATTTTATTGTATAAAAATTCTGATTTAGATAACTTCCCCTATAACACCCAATTTTTACGTAACACCCACACGCACCCACACCTACACCTATACCTACATCCACCCACGCACACCCACGCACACCTACACCCACCCACACCCACACCTATACCCACGCACACCCACGCACACCCACACCCACCCAAGCACACCAACGCACACCCACGCAAACCCACACCCACCCACGAACACCCACGCAAACCCACACACACCCACGCACACTGACACCCACCCACGCACACCCACGTTATGCAACAAGTTATTACGCAGACCCGTATCTAGCGTGTTGTTGGTTATGACGTAATGGGTGTCTTCTGATTGACTTACTGTGTCGGATGTTTTCATCCGCGCTTAGGTTACTTAAAGGCTTTCGCATTACAGATCAGTCAGTATTGTGTGAGTGTTTTGATGAGTACGGATGTGTTGTTGCAGTGTTAAAAGTTAAGTATTTTATTTATTTTAAAGCTACATACTATTTATTATATTAAGATTAAAAAAGTGTAACAAGTGATTTCTTTTCATAGTAATTTCGATCAGATTGAGTTTTGATGTGATCAGATGTTACTTCTTGTCTCCGGATATTCTGTATAAATAACACAGCTGAAAATTTTATCGTAATAGCTACAATTAATTTATTTTGAAGGTGGTTCAAGTCGTTTTTCATACAGATTGAATTTTGACTTGATTGTGCGTTTTGTATTTTTCTCTGAGAAAATTAGTAGTCATATTACGAGCGATCATCCCCCTCCAAATCTAACAATTTCAAAGTAAGTTCTCTTAGTGTAATTTAATACTAAATAATATATAGTTTTGTATACTAAAATATGAAAAACAAATATTTATTATAGTGTATAGTGTATTTTATATTTTTTTTGTTATACAACATATATTTTAAAATTATTTTGATTAAAAATATGTCATCTTAAAAAAGGTTTTTAATATATAAAACCAATCTCAAATTTTATATTTTTTTAAAATTAATTTAAAAAATCGGAAATAATATTTTTATATTTTTAAAACTAATTCCAGAAACTTAATTATAAAAAATAAATAATCAACATTTTTTAGATCATATTATATATTATACAACTGATACAAATAATGAAGCATTAGATATTCCCCATTTTCTAACTAAACTTAAACCCCAAATTATAAATAAAATAAATAGTCAACTTACAATATATTTTCTTTTTATTTTATCATCAAACTATAGAAATTCTTCTAATAATCAACAAGATATTTTTTATCATTATACCGTTAGAAAAATTCTGCACTATAGTAACAAACATCAATTAGATGATATTTATGATAGCTTTTGTGAAGAACTTAAGTTAAAACATGAACATTTTGAAAAAGGAAATTCAGGATGGTCACTTTGTCATACAGACCATAAGCTTGAATTGAAAATAGCAAAATATCACCCTCTCAGAGGGGGAATTTGATCTAGTTATTTTAGATTACCAGAACAGATCAGAAACGAAAAAGGTGTATTGAATATTCAAAATAATGACAATAAATGATTTCTTTGGTGCATCATAGCACATTTTCATCCAGTTAAAATTAATAAAAATCGTGTTTCTCAATATAAAAAATATGAAATAGAATTTAAAACAGCTATGAAAGGAATAAAATATGCAGTAGACATCTTAGCTATCGAGCAATTTGAAAAAAAACAATACAAAGAACACAATAATCGATCTATAGCTGTTCATGTTTATGGTTATAATGAAAAAAATTATAATATTTATGTACTCAAACAGAACCATTCATCACCACATAATATACACACTATAAATTTATTATATGTTACAAAAATAACAAAAAACACTACTGTCTCATACAGGATCTCCAAAAATTGACAAAAAGTCAAGTAACATCACATCGTGGTAAAATTACTATATGCGATAGATGTCTTAAAACATTTTATGGAAGGGGTAAAATATCAAGCGAACAACAATTAGAGCAACATATTAGAAATTGTAATACTCATCCTAATGTAACTTACAAATTTCCAAAGAAAAGTATACAATTTTATATATTTAAGGCACTGCTAAAACATCCATTTTAAATCTCTGCTGATTTGGAAACAATACAAAAGCTAATAGCTAAATTTAACCAAGATTCAAGTACATCACATACAAGATATATAGCTAAGCATGAAGCTTGTATTTTTGGACTAAAATTAATAAATACTTATGGGATCCAAATACCAGATAACTTAAGAGAACCGTTTATATATCGAGGTGAAGATGCAGCCAAACAAATTATTGAAACACTTCGAGAGTGTGTAAAAATTCTTGCCCCATTATTACATACAGAAAAACCAAAGAAGGATCTTACACCAGAACAACAACGGTAATATAATAATGCCATACAATGTGTGTACTGTAAAAGTAATTTTGATTTAGATAATAAAAAAATTCTACACCACAACCATTTTAATGGAGAATATATCCATACGATTTGTAATTCATGTAACTTGACAATATAAAAACCATTCTTTATTCCAGTAATTATTCACAATTCAAAAAATTTTGATACACATTTATTTATTAAAGAATTAGATTATGATGCAGTGAATATTTATATGATATCTCAGACTAAAGAAAAATATATTATTGTAGAGAAAACTATCAGATTAGAAAATAAAAGAACAGTTGTTCTTAAATTTTTGGATTCATATCAGTTTCTTTCTAGCAGTTTAGCTCTTCTGGTCAAACAATTAACCGAAGACAAATTTATTTATACAAAATAAGAATTTGGGCAATATGATATAAATTTGCTAATGAGAAAAGGAGTCTACCCTTATCAATACATTAATGATTTTGAAAAATTTGAAGAGAGAAGCATTTTATAACCATCTTCAAGATAAAGAATGTAGCGAGGAGGATTATCAACATGGAACATGCTAGGTTGCGAAACAATGGGAGATTATCATGATTATTATTTGAAATTAGATGTTCTCTTGTTGGCTGATGTGTTTGATACTTTTCGAAAAAAATGTTTTGAAAAATATAATTTGGATCCTGTTTTTATGTGTACAACACCTGGTTTATCTTGGCAAGCTATGCTTTTAAATACTGGAGTTGAAATTGGTCTTCTCGAAGATAGTGAGCAGCTTACATTTGTTGAATCTGCTATACGTGGTGGTATAGTACAGTGTCCTTTGAGATATATAAAAGCAAATAATAAATATTTATCTGATTATCATGCTAATAAAAAATCTAAATATATTCACTATATTGATATGAACAATTTATATGTGTATGTTATGACTCAATCACTAACAATTGGTAATTACGAATGGATGACCCAGGAAGAACTTGAAGACAGGGATTGTTTTAAATGGCCTGAAGATCATCCAAAAGGTTGTCTATTGGAAGTTGATATGTTAAACACACGATGGTGTCATGAGAAACACCACGGATTAGCTATGACACCAGTATCTCAAAAGGTTCCAGGTACAGAAGAAACCAAATTAATGTTAACATTTGAAAACAAAAATAATTATGTACTTCATTACCGAATGTTACAATATTAAGAAAAGCAAGGTATAATATTTACAAAAATCCATAGGGTTTTAAAATTTGATCAAACAAAATGGTTAGCTCAATACATTGTGAAAAATACAAACTATCGAATACAAATAAATTCTAAAGTTTTGAAAGGTCTTTATAAATTAATAATTAATGCCATATATGGAAACTTTTAGAGAACAAATAAATCGGTTGAGGTGTAGTTTGGTGACCAATTGGAAAAAAATAAACTTTTGAATCTTATTGCTGATCCTAAATACAAAGGTTTCTAGAAATTACTGAAAATGTGACTCTTATTGAAAGAAGTAACATTGATGTAGTGTGTGATGTGCCAATAGCTATGGGTGTTACAATTCTTGAATTATCTAAATTAGAAATGTATAAATTTCATTATGATGTGATGCAAGCTAGATACAAACACATAAAGTAGCATACATGGATACTGATAGTTTTATATATGAAATAGAAACAGAGGATTTGTACAAAGATTTACTAGATATGAAAGAACATTTTGATTTTAGTAACTATCAAAAATATTGCCTATTATATAATTTATTATACAGTGTTGATAACAAGATCATCCCTGGGAAAATGAAAGATGAAGCAGCAGGATCTATAATATCAGAATTTGTTGGACTTAGAGCAAAAATGTATTGTATCAAAATAGATGAAAAAGAAGAAGAAATTAAAAAAGCTAAGGGTATAAAACGACGAAATATATTAAGACTAACAATGGATGATTTTAAAAATTGTTTATTTGAAAATAAAAATGAAAAAAAAATAATGTCTGCATATTATCTTACCAAAAATATCATAATGTTTATACCACAATAAAAAATGAAATAGCCCTAGATGGTCATGACAATAAATTAGAAATATTAGATTGTAACATCCATACTAGAGATTATGGACACTATGAAAATGTTAAGACAAAACATTGTAATAAATGTAAATTAAAAAGTTGATAAAAAATATTTATATTTAATTTATAATGTTATATATAATTTTTCATATATTTTTATCGAGCCTAAGGCTCTGAAGTAAATAATAAATAATAAAATTCTATATTCTATTCTATTCTATTCTATTCTATTTAAAATTGTTCTATCACTCTCTCATTCTTTACATCATGTACATATGACTTCTCTACTATTAATATAGCACTACATTTAGTATTTTCTGGTAGAGTTTAATGAAATTCACATATCCATTTTATATTAGTTCGATCATTTATAATAACTACATTCAATAACTACGCATATATTAAAAACATTGGTCTGTCAATTATGAACTCATATGGATTATAATACGTGTCTATGTTATCTTCAGTTACTAGTTTAAATGCACTATAAGCTTCATATATCTTCAAATAATCTTGTTCTGCAATGTTTAAATTATAATTTTCACGAGGGAACACATGATTTCTGCCATTCTTCAGATACACATTTTTAATATTGCAATTATCAAACTGGCTGTTATTCTTTTCCTGATTGTCATCTCTCTCTGTCTGAAACAACACAGCTACAAACTCTGGCATATCGTATTGTAGAGATTGAAACTGATTAGTAATGTCGAATTCAAAGAATTTACCCTCCACAAGCTTCTGAATGCATTGATAAGTATAAAATTGAATCGGAATTTGAGGATTTTTCAAAATATTGGCTTTGTATTTGAGAGCATAATTGGACTCATATTCAACTATAGGCATTCGCAACTCCATAGACTGGATCACACATTTCGCAGCTCTGCGAAATATGACACTCAAACCACCTTTCCACATAATTTCTTTATAATCAGAGAAATCTCCAAATAGCAAGGTCATGGGGAACAGTACTGTGTGACTTTTTTCTTGAATTTTTGTTCCAGCTTCGAACCCACCAACTTTATAATATGCACTCTCTGATTTGGACAGTTTCAACGTTCCTACTGTAGTGGATGTAATTCTAGGACAATCAATCCTGTGAATCACTGTACCATCACTGACTTCAATTTGAGAAACTAAGAATGGAACAAAATTATCTATAAGTTTTACATTAGCAGTAGCAGGATATTCTTCACCATTACTTTGTTTTACAATATCAAATTTTATATACAGATCAGATCTATGTGGATGAATGAACCCATCCCCCATCGTGATGTCATACTGTATCCCTTTATTGGGCTGATTCAAATTTGCAAATGTCCTCCTGTTTGGAGCGAAGGACTGTAATTCATAACTCTCAATATTTTCCATCTTGGTATTTATTTATATTTTTAAAATATTAATTGCTTTTATCGCAGTGCTATTAGCACCGGCAAAATCGATGATGTCATTTTTCTCATTCGTAATTGTTATCTCTATGTAATTAACTTTATCAATAGAAACAGGGAAATAGACTGGTGGGATTGGGGAATAGAAGAAAGGTTCCATAAATTCCGAATTTGGTTTAAATGTAGCAATGATACCTGTTTCTTTGTGACTGCCAATCGAATTTTCTTCTGCTTTGATAATCATACCTTTGGCAATGTTACAGTGAATATTCAATGTCTCAATAGCTAAGAATTTTGGTATAAATTTACCTATGTGCCTAACACCTGGTTCTAATTTGCTATTGTTCTCGAATCCTAAAAGTTCTCCCATGGTACATAAGTCCACTGTTTCATTGGTAGTTACAATCTCCACTCTGTGTGTTACAGAATTTTGAGACGCAAGACATAGGTTGGAAGTTCAAATTGTAAAGTAGATAAGTTATACTGTCCAGGAGGAATAATTATTTTTTCATTACCTACTAATATAGTATTGTTGTAGGTAATTACATTCGAATCAGATACATGCTGTAGAATGATCTTAGAGCTATGGATTTCGGATAGATAATATCATCGTGAAGATGTAGTTTCAAAACCGACGTCTCGCTGGAGAGATGAAAAATTCCCATATTTAATATATAATACAGATTTTTGAAAATCTTTTAATTTGATGTTTGTTATTTTATTTAAAATTCTGAGCATCGTAATGGAAACATGGCCACATATAATTTGATCGAAATTTTGAATACGATCGTCGTTGTAATAAATTTTAACATGTTTCAAGTAACGAATAAATTCTGTAGGGGGTACCAATCCGAAGTAATCGAAAATAAAAGCATTGTTATTTTGTTTATAATAGCATATCCAGTGAGTACCAACGTTTTCGGACTTGTCCAAATTCACGACGCCACATTCTCGAGAGTGAGGACTACCTTTAGGAAGAGAATCAGACATGAAAACCCCCCTGAAGTGCTTAAATTTAAATATTTTAATTAAAGATTCAATGTCTTGTTTGGTAAGAGCTTTTTATTTTTTTTTAATTTTCTGAGTGCTCTAGACTTCACACCTTTGCCTATTTTTTTCTCCATGGCAAGATTATGACGCTTTTGCTCTTCTAGTTCTGCCTTATTTTTTTTAATCAATTACAGTTTTGGTAATAGCAGAACTACCCCCAGCCAAGCTCCCAACTGCTCTCAATGCAGCCAGGATAGTTGGGATGCTGAATATAAATCCTCCACTGTGTGTTTTCTTTCTTGTATTTTGCAATAACTAAGTACTCCAATTTTTAGTAAAACCCTTCTCGAATAACTGTTTATATTTACTGACCCTTACCTGATCCCCTAATTAAAACTTTGGTTTCTTGCTAGTGTATGTATATGTTTGACAATAAACAGTAGAAATCAATCGTTGCTCATCAGATTTGGTTACCTCAGCAGGTTTCATGTGAATAGTACTGTGTACTGTATTGTTGTAATTATGAACTAGCTCGGGTAAAATTTTCACCCACTTGTAATTGCCCTGTAGATTGAATTGTCTACACATGCGATTTTTTAATGTCCTGCTGAATCGTTCCACTATGCTAGCTTTCAGATGACTGTATGTAGAATAATGTTTAATATTATGTTGTTGCATTAACTTAGCAAATGTCTGTAAATATTTTGGTATCCTTCCCTCACTAAATATCGACTTAATAGGCTCGGTAACACAAGTACCAGTCTTAGATTTAGGGGAACAGCCCATGCATATTTGCTAAAGGTATCAATAACTGTAAGCGAATATTTGTGACCATGATCTTATTAAATTTTTTTAAAATACCCGTTGGAGGAGTCATCTCAATCAGATCAGCCTGGAAGAATTCATTTATACCTTTTGTTACTACACTTAATCGCTTGTAATTGCGACGGGCTGGTTTGTGTAATTCATGAACTATATGTTGTCTTGACATCGAGTTCTAAATGAGAATATCGCATAAAATGGATTGTCCTCACGGTATAACCGCTCTATGTCAAATACTAGCTTGTCACCAATTTCAATATCAGAAACTGATAATTGTTCGTCGTCATGTACTTTATATTTATTGGTAGACTCATCCCAGTATGCAATAGGTATTTGAACTGCCTTGTGTATACCATCTTTTCGCACTATAGTAAACTGGGAAACTTCAATATGTTTTCCATGTTTTAGAAAACTAAACTTCAGAAATCGTAAATCAACAAAACATTCATGTACCTGAGTGTACGGATATACTTTGTAAACATTGCCAGCATTGATTTACATCCAATGCCCTCGAGTATTTGGAACACTTTGTAACCTAACAATTTCCATAGAATAAAATTTACGAGTATCTACGTCATATAGTCTGCTTAATACCGGTTCCAAGTGTTCGTTGATAGTACGAACCAACTCATCGTAGCTAGGTTTATTTTTACATCAACATACAGTTGTTTATATTCCTCTTTGAGATCGTGAAGCTGGGCAACAAAACCTGAAAAAGCAGATTCTTCACTTGCTTCAAGAGTAGTAATTTGTAACGTAATATTAGAAATAATCTCCTGTAAATTTTCTACACGTTTCAATTTAGAACTGTGGGTAGCAAGATCGTGTACTTGACTTCTGAATTCTGTAAATAATGCATGTAGTTTGTTAATTATTTGATTGTTGGGAAGACTAGCAACAGTTTCTCTGATTTGCGCAATTTCTGCTTGAATGTTTTTGATATGCTCAGATTTTAAAATTCGAAGTACTGCTATCTTCATAGCTCTGATTTCCTGAGAAGTAGGCAAAGCAGCTGCAGTATTCTGAAGTGTGGTAAGAGTTAATTTTATAGCATCCAGTTCTGCTGCATCAGCAGCATTTTTTAAAATTTCTTGCAGTTATGCCATCCTGCGTAGGTGTATACTGTTGCAGTGTCTCTAATTCACTCTGAATGTCGTCAATAAGATGATGGAAATGCGATAATTCTGATTCAGTATTCAAGCTTTCAAGCTTAGTAACTTGCTGTTGAACTACAGCTAGAATATCAGTAATGCCAGGCAGTTCGATTCCAGAGTTTAATGTACACTTGTTAGATCATTTCTCATAGTTGCCATAGTATGGTACCTTTTATCTTCCCAAAATCTTCATAAGTCACCAACTGTAATTTAATGCCGGCAACGCTCCGAGCAATAGCATTTAATTCAGAAGATGAAGGCAAATTATTGATAAAATCTTGCAATGTCTGTAGTTTTAATTGAAATTCTGTTATAGCTGTATGCAGTTCATCTGTCTGTAATTCAGATTTGATACTTTGCAATGTAGGAACTTCGAAAGATTGAAACTGTTCTTGCAATTTAGCAATACTAGCATTTACCTGCTCATACCCTTCTTGAGTTTTGATATTCTGGATCATGGTTTGCAGTTCGGTACAAATACTATTTGCCTGGTCATTTAATTGCTGTTTCAGCTGTTCGGCATTTGTTCTCTGGATTTGTCTAAATTTATCAAGTTCTTTTTTCAAGTTGGCAATATTCTCTTCTAAGTTCTGAAGATTATCTATTGAAGCTAAATTAGTATATTTCTCAAACAAAGATTTTAGTTCTCCATCAATTTTTACTATAGGATCAATCAGTTGAGTTTGAAGATTTGTAATCTCTGCTTGAATATTTAGATTTAGCAATTTCTGTGATATAAGTAAATCTGATTTCAGTTTCTTTAGACGTACATCTAAACTAGCAATCTCGCTGGAATTATCTGGAATCTTCTGTCGCCTTCTATTACCAAATATATCCATGTTTTTTTTGTTTTTAGGTATTTTATATATTAATAAGTGGATAGATTATTCTTATTTCGATAAACAGAGGAATCAATTTATCATACTCTCCAATTCTCTCAGCATACAAAAATTCACCAGCTTCCACATCATAAGACGTATCAGGAAGTAATGTACTATGTTTAATTCTGTACAAATTTCGAACTATGTACAAAACTGCCCCATTGGGTGGTGAAATGTTTATTTGAATTTTCCCACTAACAGGTAACTTATATGATGATAAGTTATTATTAAATACAAATAAGTGCTTTCCAGTATCCTCGTCAACATGAGACCAAATACTATTCAAGTGAACAAGAAGTAACCCTTTCAATTGATGATAAATTTATCTAAATACATCCATGTTTACTGGAATTCTCTCTACAGGCTGATTATGTTATTGCTTCTTAAACCCAAAAATATTCATGACGTTTTATTTTATATTAGCTATTTTTTATTATATATAAAATATATATTTGTACTAAGTATAAAAAAATAATAAATACAACAAAAATCAATCTGATCGAAATTACTATGAAAAAAATCACTTGATACACTTTTTTAACTTAAAATAATAAATAGTATGTAGCTTTAAAATAAATTAAATACTTAACTTTTAACACTGCAACAACACATACGTACTCTTCAAAACACTCTCACGATACTGGCTGATCTGTAATGCGGAAACCATTTAAGTAACCTAAGCGCGGATGAAAACATCCGAAACAGTATGTAAATCAGAAGACACCCATTACGTCATAACCAACAACACGCTAGATACTGGTCTCCGTAATAACTTGTTGCGTAAACATTGCGTAATAACTTGTTGCATAACGTGGGTGTGCGTGGGTGGGTGTGGGTGTCCGTGGGTGGGTGTGGATGTGCGTGGGTGTGCGTGGGTGGGTGTGCGTGGGTGGGTGTGCGTGGGTGGGTGTGAGTGTGCGTGGGTGTACGTGGGTGGGTGTAGGTATAGGTGTAAGTGTGGGTGGGTGTGGATGATACGTAAAAATTGGGTGTTATAGGGGAAATTATCTAAATCTTAGAACTTTTATACGATAAAATTGAAATTTAAGCTCTTACGTAAAACAAATTTTCAGTTTTTTACACTTAGAAGATCAGCTAAAATCATGATTTTCAGTTAAATTACGCTAATAGAGCTCACTATGAAATTGTTAGATTTTGGGGAGGTGATCGCTCGATCCGTTTTTTAACTACTCTGGATAATGACTAAATCTCTTTACTTCAAGAGGTTATGTATTTACGATGTCTTTGATCTTTCCTTTTTCACATTCTCGTAAACACTCGTGTCTCGAACTGGCACAATATCCAAACAGTGTATTCAGCTTCTAGTATACATGAGAAGAGTCACTTCGGTGAAGTTCTCTCTTATCGGTTATTTGTCTTGAAATGTCCTTGTTTCCCGTAGTTTAATGGAATTGGTTTCTTGAATTTCATGGTCTCAGCACGGGTTCATTTATCTCGGAGGAGGTGGCTGGCATCACCCTTACAAGGGTTGCTCACACACTGTGTCGACAGAAGTAAGTAGATTCGAAGAATAAGTCTCGGTCGTATATTTTGAAGTTCTGAGCACTGCAATAATAACACCCTGTAACATGATTTTCGTTCCTGTGTAGTGAGTTTTATTTCCTAAAGGCTTCTGACTGGAAACCATAGAAAATGCCTATTATTCCTCTCAAACTTTGTTTTTGTGACCAGGACAGTGTTATTTTTTAATTTTACCTGTTTTCAATGAGGAAATATACGAATTCGTGTTTTTCATTTACATAAAGAAAAAACAAACACATATACATCAAAAGTGACATATATTTGCACTCTAGTTTTGAACAAAATTATTGCAAAAATTTAAAAATGAGTAGTTTTCCGGGATTTACGATTATACTGTACATTACTTTCACGAATCAGCCCCCAAATATAGTCTCCCATCATGTTCTCGTTATACTGACCTTGGTAGCGACGTTCGAAGTCCAATATATCTTGATGGAAACGCTCGCCTTGCTCCTCCGAGTACGCTCCCATGTTATCCTTAAATGTATGAAGGTGAGCATCGAGGACATGAACTTTCAGGGACATCCTGCAGCCCATTTTGAAGTAGTTCTTCACCAGAGTCTCAACCAGTTCCACATAGCTCTCGAACTTATGATTGCCCAAAATGCCCTTAACCACTAAGACAAAGCTGTTCCAAGCTGATTTTTCATTCTCACTGAGCTTCTTGGGAAATTCTTCTCATGCCAAAAGCTTCTTTATCTGTGGGCGGACGAAGACACCGGCTTTGATCTTTGCATCAGACAGGTTAGGAAAGAAGTCTTGAAGGTACTTGAAGGCTGCTGACTCCTTATCTAAAGCTTTGACAAATTGTTTGATCAGGCCCAATTTAATATGGAGTGGAGGCATTTGCACCTTGTGGGGGTCTACCAGTGGCTCCCACTTGACGTTGTTTTTTCCCCACAGAGAACTCGGTCGTCTGTGGCCAGTACCTCGTGTTGTAGTGCGCTTTGGTGTGTCTGCTGTCCCATAAGGCAAAGATAACAAGGAAACTTGGTAAAACTGCCTTGGAGACCCATTAGAAATCCTATGATTTTGAAGTCTCCAATGACTTCCCATTCATACTCATCATATTTCAAGGTATCTAGCAATCACTTATGCTGTTGTAATCCTCTTTGAGGTGGACTGAGTGAGCTAGTGGAAGAGATCGGTATGTATTTCCATTATGAAGAAGCACGGCTTTAAGACTTCTGAACGAACTGTCAATAAAGAGGCGCCACTCACTTGGACTGAATTCAATTCCAATTTCTTCAAACAGACCAGTGACATTGTGGCAGAAGCAGAGTCCATCTTGACTTATGAGAAAGCTGGAAAAACTTTGATGACGCTTCCTCTGATCTGTTATTTGCACACTTTCATCTATTAAATTCCACTGCTTAAGCCTGGACGTCAAGAGTTCTGCATTGGACTTGGTGAGACCAAGATCTCTTATTATGTCGATCTTTTTGATTGGGGTAGTACAGGTTTTTCTCCTCGGCTCGAAAATTGTAAGTGTCAAGATCAATGTCTTCCTCGCTCTCTGACTTACTACTCTCGTCTGAAGAGGGCAGCTTTTTCTCCGGAGGAGTGAGCACGGGAAACTCAGGGCAATGTGGCACAGGGGCGATGGACGAAGGTATATCCGGATATATAATAGCTTGCGCATTCTTTCCAGCCCGATGTTTCGAAGGATCCATCATGCAAAAGTAGCAATTACTTGAGTGGTCAGTGGGTTTATGCCAAATTCTTGGGATAGCGAACTTCATGGCTCTCTTTTCTCCTCTGTACCATCCTGCAAAAGACAAAATACAAAAATAAACTAATGTGTATTTTCACAACATATTTCACATGAGATATGTAGATATATATTTCATATGCACAAAATTATATACTTTTATTAACTTTGTCAATCAGGTGCACAACTGCACCCAAACCTTGTGACTTAGGTGCACAAGCAACTTACAAAACAGGATGTACAATTCAACATTAATGTGGGTTAAAATAAAGTATATAGCAGTTTATTAAATGTTAAACATGTAAGGTGTTAGTAAAAGTAATTTTTCAAAATACATTTGAAATAAACAAAAAATTCTAGGCCTCTTCAAGAAAACCCTAAATATTTATTATATAAATTGAAATTATTAAAATTTAAATTTTAATTTTCCGTCTTACCTTCCAGAGTTTTTTTTTGCAGTTCTCGCAGGTGAAATGAGTTGCCCAGGTTTTGTCTTGTTCCCCTACAGACACGCCAAAATATGCCTGTATGCTCCACACATTTTAGCAGATGCTTTTACAGTGTACTTATTTCCTCTTTTCTTGATAAAATGGCCACAGACATAACAAAATTCGTCTGCCATATACTTGCAGCCTCTTGATGCCATTGTAAACGTGTATCTAATTGGGCAGCTAGGACGACAATGAACCGCTTCAAACTGCACGATTTGCACTATTGTTGCTGGCAGAATGCCAAGACCTGTCCATTTCAGTTATAGGGGAGACCAGAAAATTGCTACAGCGTGCAATATGACACCTTATTTATCTTCTTTATTCGTAATGAGAAAAAACGTGTACTGGAAAAGGGTAAATCTTAAAACATCATTGTCCTGGCTACAAAAACAAAGTTTATGAGGAATAATAGCCATTTTCCATACTTTTGGAACACAAGGAAATAGGAAATAACAATTATTACCCAGGAACAGAAAAAAAAAATTTTGTTACATTAGTAGTGCAGGTTGGCCGGTTCTGCAACAGAAAATGGGGCTCGGTGGGGCTCGGTGGGGCTCGCCAAACCTCAAAAACTCACTTTCTCTCCATGTTCCGCGCCTTATTTATTGCGCTAACGATGTTTCACAGCGTAGAAAACAGCACCAAAACATCAAAAACTCACTTTGATTTTTTGGAGCTTACCAAAACCTCAAAAACTTATTTTTATTAATTGAGGTTCACCAAACCTCAAAAACTCTTATTTTCTCTCTATGTTCAGCGCCTCATTTATTGCGCTGACACAACGTGATGAGTAAATAATGCAGTTTTTTATTCTTGAAGGATGAATGCATCTTATCGTAATTTTCCAAGCCCCGGTCAAATGTTTGTATATCGTGATCTTTGTAAACCTCTCTCTCGGGAACGATGTGCCACACACACGCGCGTGCACGCCTATATTGTGATGCAAACAAACAAACAAATAATATTTTTTTTAAGATTCCTGGCCCCCTAACCCCACTTCCGGTCGCTATTTTGGATTTCCGAGCGTAGGTTCTATTTATACTTTTTCTCACATATAGGCGTACGTGATGAATCCGCAAACAGATTTTTCCTAAGTCTTACCGTTTCCAAGATAACCCCACTTCCGGTCGCCATTTTGGATTTCCGATTATAGCTTCTATTCATACTTTTTCTCACGTATAGGTGTACCTGATGAATCACCAAACAGATTTTTCCTAAGTCTTACCGTTTCCAAGATAACCCCACTTCCGGTCGCCATTTTGGATTTCCGAACATAGGTTCTATTCATATTTTACTTACATATAGGCGTATGTGACGAATCCGCAAACAGATTTTTTCTAAGTCTTACCGTTTCAAAGATAACCCCACTTCCGGTCGCCATTTTGGATTTCCGAGCATAGGTTCTATTCATATTTTACTTACATATAGGCGTACATGACGAATCCGCAAACAGATTTTTCCTAAGTCTCACCGTTTCCAAGATAACTAGTAGTCCAGTTTAGAGAGTTCTGGAACCGAAAGTGGAGCTCGGTGGAGCTCGCCTTAATGGATTTCTCTCGTAAGGCACCGAGCTCCATTTTCTGGCAGTGTTGCCAGCTGCTTACTCGAAAAAATCACCAAGGTTTTTCTTGGGTCTAACCTAGCCTAAAACAAGAAGCTGGCAATCTTGCTTGAGGCTCGCCTTAATGGATTTCTCTCGTAAGGCATGAGCTCTATTTTCTCGCAGTGTTGCTAATATTTTACTCGAAAAAATCACCAAGGTTTTTTTTGGGTCTAACCTAGCCTAAAGCAAGAAGCTGACAACCTTGCTTGAGACTTGCGTTACAGTGCATAAAGCAAGGAGCTGGCAATCTTGCTTGAGGCTTGCCTTACAGTGCATAAAGCAAAGTTGCCAACCTACTGGTACTTTTGCCATAGCCTTTTACAAAAAAAAAGAGAGAGGAGAGAGAGAGGAGAGAGAGAGAGGAGAGAGAGAGAGAGGAGAGAGAGAGGGAAGAGTTAAACAACCGACAGCTGCCAACACCCACTCTAACCTAACCTAACCTAACCTAACCTAACCTAACCCAACCTAACCTAACCAGGTCTAACCTAGCCTAAAGCAAGGAGCTGGCAAGTTTACTTAAGACTTGCCTTACAGTGCATAAAGCAAGGTTGCCAACCTACTGGTATTTTTGCCATGGCTTTTTACAAAAAAGAGAGAGGAGAGAGAGAGAGAGAGAGAGAGGGAAAAGTTAAACAACCAACAGCCTACCTACAGCTTTTTTTTTCTTGGTCTAACCTAGCCTAAATCAAGGAGCTGGCAATCTTGCTTGAGACTTGCCTTACAGTGCATAAAGCAATTTTTGCCAACCTACATATACTAAACAAGGAGAGCCGGCAACAAATATGTACTGCCGTAAAAGAGAGAGAGAGATATTGGTGGATGGTAATATAGTATGTGCGTGCGTGTGTGCGTATAATATGTAGCATTATTAACTAGAGTGTGTTGGCAATTTACTTACAACTAAAAAAAATAGAGATGCCAACGTTGCTGTAAGATGAAAAGAGAGAGAGATTTATGGCTGGGAACGGTAATGAGCGAATGCGCCATATCGCAATTTTCCAACTCCTGGGGGCCAACGTTTGTATATCGTAACCTTTGTAAACCTCTCTCTCTCGGGGGAACGATGTGCCACACACACACACACACACACACACGCACACACGCACGCGCGCGCATATGTATTGTAACACAAACAAACAAACAAAATAATAATTGTTGTTTTTTAGGATGCCTGGCCCCTATAACCTCGCCAGGGTGCGTGGTGCCCAACCAAAAATGTAAAAGTTTTCTAATGGCTGCGGTTATAGATTACCGCACCTCTGTAGAGTTTCACGTGTTTTTTTTTCCCCCAAACTTCCATGAAACCCTACAGAGGACCTCTGTAATGCATGCAACGTGTACTAACGACTCTAGTGTTATTTGATGTTGTGATATTTTTGGATATAGAGTTTTATTGTGAGATATAGATAAAAATAATTATGTTTATTATAATATTTTCTTGATGAAGATGGAGAATGTATGTGTGTGTTACAAATAAAGTTGCATGCTTTTTTTCTAGTGTGTGTGTATGTGATTTTGATGTTTCGACAGCATCTGAAACGATAAAAAAAAATTTATTGTTAATTTTCACGTGTAAAAAACAACAACAAATTTTTTTGTGCAAATTTTCTGATTGTCTCGTGCTATAGTGCAAAAAAGATATTGTAACTGATAACTAATGAAATTGACATTTGTAACTGATCTGAACTAGTGAAATTCGTATTGTGCCATTGTAACTGATTGTGCTAGTGCAGAAAATTACTTATTGTGCAAGAAAAGATGTTAAAAAACTTGTTAAAACTGCTCTGTGACCCTCTCGTTCTTCACGTCGTAGGCGAAGGACTTCTCTGCAATCAGGATGACACTGCATAGGGTATCCTCGGGCAAGGCATCGTGGAACTCGCAGACGACCTTGATGTTGGTTCGATCGTTGACCACAACCTTCTTTCTCTTAGATGTGTTGATGACGGTCATGGGTCTCCGTGCTTTGAACTCGCTGGGCGTGTAGTACATGTCCACGCTTCCCTCGGTCACGCGTTTGTAAGCCGAGAACGCTTCGTAAAGTTTGAGGTAATCGTTTTTGGTCACGTCGAGGTTGTAATTCTCGCGTGGGAACACTTCGTTGCGTCCATTCTTCAGATAAACGTTCTTGATCTTGCAGTCGTCGAACTTGCTATAATCTTTTTCCTGATTCTTGTCCCTCCCGGTCTGAAAGAGCACTACGACGAAATCTGGCATGTCGAACTGTATGTTGTTAAACTGCGTCGTCACGTCGAATTCCATGTGACTCCCCGACGCCATCTTCTGCACGCACTGGTAACCGTGAAAGTGAATCGGCACCTGCGGACTTTTCAAGATCTCCGCTTTGTACTTGAGGGCGTAGTTCGTTTCGTATTCCACCACCGGCATTCTCAATTCCATGCTCCGGATGACGCACTTGGCTGCTTCGGGTAGAGTGTTGGCTATCGGCGTGGTGCCGTCCGGACCCAAAGTAGCGTATCGCATTAGTGCGTCGTTGTCGTTGGCCGCTCTTCGAAACGTGATTCTCAGTCCTCCCTTCCACATAATCTCCTTGTAGTCCGAGAAGAAACCTGGCAGCAGACGCATGGGAAAGAGCACCGTGTGACTTCTCGTCGATATTTTGGTCCCGGCTTCGAATCCCCCGGCCTGGTAGTATGCTGCGTCCGTTTTGGATAATTTCAACGTTCCCACCGCCGTCGACGTGATGCCTGGATAGTCTATTCTGTCGATGACGGTGTTGTGTTTCCTCACCTCCACCTGCGAGAACAGGTGAGGCACGAAGTTGTCCACGAGTATCAAGTTTGCTGCTGCGGGAAACGCGTCTCCGCTTTCTTTCTTCACCACGTCGAATTGAAGGTAGAGGTCCGCTCTGTGAGGATGAATGAACCCGTCGCCTACGTCCACGTCGTATTCGATCTCCCTGTTCTCTTCGTTGAGATTGGCGAACGTGCGACGGTTGGGAGGGAAAGATTGCAATTCGTAACTTTCGATTTGCTCCATTTTACATGTATGGTTATTTATTATACGTTGATCTCCACGATGGCCGTCGTAGTGGCACCTGCGAAATCCACCACGTCTCCTTTCTCGTTCGTCACCACCAACTCTATGTCGTCTATGCGGTTGCGACATACTGGAAAATAGATCAGCGAAGAGGGCGTGTAGATGATCGGTTCCATGAACTCGGAACTTGGTTTGAACGTGGCTATGATTCCCGTCTGCTTGTGACTTCCTAACAATCCGTCCGAAGATTTCGTGATCATACCTTCGGCCACGTTACAGTGTACGTTCAGAGTCTCTATGGCCAAGAATTTAGGAATGTTGGTTGCTACGTGCTTGATGCCAGCTTCGAGTTTGGTGTCGTTCTCGAAACCTAAAAGTTCTCCCATGGTGCCCAGGTCCACGGTCTCCGTCGCGGATAGGATTTCCACTCTGTGCGTGACCGAATTTTGAGAAAGGTATGTGCCTTTGGGTAACTGAGCTTGCAAAGTGGAAAGATTGTATTGTCCTGGCGTGACGACGATGTGTTCGCTTCCGACGCTAATTTTGTTGTTGTGCTGCGTAACATTGGGTATGAGGTACATGCTGTAGAATGCACGCAGAGCCACGGATTTAGGATAGACGATGTCGTCGTGCAGCGTGAGTTTCAAGATCGAAGATTCGCTCGTGAGATGGAACACGCCCATCCTAGTGATGCTGTTTGAGGTTCCACAATGCTTTCTGGAAATCCTCGATCGTAGGGTTATTTATTTTAGAGAGAAACGCGAGCACGGAGAGGCAGAGATGACCGCAGTTCACGTCTCCGAAATCTTGAATGCGTTCGTCGTTGTAGTATATGGAGGTTTTGTTCGTTTTCAGATAATGAACTAAATTTGTAGGTGGAACACCTCCGAAAGAATCGAAAACGAATGCTTTATCATTGTCGTTTTTGTGGTAACATATCCAATGCGTGCCTGGATTTTCTTGACCGTCCAAGTTGACTACTCCGCATTCTCTTCTTTTAACGCTTGAAGGTAACGAGTCGGACATGAAAACTCCTCTGAAGTGTTTGATTTGTAACGGTTCGATCAGAGATTCAATGTCTCGGTTGGTGAGTGCTTCTGTTTCTTTTTTTTAAACTTTTTCATCACGCCCTTCCCCTTTTTCTTCTCCATGGCCAGGTTGTGACGTTTCTGTTCTTCCAATTCCGCCTTGTTCTTCTTTGAGTCGATGACGGTTTTCGCGATGGCGGCACTTCCGCCGGCCAAACTTCCAACGGCCCCCAATGCCGCCAGGATGGCCGGGATGCTGAATATGAAACCTCCGATCTTTTGCTGTTTCCGCGAACGCTGCAATCTTTTCAATTGAGGTGTGCTGAGCAGCAATTTCATTCCGTGTCCTTTCGACAAGCAAGAACGTTTCTTCTCGCGTTGTTTCTTGGTGAGTAACCCATCGAGGGCACCTAGATTTTTTAGATTGGAGTATGGTATCTGGTACACGACACCCTTGGGCTTCATGTTGATGCTCTATGTGTTATTTTCACGGTATGTTATTTATATATATATTCTGAGATTTTTTCTTGTGTAGTTTTTACGGTATGTTATTTATATATTTTCAAGGCCTCGCAGTCGTTACACAAATTCTATTACGTGCTTCGTTTTCTTGCCAAGAAGTTCCTTTGTCCCCTTGTACACGATTCGAGTTTTGTTCTCGATTAAAATAGATAGCTTCTCGTCGCATAACATGTTAGCGTATCGATCTGGTAAAAATAGACTGTATTGTGCGTTGAGCAACAGGCGTACCTTGGGACCATACTGGGTAGAAACGATTGAACCGGAAGTTATCGTGTAAGGTTTGTCGACTTCCAATTCCTGAATTTTTACATACTCGACTGACAAATTTAGCATTTGTTTTAATGTTTGGAGATCACTTATTTTTTCAGTCGTCATATCAAAAAAAATTTCAAAGTGTTAGAGAGAAATTTAATTGTTTTTTCACGATGCGTGTTATTTATATATACCGAAGATTATTTATTTATATATCAAGTTTTTTTGACACGTATATATATTATTATTTTTTTAACAGAGGAAGAAAGTTCGTGCTTCGGAGAACGCGATGATGTGCGTAATGATATCTTCCCTCTCCTGCATAGACTTGTACCAATCATCAGTATACCGTCTTCTTCCCTGCATTGCCTCGTCCAGTTCGTCCAACCTCTCGTTTAATTTTTCCCCTGCAGCCGAAAGCAGAATGTTGAGATCACCGCACCTCAGGCCACTGATCTCCCGAAGACGGTCCTTGAGAACTATTTCGCATCCCATGTGAAATGCCGGCGTCGTTCTTGCTATGATCACAAGTTTATTAACATCTCCGTTAACTACCTTTTTGAATATTTTAGATAGTAGTTCGTGCGGCAAATCAGTTATGCAAGCCATGCTGTTTTTTTTACTGTATGTTATTTATATACCCCACCCCAATTTTTGTTTCGTGTTCATGGCGATGGTGGTACCCAGTGCGGCGACCCGTTCACCCAGCGATGCGTCTCTGCTCACGAACCTTTCGAAAGCTGCATGTTCCAATTTTTTGTCTGCTTCGTGACGTGCGTCCAGATCCGTCTGCGTGGTGTTGTAGGCGATGTCGTGATCTTTGCATGCGGCATCCAACGGATTCACACCCTTGTCTCCTCTCTCCAATCTTTTCTCGAGTTTGGTACCCGGTCCGCAGTACTGGTAGCCAGGTAGATGCATCTCGAAAGGTAACTTGTTGATGATGTCGTTCACGAGTCCCTTTCCTTCGGCCACGTTCCAAAATTTCGGAGGCAGCGTGTTGATGATTTTGATCAGGTAACCTATGCCCTTGTCGTCGTTCACGATGAAGTTGGAAAGTTTCGTGCTGATCATGTCCACGATGCCAACCTTCTCGTTGTAGAAATTACGGTTGCCTGCATTCTCTTCGCCGGCTATCACCAACAATCGGTCCACGAGTTTCCTAACGTCGTCCACCCAAACGAATTCTTTGGGTAACGTGTTGTAGCGTTTGACGCCGCTGCCTGTTTTGACCTGGTTCCAAATCGGTGTGATGAGATTCCTGTACTTCTCGCCGCTGCTCGATTTCACCCTATTCTGCGAGGCGTCGTTGTTCTGGTACAAGGCATCCGTCATGATCAGAATTTCCTTGTAACTTTGGTAATCTTCGTCGGTGTAATCTTTCTGCTCCTTTTTGGCGACGAGTTCCCACAGTCCCACCGTACCCGGATACCTGTTCCAACTATCCTTGTCGCCTAAATTGACTTTAATGTCGTTGCCTTCGAAGGTCACCTTCGATTTCCCAATCTTCCACACCACACCGCCGCCTTCGCTGGTTTCCATGCTGGGATACAATCCGAACACTTCATCCTTGTCGAATTTCCCCGTGCTCAGGTAGTCTCGTGCCAAAGGTCCTAACTCGATTTTATCCGAAGACGACGTGCTGCCTATGGCTCGACGTCGTGCCGGTGCATCCTTCAGTTCGAACGGCGTCGAAGGAATGCTCGAAATGGGTGTGGGTACGGCGTAACTTTTAACTGCGAGCGGTACGAGTTCATTAATCAAATTTTTATTTTGTTCCGTGACACTTTTAATTTCTTTACCTAGACTGCTGATGGCATCGATCACGGGTTGATCCTGACGTTTCTTCTCTTCGTAGAATCCGCGATTCTCGGATTTCCAACCTTTGAAGCGTTTCGCGAGGTAATCGCGAAGCTTGAGATTTTCGTCTTCGATTTTTCGTTTCGTCATGACGTTATTTATATTCGTCGTTTCTCACAACGTTACAACGTTTAAAAAGTCGTTGATTTTGTTTCTGTATTTTCCATCGTTGGGTTTCCTCGTCATGTCGATCGTCGCGAATCCGAAATCGTCACCGTTCCAGCAAGTAGAGCAGCAGCGTTCCGAAAATTGATTGTAGTTCATGTCTCCGCCTACGTAGTCATCGTACGCGTGCTTGAGGTTGGTGTGATCTTGACGAAACAAACATATGAAATTAGCGTTGTCGCGCACTAACTGTTTTGGAATATTGGAAAACGTTTGAGCTAGGTAAAAACAATCCATTCCTTTGTGACGACCTTGCGTGAAAAAGTTGCGAATTTCATTTTGATTTTCCAGGATGGCGTCGTCGAACACAACAACTGAATTTTCACGACAATCGTCGAGTGGTTTTATTTCCGAGGCGAACGTTGCAATGTCCAGACCATCGTACACTTTCATCAGTTGCTGGTATTTGGATTGCTCCAAACTTTTCGAGAACACGTACAGGTGCCTGTTCTTCCAATCTAGCCAATTCGGTGCGAGGAGAAAATTGTCCACGAGCAGTGTCGTTTTCCCACACCCCGAAGGACCTACGATCAGACAGCGGATGCTGTCGGGAAGCAACTCACCGTTCTTTTTTTTTCTCGTTTGACTTTCCGGATCCGGTAGACGCTTCACCACGTTCCACGTACTCACAAGATCACTTCGTTCGCGTCGATCCAACTCTTTTCCGGAAGTCCCAGCCATTTGACAAACAGTTTGTCACCTTTCCTACGCAATACTTTCTCGATGAGGTACGTGTCGGGGTGTTTCGTTTTAGAGAGTTCCTCTTCGTAAAATCTTCCTTTCAAAATCTCGCCGCTACTATCTTTTATTATATACGTGTGTCGGTTTCCAGGTAGAACTCGAACCACCGTAAAAAGTTCTGTGCTCCAATTTTTTGTGAATCCCTTCTCGAAGGTGCGTTTGAATTTGCTGATCCTCACCTGGTCTCCAATTTTGTATTTAGCTTTTTTTGTCGTGGGTGTGTACTTTGGACAGTAAACAGTAGAAATTAAACGCTGCTCGTCAGACTTGGTAACGTCGGCTGGCTTCATGCCTATCGTTCTGTGTACCGTATCATTATAGGTGTCGACGAGTTCCGGCAGGATGTCGACCCATTTGTAATTTCCCCGAAGCGTGAATCGTTTCCACATGTGTGTTTTCAAGGTTCGATTGAATCTTTCCACGATGCTGGCTTTGATGTGACTGAAGGTCGAATAATATCGAATCTTGTGTTTTTGAATAAATTTTTGGAATACGGCGTTGTAAAATTCTTTACCGTTGTCCGTTTGCAGAAACCGTGGTCGTCTGCCACCGCTTTCGCGAAAAATTGTCTTGAATGCTTCCGTGACGCACGTTCCCGTTTTCGCCTTCAAAGGTAGAGCCCATGCGAATTTCGAAAACGTGTCTATGACGGTGAGAAGGTACTTGTTGCCCTTGTTCAATTTATGCACGTTTTTCAAATTGCCGCTACTCATCTCCACGAGGTCACTTTGCCAGAGGTCGTCGATGCCCTTGGTTACCACAGCCAAACGTTCGTAGTTACGGCGTGCAGGTTTATGCAATTCTTCGACGATGGCTTGCCTAGACATTTTTTTTTAGAGATTACGTTTCAAGAGAAGCACAAGCGTGATGGGATTCAAAGAGGGTGGCACTTCGCTCGTGTTTTGAATAATCAGCTTATCGCCGGCACTCACGTCGAAAACGGTGAGATATTCGTCTTCGTGTATTTCATATATGTTGCGCGTTTCGTTCCAACGTGCCAGAGGAATGTTTCCTGCTTTCTGGACACCACGATTCGATATTAAAGTCATGGTAGGAACGCTAGCTTTTCTACCGTGAGACCAGTACGAAAATTCGTTTATCTGAATCGTGCCATCGAGGAGAAACTTGTAGTACGGATGATAAGGATGCAACATGTACAGTTTGTTACCTTCGACGAACGTGGAGATTCTCTGTTGATTGGGTACGCTGTTGATTTCGATGGCTTGCAGAAAATGCAGTTTAGCGAATTTAGTGTCGACGCCGAGCAGATTACTGTGAACTTGTCCGAGTTTATTTTCGATGGGGAGCAAATGCTCGACTATGGTATCCGTTACGGTAGAAAACGACGGTTTGATTTTCACTTCCACGTTCAACTGCTTGTAGTTTTCGTTGAGTTCTTGCAACTTGGCACCGAAAGAGGCCAGCGTCGATTCCTGCGTGGATTCCAGCACTCCAACTTGATCTCTGATGTTGACGACGATGTTCTGAAGGTTCTCGACTTGATTCAATTTCGAGCTCTTCTCGGTAAGATCGTTCACGATGCTTCGCATCTCTGTAAACTGCGTGTGAAGATCGGCGACGCTCTGCGAAGTGGGCAGCGTCGACACCAGCGAGCTAATTTCGTCTCGAATCTGTTCCACGTTCGCCGTTTCCGTTTCTAGTCGTTTCAGCATTCGAGATATGTTTCTTTTCAAAGCGTGCAATTCTTTGGAGGTGGGGAGATTGGCCACTTTACTCTCGAGATCGCTCAATGAGCTTTTGATGTCGTTCGAATCGGATAGTGCCGTCACCGCCGTTTTCAATTTTTCCAAATCTTCGCTCGAAGGCACGCTCGTCCGTAACGATTCCAAGTCACCCTGTATGTTGTCCAGTACGTGATGAAAATGAGCGAGATTGGATTCGACGTTCAAATTTCTAAATATTCGATCTTCTGCTGAACCGTGCTTAACGTGTCTTGAATGCTCGTCAACGCTCTCGCTTCAGCGTGAATATTTTTAATTTCTTCGTTGATCAATTCCAAGGACGCCTGAAGCGTAGCGATGGTGGTTTGAATGTGTTCGAAATCTTGATAGGCCTCCAATTGAATTTTTATGTTCGCGACGCTTTTACCGATGACCTGCAGTTCGTCCGACGATGGTAGGTTCGTCATTGTATCTTCCAAAGTCTGCAACTTGGATTTAATTTCTTCCAACGTGCCGGTGAATTCTTCTTGTAATTTGGAAACAACGACATGCAAGCGTTCTGCGTCTATATCGTTCACCACGGTTTGAAGTTCGGAGAAATTCTTTTCTATTGCGGAAGTTCGTTCTTCGATTTCGAGTTTCAATTATTGCAAAATTTTCATTTTTCGATTGAAATTGCTGTAATTTGGCCAAATCATTTTGAAGCGAATCCACGCTCAACTGTATATTTTGAACGCTGTCGTAAGAAGGTACGTCGACATAATTTTTTATCAGCGTTTTCAGTTCGGAATCGATTTTCAGAATGGGGTCGAAACATTGCGTTTGGAGCGTAGCGATTTCCGACTCTAAACTTTTGTTTAAGGTTTCCTGCAAAGCGATCAAATCGGTCCTCAACTTCTTAACTTGAATGTCCAACATGAGAATCTCTTCTGCGTGGTCCACACGCTTGGTGTTGCCGAAAATGTCGTTAGGCATTTTTGGTTAACGGTTATTTATAATAGGATAGACGATTCGTAATTCTACGAAGAGAGGAATAAGTTTGTCGTAATCTCCGAGGAGTTCCATGTAAAGATAATCTCCTGCAGACACATCGTACGTAATGTTAGAAAGCATCTTGTCGTGCTTGATTCGAAAAATGTTCTTGCCGGTAGAAATTTTGATTTCGCCTGCGTTTTCCGGATTCACGGTGATTTGAAGTTTCCCGTCGATCGGAATTTCGTAGAAATGTAAATTGTTATTAAAAACATAAAACATCTTGCCCACATCGTCATTCAGTTTCGTCCAAATGCTGTTGAGGTGAATGATCAACAGACCGTTGAGTTTAGGTAACACGGAAGGTAAGACTTCATGATCTGGTATGGTTTCCATAATGATCTGTTTTTTGAAACCGAACAAATTCATAGGCATGCTGGTTATTTAAGAATACAGTCAAAGTTTTTTGTAATGACAGTCAATGTTTTTTTTTTTTTTTGTTTTGTTTTTATGAATCTTCTGTTGAAGATGGACATATGTTGCAGGTTTTGCTTTCTGCTAAGCGATAGTGCCCCCACGGCAATGTGTGAATACCACACTCGAGGACGCACCTCTTGTCGTCGTTGGGATCCAGCGCAATTTTTCTAACTTTGTTTGTGGTCAACACATGGTCGACGCTCTGGATGCGCTGTTCTTCTCTTAGAACCGACGACCTGGTCTTGAGGCAATCGACAAAGTCCTCGAATGCGAGATGCTCCCGAACCACCTGTCTGCCGACACCCTTGGCCTTCTTGGTAACGCTGCCCTCGGCTTTGATGGCATAGGCCTTGGCGCGAAGACCTGCAAACTCGAGAATTACATCACCGTCCTTCTCGTCTTTGAGTTTGCCAGGTACTTTTTTGTTTCGGGGCAGGATGCCGTACTGGTTCGTCTGGGGATAGCCCGAGGTGTCGAAGAGGTTAACCAAAGCTGGTACCGTGACTATATCCCTGTATGCATCGGCTGAGTGGACGTGGTACACCAAGCTGTCCGTGTCCGTGTAGAGAAGCGAGATGTTGTGGCTATAATGTGGATGTAATATGTCGTAGTACGTCTCGAACATGTGCAGCTTGCTCAGGTCTAATACTGAGGCACCAACATAAATTGGCTTGTCGAGCCTCACCTCACTCTTCCTCATATGCACCAAAGCAAGCTGCTCATTATAAATGGTCCTCGATTTAAATAATGGGTTTGCTACGAGCCTGCGACATTGTGCTTTCCTCGTTACCAATTTTATGTCCATGCGATTCCGTACATTCTCCATAGTTTTGCCAAACACCGCATTATTCATTAACTTGAAGAAATCGCGATCGAAATCAGAAGTGGCGACTGTGCGATGTTTGGTGTTGAGCTCGATGTATGGCTTCAACCATGGAGAATGCTCGAACATCAAAACTCGATGTACTGTGCGGACGGTAACCCCTTGCTTCATCAACCACCGGAGGTTTTGGTAATGCAGGACATAACGCTCTTTGGACTCGAAATCCATGACGAGCTTCTTCTGGTTGGAATCGGGTGGACACTTGAACTCGGGTGCAGGGGGGAGATCGCTGAACAAATCCTGCAGCTTCTCGGAGAACTCAAGGTCCACCTCGGCGAAGAACCCATGTTCCAAATCGTCGAAGTTTTCGACGTCGAAGTTGGAAGGGTCAGCCCACTCAAAGCCTCTAAAGGGGAGTGGCTGCATCATGGAGTGTCCGTAGAGGTTATTGACGTCCGTGTACATGATGTAGCTGGACGGTTGTGAGGGGTCGTAACCGGTGGCCATGTGGTGATTGTTGGTGTGCGAGTGTCGCTGCGACACCTGGACCATTCCACCCCGCACGGCACGTTCCACAAACAGCATCATGTTCACGTCCGAAAGAAGCTCCAGCTCGATCTTCGTCACCAGAAACATGGCTGACCACGCCAGTCCGGGGAGACTGTAGAAGTAGGCAGGGTCCAGCTGGTAGATGGTCTTCGCAGTCGCACGGAACGTCTGGAACACGTCGGCGAGGAGCGTCACATCAAGTCTGAGGTAGGCGTCGTGGTAGTCCCCGAGAGTTCGACAGCCCAGCTCGCGCCACATGGACTGGGCGTGGTGATATTCCTCGTCGGTGATGTTCGAGCCTCGCAGCTTGCTATAGAAGTTTGCTCGAGGAGGTAGCGACGTCTCTGCGAACTTGGAAGGGTCTGTGATGTATTCGTAGGGATAGACCCCCTTACGCTTGAAGAGACCGGCGTCCAAGTTCGGAAAGTTTGCGGAGGTAATGAGCATTTTCTCGTCGCTAAGCTTCCCTGCGAGAGCATCGAGGCTGGCCGGGAGGAACCTCAGGGAGTCGAGGAAGCGAAGCTCGACGGTAGAGTGTGATCCTGGGATTCGCACCCACTTGCTCAAGCTAATGTAACGCTCCTCGTTCTGCGCCAGGACGTTGATTCGCATGTCGTCGTACCCAAAGTGAGGCACCAGATGGTGGAAGTCGTATCCCGAGCCATTATGAAAAAACACAGGGATGAAGCGCGGGCCATGAGGTTGCATCCGTTGCACCATGGACCAACATACCTACCGTTAAAGTGATCATGGTGTTGGACTTTACGGTTGTTGGCGGTGTACTCCTTGACGCAGACAGGGCAAGCGATGGCCTCGTCGTGTCTACGTTGATCGTCGGGAGACAGTGGGAGCATAGACTTGGGGGCCAACAGTACCTTCTCTATCTCGCTGGCTTCCACAGCCATCCTCTCGAGGAAGTGTTTGGCTGCGTCGGGACCGCGATACACGTAGGGCTCGGGGGCGATGTGCTGGTCTCGTCGCACCACAACGTATGCATAACTCGAAGCCTCGTGGAGTTGGTAAGGGGTGGTGGAGGAAACTTCGGGATCTGGATCGCAAGTAGACAGGGGTTTGAGGAAGGCCTCGAAATCCGCGATGATGATAGCGGGATGTTCTACCATGGCACCGTGCATGTGGAAACGCTCCACGGTGCCAGGTTTGGGCAAGACTGCCACACCAGGCTCGTTGTTACTACAGTAGAACTTGTGGCGAGCGAGCTTCTCTGCAGCGATGTTGGGACCTCTGATGCTCTGATAATCCTGCTGTTCTCGATTATCAAAAGTTGACAAGCACCTGCAACAAACTTCTATGTGGTGTTCGTGTTTGCTTGTTTGGCTCGACACCAACCGGGAGAGGGAACGGATAAGAGTGTAGTGGTGATGGGTCTCGTCCTTGATGAGCAGAAGGTGAATTTCCTGCGCACCATCAACGTTTACGTTGCTCACGCGAATAGGGTACACCGCATTTTCGTCAGTGAGACCGTAAACGTTGATAGCCAACCGCGCACGAGCCTCGAACTTTCGAATGTCCGAAAGCGCCACCGGGTAGATGATCCCAGCCATCGCATCTTCCAGCTCTGCCTCGTAGGGTAGGTAGTGGTTAACTCGGTGTGGATTATTTTTTGGCTCAACTGGGTGCAACGCTGCAAGCACCGACCAGACGAAGCACTTGTTATCTTTATTTTGGATGTTCAGGACGGCCTTCTTTGCCACAATGGTAGGTGGTAAGGCGGCGTAGCTGGAGGCGGAGAGAGGCACGAACTTACAAAGTTTGACGCACAGTTCGTGAGGCTCGCCACACAGCGAACCCCCCGAGCCTTTAGCTTGATGTTCTTCTTGTTTTGCCACCAGCTCATCGGCAAACTGGTTGTAGATGACCTCGAGGTTGTCGACATCCGCCAGATGCAGCGTCTTCGCCTTGGTGTTGTGGCAGAAGCTGTAAATTTCATCGGACGGCTTCTTGTACTGGCAACGTAGCGATGCGTAGAATTTGGTGGAGTGCATTGCAAGCGCATCGCCGAGGATGGAAATGATTTTGGCTTGCACGTTCTCCAAAAAGCTACGCACGTCGCATGAGCCCTCCGAAGTGAGGACAAAGTCCTCTAACAACCGCTCGAAAGCAGTCTGGTTCGCTTTCGCCACAGGCTTGGCGCGTTTGGCGGATGGTGCATTGATGGAGGCTGCTTCTGCCTTCCTCTTGGTGGAGGTCGAAGGCTGGGCCCCAGATGTATTTTTGCTTAGACAATTAAGCTTATGCTCTTTGACATACGCAATTGTGAATTGTATATTGCATCCGGAACATAGTTCAGTGGCAGCCAAATGCTTGCCTGGCACGCAGGTGCGACAATGTCTTGCAAAATGTTTCATTGATTTGGGTTCCTTGCACACAGGACAATTTTTCATGGAGCGCATTTTTTTGGGGGGGTATGTTTATTTATATGTGATCTCTTGGTGGTAGAGTGTTTACAAAAAAAATGCCTTACGAGAAAAATTTTGTAGGATAATTCTAATTAGTGTTAGTTTGAGGGGTTTATTTATATATGGGTGGCGTTGTTTTCCTCAAATATGTAGAGGAAGCTCGCTTGTGTGATCTCCCGTTACATGTCCGCCTCCCGCCCCACTTCCCCTAGTTGTTATAAAATAGTGACGGAAGTGTGTACATGTTTCTTTTCTCCCCGTCTTTTTTTTTGGTTTATGAATAGAAGCAGGAAACTTGGTTCTGGCGGCATCAGTGATGGGTAATGTGAAAGTCTGTGACGGTCTAATGTTAATGCCCTCAAGCTTCTAGTTTTATTAGTCGAGGAGTAATATGTAGGTTAACAACGTGGACTAGTAGAAATCCGCTCTGTCAGCATGAAATTCCATCATTATTGTTAGCTTTTAAAACAACAGGAAGTACATCCGCCACTGTGAATAGCCAGAAATGCTGCCCCTCCCAGTCATCCATCTTTCTTACAATAGCGTATGTGTGTTGGCAACTCTCTCTAGTTGCAGTTTTTTTCTTTTTTTTTTAGTTAACTCGTAATCCCCGTCAAAAACAACAGTAACATCATAATATCATATTGCACAGAAGAGGGAGGACATCGCCCACCACCGTTGCCAGCCATAAATCTCTCTCTCTTTTCATCTTACAGCAACGTTGGCATCTCTATTTTTTTTAGTTGTAAGTAAATTGAGAACACACTCTAGTTAATAATGCTACATATTATACGCACACACGCACGCACATACTATATTACCATCCACCAATATCTCTCTCTCTCTTTTACGGCAGTACATATTTGTTGCCGGCTCTCCTTGTTTATAATATGTAGGTTGGCAAAAATTGCTTTATGCACTGTAAGGCAAGTCTCAAGCAAGATTGCCAGCTCCTTGCTTTAGGCTAGGTTAGACCAAGAAAAAAAAAGCTGTAGGTAGGCTGTTGGTTGTTTAACTTTTCCCTCTCTCTCTCTCTCTCTCTCTCCTCTCTCTTTTTTGTAAAAAGCCATGGCAAAAATACCAGTAGGTTGGCAACCTTGCTTTATGCACTGTAAGGCAAGTCTTAAGTAAACTTGCCAGCTCCTTGCTTTAGGCTAGGTTAGACCTGGTTAGGTTAGGTTGGGTTAGGTTAGGTTAGGTTAGAGTGGGTGTTGGCAGCTGTCGGTTGTTTAACTCTTCCCTCTCTCTCTCCTCTCTCTCTCTCTCCTCACTCTCTCTCCTCTCTCTCTCTCTCCTCACTCTCTCTCCTCTCTCTCTCCTCTCTCTTTTTTTTTTGTAAAAGGCTATGGCAAAAGTACCAGTAGGTTGGCAACTTTGCTTTATGCACTGTAAGGCAAGCCTCAAGCAAGATTGCCAGCTCCTTGCTTTATGCACTGTAACGCAAGTCTCAAGCAAGGTTGTCAGCTTCTTGCTTTAGGCTAGGTTAGACCCAAAAAAAACCTTGGTGATTTTTTCGAGTAAAATATTAGCAACACTGCGAGAAAATAGAGCTCATGCCTTACGAGAGAAATCCATTAAGGCGAGCCTCAAGCAAGATTGCCAGCTTCTTGTTTTAGGCTAGGTTAGACCCAAGAAAAACCTTGGTGATTTTTTCGAGTAAGCAGCTGGCAACACTGCCAGAAAATGGAGCTCGGTGCCTTACGAGAGAAATCCATTAAGGCGAGCTCCACCGAGCTCCACTTTCGGTTCCAGAACTCTCTAAACTGGACTACTAGTTATCTTGGATACGGTGAGACTTAGGAAAAATCTGTTTGCGGATTCGTCATGTACGCCTATATGTAAGTAAAATATGAATAGAACCTATGCTCGGAAATCCAAAATGGCGACCGGAAGTGGGGTTATCTTTGAAACGGTAAGACTTAGAAAAAATCTGTTTGCGGATTCGTCACATACGCCTATATGTAAGTAAAATATGAATAGAACCTATGTTCGGAAATCCAAAATGGCGACCGGAAGTGGGGTTATCTTGGAAACGGTAAGACTTAGGAAAAATCTGTTTGGTGATTCATCAGGTACACCTATACGTGAGAAAAAGTATGAATAGAAGCTATAATCGGAAATCCAAAATGGCGACCGGAAGTGGGGTTATCTTGGAAACGGTAAGACTTAGGAAAAATCTGTTTGCGGATTCATCACGTACGCCTATATGTGAGAAAAAGTATAAATAGAACCTACGCTCGGAAATCCAAAATAGCGACCGGAAGTGGGGTTAGGGGGCCAGGAATCTTAAAAAAAATATTATTTGTTTGTTTGTTTGCATCACAATATAGGCGTGCACGCGCGTGTGTGTGGCACATCGTTCCCGAGAGAGAGGTTTACAAAGATCACGATATACAAACATTTGACCGGGGCTTGGAAAATTACGATAAGATGCATTCATCCTTCAAGAATAAAAAACTGCATTATTTACTCATCACGTTGTGTCAGCGCAATAAATGAGGCGCTGAACATAGAGAGAAAATAAGAGTTTTTGAGGTTTGGTGAACCTCAATTAATAAAAATAAGTTTTTGAGGTTTTGGTAAGCTCCAAAAAATCAAAGTGAGTTTTTGATGTTTTGGTGCTGTTTTCTACGCTGTGAAACATCGTTAGCGCAATAAATAAGGCGCGGAACGTGGAGAGAAAGTGAGTTTTTGAGGTTTGGCGAGCCCCACCGAGCCCCACCGAGCCCCATTTTCTGTTGCAGAACCGGCCAACCTGCACTACTTACATTGTGTAATCGACCATCGGCTTCTTGTAAAGAGTGGTAGTGCTTGGGCCTCTGGGATGGCGAAAGTTGTGTTTGCAGCTGCACCTCTTGTGGGAAGAAGAAGGATCAAGAGACCATAGCGAAACCATCTTGGCACTTTTCTCGGGGTGATGATCCAGTTATTGTGCGAAAATGTTAGCCCGTGGAAGATGTTCTCCGAAGAACTGCTGTTTCACCTCTCTTGGAAGTCCAAGGAACGTAATTTCAAATCCAAGCCTGTGCGATCGTTATTAGTGTCTCCTTATCAAATTCATCACATCATCAATCATTCTACCGGCCTCCATTGTGGAGTGGTTAGCACAGAACGCTACTACACCAGGATTCAGGATTCGAATCCAGGTCTGAGCACGGGTGTTCTTGTGCACATCATCACTTATTCTTGGATTATTCAAAAGTTGGAGAAAAGCTACATAATTCAAATAATCTTCATTTCAATCTTTACGATTTGCCAAAAGTGACTGAAAATATAATTAACATGAACCGAATCAATGAAATCGGTTATATCATATCTGTTCATCACCTGTTACGAACGGACGTCAAGGCAAGTTTCAACACGGACAGTCAATGATGAATCAAATTAAGAGAAATCAAAAGGAAATACGTAGTTAGCATCTAATCCACATAGGTTGACTTCGTTTCAGCTCGAAACACCTTGGGAATAGCATGGCGAGAATCAAAACTCGTCCTGTGCCAAAATCGTTTTGATGGCAGAAATCAGTTACCGTTGCGAAATCCATTTTATTTGTTTAATACACTACACAAAGTTCCATCTTTGCAACATTAGTTTCTGTCTCCTATCGGTGAGCAGTCTGGAAATTTGGGAAATTCGAAATGACAGTAATAAATCAAAATCAAAAAATCAGACTTAGTTCAGGAACTACGTTTTACTTTTCCCTTCAAAAACGTTTTTCTTCTCGTATATTATCTAAGAAACTAAAAAAAAAAGTTAAAATATTCAAAACAGTAATTTTGCCTGTTTCATTATATAGATGTAAAACTACATTACATTAGAAAAGGAATATATAGTAAAAGTATTTGAAAACAAAATCCTTTGGAAAGTACTTGCAAGTAAGAAGGAAGAGGAAACATGTGAATAGCGAATATCACGTAATTTAGAACTGTACAATTTGTATTCATGTCCAAATAATATTAGAATAATTAAATAAAGGGCAAGTTGACATTAAATATGAGAGAAACGAAGAGTTTACATGATTCGTATTGGGAAACCTGACGGTAAAAGACCTGTAAGGAGGCAAAGACAAAAAAGGAGGGATAATTTTTAGATAGACCTCTAGGAAATCGCTAAGGATGGAAAAAAATGGATTTATTTTGTTGCTGCAGCCATAAAATTTTTAGTTCAAGAAAGCTAGAGAGTTAGTTAGTTAGATAATAATTTAATGAAACTAGTGACATACATTCTTAACGAAATACGTGTGTGGGTGTGTTTATTGATGTACACTCATTTACACAACAATGACAGCAAACTTGATGATTACCTGCACTGATGATGATGATAATAATAATGTAAATAACAATAAATACTAGAGTAAGTTCAGTATACTTCATTATTATTATTATCATTAGTAGCAGTAATGATTGTCGCAGTAGTAGAATGACACTCTTGCCTATTCATTAGTGGGCCTCCCCGATGGTGCAGTGGTAGCGTCGCCGCCTTGTAATCAAGGTGTCCCGGGTTCGATACCCGGTGGAGGCACAAGTGGTTCAGATCCCACTTTAAACTGTAGGTCCAGTTCCGATTAGCCTTACTGTGCATAAAGTGGACTTAAAACACCAACTCAACTCAACTCAACTATTCATTAGTATTTAGATTTCCAGCTATTGGCTGAAATGACTTTAAGCACTGACTTTCATCACGTTGGAGCAGATTTTATGTCTACAGTCCACCTTATTTTCTTGTTCTGTGAGAAGATAGGCAGCATGTTAGAGAATGACTTCTTCCATTACGTCTCCTGTCTAAGTTCACTATATACATACACATCGTCATTGGTGCTACAACAACATTAATTTTTTTTCATTTGAGGATCTCTCCTCTAACAACTACTCTTCCACACAACCTGCAACACTGTCCTAAATTTCCTCTCTAATAAGCTCCCCATTTCTACTTTCTGCATGGTTTGGTGCTATATTCACAATGGCGTGGCATCATATTGCCGGACCCTGGGTGATATACGTTCTTTAAATTTTCGACATTAATTTGAATCAACACAATTGTATTATGCAGGCATACGTTATAAAGTATTCTCAAATTTAAATTAAAATAATAAATACTCTAATTAAAGTTATATTTAATAATCTCACTCACTCTAGACATGCCTGTCTCTGCTTTGCCTTTAACAGATTTTGCTCGCGGATTATGAAGGTGTTAAAATGCTCTAAAACTGCAAAGCTTTATTTGAGGCACGTTGCTGCTCTTTCGTTATCACAATGAGATCCTCCGTGGACTATTAAAGTCATATCAATACAAGAAGTAAAAAAATAAAGGAGGGAACCCCCGAAAAATACCTTCGTCCGCCTGCATACATTCGGAGGTATGTGCTATTGTTCCGGTGCCTTAAATTATAAGAAAAGTCAGTGACACGATATATTTACCGGATTCCCCCATTTATCTTTGTTCTTCATTTTATATTTGTATTTTTTTCACATATAGGTATGATTTAGTATCATACCAATAAATAGATCACTGATTATTCGCAGACCAGATAATAGTTGGTTTCCATATAATAGTGTAATTATGGTTAAAATGTTATTGTGTTAGATCTACAAATGTTGAAGTTAGGATCTTATATTTAGAGAAAAGGGTTAGTAGTATTCGTAAGGTTAATACTAGTTAATACACACAAACACACACACACACACACACGCACACACACACACACACACCCACCCACACACACACACACACACACACACACACAATCATTTTGTGGTTATTATACGCGTCGCAGATGTTGATTTTTTGATAACATTGATTTATGTCTTGACTGAATTGAGAGTATCCGTTTATCATTATCCATGTACCAGTTGTGTGAGAGAATTGTGCACACCTAATGTGTGCGTCGCACCATTGTGAGAGCTTGGTGGTGGTGATACTTCTATTTAGATTTATAACAGCATCGTGAAGGTTATTTCTACTTTGGATAGCAGTTCCGTTGATGGGCTTGGATGGTATCTCATTGTTTCGCATCTAGGGTTCCTGGATAGACACTGTGTCAATTTTTATCTCTAAGTAAGTATTGAAGTTCTCTCGTTGCGTGTTTAATTCTGTTAGTGTTTTTTTCTGTTCAACGCGTATGAAAATTTGATTTATGGGATGATTTAGGGGTGCCTTATGTGCCTGTGACATTCAGGACACTCCTTGTTTCCCAAGTACGCCACTCTACCATTATCGAGTACAAAGTCTTCAGAAACATCATGTATTTTGAGGAATTCGCTTCATCCTTCCAATGTATTTTCCGTTAGCATTCTAACTTAGTTAATCTTTGTAAGGAGATTTACTGTTCTCAAAATGATTCGATCAACCGCCTCATGGAACTGGAAACGTTATTCTCTTTCCATTTTGTGTATATATCCTGTTAGGAGGCGGAGCGCAGTTATCAGGGTATCTTTTTCTTATAGTCTTGAAAATTTCAGATTCCGTTCTAAATTTTGATGCAGGAGATAGGGATCCCGGTAAAATGGAGTTTCTTCTGTTAAGGATTCGGCTTCCTACTCAGGTTCCGACTCGGTGCTAAAATCGAGGAATCTTTGTTGGGGTATGGATATTTTTTTTTTGGTTTGTTACAATGTTCTTCAATTTCTGATGAAGAGTGACTTGGTGGTTGATATATTACTGGAGAGTTAAAATAATATTTGTAAAAAGAGCAGTTTAAGGATGATTGTTCTCGCTTCAAGGATAGTTAGTTTATTTGCTCTGGTAAAAATACATTTTTCATTTTAGCTGAGGAAACAGATGGCTCTGAAGGTGAATAAAAATAAACGAGAAGGATCTCTTCAGGATTTAAGGAAGCACGGAGAGTCATTTAATTTTTATTGCGATAAGCAGGTGATCTACTTGGTGGTTTTCTCCTTCTTGCAGTTTTTATTTGTGTAATATTCATAATCGGTTCCCTCAATGTAGGAAGTATAGTCCAGTGTTGTAAATATATTCCACTATATCTTTAATAAGTGAACCGGTAAAAGAAACATTCGTAGAATATATGAAATCCACAGGCCAATCATGACGTTGAAAATTTTGTAGGTGAGCCAGAATCCACCATGCCTGCAGAGATAGCAACTATTATTGTATTAGCAAATTAATCTATGATATACAGCGAAAAGTTACGAACGTGAGGACAGTATCTATTTAACTGAACCTGGACATTGTAAATATCTGGAATCAGCTAATTTCACTTTTATTAATATAATATTTTTGACTTTGTTACTCATTAATTGTATGAGTTCATTTCCAATTTCAGAACTTGAATACTACGTGATCGTCTAAAATGTTATTGTAGTATTTGGTCATATTTCTAAAGCAATTTAACCAAATCTATGATCTTTCTGAAAACCCTAAAATCAGGTCTACCACCAGATATATTTAAAATAATAAATAGTTGATGTATTAATTCAAATGGAAACGTTTAACCAGGATTTACAGCCGACTAAGAACATAATGGTTTAGTTATTTTCAACAAAAATTAGCCCCTTCTATGTAATTTTCACAGTCATTTTTGTTACAACTCGAGGTTTCTTAAGATTTGAGACCCATGTAGGTCACCAACTTTGCCCACCCATTGCTACGTTTCTACTCATCCATATTTAGTTTATTATATTGATGTACACTCTGGAGCAAAAATATGTATTTACAAGAACTAACCATGCGAATTATAGCTTCACGTATGTTAATTGAAAGAACACTGAGTTTATGTAGAATATCATTTCCGTTAAACTTTGAATTGTAGTAATGTGTCTATGATACTATGCTTTCATGCATTACCTAACCTACCCTAACCTAACATACATGTAATATAGCTACGGATCTCATTGGTTCACATTTTCAAATATAGTACAGTTATTTGGTAAGAGCCATGTATGCCATAACGTTTGGAAATTTATTAATCACTGGTATTAAAAAATATATTTTTCTACCAAAATTTAGTTTCCACTACCTTCAAAAGTTTTTGCATATGGCACAGGCTTGTGATATCTTGCATGAAGTGGTTATTCTAGACCATTTCAAGGGTGTCAGTTCACTCCTATAAGTGACTTTAAAAAAATCGAAAGCTGAAAAATTCCTGTTATTTGGAATCTATAAATCAAACGATGATGAAACGAAACGACATCATCTTGCAAAAAGCCCGAATTAAAAAGTCATGAGGAAATGAAATCACAAATGCAAATTGGTGTATCGATAAATATATATATATGCAGTCTTTAAAAATATAAAAATATTCCCTTGCAAAAATATGGTAGTGCAAAAACCCAACCATTTGATACGTTAATTTCTGGGAAACTATTTCAAGTCAAAATACGTAATGTATATTATTTCAATTGCTAGTGAAACGTAATATTTAATACATCGATCTATGTACCCCTCTGTCTTTCTGAAGGCAAATTCGCCGGACCGTTTGGTCGAGTAGTTAGCACATCTCGCTGCGACGCCAAGGGTCCCGGGTTCGAATCCGTTAGGGCTTGGTTGTTTGTGAATGTCAATTTCATCAATTTCATCATTTCATCACTCATCCCCATCTTCGCAAATTAGTCAAGAGGCACAAAACGCGAAGTAAAAAAACTAAATCAATCAATCAATCAAATCAAGGCAAAGTCAAAATTGACACAACAATCTGTCACAAAATATAAGCAGAAAAATATATATATCGATAAAGTAATTATATCAGTGAAACATTTGCTATATCTCTCTGGCTCCTCAGAACACAGTACTGCTGTTCGGTGGACGAGCGCGGAATGCTGTCGACATTGGATCAGTTCCCTTGTTTCAGACCAGGCCTGAACATGGGTGTAATTTGTTAGTGTCCCTTTATCAATTTCGTCTAATCTCATCTTTATCGTCATGACTTTCCAAACGTGTCTTAAAAGCAACTGAAAATATGAAGAATACAAGATCAAACAGAAAGCAAGGTAGTTAGATGAAATTTTGTGCAATGAATTCAAAATGAATCATTCGAATATTAATTAAATATGATATTAATTATTATCATTACTAGTTCATTAATAATCTATGAACAGTACACCCAGAGATATGCTGGTACCGGTGTACATAGAATATTTTTTTCTGAGAAGGCTGGATTTTTAAAAGTGGATGTTATATAGCTGTATTTTTAAGAAGTGGCATGAAACACCAAAAATGTATTGAAATTTCCTTTTTGATCTTTGATTTAAAGCTTGTTCAAGGAAAAATGTCAATTTGGATTTGTTCACCACTTCGCCTTTTCCAGAGTTCTTCACTGCTTTTATTCAAAATTTGTGGTTTTCCCAAAATTTGGGGAGGGGCTCTAGACCCATCAGCTACCCATTCTTCGTGTACGTCAGCGCATGCTGGTTTACGTTTACTTTTTAAATGCAAACCCAAAGTGTTATTTCTGGCTCTTGATTCTCCTTTTAAGGGCTATTTTTTTTTTTTTAAAAAAAAATTCATCTTCACAAACGCATCTTATTCTTCGTACAAGCTCTTACTTTTCTTTCTCTTCTTACAAACAATACTTAGGTTCCTGCTATTCCTTTGATAATTTTAATTCTGTCTGTATGTGCTTGTTTATGTGTAATTCACAATTGCAGAATATATTCTAATCCATCATAACTTTCACCATTACAGCGAACGAGATTTAAGTACTAGCAAGAACATGGAAATCAGTTATCTGGATGGCTTATACAAAACAATTGCTCTAGACGCAAGGGGATCTCTAAGATTTACACTCAATCGGGAAACCGGTGTAAGTAATAAAGTATATAAGTGTTGTCATATATTGTGAAACTTTGTATAGTATGTAGGACATACTATAAACTCAAGAGCGTTTACCTCCCCCTTTCTGAATTTTTGTAAACTACTTTGTAAAATTTATTTACAGTGACGAGTGAAAATGTAGACTACAGATATTATTTTGTTCAGCACTTGATAAAGCTTAAATTCACAGAATGCAAAGAACATATAGGCGTAATATCATATCATCTGATTTAAGAGTCGGAGTCAATGTAGCAGGATCTAACTAGAATATTTTCTCTCGGCTTAATCTATGAGTGAAAAGCTATTGAAAATATACTGTAAGTAATTAAACGATATTTCAAAATTTTCTGTGGCCTATATTAACTTAATGATTACACACACACATATAATGTAGTTTCATATAATATTATTAAATCTCTGAAAATGGGCTTGGTTTATGAAGCCCGCCCTGATAAACTATGAGCGCCTTCTTTCCGGCAATCAATTCTTGATACGGGCCTGCAGATGCGCAACCACCAATTTTGGTTTGGGTGGCGCAAGTACCTCGATAAACAAGCCAACTACAACAACAATAACAATAAAAGAAATTAAGTAGAATCAAACGAATTATTACCCTCATAAATCATGTAAATGGGTGTTTAAGTCGGTTTCTAACGCATTTATGTTGAAACAAAGGATTTTAAAAATGTTTTAAACACGTAATTTTTACATTATCTAATAATGGAAAACAAACGCACAAACTATTTTTGATAGAAAGAAAGTGCATGATAAATGCATTCCGAATGTACACTTCTACAAAAGTTACTTGAGCGTCCTGAAAGTTTTCTAAGTCCCTAAATCGTTAATTTGGCTACATAGCTCTTGAGAGCGAGCAGAGAGTAGCCAAATTTACTGCAAGTCCCTCTACTAGGCGAGAATCCCTCTGGTGCAAGATTTACATTCTTGTTTACAAGATGAAGTCAGAAACTATATTCGCCCAAAATATTAATAGAGAACAAAATGGACAACTCAAGTGCGAGGAATAAATTAAGATAACACTTTCGATTCGGCATGTTAAAGTAGGAATCAGAGAAACTGTTGTGAGGTTGGAAACATTACACTTGCTCGTGGTACACCTGGAGGAATTCGCTGTCAAGTTTGAACACAAAAGGACGTAATTACGAATAGTTTATGTAAATAAAATATAACAACACCTTGCAAAGTACTATGTAATGAGCAAAAAATAAAGAATCTTGCAATTTGCAGCGAAAATGTGTTCATCACATAGATAAGTGGTAGCTTGAGCAATCATCAACATGTTTCAAGGCATTATATACAAGCAATGTTGTAGAGTATTGGTAAAGTATTCTCCACAGAAACAATTCTTTCCTAAGAATGAAGGGTCGCGGGTTCAAATCTAAAGCTCTCCAATATTTTCTTTCGTTATTTTTCCTTTCTTGTAAGTATGCCATCAGAAACATTGAGCATGAAAATTAAGTTGAATAATATTGTTTCATAATCGCAAGAAATAATTTGGTGTTGACATCGACGAATGCTTCCTGAAGCTCAATGTATTTGTTGTTGCTTTCTCGCAATAACATTATGAATTTGGATCTAAATTTTTGTCGTATTCGAGAAGATTGTATTTGGTCAAACAAGGAATGTGCTGACTATAATTCGAAATTTGATTAAGAATGATCTTCTGTTCTGAGCGTACAAAACAATGCTAAACAAAATATCAATCCGTTTGCCTTTAGCTAACGGAATATCTATACGAGAACTTGTTAAATTAACAGATATGCTGTAGGATTGTCATTGTTTGATCATTTCGTTCAGTACTTGTGGCATCTGTGGTGTAGTGGTAACGTGCTCGACTTGTGTGACAGGGGTAGTAAGATCGATATCTAACCATGGCTGAAACTTTTTCATAAAGCGAAAAGCGGTTCACGAAATATTTCTTCAGATTCGTGGAAATGACTTTGATTTCTTCCAAGACTTGGACAGCTTAAATTCCAGACAGCTTTCTAAATTGAAGCAGACAATAAGATACCACGTGACAGACGCAGAAATCAGATAGGAAGCATAGATTAGTCATCGCTAGGATTGGGAAGTTGATGACAAGTAGAATAACCTAAAAATGATTTCTTTAATATGGACTGAAATACATTTCGCTCTGAAAATGAAAGCTTGATTATTTTAAGTAAATGAATAGAGAGTCGTTGACTAATTCGCTGTTTGGTGGTTTTAACAACTAAACTACTGAAGAAAAGGGATAAAATCAGAAAAGTGCTAATTTATTTATTTATTTGAAAAGTCCTGAATACAGAAAAATCCATTTTACATCAGGATATCAACCGGAAAAGAAATAAACAAAATAATAAGATGGACAATACACACACATATACATATATAACAAGAATAATAACAACTAGGGCAAAAATAATATTATTTATACTTCAGCTGCTTTATGCACGCCTTTCTGTAAGTCTGTTTTGATAAATGGAAGCCCGGAACGTCTTTTAATGAGTTGTAAATGGTTTGTAGCCTGTAGAGAAGTGATCTTTGTTCTAAGTATAGCCTTGAAGATTTAATGTAAAAGAAGTTGTTGCATTTACTGTTGGGACGTGGGATTCTGATATTAAGAAGTGGCAAAAGTTCGCTGGTGAAAACTTGTCCATTAATGATTCTGAAGAGTAGTGTTAAATCTGAGAGTTGCCGGCGAAGAGAAAGGTCATGAATTTGTAGAGTGGATAGAATTTCTTGTTTGGAGAATTTTCCAAGGGTTGGGCATCTGTGTTTAAATATTCTGACGAAGAAACTTACTACTTTGTTTGTTTTCTTTAAATTGCTTTCACATGCCATTGACCAAATACAGGAGCCATATTCAAGAATTGGAACAACACACATTGAAAAGTAGGTTTTGAGGGCAGACACGTGTGTTATGTCTGTAAATCTGTAAATTAGTCCAAGTGTTTTCATCGCTTTCGAAGTTATGTAGTCTATGTGATGGTTGAAAGTCAGTTTGCTATCAAAAATGACACCAAGATCCTTTTGCTGTCCTACGAACGGAATAACCTGGTTGCATAACTTGTAGGATGGCGCTGTGCTATTGGATTTTAGAGTAAACCTCATGACAAGAGATTTATCCGGTTTTAATTTGAGATTCCAGTCTTGACACCAGCGTCCAATGTGTTTGAGATTGTCTTGGATATAGCATGTGTCCTGAAGAGAGGTAATGTTTCGGAATAATTTGGAGTCATCAGCATACAATAATACTGAACATTCGGAAGAAATATATTCGTGAATGTCATCCATGAAGAGAGAGAAACACAGGGGCCCCAGAGAACTTCCTTGGGGCACACCGGAAACTACAGAGAGCCACGACGAAGAGCAGCCAGATACGATAACCTTTTGCTTTCTATTGTGAAGTAAGATGAAAGTAGTTTAAGAAGAGCTCCGTGAATATTCAATATCTATTTGATAATTTGTGGATGAGTTGCGTGTGAGAGATAGAGTCAAAGGCTTTGGAAAAGTCTAAGTATACGACATCCATGTCTTGCTTGGCATTCAGGCAGTTAACTGCTTTGGTAAGCAAGCAAGCAAGGTTTGTGTCACAGGAAGCATGAGGGAGAAAACCGTGTTGAGTGGGAGAGAGAAACGGAGAAACATGTGCAAGGATACAATTAGAAATGATTTTTTCGGCTAGCAGTGCAAGTGCAGGAAGTAAGGAAATCGGCCAATACGAAGTGACATGAGTTTTGTTTCCGTGTTTGAGGATAGGGACTATTTGCTTGCTTCCATGTACAAGGAAACACACCTTCGGAGAAGCATTTATTAAAGATTGTGCTTATTGGTTTGGATAAAATATGGGCTAAATGTTTCAGAAATATCGCAGGAATATCATTAGGAGTGGTAGCTTTGGAACTTGAAACAGTTACTAATAATTCTTGAACTTCATTGCAGTTGGTTGAGATTTGAAAGAGTGTGTAAGGAATAATGGACCTGACTTCCGGTAGTGTGGTAGCAGCGTTCTTTGTAAAGTTACTTTGAAAGTACGAGTTAAAAAGTGATGAACGCTCATCCTTTGTAGCAGACTTACCGTTCCAGGAGACTTGAAAGAGAATACGGTCATGTTGCCGGCGTGAGTTAATTAGCGTCCAGAATGTTTTAGGGTTTTTAGCAGCACTTTCTGTTACACTTTGAATATAATTATTATAGTCCCTTTGAATTAAGTTTTTGCTATGATTCCTTAAGTAAGTAAAAGTGTTCAGTGTATGAACGTTCGGAATTTGTTTCCACAGGATCCACGCATTCTTTTTGTTCTTCAGCATAAGTTTAGTCTCTTCAGTATACCACACAGGGAATCGGGATGTTCTTGTTTTCCTTAGGGGCACGTGATCTTTAATTACAGCCTGCACACAGTCCACGAGGAAATCCACTGCTTCTTCCGTGGGGAGGGGGCCCATCATTGTCCAAGGAATGACGCTGGTGAAATGGGAAAGTTGCTCCCAGTTGTAGACTGGTCTGGAGGAGGGAGGGGGCCTGGGGGCTTTTCCAGGGACTTGGAATTCGGCATGCACGGGGGGTGTGGTCCGAGGCGATGAATCGCTCACCGGGAGTTGCCTTGACCTTTGTGTGCGAGGACAGCAACAGGTCGAGAGTTTCCGTGCGTCTTGTGGGAAAATCTACAAATTGTTGAAGTCGGATCGCCTTGATGTAATGGTCGAAAACCACCTATCATCATTGTCTCTGCAGAGGCCAGAGTTCGATGACCATTTTATATGAAGGTTAAAATCACCCATAAGAATGATGTCAGTTTCCTCCATAGCATTTAGCACAGAGTCCAATAATGTTGACAAGGTTGCAGTCCCAGATTTAGGGGCTCTATAAAAACAACCGATTAAAAGTTTATTTGAGCCTATATTTACTTGAGTCCATATTAACTCGCATGACGTTTCGAGGTCCAGGCGTCTGATGCAGGGCCACTTGTTGTTTACGAGTAATATAACTCCGCCTCCACGTGAACCTCTATCGTTACGGAATACCTGAAATTCCGTCAGGGGTATTTAATTATAGGCTATCATTTCATTGAACCACACTTCACTGAAACCAAACACATCGTACTCGTTAAACTCGCTACAGAACATTTGTAGAGTTGATAGCATTTTTGATAGGCTTTGCACATTTTGATAGTATATTTTCACACCAGACTCATCACGGGAAGCCACCTGGGGACCAGGGTTGACATGAATGTCGCCTGCTAGCAGAAGGGTGAACGCAGCCACGAAGAGGCCGTGCTGGGCCGAACCACGTGGCTGGCGGGAAGCGTTGTTCTTGCGGCTTCTGGAAACTGCCCACACGAAGCTCCGATCCGAACCCATGGCCGAGAAAGAAAATCGCCTGTAACTAAAAGACCAGTCCTCCACACACTTGCAGTTATCCGGCATTTCATGTCTCGCAATACTACGAATCCACGTCACAAATAACACAAACACAATAGCACACAAACAACACGAAAACAGTTGAAATTTCGGAGCACTAAGTGCTTCAAGCTTACATAACATACACTGCAACATTTTGCATAAATCATTCACCTCCTTTGAGAATGGATCTTTAACGATACAGTAGACGGCCAGCAACTGAAAGTGCATTTTTGTATGACGTAAATAAGATTATATCTTCTTTAATACTGTGACTAATTTTATTTTAAAAGCACAGATTAAAGCGATAACAGAGGTTTGCAAGGGAATCTTAAAATAGGGTTCACACAACGTATCTTAAGTTTGGAGTAGGAAAAATAAATGTATCACAATTAATTATTTAATACATTGCCAAACTTCAAATTAATGATTGTTGTCCTTTTTTATTAATCATATATTCGTTTAATGACGAACTTGCTAAAGGACATGTCAGGAAATTTAAATCTACAAGTTATGCTAGCATGTGCACTTAAAATTCACGAAACAAGAAGGAAGGAGAAAAAAGGGCCTTCAAATGAAGTAAAATGTAACAAGAAAGTCAAACTACTCAAAGTTACCTAAAAACCAAAATAGGCCGACAAACGCAAATAAATAATATTTTCTGGTTTTAGCTGCAGCAATCGGATTGATATTCTGTTTAGAATTGTTTTAAAAGCTCAGAAAACAAGATGATTTTTCATCAATTTCCGAACCACAGGCAGCACATACCTTGCTTGACCAAATACAACAACAATTTAGGTATTTTTCGATACAAATTGATGAATGTTAGTGCCAGAAAGTAGAAACAAATCCATTGAGCTGCTGGAAGCATTCGTCGATTTAAACACCGTATATATTTTGAGAACATTATGAAACAAAATTATTCAACTTAATTACTAAATTCCATGCTCAATGTATCTGATGGCATACTTACAAAAAAGTAAAAATAACGAAAGAAAAACATTGGAGAGCTTTAGATTTGAACCCGCGACCCTTAATACTTAGGACAAAAATATATATTTGTGAGGCAAATACTTTACCAATACTCCACAACATCACTTGTATTAAATGCTTTGAAACGTGCTGATGATTGCTCAATATACCCCTTTTCTATGCGACGAACAGATTCTCTAATTTTTGCTAATTGCACAGAACTTTCCAAGGTGTTGTTATATTTCATTTGCATAAATTATTCGTAATTATGTCCTTTTGTGTTCAAACTTGACAACGATTGATTCCGGTTGTACCACGAACGAGTGCAGTGTTACCAAACTAAAAAAGGTTTCTCTGATTCCAATCAATTTTAACATGCTGAATCGCAAGTATTCTCTGAAATTATTCTTCATACCTCAGTTTTCCGCATTGCTCTCTATTAATATGTTGAGCAATTATAGTCTCTGATTTCATATTATTAAAATGAATGTAAACTTTCACCACAGGTTTCTCCCTAGTAGGAAGACCTGCTATAAAGTTGGCTAAACTCTCCTCTTTCTAAAGAGCTATGTAGCCAAATTAAAGATTTCTGGACTTGAAAATTTTCATGGCGGTCAAGTAATTTTTGGAGAAGTGTAAATTTGGCATGTAAAGTTTTCATAAACACTATTTTCTTTTCACGAGAGACGTAAATAGAAAAATAACTTTGCAACATGTTAACACTAAATTGGGTACGTATTCAAAGTTCATTTAATGCGTAAATATTATTTAAATAAAATATATAATAAATTCACCAGTCTCATGACAAACCATTGTCGATAGCAAATAATATCACGGGCCGCCATGGCATACTCTGTTTTCAAACATTTTCTATTTAGATCGTTCGGCACCAAGGGCCGACTACCGCTACCCCTAGCTACGGCATTGAACTTGATGAGACTGTATAATATATAGTAGTGTGTTTGGTACTATTACTGGCTCGATAAATGATGAGCCCCCCTCAGGCAGATTTGGCTACACTTAAAACTAGCTCAAGATGTGCATATGAGCTTATTGCTCAAGTGTGGTACTCTGTCTAATCCAAGATTTTTGTAAAAATGCCCTCGGGAATTTCCCGTGAAATGATGAGCCCCCTCAGATTGATTTGCCTACACTTACAAAATCTGTGAGATTGTTGTCCATAAGCTTGTCAAAAATATGCCCCTCTTGATATTTTTTTAGGCCACACTTAAAACTAAGCCAAAGATGGTCATAAAACCCACACCCACCCACATACACCCACACCCACCCACACCCACCCACACCCACCCACATACACCCACACCCACCCACACCCACCCACATACACCCACACCCACCCACATACACCCACACCCACCCACACCCACCCACGCCCACCCACATACACCCACATACACCCACATACACCCACACCCACCCACACCCACGCACATACACCCACCCATACGTGTAAACGTGGTCTTATAAGGCCCGAGTGAGGGTACATATGTTGTTGGAACCACTATAATTTGATAAATTAGCATAATCAAATTCATTTTAAAATGTCGAGACCATGCATGTGATTACAAATACCACCGTGGTTTTTGAAAATTATCATTTATGCAGTTTTCCTCACGAAAAAATGGTTACTATTCTTGTTGGAACCTGGTACCAATATCACCTGTCTGATTTACGTGTTGTAATTTTTAATACAATTGCATCCGTTGTGGGTACCATTCAATATTGCAAAACCCGTCCAACCAATCACAATTCTTGTAGGTCACATGATTTCTTCATGTGTGTAAGCAGCTACGTGCCATACCGAATTGGGCAATAGTTGTGAAACACGCTTTACGGCGTCAATTGAGAGTGCGTAGCTTGCATGTATCTGTCGGCGCAGAGCATTCGGAAGGGGAGGGGGAAAGCAAGAGTTCCTCTCGCGGCGGAGTAAGGAAAGGATTGACTGCGGCGCAGTCAGTGGCGTACTTAAGGAGTTTCTGCCCCACTCTGGAATTGAGAAAATAATTACATTTACCCTAATCGCTGAATCTAATTTTTACTTTGCATACTTTTTTGTGTTGTTTGAAGATTTCAGAAATCAAAGCAGGCTTGTGCGGCCTATCATGCCGCAACTGTGTGAAACGAAGCTCTTTATTGGGACGCTACCAAGCGAAACGCAATATGTAATAAGCGACAAGAGATACGTATCGCTAGGAATTGAACCCTCAGTAATCAATTCGACCTTTCGCATTGATGCGACTGGGCAAGCTGCACATGTCGCTTGCGGGTCGATGCATTAGGTTTTTCAAGCATGAGCGGTGAATTTCTTGCTTTAGATTGAAGTCGCCAGTGTTCGTGGGTGTCCGGAAGGGGGGCAAGGGGGCCGTGCCCCCCCCTGGAAAATGTAAGTCAAACAAATAATATATTTCACACATATAATTTCATTTCAGCCACAATAATAAGTGTTTATTAATGCACGAACATGATAAATTCAAATGTAAGCAATGTTTTTGAGGGAACATTGGGGAAAATGTGACTTATTTGCCCCCCTGGAAAAATACCTTCCTTGCCCCTCCCTGGAAAAAAAACCTGCTGACGTCCATGCCAGTGTTGCCTGTCGATTGTCACCTGCCACTTGTCGCTTCGATCTGAAGTCTCCTTGAAGGTGTCAGGGGAAGAATTCTGACGGAGGCGACAAGCGACAGTGTGCTTCCACATCGATTAGAGACACGGGTTCCTTTTGTCTTGTAGACTAAAACATTCACCGCCCGTGAACGACAACAAGTGGAGGCGTCACGATGCACAACATTGATAAAATAGCAAGTTTGAGTAACACAACCAAGCGACATGCAATATTTGCAGCTTACCGTGCTGTATCAGTTCGAAACGTAGCATTGATTACCGAGGCTTGTCGCTTGTCGCGTTACGCTTCGGTCTGGAATCTGCTTAAACGGCAGGCGATTGGCGACATGGAAATTTTATACCAAAGCAACAAGCGACATTAGAAATTTCAATATAAGGCAAAACATTCACCGCGCATGCGAGAACAAAAGTACGAAGCAACATGATGCACAGTATTAACAAAACTGGCAAATCAGAGCGACACGCAAGCTACAAGCGACACCTGCATCTTTTCGTGACGCTTCTGTTCGAAAGGTTCAATTCATTACTGCTGGTTCGCTTCCAAGGGACAGGTGTTGGTTGTCGCTTTGGTGTGAAATATCCCTTACAAAGCAAAAAATCTGCAAACGACAGACGACAAGTGACAGGCGACAAGCGACACGGAGAATTCACACAGAAGCTACAAGCGGCAAGCGACACTCGCACAGTTAGTTTAAATTCTAACATTCACCGCGCATGAGCTAACAAGAGCACTGTATTGAGAAAATTGCCTAATCAGAATGACACATGCAACTTGTCCTGTCGCTTTCTGAATGCTGGTTTGCAAGTTAAGCGTGTCACGTGCCTCTCGCCTCTGAAAGCTACACCAAGCCATTGTTTTATTAAATTCTCCTCAGGGAAGGAAGAGAATGCTTATACAAATACAGTCTCCGCAGATCATTTGCGAAGCCACTCATTATATATGAAACTCTATTTTCTGTGAACACTCAGCGTGCACTATAATCTACCGAAGCGGCCCTAACAATTTATTTGCTGGAACTAGGATCTCACTTTCTTAGCGTTGCAAGTTTTAGATAGGCCTATGCCTACATTCTGACTTGGGCGCCGCGGAAAAATTTTAAAACTACGAAGTTTGGGATCCCCTGAGATAGGGCATAATTGTAATACTCGTAATGAATGATTGACGTATAAACTTGATGTGAAGCGTACAGAAATATTTGTTTCGCGAATGGAGCGAACAATAAAACGTTTTATAAATCTCATTCCTTGCAACCACCCATTCACAGTAACTGTTGATCACCTGACCTCTACTTCCACGTCACCCATGAAGTCTGCTGGTGCTTCTTTGCGTCCTATCACCTAGACCAGTGGTTTCCAACTTCAAAAGGTCCGAGGGCCAAAATTATATCCAGCAGTTGATTGGCGGGCCGCATTTTTTTTTTGGGCGGGGATTAAAAATTACAAAAATTGTAAGTACTGAACTGAGAATGTAGTACTTACTTTCGCATGACCTAAATTTCTAAAATGAGACATTAAAAACAATGGAATCACAAATCAAAATTGTATAATTACAATTTATTTAACAAAAACCCAATACTTATGGATGAATTGAAAGAAATTAAAAACACACCATACAAACAAGAATCCTTCATAGTAAGTGTTCAATGTGAAAATTGAGGCCGATCTGCTTCTTTTATCAAAGTTGGAATGTTCACTTCAATTTCTGTATTTGAAAGTCTCAGAAGGTGAAGCAGTGAAGAATCTGCCAGTCTGCTTCTGTAGCGATTCTTGATGAACTTCATTGAAGAAAAAGTACTTTCACACGTGTATGTGCTGCCGAACATCGACGTCATTCTTTGTCCAAAACTACGAAGGTTTGGAGAGCGTTCCTTTGAAAGGTATTTTTCTTGCCTAGTTTGAAGGAACACATCGCCTTGCAAATCACACAATTCAAGTTGGACAGAAGCTTCTTATTCTTCGATGTTAACGCCAAGAGGATTGGTAAATAGCTGGATGCTGCTTTTAAGTTCTTCAAAATCTTTAAATCTGGTGTCAAACTCATCCAGTATTTCTTTTATATTTGCACTGAATTAAAAAATGTCCAGTGTTTCTTCATCATCTGCTAGCCGCCGACAGCTTGGAAAATGGACCAGGTTATTCCTCTCCAAAGTAACGTTGAAAATCTTCAGTTTATTACGAAACCCATTTATGTTTATAATTAAATCTGACACCAGCTGGTTTCTTCCCTGCAGTTTCAAGTTAGGTTCGTTCAGATAACCTGTGATATTTGTTAAACGCCAGTTGTTTAAGGAAGTCCATACTCTGAAACTGTTCCTTCAGTAAAAATAGAACGTATTTTAATAAAAATACATAAAATTAATCTATTTTCCAAACTGGCTTCGCGGGCCGCAAAAAAAGGCATCGCGGGCCGCCAGTTGGAAACCCCTGACCTAGACCACAAGCATTTCGTTTTCGCGCCTTTTTTACCAGACGCCCGGTCCTTTCTTACTTCGGTAGTTCTTCTCGCAGTCAAGTAGGAGGGGTACGAGTTCCACCTAAAGCCTCCCCGATGGCCATGTCGACCTCCGTGGCGGACTGGTTAGCACAGCGCGCTACGACGCCAGGGGTTCCGGGTTCGAGTCCCGGGTAAGGCACGGGTATTTGTGTTTGTCCAAATGAGAAAAAACTGAAAATTGAGAATAACCGAGAAATGAAAATCATGAGAATATACTGAAAAACGGGGGATACTTCTGGTTAGGGGTATTCCTTAAAAAATGGCGCAGTGGTTGCTTCGTCGCCTTGTAATCAAGGGGTCCCGGGTTCGATACTCGGTGGAGGCATTTCGTGGTTTGGATTCCACTTTAAACTGTAGGTCCAGTCCCGATTAGCCTTACTGTGCATAAAGCGGACTTAAAACACCAACTCAAACAAACGAGTTCCACTTGCACCAAAAGCAAGCATACAGTCAAGAAGTTTAAATATCGTATGTCTTCATGTCGTTACCCAGTCTCAAACGCAGGATAAAAAAAAACACGATTAAGAAAAAGAAATAAACCAATGTTCTCGAGGCCGAGTTGGAAGAAGTATATTATGGTAAATAATCATATTGTAATCACGGACACTTCTGTGTTGTAGCAACACTATTGACTTTCAATGGAATCATTACTACCCAGAAGTGTCCGTGACTGTACAACCCTAAACTGATGTTGCGTCACATTTTGTTGGTATGTCGACTAAGAAACTCTCATAACATGTAGCAGTAAAACAAGTGGCTTCACCAAACTGAGGTAGAGGCGAACAAACCATTATTCTGCACTGTTATCTCAAGAGTCCGATATTAGCAACAGAGGGAGACATTTCTTAGTCACAAGAAATGTTTTCAATTCACTACTTATAAAAAGTATATGGTGTCGTCTCGGCAGAACGAACTGACCTGACTACAAAAGCACAAGAAGCTAACTGTCTCGATTATTGCGATCATACGGTCTAGTTTTATTATTGTGTGTAGTTTTACCAACTAACCTTGAAAGAAACAGTTTGGATCGACGTATACACGGAACATTTCCAACCAATGGCAGCACAAAACATGTCGCTACTATTACACAGCGACTTAGTGCAACAAAACAAGCCTACGAGCATAAAATGAACAATGTATATTTTATGGTGGTATTTTAAGACTTTAGACTTTAATGTCGTTGGAAAGGTGTAGAGTTCTTAACACAAAAAATACTAATAAATAATATGAATGTGAAACATGCAAGGGTAAAGTAAAGTGCATTACAGCGTTGCATGGATGTAGTTGTAAGGGGCCACATATTATATCTCACTTAATGTCCCACTATTTTGGAACATTTCTTGATTTAGGGCAGTTATTTGGAAAATATTGTCCGTCGACGAAGCTGCTATGCCTGCAGTCATCTGTAGAAGACACAGAAAATCTCAGTCCGCATACGAGTGCATCAGCTCAATCTATGGCGTAAACTCGTTCCGACTTTTGTAATTGTTAATCGGCCCAGATTTGAAAGCACCACTGATGCAAGGCTCTTGTTGAGTGAGCGTGTCATCCGTTTCTATTCCTACCTCCTAATTTATGATGGCGGGCCTCACGCAAAAAGTGCATAATTTTAAAGAGTGGGAAGTTGCATGAACGTTTACTATACAGGGTGTCGCAAAACTCTTTCAACAACGTTTGGGGGGATTCCCCCATGGCGCAGTGGTAGCGTCATTGCCTTGTAATCAAGGAGTCCCGGGTTCGATACCCGGTGGAGGCACAAGTGGTTCGGATCCCACTTTAAACTGTAGGTCCAGTCCCGATTAGCCTTACTGTGCATAAAGTGGACTTAAAACACCAAATCAAATCAAATCAAAAGAACGCTTGGGAGCTGGTAGATATCATAAAAACAAGTAACTTTTCCCTATAAAGTTTACCTCGAAAGCGCTTATCCTGTACGTATGCAACCCAACACAGCAAATTCTTGCTCTGACATAACTAGCAGGGGCACGTGGCAGGGTTGCCACTAGCGTTCCTCGTTAAGAGAGACGACTTAAAAACAACAACTTGGGAGTCTTGCTTGAGCAAAATCCAAAACATTAATGATACTTGCGATGTTGTAAGAAGGATTCACAGTATTTATAAACTGACCAAAACAAATAATGGGCAGACTGAAATTCAATATTACTCATTCTAAAATATCTCCATAATTGATTGATTGATTGATTTCGTTTATTTTAATTCCCTTTTCTGCCACCTTTGGCTAATCGCGAAGATGAGGATGATATGAAATAACAAATGACACCAATATCTAGACCAGGATTTAAACCCGAGACATCTGGCGCTGTAGCGAGCTGTGCTAACCACATCACCACGGAGTGTTTCGTACATCATGCAATATCAACAATTGCAAGGGACACGTGATATAGGGGAAATCCACGAACGAACAAATGTATAGGGGTTAGAGCTGGCGGTCTCCCATGGTGGAAAGACCGCAAGGTGAATGCAACGCGGTCCTGAAAACTCGCCCTTCTGGCGTATGACGTCATCTGAGATACACAGGTGGGTCTGTTCCCGTGTATGAAGGAAAGAAGTAAACTTTGTTTAACAAAACAACAGTATTTCATGAACTTTAGAATATTTTGAGGGAATATTTAAGAAAGTATACATCTTCTGAAGTAAAAAATAAACAAACTAAAATATTTTTTGTATAGCATGATTTCTATCAATTAGTCGTTAAACTTCCACCTTGCAGTGAAAAGTATTCTTTAATAATTAGGCTATCTGATTTCCATCAACCTAGCGTGCAGCATTCTTCTGTGCTTTTTATTGGGTCATATGTACAGGTAGATATCTCGGTGGTCGAGCGTGTTGAGTGGTATACTGGTAACCTACGTAGCGAGGGATCCGGGTTCGATTCCCTGTGCCTGGTGTAAGGTGTGACATTCGTGAAGGGTAGAAATTCCACGTGCCAAAGGCCTGGGCCGCATTCTGCAGAATTACGAGGCTCTGGATCCCAGACACACAGGCAGCATAATCCTTTGCTTTGTGTTGACATGTTTGCCCTCCGGACCACAGCAGTTCTAGTATTTGTCTCGATTGTAATCACTGGCGTAGGCAGAAGAGGGGGAGGCTTGAAGGGACTAGAACCACTCCGAAATTTTGAGAAAAATCAACATTTTCAAATAAAGCAGTGAGAACTCGGTTGGAAACCCAAGTGAGTGCTAAATGCAATGGCCAATGTGCTGACGTGTCCATAATTTAAATAAATCAATCAAGTATGTTCAAGTTCTGGCCTGGGCATGAGTGTACCTTTGTAACTGTAACTCATAATTCACCTTTGTCGTCGCCAATAGTGGCTGAAAACATATGTAAATTAAAGAATGTAAACACAAACACGCTGTTGCAATTCTGACAACCTCTCTTACATTGAAGCAATTTTTTAATCTTTTTCTCCAGGCCAGTGCTTCTCAACACCGCTGTTATGTACTACCTGGTTAGTAGAGGTAGAATAAGAATGAAATACCGGCAGTTTCATTTTTAGTGTTTAGAAGAAAGTTACAAAATTCAGAACTAAATTATAATATTTAGAACTAATTTGTAATATTTGAAACTATATCAACTCTTTTGGTTTATGAATAATTTGTGTCTTATAAATATATGAATATTAATTTATGAATAATGAATAAAATACGCAAATAAAAAGGTTGATTTAGTTCTAAAAATATTATAATTTAGTTCTAAATATTGTAACTTAGTTCTAAACACTAAGAAAAAATCTGTCGGTACCTCACTCTACGTCTACTCAGGTTTTCTGGGGTAACACATACAAACACATATATAAGGAGGGAGAAAAACCCGTTTGTGCCTTATTTACTAAAGTTGCCTCTACGTTCAGAAGGCTCTAGGTTTAGCCCCCCACCTCAAATGAAACCACAGGCATGCTGCTGTACCACTTTTTTCAAATTCGTAAGGCAAAAATATTAGGAATTATAACTGCTTTCTGTAGCTTCAAATTATTTGGGGGTGGAATAAAATTATTAAATTGGAATACACTAGAGAGGTTGAAAGTGAAAAATAATTTTGCATGTGAAATAGTGTGAGTTGGGTAAGAAATTGCAAGATATATAGCCTAGTCATTAATAATGTAAAACATTTTAAACGCTGATCTATAAAATTAGCAGGTAGATCTGCACATAAACATTTTTAATATATCAAATAAGCAATATTTGATCAAAATAAGAGTTATGAGACTGGAAACGGAATGAAGAGACAATCATTGAATTCAATATTTTGGAAAATTTTACTTTCTGTCTTTTAAACGTTCTACGAAATTTTCTTCTGAGTACAGGTTATCATGAGCAAGATATTTTGAATGAACTAACAATAACATCCGAGAAGTTTATAATACATTCTCCTCAGTCGATTTGATTATTGAGACAACTGTTATTTTCCGAGGTAAAATTAGTTTAAGTTTTCCATGAACTTTAAATTTTCAATCTAATTTTTCCAGTTTCTGAAATCTCTAACACCATATTTGAGGCTGGTTTAGGACTCCTATTTACATACTCCCACACAGAGTGAGAGAGGGAGCTGATATGCACTGCATGGTGCCTTCAGGTCGGCAGTTACGGCGAGATTATCAACATATCAAGCAACAACTGTCACCATTGAATCTAGACTTGCAACTAATTATTTTGCTCACACTTTTTCATTTGTTCCCTTGTTTAATGAAATCAATAAATACTGTTCAATATTTACTTATGCATAGCAAGCGAAAGTTCATGTCATCTTACACAATGTTATGATTCTTAATTTACAGCTAGTATATTTTTCCTAAGTTTCTATATTCTTTCCGTAAAGTGAAACGGAAGTTTTTAGTACAGAAAGAAATATATTGTGCGTCGTTACCTTGTAAATTAGGGGTACCAGGTTCGACGGGTTCGATACCAGGTGGAGGAACATAGTTATTGGGATACCTTTTTAAACTGTAGGTCGAGTCTCGATTGGCTTTACTGTTCATAAAACAGACTTTAAAATACCAAATAAATCAATATACTGTAAAATCAATAAATGTAAATCATATTCTTAGTTCTTAAATTCTTATTTATATTTTATTGCTCGAACAAATTAACATTGCTCAAACAATTACATTACATTTACATGTAAATGTAACGTAATCGTCTATTTCGAGTGTTATTGTCGATTTGTAGTACCTGAAACGTTTCAAAAGATGAACAGAATAGTGTGTTAACTAACTGCTACGATCCTAGCTGTAGTTCAATACCAATTCAGGATAACAAAACTGTTGGAAAACGAACTTTGTAACGAAACTTTCCCGGATTTATCCATGCTCTTAAGCCGCGTTTACACCGGGGTTGCTCACACATGTTACCAGCAAATGTCGTTAATATTTCGAAAAACGCTTGTGAATTTCCTATCAGCATCTCATGTTTTCAACAGATTTCCCGTGTTTTAAACAGAAATGTTGTTATCCACTAGAAGTCGCTACAGATCAAAGGGCACTTCCCTTACAATTAGCTCCTGTCCGCAGTGAAGGTCTCACCCAGAATCTTCGGTCTTATCTGTTTCGACAAAATGACGCATGCTGCCACAGAGAGTACAACGTCCTCCACGGTCGGCATCTTGCAGCCAAAATGTTAACAAAAGTTATTAACAAAAGTAAAGTGAAAGTAGTGTTATGGCTACCAACATTTTGACAACATCTGTTGTTAACCGTGTTGGTAACAAAGAGTTCATAACGTTTGCAGGTAACATTCGGTGTAAACGCGGCTTTATCCATCCCGTCCCCCTTACTCCGTAACGGTTGCCATGTGTCAGGCACTCTTTATTCCTCGAACCCCTACACATGCAGGATCTTCTGTGGCTAAAATTTATACACGCACGTTGCATAACTGCACTGTCGTGGTTTTTGAGAAAAGAATTGTTGTAGAAAGGACGTTAAAATTCCCGTGATGAGAGTATTGATCGAGGCAGAAACTGTAGTTGAACCTGATACGCTTTGTTATAGTTAGGCCTAGTGGCCGTAGCGGTTAAAAGTTGGGTGATTTGTTAATTACAAAGAAAAAATGTTTTTCGTACTTTTGTAAAGCGCCGAGATCATGCTTTTCTACTAGAAAATGTCTGTGTTCCTTGTAACTATTCTTTTCTATTCAAACTTACGTAGTTGTGGAGCAAAAAACTGTGCATGATGACTAATTGCGACTTAAATATAGGGAGACATGCAGAGCTCATACTCATATTCGCGATTAGTCAAAAGTGACAGAAAAGAAAAGTGAACTACACCAAAACAATCAATAATGTCCAATTACCATCATTTTCTCCGTTATTTAGTTAACGATATGATACACAGTCTCAAGGTCATGTTTCATGATGCCGGGGAAAAGATATTCAGCTTCTGAAATGTCACTTAAACACGTAAAAGGTAAAGTGTTCACCTGTGCATAGCACCACGCCATGAAGGCGTATAGGGGGTGTAGGGGTAACGCCCCACACTTTCTTGATCCGGTCGTGAGTGGGGGTGATGTGATCAGCATCACGCCCCTGACCGCCTTTACCCCCCAGGGTTTCCCCCAGGTACCCATGTTATTCGACGCTGGGTGGGCGCCGGGGCCGCGTGGGTAATACAATTCAAAACTATACGCTCCCCTATCCCTTCCCCTCACACACATATGCAAGCGCAGACTAATTTATTTGGGATTGTTAAGGGGTGTTTCAGTAGCCTATCTGGACAATGTTACCTTAATTGTCATACGTTCATTTCCCCCTTTCACAGAAACCATTTTACCTTATGGTTTATAGGTATGCATAATCACCTTAGCACAGGTTTTGCTATTATTGTGACGGTATTTATACTATTTATATGTGCCGCCACTGAAAATCGAGTCCGAGACATCTTGATTTACGGTAACTGCTATATCAGTTTTGCACCCCCCTTTCCCTCCTCGCTGAGGAACTGATTAATGAGGCTATATATAAAACCAGTAGCGTAATTTCTCGTGCAGTTTGTAGTACGCTAAATATTTACAGAAATCTAATTAGAATTGAGTAACACAATTGTTATGCAAGAAAAACTGCATGCTATGTCGAATAAATTGAATAAGAAGAATATATAGTCGAAATTATCTTGTACTTTGCCAAAATGTGTGTCTTGGAGTCTGACCCTGAACTGCATTTATCAGACTAACGAGTGTCTGGTGCCTGGGTTGTGTCGTCCATATAGGTTTGTGATTGTCACTTCATCAATCTGATCGTATTACCATTCACCCTCATCTTCGCAATTATCGGCAATGAATATTTGAAAGAAGCGCTGATCCAGAAACTGTCTGTTTTCATTTCTTCAGCTTTGGTTTCAAGTTTGGTCCTGAAAATTTGTTAACTCGGATTTGCGACCAGCCAAAGGGATGGCTTTTTTCCTCTGGCCCATTTCTCTCAAGAACTTTAATAAATAGTCGGGCTGTTTGTTTTGCTTTATATCCAGTGTAAGCTTTATATCCAGTGTAAACTCACCTTTCACGGAGGCCACATATCTTCGCTTACCTAGGAACCTTTGAATCCTTTATTAAATTTGTTTACAATTTTAAATCTTCTCTCCTTGCCTTCTTTCGTTTATATTTGAATTAAACTTTCAATTTTACTTCCAGGTTATTAGTTCTTACTAGTGTTGGGCAATATAATGTCACGATATTTTAGAACATATATCGTGTCAGCGATATATCGTCACGGCATTTGGCGATGTACCATTTGCCTCCCCCCAATAAATCAAGATTACATTCTGATCTACCAGCAGCCTCTTACGGTTAACAACATTTTACTGTAGTATGCAATTTTAGACTAAATATTTGGTCAAAATTGCCTGTTTTACCCTCAATTTTGCAAAAAAATATATATCTTGCTTGCTTCGATTGTAATATAAACATTTCTACACGTCACATTATTTTGAAAGAATTTGCGACCTATTCAATTAAAATGTTTCCTATATAGCTATTTCTATTTTGGTTATTTTACGTCACCGATCTATTTCGTGGATGAATCCAGACAATGATGTGGAATGATAAAATGTTGAAGGTAGAATTACGATGTCCATGACTCCATATTATCGAGTCTATTCTTTAGATTTAGCTATACTTTGTATAACAAGTATTAATGCAATCTTTCAAACCAGAATTTTGGTAATTGTTTGAGACCCTCAACATTGGCCCATGTACGCAATTGGATCTCCGACGCTGTTTTTTTTCTTGCTTGTGGGCTAGGGGACGTCAAGGAAGGGGAGGGAGTGGGTGACGCCGTTTTTGGCTGATTCCAGGGTGGTCGCTTGAAAGTACGGAAAGGGGGGAGACTATGTCATTCCTGTTTTCTCTGTGTTGGTACTATTTGAGGGCAATTGACCTGAAAGCGAATGAATGTCTACAGTCGGATTAAACATTATGGAGACTCGAGTTTGAGCTCCAATCAAAAAATTAACCAGTAGAGCTACGTATTTAAATTTTTTCACGATTGGACCACAAGTTTTTTAATTACAGAATGTCAAAGAGAGTGTAGTTTGAAAAACACCAAAAAAGCGGCATTATTTGGTTCTCACGAGGATAAGAAATTGAAGGCATAATTGAAAAAAAAAAATAGTTATTATAGCTTAACTCACAATTCAATAACTTAACTGGCTAATTTTTAATTCAAGAGCAAACTCGAGTAGCCATAATTTTGAATTGGACGGTAGTTCGGCGGAATCTTTCTTTATTGTTTCATTTATGACGCAGTGTTTGTGCAAGAGATCGTGATGATTAGATATAATGAGATATCGCTGTTCGGGAACAGCACATGTTAACGGCTTGTAAAGCAATCGCCTGTTCTCTGTCCCCTTAGCACATTTTAAGTCTTAGCGCCTTTCAACCCATTCAGCAAAGTGTCATGATGTTTTAACTTGATATATAAATAGCAGATATTAACATACTAATCAGTTTAATAATTTAAATGAATAATAGAAATATGGGTACACATAACACGTACGCAAAATTCAAAACTATTTAATAAATTGTGTTTTAAATTGGAGAAACTTGAAGAATTCAATTTTCCATCATAATTATTTTCTATCTTTCACTTTTCGGTCTCGGAATGGAGCCTTGAAGCTTGCCCCCCCCCCCCTCTCGCAGTGCGATGAGTGCGAAGTCACCTATACCAAACATTGCGTATATTTTTCGGGTGAAGAGACACAGCATAGAATTGTTGCAGTAATCAGGTCATCTTATCATATTATGCCCTATAACTCCACAGTCCACACTCCCGTGATATTCAGTCATGGCGCAATGCACAGGGAACAGCTGTACTTTACTGCATAGACAGGTCCCTAGCTTCCCCCTTCCCTGCATTGAGGGAGCTGCTGCTATGCCACTGGTCACCCCTGAAACCTACTATGTTCTTTTTTATGTCTTATATTTTGTTCAGTTATAAGCCCACGAAATGATTCCCTGTTCAAAAGGGACGTGGGGGGGGGGGGGAGTTATGGACTGTTAGGTTAATTTGTGCAGTTATGGACAGTACGAAGCCTTGTCGTTGGCCAGGCCACTGTTTTTTAGAAGCCATTTGTATTTGATATTTATTATTTATTTTACGTCTCTTTTCTTCCATTTTTGGCAATTCACGACGATGAATCTTGATTATGTTAAATGGATGAAGAGACACTCGCAAAACAGCCTCGTCCAGGCTGACGGGACTCGAACCCGGAGTGTACGATCACCCAACGCACTCAACAACAGAGTCGAACTTTTATAAATTGGGGAATTCATCTTTTCGCACCATATTTCTCAGGAAATTACGTTACGACTATGCGTCAATCAGTGACTGAAAATATGAATATACTATGTTAATAATAAGTTGAGATAGGATTATTTGTGTGTAAAATATTTGTGTTCGACGTAAGAAAGTGAAGAGAAAAAGCTGTATAGTTTGATCGGGTGAGCAGGCTCTTTCGTTGCAGCTGTAAGGGATTAAGGGATTAGCGAGCTACCGATAAGTAGGTCAGTGTTACAAACATGGTTCCAACGTCGATCTCTCCTTCTCAGTACGAAGCAGCCGAAATAGGCTGGAATAAAATACTTGAGTGCTACGGCAATGAACTTTCTTATGAGGGAGCAATAGAATGTAGGTTTTTTTTTTATGTGGTACCATATAGGCAAGAGTAGAATAAAAAATTTGACATGTTGTATCATAATGTGGAGGAAAGTAAACGAACCATGAAAGAAATGAGCGTCCGGCTGGAAGATAAATTGGATAAGTTAGAAATTAAAGTATATTAATTGAAAGAGTAATGTAGTTTAATGTAGAAAGATAGGTCCAATGTTCCATTTGTAACATTTTGACTACCTACTCCGTCCGCAGTCAACCACCGGTCACAGGTCTTCTTGTACTGCATTTGACATGTTTAACTCAATGTAGTTCGGCGAAAAGAAAAAAAGAAGCAAGCACTTCTTATCGCTATCTTGCAGGAGGGCGAGGGACAGAGCAGAAACGTTTTTAATCCTCTTAGCTTCTTACAGAAGGCCTGATTTTCCTGCATTTACTTGGGCCTCTCCGATGGCGCAGTGGTAGCGTGGTCGCCTTGTAATCAAGGGGCCCCGAGTTCGATACCGGATGGAGACACACAGTATTTCGGGTTTAAACTTTAGGTCCAGTCCCGATTTGCCTTACTGTGCATAAAGTGGACTTAAACACCAAATCAATCAATCCTGCATTTACTTGAAAGGCAAAAACGTATCAGTAGCAAAGGAAGTGAATAATCCGATGTATGGTTAGACGTTGAACTCCACCTAAAGAAGAAGATATAATGATTTTGATATTGATGTTAGAGCTTGAGCAAGATGAGAAATTCACTGGCGCTGTTGCAAAATTGTCAACTGTAAGGGAGTTGCCAGAGCCTGCTTGACGCAATGAGCTCTTTACCATGTAATCCTGCCTCTGCGTTGCCAAAATGTTCAGCATTTTTCAACAGATGGTCGTCACCTTTATTCAGTACTGAACAGTATAATCATGAAACTTACGCATCGAAAGTAGAGATGTGAAATTTATCGTTTTTGAAGCCTTTGTCGACGAAACATTGATGGAAACTGGCGACGTCTCGATACTCGGGTGAAGGCTATAAGGAAGGGAGGAAAAAAACAATTGACTGTCAGTAACAGACATATTTTGGATCCATCGCAAAACAATACTTAAAGTCCCTTCAATGTAAAACGCACGTAATTGTGAACTGAAATGCAAAACTTTTACTGCTACTAAGTTTCTTCAGTGTATGTATGTTGTTTGTGTGTGATTTGATTTTGTTATTTTGCATCGCTTTGCTATCACTTTTGGCTAATCGCAACGATGAAGATGAGTGATGATAGGATGAAATTACGAAATTGATGCAGGAACAATCACAAAGAAAACGGATGTCGTTACCATTGGCGTCGTAAACTCTCCTAACCACTCTGTACGGAGGTCGGCATATCTGTGGATCTTTTTTACGTATAGTTTCAAGTCCACTTTTATGCACAGATAGGTTAAACGGGACTGGACCTACAGTTTTAAAATAAAATCCGAACCACTATGTCCCCTTTACCGGATATCGAACATGGTATATACCTATAGAGAGGAAAGTAGAATTGTAAAGGTAGAGTTTTGCAAAATAATGTGCAGATGAAACTTTCCATAAGTCACTTACGACAGATGTTTAAATATACAATTCAGCTGGAAATGATGGACCAATAACTGGTTCATAATATTTCTACATTTGCACACTATTAATTTCAATTTGTCAAGTTTTGGGCTGGGTATGCAGTTCTGGTTTTGTTGTATCCACGGGATTTTCGTCCTTTGCTCCGCCTGTCTGTCATAATTACAAGTATTATACATTCATTGGACAAACCATTCGTTATATTAATACTATGCACGTTCTCTCCAATAACCAAGTACGAAAGTTAACTTTTGTATTTCAAACTCCCTCAACCTTTGGCTCAGGGCGGTTAACAATTTGAAATAAGACATTCTTACTTTTGTTTGTTTGATTGTCCTTGTAAATACAAGATTTAAAAAAATATTTGTAAAATAATAATAAATTTTAAAAAAACTGGGAACGAAATGTTCGATCACAGGCCAGTTTCATAAGTAAAGCGTCAAAGAAAGGCAAACGCTGTCTGTCAGCTATTGTCTTTGTTTTGATTCATAGTTCTTTACTTTGCTATCTCATTGTTGTTAACTTTAGCGAAAGGGAAAACTATTTCACTTTGCAAAAGAGCAATTATTTTGTTAGACCTTGCTTGTAGCCTGGAGCGAAAATTAGATACCGGTCAAAATAATTCTTACGCACTACTCTGGCAGCTCGATGAGTGGAAGAAGGGGAACGACTTGACGATTACTGCAGCAGATAACACTCACTTGTGTAAGCAGTAGAAGAACTCTGCCGTTGAAATATCGAACTGGGCCATTTGTACAGTCACTGGCACTTCTGGGTTGTAATTATCCAATTGAAAGTCAATGAAATTGTTACAACCCAGAACTGTTAGTGACTTGTCATGATGCAACAAAAGACAAGTACAAATGCATCCTTTTCTGGGATTCGAACCCTGAAACGTTACCCTTGCGTTCTACACGTAAACAAAGACGGACTAGAAGTAAAATTTAGATCTAGCATTTTTGTTTTTCAGACTGTCCAGTATTTGACGAAGAGAAACATTCCTGTTTTAATTTTTTATTGAAGTTTGTTATGAGGAGAGCGTATAAGCAGCAGATCTTTGGCTGCGACTAACGCTAATTCCGTGTTAAAGAAAGGAACATGCTAGTATTAACTTCTGTGAAGTTAGGTATTTTTTTCGTGTTAGTGTAGTATTTTTTTTTGTCCCTAAGTAACTTGGAGTTATGAATTATAATTTGGCTGTTATATCTGTAGGGCCTCCCCGATGGTGTAGGAGGAATGTCCTTGCCTTGTAATCAAGGGTCCTGTGTTCGATGGAGACACATAGTGTTATGATTTAACTTTAAATTGTAGGTCCACAATGATTAGCCTATTTATATATAAAGTGGGTTTGAAATAAAGCTCAAGTCAATTTAACTCACCTGATTCATCTAACCTATTAAGCACAAAACATTAACAACATTTAGGACAGCTGTATTATTCGTAAATCCTCGTAACTTCTTTTTCTCTTAAATTTTACAATTATTTTACACTTCTTCTTACAATCCAGTAATATAGTATTTTTCCCAGTGCTGACATTTTTCTGTACATATATTAATAGTGGACAAAGAACGCTGTCACTTTATAATCAAGCTTTGTAAGCAAGTGGTCCCGGATTGGATGTCAGGTGGAGGCACATAGTCCGGATCCCATCCAGTCCCGATTAGTTTATCTGTTCAAAAAGCGGACTTGCAACAAATCTTTAGCTCTTTACCTGAATATCCAGGAGCAGTAAGTTGTTGATCTGAAATAATTCTACACATGTTTATGTAATTTATTTATTTGTATTAACATAATTAGAATTAAATGCAAAATTAACATTAAAAGTTTTCCTTCTAAATGCTTTGAATTCAAAGCTTTATTCTTCCATAGAATTTGAGCTTCAGAGGGAAGCAGGCATGAGAAGAACGCTTGGCACCTCGAAGTCTGGACAAGACTCCGCGAAGATTAGGGATGAACAAGCGAAAATAACTAACAATTATACCAACACAAAATTAGATTTATTCAATTACTTTAATTTTGTTACTTCCAGTTTCCAAATGCAGCAGTAGGCAAGTTGTCCATCATTGTGAATATTATGCACATTGTTGTATGCAATAAAAAACGAGGATTGAAAGAAAAGCTCTAAGGAAACCGAAGGCCCTGACCAGACCTTATGCTTCGTCTGTGTTTGTAAAATAACAATCTACGTGTAAATATTTTGTGCCAAGCTTCCTTTGTTTTCGTTTTTGTAATCGGTGTAAAATGGGCGCACAGTATTGTAGGTACTAGGTAAATAAACAAATAATGTGGTGTCCTGAACTACGTTATTTGGGTTAAAGGTATTTTACCAGTATTGTATGAAAGACGGAATTGTCCATTTCCATCATCAAACTGTGCGCAAGGGTAGGAAACAATAAACTGAGAAAAGAAGAGCGCGTCCAACAGCAAGGCGCCTTGAATTCCAGAGGTTAGGTTACGATGAACAGAAATGTATAGCTTACACTACGTACAACACGGGTTAAAATATTGAAATAATATATATTAGTATTTTAAACGTAATAGTTTTGTAAGACAGTAAATAAATTCTCAAGTCCGACTTCGCCACCCACCAAACACCCCCTCGGATCCCAGCTGTGAGTCGGGGCCCATAGGTTGAGAAACGATGCGACCCAATGCCTTATTCCCCTTAGCATTTGAGTCGGACAGAAACAAGTTTGGGAAGAATGCTTCTGCAAGCTGTGTCAGTGCATGGCTTCTAGAAGGCTGGAGAAGGGTCGGCGAAGCGTAGGAATCAAGGAAGGAGAAAGATAACGTTTGTTTCCACAATTTAAACTTGCAGTCAGTGGCGTGCCCAAAAGGGGCGGGGGTAGTGGCGGTTATAACCCCCCGTTTGGCCCAGCATTTCTAAAAGAAAAATGTCAAAGGTAGGAAAATATGACAAAATGAGGGCAGACTGCCAAGAAAAAGTATACGTAACCTCTCCTTTTGTAAACTCCTGGGCACGCCACTGCTTGTAGTAGCATACTTTTATTTGCATTCTCTTATTTTAAGTTTGCTGTTGCACCACAAGGCAAGTTGTCCTTCACTATGTTTATAACTATGTCATACGCAATACAAAATTTAAGGATTGAAAGAAAATCGCTAAGGAGACCGAGGACAAGGGCAGAATATAAAATTGCACGGCGTACTTCGGCGACAACATAAAGGGGATAAGTTCTATACAACCTCTCACCTCACTGAAAGCAAGTTCAACATAAGTACAATTACAACAAGTACATTGCAAACAATTGTATGTTGTTAAAAAGTTGAATAATTCAGAAAACAAAACTGCAGAACTATGGAAAATAGTTAATCATATTACAGGTAAAAAAACGAACACGAATCAAGATATCATATTAGAAGCAGGTAATGCAATAGAGACGGATCCGCAAAAAATAGGTAATACTTTTAATAATTATTTTGTTAATGTAGCACTTAACCAGCAACGTAACATCAGTGTAACGGACACATACAAAGAAAAGTTAAATAACGTGAAAAGATCTTTCACGCATTCTTTTTATATGACCCCTACTACAGACGAAGAAATTTCCAATATAATTCGAAATATGAAAAAAAAAAGTCAACAGGGCTAGATTCAATGCCGATTAACGTGATCAAAGAGGTTTGCACGTACATTAACGAGCCTTTGGCTAAATTAATTAACGAGTGTATGGAAAATGGCAGCTTTCCAGATTGTCTAAAAATATCAAAAGTAATACCCTTGTATAAAAAAGGAAATAAAACAAAAATTGAAAACTACATACCAATTTCCTTATTGTCAATTTTTTCAAAAATTTTCGAAAAATTAATCTATAATAGGATAATAAAGTATGCAGAAGATAAAAAGATACTCATAAAGCAACAAAATGGGTTTGTGAAATCGAAAACAACAAAAAATGCCATTTTTGATGTAATTGATAATATTCTTTCCGCCATAAACAAAACTTATTCTGTTGTTGCAATTTTTTGTGATTTATCAAAAGCGTTTGACTGTGTGAATCATCACTTACTACTAGAGAAATTAAAATACTACGGAATCCGCGGTCTATCAAACAAATTAATAGAATCCTATTTATCGAATAGAAAACAGAGCGCTGCAATAAATAGCTTATCAAATAATAGGACACAAACAACATATTACTCCGAATTGAAAGATGTGGTTATTGGAATCCCCAAAGGATCGATACTAGGACCCCTGTTGTTTTTATTGTTCATAAATGACCTTCTAACAAATCTTGAAACTGCCCAAGTTATTCTTTTCGCTGATGATACTACGGCTTTAGTAGATTCTGTTAACGATGTAACTTTAATTTAAAAAAACGGAAGAAGCTCTTACTGAACAACAAAGCTGGTTTTCTATGAACAACGAAAAAACTAATATAAAAAAAAATTGGGGTATCTAGAGCCAAAAACTCTTCTATTAAGCAAGATAATTTAACAGTAGGGCATGCCGTCAAAACAGCTACTAACAATACAAAATTTCTTGGAATATTTATAGACGAGTGTCTAAACTGGAAAGTTCACGTAGATCATTTATGCAAGAGGCTAAACACCGTATGTTACCAATTAAGAACCTTAAAAAATAGTTTCAATACAGTATGTTTGCTAAATATCTATTTCTCAAACTTCGAAAGTATTTTGAGGTGTGGTATCCAATTTTGAGGGAACTCGGCTCAATCGCAGAGGATTTGTAAAATTCAAAAAAGAGCATTGCGTATTTTGGCAAATGCACACAAAACTGATACATGTAAACCGCTTTTCAAAAAATTACGTATATTAACACTTCCAAGTTTGTACATACTTGAAACACTTACTTTATTACACGAAACAAAATCGAACTATCCAAGGAACATAGACACTCACGATTACAATACCAGACAAAAAGATAGCTTCCACATTCCCAAAGTGCGGCTAACTGCATTCCAAACATAACCTTTTTACTCAGGCATCCAGTTATGCAATATATTACCAAAAAGTTACAAAAATTTTGAGAGAACCACAATCTCTAAAAGTAAAGTGAAAAAATTGTTATTGGAATACACATTATATTCAGTTCAAGAATTTCAAGAATTAAATAACTTTATAAAATAAATTTAGAATGTATACACTATATAACATGTACTTTTACAGCACTAGTTCACTTCAACAAATAATTTGTCATTGTGTGTTTTACTATTATATTATGTTATATTATTATAAAAAAAATCTGCCAAATTGATGTATAGATATATATTATGTGCGATGTCAACATGTTGTATTTTGTAATGTACATGCACCAATGCCCCCAGGGGTACTTTCGGTGTGAAAATTGCTCAATAAACTCAATAAACGATCTTTCAAATCCATATATTTTATCTTCATATGTTTTTATGGGTATGTCCAATGATATTTTGTCCCTAAAATACACACCCTTCTGTCTCCCTATTTTTCCTGGTGTATTTTCTGGTAGAATGGAAATATTACGGGACGGTTTTATTAACTTCATATTTACCACATACCCTGCAGTACGTGCTCAAGACACTCGATCCAAATTCTTTGTGGTTAACTGAAAGTAAGCGAATTAAATATATCTAATCAAACCTATCATTATAAGCAATTTTATTGGCATACGTACATTAGGCATAGACGATTCATTGTGTTTGTGCAATTATCATGCCATTACTTCATCATTCTACGGTGAAGAGCAACATAAAATAACCAAAATGGGACTCAGCGATAGAAGAAACTCTCTCCATTAAGCGTAAAATAGCCCCTCCAAAGTAAATTTAGTCATCGACGGATTAACTGGGAAATGGGATACTTTCGCCCGAAACGTCTCAAAATGTTATTAAATATTGGGTGGCCGAGTGGCATTAAGAAAGTATCAGTCCTTTGTCCACCATAATAAATAAATAATTTTTAATTAATCAAATGTGGAATATTAATTTCAACAAGTTAAGAGAAAGGTGAGCAAGCGTTACTATGACACTCTAAGGCATATATAAAATACTCTTTCTTCATTTTATCATAGATTGCTTCTGATGAGAGTATTGATCGAGGCGAACACTGTAGTTGAGCCTGTGACATTTTGTAAGTTAAGCCTAATGGCGGCAAGCGACTAAAAAGTTGGGAGTTGTGTTAATCACGGAGCAAAAAAAAAGTTGCTCGTACATTTTTAAAGCGCACACATCAAGGCTCTTTTACTAGCAGATATCTGCGTTTCTTATCGCTTTTCTTTTCTATTCAAACTCATGTAGTTGTGGAAGAAGGGTTTCCTTTAAATAACAGTGCGTGATGACTAATTCGACTAAAATATCGGGATAAAACTAGAGTTCATCTTCATCTTCGCGATTTGCCAAAAGTGGAAGAAAAGTGAAGTAAAATCAAATCAATTAATCAATTAGTAGTGTGTTCATTACCGGTCGAGCATCCTTTTCTCCGTCGTTATTTAGATAACGATACGATACGCAGTCTCAGTCATGCATCATGATGCCGGGGAATACATATTCAGCTTCTGGAAATGTCACTTATACATTTGGTTAATGAATTTTTCAAATATACGCTCTCCTTTCTCTCTCCTTCGCCTACACATGTGCATGTGCAGACTAATTCATATGGGAGTGCCTAAAGGGGTGTTTCAGTTGACTATCTGGACAACGTTAGCCTATTTGTCACAAGTTAATTTCCCCCTTTCACAGAAACCATAAGATGTGTGAAGATGAAATTTTAACTTATGGTTTATGAGTATCAGTTTTCACATTAGCACACGTTTTCTTATTATTGTGAAGATATTTACGTTATTTACACATCAATAAATCTAATTAGAATTCAGTAACTCAACTGACATGCAAGAAAAACTGTATGCCATGGCTAGTAAATGGAATAATAATAATGAGAATATTGATCTATTTTACCTACTTTGTGATGAATACTATAAATGTTGTGAGGTTGAAAAGTTTGTACTTCGCTAAAACACGGGACGTTAGTGATTTTATTGCCACAGCCAGTTCCTGACGCGCACTTCTTCTCTGAAGAGGCAATGGAAACTGTTTGAGGAAATCGAATAAAACAGGGAAAAGTCAAAATTGTACTACAAATAACTAAGTTGGTACTTTCTTCAGCATTCCTTGGCACTTTCTATTTCTTTTCAACTGATAGCTGCACTGAGTTCACGATTCAAAGAGAAATGTACAAGAACCAGATAATTATTTATTATTGCCCACACAGATTGATTTGATGGCACCCAACAAATGTCAAACATTTCGTTAATTTCCATCATTGTTGTTTCTACTGCTTGACCACTCTAGAACAGATCCTTTTAATTTTTTCTGTTTTGACTGAACATAAAATAAAGTGCATCCATAAAATATTTAGGGTGCAATGGCTATCTTTCTTAAAAACATCCTGAAGAGCAAGCTCGAAATTATGACTCAAACAGTGAATGACTGTCATTCCATTCAAAATACACGTTTAGAGGGGGAAATTTTCTTACCATGGTTGGGAATGAAAATATAAATGTAGAGCAGGGCATGGGAAAAATAGAGGGGGGGAATTCCCCGGTTCAAGCCTTCATTCGGATACTGCTTCATATATCGGATCCTATTATCATTCACCTTCATATTCGTGATTACCCAAAAGTAGAAGAAATGCGACGTTAAAAAAATCAAATCAATCGGACTCTACTTCAAACCCTGTTTTCTCTAACGTAGACTGTTGCACCCCTACACACATCGCACTGATTACGTAGATCATTTTGCAAATTATTGTGGGTATTGTTAGCATTGTATTATTATTGTTTTGTCAAAATAGTTTGCTTGACACTCGTTAAGCAATCAAGGATTTCCTCTTATCACTGGTGAATCCCGAACGAAGGGTCATCTTTCCAGGCGGATTCCAGCTTTGGCTGCAAGTCGTTTCACTCTTCTGGCTTTAACTTTAGAAAGATCCGACCATTAAAATTCAAATCTCGAGACAGCAGGGGAGACATTATTTTCATTCTTATAATGGTTCTTTCTACATTCCTAATTTTTTGAGGACGCATTTTGAGGTGTTCATGCACCACTGGCAACCACCGTGCGCACTCCTATGCCCTCACATATCAATTTTAATTTGCTTCATATGTACAAGATGTTGTTTGAAAGTGTGTTAATATCGGGTGTTTTATAGACAAAAAAGTATATATATATATATATATATATATATATATATATATATATATTGGTTACTGGGACTCCCTGTTGGCGTAGTAGTAAACGTCGTCGCCTTGTAATCAAGGAGTCCCGTGTTCGATAACCAGTTAAGACATAAAATTGTTCGGATCCCAGTTTAAACTGTACGTCTAGTCCCGATTAACCATACTGTATGTATAGTGGACTTAAAACACGAACTCGATCAATCTATCAATTTGTTTACTGAAAGGTGCTATTCGGAAACGAGCAAGGCGTTTTCGTTACTTAAGAAAAATTATCCAACTTTAACCAAGAAAATTATAATCGAAACGTTGTTTTATATATCTCGGCTATGACTGCCTGGAAAAGTTAAAGGACGCCACGATTGTTAAATATCGGTCAACTCATTATATTAGCACGATAAATTCTGGGTTCGAATTCCTACGTCAGTTTCATCTGTCTTACGTGGCAAATAAATAATCAATTAGAGCCAGAGATATATAAAGAGACAGTAAACATATCATTTTGGGGGAAGGGGTACTGACTGCATTTATGCACAGAATCGCCAGTATTAAAAACAAGGTCGGTAATTGCTTTGATAATATATCAAAAGGTAAATAAAAGCAAACGTTGTTATTCACTTTGTTGATTTCTGGTTAAATATTTTTTTTACTATTTCATTTATTTCATCGTTGATAATTTTATCGGAAGAAAAAATTCTTACACTCTACAGAAGAGAAATCATGTATTAATTTCCGAATAATAGTCACCATTTTATATCATATGCATATCATTAACATTATTCTGTTAAGCCTTGCATGTATCCTGCAGCGAAATAGGACACCTGCCAAAATACTTCATCGCAACTAAAGCAGTGGCTCAAAGGCCACGACAGTAGAAATGCATGCAACGAACGTCAGTGGCTTAACCGTTATCTGTTTCACGCGCCTGGAGTTGTCTCGCTGAGAGCTCGAGTTTCGGTTTCGCTTGTAAGTGAGTGAACACTTATATACACAAGCAACAGTGGCGTGTGCATGGGGGCAATTAGTTGGGAATACAGTACTCCCAATATGATTCAAGTTCGCTGTATTATTAACTTCAACTGCAAATAAAGATGGCAAAAAAGTGTGAATGTTTTCTGCTATCGCAATTGTCCCCAATGGCGTAGTGGTAACGGTATCACATTTAATGGTGCGGTTCGGCGTTTGATCACCATTAGAACCTCAGCGGCTGTTTCTATTGGATGATATTAAGCCAACAACTTCCCCGACAATTGTTTCCGCGAAATCACACCCATTGCAATGATTACGGCAAACGTTTCGGAGCGTGTTGCAAACACTTTATAGACATTACACCGTCAGTGATTGTGGCAGTGATTGAAGGTGCATATGTAACGATTATATTCTAAATGTAGTCCTGCATTTTGTTTAGTCTCTTAACAATGACAAGACTATCTATTAGACTGGATAAAATGATATGTAGGGCCTCCCACATCCCTCGATCGCGGCTAATTTGGAGGTGCTGTGATGTGAACAAGAAAAAGCATTGATTTAATATTAACATATTATTTTGAGGTTTAGAGAATGATAAAATATGACGTGTGTAACACTCGTGAAATAATTCGTTCCCTATTTATTATGATGATAATTTTGCAATTATTTGCAACAAAAGAAGACATTATTTATTAAAAAATTGCTTCTTGAATTTTAATGTTAAAAATCATCAATATCTATTCATGTCACTGATTGGGAATGATCTACCAAAAGCGCGGATTTTCATAAATGACTAGCATGTGAGTCAATATGTGAAAACAACCGTCTCCTCGAATTAATAGCACGGAGTTAGTGTAGAAAGTAGAGCCCCTGGTAGCAGCAGATTTTTCATTTACCCTTTAGGAAAGTTCAAGTTGTTGCTTCTCATATAGTACATGCATGCGAAATATTAAGGACAGAGTGCGGAAAACAATTCTCCCCTCTTTCTTTGTTGCTACTAGCATTTCTAGTTTTAGATGAGAGTATTTACGTTTTGAACGAGTTTCCCCCTTCCCTTGAAGCAACAATGCGGCGAATTCAGCAGTCTTTCAACAACCACCCCTTCGCCCTCTGTGATGTCTCAAACTTAAAATATATATTAGCTTCAAGTACATTAACTTGACATTGTGTGAAAATGTAAAACATTTTACCAATTGATTTTAGGCGAGTTTAACCACAAATATTTAATTTTCGATAGTTATAACTGCGAAAGTCAGTTAACAAAGCAACACCTTTAATCCACAATCATGCAATTATAATTTATTTTATTTTAACGGTTATCCCATTTTTCATCTGTCCCTGGTCATTAACACTGTGTTACACATACATATCTGTAAGTTGGACGGCAGAAATACAACAACTTGAACTTTGGGGGCATACATACTATTCACTTTGAAACCACATCAAGTTGAGGTATAATGCTCGGGGGAGACATGAAGGCGCCAATGCAAGTCTTATTCATCTTGCCACTTATATCGTGTGCGTCTCGAGAATCATTCCCGCAAGCACAAAGTATTTCAGGTCGGCTCTGTGGCTGAATGGTTAGCGTAGCGTGCAACAAAACTCGGTGTCCTAGGTTCGCACCCTGGAAAACCTGGACATGAAATTCTTTTTGTTCCAACAATCTGTTTCATCAGTCACCCTAACCTTCATGTTATATGGGATATCTGCGAGAGGAATCCTCAATTTGAGGAAGACACAGGCATTTGCTGCTGTTATATAGAGATTAATTCGACTAATATTACTTCTCGCTTTTGTCTCTTTTGGTCAATCGCTAAGATTAGGACGGAATTGATGTGAGGGCAATAACAAGAATGTATGGGCAGTACGCAACAAACAGACTGAATCTGAGTCTAGACGCGAAAGCACCGACATTGATACATCTGATTAAAAATTACTCATTAAACTTCGTTTTCCTTTGAAACAGCCACTTTCAATATATATTTCGCCAGACAACACAAATACCGCACACGCACTAAAGGAAAACGAATCAACACTACATTATGGTAGCCACACTGCACGCGAACCGGCAAACAATGATGTTGATTTTGGTTGCCAATATCCCCCCCCCCCCCAATTGACTTTTATTTGTTGGCATTCAAAATGTTTACATTAGTTTTTTCGAGGAAAAATTACTTATATTCGAACAATAGAGTTGTACATACTGTTTGTATGATCTAGGCGACGTTTGAAAATAGGCCATGGTGAAAGAACTTATTTAATTGCTAGATAGTCCTTCGTTAACGAAATAAGCAAGTAAAAGGATTTGGCACGTTTCAATTTGCCATGGTTTTTACTTCTGCCCATTCAGCATCTCATTTTTGTCTGGCCCTTGGTTATAGCCTAGGATAGCCTAATGGCAACCCCCCTTCCTCCCTGAGTCCAGGACGTGGAAGAGAGGTTGACATATAGGCTCTTGCAGGAAAGCCATGCATTACACCCCGCTTCTGTTATCGTTATTTAAGGAACCCTCTCCATTTTATTTGCGGGCAGTATTCCCCACGCTTTCAGTGCCGTACTCACAAATGCAGTAAAGGGATGTGAACATAAAGGAGTCCCGGGTTCGAATCCCGGTGGAAGCACAAGTGGTTCGGATTCCACTTTAAACTGTAGGTCCAGTCCCGATTAGAATTACTGTGCATAAAGTGGACTTCAAACAACAAATCAAATCAAATCAAATCATAAGGGGGTTGTCAGATATTTCTTACCACTCCTAGAACATGCCATATTTTTCTAAATTTTATTTTTATTTTATTTTAAGGAAAGTTGAGCAAAAATAAGACTACCTAGCTCTAAAACTCCTTCTAAATACGCCACTGTTCTTAACTTTACAGCTGACATACCATAACACCCATCTATCACCCAGTAACAGAATTCACCTCCGATTAGCGTGAAACACAATAATAGCATGTTTTGTTAATATTTTCTCGCCAATCTTATATAAAATTAATCATCTCCATAACAGTTACGATGAAAAAACTCCGTGGCGAAACGACCTTGAATAACAAAGGCCTGTTAAGTGGCTTTCTTATAAGTTGACACGTGGTCAGCACATCGAATCCCTTTGCCCCTGTAATCTTTATCCTCTATTTCACGTAGCTCCCCAATTGCCTTCAAGAAACCGAAATGTTCGGTAATGGAACCTGTGATCACGCTAGCTTGAGTTCTAAGTCTACTTTATGCAAAGATGGGCTAATCGGTGCTGACCTATAATTAAACGTGGTATTCGAACCACAACGTGCATAAGTCCAACAGTAAGGGAGCGGTCGGAGCGGGGGTGACGCAAGCAGCTCTTTACAATAGAATCCTTTCCTTGCGTTGTCAAAATGTTAAGCATACTTGAACAGATAGTCGTCGCCTTTATTCAATGCTAAGTAAGCATTTGTATCATCATGAACCTTAGACATCGAAAGTAGAGATGTAATATTTTTTTTCTTTTTTGAAGCTTTTGACAACGAAGCACTGAAGGAAACTGGCAACAAGGCGGTACTCGGCTAAAAGCGATGTGGAGAGGAGAAAACAAATGACAGTCAGTGACGAATATACATATTTTGGGAACATCCCAAAGCATTATTTAAGTTCCCTTGAATGTAAAACAAACACACTTGTGAAAGGAAATGACAAAACATTTCCTTCCTGTTCAGTTTCTTCTATTTATGTATGTTGTTTGCGTGTGTCTGCAAAGATTTGATTTTGTTATTTAGCGTCGCTTTTCTACCACTTTGGCTAATCGCGACGATGAGGATGAGTGATGATAGGATGAAATTAGGAAATTGATGCAGGAACACTTACAAAGCACACCCAAGTCCAGGGGGAGATGCGAACCGTAACCATTGGCTTCGTAAACTCTGTACTAAGCACTCCGTGCGGAGATCGGAATATCTCTGGAGTTTTTCAATGTATAGTTTTAAGTTCACTTTTTTGCACAGATCGGTTAAATGGGACAGGACCTATAGTTTTAAAATGACATCCGAATCACTATGTGCCTCCACCGGATATCTAACATGGTATACCTCTGTAGAGGGAGGTAGAATTGGAGAGGTAGTGTTTGGCAAAATCATGTGCAGATGAAACTTTCGATAAGTCACTTGTGAGAGATGTTTAAGGATACAATTCAGCTGGGAATGATGGACCAATATCTATTGCATAATATTTTTACATTTGCTCGCTTTTACTTTTAATTTGTCGAAATTTGGATTGGGTATGCAGTGCTTGTTAGATAACTAAATCACGTTTGATGGTTCCCAATGTAAATAGTAATTTCGTTCTATCCACGGGATTTTCGCCCCTTGCTCCGCCTGTCTGTCGCAATTATTAATCATTCATTGGACAAACCATTCGCTAAATTACGTACGTTCTCTCCAAGAACCAAGTACTAAAGGTAACTGTTGCATTTCGAAGTCCCTCTCACCTTTCGTTTCACGCTACGGGGTTAAGAATTTCAAATAAGACGTCCTTATGTTTCTTTGTTTGATTTTCCTTGTAGATACAAGAAATAAAGAAGAATAATATAATATATAATAACGAAATATTGGATCACAGGTCTGTTTCCTAACTAAATCGTCAAAGAAAAGCAAACGCTGTTATTAATTTCGTTGATTCATAGTTCATTCTTTGCTATCTTCTTTATGTTAATTCTAGCGAAGGAGAAAACTATTTCACTAATTAATCTTTAATAATAATAATAATCGCCATGTTATATCACATGAGGTATAATTTTGTTACACATTGCTTGCAGCCAGCAGCGAAAATTACATACCAGTCAAAATAATTGAAAGCACTACTCTCGCAGCCTGGCAGGTGGAACAAGGGAGTGTAGATTACTGAAGCAGATAACATCCACTCCTGCAAGCAGCAGAAGAGCTCTGAAGTTGAATTATATCGAGCTGAGGCATTTGTACATCTTATCATGATGCAAGAAAGGACAAATGCAAAAACATGCTTTTCTGGGTTTCAAACACTAAAACTTTAACCTTTCGCGCTACACGTAAACAAAGACGGACTGCAAATAGAGAAACGCTCGTTTTTTTTTTTAATTTTTAGTTGATCTTTGTTATGAGGGAAAGGGTATATGCAGCAGATCTTTGGAAACACTCATATAGTTTGCAGGTAATGATAATTCCGTGTTAAAGTATTATATTCTGTGAAGTAAGGTATTTTTTGTGGGTGTTAGTGTAGTTTTTTTTGTCACCAAGTAACTTGGAGTTCTAAATTATAATTTGACTGGTACAGTCCGGCCAAGGGAAACGAAACTAGCTGGAAAGTACGATTCCAAACGCGAGAGGGGAAGCGGGTAGAACACCACCCTGTGGCTCTTGCCTGCTATAGTAAAGCACAAGCAGAAAAACCTGCGCAGACCCGCAAAGCCTGTGCACCGTACTCCTGCGAGGAGGGGAGGGGGGGAGTGGACCAGGCTTCCTTATGGCACGAGCTGAACGGAAGAAGGGAAAGCTACGCTGGGACTTTTCGTCCAAGGTTTTTTTCCTTGTGGTCGCTGTGTAGGGTTCGCTTGCTGTGTTTATTACTGCTTTCTGTGTTGTGTTTGTGATGTCTCTTACAATTCGTAACAAACCGTTTCGAAGTGGAACAAAGAAAACAAAGACGTATTGGTCCCTGTTGCACACTCTACAAAACACCCTTGATATAATACAAACCAGAAACCATTCAGTTACTACATTTTCTTTACTGTATTTATAATAGTTTGCATAATAATACTGTTGAATACTATTCTGATTACTGCTGTGTACATTTGTGCTAATTATACGATTTAATAAGGATACCAATTAAATTGAATGACCGAAAATAAAGTTCCATGTTTACAAACAAGTTTATCTACTAATGTGACGTAATGAATACTTTCCTGATATGTTCCGTTTGCTCATATAGTATTTTTTTTTCATTCTGTACCCTTACATAATTCGTAAACATCTATACGTATTTTGGCGGCGATGTTACTACGTCTGAAACTTCGTTGTTTTTTCAATAGCTGACGATTTTCACGAAACCCGCTTCATGAACAAAGTGCTCCTATTTTGCCAATGAACACTTCCAGTTGACGGATGCGCACTTTCGTCCATGGTCTCAGCTAAGGTAGCCAGACAGTCTGTCTGTAGGGCCACCCCGATGATGGAAATCACGGTGCCTTGTAAGCAAGGGGTCCTGTGTTCGATCGAGGCACGTAGTGTTATAATTCAACATTAAACTCTAGGTCCACCATGACTAACTTATTTGTACATAAAGTGGATTTATATTAAAACCTCAAATCAAATTAACTGATACTTCTAAGCTTTTAGGCCCAAAACATTAACAAAATAAGGGATATATATTATTCGTAACTCCTTTTCGCTCTTAAATTTTACAGTGATTTTATACTTCTTTTTTTAAATCCTGCAATATTGTATATTTCCCAGTGTTGAAATTTTTCTATACATATATTAATGCTGGACTAAGAACGCCTCAATTTCCAATCAAGCTTTGCAATCAAGGGGTCCAGTAGAGACAGTAGAGACACATATTGGTTCGGATCCCATTCAGTCCTGATTAGTGTATCTGTTCACAAATCAGACTTGCAACAACCCATTATTTCTGTACCTTAATATCCAGGAACAGTAACCTGTCGATCTGAATTCTAATTTGCTAATTCTACACATGTTTACATAGTTTACGGTATTCTTTTGTATAAAAATCATTAGAATTAAAAGCAAAATTTACTTTAGTTTTCCTTCAAAACGCTTTGAATTCAAAGCTTTATTCTTCCACAGCATTTGAACTTCATTGAAAAACTTCGAAAGATGGATTTTTGAATTTAGTAATCCTCTCTCAACAGTGGCGTAGCAACATATAGCGAAGCCCTGGGTGAGATTAGAATGCGAGGCCCCCCATCCAATGGCGGAAATTAAAGGGAAGTGGGGAAGAGCAGTCGCTCCCCCCTTTTTTCAGTTTTGCGCCAGAACTGTGCTAAACCTTATCTGCCAAGGGGAAGTAAACTGTCCTTGTAATTTTTGTTTTATAATCATTGATGCGTGTTTACAAGACATTCCAATTTAGTCGGGACTGTATTCTTTCAAATCCCTGTCCCAATTTCTTTCAAACTCAAGTCGTAATTTGACTAAATGTTTCGAGGTTTTATTTTGGAGGGCGTTAACCCCCATTTAGACATGTTCTTCATTTTAATAATGATTGCTAATTATTAATAATAATTAATTAATAATTAATAATGATTTCTTCCCGATACTTTGGACCTTAACATTGCAACTCTACAATTCTACAATTAGGAAAGATAATAGTAGGCAAATTGTTCACCACCATTTTAATTCTCTCATTACTCTACATCCTGTGTTCTTCTAAGGGGTCATTGATTCTTTTGATGCGAAGCTTATGTTGACTGCGTTTCTATTTCAACCCTTTATCATGACACTGTGGAAAACAGTCTGAATGAAAATACGGTGGAGATGGACATATTGCTTTTACCGTTGGGTGTACACTTATCACTATATCTACGAGCTAGCACTAGCTCGTACAATAATACTACCGACACATTGGTGGTCACATCCAGTACTCCCAACAGCATTTCGCCGACCAGGGTCGACCACCTGGATGGAGTGGTTAGCACAACGCGCTACGATGCTGTGGTTTCCGGGTTCGAATCCAGGATTGGGCATGGACGTTCTTTGTGAGTGTTCCTTGATCAATTTTCATCATATCATCACTCATCCTCATCATCGCGATCAGCCAAAAGTGTCAGAAAATCGACGTAAAATAACCTAACTCAACAAATCCAATAGCATTTCGGATGTTCTCTTTTGTTCCACATTTTCGGATCTGTCTCCAACCTCCTCAAACAAATTCTGGGTACGGGCCTGTTCTAGGAAGGAATAAAACAACGCAAGCGTTTAAATGTCTCGCGCTTGCTTCGTGCCAGTTAGAGGTGTTTGTTGTTAACTTACTAAAATAGGGAGTACAAGGTCAAGAGAATGAAGATAATACAAGACAAAGGACGTTCTATTCAATGAAAGAATAAATGTGTAAAAATGTCTAAGCAAGTTATCTAAATTTTTCCTAACTGTTTCACATGAGAAATACGACGATCATTTTTCACTTCTTTCGTGCCCCTTAGACTTAAGACCTGCCTGCCTGTATGTTATGCCTCTGATTGGACGTATTCATTCAAATTATAACGTTTAACTAGAATTTAAAACCAGATAAATACAGAATGTTTTAATATTACTGCCCACAAAAAAATAGCGTTTTCCATGTCCCCCCCCCCCACTTCTATTTATAACATTTTTCGTATCAAGCTCCTTTAAGCGCGAAGTCCCGTGCGGTCGCGCACTTCTTCCACCCCTTGCTACACCTTTGCCTCTCAATGCTTTGGATTGCCTCGAAAGTGAATATTCTTTACGTTGCTAAACTAACATTTTCCCCCTAGGATAGTGAAATGATCCACATTAATGAAGCGACTGAAGAATGCGACGTATATTTACGTTAATTTTTAGCGTTTTTCTACGTCGTAGGTTAATCGTTAATGAGCATTAATGGTGGAATCCGAATGAACACGATGATATATTCATTCCTCAGCCAGGATTCAAAAGTAGGGCTTCTGGCTTCGTAGCCACTTCTTCATGGAGGCTGGAAGGTAAGTAATGAATACATTTGATTAGATGATTTTTACCGTCGCTTTTTTCATTTTTGGCTAATCCAAACGACGAGTATGAGTAATAATATGATGCAATTGATGAACGGCACCGTCAAGGGAACACCATGCCATGTTCCTCCACCGCGTGTCGAACCCGCGACCCCTAGATTACATCAGAGCGTGGTGTTGATCATTCATGTCTCTTTCACTACGGCAGAGATCGAGAATGTGTGGAGCCATATCATTTGCTCGAATGATGTCACGGCAGACTGCCATACACAGGGGAGAACTTTACCTTTTGTAGCAGTCGCCACATATATTTTGATGGCATCAAATCTTCGCTGTCCCTTCAAGTACATTTGCTTCTGTAACTTTGTAAATATTGTTACATAAAGACCACACTGAGGGAAGGAATAGGCTATCTTTCACTAAACCTGAATACTGTGTGACCATTTACTTCATTGCATTATTAATTATAAAATGCAATCAAATACACGGCTATAAATTATCAGGTTTAGAAACGGGAAGAGTATTTATGTCGTTTACATTTTATTTTGCCATCTAGAGAGTAATGTTTACTACAGTGGATTTAATAATTTCGTTAAGGTCATAGAAGGCAAATATATTGTTTCCAGGCATTATATAAAAAATTAAATCGATGTCTTCAACTCGAGCTTTTTCCCTCAAAGTTTTCTGGTGGGAAACATTATCAAATGTACATGTCATTGTTCTCTCGGTTGTTTTATGCATAAGATGGCGCAGTGTTAGCGTTGTTGCCTTCTAATCAAGGGATCCCGGGTTCGATAACCGGTGGAAGCTCATAGTGGTTCGGATCCCACTTTAAACTGTAGGTCCAGTCCCGATTAGCCTTATTGTGCATAAAGTGGACTTAAAACACCAAATCAATCAATCAATTATGTATAAGCAAATGCATTATATGCATATAATAATGCGAATATCTCTGGGTAAGCATTTGTATGTTATCTGTTTACATTTGAACTTTGAAGAAACACACGCAAACCGAAGTGACGAGCAGGACACAGTTCCTACTTTGTGAAAATAACGCAATGGAGAGATCAAGCGTAAGATACTGTGATACCAGACACAGGGGGAAAATGCGCGGTGAACTTACTCCAAGCAGAGAAGCGATTGTTTTGCCCCTGCGACGTTGTCGGGTGAAGACTTTCCCCTCTCCTCTAGTCGCACGTTCAACAGAGCGGGCGAGTACAGAAGACGTCAAATACGTGTAGCATGCAACGTCGAAAAAAGACATCCACAGCTCTCTGTCCACGGTTTCGGCGCGGCTGCAGAGGCGAGAGTGAAAACTTCGCTTCACTTATCAGTGTTGCCAAACACGAGTGTTAAAAAAAGAACTGCATTGAAATTAAATGCAGTTAAGGATTGCAATCAAGCCGTTAACTTTGAGAAGTATAAACGTTCGTCTTCGTGTTCTACGTATAGGGATCCTATGTTCGAATACCGTACGAGTCTTGGGATGCTTCCAGACCGAAGCGAGAAGCGACACGTGTCACTTGGAAACAAACACTCAATAATATATGCTTATATTTTTATGCTGCACGGGTAGTGTTACTTCAGTGAGAAACCCCTCGTTGCTCGTCGCTTCGTCCCAATGGAACTTTCGTACCGAAGCGATAAATGGCTTTGGAAACAAAAATTCTTAAATAAATACAACTTTCTAACAAATGTGATATGACAAACTACACGTGCCACTTGCATGTTTCACGCACTGGGGACGTTATCGTGTTGCTTCGGTCTGGTGGTCATGCCTACGCATTGAATGCTTTCTTGCAGTGAGATTTTAAACCGAAACGACAGGCAACAAGTAGCAAACGACGGCTGCAAATGACACTGAAGTTCATACCGAAGTGACAAGCGAAAAGAAAGACAAGCCACTTCAGTCTTCAAGTAAGCATTCACTGTTAAAGCCCGAACACCAGACCTAGGCGACCCAATTCAGGATATTGACAAACGGAAGTAACAGGCGAGACTTGCTTCTTCGTTTCGAAACGTGTCGCTTCTCGGCTTCCGCTTCTGAAAGTCATGGATGTCATGCAGCGTGTCGCCTTAGTCTGTTAGAGCATTTGAGAAAAATGCTTGCTTGTAGACAGAGGTATCGTGTCACTTGTCACTTCGATATGAACACCCCCTCCCTTTTGCCGGATCGCTTGTCGCCTTGGTCAGAAATCTCCATTCTTATCCTCATCATGGCCGAAAGGAGACAAGTAACGAGTTTCTACTGATAACATCGTTTCCTGGTAATGGAAGAAAATGAGCTTTACAAATGGATTTCTGTTTACCAATATTATAGTAAAACCCAACTAATAATTTGTTATAGGCACATATAGAAGGGTCACATTTGGAGGAATAAATTCTATTGTAGCATTTTGTTTGATTACAGGATTAAAGCCGACCCCCGTGGTGGAGTGGTTAACACATCGCGCTACGACACCAGGGTTCCCGAGTTCGAATCCCGGTCTGGGCATGGATGTTGTGGGAGTCGATTCATCAATTTCAAGATATCATCACTCATCCCCATCTTCGCAAATTAGCCAACAGTGGTACAAAAAGCGAAGTAAAATTAAACAAATCAATTACAATTACACTTGGAGGGTTAGAAGATAATAGAAAAACCGATCTGGTTCCAAAGTTTTAAGTTGGCAACATTGACAGCTCGGAAGCAACAAGACGGCCAGGCGAGAGGGGAACCCCGACGGCATTTGCACGTACCTTTCCTCGCCTCTCAACCCCCTGGGATGTTCGGTACCAATACATGCGAAATAGATCCAAGATTTTAAACACCCACACTTCCTGGTCCCAAGAGATGCGATTAAACACCACACTTTTACACAGACGTCAAGCTTCCAGAGCTGGCAGAGTTTAACACACACGTTAACACACGAATCGAACAAATAGCGACTTTTTGGTACCTTCGAAATACTTCGCGTACATATCTAAAGGGGTCTCAGGAGTCTCGCAATGGTCTTTTCTTTGTTGGGACCGGCAAAAGTCCCAACAATTTTTTTGGTCCCATTAAGAAAGGTGTTTAAACATACGCTGGTTCCCACAAGAATATATCTGCGTACTCACATACACACACACACACACACACACACACACATACACACATACAAAGTATACAAAGCACACTGCTGAACCCAACTGATATTTTTTATTAAGCATAGAATTTTGATTTGAACCCCAAGAAATTTTATATAATAAACCTACAACAAAAATGCCAAAACCAAACACACACACACACACACACACACACACACACACACACACACATACAAAGTATACAAAGCACACTGCTGAACCCAACTGATATTTTTTATTAAGCATAGAATTTTGATTTGAACCCCAAGAAATTTTATATAATAAACCTACAACAAAAATGCCAAAGCCAAACACACACACACACACACACACACACACACACATACAAAGTATACAAAGCATACAAAGCACACTGCTGAACCCAACTGATATTTTTTATTAAGCAGAGAATTTTGATTTGAACCCCAAGAAATTTTATATAATAAACCTACAACAAAAATGCCAAAGCCAAACACACACACACACACACACACACACATACATACACAGTATACAAAGCACACTGCTGAACCCAACTGATATTTTTTATTAAGCAAAGAATTTTGATTTGAACCCCAAGAAATTTTATATAATATACCTACAACAAAAATGCCAAAGCCAAACACACACACACACACACACACACACACACACACACATACAAAGTATACAAAGCACACTGCTGAACCCAACTGATATTTTTTATTAAGCAGAGAATTTTGATTTGAACCCCAAGAAATTTTATATAATAAACCTACAACAAAAATGCCAAAGCCAAACACACACACACACACACACACACACACACACATACAAAGTATACAAAGCACACTGCTGAACCCAACTGATATTTTTTATTAAGCATAGAATTTTGATTTGAACCCCAAGAAATTTTATATAATAAACCTACAACAAAAATGCCAAAGCCAAACACACACACACACACACACACACACATACAAAGTATACAAAGCACACTGCTGAACCCAACTGATATTTTTTATTAAGCATAGAATTTTGATTTGAACCCCAAGAAATTTTGTATAATAAACCTACAACAAAAATGCCAAAGCCAAACACACACACCCACACACACACACACACACACACACACACATACAAAGTATACAAAGCACACTGCTGAACCCAACTGATATTTTTTATTAAGCATAGAATTTTGATTTGAACCCCAAGAAATTTTATATAATAAACCAACAACAAAAATGCCAAATCAAAAATATTGTAATCAATTCACTAAGAATATAACCAGCCCCAATTGGGCTAGGCACCAAAAGAATTGTGATCCAGACAAATGCAGAACTCCCACAAAAATATGCCCAAAATGCCATAGAAAATATAGCATGGAATACTTCACATATAAACATAAAGATACTTGTTCTACACAGTCATCAACATTGCCCCCACAACAATCTACATCTGGTCTGAAAAGGAAGCATGAAACACCTGTTAATGCTAGAGCAGCAAAGCAGCCACGCTATGAACCACCTATACATAGCAGTTTTAATGGCCAACTTAGGGATCATCGTTTTGTATCAGAACCAAAATGTGACATTAAGAATTTTTTGAACAGTATAAATCCTGATTTGCAGGCAATTCTAAATGCACAAAATGGCTCTTATAAGCTGTCCCTCAAATTGTTTACACAATATAAGAAACCAAATGGCACAAAATTTACACATCCCCACATAACAGAAACTTTAGCTATATATTCAAATACAAATTCAAACAAAATAAGCAGTTTGATAGATCAATTGAATATTAAACATTCTGAATTTGCTGCAAAACAATCGGGTTGGAGACTATGCGGAACTCCACACAAGCTCTATGTTAATATTTCGAAATTCAACCCATTACAAGGATCTACATATCTGCCATTACCTGCCAATATCAAAAACAAACAAGCTGTGGTTAACAAAGAAAATAATGATGAGAAATGTTTTCTGTGGTGTATTTTAGCTGCTTTGTATCCAGTTTTAAGGAATCCTCAGAGAATAACTTATTATAAACAACATGAGCACGATTTTGATGAAGCAATGGAGGGCTTAGAATAACCAATGTCTGTTCAGAATATTGATAAATTTGAAAAAAAAAGGCAGGGATATCAATGGTAAACAATTATCTATTAATGTATTTATATGTTCTACTGGCCGTGGCAAGTGCTTGATAGCACCTCTCAGAATCAGTACACTTGATGATGATGATGCTGTTCCGATTGATCTGCTCTTAATTGAAGGGGATGACACACACCATTACACTCTGATACCCAGTCTTGAAGCTTTAGTCAGAAAACAACTAGACAAATCCAATCCAATATTCAAGTTGTGCAGAAGATGTTTGACTGTATTTGATGGTAGGAAAATGGTGAATGGGGTTCGGGAAGTGAAAGCAGAAATTGCTAACAACAAGTTAATTGAACATTTGAAATACTGTGGCAACCATAAACCTGTTCATATGGTGATGCCTAACCCAAATGAAAATGCCAAATTCAAAAAATTTGAAGCCTTGTTGGAACACCCAGCATATATAGTCTGTGATTTTGAATCAAACCTCAAACCCCTTGCATTTTGCAGTCCAGATCCTGATGAATCTTCAAGTACATCATACCAGCTACATGAACCTTCTAGTTTTTATTATGTTGTTGTACAGGATGGTGTGGTTAGTAAAGAATATTTATACATGGGAGCAGATGCCATCAAAAAATTTGCACATAGAATAGAAAATGAATGCCATGATATAGCATCTCATGTTTTATTAAAATCAAAACCTAAGTTGCCTTTAACAGAGGATCAGATTGAAGATTTCAACAATGCAGAAAAATGCCCGGTATGTGATTCTGAATTTTCAGATACAAATATCAAGGTGAAACACCATTCTCATACAGATGGTAAATTCAAAATGGCCCTGTGTAATAGTTGTAATATTAAGATCCAGAGACCAAAATTTGTCCCCATATTTTGCCATGGTGCATCCAATTATGATTTTCATCATCTGATCAGGTACGAGGGGTTTGACAAGCAGAATTTAAATATTTTAGCAGAAAATAATGAGAAATATATAGCTATTAGCAAAATAATTAAATTAAATGGTGTTCCCATTCACTTAAGATTTCTTGATTCCAACAGAATTTTATCGGCTAGCCTGGCCACACTGGCCACTCAATTATCTGATGATCAATTCAAAATCACATGTGCTTTGTTTCCAAATCAGGACCTGAAATTAATTAGGCGGAAGGGTGTATATCCATATGATTATGTTACAGATTTTTCTAAATTTGATGAGTGTGCTCTGCCACCACAACAAGCATTTTACAGCAAAATCTGAGGATCTGGAATCACTGATGATGATTATCACCATGCCCAGTTGATGTGGAACAATTTAAAATGCCAGAAATTTGGTGATTATCACAAGGCATATTTAAAACTTGATGTCACTCTCTTAGCTGATATACTTCAGGCATTTAGAAAATCTTCCATGGAAAATTATAAGCTGGATCCAATGTATTTTTACAGTGCACCAGGCCTAGCATGGTCTGCAATGTTTTTAAACACTAAAATGCAATTGGATCTGATCCAAGATCAGGACATGTATCTGTTTATGGAGCAATGTATAAGAGGAGGCATGGTGCAATGTTCTCAGAGATATGCCAGAGCTAACAACAAATATATTCCTGATTATGATCCAGCACTGCCATCAAATTATATACTGTATGTAGATGCCAACAGCCTGTATGGTTATGCTATGATGGATAAGCTGCCATATGTAGGGCTTGCGTGGGTTGAAGATTTCAATATTGAAGATCTTCAGAATTTTGATGACAGTGACTATGGCCTGTTCTTAGAGGTTGATCAGACAATTCCAGATGATTTACACAAAACATTTTCTGATCTGCCCCAATTCCTGAGGTTGAGTGCTCATCTGGCTCTAAACAGAAGAAATTGATGATGACTCTAGAGCCAAAACAGGGTTATGTCCTATATTACAAAAACCTCCAGTTCCTGTTGAATCATGGTGTTCAAGTGAGCAAAGTAGGCAAAGTTTGAGGTTCAGGCAATCAAGATGTTTGAAGTCATATATTGATACAAACACAGAGCTTCGAACATCTGCAATGAGCCAATTTGATAAGACCTTGTTTAAATTGATGGTCAATTCTGTGTATGGCAAAACAATAGAAAATGTCAGAAAACATATTGATGATAAAATAATTACTGACCCCAGCCGGAGCAAAAAAATTGATTGCAAGGCCTAATTTCAACTACAGAAGAATTTATGATGAGAATATGGCGCTTTTTAATATGAAAAAAACAAAGAATAATTTGATAAACCTATTTATGTAGGGGCTGTTTATTGGAATTGGCCAAATTACACATGTTAAAATTGTATTATGATGTGCTGAAACCTTTTTATGGTGATAGTGTAAAATTGATGTACATGGACACAGATAGTTTTGTTCTTGATATTCAGACAGAAGATGTTTATCAAGATATGTCCCAGCCTGAATTGTTAAATATTTTGATACCAGTGAACATAAAAAGATTCAACCCCACAACAAAAAGGTGCCTGGCAAGTTAAAAGATGAGACACTTGGTGATGTTATTGTGGCATTTGCTGGGTTAAGGGCCAAGATGTACAGCTTTGAAACATGTAGTGGTGCTGTTGCCAAAAAGGCCAAGGGCATTGGCAGAGTAACTGTAGACAAAGAGCTCCAATTTAAAGATTATGAAAATTGTCTCAAATCATGTAACACAATCAGAACATCAGAATGCAGAATTCAGAGTGTGGATCACTTGTTGACTACAAATATTGTAAGAAAAGTGGCTCTGGACCCACATGATGATAAGAGATGCCTTTTGTCATGTGGCATACATACTCTACCATTGGGTCATTGTAATTTGAAAAGTGGTAATCAATGCCCAATTACAAAGCATGATTTGAAATAAATAAACATGCCTATGAACTTATTTGGGTTCAAAAAACAGGCTATGATGGACCTGCCAACACCAGCACCCTCTTCTGATATAATATCTAAACTAAGTGCTTTGTTAATTATTCACCTGAACAGCACACTTACAGATGTTGATGATAAAACAGGTAAAATATTGTACATATTTAACAATAATTTAAATCATTACCAATTACCTGTAGGTGGTCAATTACAATTTATTACAACCCCCGAGGGTAATGTCAAGGTTTCAGTAGGCAAAAATATTTACAGGATAAAGCACTCAAACATGGTTTCTGGCACTGTATATACTGTTTCTGCTGGTGACTGCTTATATATTGAGGTAACGGGATCCTATGACAAGCTCATACCTTTTTTATAGAATTAAGAATTAGATATTTTAAAATAAATAACCACTAAATCAAAATGCCTAATGATATTTGGCCATACAAGACATGAAGATCACAGTGATGAGATTCTGATGCTTGATGTCAGAGTCAAAAAATTAAGAAGTGATTTACAAGCTTTACAAACTACACTCAATGCCAGTCTTCAACTAGAAATTACAAATTAACAATCACAATGAATGGACCCTCTTCTTAAAATTGATTCTGAACTCAAATTGCTGCTTCAAAAATATACTGATTTCTCTACATTAGATAATTTTCAAAGTTTAGAGGAGGCTGTAGCAGCTCTTAAAACCCAGGCTACCAACTCTGAGCAATTGAAACAACAATTGGAAGAACAGATTAATAATGTCCAGGCACAGCTCCAAACAATTGTCAAAAGCATAAAGTCACAAGAAGATTTTGATCTAGTGATTTCCACTCTAAAGGAACAGATTCAATCACTGGAGATTCCTAATCTGGGCCCTCTAAACAATGCCATAGCCGAGGTTAAAGAAAAAATTGAGACACTTGAAAATTTTGTGAACAACTTGCCATCTTCTGATGCTTTGAGTGCAAGAACTCGTAGTGTTGCCAACATTAAGCTGCAACTTGAAACATATGAAGATTTTGGAAAAATTCAAAGTACCATAACCCATCTTGAGGGTACAATAGCAGCAGTGCAAAGTGATTTGACAAATGTACAAGAATCTCTAGAATCCCGCTTGCTTGGTATTGTAGACACCCTTGTCAATGTCCAGCAACAGATCACAAAACTTGAAAACCTCAACACTGAATCTGAGCTATCTCATTTTCATCATTTGATCGATGATATCCAAACAAAGCTTGAAATTTTACAACAATCAACTCCTACTTAGGCAGATATAGCCCTGCTCCAAGATGCTATGCGTGGTGTAGTTGATGCTTCTGAATTAAATGATGTGAAATTGGCACTTGAATCTTTGCAGAATACTGTATCAAATCTGAATACATCACAGAACTTAAAAATATAAAGAGAGCAGTGAATCGCATATTGAAATCAGAAGATATCAAGAATATCCAGACAGAGATCAAACAACTTAGTCAGACAGTGGCCACTCTACCAACTAATCAACATATTAATGAACTGCATGCCCTGTTTGAGGATATCAGAAGACAAGTCCATGATCTTACTGCTCAAAATTCAAAATTGGCAGTTGTTGAAAATTTATAGCAAATTGTAGCTAATATCAAGCAACAGCTAGGGACCATGGAATCCAATCAAGCAAATGCTTTGTCTGTTTTTGCCACCCAGCTACAAGAGATTGTGCAACAATACAAGAAACTTGTTGTGGACATAAAGATCAAGCCAGGCCATGATGATGTTGTTAGGACTATCAATGAGCACCTTGAATCTGTAACAAGTAGATTGCTTACAGCAGAAAAAGAAATAACTGGCATAATCGAGAATCCAAAACATGCAGTAATTCTTGAATTGTACAGTATCCCCAACAAAGAATATGATTCACCATTTACACCAGGTGGCAAAATATATATGCTGTCCCCTGCACAATTTTATTACCAGTTTTTTGTTGGGGGCACACTTAGACCAATCAAGATCAAATATTGGCTACAACCACAGGCACACCACTACCCTACCTTATCAATAACAAATGCTGACAACAAACCAAAAATCACCAGTGTAGAGTTAGTGGATTTTACAGACCCCAATACATTAGAAACATCTTATGCTGAAGATGATGGCTCTCTGGAATTTAATATACAAATAAGAAACAAATTATATTTAGAAAATCCTGTAGTATCAGCTGCTGAACATCCCATAATTGCAATATTCTTGTTTACATACTATGTCTAGACAAATTATTATTGATGAATTACACAGACAAGCCAGACATAATTATAAGAGACTACCAGTGATTACAAAAGGCATAGATGATTTATGGCAATGTGACTTGGTTGAGATGGCAAGTGGACAGCTGAAAAACTTAGACAAGATCAACAAGGGCTACAAGTATCTACTCACTGTCATAGATACATTTTCAAAATTTGCCTAGGCTGTGCCACTCAAATCTAAGACTGGAGCATGTGATACAGAAGCCTTCAGGACAATCATCAATCAGAGTGGAAGATCACCGCGCTATTTGCAAACAGATAATGGCAAAGAATTCTATAATTCTGTGTTCCAACAATTTATTAAAAGCCAGTCAATACAACATTACTCGAGTTACAGTGATCTCAAGGCCTCAATTGTAGAAAGATTCAACAAAACCTTAAAAAATCATATGTATAAACAATTTACACTTCAAGGTAATTTTAAATAGCTTAATATTCTTCCAGAACTTCTACATAAATATAACAACTCGGTCCATTCCACAATCAACATGAAACCCTCTGAGGTAACTTCATCTGATGAGCAAAAATTGATCAGTACTGTTTATTATCCTAGATACCAGCCAACAACAAGAAAAGCCAAATACAAGGTGGGTGATCAAGTAAGAATCAGCAAATATAAGCACTTATTCAGAAGAGGCTTTACCAGAAACTGGAGCACTGAATTATTTACAGTGGTTCAAGTTAAACCTGGGACCCTTAACACATATATAATAAAAGATCACCGAGGAGAAATTCTCAAAGGCAGGTTTTATGAAAAAGAACTCAGCAAAACTAAGCAGCCTGACACATATCTCATAGAAAAAATCATCCGCAGAAAAGGCAACAGGATACTTGTCAAATGGCTAGAACTCCCAGAACACAGCTGGATCGATGGAGACAAAGTGATACTATGAGCACCTGGGATGTTATAAAGAGGCTGCCAGAACCTGAACAGCAGAATAAGAGAAATGGAATGCTGCTGCCTGATAATATTAGGTGTCTTATTGTTGGGCCATCGGCTTGTGGTAAAACTACACTAATGATTGATAATTTTTTATTGGCACCCAACTCGTTAGACTGGAAAAACAGGCACTTGTATGTTTTCTCTAAGAGCTTGGAACAATTAAAATATCAGCAGCTGATGAAGCTATATGATGGATTGGATATAGCCACTTTTGAACCAGATGTTAAGCCACTCCATGATTGTCTTGATAACTCTGTTGTTGTGTTTGATGACATTATACTGGATAATCAAAACAAGGTTAGAAATTTCTTTACACAGGGCAGACACAAAAACATTGATTGCTTCTACCTGGCACAGACTCTTTCTAAAATACCGAAGCAGCTGATCCGAGACAACAATAATTTTATATGTGTGTTTCATCAAGACCATACCAACCTCAAACACATACATGATGAATATGTAGGTGGTGACTTGAGCTACAATAATTTTTCCAAGATTTGCAGTAGGTGCTGGGACCAGGACAGTTATGGGTTTGTCACAATTGATATGACAAGGAAACCCAATAGTGGGAAATACAGAAATAAAATCAACAATTTTCTAGACATTGAAACATATATAAATAACCATGAAAAGGACAATCATTGATGATCTTAAATTAAGAGATTATCTTGTAAAAAGATGTAAGGGATGGAAATCAGAGAACCGAGGAATCTATGAAAAACACAAGCAAATAGAAAAACCTATTATTGATGCTATTAGTGAATTAGGTAAAAATATCAAAACTGTTACAGAGCAAAATCAAAATTTGATCACAGAGCTTGTACCTGTAGCTGCTAGGAACATATAAGATTATCCAATCACCCCATTTTCTAGTATTCATACACCTAGTCCTGTTGCTCCTCGAAGAATTGAAGCTACTCAGGATCCTATTGAATTGGGTCTTCTTGCTCAAGAATATTTAAGCACACCTAAAGACAACAAAGATGAGGTTTTTGGTTTATATGCTGACACAGAGCGTGATGGTAGCATCATACATAGAATTGGCAATTTCAGAGTAACATTTATGGGAGATGATCTGATTGTATATTCAGAATCTCATCTTGTAGAAAAAGGTGCTTTTGTTAAGTATCCTGGAACACCTGGATTGTGGGTACTGATGACTAGGAAAAGGCCTGGCAGCTATACAGATCAAGATTATGAGCATTACAAAGAAATATTAATAAAATCAGATGCTCTATACCAGAACAATGATCCCACACAAAAAAGAGTCAAGTCTAGCAGTGGTGCAAAATACAACAACTTAATCAAGCCCATATGGTCACAGATCAAGACTGGTAGTGGAATCAAACAATACAACACCCTGCCTAAAGGATTTGTCTGGGTTTATGATGTCAGGAAACTTGTAGATAGGTTGCTGGTGATAGCTGGGGAGGAAAATGCTGGCAACCACAATTTTTACAATGAAAAGATTGGAATTATGGACATGATAAGCACCAAATTTTCTAATTTTATAGTGAATGACACTAAGGGCATTGGATATCTTATAAAAATTATTAATACTCTACCACCTAAATTTTGGAATATCTCTGAGGGTCGGGGGCTGGTTAATGACTTCATAAACAAGCTGCCATTTGAATTACACATTCCAGGCTATCAGTATTGTGGTCCCGGTACAAAATTGGACCATAGATTAAACAGGGGTGACCCTGGTGTTAATCCCCTAGATGCTGCTTGCAGAGACCATGACATAGCATTTCAACACACATTCTGATCTTGACAAGATACATGTTGCAGACAAAAAATTAGAAGAGGCTGCATTTGGTAGATTTGTAAGCAAAGATGCTTCTTTAAGTGAGAGAATAGCAGCATTGGGGACCACCATAGCTATGAACACAAACAAAAACTGGGGTGAGGGTTTTGAATATGTATATAATAAACCTAGGATGAAGGCCAAGGGTGTTATGTATCAGATACCTGATGCAGGTCTTAAATCTCTTAAAACTATTGATAGTCTTTTAACCAAAAAGCAGCGCAAGAAAGAAAGCTCTTGTCTTGAAAAGGGCCATGGTATGAAATTGTTGCTTAGTACCCCCCAATTAAAAAAATTACAGCAATCTAGAAAAAAATCACACCTGGGTTGATTTATATTTACTATCCCGGCCATCCTAGCAGCACTTGGGGCTGTTGGGAGCTTGGCTGGGGGATCAGCTGCTATACCAAAAACAGTAATAGATGCCAAAAAGAATAAGGCAGAATTAGATGAAATAAAGAGCCATAACCTGGCCATAGAGAAACAAGGCAAAGGTGTTAAGAGAGCCATGAATAAGTTTAAAATAAACAAGAGCCGCTTACAAACCAAGATATTGAAGCTTTAATCAAGCCACTGGGCATCAAAAATTTTAGAGGTGTGTACATGTCTGATTCCTTACCAGAACAACCACTCAACAAATAGTGTGGCATAGTTAATTTGGATAAGTACAAAAATCAGGGCACTCACTGGATCTGTTATCTTAAATATTTAAAAGATGAGGCATTTGTGTTTGATTCATTTGGAGGTGTTCCTCCTGAAAATTTAGTAAAATATCTAAAATCAACTAATCTTTATTACAATAATGCCCGTGCTCAAAATTTCAAAGATGTTAATTGTGGACATCTGTGTTTATCTGTTCTTAGATATATGTCTCAAATAAATAAACCATCTATTGAAAATTTTCAAAAAGCCTTGTGGTATTTAAAACATCATGGGGATATTCCATGTCACCAGCCAAAATTCAATATTGAAACTTAGATTACATGATGATATAGTGTATCCCAAAACAATAGCTCTCAGAGCATTTTATGGCATGTACTTGATCTCTAATATTACACACCACAACAACACAATTGCAGTTGGGGATCAAAATATTGTCATCACTCCAGGGCAATATAATCTATCTACTCTAAATGCTCAGTTACCGAGAGGTATAGTTTTAACTCAAAATTCTGTCACTCACAGAGTAGAGATTGTGTCTGCTACAGAAATAGTGGATCTGGGTATTATAGGAGAATTGTTAGGATTTGAAAACAACACAAAACTTGAACCAGCCATCAAATACACTGCTATGAATATACCTAAATTCTTAGCCATAGAAACTCTGAATATTCACTGTAATGTGGCCGAGGGTATGATCACCAAATCAAATGGCATAGGCACTCACAAACAAACTGGCATCATTGCAACATTCAAGCCTAACTCTGAATTTATGAAGCCGTTAATCTACACTCCATCACCAACATTATATTTTCCTGTGTGCCATAACAGAATAGATAACATTGAGTTGATGGTCACTAATGAAAAAGAAGAATTAGTTGATTTTGCTGGAGCCACAACAACTGCTATCATAGAGATTAATATTTAAATAAAAATACATACAAAAAAATGGAAAATATTGAGAGTTATGAGCTACAATCATTCCCACCAAACAGGAGGACCTTTGCAAATTTAAATCAACCCAACACAGAGATTGAGGTTGATCTTGATGTAGGGGATGGCTTTATACGCCCCCACAGAGCAGATCTATACATCAAGTTTGATGTTGTAAAGCTCGATGGTACAGATTATCCGGCAAATTCAAATATAAGATTGGTGGACAATTTTGTGCCACATCTGTTCTCTGAAATTGAGATCAGAAAACATGGTGTTGTTATAAACAGAGTGGATTACCCCGGCATTACCTCTACAGCTTTGGCCACACTAAAATTATCCAAAACCGAGGCTTCTTACTACAAAATAGGTGGATTTGAGGCTGGTGATAAAATATTATCTAAAAGCCACACAGTGCTGTTCCCCATGCGCCTGTTGCCAGGATTCTTCTCAGATTACAAAGATATTATGTGGAAGGGTGGTTTAAGGATCACATTTAGAAGAGCTGCCAATGATAATAATGCTTTGATGAGATACAGTACATTAAACTCTACAGGGGAAGCTCTGCCTAATACCCTACCTGATGAAGGTAAATGCATTATTCAGACTATGGAGCTAAGAATTCCGGTTGTTGAATATGAAGCCAATTATGCTCTTAAATACAAAGCAGATATCCTAAAAAATCCACAGATTCCTTTACAATTTTATACATATCAATGTGTACAGAAGCCTGCCACTGGTACCTATTATGAGTTTGATGCTACAAATTCATTCTCCAGTATACAATATGACATGCCACATTTTGTGGTGGTACTGTTTCAGACTGGAAGAAACAATAATCAGGAAAAAAATTCAAGTACATTTGATAGCTGCAACATCAAGAACATATATCTTAAAAATGGCAGAAATGAGGTGTTCCCCAGAGAAAATTATAATTTAGACATGTCCAAGGATGATTTCCTCAAATTATATGAAGCATTTACAGCATACAAAAGGGTCACTACTGGCAATACTGACATGTATTACACACCAGATGAATTCAAAGCACAGAGACCCATGTTTGTCATCAACACTTCAAAAAGGAAACAAGTTGTGGTTAATGACAGGACAAACATTAAAATTATCTGTGAATTCCATGATACACTCCCTGATGACACCATATGTAGTGTTATTCTTATAGGTGAAAAATCATATGTTTATGATGTAAGAAATGAGAGAGTCACAGAGCAATTCTAGAAAACCTCTGCATAATGCACAAGTTGAGCCTGGTGTCCAATTGAACTTAAACCGGAAGTGGACCGGAAGTGGACCGGAAGTAAATATGTGCGGGTGTGGGTGGGTGTGGGTGTATGTGGGTGTGTGTTGGTTTTATGAGCATCTTTGGCTTAGTGTGGCCAAAAAAAATATCAAGAGGGGCATATTTTTGACAAGCTTATGGACAACAATCTCACAGATGTGGCTTTTGTAAGTGTAGGCAAATCAATCTGAGGGGGCTCATCATTTCACGGGAAATTTCCGAGGGCATTTTTACAAAAATCTTGGATTAGACAGAGTACCACATTTGAGCAATAAGCTCATATGCACATCTTGAGCTAGTTTTAAGTGTAGCCAAATCTGCCTGAGGGGGGCTCATCATTTATCGAGCCAGTAATAGTACCAAACACACTACTATATATTATAATATATCTCCACTTTCATAATATTTGAAATCAAGTATTTATAATTGCCCCTCCGTTCCTACTGTACAGCTGTCCTTGTCCGTCTGGAAGAAAAATGCAAGAAAAATATGAAAACTAATTCTATCTTGAGTATCCTTCAGCCCTGCTACTCTCAAATTCTACTAGCTTGGTTTCTCTTGTACTAATGTTTTCACCCCCCTTTGCCCCACCCACTACTCTTCATTACCGTTCAAAGTTAATGAGCAATTCCCCCTGTGCCCCTGTGTTTGCGCAGCTGTGTGCCTGGTTAAGACACCATGCAATGAATAACAATTAGTTTTAGATGGGGAGTAATTTGTTTGACTGATAATTCATTTTAGTAAATGAAGCTGTAATATTGCGTGCAATTTCTGTCAAGAAGATAAAACTGCTGATTCTGGAATACCTAAATATATTAATTCTCCTTGGAAGAGAAAATCCTCCCAGCACTTCGTAGTATTTACAAGCTACATAATTAGGCAACAATGGATTCAGCTGTGCACTTGGTGAAGAAACGCCTGGTGCAAAACGCTGCTGGAGAGCTGTTTCCTTCCAGCAGGTTTCGCTGGCGCCCGGGTCTTGTTGAATGTCTAGTTTCCTTGTAAGCACATACATTCTTGAAGAGGAAGAATCCAGGTTAAAATGAAAGTCGACTCGTTACCTTGGGCAGGGGAGCAGGTAAACCTTTTCTCGCGGAGCAAGAAGGAGCGGGTAGGAAAAAGACCGACCTTACAGTGCTCTGATTATGAATGCTTGTGCATCAACCGTATGGGATGAAACACTTAGAAACATCTGCTTGGTGACCGTCTGAACACAATCGGCAGTAGTAACAGACAAGCAACACTGCGTGAAATCACATCAACGAGCAATGAATGACGTACGAGAGACAGTTAAGAGAAAATTGGCGTTCATGGCATATGACGGCTGAAGACTGTTTAAGTGCGTTTCGTAGAGGCACGAAATCGACAGCAGAGCCTCACTTGGGCTTGTGCAGACATTGATTTTTACACTAAATGACTCTGAGATCGTTGGTTGGTCAGATGGGCCACGATTCTAATTGATATGAGCATGTTCAAACAATATATTATTAACATGCTCCATTCGCTGTTATTGCTTGGTGGCGGAGTGCTAATTTTGTAAGGCTTATATGTATATGGGAGAGTAGTTTGTGTATTTATATACTATTGCACACATTTTTGGGTGAATATATCATAGTCTATGTGTGTGTGTTTTCCCCTTAGCCTTCTACCAGCCCCGTCTACCAGCCCCGTCATGCTTTACGAGTTACGCCTGAGCGGACGGAGGAAGTCCCGAACATGAAAATAAGAAATGCATTTGCCAAACACACATCACAGCCAGAAAAATACTCATTTGCAATCAAAATAGTGAAAAACTACTGAATCGAGCTTCGGAGTTTTTTACAAGAAAGACTGACTAGTTTAGTTCATAGAAAGAGATGAAAAGGGTTTGATTTTGGATTTTGGTGTTGAAAAATACTCCTTTTTTTGGCTGTAATATTATTATTTAAATTTGCATTTTTCAGAAAGTGTGTTTTCTCCGGCGTTTGTCTCTACTAATACCAACCATTAATTGGATCTCTAATAGTTTATACCTTCTTTTATTTAAATATCAAACGTTCAAACAATTAATGATTTTAAATATTCTATTTGCAAAACGCAACTTGAGTCCCAGTATGGTCTATAAATTTATGTAATATATTATTTTATATCTTTAGTAATAACACCTTCAACCAGACACACAGACTTGTCTTCACTTTACAATCGTGACTGAAACAATTCTCCTTTCATCCAGGAATTGCTGATAGAGATGTGAGCGTGCACCAAATATGTGTGTGTGTGAAACGAGGGAAATTACTCGTTAATGGCAGAGCAAATTAACAGATGTAAATAAAAAAATCGCAATTAATTTCAGACATTATTGTAACGAAGTTTAACTTTTACCATGTCTAGTAGTGAGTGAATGTTACCATGTTTCAGCAAAAACACAGTAAAGACAAACTATAGATTGAAGAGAAAGTTTCGCAAACTGAAATATTAATCGTTTCAATAATTACATTCTTCGTGCCACAAGAACAATAAAAGAAATGCCAAAGCTGTAACAGAGTGGCATTCTTTAGGGAGAAAATAATGTTACTTTGACCACTGTGGGATTTCAACTTACGAAGATAACACTCATCGAACATGGACACAAGTGGCTGAGTGGGAACCATGCTATTCGAATACTTTCTCTTTAAGATTTAATTTTTACCCGTACACATCCAAACTATCAAAGTCTCTTCTCTCTAATTTATTTCAAATAAAGGCAACACGTGAAACCATGCTTTTCGAATACTCTTATTAAAATTTCATTTTTACCCGTCCATATCTAAACTTTCAAAATCTCTTCTCTATAATATATTTCACATAAAGGCAATACGCATTATAGGATCTTGTCTTTGAAATTTACACACACATTGATCACAGAATATAAGGAAATATTCTGTATGTATTCAATGCAAAAAATTCCAAGTGCGAGGTAAGTTCTTCTAGCTAAAGCACACATAGATTGAATTTGGTTATTTTACATTGCTTTTCTGCTACTTTTGACTTATTCCCCAAAAAGGAACACCCATACCCACGCATGTGTTCGAATCCTGGCACCATTGTATCGTAGCACCCTGTGTTATCCACTGCATGACGGAGGACGGCCAGACTCCACCAAACAGAACATATTCCGAAATGTTACTTCGCGAAGAAGATTCATTTTTCAAGATACTCTAAATACATTCATTCAGCCTGTATCCTATTAATTTTTCGAGCTTTATCATCCTTCTGTTGTAATCAATATCATTGGGAAATTTAGTAGTATGCATACCTTACAAAGAGAAACGGATCTGATCCAGAAGTAACATCATTGGGGCCTTTAGGGAAAGAAATATATTCATTACTTTATCCCGTCATCATATTCACTGTCGACATTACCATTATTTTATAATAGGAGGAGCGGCTAACATAACCATCAGCCACTCTGTTCTGCTTCCAGATAAATATGAGCTTTCCCCAAAGCAAAGCAATGAAGGCATTTTTTTGCGTTAGTTATTGGATATTAAATTTTTCAAACATTTAATTCATGATTTTTTCCATTCTTTGAATGTATAATTGGACATTGTATATCATTAATAATTTCAATTCAGGTTCTTCCTTTACAGTTTGCATATACTTTGCAAGGCGTAAAATATCCTGGACGTTGTGAGTAGCTTCATCACACAGCAACATTGAAGAGTGTTTTTTTGACAACTTACTGTCACACTTGATTGGCTACGAAGCTGAACTTTGACTAAAAGGAGTGTGCAACGTCTTGTGAACAAAAGTGTACATGGTCTTATTTATGTGGACGACGTAACGATATGTTGTCGTTCACGAAATCTTGTGGCAAGTTTTAAGCTCTAACTTAACATAAACAGTTTGGTTGAGGGTTTTTTCCAACTTGTTTCTGCTTCTCAACCAAAAAATCCATGTGGGTTCAAGTTGTCCACAATAAGGAGAAGGCATCTCGTGAAAGAGGTTTGATTTTCTGGCTCAATTTTTGATATGAAACTAAAGTGACAATTCCTCCTTTGACACTTATAGATCTCTTGTTTCGGAATCTCAGACTAATACGCGTTATATGTAGCCTATCATGGAGTGCTGATAGAACGTACTGATCGTCTAAGACGAAAGACGTCTGGTTATATACCAGATACACCCTCGTGCCACAAGGCAATTCGTGCAGACGATATCCAGTCAGCATTTTGCGTTGATTATGACCTGCCTGGCTTTCTGCATTCAAGGACCCTCTTCCAACTTGGAATTTTCCTGCACCTTTCATTGGCGCAACATAAACTGCCCTCCCAAAGCAGCAACACATATGATAGCGGTTTCTAGACCTTCGCAACAAGTATCCCAATGTATTGGCATCTATACGGAGGGGTTCAAGTAAGTCAAATCACTTGGTTGCGTCTTGGTTATAGATTCCTAAAGTTCCAGTTAGTTGCTAAATCTTGCATTTACATTCACGTGGCAGAATTGTACGCCATTTTAAAGGCACTTACCTTTGCTTACGTCCGTTCTATGTAGGAAGTCCTTGTCTGCATTGATTCGACCAGTGTCCTTCACAGACTGGATTCGCCGAATTCCAGAGCAGGCAGTTCTGCACATCTTCAACTACTCGTGTCTGTTCCTTCCAATGCTGATGTCCGCTTCTGCTGGATCGCTAGTCATGTTAGAATAAATTTTAATGAAACAGCCGATGCTGCCACCAAGTCTGTCGATGCAGATAGCGACGTTCTCGTCTACTAGAAACCTAGGAAAATGTATTTCTTTGTTTCCTGAATGGCCATTTGTTGCAAGGGATTGACTTTCCAAAGTATGATGTATGTAATGTCATTTTACGTGTTCGGCATGTTTTTCTTGAATGTGCCGAGTTTGCTTTCCTTAGGCAGACTTTTTACCTTCCCAACTGTTTATTATCTGTGCTGATAAGACAGAAGTCAGTTTCTGTACAGCCATACTACGTTGATGTGACTGGTATCATCTGAACTTTCGTTCTCCAGATTCAAGGACTCTGTGACTTCATTCATCAGATATAGAGAATGTAACGATACTCCGGCAGGATGCACTTGTGCCGTAAGATGCTCACCACCCACCACTAGGAATAAATATACCATGCCCCAAACCTAAGCGTAAAACTTCAAAGTCGAGTATTAAACGATACAATTTTAAGAAAGCTCGTTTCGTCAGTATGTTTCACAAATTTATATCAGCTAACTGGGAACAATTACATAAATACAACGATATAGATCTTGCAGTGGACAAATTTTATGAAATAATTAAGTGTATATTGGATGAATGCGTCCCATTCTCCCGCTTAACTTATTCTAATCAGTACCCATGTTGGTTCAAGCTAGATATTATGAAAGGTATAAATATGAATATGGGTTACAAGGAGTAATAAAATTGAAAAATCAAGTCACACCATCATAAAAAATGGAAACAAAAAGAAGGGAATTTAGGATATCATGAAGCTATCTTTAAAGCTCTAAGAACGAAATTAAAAACGGAAATATACAAAGCTTACCAAAACTACCTTAACAGCTGCGAAGCTAATCTGACTCGCAACCCAAATCTATTTTGGTCTTTAGTGAAAAATAAAAGGAAGAATCCACCAGCCCAACCAACCAAACTCAATGGTTAACCTACGTATTAGTAACAATAATATCCCGAATCTTTAAGCTACTTATTTCGAATCTGTCTTTTCCGCGGAACCATCCTCTTACGAAACCATACGTACGAACGCGCTCCAGAAATCCCAACATAGTCTCTTAAGCATCCCAGAAATCTCTATAAAGGAAATAAAAAATGCCATTAAGAATCTCAAATTAAAAAGAGCAGCTGGACCGGACCTATTAACCCCTACGTTATTAAAGGTTGCTCAGGGGCGCTCAAGTTCCCTCTCCTCACCCTCTTTAATTTAATCTTGAAAACAGAACAATTCCCCGCAAGTTGGAAAACGACTGAGATTTGTCCAATCCCCAAAGCAGCAGATAACACAGAGATAAGTAACAATAGACCAATCGCGAGACTGTCAGCTCCAAATAAATTCTTTTAGCAAATAATGTATAATCATATTTACTCGCATGTCAATCCTGTCCTTTGGCCACACCAGCATGGATTTGTACAAAACCGTTCCACTGTGACTAATCTAGGTGAATTAACAAATTACGTTGCCTTCGACGAAGAGAGAAATGATTTTGTCCTAATTTCCCAGAAGCTCTACATACAGACTATCGTCAATGGAAATATCGTACCTGTTGGAGGAATCCATTTTATCGTGCTTGGTTCGGTAAATGTTATTGCCTGAAGGAAACTTTAATTTCGCCCACATTCTCCGGATTCACGAATATTTGAAGTTTCCCGCCGATCAGAATGTTGTAGTAATTTAGGTAGTTGTTGAAGACGTAAAAAAGTTTTACCAATTTCGGCATCGTATTTCGTCCAAATGCTGTTCAGGTGAATGATCAACGGACCATTCAATTTAGATAGCATTGAAGGTAAGATGTTATTGAAACTTGGTGGTGTAGTTTCCATGATGATTTGCTTTCTGAAACCGAACAAGTTCATAGGCTGGTTATTTATTTCGTGTGTAAGATTTTTTTTGTCTTTTCAAAATTTTTGATAAAAAATAGAGAAAATAGGCGGACTTAGCTCTTGAATAGCGGGGGAATTATAATCTACTATGAGCAAACATCACATTCATTGCTTTCATTGTAGTGTCCCCACTCCCGAGTGTGAACTTGACAGCGAATAACACGTAACATGTTATCCCTACCATCAAAAGCTCTCTTTGTCCCAAGCGTTGTGTGGACTTCATACAAATTATTTCCAATTCTATGTTCAGTAGCTAGCTTCGGGCTTTCTTAAAACAGGCACTCCTTGTAGCCGTCTATTGAGAATTTTGCAGTGCTACTCTGTCCAACCCTCTTTGCCTTTTTCACCTGGTTGTCATCTATCTTAACAGGGTACCTTTTGCCCGAAGCCCCGCAAATACGGTGATATGATTGCCAGACGCTTCGTCTTTGAACTACCCTATAACCATTTTGTCGTTAACATTGTGAAGTGGATGTTCCGGAGCCAAATTGCTAAAATCATTTCTTTTCTTACTCCTCAAGTCACTGCATAGATCAGATTTGCAGATGCGCAGTATATAACTGTCCGTGTCCATATAGCATATTTCAACCTTCTCCTCATAACGTGGTTTCAGAATATAGTAGTAAAACTCATACATGAACAACTTGGAAAGTTCGAGGACGGTGGCTCTTATGGCAATGGCCTTAATGAGCTTCACCTACTTTTTGATTCTCTCAAGCAGGTTCAGATTGTCTGAGAAAATTGTGAAGCTCTTTTACCATGGCGATGCAACTAGCTTCATGCATTTTCCCTCACAATGTCATAATTTCGATAGTTACGAAGGTTTTCCATTGTTTTGCCACAGATAGCGTTTTTGAACAGTTTGTAGAGGTCTTTGTCAGTAGATGTATTAAGTGGGGTTCAGTGTTGCCAACCCACCCCAAGAAAATTTCACCATGTGATATTTTACAGGCGAAGCTAACCTACCAATAGGAGTTGGCAACACTGACTAGTTGCTTTACAAACCTCTTGTTTTTTTAAACATATAATATATCACAGGCGAGGCTAACCTACAAGTTACAAGTTGACGGCGTAACCTTCTATAAGATGATAAGTATGCAGTAAGATGAAGAAGACGCTAACTGGCAATAGCGGTGTCAATACTTCCTCCTCTCTACCCCCCTCTCACCGGGCCTCCACCCTTATGGCGCAGTGGTAGCCTTGTATTCAAGGGTTCGATACTCGCACAAGTGGTTCTTGAAACTGTAGGTCCACCCACGATTATCCTTACTTACAGGGGGCTCTTGTAACGCCACGGGGACGAAAAACATGTAAACTTCTGATTTTCCACATGTATGTATGTATGTATGTATGTAATGCGATATTTGGGGGAAGAGGGGGTGGGGCAAAATGTTTGAACTTACGGCTGGAAAAAATGTTTCTATAACATGTTTTCGTTCGAGGCAAATTCATAGAGAGATATTGTTAAATAAATATTAATATTGTAAATATTTATATAGTTATTGTATTTAGTTTTTCGGTATCGAAAAAAGCGACTGTCATATCGTATTTGAAAAATTACGCATTGCCTGTGAACATCTAGAAAAACGACAATTTCGTTCCCTCTCTGCGTGTGCTAACAATGTTGACAGAATGACAGAAATTTACCAATAGGTAGGGCTTGGGACGACGGAAGTTATGCTTCCTGGCTTTTCAGCAGCTGAATTCCTTGCTGGCCAGAAATGTTTCTATAAAATAACCATGCCTATGAACCTGTTTGGCTTCAGGAACCAAGCTATGGAAGTGCCCCTCCAGCCCACGTCGTCGTCGAGCTTCAACGAACTTCTGCCTTCCATGCTATCTAATCTTAACGATCTGTTAATTATACACTTGAATAGCATTTTGACCCAGTATGACGAGGATGTGGGCAAAACTTTCTATGTATTCAACAACAACTTAAATTATTACCTGTTCCCCATCTCCGGCAAACTTAAGTTCGACATGAATCCCGAGAACAAAGTGGAGGCCAAGGTTTCCTCAGGCAAGAACATCTATCACATCAAGCATGATAGGATGGATGCGACTACAACGTACGATGTCTCTGCTGGCGACCGCCTGTACGTGGAGCTCATGGACGACTACGACAAACTCATCCCTCTTTTCATGGAAATGAAAATCACCTACCCTATAATAAATAAACATAGCAACAATGCCTAACGATATTTTTGGTCACACCAAGCGCGACGACCACGGCGACGAGCTTCTCATGCTCGACGTCAGGGTCAAGAAGTTGCGAAGCGACCTGCAGTCAACGCTCAACTTCAACCTCCAGTCAGAAATAGCTAGTCTGCAGTCTCAATGCCTGGACCCCGTACTCAAAATTGACGCCGAGCTTAAATCGCCGCTGCAAAAGTACACCGACCTCGCGTCATTAAACAACCTCGAGAACCTTGCACTGGGGGTAGGCAAGCTGCAGAACGAACTTGTGAAGCTGCAGCAAGCGAAAACTTCTGACGTGGAACAGCTAAAGCGACACTTGCAGGACCAAACGAGCACCATCCAGACTGAACGGCAAAACAGTATCCAGAGTATAAAAACTCAAGATGACTACGATCGCGTGAATGCCAGTATTGCCAAATTGCACGAACAGTTTCAATCGTTCGAAATTCCTACGTTGGAAAGCATCAAGGCTGAGCTTCAAACGGACGCTTTGCATGCAGCCATCAACGAAGTCAAAACTAAACTCCAAACGCTACAGGACTTCATCGACAATCTACCTTCGTCCAGCGAGCTGAATGCTATTGCCCGTAGCGTAGCGAACATAAAACTCCAACTTGAGACCAACGAGGATTTCGGGAAGCTGCAAGGCACCATAGCACATATTGAGGATATTCTCTCTGTTATTAGAAATGATCTGGCAAACGTACACGAAGCACTGGAATCCAAACAGCCTGGCATCAGGGATACTCTGGCCAGCGTCCAACAGCAGATCACCAAGTTGGAGAATATAATCACAGAATCAGAGTTGTCGCATTTTCATCACTTGATCGACGACATACAGACTAAGTTGGAAACTTTGCAACAATCCACCCCCACCCAGGACGACATAACACAATTACAAGAAGGCATACGCGCTGGTGCTGCTGCCTCGGAGTTGGACGCGATGAAAAAAGCTTTGGAGTCGCTCCAAAACACGGTGGCCACCCTGCCTACCTCGCAGGAACTGAAAAGCGTGAAGAGGGCTCTCAACCGAACACTCAAATCCGACGACATCAAAAACATCCAAACCGAAATTGAATTGCTTCTTGAGTCTGTTGCAACCTTGCCCACCAACGAGAACATAAGCGAGCTACATGCCTTGTTTGCGGAAATTAGAACCCAGGTCCACGACCTCACAACCCAGAGCTCCAAGTTAACACTCTTGTAAAATCTGCAGAAGATTATCGCCAAGGTGAAAGAGCAAATTGGAAGAATCGAGGAGACCCAGGAATCGGCCATAACCAATTTCAGTACCCAACTTCATGACTTAAACGAAAAATTCAAGAGGCTAATTGTCGATGTGAAGATCAAGCCCGATAACGAAACTGTTGTCCTTGCTATCGAGGAACACCTGGAATCGGTGAACAGTAGATTGGAGGATGTGGAGGTTCGAACCAATGTAAACACCCTGAACGCCAGCATCGACAATCTCAAGTCCACCGTTGTCATCGAACTGTACAGCATTCCAAACAGGGAATTTTCCTCGCTCTTCCATCCGGGTGCGAAACTCTACATGCTGACCCCTGCCAAAGCCTATCAACAGTTTTTCATCGCTGGCACACTTCAGTTTGTCAAGGTTTCATACTGGTCTTTGCCTCACGGTACCCACTACCCAACCATGACCGTGACGAACATCAATGACGAGCCTAAAATAAGAGGAGTGGAGTTGGTTGATTTCACCCACCCCGAAACTCGCGAGACTGCCTATGCTGAAGATGCCACTCAAATTATCGAAATAGAAGTAGGTGATAAGCTGTACATAGAAAATCCGGCATTGTCTGCGGCCAGAAATCCCATCCAAGCTATATGATTATTTTCGCGCAATGTCTAGGCCGGCTATTGTGAACGAGCTGCACAAATCTGAACGGCGAAACTACAAACGACTGGCGGTAGTGACCAAAGGCATAGACGACTTGTGGGAAGCTGACCTTGTGGAAATGAGCAGTGGCAATCTAATAAATTTACATAGAATTAACAAGGGGTACAAGTATCTTCTCACCGTCATAGACACATTTTCAAAATTTGCTTGTACTTTACCCCTCAAGGCAAAAGCAGGAACCTGCGTGGTGGAAGCATTCAAAACTATTTTCGATGAAAGTGGCAGGCGACCCCGATTTCTTCACACACACAACGGAAAAGAATTCTACAACTCTGTCTTTCGACAATTTATTCAAAAACAAAATATTCAACATTTCTCCACTTCTAGTCACATCAAAGGCAGCATAGTGGAACGTTTCAACCGAACTCTCAAAACACGGATGTTGAAAGAGTTCACGCTTCAGGGGAATTACAAGTGGCTCGACATGCTTCCGGAACTTGTTAACAGCTATAATCACAGTTTGCATCGCACGCTAAACATGAAACCAGCTGACGTCAACAAATCTGACGAGCGACGTTTAATTTCTACGGTTTATTGTTCAAAGTACAAATTTACAAGTAAGAAACGGAAATACAAAATTGGAGATCAGGTAAGAATCAGTAAAGTTAAGCGTGCGTTCGAAAAAGGCTTCACAAAAAATTGGAGCACGGAACTTTTCACCGTAGTTCGAGTCTTACCCGGAAACCGTCACTCGTATATAATAAAAGATAATCGCAACGAAATTCTGAAAGGAAGATTTTACGAAGAGGAACTTTCTAAAACAAAATACCCCGACACGTATCTTATTGAAAAAATATTACGTAGAAAAGGTGACAAACTGTATGTAAAATGGCTGGGACTCGAGCAAAAAAGTTGGATCAACTCAAACGAGGTGATTGTGTAAAGGGTGCTTGAGACGTGGTACGGCGACTGCCAGATTTTCCATCGGAACGTCAGGATAGGAAAAATGGCGAGCTTCTACACGACAACATTCGCTGCCTTATTGTTGGACCTTCTGGATGTGGAAAAACAACGTTGCTTATTGATAATTTTTATTCTTGCACCCAACTGGTTAAACTGGAAGAACAGGCACCTGTATGTTTTCTCCAAAGGTTTGGAGCAATCTAAGTATCGCCAGCTGTCGAAACTGTACGAGGGACTAGGCATAGCTATATTTGCTTCTGAAGTGATACCACTAGACTGCTGTCTCGAGAATTCGGTGGTGGTTTTTGACGATGTGATCGTGGAGAACCAGAACAAAAATTCGCAATTTTTTACTCAGGCTCGGCACAGAGGCATGGACTGGTTCTACCTTGCTCAGACATTTTCCAAAATCCCCAAGCAGCTACTCCGAGACAATGATAGTTTCATTTGTTTGTTTCGTCAAGACTACACCAATTTAAAACACGCTTACGATGATTATGTCGTGGGGACATAAACTACAATCAGTTTTCCAAATTTTGCTCTTCATGCTGGAACCAAGATGATTTCGGATTTGTCACAATAGACATGACGAGGAAACCCAATAACAGAAAAGACAGAAAGAAAATTAATAATTTTGCAACGTTGCAAGAAAGGTCTTGACTTATTATAAATAACTACATACAAAAAAAATGAAACGCAAACTTGCAGACGACAACCTGAAGCTTCGTAGCTACCTGGCAAAACGGTTTAAGGGTTGGAAATCCGAGAATCGCGGAATTTACGAAGAGAAAAAGCGTCAGGACCAGCCTATCATCGATGCCATCAGTGGACTTGGTAAAGAAATCAAAGATGTCACCGAGCAAAACAAAGAGTTATTCAATGAGTTTGTGCTACTCACCGCTCGAAATTATACCATACCCACACCGATATCCTGCATTCACACTACTCCGTTCGAAATTGCTCCGGCTCCGAGACGTCAGGCTCTAGGAAGTAAATCTTCGGACAAGCTAGTCGAGCTGGTCCGTTTGCGAGGGATTACCTAAGCACCGGGAAATTCGAAAAAGACGATCTGTTCGGATTGTACCCGACCATGGAACATAACGAGGGTGTGGTTTGGAAAATAGGAAAATCAGAAGTCACGTTCGAGGGTGACGATGTGAAAATCAATTTGGGCAAGAAGAACAGCTGGACTAGGTATCCCGGTAAAGTGGGACTGTGGGAACCTATCACCAAAAAGCAATCCAAAGATTATACAGACGAGAATTGCCAAAGTTACACAAAAATTTTGATCATGACGGACGCAATGTACCAAAACAACGATGCATCACAGAATCGCGTGAAATCTAGCAGTGGAGAAAAGAACAGGAACCTCATCAAGCCAATATGGACTCAGCTCAAGACTGACAGCGGTGTCAAACTCTCCAACACCTTGCTCAAGGAGTTTGTTTGGGTAGACGACGTAAGAAAGCTTGAAGACCGATTGCTGGTTATCGCAGGCGAAGAGAATGCAGGCAATCGCAACTTCCACAACGAGAAGGTGGGCATCATGGACATGATTAGCGCCAAGGTTAGCAACTTTATTGTCAACGACAGCAAGGGTATAGGTTACCTCATCAAAATCATCAACACCCTGCCTCCCAAATTCTGGAATGTAGCCGAGGGTCGAGGTCTCGTGAACGATATTATCAACAAGTTACCCTTCGAGATGCACCTGCCGGGTTACCAGCAGGTAACCGTGTACCAAACTCGAACAGCGACTGGAAAAAGGGGACAAGGGAGTGAACCCACTGGACGCTGCATGCAAGGATCACGATATTGCCTATATAATCTCACACATCGCGATACACGTCTTGATGCCGACAGAAAGTTGGAGCATGCAGCTTTCGGGAGACTCGTCAGCAGAGATGCCTCGCTAGGTGAACGGGTTGCTGCATTTTGTACGACCATCGCCATGAACAAAAAACGAAAATTGGGGTGGGGGTTGTAACTAAATAACTGTTGTGAAAAAAAAGCAACTTGTATAACCAACCTATCATCACTTCATTGCATTAGGGGGCCAAAGCCTTACCTTTATAAATAACATACTATCACCATGAAGCCAAAAGGTGTCGTTTACCAAATACCCTATGCAAACCTCAAGTCTCTCGGACCTCTTGATGGATTGCTCACCAAAAAGCAGCGCGAGAAGAAACATTCCTGCTTTTCAAAAGGGCATGGAATGAAATTGCTGCTTAGCATTCCTCAGTTGAGGAAGTTACAAGGTTCGCGAAAGCAGCAGAAGACTGGAGGTTTCATATTCAGCATCCCGGCTATCTTGGCAGCATTGGGCGCTGTAGGCAGCTTAGCAGGTAGCAGTGCCGCCATTGCCAAGACCGTCGATGCAAAAAAGAATAAAGCCGAGTTGGAAGAGCAGAAACGCCACAACCTGGCTATGGAGAAGAAGGGGAAAGGTGTGACCAAAAAGCAAAAGAACAACCTCGAAGCTTTGAAAAAGTTTTAAAAAGATGAAGAGTCCCTGTCCAACTTCGATATTGAATCTCTGATCGAATTGTGGGGGGTCAAGCACTTCAGGGGCGTTTTCATGTCTGATTCTCTACCTTCTGTTGTGAAGAAAAAAGAGTGTGGTGTGGTTAAGCTAGACTGTTAAGAAAATCCAGGTACACATTGGATATGGTACCTCAAAGCCAACAACAACAAAGGATTTGTTTTCGATTCATTCGGAGGCACGCCACCTGCTGGGTTGGTAAAGTATCTCAGTGTTTCCAACCTCTACTACAATGACGAACTCATCCAGGGTTTCAGCGATGTGAACTGTGGCCATCTCTGCGTTTCCATGCTTGTCTTCCTCTCTCAATTAAATAACCCAACAATCGAGGATTTCCAGAAAGCATTGTGGCACCTAAAGCACTATTGGAAAATTCCATCTCAGAAGCGAGACTTCGCTTCTGATACTCACATTGCATGACGATATCATCTATCCTAAATCTATTGCTCTTCGTGCATTCTACAGCATGTACCTGATACCTAACGTGACGGTACACAACAAGACCATCAACATTTGCAGCGAAAAAATCAGAATCACCCCTGGCCAGTACAACCAGTATACCTTGCAGGCTCAATTGCCGAGAAGTGTACTGCTGTCGCAAAATTCTGTAACTCACAGGGTGGAACTGGTGTATGCCACGGAAACCGTAGACTTGGGTACCATCGGAGAGCTTTTGGGATTCGAGAACAACACAAAACTCGAACCTGGGGTCAGGCACATTGGTGCTAACATTCCTAAATTTCTAGCCATCGAGACTCTGAACATACATTGCAATGTGGCAGAAGGTATGATCACCAAATCCTCGGACGGCTTCCCAGGGAGTCACAAGCAGACAGGTATTATCGCTACGTTCAAACCAAACTCTGAGTTCATGGAGCCAATTATCTACACACCATCCCCACCGATGTAATTTCCTGTATCTCCTAATCGCAAAGACAACATAGAATTGGCAATTACCAACGAGAAGGGAGAGGTGGTTGATTTTGCAGGAGCCACGATCACTGCCGTCGTGGAGATTAACATATAATAAATAACCATCATGGAGCAAATCGAAAGTTACGAGTTGCAGTCCTTCCCTCCAAATCGTCGCACGTTTGCCAACCTTAACGAAGCGAATCGAGAGATAGAATACGACGTGGACGTCGAGGATGGATTCATTCACCCTCACAGAGCTGATTTGTATATCAAGTTTGATGTTGTGAAGAGAGACAATGGCGAAGCATTTCTTGCCAATGCAAATTTAAGACTTGTAGATAATTTTGTGCCGTACTTATTCTCGCAGGTGGAAGTTAGAAAGCACGGCACCGTCATCGATAGGGTTGACTACCCCGGGATTACCTCTACAGCTGTGGGAACACTAAAACTCTCCAAGACCGATGCAGCATACTACCAGGCAGGGGGATTCGAAGCAGGTACAAAAATAAAAACTCAAAGTCACACAGTACTGTTTCCCATGCGCCTGCTTCCTGGTTTCTTTTCCGACTACACAGAGATTATGTGGAAGGGTAGTTTGCGCGTCACTTTTCGCAGAAGCGCCAACGACAACAATGCGCTGATGCGTTACAGCACCTTGAGTGCGGACGGAAAAAGAGTGTGTAATCGTCAACTTGGACAATTACGAAAATCCGGGCACACATTGGATATGTTATATCAAACATTCAAACAATAATAACATTACCGATTTCGTTTTCGATTATTTCGGAAGTGTTCCACCATCGGGTTTAGTAAAATATCTAAAAGCTTCCAATCTCTACTTCAACGACGAAAAAAATCCAAGTTTTCGAGGAAGTGAACTGCAGTCATTTTTGCGTTTCCACTCTTGCCTTTTTGTCTCGAATAAATGATCCAGCAATTTAAGATTTACAGACAGAGCAGTGGCACCTGAAAAACAATGGGAGTGTTCCATCTCACAAAGGAGACATTGGTCTTGAAACTCAAGTTATACGACGACATCTTCTATCCTACATCTATAGACTTTCGTGCATTAGTAGAGGGGTAAGGACAGTTCACAAACTTCAAGTGGGGTTCAGTGTTGCCAACCCACCCCAAGAAAATTTCACCAAAACCTCAAAAACTCACTTTCTCTCCACGTTTCGCGCCTCATTTATTGCGCTGACGATGTTTCACAGCGCAGAAAATCAACCCGTTTCAACGTCATCAAGTGGGGTTCAGTGTTGCCAACCCACCCCTGGTGGTGCCCAACCCAAAAAAGGTTCTAACGGCTGCGGTTAGATAACTACACCTCTGTAGAGTTTCACGTGTTTTTTTTTCTCAAACTTCCATGAAACTCTACAGAGGACCTCCGTAATGCATGCAACGTGTACTAACGACTCTAGTGTTATTTGATGTTGTATTTTTTTTGATATAGAGTTTTATTTATGAGATAGATAAAAATTATGTTTATTATAATATTTTCTTGATGAAGATGGAGAATGTGTGTGTGTTACAAATGAAGTTGCATGTTTTTTTTTCTAGTGTGTGTGTGTGCTCGTTGTTCTCCAGCACCTGAAATGAAAAAAAATATTCATTGTCGTGCTATAGTGCAAAAAAAACTGATGAAAAAAAAGACATTGTAACTGATAACTGGTGAAATTGACATTGTAACTGATCTGAACTAGTGAAATTCGTAAACGGCTACGATGTATTTTTTATGATGTGTGAGCCCCTTTTCACGATGTATGTCTTGCCTTTTTTACAATGGGTTCAATGCCCCACTACTCTTGGAGGTCACAGTGAGGGCTCGCAGTTATAGAACTCGTCGAGCAATAGCAGATAAAGCAAGAATTGTTTTCTTACAGCCCATAGTTTATGAATTACAAAACATCTTAGAAATTACATCTTGAAATATTAATCTAAAATATCACGGAACCAGCAAGCACTATTCATCACCTGTCTAATAGGTTGTAGAGTACTTCTAATATTTTATCGAATTAGGATAAAAACTAATCCAGCCAATCAAGTTTCTTATAAAATAAAAAAAATGTATATATTTCCGAACCTTGAGGGGATAGAATTAATTGTGTTTGCTAGTCAAGAAGTTTTCGTCAAACTCTATCCAACAAACCTATAAATATCATCCTAGCTCAATTAGGAGCCAAGAAAGTTAATGTCTTAGAAATCGTCTTAGATATTTGTCTTTAGAAAATTTTCTTGACAGACCGGAAGTCACATCTTGACAGACCGGAAATCGACTTTCTTAAAGATTAAGATATTTTTCTTAAGACATTTTATAAGACTTTGAGTATCTCGGGTCCTATGGGAGTTAGAACCATGTAACTTTGGTCTATGTATATACTAGTGCTTTTCCAAAATGTTCACCCACCTTAGAACTTTCACAGTTAAAAAAAAGTAAAGTTTCCCCTGTTTACATGTATAAATTTAAACTCCAACCCACCAACATTCCCATTATCATACTGATTTTTTACTTTCCCAAAGCTTTTTTAGCACTCCATTTACACACCTCCACTGTAGACCTCATGGTAAGTGAATTGGGCAATAAAATTCAGTCAGTTATTTCATTTGCACATAGCATTTTTCTGCTTATTTTTTCCGTTTTTAGAGATATTCAAAAAAAGAAACAATAACAGAGCCATCTATGTGCAAATTTTGGAACTCGATGAATGCTTGAGGGGGACAAGTCATTTTTCTCAGTACGTCAACATTTTTAACTTTCTTTGCCAGTGAATGGGTTAGGTGACTTGCAACGACGAAGGCCTTCTAGCAATACGAACTTAGCTTATGCCGGCGTAATTCGCTAAAATAGTTTTAAATTTGCATATTTCTCATACCGCCGTATGTTGTTCTATTAGATCTCCTCAAGAAAATTGCCAATTAGTGAAAATTACTTTAGCAACAACAGCAAAAGAGGGGCCAATAGGGGCAAGCATACAATCATATGAGAATATTCGAATTGTCGGTTTCTTCGATTCAGACAGATGGATCGAATTAAAACTGGGATATTTTGCATTTTTTATATGATAGCTAGAAAACAGAGATTTTGATTGGCTAATAATTTATACGTGCTGTTTTCTGATTGGTTTAAGTTAGCAAGATTTCTATTGGCTCTATAAATCTATATAAGTCAGAGCACAGTGCTGATTTCTCACCCTTGCTGGATTGGAAGATGAACCCACATCGCGTGGGATAGAACCTGAACGGGCTCCACCAAATTATAGGAGACTAGAAGCTTATAATTTGGCGGAAAAACCCAAATAAGGTCATAGAGTTTTCATAGGGAATAGTATTATCAGGTTGAATTTTAAGTTGGTGACAAATTTTATATAAGTAACATATCTGAAATTTCTATAGTTTGTTTGCTCATCTTTTAAATCATATAAAACAAATGGAATTACCTACCTGTTTTACTCGTAAGAATGATAAGATTGAATGTGTCACTTGAGGGAAACGAATTTCAAAGAATAATTTATCGATACATAAGACAAGATGTAATCGTTTGTTACCTTCTAAAACCTGTGCTCAATGTGGAAAAGAAATTAGCATTCCACATCCAAGTAGGCATTTGAAAATTTGCAAACCATCGACCGGAGAAGAAACATTGAAAATAAAAATTTATTAATCTGAAGCTGAAGCTTCTGCTCCAAAACAAATTAAATATATAATTAAATACAAACCAGTTAGGTCTGCATTTAATGGTCGACTTCAGGATTTATCATTTACGTCGGAAGCAGGTCGTGACATTCCTAGTTTCTTGCGTGAAGCGAAAACTTTTGTACTGAATACTTTGAAAAGTAATCTTGAAAATAATTCCATAAAAGTATACGTTGATTTATGTTCCGAATATGAGAAAGTCGATGGTACAACAAAAGTTTTTTATCATTGTACCAAAAACCAGGCTCTTTATTTGGCAGATGTTGAAAATTTGGACGAGTTTTACTCTAATCTGTCAAATGAGTTGATTATGAAACATGACACTTTCGAGGCTATGGGGTCGGGATGGTCTTTATGTGGTAGTCCTCATACATTAACCGTTTACGTGAACAAATTCATGCCTTTTTCTGCATCGAGTTACGTCCCTCTACCACCGACCATTCAAAGCAAGAAAGCAGTGTTAAATATTCAAAATAATGACTCAAAATGCTTTCTTTGGTGCATCTTGGCAGCTCTGCATCCTGTTCTTTGGAAAAATAATCCAGAGCAAGTTTATCATTACAAGCAGTAAAAAAGAGTTTGAAAATGAAATGTCTAGCATTGAATACCCCGTGGCATTCTCAGACCTATCAAAGTTCGAGTCGCACACGAGATTCTGATGGAAAACGCATTGCTATTAATGTATATTCTTGGTTTGGTTTGGTTGGAGTTGGTGTTTTAAGTCCACTTTATGCACAGTAAGGCTAATAAGTACTGGACCTACCGTTTAAAGTGGTATCCGAACCACTTGTGTCTCCACCGGGGATCGAACTTGGGACCCCTTGATTACAAGGCAATGACGCTACCACTGCGCCATGGGGGAGGCCCTTAATGTATATTCTTATATGTCAGAAAAACATCTTGTGCATCCCATCAGGATAATTAATATCTACAAAAATAGTGCTCATATAATTAATCTTCTTTTAATTTCAAACAACAGTATTCACCATTACTGCCTTATTCGCTCACTATCACGACTAATCAGAAGTCAAGCAACGAAGTATGCAAATCACATCGAGGTTTGTCCAAGGTGTTTGACCACGTTTAATGATCGAAGAAAATTCAATCACCAAATATATGCCACACGGAAAATTGTTATTGAAAAACGTGTCGAACATGAAATATATTGCGGTGACAACAAACCAACTCGAATGCTGATGCCTAGAAGGAACGAAGTCGAAGAATTCAAAATGTACAAGGCTTTGTTTCAACATCCAGCCATTATCATCGCAGATTTTTAATTATTTCTGAAGCCACTGTGCTCCAGTAAACCAAATCCAGAAATTTCTCCACAACGCCATACCATCTTAATGAACCAAATAGTTTTGGTTACATTATCGTACGACAAGATGAAATAAATGAACGATATGTATACCGTGGACAGAATGTTATCGAACACTTTTTTGAAAAGATGGAAGAGGGTGTTGAGAAATTTGGCAGCTTCTTGCAAATATCCAAACCGATTAATTTGTTGACATCAGAGGAATAAAAAATATTTGATGAAACTGTCCAGTGTGCAATCAATACTTCAAAAACGAGAATCGTAAAGTGTTTGACCATTCGCACACAGACGGTCTTAGCATCAGCGGAATCTGTAATGCTTGCAACCTCAAAATTCAAAAGCCCAAATTTGTCCCATATTTTTTCATAATGGATCGAATTACGATTTTCACCTCTTAATTCGGAAACTTGGATATGACACACAAAAAAATATATTCTTGCTCAAAATGAAGAACGATACATTTCTATAAGTAAGAAAGTTAAGATTTCGTAAACAAATGAAACCATAGAGATGAGGTTTCTTGACTCGTTCAGATTTCTCTCTGCACGTTTGGACGCTCTAGCAAGTAAACTTTGTGACGAACAATTGAAAATTACGAAAGCTAGTTTTCCCAATATAGATATAAAACTGATTAGAAGTAAAGGGATTTATGAGTATGAATATGTAAACAATGAATCTAAATTTAATGACGACACTCTCCCTCCTCAAAAAGAATTCTTCAGTCAACTGAGAAAAACAGGAATTACGGACATAGAATACGAACATATTGGACATTTATTGTCCAAAGTACAAATTCACAAGAGTAGTGGAAACCTATTGTTTCACCGGCCCTCCTTGTAGATATGCATAGTATTTAGCCTCAGTTGTGACATATTTTGATGATTTTGATGATTTTTTTATGGATTTTATAGCATTTGACGATGTTCTAGCCCTATATTTTGCTCAATCTCATTTTTGGAGCCTCTTCTTTGTAGGTATGCCATGATCTTACGTGATATAACTTAACCTATTCACTTTTTTATTGCCTTTTACGGGTTAAAATAACCTACAAAGTGTAAAATGATTGTTTCTACGCAACCCGTGTAGGTGGACCTAGTATTTAACCTCAGTTGTGACATATTTTGATGATTTTGATGATTTTTTTATGGATTTTATAGCATTTAACAATGTTCTAGTCCTATTTTCTGCTCAATCGCCCGACCCTGTGGCCGAGTGGTTAGCACATCGCGCTGCGACGCCAAGGGTCCTGGGTTCGAATCCCGGTCGGGTTTGGTTGTTTGTGAATGTCCATTCATCAATTTCATCATTTCATCACTCATCCCCATCTTCGCAAATTAGCCAAGAGGCACAAAACGCAAAGTAAAATAAACTAAATCAATCAATCAATCAATCAATGCTCAATCGTATTTTGGGACCTTTTTGTAAGGTGGTGGGGGCCCTCAACGTAAACGCCTACGGGCTGTAAGCGTAAACGGCTACGCCCTCTTTTCACGATGTATGTCGTGGCCTTGGTTCAATGCCCCCACTACTACTTTTGGAGGGGGCACAGTGGGGAGGGGCTCGCAGTGTTGCCAAATTACTCCACAAAAATTTCACCATATGATATTTCACAGGCGAAGATAACCTACAAATAGAAGTTGGCAACACTGACTAGTAACAAGAAATTTGCTTCACAAACAGCCCCTTTTTTTAATTTTGCCATATGATATTTCACAGGCGAGGCTAATCTACAAATAGGAGTTGACAGCAATCTATGCTGTAATATTTTGTAGCCTTCTAAGATGATAGGTATGCAGTAAGATGGAGAGTTGGTGACAAATGAGTACGCTAACTGGCAATAGTGGTGGTGCAGTGATGATGCTCTTGTTACCCCCCCCGTTTTTTCTAGCATACTGATCTATTGCATGCTAACCAAAAACTCTTAAGCAATATTTGGAGACAGGCTCGTTTTTTTTTTGTAATGCCACGGACGGAAATATGCATACCTCTGTCTTCCACATGTATTTAATGCGATTTGAGGGGAAGGGGGTCAATTAACCTTATGGCTGACAATGTTTCTATAAAATAACAATTCCTATGAACTCTGTAAATTTCCGACCATATGTTGTATTCACACTTTTACTTATCTTCGAGTGTACATTACAAATCTGCAAACAGAGGTTGGCTATCTCGTACCGTTTAAGAGATAAACCTACTTCCATTCGTCATTTTGGATTTCCGAGCATAGGTTGTATTCACACTTTTACTTATCTTCGAGTGTACATTACAAATCTGCAAACAGATTTTGGCTAACTCGTACCGTTTAAGAGATAAACCTACTTCCGGTCGCCATTTTGGATTTCCGAGCATAGGTTGTATTCACACTTTTACTTATCTTCGAGTGTACATTACAAATCTGCAAACATAGGTTTGCTATCTCGTACCGTTTATGAGAGAAACCTACTTCCGGTCGCCATTTTGGATTTCCGAGCATATGTTGTATTCACACTTTTACTTATCTTCGAGTGTACATTACAAATCTGCAAACAGATTTCGGCTAACTCGTACCGTTTAAGAGATAAACCTACTTCCGGTCGCCATTTTTAATTTCCGAGCATAGGTTGTATTCATACTTTTACTTATCTTAGAGTGGATATTAGAAATCTGCAAACAGAATTTGCCTGTTTCTCTCTGTTTTAGAGATATTCCAAAAAAATATATATATATTTGATAACCGACAACAACAGAGCCATCTATGTACAAATGTCAGAACTCGGTGAACACTTGGGAACAAGTCAACTTTTTTCAATACTACATCATTTTAAACTCTCTTTGCCAGCAATAGGGAATGGTAGTAAGTGTTAGACAAAGTACTTTGGAGCTGAATATGCCTTTCTTAAGACGTCCTATATTGCTAAAATATCTTTATTTTACATATTTCTCATACCGCCGTATCTCGTTCTATTAGACCTCTTGAAGAAAATCGCCAATTAGTGAAAATTAATTGATCACAACAGCAAAAGAGGTGCTAATAGGGCAAGCATAAAATGATATGGGGATATGTGGATTGTCGGTTTCTTCGATTCAGATAAATGGATCGAAATGAAACTGGGATATTTTGCATTTTTTTATATGATAGCTAAAATAACGGAGATTTTGATTGGCTAATAATTTATACGTGGTGTTTTCTGTTTGGTTTAAGTAAGCAAAATTTCTATTGGCTCTATAAATCTATATAAGTCAGAGCACAGTGCTTATTTCTCACCTTTGCTGGATCGGCAGAGGAACCCACATCGCGTGGGATAGAACCTGAACGGGCTCCTCCAAAGTATAGGAGACTAGAAGCATATAATTTGGCGGAAAAACCCAAGTAAGGTCATAGAGTTTTCATAGGGAATAGTATTATCAGGTTGGCGATATCCCATTAAATTTTATATATAAAAAATTAAATTTTATATAAATAACATATCTGAAATTTCTATCGTTTGTTTGCTCATATTTTAAAGCATATAAAAAAATGGAATCACCTACCTGTTTTACTCGTAAGAACGATCAGATTGAATGTGTCACTTGTGCGAAAACAATTTCAAAGAATAATTTATCGACCCATAAGACAAGGTGTAACGGAGCAAATCGTTTGTTACCTTCCAAAGCCTGTGCTCAATGTGGAAAAGAAATTAGCATTCGAAATCTAAGTAGACATTTGAAAATTTGCAAACCATCGACCGGAGAAGGAACATTAAAAATAAAAATTGGTTATTCTGACGCTGAAGCTTCTGCTCCAAAACAAATTAAATAAAATAATTAATATGAACCAGTTAGGTCTGGATTTAATGGTCGACTTCAGGATTTATCATTTACGTCGGAAGCAGGCCGTGACATTCCTAGTTTCTTGCATGAAGCGAAAACTTTTGTACTGAATACTTTGAAAAGTAATCTTGAAAATAATTCCATAAAAATATACGGTGGAAGCGGCCCCGGCGCCTACCCAGCGTCGAATAACATGGGTACCCGGGGGAAACCCTGGGGGGTAAAGGCGGTTAGGGGCGTGATGCTGATCACATCACCCCCACTCACGACCGGATCAAGAAAGTGTGGGGCGTTACCCCCACACCCCCTATACGCCTTCATGGCGTGGTGCAATGCACAGGGGAACACTTTACCTTAAAAGTATACGTTGATTTATGTTCCGAATATGAGAAAGTCGATGGTACAACAAATGTTTGTATCATCGTACCAAAAACCAGGCTCTTTATTTGGCAGATGTTGAAAATTTGGACGAGTTTTACTCTAATCTGTTATATGAGTTGATTATGAAACATGACACTTTCGAGAATATGGGGTCGGGATGTTCTTTATGTGGTAGTCCTCATACATTAACCGTTTACGTGAACAAATTCATGCCTTTTTCTGCATCGAGTTACGTCCCTCTACCACCGACCATTCTAAGCAAGAAAGCAGTGTTAAATATTCAAAATAATGACTCAAAATGCTTTCTTTGGTGCATCTTGGCAGCTCTGTATCCTGTCCATTGGAAAAATAATCCAGAGCGAGTTTATCATTACAAGCAGGAAGAGACAGAGTTTGAAAATATAATGTCTAGCATTGAATACCCCGTGGCATTCTCAGACATATCAAAGTTCGAGTCGCGTGCACGAAATTCTGATGGAAAACGAATTGCTATTAATGTATATTCTTATACGTCAGAAAAATATCTTGTGCATCCCATCAGGATAAATGATATCAACGATTTATTCATTCATTGTTTTTTTGCCTAATTGGCAGGTTTTTCACTGCAATCTCCAGCTTTCCCTGTTCTCTGCCTTACGCTTCGTAATAGCATACGACCCAGTTAATTTAATATCATCCATAAGCTGATATCTCTTTCTTCCACGGACTTTTCTTCCTTCAACCATTCCCTCCAAGGCATCTCTTAGCAGGCAGTTTCTTCTTAGACAGTGTCCTAACCAGTTTCTTTTCCTCTTCTTGATGGTCTCCAGTATAGATCTTTTTTCACCAACTCTTTTCAGTACGGCTTCGTTTCTTACCTTGTCTGTCCATTTTACACGCTCCATTTTTCGCCATGTCCACATTTCAAAAGCTTCGAGTCGTTTCTCTTCATTTCTTCTCAACGTCCAGGTTTCTGCACCATATAGTGCTACACTCCACACAAAACATTTCACTAATCTCTTCCTTAGACCTATGTCCATGGGTCCACAAAAAACATTTTTTCTTCTATTGAAAGGTTCTTTTGCTATTGCGATTCTCATTTTCACTTCTTGGTTGCAGCTCATGTCACTGCTTATAGTGCATCCGTGGTACTTGAAGCTATCCACTTGCTGGATTCTTTCACTGTTTGCTCTCAACGATAATAATGCTTATATAATTAATCTTCTTTTAATTTCAAACAACAGTATTCACCTTTACTGCCTTATTCGCTCACTATTACGACTAATCAGAAGTCAAGCAACGAAGTATGCAAATCACATCGAGGTTTGTCCAAGGTGTTTGACCACGTTTAATGATCGAAGAAAATTCAATCACCAAATATATGCCGCACGGCAAATTGCTATTGAAAAACGTGTCGAACATGAAATATATTGCAAAAAATTCAAAATTCAAAGACCCAAATTTGTCCCCATATTTTTTCAAAAAGGATCGAATTACGATTTTCATAACTTAATTCGGAAACTTGAATATGACACGCAAAAAATAGATATGCTTGCTTAAAATGAAGAACGATAATTTTTATAAGTAAGAAAGTTAAGATTTCGTGGACAAATGAAACCATAGAGATGAGGTTTCTTGACTCGTTCAGATTTCTCTCTGCAAGCTTGGACGCTCTAGCAAGTTAACTTTGTGACGAACAATTGAAAATTACGAAAGCTAGTTTTCCTAACATAGATATAAAACTGATTAGAAGTAAAGGGATTTATCCGTATGAATATGTCTACAATGAATCTAAATTTAATGACGACACTCTCCCTCCTCAAAAAGAATTCTTCAGTTAACTGAGAAAAGCAGGAATTACAGACAAAGAGTACGAACATGCACAACTGATGTGGTGTAAACTAGAATGTAAAAGATTCGGAGATTATCACAACGCATACTTGAAATTAGACGTAACAATACTTGCGGATGTTTTTCAAGCATTCAGATTAGCGTGGTCTGCAATGTTGTTGCAAACAAAAATTAAGTTAGAATTATTAACAGATGTAGACATGTTATTTTTCATCGAGGGAGGGATTCGAGATGGGCTGGTACAATGTGCACAGAGACATACAGAAGCCAACAACATGCACATGGAAGAAAAATATGATGCGAATAAACCATCGAATTACATTTTTTACATAGACGTTAATAATCTGTATGGATATGCTATGGTACAGAAACTTCCTTATGGAGGTTTCGAATGGATGGAACTAACTTCCATAAATATTATTGATTTTGACGATTGTGAATTTGGTTTCTTTGCAGAAGTGGATATTTTTTCCGGTTTACCACCGGCACCCGAACTTAAACGTCCACCTAATAATAATGAACGCTTTTATTAACTTTGGAGAAAAAAGAAAGATATGTTCTCCATTACAAAAGTCTACAGTTTTTGATTGCGATGGGTGTTAAGGTATTGGATATTAGAAGAGTCCTCAGGTTTAAACATTCCGAGTGGCTCAAACCATACATTGAAACAAACACACAACATAGAATAGTTGGCACTTCCGATTTAGACAAATATTCTTTGAAATTGATGAACAATGCTGTATATGGCAAGACAATGGAGAACGTGAGAAATCGTGCGGACGTGAGATTGATTTCAGATGAAAATAAATGCAGTAAATGGGTGGCTGATCCTAGATTTAAATCACGAAAAATTAACAACGAGAATCTGTCACTTTTCAATCTAGATATAAAAGTAATACAATTCAGAAAACCAATTTATGTTGTTTTATTTTAGATTTATCGAAACTTTACATGTTTCAATTTCACTACAATATTATGCATCCTTCCTACAACGATAGCATTTCATTAGTTTACATGGACGCGGACAGTTTTATTTATAGTATTAAAACATCCAATCTATATGAAGATGTAAAAAATCCGTCCTTGCTTGAATATTTTGATACTTCTTCCTACCCTCAACCGAACAGATTTGGAATTCCATCTAGTAACAAAAAGTTCTAGGTAAATTAAAAGACGAGTGTAACGGTGACATAATTCTCGAGTTTGCCGGTTTGCGTTCCAAAATGTATACATTTAGAACTGAGAGCAGCATCACGAAGAAAGCTAAAGGTGTTGGTAAAAATACTGTACAAAACAAACTTTCATTTCAAGAATATATTGATTGTGTGAAGGAATGGAAGCAGCAGCTACGAGTGGAAAAAAGAATCCAAAGTGTAGATCATGTGATTACAACAAACAAAGTTAGGAAAGTAGCATTAGATCCACATGATGATAAAAGATGTATTTTGCGTTGCGGGATCCACACGTTCCTTGGGGGCACTATCGTTTATATAGTAGTAAGAAATGCATACAATGCACTTAAAAAAAGCAAACCTTACGGCTGGCAATATTTCTATCAACACAAGCATATAAAATAACCATGCCTATGAACCTGTTTGGCTTCAGAAAGCAAGATATGGAAGTGCCAGCCCAGCCTACGTCATCGAGCTTCAACGAACTTCTGCCTTCCATGCTATCTAAACTTAACGGTCTGTTAATTATACACTTGAATATTATTTTGACCAGTACGATGAGGGTGTGGCCAAAACTTTCTATGAATTCAACAACAACTTAAATTATTACCAGTTCCCCATCTCTGGCAAACTTAAGTTCGACATGAACCCTGAGAACAAAGGGGAGGCCAAGGTTTCCTCAGGCAAGAACATCTATCGCATCAAGCATGATAGGATGGATGCAGCTACAACGTACGATGTGTCTGCTGGCGATCGCCTGTACGTGGAGCTCTTGGACGACTACGACAAACTCATCCCTCTTTTCATAGAAATGAAAATCACCTACCCTATAATAAATAAACATAGCAACAATGCCTAACGATGTTTTTGGTCACACCAAGCGCGATGATCACGGCAACGAGATTCTCATGCTTGACGTCAGGGTCAAGAAGTTGCGGAGCGACCTGCAGGCCTGCAGTCCACGCTCAATTTCAGCCTCCAATCAGAGATATCCTGCCTGCAGTCTCAGTGCCTGGACCCCGTACTCAAAATTGACGCCGAGCTTAAATCGCTGTTGCAAAAGTACACCGACCTCGCGTCAATAGACAACTTCAACAACTTGGCGCTGAGAACGAATTTTTGAAGCTGGAGCAAACACAGACCTCCGATGTAGAACATCTAAAGCGACACTTGCAGGACCAAACGAGCACCATCCAGACTGAACTGCAAACATTATCCAGAGCATCAAGACTCAAGATGACTACGATCGCGTGAACGCCAATATTGCCAAATTGCACGAACAGTTTCAATCGTTCGAAATTCCTACGTTGGAAAGCATCAAAGCTGAGCTTCATACGGACGCTTTGCATGCAGCCATCAACGAAGTCAAAACTAAACTCCAAACGCTACAGGACTTCATCGACAATCTACCTTCGTCCAGCGAGCTGAATGCTATTGCCCGTAGCGTAGCGAACATAAAACTCCAACTTGAGACCAACGAGGATTTCGGGAAGCTGCAAGGCACCATAGCACATATTGAGGATATTCTCTCTGTTATTAGAAATGATCTGGCAAACGTACACGAAGCACTGGAATCCAAACACCCTGGCATCAGGGATACTCTGGCCAGCGTCCAACAGCAGATCACGAAGTTGGAAAATCTAAACACCGAATCAGAGTTGTCGCATTTTCATCACTTGATTGACGACATAAAGGCTAAGTTGGAAACTTTGCAACAATCCACCCCCACTCAGGACGACATAACACAATTACAAGAAGGCATACGCGCTGCTGCTGCTGCCTCAGAGTTGGATGCGATGAGAAAGGTTTGGAGTCCCTCCAAAACACGGTGGCCACCCTGTCTACCTTGCAGGAACTGAAAAGCGTGAAGAGGGCTCTCAACCGAATACTAAAATCCGACGACATGAAAAACATCCAAACCGAAATTGAATTGCTTCGGGAGTCTGTTGCAACCTTGCCTACCTACCAGAACATCAGCGAGTTACATGCCTTGTTTGCTTGTTTAGAACCCAGATCCACGACCTCGCAACCCTGAGCTCCAAGTTGACACTCGTGGAAAGTCTGCAGCAGATTATCGCCAATTTGAAAGAGCAAATTGGCAGCAACGAGGAGAGTCGCGAATCGGCCATAGCCAATTTCAGTACCCAACTACATGAGTTAAACGAAAAATTCAAAAGGCTAATTGTCGATGTGAAGATAAACCCAAATGTTTGATTAAGCGCAATGTTTTCTCCAAAAGTTTGGAGCAATCGAACTATCGCCAGCAGTCGCAAATGTACGAGGGACTAGGCATAGCTATATTTGCTTCTGAAGCGATACCACTAGACTGCTGTCTCGAAAATTCGGTGGTGGTTTTTAACGATGTGATCCTGGAGAACCAGAACGAAATTCACAATTTTTTTACTCAGGGTCGGCACAGAGGCATGGACTGCTTCTATCTCGCTCAGACTTCTTCCAAAATCCCCAAGCAGGTACTCCGAGACAATGCTAATTTCATTTGTTTGTTTCGTCAAGACTACACCAATTTAAAACACGCTTACGATGATTATGTATTTGGGGACATAAACTACAATCAGTGTTAAAAATTTTGCTCTTCAAGAAGATTTCGTATTTGTCACAATAGACATGACGGAAAATACAGAAACAAAATTAATAATTTTCTAAACGTTGCAACGTTACAAGAAACGTCTTGACCTATTATAAATAATTACATACAAAAAAAAATGAAACGCAAACTTGTAGACGACAACCTGAAGCTGCGTAGCTACCTGGCAAAACGGTTTATGGGTTGGAAATCCGAGAATCGTGAAATTTACGAAGATAAAGAGCGTCAGGACCAACATATCATCGATGCCATCAGTGGACGTGGTAAAGAAATCAAAGATCAACGAGCTTGTGCCACTCACTGCTCGAAATTATACCATACCTACACCGATATCCAGCATTCACACCACTCCGTTCGAACTTGCTCCGGCTCCGAGACGTCAGGCTCTAGGCAGTACCTCTTCGGACAAGCTAGCCGAGCTGGGTCCGTTGGCGAGGGATTACCTAAGCACAGGGAAATTCGAAAAAGACGAGGTATTCTGATTGTACCCGACCATGGAACATAACGAGGGCGTGGTTTGGAGAATTGGAAAATCGAAAGTCACGTTCGAGGGTGACGACCTGAAAATCAATTTGGGCGAGAACAGCTGGACCGGCACCGTGGGACTGTGGGAACTTATCACTAAGAAGGAACCTAAAGATTATACAGACGAGGTTTACCAAAATAACACAGAAATTTTAATCATGACGAAGGCCCTGTACCAAAACAGCGATACAACACAGAATCGGGTGAAATCTAGCAGTTGAGAAAAGTACTGTTTCCCATGCGCCTGCTTAATGGCTTCTTCTCCGACTACACAGATATTATTTGGAAATTTGGTTTGCGCGTCATTTTTCGCACAAACGCCAACGACAACAATGCGCTGATGCGTTACAGCACCTTGAGTGCAGACGGTTCAGCACTTCCCAACACACTACCTGATCCTGCCAAGTGCATCATCCAGTCCATGGAGCTGCGCATGCCCGTAGTGGAATACGAAACTAAGTACGCTCTCAAGTACATATCAGATATTTTGAAGAATCCCCAAGTACCCATCCAATTTTACAGTTACCAGTGCGTGCAGAAACCTGCTTCTGGCAACAATTTGACGTGACGACACAGTTCAACAGCATCCGGTACGATATGCCAGAGTTTGTGGTCGTGCTCTACCAGACAGGGGAGGACAACAACCAAGAAAAAGATTGGAGCCAGTTCGACAATTCCAAGATCAAGAACATCTACCTCAAAAATTGCAGGAACGAGATATTTCCGCGTGAGAATTACAACCTGAAAATTGCAAACAACGACTACCTGAAACTGTACGAGGCATACACAGCTTACAAGAGAGTGACGTCCGGCAATGTGGACGTGTACTATAACCCCAATGAGTTCATAGCTTGCAGACCCATGTTCGTCATTAACACATCTAAGAGAAAGCAAGTGGTTGTTAACGATCGTACCAACATCAAAATCGTATGCGAGTTCCATGACGCCTTGCCTGCCGATAATCTATGCTGCGTCATTCTTATTGCAGAGAAAACTATTGTGTATGATGTCAAGAATGAAAGAGTGACAGAACAGTTTTAGATACAAGAAAAAAATTATATAATTCTATAAAAATTGCACTGAGCTTAGATCCAAACAATCTTCACACATAAAAAAAAATCACTGTACTATAGAAATTTATGGCAATACTGAGTAGTGCCAACATCTATTTGTAGGTTAGCTTCGCCTGTGAATTTTTTGTGGAGTAAGTTGGCACCACTGCGAGCCCCCACTGTGACCTCCAAAAGTAGTGGGGCATTGAACCCATTGTAAAAAGGTCACGACATACATCGTGAAAAAGGGCTCACACATCATAAAAAATACATAGTAGCCGTTTACGCTGAGGACTCCCACTAAAAAAAAAAAAAAATAAGGCCCCCAAATAAATTGTATACATATATGTTGAGGGCCCCACCTACAAAAATATGGCCCCAAAATAAGATTGAGCCAAAAATGTGGCTAGAACATTGTCAAATTCTATAAAATCAAGAAAATAATACATCGTAGCCGTTTACGCTGAGATCCCACCTACAAGGATAACATAGAAACAACCATTTTACACTTTGTAGATTATTTTAACCCGTAAAAGGTTGTAAAAAGTGAATAGGGTAAGTTATATCACGTAAGATCATGGCATACTTACAAAGATGAGGCTCCAAAATGAGATTGAGCAAAAATAGGGCTAGAACATCGTCAAATGCAGTAAAATCCATAAAAAAAAATCATCAAAATATGTCACAACTGAGGTTAAATACTAGGCATACCTTCAAGGATTACTTAGAAACAATACATTTATACTACTCCAGGACTGAGAGGTATCACATATTTGTGGCTGAACTCTCTCTGAGGCAATCTTTCCTAGAATACTAACAAACAACAGACGTCGATCATACAAGAACACCATTATCTATTTGAGAAATGGACAGAACTCGGTGTCAACGTCAAGAAGTTGTTCTTCAACGATGACACTGTTATTGTGAATTGGTACTACCCTAACGAGTGTGCACCCCAAAACAGCAAGATGAATGTCGCCAGAATTCGTCTGTACAAACTGCTGGACGCTGTGCGTGAGGATATATTGTACTGCGGCACAGACAACGAGACCAGTCTTTCACGAAGGAAACAACACTTGGACGATCACCTGTGCCATCTGACGGATGAAATGGCTGAATTAGGTGAAGGTGCGTACATTAGGGAATCTTTCTCCTGCGGTTCAAAGAACAATGCTGTGAAGATGTAGTTCCTGACGAAGGGAAAGGAGTCCCATGTGTGGAAAATGAAAGGAATCACGTTGGACCACGCCACGAGTTCGAAATTTAATTTCGAGTTGTTGAATTATTTTATGTTGCACCTGAACAACAATAAGAAATTGGTCATCCAATATCCCAGGAGAATTGCGAGGAAACTTCATTTCATACTTGTGACAGAACCGCAGAAAAAACGTACCAGGTAGTGAATACCAAACGTCGAATAAGAGTTTTCACGTTGGACACCCTACCGTACGGTTACCGCAGTGCCCAGGAACAATAGAAAAGCGTGGAAGCGGAGGGAGAGGGAAAGTTATCGAGATAGTTCTGCCGTGGAAACAGCCGTTCCGTGCAATTTTGGCCCGTCCTAGCGGATGTGGCAAATTCGACGTTTGTGTTGAACCTGTTAAGAAATAGATGGAACTCACCGACGTTGACTCAAGAGGATCGTGTAGTGCACGGGATCAAATTTCGCACCACCCAAAGTAGATGAAGTGGAAAAATGTAACGGGATGCCGAATTACAACGACCTGAGGGAACCTCTACGCGAGATATCTCCCCAAACGGGAACTGAATAATGATATGCAAGAACTCGAGGGACCATCTGCAGGTGTCGACGCTTACAAGTAAAATATACTCATCGAAGTGGCTATGCTTCGAAAAGGTGAAGGTGCGTATATCAAGCGACAGCCATACACTTAATGTTTCCTGGCCATCACGCAGGACACACAGGAACCTCTACGCATACGGTCGGAGTTGTTCCAAGAAACATACAGGTACTGGTCGGTTCACGTGCCGATCGTTATCTGGCTTAAAACCGAGATGAGCAAATATATACGCTCCAATAAGTTGTTTTACAGACACTCCGAACGTCAAACGGACGGATTAACAATGTTATTCTCAAGGAAGCGGATCCGAAACTTGTGAACATACTGTCTAAACGTGATGAACAAGAAAATTCCTCTTACAAAAGTCGCCAAGCGCAAGCTGAGACAGTACAACAACGTGTTGAGGAACCTCCCCACAACAAGGTTTCGCTACAATATCCGAAACGTCTTCTGGTGCAAGAAGGAGGGTTGCCCCCAGTGCTGTTGCGGAGTGTGATTAGCGGTATGTTGGGAACACTTCTGAAATTGGGATAGAATGGGCGTCGATACAGTAACACCGGATCAGTGCGAAAAGATCAAGGGGAACAAAAAAATGTGCAAATGTCGGGTCTCGATCGGGAGACGCACCACATCCTACATTCTAAAATCATGGACGAGCACGAAAAGTGGTCATTGTATCGACTGGCCCTGGACAAGTATCTCCGTGTGATTCGGAGGAAGGAGATACCGGTATCGGTACCAGTTGTGGCTGAAGGTGGAGGGAGCTGAACCAAATGTGAAAGAAAAAGAATACGATAATATGATACAGACGCCACCCACACAATTTTCATTCTCACTGACGGAACGCTGGGAGTCGCCGAAAGTGTAAGATGAATCGGAAGAAAAAGAAGATTAGGAGCGACGATCAAAAAAGAAGAAAAGAGAGGAGAGAACACCAATCAAACTTCGATTACAAGGTCTTCCTGCCTGCGGAAAGTGACCGTGATCGAAACACGTAGCATGATAACCGTCGAGGATGTGAACAAGACGCTTCACGTTATTTACTATGCTCCCAGGAAGGGAGAGTCCTTCACGACAGCGGAGGTACCAGGGAGATGGATACGAACGAAGAAGGTCAGGTAGTGGCTCCAGCAACAGGATACATACATGTTGAAATGACAGAAAAGCATCCACTACCCCAGGAACAAGTACAATGTGACAAACATGGACGACATTTGGAGACGGATCTGAACGACATGGAAACCCTAAAAAGGTACAAACGTGGATGGGAATAAGTGCTGTGTTATCAAAACGTGCGTCCGCCGTAGCGCTAAAAAACAATACCGGTCCGGAGCTGACACGAGTGTTGGCCTCTGTACTACGGAAGGCTTGTCGTAAACCGTTAATCCTACAGACGGACGCGGACACGGAATAAAAACTCCAATTTCCAGAAACTGCTGAAGGATCAGGGAATAGAGAATCTGATCCCCAGAAAAACAGACGTGGAAGCGAGCGTAGTGGAGCAATTTAACAGAACATTGAAAAATAGTATGTAAAAGTACTTCACAGCTCGCGGTACATAGAAATACATCGATGGTAGTAGGGGTAAGAAGAGAGTTCTGCAACAGAAAGTGGCGCGTTTTTTGCAACCTTAACGGAAAATATCGTAAGGCAAACGCGAAAGTGGCGCGCTCGCAGTGTTGCCAGCTCAATTAAAAAAAAATCACCATGAGATCTTTTATAGGCGAAGCTAATCTACAAATAAGAGTTGGCAACACTGACTATCAGCGTCTTGGAAAACGTCTGTAGACAAATATCATAATCTTTAAGAAAGTCGACTTCCGGTTTGTCAATTTCGGATTCAAGAGGCTAATCTACAAATAGGAGTTGACGGCGTAATATTTTGTAGCCTTCTAAGATGATAAGTATGCAATAAGATGAAGAAGAGTTGGTGACGCTAGCTGGCAATAGTGGTGGTGGTGCAGTGTTAATATCCTCCCTACTCCATTTTTTCTAGCATACTGATCTATTGCAAGAGTAGTATAGTGTGCCCGGTTCTACGCCCTTAAGTGGGGTTCAGTGTTGCCAACCCTCCCCAAGAAAATTTCACCATGTGATCTTTTACGAGCGAAGCTAACCTACAAATAGGAGTTGGCAACACTGACTAGTTGCTTCTCAGCGTCTTGGAAAACGTCTTAAGACAAATATCTTAATCTTTAAGAAAGTCGACTTCCGGTTTGTCAATTCCGGCCTGTCAAGAAAATTTTCTTGAGACAAATATCTTAAGACGTTTTTCCAAGACTGATTTTCTTGGCTCCTAATTGAGCTAGGATGACGATTTTAGGTTTGTTGGATAGGATTCGACGAGAACTACTCGACTGGCAAATGAAATCTATTCTACCCCCTCCCCCTCTGTATTTTCTAGCATATTGATCTATTGCGTGCTAACCAAACCTCTTTTGAGGCAGGGGGCTCTTGTAACGCTACGTATGTATGTATGGAATGCGATTTGTGGGAAGAGGGGGCCAAAATTTTGAACTTACGGCTGGAAAATGTTTCTATAAAATAACCATGCCTATGAACCTGTTTGGCTTCAGGAAGCAAGCTATGGAAGTGCCCGTCCAGCCCACGTCGTCTTCAACGAACTCCTGCCTTGCATGCTATCTAAACTTAACGGTCTGTTAATTATACACTTGAATAGCAGCCTGACCCAGTACGACGAGGATGTGGGCAAAACTTTCTATGTATTCAACAACAACTTGAATTATTACCTGTTCCCCATCTCCGGCAAACTTAAGTTCGACATGAATCCCGAGAACGAAGGGGAGGCCAAGGTTTCCTCAGGCAAGAACATCTATCGCATCAAGCACGATAGGATGGACAGTACCACTACGTACGATGTGTCTGCTGTCGATCGCCTGTACGTGGAGCTCTTGGACGACTACGAGAAAACTCATCCCTCTTTTCATAGAAATGAAAATCACCTAAACTATAATAAATAACCACAGTGGCAACAATGCCTAACGACATTTTTGGCTACACCAAGCGCGACAATCACGGCGACGAGCTTCTCATGCTCGACGTCAGGGTCAAGAAGTTGCGAAGCCACCTGCAGGCCCTCCAGTCCACGCTCAACTCCAGCCTCCAGTCACAGATAGCTAGAGGAAAATACTTTTGATATTGTGTTTTCTGATTGGTTAAAAAATACTTAATGTGATAACTCATGTCTTCTGATTGCGCAAGTTTTTACGTAATGTGATGACTCATATCTTCTGATTGCGCAACAAATTATGACGTAATATGATGACTCATATCTAACATGGTCTCTTCTGATTGGAGCAAAAATACGTCATAAATAAACCGAGGTTATATAAGGGGGCCAGAGCAGTCAGTCACAGTCTGCGAGAGCAGCTTGAAGAGTACGGACGTCCTGTCGCAGTGTTCCTCGTAGATTTGCCTTATATGGTGATATTTTCTGTTTGATTTTTAAAAATTGCATACACAGTGCAGTGTAGTTGAGTTTTTTTGTGAGACTGATTGAAGAGTAGTTATTTTTCTTGTAGTTCTTTTTTGGGGGGTATCTATTTGTGCAACACTCAGTAGCTAATTGTACAATACTCTGTACCTAATTGTACTCCACATTATACCTAATTGTACAACATTTTGTACCTAATTGTACAACAGTACGTGTGGATTCGACATCTAAAAAAATCATACATCAGCATATCTACATATATAAATAAACACACCCCCAAAAATATGCGTCCTACGAAGATTTCTATTACATGTAAGAAAAATATTTCCAGTGATCATTATGTACGACATAGTCGTACCTGTGTGCCTGGCAAGCATTTAACGGCAACCGAATTGTGTCCTAAGTGTAACAAACATTTACAATTACACATGTCAAAAGACATATGCCTAATTGCAAGGGTACTGGAGACCCTGTGCTGCAACCATCGACCTCCGTCAAAAGGAAGGCTGAAGCAGATTTTTTTAACATATTACCATCTGCCAAACGCGTCAAGTTGGCAACAAAAGCAAGCCGGTTTGCTTTCGATCATACATTAGAGGATTTTTATTTTACCTCAGATAGCTTATGCGATGTACGTAGCTTCCTAGAGAGTGTGCGACCCAAGATAATTTCTATCTTAAGTGATGTACTGGCTTTAAACTCTACTAAATTTTATGCATCGCTGGGATGCCAATACAAAAAAAGTCTGATGAGGAATACAGCTTTCACCATAATACCAAGGCAAAAATATTGCACTTCGCAGATGTTGCCAACCTCGAAAGTATCTACGACAATTTCTTGGAGGAGCTGGTTGCCAAACAGGAAGAACATCAGGCTGAAGGCTCGGGTGGTTCGTTGTGTGTTACTCCGCATCAACTTAAATTGAGTCTTAACAAGTTTGTTCCACTGTCTGGGTCTAGTTATGTTCCACTGCCGGCAATAATTGCAGTCAAGAAGGCTGTTCTAAACATCCAGAATAGCGATTCAAAATGTTTTATTTGGTCGGTGCTGGCAGCGCTGTATCGCATCCACCAAAAAGATCAAGCGCATCGTGTTACCCACTACACACCCTACGAATCAAAATTAGAAAATGCGATTTCTGGGATTACCTACCCAGTTCAGTTGTCGGACATAAACAAATTCGAGACCCGTGCACACAATTTATTAAACCTGCAACTAGCTATCAATGTTTACGGCCTTACTAAGAACACAAATATTGTATACCCTATTCGAGTGAGCAACATGGAAGGTGAAGCTGTACAAGAAATCAATTTGTTACTTATCAAGAACGAGACTTGGCATCATTACACGCTTATTCGCTCTCTCTCACGGTTAGTCTCAGATCAAAAAAACAAGCATAATGGTTGCATAGAAGTCTGTCGCAGGTGTTTGTCCACGTTCGAAAATCAAAAACCACAAGATTACCAACACATTCAGGGTCCCGACATTGCTGCTCAGAAGCTTGCACACCACATACGCTATTGCAACTACAACAGGCCTGGGGTTGCAGACTTACCCGAGCCTGGTACTGTGGAGCAATTTCGGGCACATAGTGCTATGGCAGAGCACCCTGCTATTATCATTGCAGATTTAGAGGCCTTCCTTGAACCGCTGTCTACCTCTAAACCCAACCCAGAAAAGTTTCTTCTACCACGCCTTGTCAAATTCACAAGGTCTCCAGTTTTGCCTATGTTGTGGTGCGACGAAATCAAATAATTGCCCCTGAGCCATATGTATATCGCGGTCCCGATGCAGAAAAACATTTTCTGGAGAGGATGATTGTAGAAGTGAACGAGATACGAGAAGTATTGTTAGATCCTATAGCTATGCGAGACTTTACTCCCGAAGAAAAGCGTAAACACGAAGAGGCTACACACCGTCCAGTTTGTAACGAAAAATTTATTGATAATAGGAAAAAAAGAAATTTCGACACCACGATCACTTCACCGGAAGCTATATTGATTCTTGGTGTAACGGGTGCAACCTGAAGGCTAAGGACCCGCGCTTCGTCCATGTATGCTTACATAACGGCTCCGGGTACGATTTTCACCACCTTATCAGGCATCTCGGATACGACGATGCGCGCATTAATATTGTTGCACAAAATGAGGAGCTTTACATCGCCATCTCTAAATGGGTGCAAGGCATAGAACTTCGGTTTCTCGATTCCCTGAGGTTTCTCCAGGCAGGCCTCGATGCTCTCGCTGGGATGCTCAACAACAATCAACTAATTATTACCTCAGCCAATTTCCCGAACTTGGATGCTAGTCTCTTCAGGTGTAAGGGGGTCTACCCCTGCAAATATGTCAGCGACCCTTCCAAGTTCGAGGAGGAGTCGTTGCCTCCCCAGGCTAAGTTTCACAGCCGGCTGCGAGGTTCTGGCATTAGCGATGAAGAATATCAGCATGCGCAGTCCATGGGGCTCAAGCTGGGTTCTCGAAATTTTGGAGAATACCAAATTATGTACCAAATACCAAATGCCTACTTAAAACTCGATGTAACACTCCTCGCAGACGTTTTTCAAGCAAATGCAATGCAAATCTACAAGCTGGACCCTGCATACTTCTACGGTCTCCCCAACAACCAACACATGTCGACCGGGTACGACCCTTCTCAACCATCCAGCTACATCATGTACACGGATGCTAATAATCTTTACGGGCACTCTATGGTGCAAAAACTTCCATTTGGAGGATTTGAATGAGCTGATCTTTCCAAATTCGACGTAGAAGGTTTCGACGACTCGGAACAAGGCTTCTTTGTCGAGGTGGACCTCGAGTTTTCCGAGAAGCTGCAGGATGTGTTCTGCGACCTCCCACCAGCATCGGATTTCAAGTATCCACCTCCGTCGAAGCAGAAAAAACTCATCATGGATTTCGAACGCGAAAAGCGTTAAGGGTTGCACTACCGAAATCTTCGGTAGTTGATGCAACGAGGGGTCAAGATTACAGCAATTCACCGATTCCACACTTACAACCATTCAAATTGGTTGAAGACATACATCGACCTCAATACTAAACATCGTACTGCTTCTACCTCGGAACTTGATCGCTAAGTTTTTAAGGACATGAATAATATACTATTTGGTAAAACAATGGAAAACACGCGAAATCGTGAAGACATAAGGTTGCTTACTAGCGTCGACAGTTGTCGCAAACCTGTTGGAAGCCCACTGTTTAAATCTCGAACAATCTACAACGAACAGCTTGGTTTGGTACACATGAATCGTGGTGAGGTAAAGCTCAACAAACCAGTCTATGTTGGTGCCACAGTGTTAGAGTTAAGCAAGCTGCAAATGTTTGAGATATATTATGATATACTACGCTTGACTATGGTAACAACATCAACCTTCTCTACACAGATAGGAACAGTCTGGTATTTCACGCCCACACTGCTAACGCATATAAAGATATCGCTACGATTACAGCTATCGTTAACTTGTTCGACACGTCGAGCTATCCCCAACCAAATCGATATGGAATCCTGGCTCGAAACAAAAAAGTACCTGGCAAACTAAAGGATGGGGATATTATATTAGAGTTTGCTGGTCTTCGTGCCAAAGCATATGCAATTCAAGCTGAGAGTTATGTGACCAAAAAAGCTAAAGGCATAGGCAAGCAGGTGGTTCAGAGGAAACTCAAGTTTGAAGACTACATCGAGTGCCTCGAAACCAAAAAGCCGATTCTGCGAAAAGAGTATCGCATCCAGAGTGTTAAACATATACTTACAACCAACGCCGTCAGGAAAATTGCTCTGGATGCACGAGACGACAAGAGATGTGTTCTCGAATGTGGGATTCATACCCTGCCGTGGGGCCACTATCGCCTGAAAACAGTAAAACTTGCTCTGTGTGCTCAAAATAAAAAAATAAAGAAATTTGCCCTCCAATGCAAAAACAAGGGGGTGGAGGTGGGATATTTTTTTCAAAATATTAATTTCACAGTTTTTTTTGTAATACATACTATATATTCAATCAACATAATTTTTTGTTGACCTACACAAAAGAATACAAAAAATTAACAATGTCTGCAAATATATGGTATGTATATTTTGTTAACGGAACTAACTCCCGCCGTGTTCTACGGGACGAAAATTTGGGGCATGTGCAGGGATAAAAGGGGGAGTTCCTTCGCGCGCTCAAGCATGGCTTTTTTATTTCTTATTATTTTCTATGCATATTTAAAACTGTCCGATCACTCTTTCATTCTTGACATCATACACAAAAGTTTTCTCTGCATTAAGGATGACGCTGCATAGAGTTTCGGCAGGCAAGGCATCGTGGAACTCACAGACAATCTTGATGTTGGTGCGATCGTTAGCAACCACCTGCTTTCTCTTAGATGTGTTAAAGACGAACATGGGTCTGCGAGCTATGAACTCATTGGGGTTATAGTACACGTCCACATTGCCGGAGGTCACCGTCTTGTAAGCTGTGTATGCCTCATACAATTTCAGGTAGTCGTTGTTTGCAATGTTCAGGTTGTAGTTCTCACGCGGGAATATCTCGTTCCTGCAATTTTTGAGGTAAATGTTTTTGATCTTGCAATTGTCGAACTGACTCGAATCTTTTTCTTGTTTGTTGTCCTCCCCCGTCTGGAAGAGCACGACCACAAACTCTGGCATATCGTACCGGATGCTGTTAAACTGTGTCGTCACGTCAATTTCAAAATGGTTGCCGGAAGCAGGTTTCTGCACTCACTGGTAACCGTAAAATTGGATGGGTACTTGGGGATTCTTCAAAATGTCTGCTTTGTACTTGAGAGCGTAGTTAGTTTCGTATTCCACTACGGGCATGCACAGCTCCATGGACTGGATGATGCACTTGGCAGGATCAGGTAGTGTGTTGGGAAGTGCCAACCCGTCTGCACTCAAGGTGCTGTAACGCATCAGCGCATTGTTGTCGTTGGCGCTTCTGCGAAACGTGACGCGCAAACCACCCTTCCACATAATCTCTGTGTAGTCGGAGAAGAAACCAGGAAGCAGACGCATGGGAAACAGTACTGTGTGACTTTAAGTTTTGATTTTTGTACCTGCTTCGAATCCCCCTGCCTGGTCGTATGCTGCTTCGGTATTGAAGAGTTTCAGTGTTCCCAGAGCTGTAGAGGTAATCCCGGGGTAGTGAACCCTATCGATGACGGTGCCATGCTTTCTAACTTCCACCTGCGAGAAAAAGTATCGATTGTTGGGTTATTTAATTGAGAGAGGAAGACAAGCATGGAAACGCAGAGATGGCCACAGTTCACATCGCTGAAACCCTGGATGCGTTCGTTATTGTAGTAGAGGTTGACAACAGTGAGATACTTTACCAACCCAGCAGGTGGCGTGCCTCCGAATGAATCGAAAACAAATGCTTTGTTGTTGTGGTTGGCTTTGAGGTAGCATATCCAATGTGTACCGGGATTTTCCAAACTGTGCAGGTTAACCACACCACACTATTTTTCTTCAAAACAGAAGGTAGAGAATCAGACATGAAAACGCCCCTGAAGTGCTTGACCCCAACGATTCGATCAGAGATTCAATATCGAATTTGGACAGGGGCTCTTCTTTTTTATAAATTTTTTCAAAGTTTCGCGGTTGTTCTTTCGCTTTTTGGTCACAACTTTCCCCTTCTTCTCCATAGCCAGGTTGTGGCGTTTCTGCTCCTCCAACTCGGTTTATTCTTTTTTGAATCGATGACGGTCTTGGCAATCGCGGCGCTGCTTCCTGCCAAGCTGCCAACAGCGTCCAATGCTGCCAAGATAGCCGGGATGCTGAATATGAAACCTCCAGTCTTCTGCTGCTTTCGCGAACTTTGTAACCTCCTCAACTGAGGAATGCTAAGCAGCAATTTCATTCCAGGACCTTTTGCCAGGCAGGAATGTTTCTTCTCGCGCTGCTTTTTGGTGAGCAATCCATCAAGAGCTCCGAGAGACTTGAGGTTTGCGTAAGGTATTTGGTAAACAACGCCCTTGGGCTTCATGGTGATAGTATGTTATTTATATATATCGTGAAAAGGTAAGACTTTGCTCCCTAATAGGTTGGTTTTTCACAGGGTCTTATTTATTTACAGCCCCCACCCCAGTTTTTGTTTTGTGTTCATGGCGATGGTCGTACCCAATGCAGCAACCCGTTCATTTAGCGAGGCATCTCTGCTGACGAGTCTCCCGAAAGCCGCCTGCTCCAACTTGCTGTCGGCATCGTGACGTGCATCGAGATCTGTGTGAGTATTGTAGGCAATATCGTGATCCTTGCATGCTGCGTCCAGTGGGTTCACAGCCTTGTCTCCTTTTTCCTGTCGCAGTTCGAGTTTGGTACCCGGACCGCAGTACTTGTAACCTGGCAGATGCATTTCGAAGGGTAGCTTGTTGATAATATCGTTCACCAAACCTCGACCCTCGGCTAAATTCAAAAATTTGGGAGGCAGGGTGTTGATGATTATGATGAGGTAAACTATACCTTTGTTGTCGTTGACAAAAAAGTTGCTAAGCTTGGTGCTAATCATGTCCAGGATGCCCAACTTCTCGCTGTGGAAGTTGCGATTGCCTGAATTCTCTTCGCCTGCGATAACCAGCAATCGGTCTACAAGCTTCCTCACGTCGTCTACCCAAACAAACTCTTTAGGTAGGGTATTGTGGAGTTTGACACCGCTGCCAGTCTTGAGCTGGGTCCTTATTGGCTTGATGAGGTTCCTGTACTTTTCTCCACTGCTAGATTTCACGCGATTCTGTGTTGCATCGTTGTTTTGGTACAGTGCGTCCGTCATGATTAAAATTTCTGTGCAACTTTGGTAATCCTCGTCTGTATAATCTTTAGGTTGCTTTTTGGTGATAAGTTCCCACAGTCCCACCGTGCCGGGATACCTAGTCCTGCTGTTTTTCTCGCCCAAATTGATTTTCACGTCGTCGCCATCGAACGTGACTTTCGATTTTCCAATTTTCCAAACCACACCTTCGTTATGTTCCATCGTTGGGTACAATCCGAACACCTCGTATTTTTCGAATTTCCCGGTGCTTAGGTAATCCCTCGCCAACGGACCCAGCTCGACTAGCTTGTCCGAAGAGGTACTGCCTAGGGCCTGACGTCTCGGAGCCGGAGCAATTTCGAACGGAGTAGTGTGAATGCTGGATATCGGTGTGGGTATGGTATAGTTTCGAGCGGTGAGTGGCACAAGCTCGTTGATTAACTCTTTGTTTTGCTCGGTGACATCTTTGATTTCTTTACCAAGTCCACTGATGGCATCGATGATAGGTTGGTCCTGGCGCTTTTTCTCTTCGTAAATTCCGCGATTCTCGGATTTCCACCCCTTAAACCGTTTTGCCAGGTAGCTACGCAGCTTCAGGTTGTCGTCTGCAAGTTTGCGTTTCATTTTTTGGTATGTAGTTATTTATGACGTTTCTTGTAATGTTGCAATGTTTAGAAAATTATTAATTTTGTTTCTGTATTTTAAGTTATTGGATTTCCTCGTCATGTCTATTGTGACAAATCCGAAATCATCTTGGTTCCAGCATGAAGAGCAAAATTTGGAAAACTGATTGTAGTTTATATCCCCACCTACATAATCATCGTAAGCGTGTTTTAAATTGGTGTAGTCTTGACGAAACAAACAAATGAAATTAGCATTGTCTCGGAGGAGCTGCTTGGGGATTTTGGAAAAAGTCTGAGCAAGGTAGAAGCAGTCCATGCCTCTGTGCCGAGCCTGAGTAAAAAAATTGCGAATTTCGTTCTGGTTCTCCAGGATCACCTCGTCAAAAACCACCACCGAATTCTCGAGACAACAGTCTATTGGTATCACTTCAGAAGCAAATATAGCTATGCCTAGTCCCTCGTACAGTTTCGACAGCTGGCGATACTTAGATTGCTCCATAACATTTGGAGAAAACGTACAGGTGCCTGTTCTTCCAGTTTAACCAGTTGGCTGCAAGAAGAAAATTATCAATAAGCAACGTTGTTTTTCCACATCCAGAAGGTCCAACAATAAGGCAGCGAATGTTGTCGGGTAGATGCTCGCCATTTTTCCTATCCTGACGTTCCGATGGAAAATCTGGAAGTTGCCGTACCACGTCCCAAGCACCCGTTACACAATCACCTCGTTTGCGTCTATCCAACTTTTTTCCTCGAGTCCCAGCCATTTCACCAACAGTTTGTCACCTTTTCTACGTAATATTTTTTCAATAAGATACATATCGGGGTATTTTGTTTTAGAAAGTTCCTCTTCGTAAAATCTTCCTTTCAGAATTTCGTCGCGATTATCTTTTATTATATACGAGTGACGGTTTCCGGGTAAGACTCGAACTACGGTGAAAAGTTCCGTACTCCAATTTTCTGTGAAGCCTTTTTCGAACGCACGCTTAACTTTACTGATTCTCACCTGATCTCCAATTTTGTATTTCGGTTTCTTGCTTGTAAATTTGTACTTTGAACAATAAACCGTAGAAATTAAACGTCGCTCGTCAGATTTGTTGACGTCAACCGGCTTCATGTGTATGGTGCGATGCAAACTGTGATTATAGCTGTTAACGAGTTCCAGAAGCATGTCGAGCCACTTGTAATTCCCCCGAAGCGTGAACTGTTTCCACATCCGTGTTTTGAGAGTTCGGTTGAAACGTTCCAATATGCTGGCTTTGATATGACTAAAAGTGGAGTAATGTTGAATATTTCGTTTTTGAATAAATTGCCGAAAGACAGAGTTGTAGAATACTTTTCAGTTGTCTGTGTGAAGAGATCGAGGTTGCCTGCCACTTTCATCGAAAATAGTTTTGAATGCTTCCACCACACAGGTTCCTGTTTTTGCCTTGAGGGGTAAAGCGAACGCAAATTTTGAAAATGTGCTATGACTGTAAGAAGATACTTGTATCCCCTGTTGATTTTAACTAACTGACTAACTAACTCTCTAGCCTTCTTAAACCCGAAGGTTCATGGCTGCAGCAACACAGGCTTTCCATCTTTCCCTATCTTAAGCAAGATCTATATACTCTTTTCCATCCCTACCGATTTCCCTTAGGTCCATCTCAACATTGTCCCTCCATCTTCGTCTTGGCCTTCCTACAGGTATCTTACCATCAGGTTTCCCAACAAGAATTCTGTAAACTCCTCTTTCCTCTCCCATTCGTGCCACGTGGCCTGCCCACTTAAGTCTTCTTGATTTAATTATTCTAATAATATCTGGACATGAATACAAATTATGTAGTTCTAAATTATGTAACCTTCTCCACTCACCAGTCTCCTCATCCCTTTTAGGTCCAAAGATTTTCCTAAGGATCTTATTTTCAAATACTCTCAATTTATGTTCCTCTTTCAATGTAAGGGACCAAGTTTCACATCCATATAATACTACAGGCAAAATTACGGTTTTGTATATTTTAACTTTTAGTTTCTTAGATATTAAACGAGAAGACAAAAGTTTATGAAGAGAGAAGTAACATGCATTTCCTGAATTAAGCCGACTTTTTATTTCCTTTTTAATATAATTTTCATTTGCTAATGTTACTCCTAAGTATATGATTTTGGAAACTGGTTCAAACGAGTTGTTATCAATAATTAGATTTTGATTATTATCTAACACTTGGTTTCGGCCTGTAAACATATATTTAGTTTTCCCTTTGTTAACTTCCAAACCTATCTCTTTAGCAGTTTTGAAAAATATTTTAGCATTATTCTTAATTGTATTCACATCATCCGCCAGTAAGTCTACATCATCTGCATATGCTTACAACTGAGTCACACTATTTAATTTTAGTCCTTCTTTAGTTTCTTTTACCTTCCTAACAGCATATTCTAAGGCAAAATTAAAGAGCAATGGAGATAATGCATCTCCTTGTTTTAACCCATCATGAATAGTAAATTTGTCAGACATATTAATACCCACACGAATTTTACTTTCTGTTTCATTGGTGCATATTTTTATCATACTAACAAGCTTCTTAGGTATTCCAAACCCTACTAATATATTATATAATTTCTCTCTTTTGACCGAATCATATGCTTTTTTGAAATCAATGAATAGCTGATGGACATTTTGATTATATTCCCACTTTTTTTCAAGTGTCTGTCTGATGTGAAAAATTTGATCTGTAGTTGATCTGTTACGTTTAAATCCTCATTGATAATCACCTATAATTTCATTAGCATATTGGGTTAGTCTTGTTAAAAGAATGTTAGATAATATTTTATATGTTGTTGCGAGTAGAGAAATTCCACGGTAATTATTGCAGTTCATTTTATCACCTCTTTTAAACACAGGAACAATTATGGATTCTTTCCACTGTTGAGGGATTTCTTCTTTATTCCATATTAGACAAATTAATTTATGAATTTGACATAATAATGAATTTCCACCATATTTAATTAACTCAGCTGGTATTAAATCAATGCCAGGTGCTTTGTTATTCTTTAGCCTTTTAATAGCATCTTTAACTTCAGCCAAGTTAGGTTCTGGAACTAAAGGTTCTGCTGTGTGTACTTCATTCACTTCTGATTTATCTCCTACATGGACATTTAAAAGGTCATTAAAGTAGTTATTCTATTTAGAATATCGCTTGGGTCAGCTAGAAAATCACCATCTTTATCTTTTATCAAGTTTACTTTAGGTTGCCAACCCTTTCTAAATTCATTTACACCTTTATATAAATCTCTGATATTTTTATTTTTGCTGTTTGTTTCAATTTCGTTAATTTTGCTTTTCAAGTAATCTCTGTTTTTACTTCTAAACGTGCTGTTTACTTCTCGCTTTATTCTATTATAATTGTTTAGATTTGTGTCATCAGAGTTATTTAACCACCTAAGTCTAGCCTGATTTCTTATTTCTATTAGATTATGACAATCATTATCAAACCATGGCTTACTTTTTCTCGGTTTATGGTATCCTATACTTTCTTTAGCTGCTGATTCTATTGCATTACGTATGTGCTCCCAATTCTTGTTTACGTCTGTTTCATTTATATTTTCATCATCATTTAAATCCTGCAAAACATCAAATCTATTTGACAGTTTAATTTGGTAATCTTTCTTAATTCTTTCATCAGTAAACTTTCCTGTATCAAATTTTAGAACTTTTAGATTTTGTTGCTTATGATTTATCACTGAGAGTCTTTCTCTTAATTTAGCAATTACTAAATAATGGTCACTGGCACAGTCCGCACCTCTATGTGTACGAACGTCAATTATACTAGTATGCCTTCTCTTATCAATGAGAATATGATCTATCTGATTATGAGTTTTATCATCTGGAGTAGACCTGGTATATTTATGGATATCTTTATGTTTAAGAGTGATACTTTTCACAATTAAATTCTTTGAGGTTGCAAAAGTAATCAATCTTATACCATTATCATTACTTAATTCAAGAAGACTTTTTTTTACCAATCGTGGGTTATTACCATTTAATGTCTCTTCTTTGCCAATCTGTGCATTACAGTCACCTAACAGAATTTGCATATGCTACTGAGAAAATTTATCAAAGACCTGTTCTAACTCTGTATAAAAATCATCTTTAGTATTATCATCTTTATTTTCCGTTGGTGCATGTATGTTTATTAAAATAATTTTACACCACCTACCCTGTAAAACTGCATATGATATTCTATCATTAATAAATTCTACTGTTTTAAGAGCCGAGGTAATTCTATTATTTATGAAAAAACCTGTTCCAAAATTATGATCTTCAGTACCACCATAGAAAAAAGTATAATTTTTAGTTTTACAATTCCCTTCTCCTGGCCACCTAACTTCCTGGACAGCTACTACATCTAATTTATACTTAACTATCTCATTAACTGTACACTGAAATGCCCCAGGCCGGTAAAGGCTCAGAACATTCCAGGTGCCTAATTTAATATCCTTATTCCTAATGTAGATTTTATCCTTAGTCCAGGGACCTCCCAAAGTAGTCCCCACCCGGAGATCCGAACGGGGGACTATTTTACCTCCGGAATATTTTACCTTGGGAACATCCATGGCCTTATATTGCTGATTCTTGACATGGCTTGTTACAGTGCAGAGTTGTCAGCTCTACGCCTAACCCCCAATATGAATGGAGGAACTACTACACAAGACAAACACAAACACAGTAGACAGCACAATTACTACACAAGACGAACACAAACACATTAGACTACACAACTACTACACAAGACACACACAAACACATCACAACTAATGTGAAATAACACATTGTAATGTTAATTTTTCATGTTTCTGAAAGGTGTGATGTGTATTTTCCTACCCTGTTTTGTCACAAAATGATGCACAATGAACTGCAAAATGCAAAATAGACTCTTAAACACGAAATTTACCGTTTATATACAGACGAGCCACTTTCTGAAGTCTGAATTATCCTTTGAGTTATGCAATTATTGGAAAATTGATTAATTCTGCTGTAAATATTTGAGAAGCAAAAATGGGCCCCTTTATACATGAATAAATGGCCGCGGTGGCTGAGTCGGTAACGTGTCAGACAACCATGCTATAGGTCCCGGGTTTGATCCCCAGCCGGTTCAAATACGGGAACTTTTCTAACATTGGAAGCGGCCCCGGCACCCACCCAGCATCGAGTGACATGGGTACGTGGGGGAAAACCCTGGGGGGGATAAAGGCAGTCAGGGGCATGATGCTGATCACATCACCCCCATTCACGACCGAATCAAGAAAGTATGGGACATTACCCCCACACCCCGGTTACGAATTCATGGCATGGTGCTAAGCACAAGGGGAGCATTTTACCTTTCTTTATACAGGAAAAAACTTACTCCCTCTGTCCCATAATTATTGTCCGGTACATCTTTGTTGGTTGTCTCAAAATATTTGCCCGATATTCAAACTGTGACATTGGTGTATACAGAAGAAGAACATGAAACACAGGTATGAGTCACACAACTTTATTACTCAAGGATCAGTACAAATTGTGCTTTCCATCTGCCTCTTCGTCTGTCATTCCTGTACTACCATTTTGGCATACCCGACTATAATTATGGGACAGAGGGATAAATATATTAAATCAAATTTGGGATTATATTCACATTTTTAAAACCAAATCGTCATTTCATGTACCACTTTTTCACTACTATAACAGTGAAATTTCATTTTATTTACCGCTATTGAACCCGAAATTGACTCTGTTTTTATACTGAAATTTTGCTTTTTTATTTACTAAAAATATGTGCATCTACTTATTATCAATATAAAGGGTCTGTGTGATTCCAATGTACCCAAAAATTCTAATTCAATTAAATTAAACGGTACATATACTATTTAAAATATTCAATTTAACCCTTAGATGACAGAGCGTGTTTTGCCGGTAATCTTGCCAACGATGGAGGCATTTTCAGCATGAATTTTTAACTTCCACATGTTTTTAAATAAAATTGTATATCTCTGGAACTAAGAACGCTAGAGTTACAAATTATACCACGTTTTGTTCAGTACACATGGAGCTATAAGGCTATGCTATAAAAACAAAATTTTCCATTATCGGATAGAAGAAGAAAGAAGAAAAAAAAGAGTTGTTGTTTTCTTTTACGAAATTTGAAATTCGTCGCACCCAGACGCTAGCAACGATGGGACGAAAAGGTACAAAACGGTACCTACATATTGTCTGATATATTTTTCATTATTGTGGAAAAAATTGCTCATATATCGCAGATACTTCCCGAAAAAAAAATCAAATGTAAAGGAAGAAAAAATCGAACGTGATTTTCAGAGGACTTCCCAGTGCTCACCCTCCCATCAGAGGGCTGCCCACCTTACTAATTGCTAATTATATACGTCAAGACTCATGCAGAACTCAAAACATGTATATCCAAACTTTATCCAAGACCCAGTATATCCATGTTGATTTTATGTAAATTTTTTAGATTGCCAATGCTCATTTCCACAAGGTCAGCTTCCCACAAGTCGTCTATGCTTTTGGTCACTACCGCCAGTCGTTTGTAGTTTGCGCAGCTCGTTCACAATAGCCTGCGAAGACATTGCGCGAAAATAAGAATATAGCTTGGGTGGGATTTCTGGCTGCAGACAATGCCGGGTTTTCTATGTACAGCTTATCCACCTATTTCTATTTCAATAATTTGAGTGGCATCTTCGGCATAGGCAGTCTCGCGAGTTTCGGGGTGTGTGAAATCGACCAATTCCACTCCTCTTATTTTAGGCTCGTCACTGATGTTCGTCACGGTCATGGTTGGGTAGTGGGTAGCGTGAGGCAAAGACCAGTATGAAACCTTGACAAACTGAAGTATGCTAGCGATGAAAAACTGGTGATAGACTTTGGCAGGGGTCAGCATGTAGAGTTTGGCACCCGGATGGAAGAGCGAGGAAAATTCTATGTTTGGAATGCTGTACAGTTCGATGACAACAGTGGAATTGAGATTGTCGATGCTGGCGTTCAGGGAGTTTACATTGGTTCGAACCTCGCTCTCCACATTCCCCAATCTACCGTTCACCGATTCCAGATGCTCTTCGATAGCACGGACAACAGTGTCGTAATCAGGCTTGATCTTCACATCTACAATTAGCATCTTGAATTTTTCGTTTAACTCATGTAGTTGGGTACTGAAATTGGTTATGGCCGATTCCTGGCTCTCCTCGATGCTGCCAATTTGCTTTTTCACATTGGCGATAATCTGCTGTAGGCTTCCCACAAGTGTCAACTTGGGGCTCTGGGTTGTGAGGTCGTGGACCTGGGTTCTAATTTCCACAAACAAGGCATCTAGCTCGCTTATGTTCTGGTTGGTGGGCAAGGTTGCAACAGACTTCCGAAGCAATTCAATTTCGGTTTGGATGTTTTTGATGTCGTCGGATTTGAGCATTCGGTTGAGAGCCCTCTTCACGCAATTCAGATCCTGCAAGGTAGGCAGGGTGGCCACCGTGTTTTGGAGCGACTCCAAAGCTTTTTTCATCGCGTCCAACTCCGAGGCAGCAGCACCAGCGCGTATGCCTTCTTGTAATTGTGTTATGTCGTCCTGGGTGGGGGTGGATTGTTGAAAAGTTTCCAACTTAGTCTGTATGTCGTCGATCAAGTGATGAAAATGTGACAACTCTGATTCAGTGATTAGATTTTCCAACTTGGTGATCTGCTGTTGGAAGCTGGCCAGAGTATCCCTGATGCCAGGCAGTTTGGATTCCAGTGCTTCGTGTGCGTTTTCCAGATCATTTTTGATGACGGCGAGAGCATCCTCAATATGGGCTATGGTGCCTTGCAGCTTCCCGAAATCCTCGTTGGTCTCAAGTTGGAGTTTTATGTTGGCCACGCTACGGGCAATGGCGTTCAGCTCGCTGGACGAAGGTAGATTGTCGATGAAGTCCTGTAGCGTTTGGAGTTTAGTTTTGACTTCGTTGATGGCTGCATGCAAAGCGTCCAATTGAAGCTCAGCCTTGATGCTTTCCAACGTAGGAATTTCGAACGATTGAAACTGTTCGTGTAATTTGGCAATACTGGCATTCACGCGATCGTAGTCATCTTGAGTTTTTATACTCTGGATAATGTTTTGCAGTTCAATCTGGATGGTGCTCGTTTGGTCCTGCAAGTGTCGCTTCAGCTGTTCCACGTCGGAGGTCTGAGCTTGCTGCAGCTTCAAAAGTTCGTTTAGGAGCTTGCCTACACTCAGCGCCAAGTTGTCGAAGTTGTCTATTGAAGCGAGGTCGGTGTACTTTTGCAACAGCGATTTAAGCTCGGCGTCAATTTTGAGTACGGGGTCCAGGCACTGAGACTGCAGGCTGGCTATCTCTGACTGGAGGCAGGAGTTGAGCGTGGACTGCAGGGGGTGTGGCCGAAAATGTCGTTAGGCATTGTTGCCACTGTGGTTATTTATTATAGGGTAGGTGATTTTCATTTCTATGAAAAGAGGGATGAGTTTGTCGTAGTCGTCCAAGAGCTCCACGTACAGGCGATCGCCAGCAGGGACATCGTTTGTTGTAGTCGCATCCATCCTATCATACTTGATTTGATAGATGTTCTTGCCTGAGGAAACCTTGGCCTCCCCTTCGTTCTCGGGATTCATGTCGAACTTAAGTTTGCCGGAGATGGGGAACAGGTAATAATTCAAGTTGTTGTTGAATACATAGAAAGTTTTGCCCACATCCTCGTCGTACTGGGTCAGGCTGCTATTCAAGTGTATAATTAACAGACCGTTAAGTTTAGATAGCATGGAAGGCAGGAGTTCGTTGAAGACGACGTGGGCTGGACGGGCACTTCCATAGCTTGCTTCCTGAAGCCAAACAGGTTCATAGGCATGGTTATTTTATAGAAACATTTTCCAGACGTAAGTTCAAAATTTTGGCCCCCTCTTCCCACAAATCGCATTCCATTCATACATACGTAGCGTTACAAGAGCCCCTTGCCTCAAAAGAGGTTTGGTTAGCACGCAATAGATCAATATGCTAGAAAATACAGAGGGGGAGGGGGTAGAATAGATTTCATTTGCCAGTCGAGTAGTTCTCGTCGAATCCTATCCAACAAACCTAAAATCGTCATCCTAGCTCAATTAGGAGCCAAGAAAATCAGTCTTGGGAAAACGTCTTAAGATATTTGTCTCAAGAAAATTTTCTTGACAGGCCGGAATTGACAAACCGGAAGTCGACTTTCTTAAAGATTAAGATATTTGTCTTAAGACGTTTTCCAAGACGCTGAGAAGCAACTAGTCAGTGTTGCCAACTCCTATTTGTAGGTTAGCTTCGCTCGTAAAAGATCACATGGTGAAATTTTCTTGGGGAGTGTTGGCAACACTGAACCCCACTTAAGGGCGTAGAACCGGGCACACTATACTACTCTTGCAATAGATCAGTATGCTAGAAAAATAGAGTAGGGGGGATATTAACACTGCACCACCACCACTATTGCCAGTTAGCGTCACCAACTCTTCTTCATCTTATTGCATACTTATCATCTTAGAAGGCTACAAAATATTACTCCGTCAACTCCTATTTGTAGATTAGCCTCTTGAAGCCGAAATTGACAAACCGGAAGTCGACTTTCTTAAAGATTAAGATATTTGTCTTAAGACGTTTTCCAAGACGCTGATAGTCAGTGTTGCCAACTCTTATTTGTAGGTTCTCTTCGCCTGTAAAAATCACATGGTGAAATTTTTTGAGGTGAGCTGGCAACACTGCGAGGGCGCCACTTTCGCGTTTGCCTTACGATATTTTTACGTGTTACTTATGCCTGCGAAGGAGAAGGAGGAGGATGGCGACCATCGTACAAACCACAACACGAAGAAAAGAAAGAAGAAAGAGCTAGACTCCTACCTGTACAATTACAACTTGAAGGTGCTTTCCACGAGGAACACAATCGAGGTTGGATGTGACTAACACATCCTGGAACTACCTCCGCAACTATACACCTCTCCGACCGAACTGTTTGTCAACAAGCACAATCTTCTGCCGACTAATATGGATGCACAAGATACAAAAAGCACCTTGATCAATACTGTTTTCGCAATGAGAAATAATTTCGACCAGGCGGATGAAAAAGATACAATGTTTCAACGTATTCATCACTACGGTCACACCGTTCAGCAGTCGGCTGATCTTTGTGTATTGCAACAATATTGAACACAAATTAATCAGAGACATCAGATCCCGTTTCTTGCGAGGGATTTCCCAGGTTATCTCGGTGTTGGGTACACGGAGTGTGACACATCACAGGTTTGACAGAGTTTACTATCACCTGCTCGATAGATACTCCTACGAAACAATCGACATCAAGTTCCGGAACGTTCAAATCGATCCCGTACACTTTCACGCGAACAACATAGCATCACTGGTGGTGCATCACTTTCGAAGAAGGCAACAACAGATAGATCCATAAAAAAATGAGACGCAAGTAGAAATGTACATTTGGAGGAAGTCCGCCAAGATGACCGATTCAATAGTCGACATCAAATTCCAGTCTCAGATTGGTCTTAACGTGAGTCCGTACTACCAGGGACGAAGGTATACTTCTGTTCAGAAGAACTCGCACACTCGTTTCAGTTAAAGATCATCTTCGGAGCCGATCGAGTGTGGCAGTACAGCCGAAGCAAATGTTCCGGAAAACAGCACTCTTCAGAGTTGATTAGCACTAAAGTTTTTCACCGGATGCTGGGAATTATCTGATGTGCTGAGTGAAAAGGAACTAAGGTTGCAGGAAAGCCTTGCATTTTAATTATCAATGTAATGAAGTGTCCAATTTTAGAAGAGAATGATGGGGAAAAATTCAGGAAAATATGTTCGAGATACTCAGTATCACACAACTAATCCAAAAAAAAACTACTTCAATCCCTGCACTTGAAAAGCTCATATTCATTTGAAAGCAGAGGGTAGTGGTTCCATGACCTCTTTCCCTACCTTAACGTAACAGCAACGTTGACGATAACGAAGAGGCCCAGGTTTGAATTTCTACCTGAGCGTGGGTGTTCTTTGCGTGTTCGTTCATAAATTTTCCATATCATCACTTATCTTCTTCGCCACGATTATCTAAAGGTTGAAGAAATTATATACGTGGCACTGACTTATAAGATTCGTCGCCACATACCAGAATCAGCTATGTTGACAGAAGCTATAGCACGAAAATTTTTAGGGGTGGGATACACTAACCATGGACAAAGGCACCTTTTCGATCGTTTTCATTAATATCTACACACAACATTAACTTATAGTCTAGGAGCAATGTGTGCAAAGCATAGAGACACTATACTATAAGAAGTATTGCTTTCAAAATAATGTTTTTATAGAAAATGGAGATTAAAATCTTTTAAACCGAAAGGTAAAAGTGCAATCTTTAGGAGAAATCATTCTAATATCATGCTCCTTCGCACCTCAGCTTGTACCCATGCCGGTAAAACGCCAGCTTCGTAAGCTGAAATCCTAGGTTCGATTCCCAGTGTGTTCAAAGATTTTTCTAGTTTTTCTGCTGAACGAGTGCCACGAAAAGTATTTCACCGAGACACAGCTTTATACTTTGTTGTTTTTCGGGTGGCAAGGAGAAAATAATTATTGAAAGGACTATGAGTGTGGCATAATTATGACATTGGAGCATATTTGTATTTATTACGTTGTTACGTCACCAGAAAAAAAACGCTATTCTTCTGTGAAAGAAGAATCACAGAATTTAAGTTCGAAACTTCGGGTTAGATCGATAAGTGAATATTAATGTTTTCCGTCATTCATTTGCCAATTCCCTCGTTTCACCCCCATTCCACATAAACACACCCTGGTCACACCCTCGATTTTATATCAGTAATTTCTGGATGGGATGAGAAATATGTTGGTAAAAGTTGTAAAATCAAGAAATGTTTGTATGTCTGGTTGAAGGTCTTATTACTATATACAGCGTGAGCACAAAAACACTCCCTGGTTTTGAAAGGGTATAACTTTAATACCACAAGTAGTATTCTACAGAAATGTTCACAGTAGTTGTAAAATCTCATAAAGTTTTCGTGGTGTTCATTGGAAATTCAAATGCTCAATGTGCGCACCACCTGTTACGCGGGAAACATCGAGACGATAATTTAGCCTAAACCACACCTTCTCAAGCGTATCCGGTGTGATGAAGTTGACAGCTGTACTGATGCGTTCCTGAAGATGATTCAATGTCGTGGGAAGTGGAGGTACATAAACCTGGTCCTTCACGAACCCCCATAGGCAAAAGTCACAAGCTGTCATGTCTGGTGATCGTGGGGGCCACTTGCATAGATTTTGAACATTGGGGCCAGCTCGTCCTATCCAACGGTGTGGGAGGTTGTCTATCTGAAAGGTGCGTACAGATTGATGCCAGTGTGAGGGCGCTCCATCTTGTTGTAGAATGTAGTCACCTCTCTCTGCAGCAAGTTGAAGAATTAACCAGTCACGTAGCATTGTTAAGTAGCTTTCACCTGTGATTATTGACACCTCAAAGAAGAACGGACCGTACACTCGACGCTCTGTCACGGTACAAAAAACATTCACCTTGGATGAGTCACGTTCCACATCAAGAGTGGCATGCGGATGCTCGCTTCCCCAGATCCTAACATTATGCCTGTTCACTTTTCCAATCAAGTGAAAGGTCGCCTCATCACTAAAAATGATCTTTGTCAGAAAGGTTTCATCGTCCTCCATTAAAGTGTGGATAGTCTTGCACTGTTGAACCAATTGCAGCCGGTACGGGTGAAACGCAAACGCTTCTTAAAATCTTGCTTACGGTAGTTTGTGGCACCTGCAACTGCCTGCTGGCTTGACGTGTTGATTTTCTGAGACTGTGTGCAAAGGCTTCTCGCACACGCTCCACAATTTCTCAGAGATGGACGGTCGGCCAGAATGTTCTTTTCTTTGATCACAAATACATCCTCTCTCAACAAATGTTTTATGCCACTGCAGAATGGATTTGTGTGTAGGTAGATCAACATTAAACTTCCGTTTAAATGCACGCTGCACTCTCACAACACTGCTTGTTTTGGCAAATTCTAACACGCACCAGCTTCTTTGCTGCGGAGTGAACGTCATTTTCGATGTTACTGCCCTCTAGCTACCGAATTCACTACTAGCGATTCTGGAAAGAAAGATATTAAAATATTTTGAGTTAACTGAGCTTTGGATATCAATTTTATCAAAATATTCAAGTAGCTATTAATTTTATGACATCTTGAAACCAGGGAGTGTTTTTGTGCACACGCTGTATATTCGAAATTTATTTTAAATCGAACGAAATGATAGTCATTTTGCGTTTGCTTGAAGAACAGATTAAAGTGTCTGCTTGTTTGAGAAATCGATAATTAATTTTTAAATATGATAGAATTGTGTGTTTACAGTGTTATTTGGTGTGTATTCTATGATGAGATTTTGCTTACTACTTTTGGTATTGTGAGACAAGAAAGCAGTTTTTTTCATGAGTTGCAGCAAAAATGTATCACATATATAGTAGCTAAATACTCACAACAGAACATTTCGTACGCATGCACAAGTCTGTAATTGGAGGTATCACTTCTATTAAGGGACTAACACAAACCTATGCGTTTTGAAAGTTATGAATTTATTGCTACAATGTTGGATATAATCTCAAATGTATATACTTCTTTAAACAAAACAAAAGAACGGTGGTGTGTGCTGTTGTCTGGAACAGAGATAAGCATATTGGACAAATTTCATTTCTTAACTCCTTTTTAATAGTATAATGTAAATAAATATTTTGACTACCCAATCAAGAAACTTTTTTCTTTTCCAATTCTGGAAACGCTGGTCGACTAACCCGCGCCATCTGCAATGTTTTCTCAGCACGGTGTGCGGTCAGTACTGTTACGTGAATCTACATTATGCATGCCTGTCATTGTCAGAACATCTATTTTACATTCATTTGACAGATTTTTGTACGCAATACGATGAGAACATAGGGCATCCGTTTAGTGTATATTTCTGTGCGCCAGCGCTCTGCACTTCACAGCTAGTACTCCGCCACAAACTCACCACCCTTTGTTGTTGTAGAAGAAGGAGTAGATGACGTCTAGAAGTGTGTCCGACAAAGACGACGTGAGCCCCATCGGTGACGAGGCGGCAGCAGCGGGAGCGGTTCCATGAATGCAGAGAGTGAGACGAGGACGTGGCAGTGAGACGTGCCGAGGATGTCGGAGACGGGAGGTCGAGACGTGAAGCAGCAGCAGATGGAGAGGAGGAAAGCAGAAGAAGAAGAGGAAGAAGACGATTTCACCTACGTTCACGAGACAAAAAGAAGAGGTGTACGTTCCTACGGCGATGACCATGAGTTCCTCCTACTATCCATCGAGTATGTCACGCCGTCGCACATCAAATAGATCCTGGTCGGCTACCGACGTGTTCTCGACAACGGCGGATGGAAAGAAGGATGAGCCTTGCGTGTTCCTTCGATCCCACCATTTGGATTTCGCCGTCGAGTGGAGCGTGTTGCAAAAATTCCTGGTGCTCGATCCCGCGCCGATGGAGCAATACTTTAGGACAGGCGAGAGATACAGCGTCGACCTGAAACCGGGCGTTGGAGGGTAAGAAGACGACGACGAGGAGAAAGATGTGAATGCCGAGAGGTGCATTGCCATCGGCAGCATGACGCTGTTTTCCAAACACCATCTCATGCTGATCGTGGGGCATCGGATGATCCAGTTGAATGAGGGTGACTTCTACCGTTTCCTGAACATCACACGACTACTGTCAGCGTACATGACCTTCTACATGCACCTCAACGACAAGATCGCTTCGTGCGTGCAGCGCCATGTGGAAAGGATCGACGGCAGTCTGGCGAGTCATCATCTTCCCCCACCCCATACACATCTATCCATACTCCAACATTTCCACAACGACCTTCTACGGAGTTTGCGTGCGCAGCTGGAGAAACCGGAAACTCTCGGTTCTTCGTCGGGCTGAGTGCAGCAGTTACGGTATGGAGGTGGTGGTCTTCGTCGTCGACGAGAGTTTGCAACTGTCCTAGGTGGATGTCAAATCGATCGTCTTCCGCAGCAAAGGTGATCTTCGACACGGCACATCGAGTTGGTGAAAAGACTGTAACAGATCTGTTCCTCGAGCGTCGATTGGATTGTTCTCGTCACAGAAGCGTCATCATCATTCCCACGTTCCGAGACTGTGTGGTCAATCTCCAGGATGATCACAGTGATTGGAGACTTATTTTGGACGGTGGCATGTACAGTGAGGGACTACAAGAACCCATCCCCAACCGGCGTCAATTGTGGTTGGATATTGCAATTACCTCTAATGGACATTCGACTTGGTGACTCTCTTTGTGATGTGTATCGCTTGTCTATGTAAGCAATAAACACATATACGTATCCCAATTTATGATTGTGTTTTATTTCGAATAACAACAACAACAACAAACATTTTGTTGTATCCAGAAAGAGCGAGAGAGAGCAATACAACACCCCTGCGGGCGCAGCCAAAGGCCGTCCAGACCATTTTACGCCAATTGCTAAAATATATTGTTTGGAACACACACTCTATTTTTTGCATATTATGAGTGTTATTGTTGTGCAGCATCAACAAGCTCTCGAGATGGTATCCCACAATTTCTCTCTCTCTCTCTCTCTCTCTCTCTCTATTATCATCATATGACATCCTGGGTTAGACACTTCTAGCACATATTTGTGTTTGTCATGGAGACAGAGAGAGACAATTTTCTCGCTCCCGCATAGAAACCACACATACGTGCTACCAGTGGCGACCTGTGGAGCATACGCAAGCCAGTTACATTTAACTTACGTATACTAACCTATTGTCGGTAGACGTATTCATTTTATTCCAAGTCTTCCCATCAACAACAATATCTAGTACAAATATTAAACTCTGCCCGAACAAGGACATGAAGGCTCTAAACCACTGAGCTATTCAGAGTCGTTACATTAATTTCAAACTTAATATGTTGTACGCTTCGCAACATCTTATTTGACCGCCCCGAAAGAATTCTAAGTCCCGAAATCGTAAACTTAGCAACATTGTACTTCGGCTCCAGGTGAGAGTAGCCAACTTTGATTAGGTACTTCCACTTGACGAAAAACGCTGCGGTGAGAAGTTCTGCTTGCTCGAATTGAAATTTGGGAGAGTTTTTCTCCATCTGGAGAAATTGCCATTACGTTTGTGCAGAAAGAAGCAAATTTGTGAGACGTTTATGGGACATTTTATTTACAATACCTTGCATAATATTGAACAGTTCTCAAACAAATATATTTTACACGACTTGTCGAGAAAATGTCCTTGAAACACAGGAAAGTTGGGGTCTTCATAAACGTCAACATGTTTTTAAGGGTATAACGTCATTAAGTTAACGTAGAGCAATTGGTTAGGCGCTGCTATCCTCACTTTTCTTCAAGCGTCAATGGTCGCGGGTTCAAATCCCACCCTCTCCTCTTTTATTTGCTCAATAAAGACCGTTCATATTAGAATATTTAAAAAATGATTCCGATGCACACTTGAGGGACGTCCCTTCTGCGCATATTTTTCCTTAGAAGTTGCAGCTTTCCAGTATTTAAATTTTAAAAAAATTAATTCAGATCTTAATATATTTTAAATTTATACCGGTCACTATTTTTATTTGCTTATAACGAAATCATATTATGCGCTATTTTGTAGTAACACTAACTGATTTCCCGGAATTGCCCGGGGATTTATTTATCCCAATCTACTATTAGACAGGAATATAATGCATTATAAATATAGAGTAAAATGAACTTGCTGTTGAAAAGCATTGGGAGTGTCACTACTCATTTAAGCGGCCCCGAAAACTATGGATTCCATACTAATATCGGTTGTTTTACATGTCATCCACTTACTACCCCTACCCCTAGGGGTGTCAGGGGTATTATGGAGTTGATCGGCATTGGGATTGTCAGTATTCATCTTAGCTACTCCGAAAACTATGCATTCCTCACTAATATCGGTCGTTTTGGATTATTTTTAGATGTCACCCCCTTCCACCCCCCCTCTAGGTTGCCAGAGGTGTCTTACCTCCACAGTATTTCATTCCAGATTCTAAGTGATATATGTACTAAGTTTGGTCATTGTGAATGTGACCAATGAGCTTAGCAACTGCGAAAACTATTGATTCGACACTAAACTAGGTCATTTTTGACATTTTAATTTTCTTAACCGCCGTGCCGATAGGTGATGAACGTGGATTTGAACACCATTTATCTTAGTGACCAAACAAATATGGATTCCTCATATCGGTTGTTTTTTATTATTTTCATGTCACTCTCCTTCCCACCCCCATCCTAGGGGTGCCACAGTATTTCTTTCCAGGTTGCAAGTGATACATCTATCAAATTTGGTTGAAATCGCTCAAGGTGTCCGAGAGTTATGCCGGAAAAAACATACACAAACACACACATCCATTAATACATATTAGACAATACACTACCACTCACACGTTATCTAGGATTCAACACATCCAATACCTTAGATTTCTATTTTACGCACATTGACTACTCAATATAAGAAATGTAGTGTGATTCAAATCACTATTCAATGTACACTTCTCGAAATGTTACTTGACCACCTTGAAAGATATCTAAGTCCATATATCGTTAATTTGGCAACATAGCTCTGGAGAACCAGCAGAGAGGATCCAACTCTATTGCAGATCCCTCTACTAGCCGAGAAACCCCGTGTAGAATGATTTACAGCCTTGTTTATCAATAAGTCAGAGACTATATTCGCCCAACATATTAATAGAGAACAAAACGAAAAGTTCAAGTCTGAGGAATAATTTAAGAGAATACTTGCGATTCGGAATGTAAAATTGTGATCAGAGAAACTGTTCGGAGGTTAGAAACACTGCACTTGCTCGTGGTCTACCTGGACGATATCGCTATCAAGTTCGAACACAAAAGGGCATAATTTTAAATAGTTTATGCAAATTTATAACAACACCTTTGCAAAGGACACTCTATGACAGATTTCGGTAATTTTTTTTAATTGATATTTAAGTTTCAGTGAATCGTATCAGGTTGCGTACTTTGCTCAGCTATTATACATAAAAAACAATCTTGCCCTCGAAAAATGCTTATATTTACGTGCAATTAGTATTGATACCGCCCGTGCGGAGATAAGCATGTAACTCCATCTATTATCTGCCAACGTAAACTATCCATATAATTTTGAGCAGATCTGCAAGGTGGTGCCATCTAAAGGGTAAATAAGAAATTACACTGGCGGAGGGATACAACAGAAATATAGGACGAAAAAAGGGAGAAGGGAGAGGGGTAAGAGATAGTGAAAATGAACGGGATCGTGATCTGGATTTCGCTTGAGCTATTGAGAAACTTGTCATGAGCCATAGGATAAAATAGTCAACGAATGAACATGTGTGTTGAATTCATTGCTCCAAGTAAGGAGCATATTTGGTTTTAACTTTGAAGAAAGGTACTATGGTTAAAGAAAACACAGAAAACGTGATGTGTGTCTGATACGACATTAGTGGGAAATACTGTAGGAATGATGAAGAAAGGGTGTGTTTCTTGTGTAATATTGAAGCAATCTAACAAAATACGTAAGTACAAAAATCTACTGATGCTGTAGAAGTGTGAAGCGTAAGTGAAATACTAAGATATGAGTGATTCTATCACTCGCACTCATTATTGACTGAATATTATAGCTCTGTTGCTAACACTTTATAGTAAAGAAATTTGTTCTGATATTAATTAGCGCCATTCAATACACAGCAATCTGTGTAATCAGGAGGTTAAAGTTAAAGTTGCTTATGTGAATTTAAATCTTACTTCGATTGTGTTAAATTGACACCAAATATTAATATAAAATATGGATGTCAGTTCTGTTGTTATTGTTCACAAATGAATCTGTTTCACCCTGCAAATAGAGGTCAATGCTGGTTCGCTCCTACTAGAGGAAATATAACACCATTAAGCCTTGTTTCCATGATATGAAAAACTCAATGAGCTGACCAAGGCAGTAATTTATTTTATTATAAAACATAAACTAAACGTAACGTTTCAAACTTCTAGCAAAGTCTTCTTCAGACTATGCATCATATACAAATGTAAGAAGATACAAAAACAGGACGATATATATAAACAAATATTACCCCCCTCCAGACTATTAGAAAGTTGTTGTGGAACATTCTAGCAGGTGGCTTTCCCTTGTCATCTAAACTTTAACCTAAAAGGCTAAACATATTTACTTCCATCTAGAATGTGGTTCTACTCTATCTGAAGCTCTTTTTCCTTCAGTCTTCTTCCTTCTTCTCTCCTCTTTCTCTCTTGTCCTTTCCACTCTTTCTAATACCTTCTTCCATTCTTTGTTTAACGTCAGTCCCCCATTCCAGTTCATTGTTTCTTCTTCACATTTCATCTCTATTTCATAAAGGAAATGTAAAATAAAAAATATGTATACTTCACCATACTGATGGGATACAGATTATGAGACTTAGTGTTGAGTAACCTGTGTTGGGTTAAAAACATAAAGTGCAGTATTCATTCTAGACAATATAAATCAATTGTAACTACACACTTACAGTGGTTTGGTCAGTTACATCATGTCCATAGACAACATAAACATGGAAGTTCTCATCAATTTTATACGGGAACAAAACAAGGCTATGGTGGAACAAGACAAAACTATGATGGACGAAATTGAAGAAAAGATAGACAAAGTATATAAAAAGCTTGACCATAGAATAGATTGCTTGAGACAAGAAATGAAAGAACATATAAAAGAGGAAAATTTAAAATTAGAAGGTGAGGTAATGTTGGAATGTAATGCAGTCGAACACAAGGTAGAAAGAAGATTATTGTGTCTAAAAGATAAGGTTAATGAGCATGCAAACAAAAGTGATTCTATGTAGATTTTGTAGATTTTCAGCTAAAAATGCAGGCTCGACCAGGACTCGAACACGGGTCTCTGGAAATCCGTGCCTTGCTCTACCACTGAGCTAACGAGCCGGCCTGGCTTCCCTGCATTTTCGCTGGCGTTGTGTGCCTAATTTAAAAGTGATTCGGTACAAAAATGCAAGATTTTAAGATACAACATGTTGATGTCATGGTGCATGATCATGAAATAAGGTTAAAGAATTTGCATGAGGTGGGAGATTCTCATAGTAATGCTCTCATTAACCTGGAAACAATGATAGAAAGTGCAAATGGTAAAAGTGCTACATTAAGTAGTACCGTGGAACATGTTATATTCAAAATATCAGATTTGCAGAGTAGATTGGCAGTAATAGAAAGTACAATTAATGCCGAGACAAAATCAGTCATACTACGCCAGTTTCATCCATATTGTCCAGAAAATAAAGGAAATAATACTAGTATTATAGATTTGTCTATAGACAAAAGTGAATGTAAAATATTGCCTCTTATTGAACAAAATGGCAATCGGCTGATAGAAAGTAACATGGTTGATGTTTTAGACACAGTAGTAGAATTTGTGAATAATATACATAAATCTACCCAACATTTGTTGTAGAAAATAAATCAAAATTCAGATATCACTTATCAGGTGGAACCCATAAGGGTTGAAAATTATGCATTGCCATCTACACCAATGTTAAATCTTTGTGCCAATGGTGTGCTTGATGATCCCATGCTATAATGTGAACTGAATCTGTTAGTAAGGTTAAGGAGGTAATTTCAAATGTGCCTTATGTAAAAATGTGTGAAGTGAAAGCAAAATTCAAGATTACCACAGACTTACCCCATACACACTATGAAAGTCAAGTTGTTGAATCTTCAGATTCTGAGAGAGAGGCAGTTCTTGTTAACGCACAACATCTAAATAGAAAAGCACGCTTCAGAGGGATTCAGTATTTAAGATGTAGATGTAATCTTCCTGAGTGCAAAACCAGTTATGCTGCCCAAACGATGTAAGTGTTTACCTTCCATTGAAATATGTAACACTTATCATTTATGTGTTTCATTACCTAAATGGACACCTCGGTGTGGAAAGGAAAATAAAAAAAGTAAACAGATCATTCTTTTGGTCTAAGATGAAACGAGACATAAATAAATATGTGAGTGACTGTGAACTTTGCATACGTAGTAAGCCCAACAAACTTCCTTCACAATTTTTCATGAATATTCACATGACTAAGTATCGAGGTCAACTCCTGTTCCTAGATTTGCAAGAAATTTATATTGTGAGAAGTGAAAGCGAGTGGACGTGTTTTCGTTTGTCTCCAGCGGCCAGTCAAGTGGAACGAGATGGGGATCTCAGTGATGCAGCGGCGGCAGGCGATCGGTCTGTTCCGAGCTGCTTGGCGATCAGGTTCCCAAAGCAAAGTAGGAAGTGATTTTCGGAGAAATAAGTGCAATGTCGCATATGGATTGGTGGTGTTAACGCTTTTGCTTATAGACGGAATTGAGCAGAACCCAGGCCCACGTAACAACGTTGATGTCCAGAGCGAACTTTTTGAACAGAAGCAAGTTATGTTCAAGGTAAAAAGACTCGATGGAAGCTATTATGTGCGAAGTGAAGCAACTATCTGTCACTGTGAGCAGACTGGTAGGAAGAATGGAAAAAATGGAGGCCGAAACAGACCAACTCAAGTTAGATGTAAGTGAAGTGCAGTCCTATGTTCGATCTCTGGAGGATCATATAGATGACATTGAGAAAAGGTCACGCCGGCAGAACCTTGTTTTTCTTGGTGTTCCGGAAAAAGCGCGCGAGACGTGGGATGAATCAGCAAACGCAGTGCGAGACTTAATAACATACAAACTCCATCTCTCCTTACCGTCGGACTCCATCCTAAGAGCCCTAATTACAGGGAGAGCGCGCTCAGGAAAAGCCCGGCCCCCTTGTGTAAGTTTTTGCGGGATACAACCAAAGAGGAAGTTCTAAAACATACAACAAACTGAAAGGCACCAACATTTATATCGAACAGGACTACTTATTTGCTGTTCGTCAACAGAGGCAGCGACTGAAGAAGCATCTCTTCGAAGCCAGGCAACAAGGATGCAAAGCCCATCTCACGTACAAGTACCTTAATGTAAACGGTAAAAAGTATTCCATATGGGACCTGGAAGACAACCAGAGCGATTATGTAGGAGTTCCTGAGACGAAAATTTCTTCGGCCACTTCGTTTTCCAAGAACCAGGCTTTTCCCCCCCCTCAACATTGTAAATCTGACAACATCGGAGGAAGTAAGAGCGACAGCGTCCACACTTTCGTCTGCAAACCAGTGCAAGCAACAGGCTCCCCCTCCACTAATAACCCACCTGTGAAAAGAAAGGAAGAGGACAATGGCCATCTTCGACAAATAGGTCAAGATTTCACCCCTCCTCTAGCTCGACTGTACCCCAGGCGTCAAGGCAACAACCTACAGAGAATTTGAAGCTAGGAACGCGGATTCGAGAAATATAAACAAGGAAGTGCGCGTGCCTGTTTGGAACAGGTAGGATGTTTTGACGTAGTGTATCAAAATGTTAGGGGGCTGCACACTAAAATGCAGTTATTTCTTAATAATATATTGTGTAACGACTATAATGCCGAGGCTATTTCTGAAACATGGCTTACCGACAAATACGCGAATGCTGAAATATTTGACGATCGTTACAATGTGTTTAGAAGCGATAAAAGTGCTTGTAACTCAGGGAAAAATTTGGGTGGGGGCGTGCTCTTGGCTGCTCAGAAGCAATACACGGCAACACTTATATGTAAGTATGATGAAAATCCTGATATTCATTCTGCGATCGTGAAAACTAAAATTCAGGGACTGCCATCGCTACACCATGATGCAATAGTAATTTGTACGATTTATTCTATGCTTTTATTGAAATATATTGTGGACCCGCGCATAACATTCTCCTTATAGGTGATTTTAACATTCCATACATAACAAACAATATCTACCATCTTATTGAGTCAACTCCCATTTGTCGCGACCTGTATAATTTTATGTGTTTCCATCAATTGCATAGTACAAACGATATTCAAAATAGCAACAACAAAACCCTAGATCTCGTACTTACAAACTTTCCCAACCTGCAACTGACACGAGAGCCGGACACCCTGGTACCCGAGGACAAACACCACCCGTGTCTCATTTTAGAAGCAAAATATGTAAACCCTCACAGGGCAATTTCTCTTACAACATTAAAAAGGCTGATTTTCAGAAACTGTACCATAAATTATCTGCTGTTATCTGGGAAATCTTAAAGCTTTTCAATGATGTTAATATAATGTTTTATGATGTAATGTACGAATCTCTCGATGAATGCGTCCCTTTAAGACACGTTAAAGCGCCAAAATATCCTAGCTGGTTTACGACTAGTATAACTAAGAAAATTAAATCAAAGGCGTACCACCACAAAAAGTGGAAAAAAGTGTAGGCGACCCAACTTACCATGCTAATAAATTTAGAGGAATTAGATCACTAGTAAAGAAAGAAATATCAGCTGCATATGATAACTATGTATTAAATGTTGAAAATAATATCCAGGATGACCCTTCTCTCTTTTGGACGTATATAAATATTAAAAAACGCGACAAACCAAAACACCATGTTTCTGACGATGGTGAGCCCCTACCAAACGTAAACGCGGTTGCAGAAGAATTTGCGAAACACTTTCAGTCTGTGTACACAGGCAATGGGTTCACGTATAATATTGAAATTATGACAGAGCATCCACAAAGTAGAGTGCTAGACATACTGAATATTCAAGAAATCAGTAGAAATGAAATCGAAAATGCTATCAAAAAGTTAAAACCAAGGAAGTCCGCGGGACCTTATTAAATCCCACCATACATTTTCAAAGGTTGCGCTGATGTTTTAAAGGTTCCTCTATCTATCATCTTCAACTCTGTCCTATCATCTATGCAGTTTCCTTATAGATGGAAAGTGACTGCTATATGTCCAATCCAAAAGTCGGGTGAAAACAATAGAATTCAAAACTACCGTCCAATTTCTATTTTATGCACTCCTGCGAAAATACTAGAACAAATACTATACATGCATATTTTTAACCATGTGAAAAATTCCATATCAGAATTTCAACATGGATTCCTACCTAACAGCTCAATTGAAACAAATCTTGGAAAGAAATTGCATTATACAAGCACAGTATTAGAGGAAGGGGGCAAGTAGATGTGATATCTACTGATTTCTCAAAATCTTTCGACAGAGTAGACCATGACGTACTACTGAGTAAACTAGGTAGCTTGAATTTGTCACACTCCCTAAGAAAACTCATGTCGTCGTACCTAATGAACCTACAAAGGCTCCTCATCCGATGAATTTTTGGTGAGCTCGGGCGTCCCTCAGGGTTCCTCTTCTATTTTTGTTGTTAATTAAGGATTTACCCGAACATCTGATTGATTCTCGCAAATCTTGTTTGCTGACGATTTAAAGTTCTACAAATGATAACAAGTACAGACGATTGTGCCTCCTTACAACGCGACATAAATAGGTTGAGTGCGCGGTGTTCATATAACAAACTTTTCCTAAATGTTAAAAAATGCTTCTCTGTTACATACACCAAGCAAAAGACGCCTATAGATTATCAGTATAAACTAAATAATGTTAACCTTAAGAAAGCGGAAAAGGCAAGAGATCTAGGAATACTTTTTGATTCTAAATTAACGTTCGCCTATCATCTGGACAAAGTAATAAGCGAAGCGTACATGCTTGTTGGATTTATTATTCTCACGGGCATAGGCTTCAGAAGTACACAAACACTAAAAATATTATATTATTCGCTAGTGCGTACAAAACTTGAATTTGGCTCTGTCATATGGAACACAGAAGTTCAAAAACATACTGCAAATTTAAAACGTGTACAGTCAAAATTATTGTGATACATGAAATTCAAACTGGAAGGCGAATACAACAAGGTTCGAATCGTATACCAACTTAATAAAGCAATTCCATATGGACAGACTTGACCACAGGACAGCCCGAGACCTTATGCTACTTTGGAAAATTTTCAACGGCAAACTTCGATCTCCTCTGTGGCTTTCACAATTCAAAATACGCATTCCAAACATAAAAACGCGACCCAAGCATGGAACCTTCTATGTGAGCAAAGCGCGAACAAATATCATGAAAAGGTCACCTATTTGGAGAATAAGCGCGGTCTACAATGCTATTGACAAAGAGAGTAAAAGCGTCGATTTATTCACAATGTCATATTTTCAATTCAGGAAAACAGTTATGAATACATTGGCTAGAAAAATAGATGGAAATATGTTATGAAACTCTACAATATTGTTATTCTATGTATTGTATAAGAAATTGTACTATTCTATTACAATGTGAACTCTGTAAATTGGTGTAAACCTGTTGAGTTCAATATAATAAATAAATAAATAAATAAATAAATAAAATGTTTCCTAGAGGACCCAAGGAGAGAATATCTATTGGCCGTATTGGATTCAAGCTCACGCTACCTATCAGCTTATCGCATACCAAACAGTTGAACACCATACTCAATAGACTTCATAAAATATATATGGTACACTTAGGCATTGCCACAATTGTCATTTGTGATAACGGTAGTCGATTCAAGTCCCAAGAATTTCAGGATCCTATGAGGAATAAAGAGGTTAGGGTATTCCATACTCCAACTTACCATCCTTCATCCAATTGCGTAGAGAGATACCATTTGGAAATACATTGGATATTGAGGACATTATGCAAATATAATCATCCCCATTGGCCAAAGTATATTTCAGACATTGTTCAATTATTAAACAATGGCATTTTCAGTCAGACAGGTTATGCTCCAATTGAATTGAGACTCAATCATAGAATTGACTTATACTATAACAAGCATATACAGTTAAAGACAGATAATCAAATTCCTTGGAAAGAACAGCTACTATTGGCAGACATGAAAAGTATTATTTCCAGAGACAAAAGGGATATTAACAGCAATATGAAGCATGAGCATAAACAAGTTGTTCAAGTTGGTGATTTGGTGTTTCTAAAAACACATCACTTGGGCTCTAGTGAAAGAAAAGAGTTAAAAAATATTGTGAGTTGTACTCAGGACTTTATTTGTGCCTTAAGATTGTTCTTACCAGTAACGTAGTTGATTTGATAGATTGCATAACAGGTAGTAAGCTAACCAATCAATCTGTTGAAAACTTTAGTGATGGAAATGTTAGACTCAGAAAAGTCATAAATACGTTTTCCCAGACCCAGTAGATTTATGACAGATTTCGGTAATTCTTTAATTGTGATTTAAGTTTCCATGAATCGTATAAGGTTTGGTACTTTGCTCAGCTATTACATAAAAACTGATCGTGACATCGAAAAATACTTACAATTTACGTGCAATTAGTATTGATACCTCTCTTGGGGAGATAAGCATCTAACTCCATCCATTAGCTGCCAAGTTAAACTATTCATATAATTTTCAACAGATCTGCAAGGTGGTGCCATCTAACGGGTAAATAAGAAATGAGACTGGCTGAGGGATACAATATGAATATAGGACGAAAAAAGGGAGAAGGGAGAGGGTAAGAGAGAGTGAGAAAGAACCGGATCGTGATCTGGATTTTGCTTGAGCTATTGCGGAACTTGTCATGAGGCATAGGTTAAATAGTCAACGAATGAACATGTATGTGCGTTCATTGCTCCAAGTAAGGAGAACATATGGGTTTACCTTTGAAGAAAGGTAATCTGGTTAAAAAAAACCACAGAAAACGTGGCGTGTGTCTGATACAACATTAGTGGGAACTACTGGAAGAATGATGAAGAAAGTGTCTGTTTCTTGTGTAATATTGAAGCAATCTAACAAAATACGTAAGTACAAAAATCTGGTGCAGCGGTACAGTGTGAAGCGTAAGTGAAATACTAAGATATGAGTGATTCTATCACTCGCATTCATTATTGACTGAATATAATAACTCTCTTTCTGACACTTTATAGTAAACAAATTTGAACTGATACTAATTAACGCCATTGAATGCACAGCAATATCCGAGGATGTTAAAGTTGCTTATGTGAATTTAAATCTTACTTGTATTGTGTTGAATTGACACAAAATATAAATATGAAATATGAATGTCAGTTCTATTGTTATTGTTCACGAATGAATCTGTTTCACCCTGCAAATAGAGGTCAATGTTGGTTCGCTCCTACTAGAGGAAATACACAATACGTAAAAATAAATATATTCTTCACCATACTGATGGTGATATGTACCATGAGCAAAAAGTAACATTTCTCGCAATTTCCAGTGAAAATGTGTTCGTCGGATAAATAAGTAATAGTTTGGGCAGTCATCAACACGTTTCAAGGCATTTGCTACAAGCGGAGTAGTAGAGTCTTGGTAAAGTACTCGCGTCTCAGATATATTTTTCCTAGAAATTGAAGGTCGCGGGTTCAAATCCAGATCCCTTCATATTTTACTAATTTCTTTCTTTTTGTATGTATGGTATTCGGATACATTGAGTATGGAGTTTATTAATTACGTTGAATAATTTAGTTTCAGAATGTTTGAAAAAATTTAATTCGGTTTAGAATATGACGAATGATTCCAGCAGCTCAATGTACAGTATTTTTTACTTCTTTCTTGCAATAAGGTATGCAATTGAGAGAAGATATTTATTTCAAGGCACATAATTTCCACTTAATGTAGGTTTGTTACATGTGAAATTCCTGAAATTACGAGGAAACTAATTTTAACAACATATCATTGATTATTATTGCCATTCATTCTAATAATTATTTTGTTTTATTATTTGAAAATTAATAGGAACATTCATCAATTTGGATCGAAAAATACCTAAATTGCTGTCGTATTCCAAAAGAAAGTATTTGGCACAGCAATGAATGTGCTGACTAGGGCTCGGAATTTGGTGAATAACACAACTATTATTTTCAAGTGAAATATTTTGCAATGCATTAAATAATTAATTGGTAAATTTATTTTTCCTGCAACAAACTTAAAATGCTTTGTATGAAGCATACTTTAAGATTCCCTTGCTAGCTAGCCTCTGTTTTTTACTTTAATCTGGGTTTTAAAATAAAATTAGGCACAATATTAAAAAAAAACATATAATGTTATGTTCGCCAAACAAATTTATTTTCAGTTGCTAGCTGTTTTCTGTATCGTGGAACGAGGTGAATGATTTATACAAAAAAGTTGCAGTGTATGTTATGTAACATTGAAGTTAATACAGAGAAAACTAAATTAGCACTTAGCCTCCTCCGTGGCCGTGAGATCCAAGACGTTGTGTTTGGGCTCCAATTGCGGGAGCCTGGTTTCAGTGTCTGGGTTCTCGTAATGTTATATACAGAGTGGCAACCCACCACCGTGAGGAAATTGGGGAGCTACCAGTGAGTAACCTAACCTGGTCTCGGAGATCTTTTAAAACGGCTGGCGGTTCGATGTTTTAACACCACGTCACCCCATTGAAGAACTACACACCTCTAGGTAGGATTGTGGAAGGGAGACTGGCAGCATGAAGATAGGCCCAGGCCCTTTTGAGGGCTGTCGATCCATGATTTATTATTATTATGAATTAGCACTTAACTGCTTTTATCCCTATGCTTCAGCAGTTAGTAGTTTAAACCTCCAAACAGCGGGTTTTATAGAATTATTCAACGAATCTATTTTAATTTATTACAAATCAATCTTTCATTTTGAGTGTAAAAAATATTTTGGGCTATTTTTTAAATCAACTTTAAGTTTATTCTACAGTCATCAACTTCCAAGCCCTAGCAATGACTAAAATATCTTTTCTTTCTGGATTCTTCACCTGTCACGTGGTATTAAGATTGTCTGCTTCAATTTAGATAGCTGTCTGTAATTAAAGGTGTCCAAGTCCTGGAAGAAATAATTCGTCAATTGCTTTTCGCCTTCTGAAAAATTATCTCCTGTGGTAGGTAATCGATCTTACGACCTCAGTCACAGACGTCGAGCACGATATCACTACACCACAGGTACCACGTTCTTCTTGTGCCACTAGTACTAAACATATAGTATAAGCAATGAGAGTCCACTATTTAGGTATATAATTTAACATGTCGTATCCGTATTTCTCAAATAACACAAAATGAAATTGTAAATTCCCAGCTGGGATAGAAAGGTGCTTTTCTCCCTCTCTCCCAATCAATATATGGACATAATTTCACTTCTGCCAATTGTGAAATAGAAAAGGCTTGTGCTATTTCGATCTTATTTCTCCAACATTTCTCAGTACTTCGAACTTCTGAACACACGAACGCAGTATTTGTACATGTATGAGTAATTTCCCGCAAGTTTCACATAACTAATAGTGAATACAAATACGAAATTTTGTTAAACTAAAGGACCTAAATAGTGGACTGTCACTTTTTAAACTTCACGTTTAGTACTAGTGGCACCTGTGGTGTAGCTGTATTGTGCTCAACATGTGTGATGGGTCGTAAGACTTTTCACATGTTGCAAACATTACATATGAGGCAAGCCTGGATTGAGTAGAAAGTTAGTGCCTTGATATAAATATCTTCTCTGTATTGTATACTTTACTAAATATAGAAAAATATACATGGAGCTCCTGGAAACATTCGTCAAATTCCAAACCGAATTACATTATGTGAACATTCTGAAACTAAATTATTCAACTTAATTACTTAACTAAATAATCAATGTATCTAAATGTCATACTTACAAAGAAAGTTTTAAAAAAGTATGGATGTCCTGGACTTGAATCTGCTGCCCTTAATTTATTGGAAAAAAATATATCTGAGACGCGATTACGTTACCAATACTCTACAACTTCGCTTGTACGAAATACCTTGATAAGTGTTGATGACTGCTCACACTACCACTTTTCTAACCAACGAACATATTTTCACTGGAAATTGCGAGAATTGTTAGTTTTCGCGCATTGCACAGTATTTTTAAAGGTGTTGTTATATATTAATTGCATAAACTATTTGTAATTATGCCCTTTGTGTTCAAATTTGACAGCAATTTCGTCCAAGTGGACCACGAGCGAGTGCAGTGTCTCCAACCTCACAACAACAGTTTCTCTGATCTCAATTTTTACATGTCGAATAGCAAGTTTTCTCTTAAATTATTCCTCATAATACTAGAGTTTTTGTTCTCTATAAATATGTTTGGGGAATATAGTTTTTGACTTCTTGTTATAAACAAGACTTTAAATAATTCACCACGGGGTTTCTCTGTAAAGTACCTGTGGTTACTCTCTGCTTGTTCTCTAGAGCTATAGTGCCAAATTAACGATATCTGGACTTAGAAATCTTTGAGGGTGGTCAAGTAACATTTGGAGAAATGTACCTCCCCCAAGAATCGAACCCTGTTCCCTTAGCACAAAGCATTTACAATTTCCTGGTATGCACATTTACTTCTAAGTGACGCCACATAATTTATTATGTGTATACAATATTCACTTTTCAAATGCGTAAAAGTAAGCTTGTCTCTGGAGTGTGGGGGCTATTCTCCTCCCATTTTCCGTGTTCTCCAAAATTCTGAAATGTGCGCCGAGAAAAGAAGTTCTCGCGTTAGTGAGTGGTCATATCTATAGTGCCGTCTAAAGTTATTAGGGTCCTGGGTTCGGAAAGCTTTTGTTCGGTGTTGCCATCTTCTAGGCTATCTTCACGCTATCTGCTCAGAGGGAAGGCTATGTTCTGTGTCGTCTTATAATGGATGGGGTGAAAGAGTAACCCTCGAGCAAAATATATAAGCGAACCAGCTTCGACGAAAGATTGCTTGTCGTTTAAATATACGTAATTGCCTTGTTGTCTATGTATAGATCAAAGTGGCGACCAATAAGGTAAAATCGAAATGATTTTAATGCATACAAGATTGCTGTCAGTTCCTGTTCTGTAACTCAGTTTCTCCTCACTTTCTGCTAATATGTGACTGCAGTAAACGCATGGCTGGTACTCACCTTCTGAGTTTAACTGCATTAATAGCATGTTCACTGCATGTGAGCTGGTATCGGTATATACCTTCGTGTTGTTTTTCGGTTCATATGGAAGTAAATCAGGTGTAGAATTAATGCTTCCTTTAACTTCTCAAAGCGGTCTACTGTTCTGGCCCGCAACTTAACTTTTTCCCTCTACCAATTATCTTTTTAAAGACATGGCGATGTCAGGAAAGTTCTGAAAATAGTAAATAAAAAATTAATGAAATTGGTAACTGAATAGCAGTCGAGCTTTAAATTTATGATTTCATGTCAAAACACAATAAAACTGAGTTATATTTACAAATATTAACCATTTAAATATTTATTTATTTATAAATAAATAAATAAATAAATAATATCTCCAAGATATATAATTTCACATTTATAAATTAAGTTCAATGTTTGCACTTATCCATGAATTACTTCTAATGTTTGTTTCAAATTTTATTTTTATTTTATTTTCAAGATGTATCTCGGTGAACCATGGGACGATCCACTCAAATATGTTCAGGGTTTTGATGGTGATATCAATTTAAAGATTTACTCATATCACATAGTCTACCCTGCAGAAAGTGTTCGTGACTTTGACATTAAAACCAGAAACTGTGTACTACCAGAGGACAAAGTACTAAACTACAAAGGCATCAGATATTGTACTCAGGAATGCAAGAAAAAAATACAAATGAAGTTTTGCGGATGCTCCATGCCTTTTTATCCTAAGTCTGGTATGTGGAAATTTTTATTCATGAAATTAAACATTTTTGTATTGTGTTATGTTTGTCATTAAAACTTATTTATATAAACGCTTTCTTTCTTTAACGCATTTTTTATCATAAATTTAATATTTTCAAAATTGTTGTAACTAATTGCAGGAATGTTTCTGATTTGAACGTTCAATGCGTATCAGTTATCAATCATAGCTGGGTGGTTTCCTAAGGTGAAATACATGTGTTATTTTTTATTTTGCATTCGAAAGGTATTTACACATTAGATAATATTGATTACATGGATTTAAGTTTTGAAATTTTTTTAGACCAGTTATAGGCCCTGAAATCAAGGGGTCCCTGGTTTGATACCCGGTGGAGGCATATTGTGGTTCGGATCCCACTTCGAACTGTAGGTCCAGTTTCGATTAGCATTACTGTGTATAAAGTGTACTTATGTAGATTTCCAACTAAAGATCATAAAATATTTTAAAATTGAACTAACATTTCGAAAATATTCAGTTATATTTCTCCTTCCTGTCTTCATCTTGAGGCACTTCATCTTCATGTATTGAATGTTTTGTAAATCTCAAAACCATGCTCTTCTTAGAGTTCTATACTTTCACGTTTTTCAAATCTTGAATTACTTGTTCTTCCCATAGTTTCTATATGCTGTCTAAGGCTCGTGTTCAGAGTTGTTTCTTTTACTACTCTATCATCAGACATTCCATTTATGTGTTCAAGCCATCTTTGTCTTTGTTATTTAAGATATTTAAGATGTTTTCATTCCTTACTAATTTTTTTAGTTCTTCATTAGTTCCAATTCTTGAAATACCATCAGTGTCTTTCAGAGGACCATCAATTTATCTTAGAATTTTTCTTTCAAATTTTAAGAGCTTCTCTTTACAGGTATCTTTGAGAGTCCACGTTTCAGATGTGTATGTAATTATGGGTCTTGCTATGCTATGAAAAATCTTAGTTAAGCACATTTAGATATTAGTTTGGTTATGAATAAAGCTAAGTTGGCGAAATATGCTATAATACCCAGAATTAATATCTCTTCAATTTCCTCTTCAATCGTGTTGTCGTCATTTAAGATATGCTATTTGAATCATCTCAATTCATCTATTCTCTCTTTGTTTATAATTAGGTCTTCTATTTTATTATTACCTTTTACACATTTAAGGCATTTCAATTTCCGCCAATTTTCCATTTTCAAAACATACCTGTTGAAATGTTTCTATTAATGTATTTTTGATCTTTGATGTTATAAAAGTATAATCGGCTTATGAAATACATTGTTTTAATCTTGTTGGTATTTTTCATGTCAAGAAGTGTGGATGGCTGGTTCTAGATCACTATCCAAATTTCTCTGATTCAAATTACAAGATTACAGAGTAAGATTGCTAACTTTCGAAACTTTGAATTCCAAATTAAGCCATCTTGAGCTGCGTCGCAAATGCCCGTTTTTAGAAACCCCTGATGTTGTAAATGACTGTTTTGGGGGGAAAATGTTTCCGAAGTGCTATTTTGCGATTTTCCTGTCGCCTTGTTTTTATTCTTTCTTATGTGCCGGGACTTTAATGTTGATTCTGGGTTCTGCTTGTACGTAAAACGCTGAATAATGTGCAAGAAAACCAATCTCTCTGCGACAATTAGTTCAAAAGTTATAAGCATTTTTGTCAGGGGGGCTATAGTATATGGGGAAGGAGTATGGAATGCTTTATTTCAAATCGCTCTCTAAAAATTGCTACATTTCATTACAAGGTTACAGCCTAGAACAACCGTTTTTTTTTTAAAAAAATGACTTCTCCATCCCAACTTCTTTTCTCTCTCACTCTCTCTCTCTCTTTTTGTCTCTATCATGTGAGCAAGGCGTGGAGGTAAGTGGTCTGGCTGCATGCTTGATGTCAAACTGCGATTATTGACTAGGTAGCGTGATGTCATGTTCAGAGTTACCATTCATATTGTGATTATGGGGAACACTTTTACATGGACAGTGAATGCACTAGTTTCAACACATTGCAACAATATAATATAGTTGTTGCCAGCAATGATAGACAATGATTAATATGAAGATTCTTCATTAACACAACATTTTATGTTGTTTGTAAGTTAGTGACAAATTATAAATTTACTTCTTCATAATAATATTCAGTTCATTAGGAACTAATTATCACATTTCATGTTTCTTTTAATTTGAAGGCAGAAGTTTGAAATATAATTCAAGTTGGCAGATTTGTCCAAGCAATGGTAGGTATATATAGGAGATCCAAAATTTGAGTAATTATGAGAAATACTATGTTATGTATTTTAGGCATTTTATATAATCAGCGCTCTTTATATCTAGCCTTAACTGTATACTTTGGGCAAGCCCACAAAATTTGAAAATTTCAAAGTCCAAAACTGCACGATGTGACAACAAGACGTGGCAGTATTGCAAACCTCACGTAGGAAAAAGTTACGCAAGAAAAATTCGAACGTTTAGTGATGTTAAAACAAATGTGTCATTTACGAATTTATTTATTTTTGACGAAAATTTCCTGATAATTACGTAAATAACTTTCCGCTAATATATTTCGCAACACATTTTTCAATCCTGCATCATTCGTGAAAAAAACATATTCATGCAGATTATTTAAGGTTCGGTTTTTGTGAAACTCTGTGAAGACGTACAAGGAGGCAAGTATATTGGCTCCAAAGACAAATAGATTCATTTTCAACGTGATGAACTTTACGTGCTGAATTCTTGCCCGATATGAATTCTGAAAAAAAAAGAGAAACCGCATTACACACAACGCTTAACACAATGATAATAACAAATCGGTATTCGGTGATAGAAACACACGTGTTCTTCGCAATTACATGTCCTATCATATCGACAATAAAGGCAAGAAGTGGAAGTTCATCACAGTTTGCAACACTGTCTATCATCCGGAAACAAATCGTGTCCGTCTTCCCAACTCAGCTTTTGACTTGTAGGAGGTTTTTGTAGCAGATGCTTATAGTCCCACATCAATCATGTACGAGAAGCATATACGTATAATGATAACAACAAACTATAATATATGGAATAATAAAATATATCAGCAGGCCTCTCGAAATGTAAAGTTACAACAAGTGGCCGCACGAAACGTGCCACACAGTATCTAGCGAACCCAGAAGAGCGAGAGAACTAGAGTAGTTGGTCCTTCCTTTTAAACTGAATTTCACATTTTGATCGGCTGTTCGAGTCTCGACTCAGATAGTAGTTATGTTTTTTTAAGGTTGGTGTGGATGGCGGTTTTTAATGTATGTTTATTAAAATTGTCCCATAGTTTTCACTTCATTTCAAATGAACATTGTGTACAGTGCGCTGTAATTTTTCTTTTATATAGCTGTGTGCTTTTATTACTAGTATGACAACGTTAATCAAGATATTAATTCTCCATTGAAACTATCGGAACGTGTTTAATCTAGCAGTACATATATATTTGATGTATAAAATTTCGAAATAATCGACATATTCATAGGATAATAATAAATAAAATATTAATACATCATGAAGGAAATTGGTAAGGTTAGTTAATTACAGGCGTTATTGCTTTGACTCAATAGTTGATATTGAGTGATATATTAATTTCCTAGCTTTGTGTTCAGGAGGATACGGCAAGACTATCACGTGGATCATTCGCAGCCTCAAGCGACTTTGAGTATTACAATAAAAGGATTTCCTTCCTACAACAGGAACTCTTTGTCTTCAGAATTGGAAGTTGGTCTATCCGAAGACAAGAATTTCGTCTGTAAGGAAACTAAGAATGTGTAGAAATTCATAAGAAAAATGATTCGCATAAATTTTAATAAATAGTTAATTACTTTAAATAGGATTCTAAACTAAATATTTTTAAAGTGGTTCCCAGTTCATTCACTGCGTTCATAGACTTGACATTTTTTTCTTTTCCATGTTTTCGTTTCGTGGTAAATTTTTATTTTTCATACAAAATGTTTTCACACATATCAATATTGGACATCTTTCGATTTTTTAAAAATTCTCACGTATTTTATTCATCATCGTAGTCTGTCTTTCAATTCGTTTATCGTCGTGTTTAGCCAGCCAAAGTGAGAGAGAAACGACGTAAATAATCTAATTCCATGAGTCAAATCAATCGTATTTACATGATTACTTTGAGTTTGATTTGGTGTTTCAAGTACACTTTGTACACAGTAAGGCTAATTAGGACTGAACCTACAGTTTAAGGTGTAATCCGAACTACTATGTGCCTCTACCGGTTATCGAACTTGGAAGCCCTTAATTGCAAAGCAACTACGCTACCACTGTGGAATCGGGGGCCAACATAACTAACGTTATTAAAATCGTAACTTAAATAACAGTTAGTTCAAGTGTAAAGTTTTGGAGGTTGTGTTCACATTTGAATTAACGTTAGCTGTCTTCTGCAAAATTCGATACGAACCATATTTTAAATGTGTATTTGGAATTTCAACAATGATTTGAAAAAATGTACTTGACATTTCAAAATATGTATCCAGTCTACGCTATGCACGATAATATTTTTTAACATTTTTCATAATTTATTTTGTTGCTACAGGTGTTCAGAATAATGAAGCTAGAAAAATGAAATCCCCTAATATGGAGTAAAATTATTTGATTTATATATTAATTTTTATTTATTTTACCTAAAATTTCAGATACAGTACTGATCTTTTTGAGAGGAAACTTTTTTGATGGGATTGCTTTGAAGATACTAATCATAATCGAGTGTGTATTTATATATGGAAATAGTGAGGCAGGAGCATTTATTAGGATTCAATTGAAGCTTCCACTGACGAAACATCACTAGTAGTTCTGCAAGAGCTTGCTGTAAAATTAAAGCATCGTGTTCTGATGAGATTTCTGTGAAGAGTTTACAGTTATCGGCAAACAGAAGTACATATATAATGAGGGAGGACAGTCTGTCTTGGAGATCATCCATGTAAACAAGAAACGAAAGTGGGCCTGAGACGCACCATTAGGGAACTCCAGACAAAACAGGAAGAAAGCTGGAAGAAGTGCCAGGAAGGATAACACGCTGCTCACGTGTACTTAGATAGTCTTGTAGTAAGGATATAAATTACCCATGGATGTCAAATCTGGATTGTAATTTATGAAGAAGGAGATTATGATTTCTTCTATCGAAGGCTTTGGAAATGTCCATGTATATAAGGTCAAGCTGGGAATTTTTTGAGATAGACAAAGTAGCATGTGAAAGTAATAGCGATTGATTGGTCAAGCAAGAGCTGCCTGGAAGGGAACAATGCTGAGCAGTATTTATAAGGGGGATATAAACTTGAGCAACCTGCCTAATTATTTTCTCACAGACAATGAAGAGAGGTGACAAAATACAGATCGGTCTATACGAATGTGTGGAATTTTTGTCTCCAGATTTGTAGATAGGTACAATATATGGCACGTGTGAGCAAGTCTGGAATCACACCTGTAGAAAAACACTTATTAAGTAAGAGTGACAGAGGGTGAGCCAAGGTGTCACAAGTTTAACGAAGAAATATTGTCGGGATTCCATCGGGAGCTAAGGAATGGCGCAACGGCAAAGAGGAGAGTATAGATTTTACTTTCTCAGATGACGTTTTAATCCAATAGAGAGTGTGTGAACTGACAGACTTGACTATAGCAAGAGGTTCAGAAATTGTCTCTGAGGAGAAATTTTGATAAAAAACGCATTAAAAAGTTGCGCTCTCTCATCTCCTACAGCGGTGGTAGAATTATGCACAATGGCCATCGGCACAGACGGGTTCTGCTTTCTTGAATTAACTAACGAAAATAATTTCTTTGGATCAGTCATACACTCTGATGTTATTTACATAATCAATATATGTATTTTTGAGTAGGCTTTCTGAGTACCTGCGAATATAGCTGAATGTTTTATAAGTGTGTTCATTGGGGGTACTGTTTCCACAAGCTCCAAGTCAGTTTCTTGTTTTTCAAAAAAATAATTAGTTCACTATCAAACCAAACCGGGTATTTCACAGAACGCGCTCTCTTGGTGGGAACAAAGTCATTTATTGCAGCATGCAGAACTTCCACAAACATCACCACAGTGTCGTTGATTTCTTCCTGTTCCAGCAGAAACCAGGTGTAGGCATCTAGTGCTCGGCGAATTTCATTCCAGTGGGCTTTTCGCCACAGGCGGATCGGTCCGTTCTGGAGATGGACGTTTTTGACCCTCTCAGTGGACGGGAAGTGTAGAGCGACATCGAGAGAGGCATGGTCCGAGGGTAGCAAGTTCCTTTGTGGAGTTATCTCCATTTCACACAGTGTTGCCAGCACGTAGTCCAAATTATTTTCTCTTCGTGTTTTGCGCATGTTATGTTGCGTCAACCCAATGCCGTGTATGAAAGCGTCAATGAACCATTTGACATTTGAGCAATTTGCACTTCCGGTGGTTGGATTTTCCCAGTCAATTGAAAGATTGAAGTCACCACACAACAGGACTTTTCCACACTTCATGGCTGCCAACACCGAATCCCTGCAAGCTACAAGGTTATTCAGGGGAGAGTTCTTGTGGGGGCGGTAGTAGACAACAATAAGAACTTTGTTACCTTTCTGAATATTAAGTTCCACCCAATTTATTTCACAGGCTCGACTCAGATCACCAAGTACATTACAGTTCCATTTTGTGTTTAAACAAATCATGACACCACCCCCACGTTGATTTAGGCGGTCTTTTCTAAAGATAGAAATGTGCTTGGTGAACGGAAGTTAAGCGTCACTCACAGTATCATTCAGCCAGGTCTCGGTAAAAACTAAACAGTCATATTGTATTAATTCACTAAGGTTTATAGCACAGTCTGAGAGCTTGTTTTCTATGCCTTGTATATTCTGATAACATACAGAGAAAGCAGTTCCGTTTTGATTTGAGGGGCCAGGGTTCAGGTGGATTTCGCCGCACATGATAGCGAGGCACAGCAGTTAAAAGTGAGTGCCGGGCGACGTTTTGCTCCTCTTGGGCCGGTGACGGCGACATGGCTGCAGCGAGTCCAGGTACACATCCAGCTGCAGGAAATAAAAAGCTCCTATCTCCCAGGTTCAATTTAGCAAACGTAGAGTCAATACACAATACTGAGACACTAGGAAGCTGTTCTTCACAAATACGACGTTGAAGCACACAAATATAACAAAATACTATAAGAACAATGACACCGTTTGCGGAGAGGAGGATTTGCTCCGAGTACGATCTGCCATCTTGTATATGGCATTATATTGTTTTAGCCAATGCGACGGATGTCCATGATTTTAATAAACGAAAAATAAAAAGAGTCAAATACCTAATAAATTCACAAAGCCAAATTTCCGTTAAGTATATTGTTAGTGAATATTCATAATTGAGAAAAATTCAATAAATTCAGTATCATTAATTTCCACAAATATTCACATTCTATTTTGCTATTTACTATTGTCTGTCATTTATCGCTGATGGCGGCAATGAGGAAAATTGAAGATCCCAGGAAATTAAAGAAGGAGCAAGAGAAAACACCATGGTCAATAAAATAGGGATCGTCGGTTCCGATATCATGTGTTCAATCTGTAATACGCTTTTTTTTAGGTCCTACTTTGTCTTCATCAATATTTTTATTTTTTATTTTTTCTGTTTTCTGTTGTATTTCCATCATAACAAAACTACATTTATATCTTAACGGAGAGGTGACATGTGCGAAAATAAGCGACAATACAGGTTAATATGTATTGGTATTCCTAAGAAAATTACACCTCGTAGCTACTGGAACCTACACAAATAACTGAATATCGAAGAACGTAAGGTCACCTGAGGCTGCGAATGAACCACTTCATATTCTTCGCCGTATCCTCCTGAACATAAAACTGGGGAATTAATCTATTATTCAATATCAAATATCGGTTCAAGGCAAGAACGCATGTTTAATTACTAATCTTACCATTTTCCGTCATGCTAGTATTAATGTTTTCTTTATTATTATCCTATGAATATGTCGATTATTTTGTAATTTTGTTCAACACATATATGAGTAGGGGGCCAATGGAACCTTATAATTCAAGACGAGTTGTGTGTATGTTCCTGTCTTGCGAGGTATTGAGCTGTGCAAGGGGAATTTCTCTCACTTGCACGGGCAAAATTGGGGGAATTAATGCGTCAAAAGTGAGTATCTCAACTCGGCCTTGTCTGGTGACGAGAGAGACGAGTACAACTAAAAGTATTAATAAACTAAGTAATTGTTTTGTTTAGTGACAATTACAAACCCTATATTGTGAAGAAAATAATAAGGAATAGGTTAGTTTTTATAGCTAACAGCTGTATATTCGAACTATGTGGAGTGTTCTTAGTTATTATGTGTTTGCATACTTACCTTACCATCTAGATCTACAGATTTTTGTGAGCTTTGGCTTCCTCCACTAATCGCCTCCAAACTTCTCTGTTCTTCGCTCTTCCCCTCCATCAACAAAGTCACCTACATGCAAGTGTCGGAACTCGACCAACTTCTGTCAACACTTAATCATTTTGAACTATCTCTACCAGCAATAATGGATGACAGTATGTGTTAGACACAGTACTTTGGAGCTGAATGTATCTTCCCTACGACATCTTATAAGCTAAAATATCTTTCATTTATATATGTCTCGTACCGCAGTACGTTGTTCTCTTAGTCTCCTTCCAAATCGTCAATTAGCGAAAGCTAATTGAGCACAACAGCAACAGGGGCTAATAGGCCCGACCCATACGATGATATCGGAAATATGTGAATTATCGGTTTCTTCGATCCAGACAGATGGGTCGAATTGAAACGGGGATATTTTGCATTTTCTCGTAATGAAGAAAAATGGAAGTCAAGCCGAGCTGGCTGTGGTGTTCCTGAGTTCGATACCCGGTGAATGCACATGCCACTATAAACTGTAAAAAAAATATGGATGAAGCTTTTTTCCACGTAATGAACCTTGGCCTATACAGTTGTACAATCTGACATGGATGGATGGATGTCTCTCTCTCTCTCTTGTGTGCACAGTGGTGTGTTTCCCTTTATTTAAATGCCAGCGACCTTGATATGCAACATGCATGCGAAGAAGGGGAGGGGGGATGAAGGGAGACCAGAACGGATAATCCACATTTCGATTTCAATACTTTTGCTAGTTACGATTGACCTGATATCTAGAAGGTTCCGTGGACACTGAATGATAATTTGAAGATGACTAAGAAAGCGGAACGAAATCTTGCCTTTGTGATGAAAGATGATTTCACATGCGGCTAAACAAATTTATCATGCATACGGCTGTCTCGTGATGTGAGGTTGAAAAGCAATTTTCGCTTCGGCAAGTGTGTTTCCGTGTTAGTTTATCTGAACATTACTTAGAAGCATTAACATCATGACTGTCTTTTCAGTTTTGCAGAGTCTATAGGGTGAGGCAGTCAAACGGGAATATTTTTTAAAAAATCACAAAGAATGGAGATAGCAAATATTAGTTACTTTTTTAACATGAATGTACTGTACATGAGTTGAAATTGCTAGTGTACCTGACCAACGTTCATTATTTTTAATATTGTGTCAGTAAGGAGGCGTCCTTGGTTTGGCACACACTGTCGAAGTCTCAGAGTAAATCCACCCATGACTTTGCGAGAGGCAGTCAAACGAGAAGATTTAAGAAATGCCTGGCGGGCGTGGTTGGGGTTATGAGAATGAGGGGCGTGACCTAGAGCGGTAACATGGTGATGGCAAGCGCTGGACGTTATGCTGACATATTGGTAATCTTTTTCCTGCCTGTCCTCGATGACTGTAACCCAGATGAAGAAACACTCTTCTGGCTATACTGCCAGAGTGTCTATGGATGTGCTCAGACTCGCATTTCATGGTCGTCTCAAAAGCACATTCGGCGTCTTCCGTGGCCTGCCCGTTCACCCGATTAAAAGGCTCCTGACCTTTTCCTTTGGGGTTACCTCAAATGAAAAGTACTCAAGGACAACCCTCCTAAGAACCAGGGATAATTGAAGGAGCGAATTCGACAAGAGATCCACAACATTCCGTTGGAGATGCTACGAAGCGCCATGGGCGGATTTACTCTGAGACTCCGGCATCAGGTAAGGCAGTAATTTCAACTCATGTATATTACATTCATGTTCAAAAATTAACTAATATTTGCTATCTATATTTTTATGATTTTTTCAAAAACTTCCCGTTTGATTGCCTCACCTTATTTTTACACATCACCTAACAGCTATCAATTAGCGTACAAACAGACTTAACTATAAGTTCACTATAAAATCTGGTACATGTGAAGGCGGAGGAAGCCGACTTTTTAACCACCCTTACATGCCTAACGGTCCAGTGGCGAAGTTGGAAGGAAGGAGGGGAAAATAGACAGTGGCAGAGATCATGTCGGACAGGTGCTCCTGGTACATTGTACATATCTAAAAGTACATTCTTACAGAAAAGGAAATGGAGCGTTAGGAAAGGAAAGGTGTGATAGGTATGCCGCTACTCGAATGCACAGAGAGTCTCGAGCCTGGATGTTTTATACATCTTTCAATTCTCAACCAACGACAGAAAAGTAAATTTCAGAAGAGGAAAGAAAAATACTTTATATATGGACGTAACCCATTCCATCGGTCGCAGTACCGTATTGTCCATGGATGTTAAAACTTTCGGGGGTTCTCTGAATAGACGCATATATCAGTTTTGCAATATTTGCTTCTGTATGTTCATCTTCACTCTCCGGATGGTGCATGAGCTATTTGGACAAGGGGATGAAAATTAACTGGAATCCAGAATCAATGCATAGACAAAAAATATGTTTTTTATTAAAAAAATAAAAGGATTTTACTTCAATATTCACATGTTTAATTTTTGTATTTTCTTTATCATTGTAAACAGGGCTGATGTGAATGGGGCACCGTGTCTCACTGCATAGTCTTCTGACAACGCCCCGGGGCGTACATTTCTACTTCTGCATGTATGCAAAGTATTTCACTGCTCTTGTGAAGCTAATGAAGAGTCTTTACTGCTGTGATTAACCTTCACACATGCATATAAAAAATAAGAAAAAATGTAAATACCATTTACCACTGTGTGATGACAATATTTTAACCCTCCGTAACGCGCGCAGCAGCAATAAGTGCCGCCTTTTTAAAAATTTTGAATTATTTTCCTTACCAGCACAATGATTGTCTGGAAAGTACTAGGTAAATTATCTACACTACTCCCACGAAAACATAGAGGCGTCGTTCTTTCAGTTGCTTATACGCCTGTGAAGTGACCAGTCCCCTTTGGCAGCACTCAGTATAGCGAGCTGGAACGTTTCATATCTTAAATCACAGCATGCCAGCCATGAATTCGGTGGAAATAAGAATTATAAAACGACGGTACGTTGTTCGGAATGCAAATTATTTGTATGAAAAAAACCATTACAGTAACCATACGAAATGACGGAGTTGTCAAAATAACGATATTGAAAAGTGACAACATTTGGTTCCTTATATTTCAGTCAGTATGTTTTTCTTTCATATACCTCGTAAGATTACGAGAACTAAATTGAAAATTTAACATTTAAAATATATTTTGTAAGTTTCTTCGAGGTGTGTTTCTTACATTTGATTGTTTTTTTCTGCGATTCAGTAAGATTTTGACGCAGAGTTGTGAAAAAAATAGTTTTTTTCTACGCTCATATAAGTTGTGCGATTTCAATTCGATTTGAAAAATAATTTGAAAATCTTTGAAAAAAATACGTTAAAATTTTTTGAAAAATATGTTGAAGATTTTTAGAAAATACTTTGTTATTTTAGTGAATGGTGTGTTCATTTTGTAATGACTTCATTATATAACAAAGTTTTAATTACTTTTAGAAAATATTTTGGTACATTTGCTTCAAGAGCCTTTAGCTGGTAATTCTATGAGGCTTTAATTTTTTTACATTTCTTTTAATAGCTGATAAAAAAGTCGAAAATGGACATGAGTGTGTTCATGTATATTTCACCTCATTTCCAGTAAGTGCTGGTGTAATTCAACCTCGATTTGCATCAATAATTTACATAAATAACGTTGGTTTCAATGAGGCGCGACTGAGTGCCGCGCGTCATTCCAACTTTTCTGTTAATTAATGTGTGTGTGATTACGGCAAACAACTAACTAACTAACTCTTTTGGCTTCGTAAACCCTACGGCAGCAAAATACTAGACTATCGTGATCTCAGGGTGATCAAGACTAGCGTATACATGTGGTCGCTTGGCACACTTTCTTCAAAGAGGACCACAAGGTACTTGTAGCCAAAAATAAGATACGATGACAGTTCGAGTACTCCTGACGCTTGAGAGAGAACCTCCACGTAAAGTCGGAAATAAAATGCTTGTATGGAATCTAAGGTAAAGCCGAGGGCCAGAGATTGAGAACCAGGAAGCACATATTTTGATGAGTGCAAAAAATACTTAAGAAATTCACAAGCCCTGACGAATGGTTCTAAACTCTCGGTCTAGTATGGATGCTTAAAAATTTCTGCTATGTCAATTTTGCAAATATTTTAGACAGGTACGAAGTTTTGTGTGTGGATATTCGTGACCCTCACTTGATGGCGTAGTGGTAACATTGTTGTTTCTTTGTTACCATCGGTAACATAGTGGTTACACAAACACCTTAAGGTCCCCTCTTAAGGAATATAATTGAAAGTACAACAACTCTCTCCCTCTCTCTCTCTCCAATCTTCGTATCAAGAAAGGTTTTTCAAAAGTTTAGACAACTGCGAAAAAAGTTGAAACGTATGATGTATCGCTAAAAAACACGTTGTGGCATTTTAATCAATTTAATTCGTTGAACATGCAGAACGGTTCTCTCTAGCCTTAATAAACATTGCAAATTAAATTCAACAATTGATATCACTATATTCACTATATTCCACTACGAAGTGGATATAAACAAAAGCACGTGTTCTAGAGAAAGCCAGTGCAGCCCTATTGGTGGATTCTGGCATTAGTCCCTCCGCAGACCTTTTGCACCCTGATAGATAGTCCATTCAATGCCGTCTTGAAACTAGAGTAATACAGCATTGTATGCTGTTCAAATCATTTACTACTCTTATCCTTGCTTATGAATTCATAACCATTCTTTAGTAAAGCACCTACGGTGACATTCACTCATTCAAATTAAGGAAATTCCCGCTACTTGTCCGTGACTCTGTGTTGTGCAGTGTTGCAAATTCACAATATTAAGTTAAGTCTATAATCTTGAAACCCCGGACTATACAGAATCAGAAAACATGATTTAGACTGACTGTGAATGACAAGGGAATGTCTAGATTACACACCTGTTGATGTATATGCCACAAACACGCACACACTACTTTCAACTTCATGCATTTTATCTAGAATGGTAAAATCAACACACTGCAAAAGATTGTAGGGAAACCTTTGAGCAAAGCCAAAGTGTTTGGTGCAAATACAACCAGTGGTGCTTAAAATCGTACGGAATGTTAACTTTAGCATTTATTAAATGATCCACCCACGCCTCCTTTCCTTTACTTCCCACATAAAACATGCTCAGATTTCAGGAACCTGAATTCCCCCAGCTTGTCAAAGAAAAATGCCAGATGCATACACTGGCAACTGTTTCCAAGAAGGAATTTGTAGAGGGTGGAGACACAAGCTTTTGGCGTTACAGATGGGCAAAATATGCCATTCAGTGTTGCTACCCGACCTTTATAGAAACATAGTTACAATTCGGTAATATTCCAAAGCTGTTATCGTATCTAATTGCTATATAGCCAACTTCTCAAATACAAAGTTTTATTAATGTTCCAACACGCGTGTGCATAATGAGACCTTCACATTTCTTGGATCTAATTCATAAGGGAAAAAATAACATAGTTGGAGACACTACTTCTCGTGGTCCAGAATCTTCCGAAACACTACCCTCAAGCACACGGCTATTTATAGCTTTCCTCCCCTCGACCGTGCAAAACCTGCCCTCCTCTCTATTGCCGTGTGGTGGTTCTCAAGATTTTGAGTAGTGTTTATAGGTTGTAAGTATCATTGAATATTGATGTAGCTTCAACAGCAAGTGTTACAAAACATCTACATTTGAAACCTTGAACATTCAAAATTGTGGTGAATCCAGAGTATTGTGTTGAATCGTTAACTTCTGAACAGGTGTTTTAAAAACAAGCATTTATGCGGTCCGGAAGGAAATTCAGCTGAACAAAAACGCGGATGGCACACTTTAGCCGATTTTGTACTTGCTGCCGTCAGCAGGAAAGTGGATGGTTTTTTTCCCAATGGATAAGAGTTTGTCTGCGCTGGTTAAATTATTGCATGATTCATTTGGTTTATTTTACTTCGCATTTCTCCCACACTTGGCTAATCGCGAGGATGAGGATGAGTGATGATATGGTGAAATAGATGAAATAACACTCACAAAGAACATCCATGCCCAGGCCAAGATTCAAACTCGGGACTCCTGGCGTCGTAGCGCGGTGATAACAACTCTGCTATAACGGCCAGCTGTGTGAATTCTTCTTATATGGTATATTACCAGTAGTGTAATTGATGCTACAACCATTTCGATAAATGATGAACCCCCCTCAGGCAGATTTGGCTACACTTAAAACTTGCTCAAGTGTGGTACTCCGTCTAATCCAAGATTTTTGTAAAAATGCCCTCGGGAAGTTCCTGTGAAATGATGAGCCCCCTCAGATTGATTTGTCCACACTTACAAAAGGCACTTCTGTCAGATTGTTGTCCATAAGCTTGTTAAAAATATGCCCCTCTTGATATTTTTTTTGCCCACACCTAAAACTAAGCCCCCTCACCCACACCCACCCACACACACCCCTCACACACACACACAAACACACACACACAAACACACACACACACACACACACACACACACACACCCACATATTTACTTCTGGTTTAAGTTCAATTGGACACCAGCCTCAACTCATATATCTAGTACTAAGACAATGTAATATGCAAAAATCTTCTAGAATTGCTCTGTGACTCTCTCATTTCTTACATCATAAACATATGATTTTTCACCTATGAGAATAACACTACATATAGTGTCATCAGGGAGTGTATCGTGGAATTCACAGATAATTTTAATGTTTGTCCTGTCATTAACCACAACTTGTTTTCTTTTTGAAGTGTTGATGACAAACATGGGTCTCTGTGCTTTGAATTCATCTGGTGTGTAATACATGTCAGTATTGCCAGTAGTGACCCTTTTGTATGCTGTAAATGCTTCATATAATTTAAGAAAATCATCCTTGGACATGTCTAAATTATAATTTTCTCTGGGGAACACCTCATTTCTGCCATTTTTAAGATATATGTTCTTGATGTTGCAGTTATCAAATTTATTTGAATTTTTTTCCTGTCTGAAACAGTACCACCACAAAATCCGGCATGTCATATTGTATACTGGAGAATGAATTTGTAGCATCAAACTCATAATAAGTACCAGCGGCAGGCTTCTGTACACATTGATATGTATAAAATTGTAAAGGAACCTGTGGATTTTTTAGGATATCAACTTTGTATTTAAGAGCATAACTGGCTTCATATTCAACAACTGGAATTCTTAGTTCCATAGTCTGAATAAGGCACTTGCCTTCATCAGGTAGGGTATTAGGCAGAGCTTCTCCTGTAGAGTTTAATGTGCTGTACCTCATCAAAGCATTATTATCATTTGCAGCTCTTCTAAATGTGATTCTTAAACCACACTTCCACATAATATCTTTGTAATCTGAGAAGAATCCTGGCAACAGGCGCATAGGGAACAGCACTGCGTGGCTCTTAGATATAATTTTATCACCAGCCTCAAATCCACCTATTTTGTAGTAAGAAGCCTCGGTTTTGGATAATTTTAGTGTGGCCAAAGCTGTGGAGGTAATGCCGGGATAATCCACTCTGTTTATAACAACACCATGCTTTCTGATCTCAATTTCAGAGAACAGATGTGGCACAAAATTGTCCACCAATCTTATATTTGAATTTGAAAGATAATCTGTTCCATCGAGCTTTACAACATCAAATTTGATGTATAGATCTGCTCTGTGGGGGTGTATAAAGCCATCCCCTACATCAAGATCAACTTCAATCTCTGTGTTGGGTTGATTTAAATTTGCAAATGTCCTCCTGTTTGGGGGGAATGATTGTAGCTCATAACTCTCAATATTTTCCATTTTATTGTATGTATTTTTATTTAAATATTAATCTCTATGATAGCAGTTGTTGTGGCTCCAGCAAAATCAACTAATTCTTCTTTTTCATTAGTAACCATCAACTCAATGTAATCTATTCTATTATGGCACACAGGAAAATATAATGTTGGTGATGGAGTGTAGATGATGGGCTCCATAAATTCAGAGTTAGGTTTGAATGTTGCAATGATGCCAGTTTGTTTGAGAGTGCCTATGCCATTTGATTTGGTGATCATACCCTCGGCCACATTACAGTGAATATTTAGAGTCTCTATGGCTAAGAATTTAGGTATATTAATAGCAGTGTGTTTGATGGCTGGTTCAAGTTTTGTGTTGTTCTCAAAGCCTAACAGCTCTCCTATAGTACCCAGATCCACTGTTTCTGTAGCAGATACAATCTCTACTCTGTGAGTGACAGAATTTTGAGTTAACACTATACCTCTGGGTAACTGAGCATTTAGAGTGGACAGATTATATTGCCCTGGAGTGATGACAATTTTTTGATCCCCAACTGCAATCGTGTTGTTGTGGTGTGTAATATTAGGGATCAAGTACATGCCATAAAATGCTCTGAGAGCTATTGTTTTGGGATACACTATATCATCATGCAATTTGAGTTTCAATATTGAATTTTGGCTGGTGAGATGGAATACCCCCATGATGTTTTAAATACCACAAGGCTTTTTTAAAATTTTCAATTGATGGTTTATTTATTTGAGACATATATCTAAGAACAGATAAACACAAATGTCCACAACTAACATCTTTGGAATTTTGAACACGGGCATTATTGTAATAAAGATTAGCTGAATTTAGATATTTTATTAAATTTTCTGGTGGAACACCTCCAAATGAATCAAACACAAATGCCTCATTTTTTAAATATTTAAGATAACAAATCCAGTGAGTGCCCTGATTTTTGTACTTATCCAAATTAACAATGCCACACTCTTTGTTGAGTGGTTGCTCTGGCAAAGAATCAGACATGTACACACCTCTAAAATTTTTGATGCCCAGTAGCTTGATTAAAGTTTCAATATCTTGGTTTGTAAGCGGCTCTTGTTTTTTTTAAACTTATTCATGGCTCTCTTAACACTTTTGCCTTGTTTCTCCATGGCCAGGTTATGGCGCTTTATTTCATCTAATTCTGCCTTATTCTTTTTGGCATCTATTACTGTTTTTGCTATGGCAGCTGATCCCCCGGCCAAGCTCCCCACAGCCCCGAGTGCTGCTAAGATGGCAGGGATAGTAAATATAAATCCACCCACATGTGTTTTTTTCCTGGATTGCTGTAATTTTTTTAATTGGGGGGTACTAAGTAACAATTTCATACCATGGCCCTTGGCAAGACAAGATTTTTTTTCTTGCGCTGCTTTTTGGTTTAAAGACTATCAATAGTTTTAAGAGATTTAAGACCTGCATAAGGTATCTGATACATAACACCCTTGGCCTTCATTCTAGGTTTATTATATACATATTCACAGCCCCCACCCCAGTTTTTGTTTGGTGTTCATAGCTATGGTGGTCCCCAATGCTGCTATTCTTTCACTTAAAGAAGCATCTTTGCTTACAAATCTACCAAATGCAGCCTCTTCTAATTTCTTGTCTGCAATATGTATCTTGTCAAGATCAGTATGTGTGTTGTATGCTATGTCATGGTCTCTACAAGCAGCATCTAGGGGATTAACACCAGGATCACCTCTGTTTAATCTATGCTCCAATTTTGTGCCTGGACCACAACACTGATAGCCTGGAATGTATAGTTCAAATGGCAGCTTGTTTATAATGTCATTAAGCAACCCCCGACCCTCAGAAATATTCCAAAATTTAGGTGGTAGAGTATTAATAATTTTTATAAGATATCCAATCCCCTTAGTGTCATTCACTATAAAATTAGACAATTTTGTGCTTATCATGTCCATAATTCCAACCTTTTCATTGTAAAAATTGTGGTTGCCAGCATTTTCCTCCCCAGCTATCACCAATAACCTATCTACAAGTTTCCTGACATCATCAACCCAGACAAATTCTTTAGGCAGGGTGTTGTATTGTTTGATTCCACTGCCTGTCTTAATTTGTGACCATATGGGCTTGATTAAATTGTTGTATTTTGCTCCACTGCTAGACTTGACTCTTTTTTGTGTGGGATCATTGTTCTGGTATAGAGCATCTGATTTTATTAATATTTCTTTGTAATGCTCATAATCTTGATCTGTATAGTTGCCAGGTCTCTTCCTAGTCATCAGTTCCCACAATCCAGGTGTTCCGAGATACTTTACAAAACACCTCTTTCTCCAAGATGAGATTCTGAATATACAATTATATCATCTCCCATAAATGTTACTCTGAAATTGCCAATTCTATGTATGATGCTACCATCACGCTCTGTGTCAGCATATAAGCCAAAAACCTCATCTTTGTTGTCTTTAGGTGTGCTTAAATATTTTTGAGCAAGAAGACCCAATTCAATAGGATCCAGAGTAGCTTCAATTCTTCGAGGAGCAACAGGACTAGGTGTATGAATACTAGAAAGTGGGGTGATTGGATAATCTAATATGTTCCTTGGAGCTACAGGTACAAGCTCTGTGATCAAATTTTGATTTTGCTCTGTAACAGTTTTGATATTTTTACCTAATTCACTAATAGCATCAATAATAGGCTGTTCTGTTTGTTTGTGTTGTTCATAGATTCCTCGGTTCTGTGATTTCCATCCCTTAAATCTTTTTACAAGGTAATCTCTAAATTTAAGATCATCAATGATTGGCCTTTTCATGGTTATTTATATATGTTTCAATGTCTAGAAAATTGTTGATTTTATTTCTGTATTTGCCACTACTGGGTTTTCTTGTCATATCAATTGTGACAAACCCATAACTGTCCTGGTTCCAGCACCCACTGCAAAACTTGGAAAAATCATTGTAGCTCAAGTCCCCACCTACATATTCATCATGTATGTGTTTGAGGTTGGTATGATCTTGATGAAACACACATATAAAATTGCTGTTGTCTCGGATCAGCTGCTTCGGAATTTTAGAAAAAGTCTGTGCCAGGTAGAAACAATCTATGTTTTTGTGTCGGCCCTGTGTAAAAAAATTTCTAACCTTGTTTTGATTATCCAGTATAATGTCATCAAACACAACAGAATTATCGAAAAATTCGTGGAGTGGCTTAACATCTGATTCAAAAGTGGCAATATCCAGTCCATCATATAGCTTCATCAGCTGCTGATATTTTAATTGTTCCAAGCTCTTAGAGAAGACATACAAGTGCCTGTTTTTCCAGTCTAACCAGTTGGGTGCCAATAAAAAATTATGAATCATTAGTGTAATTTTACCACAAGCCGATGGCCCAAAAATAAGACATCTAATATTATCAGGCAGCAACTTGCCATTTCTCTTATTCTGCTGTTCAGGTTCTGGCAGCCTTTTTATAACATCCCAGGTGTTCATATTATTATTTTGTTTGCCTCGATCCAGCTGTGTTCTGGAAGTCCTAGCCATTTGACAAATAACTTGTTGCCTTGTTGTTCTTCTTCATAGAACCTGCCTTTGAGAATTTCTCCTCGGTTGTCTTTTATTATATATGTGTTAAGGGTCCCAGGTTTAATTTGAACCACTGTAAATAATTCAGTGCTCCAGTTTCTTGTAAAGCCTCTTTTGAATAAGTGCTTATATTTGCTGATTCTTACTTGATCACCTACCTTGTATTTGGCTTTTCTTGTTGTTGGCTGGTATCTAGGATAATAAACAGTGCTGATCAATTTTTGCTCATCAGATGAAGTTACTTCAGAGGGTTTCATGTTGATTGTGGAATGGACAGAGTTGTTATATTTATGTAGAAGTTCTGGAAGAATATTAAGCCATTTATAATTACCTTGCAGTGTAAATTGTTTATACATATGATTTTTTTAGGGTTCTGTTGAATCTCTCTACAATTGAGGCCTTGAGATCACTGTAACTCGAGTAATGTTGTATTGACTGGCTTTTAATAAATTGTTGGAACACAGAATTATAAAATTCTTTGCCATTATCTGTTTGCAAATAGCGCGGTGATCTTCCACTCTGATTGATGATTGTCCTGAAGGCTTCTGTAACATATTTTGCAGTCTTGGATTTGAGTGGGACAGCCCAGGCAAATTTTGAAAATGTGTCTATTACAGTGAGTAGATACTTGTAGCCCTTGTTGATTTTGTCTAAGTTTTTCAGCTGTTCACTTGCCATCTCAATCAAGTCACACTGCCATAAATCATCTATGCCTTTTGTAACTACTGGCAGTCTCTTATAATTATGTCTGGCTTGTCTGTGTAATTCATCAACAATAATTTGTCTAGACATAATATGTAAACAAGAATATTGCAACTATAGGGTGTTCAGCAGCTGATACTACAGGATTTTCTAAATATAATTTGTCTCCTATTTGTATATTAAATTCCAGAGAGCCATCATCTTCAGCATAAGATGTTTCTAATGTATTGGGATCTGTAAAATCCTCTAACTCTACACTGGTGATTTTTGGTTTGTTGTCAGCATTTGTTATTGATAAGGTGGGGTATTGGTGTGCCTGTGGCTGTAGCCAATATTTGATCTTGATTGGTCTCAGTGTGCCCCCAACAAAAAACTGGTAATAAAATTGTGCAGGGGACAGCATATATATTTTGCCACCTGGTGTAAATGGTGAATCATATTCTTTGTTGGGGATGCTGTACAATTCAAGAATTACTGTATGTTTAGGATTCTTGATTATGCCTGTTATTTCTTTTTCTGCTGTAAGCAATCTACTTGTTACAGATTCAAGGTGCTCATTGATGGTCCTAGCAACATCATCATGGCCTGGCTTGATTTTTATGTCTACAACAAGTTTCTTGTATTGTTGCACAATTTCTTGTAGCTGGGTGGCAAAAACAGACAAAGCATTTGCTTGATTAGATTCCATGGTCCCTAGCTGTTGCTTGATATTGGCTACAATTTGCTGTAAATTTTCAACAACTGCCAATTTTGAATTTTGAGCAGTAAGATCATGGACCTGTCTTCTGATATCCTCAAACAGGGCATGCAGTTCATTAATATGTTGATTAGTGGGTAGAGTGGCCACTGTCTGAGTAAGTTGTTTGATCTCTGTCTGAATATTCTTGATATCTTCTGATTTCAATATGCGATTCACTGCTCTCTTAATATTTTTAAGTTCCTGTGATGTAGGCAGATTTGATACAGTATTTTGCAAAGATTCAAGTGCCAATTTCATATTATTTAATTCGGAAGGATCAGCCACATTTTGCATAGCATTTTGGAGCAGGGCTATATCTGCCTGAGTGGGTGTTGATTGTTGTAAAATTTCAAGCATTGTTTGGATATCATGAATCAAGTGATGAAAATGAGATAGTTCAGATTCAGTGTTGAGGTTTTCAAGCTTTGTGATCTGTTGCTGGACACTGACAAGTGTGTCTACAATACCAGGCAGGAGGGATTCTAGAGATTCTTGTACATTTGTCAAATCACTTTGCACTGCTGCTATTGTACCCTCAAGATGGGTTATGGTACTTTGAATTTTTCCAAAATCTTCATATGTTTCAAGTTGCAGCTTAATGTTGGCAACACTCCGAGTTATTGCACTCAAAGCATCAGAAGATGGCAAGTTGTTCATAACATTTTCAAGTGTCTCAATTTTTTCTTTAACCTCGGCTATGGCATTGATCAAGTGGTCCAGATTAGGTATCTGGAGTGATTGAATCTGTTCCTTTAGAGTGGAAATCACTAGATCAAAATCTTCTTGTGATTTTATGCTTTTGACAATTGTTTGGAGCTGTGTCTGGACATTATTTATCTGCTCTTCCAATTGTTGTTTCAATTGCTCAGAGTTGGTGGCCTGGGTCTTAAATTTGGCTTGAAGAGCTGCTACAGCTTCTTCTAAACTTTGAAAATTATCTAATGCGGCCAAATCAGTATATTTCTGAAGCAATAATTTGAGTTCTGAGTCAATTTTAAGAAGAGGGTCCATACTTTGTGATTGCAAATTTATAATTTCTAGTTGAAGACTGGCATTCAGTGTGGTTTGTAAAGCTTGCAAATCACTTCTGAATTTCTTGACTCTGACATCAAGCATCAGAATCTCATCACTGTGATCTTCATGCCTTGTATGGCCAAATATATCATTAGGCATTTTGTTTTAGTGGTTATTTATTATTGAATATCTAATTCTTAATTCTATAAAAAAAGGTATAAGCTTGTCATTGGATCCCGGGACCTCAATATATAAGCAGTCACCAGCAGAAACAGTATAAACAGTGCCAGAAATCATGCTTGAGTGTTTTATCCTGTAAATATTTCTCCCTATTCAAATCTTGACATTACCCTCAGGGGTTGTAATAAATTGCAATTGACCACCTACAGGTAATTGGTAATGATTTAAATTATTGTTAAATATGTACAATATTTTACCTGTTTCATCATCAACATCTGTAAGTATGCTGTTCAGATGAATAATTAACAAAGCACTTAGTTTAGATATTATATCAGAAGAGGGTTGTGGTGTTGGCAGGTCCATAATAGCCTGTTTTTTGAACCCAAATAAGTTCATAGGCATGTTTATTTATTTCAAATCATGCTCTGTAATTGGGCATTGATTACCACTTTTCAAATCACAATGACCGCATGGTAGAGTATGTATGCCACATGATAAAATGCATCTCTTATCATCATGTGGGTCCAGAGCCACTTTTCTTACAATATTTGTAGTCAACAAGTGATCCACACTCTGAATTCTGGATTCTGATGTTCTGATTGTGCTACATGATTTGTGGCAATTTTCATAATCTTCAAATTGGAGCTCTTTGTCTACAGTCACTCTGCCAATGCCCTTGGCTTTTTTGGCAACAACACCACTACATGTTTCAAAACTGTACATCTTGGCCCTTAACCCAGCAAATGCCACAATAACATCACCAAGTGTCTCGTCTTTTAACTTGCCAGGCACCTTTTTGTTGTGGTGTTGAATTTTTGAATGTTCACTGGTATCAAAGTATTTAAACAATTCAGGCTGGGACATATCTTGATAAACATCTTCTGTCTGAATATCAAGAACAAAACTATCTGTGTCCATGTACATCAGTTTTACACGATCCTTATAAAAAGGCTTCAACATATCATAATACAATTTTAACATGTGTAATTTGGCCAATTCCAATATCACAGCCCCTACATAAATATGCTTATCAAACTTAATTTTTGTTTTTTTCATATTAAAAAGTGCCATATGCTCATCATAAATTCTTCTGTAATTGAAGTTGGGCTTTGCTATCAATTTTTTGCTCCGGCTGGGGTCAGTAATTATTTTAACATCAATATGTTTTCTGATATTTTCTATTGTTTTGCCATACACAGAATTGACCATCAATTTAAGCAAGGTCTTATCAAATTGGCTCATTGCAGATGTTCGAAGCTCCGTGTTTGTATCAATATATGGCTTGAACCATCTTGACTGCCTGAACCTCAAAACTTTTCTAATTTTGGTCACTTGAACACCATGATGCATCAGGAACTGGAGGTTTTTGTAATGTATGACATAGCCCTGTTTTGGCTCCAGAGTCATCATCAATTTCTTTTGTTTAGAGCCAGGTGAGCACTTAACTTCAGGAATTGGGGGCAGATCAGAAAATGTGTTGTGTAAATTATCTGGAATTGTCAGATCAACTTCTAAGAAGAGGCCATAGTTACTGTCATCAAAATCCTTAAGATCTTCAATATTGAAATCTTCAACCCACTCAAGCCCTGCATATGGCAGTTTTTTCATCATAGCATAACCATAGAGGCTATTGGCATCTACATACAGTATATAATTTGATGGCAGTGCTGGATCATAATCAGGAATATATTTGTTATTTGCTCTGGCATATCTCTGAGAGCATTGCACCATGCCCCCTCTTATACATTGCTCCATAAACAGATACATGTCCTGATCCTGGATCAGATCCAATTAAATTTTTCTGTTTAAAAACATTGCAGACCATGCTAGGCCTGGGGCACTGTAGAAATACATTGGATCCAGTTTATAATTTTGCATGGAAGATTTTCTGAATGCCTGAATTATATCAGCTAAGAGAGTGACATCAAGTTTTAAATATGCCTTGTGATAATCACCAAATGTCTGGCATTTTAAATTGTTCCACATCAACTGGGCATGGTGATAATCTTCATCAGTGATTCCAGATGCTCTGATTTCGCTGTAAAGCTCTTGTTGTGGTGGCAGAGAACACTCATCAAATTTAGAAAAATCTGTAACATAATCATATGGATATACACCCTTCCGCCTAATTAATTTCAGGTCCTGATTTGGAAACATGGTACATGTGATTTTGAATTGTTCATCAGATAATTGAGTGGCCAGTGTAGCCAGGCTAGCAGACAGAATTCTGTATGAATCAAGAAATCTTAAGTGAATAGGAACACCATTAACTTTAATTATTTTGCTAATGGCAATATATTTCTCATGATTTTCAGCTGAAATATTTAAATTCTGCTTGTCAAACCCCTCGTACCTGATCAAATGATGAAAATCATAATTGGATGCACCATGGCAAAATATAGGGACAAATTTTGGTCTCTGGATCTTAACATTACAGCTATTACACAGAGCCATTAAGAATTTACCATCTGTATGAGAATGGTGATGTACCTTGATATTTGTATCTGAAAATTTAGAATCACATACCGGGCATTTTTCTGCATTGTTGAAATCTTCAATCTGATCCTCTGTTAAAGGCAACATAGGTTTTGATTTTAATAAGACATTAGATGCTATGTCATGGCACTCATTTTCTATTCTTTGTGCAAATTCTTTGATGGCATCTGGTCCCATGTATAAGTGTGGTTCACTAGCAACACCATCCTGTACAACCACATAACAAAAACTAGAAGGTTCATGTAACTGGTATGATGTACTTGAAGATTCATCAGGATCTGGACTTCAGAATGCAAGGGGTTTGAGGTTTGATTCAAAATCACAGACTATATATGCTGGGTGTTCCAACAAGGCTTCAAATTTTTTAAAATTGGCTTTTTCACTTGGATTAGGCATCACCATATGAACAGGTTTATGGTTGCCACAGTATTTCAGATGCTCAATTAACTTGTTTTTAGCAATTTCTGCATTTTTTCACGAACCCCATTTATTATTTTTTGACCATCAAATACAGTTAAACATCTTCTGCACAACTTAAATATTCTATTAGATTTGTCTAGTTGTGTTCTGACTAAAGCTTCAAGATTATGTATCAGAGTGTAATGATGTGTGCCATCCCCTTCAATTAAGAGCAGATCAATCGGAACAGCAGAATCATCCTCAAATGTACTGATTCTGAGAGGTGCTATCAAGCAATTGCCACGGCCAGTAGAACAAATAAATACATTAATAGATAATTGTTTACCATTGATATCCCGGGCCTTTTTTTCAAATTTATCAATATTCTGAACAGACATTGGATATTCTAAGCCCTTCATTGCTTCATCAAAATTGTGTTCATATTGTTTATAATAACTTATTCTCTGAGGATTCCTTGAAACTGGAAACAAAGCAGCTAAAATACACCACAAAAAGCATTTCTCATCATTATTTTCTATGTTAACCACGGCTCTTTTGTCTTTAATATTGGCAGGTAATGGCAAATATGTAGATCCTTGTAATGGGCTGAATTCAGAAATATTAATATATAACTTGTGTGGAGATCCGCATAGGCTCCATCCAGACTCTTTTCCAGCAAATTCAGAGTGTTTAATATTCAATTGCTCTATCAAACTGCTTATTATTTTGTCTGAATTTGCATTTGAATATACAGGTACAGTTTCTGTTATGTGGGGCTGTGTAAATTTTGTGCCATTTGGCTTCTTATATTGTGTAAACAATTTGAGGGACAGCTTATAAGAGCCATTTTGTGCATTTAGAATTGCCTGCACATCAGGATTTAAACTGTTCAAAAAATTCTTAATACCACATTTTTGCTCTGATACAAACCTGTAATCCCTAAGTTGGCCATTAAAACTGCTATGGATAGGTGGTGCATAGCGTGGCTGCTTTGCTGTTTAGCATTAACAGGTGCTTCATGCTTCCTTTTCAGACCAGATGTAGATGGTTGTGGGGGCAATGTTGATAACTGTGCAGAACAAGTATCTTTATGTTTATATGTGAAATATTCCAGACTATATTTTCTTTAGCATTTTGGCATATTTTTGTGGGTGTTCTGCATTTTTCTGGATCACAATTCTTTTGGTGCCTAGCCCAATTGGGGCTGGATATATTCTTATTGCATTGATTACAATATTTTTGATTTGGCATTTTTGTTGTTGTTTATTATATAAGATTTCCTGGGGTCCAAATCAAAACCTTATACTTAATAAAAAAATATCAGTTGGGTTCAGTAGTGTGATTTGTGTGTGTGTGTGTGTGTGTGTGTGTGTGTGTGTGTGTGTGTGTGTGTGTGTGTGTATGTGTGTTAATATTTTTGGCTTTGGTATTTATATAAAATTTCTTGGGGTTCAAATCAAAACTCTATACTTAATAAACCTATGACAGGTTGTCAAAAATTCTGTATATTAAATCAAATAGATTTGTAATTCAATTTATACAAATCTGCAATATTTTTGTGTTTAAAAAATATGAGCAGCACTGCAACAACACACCCTTTCTCTTCAACAACTCTCACAATACTGGCTGATATGCAATGCAAAATCTCTTTATATAGCCTAAGCACGGACCGCATTGAAAACATCTGAAACAATACGCCAATCAGAATATTACACATCATCACATTATGTCATAACCAACCAATCAGAAAACAACACATCCCTAATAATTTATTGCATAATATTGGGTAATAATTTGTTGCACAACATGATGCAATTGAAATAAACCGGAAATAGACCGGAAGTGGACCGGAAGTAAATATGTGAGGGTGGGTGTGGGTGTATGTGGGTGTGTATGTCGGTGGGTGTGGGTGTGTGGGTGTGTGTGGGTGTGTATGGGTGTGTATGTGGGTGGGTGTGGTCAAGGGCCAGGTCAAGGTCAAGGTCAAGGTCAAGATCAAGATCATCTCAAGGTCAAGGTCAAGGTCATCTCAAGGTCAAGTTCAAGGTCAAGGTCATCTCAAGGTCAAGGTCAAGGTCAATGTGTGTGTGTGTGTGTGTTAATACGTTTGGCTTAGTTTTAGGTGTAGCCAAAAAAATATCAAGAGGAGCATATTTTTGACAGGATTATGGACAACAATCTCACAGAAGTGACTTTTGTAAGTGTAGCCAAATCAATCTGAGGGGGCTCATCATTTCACGGGAAAATCCCGAGGGCATTTTTACAAAAATCTTGGATTAGACAGAGTACCACACTTGAGCAAAAAGCTCATATGCTCATCTTGAGCTAGTTTTAAGTGTAGGCAAATCTGCCTGAGGGGGGTTCATCATTTATCGAGTTTATTATAGCATCAATACACTAATATTACCATTGACGAGAACTGACATCGTTGGTAAGTGTTTACCCCTGTTTTATTATATTTTCTTCATCTCTCATATTTACAACAGTGTTCATTATAAAAAACTAATATTTGTACATTTTTTAAAGTCACTCTAGTTTCGAAACGTTGTGGAAAATACTGACACTGAAGCTAACACGTGCAATGGGAGGGAGGGGCAAGTGCTGGCGAATAGAAAGTGGGCACCGCGCGCATTAATACAAATTTCGGTAACTTATTGGCCACACCTACTTCGTTTTAAAGCTGGGAAACAGAATAGTAGACGTAAACATTTGCCACTCTGAAATGACCACAGAGAACACCATGGCTATCATATAATCAATTTCAGAAGGATAATATAAGCATGATAATAACAATGTGCCTATGAAGGTAAATATGGTATATTATCTTTGGTAATACGATTTAAATAATTAAAATCAATTTTGTGTTGCTTTTGTTATTAAGCTTCATAATATACCGAATAAAATGAAATAATTGTTCTGAATTGAAAAAAAAACGTTAGGTCTAATTGTGAATATATACTAAGTATTTATTAAAGTACATTGTATGCAGTTCAAACTTAACATTCTGCTACTTTTAACACTCGGTAGCTAGCTACATATAATGATTTTCCAATTTTCACTATTCACTTATTTGTGGTGTTGCCATATCTATGGAAATTTTATGTTTACTCTTGCCCCCCCCCCCCATGTTCACTTGTAACAGGAATTTTTGTTATGAAACAAAATGGCAGTTTGAAATATCTATTTGTATGGGTTAGACTTCCTTTGGCAGGATTGACACATTTTTTTAATGACATTGTAATGATACTAATTAAAATTAATGGGACCTGAAAGCAATAACAGGCTACTAACGTTTTTTGTATGAACAGAGAAATGATGTACACATATCATATGTCTGCTTAGTTATGAAATACATATACCCCCTTCAACACTTACATGCAAAATATCTACACCCTACCTGTTACACATTTTAGAATATATTCCTCAGAAAACAAATATATAGATTAATAAACAAAGTGGCAATAAAGAGTAAATAAGAAAGAGTAATCCTTTCAAAAGGGAGTAAGTTTTATATATTCTTTTATTAGCCAGCCCTTATTATCGGCCTTTTCCCTCTCTTCATTTTTTTTTCAATAGTAGGTCAAAGGGTAGGGGCAGGGGTGTTTTTACCCCTGCCAAAATCCCTTGAGCATGTCACTACCATATATTCATCGCTATTATGATGAAATGGTGTCTATTCATCAGAGACATTTTCTACCAGTCACCCATCAATATCCCTTCAAAAGGAACTGTCTATAACATTGGGGTATGCAAGAAGGGGGATTGGTGGAGGTCATATCCCCCATTCGGCCCAGTATTCTTAAAAAAGTCAAATATTTAGGAAAATGGAAAAATGAGTACTCACTGCTAACAAAACAAAAGTGTATTCGAACCGTTTTGGAAAATCTGTGGCATGACACTAGCTTAAAAGTACTGAAAATATATTTCTTACAATAAATTAGACACCAGAAACGTGTCGCGACTGCACAGTCCAAGGTGATGTTTTGCTCACAAAACAATTTTCTAATCATACTTGACCAAAATTATTTCATAAGCATATTTATACAAGCTAACAATAAGTTATAAACATTCTGGGGTACATACAGTTATTCTAATATCTAATTTTAATAATTGTAAGACCACTGAACTTTCATGAATTCAAAATTATTGCATTACTGACACTTAGGCCTTAGAACATTGCTCACTGCTCCCTTGCATTTACTTCCAGGAGCTCCTCCTCTTTCTTGTGAGTGGTAATACACTACACATAATAGGGAAACAGAAATACCGCTGACAGGAAACCACTCACTCGACTTCACTTTATAAAGGGTTAAAACAATTACCCTCGGTTTACATTATGTTTTCTTTTTATTTTTCCTCTCACTTTCTTGTATTGCAGTTTGACTCATTATCTTGTCGGTTGCGATCATCAAAGATTGTTGTACTCCTGTAAATTGCATGTAAATAACACGTATGAAACTTTAGAATGGAGCCAAAAGCTAGCCTCTCTGGTCTTACCCCGAGAGAGGCTACGAAACCCTGAACCCTGTAATCAGTGTGAAAAAAATTACAGTCTGTCATGTGGCAAGACATTTGCAGAAATGTCGTCGGTCGGGGGTAAGTAGCAATGAACCCCCAACTAAGAAAACGTGCACTGAATTGGAACGCACTGCCCTGAATAGAAGCGAGAAGACTCTGAAGTTTTTTTCAGGTTCTGATTCTGAGGAAGCATGTGATGTAGGCCCTTTCTTGTAAAATATGTAACCGGAAATTATCGATAACATTCGGGCATGGTTTAATGCTGTGGCCATCAAAATTCATTTGCGGCTTACTCTTCTTTATCAGAAAATAGCAGATGAGGAGTTGTCCTACACTTACAAGGCTGGGTCAGATATTTTATATTATTCTGACGGTGATAATATACAAGAAATAATAACGGAGCAATATAAGAAGCGTGTCCTGAAGCAGCAAGTGTTGCAGGGAAGTGGTAGTGGACTGAGTCTGTGTGGTTGCAATCATGTTTTAGAACTCAAAAAGTTTAAATACAAGTCACTGCAGCAGAAGAAGAAACCTTATTTGGCGCCAGAAAATTATCCACCCCCTTACGGCGGAAAGCCCATAAGGAAGAAAGTGGCACGGCTCTGATTGGTGGATCCATATCAAGCGAATGGAAATGGGCGTGGCGTCACTCGAAATGTACGTCACCGGAAGTGCTCATGTACAATGTCCATTTTGGCTTGTGGTAGCCTTTCTACGCCGTAGTTTTTCGAAGGACCAGATAACATCAAAAGCGTATCAGGTTGTGGGCGCAATTTTGATGACGGCACAAGCGCGGCCTAAGTCGATAAAGCTTCTGCCGATGTTGAAAGAGGGAGTAGCGAGATTCTTTTTTGACAAACTGCTCTGTTTTTTGGTTTCGCAGATAGGTTTAGTTCTGGAAGCCATTTCGGAATTACAAAATTTGAGACAAACTTATTTTAATGTGCAATGTTTATTGGGTTGTACGACAACACATAAAATAACCATGCGTATGAATTTGTTTGGATTCAGAGAGCAAGCTATGGACGCACCCGTCCAGACTGCACCACCGTCACCAAGCTCGGAAAACCTGTTAGCTTCCGAATTATCTAAACTCAACGGCCTGTTGATCATTCACCTGACCAGCATCCTAACCGAATGCTATGAAAACGTTGGTAAACTTGCTATGTTTTAACAACAACCTAATTGATACAACTGCCCGATCTAAGGCAAACTACAATTCAACATGAATCCCGAAAGCAAAGTGAAGATCAAAGTTTTCGATGGCAAAATCATTTACCGCATGAAGCAGAAGAAGAAACCAACCACCCACCACCACGAACGATGTGTCTGCTGACGATTGCCTGTACGTCGAGTTTCTGGATGATTACGACAAATTCATCCCTCTGTTCGTGGAGATGTGGATCCTCTACCGTATTAAAAATAACCATATTAGCAATGCCTGAAGACATCTTCGGTCACACGAAACCCGATAATCACGGTGATGAGATTATTATGCTCAACGTGAGGGTCAAGAAGTGGTGGAGCGACCTGCAGGCTCTCCAATCCACGCTCAACTTCAGCCTCCAGACCGAGATAGCCAACCTGCAGTTACAGTGCCTCAAATCTATCCTCAAAATCGATGCCTAACTCAAATCCCAGCTACAAAAATACACCGATATCGCGGTTATCGACAACCTTGGAAACATGGAGGCGAGCGTCGTCAATTTGGAAAACGAATTCAAGGCACGGACCAACGAGGTGAAACAACTGAAACGCCAATTAGAGGGTCAAATGTGCAGCATTCTGACCGAACTGCAATCGATCGTCCGATGCGATGGCGAACAATATCCATGATAGAATATAACCCAGATGAATCCTTCAGCTATATATTCTATGTGGATGTGAAAAATTTGTATGATTTTTCGAAGATGCAGAAACTGTTTTATGGTGGTTTCAAGTGGATGGAACCTACATCAATAGATATCCAAAATTTTGATGATCTCGAGTATGTTTTTTTTTGCCGAGGTGGATCTCGATTTCCCTCATACTTTGCACAATCTGTTTTCCGATTTGCCACCAGCTCCCGAGTTTAAGTGTCCACCCAAATCAAAATAAAAAATGCTTCTAATGACACTCGAGTCTAAGGAGAGATATGTCGTCATCCACTATAAAAATCTGAGATTCAAGGAGTCCTCAGATTGACGCATTTGGAGTGGTTAAGGCCTTATATTGAAACCAACACAAGACATAGAACAGCTTCCACCTCAGACTTGGATAGCAATTTTTTTGAAACTGATGAATAATGCAGTCTATGGTAAAACCATGAAGAATATTAGGAAGCGTGTAAATGTAAGGCTGGTCTCCGATATCAAAAAGTGGAATAAATTGGTGGCAGATCCGAAATTTAAATTGCGCACAATATATCATGAAGATTTGTCATTTTTCCAAATGGGGAAACCATGGATCAAATTTGACAAACTTTTCTATGTGGGTGCTACAGTTCTGGATATGGCCAAGCTACACGTGCTGGAACTCCACTATAATACAATGATGCCCCATTATAAGTATGATTTATTTCTCCTGTATATGGATACAGACAGTTTTCTTTATTATATCAAAACACCCAATCTCTATGAAGATATAAAACAACCTGAGTTGCATAATTATTTTGAAACATCTTCATACCACCTGGTATTGGTATCCCATCCCACAACAAAAAGGTGCCGTGCAAACTAAAAGATGAGGAAAATGGTGATAATATAGAGTTTGTTGGGTTGCGAGCACAAATGTATGCTATTAAATCGGAGATGGATATTATCAAAAAAGCCAAGGGAGTGGGTAGAACCGTAGTAGAGAACAAACTCTCCTATGATGATTATTACAATTGTCTCACAAATAAATCCCCCAAATTAAGGGTAGAAAATAGAATCCAGAGTGTTGATCACATATTGACCACAAATAGAATACGATAAATGGCCCTGGTTCCTGAGGATGATAAAAGACAGATTCTGTCATGTGTGATACACACATTACCATGGGGTCACTATAGACTGGGAAATGGCAACCAATGTGATATTTGTCAATAAAATAACCCTGAATCTGTTTGGGTTTAGAAAACAAACTATGGAAATGCCTGTACATATAGCCCCACCAAATCTCACTAATCTGTTGTCTAATCTAAATAGACTGGTAATGATAAATGTGAACAGTATCCTAACAGAATATAATGATGATACTGGTAAAATAGTTTATATTTTGAATAACAATCTAAATTATTACATATTTCATATTGGTGTGAAACTGCAATTCACCATAAATTCTGAGAACAAGGGTGAGATAAAAATATTTACTGGGAGTAATATCTATCGTACTATTAAATATGATAAGATGGATACTGTCACTACATAATATATCTGTAAATGATTGTCTGTATATTGAGTTGCTCGGAGATAATGATAAACTCATACTTTTATTTTTGGAGTTGAAAATCACCTATACTATAATAAATAACCATTACAAAAATGCTTAACGATATTTTTGGTCATACAAAACACAATGCTCACACCGATGAAATTCTTATTCTCGATATTAGAATCAAAAAAATACGCACTGATCTGCGAGCATTACACAAAACTCTCAACTCCAGTTTCCAATCTGAGATAGCCAGCCAACAATCCCAGTGTCTGGATCCTATTCTCAAAATCGATGCCGAACATAAATCCCTGCTACAAAAATACACCAATTTGACCTCAATGGAAAATCTTCAAATTTTAGAGCAGGGTCTAGGCAAATAAAAAATTGAACTTGAGAAATTTCGGCAAGCCGAGACCACCAATGCAGAACAATTGAAATACCATTTGTATGATAAAACAAACAACATTCGTAAAGAATTGCAAGCCATGATCAAGAGTATCAAAACTCGACATGATTATGCTAATGTAATTGCTGATTTGCGAGAGAAGTTTCAATCTTTTGAGATTCCCACACTGGGAAATATAAAAATTGAACTACAAAGAGATGGGCTGCACACAGCTATAAATTCCAGGCCAAATTTCAAATATTGGAAAATTTAATAAACAATCTGCCATCCTCCTGTGAACTCAATGCCATTGCTCGTAATTTTACCAACATCAAACTCCAGCTTGACACTTATGAGGATTTTGGAAAAATTCAAAGTACCATAACCCATATTGAGGATACTCTAGCAACTATTTATTAATTCATTTATTTATTATTATTGAACTGCACAGTTTTACACAAATTTACAGAGTTCATATTGTAAGAGTACAATTTATTATACAATACATAGAATAACAATATTGTAGAGTTTCATAACATATTTCCATCTATTTGTCTAGCCAATGTATTCATAACTGTTTTCTTGAATTGGAAATATGACATTGTGAATAACTCGACGCTTTTATTCTCTTTCTCAATAGCATTGTAGACCGCGCTCATTCTCCAAATAGGTGACCTTTTCATGATATTTGCTCACATAGAAGGTTCCATGCTTGGGTCGCGTTTTTATGTTTGGAATGCGTATTTTGAATTGTGATAGCCACAGAGGAGATCGAAGTTTGCCGTTAAAAATTTTCCAAAGTAGCATAAGGTCTCCTGCTGTCCTTCCGTGGTCAAGTCTGTCCATATGAAATTGCTCTATTAAGTTAATATATGATTCGAACCTTAAGTGTTCGCCTTCCAGTTTGAATTTCATGTATCGCAATAATTTTGACGGTACACGTTCTAAATTTGCGGCATGTTTTTGAACTTCTGTGTTCCATATGACAGAGCCAAATTCGAATTTTGTACTCATTACAGAATAATGCAATATTTGTAGTGTTTGTGTACTTCTGAAGCCCCTGCCCGTGCTTATAATAAATCCAACAAGCTTGTACGCTTCGCTCATTACTTTGTTCAGGTGATAGGCGAACTTTAATTTAGAATCAAAAAGTATTCATAGATCTCATGCCTTTTCCACTTTCTTAAGGCTAACATTATTTATTTTATACTGATAATCTATAGGCGTCTTTTGCTTGGTGTATGTAACAGAGAAGCATTTTTTAACATTTAGGAAAAGTTTGTTATATGAACACCACACACTCAACCTATTTATGTCGCGTTGTAAGGAGGCACAATCGTCTGCACTTGTTATCTTGTGTAACTTTAAATCCTTAATTAACAACAAAAATAGGAGAGGCCGTATATTGGATCCCTGAGGGACGCCAAAGCTTACCAAAAATTCATCGGATGAGGAACCTTTCTAGGTGACATACTGTCGCCTCTTCATTAGGTACGACGCCATGACTTTTCTTAGGGAGTGTGACAAATTAAAGCTACCTAGTTTACTCAGTAGTACGTCATGGTCTACTGTGTCGAAAAAATTGAGAAATCAGTATATATCACATCTACTTGCCACCTTCCTCTAATACTGTACTTGTATAATGCAATTTCTCTCCAAGATTTGTTACAATTGAGCTGTTAGGTATGAATCCATGTTGAAATTCTGATATGGAATTTTTCACATGGTTAAAAATATGCATGTACAGTATTTGTTTTATTTTGTGAATATCATTTTCCTATGTATGTTTCTTCGAAAATTATAACGTTTATTTCGGGTTCGAAAGCTACTGGGACACCCTGTTGTATTTTCGAAAGAGTGGTTAAAATGTAAATATGGTGGTAGTTTTGTATCGTATTGTTTTCACCCGACTTTTCAATTGGACATATAGCAGTCACTTTCCATCTATCAGGAAACTGCATAGATGATAGGACGGAGTTGAGGATGATAGACAGAGGAACCTTTAAAACATCAGCGCAATCTTTGAAAATGTATGGTGGGATTTAAAAAGGTCCCGCGGACTACTTTGGTTTTAACTTTTTGATAGCATTTTCGATTTCATTTATACTGAATTCTTCAATATTTAGTATGTCTAGCACTCTACTTTGAGAATGCTCTATCACAATTTCAGTATTATACGTAGACCCATTGCCTGTGTACACAGACTGAAAGTGTTTCGCAAATTCTTGTGCAACCTCGTTTATGTTTGGTAGGAGCTAACCATCGTCAGAAACAGGGTGTCTTGGTTTGTCGCGTTTTTTAGTATTTATATACGTCAAAAGGAGAGAAGGGTCAACCTGCATATTATTTTCAACATTTAATACATAGTTATCATATGCAGCTGATATTTCTTTCTTTACTAGTGATCTAATTCCTCTAAATTTATTAGCATGGTAAGTTGGGTCGCCTACACTTTTTTCCACTTTTTGTGGTGGTACGCCTTTGATTTAATTTTCTTAGTTATACTAGTCGTAAACCAGCTAGGATATTTTGGCGCTTTAACGTGTCTTAAAGGGACGCATTCATCGAGAGATTCGTACATTACATCATAAAACATTATATTAACATCATTGAAAAGCTTTAAGATTTCCCAGATAACAGCAGATAATTTATGGTACAGTTTCTGAAAATCAGCCTTTTTAATGTTGTAAGAGAAATTGCCCTGTGAGGGTTTACATATTTTGCTTCTAAAATGAGACACGGGTGGTGTTTGTCCTCGGGTACCAGGGTGTCCGGCTCTCGTGTCAGTTGCAGGTTGGGAAAGTTTGTAAGTACGAGATCTAGGGTTTTGTTGTTGCTATTTTGAATATCGTTTGTACTATGCAATTGATGGAAACACATAAAATTATACAGGTCGCGACAAATGGGAGTTGACTCAATAAGATGGTAGATATTGTTTGTTATGTATGGAATGTTAAAATCACCTATAAGGAGAATGTTATGCGCGGGTCCACAATATATTTCAATAAAAGCATAGAATAAATCGTACAAATTACTATTGCATCATGGTGTAGCGATGGCAGTCCCTGAATTTTAGTTTTCACGATCGCAGAATGAATATCAGGATTTTCATCATACTTACATATAAGTGTTGCCGTGTATTGCTTCTGAGCAGCCAAGAGCACGCCCCCACCCAAATTTTTCCCTGAGTTACAAGCACTTTTATCGCTTCTAAACACATTGTAACGATCGTCAAATATTTCAGCATTCGCGTATTTGTCGGTAAGCCATGTTTCAGAAATAGCCTCGGCATTATAGTCGTTACACAATATATTATTAAGAAATAACTGCATTTTAGTGTGCAGCCCCCTAACATTTTGATACACTACGTCAAAACATCCTACCTGTTCCAAACAGGCACGCGCACTTCCTTGTTTATATTTCTCGAATCCGCGTTCCTAGCTTCAAATTCTCTGTAGGTTGTTGCCTTGACGCCTGGGGTACAGTCGAGCTAGAGGAGGGGTGAAATCTTGACCTATTTGTCGAAGATGGCCATTGTCCTCTTCCTTTCTTTTCACAGGTGGGTTATTAGTGGAGGGGGAGCCTGTTGCTTGCACTGGTTTGCAGACGAAAGTGTGGACGCTGTCGCTCTTACTTCCTCCGATGTTGTCAGATTTACAATGTTGAGGGGTGGGGGAAAGCCTGGTTCTTGGAAAACGAAGTGGCCGAAGAAATTTTCGTCTCAGGAACTCCTACATAATCGCTCTGGTTGTCTTCCAGGTCCCATATGGAATACTTTTTACCATTTACATTAAGGTACTTGTACGTGAGATGGGCTTTGCATCCTTGTTGCCTGGCTTTGAAGAGACGCTTCTTCAGTCGCTGCCTCTGTTGACGAACAGCAAATAAGTAGTCCTGTTCGATATAAATGTTGGTGCCTTTCAGTTTGTTGTATGTTTTAGAACTTCCTCCTTGGTTGTATCCCGCAAAAACTTACACAAGGGGGGCCGGGCTTTTCCTGAGCGCGCTCTCCCTGTAATTAGGGCTCTTAGGATGGAGTCGGACGGTAAGGAGAGATGGAGTTTGTATGTTATTAAGTCTCGCACTGCGTTTGCTGATTCATCCCACGTCTCGCGCGCTTTTTCCGGAACACCAAGAAAAACAAGGTTCTGCCGGCGTGACCTTTTCTCAATGTCATCTATATGATCCTCCAGAGATCGAACATAGGACTGCACTTCACTTACATCTAACTTGAGTTGGTCTGTTTCGGCCTCCATTTTTTCCATTCTTCCTACCTGTCTGCTCACAGTGACAGATAGTTGCTTCACTTCGCACATAATAGCTTCCATCGAGTTTTTTTTACCTTGAACATTACTTGTTTCTGTTCAAAAAGTTCGCTCTGGACATCAAGGTTGTTACGTGGGCCTGGGTTCTGCTCAATTCCGTCTATAAGCAAAAGCGTTAACACCACCAATCCATATGCGACATAGCACTTATTTCTCCGAAAATCACTTCCTACTTTGCTTTGGGAACCTGATCGCCAAGCAGCTCGGAATAGCCCTATCGCCTGCCGGCGCTGCATCACTGAGATCCCCATCTCGTTCCACTGGACTAGCCGCTGGAGACAAACGAAAACACGTCCACTCGCTTTCACATCTCAACTGAACTGACGTGTCCAGGAAACCCTGGAATCAAAATTATCTGGCATTAATGAAACTTTGAATATAATCCAGAAACAGATTACTAAGCTGGAAAATTTGAACACTGAATCTGAATTATCCCATTTCCATCATTTGATAAATGACGTACAGAATAAATTGGAAACACTACAGCAATCAACGCCTATACAAAGTGATATAACACCACTCCAAAATGACCTGAGTACTGTAGCTGATGCCACTGAATTATATGCTGTAAAAAAAGCCCTGACCACACTCCAAAATACTGTAGCTAGCTTACCAACTTCTCAGGAACAGAGAGCTATAAAAAGATCTGTAAATCGAATACTCAAATCTGAGGATATCAAAAACATCCAGGTTGAAATTGCACAAATCCGAGAAACCATTACCATTTTGCTCACCAACCAGAACGTCTGTGAACTCCATTCACTGTTTATGGAAATTAGAAGCCAAGTACGTGATCTCTCCAGGCAAAGCTCCAAATTGACGTTTGTGGAGAGCTTACAGAAAATTATTTCAAATATTAAAATTCAAATTTGTACAATACAAACAAATCAAGACTCAGCATTATGAAGTTTCACCACGCAGCTCCATGATTTAAATGAACAATTTAAACAATTATATGTTGATGTGAAAATCAAACCTGGCTATAATGAGATTGTCGGTACCATAGAGGAATAAATGGAACCAGTGGTGAGCACATTAAATGCAGCTGATTTTCATAATTTTTTTTCTGTTGAGATTGTTAGACTTCAAAATGTTCCAAATACTCGATGGCACTGGACATATGTTAAGGCTGGTAATATATACAAATTATATCCTTACTCACAGACTCATGATTTGTTTCTCTATGGTACTGTTAGGTTTCTGAAATTTGCATATTTAAAAAATGGAAGACAATTTGAGGTGCCACTTTTCACCATACTAAGAAAAGGTACTACAAATACCAATAGCATATTCTGATAATACCACCAACAAATAAAAATACATGAATATGAACAATTGTCTCTTTTTAATGTTGAAACTGGTGACCAATTATTACTTGAAGTCAAACAATTGTACCCTGAGGATAATCCATTTTTTGTAATTTTCTCTCACCAGACTCAATATGTAGACAAGATTTAGTCACTGAATTACACAGACCATCTTGCCGTAACTATAAGCAACTATCTGTGGTAACAAAAGGAATTGATGATTTGTGGCAGGCTGATTTCAATGAAATGGCAACATGAAATTTGAAAAAAATTACATAAGATAAATCATGGTTTTAAATATTTGCTCAAAGTAATAGACACTTTTAGTAAATATGCTTGAGCAGTTCCTTTGAAATCTACAACTGGAGCTTGTGTCATGGAGACTTTTAAATCTATTTTTGAGCAAGGTAGAATACACCATTATTTACATATAGAAAGGGGAAAAGAATTTTACAATTCTATGTTTACCAAATTAATGGACCAGCATAATATTCAACATTATTCTACATACATTGATTTGAAAAACAGCATAGTTGAGAGAATCAACAGGACACTAAAAAATCATATGTGGAAACAATTTAGTTTGCAGGGTAACTATAGTTGGGTAACAATTTTATGTGATCTTGTTCATAATTACAATAATTATACACACAGAATCATACGTATAAAGCCTGCTGATGTGACCAAATCTGATGAGGCACAATTGATTTAAACTGTTTACTGTCCCAAATATCAACATACAACCAAAAAAACAATTACAAAATAGGAGATCGAGTCAGTGTTAGCAAATTTAATTACCATTTTGAAAAGGGTTCCACTAAAAACTGGAGTACAGAGTTGTTTATTGTGATCGAGTCTTACAAGGGAACAGGCATACATATATAATAAAAGACAATTCCAATGAAATATTAAAACGAAGATTTTAAGAGGAGGAGCTTAGCAAATCTAAATATCCAGACACATATCTTATCGAGAAAATATTGCGTCAAAAAAACAATAAAATATTGGTGAAATGGCTGGGATTGCCAGAAAAAATTGGATCAACAGAGACCAGATAATTCTATGACAGCAACATGGAATGTGGTGAGACGTTTATCTAATATAGAAACTTTGAATAAAATAAATGGTGAGTTGCTACCTGACAATATCACATGCCTTATTGTAGGCCCATCTGGTTGTGGAAAAACTACACTGCTTGTAGATAATTTTCTGCTTGCCCCCAATTGGTTTAACTGGAAAAACAGACACATGTATGTGTTCTCAAAAGGTTTGGAGCCACCCAAATACCAGCAGCTTATAAAGCTTTATAAGGGACTGGACATTGCCATTTTTGGATCAGAAATAAAGTCACTCGACCATATTTATGAAAATTCAGTTATAGTGTTTGATGATGTGATTTTAGAAAATCAACATGAAATTCGTAATATTTTTCACACAGGGCCGTCACGAGGGAATAGACTGTTTCTGGCTCAGACTTATTGTAAGATTCCCGAACAGTTACTTAGGGATGATACAAATTTTGTTTGTTTATTTCGTTAGGAATACACCAATCTTAAGCATGTATATAATGACTATGTGGGGGGAGAATTAAACTACAATCAATTTTCAAATTTCTGCTCTTCCTGATGGAACAAAAATGATTTTGGATTTGCAGCAATTGACATGACTCGAAAACAGAACAATGGAAAATACAGAAATAAAATCAACATTTTAACAAAATTAAGACGATATAAAATACGTTGTGATGTTATATATAACCTCTAAACAAAGATGACAAGACATAAAATTGAAGACAATCTGGAATTGCGAGAGTATTTGGCTAAAATATTTAAAGGCTGGAAATCTAAGTATCGCGGATACTATTAACCACACAAGCGTCAAGACCAACCGATTATAGATGCCATCAGCAATCTTGGTAGAGAAATTAAGGGTGTCACAGATCAAAATAAAAATCTTATAAATGAGATGGTGCCTCTAGCTGCTAGAAATTATGCAGATTTTCCTGCTACACAACTATCCAGTATCCACACTCCTCTAGCACTTTAACAACCACCTACCAAGGCTATAGGAAAAGTTGAAAAAATTGAGTTGTGTCCCTTGGCAAGATATTATCTGAGTGCTGGTAAATTTGACAAAGATGTGTTGTTTGTATTATATCCAACAATGGAGCCTAATTTGGAGTAGTTTGGAAAATTGGAAAATCTAGAGTTACATTTCAAGGGGATGATGTGAAAATTAATGTGAGTGGAGCAAATAGCTGGTCCAGATATCCCGGTACTGTGGGACTGTGTGAACTAATGTCCAAAAACATCCTAGAGATTATACAGATGAAATACAGATGAAATACTCAGAAATTTTGATACTATCTGATGCTCTGTACCAAAACAATGATGCCAGTCAGAATAGAGTTAAATCTAGCAGTGGGGACAAATACAAAAATCTGATCAAACCTACATGGGGTCAACTTAAAACTATTAGTGGCACCAAAAACCACAATACTGTGCCCAAAGAATTTGTGTGGGTGGATGATGTGAGAAAACTCATATACTCATGTATAGTAGATTGTTGGTTATAGCAGGAGAGGAAAATGCTGGCAACAATAATTTCCATAATGAAAAAAAAGGAATTGTGAATATGATCAGTGATAATCTATCGAATTTCATTGTAAATGATAGTGAAGACGTTTTATATTTAAATAAAATTATCAATACTCTACCCCATAAATTCTGGAGGGGTAAGTGTTTGGTTAATGACATTATCAACAAACTGCCTTTCGAAATGCATTTACCTGGTTACCAATATTGTGGTCCAGGGACCAAACTGGAGCAGCGACTGGGGAGAGGAGAGAGGGGAATTAATCCTTTATATACAGCCTTTAAGAAATATGATATTGCGTACAATACTCACACTGATCTTGATGCCCGTCATGAGGCTGATCGAAAATTGGAGCAGGTAGCATTTGGAAGGCTAATCAGCAAAGATGCACTATTAGGTGAACTGGTCAAAAAAATTAGGGGAGCAAGCAAGAAACCCGAAAACCAAAATTGGTAAGTCAAAAGTAGCAATGTATTTTGATTAGGTGAGTGTGTTCTCAACCAGTACAATACATGTCTATTGAGTCATTAGCACAACAGAGTTCTAGGGGTGATTTCTGCAAGGTACTGCACAAAGTCAGGAGAACAGCACGGTGATAAGACAACAGAAATGGACACATACGCAACACATCCATACCTCTAATAAGGCGTGTGGTCGCCATGAACTGCTATGACAGCTGCACATCTGTTTTGCATGGAACCAATAAGGTTATCAAAGACAGCCTGCGAAATATTCACCCATTCCTCCAGAAAAGCCATTTCCAACTGTTGCAGAGTTGTAGGAGGCGCTGGCCTAGCAGCAATGCGTCTTCCGAGTGTGTCCCACACATGTTCAAAGGGATTCAAGTCTGGGGAGGACGCTGGCCATACCATTCGTTCGATACCCTCATCCCGTAGCATGGAGTCAACTAGACGTGGTCGGTGAGGTCGGGCATTATCGTTCACAAAAATGAAACAATCACGGATATCTGCAGCCATTGGGAAAACATGAGGCCTGAGGATCTCATTCCGGTACCGTAAGGCTGTCAAAGTACCGTTCCGGATAATGTGCAGGGGGTACGTACACCAACAATGATCCCTGCCCATACCATTAAGCCACCGCCACCATACTGAGACACTTCGCGCACATGTGCGGGATAATTGCGAGTCCCACGTTCCCTCCAGATGAGAATGCGTCGATTATCTGACTGGAAACTGAAACGCGACTCATCCGAGAAGAGAACTGAACTCCACTCTCCATGTCCCCACTCACGATGTTCCACAGCCCACTGTCTGCGGGGCCTACGGTGTTGGGCATTCAGAGGGAAACACACCATTGGACTTCTTGCATAAAGACCCCTTTCCCGCAGGGGATTTCGTACAGTTTGACCCGATACTCTTCGTCCTGTTGCCAAAACAAGACCGCGTTGCAAGTCAGTTGCAGTTTGCTGCCTATTCCTGCGGGCCGACATGCTAAGTACCGGTCTTTCCTAACTGTTGTTGACCGTGGGCGACCTTGCCCAGGCCTCCTTCGTACTGTACCTGTCTGTTGAAATCGTGTCCACAACCTGGAAATGACACTGCGTGACACATCAAGGGCTGCAGCCACCACGCGTTGTGTTTGCCCTGCTTCCATCCTCCCAATGGCTCTCCATGCATTAGATTCTCCTAAATCGTATTGTTCTGCCATCGTTCCTTTTCAACACTACTCAACTGAATCCCACCTGCACTTATAGTCTGCCAGCACCAAACAACCGGTGTTCCCAAGTGACATCGTAATTGCTCGTCATGTCACAAATTCTGCCACGTGCCTTATGGTGTCACTAGAGAGCTCTTCATGCTGATGATTCATCACAGATGAATTGTACTGGTTGAGGACACACTCACTTCATCAACATACATTGCTACTTTTGACTTTCCAACTTCGGTTTTGGGATTTCTTGCTTGCCTCCCTAATTTTTATGACCAGTATATATAAATATCCATCATTATGAAGATTAAAGGTATTGTATAGAAAATACCATATTCAAATTTGAAATCTCTGGGATCCCTAAACAGTCTCCTCACCAAAATTCAAAAGGAGGGGAAAACATCTTGTTTAAGTAGGGGTCATGGAAAGAAATTAACTCTCATTACACCCCTGTTAAAAAGATTGCAAAATTCCAGAAAACAAAAACACACTGGAAGTTTTATATTTAGTATTCTTACTATCTTAGCAGCTCTGGATGCTGTGGGGAGTCTGACAGGGGGTAGTGCTACCTGGCCAAAACAGTCAATGATGCAAAGAAAAATAAAGCTGAACTCGAAGAGCAGAAACGTCATAATCTGGCAATGAAAAAAGGCAAGGGTAATAATGTCCCAAAAATTATAAAAACAAATGGAACCACTCTTCAACTATGATTTTCAAAATTTTGATTAAAATAGTAAAAATTAAACATTTTTGAGGTGTTTTCATGTCACACTCCCTACCCATTGAGGGACCATAAAAAATAGAGTGTGGTGTAGTCAATTTGGATACTATCAAAAATCAAGCCAAACACACTTTCTCCTATTACAAGCAAGCCAACATTGTTTTTGTTTTTGATTCTTTTGGTGGCAAATCACCATTGGGTTTTGTCAGCTATCTTAATACTCCTAAACTGTATTATAGTGGTGATCGTATCTAGGTAATTGAGGCCACATATGTGTTTCTATGCTGGCTTTTCTATCTGGAATAAATAAACCATCAATTGAAAATTTCTAGAGAGAAGTGTGGCATCTAAAACATCATGTGAGTATTCCATCTTACTAGTGAAACATCAGTATTGAAACTCAGCTTACACAATGATATTATATATCCAAAATCTATAGCCCTTCGCAATTTTTATAGTATGTATTTATTCCTAATATTACGGAACACAATATAGTGTTGCTGTAGGAAATAATAACAATTATTATCACTCCTGGTCAGTATAGTCTATCAACATTACAGGCTCATCTGCCTAGAGGAGTAATACTATCACAAATTTCCGTTACACACAGAGTAGAATTGGTTTCTGCAACTGAAACAGTTCATCTGGGTACACTTGGTAAACTACTGGGTTTCGAGAATAATACTAAACTTGAGCCTGCCATCAAATATATATGTGGTAATATTCCTAAATTTTTGGCCATAGAGACTTTGAATATCCATTGTAATGTAGCATATGGGATGCTTACCAATTCCGATGGCAACATAGGGAGTCAGAAACAAACTAGAATCATAACAACTTTCAAACCAAATTCCGAGTTTATGGAGCCAATCATACACCCTTCCCACCAATCTATTTTCCAATATGTCACAATCGTATAGACCATATAGACTTGGTTGTAACCAATGAAAAGTAAGAAGTGGTATATTTTGCTGGTTCTTCTGTAACAGCTATCATAGAAATTAATATATATATATATATATAATAGCCCAATCGCCGTACATTTGCTAATCTCAATGAATCAAACAGTGAAATTGAACTTGACGTGTACGTGGGTGACAGATTTTTACATCCTCACAGGGCTGATTTGTATATCAAATTTGAAGTTGTAAAAAGTGAGACTGGTGAGGCATTTCTCTCTGGTGCAAACATAAACTAGTAGATAATTTTGAACCACACCTGTTCTCTCAAGTAGAATTTATAAAACATGGTACTGTGATAGATAGAGTAGATTATTCAGGCATAACTACCACTGCCATTGGAAAACTTAAATTTACCAAAATTGATGCAACATATTAGCAGGCAGAGGGATTTGAACCGGGAATCAAAATCCTGACACAAATTCACACAGTACTGTCTCCCATGCGTCTACTGCCAAGTTTCTTCTCAAACTACAAGGACATCATATGGAAGAGTTGTTTGAGGGTTACATTTCGCAGGGCAGCCAATGATAATAATGCCTTGAATACATTGAATACAGATGGCACACCACTACCCAACACCTTACTTAAAACAGCCAAGTTTATCCTTAAAACCATAAAGCTTAGGATACCAGTAGTAGAATGTGAAACAAATTATGCCCTGAAATACAAAGCAAATATTCTAAAAAATCCACAAGTTCATATTGTATTTTACACTTACCAGTGTGTCCAAAACACAGCCTCTTGCAGCTATTTTGAATTTAACGCTACTAATCAATTCAATACTTTACAAAATGATATGCCAGATTTTGTAATTGTGCTGTTCCAGACCGGGAGAGAAAACACACAGGAAAAGGATTCCAGGAAATTTGACAATTTCAAAATTAACAATATTTGTCTTAATAATGGACGCAATGAGATTTTCCCCCGTGAAAATTATAATCTGGACATAGCATAAGATGACTATTTTATATTATATGAAGCTTACTCTACATTCAAAAGTGTGACTGATGGAAACTTAGATGTATACTATACTCCCAGCGAATTCAAGGCGCACAGACAAAAGTTTGTCATCAACACATCGAAAAGAAAAGAAGTTGTGGTTAATGATGCAAATATCAAGATTGTGTGTGAATTCCATGGACCTTACCTGATACCACTTTGTGCACTGCTATTCATATTGCAGAGAAAACTTTTGTATATGATGTAAAAAATGAGAGGGTCACAGAACAATTTTGTTACAGACAGGGTTTGCTCTCCCGGAATCAAACTAGGAGCCCCTTAATTTACTACACAACACTGGCATTTCATCTTGGCCAACTATATATCATGCAATATATCATGACAAAAAACTTCACATTGTAATGCACTGAGATGGAATATGATGCACCATAATATAATTGGACGCACCATGACACATAATAACACACTATGACATATTTTGATATACAAAAATAAGCACTATTCACATGGAGAAATTTGACATCGGAACAGCAACTGGACGGCTATTGGTGCATCTGGAAAACCTGGGGTTTCATTTGGATGGCCAAAAATCAACGACTGGTGATGTCGCAGGCAAAATGGAGGGAGAGAAAGGGGGGTTATAGTTAGACAGTAAATATCATCGGGGCATTTTGAACAAACAGGCAGCAATTGTAAAATACTTCTCAATAAGGCTAAACCTGTCTACATAGTGTTGTAATCCCGTTTTACCTGGGATCTGAGGTCACAGGGAAGTTTCAATTAGACATTTTAGGTAGAGCTTAATAATATCTGTTGGCTGAACCTGCTCCGATTAGGAGGGTAGAGATATGGAAAGTTGATGTAAAGGTTATTCACGCTTGTTCATACCTGGTAAGTGTGTGATGTTATTGTCCTGATGCTTCTTGCAGACCGACTCGTGACAGGTGCCAAGGTTCTAACCTTCGATCCTCAGCTCACCAAACCGAGCAATCCCTTGCGACTTGTTGCATGCTAGGCAGCAGTAACTCCGTGTTCCATCGTCGTAGTTCAGCAGTGTAATGTGTTGTAAAGTAATCAGAATAATTATGCATGTAACGTCGATGAGTGTCAAATTCTAATAGAGAGCGAGCTCCGAGAAAGAGCTTGCTTTTATAATCTTAGGCTTCGAAAGGTTGTTAAACCTTTCGAACGCGGTAGATCTTGTTTTGATCCACGCGTTTGCCTTCCAGTTCCTTGTTTAACGGAAGTTACAAGTTAGCGCATTCTTGGGATCACTCGCTGGTCGGACAATTCCAGGAAATAAACAAGTGTGAATATTAACATGACGAGGTTTTCTCGGTTTAAAAATCTCGATATCTCTACATTCCCCTTGTTGAGTTAATCGAACCAATCTGTGATGGTCGACTACCTTCTCCGGAGTAGGTTATATTTAAAACTTATCATTTATTAACATATCAAAAAGTCGTAGAAAACCAATACATCAAGCCAATCACCATAAAAAAAGTGAGATCACCAAAATAGTCATATCATCAAAAATATCGTAGCACCAAACACCGTTGAGAAAAAAAATTAAAACACGTAGAGAAAAAAAAATAAAACTGTAGGTCATAGCCTCTTGTATACTCACAGAGTACGAGCATCAATAACTAAGTCTTGAGGCATGGATATAAATAATTACATAAGTGTGACACTGAACTAGTTTTGAATGAACGATGACAACACGAAAATAAAAAAAAACACATGTCAGCACATTGTGAAGAAACGCCGGAAAACGCACGTGGTTGTATTTACTGTTTGCTGAGTTCAAAGTACACTCGGCATAACACACACGAGATTGGGCGGAGCTTTGAGGTAAAGTTACCATGGCAACGCTGTAGACTTCATGTCGCCATAGGCTGGACGTTCTTTGCAGCTGACGATAAAAAAAAACACAAAAGAAAGAGACGTATCTCTAATCCAGTATGGGCAGCACCCATGGGCACAAACTTTGGCACTGTAAAGGACATACGTGTGTACTAATTGCGTGTGCCTGACGGTAGTTGATGGGGTTGAACACCGGAACACTTTTAGCCGATGAAAAATAACAATGCGTAGCATATGACGTCAGGAAACAAGGGCAGGATGCAATCAGTGGGAGGGGCCTTGCCGATGTAGGTCGCCGTGACGTCATGGAAGGGCAGTCTGGAAGTCAAGTTTGCGATGGCGCTTCGGGTCAAGAGACGTCCTGAGTAAAGCGCTCCAGGTCCGCATCGCGGTCCGGAAGATGGGAATCGTTCCAGACAGGATTGGGTCCTTTTGGTGCTGGAACTCTACAAGATCGTCGTCGTTCTCTGCGATAAGCCTAGATCTCTCCCTCGGTGGCACAAGCAGGTGGTCGTCATGAGTCCGGTAGCATCCGTGGCGATGAGAATGAAACAAGCGCAAAAAGGGAAAAATTAGGAAAAATGTAAAAGGTAGTGGAGCAGGAAATGATGTCGGGTGATAAAATTGACAGAAAAGGGACTTTCAGATAAAACTTGAGAATTATTGTGGGGGAAGGGGAGGTAATATCTAATCGTAGGGATGGCGAAGGAGCGTTATTACTTATATGACGTAGAGTTTTTAAGGGGACCTGTTTATGAGTGTCAGGTTTACATAAGGAAAGTTCGCCGGGGGGAAATGGTGGGAATAAGTGGAATAATTCCATGTTGTAAGGAAAGTTCGCCGGGGGGCAACGGGGGGGAGTTAGAATAGTCGGCTTAGCAGGGAATGAAATGAGAAAAGAAAGGAGAATCCAACGATAATAGAACGAACTAAGTGATTACGAGACATTTCCTTCTGTAATATGTGTAAATGTCGTATATAAAAATAATTGCAAGAATTTTACGTGTATTGTGGACAAAGGTTTAAGCGCCTTCGATTCGCTGCTAAAAAAAAATTGAAAAAGAAGTGAAAAAGAGTAAGTAATATGTTTATAGCAAGTTCATGGAAAAAGAGAGTAGGTTTTAATTTCATGGGATATAAGCTATACCATGTTGTATGCTATCAATATTTGAACTATAAAATTAAAGGAGAGAGTGGGAACATTTGCCTATATTTATTATATGCTTTGTTAACATATTTAGTGCATTGCAGCTTTCAAAGAAGCAGTTCGCGTTACACCTAAGCGTAAAATAAAAAAAATTGCTATGGCCAAAAAGCCAATTCTTCAAGCAAGTTCTACGCAGTTCATTTGTTCTTTAAATCGTTGATCTTGTTCTATCTTAGTTCTTTCTTTCTTTCTTTCTGTGTACTTTTTTCTTCATTTGAGCGTATATGTACCAGCAAATGGGGAAAAAAAATATTTGCTAGTTAGAATCATAAACGTGCTAAGTACTTATTAGTCAAATCAGCTAAGTGATATGTTCTGACTATTACTATGCGTTTAATCGCAAAATATAAAATAACATTAAAATATCAGTAAAAATTAATTATTAGGCAAGAGATTTATTATAAATGTTCCGACGATTGAGATAGCATTCTATAATCCTGGTCTTGTTAAAAATAAAAAGGAGTTCGTTCTAACGCAGAAATGCAGTGCGAGCACGGGAAGTGGAAAGAGGGGGGGGAGTCGATGAGCGTGAGAAAATGCTGGATCATGGGATGTTAGCATGTGCAATGTACGCAACGAGGAGGCTAAAGAGAGTGATAACGGAGTGGAGTGTTAATGAATGTTAACGTATATGTTAGTGGGGTTTTTATGGCACTAGTCGTAATGGCCTTTGAGTCTAGAAATAGTAATAGTGTCAGATTTCTCCTTGTTTCTGCCGTCGATGTAGGTAACTTCGTAGGAATTCTCATTAACTTTGCGAAGAATAGTTCCTTTATACTTATAAGAGGACGCAAAGGCTTTTGACACACCTGGAGTCGGAGTGGCATCTAGAATCCATACATGTTGTCCTGGTGAGTACTGTATTTGCCTAGAAGTGCGCCCTGTGTACTTTTTCTGCTGTTCGTAACGCTTGTGTAAGTTGTCATGTGCGGTCTTACGTATGGATGTCAGGAGTTCAAGTCTCTGTGCGCTGGTCTGGGAGACATTGTCGGGGTTCGAAGGAAGGACTGCATCCGCTAAAATCCTTGGGTTGTATCCAAACAAAGTAAAATACGGGCTCTGGAGGGATCCAGAATGGATTGTAACGCTGTGGCTGAACGTCGCACAGCTAAATAGTCACACCACGAAGCCTTTTTCTCTAACACAAAAACTCTCATAACTTTCTTTAAGTAACTAAATGAACTCTCAACTAAACCATTCGTGAAATGTGCACAAGTATCTACATATTTTAGTTGTACGCCTGTAATATTAGCTAACTCTCGTAAGAGTAAACATGAATTGGGTGTTGAACGATCTAAATAGATCGTTTCCGGGATGCCATGAACTAAAAAGACTTTCTCAACTAAAGCTGTTGCTATGTTTTGTGCATGATGATTAGCCAAAGGAGCTGTAATGACGTATCTTGTACAACTATCAACTACTGATAGAAAATATTTGTATTTGTGCGTTTTTGAAGAGACTAAAGGACCACATACGTCAATATGAATTCGTTGGAAAGGAATTTGGGCTGGTTGAAATGTTTGCAGCGTATGCGGTTTAGAACCTTGTGGTTTCTTTAAGATCTGACAAGGGATGCAATGTCGAACCTTATAGTACACAAATTTCTTCATATTAGGGAAAAAGTAACGCATAAGCATTAAATTATTTGTCTTTTGTGCACCTTGGTGACTTGCATTCATTTTGTGTGCATAAATAAGGTCGAAAACTCGATTTCTTAATGCATGCGGGATAAAAAGTCTATCCCGATAGCCAGTTTTGATTTTATTAGTCCTGTGTAAGATTCCATTTTTGAGTACATAAGAATACGAAAGTTTCTCTAGCTTTGGATTACTAGGTTGATCTTTGTTTTCTAAAACATTAATAATGTCTCTAAAATAGGGGTCTTTACGTTGTTCTGAACTAATATCAAAATCTGCTGCTTGTGCATGAAATCCTTGATGAAAGAACAAATCATCATCATCATCATCTTTCTTGTCTGGATTAGTCTTTTCTATAGGGTTGTCTTTGGGAATGACAGGTGACTGAGGGTTTACTGTAGCATTGGAAATAACTACTGGATGCTGGGTCATAAGGGAAGCGGATGGGGTAAAAAGTACATGCTTAGGGGTGTTAGGTGTCGTAGTGGTAAATTTCAAATTGATATAAGTTTTTGATCCTGGACTTAACTGAATTGTGTTTGAAAGGGTAGCTTTTCCTTCATACACATTTACATTTTCGATCTGCCTAAGTATGTCATGGGACACCTTGTGAGTCTTGTACTTTGATCTTAAAATACTATAATTTGGAGTACGTCGTAAATGATAAAGAGTTATTCTGTTGTCTTTTAACGACATTTCGCACGTCTGCGTTCGCAAAAAGTCATTTCCTAAAAGGGGAGGGACATTTGCTGAATCTACAATTCTAAATGGGTGCGAATATTTACGCTTTCCAATTATGATAGGAAGAACTACAATTTCAGACACACTCAGTTTCGATCCGGACACACCTTGGATTGTGGACTTTACCTTGTATGTTTTTCTTTCAGTAGGAAGTAGGTGGGAGGGATATATTGATATTTGGGAACCCACGTCAATAAGTAAATCTATTTCTTTCCCTTGTATGCTACTATTGATAAAATATAGCCCATTTCTATCAATGATAGGAACTTTGTCTAATCTACTATTATCCTCGATTTCGTTCCTGCAAGTCGAAGATGATTTTAGTTTAAACTACTGTCTCGTTGTGGCTTGTAAAAGCAGTTAACGACTACAGAACTTACAGGCTGATGTATTTGCATCGTCGCGATTACCCTGATCTCGACGTTGAAACCTCTTGTTACTATTACCTCTGAATTGGCCTCGAGAGTTCGACCTAAAATTTGCTCTGTGATTAGCTCTATTATTATTATTACTATTACCCCTGTAAGAAGAGGAGTTATTATTCCCCTTGTTGAAAACTCTGTTCCCTTTGTCATGTGCGTGTTGATTAGCCGTTTTCGCAAATTCCAGGACATTTGAGCAAATATTAAAAAGAGAAGCTGTGTTCATTTGCTCTTGCGAAAAGATGGATATTTTCGACATTTGTGACGAAAGTTTATTTATTTCATCACTAGAGGTAGCATTTTGAGCATGTTCCACTGTGGCTACGGCTGGTGGCGCCGCGCAGCGAGCACTATCAGAACTCGGTACAGCAAACATGCCAGATTGTGACGCTGAGAAACTGGGTGCTTGATACATGGTCTGGGAAGGAATTACAGGAGCGGGTTGTGATTGTAGACTTTGGACTTGATGAGCCGATGGTGGGAGGAAAGGAGATGGACACTGGTTGTATGACACAAACTGCTGACTCGGGTTGTGAGGATTACTTGGGAGGGGGGAGTAAACCTGTGCATGCAAACAGCTGTGAAGTGGCGTCGGGGTGAATGTCTGAGGCAAGCTTGCCTGAGCGATTGCCTGATCAATTTCCATTTTCTCCTCCATCATACGGGAATTAATCAATGACTGCTGGCGTTCGAAATTTTGTAGGTGGGCAATTAATTCTTCTGTTTTGGCAAAGTGTTTATTGGTTAAACAGCCAATGTATTTGGCTCGCAGTCCCGTGATTATATAAGAGAGAGTTTGTTCTTCAGTGGCGTTCGGGAAGTATTGCTGGACTAGTGCCTTCTTAGCAATAACGTAGGTGTGAATGGGTTCGGTTATAATTTGCTTCCTTTGGAGTATTATCTGTACGGGATCTGCTGATAGGTACGAGCCTTTAAATAAAGTGCTTAGCTCGTTTTTGATATGGGTGTATGTCAAGTCTACAAAATTGGGTCGTTTCTGTATGTCATGAAAATAAGTTAATGCGGTGTCAGTCAAAAATAAAGGTAACATCTCTTTATGCTTAGCTTCCGACCATCCTGCGGCGTGTGCTACATTTTGAAACTTGAGAAAAAATGAGTCAATGTCCTTAGGGTCATTTCCGCTAAATGGTGCCGGGTATAATGCAGTGGGGATTGGGGTGGCCATGTTAGTGGTGGGAATTTCTACAGTTACGTTATCAGAGCTATTAACAGTGTGAGAGGGAGTTGAAACGGGAGCTGGGGTACTTGCTAAGGGCTGAGGTTGATTTCTGTTGGGAGTTTGCAGTCCAAGGACAAATTGAGGGTAATTTCTATTAGCAGACCTTAATCGTGTTAGTGGAGGGGAGGGAATTGGGGGTAATGGTCGTGAATTTGTTGGATTTGCCGTTATTTCAGTAGCTAACTCTATGATTTGGTCGAGGGAGGAATCTAGGTGTTCGTGCAATGCTATCTGTGACGTATTCATAAACGAAGGTTCGTCGTGCTGACCAAAGAACAAATGAAAGTATGGGTATGCAGTTATTTATGTCATTAATATATCGCTTGTCAAATAAGTATGAGCAAGTGTTCTCATTCCTGTGTGAATGATGCTTGAATACATGTTATGCAGAAGAACTATATTTTGTTGGAAGGGGGGGGACTCGGCATAAAAAGAGAAAAGAGGGGTGGTATTCCATAGGGTAATATACAAAATTGTCACTGGGTCTGACGCATCTTAAGCGTACTGTGGGAGTATGAGTTGGAATTACTAAAAATTTACTTTAAAAAAAAAATGCTCCCAAAGTGGGAAGGGGGGAGACTAATTTAATGTAAAGCAATTCGTACAGAAGGGTACTTAATTGCAAAAAGGGTCCGAAACACCTCCAACATGTTGTAATCCCGTTTTACCTGGGATCTGAGGTCACAGGGAAGTTTCAATTAGACATTTTAGGTAGAGTTTAATAATATCTGTTGGCTGAACCTGCTCCGATTAGGAGGGTAGAGATATGGAAAGTTGATGTAAAGGTTATTCACGCCTGTTCATACCTGGTAAGTGTGTGATGTTATTGTCCTGATGCTTCTTGCAGACCGACTCGTGACAGGTGCCAAGGTTCTAACCTTCGATCCTCAGCTCACCAAACCGAGAAATCCTTTGCGACTTGTAGCATGCTAGGCAGCGGTAACTCCGTGTTCCATCGTCGTAGTTCAGCAGTGTAATGTGTTGTAAAGTAATCAGGCTAATTATGCATGTAACGTCGATGAGTGTCAAATTCTAATAGAGAGCGAGCTCCGAGAAAGAGCTTGCTTTTATAATCTTAGGCTTCGAAAGGTTGTTAAACCTTTCGAACTCGGTAGATCTTGTTTTGATCCACGCGTTTTGCCTTCCAGTTCCTTGTTTAACGGAAGTTACAAGTTAGCGCATTCTTGGGATCACTCGCTGGTCGGACAATTCCAGGAAATAAACAAGTGTGAATATTAACATGACGAGGTTTTCTCGGTTTAATAATCTCCATATCTCTACAATAGATACAATTCACAAATGCAACTGTGTACAATTTTCTCAGCAATGCGACAATAGTATCAATCCATTCCATCAATAGCAACACGTGTGGATATCAACTCGAAAATTGTCGCATAATTATCTATCATTTTGTCTCTCCCGGAAATATCATAACAATCCCAACTCAGGCACGACATGTCAAAATAGAGAGACAAATGATGGATAATTACAGCTTTTCTGCGAGCAAATAATCGCTGCGACCGATCTCCCCTTCTAATATTTATACAACAGCCTCAATTAATTTGCTCGCCGATCAGGCTAAACAAAGCAATTTGGAATAATTTGTCCAATGATATATTCAGCATATGGTTTTCAAGATAAGAGAAATACCAGCCAAATAAAACAGTTTTAGTCAGGAGAAAAATTATATTTTCTTTATTTTATTTTATTTTTATGCCTCAAAGATAAATGATAAAAAATTGTGAATAGACATGTCCGAGTAGGATTCGAACCCAGGGACAGCACAATATGCTAACAGGATTTCACAGATGCAACACCCGATCAATATATATATATATATATATATATATATATATATATATATATATATACACACACACATCCAACCAAATAATTCAAGTCACATAATCCTGGGAGAAAGCCATCCCGAGTCAACTCGATTCTCCGGACCTTCCCGAATTTCACTTACGACTGTTCCTGAATCTGGGGGTACTAATCCAATATATATAAAGCCCCAATCCCACCACTCACTCACTCACTCACTGACATAAATGTTCTCCATGAAGGAAGCCCCGGAGGCGAAAAACGCCCGATTACGACCCCCCATGAAATCGTTCCAAAAGACCGAGAAAATTCAAAAATCGCTCAATCGGCCCTTCCTTAAGGGTGAAAATGCCCTTTTCTCACGTCCTTAGCAACCGTTGCCACGGGCATTTCTTTTGCACACATTGTTTCCTTCAATTCTTAATTGTCGAGATACATTATTATTATGATTCATCTGTGTGTTACTTATCTCACAGATAAGTAACACACAGATGAATCAACTCCTGGCTTTGAAAAGGTGCCTGAAACAAGGGTGACATCTACATAATAAGGAGTTTCAGCCCAGATACAATTACGTTATACTCAATCCGTAAATATCTACATCGTGCTTGTTTTAACTAAATGTTTAGGGGGTATAATGACATGCAATTCCTTAGAGCTTGCCGTGCCTGTTGTTGTCCATGGAAACGGACGTTGCTAGGGAACTTAAAGAAAGTTTATTTTCACCCCGGAAGCTACTGTAAGGGAATTATGCTAGACTTTTCGATTTTCAAAATACGAGCATCAGCATTTATTACAGAGGCAAGGTAGGGATTTGAGGGGAATGACGGAAAACAGTTATTATCCAATTACGTTCAAAAATGTGAAAATAACAAAATATGTAAATATTGAATTTTCAATTTAGTCGCTATTCAATTCGTTTATGCAAAACATCCAACTACTTATCTTGAAACGGTTATTACTTACTCAGTTCATTATTAAGAAAATATACAATAATATTTTGAATATTTGTACTTTATTAGAGCCCAAACACACATAAAGTTACTTTCTAAACTTTACAAATTAGTGAACTTGTACACATGTTCCCCATCATCCAATATAACATGCAGACATTTTCAAAGTCATTAAGGTCATTGAGGAACCCCATCTATAACGTGATTGCGATCACAACGTGGCCGAAGGTCACGCATGCGAGCGTACAAGACGTGGCCAAAGGCCACGTCGAAAGTACGCGAGTCCAATATATATATATAGCCCCAATACCCCAATTTCCCCAAGGAAATAGACAATATGTGTACCATATTAGAGCCTAAACACACATAACATTACGTTAAAAACTTTTCAAATAAGCGATTCACGTCTACGAGAGCACGAGACGCTCACTTAGCCTTTTTCAAAGGGTGAAAATGCCAGTTTCATACTCCCTAGGAAATTCTGTTTTTCGTCCAGGAGCTAGAAATCCGTCTATTTTCTCTCATGGCTTTAACAACTTCTACATACAATAATTAAATTTGAAATTCACATAAGTTCTTTAAATATTTTTCTAATTGCAAACTAAATTTGAAAATAGTTAATCTTGATATCTAAAATAACAACAAATCTCCTGCATATGTTTCGATTTTTTACGAATCGCACTGGTTAATGAAAGCTTAGATGTTACAATGCTAGATTAAAAATGTACACGGTCATATTCGACTGAGGCGACACATGGTGCCCAAGAAAATAATTACAATTAAAATGGCTTGCACTTTGTATCTTTCGGTGCTTAGTTGAGAGTTTTTAGTGCCTTCCAAAACTTTTTTATTATTCTCGAGATAATGATCATCACATATGATTAAATTCCTAGTTAGAAAACATGCATCAGACAAAAGTGACATAAGAAGATTTAGTCCAGAGATAACATAAACAGTCATGAATAACTTACTTAATTAGTACTCAAAATTCGATAAAATCATGGTTATTTTAATGAATTGTTTAGACATGTAATACTGTTGTGTTAGCCATGCCTGTAATTAAACTTGGAAGCAGACGTTGAAAATGTTACCTTAATGTCATACTTTTCAGTAGTGACGTCACATAAAATATGACTCGTATCAACTGTCCATACCTTACGCAAAATAAATTTTGTGAGGGTAATTGACTACCAGATGAAAACTAAGATTGTGGCTCATGTTGTTTAAAAATGATTCTTGTGCACAATAAGAGATTCTAACAATATACCATAGAACATTATGGGCTGTATCTGTGAAAATAATATAATATATGTTTCATTAATTTTATTGTTGAGAAAACAAATGAACATTGACGGATACCAAGCTTGTTATAAGTATATAGATGGATAGTATGTTAGATATAACTAGAATTACCTTCACCGTAAGTTAGGTTTCAAGGTTTGTGCAGTATATGTTATTTTAAAAATGGATACTAGGGAACTTAAAGAAAGTTTATTTACACCCCGGAAACTACTGTAAGTGAATTATGCCAAATTTTCGAATATCAAAATATGAGCGTCAGAATTTATTACAGAGGTAGGAATTCGAAGGGAATGACGGAAAACAATTATTTTTCATTTACGTTCAAAAATGTGAAAATGACAAGATACGTAAAATATTGCTTTTCCGATTTTGTTTCGCAATTGAATTCGTTTATACAAAACATCCAACTAACTATCTTGTTTGATTCAAGTCTTTATTGTGAAGCTACATAATTTCTCACAGATCACACACTCTTGGTTTTGAGAAGGAGCTTCAAACAAGGTTGACATCTACATAAGATGATGTTTCAGTCCAGATAAAATTAAATATTTGTATACTCAATGCGATAATATCTACATCGTGTTTGTTTTAACTAAATGTTTGGAGGTATAATGACGAACAATTCTTCAGAGCTTAACTTGCTTGTTGTTGACCATGGCAACAGACGTTGCTAGGGAACTTTATTTTCACCCCAGAAACTACTAAGTGAATTATGCTAGACTGTTCGAATTTCATAATATGAGCCTCATAATTTATTACAGAGGAGATGTGGAATTCGAGGGGAATGACGGAAAACAATTATTTTTCAATTACGTTTTAACTTGTGAAAATGACACAATACGTAAATATTGCTTTTCCAATTTAGTGTCCCTATTGAATCCGTTTATAGAAAACATCCAACTAACTAACTTGAAACGGTTTTTACTTACCCAGCTTATTATTAAGAAAGCAAACAAGAGGCCGAACACACATAACGTTATGTTCAAAACTTTTCAAATAAGCGAACCACGTCGGCGAGCGCACGAGACATGTCGCTATTTAATTCGTTTATATGAAATATCTAAATATTTTGAAACGGACCATATGTACCCAGTTTATTATTACGAAAGTAGACAATAATATGTGTTAAATATTTGTAAAATATTAGAGCACATACACACAAAAACGAACTTATACACTTGTTTCCCTTCATCCAATACAACATGCACGCATCTTCAAAATCATTAAGATCATTGAGAAACCACATCTATAACATGATTGCGCCCACAACATGATGTGTTTGCTGCCTCGTTTCAAACACGCAGAGCCGCCCCCCGTGCCGGAGTGGTTAGCACTTCGCGCTACGACGCCAAGGGTCCAGGGTTCGAATCCTGGCCTGGCCATGGATGTTTGTAAGTGTCCATTCATCAAATTCATCATATCATCACTCATCCCCATCTTTGCAAATTAACCAAAAGTGGCATAAGAAGCGAAGTAAAATAAAGCAAATCAATCATCAATCATTAAATTAAAAGAGCATTGCAATTATTTCCTTATGATACGAACACGATTAGCAATACCACAGATAGGAATAATTTTCTAATAAATAAATTGTAATAACATTACAGTCTGCGTGTTCGAGACGAGTCAGCAAACACATCATGTTTACATTTGTCACGTTGTCATGTTTTACATAAAATGCTGTGTAATCAAAAACGCCAGCAGTCCCCGGGTGACGAGAGGTCGCCGGGGGAGTCTTGATCGAGGGAGCGAAGCGCGAAGTGTGTTGCGAGTGACAGTGTTAAGTCGGTCCATTTAAAAGGTTTGGGCGAACCCACTGAGGACATCTTCGATGGACCGATAGAGCGCCACGTCGTGACTTAGCCGAGGAACCACGAAGGAAATCAGGTACAGTGGTGACACTTTGGGTTTTATCATTGTCAGTGTTTAGATATCTTGCTGGCTCGTGCGTGATCTCACTCCCCCTCACTTGTGCGATTCTATTAAATATTGGTAAAGAGCAATGAGCGTAATTTATTCCATTCTTCATACACACATCCTCTTGCAGCCAAGCAGTTTAAGCCGGCGAACGGCCTAAACGTAACACATTTGTTCGTTTGTGGATTTCCCATATCTCACGTGTTCCATGCAATTGTTGATATCGCATGATACACGAAACACTCCGTGGTGATGTGGTTAGCACAGCTCGCTACGGCGCCAGGTATGTCGGGTTTAAATCCTGGTCTAGACATTGGTGTCATTTGTTATTTCATCATATCATCCTCATCTTCGCGATTAGCCAAAGGTGGCACAAAAACGAATTAAAATGAACCAAATCAATCAATCAATTATGGAGATATTTTAGAATGAGCAATCTTGAATTTCAGTCTGCCCATTATTTGTCTTGGTCAGTTTACAAATACTGTCAATGCTTCCTTCTTACAACATCGCAAGGATCATTAATGTTTTAGATTTTGCTCAGGCAAGACTCCCAAGTTGTTGTTTTCAAGTCGTGTCTCTTAACGAGGAAAGCTAGTGGCAACCCTACCACGCGACCCTGGTAGTTATGTCAGAGCAAGCGTCTGCTGTGTTGGGTTGCATACGTACAGGATAGATTTTAAGCACTTATAGCGCAGAAACTAAGTGCTTTCGAGGTAAAGTTTATAGGGAAAATTTACTTGATTTTATAATATCTACCAGCACCCAAGCGTTGTTGAAAGAGTTTTGCGACACCCTGTATATATATATATATATATATATATACACACACACACACACACACACACACACACACACACACACTCTCTCTCTCTCTCTCTCTGGACACATAATCCTAGGAGAAAGTCATCCCGAGGAAGACCAGGACGAAGATGGAGGGACAACTTTGAGATAGACCTTAAGAAAATCGGTTAGGATGGAAAATAATATATAGATCTTGCTCAAGATAGGGACAGATGGAAGGCCTGTGTTGCTGCAGCCATGAACCTTCGGGTTTAAGAAGGCAAGAGAGTTAGTTTGTTAGAAAGCCAACTCGATCCTCAAAATTCTCACCAATATTACTGACGGGATTTTCCACACGATGGAATAGGTCAATGTCAATACACACAACATATGTCTGTGTGTTGGTGGAATATGTCGATCATATTTAAGATCAAAAACCAAAATCTCACCCGAAACATTCCCGAATTTCAGTTACAAGTATTCTGTGAATCCGGTAAAAAAGGGGGCTATACTAATATTATATGCATACTCTCAACCAATCAACAGGGTGTCAGGGCATTCCATGCTATCTCAACACTTGGGTTTAATCATGTTAGTATATAAATTTTCGCCAAATTTGTTATGGTAAATATATAAATTTCGTACAATGATCAAACAATTTTTTTCACTTATGGATTAGCTAAAATCCACCAGAAGATATAAAAATATAGCGTAATTTTAGTCAATTTAAGCCGAAATAGACCCTAATATTAATCGATGCTCGTACCATGGTGTCGCAGAATTCCCCATACTCCCCTTCGGACACACCATGTAGCTTCTTGAGTAATTAAGGCACGAATAGTCAAAGTTTAAAAACGGGAAGGTAAGGTAGCTTAAAAAGGTTAAAATTTAAAGAAAAATTCAATGCAGAGTGTTATGCCACTGCTTCTGATTCTAATATTTTGCTGAAGAATGACGATCATTTTCAACATGACAGATTGGTTGAGAGGAAGAAAACTTGTACTGGCTTACAATTTTTTTCGTTTTGGCAGTAGGTATTGTAATATACTACTTTCAAGTACGTAGAATACAATAAATCTGCATAATGCATTTGTAAAAATTATCTTTGTGAAATATATGGATTACAAAGCCCTTCAGGTTATGAATTAGCACATGGATTAATATAACAGTACGTATGTCCCAACGATATTTAATATAGTTAAACCTGTATATGATGTGTAAAGGGGGCTGTCGATATGTGATGCGAAATCACATTCAAATCACATTATTTATAAGTGAATCACTGCAACTACCTTGAAGTATGTTACTACAACTTTGATTTGCTAGAAACACTATGCGAATTAAGCTTTTTGCTTCGGGAGAGGGACATGTCCACTCATTAGCGTATTTAATTTCCGGAGGAAGGTTTTTTTACTCTGAAAATCTGTTTATGTTACTATACAGTATAGTAAACTACTGCCTCCCAGTTTTAAGTACCTCAGAACATTGGTTCTAACTTAGATCAATAAATGTTATGGTAACATTTGTGATGACCACAAGTTGGCCATTACTCCTTCGTACTAAGTTATAATTTGATATAAAAAATATCAATAGTTAATTCATTGTCTGTTGTATATAATGTTATTATAAATATGTATTCGATTATGTAGGCATAGTTAAATTTATTTTACAGTTAGGAACTATGCATATATCCTAATAAATATTATATAAATGTCTTTAGCAAAATTTATAAACTTCTCAATGTGGCCTTCTTTACGATCAGAACTCTATTATATCGGTATGCCTTCAAATGTAATTTACGGCAAGTTTAAGTAATATCCATAATATACAACACAAAAAATTTCAATCAGCATTAAAAATTGTAAAGAATGGCATAAGGAGTATTTTTATCAGTTTAGCGAAGAAAATACACTTTAAAGTTAAAGTAATTACTGCTATTCTTAGTTTAATGTTTCTGGTAGACACCATTTTTTCTCCTCGCCATTTTTAAGGACATCTGTAGCATTGATCCGCGCTAACGTCTGCTGCTGTTTAATATTCATAGTTAATTTGCATATACTTAGAATTTATTTGCATCTGCTTAGAATAAATTTGCATATCATTAGAATAATTTACATTAATGTATTGCATATTTAAAACGTTTATGAATATATAACTATTTATTTCATGAAAAATGTGTAAATAGAAAGTAATTAGTGTTACTAAACTTAACGCATATGATTTTATATTAATTACTGTAAAGTATGTAATGTATAAAACAATAATAATTAATGTTTATAATTTAAAATAAATAATTTTTTACTGTTTACGAAACGATGTGAATGGTGCTAATGGGTGTTGGCACAGGTCCAATTACGATTCAGGATGTTCCCGGTACTCAAACCCACGACATGTAACGGTAATAATTAAAGTGCACTATGTAATAATATTATTATGTTATGAAAGAAGGTGGTCCGAGACGCGAGATAGATAAGGGTGAACTCCGTGCAGGTAGACGAGAAAGGAATTTGAAGAATTTGCAGTCAAGGTCAAATGACGTCAGAACGCCAGAACAAAGAAAGAACCCGATTGACCAATCAGAACCGGTTTTTTCAAGGTCAACTAGAACGCAAGAATAGGAGAAAGGTATGCAACGCCGTAGGGTAGGGGACGGATTGAACCAGACAACAGAGGACGTCTGGGACTGCACGGTCATGGTCAAATCTCTGAAGCAATGCGTCGCTTTCCAGAACCGGTTTCCGACACCAATTAATATTCAGTTCAGGGTTGTCCTAAGGCACAGGATGCTGTAGCGCAGGTTTTAGGGTAGAACATTTGCATGTCAGTACAGGTTTCGGTCATAGTTGCCTAAAGTTTAACTAGAACACAAGAAAAAATGATTTTGGGATACCCAATTAGATTGGAGCAAGAATTTTACCCTGAACAAGGAGACCGAAGCATAAGGGTTTTATTTCTACTAGGAAGAAATGAAAGCTATCAGGGACTGGGCCTACAGTTTTCACTACCGCTTCTATCACGAGGTGTTGAACCTTGGACCCATTGATTATTGATTTAGGTAGTAAATTTATGTTACTACATGTTATTGAGTTTATTTTTACCAAACTTTGACTTTATATCAAATATTTTACAAGTTTTTTATGAACTTGTTATATTGTTCACAGTTACATTTTTCAACTTTTAATTCATTATTTTGCAAGTTTATATTTTTTTATTACCAAAATAACGCAATTTTATCTATTCAGGAAACATTTTTATTATGTTTTAGATTCAAACAGATATTTTTTCAACTTTTAACTTATAATTTTTCAATGTCATGTGTTCCGGAAAAATTTTTAGTTACATTTTCGACACACTTAGTGTGAGTTTTCAATTTTAATCTGTTTATTTCAAAATATTATCTTAATATTTACTCAAATAACACAATTTTAACAAATCAGGCAAAAATTTTAATGCAATTGGGACTCATACAGAGATTTTCTAAATTTTTGTATTATTTTTTTTTATTTATTGCGTCGTGTATCTCACATTCACTAATTTTTAACTTAGAGTTTCGTTTTTATTTTTTTCTAAAAACTAAAGAAACAAGTATTTTAACTTAAATTTACTTTCAAGTTTTCGGTTTTCAGATTTCCACTATGCTATTTTTGGTTCTGTATTTCTATATTATAATATTACAGAGTTTTAAGGTGTGTATAATATTTCAAAGTATTTTCAGGGTGAATTTGTTAATGCATTTGGATGATAACTATTAGGTTTTTGGATGAACTAATGTTAAGAATATTTCAAACAATCAGAAAACACGTCCGTTTTATTTCAACCAATTTGAAAACACGTCGGTTTTTTTTTCAACCAAGCAGAGAATGCGTTGGTTTTTTTTTACGAAGTATAATAACTGCTTAAAAGCGAGAAGGTGTTAGTTTGAGAAGTATTTCTTAAGTATTGTGCCAGTGAAGACATCAAGTTGTGTTCATTGTCTGAGAGTTTCAGACAAATAACTCAAGAGAAGCTATAATGAAGGTAAGGGAATTGTTGCATATATGTAGTGTGCTTTTTAATAATATACAAATCCAGAAAACAAAGAAACGAAAAAAAAGTCAATGAAAACCAAAATTAGTATGCGTAATGTGAACAAGCACGGATCCTCTTGAGAAGATTGATAGACATCATCCACCGTTAGAATTGCATGTCAACACTGGTAATGCAAAAAGTAATATTAAAAACAGAACTACTAACATTCTTAACTTTCGGAAGGTGGACTTTTATAATATGTATAAAGACATTAAGGAAGTGAACTGGGATGCATTAGGTAACTTTGATGATCCAGATAAAGCTGTATCGTATTTTTACAAAATATGAAATGAAGTCATCACGAGACGAGTACCTAAAAAGAAACATAAGAAACGGTCTTATCCATGCTGGTTCACTCAAGAAATTATAAATGTGTTAAAGTCAAAGGAAAATTATAGGAAGAAAAAAAACATTCAGATAATAATCTATTAAGATTTAAGGAGCTTCGTAAAGAATCAAAGAAGCTGATTAATGCTGCATATAGAGCATATATTAGTAACTCCGAAGAAGCTATTAAAACTAATCCAAAGTGCTTTTGGGATTTTATTAATAATAAGAAGAAAGGGAATACTCGAGTGAATACAATGAAATATAAAGGTACGGTTCTTGATTCTAATCAGTCTATCGCAGACTCGTTTGCTGAATATTTTAGTAGTGTCTATGAAAAAGAGGATACAGAGCTGTTGGATATTGGTAATTTAACCTTGGATGTGAGTCACTGTTTAGTTGTAATGGAGATCAAGGAGGATGAATGTAAACAGTCTATTCGGAAATTAAAATCAAGTAAATCTTGTGGGACAGATGGAATACCCTCGTATGTATTTAAAGGTTGTGGTGAGTGGTTATGTTATCCTTTATGTAAAATTTATAATCTGATTTTAAATTCAGGTAAGTTTCCTACTTTATGGAAGATAAGTAAAGTTCGTTCCATATTAAAATCTTGTAACCCTAGTGACATCACAAATTATAGACCGATTTCATTAATATCTGTACCTGCTAAAATATTCGAACAAATACTCTACAATAAAATATTTTTCCATGTTAAACCCTATTTATCTTCTTGTCAACATGGATTTATACCGAGAAGATCTACTGTAACTAATCTCGTTACCTTTACTCAATATATCGCTGAGGCAGTTAATCAAAATCAAGCAGTAGATGTAATTTACACTGACTTTGCAAAAGCGTTTGATAAGCTAAATCACCACATCCTTTTACAAAAATTTGTACAGTTCGGTTTCTCGGATGATTTAGTTGCTTTATTTCAGTCTTACATATTGAATAGAGAGCAGTATGTTCTTTATAATGCTTGTTCATCGAGTACATATATTAGTCATTCGGGTGTTCCACAGGGATCCAATCTTGGTCCCTTATTGTTGTTATTATATATTAATGACTTACCTTCTGTAGTTAATTACTCAAAGTGTCTCTTATACGCAGATGATTTAAAACTCTACAAGAATATTGTAAAATTTAAAGATCTTACAGAATTACAGTCCGATTTGAGTGAATGCCATCAATGGTGTATAAGAAATAAGCTCTATATAATGTTGCTAAATGCTTTTTCATGACATTTACAAGAATTTCATCTCCATTTTTATTTAATTATACTATTGGTAATGTGGGTCTTCAGAGAGTCAATATAATTAAAGATTTAGGAATAATTCTGGATTCTAAACTCACTTACAAGAACCATGTTGATAAACTAGTAGTTAATGGTTTCAAAACTCTGGGATTTATATTTAGAAACACAAAGGAAATGCAGTGTAGTAAAGCCTTAACAGTTGTGTATAATGCTCTGGTGAGGAGTAAATTTGAATACGCTAATGTAATCTGGAGTCCTTACTTCCAATTATATATTGATAAACTCGAACAAATCCAGAATAAATTTTTAAGATATCTGTTCTTTAAAAAATACAAAAAATCGTCGTATGTGTTAAGAATACTTTATAATATGCTACTAACTGAGTTTGAATTTTCCTCTTTGAAAACTAGATCTGATATTGCAAAGCATATTTTATTATATAAAGTTGTTAATGGTCTCACCGAAACAGAAGAAGTTTTGCAAAGATTAAACTTCTGTACTAAACATCAATCATTAAGATTGCGTCAACCGTTTATATGCACTTTTTCCAAAAATTTGGTCCATCAGAATTCTGTGGTCATTAGTATGTGTAGACTACATAATAATATTGTTAAGGATAAAATTGATGTAGATTTTTCTTTCCCTTACGCAAAGTACATATCAGTAATAAAGGGCTACTATTCAAGACAAAGTTAATATGTAATGATAAATGGTATTTAATTTTCTTATTTTTATGTTGTGTATTGTATGTATTGAATTCCACTTAACGTTATGGATTTGTATATTATCTTTTATGTTTATGTTTATATGTTCGATAATCTGAAAAATATCAAAATGAGAGTTGGGTGTTTATCTCTTTTGTTTAGTGCGGGTTTTAATATGGAGTTTCGTTATACTGTTTGAAGTCTGAAGCTTCAGCTTCATGTATATTGGTACTATAGTATTATTCTAGTTTTATAATTTTTATTTTGTTGTATTAGTTGTATTATGTTTGTTGGTGGGTATATTGTATTGTATTTTGCATTGCATTTTTATATTTTTATTTTCTTTTTTCTTTTTTTGTGTTGTATAATGTGAGTATTGTTGTAATATCCCATTGTAATTGGAGCATTGCTCTGTTATGGGATTGCTTATAAATAAATAAACTATGTTTCTCTTTTTTTACAGGTGCTTTTATTTGTGTATCTCTAAGTAGAATGATCTGTTACTGAAAATGGCGTCAACGAAGTAACCGACAAGGGCTAGAGTAACATGATTTCAGATTATATCCATCAGGATTGTGTTTTGGAGACTTTCAAAAGGTATACACCTAGCAAGTATAATATATGCAGGGTTTGTTATCTAAATCAAGGCAACAATTCTTATGAGTGCGAGTGCGTATGCCGTAAAGATGAATTTCTGATTTCTGAATGTTTTCCTACTTGCCAAGGGAAAAGCTGTTTGAATGAATGCCAGAATTGTGTTGAGATGATGTGCGAGAGAATCCAGTGTTATTAGAAGGATCAGGACAATACAAAGCATATTTTTTATTTTTATCTTGCTAACCATTAAGATGTTGCTGATGCTTTGAAGGCACAGAAATAATCAACAAGATACAGATACTTTAACAGTGTATTGTGTGAAATTTCAAATGATGTCGAACTAGTAAATACTCCTATAGCGCCTATACGTGAACCGGAGCTTTCTTACGGTAGCACAGGATTTTTGTGAGAGTTGAAAAAGGAGACTCTGACCAATATCAGCGAAAATGGTGAAATACATTACTGATGTACAAGGATTTATTTATAACAGAAAATTTATATTATGTGAGATATGTGTGAGTTCTACAAATTTGAAAACGGTGTACTATGGGCTTGTGAGTGATCCTTAATATTTCAAAGAGAACAAAGAATCTCGCTGGATTAAAGACAATCTCCATGTATTAATGTATGATATTCATTGCAGATTTGAAATGTACTATGTCCGGATAGCAGTTAGGAAATTGAACTTTCAAAGTGATACATTTTTCTGAAAAGTAAAATTCCAAATTATCAGAGACTTGTTTAATATTGATACAATTGTTGATTTACAAACTGCAAAATGTCCATCCCTTAGGAATTTGTATATGTTTCAAGGAGGATTGTGCATGTATCATTCTGAAACTTCTCCCCCAGCTGAACAAGTTTGCGCATTCAGAAATGTTCAAATACTTATATGTTGGTACAATAATAAAAATAATAATGTGTAATATATTTTAGTGCAAATAATAAAGGTTTGTGAAAAATAAATGTTTCTATGTTGTTATTTACTCTTAAAACCTTTTTCAAAGAATGTTCATGTATTACCGGTTATCTTGAGCCAATGATTTAATACCAGGAATTATACGAACCTTATTTTAACTACAAACACTATATGTCTATGAGGACTAAAATCCACTGATTGAAGCTTAAAGCTTAGGCTGTAACTTAGCATGTACCATATCGACAATTTATAGGACATCATGAACAGAGGATTGTAGGTGACGTAGGACAACACGCCAGAGCTTTATTAGTTATAATTTAAGAATCATTTTCAGCTAATGCTACGAGGAAATAAGGTCGATTATTTATTGTTTCACAATAAGGCTATCATTTTCACACCCACTATTTCCTTTTTCATGTAACTACATGTACTAGATGCACACAGGCCAACACTAACTAGATTTTGATTTATTCTTTATCAGGTGCTAAATGTATCAAGAACTATGACTTTCTATATTTCTGAGAAATTACGAAAAAGCAGATTTTCTATGTAAATATATTTCTATTGATTACTAAGTTTAACAGACCAAATAGAAAGACTGCAAAATTCACTAAACATAGATATGTACTATAGGTGGTTGCATGAAAATAACTATGTGTGAGCTTAGGGCATATATAGAGGGTCGCTCTCCATAATTCTTACATTCGCTACATCGGCGAAGGAACGCGCTTATGGGAGGTAGAACCTGAACGGGCTCCTCCAAGGCATCGGAGACTCGAAGCAAATGGCTTGGCGGATGAACCCAAGTAAGGTCATAGGCGCTTTGGTCACTGGTTTTTATATGAGGAACCAATTTAGTTCACTCCCAAAAGTAACCTATGTAGCTTATAACTTATAACATATGATGAAAAATGATAATCTTTTGGACTATAAATATATTTTATATCTAGTTTTCACAAGATCTGATGACAAATTAAGAAATGGTAACCGTCCAGACACGGACTTGAACCCTGGACATATAGGTTAAAAGCTTAATGCTATACAAACTAAGCTATCCGGGCACAACGTATAATTTTTTGAAAAGTTAGTTAAGAAATATATTCAAACACTTGAGAACACTTTTAGTCTGGATCGATAGAGAAGGAGACAACATTTCCAAAATTTTACAGACTGGATGTATTTTACCACTATAGAGGACTATACTATGTATACGTCTAAACGCTAGAATGCAGCTAGTTTTCAAATTTGATGTAAAGATTGTGTTTGGCGAGCTTAACAAGTTACACTATATCCAGTTACGGACAAATAATGTTAAAACTCTTAGATTTAATGTAAATGCACAATCTACTAGAGAAGTGTTAGTAACATTTTATTTGACTATAGTACAAATAATAAAGAAATAAGTGTATTTTTAGTATAATGTACTAGGATTTTATTAACAAAGTTATGTGAAAACAGTATTTTTAAAAATATATTGTTACTGGCTTCGAATTTTACGTTTCTCATGTTATTTAGCCTCTATACTTGATAAATGATAAAATAAATGTGTAATATAAGAACTTATCTACACTGTTTGGCATCCTTTAAATAAAAAAATAATCACTTGTTAAGTACTTTTTCTATTTTATACTTATTTAAAAAACAATTCTACATTTTTTTAAATTTTCTTTTAAGGGGTAATCCTAAACTGTATTTCTAAGGCAAACTGGTTTAGTTTTCTACTTATAATCCAAAATTGACATAGTTTTCGCACAATGCATTGTAAATTTGTTATATTCATTACTACAAACCAATCAACTATGCTTATTTAATGTATAACTAACTAACTAACTCTCAAGCCTTTTAAACCCGAAGGTTCATGGCTGCAGCAACATATGCCTTTTATCTGTAAATGTCTTTTCCATCCCTACCAATTTCTTTATATCCATCTAAACATTATCCCTCCATTTTTCTTTTGGTCTTCCAATTAGTCTCTTACCATTAGGTTTCCCAAAAATAATCCTGTAAACTCTTCTTTCCTCTCCCATTTGTACCACATAACCTACCCACCTAATTTTTCTTGATTTAATCATTCTAATAATATGTGGACATGGATACAAATTATGTAGTTCTAAATTATATAACATTCTGCACACATCTGTTTCCTTATCCCTTTTAGGCCCAAATATTTTCCTATGGATCTTACTTTAAAATACTCTCAATTTATGTCTTTTTCAATGTAAGTGACCAAGTTTATTTAATGTATGTAACTTCTATTTCTTGTAATAAACAAACGAATCTAATTACTATGATATGTTAAAAGCATATACTGTAGTTACTATATTTTTACTTTCTTTAATATTCTCTTTACATAAAAGGAATCAAATTAAATTGTTAAAATAAAAATGTTAAAATTAAATGTTTCAAAGATAAAGTTTTGAAAACACAATTTTTAAAAACTAAAAGATATAATAGTACATTTTTGTTAGTAGAAGTTTGTATACTAGGCTATTTTTTTGTTAAATTAAAATAGGTTAATTAATGTAAAATTAAAGTTAAAAAAATTCAAAACAGCGGAAATATTATAAAAAACATTTAAATATCAAAATAGTTAAACGATCACAAATACAGAACAAACAAACAAATAACAAACAAATAAAGAACTAAAGGAAAAAGCAAACCACCTAACTCAGATTCAAGCAGCAAGAAGAACACACAGAAACCAACAGGGCATCCAGAAAGAGAAATCAATAGTCACACGCATAGCGCACAATTAAAAACTACACAGCTGAAACCTTAGAGGCACATAAAACTGCAAAAACATTATATCTAGATTCTTCCAAGAAATAGGATAGGTAGAGTATGGAGAAACTCAACAACATAGGAATAAGCTAGACAAGCAATCCTATTTTCAGCACAAAATTCCAATTACTCAAATAAGCTACATTATACATAGTACATAAGAAGATCAAATTAGCATCATCAGCAGTAAACCATCATGCAAGTTCCACCTGCTGAAACAACTGTCTAATTTATCAGAAAGATGCCTACATTACAGATTAATTATCTTTTACATTAATAATACTACCACAATACTAAGGCTTCAAAAGTGAACACTAAGAAAAATGTTAAGACTAAAATATAGGGCATTTTGCAAAGGATTTTTTAGTCCCTTCATCTACAAATCAATAATAATTATTCTAAATACTACAAACGTTGACAAAATATAGTCAAATACAAAACACAAGAAGGAAAATAATTACAAGTAGAACAGCAGACACTCAATATCTGAAAACAATCAGGTAAAAATATTCTACAACAAACTGCCTCATAACATAAAACTGCTAAGTCTCCAAAACATATACAAATACAATCAATAAAAAACTACTTTGAAAGGGAAAACTCTCTACAGTCTCACAGAGTTGATTTAAAATAACGGCAAAACTTAGAAGCATCACAGTCAATATTGCTCAATTTGCATACAGTTCACATGCAACTCTCATGAGAAAGCTCAAAGCAGTCTCCCAGCTAAGTTCTCATCTGTACTTCGACAACAAAAACCTGCAACAAATTCTCCGAAATCCTACAATCCTACAATCCTACAATCCTCGCTTGAATACGATAAAAGGCAATCTTCATACTAAAATATTGAAAAAAGGCATATCTATGTACGTAAAAGTTTGTACACATGTGTTTGTCTGTGTGTACTCTTAGATAAAATGATAAAAATAGCAATAGAGTTATAAATCAAAGACTATAACTAATAATATTAATTTCAAAATAAGCTCATAGAAAATATATAGTAACTTCAGTATAAGGTTTACCATATCATAGTAATTAGATTCGTTTGTTAATTACAAGAAATAGAAGTTAAATAAAGTAAATAAACTTGGGCACTTGCATTGAAACAGGGACATAAATTGAGAGTATTTGAAAATAAGATCCTTAGGAAAATATTTGGGCCCAAAAGAAATGAGGAGACAGATGTGTGGAGTACATAATTTGGTACAGTGTACCTCTACCAATATTATCCACCTTTTTGACAAACATGCACCTCTCCACACTAAACCGGTTAAGCATAAAAGTGTTCCGTGGATATCTGAAAATACGAAATTACTCATGAAAGTCCGCGACAGAGCTTTATTAAAATATAAACGAGAAAAAGACAAACAACAACTGGGAACACTACAAGGAACTAAGAAACTTTACAACTACGGTGCAACGACAAGAGAACAAAGCATTCTTTAACCATCACCTACGATCTAATAAAAACAACAAAGACCTGTGGCGCAAACTCAAGGCGTGGGGAGTATATAGTAAAACTACTAATAATGAAATACCCTCTGATATACGAGACGTAGATAAAATACACGAACATTTTTCAAACATCTGTCGTGAGGCCGACTGCTCGAAATCAGCCTTAAATAAAACCAGTATTTTTTTTAACTCCAAAATATTTAATGAAGGTGCACAACAATTTCATCTTAAAGAAATCAGTGAATATGACACAATTAAAGCAGTAAATAATATACGATCCAATGCCTCTGGCAATGATGGAATAACAATAAAAATGCTCAAACTATCACTTCCGTTTATCTTAAGTCACCTGACACATATAATAAATTTCTCCTTTCGGACTGGACAATATCCAATCAGCTGGAAAACAGCGCGCGTGATCCCTCTACCTAAGGAAAAAGTAACATCGTCCTTCAACGATCTTCGTCCTATAAGTCTACTACCCACCCTTTCCAAGATCACCGAAAAAATTGTTTACAATGAAGTTAGAAATCATCTGAACAGCCTCAATCTCCTTCCGAAATGCCAATCGGGCTTCCGCCCTGCTCACAGCACGGCGACGGCGTTGCTAAAAGTCACGGATGATATATTTCGCTCAATGGACAAATGTATGAAAGTTGCTCTTGTTTCACTGGATCTGACACAGACTTTTGACAAGGTTCATCACGACCTACTCTTAAGCAAGTTGAAATATTATAATTTTTCACACCCCGCACTCAAATGGTTCAGATCGTACTTGACAAACAGGCAACAGAACGTGTTCCTAAAAACTGCCACGCCCTCTCTCTCGAACACGCTTCCGCTAGAAACTGGCGTTCCGCAAGGATCAATTCTAGCTCCTCTCCTATATACAATCTTCACAGCAGATTTAGAAACCAACATAGAGCATAGTACCGTACACTTTTATGCAGATGACACCCAAATTCAAATCCCATTTCTACCAAAATCACCAGATTATGCAATAGCATTACTTAACAAAGATTTGGCAGCCATCAATACCTGGTGTAATGCAAATGGTCTGAAAATAAATCCACAAAAGTCTGTTTTCACCGCCATGGGTTCCAAGAATAGCCTCGCAATGATAAACCCGAATAATCCACGCGTCAAAATAGAGACATCCGAAATTCCACATTCAAAAAGTATAAAGAATTTATGAGTTATGTTAGACGAACACTTGAACTGGGACTTTCATGTTCAAGAGCAAACTAAGAAAGCCTACGCAGCACTAAGATCCCTCTATAAATTTAATGAATACTTAAATACAAATATTAAAATGAAACTTGTGCAAACACTGATTCTCCCTCTTCTAGACTACTGTGATATAGTATACGGTGCAAACTTGTCTGTTCGAAATAAAGTAAAAATTCAAAAAGTTCAAAATTCGTGTTTATACTTCGTTTATAACATTAAAAAATTCGATCATATTCTTCCAACCCTGAACGAGAACAAAATGCTAAACATGAACAGACGTCGCAGACTTCATTTCTGTTGGTTTATACAGAATCTTTTGCATAAAAAAATCCCCGAAAATTTATTCGAGAAACTAAAAACCAGAAGGGAAATACACAACTACAAAACAAGAGGAACAGCGAAACTTGAACTCTTCAAACACTCACTGGAAATTTTCAAATCGTCTTTTACACTTTCAGTGGCAAAAACATGGAATGAACTTCCGCCCTACATTACCTCCCTCCCCAGTCCTAACAAATTTAAGAATAAGCTAAAGAATTTTCTGTTAGATGAGCCATATCTCTGTTCAAGCTCCCACGAGTAACACTACACAATACAGTTTAGATTACATATGAGCCTCGCCAATCCAATCCAGTCCTTGACAAATCTACAACTATATTGTAATATTTGCGTATGCGTTGTTCTATCGTACCTTACAAAACTACCATAATCATGTACATCAATCTCAACATCCGTGCGTGAATGTCCTGCTCAGAAATGTTTAGTATGTGTGTTTTAATGTGTGTGTGTGTGTGTGAATGTGTTTTTTCCTCTCTTTCTTTTTTACGTGTTGTCTTGATATTTTTTTTAAATCTCATCTTTGTTCTTTCCTTGTAACCATTTTATTTTTATTTTATTGTGTTTTCGTATCTTTTTTATGATTTTGTTTATGTACACTAGGTAAATGTCAAACGGGGTTAGGTGGGAGAACAGCCACAGGCTGAACCTCGCCCTTAAATAAAGAAAATTTGAATTTGAATTTGAATTTGAATTCATGTCCACATATTATTAGAATGATTACATCAAGAAGACTTAGATTGATAGGTCATGTGGTACAAATCGGAGAGGATAGAGGAGTTTACATGAATCTTGTTGGGAAACCTGATGGTAAGAGACTAATAGGAAGACCAAAACAAAGATGGAGGTATAATGGTTAAATGGATCTAAAGAAATTGGTAGGGATGGAAAAGAGTATATAGATCTTGCTGAGGACATTTACAGATAAAAGGCATATGTTCCTGCAGCTATGAACCTTTGGGTTTAAAAGCTAGAGAGTTAGTTAGTTAGTTATACATTAAATAAGAATAGTTGATTGGTTTGTAGGTAGTGAATATAACAAATTTACAATGCATTGTGCGGAAAACTATGTCAACTTTGCATTATTAGTAGAAAAATAAACCAGTTTGCCTTAGAAATACATTTTAGGAATACCCCTCAAAAGAAAATTTTAAAAAGTGGAATTGGTTTCTTAAAAAAATATAAAATAGAAAAAATACTAAACAAGTGATTCCTTTTTGTTATTTAAAGAATGCCAAACAGTGTAGATCAGTTGTTATATTACACATCTAAATCATCATTTAAAAAGTATAGATTTAAATAACATGAGAAACGTAAAATTGGAAGCCAGTATCATTATTTTTTAAAGAATACTATTTTTACATAACTTTGTTAATTAAATCCTAGTACATTTGTGGTAAATTTTAGATAATATACACCTACTTATTTGGTATTTGTACTATAGTCAAATAAAATGTTACACACTCTTGGCTAGTAGATTGTTCATTTACAGTAAATCTAAGAGTTTTTACATTATTTGTCCGCAACTGGATATAGTGTAACATGTTAAGCTTGCCAAACACAATCTTTACATCAATTTTGAAAACTAGCTGCACTCTAGCGCTTAGACGTATACATAGTATAGGCCTATATAGTGGTAAAATACATCCAGTCTGTAAAATTTTGGAAATGTTGTCTCCTTCTCTGTCGATCCAGACTAAAAGTGTTCTCAAGTGTTTGAATATATTTCTTAACTAACTTTTCAAAAAATAATACGTTGTGCCCGGATAGCTTAGTTTGTATAGCATTAAGCTTTTAACCTATATGTCCAGGGTTCAAGTTCGTGTCTGGGCGGTTACCATTTCTTAATTTGTCATCAGATCTTGTGAAAACTAGTGATGAAGGAATTGGGAGCATAAAAGTCGAAACATTAATTTGCCTCAAACATCGCTCTGAAGCTCGCAAGTTGAACGCTCATTCACCCCACATTCCACCGGATGCAGAGCCGAGCAACAAGAATTTTCCACTCGGCTCTGCACAGTCAGCAAGGCAACGGCCCTCGCCAGCGGTGAGTGCATCTCAACTGTAAATTTCCATCTGCATCCAGGGATACCCCAGGTGCACAGTGGAGGTACAAAGTCCACCAACCTATGACTCAAATCCAATGTATAAAACCGCTGGAGACAGTAAATCGATCTCTCACTTCGCTCCAATATCACCACCAAACTGATCGACGAGAAGAGGACGACGGCCTGCTGAGAGATCGCGACACTACGAGGCGGCAACAAGCGAGAAGTCCATAAGCAGTCCGGATTAAGCCAACCGAAGAATCTGCAAGAATAAAACAAGTCGCCGAATTGCCTGCCGTCTCTTATCGTCATCTTCGATCTCTCCAGCGGACACCTGTCACCGTCGCCGACGCCAGAAGCCGAGGGCCAGACCTACACCAAGGGGTGAGTAGCGTTCAACAACACAGGCTCCCAACAATCCTTCATCAGCCTCCTTAAGGGTAGAGGTGGTTAGCCAAGTCAAACTTAAGACCTATTGTATTTATCTGAGCTACGTCCCGGCGTGACTCGATCCCGTACCTTACCCGACGTCACGCTACATGGTGGAGATAGCCGGCTCCACTCCGTGGAATTGCAGAAAATTTTAATTTTTTTTTTTACGTCACTCAAAACCCCATAATTTAAAATCCCCGCCGCACAGAGCAGCAACCCTAGAAATTCTTCTTTTTCGATAATACACTTCGTATTATAAACTCCCCACTCGTAAAATTTCTCTTCCGCTCACTATCCTTCATTTCTTGTGAATAAGTGCATAAAAATTCCCCCTCCCTAAATTCGCATGAACGAATCCCAAATTATTCTTCACGAAGAGCTAGACCGTTCTCTTGACCAGATTCTCTCCTTAGCCTCCGCTATTAATTCCCCCGCTCCTTCCCCCAGAATAACCAGATCCAAGGCTCAACATCCCGATTATCCCCAGTTTTTAGGTGGTCTAGAAACACCCAAACGAAAAAAGAAACACCCAGAACCCCAAACCAGTACACCTAAAACTAACACCCCTACCACCATCAATCCATCCCCGTCAATAATGTCCGTAAATATACCCCATGGTTTATACCCCGCCCCCTTCACAGGAAAAAACCCTCAAGAAGTTGAGCAGTTTTTTGAAAAGTTCGATAGCATTGCGGGCGCTTTGGCGTGGGAGGAAAATAAAAAACGCGAAATGTTGCCATTGTTCCTCGCAGACATAGCGCTCACATTTTTGAACGATCTCAAGAAGCAGCCGAACTTCAACACCCTCACCTTTCCGCAAATCTAAAAAGAATTAATTTCATTATTTAAAGGCAGTCACTTAGTCAGCATGCCCATCCAAATTTTATTAGAGACAAAGCAGGAAATTAACCAGCCCATTCATGATTATGTTATTCGTAAGAAAAATCTCGTCCTTCAATTCTTCCCGCAAGCGACGAACCCTCAAATCCTTTCCTATGTTGTGTCGGGACTTCGATCTAAACACATCGCTGCGATAGGAGACAAAGAGTTCACCGACACAAGTTCTCTTATTGCACATCTGCAGAATCAAGAAAGGCAAGACATGCTGATTCAAGCTAGACGCAATGAGGAACAAAGTGAAGCGATGAAACTGATAGATGCCGCTAAGTACATGCACTCCATTTACGCAACAGCCTCCCCTCAGTTTCCCAGCTGTACGCAAACACAGGTCAGCAACACGCATCCTTTCCCCACACCTCAGCCTGCTTCGTCATTTGTGACGTATTCCCCCCCTACCCCCCTCCCGCAGATCTTTCAAGCTCCATACAACTTTCTTCCGCAGCAATCTTATCAAGCTACAGCAGCTCTCCCGACCAACTCATGGCAAGTCCAAACCACGCCCACAGCCCCTCCTTCCCTCCCCTCCAGTCAAGCTCCACACACGCAGTCCGCTAGTTCTACCAGCGCGGCCGTTTCCCAGTCTTGCAACGCAATTTTGCCATCTGGCGGTTCCACAGCGAACCAACTAGATTCAGTCACGAACCAATTGCAAACCTTAACATTAGAAAATAAAGTTGAAGCGTTGTGTCACACTGTCCAGAACCTGGCAGATCAAATACAATCAAATAACAGTAATCAATTTCAGACCCGGCCTACTTTTTACGGCCAGGGGAATGGCAATCGCAGAGGTTCTACTCGCGGCATGAGACGTAATTTTAGATCTCGAGGTGGAAATAACAATTCAGCCGGGGGGCGACAAAATTCACAGTTTTCGCAATGCCAGATCTGTTTCCGTTCAAATCACTCTACCAGGGACAGTTTTTATAACCCAAACAATGAAAACAAGGACGATTTAAACTGAAAAACCGTGTGAATCGATGGGACGGATCCACACGCAAGACAAAATTTGACACAGTTCCTATCCTTGAAAAAAACAACCTATTCTTCATTCAAGCTCATGTAAATAATAACCCACTAGAAATTATGATTGACAACGCAAGCCAGATTAGTATTTGTCCTCAGCATTTAATTCCACCCAATGCAAAGAAAATTCAAATGCACAGCATTATTAAAGGCGTCACTGGTAACAGACTTCCTATCTCAGAAATTGTAATACTCCCCCTTCACATAGGAAGATATAGGTACTCCCACCCTTTTAGAGTTGTGCAATCCAAAGAATTACCTCCTCTCCTTGGCAATGACTTCTTGAAGACACAAAATTGTGACATTTCACTTAGCACTAACCTGTTAACTCTTAGACGCTTAGGCCATATTCCAAACTATAACCTTCCCACAAAATCACACACCTACACCATCCCTGATGTATTTTTTTCTAAACTACACCATACTAGCAACCAACACAGTTTAGTAACAATCCCAGAAAATGTAACCCTACAACCTAGAACCCGAACATATGTTTCAGTTTCCATCACTCCCCCGCTCCCCCACAATATCCTACTCACACCCTCTCAGGAAACACTCCTTACATACAATATCCTCATACCCCATGCTCTCCTTAACACTTCTTCCAATCTGTTACTAATTCATAACCCCTCAGAGAAAGCAGTCACACTCAAATCCAACACCCCACTTGGCCAAGCAACCCCATGTGACATTCTAGTAGACATGACAGACGCATCCAACACTGATACGACTACCACTACATACGCATGCACAGAAGACAATACAGAAAACACAAGACTGAAGGAAAGTCAGAAAAAATTTGACCCATCTTGCATTAGTATTAACCCTGACTTATCAGAGGCAGACAAACAAAAAATCATAAAGTTAGTATTTGATTATGCTGATGTTTTAGCTTGGAAAGGCGATAAACTCACCACAACCCCAATTTATGAGTACGACATTGACATTGGCGACAATCAACCTCCCTATATGAGACAATACCCCATCCCTTTGAATCTTAGAGAGCAAATGAAAATTGAGCTTAACAAGCTCTTACAAGATGGAATCATTCGCAGGTCAGAAGGTAGTCCATTCCGACACCCAGTTCTCTTAGTGCGCAAGCGAGACAATTCGTTCCGCGTGGTGTCTGACCTTCGGGCGCTGAATAAAATTATTCAGCCCTCTTCTCTCCCAACACCTAACATTGATAACATTTTAGCAGACATGGCAGGCAAGAAATATTACACAACCCTTGACCTTAAATCGGCATTTTTTCAGGTAAAATTAACAGAAAGGTCAAAGAAGATGACCTCATTTGCAATTAGTAATTGTGGAAATTACGAGTATGAAGTACTGCCAATGGGATTGAAGACAAGTAGTCAGGTCATGAACAATGTAATGTCTATGGCTCTATCTGGCATAGATAGTTCCGAGATATCTGCATATACGGATGACATATGCTACACAAACTCAGTTGACGCAATGCTACAAGTTTTACATAAAGTCTTTGCTAAATTACGTGCAGCCAATTTGAAACTAGGGCCAAATAAATGTAAATTTTGCTTTGAAGAAATTCCAGTCTTAGGCCATCTTGTGTCGCAAAAGGGATTTAAAATTTCTGATCACATCCTGCGTGCAATCAAAGAATTCCCTCCACCTAAATCTAAGAAAAATTTGAAATCTTTCCTAGGCATATGCAATTTCATCAGACGCTATGTACAAGGGTTTGCGGAACCCGCAGAATGTTTGTTCAAATTACTCAAAAAGAAAGTAAACTTTCATTGGCATGAAGAGCATCAGAAAAGCTTTGAGGCATTAAAAGACAAAATTATTTCCGCACCCATTCTTAGACCTTATGACCCAAAGCAAACTTCATGCGTATACATCGACGCGTCCTACCAGGGTATGGGCGGTTGTCTTATGCAGAAGGATGATGATGGAGTACTACATCCGATAGCCTTCTGCAGCAGACACCTTACAGACACTGAGAAAAAAGCAGATGTCTTTTCTCTTGAAATTGCAGCTGCCTTTTATGTCCTAAAATCATTCAAATTCTTCTTAATCAACACACCTTTTATAGTTTTCACAGATAACCATGCATTGTCTTACCTTAGAACAACAAAACAGTTGTCCGGGGTCCTTGCTCGAAGATCACTCTTCTTCCAAGAGTTCGACTTCCAAATCCACCATATCCCATCATCACAGAATGGTATTGCTGATGCATTATCGAGGAATCCTGTAGACCCAGCCCCTTCCTTGCCCAACGACACAGCACAAGACACTTCCCTTGACACAGACGAGGAGGACATACTAAATCAAGTCTTCGTGTTACAATCTGATGACTTTGACATAGGTACGGCACAAAGAGAGGACCCATACTTACAAGCATTAATCAAAATTCATGAAAACCACCCAGATGCTGATCACAAATTAGAGAAAACAGCCTACTCATTTGTTCTTGACAAAGGAATCCTTTATAGGAACACTAAATTTTCACCAGGCTATAGAAGACAGTTATGTATTCCCCAAAAACTAAGAAAAGAAGTGTTTCAATTAATTCACTGTAACAAAATGATGGCCGCACATCAAGGTGCTGCTAAAACATACTCCCATCTCTCTTTACGCTACTATTGGCCTAATCTAAAGAAATATGTGTACGCTGCAGTACGCAAATGCACTGAATGTCAAGTAGCAAAAAGAGCTCACGGAGCCGTACAACATACACTGCAAACAAGCCCACCCGCTAGTCATCCCTTTAGCCAAATACATATTGACGTGTGTGGACCTCTGACTTCAACCTCTGACACAGGACACAAATATTTTCTATCCGTTGTTGACAATTGTACCAGATTTGCCATAACTACAACCCTCCCCAACCATGATGCCAACTCAATAGCTAACGCCCTTGTCTCGCATGTTTTTCTCATTTTTGGTCTTCCAGAGACGATTATGCTTGACAGGAGCTCCCCGAACTGTAGCAAATTAATACAGGAATTATCCAAAATTACTGGTGTCACATTAAAATTTGTTGATACTGCTGCCCACTTCAGAAATGGTGTCGTCGAATCATCTTTTCACTACTTGAAATCCATCATGAAAACTTATGTGGTACAAAAACAAGGTAAATGGCATGAACTTTTGGCTAGCGCGACCCATGCCCACAATGTAAGTACACATCTTGGCATGAACAACTCCCCCTATTTTTTGCTATTTGGACAACACCCTAGGTTAATTGCAGATGCTGTTCTCCCTACTAATCCCAACACCACTATCCACTCTAATGAACACAGAATAGAACAACTCCAAGCCGCTCGAGAACTAGCACACAAACATTTAGCAAAGCGATTTGAGCAGCAAAAACAATGTGCCGACAAAAAGACACAACAAACAACCTACTCCCCTGGACAATTAGTGTATATTTTGGACACTACCCCTCATCCCCACGTACCCAAGGCATTTTCCTCTTCCTACAAATTTCAAGGGAAAATAATTTCACAAAACGACGCCAATTCCTATTTGGTGGAATACACCGATGGTCGTGGCAAACTGAAAACTGATGCTATCACGATTCACCGTTTGAAAACAAGGCACCTTGACTCGGACGAGTCTGTCACTTAAATATTCAATTTTTCACCGTTGCACAGTCCATTCACACTTTATAAATATTCTTTTCGCACCCACATGTCAATATAATACTTGTATTTTCGCATTTTTTTTCTTCGCAACGCGATTTTTTCACCAAGCCGCACACAACAACGAGCACATGTAAAAACGGAAGTTCCGACATTTTGATTCACATAGTACCCTCTTCTTCCTGTTCCCTCCTCCTCAAATACTGTACACATAAAAGAGTCGGGAATTAACTTTAAAAGCAAGTTCGAAGACTAAAATAAACTTTTAATATTCCACAAAATAATAATAAAGAAGTAGAAAGTAAAAACGGCCAATCAGGAACGTAGTCTCTCAACTGACTACTGGTTGAGTACGTGAATTTTCACTTGCTTGAGACAACGCGATTTTTTTTTTCTGTCTGCAGCAAGCAGATGGTAAAAAAAAAACTCGCACAAGTATCTGCGCATGCGCGACCTTCCCGTAGACGAATCTCGCACAGCTGACGATGTAGCAATCGCCTCGGCTCCAGCAAATACATCGCGGAGCGCAAAACGTAAACAAATGGTAATAAAATACAAACAAATAAAAATTCAGAAGTTTATATTATAAACTATTCAGTCTCGAGAATCTCTTGCATTACAGCTTGTTATTCCTTCTCTTTTCAAATTTATCATTAGTGCTCTTTTACCTTTTTATTTGAGAAGCTAACTCGGAAAACATTTTTTTCATCACAAATCTCATGCTTAATACATATTTTTTTTTATGCAAACTCAGTTTTAAATTTGTATGTTTGTCCCTTTCAGGGTTCACTACCGACAATGGCAGTAATGTTACTACTTTCCCTTTTTTCCCTCATTTTTTCGGTCACCACGGCGACTGACCATGTGAAAATCATCTCGGGAATTTATCTGAAAGAACTACCAGGAACCATCCCTTATCATTATACCTTCCCCATCTACTATAATGTGAAATTAGAAATGCCTAAACCCCAGCACTTCCCATCAACACTACATAATGCCATGTGCAACAAAGGCGACGAAGATTCCAACCAATGTAAACTTGCGGTCCAACTCCAAAATTTTCATTCACACCTTTTTTCACACCTTTCCCTCTTCACAAGACCCACTCCCAACACTTCCGTAGTTAGACAGAAACGTGCACTCCTTGGCTTTATAAGTAGCATTGCTAACTATTGCTGTGATTTTGCCACTACTAAGCAACTAGAACCCTTATTCCAAAATGCTCATGAAGTAAAACAAACGATATCTAACATTAAACTACAACTGCAAGCTAATCATATTTTCTATCAAAATTTAACTGGTGAAATTCACTCTTTCCAACATCAGATTGAGGATGTTTTTACTGAATATGCTAACCACTCTGATAGTTTGGCTAGAAATCAGGCAGCATTAATTAATAAACTCAAAAATTTAACAATCAAAGATGCGCATCAAGCACAGGCATATCTCGTCGAATTTATGACCCTAACCTTACAGCTTAGCCAAATTTTCACCCTTTTTGAATATGAGAATACCATTAACAATTGTAAACATCATTTTCTCTCTGAACATGTAGTATCTAAAACAACACTGCACCGAGACTTGAAAAAGATTCAAAAAAATATTCTTCCTACTGGATTTGATATAGCGATTCCTCTCACCCTTATTGACATGTATTATCAGATACCACTGTCCCAATGCAGAATTTCTGCTGATGCTGTCAATATTGAGTTGAAGGTGCCTATCACTTCCACTCAGAAGAAATATAAACTTTATTTAGCAATCCCTGTCCCCTTTTCATATCAAAATTTAACATGCGTAGTGTCGCATAATCCATCGTATATCGCCATTGATGATTCTCATAATGTTGTCACTATTAGCGGTACAGACCTTGAAAATTGTCAGGTCCATACACAGAAATTGTGCCTTCTGCCTTCTCACACAGGAAGACACGATGGGCTCAATTTCTGTTTTTCCAAATTGATTCAAGCAACAACCGTGGCTGATACGATGAATGGGTGTACCTACACATGTCACGAATCCCACCTCACTGATGTGGTCAAATTAGATTTAAATGTTTATGCAATAATTAATCCTCCTCCTACCATCACCTTTTTTTACGCTAATGGCTCCACTTTACATTATAATCTTACCACTTTTCACGAACCCGGTGCAGTATTGTTACACGTGGCTTGCCGTACAGATGTACTTATCACCCCCGATATCAAAATTCATGCTATCTTTCCTTGTGGTTTCGATCATTCAACCATCCACCGAACAATTCATATCCTTCCTGCTGCCTGGACCAACAATCCCAATTTTCTACTCGACACCCATTATAAGATTTCCCCCCTTGTGAATGCAACGGCTCTTTATCATAAACAATGGACATTTCATATCCCTCACCTTAACCTCTCCCAATATAAAGTTCTTGACATCCCTCCTATAACTCCACTTTACAGGCATGCGGATTTTCCTATCATTATAATTTTTGTCTGGCTCACATGTCTCACTCTAGGTGTCATATACCAATTTAAACTTCTCCACATTCCCCTTTTCTTATGTTTTACTTCTAAGGCTCGTGCACTTACCCCTCATGACCTTGTAAAATCTCCTTCTCATACAACCACCTATCTCTTCTTAATTTTCATAGCTCTGCTGCTTCTCTGTATTTGCATTACCTACATGTACTTACGTCTAAAACGTCACACTTCTTGCTGTTCATGCTGTCACCGGCGAACCCCATCTCCTCCTAAGACATGTTCCGTCCCTATTATTAGTTCTCCTACTTCTGTAGCTGCTATATCTCAACGTCCCGCACATTCCCCACCTCCCCCTCCCACTCTTCGTCAACTTACAACTCCCACTCGCTTAGCTCCTCCTCTTCCCACACGTATCACCTTCGATGATGGCTACTGTCTACCCACCCCTGTCATTTCACTTATGTCACCTTCGACTCCAACCTTTACTCTTCCGCACTTAGGCGAACACCTTTTATTATAACTTCCCCTTCCCTACGCTTGTCGGCTCCCCCTTGCACAACGTCACCATCTGGCCATACTACTCTCACGGCGTTCTCAAGCTTCTCTTCGGCAGTTCCGCATAGAGCCAGTCACCCAGCAGTCGGTCAGCGAGGAATCATCATGGAGCAGCAGTCATCCTGGAGCAGCTGTACAAGCAGCCAGCCAGCAGCCATCTATTGCAGACATCATGCAGCCAGCCAGCCAGCAGATATCTTATTTCAGCTCATCATGCAGCCCGCCAGTCGGCCAGTGGACATCATGCAGACACCATGCAGCCAGCCAACCAGCTGACATCTTATTGCAGACATCATGCAGTCCTCATGCGGCTCATCATGCAGACATCATGCAGCCAGCCAGCCAGCAGGCATCCTATTGCAGCCAGCCAGACACCATGCAGACATCATGCAGCCAGCCAGCCAGGAGCCTTCCCATTGCAGCAGACATCATACAGCCAGGCACCCTGCTCATATTCTATTGCAGACATCATACAGCCAGCCAGCCAGCACATATTCTATTGCAGACATCCTGATGCAGACATCATGTAGCCAGCCAGCCAGGAGACCTCCTATTGCAGCAGACATCATGATGCAGACATCATGCAGCCAGCCAGCCAGGAGCCTTCCTATTGCAGCAGACATCATGCAGCCGGCCAGCCAGCAGATATCTTATTGCAGCACACGATGCAGACATCATGCAGCCAGCCAGACACCATGCCGCCATCCTGCAGCAAGCACATAAACATGTAGCCAGCAGACCACAGGCAGCCTGCAGCTCAGCATACCACCAGTAGTCAGCATTCCAGCTGAACATGCAGCCAGACCCGTGCAGTACAGCTATGCCGACAGCTCCAACTTTTTTATTTTTTTTTTATTTTTCCACATCATTATATACAGGGTTTTTATTTTTCTTTACTCAATGTACTTTCAATTATTATTTCAAAATATACTCTCCATAACCATCTCTACTCTGCTTCGTAACCACTCACAGTGGATACATCTTGGCCAGGGGAATGATGAAGGAATTGGGAGCATAAAAGTCGAAACATTAATTTGCCTCAAACATCGCTCTGAAGCTCGCAAGTTGAACGCTCATTCACCCCACATTCCACCGGATGCAGAGCCGAGCAACAAGAATTTTCCACTCGGCTCTGCACAGTCAGCAAGGCAACTGCCCTCGCCAGCGGTGAGTGCACCTCCACTGTAAATTTCCATCTGCATCCAGGGATACCCCAGGTGCACAGTGGAGGTACAAAGTCCACCAACCTATGACTCAAATCCAATGTATAAAACCGCTGGAGACAGTAAATCGATCTCTCACTTCTCTCCAATATCACCACCAAACTGATCGACGAGAAGAGGACGACGGCCTGCTGAGAGATCGCGACACTACGAGGCGGCAACAAGCGAGAAGTCCATAAGCAGTCCGGATTAAGCCAACCGAAGAATCTGCAAGAATAAAACAAGTCGCCGAATTGCCTGCCGTCTCTTATCGTCATCTTCGATCTCTCCAGCGGACACCTGTCACCGTCGCCGACGCCAGAAGCCGAGGGCCTGACCAACAGCAAGGGGTGAGTAGCGTTCAACAACACAGGCTCCCAACAATCCTTCATCAGCCTCCTTAAGGGTAGAGGTGGTTAGCCAAGTCAAACTTAAGACCTATTGTATTTATCTGAGCTACGTCCCGGCGTGACTCGATCCCGTACCTTACCCGACGTCACGCTACACTAGATATAAATATATTTACAGTCCAAAAGATTATCATTTTTCATCATATGTTATAAGTTATAAGCTACATAGGTTACTTTTGGGAGTGAACTAAATTGGTTCCTCATATAAAAACCAGTGACCAAAGCGCCTATGACCTTACTTGGGTTCATCCGCCAAGCCATCTGCTTCGAGTCTCCGATGCCTTGGAGGAGCCCGTTCAGGTTCTACCTCCCACAAGCAAGTTCCTTCGCCGATCTAGCGAATGTAAGAATTATGGAGAACGACGGTCTATATATGTCCTAAGCCCATACCTAGTTATTTTCATGCAACCACCTATAGTACATATCTATGTTTAGTGAATTTTGCAGTCTTTCTATTTGGTCTGTTAAACTTAGTAATCAATAAAATACATTTACATAGAAAATCTGCTTTTTCGTAATTTCTCATAAATTGACAATCATTGTTCTTGACACATTTAGCACCTGATAAATTATAAATCGAAATGTAGTTAGTTTTGACCTGTGTGCATTTGGTACATGCAGTTATAATTTTGAAATTGTTGTGTGTGTAAATGATTGCCTTCTTATAAAACAAAAAAAATTAACCGAATTTCCTCGTAGCATTAGCTGTAAATTCTTCCTGCAGACTAATAAGGCTTTGCCTGTGGTCCTACATCACCTACAATCCTCGGCAATGTTCGTGATGTCCTATAAATTGTCAATTTAGTACATGCTAAGTTACAGCCTAAAGTTTAAGCTTCAATCAGTGGATTTTAGTACTCATAGACATTTAGTGATTGTAGTAAAAATAAGGCTTGTATAACCCCTGGTGTTAAGTCAATCACTCAAGAAATCCGGTAATACTTGAAAATACCTTGAAAAAGGCTTTAAGACTAATTAACAACATAGAATACATTTATTTTTCACAAATCTTTATTATTTGCCCTAAAATACATTACACATTATTATTTTTCTTTTTGTACCAACATATAAATATTTGAACATTTCTGAATGCGCAAACTTGTTCAGCTGGAGGAGAAGTATCAGAATGATACATGCACAATTCTCCTTGTAACATATACAAATTATTAAGGGATGGACAGTTTGCAGTTTTGTAAATCAACAATTGTATCAATACTAAACATGTCTTTCATAATTTGGGATTTTCTTTTTCAGTAAAATGTACCACTTTGACAGTTCAATTTCCTAATCCCCCTCCGGATACAGAACATTTCACATCTACAATGAATATCATACATTAATGCATGGAGATTGTTTTTAATCCAGCAAGATCCTTTGTTCACTTTGAAATATTCGGGAACACTCACAATCCCATAATACACAGTTTACAAATTTGTAGAACTCACACAAATCTTACATAATTTAAATTTTATGTTATAAAAAAATCCTTGTACATCGATAATGTATTTCAACATTTTCGCTGTTATTGGTCAGAGTCCCTTTATTCAACTCTCACAAAAATCCTGTGCTACCGTAAGAAAGCTCCGGTTCACGTATAGGCGTTATAAGAGTTTTTGCTAGTTCGACATCATTTGAAATTTCACACAACACACTGTTAAAGTATCTGTATCTTGTTGATTATTACTGTGCCTTCAAAGCATCAGCAACATCTTAATAGTTAGCAAGATAATGATACAAAATATGCATTGTATTGTCCTGATCCTTCTAAAAACACTGGATTATCTCGAACATCAACTCAACACAATTCTGGCATTCGTTCAAACAGCTTTCCCCTTGGCAAATAGGAAAACATTGGGAAATAAGAAATTCATCTTTACGGCATACGCACTCGCACTCATAAGAATTGTTGCTTTGATTTAGATAACAAACCCTGCATATATTATACTTGCTAGGTGTATACCTTTTGAAAGTCTCCAAAACACAATCCTGATGGATATAATCTGAAATCATGTTACTCTAGCCCTTGTCAGTTACTTCGTTGACGCCATTTTCAGTAACAGATCATTCTACTCACAGATACACAATTATAACACCATTAAGCCTTGTTTCCATTACTATGAAAAAATATAAATATGCTGACCAAGGCAGTAATTTATTTTATTAAAAACATAAACTAAACGTAACGTTTCAACATTCTAGCAAGGTCTTCATCAGACTCTGTATCAAGTACAAAAGTAACAAGATACCAAAAACAGGGCATTATATATACACAAAACATTACTCCCTCCAGACTATTAGAAAATTGTTTTGGAACTTTCTAGCAGGTGGCTTTCACTATTGAACTGTACTTTCACCTAAAAGGCGAAAAATATATTCTTTCATATAGAATGTGGATTGGGCTTTATATCTCACGCTCTTTTTCCTTCATTTTTCTTCCTTCTCCTCTCCTCTTTCTCTCTTGTCCTTTCCACTCTTTCTAACACTTTCTTCCATTCTTTGTTTAACTTCAGTCCCCCATTCCAGTTCATTGTGTCTTCTTCACCTTTCTTCTCTATTTCCTTGGCTTCCTTCCATTTTCTCACTAGCATTCTCTTCTCTCTACCTATCTGCTTAGCCTCATCCCACTCTATGTCATGTCCTGTTTCTCACGTGTGTTTAAATATCGCATTTCTCTCTCTCTTAAGTCGTACATCATCCCAATGTTGTTTCAACCTATCTTTCAGTCTCTTTTTCGTTTCTCCTATGTACACACTCTGACATTCTTTACATTTTACTTCGTAGATAATCTCTTCCTCTGCCTTCTTCTCTGTTTTCCTTTTTCTTGTTTGCATTCTTCGCTATTCCTAAGATGCTTCTCCCTCTCTTCCTGTAAGTTTTAATGCCCGCTTTCCTAAGCACTTTGCATATCTCTTCTGTGGTCTCCCCCATACTCCATATTCCAAACCACCTCTCCTTTTCTTTCTCTTCATCTTTTTCTTTCTCTTCCAATTCTCCTCTTTCTCTTTTCTTCCTTCTTCTGTTTATGTCCAGTCTATCCTGCTTCTCATAGCCATTTTTTTCCAGCTGTTTCCATAGGCTATTTATTTTGCCTTCTTTTTCACATTCCTTCGTGCATATTCATAAAGAATATGGAGGACAGAATAACAAAAATAACTGTTCTTGTTGAAACTAAGTGACAGTGCTGTGAAGTAAGTCGCTCAGTGGTTTTTAGTGTTCAGTCATGAAGCCCGAGGTAGCCACTCTCATCTTAGAAAGATAGTTGAGTCGATATTTCACTAGAAATAATGTGTTTTTAATTGTTGTGGGGAAAACAAGCTTCCAGTTTGTATGAATCAGCTATTTCGTCCACTCCTGTTGGGCCACCCAGCAAAAGTTGAAACAAAAACTTTCTTGAAGAGTAAAAAAACATACTGTTTCTTGTCACATTGCTACCAAGCTTTAAACACACTTATGTACATGACGAATATGCATGAGTTGATTTATTTATTTCCTCTTCTCTCTTTCTGAAGGCATACGCGTTTCTAATTCAAGAACTGGAATATTTGTGCCTTTCCTTTTTTTATTTTAATCGAATTTAATGATGGGTAGAGAGACAGAGAGTTCCATGACAAATAGTTACTGAAGTTTTAAGATGCCCCTTGCAAATTCCAGCAGAGTTTTGTATGTCTTCTCTTAAGTTAGTGTCTCGCACTTGAGTTTTCGGTTTCCAATGTGGATAGGTTAGAAACGAGTGTAGTAAATAAAATAGAGAAATAATAATCCCTTGGGCCTAAATTTTAATATATATGTTGATAAGCATATTGTTATTATTATCCTGCTGAAAATGATGTTATGATAGCCTATGGGTTGTCCGTCGCCATTTCAGAGTGGCAAAGGTTTCAAGTCTATTAATAAAATTAAATGTTGAATTTTATTTTATTTTTCAATGTTCAGTTAGGTTAGAGAGAACTGTTCTGCATATTCGACGAATTCATTTGATTACAATGCAACAATGTTTCATTATTACTTCATACATTTCAACGTTTTCATAGTCGTCTAAACGTTTGACAATACCTTTTTTGGTTACGAAGATAGGAAGAGAAGAGAGAGAATGGTTGAATAATTTCGAGAAGTACTTCTTAATAGGGGACAGTGTTTTTTTGGTGTAGCCACTACGTTATCAATGGAAACAAGGCAAGAACAACATTACCACTATGCTATCAGGGTGAAGGGCATCATTTTCTCCATTATCACTTGTGTCAACACACAAAACGTCATGTCTGTCTGCTTCCATACCTAGATCGAGAGATTCGAACCATACCTTACTTAATTCTTTACACTCATCAAAATATGTGCTTAAGAAAATGCCTCAATCTCACAAGCTGTGGCATCCTTGGGTATCTTGCCATCCTCTGAAAGTGAGCCAAGCAACCACATGTATAAATTAGTCTCCCACACGTCAAGCTCTTTCATGTCCAACTTGAGAAGGATAAATAGATTCGCTTCCTCCACCATCAGAGGGATGGGCAGTGGAAGCTCGTAAAAAAAGTCAGTATACCATGAGGGGTTGAATGGACATAAAAACAAAATCGGTTAGGATGGAAAAAGGGTGAATAAATATATCTTTCTCAGATCATGATGGGCTTGTATTTGTTCTCTTCGGGTTTAAGAAGCTTAGAGAGTTTGCTAGTTAGTTGGATGTTTCACACTGCACTATTTGAATTTTGAAAACTCTCATGTTAGTTATGAACGCATTTTTGACATCCTGTCTGATCATATATGTGTTTGGGTTTAGGCTCCGTATCTGCCCGCAACATTTCTTTTCTTCTTTTTCTTGTTATCTGATTTCTATATTGAACATTAGAAACAACACATTTCCATTAACAGTATTTCATGTTATGCAAACACTTAAGCCTTTACACCATTGGGGGTGGGATTGCAACAACGTTACCACTACGTCATCCGACAAAGGTCAGTATCGATATTGTTACATTTTATTGCTCAAGTCATTTTTTTAATATGTACAGCTATAGGTAAACATAGTAACTTAAGCCCTCAGAATCATAGACCGACAAAGTACACCTCTGTTAACCGATTTTTTTTGGGAGGGGGGACAATTGTAGTTATTGGTGTAATGCACTTCGAAGCAGACGTGTGTTTTCTAAGTGCCTCACATCGTCAATTTCATCAAAATAATTATTATTCATCCTCATCGTTGCCATTAACCAAAATAGCTTCGCTTCTTCGTTCTTTTTATCTCCATTCGCTTGACAACAGAAGTTAACTATATTTTGCATACATGCAGAAGTAGAAATGTACGCCTCGAGGTGTGCAGTTGGATGACACTGCGCCCCATTCTTTTCAATACAAAAATAAAATTTAACAAGTGAGCAGTGGAGTAAAATTCTTTCTTTTATTTTGATGTGAACAAAAGTTTTAGTCCATGCATTGGTCTGAACCCCGTGGTCCAAGAAAAAAAGCTCCGGTCCCATCTGGAGACTGCAAAACTGATTTGCCCGTCTATTCAGAAAAACCCAAAAGTTTTAACATCCATGGCCAATACCGTAGTGTATCCCTTGTTGGCTGATCGCGAAGATGCTCGAGACTGCTTTCAAGATTACTTTCAGCCTCGCATCACGATACAGATGTATGCATGTAAAACTATTTCATCACACACAGGAAAAGGGGTAAAAGGTAACATTTCTCTCGTTCCCTCGCTTTTAGCCATCGTCCAGTGTCATTCTAGATAGCAGGTGAATCGTGATTAGCAAAAGTATTGAAATCGAAATGAGAATTATCCGTTATGGTCTCCCTCCCTTCTTTGCATGCACGTTGCATATTACGCTCGCTGACATTGAAATAAGCGAAAACACACCGCTATGCTTAAGAAAGAAAACAAAAAAAACATCCATTCATTTCCAGATTGTACAACTGTATAGGTCAAGGTTCATAATCCTCGTCCATCTCATGCCAATAACTGCATTTTTTGAGTACAGTTTATAGTGGCATCATATTCCTTCACCAGATATCAAATTTGAGTGACTTGAAAGACAGCACAAGTTATAACTCATTACTAGGTCTGTTTTGTTTGTGAAAGGTTCTAGTATGTTCGCGAAACAGCAAATACACGTAATAGCGTCCGTAAATTGAACGCAAGGTTACTGGGGCACGCAAAATAACGTAAGCGAAGAAAGATGAATTAAATATTCCAAATGCAGGCATCATTTTTGTTTTGCACAAATAGAATAATCGGGCTGAAATTACAGTTTAAAACCACTATGTTCTTTTACGAAGAATCAAAAACCTGTTGTTATTTTATTATATTTTAAGCGATCCGCATTTTTAAACAAATAGAGAAATAAGTTTTTGTTGCTAGAAGGAGTGGGAGTAAGTGTGTTTGTAAGGATAGTTTTAGTTTATCTAGTTAACGTAACATCGGTAGGAGGTGAGTGAAATACTTGTTTCAAGTTACATTTTAAACCGAGTACACGTGTAGAAAAAACTGCGTATAAGCTGCCTCACTCTCCCTGTCTGTGTGCCTTTTTTTTGTCAGGTGGTCGCGTCAATCGCTAGTTGTATGTCACAGCTTAACCCGTGAAAACCGTACGAGGTAATGTTTTTACATGAGGGAAGTTAGCATACTCTGCTAGGGTGTTTTGTGTGTATATGTTTGAAGCTTCTAGCTGTAGAGCATTAGCTTTAGCCTATAGAAACAAATATTTGCATGTGTAAGTTTGTCTGTGTGTGTCCATGGCTTATGTCATAGGTTAATTTAGTTTTCAATAGATCTTTTGTGTTGTCAACCGTCAGCCCTTACAAGTGAAATAGCAGCCTTACTCTGTAAGGCAGAGTGTATGTGTGGGTGAGTGGGTAAGGTTAACAAGAGCATCAACACTGCACCACCACTATTGCCAATTACCATGTGTTAGATCGTAGTCATTGTCACCAACTCTCCATCTTACTGCATATTTATCATCTTAGAAAATATACAGCATAGATCGTAGTCAGTGCTGTCAACTCCTATTTGTAGGTTAGCATCGCCTGTGAAATATCATATGGCAAAATTTCCATAGTTATATTGTCAACACTGAGTCGAAAAAGAAGGTTTGTGAAGCGAATTTCTGGTACTAGTCAGTGTTGTCAACTCCTATTTGTAGGTTAGCGTTGCCTGTAAAATATCACATGGTAAAATGTTCGTGGGGTTGGTCGGCAACACTGCGAGCCCACTGCGCCCAAAAGGATGGCGTTGAACCGGTCAATTACCTCTACTCCTGTGCCTTGGGCAACGCTGAGCGGAATATTAATTGGAGACGGAAACAGGTTCTGGAAAGCGACGCATAACTTAAGAGATTTGACCTTGACCGTGCAGTCCCAGACATCCTTTGTTGTCTGGTTCAATCCCTCATTCGCCTTACGGTGTTGCATACCTTTCTCCTATTCTTGCGTTCTTGTTAGCCTTGAAAAGCCGGTTCTGATTGGTCAATCGGGTTCTGTCTTTGTTCTGGGGATCTGACCTCATTTGATGTTTACCTCAAATTCCTCAAATTCCTTTCTCGTCTACCTGCACTGAGTTAACCCTTGTCTGTCTATCGTCCCGGACCACCTTCTTTCATAACATAATAACATTATTATATAATGCATTATAATTATTACCGTTACATGCCGTGTGTTCGAATACCGCAACCGTCCTAAATCATAGTTGAACCTACCAGTACCTTCACCCATTAGCAAAATTTATAGCGTTTCAAAAAAACGGTAAAAACTAATTTTTAATATTATAAACATTAATTATTATCGTTCTATACATTACATACTGTAGAGTAATGAATATAAAATCAAATGCATAACGCTTAGTAAGAGTAATTACCTTCTATAAACATATATTTCATATAATAAATAATTATATATTCATAAAAGTTATAAATTTGCAAATACATAATTTTAAATTATTCTAAAGATATGAAAATTTATTCTAAATACATGCAAATAAGTTCTAAGTACATGTAAATTAATTATGAATATTAAACAGCAACGGACGTTAGTGTTGATCAATACTACTAACATCGTTCATTATGTTATAAAATATTTTTATAGTGAGAAGATGACATGATGCAATTTGCATTGTTGTCATCAATTATAAAATTTCCCTGCGCAAGATTATCATACGTTTCGATATGTTACTTTTCAAATAAATAAATATTATCTATCACCTTTGTAGTTCTTGAAAACATTATTAGCATGTACCATTGAGACAATGAAGTAATTATACGGATTCCTGACTCAGTGCGAGTGTCAGATTTCGGTAAGGTGATCGGGAGAATAGAGCTGCATTCGCGTAACAGAAAATTAGGTTTACGCACCTCCAGTGATTTTGTACGTAGAACGTAATAATAAAGTATAGTTAATATATATTTATGTACCTTCATCTGAATGTAGGAATAACTGTTGGACTACGTGAATTGCGTCTGTAGACATGCACCTGAACGGAGCATCGAGGAGGGAGAAAAATGGACAAAATATCTGCATTCTCTAACACTCCCACATCAAAAAATGTTCTACTTGGCAAGTAACGTACGTCTGTGCTACGTGTAACAGTTGTGGGACCTTAAGATATTTTAAGCGCCGCATTGTGGAGCTCGGGAAAAGTTAAGATAGTTTTTCCTTCTTATTGTTTGTAGTGTTTCCTGTGATTCCCTGTTCACCACTTCCCTCGAAGATGGATAAGAAGAACCTCAGAAGTCAAATCAAGAGACAACTCAGCGAGCTGTAGCGCTACCAGAACCGAGGAGACAGTATACGAATACCAAGAAAATAACCACCTATTGAATACTTTTTTGCTGGAAGATGAAGTTTGGTTTTAAATCATGCTTACTTGTTGACAATCTCACAACGCACCGAAACATTTTTCTTTGCCACCCACCCCCTTTCGGAAAAATTAAATCCCTGGTAAGCCGCGATGCTGTTATTCTTACTGTTTTGACAGTCTTGACATTCGCCTACCTTACTAATCATCAAATATAACAAGCATTATTTATTTTATTTTATTTCTGTAATTACTAGTGAGAGAGGGGGCACGAACGGCCACCACCCCAAAATCTAACAATTTTATTGTGAGCTCTCTTAGTGTAATTTAACTGAAAATCATGATTATAGCTGATTTTACAAGTGTAAAAAACTGAAAATTTGTTTTACGCAAGAACTAAAATTTCAATTTAATTGTATAAAAATTCTAAGATTTACATAATTTCCCCTATGACACCCAATTTTTTTTAAAATTTCAATTTTTCAAATAACTAAAGCGAAATCCATTACTTTCTTTAACTGTAAAAAATAATTGACTTTCGTGAGTCAATTTTAAAAATGTTTGCAAAATACCTCAGTATACATTTGGAGTAGAGGGATTGGATGTGTTCTAAGCAATACTGGGTACGAGGCTTATTATTTTTATTAATTTAAGCATAGTGGTAAACCTATTTTGACGATGCTTTTGTCCATTTTATAGTATTGAAACTCTGTGATTTTTCATCTCATACTCGGTACGAGTGTCATAATTTCTTTCGAGTTAAATTACGTAACACCCACCCACACATACATACTTCCGGTCTACTTCCGGTCTACTTTCGGTCTACTTCCTGTCCACTTCCGTTCTACTTCCGGTTTACTTGACAGACACCTGTGGGTTTTTCCAGTTTCTTTTTAAGTATATAGTTGTATTAAGTATATAGTTTTTTGATTTGATCTCCAAAAATTATATATAAATACCAAAACCAAAAATAGTACCAGACTAAGTAAACACACTAATCGATCAGATTGAGTTTTGATGTGATCAGATGTTACTTGTTGTCTCCGGAAATTCTGTAAAAATAACATAGCTGAAAATGTTATCGCAATAGCTACAATTATTTAATTTTGAAGGTGGTTGAAGTCGTTTTTCACACAGATTGAATTTTGACTTGATCGTGCGTTTTGTACTTTTTCTCCGAGAGTAGTTAGAGAGGGGGGCACGAGCCATCACCCCCCAAAAATCTAACAATTTCATAGTGAGCTCTCTTATTGTAATTTAACTGAAAATCATGATTTTAGCTGATTTTCCAAGTGCAAAAAACTGAAAATTTGTTTCACGCCAGAGCTTAAATTTCTATTCTTGTATACAAATTGTAAGATTTATATAATTTCCCCTATGATATCCAATTTGTTTAAAATTTTTCTTTTTCAAATAACTAAAGCGAAATCTATTACTTTTAACTGTAAAAAATAATTGACTTACGTTATCAATTTTAAATTTTTTTGCAAAATACCCTAGTATATATTCGGTCTATTTATATCTGAACCGAAGATACCGTACTTTCATATTCTCATATCCTCCATTGTTAAAATTTTAAAACAGATTTTTGATCAAAGTAAACAGACAAGAGGTTTGTTAATTACCAAAAAATATTTAGTTTTTTATACTAACATATAAAAAATCAAATATTTATTACAGTGTATAGTGTATTTTTATATATATATATATTTTAATAACATAATTTTTTAATTATTTTAATTAAAAATATGTCATCTTAAAAAAAGTTTTTTGTATATATAAAACCAATCTCGAATTTTACATTTTTTAAAATTAATTTAAGAAATCAGAAATAATAATTTTTGTATATTTAAAACTAATTCCAAAACATAATTATAAAAAAATGAAAAATCAAAATTTTTTAGATCATAATACATATGATAAAAGTGATATAAATAATGAAGCATTAGATATTCCCCATTTTCTAACAAAACTTAAACCCCAAATTATAAATAGAATAAATAGTCAACTTACAATATGTCCTCTTAAAATAAATTTGATTTTTTCATCAAACTATGGAAATTCTTCTAAAAATCAAGAAGATATTTTTTATCATTATACTCTTACAAAAATTCTACACTTTAATAACAAACATCCATTAGATGATATTTATGAAAGCTATTGTAAAGAACTTAAGTTAAAACAGGAAAATTTTGAAAAAAAAATTCAGGACACACTTTGTGACACAAACCATAAATTTGAATTGAAAATAGCAAATTATCACCCTCTTGGAGGGGGAAGTGGATATAGTTATTTTAGATTACCACAACAGATCAGAAACAAAAAATGTGTATTGGATATTCAAAATAATGACAATAAATGTTTTTTCTGGTGTATCATAGCACATTTTCATCCAGCTAAAGATCATAAATATCGTGTTTCTCAATATAAAAAATATGAAATAGAATTTAAAAAAGCTATGAAAGAAAGAGATTATCCAGAAGACAGCTTAGCTATTGAGCAATTTGAAAAACAATACAAAGAACACAATAATCGATCGATAGCTGTTCATGTTTATTTTTATAATGAAAAAAATCATGATATTTATGTACTCAAACAGAATCATTCATCACCACAAGGTATACACACTATAAATTTATTATATGTTAAAAAAATAACAAAAAAAAACACTACTGTCTCATACAGGATCTCCAAAAATTGACAAAAAGTCAAGTAACACCACATCATGGTAAAATTACTATAAGGGATAGATGTCTGAAAACATTATATGTAAGGGGTAAAATATCAATCTTACAACAATTAGAGCAACATATTACAAATTATAATACTCATCCTCATGTAACTTAGCAATTTCTAAAGAAAAGTATACAATATTCTGTTTAAAGCACTGGTAAAACATCCATTTATAATCTCTGCTGATTTGGAAACAATACAAAAACCTAATAGCAAACATCTTAAACCAAAATTCAAGTACATCATATACAAGTCATATAGCTAAGCATGACGCTTGTAGTTTTTTACTAAAATTAATAAATACTTATGGCATCCAGATACCAGATAACTTAAGAGAACCGTTTATATATCTAGGTGAAGATGCAGCCAAAAAATTTATTGACACACTTCGAGAGTGGGTAAAAATTCTTGTTCCATTCTTACATAAAGAAAAATCATTGAAGGATCTTACAACAGAACAACAACAGGAATATAATAATACCATACAATGTGTGTACTATAAAAGTAATTTTGATTTAGATAATAAAAAGTTCTACACTACAACCATTTTAATGGAGAATATATGCATAGGATTTGTAATTCATGTAACTTGAAAATACAAAAACATTTTTTTATTCTAGCAATTATTCACAATTCAAAAAATTTTGATACACATTTATTTATTAAAGAATTAAATTATGATGCATAAAATATTAATATTACTTCACAGACTAAAGAAAAATATATTATTGTAGAGAAAAATATCAGATTAGAAAATAAAAGAACAGTTGTTCTTAAATTTTTGGATTCATATCAGTTTCTTTCAAGCAGTTTAGCAACTCTGGTCAAACAATTAACCGAAGACAAATTTATTTATACAAAATAAGAATTTGGGCAATATGATATAAATTTGCTAATGAGAAAAGGAGTCATCAATACATGGATGATTTTGAAAAATTTGAAGAGACACAGTTACCACCGAGAGAAGCATTTTATAACCATCTTCAAGATAAAGAATGTAGCGAGGAAGATTATCAACTTACACACACAATTTGGGACATGCTAGGTTGGGAAACAATGGGAGATTATGATGATTATTATTTAAAATTAGATGTTCTCTTGTTGGCTGATGTGTTCGACACTTTTCGAAAAAATTGTTTTGAAAAATATAATTTAGATCCTGTTTTTATGTGTACAACACCTATTTTATCTTGGCAAGCTATGCTTTTAAATACTGGAGTTGAAATTGGTCTTCTCGAAGACACTGAACAGTTTACATTTGATGAATCTGCTATACGTGGTGGTATAGTACAGTGACCTTTAAGATATATAAAAGCAAACAATAATTTTTTTATCTGATTATGATGCTAATAAAAAATCTGAATATATTCACTATATTAATATGAACAATTTATATGGGTATATTATGACTCAATCACTCCCAATTGGTAATTACGAATGGATGACCCACGAAGAACTTGAAGACAGGGATTTTTTTAATTGGTCTAAAAATAATCCTAAAGCTTGTCTATTGGAAGTTGATATGCTACACCCACCATGGTGTCATGAGAAACACCACGGATTATCTATTTCACCACTATCTCAAACGTTTCCAGGTACAAAAGAAACAAAATTAATGTTAACATTCGAAAACAAAAATAATTATGTACTTCATTAACGACTGTTACAATATTACGAGAAGCAAGGTATAATATTTACAAAAATTCATAGCGCTTTAAAATTTGATCAACCAAATGGTTACAAACAATCGAATACAAATAAATTCTAAAGTTTTGAAAGATCTTTATAAATTAATAATTAATGCATATATGGAAAATTTTGAGAATACCAAAAAAATCGATTGTGGTTTAGTTTGGTGACCAATTGGAAAAAAATTGAAACCTATTGCTGATCCTACGTACAAAAGGTTTAGAGAAATTACTGAAAATATGACTCTTATTGAAAGAAGTAACACCGATAAGGTGTGATGTACCAATAGCTGTAGGTGTTACAATTCTTGAATTATCTAAATTAGAAATGTATAAATTTCATTATAATGTGATGCAAGCTAGATACGAAAAACATAAAAATAGCATACATGGATACTGATAGTTTTATATATGAAATAGAAACAGAGGATTTGTACAAAGATTTACTAGATGTGAAAGAATATTTTGAATTTTAGTAACTATCGAATAGATTGTGCATTATATAATTTATTATGCAGTGTTGATAATAATATAATCCCTGGGAAAATGAAGGATGAAGCAGCAGGATCTATAATATCACAATTTGCTGGACTCGGAGCAAAAATGTAAGTTGTCAAAATATATGAAAAAGAAGAAGAAATTAAAGAAGCTAAGGGTTTGAAACTACCAAATATAGTAAGACTGACAATGGATGATTTCAAAAATTGTTTATTTTAAATAAAACTGAAAAAAATAATGTCTGCATATTATATTACCAACAAAAATCATGATGTTTATACTACAATAAAAAATAAAGTAGCCATCGATGGTCATGACAATAAATTAGAAATATTAGATTGTAACATCCAAGTAGATAGAAAACAGGCATTTAAAAACAAACCGGTTATAACTGGTTATACAAGTGTAATTTGCCATCGGGCACTTAACAAGTGCAATCAGGTGACTCTGTGTCGGGATGTGTCATGTGGCCATCTTGCATCTTGGAACATGCATGTTAGAACATGTTATTTCCCAGTAGGGAACAGTGCATCTTGAGCTAAACTGGTTATAACTGGTTATACAAGTGTAACTTGTCATCAGGCACTTAAGAAGTGCAATTTAAGGCTATGCCTACCCCTCTGCAAGAGGCCACCCCTCTGCAAGAGGCCACCCCTCTGTAAGAGGCCACTTACACTCACTTCCGGTCTACTTCCGGTCTAATTCCGGTCTAATTCCGGTCCACTTCCGGTCATTTCTGGTCCACTTCCGGTTATACAGTGTAACTTGCCTCTATCGGGCACTTAACATCAAGTGCAATCACGCGACTCTGTGTCAAGGGTGTGTTGCATGATCCCTCTTGCATCTTGGTCCAAGTTCACCCACACCCATTTTTGCATCTTGGGCATAAAGTTCTGATACTTATTTCATGATAATAAATAACCCAATGAAAAATAATGCCAATGAATCTGTTTGGATTTAAGAAACATATTCAACTTGTAGAGAAAACAGCTGTAAACATGGATGTAATTAAAGAAATTCATCGCCAATTAAAATGAATAATTATCATCCATCTGAATAGTATCTGGTATCAGGTTGATGAGGATACAGGGAAACAATTGCCTGTGTTCAATAATAATCTTGCATCTTACAGAATTCCTGTCACAGGTAAAATTCAAATATCTGTTTCTTCTAGCACGGGGGAAGGGAGGCCCCCTACGGGGGTAAATATACATATAGGTAGAAATCTGTATAGAATTAAACACAATAATATGAACCCCGACAGCACATACGATGTAGAGAAAGATGATTATCTCTATGCAGAAATTATTGGCGAGTATGACAAGTTAATCCCCTTCTTCACGGAAATTAAATTAATTGATTCTCTCATGAATATATAAAAATACCGTGAATAAAAAATAAAATTAAATAATACATATTCAAAATTAATATACATAATGGATATATTTGGAAACAGAAGAAGACAAGAAATAACAGATAATTCAAGTGATATTGCCAGACTAGATGAAAGATTAAAAAAGCTTAAAGTTGACTTGTTAATCTTACAGAATTCACTAAGTTTAAATAAACAAACAGAGATTACTAATCTCCAAACTCAATTGATTAACCCCATAGTGAAAATTGATAGTGAACTCAAATCCCTACTTGAAAAATATACAAATTTAGCATCCATAGACAACCTTCAAAGCTTGGGGGAGAGTGTAGGCAAATTGAAAATTGAACTTGAGAAATTTAGACAAATACAAACAACTGCTACAGAGCAATTAAAACAAGAATTAAACAATCAAGCGAATACTCTTCGCACAGAACTGCTTTCTATTATTCAAAATATCAAAACTCAGGGGGAATATGAACAGCTCAATGCCAGTATTGCAGAATTACAAGAGCAGTTTCAATCTTTTGAGATCCCTTCACTGGAAAATATTAAAACTGAACTCCAAACAGATCAGTTGCATACAGCTATAGCAGAAGTTCAAGCTAAACTACAAACATTAGAAAATTTTATCGATAATCTTCCTTCATCTTCAGAATTAAATGCTATCGCACGCAGCGTTGCCAATATCAAGCTACAGTTAGAAACTTATGAAGATTTTGGTGAGATACAGGGTACCATAGCTCACATTGAGGATACTTTGACTACTATGAGAAATGAATTAACAAATGTACAAGAAACTCCAGAATTCAAGTTGCCAAGTATAACCGAAACTTTAAACATTATTCAAGAACAAATCAACAAATTGGAAAACAAAAACTGAATTATCGCATTTTCACCATCTCATAGATAACATTCAGAACAAATTGCAAATATTACAGCAATCTACGCCAACCCATGATGACTTAAAGCACTTTCAGGATGCCTTGAGCAGTGTTGCAGATGCCAGCGAGTTAAATATTGTGAAAGAAGCCTTGACCACACTTCAAAACACTGTAGCTAATTTGCCCACTTCCCAAGAGTTAAGATCTGTAAAAAGAGCAGTGAATAGAATTCTCAAGTCAGAGGACATGAAAAACATACAGGAAGAGATTGGTGTAATTCAAAATACTATTAATACTTTACCTACCAACCAGATAATCAATGAACTTCATGGAAATCAAAAATCAAGTGCACGATCTTGCAAGCCAGAGTACAAAATTGAAACTTGTAGAGAGTTTACAAGAGATTATATCAAACATCAAGCTACAGCTTGCTACTCTGGAATCTACTCAAGAATCAGCATTATCTAATTTCACCACACAACTCCACAACCTCAAGGAAGAGTTCAAACGATTGTATGTTGATGTGAGAATCAAACCTAGCTACAGTGAAGTAGTACAAACCATAGAGGAACACCTGGATCAAATATTAAGCAGGTTGGAGGAACAAGAATTAAAACATTTTTTTACTGTTGATATTGTTAGACTACAGAGTATTCCAAATACTAGAGGTCGCTGGACATATGTCAATGCAGGCAATGTTTACAAATTGTACCCATACAATCAGTCTCATGAATTTTTCCTCGATGGTAATATTAAATTTCTCAAATTTGGTTACTTGAAGAGTGGTAAGCATTTTGAAGTACCACAGTTCACCATACAAAGAAAAGATGGTGTTCATAGAGCACTTCAGATACCTGTTGCATACTGGGATGAATCTGCAAAAAGATATAAAGTACATGAGGATGAACAATTATCTGTTTTTAATGTAGAATCAGGTGATCAATTATTATTTGAAGTGAAACAATTATACCCAGAGGATAATCCATTTTATGTCATATTCTCTTATACCATTAGATGTCAAGACAAGATATAGTTTATGAATTACATAAGCCAGCTCGTCGCAACTACAAGCGATTGAGTGTGGTGACAAAGGGTATAGATGATCTGTTTCAAGCAGATCTGATAGAAATGTCAACGGGAACTTTGAAAAATTTACATAAGATAAATCATAATTACAAGTACATGCTTACAGTTATCGATATATTTAGTAAGTATGCATGGGCAATTCCCCTAAAATCCAAAACAAGTGCTTGTGTTGTTGAATCTTTTAAATTGATATTTAGCAAAGGCAGGATACCAAAATATCTACAGACAGATAGAGGAAAAGAATTTTATAATTCTACATTTAGCAAGTTAATGGAACAGTATAATATTAAACATTATTCTACATATAGTGATCTCAAAGCAAGTATAGTGGAAAGGTTCAATAGAACATTAAAACATCTAATGTGGAGGCAATTTACTCTACAGTGTAATTACAAGTGGATAGATATTTTACCTAGCCTAGTTCATAATTATAATAACTCAGTACACAGTACTATTCACATGAAATCAGCTGAGGTAACCAAAGCTGATGAGGCAAGATTGATTTCTACTGTTTACTGTAATAAATATAAACATACAATTAAGAAACCAAAATTCAGAATAGGAGAACAAGTAAGAATTAGTAAATTTAAACATTTATTCGAGAAGGGATTTACTAAGAATTGGTCTACAGAGTTATTCACTACAGTTCAAGTTTTGCCAGGGAATAGAAATACCTATATGATAAAAGATAGTAGCAATAAAATACTAAAAGGGAGATTTTATGAAGAGGAGCTCAGTAAAACAAAATATCCAGACACATATCTAATTGAAAAAGTATTACTTAAAAAGAATAATAAACTTTATGTTAAATGGCTTGGATTAGCAGAGAAAAGTTGGATAGATGCAGACAAAGTTATTCTTTGACACCAACATGGAATGTTGTACAGCGATTGCCAGATATAGCAAAAACTACTAAGAGAAATGGTGAGTTGCTGCCTGATCACATAAGATGCCTCATAGTAGGGCCTTCAGGTTGTGGGAAGACTACCTTGCTTGTAGATAATTTTTTGCTGGCCCCTAACTGGTTACACTGGAAAAATAGACACTTGTATGTATTTTCAAGAAGTTAGAACAACCAAAATACCAGCAACTCATGAAGGTGTATGAGGGACTTAACATATCTACATTTGATTCAAAAGTAAAACCTCTCGATCACTGTTTGAAGAATTCTGTTGTTGTTTTTGATGATGTGATTCTAGAAAATCAGAATGAGATAAGAAATTTCTTTACACAAGGTAGACATAGGGAAATAGATTGCTTTTACTTAGCTCAAACTTACTCCAAGATTCCCAAGCAGTTATTAAGAGATAATACAAATTTAAGTTGTTTATTTCGCCAAGATCATACTAATCTGAAACATGTTTACGATGACTATGTTGGGGGAGATTTAAATTATAATCAATTTTCAAAATTCTGCTCTTCATGTTGGAACACCGATGATTTTGGATTTGCTACGATCGACATGACAAGAAAACCTAGGAATGGGAAATTTAGAAATAAAATCAACGACTTTTTGAACGTCGAAACATTATAAATAACCATCAATCAAAAAATATAAATATGTCAAAACATAAAATTGAAGATAATTTAAAATTACATGAGTATCTTGCTAAACGCTTCAAGGGGTGGAAGGATGAGAACAGAGGCTTTTATGAGCAGCGCAAGCATCAAGATCAGCCTATTATAGATGATATCAGTGGTCTTGGTAAAGAAATTAAAAGCATCACAGAGCAAAATAAAGATCTCATCAATGATTTGGTGCCTCTCACTGCTAAAAACTGTGCAGACTTCCCTCCTACCCCCTTATCTAGCATTCACACACCTTTAGAACTTAAATAACCTCCTAGACCAGCTATACAACAAGAATCAGAGAAGAAAATTGAGTTGGGGCCCTTGGCAAGGGATTATTTGAGTACAGGCAAGTTTGAGAAAGATGAGGTCTTTGGACTGTACCCTACTATGAAACCTAATGAAGGAGCAGTTTGGAAAATAGGGAAGTCTAGAGTGACATTCGAGGGGGACAACATAAAAGTCAATTTGGGTAATGAAAACAGTTGGTCAAGGTACCCTGGTACCCCTGGTCTATGGGAGCTCTTAACCAAGAAGCAACCAAAACATTTTACTGAAGAAGACTATCAAAGTTATTCAGATATTCTGATACTATCTGATGCCTTGTATCAAAACAACGATGCTAGTCAGAACAGAGTTAAATCAAGTAGTGGAGACAAGTACAAGAACCTTATCAAGCCCATCTGGAACCAACTCAAGACTGGAAGTGGTATCAAGCAATATAACACTTTAGCTAAAGAGTTTGTGTGGATTAATGATGTAAGAAAACTTATAGACAGGCTGTTGGTGATAGCAGGGGAAGAGAATGCTGGAAACAACAATTTTTACAATGAGAAGATGGGTATTGTAGATATGATTAGTAACAAGCTAGCTACTTTTATTGCAAATGATCCTAAAGGCATAGGATACTTGATTAAAATTATCAATACTCTACCACCTAAATTCTGGAACATGGCAGAGGGTAAAGGCTTAGTTAATGATATTATTAATAAACTGCCATTTGAGGTACATGTTCCTGGCTATCAGTACTGTGGTCCAGGTACCAAACTTGACAAGCGATTGAAGAGGGGAGACAAGGGAGTTAATCCTCTCGATGCAGCCTGCAAGGAACATGACATTGCTTACAATAGACATGCAGATCTTGGTACTCGACATGTGGCTGATCAAAAATTAGAAGAAGCAGCATTTGGAAGATTAACCAGCAGAAATGCTTCGTTGGGTGAAAAAATAACTGCATTGGGTACAACAATTGCTATGAATACAAAACAAAAGTTAGGGTGGGGTTTGTAATATAAATATATATAAATACTCTTAAATAATAATAATAAACAACATGAAACCTAAAGGTGTTGTCTACCAGATTCCATATCATAATCTTAAAAATTTAAAAATTAATCCAATTTTAACTAAAAAAACAACAAGAGAAGAAGAGACAATGTATAGCCAAAGGGAATGGAATGAAATTATTACTTAGCACATCACAATTAAAAAGGTTGCAAAATGGAAGAAAAAAATCACATAGTGGTGGGTTCATATTTAGCATCCCTGCCATCTTTGCTGCTCTAGGGGCTATTGGGAGCTTGGCTGGCGGGAGCGCTGCTATTGCCAAAACTGTAATAGATTCAAAAAAGAATAAAGCAGAACTAGCAGAACAGAAAAGACATAATCTAGCTATGGAGAGCCCCCTACGAGGGGGTAGTGGTGTAAAGTCTAGGGTACTCAGTGGTATGAAATCCAGAGCTCTCAGAAAATTAAAAAAGAAGAAGAAGCACTCACCAACCAAGATATTGAATCTTTAGTTAAAATATTTAAAATTAAGTATTTCAGAGGTGTTTTCATGAGTGACGCTCTCCCTAAAAATAGTTCTCCCCCCTCTTGGGGGCTCGAGAATGTGGTGTGGTTAACTTGGATATGTCCAAAAATATTGGTACACACTGGATATGCTATTATAAACGGAATAACAATGCTTACATATTTGACTCCTTTGGTGGGGTGCCCCCTACAGAATTAATTAATTATTTAAAACATGTAAACATTTATTACAATGATGAGCGTATACAAAATTTCAATCAAATTATATGTGGTCATGTTTGTGTTACCATGATCAGAATTTTGAATAAAATACATAACATCAAATTAGAAGATTTTCAAAAAGCTGTGTGGTACATTAAGCATGGGAATTTTTCATCTTTCTAGTGAGACATCGATCTTGAAACTACATCTCCATGATGATATCATATATCCAAAATCCATAGCTCTCAGAGCTTTCTACAGCATGAATCTTATTCCAAATGTAACAAATTATAATAATTCTATAGTTGTAGGCAATGAGAAAATTGTTATTCCCCCTGGACAGTATAATTTATCTACTTTACAATCAGAACTTGGCAACAGTGTACTCCTATCTCAGAATTCTGTAACACACAGAGTGGAGATTGTGTCTGCGCAAGAAACGGTAGACCTGTCTAGCATGGGTGAGATTTTAGGATTTCCCAACAACACCAAACTAGAACCAGGTATTAGACACATAGGTAAATTCATACCAAAATTCTTGGCTATAGAGACATTGAACATTCACTGCAACATTGCTAAAGGGATGATTATCAAAGCTGAAGAAAATTCAGTTGGTAGACACAAGGAAACAGGTATCATAGCTACATTCAAACCAAATTCTGAATTCATGGAGCCAATTTTCTATTCCCCCATCCCACCAATCTATTTTCCAGTTTCACATGACAAAGTTAATTACATAGAGATAACAATTACAAATGAGAAGAATGAGATAGTTGATTTTGCTGGTGCCAATACCACTGCAGTAATTGAAATAAATATTTAATAAATAAATATATAAATAAATACCCAAAATGGAAAATATTGAGAGTTATGAATTACAGTCCTTCCCTCCAAACAGGAGGACCTTTGCAAACCTCAATGAACCCAACAAAGAGATCGAGTTTAAAATCACAGCAGGATATGGGTTTATTCATCCACACAGATCAGATTTGTATATAAAATTTGATATTGTTAAGAAGAGCACTGGTGAAGAATTTCCTCCTACTGCTAATGTGAAACTTATAAATAACTTTGTACCCTTCTTCTTCTCACAAGTTGAAGTTAAGAAGCATGGCACAGTCATAGACAGAATTGATTACCCTGGTATTACATCCACTACAATAGGAACTTTGAAACTATCTAAAGCAGAAAGTGCTTACTACAAAGCTGCTGGATTCGAAGCAGATACAAAAATTCAAACAAAATCTCACACAGTGTTGTTCCCTATGAGATTGCTATTTGGATTCTTTAGTGATTACAAAGAGATCATGTGGAAAGGAGGTCTTAGCATCATATTTCGTAGAGCACCCAATGATAACAATGCCATCATGAGGTACAAAACTTTAAATGCAGATGGTACAGCAAATGATGCTAGCTTGCCAGAGGCTGCAAAATGTGTTATACAGTCCATGGAACTAAGAATGCCAATTGTTGAATATGAAGCAAATTATTCTCTCAAGTATAAATCCAACATCTTGAAGAATCCAAAAATTCCTTTAGTTTTTTAAATTACCAGTGCATATCTAAAGCTGTAGAAGGCAAGTTTTTTGAATATGATATTACAACACAGTTTTAATCTTTAAGATATGACATGCCAGAGTTTGTAGCTGTACTGTTCCAAACAGCAAGAGATGACAATCAAGAAAAAGACAGCAGCCAGTTTGATGACTATAAAATTATAAACATATATTTAAAGAATGGTAGAAATGAAGTGTTCCCCCGTGAAAATTACAATTTGAACATAGCAAATCGAGATTATTTAAAATTGCATGAAGGATACTCTGCTTTTAAGAGATATACTGAAGGAAATATGAATATGTATTATGATCCAGATGAATTCATAGCTCATAGGCCAATGTTTCTAATAAATGCTTCAAAAAGAAAATTAGTAGTTATAAATGATAGAACTAATATTAAAATAGTATGTGAATTTCATGATGCACTACCAGAGAACACTACATGCAGTGCAATTTTAATTGTAGAGAAGTCATACATATATGATGTGAAGAATGAAAGAATAATAGAACAATTTTAATTTCTATATGTTTAACAAGTTATCAACCATCCTCCTAGCTCAATTAGGGATGGAGATATAACAATTTTTAAGTTACATCTATCTATGATGAACATTTGTTGCAAGATTTGCTTGTATTATAGTGTCCATACTCTCTTGTATGAACATTGCAATCTAATATTTGCAATTTATTATCATTGCCATTGAGTGCTATTTTGTTTTTTATAGTGGTATGGACACCATCCAATCTACTAGTAAGATGATGAACTGACATTAATAAGGTTTCATTTTTCAATAGGCACTGTTTGAAATCTTCTATTGTGAGTTTAGCAGTACAGCTTAGACTCACACCCTTGGCCTTTTTTATTTCATTTTTGCCATCTATCTTTAGGCAGTACATTTTTGGCCTCAGGCCAGCAAATTCTGATATTGTGGACCCTTCCACCTCATCTTTCATTTTTCCTGGGATCATCTGATTTTCAACACTGTACAGTGGATGATCTTTTGGATAGTTAATAAAATCAAAATGTTCTCTCATAGAAAACAGATCACTGTATAAATCATCTATTTTTATTACATATACAAAAGCATCAGTATCCATGTAGGCTAAGTGAATATTATTTTTGGGCCTCATAACATCATAATGGAACTTATAGATCTCCAATTTAGCTAATTCTAGAACTACAACACCCACAGCTATTGGTGCATCACATATTACACTGACAGGGTTCCTCTGAATAAGAGTTAGATCATCAGTGATGCTGTTAAAGCTCTTGTATGTGGGGTCATTAATAAGCTTCTGGATTTTTTTAGGATCAGACACCAAAGAGCATCTCACCCTATTTCTTTTATCCTCTAAACATTTCCCATAAATAGAGTTGTTTATTAATTTATACAAATTTTTCTCAACCTTGGAATTTGTCTGTATGTAACGATTTGTATTTTCTTGAATATAAGGGGCTAACCATTTTTGTTGCTCAAATTTCAATCCCTTGTGGATTTTGGTGAGTTTCAAACCATGCTTGACATAATATTGTAACAGTCGATAATGAAGCACATAATTATATTTGTTTTCAAAAGATAACACCAATTTTGTTTTCCCTGTACCTGGAATCTTCTGAGAAACTGGAACCATAGCAAATCCATGGTGTTCATCATGAAGATCAGATGGATATTCTAAATCAACTTCTAATAGACAACCCACTGGATGATCTTCACCCCAATTTAGAAAATCCTGGTTTTCAAGTTCTGCATTAGTCATCCATTGATAGTTCCCAATTGGGAGTGATTGGGTCATGACATAACCATATAAATTGTTCATGTCAATGTATAGTATGTATGTAGAAGATTTGCCAGGATTGTAATCAGCTAGATATTTATTGTTGGCTTTTGCATACCTCAAAGGACACTGTACTATACCACCACGTTTACCAGACTCAATAAACATGAACTGCTCAATATTGTCAACAAGACCAATTTCAACTCCTGTATACTTAAACATAGCCTGCCAGGATAGACCAGGTGTTGTGTAATAATATACAGGATCTAGTTGATATATGTGGAAACACCTACTTCTAAAAGCCTCGAACACATAAGATAATAGGAGGGTATCCAGAATCAAATATTTGTCATGATAATCTCCCATTGTTCTACAATCTAGTGTATTCCAAATTTTCTGGGCATATTGATAATCTTCCTCACTACACTCCTCATCTTGAAGATGATTATAAAATTGTTCTCGTGGTGGTAACTGTGTCTCATTAAATTTATCAAAATTATCCATGTATTGATAAGGGTAGACACCCTTTCTTCTCAGCAATTTCATGTTATCATCACCAAAATATTTCTTCGTGTGAACAAATTCACTATCGGTTAATTGTTTCACCAGAGTTGCCAAGCTACTAGATAGAAATTGGTATGAATCAAGAAACCTGAGAGAAACAATTTTTCCATTTTTTAATCTAATAGTTTTCTCTATGGTGATATATTTGTCTTTACTGCGTGGTATAATATTAATATCCTCTGCATCATATCCAAATTCTGAGATAAACAAGTGTGCATCAAAATTTTGAAAATTGTGAATAAATACTGGAATAAATTTGTATCTCTGTATTTTCAAGTTACATGGATTGCAAATACTGGCAATGAAATCCCCACTATAGTGATTGTGATGTTGAATTTTTGGGCAATGTGAATCAAACTTATTGTTACAGTATGCACACTGTGTTGCATTATTATGTTGGTCTTGTTGCTCTGGTGTAAGATCATTCATCGGTTTTGTGTTATGTAAAATTGGAGCAAGTGTTTCCACCCACTCTCGAAGAGTTTGGATAAATTTTGGGGCTATATTTTCACCTCGATAAATATAAGGGGGTGGACTGTTTGTGTGATATGTGTTTACCAATTTCAGAGCAAAACCACAAGCGACATGTTTAGCAATATGTGTTGTGTATGATGAATTTGAATCTGGGAGGCATACTGCCATTGGTTTCTGTATTGTCTCAAAATCAGCATAGATCACAAATGGATGCTGCACTAGTGATTTAAAATTTTTGAATTTTATAGTTCTGAGTGGAAATTTATAAGTCACACAAGGGTAGAGGTAACATTTTTCAATATGTTCCTATAATTGTTCTTCTCTTGTTTTCATACTTGTGCCATGAAATATTGATAGGCAACAATCACATATGGTAATTCTATTATGATATAATGTTATTTGGTTTCTCACTAATTTTGGGAGATCCTGTATCAAACAATAATGCTTTTGATTTCCCTCAGAAACATACAGTAATCTAATAATATGTGCATCATTAGCTGGTGGATGGTGTCTAAGTACATTAATGTGGAATTTTTCATCATAGCCATAAAGAAACACAGCTAATGGTTGATTGTGGTGCTGTTCATATTGTTTTTCAAATTGCTGGATAGCTGAAATACCTACTGGATATTGGATACCAAACATTATTTGTTCAAACTCATCAAAATATTTCATATAGTGAGAGACACGATGTTTATTATTTGGTACTGGATAAAAATGTGCTATAATACACCAAAGAAAACACATATCATCTTCATTTTGAATATTTAACATAGCATGTTTGTTTCTAATCTTTTTGGGCAGCTCAATATAACTAGACCCACCATCAAGGGGAGTATATCGAGCTAATTTAATTTCAAGTTTATGATCAGTATTACACAATCGCCATCCTGAACCTCTGCCTTCAAATTCTTGTTGTTTTAGTTTAAGTGTTTCACACATTTTATCATAAATATCATTCAAACAAGTGAGATCATCACGGTGTAAAATTGACACACGGGTACAATGAGAATATTGTTCTTGTTCACCACGAGGATTTATATACAGTGAGGATAGAGTGAAGTATATTTTGAGGGAACATTTCAAAAGCATGCTTTGAATTGCATCTATAATTTTTTGCTTCAGTTTAGCCAGAAAATTTGGAATATCTGAGAGATCATCATGTATATCTGTTGTAGTATATTCATTTCTATACAAGATTTCTTGTATTTGGTTTGATTTAATTCTTTTGTTACTCATTTTTTTTACCTATTGTTTATTTATGTACAATTAGAAAAAATTGTTGGAATAACTCACACTTAACTAAAATTGTTATAATTTTATGTTAATAAAAATTATAGAAAAAACAACAAATATCATGAAATAGAGTTTATACTGGGGTATATGTTTATTTTTATAGGTTTCTTTTTCAAATTGTATAATTTCAGGCAATAAATTATTAATATACAATATTCAAGAACAGAGCTTTATATTCACACACCTTTAGCACTTAAAAAACCTCCTAGACCAGCTATAGAACAACAAGAATCAGAGAAGAAAATTGAGTTGGGACTCTCGACTATAGTCTACAATGATAGAGCACTTGAGTACCAGGCAGACAAAAAAAACAGCATAGCTCTATGTCAATTAGTTCTTGAGATATTAATTATTTTGTATTTAGGAACCACTTTGGTCTTTGGCCCCCCTGCCAAAAATTGGCTTTTACTGCACCAGTGTATACTGTCCCTATGATCTTACTTGGGTTATTCTACAAGACTGTATGCTTCAAGTCTCCTACAATCTGGTAGAGCCTGTTCAGATTCTGCCCCCCACTTGTGGGTTCCACTGCCGATCCAGCAATGGTAACAAACAGCACTGTGCACTGATTTATATAGTTTTGTCGGACCAATCAAAACCTTGCTTGCTTTAGCCAATCAAAACTTTGTTTGTTTTAGCTAATCAAAATTTCTGTTTATTAATTGTCCAATCTTGTTTATTCTTGTCCTGTCTTGTCCAATCTTATTTGCATTGGTCCTAACCTGTAATATTGTGTCCTGCCTTGTTGAATCTTGTCTATTCTTGTCCTGTCTTGTTGAATCTTGTCTATTCTTGTCCTGTCTTGTCCAATTTTGTCTATTCTTGTCCTGTCTTGTTGAATCTTGTCTGGACTGGTCCTAACCTGTAATATTGTGTCCTGCATTGTTGAATCTTGTCTATTCTTGTCCTGTCTTGTTGAATCTTGTCTATTTTTGTCCTGTCTTGTTGACTCTTGTCTATTCTTGTCCTGTCTTGTCCAATCTTGTCTATTCTTGTCCTGTCTTGTTGAATTTTGTCCATTCTTGTCCTGTCTTGTTGAATCTTGTCTATTCTTGTCCTGTCTTGTTGAATCTTGTCTATTCTTGTCCTGTCTTGTTGAATCTTGTCTATTCTTGTCCTGTCTTGTTGAATCTTGTGTATTCTTGTCCTGTCTTGTTGAATCTTGTCTATTCTTGTCCTGTCTTGTTGAATCTTGTCTATTCTTGTCCTGTCTTGTCCAATCTTGTCTGGACTGGTCCTAATCTGTAATATTGTGTCCTGCCTTGTTGAATCTTGTCTATTCTTGTCCTGTCTTGTTGAATCTTGTCTATTCTTGTCCTGTCTTGTCCAATCTTGTCTATTCTAAGTTATACTGTATAACCGGAAGTGGACCGGAAGTGGACCGGAATTAGACCGGAAGTAGACCGGAAGTGAGTGTAAGTGGCCTCTTACAGAGGGGTAGCCTCTTGCAGATGGGTAGGCATAGCCTTAAATTGCACTTCTTAAGTGCCTGATGACAAGTTACACTTGTATAACCAGTTATAACAAGTTTAGCCCAAGATACACTGTTCCCTACTGGGAAATAACATGTTCTAACATGCATGTTCGAAGATGCAAGATAGGCACATGACACTTCCCGACACAGAGTCACCTGATTGCACTTGTTAAGTGCCCGATGGCAAATTACACTTGTATAACCAGTTATAACCGGTTTGTTTTTAAATGCCTGTTTTCTATCTACTCATCCATACTAGTAGTGTAGGTGCACGGGTTGTAGATCATTAAGTGAGGATCAAAAAAACCTCAAAAACTCACTTTCTCTCCACGTTCTGCGACTCATTTATTGCGCTGACGCAGCGAAGAAAACAGCACCAAAACATCAAAAACTCACTTCAATTCAATGAAGTGAGCCACAGTGTTGCAAAACCTACGAAAATTTCATCAAAACCTCAAAAACTCACTTTCTCTCCACGTTCCGTGCCTGACGATGTTTTACAGCGCAGAAAAAGCCGGTACGAGTAAATGCACTTTCTCATTCTTCAAGGATGAATGTACCTTATCATAATTTTTTTTTCCAAGTCCCGGTCAATGTTTATATATCGTGACCTTTGTAAACCTCTCTCTGTCGCACACACACACACACACGCGCGCGCGCGCGCGCGCGCCTGTATTGTGACGCAAGCAAACAAACAAAATAATAATTGTTTTTTTTTTCACATGTATGTAATGCGATTTAGGGGGAAGAGTGGGGGACCAAAATTTTTGAACTTACGGCTGGAAAAATGTTTTTCTATGACATGTTTTCGTTCGAGGCAAATTCGTAGGTAGATATTGTTAAATAAACATTAATATTGTAAATATATATATATACAAGGTGGTGTATAATTCCGTTTACAACTTGGAGGAGGAGAATCGCCAAGTAAAAACAAGGAAAAAATGCCATGTGAAGAAATGTCGAAATCGGCACCGTTTGCGAGTGACAGGCGTGCGAAAATCGCCTCACACCATGTGTAAAGCACAATAACTCAAGAAGGAAGAAAGATATCAATGTCGGATTAAGAGAATACAAAGAAAGTCGTGCCTGATGAATACAATGGTGCAGCAATTGAGGCCCAGTGTAAATTGCGCAAGGAGACTCTCAAAGAGAGTGGGGAATCCCTTGATGGACAATACAGGAAATTTACTACTATTTTCTACATAATGTTGAGATCGGAATGTAGGCAGTAAAAATGACGACGTATGTCCACATGTCCTACTACTGCTGGGACACCGTCCCACACTCGGGAAATAGGAAATTCACCCGAAAATGACGCTATGCCGTCAGATTACGCTGAGATTGATTTCAGCTGATTGATACAGAAAGCCCCACTAGAGGCGCTGTGGGAGTGTAGGTCACCTGTTACGTATTAGTGTTGGTGGATACTACGTAGAGAGTGTAGTCGACCGTTGTTCTTCCTGTCTGTTCTGCCTGTCGCAGCGTAGGGTTTAGTCTGGCGTGTGTGTGTGATTGAATTGCTCCAAGGAATATGAAGAATGGCGTTCGTATCACGAACGTTTTCCCAATAGGCGGTTACCAGCACATGCACTCTTTCAAAGACTTGATGCTCGACTGCGTGAAACTGGATCTCTACTACCCCGTAGGTGGGATTGTGGAAGACCCCGCACTGTGCGCACTGTGCAATTTGAAGAGGACGTGTTGGACGCGATACGAGACCGTCCTGACACCAGCACACGTGTCATTGCTCGTACTCAACAATCCCACCATAGCAATATGTTCCGCGTTATTCAGGAGGAGGGATTGCACCCATACCAATTGCATAAGGTGCACTACATACTGCCCACGGACTTTCCCCTACGCATGGATTTCTGCCAATGGTACGTGCAACAAACTCTTGCCATTCCAGATTTCCCAACAAGAGTTTTGTGGACCGATGACGCAATGTTCACCAGAGACGGCATGTTCAATAGCCACAACAGCCACGTCTGGGATATGGACAATCCGAATGCAATCATTTTGCGCCATCATCAACATAGGTTCGCAGTGAATGTGTGGTGTTGCTTAGTAGGTGATCACTTGATAGGCCCGTACATTTTGCCCTCTACTTTGTGTGTTGGGAATAATCGGGTGTTTCTACATGACGTATTACCTGAACTTTTGGTAAACGTGCCACTGGCAGGTAGACAATGTATCTGGTTTCACCCCGCGGCGCCCCCGCACAATTCGACCGGGGAGCCAGGGCCTTACTCAACGATATTTACGGCGATCGTTGGATTGGCAAGGGTGGACCTTTACCGTGGCCACCTCGTTCCCCCGACCTCACACCACTGGATTTCTCTGTGTGGGGAGAAATGAAAAGGCTCGTGTATGGAACCCATGTGGAAAGTGCTGAGGATCTCGTTGCTCGTGTTAGTGCCGCTGCTGGGACAATTGTTGACATGCCAAAGGTATTTTCGCTTACCAGACAATCAGTGTTTCGCCGATGCCATCTTTGTCTTCAAGTCAATGGCGGACTTTTTCAACAAAGTCTCTGAGTATACCGGTGTTTGTGAGCCCCTAACAGCATAGCACAGTGTCCTTTAGTGAAAGGTGCGAGTGAAGATGCTGGAGATCGCTGTACTTCATACCATCGATCTGCATGTGCGGAGGTTATGCGCTTTTCAGTGGAATCCCTTCAAGATGTGCTGTGTCCGGAAATGTTACATGCCATTGTGTGCGTTTTCTCGCCATTCTCCTTCTTCATTCCTTCGAGGATTACCCACTTGTAGTATGTACAGCCTGACGACATGTGGCCATTGTTTAACTTTTATTTTTTGTACTGCAAAGTAGTGTGTCAACATTAAGGGATTGAAAACGTTTTTTTTAGTGTTTTCTCGTATTTTTTCCATTTGGAATTGTGTCCCAGCAGTAGTGGGACATGCGACAAATTGGTTTCTTTTCTTCTTCGTACCGCAATGTGAACCGTGTACAACAGGAAATTTGCAGTTATTTTCCTATCTCCCGAGTGTGGGACGGTGTCCCAGCAGTAGTTGGACATGTGGACATACGTCGTCATTTTTTACTGCCTACATTCCGATCTCAACATTATGTAGAAAATAGTAGTAAATTTCCTGTATTTTCCATCAGGGGATTCCCCACTTTCTTTGAGAGTCCCCTTGCGCAATTTACACTGGGCCTCAATTGCTGCACCATTGTATTCGTCAGGTACGATTTTGTTTGTATTATTTTATTCCGACATTGATATCTTTCTTCCTTCTTGAGTTATTGTGCTATAAACATGGTGTGAGGCGATTTTCGCACGCCTGTCACTCGAAAACGGTGCCGATTTCGACATTTTTTCACATGGCATTTTTTCCTTGTTTTTACTTGTCGAATCACCTCCCAAGCGTTGTAAACGGAATTTTGCACCACCCTGTATATATATATATATATATATATATATATATATACTTATTGTATTTAGTTTTTTTTTTTCGGTATCGAAAAGCGACTGTCATATCGTATTTGAAAAAAAAATATTACGCTTTTGCCTGTGGATATCTAGAAAAACGACAATTTCGTTCCCTCTCTCTCTGCGTGTGCTATCAACGTTGACACAATGACACAAATTCAACAAATAGTTAGGCCACGATCTTCAGTCATATAACTTAACCTATTATTTTTTTTATTTGTGCACCGACATTGGACTCCGCGTTTGTTTTAATATTTCAGTCGAGAACATGAAGACGATACCTGAGGAAATAGTTCTAGTGTTTGCTACTAGATGTCGCCACCGGCGATGTGGACGCAGTGTTGCCACACTATGAGGGCCTTCCCAAGGGGCAAAATTTCCCTTTTTGGACCATTTTTTCCCTTCACCTAAGCAAATGACATAATAGAATAATAATTAGTTGTGGTAGTAAAAAGCAGCATTATTAGCGGTGGTGCAGTTGCGGTATTGTGGTATTTTTAATCGAAATTTCATTTTTGGCTAAAAATCTCGGCATGTGGCAACACTGCGTGGATGCATAGAAGAACAATTTTACACGACCTCTCTCGGTTCTCCTCCGTAGCCGTGCTTGTTAAGGCGTTTACTCGTTCTTGTCATTGTTCGTTCTACGTGTGGCCTTTAGGTTCGAACCCGGTCGTGGTCGAAAGTTTTTCAGCGTGTCTAGGAGTCTTGATCAGCGTGTATATTTAATTCTCTGTGTTGAGTCTACGGATTCTGAACGGGGTTGTTTAATGTATATGTTGATCTTGATATATATATATATGGTGTTCATGTATGTATCCAAAGCACATTGGAAACAATATTCGATCATTAGCTGCGTTCAACCACTGCTTCGGAGGAGTAACCACCCCCTGTCCCCGGGGGTCCCCCTGTCTCTGGGCTCGTGTTCCCGGGGTCCTATCCCTGTCCCCGGGCTCGTGTTCCCGGTTAAGTTAGGTTAAGTTAGGTTAAGTTGTCTAATGTCTATGTCCGTGCTCGTGTTCCCAGTTAAGTTAGGTTAAGTTGTCTAATGGCTATGTCTATGTGTAATATCTATGTCCATGTCTCTGTCTTTCCAGGTTTTTTTTGTCCTAAGATTTTTTTAACGCTGGACTTAGAAAATTTTCGATTGATGAAAAAAATGGGTTCCATGACGACCTATGTTTATTTTGGTATGGGAGGACAGAGGATACAGAGGACCGACACACTAAACCCGACCTCTCTACGCGTATTGGCACGTTGGAACGAAACGCGCAACATATATGAAATACACGAAGACGAAGATCTTACCGTTTTCGACGTGAGTGCCGGCGATAAGCTGATCGTTCAAAACACGAGCGAGGTACCACCCTCTTTGAATCCCATCACGCTGGTGCTTCTCTTCAAACGTAATCTCTAAAAAAAATGTATAGGCAAGCCATCGTCGAAGAATTGCATATACCTGCACGCCGCAACTACGAACGTTTGGCGGTGGTAACAAAGGGAATCGACGACCTCTGGCAAAGTGACCTCGTGGAGATGAGCAGCGGCAATTTGAAAAACGTACATAAATTGAACAAGAGTAGTTGTATTTATGATACTATAAACTCGAGAAAGGAAGAGCTTCTCTCCAGCAGATTTGCTATACTTAAATCAAGCTCAACATGCCTACATGAGTTTTTTGCTCTAGTGTGGAACCCTAGTCTAACCCAAGAATTTTGGAAAAATGCCCTCGGGAATTTTTCAGAAAGGAAGAGCCCTTTTCATGCAGATTTGTTCATACTTACAAAAGTTGCATCAGCCAGATTTTTGTCCATAAACTTGTCAAAAATTGATATATTTTTGGCCACACCAGAAATTAAGCAAAAACCCATACATACACACACATATTTACTTCCAGTTTAAGTTTAATTGAACCCCAGGTTCAATTTACTTATCTAATATTAAAACAATGCAATATGCAGAGACCCTCCGTTTCAAGTAATTCCCCTCTGTAGCAATGTGTGGAATTCCCGAGACGGTAGTATTGATTTTTGCTTTGCATGTTTCTCCTCAGCGCCAGTATTTACAGAAATTCCCGAATATTGCATCAGCCAGTATTGTGAGACTGACTGAGGAGAACAGACGTGTTGATACAGTGCTTCTCATACTTACAGGTTTAAATTCATATTGAACAATATAAAATCTGATATTTGTTGTAATCCAATCATATTTAGAGTCAAGTTTATATTTGTCCCAGCCTGTTATACATAACAAGGTTATTGCTATTCTATACATGCATGTCCGTGCAGGCATTTGCGGAATGGCAGTGTGAATGAATATTTATTCTCTTTTTCCACTTGTGGGCTATTGGTTTTACAACCTGTCATAATAAGCATAGAGATTAGATTCAAAACCCAGGAAATTGTATATAAATACCAAAGCCAAAAATATTAAGTGTATACACACATACACACATACACACACAAACAAATCACACAGCTGAACCCAACTGATATTTTTTATTCAGCATAAAGTTTTGAATTGAAACCCAGGAAATTGTATATAATAAACAACAACAAAAATGCCGAATCAAAAACATTGCAATCAATGCAATAAAAATATATCCAGCTCTAATTGGGCCAGACACCAAAAAATTTGTAACCCGGACAAATACAGAACTCCCACAAAAATTTGCCCCAAATGCAATAGAAAATATAACATGGAATACTTCACATATAAACATAAAGATACTTGCTCTGTACAGTCATCAATATTGCCCCCTCAACCATCTACATCTGGTCTGAAAAGAAAGCACGAAGCACCTCTTAATGCCAGAGCAACAAAGCAGCCACGCCATGAACCTATCCGTAGCAGTTTTAACGGCCAATTAAGGGATCACCGGTTTGTATCAGAGCCAAGATGTGGCATTGAAAATTTCTTGAACAGTATAAATTCTAATCTGCAGGCAATTCTCAATGCACAAAATGGCTCTTATAAGCTGTTCCTCAAATTGTTTGTACAATATAAGAAGCCAAATGACACAAAATTTACACACCCCCACATAACAGAAACTGTACCGGTATATTCAAACGCAAATTCAGACAAAATAATAAGCAGATTGATAGATCAATTGAAAATCAAACACTCTGAATTTGCGGCAAAAGAGTCAGGATGGACCCTATGTGGCTCTCCGCACAAGTTATATGTTAATATTTCTGAATTCAGCCCATTACAAGGTTCCACTTATGTGCCATTACCTGCTAATATCGAAAACAGAAGAGCCGTCGTCAATATTGAAAATACCGACCAGAAATGCTTTTTGTGGTGTATATTAGCTGCTTTGTATCCAGTTTCAAGAAATCCTCAGAGAATAACTTATTATAAACAACATGAGCACGATTTTGACGATGCAATGGAGGGTTTGGAATATCCAATGTCAGTTCAGAATATTGATAAATTTGAAAAAAAGGCCAGGCACATCAATGGCAAACAATTATCTATTAATGTATTTATTTGTTCCACTGGCAATTGCCCGATAGCACCTCTCAGAATCAGTACACTTGATGATGAATCTGCTGTTCCGATTGATATGCTCTTAATTGAAGGGAATAGCACATATCATTACACTCTGATACATAATCTTGAAGCTTTAGTCAGAAAACAACTAGACAAAACTCATAGAATATTCAAGTTGTGCAGAAGATGTTTAACTGTATTTGATGGTCAAAAAATGGTGAAGGGGGTTCCTGAATGTAATGCAGAAATTGCCAAAAACAAGTTAATTGAGCATCTAAAATACTGTGGGAATCATAAACCTGTTCATATGGTGATGCCTAATCCAAGTGAAAAAGCAAAATTCAAAAAGTCTGAAGCCTTGTTGGAACACCCAGTACATATTGTCTGTGATTTTGAATCGAACGTCAAACATATTGCATTCTGCAATCCAGATCCCGAAGAATCTTCAAGTACATCATACCAGTTACATGAACCTTCCAGTTTTTGTTATACAGTTGTACAGGATGGTGTTGTTACCAAAATAGATTCATACATGGGACCAGATGCCATCAAAATATTTGCACATAGAATAGAAAATGTGTGCCGTGACATAGCATCTAACATCTTATTAAAATCAAAGCCTATGTTGCCTTTAACAGAGGAACAGATTGAAGATTTCAACAATGCAGAAAAATGCCCGGTATGTGATTCTGAATTTTTAGATACAAATATCAAGGTACATCACCATTCTCATACAGATGGTAAATTCTTAATGGCCCTGTGTAATAGCTGTAATATTAAGATCAAGAGACCAAAATTTATCCCCATATTTTGCCATGGAGCATCCAATTATGATTTCCATCATCTGATCAGGTACGAGGGGTTTGAGAAGCAGAATTTAAATATTTTAGCTGAAAATGATGAGAAATATATATCTATTAGCAAGATAATTAAAGTTGATGGTGTTCCTATTCACATAAGATTTCTTGATTCTTACAGATTTTTATCTGCTAGCCTGGCTACACTGGCCTCTCAATTAAATGATGATCAATTCAAAATTACACGTGCATTGTTTCCAAATCAGGACCTGAAATTAATTAGGCGGAAGGGTGTATATCCATATGACTATGTCACAGATTTTTCTAAATTTGATGAGTGTTCCCTGCCACCACAAGAAGAGTTTTACAGCAAAATCATAGGATCTGGAATCACTGATGATGATTATCACCATGCTCAGTTGATGTGGAACAATTTAAAATGCAAGACATTTGGTGATTATCACATGGCATATTTGAAACTTGATGTCACCCTCTTAGCTGATATAATGCAGGCATTCAGAAAATCTTCCATGCAAAATTATGCACTGGACCCAGTGTATTTTTTCAGTGCCCCGGGCCTAGCATGGGCCGCAACGTTTTTGAATACCAAAATGCAATTGGATCTGATCCACGATCAAGATATGTATCTGTTTATGGAGAAAGGTATAAGAGGAGGGATGGTGCAATGTTCCCAGAGATATGCCAGAGCAAATAACAAATATATGCCTGATTATGATCCAGCACGGCCATCAAATTATATACTGTATGTAGATGCAAACAGCCTCTATGGTCATGCCATGATGCAAAAACTGCCATATGCAGGGCTTGAATGGGTTGAAGATTTCAATATTGAAGATCTTAAGGACTTTGATGACAGTAACCATGGCCTCTTCTTAGAGGTTGATCTGATAATTCCAGATCATTTGCACAATAAATTTTCTGATCTGCCCCCAATTCCCGAGGTTCAGTGCTCACCTGGCTCTAAACAGAAGAAGCTCATGATGACACTGGAGCCAAAACAGGGATATGTCATATATTACAAAAACCTCCAGTTCCTGATGAAACATGGTGTTCAAGTAACCAAAGTTAGAAAAGTTTTGAGGTTCAGGCACTCAGAATGGTTGAAACCATATATTGATACAAACACGGAGCTTCGAACATCTGCAAAGAGCCAATTTGATAAGGGCTTGTTTAAATTGATGGTGAATTCAGTGTATGGCAAAACAATTGAAAATGTCAGGAAACATACCGATGTTAAAATAATTACTGACCCCAGCCTGAGCAAAAAATTGGTTGCAAAGCCTAATTTCAATTACAGAAGAATTTATGATGAGCACATGGCACTTTTCAACATGAAGAAAACAAAGATTAAGTTTGATAAACCTATTTATGTAGGGGCTGTAATATTGGAATCGTCCAAATTACATATGTTAACATTGTATTATGATGTGCTGAAACCTTTTTATGGTGATCGTGTAAAATTATTGTACATGGACACGGATAGTTTTATTCTTGATATTCAAACAGAAGATGTTTATCAAGATATGTCACAGCCTGAATTGTTTCAATACTTTGATACCAGTGAACATACAAAGATTCAACAATACTACAACAAAAAGGTGCCTGGCAAGTTAAAAGATGAGACACTTGGTGATGTTATTGTGAAATTTGCTGGGTTAAGTGCCAAGATGTACAGTTTTAAAACATGTAGTGCTGTTGTCAAAAAGGCCAAGGGTATTGGCAAAGTAACTGTGGAAAAAGAGCTTGTATTTGAAGATTATGAAAATTGCATCAAATCCCAGAGTTCAATCGAAACATCAGAAAATAGAATTCAGAGTGAGGATCACTTGTTGACTAGCAATATTGTAAGAAAAGTGGCCCTGGACCCACATGATGATAAGAGATGCATTTTATCATGTGGCATACATACTTTACCATGGGGTCATTGTGATTTGAAAAATGGCAAACAATGCCCAATTACAGAGCATGATTTGAAATAAATAAACATGCCTATGAACTTATTTGGGTTCAAAAAACAGGCTATTATGGAGCTGCCCACACCACAACCCTCTTCTGATATGCTGTCTAAACTGAGTGGCTTGTTAATTATTCATCTGAACAGCATACTTATAGATAATAATGATGAAACAGGCAAAACATTGTACATATTTAACAATAATTTAAATCATTACCAATTACCTGTAGGTGGGCAATTGCAATTTATTACAACCCCTGAGGGTGATGTCAAAATTTCAGTAGGGAGAAATATTTATAGAATTAAGTACTCAAACATGATTTCTGGCACTGTTTATACTGTTTCTGCTGGTGACTGCTTATATATTGAGGTCCCGGGATCATATGACAAGCTTATACCCTTTTTTATAGAATTAAGAATCAGATACTCTATAGTAAATAACCATTAAAAGAAAATGCCTAATGATATATTTGGCCACACAAGACATGAAGATCACAGTGATGAGATTCTGATGCTTGATGTCAGAGTCAAGAAATTAAGAAGTGATTTACAAGCTTTACAAACCACACTCAATGCCAGTCTTCAATTAGAAATTACAAATTTACAATCACAATGCATGGACCCTCTTCTTAAAATTGATTCTGAACTCAAATTGCTGCTTCAGAAATATACTGATTTGGCAACATTAGATAATTTTCAAAGTTTAGAAGAAGCTGTTGCAGCTCTTCAAGCCAAATTTAAGACCCAGGCTAACAACTCTGAGCAATTGAAACAACAATTGGAAGAGCAGATAAATAATGTCCAGACACAGCTCCAAACAATTGTCAAAAGCATAAAATCACAAGAAGATTTTGATCTAGTGATTTCCACTCTAAAAGAACAGATTCAGTCACTCCAAATACCTAATCTGGATCCTCTGCACAATGCCATAGCCGAGGTTAAAGAAAAAATTGAGACACTTGAAAATTTTATGAACAACTTGCCATCTTCTGATGCTTTGAATGCAATAACTCGGAGTGTAGCAAATATTAAGCTGCAACTTGAAACATATGAAGATTTTGGAAAAATTCAAAGTACCATAACCCATCTTGAAGGTACAATAGCAGCAGTGCAAAGTGATTTGGCAAATGTACTAGAATCCAGATTGCCTGGGATTGTAGATACTCTTGTCAGTGTCCAACAACAGATCACAAAGCTTGAAAACCTCAACACTGAATCTGAGCTATCTCATTTTCATCACTTGATAGATGATATCCAAACAAAGCTTGAAATTTTACAGCAATCAACACCCACTCAGGCAGATATAGCCCTGCTCCAAAATGCTATGCAAAATGTGGCTGATGCTTCTGAATTAAACAATGTAAAATTGGCACTTGAATTTTTGCAGAATACTGTATCAAATCTTCCCACATCACAGGAACTTAAAAATATTAAGAGGGCAGTGAATCGCATATTGAAATCAGAAGATATCAAGAATATCCAAGCAGAGATCAAACAACTCACTCAGACAGTGGCCACTCTTCCAACCAATCAACATATTAATGAACTGCATGCCCTGTTTGAGGATATCAGAAGACAGGTCCATGATCTTACTGCTCAAAATTCAAAATTGGCAGTTGTTGAAAATTTGCAACAAATTGTAGCTAATATCAAGCAACAGCTAGGGACCATGGAATCCAATCAAGCAAATGCTTTGTCTGTTTTTGCCACCCAGCTTCAAGAGATTGTGCAACAATACAAGAAACTTATTGTGGACATAAAAATCAAGCCAGGCCATGATGATGTTGTTAGGACCATCAATGAGCACCTTGAATCTGTAACAAGTAGATTGATCACAGCAGAAAAAGAAATAACAGGTATAATTGAGAATCCAAAACATACAGTAATTCTTGAATTGTACAGCATTCCCAACAAAGAATATGATTCTCCATTTACACCAGGTGGCAAGATATATATGCTGTCCCCTGTACAATTTTATTACCAGTTTTTTGTTGGGGGCACATTGAGACCAATCAAGATCAAATATTGGCATCAGCCACAGGCACACCACTACCCTACCTTATCAATAACAAATGCTGACAACAAAGTGAAAATCACCAGTGTAGAATTAGAGGATTTTACAGATCCCAATACATTAGAAACAGCATATGTTGAAGATGATGGCTCTTTGGAATTTAAAATACAAATAGGGGACAAATTATATTTAGAAAATCCTGTAGTATCAGCTGCTGAACACCCTATAGTTGCAATATTCTTGTTTACATATTATGTCTAGACAAATTATTGTTGATGAATTACACAGACAAGCCAGGCATAATTTTAAGAGACTCCCAGTAGTCACAAAGGGCATAGATGATTTATGGCAGAGCGACTTGATTGAGTTGTCAAGTGGACAGTTGAAAAACTTAGACAAAATCAACAAGGGCTACAAGTATCTACTCACTGTAATAGATACATTTTCAAAATTTGCCTGGGCTGTGCCACTCAAATCCAAGACTGGAAAATGTGTTACAGAAGCCCTCAGGACAATCATCAATCAGAGTGGAAGATCACCGCGCTATTTGCAAACAGATAATGGCAAAGAATTTTATAATTCTGTGTTCCAACAATTTATTAAAAGCCGGTCAATACAACATTATTCGAGTTACAGTGATCTCAAGGCCTCAATTGTAGAGAGATTCAACAGAACCCTAAAAAATCTTATGTATAAACAATTTACCCTCCAAGGTAATTATAAATGGATTAATATTCTTCCAGAACTTCTACATAAATATAACAATTCTGTCCATTCCACAATCAACATGAAACCCTCTGAAGTAACTTCATCTGATGAGCAAAAATTGATCAGCACTGTTTATTATCCTAGATACCAGCCAACAACAAGAAGGGCCAAATACAGGGTGGGTGATCAAGTAAGAATCAGCAAATATAAGCACTTATTCAAAAGAGGCTTTACAAGAAACTGGAGCACCGAATTATTTACAGTGGTTCAAGTTAAACCCGGGACCCTTAACACATATATAATAAAAGATCACCGAGGAGAAATTCTCAAAGGCAGGTTCTATGAACAAGAGCTCAGCAAAACTAAACAGCCTGACACATATCTCATAGAAAAAATCATCCGCAGAAAAGGCAACAAGTTATTTGTCAAATGGCTGGGTCATCCGGAAAACAGCTGGATCGATGCAGACAAAGTGATAATATGAGCACCTGGGATGTTATAAAAAGGCTGCCAGAACCTGAACAGCAGATTAAGAGAAATGGAAAATTGCTACCTGAAAATATTAGGTGTCTTATTGTTGGGCCATCGGCTTGTGGTAAAACTACACTAATGGTTGATAATTTTTTATTGGCACCCAACTGGTTAGACTGGAAAAACAGGCACTTGTATATCTTCTCTAAGAGCTTGGAACAATTAAAATATCAGCAGCTGATGAAGCTATATGATGGATTGGATATTGCCACTTTTGAACCAGATGTTAAGCCACTTCATGAATGTCTCGATAATTCTGTTGTTGTGTTTGATGACATTATACTGGATAATCAAAACAAGGTTAGAAATTTCTTTACACAGGGCCGACACAAAAACATTGATTGCTTCTACCTGGCACAGACTTTTTCTAAAATACCGAATCAGCTGATCCGAGACAACAGCAATTTTATATGTGTGTTTCATCAAGATCATACCAACCTCAAACACATACATGATGAATATGTAGGTGGGGACTTGAGCTACAATGATTTTTCCAAGTTTTGCAGTAGGTGCTGGAACCAGGACAGTTATGGGTTTGTCACAATTGATATGACAAGAACACCTAATAGTGGCAAATACAGAAATAAAATCAACGATTTTCTAGACGTTGAGACATAAATAAATAACCATGAAACGACCAATCATTGATGATCTTAAGTTAAGAGATTATCTTGTAAAAAGATTTAAGGGATGGAAATCAGAGAACCGTGGAATTTATGAAAAACACAAACAAGCAGAACAGCCTGTCATTGATGCTATTAATAATTTAGGTAAGAATATCAAAACTGTTACAGAGCAGAATCAAAATTTGATCACAGAGCTTGTACCTGCAGCTGCTAGGAACATATTAGATTATCCATTCACCCCACTTTCCAGTATTCATACACCTAGTCCTGTTGCTCCTAGAAGAATTGAAGCTACTCAGGATCCTATTGAATTGGGTCTTCTTGCTCAAAAATATTTAACCACACCTAAAGACAACAAAGATGAGGTCTTTGGCTTATATGCTGACACAGAGCTTGATGGCAGCATCATACACAGAATTGGCAATTTCAGAGTAACTTTTATGGGGGATGATCTGATTGTTTATTCAGAATCTCGTCTCGGAGAAAAAGGTGCTTTTGTTAAGTACCCCGGCACACCTGGGTTGTGGGAACTGATGACTAGGAAAAGGCCTGGCAGCTATACAGATCAAGATTATGAACATTACAAAGAAATATTAATAAAATCAGATGCTCTGTACCAGAACAATGATCCCACACAAAAAAGAGTCAAGTCTAGCAGTGGGGCAAAATACAATAATTTAATCAAGCCCATATGGTCACAGATCAAGACTGGCAGTGGAATCAAACAATACAACACCCTGCCTAAAGAATTTGTGTGGGTTGATGATGTCAGGAAACTTGTGGATAGGTTATTGGTAATAGCTGGGGAGGAAAATGCTGGCAACCACAATTTTTACAATGAAAAGGTTGGAATTATGGACATGATAAGCACAAAATTGTCTAATTTTATAGTGAATGACCCTAAGGGCATTGGATATCTCATAAAAATTATTAATACTCTACCACCTAAATTTTGGAATATTTCGGAGGGTCGGGGCCTGGTTAATGACATTATAAACAAGCTGCCATTTGAACTACACATTCCAGGCTATCAGTATTGTGGTCCAGGCACAAAATTGGAGCATAGATTAAACAGAGGTGATCCTGGTGTAAATCCCCTAGATGCTGCTTGTAGAGACCATGACATAGCATACAACACACATACTGATCTTGACAAGAGACATGTTGCAGACAAGAAATTAGAAGAGGCTGCATTTGGTAGATTTGTAAGCAAAGATGCTTCTTTAAGTGAAAAAATAGCAGCATTGGGGACCACCATAGCTATGAGCACCAAACAAAAACTGGGGTGGGGGCTGTGAATATGTATATAATAAACCTAGGATGAAGGCCAAGGGTGTTATGTATCAAATGCCTTATGCAGGTCTCAAATCTCTTAAAACTATTGATAGTCTCTTGACCAAAAAGCAGCGCATTGTTAATTTGGATGAGTACAAAAATCAGGGCACTCACTGGATTTGTTATCTTAAATATTTAAACAATGAGGCATTTGTATTTGATTCATTTGGACGTGTTCCACCTGAAAATTTAGTAAAATATTTAAAATCAGCTAATCTTTATTACAATAGTGCCCGTGTTCAAAACTTCAAAGATGTTAATTGCGGACATTTGTGTTTATCTGTTCTCAGATATATGTCTCAAATAAATAAACCATCAATTGAAAATTTTCAAAAGGCCTTGTGGTATTTGAAACATCATGGGGGTATTCCATCTCACCAGCCAAAATTCAATATTGAAACTCAAATTGCATGATGACATAGTGTATCCCAAAACAATAGCTCTCAGAGCATTTTACGGCATGTACCTAATCCCTAATATTACACACCACAACAACAAAATTGCAGTAGGGGATCAAAAAATTGTCATCACTCCAGGGCAATATAATCTGTCCACTCTAAATGCTCAATTACCCAGAGGTGTAGTATTAACTCAAAATTCTGTCACTCACAGAGTAGAGATTGTATCTGCTACAGAAACAGTGACCTGGGTACTATAGGAGAGCTGTTAGGATTTGAGAACAACACAAAACTTGAACCGGCCATCAAACACACTGCTATGAATATACCTAAATTCTTAGCCATAGAGACTCTGAATATTCACTGTAATGTGGCCGAGGGTATGATCACCAAATCAAATGGCATAGGCACTCACAAACAAACTGGCATCATTGCAACATTCAAACCTAATTCCGAATTCATGGAGCCCATCATCTACAATCCATCCCCAACATTATATTTTCCTGTGTGCCATAATAGAATAGATTACATTGAGTTGATGGTCACTAATGAAAAAGAAGAATTAGTTGATTTTGCTGGAGCCACAACAACTGCAATCATAGAGATTAACATTTAAATAAAAATACATACAATGGAAAATATTGAGAGTTATGAGCTACAATCATTCCCCCCAAACAGGAGGACATTTGCAAATTTAAATCAACCCAACACAGAGATTGAGGTTGATCTTGATGTAGGGGATGGATTTATACACCCCCACAGAGCAGATCTATACATCAAATTTGATGTTGTAAAGCTCGATGGAACAGATTATCCGGCAAATTCAAATATAAGATTGGTTGATAATTTTGTACCGCATCTGTTCTCTGAAATTGAGATCAGAAAGCATGGCGTTGTTATAAACAGAGTAGAATATCCCGGCATTACCTCCACAGCTTTGGCCACACTAAAATTATCCAAAACCGAAGCTTCTTACTACAAAATAGGTGGATTTGAAGCTGGTGATAAGATATTAACCAAGAACCACACAGTGCTGTTCCCCATGCGCCTGTTGCCAGGATTCTTCTCAGATTACAAAGATATTATGTGGAAGGGTGGTTTAAGAATTACATTTAGAAGAGCTGCAAATGATAACAATGCTTTGATGAGGTACAGCACATTAAACCCTACAGGAGAAGCTCTGCCCAATACCCTACCTGATGAAGGCAAATGCATTATTCAGACTATGGAGCTAAGAATCCCAGTTGTTGAATATGAGGCCAGTTATGCTCTTAAACACAAAGCAGATATAATAAAAAATCCACAGATTCCTCTGCAATTTTATACATATCAATGCGTACAGAAGCCTGCCACTGGCACATATTATGAGTTTGATGCTACAAATTCATTCTCCAGCATACAATACGACATGCCTGATTTTGTGGTGGTACTGTTTCAGACTGGGAGACACAACAATCAGGAAAAAAATTCAAGTAAATTTGATAGCTGCAACATCAAGAACATATATCTTAAAAATGGTAGAAATGAGGTATTTCCTAGAGAAAATTATAATTTAGACATGTCCAAGGATGATTTTCTCAAATTATATGAAGCTTTTTCTTCCTTCAAGCGCGTCACTACTGGCAATACTGACATGTATTACACACCAGATGAATTCAAGACACGGAGACCCATGTTTGTAATTAACACTTCAAAAAGGAAACAAGTTGTGGTTAATGACAGGACAAACATTAAAATTATCTGTGAATTCCACGAGGCTTTACCTGAAGACACCATTTGTAGTGTCATTCTCATAGGTGAAAAATCATATGTTTATGATGTAAGAAATGAGCGGGTCACAGAGCAGTTCTAGAGGCCCCATTCAAACACAGAGGCCCTTTGGATATAAAACAACACTTTACCGTCAGAAAATATATTACCTACCCATTTTATACCACCCCTGCTCGTAGCAGATACCTACCCAAAACACAACACATCTGCCAAAAGCTGAAATACAGAAATATTGCAATAATTATTCTGTAAGTTACAGACTTGTGTACAACAAGACCAAGCCTAAATACAATTCAGTTTGCATGACAATATCCGAGAAGGAATTTCCTCAATATGATGGATGGTCCCTGAAAGGGTGCATAGTGTAGATAAGAATTTCTCTTTGAGTTCCATGACAAATGACATGTAATTTCCCTCGGAAAAGGCACAGTACAGGTAATATCAACAGATATAATCACTCAGGCATACAGAAAGAAGGCAATTACTCTTTGATGATGAATAACTCTAAAAAGACGCAGTGTAGATTATATCTGTTGGCATACAACTCCCGGGCAAGCATAATTAATTGTTGGCCGAAACATGGGACTGATCAAAAGATTGGAAAGAACATGCGAACAATTAATTATGTTTACTTGACCTCCAATCTATTGTATTGATCAGGCAGTTTTGCCCGTATTGTTGAGCTGATATTTTACCCAGATAACAAAACTCTGGTGATTCTTAATAGAGAATAATTTTGCTCTGTTGTATAACATTTTTTACCAAATTTAAGATCTGGGAGCTATCAACTAGCAGTATTTATTCTCAAAATCTCACATATGGAATGCCACATCTATCAGGACTCGAACCCAGAGCCCCTTGTTTACAAAACTACAATATTAACATTTTGCCATCAGATTTTATGAGGACTCAAACCCGAACCTTTTGATTACAAGGCAATAAAAACCATGTACCACACTCCACTCGGTCTCAGAACCCAATAGATATCAATTCAAGATTCCTGGGATTTTGACAGAAAAACATACTATAAGCAATAAGATGATAAGAGAACTTGCCATTGTTTTAAGTATAGCAAATCTGCATGAAAAGGGCTCTTCCTTTCTGAAAAATTCCCGAGGGCATTTTTCCAAAATTCTTGGGTTAGACTAGGGTTCCACACTAGAGCAAAAAACTCATGTAGGCATGTTGAGCTTGATTTAAGTATAGCAAATCTGCTGGAGAGAAGCTCTTCCTTTCTCGAGTTTATAGTATCATAAATACAACTACTAACAAGAGCAACAAGTACCTCCTCACCGTCATAGACTAACTAACTAACTAACTAACTAACTCTCTAGCCTTCTTAAACCCGAAGGTTCATGGCTGCAGCAACACAGGCCTTCCATTTTTCCCTATCTTGAGCAAGATCTATATACTCTTTTCCATCCCTACCAATTTCCCTTAGGTCCATCTCAACGTTGTCCCTCCATCCTCGTCTTGGCCTTCCTACAGGTCTCTTACCATCAGGTTTCCCAACAAGAATCCTGTAAACTCCTCTTTCCTCTCCCACTCGTGCCACATGGCCTGCCCACCTAAGTCTTCTTGATTTAATTATTCTAATAATATCTGGACATGAATACAAATTATGTAGTTCTAAATTATGTAACCTTCTCCACTCACCTGTCTCCTCATCCCTTTTAGGTCCAAAGATTTTCCTAAGGATCTTATTTTCAAATACTCTCAATTTATGTTCCTCTTTCAATGTAAGGGACCAAGTTTCACATCCATATAATACTACAGGCAAAATTACGGTTTTGTATATTTTAACTTTTAGTTTCTTAGATATTAAACGAGAAGACAAAAGTTTATGAAGAGAGAAGTAACATGCATATCCTGAATTAAGCCTACTTTTTATTTCCTCTTTAATATAATTTTCATTTGTTAATATTACTCCTAAGTATTTGAATTTGGAAACTGGTTCAAACGAGTTGTTATCAATAATTAGATTTTGATTATTACCTAACACTTGGTTTCGGCCTGTAAGCATATATTTAGTTTTCTCTTTGTTAACTTCCAAACCTATCTCTTTAGCAGTTTTGAAAAATATTTTAGCATTATTCTTAATTGTATTCACATCATCCCCCAGTAAGTCTACATCATCTGCATATGCTAACAACTGAGTCACACCATTTAATTTTAGTCCTTCTTTAGTTTCTTTTACCTTCCTAACAGCATATTCTAAGGCAAAATTAAAGAGCAATTGAGATAATGCATCTCCTTGTTTTAACCCATTATGAATTGTAAATTTGTCAGACATATTAATACCCACACGAATTTTACTTTCTGTTTCACTGGTGCATATTTTTAGCATACTAACAAGCTTCTTAGGTATTCCAAACTCTACTAATATATTATATAATTTATCTCTTTTGACCGAATCATATGCTTTTTTGAAATCAATGAATAGCTGATGGACATTTTGATTATATTCCCACTTTTTTTCAAGTGTCTGTCTGATGTGAAAAATTTGATCTGTAGTTGATCTGTTACGTTTAAATCCACATTGATAATCACCTATAATTTCATTAGCATATGGGGTTAGTCTTGTTAAAAGAATGTTAGACAATATTTTGTATGTTGTTGAGAGTAGAGAAATTCCACGGTAATTATTGCAGTTCATTTTATCACCTTTTTTAAACACAGGAACAATTATGGATTCTTTCCACTGTTGAGGGATTTCTTCTTTATTCCATATTAAACAAATTAATTTATGAATTTGACATATTAATGAATTTCCACCATATTTAATTAACTCAGCTGGTATTAAATCAATGCCAGGTGCTTTGTTATTCTCTAGCCTTTTAATAGCATCTTTAACTTCAGTCAAGTTAGGTTCTGGAACTAAAGGTTCTGCTGTGTGTACTTCATTTACTTCTGATTTATCTCCTACATGGATATTTAAAAGGTCATTAAAGTAGTTCTTCCATCTATTTAGAATATCGCTTGGGTCAGCTAGAAAATCACCGTCTTTATCTTTTATCAAGTTTACTTTAGGTTGCCACCCCTTTCTAAACTCATTTACACCTTTATATAAATCTCTGATATTTTTATTTTTGCTGTTTGTTTCAATTTCGTTAATTTTACTTTTCAAGTAATCTCTTTTCTTACTTCTAAACGTGCGGTTAACTTCTCGCTTTATTATATTATAATTGTTTAGATTTATATCATCAGAGTTATTTAACCACCTAAGTCTAGCCTGATTTCTTATTTCTATTAGATTATGACATTCATTATCAAACCATGGCTTACTTTTTCTTGGTTTATGTTATCCTATACTTTCTTTAGCTGCTGATTCTATTGCATTACGTATGTGCTCCCAATATTTATTTACGTCTGTTTCATTTATATTTTCATCATCATTTAAATCCTGCAAAACATCAAATCTATTTGACAGTTTAATTTGGTAATCTTTCTTAATTCTTTCATCAGTAAACTTTCCTGTATCAAATTTTAGAACTTTTAGATTTTGTTGCTTATGATTTATCACTGAGAGTCTTTCTCTTAATTTAGCAATTACTAAATAATGATCGCTGGCACAGTCAGCACCTCTATGTGTACGAACGTCAATTATACTAGTATGCCTTCTCTTATCAATGAGAAAATGATCTATCTGATTATGAGTTTTACCATCTGGAGAAGACCAGGTATATTTATGGATATCTTTATGTTTAAAAGTGGTACTTTTCACAATTAAATTCTTTGAGGTTGCAAAAGTAATCAATCTTATACCATTATCATTACTTAATTCATGAAGACTTTCTTTACCAATCGTGGGTTTAAATGTCTCTTCTTTGCCAATCTGTGCATTACAGTCACCTAACAGAATTTTCGTATCATACTGAGAAAATTTATCAAAGACCTGTTCTAACTCTGTATAAAAATCATCTTTAGTATTGTCATCTTTAACTTCCGTTGGTGCATGTATGTTTATTAAAATAATTTTACACCACCTACCCTCTAAAACTGCATATGATATCCTATCATTAATAAATTCTACTGTTTTAAGAGCCGAGATAATTCTATTATTTATGAAAAAGCCTGTTCCAAAATTATGTTTTTCAGTACCACCATAGAAAAAAGTATAATTTTTAGTTTTACAATTCCCTTCTCCTGGCCACCTAACTTCCTGGACAGCTACTACATCTAATTTATACTTAACTATCTCATTAACTGTACACTGAAATGCCCCAGGCCGGTAAAGGCTCAGAACATTCCAGGTGCCTAATTTAATATCCTTATTCCTAATGTAGATATTATCCTTAGTCCAGGTACCTCCCAAAGTAGTCCCCACCCGGAGATCCGAACGGGGGACTATTTTACCTCCGGAATATTTTACCTTGGGAACATCCATGGCCTTATATTGCTGTTTCTTGACATGTCTTTTTACAGTGCAGAGTTGTCAGCTCTACGCCTAACCCCCAATATGAATGGAGGAACTACTACACAAGACAAACACAAACACATTAGACAGCACAATTACTATACAAGACGAACACAAACACATTAGACAGCATAACTACTACACAAGACACACACAAACACATCTCAACTCTAACACAATATAAACACAAACACACCACAACTACTACACAATATAAACACACCACAACTACTACACAAGACAAACACAAACAAATTACACAGCACAACTACTACGCAAACATACTAGACAGCACAACTACAACACAAGACACATACATACATACACACCACCGATACTACACAAGACAAACAGAGATACATTAGACAGCATAACTACTACACAAGATAAACACCAGCTAGCATTTTCATTACTCAGCATATTTTTTTTGGTAAGGATTATGTGTTCCTTAAATATATAGAACTTCATATGAAGAAACAAATGAAATTAAGTTGCCTTTTAAGGGCATATTTTGGGCATTTCTGCTTTTATGGATTTTCGGTCATAGTCAGCATATTTTCGCTTTTTCAAGAAATATGCACTCATTTTCAAAGTATTTTTTTGGGGGGGGGGACTGCAGGAAAATCTCTTTCATTTTTATATGAAAGTTTACAGAAAGTATTCATTGTGCATTGCAACTCAGGACCCATAAAGTGCATTAAGAGTAGTACATATGAGAAAATATCTCAGCAGATGTTAGATATTGATGGTTGAAATATTCCAGTTTTGAGGGCGTATTTTTCAAATTATAGTGCATATTTTATAAAATTTTAGATCATAAGAGCATATTTTATTTTGCATATTTTGGTGATTTTCAGGTCATAAAAATCCTAGCCGTAATGATGAAATAGATGAAGAACAGCCATAGTTCAAATTTTCACCACCAGGTGGAAATGTGGCGCTGAAATAGCAACAACCAGAAGTCGGACATGCAATATGTTATTTTTAGTTTGTCAGACCAGCAGTGTTAACTGTGTGCCTTGCCGATCTCCGTGACAGAGTGGTTAGCACAGGCGCCAGGGGTCCCGGTTTCGAATCCCGGCATAGGTGTCCCTTCATCCATTTCATCATAGCATCACTCATCGGTCTTTATTTCTCGATTGGCAACGCTAAATAAAATTCAATGGAATCAAGCCACTTTTTTGATCACGGCCGAAGGTGGGATGTGATGTGATCAGCACCACGTCCCTGGCCGCCTTTACCCACCGGAGTTTCCTCCAGGTACCCACTTTATACGACGCTGGGTGGGCGCCGGAGCCGCTTGAACAGGTGCAAAAGGCTACTGGCAATGAAGAAGAGTTGTGAACTTATGAACTAGAGGGGACAGAAAGACAGAACCGAATCTAGGACAATTGCGATGGCGGACAATTGCAATGAAGCCAAAATCATGGACAATTGCGTTGATTTTGACGGTTGACATGTCCTTCCTGGACGTATGAACAGACTGCTGAAGTACACCATCCCGCCTGATAGATATGAATCTTGTTGCGAGGGATAGAAGTTACGAGATTAATGGAAGTTGATGTGATAAATTTTGTGCTGCTGCTACTATGACTTTTAGTGCATTTCGTTATGATGTAAAATGTTTTTAATTGTATAATCAAGATAAATAGATTCTGAATCTAGTTCTTAACACGTAAGTCCTGAGTTTTGTTCATTTACTGCAAATCTTAATGTTTTCCCGTGCCCTGGGAGGTATCACGCGTATACCAATATACAGTCTCATGTTGCTCATTCTCAATTTGTATTGAGATAAATCTATTAATAATATCCTATGGTTCACTCTGGCACGACCGTGTCACGGTGAAGGTCATTTTTCAAATTAATGGTAGGACCATTGCGACAATCAGGACCTAACCTAACCAAAGGCGCCACAGAACTAATAATGCTGTAGAGGGTTGGAACAACAAAATAAATAGGTGGCTTTGAAGACCGCATCCAAAAATTCATGTCGTTCTGGCCTGCCTCAAGAGCCAAGCAGAAGGCACCAACATCAAGCACATGCGGATAGAAGGTCAGAAAAGGAAGAAGCGTGACATTAAATACGACGAGAAGTGTATTCGCACATATGAGGCAACGGGTGACTTCAAGAGGTGTCTGCTGGCTCTAGCCCATGTTCAAAAACTTGATTGAACCAAATTCCCAACCAAAAATATCAATATTTCACATAAATATATTGTAACAGGTATTGTACGGGGTGTTAAGTCACCCTTCAATTTGATAGAAGTTTAAAATGTCATCGCAATCATAGGCGCCGACTCCATGGTGCTTAGGTGGGGGATCGAGCCCCCCCCAATGTTAACGATGTGGGGGCAGAGCCCCCAAATGATTTTGCTTTAGAGGATCTAATGTATTATTTTGCTTCTCTTGTAAAGTTTACTCTGAATTGTGCCACATGAACTTAACTTAAATACACATTTGAAATGTTCTAGACCATTAACTTGGGGGGGGGGGGCTATGACCAGAGACAGCAAAACACATGACTTATTACTATATATTAAGTATGTAATTATGAGTATTGTTAGAATCTTTACTAAAAAGAGTTTCAAAAGACGATGTGCATGAACTAGGGTAGTGGATGGGACGTTTGAGCTACAAATGTCTCTCACATGACATTCAGAACGAGATCATTGATATATTAGGGAGATCCGTCATAGACACATTTTCGAAATTCGCATGGGCTCTACCTTTGAAGGCGAAAACGGGAACATGCGTCACGGAAGCATTCAAGACAATTTTTCGCGAAAGCAAGAGACGACGTCGGTTTTTGCACACGGACAACGGTAAAGAATTTTACAACGCCGTATTCCAAAAGTTTATTCAAAAACATGACATTCGACATTATTCGACCTTCAGTCACATCAAAGCCAGCATCGTGGAAAGATTTAATCGAACCTTGAAAACACATATGTGGGAACGATTCACGCTTCGGGGAAATTACAAATGGATCGACATCCTGCCGGAACTCGTCAACACCTATAATGATACGGTACACAGAACGATAGGCATGAAGCCAGCTGATGTTACGAAATCTGACGAGCAGCGTTTAATTTCGACATTTTACTGTCCAAAGTACACTCCCACGACTACCAAGAAATCAAAATTCAAAATTGGAGACCAGGTGAGAATCAGCAAATTCAAACGCACCTTCGAGAAGGGATTTACAAAAAATTGGAGCACGGAACTTTTTACGGTGGTTCGAGTTCTACCCGGAAACCGACACACGTATATAATAAAAGATAGTAGCGGCGAGATTTTGAAAGGAAGATTTTACGAAGAGGAACTCTCTAAAACGAAACACCCCGACACGTACCTCATCGAGAAAGTATTGCGTAGGAAAGGTGACAAACTTTTGGTGAAATGGCTGGGACTTCCGGAAAAGAGTTGGATCGACGCGAACGAAGTGATCTTGTGAGTACGTGGAACGTGGTGAAGCGTCTACCGGATTCGGAAAGTCAAACGAAAAAAAAGAACGGCGAGTTGCTTCCCGACAGCATCCGCTGTCTAATCGTAGGTCCTTCAGGATGTGGGAAAACGACACTGCTCGTGGACAATTTTCTCCTCGCACCGAATTGGTTAGATTGGAAGAACAGGCACCTGTACGTGTTCTCGAAAAGTTTGGAGCAATCCAAATACTAGCAACTGATGAAACTGTACGATGGTCTGGACATTGCAACGTTCGCCTCGGAAATAAAACCACTCGACGATTGTCGTGAAAATTCAGTCGTCGTGTTCGACGACGTCATCCTGGAAAATCAAAATGAAATTCGCAACTTTTTCACGCAAGGTCGTCACAAAGGAATGGATTGCTACTACCTAGCTCAAACGTTTTCCAAAATTCCAAAACAGTTACTACGCGACAACGCTAATTTCATATGTTTGTTTCGTCAAGATCACACCAACCTCAAGCACGCGTACGATGACTACGTAGGCGGAGACATGAACAACAATCAATTTTCGGAACGCTGTTGCTCTTCTTGCTGGAACAGTAACGATTTCGGATTCGCGACGATCGACATGACGAGGAAAACCAACGACGGAAAATACAGAAACAAAATCAACGACTTTCTAAACGTTGCAACGTTGTGAGAAACAACGTGTATAAATAAACGTTATGACGAAACGAAAAATCGAAGACAAAAATCTTAAGCTTCGCGATTACCTCGCGTAACGCTTCAAAGGTTGGAAATCCGAGAATCGCGGATCCTACGAAGAGAAGAAACGTCAGGATCAACCTGTGATCGATGCCATCAGCGGTCTAGGTAAAGAAATTAAAATTGTCACGGAACAAAATAAAAATTTGATCAACGAACTCGTACCACTTGCAGCTAAAAGTTACACTGTACCCACGCCCATTTCGAGCATTCCTTCGACACCGTTCGAACTGAAGGATGTACCGGCACGACGTCGAGCCATAGGTAGCACGTCTTCGGATAAAAAAAGTTGGGACCTTTGGCACAAGACTACCTGAGCACGGGGAAGTTCGACAAGGACGAAGTGTTCGGATTGTATCCCAGCATGGAAACCAACGAAGGCGGTGGTGTCGTGTGGAAGATTGGAAAATCGAAGGTGACCTTCGAAGGCAACGACATTAAAGTTAATTTAGGCGAGAAGGATAGTTGGACCAGGTATCCGGGTACAGTGGGACAGTGGGAACTCGTTGCCAAAAAGCAGCCGAAAGATTACACCGACGAAGATTACCAGAGTTACAGGGAAATTCTGATCATAACGGATGCCATGTATCAGAACAACGATGCCTCGCAGAATAGGGTGAAATCGAGCAGTGGCGAGAAGTACAGGAATCTCATCAAACCGATTTGGAACGGGGTCAAAAACAGGCAGCGGCGTCAAACGCTACAACACGTTACCCAAAGAATTCGTTTGGGTGGACGACGTGAGGAAACTCGTGGACCGATTGTTGGTGATAGCCGGCGAAGAGAATGCAGGCAATCGTAATTTCTACAACGAGAAGGTTGGCATCGTGGACATGATCAGCACGAAACTTTCCAACTTCATCGTGAACGACGACAAGGGCATAGGTTACCTCATCAAAATTATCAACACGCTGCTTCCGAGATTCTGGAACGTGGCCGAAGGAAAGGGACTCGTCAACGACATCATCAACAAGTTACCTTTCGAGATGCATTTACCTGGCTACCAGTACTGCGGACCGGGTACCAAACTCGAGAAATGATTGGAGAGAGGAGACAAGGGTGTGAATCCGTTGGATGCGGCATGCAAAGATCACGACATCGCCTACAACACCACTCGCACCGATCTGGATGCACGTCACGAAGCAGACAGAAAGTTAGAGCACGCAGCTTTCGAAAGATTCGTTAGCAGAGACGCATCGCTGGGTGAACGGGTCGCCGCACTGGGCACCACCATCGCCATGAACACGAAACAAAATGTTGGGTGGGGTATATAAATAACATAGAGTAAAAAATAAATAAATAATAACAACATGTCTCGTATAACTGATTTGCCGCCCGAGCTGCTATGTAAAATATTTAAACACGCAGTAAACGGAGATTGTGAGGATGTAGGGAAACTTGTAATCATAGCAAGAACGACGCCGAAATTTCGCATCCCTTGTGAAATGGTTCTCAAGGACCATCTTCGGGAGATCAGCGGTCTGAGGTGCGGTGATCTCAACACTCTTCTTTCGGCCGCACGGAAAAAATTAAACGATAGGATGGACACGGATGATTGGTGCAAGTCTGAACAGAAGGCGGCAGATATTGTAACGCACGTCATCTCGTTTTCCGAAGCAAAAGCTTTCTTCCTCTTACACACACTGTAAAAAAATAATAATATACGTGTCAAAAAAATGTACGTGTCAAAAAAAATGTACGTCAAAAAAATATGAGACAAAAAAATCTACGTCAAAAAAAATGTAGATGTCAAAAAAAAAATGCCATGGAAAAATTTTTTATCGTCAAAAAAAATTTGTCTCGTCAAAAAAAAGTTGACGTGGACATCGTCAGAAAAAAAATTGTCTTATCGTAAAAATTTTGTATCGTCAAAATAATTTGTCACGCCAAAAAAAAAGTTGCCGTGGAAAAATTATTACCGTCAGAAAAAAAAAGTTGCCTTATCGTAAAATTTTTTTATCGTCAAAAAAAATTTGTCCCGTCAAAAAAAGTTGACGTGGAAAAATTATTACCGTCAGAAAAAAAAGTTGCCTTATCGTAAAATTTTTTTATCGTCAAAAAAAAATTGTCTCGTCAAAAATTATTACCGTCAGAAAAAAAGTTGCCTTATCGTAAAAAATTTTTATCGTCAAAAAAAATTTGTCTCGTCAAAAAAAGTTGACGTGGAAAAATTATTACCGTCAGAAAAAAAGTTGCCTTATCGTAAAAAAATTTTATTGTCAAAAAAAATTTGTCTCGTCAAAAAAAAAGTTGACGTGGAAAAATTATTACCGTCAGAAAAAAAAAGTTGTCAAAAAAATGTACAAGTAAAAAAAAAACTTGATATATAAATAACACACATAGTGAAAAAAATCTACGAGATCAAAAAAAAATTCTTCGGTATATATAAATAACACACATTGTGAAAAATTAAAATTCTCTAACACACACACCCTGAAATTTCTCTTCGATATGACGACTGAAAAAATGAGTGATCTCCAAGCATTAAAACAAATGCTAAATTTGTCAGTCGAGTATGTAAAAATTCAGGAATTGGAAGTCGACAAACCTTACACGATAACTTCCGGTTCAACCGTTTCTACCCAGTATGGTCCCAAAGTGCATCTGTTGCTCAACGGACAATTCAGTCTATTTTTACCAGATCGATACGCTATCATGTTATCCGACGAGAAGCTATCTATTTTAATCGAGAACAAAACTCGAATCGTGTACAAGGGTACAAAGGAACTTCTTGGTAAGAAAACAAAGCACGTAATAGAATTTGTTTAATCACGGACACCCCAACCCCCGGAATATATATATAAAATAACATACCATAAAAAAAATAACAACTTGTATAACTCAACTTCCTCCCGAAGTGTTGCACAAAATATTTACGTTCACGTTCGACGGGGATGTAACTAAACTCAAAGACTTGTGTAAAGTAACGCCAGAATTTCGTTCACCGTGCAAAATGATTTTCATGGATCACCTCCGAGAAATAAGCGGAATGAAAAAAAAATATTCCGATCCCCAGAGACTCTCTTTCGAGCCGCAAACAAAAAAAATGACGATAGGTTAGACGAGCTGCACGAGTGGAGGCAGGGGAGAAGAAGATTTACCGAAGACTGGTACGCGTCGAACATTGAAACTGTCGATCTTGTAAACCACATGATAGCATTAGGCGAAGCAAAAACTTTTTTTCTTTCCCAGAATACATATATATAAATAACACATCGCCACAGTTGTTTTGAGTGAGACGATATAAATAACACATACCTTGAAAAAAAAATTACACAAGACAAAAAAAATCTCAGAACATTTATATATATAAATAACATACCGTGAAAAAAAACAAAAAAACATGAAGCCCAAGGTTGTCGTGTACCAGATACCATACTCCAATCTGAAAAATCTAGGTGCCCTCGATGGCTTACTCACCAAGAAACAACGCGAGAAGAAACGTTCTTGCTTGACGAAAGGACACGGAATGAAATTACTTCTCAGCACACCTCAATTGAGACGCTTGCAGCGTTCGCGGAAACAGCAAAAGATCGGAGGTTTCATATTCAGCATCCCGGCCATCCAGGCAGCATTGGGGGCCGTGGGAAGTTTGGCTGGGGCTAGCGCCGCCATCGCGAAAACCGTCATCGACTCGAAGAAGAACAAGGCGGAATTGGAAGAACAGAAACGTCACAACCTGGCCATAGAGAAGAAAGTAGGGAAGGGCGTAATGAAAAAGTTTGAAAAAAAGAAACAGCACTCACCAACCGAGACATTGAATCTCTGATCGAACCATTACAAATCAAACACTTCAGAGGAGTTTTCATGTCCGACTCGTTACCTTCAACCGTTAAAAAAAGAGAATGTGGAGTAGTCAACTTGGACGGTCAAGAAAATCCAGGCACGCATTGGATATGTTACCACAAAAATGATGATAAAGCATTCGTTTTCGATTCTTTCGGAGGCGTTCCACCTACAAATTTAGTTCATTATCTGAAAACAAACAATCCTATATACTACAACAACGAACGCATTCAAAATTTCGGAGACGAGAACTGCGGTCATCTCTGCCTCTCCATGCTCGCGTTTCTCTCTAAAATAAATAACCCTACGATCGAAGATTTCCAGAAAGCATTGTGGAACCTTAAACACGATGGGCGTGTTCCATCTCACGAGCGAACCTTCGATCTTGAAACTCACGCTGCACGACGACATCGTCTATCCTAAATCCGTAGCTCTGCGTGCATTCTACAGCATGTACCTCATACCTAACGTCACCCAGCACAACAACAAAATTAGCGTCGGAAGCGAACATATCGTCGTCACGCCAGGCCAATACAATCTTTCCACTTTGCAAGCTCAGTTACCCAAAGGCACGTACCTTTCTCAAAATTCGGTCACGCACAGAGTGGAAATCGTATCGGCGACGGAGACCGTGGACCTGGGCACCATGGGAGAACTTTTAGGTTTCGAGAACGACACAATACTCGAAGCTGGCATCAAGCACACGGCAGCAAACATTCCTAAATTTCTAGCCATCGAAACTTTGAACGTACACTGCAACGTAGCGGAAGGCATGATCACGAAATCCTCGGACGGGGGGTTGCTGGGAAGTCACAAGCAGACGGGAATCATAGCCACGTTCAAACCCAGTTCCGAATTCATGGAACCGATCATCTACACACCCTCTTCGCCGATCTATTTTCCAGTATGTCGCAACCGCATAGACGACATAGAGTTGGTGGTCACGAACGAGAAAGGAGAGGTGGTGGATTTCGCAGGTGCAACGACCACTGCCATCGTGGAGATCAACGTATAATAAATAACACACATAGTGAAAAAAAAATGGAGCAAATCGAAAGTTACGAATTGCAATCTTTCCCTCCCAACCGTCGCACGTTCGCCAATCTCAACGAAGCGAACAGGGAGATAGAATACGACGTGGACGTAGGGGACGGGTTCGTTCATCCTCACAGAGCGGACTTCTACCTTCAATTCGACGTGGTGAAGAAAGAAAGCGGAGACGCCTTCCCCGCAGCAGCAAATTTGATACTCGTGGACAACTTCGTGCCTCACCTGTTCTCGCAGGTGGAGGTGAGGAAACACGGTACCGTCATCGACAGAATCGATTATCCAGGCATCACGTCGACGGCGGTGGGAACGTTGAAATTATCCAAAACGGACGCGGCATACTATCAGGCGGGAGGGTTCGAAGCGGGGACCAAAATATCGACGAAAAGTCACACGGTGCTCTTTCCCATGCGTCTGCTGCCCGGTTTCTTCTCGGACTACAAGGAGATCATGTGGAAGGGAGGACTGAGGATCACGTTTCGAAGAGCGGCCAACGACAACGACGCACTGATGCGATACACCAACTTGAACGCCGACGGCACGCCGATAGCCAACACATTACCCGAAATAGCCAAGTGCGTCATCCGGAGCATGGAGTTGAGAATGCCGATCGTGGAATACGAAACGAACTACGCCCTCAAGTACAAAGCGGAGATCTTGAAAAGTCCGCAGGTACCGATTCACTTTCACGGTTACCAGTGCGTGCAGAAGTTGGCGTCGGGAAGTCACATGGAATTCGACGTGACGACGCAGTTCAACAACATACAGTTCGACATGCCAGATTTCGTCGTAGTGCTCTTTCAGACCGGGAGGGACAAGAATCAGGAAAAATATTCCAGCAAGTTCGACGACTGCAAGATCAAGAACGTTTATCTGAAGAACGGTAGGAACGAAGTGTTCCCGCGCGAGAATTACAACCTCGACATGACCAAAGATTTTTACCTCAAACTTTACGAAGCGTTTTCTGCTTACAAGCGCGTGACCGAGGGAAGCGTGGACGTGTACTACACGCCCAGCGAATTCAAAGCACGCAGACCCATGACCGTCATCAATACCACGAAAAGAAAGCAGGTGGTGGTCAACGATCGCACCAACATCAAGGTCGTCTGCGAGTTCCACGACGCGCTGCCTGCCGATACTCTGTGCAGCGTCATCCTGATTGCAGAGAAGTCTTTTGTGTATGATGTCAAGAATGAAAGAGTGACCGAACAGTTTTAAGTACAAGAAAAAAAATCACATAATTCTCAAAAAATTATACTGACCGTAGGTTCAAATATTAGATTAACCTGCAACGCAATGTTTAGGATGTACTGCGAGGAACACCTTCTTACATTTGTGAGAATAATCTGGAATAAAAAAATAATAAAAAAATTAATTTTGATGCATTTTAGAAATAAATCACACTTGAACGCCCAAAGGAACTTCCCCTTTGGCCCTGCGTGTGCCCCATATTCACCCCGTAGGGCGCGGCAGGGAGTTAGTCCCGCTAAAAATCCCAAACCTCCACCTGTTTTTTTTTTTTTTTTTGCATTTGAAGATAAACACCATTGTTCTAGTATCTTGGTTATATTAAATTAGAACATCTGTTACATGATTTTTTTTTTCATACATACATACATACTATTTACTACATTTGAGGCATATCTTACTAGTTTCTAGACGATGGTGGCCCCATGGGAGCGTGTGAATCCCACATTTCAGAACGCACCTCTTGTCGTCGCGTGCGTCCAGGGCAACCTTTCTCACCTGGTTGGTTGTCAACACATGGTCGACACTCTGGATGCGCTGCTCCACTCCTGGAATTGACCTCCTAGTTTGAAGGGTTTTGACGTAATCCTCGAACTTGAGGTACTCTTGGACGACCTGCCTGCCCACACCCTTAGCCTTTTTCGTGATGGATCCTTCTGCCCGAATAGCATAGGCTTTGGCGCGAAGACCGGCAAACTCGAGAATTACATCACCGTCCTTCTCGTCTTTGAGTTTGCCAGGCACCTTCTTGTTGCGAGCCAGGATTTTGTATCGGTTCGACTGGGGATAGCCCGAGGTGTCGAAGAGGTTAACCAAAGATGGAACTGTGGCTATATCCCCGTATGCGTCGGCTGTGCGGACGTGGTACACCAAGCTATCCGTGTCCGTGTAGAGTAGGCTGATATTGTCGTTATAGTGCTGGCGTAGTATCCCATAATATATTTGAAACATGTGCAGCTTGCTCAGGTCTAATACTGAGGCACCAACATAAATTGGCTTGTTGAGCATCACCTCGTTCTTCCTCATATGCACCAGAGCAAGCTGCTCATTATAAATGGTCCTCGATTTGAATAACGGGTTTGCTACGAGCCTGCGACATTGTGCTTTGTTTGATATTAGCCTCACATCTACACGATTTCGCACATTCTCCATAGTTTTCCCGAACACCGCATTGTTCATTAACTTGAAGAAATCGCGATCGAAATCAGAAGTGGCGACTGTGCGATGTTTGGTGTTGAGCTCGATGTATGGCCTCAACCATGGAGAATGCTCGAACATCAAAACTCGATGTACAATGCGGACGGTAACCCCTTGCTTCATCAACCACCGGAGGTTTTGGTAGTGCAGGACATAACGCTCTTTGGGCTCGAAGTCCATGACGAGATTTGCTTGGTTCGAGCCAGGCGGGCATTTGAATTCCGGGACTGGCGGAAGATCGCAGAACAAATCCTGCAGCTTCTCGGAGAACTCAAGGTCCACCTCAGCAAAAAATCCGCATTCCACATCGTCGAAACCTTCAACGTCAAATTTGGAGGGATCAGCCCACTCGAAGCCTCTAAAGGGGAATGGCTGCATCATGGAGTGTCCGTAGAGGTTATTGACGTCCGTGTACATGATGTAGCTGGACGGTTGTGAGGGGTCGTAACCGGTGGCCATGTGGTGATTGTTGGCGTGCGAGTGTCGCTGCGACACCTGGACCATTCCACCCCGCACGGCACGTTCTACAAACAGCATCATGTCCACGTCCGAAAGAAGCTCAAGCCTGACTTTCGTAACAAGAAGCATGGCCGACCATGCCAGTCCGGGAAGACTGTAGAAGTATGCAGGGTCCAGCCTGTAGATGGTCTTCGCAGTTGCACGAAACGCCTGGATCACATCAGCGAGCAGCGTCACATCAAATTTGAGGTACGCATCGTGGTAGTCCCCAAGATTTTGGCAATCCAGCTCGCGCCACATGGAGTGAGCATGGTTATAGTCATCCTCAGAGATGCCCGAGCCTCGCAGCTTGCTATAGAAGTTTGCTCGAGGAGGTAGCTACGTCTCCGCGAACTTGGTAGGGTCTGTGACGTATTCGTAGGGGTAGACCCCCTTACGCCTGAAGAAACCGGCGTCCAAGTTCGGAAAATTCGCAGAGGTGATGAGTATTTGCTCGTCGCTAAGCTTTTTCGCCAGGGAATCGAGGCTGGCCGGGAGGAACCTCAGGGAGTCGAGGAAGCGAAGCTCGACGGTAGAGCGTGATCCTGGGATTCGAACCCACTTGCTCAAGCTAATGTAACGCTCCTCGTTCTGCGCCAGGACGTTGATTCGCATGTCGTCGTACCCAAAGTGAGGCACCAGATGGTGGAAGTCGTATCCCGAGCCATTGTGAAAAAACACAGGGATGAAGCGCGGGTCCCGGGCCATGAGGTTGCATCCGTTGCACCAAGGACCAACATACCTACCGTTAAAGTGATCGTGGTGTTGGACTTTACGGTTGTTGGCGGTGTACTCCTCGACGCAGACAGGGCAAGCGATGGCCTCGTCGTGTCTACGTTGATCGTCGGGGGACAGTGGGAGCATAGACTTGGGGGCCAACAGTACCTTCCCTATCTCGTTGGCTTCCACAACCATCCTGTCTAGAAAATGTTTAACTGCGTCGGGACCGCGATACACGTAGGGCTCGGGGGCAACACGTCGGTCTCGCCGCACCACAACGTATGCGAAACTGGATGCCTCGTGGAGTTGGTAAGGTGTGGTGGAGGAAACTTCGGGGTCGGGATCGCAAGTGGACAGGGGTTTGAGGAAGGCCTCGAAATCCGCGATGATGATAGCGGGGTGCTCTACCATGGCACCGTGCATGTGGAAACGCTCCACGGTGCCAGGTTTGGGCAAGACTGCCACCCCAGGCTCGTTGGCATTGCAATAAAGTTTGTGGCGAGCGAGCTTCTCGACAGCGATGTTGGGACCTCTGATGCGCTGGTAATGCTGCTGTTCTTGATTATGAAATGTAGACAAGCACCTGCGACAAACTTCTATGTGGGTTTTGTCTTTGCTCCATTGGCTCGAAACAAGTCTAGAGAGGGAACGAATGAGGGTGTAGTGATGGTGAGTTTCATCCTTGATGAACAGAAGGTGAATTTCCTGCGCACCATCGTCGTCTACATCGCTCACCCGGATAGGGTACACCACATTTTTGTTCTCGGTGAGGCCGTAAACGTTGATGGCCAACCGAGGGTTGTGTGTACGGGCCTCGAACTTGCGAATATCCGGGACCTCCACCGGGTAGTCAATCCCAGCCATCGCATCTTCCAGCTCTGGCTTGTAGGGTAGGTAGTGGTTAACTCGGCGTGGATTATTTTTTGGCTCAACAGGGTGCAACGCTGCAAGCACCGACCAGAGAAAGCACTTGGCGTCACTGTTCTGAATGTTCAGGACGGCCTTCTTTGCCGCAATGGTAGGTGGTAAGGGGACGTAGCTGGAGGCGGAGAGAGGCACAAACTTGCAAAGTTTGATGCACAGTTCGTGAGGCTCCCCACACAGCGAACCCCCCGAGCCCTTAGCTTGATGTTCTTCTTGCTTGCTCACCAGCTCATCGGCAAACTTGTTGTAGATGACCTCGAGGTTGTCGACATCCGCCAGATGCAGCGTCTTCGCCTTGGTGTTGTGGCAGAAGCTGTACATTTCGTCAGACGGCTTCTTGTACTGGCAACGTAGCGATGCGTAGAATTTGGTGGAGTGCGTTGCAAGCGCATCGTTGAGGATGGAAATAATTTTGGCTTGCACGTTCTCCAAAAAGCTACGCACGTCGCATGAGCCCTCCGAAGTGAGGACAAAGTCCTCTAACAACCGCTCGAAAGCAGACTGGTTCGCTTTCGCCATAGGCTTGACACGTTTGGCGGATGGTGGTGAGTCGGCTTCCGCTTTCCTCTTGGTCGAGCTGGTCGACGGTTGTGGAACAGGTGCTCCGACGACTTTGCATGATGTTATATGCTTTTTCAAATTATTAATGGTAATATGTTTACCGCACCTGGGACATGATTTTTTAGCGGTCACACGCTTACCAGGTACGCAGTTACGACAGTGCCTTTGGAAATTTTTAGCTGAAACACCAGTTTCACAAGTGGGGCAAATTTGTACCGATTCTTGAAAAAAATAATATTTGTGGGGTATGTTATTTTATATATGTGCCACAAAATAAATGCTGTGCAATAAAAAAAAAACAACCTTGGAAGGCTAATTCGCGATGGTGCTGGGTTTTGTGTGTGCTATTTATGTATATGCTACTTCTTGCTTCTTAATCAATCCTGTAAATAATTGAAAAAAAATATAATTAAGCTTGTGTATAGAAAACACAAAAATATTATGTTTACATAATTCTACCAAACAAACTTTTTTTTTCTAACCCTCAGCCCTCTTGGCGTATGAAGTATAAATCATAATTTCAGAAAACAGAGTTATTTTAAGGTCGCCATTTTTGAAATCAAACCATAAGCATTATTTATGTTTATAGTATTCGTCGAGCAATAGCAGATAGAGCAAGAATCGTTTTCCTACAACCCATAGTTTATGAATTACAAAACATCTTAGAAATTACATCTTGAAATTTTAATCCAAAATAACTCGAAAACAGCAGGCACTAGTCATCATCCCTCCAATAGGTTGTAGAGTACTTCTAATTTTGTATCGAATGCTATTAAAATTTTCGAATTAGAGTAAAAACTAAGCCGGCAAATCAAGTTTCTCAAAAAAATAAAAAATTGTCTGTATTTCCGAAACTTGAGGGGGTGGAATCGATTTTATTTGCTAGTCGAATAGTTCTCGTCGAATCCTATCCAACAAACCTAAAATCATCATCCAAGCTCAATTAGGAGCCGAGAAAATCAATGTCTTGGAAAACGTCTTAAGATTTTTGTCTTAAGAAAATTTTCTTGACAGACCGGAAGTAACATCTTGAGATACCGGAAGTCGACTTTCTTAAAGATTAAGATATTTGTCTTAAGACGTTTTCCAAGACGTTGATTTTCTTGGCTCCTATGGGGCCTAGAACCATGTAACTTTGATCTATGTATATACCAGTACTTGCCCGACCCTGTGGCCGAGTGGTTAGCACATCGCGCTGCCACGCCAAGGGTCCCGGGTTCGAATCCCGGTCGGGCTTGGTTGTTTGTGAATGTCCATTTTCATCCATTTCATCACTCATCCCCAATCTTCGCAAATTAGCCAAGAGGCACAAAACGCGAAGTAAAATAAACTAAATCAATCAATCAGTCAATCAATATATCAGTACTTTTCCTACATGTTCACTCACCTTACAACCCAGCCGATCAAAAAAAATAAAATTTACCCCCTGCGCGCATGCGCACATGTATAAATTTAAAATATAGGCTCTACATTGAAACAAAATATTATTTTTTTCCTCCTCCTCTCTCTCTCTGGCCAAGATTGCAAATAATTGCAGGAATAATAATACCATGATATTTTAGACTGTAGGTCCAGGTTACCCGAACCAGACAACATTTGAGTTTTTTTTTTTTTAAGTCCACTTTATGTGCAGTAAGGCTAATCGGGACTAGACCTACAGAGTTTTTAAAGTGTTATCCGAACCACTTGTGCCTCCAGCGGGTATCGAACCCTTGAATACAAGCCTACCTACCACTGCGCCATAGGGGAGGCCCCAGACGACATATTTGCACTACATCAAGCAAAAATAAATTCATATCTGTGCATATGGAAAGTCCAATACATAGTTGGTAATGTGTGATGTGATCAGCACCAAACATTTAATTTTTTATGTATGTATATTTAAGTTCCGTGTTTGCCCGACCCTGTGGCCGAGTGGTTAGCACATCGAGCTGCTACGCCAAGGGTCCCGGGTTCGAATCCCGGTCGGGCTTGGTTGTTTGTGAATGTCCATTTTCATCCATTTCATCACTCATCCCCATCTTCGCAAATTAACCAAGAGGTACAAAACGCGAAGTAAAATAAACTAAATCAATCAATCAATCATTAAGTTCCGTGTTGCAATCATGAAATTAAATTTTAATTAACTTTTTTTTTCCTAACCATCTCTCTCTCAAATCTATATAGCCTGTTCATATTTGGCATGTCGGCCATTTTGTTTACGTAGCAAAAAAAAAAATCTCAAGCAATTTTTTGCGAATGCTCGTTGTAGCCATAAGTATAATTGGATATAATTGCCTGATTTTATTTAATTTTAGGTTTAAAATCAATAAGCGTGCATAAAAAAAAACTAAATATTTTAAATAAATAAGATTCGAATAACTATGTACTTCCACTAGCCTTTGCGATGGCGCAGCGGTAGCCTTGTGATCAAAAGATCAAGGGTTCGATACCCGGTGGAGGCACAAGTGGTTCTTAAAATTGTAGGTCCAGTCCCGATTAGCCTTACTGTGCATAAAGTGGACTTAAAACATCAAATCAATCAGTACTTCCTCTAGCCTCTGCGATGGCGCAGCGATAGCCTTGTAATCAAGGGTTCGATACCCGGTGGAGGCACAAGTGGTTCTTAAAATTGTAGGTCCAGTCCCGATTAGCCTTACTTTGCATAAAGTGGACTTGAAACATCAAATCAATCAGTACTTCCACTAGCCTCTGCGATGGCGCAGAGATAGCCTTGTAATCAAGGGTTCGATACCCGGTGGAGGCATAAGTGGTTCTTGAAACTGTAGGTCCAGTCCCGATTAGCCTTACTGTGCATAAAATGGACTTAAAACATCAAATCAATCGGTACTTCCACTAGCTTCTGCGATGGCACAGCGATAACGCCGTTGTCTTGTAATCAAGGGTTCGATACCCGGTGGAGGCACAAGTGGTTCTTGAAACTGTAGGTCCAGTCCCGATTAGCCTTACTGTGCATAAAATGGACTTAAAAAACACCAACTCAATCAATCAATCAGTACTTCCACTAGATATCAAAAACACGCAACTCTCCTCTATTTTTTTTCTTGCCTTCCTCTAACAATTTAACACATTTTTTTTTTTGAAATATGCCCCGCACACATATTTCCTACCTACCAACAACGGCACACAGAAGAAAAAGATATTCCAGCTACCAAGATGCATGCTTCAAATATATAAAAGCAGAGAGAGACATGAAACATCTTCTATATTCTCTCTCTTTTTGCATGTTTTGTGAGTATATTTTCTTCCACAATACATAAGAGCTGTTTGGTTTTTCAGGAAGTTACCTTCCTTCCACAATCTCTTATATCTGTTAGGCTAGTTTCAAGAATCAACTCACAAAAGCAATGCCATAGTTATAAATCAAAGCCAACTCATGCAAGCTAAGAAACAAAGTTACTTACTTTTGGAAAATCCTGCGGAAATGCTCTTCACTGACGTTCAAAATGAAAGAGAACTTTAAGTTTTATACGGTTTTCTAATGAGGTCAAAAGTGAAATGACAGCCAACGCAACGTGGACCAATAGAAATCCGAGACAATCTTCTCTAGAACATTCTTCCCCTACATTTCAGCCACATCATTTTGCGAGTTCGAAAATTCACAAGTTAATGCATCGTATCGCATCACTGCTACCAATGCTGTTAACTGACGTCACTATTTCTCAACAGTTGTCAGACCTGATGTTAACAACTGTTGTAACCTAAGCATCATGTGTATTGAAATATAAACAAAACAAATTGTATACGACAGTAGGGAATTCCATCGTTCGGCTATTGAAAAAAAAAACAAGGAAGTATAACTTCCGTCGTCCCAAGGCCTACCTATTTGTTGAATTTGTGTCATTGTGTCAACGTTGATAGCACACGCAGAGAGAGAGGGAACGAAATTGTCGTTTTTCTAGATATCCACAGGCAAAAGCGTAATATTTTTTTTCTCAAATACGATATGACAGTCGCTTTTCGATACCGAAAAAAAAAACTAAATACAATAAGTATATATATATATATATATATATATATATATATATATATATATATATATATATTTACAATATTAATGTTTATTTAACAATATCTACCTACGAATTTGCCTCGAACGAAAACATGTCATAGAAAAAAAATTTTCCAGCCGTAAGTTCTTAAATTTTGGTCCCCCACTCTTCCCCCTAAATCGAATTACATACATGTGAAAAAAAAAAAATATATTATTTTGTTTGTTTGCTTGCGTCACAATACAGGCGCGCGCGCGCGCGCGCGTGTGTGTGTGTGTGTGCGACAGAGAGAGGTTTACAAAGGTCACGATATATAAACATTGGCCGGGACTTGGAGAAAAAAATTATGATAAGGTACATTCATCCTTGAAGAATGAGAAAGTGCATTTACTCGTACCGGCTTTTTCTGCGCTGTAAAACATCGTCAGGCACGGGACGTGGAGAGAAAGTGAGTTTTTGAGGTTTTGATGAAATTTTCGTAGGTTTTGCAACACTGTGGCTCACTTCAGTGAATTGAAGTGAGTTTTTGATGTTTTGGTGCTGTTTTCTTCGCTGCGAAACATCGTCAGCCCAATATATGAGTCGCAGAACGTGCAGAGAAAGTGAGTTTTTGAGGTTTTTTTGATCCTCACTTAATGATCTTCAACCCGTGCACCTACACTACTCATACTAGAGAATATGGACACTATGAAAATGTTGACACAAAACATTGTAATAAATGTAAATTAAATTAGCCTTCATAGTTGTATACAAACCAAACACCTCATTTCTTCGAACTTTCCTGTACTCAAATAATCCCTTGCCAGGGGACCCATCTCGATTTTCTCAGATTCATGTATAGCTGTTTTAGTAGGTGGTTCCTTGAGTACCAGGGGTGTGTGGATACTAGATAATGGCGTAGAAGGAAAATCTGCAAAATTTTTGCCAGTAATAGGTACCAATTAATTGATGAGGTTTTTATTTTGTTCTGTCACACCCTTAATCTCTTTTCCAAGACCGCTGATCGCATCGATAATTGGTTGGTCTTGCCGTTTGTGTTGTAGATAAAAATCTCGAATATCTGATTTCCAACCTTTGAATCATTTGGACAAGTACTCTCGTAATTTCGAATTATCTTCTATTTTATATTTCGTCATATATTTTTTTTGATTAATAGATATTTTATATCGTTTCAACGTTCAAAAAATCGTTGATTTTATTTCTGAATTTACCATTGTTAGGTTCACGATTCATGTCGATAGTAACAAATCCAAAACCGTCGCTGTTCCAACAAGATGAACAGAATTTTGAAAATTGGTTGTAATTTAAGTCTCCTCCCACATAATCATCGTATACATGTTTCAAATTAGTATGATCTTGACGAAACAAACAGATTAAGTTTGTATTATCTCGTAGTAATTGTTTGGGAACTTTGGAATAAGTTTGATTTAAATAAAAGCAGTATATCTCTTTGTGACGACCCTGTGTAAAAAAAATTCTAATTCCATTCTGATTTTCAGAATAACATCATAAAACACCACAACAGAATTTTTCAAACATTGGCCGAGAGGTTTTATTGTTGATTGAAATGTAGATATGCTCAGTCCCTCGTACAGCTTCATGAGTTTTTGGTATATCGGTTGTTCTAAACTCTTTGAGAATACATACAAGTGTCATTTTTTCCAATCTAGCCAATTGGGGGCAAGCAAGAAATTATCAACCAGCAAAGTGGTTTTTCCACAACCTGATGGGCCTGCAATGAGGCATCTTATGTTATGAGGTAAAAAGTCTCCATTTTTTTTATTAGTTTCCAATACGTCTGGTAAACGCTTTACCTCATTCCATGTTGGTGTCATAGAATCTCCTGGTTTACTTATATCCAACCTTTGTCTGGCAGACCTAACCATTTCATATACGGTTTATTATTATTCTTCTTCATATTTTCTCGACTAAATATGTATCTCGATAATTTGTTTTACTAAGTTCCTCTTCATAGAATGTCCATTTCAATATTTTGTTATGATTATATTTTATGATATGTGTATTTCTATTCCCTGGTAAAACTTTAACCACTGAGAATAACTCCGTACTACAATTTGTAGTGATTTTTTTCTCGAAAACTGACCCACACCTGATCCCCTATTTTAAATTTTGGCTTCTTGCTAGTGTATGTATATTTTTGACAATAAACAGTAGAAATCAATCGTTGCTCATCAGATTTGGTTACCTCAGCAGGTTTCATGTATTGTCATAATTATGAACTAGCTTGGGTAAAATTTTCACCCACTTATAATTGTCCTGTAGAGTAAATTGTCTCCACATGCGATTTTTTAATGTCATGTTGAATCGTTCCACTATACTAGCTTTCAGATCACTGTATGTAGAATAATGTTTAATATTATGTTGTTGCATTAACTTAGCAAATATAGAATTGTAAAATACTTTACCTCTATCTGTCTGTAAATATTTTGGTATCCTTCCCTCACTAAATATCGACTTAAAAGCCTCGTTGACTCAAGTTCCAGTCTTGGATTTTAGGGGAACAGCCCATGCATATTTGCTAAAGGTATCAATAATTGTAAGCATATATTTGTAACCATGATTTATCCTATCCAATTTTTTTAAAGTCCTCTCGGGTGGGCCATCTCAATCAGATCAGCCTGAAACAAATCATTTACACCTTTCGTTACCACACTCATTCGTTTGTAATTACGATGAGCTAGTCTGTGTAATTCATTAACTGTATCTTGTCTTGACATCGGATTCTATAAGAAAATATGATATAAAATGGATTATTCTCAGGGTATAATTGTTTCACCTCAAATAATAATTTGTCATTAGCTTCCACAGGGAAAACAGATAATTATTGATCCTTACGTATTTTATATTTCTTTCCAGATTAGTCCCAATATGAAACAGGTATCTGTACTGCTCTGTAAATGCCATCTTTTCTCTGTATGGTGAAATTTGGTACTTCCACCTGGTTTCCCTTCTTCACATAGCCAAATTTTAAAAATTTAATTTCGCCATTAAGGAAAAATTCATGAGACTGACTGTAAGGGTACATGTTGTAAACATTTCCTGCATTAACATAAGCCCAGTGCCCTCATACATTTGGTACACTCTCAAGCCTAACTATCTCAACAGTGAAAAATTGACGTAATTCGAGATCGTCTAATCTGCTTAATACCGTTTCTTGATATTCGTTTATGGTGCGTACCACTTCATCGTAGCTGGGTTTGATTTTCAAATCGACATACAATTGTTTAAATTGTTCTTTGAGATCGTGAAGTTCTGATGTGAAACCTGATAAAGCAGATTCCTGACTGCTTTCGAGGGTAGCAATTTGTTCTCTAATGTTGGAAGTCATCTCCAGTAAACTTTCTACAAGTTTGAATTTAGTGCTCTAGATTGTAAGATCGAATACCTGCCTTCTGCCTTCTACAGACAATGCATGTAATTCATTCACAATCTGATTGGTAGGCAAAGTAGCAATAGTATCTTGAATTATGGCAATTTCCGCTGGAATATTCTTAATGTACTCCGACTTCAATATTGCATTTACTGCTCTTTTTACAGATCTCATTTCCTGGGAAGTGGGTAAATTGGATACTGTGTTTTGAAGTGAGGTTAAAGCATGCTTAACTACTTCTAATTCTGTAGCAGATGCTACACTGGTTAAGGCATTTTTAGGTTGCTGTATGTCATTTTGCGTAGGGGTAGACTGTTACAGTATTTGAAATTTGTTCTGTATGTCTTCTATGAAATGGTGAAAATGAGATAGTTCAGATTCAGTGTTGAGATTCTCTAATTTTTGATCTGTAGTTGAATTACATTTAAAGATTCGGTTATGCTTGGCAACTTAAATTCCAGACTTTCCTTTACATTCGTCAATTCGTTTCTCATGGTTGTCAAAGTATCTTCAATATGAGCTATGGTACCCTGTATCTTTCCAAAATCTTCGTAAGTTTCTAATTGCAATTTAATGCTTGCAACACAGCGAGCAATGTCATTTAATTCGCAAGATGAAGGTAAATGATTTATAAAGTATTCTAATGTTTGTAGTTTGGATTGAACTTCTGCTATGACTGCATGTAATTGGTATGTGTGCAGTTCGGATTTAATATATTCCAGTGAGAGAATTTCAAAGGATAAAAATTACTCCCGTAATTCAAGAATACTTGCATTAAGCAGTTCATATTGCTCTTGAGTCTTGATAGTTTCAATTATGGAAAGTAGTTCGGTACGAAGAGTATTTGCTTGGTTATTTAGTTCTTGCTTTAGATGTTCCGAGGTAATTGTTTGAATTTTACGAATTTTTCTCAAGATTATTTTCTAATTTAGCTAAATTCTCTTTTAAATTTTTAACACTATCGAGAGACGGTAAATTAGTATATTTTTGAAGTAAAAACTTGAGTTCCCCATCAATTTTTACTATGGGATTAATTAATTCAGACTGTAGATTGGTAATTTCAGCATGTAAGCTTACATTCAAAGAATTTTGTAACATTAATAAATCTGATTTAAATTTCTTTAGGCGTGCATCTAAACTAGCAATCTCGCTGGAATTATCTGGAATCTCCTTTCGCCTTCTATTACCAAATGTATCCATGTTTTTTTTGTTTTTAGGTAAAGGTAAAGTGCTCCCCTGTGCTAAGCACCACTCCATGAAGGCGTATCGCTTCACACTTTCTTTATCCGGTCATGTGTGAGGGTGATGTGATCAGCATCACGGCCCTGACCGTCTTTACCCCCCAGGGTTTCCCCCAGGTACCCATGTTATTCTACGCTGGGTGGGCGCCGGGGCCGCTTCTAACGTTAGAAAAGTTCCAGGATTTGAACCGGCCGGGGATCGAACATGGGACCTTGAGCATGGTAGTCAGACGCGTTACCGACTGAGCCACCGCGGCTCAGTTTTTAGGTAATTTATATATTAATCAGAGGATAGATTATTCTTATTTTGATAAGCAGAGGAATCAATTTATCATACTCTCCAAATATCTCAGCATACAAAAAGTCACCAGCTTTCACATCATAAGACGTATCAGGAAGTAATGTACTATGTTTAATTCTATACAAATTTCGACCTATGTGCAAAACTGCCGCATTGGGTGGTGAAATATTTATTTGAATTTTACCACAAACAGGTAACTTATATGATGATAAGTTATTATTAAATACAAATAAGTGCTCTCCAGTATCCTCGTCAACCTGAATCCAAATACTGTTCAAGTGAACAAGAAGTAACCCTTTCAATTGATGATAAATGTCTCTAAATACATCCATGTTTACTGGAATTCTCTCTACAATCTGATTATGTTGTTGCTTCTTAAAACAAAAAATATTCAAGACGTTTTATTTTATATCAGTTATTTATTATTATATATGAAATATATATTTGTACTAAGTATAAAAAAAATAATAAATACATCAAAACTCAATCTGATCGATTAGTGTGTATACTTAGTCTGTTACTATTTTGGGTTTTGGAATTTATATATAATTTTTTGAACTCATATAAAAAACTATATACTTAATAAAACTATATACTTAAAAAAACTGGAAAAAACCACAGGTGTCGGTCAAGTAAACCGGATGTAGACCGGCAGTGGACCGGAAGAAGACCGGAAGTGGACCGGAAGTGGACCGGAAGTGGACCAGAAGTATATATGTGTGGGTGGGTGTTACGTAATTTAACTCGAAAGAAATTATGACACTCGTACCAAGTATAAGATGAAAAAATCACAGAGTTGCAATGCTATAAAATCGACAAAAACATCGTCAAAATAGGTTTACTACTGTGCTTAAATTAATAAAAATAATAGGCCTCGTACCCAGTATTGCTTAGAACACATCCAATCCCTCTACTCCAAGTGTATACTGAGGTATTTTGCAAACATTTTTAAAATTGACTCATGAGGGTCAATTATTTTTTACAGTTAAAGAAAGTAATGGATTTCGCTTTAGTTATTTGAAAAAGTGAAATTTTAAAAAAATGGGTGTCGTAGGGGAAATTATCTAAATCTTAGAATTTTTATACAATAAAATTGAAATTTAAGCTGTTGCGTAAAACAAATTTTAAGTTTTTTACACTTGTAAAATCAGCCATAATCATGATTTTCAGTTAAATTACACTAAGACAGCTCAATATGAAATTGTTAGATTTTGGGGTGGTGGTCGCTCGTGCCCCCTCTCTCACTACTGTAATTTACTGTCACTTTTCAGCAAACTTTAGTTAATTGCGATGATGATGATGGAGAGACACCGACAAAGGACATTAATGACCAAGCCGGGATACCAGCCTCCCCGTGACGCGCTGTGCTAAACACTCGCTCACCAAGTTCTGTTAGTCCTTTTTTTACTGAGTTTTTCTGATTCATCATTCCACAATTTTTACGACGTAAATATCATAAAAAGTAAGTATTGAAATGTGAGGAACCCAAAAAAATTGCCATGTAATAAGAAAGGCCAGCAGTCCCGGGTGACGAGAGGTCGCCGAGTAGTCTTGATCAAGAGAGCGAAGCGCGAAGTGTGTCGCCAGTGATAGTGTTATGTCGGTCCGCGTAAAAGGTTTGGGTGAACCCAGTGACTAGACCTTCCATTGACCGACACAGCATCGCGTCGTGACTCAGCAAAGAAACCACGATAGAAACCTGGTACAGTGGTAATATTTTGGGATTATTATTATTAGTGTTGAATTATCTTACAGGTCATCTCCTCACTTGCTTGTATAGTCTCTATTAAATATTGGTTAAGGGAGATAGACGTAAATTATTCTGTTCCTCATATATATATACTCCTGCAGCCAAACAGTTTAACCCGGCGAAAGGTCTAAACGTAACAGAAAGACACATATAAAATGTCATTGCTTAGTAGTGCGGGGAAAAGAGGGACATCAAACCGTAATCGCTGATCCAAACCACAAACTACAGGGCATTATTCTACGAGGCTGATAAGTAACATGTTTTATTATCTGACATCAGGTTTCTACTTTTGGAACCACGGAAAACGTAATTCTCTTGAATATGTGAAATGACGGCTCACAGGTTCACAGTTGATACTCATGATTTAAATTTATGAATTGATCTTTGCCATTACAATAACATATAAATAAGAAAGTACATGAATAAGATTTAGGTAGGTCTGAATTTGTCGAGACTCACAGTATTTGATATTTCTAAGAAAATAATAAAACCTGCATAAATGAAGTAACAGCGAGTTAAAGTGACAGCCTGCAAGAAGGGAGAACATCATTGTTAGCCGAAGTGAAACTATAGTATTTGTTAATGTTTACCATGAATGTGGAAGTACTGTGCAACTAACAAACTTTTTGGCCTGATCACTTAGCCATACAATACAGGTGTACCATTACTATTCAAACAATGTAATTATATTTTACAACTGTACAGAATATACATATATGTAGTGCGTACATGTAGACAGCTCACACATGAGAAGGAATAGATATTCTCCAATTCTGGTTTTGCTCTATTTTAAAGACGGAGATTGGTTACCATAGACAACACAGAGTCTGACCTCGTTCTTCAATGTAAATTAATATCAAGATACATTAAAAATAAATCTTTCTCATAAATTATAGTAGGCGAAGTGAATGCAGAGACACTGGTTGATCTCTGAATTACTGCATGTTACAGTGCATTTGAGAATGATAAAGAAATTGTTAATGTCCGCTTGAGAGCATATGTACAAAGAAGGGTGCAGAGGAGGCTGCAAAGCTAAGCACCTTTTTTATATGAATGACATAACTAATATTTGAATATCAAAACCTTTTTTATGTGAAAAGGTGGACCACGGAACTCTTTGAAAGATATCCAGTGGTTCACCGACGCAAGAAAATCCGGCGCTATCACTGGTATTTGCCTACTAGTTATTCATATTGTGCTTCAAAAGGTGCTCACTGGTGGGGAGACTTCATACGGAGGCAACACGTGACAAGCAGCATGAGTCTTGGTAATTGGCTTTCATTAATAAATGCAACCAACCATTCAGCATGTGTTGTTTGTTGCTTGTTTGTCCCTCGGACTGAGATCTCTTTCGACTTACAGTGCATGCAGGGAGAATATTTTGCTTTAGACTGAAAAAGTCCTCCGAACTTGTCCCTTGATGCTTCGGCGCGAAACATGCGTGTCGCTTGAATGCAGGCAGGCTTGTTTGAAACGTTTCTGTTCAGTTGAATGTGCTCACTAGATATGTGTCGCTTCTCGGTTAGGTCTGAATATTTCCTTAAAGATATTTCACAGCTGAGCGACACGCTACAAGTGTCGGTTGAAGATTTCACGAATCGAACAAATGCTTATGAGGCCTGTAATGCCTCTAGCGTGAGGAACGTTGCTGTTGATTGTCTCGTTCACAAGCAACAAGGAACATTCACACCGAAGCAACAGGAGTCCATTCAGTCTGTTGAAAGACATACATGAATAACAGACCGAGGGAACACGATACAAGATATTTGGATAAATGCCCAGGAAGAGCGACATGCAAATGACAAGAGTAGCTTGTTTCAGTCATGAACAAGCCATGTATATGTAATTGAATTAATTGTCACTCACCTTCTTAGGGAAAACTCACCGAAACGTCACGCGACACACCGATCCACTTGCCTCAGATAAAAATATAATAATTTTGTTTAAGGTAAAATTATATAATTATTGCATAAATTGGTAAAAATACCGAATAACAATAGAGATATAACAGTACGTATTCATTTTCTAGCTTACCTGTAGTTAAGAGCGGCATAATGTGCATAAAATCAAGTGCCCTACGAAAACAATTTATGTCAAATTGATGAAGAATTCAACACCTATTGAATAAAATATGTTAGATTCGGTTGACGGAATGTAAAAATTCTGATTAATATTTTAAGCATAATATACAGGGTGTATCATAAGTGATGTTCATAAATGAAACCAGAGATACATCTCGTCAAACCCAGAAGAGAGTTCCTCTTCCACTTTTCCGACAGATGCTCAGTGTCGGAGCTAGACAGAACCCAAAGTGTGGGAAAGTACAGTTCACACCTCTGTAGGAGTAGTACTATATCAGTTAGAAGGGGGCTTCCAAATAAATCATAAAGGAATCTTATACGCTCTACCAGAAACTCACCATGGGAGATCTGTGGGACCTATGCGGAAGGGACTCCCCATAGGAAATGGAGTTCCCTAGAAATATTACGTGAAAGGGGTATCTAAGGAAGCAGGTGTACGGCAATTACATTATATCCTTATACCATTCACAATTACGGAAACCCGATAGACGAAACCGAGATAATTTTAGCATGGTTGCGTTGCTGGAGGTGCATTGGGCATAGCAACACTCACACTAAATGCAATCGAAATCCTCGTTGGCGACCAATGTCATGGGAAAACAGTGTTTAGCGATGGTTGGTAGTTTGTAACAGATGCATAGAGTATGATGTGTGAAGGGAGTCAACGAGAGCCTAAGAAAAAACACCCATCCCACCTCTGTGACGGAAGAAACACCCGTACAAAGAAGAGAGTACGTAAGATGAAAAAAAATAGCAAAACCTACAGTGGTAAAACGAAATTTGTTTTCTGATGGTGACGGAGTTGAACCCTCAACGTACTGATTGTAAGCCTAACACTTTCCACACTGGCACTGTGACACAGTAGTGTATTGATTCATTGATTGATTGATTTAGTTTATTTTACTTCGCGTTTTGTGCCTCTTGGCTAATTTACAAAGATGGGTATGAGTGATGAAAATGATGAAATTGATGAATGGACATTCACAAACAACCAAGCCCGACCGGGATTCTAACCCGGGACCCTTGGCGTCACAGCGCGATGTGCTAACCACTCGGCTACAGGGGCGAGCACAGTTGTGTTATGGTTTGAATGCAGGATATAGGCACGATACCTACGTACATACAATTTAGTATTTAATTTCATATTGGGACATCACATCCAACCACTCAAACTCAGTGGTCATGGGTACATTCAGTTCCTAAGTAATCTTCTTCCACACCTCCTGGAAGATGTTCTCCTTCACCAGCTGTTGTGTATGTGGTTAGTAGATAGTAAATATCCCTTTGACGCCAACTCTGATTTCTTGACCAAACGACCACAAAAAGTTGAAAAACTCACTTTCTCTCCCTGTTCCGCGCCTTATTTATTGCGCTGACGATGTTTCACGGGCGCAGAAAAGCAGTGATGAGTGAAAGATGAGCTCTCATCCTCTCATCCTCTCATCCTCTCATCCTCTCATCCTCTTATTTTCTCATCCTCTCATCCTCTCATCCTCTCATCCTCTTATTCTCTCATTTTCTCATCCTCTCATCCTCTTATTCTCTCTACCTTCAGAACATTGTCGTCAACATCAGAGATGAAGTTGGAGTGCTGGAATCAACGGGACCAAATGTTTATATATCGTGACCTTCGTAAAACTCTCTCTTGGGGGAAGGATGTGGCATATACACACGCGCGCGCTCTCATTCTCTCATTTTCTCATCCTCTCATCCTCTTATTCTCTCTACCTTCAGAACATTGTCGTCAACATCAGAGATGAAGTTGGAGTGCTGGAATCAACGGGACCAAATGTTTATATATCGTGACCTTCGTAAACCTCTCTCTTGGGGGGAAGGATGTGGCATATACACACGCGCGCGCGCGTATGCCTCTTATTATTTTCCGTATTGTGACGCAAAAAACAAACCTCTCATCCTCTCATCCTCTCATCTTCTCATCTTCTCATCCTCTTATTCTCTCATCCTCTCATCTTTTGGGGGATGAGTGCACCTTATCGTAATTTTCCAAGTCCGGGACCCAAATGTTTATATATCGTGACCTTCGTAAACCTCTCCTCTCATCCTCTCATCCTCTTATTTTCTCATCCTCTCATCTTTTGAAAGATGAGTGCACCTTATCGTAATTTTCCAAGTCCGGGACCCAAATGTTTATATATCGTGACCTTCGTAAACCTCTCATCTTCTCATCCTCTCATCCTCTCATCCTCTTATCCTCTCATCCTCTCATCTTTTGAAGAATGAGTGTACCTTATCGTAATTTTCCAAGTCCGGGACCAAATGTTTATATATTGTGACCTTTGTAAACCTCTCTTTTGGGGTAAGGATGTGGCATATACACACGCGCGCGCGTGCGCGTATGCCTTTTATTATTTCCGTATTGTAACACAAACAAACAAACAAAATAATAATTGTTGTTTTTTAGGATACCTGGCCCCTATAACCTCGCCAGGGTGCGTGGTGGCGGCGAAATCATCACCCATTTAGATTTGTACTGCGAATGTTGTCAAAAATTCAATCAACGTTGTTCGTTCTCAATGCTAGAATCTTACATAGATTATTCTCTAAAACGAAAATCGATAATCCTATGCAAAGCCCCCCCCCCAAAGCATTCAGGCAATTTCTAATGTTCGCGTGGATAGCGACGCTTGGTAGAACTTTTCCCGTCCCCGTGGAGAAATTGTGTTTCATCGCTCAATGTCATCACGGACCAAACTATTTTACGAACCGACCCAGAAGCATTTGCGCAAATTCAAAATTACCGAATGTCATTCGACAGTGGTTTGGAAAAATATTGAAATTAATTTTCGATTCGTTGAGAGCAGCATCAACTCAAAACGTTAGCTGCCATCCCGGAGCTTGCACAGCGAGAAATAATTGTTTCGTCCGAGGTGAAATTATTGTTTTCACGTAACGTGCAAAGTATATATTGCAAGCATTTCCAAAAAACTGACATCATACAATAATGCAATTTTGAAAAACGACGACAGGTGTGTTTGAACGTTCATCGTGGCTTCAAAACCTTACCTATTTTTTTTTTGTTCCGTGCCCGCATATTGGAGCGATTCACAAGCTGCATTGCTGCACGTGGAATCACAAGCACGAAACAAGTGGATGATTTGTTTTCAGGCATGGTTGAGTTTTGTGCTGGGGTCGCCGCCCGTTTCACATACTACACCCTGACGGGGCGTGGAATATAGAGGTCGACAATACATGCATGGGTGGAACTGTCAACGCCCGTTCATTGTTATTTGTCCCCCCCCCACAGGATATTGTGTGCATCACAAAAGTCTTTTGTTGAAAAAAAAGTATAGAATTGTTCGTTTGTACCACATGCATGAGTGAATCGGTCAACGGGGTTCATTGCTAGGATACTGTGTTTTAACCAAAGGGGGTCGAGTGGGTGGGGTTCCTATATAACACACCAGTTTCTCCTTTTGTACATCATTATCATAGTGAACGTCAATCGTGGCAGTTCAGTATTCTTTAATTTGTTTGTCTGACAGTATACATATATATCATCGTGGAAGTTTTAGTGAGCTACAAGTTTTTTGAAGTCTCTCTATCTCTCTTGAAAGGTAAGTTTTTTTTCATGATATATATATATTTATTTTGTTTTGCGTCTGACACACACACACACACACACACACATATTCAGAGGAATCATAAAAATTGACACACACACCTCCTACAACAGTGTGTGCACTGTTCGCGTCTAATATATATATGTACTTGTGGAAGGAAAATAAAATGTTTAACATTTTTCAACTTTTTTTCCTTCTGTTTCAGTGCGCTTTCTCCTAACACCACCACCATCACCACAACCCCCCCAAAAAATTTCTCTGTATATATATATATATATATATATATATAAATAACAGAGGGAAAAAATGGAATCGCAACCAGGTCCCTCCGGTCTTTGCGGGAAAGTGGCATGTCGCAACTGTGAGAAGTTGATTTCTAAACCTAACATTGCTAGGCATTTGAAAAAATGTCGTCTACCGGATCATGATGTCGTAGTCCCGCCGGCAAAGAAATCTCGCATTGATGCGCATGAAGGCGGTGCTTTGAATGAAAGTGCACGCATCATGACCTATAAATCTGGAAGTGAAAAGTGTGACTCGAGCACCTTCCTCGACAAAGTGAAATCTCTGGTAGTACATCAATTACGTGATTGCCTCGTCAATGTTGCAATTAAAATTCATCTCGTCTTGACCCTGGTGTATGAGAAAGTTGTCTCGTCCGAGTCAAGCACTTTCAGTTTTTACGTAGGGTGCGAATGCTTACACGATGACAATAACGAGGATCTGGAGGAAATTGTGACACGGCTATTCGAGCACTTGGGAGAAAAACAAGAAGACTTTGAAGGTAGAGGAAGTGGGTGGACTCTTTGCGGTGAGAATCACACGTTAGAACTTCGAGTCTGCAATTTTAAACCGTTACGCAGCGCTCAAAAAAACAAGCAAAAAAAAAGCAAAATGCAGTGTTGAACATACAAAGTAACGATGCGAAGAGTTTCCTGTGGTCTGTCATCGCCGCATTACACCCAGCAAATAATGATAAACCCCAACGCCTGTCCAATTACCGAGGATATGAGGGAAGATACGAGAATATGATGAGAGGAATTTCCTATCCTGTGCCTCTGAATAAGATCAATCAATTTGAAAAAAACTATAGAGAGGAAAAAGGAGAAGATATCAATATTTCTGTGTTTGGGGTTGACGATTGCGACAACATTCGTGTGTTAAGACCTGCTAGAAGCCAGAATAATGTAATTCGACTCTTGCTTGTAGATGACCGTTACAGTTTGATACGGAATTTCTCACGATTAGTAGGAAGACAGATCACCAAGGATCACGATAAGATCGAAATTTGCGATCGATGCTTGAGAATTTTTCGCGAGGGAAAGAAGATGAAAGAACAGCACAAGTGTTTTGGCTCCGTGAATGCAGAACCCGAAGATGTCATGCCGGAACCCGGAACCAAGATGAAATTTCAGAAACACCAGGCTCTTCTCCACCATCCCGCTGTTCTTTATGCTGACTTTGAAAGCTTCCAAGTTCCCATGACGTCTTGCAACCCTGATCCCTCTACCTCAAAAACGATACAAATTTTTCACCACGAGCCTTGCAGTTTCTTCATCTACGGAGAAAAATTAAATGATGTCATCCTGTATTGCGGACCCGATGCGGCAAAACATTTTGTTAAGAAGATAGCGGATTGCGCGAGAGAACTTGCACCCAGCCTGAAAGGCTCTTACGTTTCTCCACCTGCTCTCACGACGGAACAACAACGGGGACATGACGCGGCGACAAGATGCGCGGAGTGTAACCAGGCTTTCACCGCCGAAAATTACAAGGTCGTCCACCATGACCACCAGAATGGATTATTCCTGAGCACCATCTGTAATTCGTGCAATCTCAAGATTAAGGAGTCGCATTTTGTTGCCGTGTTTCTGCACTACACGGAGAAGTACGATACGCATCTCTTCGTTAAAGAGCTCTACAACATAACTTCTCGAATCAGCATCATTCCGAGAACGAGCGAGAAGTACATCGCGGTGAGAGTGTGGATCCCTCTCCAAGAAGGAGGAAGTGTGGAAGTGCGAATCCTGGACTCTTACAATTTCCTGTCCTCCAGCCTCGCAAGCCTTGCATCTCAACTTGGCGACGAAGATCTTGTGGCCACCAAGCAAAAATGTTTTTCGGGGAGAGATGAGAATTTGAATCTGTTGCGTCGCAAGGGCGTCTACCCCTACGAGTACGTCAACGATTTCGAGAAATTTGACGAGACGGAACTCTCACCCCGGGAGGCATTTTATTCTCATCTCACGGAGGACGTCTGTTCCGAAGAGGACTACGAACACGCTCGTAGTGTATGGACGGCATTCAGTTGCCAAACTTTTCGCGATTATCACGATCTCTATCTGAAATTGGACGTGACTCTCCTCATGGACATTTTCGAATCGTTTCGTAAGAGATGCATCGCAATATACAAGTTGGATCCTGCGTATTTCTTCACGACGCCGGGGTTGACTTGGGAATCGATGATGAAATATACCAACGTGGAACTGGGACTCATCGCAGAGAAGGAACAGTATGCTTTCATGGAGAGTGCGATACGCGGTGGCATCGTCCAATGCCCCCGACGCCATGCTCAGGCAAACAATCCTCATACGCCTGGTTACGATGCATCGAAGCCCAACACCTATATTGTCTACTGGGATGTCAACAACCTGTACGGCCACTCCATGTCCCAGTATCTTCCCATCAGCGACTACGCGTGGATGACCGAAGAGGAACTCTCCTGCGAAGATTTTCTCAACTGGAGCGAAGATAATGAATGGGGCTGTTTCTTGGAAGTCGATCTCGATTATCCCGAAAGGCTTCACGAGAAACATCACGGATTGGCCCTGGCCCCCACGAAAGAGAAGCCACCTGGAGGATCATCGGAGCCAAAACTAATACTAAGTATGGGGAACAAGCGGAATTACATTCTGCACTACCGACTCCTCCAATTTTACATAAGTCACGGCTTGCAGTTGAAGAAAGTTCATAGAGGATTAAAGTTCCGACAGAGCAAATGGCTGGAACCCTACATAACCGAGAACACGCGCCGCAGAGCGCAATCGACATCGCCTGCAGACAAGGATCTGTACAAACTTTTCAATAACGCCATCTACGGCAAGACGATGGAGAACGTGCGTAATTACATCGACGCAACGTTGGTCACGGAGGAAAATAAATTTGAGAAGATCGTCGCGTCCCCCTACTTCAAAAACTTCACCATTTTCGACGAGAATCTAGTATTCGTCGAGAGGAACAAGAAGCAAGTGATGCTCAACAAGCCGATTGCCATAGGTGCCACTGTCCTTGAACTATCAAAATTGCACATGTACCAATCGTACTACGATCAGTTTCAACCTTTTTATGGAGGTAACATCCAAATATGTTACATTGACACGGATAGCTTCATTTTTCTAATCCAAAACACACCAAACCTCGAACGTGATCTGACTAAGATGAAGCATCTGTTTGATTTTAGCAACTTACCATCAGGCCATCACATACATTCGGCAGAAAACAAAATGACCATAGGAAAGTTCAAAGATGAAGTTGGCGGGAAGTACATCAGCGAATTTGCGGGGCTTCGTGCCAAAATGTACTGTGTAAAGATTGCAGAAGAAAAAGAGATCAAGAAAGCGAAGGGTGTGGGAAAAATAAGTACCAGCAAATTTAGCATGCAAGACTACAAGGAATGCCTTTTTCATAGTAAAAGGCAACTCAGCGCCGATCATCGCATTACAAGTAAATTGCATGATTTGTACACGACGCGCGTAACCAAAGTAGCATTGGATGCAACAGACAACAAGTTACGTGTTCTCGATTGTAAAATCCACACGAGAGAGTGGGGCCACTGCAATGGAAGCGATAAATGTGACGTGTGTTAACTGTAACCCCATAGCCATGAAGTCCGCTGTGTCTTTTGCCATTCTTCAAAAAAACAGACGGAGGAAAAGAGGGGCCCTCGGGCGATGAAAAGTTGCAAGCTGTTATTATGTTGTTAAGCCCGCTCCAAACCGAGGCTCGTTAAATTCAACTCTTATTTTTCATCGCCCGAGGGCTCCTCTTTTCCTCCGTCTGTTTTTTGAAGAATGGCAAAGGCAAAACGTGTTAAATAACTAACAAGGACAATGAATCTTTTTGGCTTCCGCAAACAGATCAACATGGAGACTGCACCGCCAAATTTCAATAACCTCTTACCTTCCGTGTTATCTAAACTCAATGGTTTACTGATTGTTCATCTCAACAGCATTTGGACGAAACTGAATGACGATGTGGGCAAGATGTTTTATGTTTTTAATAACAATTTACATTTCTACGAAATTCCGATCGACGGGAAACTTCAAATCACCGTGAATCCGGAAAACGCAGGCGAAATCAAAATTTCTACCGGCAAGAATATTTTTCGAATCAAGCACGACAAGATGCTTTCTAACATTACGTACGATGTTTCTGCAGGAGATTATCTTTACATGGAACTTCTCGGAGATTACGACAAACTCATTCCTCTCTTTGTAGAATTACGAATCGTTTATCCTATTATAAATAACCGTTAACCAAAAATGCCTAACGACATTTTCGGCAACACCAAGCGTGTAGACCACGCAGAAGAGATTCTCATGTTGGACATTCGAGTTAAGAAGTTGAGGACCGATTTGATCGCTTTGCAGGAGACCTTAAACAAAAGTTTAGAGTCGGAAATCGCTACGCTCCAAACGCAATGTCTCGACCCCATTCTGAAAATCGATTCCGAACTGAAGACGCTGATAAAAAATTATGTCGACGTACCTTCTTACGACAACGTTCAAAATATACAGTTGAGCGTGGATTCGCTTCAAAATGATTTGGCCAAATTACAGCAATTTCAATCGAAAAATGAAGATTTGGAAAAATTGAAACTCGAAATCGAAGAACGAACTTCCGCAATAGAAAAGAATTTCTCTGAACTTCAAACCGTCGTGAACGATATAGATGCAGAACGCTTACATGTCGTTGTTTCCAAATTACAAGAAGAATTCACCAGCACGTTGGAAGAAATTAAATCCAAGTTGCAGACTTTGGAAGATACAATGACGAACCTACCATCGTCGGACGAACTGCAGGTCATCGGTAAAAGCGTCGCGAACATAAAAATTCAACTGGAGGCTTATCAAGATTTCGAACACATTCAAACCACCATCGCTACGCTTCAGGCGTCTCTGGAGTTGATCAACGAAGAAATTAAAAATATTCACGCTGAAGCAAGTGTGTTGACGAGTATTCAGGACACGTTAAGCACGGTTCAGCAGAAGATCCAATATTTGGAAAATTTGAACGTCGAATCCAATCTTACTCATTTTCATCACGTACTGGACAACATACAGGGTGACTTGGAATCGTTACGAACGAGCGTGCCTTCAAGCGAAGATTTGGAAAAATTGAAAACGGCGGTGACGGCACTATCCGATTCGAGTGACATCAAAAGTTCGTTGAGCGATCTCGAGAGTAGGGTGGCCAATCTCCCCACCTCCAAAGAATTACACGCTTTGAAAAGGAACATATCACGTATGCTGAAACGACTGGAAACGGAAACAGCGAACGTGGAACAGATTCGAGACGAACTTGCTTCGCTGGTGTCGACGCTGCCCACTTCGCAGAGCGTTGCCGACCTTCACACGCAGTTTACAGAGATGCGAATCATCGTGAACGATCTTACCGAGAAGAGCTCGAAATTGAATCAAATCGAGAACCTTCAGAACATTGTCGTCAACATCAGAGATCAAGTTGGAGTGCTGGAATCAACGCAGGAATCGACGCTGGCCTCTTTCGGTGCCAAGTTGCAAGAACTCAACGAAAGCTACAAGCAGTTGAACGTGGAAGTGAAAATCAAACCGTCATTTTCTACCGTAACGGATACCATAGTCGAGCATTTGGTGCCCGTACAAAACACACTGGGTCAGCTTCACAGCAACCTCGTTAGCGTCGATACTAAATTCGCTAAACTGCATTCTCTGCAAGCCATCGAAATCAACAGCGTTCCCAATCAACAGAGAATCTCCACCTTTGTCGAAGGTAACAAACTGTACATGCTGCATCCTTATCATCCGTACTACAAGTTTCTCCTCGATGGCACGATTCAGGTAAACGAATTTTCGTACTGGTCTCACGGCAGAAAAGCTAGCGTTCCCACCATGACTTTGATATCGAATCGTGGTGTCCAGAAAGCAGGAAACATTCCTCTGGCGCGTTGGAACGAAACGCGCAACATATATGAAATACACGAAGACGAATATCTTACCGTTTTCGACGTGAGTGCCGGCGATAAGCTGATCGTTCAAAACACGAGCGAGGTGCCACCCTCTTTGAATCCCATCACGCTGGTGCTTCTCTTCAAACGTAATCTCTAAAAAAAATGTCAAGGCAAACCATCGTCCAAGAATTGCATAAACCTGCACGCCGCAACTACGAACGTTTGGCTGTGGTAACCAAGGGAATCGACGACCTCTGGGAAAGCGACCTCGTCGAAATGAGTAGCGGCAAGTTAAAAAACGTACATAAATTGAACAAGGGCAACAAGTACCTCCTCACCGTCATAGACACATTTTCGAAATTCGCATGGGCTCTACCTTTGAAGGCGAAAACAGGAACGTGCGTCACGGAAGCATTCAAGACAATTTTTCGCGAAAGCGGCGGCAGACGACCTCGGTTTCTGCACACGGACAAAGGGAAGGAATTTTACAATGCCGTATTCCAAAAGTTTATTCGGAAACACAACGTTCAACATTACTCGACCTTCAGTGACGTCAAGGCCAGCATCGTGGAAAGATTCAATCGCATTCTGAAATCGCGCATGTGGTCACGCTTCACGCTTCAGGGAAGCTACAAGTGGGTCACTATTCTTCCGGAACTCGTTAACGGCTATAATCACACACGGCACGGAACGATAGGCATGAAGCCAGCTGACGTTACCAAGTCTGACGAGCAACGTTTAATTTCTAGCGTTTACTGTCCAAAGTACACGCCCACGACAAAAAAGGCTAAATACAAAATTGGAGAACAGGTGAGGGTTAGTAAATTGAAGCGAACGTTCGACAGGGGTTTCACACGAAACTGGAGCACTGAACTTTTTACCGTGGTTCGAGTTCTACCCGGGAACCGTCACACGTATATAATAAAGGACAGTGGCGGTGAAATTTTATTGGGGCGCTTCTACGAGAAGGAACTCTTTAAAACTAAATACCCCGACACGTACCTTATCGAAAAAGTTTTGCGCAAGAGAGGCAACAAACTTTTGGTGAAATGGCTGGGACTTCCGGAAACAAGTTGGATCGATTCAAACGAAGTGATTCTATGAGTACGTGGAATGTTGTGAAACGTTTACCTGATTCGGAAAGTGGAACGAAGAAAAAAAACGGCGAATTGCTCCCCGACAACATCCGCTGTCTGATCGTGGGTCCTTCGGGGTGTGGGAAAACGACACTGCTCGTGGACAATTTTCTCCTCGCACCGAATTGGTTAGATTGGAAGAACAGGCACCTGTACGTGTTCTCAAAAAGTTTGGAGCAATCCAAATACCAGCAACTGATGAAACTGTACGATGGTCTGGACATTGCAACGTTTGCTTTGGAAATAAAACCACTCGACGATTGTCGTGAAAATTCGGTCGTTGTGTTCGACGATGTCATCCTGGAAAATCAAAATGAAATTCGCAACTTTTTCACGCAAGGTCGTCACAAAGGAATGGATTGCTTTTACCTAGCTCAAACGTTTTCCAAAATTCCAAAACAGTTAGTACGCGACAACGCTAATTTCATATGTTTGTTTCGTCAAGATCACACCAACCTCAAGCACGCGTACGATAACTACGTAGGCGGAGACATGAACTACAATCAATTTTCGGAACGCTGCTGCTCTACTTGCTGGAACGGTGACGATTTCGGATTCGCGACGATCGACATGACGAGGAAACCCAACGACGGAAAATACAGAAACAAAATCAACGACTTTCTAAACGTTGCAACGTTGTCAGAAACGACGTATATAAATAAACGTCATGACGAAACGAAAAATCGAAGACGAAAATCTCAAGCTTCGCGATTACCTCGCGAAACGCTTCAAAGGTTGGAAATCCGAGAATCGCGGATTCTACGAAGAGAAGAAACGTCAGGATCAACCTGTGATCGATGCCATCAGCGGTCTAGGTAAAGAAATTAAAAGTGTCACGGAACAAAATAAAAATTTGATCAACGAACTCGTACCGCTCGCAGCTAAAAGTTACGCTGTACCCACGCCCATTTCGAGCATTCCTTCGACACCGTTCGAACTGAAGGATGTACCGGCACGACGTCGAGCCATTGGTAGCACGTCGTCGTCTTCGGATAAAATCGAGTTGGGACCTTTGGCACGAGACTACCTGAGCACGGGGAAATTCGACAAGGATGAAGTGTTCGGATTGTATCCCAGCATGGAAACCAACGAAGGCGGCGGTGTGGTGTGGAAGATTGGGAAATCGAAGGTGACCTTCGAAGGCAACGACATTAAAGTCAATTTAGGCGACAAGGATAGTTGGAACAGGTATCCGGGTACGGTGGGACTGTGGGAACTCGTCGCCAAAAAGCAGCCGAAAGATTACACCGACGAAGATTACCAAAGTTACAAGGAAATTCTGATCATGACAGATGCCTTGTACCAGAACAACGACGCCTCGCAGAATAGGGTGAAATCGAGCAGCGGCGAGAAGTACAGGAATCTCATCAAACCGATTTGGAACCAGGTCAAAACAGGCAGCGGCGTCAAACGCTACAACACGCTACCCAAAGAATTCGTTTGGGTGGACGACGTTAGGAAACTCGTGGACCGATTGTTGGTGATAGCCGGCGAAGAGAATGCAGGCAATCGTAATTTCTACAACGAGAAGGTTGGCATCGTGGACATGATCAGCACGAAACTTTCCAACTTCATCGTGAACGACGACAAGGGCATAGGTTACCTGATCAAAATCATCAACACGCTGCCTCCGAAATTTTGGAACGTGGCCGAAGGAAAGGGACTCGTGAACGACATCATCAACAAGTTACCTTTCGAGATGCATCTACCTGGCTACCAGTACTGCGGACCGGGTACCAAACTCGAGAAAAGATTGGAGAGAGGAGACAAGGGTGTGAATCCGTTGGACGCGGCATGCAAAGATCACGACATCGCCTACAATACCACGCAGACGGATCTGGACGCACGTCACGAAGCAGACAAAAAATTGGAACATGCAGCTTTCGAAAGATTCGTGAGCAGAGACGCATCGCTGAGTGAACGGGTCGCCGCACTGGGTACCACCATCGCCATGAACACGAAACAAAAATTGGGGTGGGGTATATAAATAACATAGAGTAAAAAATAATAATAATAACAACATGTCTCGTATAACTGATTTGCCACCCGAGCTACTATCTAAAATATTCAAAAAAGTAGTAAACAGAGATGTAGGGAAACTTGTAATCATAGAAAGAACAACGCCGGAATTTCGCATCCCCTGTGAAATGGTTCTCAAGGACCATCTTCGGGAGATCAGCGGCCTGAGGTGTGGTGATCTCAACATTCTGCTTTCGGCTGCAGGGGAAAAATTAAACGAAAGGTTAGATGAATTGCACGAGGCAAGGCAGGGAAGAAGACGGTACACAGTAGATTGGCGCAAGTCTAAGCAGGAGACGGAAGATATCATTACGCACTACATCGCGTTTTCCGAAGCACGGACTTTCTTCCTCTGTTAAAAAAATAATAATATATATACGTGTCAAAAAAAAAACTTGATATATAAATAACACACATCGTGAAAAAAATAATCTTCGGTATATATAAATAACACACATCGTGAAAAAAAAACAATTAAATTTCTCTCTAACACTCTGAATTTTTTTTTGATATGACGACTGAAAAAATGAGTGATCTCCAAGCATTAAAACAAATGCTAAATTTGTCAGTCGAGTATGTAAAAATTCAGGAATTGGAAGTCGACAAACCTTACACGATAACTTCCGGTTCAATCGTTTCTACCCAGTATGGTCCCAAGGTACGCCTGTTGCTCAACGCACAATACAGTCTATTTTTACCAGATCGATACGCTAACATGTTATCCGACGAGAAGCTATCTATTTTAATCGAGAACAAAACTCGAATCGTGTACAAGGGGACAAAGGAACTTCTTGGCAAGAAAACAAAGCACGTAATAGAATTTGTGTAACGACTGCGAGGCCTTGAAAATATATAAATAACATACCGTAAAAAAACTACACAAGAAAAAATCTCAGAATATATATATAAATAACATACCGTGAAAATAACACATAGAGCATCAACATGAAGCCCAAGGGTGTCGTGTACCAGATACCATACTCCAATCTAAAAAATCTAGGTGCCCTCGATGGGTTACTCACCAAGAAAAAACGCGAGAAGAAACGTTCTTGCTTGTCGAAAGGACACGGAATGAAATTACTGCTCAGCACACCTCAATTGAAAAGATTGCAGCGTTCGCGGAAACAGCAAAAGATCGGAGGTTTCATATTCAGCATCCCCGCCATCCTGGCAGCATTGGGGGCCGTGGGAAGTTTGGCCGGTGGAAGTGCCGCCATCGCGAAAACCGTCATCGACTCGAAGAAGAACAAGGCCGAGTTGGAAGAACAGAAACGTCACAACCTGGCCATGGAGAAGAAAGGAGGAAAGAGCGTGATGAAGAAGTTTAAAAAAAAGAAACAGAAGCACTCACCAACCGAGACATTGAATCTCTGATCGAACCGTTACAAATCAAACACTTCAGAGGAGTTTTCATGTCCGACTCGTTACCTTCAAGCGTTAAAAGAAGAGAATGCGGAGTAGTCAACTTGGACGGTCAAGAAAATCCAGGCACGCATTGGATATGTTACCACAAAAACGACAATGATAAAGCATTCGTTTTCGATTCTTTCGGAGGTGTTCCACCTACAAATTTAATTCATTATCTGAAAACGAACAAAACCTCTATATACTACAACGACGAACGCATTCAAAATTTCGGAGACGTGAACTGCGGTCATCTCTGCCTCTCCGTGCTCGCGTTTCTCTCTAAAATAAATAACCCTACGATCGAGGATTTCCAGAAAGCATTGTGGAACCTCAAACAGCATCACTAGGATGGGCGTGTTCCATCTCACGAGCGAATCTTCGATCTTGAAACTCACGCTGCACGACGACATCGTCTATCCTAAATCCGTGGCTCTGCGTGCATTCTACAGCATGTACCTCATACCTAACGTCACGCATCACAACAACAAAATTAGCGTAGGAAGCGAACATATCGTCGTCACGCCTGGACAATACAACCTTTCTACTTAGCAAGCTCAATTACCCAAAGGCACGTACCTTTCTCAAAATTCGGTCACGCACAGAGTGGAAATCCTGTCGGCGACGGAGACCGTGGACCTGGGCACCATAGGAGAACTTTTAGGTTTCGAGAACAACACAAAACTCGAAGCTGGCATCAAGCACACGGCAACAAACATTCCTAAATTTCTAGCCATAGAGACTTTGAACGTTCACTGCAACGTGGCGGAAGGAATGATCACGAAATCCTCGGACGGATTAGGAAGTCACAAGCAGACGGGAATCATAGCCACTTTCAAACCAAGTTCCGAATTCATGGAACCGATCATCTACACGCCCTCTTCGCCGATCTATTTTCCAGTATGTCGCAACCGCATAGACGACATAGAGTTGGTGGTGACGAACGAGAAAGGAGACGTGGTAGATTTCGCAGGTGCAACGACTACTGCCATCGTGGAGATCAACGTATAATAAATAACCATACATAGTGTAAAATGGAGCAAATCGAAAGTTACGAATTGCAATCTTTCCCTCCCAACCGTCGCACGTTTGCCAATCTGAACGAAGCGAACAGGGAGATCGAATACGACGTGGACGTAGGCGACGGGTTCATTCATCCTCACAGAGCGGACCTCTACCTTCAATTCGACGTGGTGAAGAAAGAAAGCGGAGACGCGTTTCCCGCAGCAGCAAACTTGATACTCGTGGACAACTTCGTGCCTCACCTGTTCTCGCAGGTGGAGGTGAGGAAACACAACACCGTCATCGACAGAATAGATTATCCAGGCATCACGTCGACGGCAGTGGGAACGTTGAAATTATCCAAAACGGACGCAGCGTACTACCAGGCCGGGGGATTCGAAGCGGGGACCAAAATATCGACGAGAAGTCACACAGTGCTCTTTCCCATGCGTCTGCTTCCAGGATTCTTCTCCGATTACAAGGAGATCATGTGGAAGGGAGGACTGAGAGTCACGTTTCGAAGAGCGGCCAACGACAACAACGCACTGATGCGATACACCAACTTGAACGCCGACGGCACGCCGATAGCCAACACTTTACCCGAAGCAGCGAAATGCATCATCCGGAGCATGGAATTGAGAATGCCGATCGTGGAATACGAAACGAACTATGCCCTCAAGTACAAAGCGGAGATCTTGAAAAGTCCGCAGGTACCGATTCACTTTCACGGTTACCAGTGCGTGCAAAAGATGGCATCCGGAAGTCACATGGAATTCGACGTGACGACGCAGTTCAACAACATACAGTTCGACATGCCAGATTTCGTCGTGGTGCTCTTTCAGACCGGGAGGGACAAGAATCACGAAAAAGATTCCAGCAAATTCGACGACTGCAAGATCAAGAACATTTATCTCAAGAACGGCAGGAACGAAGTGTTCCCGCGCGAGAATTACAACCTCGACATGACCAAAAACGATTATCTCAAACTTTACGAAGCGTTTTCGGCTTACAAACGCGTGACCGAGGGAAGTGTGGACATGTACTACACGCCCAGCGAATTCAAAGCCCGGAGACCCATGACCGTCATCAATACCACAAAAAGAAAGCAGGTGGTGGTCAACGATCGAACCAACATCAAGATCGTCTGCGAGTTCCACGATGCCTTGCCCGAGGACACCCTATGCAGTGTCATCCTGATTGCAGAGAAGTCCTTCGCCTACGACGTGAAGAACGAGAGGGTCACAGAGCAGTTTTAACAAGTTTTTAACATCTTTTCTTGCACAAATAAGAAATTTTTTGTACTAGCACAATCAGTTATAATGGCACAATACGAATTTCACTAGTTCAGATCAGTTACAATGTCAATTTCATTAGTTATCAGTTACAATATCTTTTTTCATCACTATAGCACAAGAGACAAATCAGAAAATTTGCACAAAAAAATTTGTTGTTGTTTTTACACAAGAAAATTAACAATAAAATTCTTTCTTTTTTATCGTTTCAGATCCTGTCGAAACATCAAAAACACATACACACACACTAGAAAAAAAAGCATGCAACTTTATTTGTAACACACACACATACATTCTCCATCTTCATCAAGAAAATATTAATAATAAACATAATTATTTTTATCTATATCTCACAATAAAACTCTATATCCAAAAATATTACAACATCAAAATAACACTAGAGTCGTTAGTACACGTTGCATGCATTACGGAGGTCCTCTGTAGAGTTTCATGGAAGTTTGAGAGAAAAAAAAACAAACACGTGAAACTCTATAGAGGTGCGGTAATCTATAACCGCAGACGTTAGAGAACCTTTTTTATTTTTTTTGGTTGGGCACCACGCACCCTGGCGAGGTTATAGGGGCCAGGTATCCTAAAAAACAACAATTATTATTTTGTTTGTTTGTTTGTGTTACAATACGGAAATAATAAAAGGCATACGCGCACGCGCGCGCGTGTGTATATGCCACATCCTTCCCCCAAAAGAGAGGTTTACAAAGGTCACAATATATAAACATTTGGTCCCGGACTTGGAAAATTACGATAAGGTACACTCATTCTTCAAAAGATGAGAGGATGAGAGGATAAGAGGATGAGAGGATGAGAGGATGAGAAGATGAGAGGTTTACGAAGGTCACGATATATAAACATTTGGGTCCCGGACTTGGAAAATTACGATAAGGTGCACTCATCTTTCAAAAGATGAGAGGATGAGAAAATAAGAGGATGAGAGGATGAGAGGAGAGGTTTACGAAGGTCACGATATATAAACATTTGGGTCCCGGACTTGGAAAATTACGATAAGGTGCACTCATCCCCCAAAAGATGAGAGGATGAGAAAATAAGAGGATGAGAGGATGAGAGGATGAGAGGATGAGAGGATGAGAGGTTTGTTTTTTGCGTCACAATACGGAAAATAATAAGAGGCACACGCGCGCGCGCGTGTGTATATGCCACATCCTTCCCCCCAAGAGAGAGGTTTACGAAGGTCACGATATATAAACATTTGGTCCCGTTGATTCCAGCACTCCAACTTCATCTCTGATGTTGACGACAATGTTCTGAAGGTAGAGAGAATAAGAGGATGAGAGGATGAGAAAATGAGAGAATGAGAGCGCGCGCGTGTGTATATGCCACATCCTTCCCCCAAGAGAGAGGTTTACGAAGGTCACGATATATAAACATTTGGTCCCGTTGATTCCAGCACTCCAACTTCATCTCTGATGTTGACGACAATGTTCTGAAGGTAGAGAGAATAAGAGGATGAGAGGATGAGAAAATGAGAGAATAAGAGGATGAGAGGATGAGAGGATGAGAGGATGAGAAAATAAGAGGATGAGAGGATGAGAGGATGAGAGGATGAGAGCTCATCTTTCACTCATCACTGCTTTTCTGCGCCCGTGAAACATCGTCAGCGCAATAAATAAGGCGCGGAACAGGGAGAGAAAGTGAGTTTTTCAACTTTTTGTGGTCGTTTGGTCAAGAAATCAGAGTTGGCGTCAAAGGCATATTTACTATCTACTGTGGTTCATGCACGATGAAGCACTAGCACATTTTTTATATTACCTTTGTGGCGGCACCTTATGCGACGCTGTGTTTGGCACTGGATAGGTCATCAGGGGCCTGTATTGAGATTCATTTGTTAAGATTCATCCTTTATAATTGATTTGACATATAGTCTTTAAAAGCCGCAAATTGTTTTCTAGAAAAAATGAACTGAATGAATGTCTGTTTTCTGCTGCTCATGTTGTAGCCTCTTAAGCTTGTTCCATATAATTTCTTAAGATCTGAAAAATTTCCATAAAGTATCATCAATGATTATTATCCAATATGAAACTCATTTGCACTATTCATAATAATAATGAAACTGTCTGTAGAAATCACAAGATTTTAGTTTCATTTCAGTCTTGCTTATTAGACACTTGTGACATAATTATATTTCATTCCTTTGTTCTTTCAGATGATTTCCCAGATTGTGATTACAGCGATATGGAATGTATAGCTCGATATAGTAGTAAGTTGTTTTGGTCATAAATATTACCACAGTTTGGTAAAAGTATTTCGTAAATGATTCTTGGCTTGTAATCTTAACAAACATCTGTTACAGTAAGACATTTTCAATATCTACATCAATAAAAAAATTGCCGTGCTCTTACAGGACGTAAATATATGTACAGGGTGTGCCACCAATTAAGTTGATAATGCGGAAATATTTAATAAATGAAGCGTTTAAAAAAACGTTTCAAATAAGTATAGGGAAATGCTTGCTTCTGGTTCTTGAAAATGAATCTAGAAATTATGAGGAATGATCGTGAAATAGAAGATAGTAGGGGTGATTTCAGCATTCTGCGACCAACCTTGAATTTGGATAATTAATATGAGGGTCTATTTTTACTAAAATTAAGCTGTATTTTTATATATTTTGTGGATTTAGCTAATCCATAAGCGTAACACATTGCTCACCATACTACGAGGTTTCAAATCCTAGTACTAGGATGATTAAAGAGCTCTGCTGTCAGGAATGTCCCGCTAGGGTTTACAACCTTTGGGGGGAATGACCAAGAGCTGAGCTGGCTCTGGAATGGTCAGCCAGGGTCACGTAACACTTGTTGATTGGCTGAGCTGGCTCGGGAATATCTCGCAAGGGTCACGTAACCCCAGTTGATTGGTTTGTTATATATATTACTATGGACTTTCTTCGAGTGTTGTTTCAAGTCGTCAAAAAGCAGTTGTCACTGAGAGTTGTTGTAAGCAAGTCTTCGTGAGAGGAATTGGGATACACACACAGTTACAAGTGCGATGTAGATGCAGATTCTGCAGCCAAATTGTCAGTTCTTCATGTATATTGTATAGTTATTCGTGTATTTGTATTATAGTATTAAAATTTATATTACTTTTTTTGTTCGTCTGTTTCTGAACCGCGGAATTTAGGATAATTCCGCCCAGGCTGCAGTTCAGAAAGTTAGCTTTCTAGAAACTAACACTCAACAGGCTTTAAGGCTCAGTATTGCCAAGAGTAGTCTGTATGGTTCTAATCTATATAAATACTATTACAAAATATATTTTTACTATACTTGATACCCTTAGGCATAGACCTGTCTGTCCAGTAAAAATACAAGTACCCAAAAAAATTTTCTTATTCTTGATACACTTAGGCATAGACCCGTCTCTCTCTCTATATAAATACGAGTATCCAAAATATAACACAGCTAGTTGATTCATTACCCCATATACACTATGTTGCCATTCGTCACCGGACACCCCATTCCAGTATGTTAATACGGTCGCACCACCACATCAGTATCGTGTAGGGCTTCCTCTCGCTGCAATGACGTCCGCAACTCTTCGAGGAAGACTTTTCAATAATTTGCGATACATGTCGACAGGAATCTTGCCCCATTACTCCTGCAAAGCGGGAAACAGCTCAGTGGTGTTTTTTGGGCGGCATGACCTGACTCTCAAGCGGCGCTCCAACTCTTCCCAAAGGTGTTCAATGGGGTTGATATCTGGACTTTGGGCTGGCCAATCAAGTTTTTGCACTTCCATGTCTTCGAACCACGTGTTGATAATGCCTGCCGTATGAGATGGAGCATTGTCGTGCTGAAACAGGTATGGATCAATACCGAATTGTTCCCAGAATGTTGGTAGCGCAGAATTGTCCAGAACTTTTTGGTACGTATCGCCATTCATGTTTCCCCGAATTAAAACAAGAGGACCAAGACCATACCACGAAACGTAGGACCACACCATGATGCCACCTCCGCCGAATTTCACTGGGGGTACGATACAGTCCTGTAATCAGCGTTCACCGGGCATACGCCACACCCACACACGTCTATCGGACCGCCACATCTGGTAGCCCGATTCATCACTCCATAGGATGGATTTCCATTGTTCGAGAGTCAAATGGCGGCGTGCCTTGCACCACTGTAACCGACGGGTCGCATTGCTGGCTGTGATATGCGGCTTGTGAACTGCTGCGCGACCATGAAAACCAAGTGCGACTATCTCCCGGCGGACAGTACGATAACTTGCACCACTATTGGAAGCCGATCGAAACTCCTGTGCCACCATCTGTAATGACGCCTTCCGGTTTGACTTCACCACACGTTTCAAGCATCGACAGTCACGATCTGTTAATATTTTCGGTTTACTGGGTCTGGGGCAGCATGTCATGACCCCCTTTCGCTTCCACTTCACTATAATATCACTCACTGTCGACCGGGGTATCTGAAATTTGTCGGAAATCTCACGGGTCGAATGCCCAAACCTGTGGGCTCCAATGATCATCCCTCTTTCCGCCTCACTCAGTTCGCGTCGTCTGTCCGTATTGACTGCTGTAGCTGGTATGAGTGTATTCTCAACCGACAACACTTTTTATAGGTTGTATGACCTGTACAGACGATCCCGAGCACTTTTTGAGGGGTGTCCGTTGACGAATGGCAACATAGTGTATATTATTACAATGTACAAATGTCTCCTCTATTGGTCAAACTACTTTACTACTTACCAATTTAGTCAACCTTCGACCAATAAGTCTCTTACCTATATTTTCCAAAATCACTTTAAAAATAGTTTACAAGAAAATTCGTATGCACGTTAATGACCTAGATCTGCTTCCGAAATATCAATCTGATTTCCGTTCTTCAAACAGCACGCCAACGGCGTTACTTAAAGTAACTGACGATTTATTACGATCAATAGACAAGAGAAGGCAGTAGCGTTAGTATTATTGGATCTCACTTTAGCCTTTCACAGTGTTCGTCATGACCTGCTCTTAAGCTAGTTAATATACTACAATTTTTCACCTCTCGTTCTCCGATGGTATAGGTCGTATCTGAACAACAGACAACAGAGAGTATTCATAAACGCTGCCAAGCCCCTTCTCTCTCTCACCATGCCAATGGAAACTGGTGTCCCCAACGGATCTATTTTAGCACTTCTCCTCTATACCATTTTTACAGGCGACATACCTACCATAATCAATCGCACAAATGTTCATTTTTACGCAATAAAACTACAAATTCCTTTTTCACTGAAATTACTGAATGCAACCTTAGCTTTGCTCAATGATGATTTATCCAGCACAACTACTAGGTATAAAAGTAACCGTCTAAAAATAAACCCACATAAATCAACCTTCACTTTTACTGGTTCCCGAAATAGTCTCTCTCTGATAAATCCTAACAAGATATGCATCAAACTAGACACATCTAAAATTCCTTATTCAACAGATGTGAAAAATGTAGGCGACATTTTCGATGAACACCTTAACTGGGATATTCATGTACAAGAACAAATAAAGAAAAAGCTTACGCTGTGCTAAGAACGCTGTCCAGCTTCAAAGAATGCCTGAAAACCGAGATTAAAGTAAGACTGATACAATCACTGATCGTTCCTACACTGGACTAACCTAATTTACTGACTAAATCTATCCGTTTGAAACAAATCCAAAATTCAGAATGTCCAAAATTCGTGTCTCTGTTTCGGGTTACATATAAGAACATATAATAATATCCTCCCAACCCTAAACGTAAACGAAATATTGAAAATGACCAGAATTGAAAATTAAATCTTTGTTGTTTTATTCATAATCTTTTACAAACACCTAGTGCTTTCGAATCATCATTTACATATTCAGCTGCAAGAGCGTGGAATGAACTTCCTCCTTCCATGACGTCCTTCACTAATCGCCACAACTTCAAAGACGAACTCAAAAATGTATTGCTAAATGAACAATATCTGTGTTCCAGAACTCACGAAAAATGGATATCTTTTTGAACCAACTTCCTAAAAAAAAGTATTTTAAATTTCCTTTTGCTTCTTTACTTTCCCCTTACATGTTGCCAACCCTAGACGATATTTTTTTCCTTTCTTGTATATTAAGATCATTTATATGTTTTAACAAAATATTAACCCATTATGTACCAGCGTCCTATAAATAGGACAGTTGATTTCTTAATTTTTGTTAAATGTAAAACTAAGTTTATGAACAAGCAATTGTTTTATTATTCAGTAAAGCATATTAGTAACTATGTTCATAAATAAAGATAACAATTTGGGTTGAGAACAGCATAAGTAAAAGTACAGTTAATTAAAGCAATATTTAGTACTATGTCATGTTACCAGTTTCATTCATCTAGTTTGCAAACAATATGCAGTGGGCATGTAAAAATGCTATATATAAATTTGAAAGGGTCTCCATACGATTTATATGAAGAATTTTTCAAACCCACGAGGTTTTTGTCTTTGTGGAATGGTAATGAAGTTTGCTGTCCTATTTATAGGACGCTGGAACTTAAAGGTATCAACGTTGCAACAGAAGACAAACGAGTAGCTGCGTATGCAAAACCATTGTGATTTTTGCGTGTCAGGAGGTAACAGCTTGCTTGTTGCAGTGTCCGTTATCCATCATCTTACCTTTGTCGACATGTTTAGGAAGGGGCTTACAGCAAGTGAAATAAAGGATATTCTCCTAGATCCAGCCATAGCTGACAACTCTGCAGAACTGAGTGTGGTGATTCTGCCTCCCGATAATGACATCATCAGCGATGAAGATATTTTTGAAGATGATCAAATAAATGATGTGGAGGTTGCAGATGTTCCTGGTGAGTTACTTTTGCAAATTGTACCACATGAAGAAAACACGGAGTCTTCATCTTTGAATGTGGAAGAACCTGAAGAAATCCCTACACCTGGTTGCAGAAAAAGTAGAAAGTTACGAGGGGGAGTGAAGAAGAGGCAGCTATCAACATGTGATGTAAATTGGAGGAAATGTGACCCAGTGTACACCAACTTCCAAGTTGAAGGTTTTTGTGCAGAATCACAGGCAGCCGATATGGAAACTACATTGGCAGGCAAATCTCCGCTTCAAGTTTTTGAAATGTTTTTCGATTGCGAGGTTTTGAATTTCATTACTACACAGTCTGTGAAGTATGCAACAAAAATAAAAAAAAGGAATTGAAGTTTTCTCTATCAGTTGATGAGTTAAAGCGATTCTTAGGGATTCCTTTACTTTGCTATCACAAGGTGCCCAGTGAGAAGCACTTTTGGAGTGAAGATGATGATTTATGTGTAGATATTGTGAGAAATGCCATGCCAAGAAATAAATATCTCAAAATTAAGAGTTTGAGACAGAATCCTTGAAGGATTCAATAGAATTGAGTAAAGATGCAAGGCGAACATTTTACTACTATTTTGATGTGGAAGGAGAGATACTATTTGTCAAGTGGAACGATAATAAATGTGTTGCTATCAGTACCAACTTTGATACTATTGAGCCATTGTGTCAAACATCACGATGAAACAGAACAGCTAAAGCGAAAATTTCCATTCTTCAGCCACATATTGTAAACACATATAATAAATACATGGGTGGCGTTGACCACCACGACTGACTCGTAAGCAAATACAATGCTTCTGTTCGAGGTAAAAAATTGTATTGGTGTCTGTTAACAAGAATGCTTGACATGGCAGTTGTAAATCCGTGGATTGTGTACAGAAAGGTATCACAATCAGGAATTTACTTGCTGGAATACAGAAGATCAATTGCAGTGGCATATTTGAAGGCAGGACAAGGACGTCCATCTGCATTTGGAAAACCCACCAAAACATCATCGCAATCCACATTTCAAGATGTGAGGTATGATGGCATTGGACATTATGTTGTGCGAAGAGAAAAACAAAGAAGGTGGCAAGGACTGAACTGCAAATCTAAACCCCTAACATTTTGTGAGAAATGTCAGGTAACATTGTGCAAAGATTGCTTCACACTTTACCACACACAATAAGCAACCAGAGTTCCATATATGTATTGTTTCCTTTTCTTATTATTTGAAAATGTATGTGTATCCTTTGTATCAAATGTAATAATCAATAAACAGAGAAGTAGTAATACAACTTTTAACCAAGCTATGAAACTTCTTATATCATCTTAGGTTCTTTCAGAAGGGTGCATATGTTGAGTATGATACCCTTTTGTACCAGCGTCCTATTTTTAGGACAGTTATTTATGTGAAACCGGTAACAGGTAAATTTTTTATTGCTGCATGGATCACCTGAAAACAACCCCCTTATCATATCCAATCAGAATTTCAGTCAATAGAATCAAAAGAAAAAGTGTGGTACTTAAAGGGTTAATTTGTATTAGATTTAACTATATCACACTAAGCACAATTGTGTCAATTAATTTGTGTATCATTTGTGTATTTCTTTTCAATCTTTTCCCCCTTTTTTTGAATGTATAGTTGAATCTATGTTATGAGTGTTGTATTTGTTTCTTTTGTGTTTTAGGTTTGGTTTTTCTTTTTGTTTTTTTGTTTGTTTGCTATTTGTACAAACATTTAGTATGTAGAATGTGTTTAGTATGTATATTTATGTATAATGTATCCATTGGGCTTAGGTGGTAGAAACATCCGCAGGCTGAACATCGCCCTTTAATAAACGAAAATTGAAATTGAAATTGAAACTCTGGCCGATTGGTTATGCGAGTTTGCGAGATTGAAATATTGAAACTCGCGTAACGTTTTTGTGATCATGTGTCATTTTCCCATTCATGGACCTCGTTGATAAGCTTGGGGATATTGAACGGACAAGCTTGTGTGATAGTCTAGCTGTATTGACCGGTCTTTCAGCTCGCGTGATAATCCAGCTTGCGTGACTACTGAAAATATTTTGCTATACATGTTATAGTTAGGTATAAACTCGTGTCTCTAGAAAAATCTATATATAATAACCAATACCAAAAATAATTTGCTATTTTTGCTACAATTAGGTATACATTAGTTTCAATAAAATTTTTAGAAGTGTTTGTACTAAATGTGTTATCTCCATGCGTGATTGAAATCTCGAAACTCTACAGAAATAGGCAATTTCCAAAAAGTCCTCTATTACAAATCCAACTCTGTTCCAATTATGAAAATCCCATTAGCATACTCAATCTGAACAGGCATATAAAAAGTTGCGAATCTCAACCTTCAGATAGCCAGAACAATCCTAGAAAAAGAAAAACAGATATAGCTCCAACCGACAGTCCTAAACCAAAACAAACTAGATCTTTTACCACACCTAGTCCTACGGCTTTCGGTGGTCTGCTCAATGAACAATTCTTCGAATGATAGCCAGGCTGTGATATGCAAAATTTCTTTAAGAACACAAAATCTTCAATAATAATTTTCTTAAAAATGAACTTAAAAATAAATCTATCAAGTTCAATACTATCCTATTATCTGAGTATTAAAAACCCGATGAAACACATCATATATTTTAATTTTGATCCAAGCCACAGATTCTATATTTGAACTATAACACCATTAAGCCTTCTTTCCATGACATGAAAAACTCAATATACTAACCAAGGCAGAAAATGAATTATATTTTAAAACATAAACTAAAGGTGACGTTCCAACTTTCTAGCAAGGTCTCCTTCAGATTCTGTACTCAGTACAAATGAAACAAGGCACAAAGCAGAAACATATATATATACACAGAAATTGCTCCCCTACAGACACAAGATTATTAGAAAGTTGCTTTCTCTCTAGAACATGTGGTCTTCCATTGTCAACTGTACTTTCACCTGACAGGCGATTTGGATATACATTTCCTTTCATCGGGGAAGTGGTTGAACTCTTTATATCACGTTCTTCTTTCTATCTTCATTCCTCTACCTTCTTTTCTCCTCATTCGCTCTAGTCCTTTCCACTCTAACACCTTCTTCCATTCCTTGTTCATCTTCAGTCCCCCATTCCCGTCCATTGTGTCTTCTCCTTTCTTCTCTCTTTCCTTGGCATCCCTCCATTTTCTTACTAGTACTCTCTTCTCCCTTCCTATCTGCTTAGCCTCATCCCACTCTATTACATGTCCTGTTTATATTTTGTTTAAATATCAATTTTCTCTCTTTTTAGCCCTACATCATCCCTATGTTGTTTCAACTTGACTTTTAGCCCCTTCTTCATTTTTTTATGTACACATTCTCACATTCCTTTCACTTCACTACGCAGAAAATCCCTTCCTCTTCTGTGTTTTCCTTTTTCTTATTTTCATTCTATGCTATCCTTAAATAGATTCTCCCTCTTTTCCTGTAAGTTTTGCAATTTGCATATCTTTTCTGTGGTCTTCCACCTACTCCTTATTCCAAACCACATTCATTTTTCTATTTCTTCCTCTTTTTCTTTCTTTTCCTCTTTTCCATTCTCTTCTTTCTCACCCCTGCCACTTTTCTTCGAGTATTTTCATACGATCACCTTTATACTTCACGAATGCTATAATAAAACGGGGTTTTCCCCGTTTAAAAAGCTTACCCATTGATTAGCAATGACATCATGAAGAAAAGGTTGAAACCATACCATCGCACAATACTAAGCAAGCTTCTAGCGTTAATACATTCCCTTACTGAGAAGGTCGTGCGGGCTAATAACTTACATATTCTAATCAATACTCGTAACAGGAAATAGAGCATAGTCCGTGGGACGTGCAAAGAGATCAAAAGATAACTTCGAGCATTCGAGGATTGTGTAGACATGAAAAGTATTATTATTGTTCTTTGTCATGCTATGAAAGAGCTTTGGATATCTCCACTATTGATTCTTCTCCTCAAAATGTCTCCAAATTATTAAAATTATTAAAAAGCCTTTATCTCGATAACCAAGCAACGTAGAAAGGTGTGGTTTTTTGCATTCGTTTTGTTTTGATGTTCTCTTTAATTGGAAACCAAACGTGGTAATAAAATAACCCAAAAGAAATAATGCCCATGAATGTGTTTGGTTTGAAGAACATTCCAATAGAAAGAACGCCAGTAAACATGGATAATTTTAGGGGTTTTCATCGTAAATTAAGAGGTCTGGTTACCATCCATCTAAATAGTATCTGGTATCAAGTGGATGAGAATACAGGTAAATAATTACATGTATTCAACGATAATCAAACATCATATAAAGTTCCTGTCACAGGGAAAGTAGACATTTCGACTTCTCCATTCAATACAGCAGTTGTACTTTTAGGTCGAAATTTGTACAGGATTAAACACAATAATATGATTCCCAATACAACATATGATGTGGAATTAGTTGATTTCCTATATGCTGAAATAATTGGAGAGTAATATAAGTTAATTCCTCCCTTTATCGAAATAATCATAATTTATCCTCTCATGAATATATAAAAAATTCCAAAACAAAAATAAAACAAATCAAAAATAAAAACAATTAAATAAAAACAATTGATATATTTGGAAACAGGAGACGTCAAGAGATAACAGATAATTCCAGCGACATTGCCAGATTAGACGAGCGTCTTAAGAAACTTAAATCACATTTAATAATTTAACAAAATTCACTACATTTAAATATACAAGCTGAGATTACAAATCTCCAAAATGAATTAATTAATCCCATAGTCAAAATTGATGGGGAACTTAAATCCATATTCCAAAATTATACTAACTTAGCTTCAATAGACAATGTCCAAAACTTGGAAGAGACCATTGCCAATGGCACGCAGTGTTGCCAGTATCAAATTACAGTTAGAAACTTATGAAGACTTTGGGAAGATACAGGGTACCATAGCTCAAATTGAAGACACTTTGACAACCATGAGAAATGAATTGACAAATGTACAGGAAACTCTGGAATTTAAATTACTAAGCATAACCGAATCTTTAAACATAATCCAAGAACAAATTACCAAGCTGGAAAACCTCAATACCGAATCAGAACTATCCCATTTTCATCAACTGATTGATGATATTCAGAACAAATTCCAAATAATACACATACACAAGATGACATACAACAACTTAAAAATTCTTTGAGGAATGTTACAGATGCTACGGAGTTGGATACTGTCAAACAAGCTTTGACCACACTTCAAAATACTGTAGCTAATTTACCGACTTCTCAGGAGTTAAGATCTCTATAAGGAGCAGTAAATCGAATACTCAAGTCAGATGACATCAAGAACATTCAAGCTGAAATTGCTGTAATTCAAGATACCATCGCTACTTTGCCTACCAACCAGATAGTCAACGAACTTCTTGCATTGTTTGAAGAAATCAGAAGTCAGGTACACGATCTTCCCAGCCAGAGTAAGAAATTGAAACTTGTCGGAAATTTACAGGAGATTATTTCTAACATTAACCTACAAATTAGTACCCTCGAAACAAGTCAAGAATCTGTTTTATCAGGTTTTACCTCGCAACTTCACGATCTCAAAGAACAATTTAAACAATTGAATGTCGATGTGAAAATCGAACCCAGCAACGATGAAGTGGTACGCACCATAAACGAATATCAAGAATCAGTATTAAGCAGAATAGACGATCTTGAATTACGTCAATTTTTTACTGTTCAGATAGTTAGACTTGAGAGTGTAGCAAACGTACGAGGGCAGTGGACTTATGATAATGCAGGTAATGTTTACAAATTGTATCCTTACACTCAGTCTCAAGAGTTTTTCCTTGTTGGTAATATTATTTTTTTTTAAAAAAAATGGCTCTGTAAAGAAGGCGAAACATATAGAAGTACCAAATTTCACCATACAGAGAAAATATGGTGTGTACAGAGCACTTCAGATATGTATTGCATATTGGGATGAATCTGCAAATAAATATAAAACACATGAGGATGAACAATTTTGTAGTTTTTGTGTTGAAGCTGGTGACAAATTATTATTTGAAGTGAAGTAAATATTCACTGAAAATAATCCATTTTATGTCATATTTTCTTATAGCACCCGATGTCAAGACAAAATATAGTTAATGAATTACACAGACCAGCTCGTCGGAACTAAAAAAGACTGTGTGTGGTAACGAAATGAGTAGACGAATTGTTTCAAGCTGATATGATAGAAAGGAGCACAGGACCTTAAAAAAATTTACATAAGATAAATCATGGTTACAAATACATGCATTGATACATTCAGTAAATATTGGTGGGCTATTCCTTTAAAATCTAACACAGATACTTGTGTTACCGAGGCTTTTAAATTTATTTTTGAGCAAGGTATGATACCGAATTATTTACAGACAGATAAAGGAAAAGAATTTAACAATTCTACATTTACCAAGTTAATGAATCAACATAATATTAACCTTTAGTCCCCAGCCGTTCCATATGTGGAACAAAAAAAGTATGTCCCTGTCAGCCGCGGTTGCATATATGGAACAAACAGCTTTAGATACAATTATCGAGGGTTTGCCACACTTATATTTGTATATTGAGGTTGAAACACTGACAGTTCGGTTCGGGAACATGTGTTTACGAAAATTCCTAATCCCCCTGCTTTCTCGGAATATGTCACGTGTTTGGGCTCACACTTGACAGACACAATGAATGCTTGGTATTTACGATGTTATTTTCCTCCAAGCTTCCAACGCTGTGATTTAGTACTGATAAGGCACACATTCTTCTTTGTGTTTAGACCTGGTGATCCAACCGAAAGTAGTAGCAGAAGGGGGGTCAAGGAGAGGTTGAATTGGAAGAGGTTTAGCGGTGTCAGCTTTCTGTCGCCTCTATGTTAGAAATGCAATGAAGCCTGACGACAGCCCGAGGTCAGAAGACAGAATCATGAGTCTATCCAGAAGTATAGACAAAACAAAGGATTACAAAGGCTTCCTCCCCTCCTCTGTTTAGGAAAGGCCTCGCCATAGGCGTTCAGAGCAGTGGCTGTGAAAGACCGTGTTTTATGCTTTCAGATTGTGTGCCCCCTCAGCTGTGTTGAACTTGTGTTGGGTAATTTTTTTGTGATATGTGCTTCTGATTTTTTTCGTTCGCACTTGCATCTTGTGTAGCTACTGTGAATCCATTTGCTCCCTGTTGACTCGACTCTTTGTGGAAATATGTCCGGAAGGAAACGATTATGCGTTAGGGAGATCGATGAGCTTTTATATGATACGGACAATGAATGTGAGAGCATGGGATCAGATGCTGATCAAGATGAGGACTTTGATGATGATGTTGATGTGGGGGGGATATCTGATTCTTCTTCGGATGAAAATGACTCTCCTCTCCCAACAGCATCATCATCGACGTCGTCAACCTGGGGCCCGCGCACCTCTCATGTTCAATGTCCAACTCCTTTACCTTTTACTGGCCGGCCCGGACCCAAGACCTCAGATTTGACTACTGATTCTTCACCTTTCGATTCTTTCCGCCTATTTTGGACGGATGCTCTTCTCGACATTATTCTGGTAGAATCTAACCGATACTACCAGGAATTTGTCGATGAGAATAATCCGTCCAGGGTAGAACCCCACATCACCCTTGGAGAATTATTCCTTTTCTTTGCCCTCTTAATCTATTTTGGACATAACAAGCACGACTACATGGACTCTTACTGGCAGACAAATTCCTTCTGCACACCTTGGGTCCGGCATGTTATGTCACGCAACCGTTTCCGACACATCCTAGCTTTCCTGCACTTTGCCGACAACTCTTCCCCTCCTCAAGACAACACCGATCGAGTTTGGAAACTACGACAGGTTCTAAAACATCTGAGAGAACGTTACTTCGACTTGTATCACCCGACGGAACACGTAGCCATTGACGAGGCTATTGTTCTCTACAAGGGAAAGGTGCTTTTCAAACAATATATCCCAAAGAAGCACAAGCGATTTGACATAAAGCTGTACTTCCTTTGTGATTCTTTGGGATATACTGTTGATATGTTAGTTTACCTTGGAAAGGACAGTGCCAGACAGACTCCAACTGTGACAGCCACCCATACCCTGGTCATGGAACTAAGTAAGAGAGTACAAGGAATTGGTCATAAACATTCTATGGACAATTACTTTACCTCTCCCGAACTTTTTGATGATTTCGCAGCAAAGGGCACCCAATGTTGCGGAACTGTCAATAAGAATCGGCGTGCCATGGCCACTGACTTCAAAACGGGGAAGACTAGAAGTGGTAACCTGGACGTGTATACAAAGGGGAACCTAGCAGTTATACGTTGGAAGGACAAACGTGACGTCCGTATGTTGACAAATTTTCACAAACCCCCCGCACAAGGAAACTTCACTGACGACCACGGCAACCCTTTGAAGCCCCAGATCATACTAGACTACAATAGGAATATGGGTTACGTGGATAAGGCAGACAGAATGACATGTACATACCTGACTGACAGAAGAACGATAAAGTGCACCAATAAACTGTTTTCCTACCTTCTAAACCAAAGCATCCTCAATGCATACATCCTTCTCGGCCAGGTCTCCCGGACTCACAGACATCGAGACTTCCGGATAGCTTTCTATGAAGATTTGTTTCGGCGGGGATCTATGGAGCAGGCTGGTCCTTCTAGACTATTGATTGTTGATCAACCACCTCCCCCTGAGATGGTAAGATTGGAAGTTTCTGCTAGCAAGCATTGGCCTAGAAAGACCAGCAAGCGCATGAGATGCAAAGTGTGCAACAAGAAAAAAGTTTTCCGCCGCACGTTTATTCAGTGCAAGAAGTGTCTTGTTTTTCTGTGCCTTGATCCGTTTTGAGAAGTATCACACAGTACAATAGATGGTGAGTACCTATTTATATAACCCTAATTATTTTGCTGTGTTATATATAACTACCTAGCCCTCGATCATGTCTTTTTTTTCCGAACGGTTTGCCAAATATTGTAACCTAACATAATATTTTAGTCATTGCATTGTTCCACATAATGAGACTTATTTCACTTGGTATGGCAGCTAAAAACATGAAACAAGTTTGATTATGTTGCGAGAGGTCCATTCTTTGAAAAAAAAAAAAGTTCGGGTTTTCTCCCCAAAGTAGCTGGAGAAGAGGGGGCAAACTCCACATTTTATGTTTTTCATTGAAATTCGGGGTATGCAGCCCCCGCCCGTAACCCCCCCGCGGTTGGGGCATCCAGATTTTACATGGTTGCATGCAATGATGTTCTATCTGCAAAACAAAAGTTATCCGAAGTAGATTGGTCCCATAGTGTCCGAGTTATAACAATTTTATGAATAATATGCAAATTCGCTGTTTTGAGAAAAAAAACAGAGTTTTACGTTTTGCCTTATTATTCAAATTGCGTTGCACCCACGAATATGAATCAAGTTTCATTCTGTTGCAAAAGATCCATTCTTTGAAAAAAAAAGAGCAAAAGTTTCTGTTTCTCCCCAAAGTAGCTGGAGAAGAAGGGGTAAAGTCCACATTTTATGTTTTTCATTGAAATTCGGGGGATGCAGCCCCGCCCGCAATCCCCCCGTGGTTGGGGCATCCAAATTTTACATGGTTGCATGCACTGATGTTCTACCTGCAAAACAAAAGTTATCCGAAGTAGATTGGTCCCATAGTGTCCGTGTTATAACATATTTTATGAATAATATGCAAATTAGCTAAAATTCGCTGTTTTGAGGGAAAAAAAAGAGTTTTACGTTTTGCCTTATTATTCAAATTGTATTGCACCCACGAATATGAATCAAATTTCATTCTGTTGCGAAAGATCCATTCTTTGAAAAAAAGCAAAAGTTTCGGTTTTTCCCCAAAGTAGCTGGAGAAGAGGGGGCAAATTCCACATTTTATGTTTTTTTCATTGAAATTCGGGGGATGCAGCCCCCTTCCGTAACCCCCCCCCCCCCCCCGTGGTTGGGGCATCCAAATTTTACATGGTTGCATTAACCGATGTATTACCTGCAAAACAAAAGTTATCCGAAGTGGATTGATCCCATAGTGCCAGAGTTATTACGATTTTTCTCCATTATGTATACAAATTCAAATTTCGCGCTCAAAGCCTCGGCGACACCGGGCTTACTTTCGTCAGACCGCGCGGCATACTAAAGGTTGAACATTATTCTACACTCAGTGATTTGAAAGCCAGTATAGTGTTACGATTCAACAGAACATTAGGAAATCGCATGTGGAGGCAATTTATTTTACAGGGTAACTATAAATGTGTACAAATTTTACTCGAGCTAGTTCATAATTATAATAATTCACTACACAGTAGTATTCACATGAAACCTACTGACGTAACCAAGTCTGATGAGTCTAGGTTGATTTCTACTGTATATTGTCAAAAATATAAATACCCTACCAATAAATCAAAATTCAAAATAGGAGAACAGGTAAGAGTCAGTAACTTTAAACATTTATTTGAGAAGGGATTCACCAAAAATTGGAGTACAGAGTTATTCACTGAAGTTCAAGTTTTACCAGGGAATAGAAATACATATATCATAAAAGATAATTGTAATAAAATATTGAAGGGGAGATTCTATGAAGAGGAACTCAGTAAAACAAAATATAGAGATACATATCTAATTGAGAAAATATTAAGTAAGAAAAATAATAAATTGTATGTTAAATGGCTAGGTTTGCCAGAAAGAAGTTGGGTAGAAGCAAACCAGGTGATTATTTAACACCAACATGGAATGTGGTACAGCGTTTACAAGATTTAGTAGAAACTAGTAAAAAAATGGGGAATTGTTACCTAATAATATAAGGTGTCTCATTTTAGGTCCCTCGGGTTGTGGAAAAAACACTCTGCTTGTAGATAATTTTCTGCTCGCCCTTAATTGGCTAGATAGGAAAAATAGACACCTGTATGCATTCCCTAAAAGTTTAGAACAACCAAAATATCAACTACTCATGAAGCTGTACGAGGGACTTAACATTGCTACATTTGCATCAAAAATAAAACCTCTCAATGATTATTTGAAAATTTCTGTTATTCTGGAAAATGAAAACGATGCCCGAAATTTTTTTACACCGGGTCGTTACAAAGAAATAGACTGCTTTTGTTTAGCTCAAACTTATTCCAAATTCCTAAACAGTTACTACGAGATAATACAAACCTAATTTGTTTTTTTCGTCAAGATCATACTAATTTGAAACATGTATACGATGATTACGTGGGGAGTGACTTAAATTATAACCAATTTCCAAAATTCTGTTCATCTTGTTGGACCATTGACGATTTTGAATTTAATACTAGAAATGACATGACTAGAAAACATAACAATGGAAAATTTAGAAATAAAAACTATTTTTTGAACGTTGAAACAATATAAAAAAACCTCTAATCAAAAAAATAAATATGTCAAAACATAAAATTGAAGATAATTTGAAATTACGTGATTACCTGTCCAAACGTTTCAAATGTTGGAAATCTGAGAATCGTGGATTCTATGAACAACAGAAACGTCAAGACCAACCAATTATCGATGCAATCAGTGGTCTTGGTAAGGAGATTAGGGGTGTCACAGAACAAAATATATATCTCATAAATGAATTGGTACCTCTTACTGCTAAAATTATGCAGATTTTCTACCTACACCTTTATCTAGTATTCACACTCCTCTGACATTCCAACAGCCACCTACTTAAGCTATAAGTGAACCAGAGAAAATTGAGTTTTGTACCTTGGCAAGAGATTAGCTGAGTACAGGCAAATTTGAAAAGGATGAAGTGATTGGCTTGTATTCGACAATGGAAACAAATGAACGAGTGGTATGGAAAATTGGGAAATCTAGAGTAACATTCGAAGGGGATAATACAAAAATCAATTTAGCTGGTTCATCCCGGTACTCCTGCATTATGGGAGCTCATCACCAAGAAACAACCACAAATTTTTACAAACGAAGATTATCCGAGTTACTCAGATATTTTGATACTATAACGATGCCAGTCAGAATAGAGTGAAATCGAGCAGTGGGGACAAATACAAGAATATTATTAAGCCTATCTGGAACCAAATCAAAACTGCTAGTGGTATCAAACAATACAATACTTTACATAAAGAATGTGTGTGGGTAGATGACGGGAGAAAAATCATAGATAGATTGCTGGTTATAGCAGGGGAAGAAAATGTTGGAAACAACAATTTTTACAATGAGAAAATGGGTATTGTAGACATGACTAGCAATAAACTAGCTAATTTTATTGTAAATGATCCCAAAGGTATGGGATACTTAATTGAAGTTATTAATACTCTACCTACTAAATTCTCGAATGTATCAGAGGGTCGAGGTTTGGTAAATGATATTATTAATAAGCTCCCATTCGAGTTACACGTACCTGGTTACCAATACTGTGGTCCTGGGACAAAACTTGAGAAACGATTTAAAAGAGGGGACGGGGGATCAATCCCTTCGATGCAGCTTGTAAAGAACATGACATTGCATACAACACACACAAAGATCTGGTAGCTCGTCATGTGGCTGATTAAAAATTGGAAGATACTGCATTTGGAAGATTAACCAGCAAAGATGTTTCTTTGGGTGAACGAATATTAGCATTAGGTACAACCATTGCTTTGAATACAAAACAAAAATTAGGATGGGGTCTGTAATATAAATATATATATATATAAATACCCTTAAAAAATAATAATAAAAAACAACATGATACCAAAAGTAGTTGTATACCAAATTCCATATCATGATCTTAAAAGTTTAAAAATTAATCCAATTTTAACTAAAAATAGAACAGGAAAAGAAGAAGCAATGTATAGCCAAAGGAAATGGAATGAAATTATTACTTAGTACACCACAATTAAAACGTTTGCAAAATGCAGGAAAAAAACACATATTGGTGGATTCATATTCAGCATTCTAGCCATCCTGTCAGCATTGGGGGCAGTGGGGAGCTTAGCTGGGGACAGTACTGCTATTGCCAAAACTGTATTTGATTAAAAAAAAGAATAAGGCAGAACTAGAAGAGCAGAAGTGTCATAATCTTACCATGGAAAGAAAATTAGGTAGTGATGTGAAGACCAGAGCACTCAGAAAATTAGAAAAATAGAAGAAGCACCTACCAAGACATTGAATCTTTCGTTAAAATATTTAAAATTCTACATTTCAGAGGGGATTTCATGTCTGATTCTCTCCCTAAAGAAAGTCCCCAGTTGAGAATGTGGCGTGGTGAATTTAGACAAGTCCGAAAATATTGGCACCCACTGGATATGCTATTATAAACATAAAAACAATGCTTTTATTTTCGATTCTTTCGGAGTGGTACCGCCTACAGAATTAATTCATTATTTTAAACATGTTAAGATTTATTACAAGGACGATGGTATTCAAGATTTCGATCAAATTATATGTGGTCATGTTTGCATTACGATGCTCAGAATATTAAAAAAATACATAACATCAAATTACAAGATTTTCAAAAAGCAGTGTGGAATATTAAATATGGGAATTTTTCATCTCTCCAGCGACACTTCGGTCTTGAAACTACATCTCCTCGATGATATTATGTATCCAAAATCCATAGCTCTGAGAGCCTTCTACAGCATGTATCTGATTCCAAATGAAACTACCTACAACAATTCTATATTTGTAGGTGATGAGAGAATTATTATTCCTCCTGGACAATATACTTTATCTACTTTACAATCTGAACTCCCTAACACTGCATTGCTATCTCAAAACTCTGTAACACACACAGTGGAGATCGTAGCTACCAAAAGAAGTAGACCTATCTACCATGGGCGAACTTCTAGGTTTCCCCAGCAATAGCAAATTTGAAGCAGGTATTAGGCACATAGGTACATTTATAACAAAATTCTTAGCTATAGAAACATTGAATATTCGCTGCAACATTGCTAAAGGAATGATTATCAAAGATGAAGAGAATTCAGTTGGTAGTCACAAGGATACAGGTATCATTGCTACATTTAAACCAAATTTAGAATTTATGGAACCTAACATCTATTCCCCAATCCCACCAGTCTATATCCCTGTTTCTCTTGATAAAATTAATTACATAGTGAAAACAATTACGAATAAGAAAAAATGAAATCATCGATTTTGCCGGTGCTAATACCACTGCAATTATAGAAATTAATATTTAAAATATGTAAATAAATACCAATGGAAAATATCGAGAGTTATGAGTTGCAGTCATTCCCTCCAAACAGGAGAACATTTGCTAACCTCAATGAACAGAATAAAGATATTCAATTTGATATAACTATTCATCCACATAGATCATATTTGTATATAAAATTTGATATTGTTAAGAAAATAAATGGTGAAGAATACCCCCTCCCCGGGGCTAATATAAAATTTATAGATCATTTTGTTCCATTCTTATTCTCACAGATTGATATCAGAAAGCATGGTACCATTATAGACAGAATTGATTATCCTGGAATTACATGCAATACAGTTGGAAGATTGAAACTATCCAAATCAGAGAGTGTATTTTATAAAGTTGGTGGGTTCAAAGCTGGAACAAAAAATTAAGCAAAATTCACACAGTACTGTTCCCCATGAGATTGCTATTTTGATTTTGCTCTGATTATAAAGAAAGTGGAAAGCTGGTTTGAGTATCATATCTCGCAGATCACCCAATGATCATAATTCCATAATGAGATACAAAACTTTGAATCCAGAAGCTGCAAAATGTGTGATTCAGTCTATGGAGTTACGGATGCCTATAGTTCAATATGAATCGAATTAAGCTCTCAAATACAAAGCCAATATTTTGAAAAATCCTCAAATTGCGATACACTTTTATGCATATCAATGCATACAGAGGTCAGTAGAGGGTGAATTCTTTGAATTCGATATTTGTAATCAGTTTCAATCTCTACAATACGATATGCCAGAGTTCGTAGCTGTATTGTTTCAGACAGGGAGAGATGACAATCAGGAAAAAGATAGCAGCCAGTTTGATAATTGTAAAATTGAAAATGTATATCTGAAGAATTTCCTACATGAAAATTATCATTTAAACATTGAAGATAAAGATTATTTAAAGTTATATGAAGCCTATAGTGCATTTAAGAGGGTAACTGAAGGAAATGTCGATAGGTATAATAATCCAGATGAGTTTGTTATTCACAGACTAATATTTTAATAAATGCATCAAGAAGAAAATTGGTAGTTATTACTGATCGAACAAATATTAAGTTAATATGAGAGATTCATGAAATTTTACCGGAAAATACCACATGCAATGTAAATTTAATTGTAGAGAAATCATTAATTTATGATGTAAAGAATGAGAGAATGATATAACAATTTTAATAGAATAGAATAGAGTAAATTTAATACTATTTATATTTATTACTATTTAATATAATATAATAAAAATACAACAATATTAATTTTTAATACTATTTAATATTTATATAATATATATTTTTAATAGATAAATAGAATATTTTTAATACTATTTTAATATTAAATATTTAATACTAATGTATTTCTTATATTTTTCTCAATGTTTACTTGTGTTATAGTGTCTATATTCTCTAGTATAGACATTGCAATCTAATATTTGTAATTTATTATCATTGCTATGAGGAGTTATTTTTTTAGTATAGACACTATGTAATTTGCTACTTAAATAAACATTCTTTAACATCTTTCATTGTATGTTCATTTGTTCAAGCTCCATTTACATTTGTCACAATATTTACTTGTATTATAATGTCCATATTCTATAGTATGGACATTGCAATCTTATATTTCAATTTATTATCATTGCCATCAAGAGCTACTTTATTTTTTTCTGTTGAATAGACACCATCCAATTTACTAGTAAGATGATATGAAGACATGTTGTTTTTTTTCATTTCAAATAAATATTCTTTAAAATCTTCCATTGTAAGTTCTCTTGTACATGCTCGACTTACACCCTTGGCTCTTTTAATTTCTTCTTTGCCATCAATATTTAGGCAATATATTTTTGGTCTCAGACCAGCAAATTCTGTTATTATAGACCCTGCTGCCTCATCTTTCATTTTCCCAGGGATCATCTGGTTTTCAAGACTGTATAATGAATTATTTTCTGGATAATTACTAAAGTCAAAATATTCATTCATAGAAAGCAAATCTCTGTTCCTACCACATACACAAAACTAACAGTATCCATGTATGGTTTTCAATTTTATCTTTGTATATAGGTTTCATAATATCATAATGAAATTTATACATCTCCAATTTATCTAATTCTAGAACTGCAACACCCACAGCTATTGGTGCATTACACTTTACTATGTTCTTGGATTTTTCAATAAGTCAGATCATCTGTAATTCTTGTAAAACCTCTGTATGTGGGATCAGCAATAAGTTTCTTGAGTTTTTCTTGTATCGCACATCAAATTACACCTTACTCGATTTCTTTTGTTCTCTATACATTTTTCAAATATAGAGTTAATCATTAAATTAAAAATATTTTTTTCAACTTTGGAATTTGTTTGTATTCGATTGTTTGTATTTTTCACAATATATTGAGCTAACCATTTTTCTTGGTCAAATTTTAACCCCTTATGGATTTTAGTAAGTTTCATACCTTGCTCTAAGAAATATTGCAACAGTCGATAGTCAAGCACATAATTTTTTTTGTTCTCAATTGTTAATATTAATATTAATCTGGGACCTTCTGAGAAACTGCTGCCATAGCTAATCCGTGGTGACAGTCATGGATATCAAATGGATATTCTAAATCAACTTCCAACTAACAACCTTTTGGATGATCTTCAGGCCAATTTAGGAACTCCCTATCTTCAAGTTCTTTCTTGCTCATCCATCCGTAATTACCGATTGGCAGTGATTGAGTCATCGCATAACCATATAAATTGTTCATATCAACATAAAATATGTATTTGGATGGTTTGCTAGGATCATAGTTAGGTAAATATTTATTGTTCGCTTTTACATATCTTAAAGGACACTGTATATACCAACACGTTTAGCAGATTCAACAAACATAAACTGGTCGATATCATTGATGAGATCAATTTCAACTTTAGTATTTAAAAGCATGGCCTGCCAGGATAAACCGGGTGTTGTGTACATGAATACAGGATCTACTTCATATAATTTAAAACAACGTTCTCGAAAAGTTTCGAACACATCAGCAAACTGGAGAGTATCCAAAATCAAGTAGTTGTCATTATAATCCCCCATTGTTTTGCAACCTAGTATTGTCCAGACTCTATGTGCATATTGATAATATTCCTCACTAATTTCTTCATCTTGAAGTTCGTTATAAAATTTATCTCTCAATGGTATCTGTGTCTCATTGAATTTTTCAAAATTATCCATGTAATCATATGGGAATACCTCTTTTCTTTTCACCAAGTCTATCTTATCTTCACCAAAATATTCTTTTGTGTGAACAAATTCGTTGTTAGTTAATTGGCTCATCAGAGTAGCCAAACTACTGGATAAAAACTGATATGAATTCAGGAATCTAAGAAAATTTTTATTTCCTATTTTTCTAATTTGATAGTTTTCGCTATTGCAATATATTTATCTTTACTGCGTGGTATAATATTGATATTCTCTGTATCATATCCTAATTCTTTGATAAAAATTTTGCAAATTGTGAGTGAATATTTGAATGAATCTAGGTTTCTTTATTAGCATGTTACTTGAATTACAAATTGTATGGATATATTATCTATTAAAATGGTTGTGGTGTTGAACTTTTGTATAACAGAGTTAAAATATCTATTACAGTATCTGCAACTTAAAGTATTATCATATTCCTGTTGTTGTTCTGGTGTAAGATGGTTTATTTGTATTTTTTTATATAATTTTGGACCATATTCTTTCTCCCACTCTTTAAGTTTTTGAATAAATTTTTGGGCTGCATCTTCACCTTGATAAATATATACTTCTTCTGGAGTATTTTGTTCGTATGTTTTTATCAGTTTTAGTGCAAAACCACATGCTTTATATTTAGCTGTATGTGTTGTACTTGATGCATTCGAATCTTGAAAACGTGTTGCTATTGGTTCTTGTATTGCTTCGAAATCTGCATAGATTGCAAATGGAATTTTTACCAATAATTTGTAATTACTAAATTTTATACTTTTAGATAAAAAAAATTATAAGTCCCAGGAGGGTGTAGAGAACAATATTTAATATGTTCCTTTAATTTCTCTTCACATGTTTTCCCACCTCTTCCATCAAATTTTGACAAGCATCGATCACATATTGTTATTTTATGACGATCTGATGTTATATGACTATGTACCAATCGCCCTAGATCCTGTATGAGACAATAATATTTCTTGTTCCTCTCTGTAACATATAATAAATGTATAACATGTTTACCATCTATTGCTGGATAGTGACGCAGTACATAAATTTTATATTTTTTATAAATACCATAAACTTGCACAGCTATTGGTCGATTGTAGTGTTCTTCACATTGTTTTTCAAATCGACCAATAGCTGAGATATCTACTGGATATTTTATATCTTACATATATTTTTTAAACTCTGCTATATATTCAGGATAATTGTAATTAGATATACGACATTTATGGTCAGAGACTGGATGAAAATCGGCTATGAGACACCATAAGAAACATTTATTATCTTTATTTTCAATATTTATTATAGCATTCTTGCTTTGATGTGGGCAAATAATTTAATACAACTATATCCCCAAAAGGATAATATCTTGCTATTTTCTATTCAAGTTTATGGTTTGTACCACAAAGTGCCCAACCCGAACCTCTTCCTTGGAATTTTTGTTGTGCTAACTTAAGTTCTTCACATGCTTTATCATAAGTATTAAACGATTAATATTATTTCGATGTAAAATTTTCACATAGGTATGATGAAAATATTGTTGTTTTTCGCTAGGAGAATTTATATATGTACAACATAGAGTAAATATATTTTGAGAGAACTCATTTCAAGTTTATTTTGAATTGCTTCAATAATTTTTTTCTTTCAGTTTAGCTAGAAAATTTGGAATATCTGAGCCTTCATCATTTATATCTTAGGTGGTATATTTTTTTGTATACAAATTTTCTTGTTTGCAAATTTTTTAATTCTTTTGTTATTCATTTTTGTTATTCTTTAATATAATTTGTGTATATATATAATTATATATATATATATATTTTAAAAAATGTTAGGTTTTATTTATTAAAAATTTTAAAAATAAAATTTCTCGGGTTTTGTATATTTATTTTTTATTTTTTAAAAAATGTTAATTTTTATGAATTATTTTTTTTTCAAAAAAATATGTTAGAATAATATATACTTAATAAAAAATTAAGTAAAAATTTATATGTTATTAATATTCTTCATACCAAGATACATATATATATTTTTATTTATAGCCTATTTTCTTCTAAAAAATGCAGACAAGTACATTTTCAGACGTAAAAATTAATCAGAACACACATATTTAAGGAATAATTTTATGTGCACTACACAGCACAGCAGTACTCATAACTTATAAACCAGTATCTACATTTTCAGACGTAAAAATTAATCAGAATACACACACATTTTGAGAAATAATTATATACGCAGCATGTACTGCAGTACAGTACTGATAACTTAAAACCAGTATCAACACTTCTATTTCTCTTAAAATTTAGATATTTGTAAATATACCAATTTAGCCTTAAAAATAAATTTTATCCTATAAAAATATTATTTAAATTTAATAAAAAGAACACATTATTTTTTATACTATAAAAATGGTAAAATTTCGATTTTTTGAATATTTCCCCTATGAGCTGAGCTTTAATAAAAACATAATTATTTTTATGCTATAAAAATGCTAAAATTGTTTTTTCATATATTTTTTCTTGGAAAATTAGCTGAAATCGAGGTACAATAAATAAATACAAAACAAATGGCCACCGACATAGCATTCTATCAATTCACGTATCTCCAAAAGATAATTATTTTGTCATCTCCATTTCGATCACTTTTTTTCCCATTCATTCATAAGCAATTTATCTAATGCTGGGCTTGATCTAGAGCCTATATTCAGTCCTTCCCTCTCTAACTTTATATTATCCCCCATTTTACTGTAACCGTTATTCCAAATGGTTTCCAGTGCCTTCACTACCCTTTCACTATCTCATTCTCGTATAATTTCTTGTCCCATTCTCTTTTAACGATGTCCGAAACGTGTCCTTGCTTGGTGCTTGCGAACATACTTTTTATGTCTAAACTAAACATTTCATCTCATTCAACTTAAATCCTTTTATGAGGTCCACAGCTTGTTCACTGTTACTCACTGCTCTGCTTTCTTACTGTGTTGATAAGTTTCTTCATTTATTTTCCAACTGTTCCAATTATTGTTTCTGCTTTCAGTTAGTGGTCTCAATTTATCTCCTCTTTGTGTATCTTTGGAAAGCATTTCAATCCAGGCAGTCTTCCTTTCTCCTTTATGAATTTGTTGAATCCTCTCCTCCTACAGTCTTGTATGACACTTTTCTTATAGTTTGTTCTTCCTCTGTTCCACATATCTTATCATATCCGTTCTTCTTTAGGTCTTCATACTTTCTCTCACACCATTATCTTTCCATCACCAAAATTGCTATTTCGTCATCTGCCTGCTCTCCACCACATTATTCCTTGTCTTGATTTTCTTTATGCTTTCTTTCTCTTTTTAACTTAAGGTATGTACTTTCTCCTGCTTCTCCATTTCTTTATTCAGTATGGCTGCTGTTCTCCTTCTAAACTTGTCTCTTTTAAGTTCTTATTTTATATGGAGCACTGCATCTTCAATGTCATATATAACTTCTTCATAGTCTACATTTCTTTCTTTAACGTTGAAACTTCTTCCTAGTTTAAAAAAGCTTCGACTTCTTTTGATAGGTCTACATTCCCTATTACCACAACTATTCTTCTGATGTCCTCATCTTCTTCTTATTTTAATCTTTCTTCTTTCCATCCTTGTCCCTCTCCTTCCTTCGTCAACTCTACTTTTAATTTCTAAACTTCTCCTGCCAGCTTTTCATTTCATAAAATGTATATTCTCTCGTAAAAAAGTTGTCGAAAAGGAAGGTGACAAAATAATTCTGTTTTGCAGATATGTGGACGATTGTTTGGCATTTGGAAGTTAATGAAGAGGCAGTTCGACATACTTGCAAAAGAAATACAAGATGAAGAAGGAGGGATATTGTAGGAATTCGAAATATAAGAAAAATACAAGATAAGCTACCTAGATATATTGATGAAAAGGAAGAGAGGACAAGAAATTAAAACCGCTTGACCGCTTGGCATGGGTATTCTGCCAAAAAGGAAGTGATGTACGTGAGATGACAAAAATATTTTTTGAAAAGAATATGGAGGAGAGAATCAAGAAAATATGCACGAAAGAATGTGAAAAAGATGGCAAAATAAGTACCATGTGGAAACAGCTGGAGAAGAATGGCTACGAGAAGGAGGATAGACTGGACATAAACAGAAGAAGGAAGAAAAGTGGTAAAAGTGAAGAGGAAGAGAAAGGAAAAGAGGAAAAAATAGAAAAATAAATGTGGTTTGGAATAAGGAGTATGTGGAAGACCACAGAAATGATATGCAAAGTTCTTAGGAAAGCGTGCATTAAAACTTACAGGAAAGGAGGGAGAAGCATCTTAAGAATATCAAAGAATGCAAAGAGAAAAAAGGAAAACAGAAAAGAGGAAGGGATTATCTGCGTAGTGAAGTGAAAGGTATGTGAGAGTGTGTACATAAAATAAATGAAAAAGAGACTAAAAGGCAAGCTGAAACAACATAGGGATGATGTAGGAAAGGAGAGATAAATGCGATATTTAAACACAAGAAAAAAATTACATGACATAGAGTGGGATGCGGGTAGGCAGATAGGAAGGGAGAAGAGAGTACAAGTAAGAAAATGTAAGGAGGCGAAGGATATAGAGAAGAAAGTAGAAGACACAATGAACTGGAATGGGAGACTGAAGATGAACGAAGAATGGAAGAAGGTGTTAGACAGAGTGAAAGGACAAGAGCGGATGAGGAGAAAGGAAGGGAGATGAATGAAGATAGAGAGAAGAACGTGAGATAAAGAGTCCATCCACTTTCGAGATGAAAGGAAATGTTTATCCAAATCGCCTGTCAGGTGAAAGTAAAGTTGACAAGGGAAGACCATCTGCTTGTATGTTTTAGAGATCTAGCAACTTTCTAATAATCTTGTGTCTGTAGGGGAGTGATTTGTGTGTATATATATATTTTTAAGTTTTGTACCGTGTTTCATTTGTACTGGGTACAGAGTCTGAAAAGGATCTTGCTAAAAGGTTGAAAAGTTACGTTTAGTTTACGTCTTTTTTTAAAAAAAAATTGCCTTATTCAGCATATTCAGTTCTTCTATATTTGACTTATATTGATAATTTGGAACAAATCTATGCTCAACTAATGGACATAATGCTCACAAAACACTAGAAATTTGAGGCCATGGCATCTGGTTGGAAATTGTACAGGAGTCCACACAAACTGGAACTTAAAATAGCAAAATCTCAACCCTGTCTGCTTCTACCTGTGTCCCTCTTCCAGCAGATATTCAGAATAACAAAGCAGAGGTCAATATAAAAAATAATGTTTTCTTTGGTGTGTTTTGGCGATACTTCACCCACGTCATAGGAAAAACAAACCAAAGCGGGTTTATTATTATGTTCAGTATGAGGAAGAGTTTGAGTATCAGAAGTCGGGTATAGAGTATCATGTTGCTATAACAGACATAACAAAATTGGAAAGACGGGTATGAGATCTCTTGGCAATCAAAACCCAATAATAATGTATAGTCCCTCAGAATATGTACCAACAATCATGATGATGATGCTACTGTCATCAATTTGTTACTTATTTCAGATGTCAATATTTACAATTACTGTCTTATTTGCAATCTCTCTCGTCTGGTTAGAAGCCAGACAACCAAGCTTCACGGGAAATGAAGATTTGTCATAGGTGTTTGACCACATTACATAATTGTGTTTAACAGAACTATTACAAATTCAATAATCAAGAAATTGCTATCCAAAAACTTTAAGAGCTTAAACTATCCTGTACTGACAACAAGCCCGTGGTATGATTATGCCCAAACCAGAAGAGGTTGGAACTTCAAGCAACACAAGGACAAGTAAATAAAGATGGCGGATGGACTAGCTTACGCTTAGCTTAGTTCCGTGTTTCAGTTCCAAGTGCTCGCAGGTGCGTAAAGTCGGAAAGTTGAAACTAGTGTTCGGGGCAATAATAAGCTGGTGTCCAAGTTCTAAGTGACTTTTATTGTGGTTTGTGATATTGTGTCGGTTTTTGTGGACAAAAGAAGATGCACACTCGGAAACAGCGAAAGGAGTCCACCACGCCGAGTGGATCGGGCAGCAGGAAGAGCAGCGGCCGAGGGGAGAACGGCGGCCACCCGTCGCCCACCCAGGCGAAGGGACCCCAGGAGGTAAGCAAGGAGTCTCTCATTGAGACAATAGAACATTGCGTGAAAACGCAAATAAATTCCGAAGTAGTGCAGAAGAGTTTAGCAGACTTAATAGTAGAAAGGGTCACAGCTGCTGTAGTTGAAGCGCTTCAGCATAGCCTCAACTTCAACAGTGAAAAAGTGCACGAGTTTCAAATGCAAATCGCGTCGTGCGAAAGAAACATTGCCAATCTTAGCACTCATTTGGAAGAAAAAACTGCAGAACTGGAGCAATACCAACGGCGCCAGTCGATCAGAATATTTGGTCTCCCTGAAAAGGACAATGAAGATACCGACAAAATAGCGATAAAACTTTTCGAGGACAAGCTTGGATTGACAATTCAAAACGGTGATATTTGTCGTTCGCATAGGACTGGTCAAAAATCCAACAGGCCACGCCCTATAATCGTGAAGTTTGTCAGTTACAGGACAAAATTCCTGGTTATGAGGAACAAAAGCAAACTGAAGGGAACCCGGATCTCAATTCACGAAGATTTGTGCAAAGCTCGGCTGCAGCTCTTGCATGAAGCAAGGGAAAAGTTTGGTGCTGCCACTACGAGAGACGGGAAGATCCTCGTCATAAGGGACGATCAAAGATTCTTCATTTCTACAAAGGAAGAGCTGCGGAACATGAAGAAAAATGTGCCTGTTGTGCCTTGGAAACTACACGGACAATGACAATCCTTTACAGTTTTCTGGTTCATGATCATTAACCTTTCATCATATTCACTACTCAAGACATTATATACACATCCGTTTATTTCCACAAAATAGCGTTGAAACCTCATTTTTTCTCACAGATTTTTAAACGTACATATACTTTTTCCATTTTGTCTAATTGCCTATTTCTATATTTTTAAATTGCATCTTGCATATTTGTATTTTCAATTATTTCTTTCATTTATATACACACATTTTTTAAATCTACATTGTTGCCCAAATTTTGCAACCCTAGCGTATTAACATATATATAGTATATATACCCCTTTGTTTTTTGTGTATTTTCTCGTTTTGCTTATTTGTATCATTATTTATAGGTATCTATGTAATCATTTCCTGCATTCTTGTATCCTACTCATATTTTTTTTTATCTTACTCATTTTTATTAGTAGATTTTTTTTCTTTTTAAAATCATATATTCATAATTACTTATATGTTCCAAGTATGATGATTAAGCCACATACAATTACATTTTGGATGACAAGATATTGTTTACCTTGTTACAATATTGTAAGACCCAATGCCTCATTTCTGCCAGGAAAACTAAATGTATATTACAAGACGTTCCAGGCGCTTATTGTTCGGGTAAACTGGAAAGAAACCAGGCTCCGTGAATAGCCCACGTGATGAGGTCAGTGGAGTCCTTTCCCCTCCCTTTAGCTTCAGGGACAGTTTTTTCCGTCAGGCACCCTCACCCCCTCCTCCCCGACTCAGCTTTTGTCAATCGCCGCTCCCCAAACAGAAGCTAAGCAACGGCCTCGAGTCATTCCCCAAAGAACTGAAAGTGTGCCACTTCAACACGGAAGGTCTGCTAAATTCTTTTGACGAATTTAAATACATAATAAACAAATTAAATTTTCAGATCATAGGAATTACCGAAACGTGGCTTAAACCACATATTTCGAATAACACGGTAGCATTAGATAATTATGATATTATCCGTAATGACAGATGTGATAGGACTCGAGGAGGCGTTTGTTTATATATACACAAATCATTACAATGGAAAGCACTCGAATTGCCTATTCAAAAATATAATGACATCGAAGCCTTAGCTGTCGAGGTAACCGTACAGAAGGTGAAGGTCGGGATATTAGTCGCATACAAACCTCCTAAAGTTAAGTATACACATCTAAGCGATATTGGGGATATCGTGCAATATTTTCATTTGAATTATGCTCATTACGTTGCGATTGGTGATCTCAACGTAAATATGTTGAAACAAAATGAACCCAACACGCGATTCTTAAACGACATCATTGCCGAGGCTCACGGTAAGCAAATCATCACAAAGCCCACGAGGGTAACGCCAACGTCAAAGACTTTAATCGACGTTATCATCTGCTCTGATAACCTGAAGGTGACCCACGTCGATCAGAATATAATGTCCGGTATATCAGACCATCACCTAACATACGCCGTGTTCGGAATCAACTGCACCAAAAAATATAACAAATTGGTTCAAGTCAGAAGCTTTAAGAACTTTAACGAAAGCGAGTTTAACAAAGACGCGGGAAATATTAATTGGGACTCAATATGCAGCAAACACGACGTAAACGAATCCGTTTTTCTCTTGAACAGCAACATTATTGCGTTGGCTGACAAACATTTTCCAGTAAAAACGTTTCGAGTAACTAGACCACCCGCCCCTTGGATATCTGCAAAAGTAAAAGAATTTTGGAAAATACGCGATTACTTTCACCTGAAGTATGTTAACACCGGAGATCAAGACGCGCTTCTCTCTTATAAATATTTAAAAAATCGTGCGAAAAAAGCCGTGAGAAACGCAAAATTCCACCATTATGACCGGGTTCTCAATGAAAAAGTTAAAAACGCTAGAGCATTTTGGCAGACATTAAAACGAGAGGGAGTTGTTACTAATAAGTTTAACCAAAAATTACCCTCAAGTGTACTCAATGCGGATGCAATAAATGACTTTTTTGTAAATTCTGCTTGTCAGCAAACAAACACGACCGAGGTTGAGAAATTAATCGAGTCATATAAAACACGGCAGACAAGCGGAACCTTCAAACTGAAGAAGGTTAATGAGGCTACCGTGCTGAAAGAGGTCAAAAAAATACATTCCAATGCCAAGGGTCATGATGGCATCAGTCTAAAAATGTTGAGACTCTGCATCCCGCATTGCCTAAAGAGCCTAACTCACATCATAAACTGCTCTCTTTCTCAAGGGGTATTTCCCGAAGATTGGAAAAAGGCTGTAGTGACGCCCGTACCGAAAACCACTGTTTCCCTTGATGTTAAAGATCTAAGACCAATAAGCGTACTGCCAATTATGTCTAAAGTTATAGAACGCATAGTAAAAGAACAATTAGTAGACCATCTGATGTTGCATGACCACTATTCTCCACATCAATCAGGCTTCAGGAAACAGCACAGCACGGTAACTACTTTAGTTAGCGTTGTTGATGACATAGCCAAGGGGATGGATAATGGTAAAATTTCGTTTCTGGTACTCCTTGATTACACCAAGGCATTTGACAACCTTTTGGCAGAGAAATTGAAATCTATCGGCATAAGAAATAAGGAATTGTTATGGTTTCGGTCTTATCTAACGAACAGGCAACAATGTGTAAAATTAGTACATGAGAATAAATCGTGCATGTCTAAATGGCTTGATATCAAACAAGGAGTACCACAAGGAAGTATTCTAGGACCTATCCTATTTTCGCTATACATCAAAGATTTTAATGATTCACTGAAACACTGCAAATACCACCAGTATGCGGATGACACACAAATATATATACAAACACCATTAAGAAACAGTGCAATGGCCCTAGAAGCATTGCAACAGGACCTAAATTCAATATCTAAATGGTCTGAATGTAATGCACTCAAATTGAATTCATCCAAGTCTTACATTTTAACTTTAGGCACAACGAGTAACCTCAAAAAGTTAGAACAATTACAACTCCCCCTCCCTACACTGAATAATTCCAAAATACAGAAAGTAGAAACAGCACGCAACCTTGGCATAATATTGGACGAGAATCTACAATGGGGTTCTTATGTCACACATATAATTAAAAACTCAATAGCCAAACTGAAATCACTTTTTCCATTAAAACATATGCTAAGCAAAGAAACGAAAACTCACCTAGTCAACACACTTGTAATGCCAAAAATTGATTATGCTTCCCCAGTTTTTATAAACATCCACAGTGCTCTAAATTACAAGATACAAAAACTTCAAAACAGTTGCATAAGATTTATACTGAATGTCAAAAGAAGAGAACACATATCCCCATACTTACAGGAACTTAATTGGTTAAACGTTAAGAATAGGAGAACATTTTTGGCATTGTCTTTATTGTACAGGATCCTGAACAATAAGGAACCAAGATATTTATATGATCAAATTGCTCCGTACAGGAAGAGAGGAAAACAAATTAACCTTCGTCAAAAAACACACTTCACGATTCCTGTACACAGAACAACATTCTATGGGAATTCTTTCATAGTCACCGCAATAAAAGAATGGAATGACCTCCCCCCACCACTGACCTCAGGGGAGCTCCACCCTGCAACATACAAAATAAATCTAAAGAAACATCTGCTGTCCAAACAATAGTGCCTGGCTTTGTCTTTTCTGTAATGAATGGGAATGAGGTATTGGTTGTAGTTTTAGCTGTAATAATTGTATTTTAATTGTGGTATTTAACTCTGTACCTTCAGTACATTAATTGTTTACATTATAAGTAGGAATGTTTTGTTTTTTTAATTTCTTTTTTTTGTATTCTTTTTTGTATTTTTATTCTTTCTACTGCAACAAAGATTTTCAAGAAGTGGAAAGTGTCAATTGTAATATGTTTTTTTTTTTTTTAAAGGGTTTGTTGTAAGAACGGCCCGCGAGGCCGAAACACGCCCTCTCAATAAAGACGATATTATTATTATTATTATTATTATTATTATTATTATCCAGCTATAATAATGGCAGATTTCAAGGCAATTCCCAAACCAATCAACTCTTCAGATCCTGAAATTTGTTCTACTAAACCTTATCAGCTCCCTGAGGTCTGTAGTTATGGATACATAGTTGTGTGGCGCAATTCATCAAACCCCAACGAGCCTTATGTATCGTATCATTCTACAGAATGATGGGTATCAGAACCAGTCACTTCCACAATTAATCCATGGGTGATGTAACTTATTCATCCTTCATCTTCAATGATGAAAGCACTTGTCATTAACATGACTAAACCCCTAGCAACTAAAACTAACAACTAGAAAAGACAATGGTAACTCATTGGGTTTTATGAACCTTTGAACCTGAATCATGGCTGCGTTAGGATAATTAACTGTCTATCTGAAGAATGATGATAAGTTCGAAGAATAAAATAAACTAAGTCCTCTGTACGCTTTGTTGCAGGTTGACCAGGACTGTCCTCACTTTCCCTAAACTCCTTTCTCTAAGCTCCTCTCTCTTCTCAATCCAAATCAAAAGTCAGTCCCTTCTCAGTCTGTCTCACCTCTATATCACCCAGACCATGGAGACTTTCTTTAATACCGAATCGTGATTTTTACTACCTGTATTGCAAACAGCTGACTCCATAGGCTGATGGAACTTTCTATATATCCTGAATACATCAGGAAGTTTGCAGAGCACAACAATCCATTATTTACATATCACAGAGGTTCAGACAACTGCAGAGAGGCTTTAAATAAAATATAATCTTATGGATTTATACGGTATAAAGAGAACCCGATGCCATCGAACATTTTTTTCCAAAAAAATATGGAAGAGGTGACAAAAATTGGTAGGTTATTATCTGTGTCGAAACCAGGAGCCGCATTATCTGCTGACGAACATCAATTATATGATGCCCACAGTGCAATTCATATTTTACAGATGATAATAGGAAAATTCATCACCATGGTCATTTCACTGGAGAAAATATCGAGCCCTTATGCAACAATTACAAACTCAGATACAAATTTGTCCCCATGTTATTCCATAATGGCAGTGGTTATGATTTCCACCATTTAGTTAGGCATCTCAGTTATGATACAGAGTGCATAGATGTCCTAGCCGAGAATCAAGAGGGATACACCAGTCTCAGCAAAAGAGAGTGAAGATTTCTTGGGGGCACTGTTGAGATGAGATTTCTGAACTCGATGCGATTCGTCTCTGCTGGCCTGCATGCTCTCGCCAACAAACAATCCGATGACCAGTTCCAAATCACAATCAATAGCATTCGCAACTTGGCCATAGAACACATTAGTATATATATGAATATGTGCCTGACCATACTAAGTTTGATGATGAGTCTCTTCCTACTCAAGAGGAGTTCTACAGACAACTTAAAGAAAGGATTATCACAGATCAGGATTACCATCATGCACAACTGAGTAATTAGGGTGTAGGACACTTGGAGACTACCATCATGCCTATCGAAATTTGAATGTGACAATTCTCGCCGATGTATTCCAGGCTTTTAGGATATTGTCCATTGATATCTATAAATTGGACCCGGCACACGTTTACACTCTACCGGGATTGGCTTGGTCGGCCATGTTGCTGAAAACAGAAATCAAACTGGAGCTGATTTCGGACGTGAACATGCATCTCTTCATAGTGAGAGCTGTGTGCACACAGAGAAGATATGCGAGAGCCAACAACATATATAGGACAGAAGAATATAACCCAAATGAATCCTCCAGCTATATAATCTATGTAGATGTGAATAATTTGTAAGGTTATTCGATGATACAGACACTCCCCTATTGAGGGCCTCCCCAATGGCGCACTGGTAGCGTCGTTGTCTTGTAATCAAGGGGTCCCGTGTTCGATACTCAGTGGAGGCACATAGTGGTTCGGATCCCACTTTAAACTGTAGGTCCAGTCCCGATTAGCCTCACTGTGCATAAAGTGGACTTAAAACACCAAATCAAACCAAACTCCCCTATGGTGGTTTCGAGTGAATGGTTCCCTCATCAACATATATCCAAAACTTTGATGACACTGAGTATGGTTTCTTGCCGATGTGGATCTCAATTTCCCCTCATGATTTGCACGATCTGTTTTTCTATTTGCCACCGGATCCCGAGTTAATGTGTCCACCCAAATCAAAACAGAAGACCCTTCTGATGACTCGAATCTAAAGAGATATATGTCATCCACTATAAGAATCTCAAATTCTCGATGGAGAAAAGGGTCCATATAGTGCAAATCCGAAGAGCCCTCAGATTCAGGATTTTGGAGTGGTTGAGGCTTTATATTAAAACCAACACAAGACACAGAGCAGCAGCGACTTCAAATTTGGATAGGAATTTCTACAAATAGAACATGAATGCAGTCTATAGTAAGACCATAGAGAATATTAGGAAACGTGCAGATGTGAAGCTGGTCATCGTTCAAGGAAAGTGTAATAAATTTGTGGTAGATACCAGATTCAAATCGCGCACAACATATCATGAAGATTTGTCAGTCTTCCAAATGGAGAAACCCATGATTAAAAGCAACAAACCAATCTATGTGGGAGCTGCGGTCCTGGATATGTCCAAGCTACACACGCTGGTGCTCTACTATTATACAATGAAGCCCTATTATAAAAACGACCTCCCTCTTCTTTATATGGATACAGATAGTATTTTATATCACATGATTTGCTCTATTATTTCGAGATAAGATAAGATTTATTTCCATCCACTTGATCATATGAGTACAAATAGCACTATGATATCAGATAGGTCAATTACATGTATAATTCTGAGTACAAAGGAATAAACACATACTTATGCTTATTAAAAGTATAAGAGATGGAATAACATAGAAAATAGAAGAAAAATCAAAGGTTATGACTATTAGTGAACATTAAAATAGAAGAAAAGTCGAAGGTTATGTCTATTAATGAAAAATATGATCTAAATATTCCTCTGTGCCATAAAACAAATACTTAATAACCAAGCTTTTTACTGTTATTTTAAATTTGGTTGGATTATGATTCTTGAATTCCTTTGGTAGCTTGTTATAGAGTTTTACACCTTGAAATCCTAGACCACTATGTGTTTTGGACAGTAGAAAGGTGGAGGGAGTCATGCATACGAGTGCTGTACTTGTGTATGTCCACCTTTTTTGAGAAGATTTTAGAATTTGTATGAATAAAGTACAACGTTTCTAATATGTACAAACATGGAATGAGTAATATTTGAAATTCATTGAAAATTTGTTTTGTTGGGTTTGAGAGGGATACATTCTTCATAATTTTTAATATGCGTTTTTGCCAAATAAAAATTTTCTGTATTTTGGGTGAACTGCCCCAGAAAGAGATACCATATGTGAAACAGGTTGAATCTGTCCAAAATATACTGCCCTTAAATCATTCAAAGTTAAAACATTTCTCAAAATTCCCATCATGTAGCAGAGCCTGCTTAACTTTTGAGTTACATTAGTAATTTGCATGTCCCAAGACAAGTTTGTGTCTATCCATACTCCTAAGAATTTTATTGCATTGCATTCTTTGACCACTTCATTGTTAATAATTACATTTAAGATTTTTATTTGTTTTGCTGGATTAAACTTTATTAGAACTGTTTTATTAACACTCAGGGAAAGCTTGTTGTTGTTTAGCCAGGTGTTTAGTTGTGTTGTTGTTTCAGTAGAATTATTTTGAATTTGCTCATATTCCAAGCTTTTTACTATGATATTTGTATCATCCGAAAAAAGTATTGTTTGAGACTCTGATAAGGTTTCTGGAAGACCATTTATGTAGAGTAAAAATAAAACTGGTCCTAGAATTGAGCCTTGCGGTACACCTGTATTGAGGAACAGTTGGTCTGATTTGATTTTGTTAATATCTACATACTGACATCTGTCTTTTAAATAAGACACATATTTATGCCACCCTCTTTTTTTTATCCTCTTCCACAACAAAATGGTGCTGGGCAAACTAGTGCTGCCCACTCTCAGGGAAGCCAGGGGAGTGGGTAGAACCATAGTAGAGAACAAACTCTACTTTGATGATTATTACGACTGCCTCGAAACTAGGTCTCCCAAACTGAGGGAGGAGAGTAGAATCCAAACTGTCAATAACATATTGACCACAAATAAAGTGAGGAAAATTGCACTGGATTCAGAGGAAGACAAAAACGAATTCTCTCATATGAGATAGATACATTACCATTGGGTCGCTATCGCATAAAAATGGCAACCAATGTAACATTTGCCAATAAAGTAACCACGAATCTGTTAGGTATTAGAAGACAAGCCATGGAAGTACCAGTTCAGATAGCTTCACAAAATCTCACTGATCCCTTGTCTAAATTAAGTGGACTGCTAATTATTCATTTGAAGAGTATCCTAACAGAATACAATGATGTGGTAAGATAATTTAAATCTTAAATAACAATCTAAATTATTATAAACTCCCTATTGGTCGATCCTCCCCGATGGCGCAGTGGTAGAGTCATCGCCTTGTAATAAAGCGGTCCCAAGTACGATTCCTTGTGGAGGCACATAGTGGTTCGGATTCCACTCTAAACTTTAGGTCCAGTCCAGATTATTCTTACTCTGCATAAAGTGGACTTAAAACAACAAACCAATCAAATAAATTCTATTGGTGGAAAACTACAATTCACCATAAATCCCGAGAACAAGGGTGAGATATTTTTTTTTACTAGGAGGAATATTTATTTTATCAAATATGATACGATGGACTCTGCCACCACATATGATATATCTGCGGATGATTGTCTGTATACAGATTTACTGAAGATTACGACAAACTCATTCCTCTGTTCTTGGAGCTGAAAATTACCTATCTTATAATAAATAACAATCACCAAATGCGTAATGATATTTTCGGTAACACGAAACACAATGATCACAGCTATGAGAATCTTGTGCTCGATATTAAAGTAAAAAATTACGCACTGTTCTCCGAACATTACCGGACACTCTCAACTCCAGTATCCAATCCGAGATAGCCAGCCTCCACACTCAATGTCTGGATCCTATTCTCAAAATCGATGCCGAACTTAAATCCCTACTGCAAAAATACACCAATTTGGCCTCAATGGACAATCTTCAAAACTTAGAGTAGAGTGTAAGTAGATTAAAAAATGAGCTCGAGAGATTCCGACAAGCCCAGACCACCAATACAGAACGACTCAAACAGCAAGTAAATGATCAAACGGACAATATTCGCACAGAAGTACAAGCCATCATCCAGAGTATCAAAACTCATAAGCACTATTGTAGTATAATTGTAGAGTTGTGAAAGCAGTTTCAATCTTTAGAGATTCTACTGGAAATAAAGAAATTGAACAACAAACAGATGAGCTGCAAACTGTAGTCCAAGCCAAATTTTATTAACAATCTGCCCTCCTCCAGTGAAGTGAATGCCATCCCTCGCAATGTTACCAACATCAAACTCCAGCTCGAGGCTTACGAGGATTTCTGGAGAATCCAGTGCACTATAGCCCAAATCGATGATACTCTGGAAACCATGAAAAAGGAACTGACGAGTGTACAGGAAACACTGGAATCTAAATTCCCCGGCATCACCCAAAACTCTGAGCATTGTCCAGCAGCAGATTGCCAAGATGGAAAATCTGGACATCGAATACGAACTATTTCCATCATGTGATAGATGACAAGTAGAACAAATTTGAAACACTGCAATAATCGACACCTACACAAAATGACTTAACACAACTCCAACATACCCTGAGTACTGTAGCCGATGCCACCGAATTTGATGCTGTGAAAGAAGCTCTGACGGCACTCCAGAATACTGTAGCTAGCTTACCTCCTTCTCATAAACTGAGTGCCGTGAAGAGAACAGTGAATCGAATACTCAAATCCGAGGATTTCAAAAACATCCAGGAGGAAATTGCACAAATTCGAGAGACCATCGACACTTTGCCCACCAACCAGATCGTCAGCGAACTCTGCTGATATTTTGTGGAAGTCAGAAGCCAGGTACATGATATCTCCAGCCGGAGCTCCAAATTGAGGCTCGTGGAGAGCTTACAACAGATTATTTCAAATATCAAGCTTCAAATCTGACCATGGAATCAGATCAAGTATAGGCTTTATAGAGTTTCACCACCCAGTTCCAAGACTTGAAGGAGCAGTTCAAACAACTTTTCGTAGATATGATAATCAAACCTAGCTATGATGAAATGGTTTGCAACATAGGGGAACACCTGGAACCGATGCTGAGCAGATTGGTAGAAACAGAATCTCGTCAATTGTTCTGTGTAGAAATTTTCAGAATTCACAGTATTCAAAATACTCGATGGCACTGGGCATATGTTAAGGCTGGTAATATTTACAAATTATATCCATACACACAGGTTCACGAATTTTTCCTCAGCGGTACTGTTTGGTGTCTGCAGTTTGAATATTTGAAAAAGGCAAAACACTCCGAGGTGCCGCTCTTCACCATACAAAGAAGAGATGAAGTTTTCAGATGACTTCATATAAAGGTAAAAAAAAAAGGTGAAGTGTTCCCCTGTGCATAGCACCACGCCATGAAGGCGTATAGGGGGTGTGGGGGTAACGCCCCACACTTTCTTGATCCGGTCGTGAGTGACCAATGACTTCAAATACCAATAGCATATTAGGACAATACCACCAACAAATATAAAATACACCAGGATTAAAACAATGTCTGTTTTTGATGTCGACACCGGTGACCAATTATTATTCGAAGTCAAACAATTACACCACAAGGATAACCCCATTGATGTAATCTTCTCTCACCTTACTCGATGTCTAGACAAGATATAGTCAATGAACTAAGCAGAACAGCTTTCAGTAACTACAAGCGACTATCAGTGGTAACAAAAGGAATCGATGAACTAAATTTGGCGGATCTGTTTGAAATAAGCACAGGAAATTTTCAAAATCTACAAAAGATAAATCATGGTTTTAATTATTCGCTCACTGTAATAGACAGTTTTACTAAATATGCTTGTGTTGTTGCTCTCAAATCTAAAACATGGGCTTTAAGTCTATTTTCGAACAAGGCAGAATAACCCATCACTTATAGACAGACAGAGGAATACAATTTAAAATTCCATTCACAAAATTAATGGACCAGCATAATATTTGGTATTATTCCACATACAGTGATTTGAAAACCAGCTTAATTGAGGAATTCAACAGGACACCAAGAAATCATACGTGGAAGGAGTTCAGTTTAGCTTGGTAAATGTAAGTGGGTTAAAATTTTATCTCATCTTGTTCATAATTACAACAACTCGATACATAGAACCATACATATGAAGCCTGCTGAGGTAACCAAATATGACGAAGTACGATTGGTTTCCACTGTTTTCTATCCACATATCAACCCAAATCCAAGAAACCCAAGTACAAAATACGTGTGAGTATCAGCAAATTCAAACACTTGTTTGAAAACAGCTTCATCACAAATTTGCGCACAGAGTTGTTCACTGTGGTTTGAGTCTTACCAGGGAATAGGCATACTTATAAAATAAAAGACAATCGCAATGAAATAGTGAAAGGGCGCTTTTAAGAAGAGGAGCTCAGCAAAACTAAATAACCAGACACATATCTCATCGAGAAAGTGTTACTTAGAAAAAACAATGAGCTATTGGTGAAATGGTGGGGACTTCCGTAAAATAGTTCGATCGATGCACACCTGGTGATTCTATGACAGCAACATGGAATAATGTGAAGCGTTTGCCCGATTTACTAGAAAGTAGGACAAAAATGGTGAGTTGCTACATGACAATTTACGGTGTCTGATTGTAGGCCCATCAGGTTGTGGAAGAACTACACTGCTTGTATATAATTTTCTGCTCGCTCCGAATTTGTTATACTTGAAGAATAGATACCTGTACGTATTCTGAAAAACATTGGAGCAACCAAAATACCGGCAGCTTATGAAATTGTATAAGGGACTGGGCATAGCTACTTTTGGATCAGAAATAAAGCCACTCTACCACTGTCTCGAAAACTCAGTTGTGGTCTTCGACGATATGATTTTTGAAAATCATAAAGAAATTCGTAAATTTTTCACTCAGGACCTTCACAGGGGAATAGACTGTTTTTCCAAGATTCCTAATCAGTTACTTTGCGATAATACAAATCTAGTTTGTCTGTTTCGTTATGACCACACCAATCTTATACATGTCTTTGATGACTATGTTGGAGGACATTTAAACTACAATCAATTTTCGAAATTCTGCTCTTCCTGCTGGAAAAAAAACATGATTTCGGATTTCCTACAATCGACATGACTCGAAAACTAAACAATGCAAAATACAGAAACAAAATCATCAATTTTATAAATGTGGAACTGATTTGAAATATGTCGTGACGTTATAAATAACCCATAATCAAAATGACAAAAAATAAAATCGAAGACAATATGAAATTGCGCGACTATCTGGCCAACATATTTAACTTTTAGTAAACCGCTCGGGTCTGACGAAAGTAAGCCCAGTGTCGCAGATGCGTTTTAGCGCGAAATTTAAATTTGTATAATTAATGGAGAAAAATCATAATAACTCTGGCACTATGGGACCAATCTAATTCGGATAACTTTTGTTTTTCAGATAGAACACCAGCGCATGCAACCGTGTAACATTTGGAAGCCCCAATTGCGGGGGAGTTACGGGAGAGGGTGTCATCCATCGAATGTCAATAAAAAAAACATAGAAATGTGGAGTTTGCGCCCTCTTCTCCAGCTATTTTGGGAAGAAGAACCGAACTTTTGCCTTGCTTTCAACGAATGGACCCTTCGCAACAGAATGAAACTTATTTCATGTTTGTGGGTGCAACTTAATTTGAATAATGAGCCAAAATGTAAATCTCTGTGTTTTTACAAAAATAGCCAATTTCCATATTACTCATAAAATTGTTATCACTCGGACACTATGGGACCAATCTACTTGCGATAACTTTTGTTTTGCAGCTAGAACATCGGCGCATGCAACCGTGTAAAATGTGGAAGCCTTAACCGCGGGCCGGTTACGGGCGGGGGCCGAATCCCCCGAATGTCAATGAAATAAACATAGATATGTGGAGTTTGCACCCTCTTCCCCTGCTATTTTGGTAAGAACACCCAAACGTTTGCATGTTATTCAAAGAATGGACCTTTCTCAAAAGAATGAAACTTATTTCATGTTTATGGGTGCAATTTAATTTGAATAATGAGCCAAAATGTAAATCTCTGTGTTTTTACAAAAATAGCCAAATTGCATATTACTCATAAAATTGTTATCACTCGGACACTATGGGACCAATCTACTTGGGATAACTTTTGTTTTGCAGCTAGAACATCGGGGCATGCAACCGTGTAAAATGTGGAAGCCTTAACCGCGGGCCGGTTACGGGCGGGGGCCGAATCCCCCGAATGTCAATGAAATAAACATAGATATGTGGAGTTTGCACCCTCTTCCCCTGCTATTTTGGTAAGAACACCCAAACGTTTGCATGTTTTTCAAAGAATGGACCTTTCTCAACAGAATGAAACTTATTTCATGTTTGTGGGTGCAACACAATTTTAATAATAAACCAAAATTTAAAACTCTGTTTTTTACGAAAAATAGCCAATTTTAGCCAATTTGCATATTACTCATACAATTTTAACAACTCGGACACTATAGGACCAATCTACTTCGGATAATTTTTGTGGTTACGGGCGGGGGGCGAATCAACCGAATATCAATGAAAAAAAAACATAAGAATGTGGAGTTTGCCCCCTCTTCCCTGCTATTTTGGTAAGAAAACCAGAACATGTGCCTTTTTTTCAACGAATGGAACTTTCGCAACAGAATGAAACTTGTTTCACGTTTCTAGATGCCATACAAAGTGAAATAAATCGCAATATGTGGAACAATGCAATGACTAAAATACTATGTTGGTTTACAATATTTGGCAAGCTGTTCGAAAAAAAGACATGATCGAGGGGTAGTTAGTTAGATATAGCACAGGGAAATAATAAGGGTTATATAAATAGGTACTCACCATCTATTGTGTTGTGTGGAACTCCTTGAAACAGGGGTCAAGGCAAAGGTGCACTCTACACTCCTCGCACTAAATGTAAGACTGGCGGTGATATTTTGCAGTTACCAGTCTTTCTAGGCCAATGCTCATTAGCAGAACCTTCCACTCTTACCATCTGGGGAGGTGGATGATCAGCAAGCAAAGGTCTAGAAGAACCAGCCTGCTCCATAAATCCCCGCTGAACCAGCTCTTCGTACAAAGCTATTTTTAAGTCTCGATGTATGCGACTCCGTGAGACCTGGTTAAGGAGGACATCTGCATTGAGGATACTAGTAGGTGGAATGGGCGATCCTAGAACGGTCCCTCCCCTCCTTCCCCTCCCCTCCTTCCCCTCCCCTCCTTCCCCTCCTATTTTCGGGCGCAGTGTTGCCAACTCCTTACCCGAAAAAATCACCAAGGTTTTTGTTTTACGCACTAAACTAACCTACAATGAGAGAAAAATGGACAGAAAAAAGCTCTGGTATTACTTTTTAAGCTATTTTTTATGCTAACTTGTTTTTTGACCTTTATTTGAAATGACTTACGATATTTTCCTATAAGGCTGCCTCCCTTTTACTGTAAGGCCCCCCCCCTCTCTCCTCTTCCCCCCCTTTTTTAGTGTAATCTACCACGACCTGCTAATAGGCTTTTGCTCTCAGCGTAATCCGTTTTACGCACTAAACTAACCTACAATGAGAGAAAATTAGACAGAAGAAGAAGAAAAGCTCTGGCATCAGTTTTTTAAGCTATCTTTTACCTTCTGCAAATCTTGCTTTTAGGCCAACTCGTTTTTTGAGCTACATTTGAAATGACTTACGATATTTTCCTATAAGGCCGTCTCCTCTTACTGTAAGACCCCTCAGTGTAATCTACCACGACCTTGCACTCTCAGCGTAATCTGCCACAATGTTTTGTTATTAAAACTCTCAGATGTGATCTTCTACAATGTGTGGCAGAAATTGGTCATAGCGTGACAGGTCGATCTATCGTGAACTAAACTAACCTCCCCCACTCATACATACACACTATGTCTTACAATAAGTAAGGCTGCTATATCGCATGTAAGGGCTGACGGTTGCCAACACACACAAGATTTATTGCAAATTTTATTAACCTACGACATAAGCCATGGACACACACACACCAAGCCTTCCAGATAGGCTATAAGCAACTCACCTCTTGCAATTGTATAACGGGGAAAATTAACCTACAGCTAGCAACACTGTTTGAGCTGCTTTCGACGAGTGGTGTTACCAAACTTATTTTTTTGCAAATAGGCTCTACAGCTAGAGGCTTGAAACATATACCCTACCAGAGTATGCCAACTTACCTCATGTAAAAATATTACCTAGTACGGGTTAAGCTGTGACATACAACTAGCGAACGACACGACCACCTGACACACAGACAGAGAGAGTGTGATACAGCTTATACGTAGTTTTTCCTACACACGTACTGGGTTTAAAAGATAACTTGCAACAACCATTTCACTCACCTCCAATCATATAATAAAATTACCACAGGTTTTTGATACTTGCTGCCAGAACATGGTGGTTTTAGACTGGAAATTCAGCCCGATTATTCTATTTGTGCAAGAGAAAAATGATGATGCCTGCATTTGGAATATATAATTCTTCTTACGGTATTTTGCGTGCCCCCAGTAACCTTGCTTTCGATTCACGGAAGCTATGACGTGTATTTCCTGTTTCGCGAACATACGAGAACCTTTCACAATGTCGCATCAGATAATATATTGCAAGAGCGAGTTGGTTGTGTATATAAATCTAGTCTTGGGGAATGGACATGAATATAATGTCAAAATTATTGCATAACTTAAAAAGAACATTTATTGCACTGCGCTTTCTAGCAAAGGTAAATGTGGAATGCCCCGGCCCCTCAGAGATTCGAATACTGTTAGTTAAACAGCAAGTATTGTCATATGGACTGACGATTATTATTTTTTTAAAAAAACAGACCTCGTAGTAAGTTATAACCTGAGCTGTCTTGCAAGTCTCTCGAGTTTGATATCTGGTGAAGGAATATGATGCCACTATAAACTGTATACAAGATATACCCAGTCCCTGGCATGAGATGGACGAGGACCTATACAGTTGTACAATGGTTGTTTTTTTTATTAAAGCATAGCGCTTATTTACATGTCAGCGCAACATGCATGCAAAGAAGGGAGGGAGACCATAACGGATAATTCTTATTTCGATTTCAATATTTTTGCTAGTCACGCTATCTAGACGAACACTGGAAGATGGGCAAAAGCGAGGGAAAGAGAGAAATGTTATTTTTTGCCTCTCTGCCTGTGTGTGATATACTAGTTTTACATGCATACGGCTGTATCGTGAAGCGAGGCCGAAAATAATTTTTGAAAAGCAGTCTCGAGCATCTTCGCGTTCAGCCAACAAGAGAAATAAAACATTACACATGGGTGTGGGGCGCAACAGCCACAGTACGGTAATGTGCATGGATGTTAAAACTTTTGGGTTTTTCTGAATAGACATACATATCAGTTTTGCAGTCTCCAGATGGGACCGGAGCTTATTCTTCATTTGGACAAGGGGGTTCAGATCAACTATAATTTTTGTTCACATCAAAATGAAACAAAGGATTTTACTCCACTGCTTACTTATTCAATATTTTTATTATTGTAAAGAATGGGGCGGTGTGTCTTATTGTATATAGTCTTCCAACAACCACCTCGGGGGGGCGTAAATTTATGTTTCTGCATGTATGCAAAATGCACTTAACTTCAGTTGTGAAGTTTGTTTTGCTGTTGTGATTAAATACTAAACCAAAATCTTATTACATAACTTTGAAGTATATTTGTTAATACGATCTATATTATATCATCGCTATAGGTGGTCCATATTATGCGCAGGAGAATTTTTAAAAAATGTCTTGTTTCTCGAACCTGTGACCTGCAGATTTGCTTTTGCTGGCAACAGAAACAGAAAATGGCACTATACTATGTTATTCTATACTGATACAGGTGTACTGTAATCATAACAATTTTCTAGTAACAAAACAACAACTATGTCGGAAAGAAATGGTGGGGGGGCTTGTCTGTGTGGGGTCTTATTAACTACTTCACATCTGTACCCGCACAACTCATCGACTACAAAGCAACAATGTTAGGAAGTGTGTGCATGGTCCCAAAAATACAAATTTAAAATCACTAATGAGACATGAACTCCCTTCACTGGTGTGTATTTGAATATGCGAAAATGAGGTACTTTGAATAACCACAAAAAAAGCTTGCAACGGTATAGAGAAGGGTCATAACTTCAAACTTTAGACGATTTTTTGTTAATCTGGAAAGGGCCAGGGCGTACGGTAAATTGATTTTATTGAAAAAGTATGCAGAAGCAGTGTTGGAAGCAGTTTGAAGACTGAAACGGCTATGGAAGGACACTTATTATAATGTTAATATTTCAGTATAATGTTTTCAGAATTGCTTTTCGATAATGTTCGGTACTTAATTTAATCAATTGTTAGACAAAACAAACATTCGAATTCAAGGACGGAAAATATGAACAGCGAATGAATGCTTTAGAGTAGATGTGATATTTAAAGGAGGTGATTATTTTTTTACTTTCTCAATTCAAAACAAAAATTCATGAATATTATTATCATTGAATGGTTGGTTAGGTGCTCGGTTTACCTTGTCCCTCCGAACGAAAGATGGAATGTATACAAGCCTGTGCCTCCTAAGTTTATCGCGGCTATGAGGATAAATCGCGAAATGAAACGAACTGGAAATTTTCAATATATATATTTTTTATAACATACTTCACTAAGGAGGTCAAATGACAAGTTGGATTGCTATCCTTTTTATAATTTGTTAAATTTTATTACGAACGAGGAAAGAATGCATGGCACTTAATGCTGTAATGTTATTGATTAGATCATCGTTTATCTTGTCCGCATCGATTAATTTTCTTATGTTTTTTTTTTTTGTTTTTTCGTCGCGTCCATCTCTTCTGTTATCACAATCGAGACTTCCAGATTATTATTTTTTCTCCCTGCAATTTTAGAAATGTAATTTTTCATGATCATCCAGCGAACGCCTGAGACATTTCAGCAAAATGTCGATTATTCAATGGATGTTGTAAGGTTCCATGTTTTTTTTTTCACTATCTCTTGTTTGGTCGATTTTGAATTTGGGAGTTATTTTTTTTTATTTTGCCTTTCGCGACATGTTCGACTAATCGTGACAATATGTTTCAACCTTTCTGCATAAACGTTGAAACGTTTCAACGAACGAACGTTGAACCAAAAAAAGGTTTTCTCAAACGTTTAGACGACTACGAAAACGTTGAAATGTAAAATATTGTTGCATTGTAATCAAAAAAAATTCGTTGAATATGCCTAACCTAAAATAAAATTGAAGAATTAATAGAGTTAAACATTTGCCACTCTGAAATAGCGACGGCTATCATAACATTATTTTCAGCAGAATAATAATGACAATATTATATATATTAAGGATTAGGCCCGAGGGATTCTTATTCACTACACTCGTTTCTAACCTGTCCATACTGGAAACCGAAAACACAAGTACGAGACACTAACTTGGGAGAGGACATGCAAAATCTCTGCGGGGGGCTTATCTTAAAAACTTCAGTAGATGTTTGTCATAGAACTCCCTCCTTAAATTCGATTCGAAAGGCACAAATATTCCGGTTCTTGAATAAGAAGCGCGTATGCCTTCGGAAAGAGAGAAGAAGAAATAAATAAATCAACTCATGCATATTCTTCATGTACGTACGCTTGGTGACAAGAAACAGTATTTTTTTTTCTCTTCAAGAAATTGTTTTCAACTTTTTGCTAGGTGACCCAACAGGAGTGGACGAAATAGCTTATTTATTCAAACTGGAAGCTTGCTTTTTTTTCAACAATGGAAAAACACATTATTTCCAGTGAAATATCGACTCAACTACCTAGAATGGCTACCACGGGCTTGGTGACTGAATACTAAAAAACTATCGAGCGACTTACTTCACAGCAGTGTCACTTAGTTTCAACAAGAACAGTTCAAGGCTTCCCGGGTGTCCTGCAAGGTTCGGCATTTATTTTTTTTAATAGCAAGCAGATGAACTGGCCTTACAATATGAAGACCCCTCTCACTGTGTCGGTTTTAGTTATTTTCTGGTAATTATGTCTTGCCGATGGCGTTGTTGCTTTGTAATCAAAAAAATACTAGGTTTCGATTGATACCTGTTGGAGGCGCATGGTGGTTTGATTTACAGGCCCAATCCCGATTTACCTTTCCGTGCATAAAGCGAACTTAAAGCTGCAATTCAATCAATGATTCACTGGTAATTATATTCTTGTGTTAAGTACATCCCCTCTCTAGGAACTTTTAACATATATACTGCTTGTTAAATAATATTGTGTTTCTGATTTTTTCATCCTCATAGTCATGAATGATCCAAGAGAAAAATATATTGTGCTGACATTCGAAATATGCAATAAAAATATATGATCAAAAAGCTAGCGAAAAAAATAAACAGTGAAGGTAATACACACAAGATTCGAGCCGTATGGTTTGAACAGAATTAGATACAAAATTGGATTGATCTTGCTCATTTATAGGGTGAGAGATGGAAGGCTTCTGTTGCTAAACCTTCGGGTTTAAGAAGACAAGAGAATTAGTTGGTTAATACCGAGCTATTAGGAACTGGCATTCTTGAAACTTCATGCTGCAAGCCTCGTCCTCTACACGTTTATTTCCGACATAATCCTCACTCTTGTTATGCTTTTTTTACAGATAACATCAAAAGCCGTGACATGCGATTTTCTGGCTTTTTCATTCACAACATGGACATTCATGTTTCTCATCACATCGCAATGATGAGGATACTCAATACCATATAGGGTTTGGCGAGTCTCAGAGCTCCAGGAAAAAATAAACTCCTGTAGGATTTTCCGTGTAGCAGTGAGACACGCTAGTACCGTAAATTGAACTGCACATAATTTAGATTTTATTGAAAAGCAAGCAGAAGCCGTGTTGGGAGCACTTTGAAGACTGGAACGGCTATGCAAGGACACTTATTATAATGTAAACATTTCAGTATAATATTTCGAGAATTGCTCTTCGGTACTTAATTTAATCAATTGTTAGACAAAACACAACATTTTGAAATGAGAATTCCTTTTTTGGTACTTGAGAAACTATTTAACACTCTTCGTAAAGCTGTATATACTATTTCCAACTTTTTGAGCCTGAAATTGTGGTGAAATTTTTTTTCTGTTCCTACAATAGTTAGCCCAGTTTTTTTAACAGTACATCTACAAATTCCATGGAAGTGTACCAGTTATCAGTAGTTATATTTCTATTGGTATCAAAATTAGGTTTACACAGTCTTACTACAGCCTGCCTATGTATAGAAAGCTTTTTCTCGTTTTCACATAACTCTAGCCTATCTGTTCTAATGTGTTCTGATTATTAGTTCTAGTTATATTAGCACCAAGCGAATAGCAAGCTTGAGAATTAACATTAAATTCACTCAGAACTTACAAAATTGCTTTCAGGGTTGACAAATCTCATACAACTCGGAAGCTGATGACATGGTTACTCGAAATATGTCCTGTTCCGTCTGTAGCAAAAAAAAACTGCGCCTCCAACAGGTATCAATCGAAACCTAGCACTTTTTTGATTACAAAGCAACAACGCCATCGGCAAGACATAATTACCAGAAAATAACTAAAACCGACACAGTGAGAGGGGTCTTCATATTGTAAGGCCAGTTCATCTGCTTGCTATTAAAAAAAATAAATGCCGAACCTTGCAGGACACCCGGGAAGCCTTGAACTGTTCTTGTTGAAACTAAGTGACACTGCTGTGAAGTAAGTCGCTCGATAGTTTTTTAGTATTCAGTCACCAAGCCCGTGGTAGCCATTCTAGGTAGTTGAGTCGATATTTCACTGGAAATAATGTGTTTTTCCATTGTTGAAAAAAAAGCAAGCTTCCAGTTTGAATGAATAAGCTATTTCGTCCACTCCTGTTGGGTCACCTAGCAAAAAGTTGAAAACAATTTCTTGAAGAGAAAAAAAAATACTGTTTCTTGTCACCAAGCGTACGTACATGAAGAATATGCATGAGTTGATTTATTTATTTCTTCTTCTCTCTTTCCGAAGGCATATGCGCTTCTTATTCAAGAACCGGAATATTTGTGCCTTTCGAATCGAATTTAAGGAGGGAGTTCTATGACAAACATCTACTGAAGTTTTTAAGATGAGCCCCCCGCAGAGTTTTTGCATGTCCTCTCCCAAGTTAGTGTCTCGTACTTGTGTTTTCGGTTTCCAGTATGGACAGGTTAGAAACGAGTGTAGTGAATAAGAATCCCTCGGGCCTAATCCTTAATATATATAATATTGTCATTATTATTCTGCTGAAAATAATGTTATGATAGCCGTCGCTATTTCAGAGTGGCAAATGTTTAACTCTATTAATTCTTCAATTTTATTTTAGGTTAGGCATATTCAACGAATTTTTTTTGATTACAATGCAACAATATTTTACATTTCAACGTTTTCGTAGTCGTCTAAACGTTTGAGAAAACCTTTTTTTGGTTCAACGTTCGTTCGTTGAAACGTTTCAACGTTTATGCAGAAAGGTTGAAACATATTGTCACGATTAGTCGAACATGTCGCGAAAGGCAAAATAAAAAAAAATAACTCCCAAATTCAAAATCGACCAAACAAGAGATAGTGAAAAAAAAAACATGGAACCTTACAACATCCATTGAATAATCGACATTTTGCTGAAATGTCTCAGGCGTTCGCTGGATGATCATGAAAAATTACATTTCTAAAATTGCAGGGAGAAAAAATAATAATCTGGAAGTCTCGATTGTGATAACAGAAGAGATAGACGCGACGAAAAGACAAAAAAAAAAAAACATAAGAAAATTAATCGATGCGGACAAGATAAACGATGATCTAATCAATAACATTACAGCATTAAGTGCCATGCATTCTTTCCTCGTTCGTAATAAAATTTAACAAATTATAAAAAGGATAGCAATCCAACTTGTCATTTGACCTCCTTAGTGAAGTATGTTATAAAAAATATATATATTGAAAATTTCCAGTTCGTTTCATTTCGCGATTTATCCTCATAGCCGCGATAAACTTAGGAGGCACAGGCTTGTATACATTCCATCTTTCGTTCGGAGGGACAAGGTAAACCGAGCACCTAACCAACCATTCAATGATAATAATATTCATGAATTTTTGTTTTGAATTGAGAAAGTAAAAAAATAATCACCTCCTTTAAATATCACATCTACTCTAAAGCATTCATTCGCTGTTCATATTTTCCGTCCTTGAATTCGAATGTATGTTTTGTCTAACAATTGATTAAATTAAGTACCGAACATTATCGAAAAGCAATTCTGAAAACATTATACTGAAATATTAACATTATAATAAGTGTCCTTCCATAGCCGTTTCAGTCTTCAAACTGCTTCCAACACTGCTTCTGCATACTTTTTCAATAAAATCAATTTACCGTACGCCCTGGCCCTTTCCAGATTAACAAAAAATCGTCTAAAGTTTGAAGTTATGACCCTTCTCTATACCGTTGCAAGCTTTTTTGTGGTTATTCAAAGTACCTCATTTTCGCATATTCAAATACACACCAGTGAAGGGAGTTCATGTCTCATTAGTGATTTTAAATTTGTATTTTTGGGACCATGCACACACTTCCTAACATTGTTGCTTTGTAGTCGATGAGTTGTGCGGGTACAGATGTGAAGTAGTTAATAAGACCCCACAGAGACAAGCCCCCCCACCATTTCTTTCCGACATAGTTGTTGTTTTGTTACTAGAAAATTGTTATGATTACAGTACACCTGTATCAGTATAGAATAACATAGTATAGTGCCATTTTCTGTTTCTGTTGCCAGCAAAAGCAAATCTGCAGGTCACAGGTTCGAGAAACAAGACATTTTTTAAAAATTCTCCTGCGCATAATATGGACCACCTATAGCGATGATATAATATAGATCGTATTAACAAATATACTTCAAAATTATGTAATAAGATTTTGGTTTAGTATTTAATCACAACAGCAAAACAAACTTCACAACTGAAGTTAAGTGCATTTTGCATACATGCAGAAACATAAATTTACGCCCCCCCGAGGTGGTTGTTGGAAGACTATATACAATAAGACACACCGCCCCATTCTTTACAATAATAAAAATATTGAATAAGTAAGCAGTGGAGTAAAATCCTTTGTTTCATTTTGATGTGAACAAAAATTATAGTTGATCTGAACCCCCTTGTCCAAATGAAGAATAAGCTCCGGTCCCATCTGGAGACTGCAAAACTGATATGTATGTCTATTCAGAAAAACCCAAAAGTTTTAACATCCATGCACATTACCGTACTGTGGCTGTTGCGCCCCACACCCATGTGTAATGTTTTATTTCTCTTGTTGGCTGAACGCGAAGATGCTCGAGACTGCTTTCAAAAATTATTTTCGGCCTCGCTTCACGATACAGCCGTATGCATGTAAAACTAGTATATCACACACAGGCAGAGAGGCAAAAAATAACATTTCTCTCTTTCCCTCGCTTTTGCCCATCTTCCAGTGTTCGTCTAGATAGCGTGACTAGCAAAAATATTGAAATCGAAATAAGAATTATCCGTTATGGTCTCCCTCCCTTCTTTGCATGCATGTTGCGCTGACATGTAAATAAGCGCTATGCTTTAATAAAAAAAACAACCATTATACAACTGTATAGGTCCTCGTCCATCTCATGCCAGGGACTGGGTATATCTTGTATACAGTTTATAGTGGCATCATATTCCTTCACCAGATATCAAACTCGAGAGACTTGCAAGACAGCTCAGGTTATAACTTACTACGAGGTCTGTTTTTTTAAAAAAATAATAATCGTCAGTCCATATGACAATACTTGCTGTTTAACTAACAGTATTCGAATCTCTGAGGGGCCGGGGCATTCCACATTTACCTTTGCTAGAAAGCGCAGTGCAATAAATATTCTTTTTAAGTTATGCAATAATTTTGACATTATATTCATGTCCATTCCCCAAGACTAGATTTATATACACAACCAACTCGCTCTTGCAATATATTATCTGATGCGACATTGTGAAAGGTTCTCGTATGTTCGCGAAACAGGAAATACACGTCATAGCTTCCGTGAATCGAAAGCAAGGTTACTGGGGGCACGCAAAATACCGTAAGAAGAATTATATATTCCAAATGCAGGCATCATCATTTTTCTCTTGCACAAATAGAATAATCGGGCTGAATTTCCAGTCTAAAACCACCATGTTCTGGCAGCAAGTATCAAAAACCTGTGGTAATTTTATTATATGATTGGAGGTGAGTGAAATGGTTGTTGCAAGTTATCTTTTAAACCCAGTACGTGTGTAGGAAAAACTGCGTATAAGCTGTATCACACTCTCTCTGTCTGTGTGTCAGGTGGTCGTGTCGTTCGCTAGTTGTATGTCACAGATTAACCCGTACTAGGTAATATTTTTACATGAGGTAAGTTGGCATACTCTGGTAGGGTATATGTTTCAAGCCTCTAGCTGTAGAGCCTATTTGCAAAAAAATAAGTTTGGTAACACCACTCGTCGAAAGCAGCTCAAACAGTGTTGCTAGCTGTAGGTTAATTTTCCCCGTTATACAATTGCAAGAGGTGAGTTGCTTATAGCCTATCTGGAAGGCTTGGTGTGTGTGTGTCCATGGCTTATGTCGTAGGTTAATAAAATTTGCAATAAATCTTGTGTGTGTTGGCAACCGTCAGCCCTTACATGTGATATAGCAGCCTTACTTATTGTAAGACATAGTGTGTATGTATGAGTGGGGGAGGTTAGTTTAGTTCACGATAGATCGACCTGTCACGCTATGACCAATTTCTGCCACACATTGTAGAAGATCACATCTGAGAGTTTTAATAACAAAACATTGTGGCAGATTACGCTGAGAGTGCAAGGTCGTGGTAGATTACACTGAGGGGTCTTACAGTAAGAGGAGACGGCCTTATAGGAAAATATCGTAAGTCATTTCAAATGTAGCTCAAAAAACGAGTTGGCCTAAAAGCAAGATTTGCAGAAGGTAAAAGATAGCTTAAAAAACTGATGCCAGAGCTTTTCTTCTTCTTCTGTCTAATTTTCTCTCATTGTAGGTTAGTTTAGTGCGTAAAACGGATTACGCTGAGAGCAAAAGCCTATTAGCAGGTCGTGGTAGATTACACTAAAAAAGGGGGGAAGGGGAGAGAGGGGGGGGGCTTACAGTAAAAGGGAGGCAGCCTTATAGGAAAATATCGTAAGTCATTTCAAATAAAGGTCAAAAAACAAGTTAGCATAAAAAATAGCTTAAAAAGTAATACCAGAGCTTTTTTCTGTCCATTTTTCTCTCATTGTAGGTTAGTTTAGTGCGTAAAACAAAAACCTTGGTGATTTTTTCGGGTAAGGAGTTGGCAACACTGCGCCCGAAAATAGGAGGGGAAGGAGGGGAGGGGAAGGAGGGGAGGGACCGTTCTAGGATCGCCCATTCCACCTACTGATACTTTGTTTCAGGAGATAGAAAAAACAGTTTGTTGGTCCACTTTATCGTCCTTCTGTCAGTCAGGTACGTATGTACATGTCATTCTGTCTGCCTTATCCACGTAACCCATATGTTCGTTGTAGTCTATTATGATCTGGGGCTTCAGCGGGTTGCCATGGTCGTCAGTGAAGTTTTTGTTTGTGTGGGGTGTGTGTGAAAATTTGTCAACACAAGGACGTAACATTTGTCTCGCCAACGTATAACTGTCAAGTTCCCCTTTTTGTATGTACGTCCAGGTCACGTTTGGTCTTGCTCGTCTTCAAGTCATTGAGCATGGAAAGCCGATTCCTATTGACAGTCCCGCAACACTGGGTGCCCTTTGTCCATTAAAATGTTATGACCAATTCCTTGTACTCTCTTACTTAGTCAATGACCAGGGCATTGGCGGCTGTCACAGTTAGAGTCTGTCTAGCTCTGACCTTTCGAAGGTAAACTAACATATCAAGAGTATATCCCACAGCATCACAAAGCAAGTACAGCTTTATGCCAAATCGCTTGTGCTTCTTTGGGATATATTGCTTGAAGAGCATCTTTCCCATGTAAAGAACAATAGCCTCGTCAATGGCTACGTTTTCCGTCGGATGATACAAGTCGAAGTAACGTTGTCTTAGATGTTCCAGAACCCGTCGCAGTTTCCAAAGTCTTGAGGAGGAAAAGAATTGTCTGTGAAGTGCAGGAAAGTATGGATGTATCGGAAACTGTTCCATGACATAACATGTCTGACCCAAGGTGTGTGAAAGGAATTTGTTTGCCAGTAAGAGTCACCGTAATGACATCAGAATAAGCCGGCTTTAGACGAATTTTTAACATTTTTGCTAGCATAAATGCTACGTAAATGCTTCCAAAAATTTTATAACAGACAGTACTTTACACGAAAGTAATTTATGGAACATTTCGGTTGCCTGTTTCAATTAGAATGTACAATACATATAGCACGAAAGGCACGTCAAGTTATACCGTCAATGATGTTTGCAAGGTGTATACAATTAAAAATGCTAAAATATTCTTCCACACGTGTACAGTAAACATTGTAAAGTAAGTATTTAATTAGCACCATTCTCTATATCTTAAACCATTTAATACGAAGCGATATTCCTCTCGGTTCAATGTTTATCGTCGTTTAAAAGTGTGACACCTCGTGATACGTTGTCTAAATCTTACGCGAACGCTATTACATTGGCACTCGTTACTATGAGGTCGCTCTGATTGGTTATGCTACGAAAATAGAGTCGGTTCTATCTTTGAGAAATGCCATGCAATATGTTATGTCTTCTGAAATGCTTTAACATTTCTAACCTTAAACGGTAGCTTTTTGGTCTTGGCATCAATGTTAAGAAAAATGATTAACAAAATGCTATCGCCTAAAGCAGGCCTAACACTAGCTTAATAAACTATCTTGGTCATTAGAATAGTCATCTTGTAACAATACTACGGCTCTGTATGTTCTCCCACAAATTTTTCTCGAAACTAATAATTTAGGTAGGAAAGACGATTATTATTATCATTATTGTTATTATTATTATCAATACAGCGTGAGCACAAAAACACTCCCTCGTTTCAAGATGTCATAAAATTAATAGTTACTTGAATATTTTGTTAAAATGGATATCCAAAGCTCAGTTAACTCAAAATATTTTAATATCTAACTTTCCAGAATAGCTAGTAGTGAATTCGGTAGCTAGAGGGCAGTAACATCGAAAATGGCGTTCACTCCGCAGCAAAGAAGCTGGTGAGAATTTGCCAAAACAAGCAGTGTTGTGGGAGTGCAGCGTGCATTTAAAGGGAAGTTTAATGTTGATCCACCTACACACAAATCCATTCTGCAATGGCATAAAACATTTGTTGAGAGAGGATACATTTGTGATCAATGAAAAGAACATTCTGGTCGACCGTCCATCTGTGAGGAAATTGTGGAGCGTGTGCGAGAAGCCTTTGTACGCAGTCCCAGAAAATCAACACGTCAAGCCAGCAGTCAGTTGCAGATGCCACAAACTACCGTAAGCAAGATTTTACGGAAGCGTTTGCGTTTTCAACCGTACCAGCTGGTTCAAAGGTTATATCCACAAGACAAGGTAAAGCGACGTGAGTTTTGATAGACTATCCACACTTTATTGGAGGACGATGAAATCTTTCTGACAAAGATCATTTTTAGTGATCAGGCGACCTTCCACTTGAGTGGAAAAGTGAACAGGCATAATGTTAGGATCTGGGGAAGCGAGCATCCTCATGCCACTCTTGATGAGGAACGTGACTCACCCAAGGTGAATGTTTTTGCGCAGTGTCAGAGCGTCGATTGTACGGTCCGTTCTTCTTTGAGGGGCCAACAAACACAAGTGAAAGCTACTTAACAATTCTACGTGACTGGTTAATTCCTTAACTTGCTGCAGAGAGAGGTGACTACATTCTACAACAAGATGGAGAGGCCCCAGACTGGTATCAATCTGTACGCAGCTTTCTGAATGACAACCTCCTTCACCGTTGGATAGAACGAGCTTTACCCATTGAGCAAAATCTATGCAATGTCCCCACGATCACCGGACATGACAGTTTGTGACTTTTTCCTTTGGGGGTTGGTGAACGACCAGGTCTATGTACCTCCACTACCCACAACCTTGAATCATCTTCAGGAACGCATCAGTATAGCTGTCAACTTCATCACACCGGATACGCTTGAGAAGATGTGGTTGGAGCTGGATTATCGTATCGATGTTTCTCGCGTAACAGGTGACGCGCACATTGAGCATTTGTAATTCCAATGAACACTACGAAAACTTTATAAGTTTTTACAACTACTGTGAACATTTCTGTAGAATACTACTTTTGGTATTAAAGTTATAACCTTTCAAAACCAGGGAGTGTTTTTCTGTTGACGCTGTATTTTATAAGAAGAATATTCCCGTGCTATCTCAGCTCTCGGGACTTTCCCGATTTTCATTTACAAGTATAAGTTCCCATTTCTCAAAATCTGAAAAAGGGGCACATTCCCGAACCAGCTCAGCCAATCAACAGGGGCCATGTAACCCTGGCGGGACATTCCGGAGCCAGCTCAGCTCTTGGATCATTCCCCTCAGGGTTACTGATCCTGTCCGCACATTCCCGAACCAACTCAGCCAAACAACAGGGCGGGACATTCTCGAGCCAGTTCATCTCTTGATTCATTCCCCCAGGACCTACAAGGCCTAGAACGACAACGAAAGGTGAGTTGTTGCCCGACAACATTTGATACATTATTGTAGGTGCTTCTGCTCGTGGACAACTTTCTCCTTTCTCTTAACTGGCTAGACTTACGAGTATTTGGATTCGTGACGATAGACATGACGCAAGAACAAAATGACGGAAAGTACATAAATTAATTAAAGACTTACTAAATGTTACTACGTTAGTAGAGGGAAATAGGGCATTCTGGCAACAACCCGATTGATACCATAACCTATTTTGGGCTAAAATAACGGTATATTTTCATATCTTCTGTTGGATGTAGCTAATTCATAAGTGCAGCAAAATTGTCTAATTATGCTATGAATTCTAAAACCCTCGTACCATGATGATTAACATTATTGAATATCTTGCTTGGGAATTCTACCCCCAGTGTCACGTAACCCACACTGATGATCTACTGCCAGGTTGGTATTTTTTTTAGAATGATGTCAAGGTAGTTTTTTAGATATAAAAACTACTGACTACTTGGTTACTAGTTATTTTTTAGACACTCTGCTTTACTTAAAAAGTGTATATGTAATTTGACTATTTAGTATTAAGAAATATTATTTTGAATGTATCCTGTAGTATTTTTAGAACTGAGTTAAAAATTCAGGTCAGACAGTAATATTGTTGTCCAGTAATAGCAACTAAATTTGTTCTGTGACTCTCTCATTCTTCACATCATATACAAAAGTCTTCTCTGTAAAACACTACATAAAGTGTTGTCAGGCAGAGGATCATGGAATTCACCCACAATGTTGATACTAGTTTTATCATTGACTACAACTTGTTTTCTTTTTGATGTGTTAATAACAAACATTGGTCTGTGTACCTTGAATTCACTAGGAGTGTAGTATACATCTATGTTTATTTCAGTTTGTAAGCACTGTAAGCCTCATATAATTTAAGAAAGTCATCTTCTGCTATGTCCAGATTATAGTTTTCACGAGGGAAGATCTCATAGCTCATATATTTAATCTTGCAATCATCAAATTTGCTAGAATCTTTTCTTGAACGTTCTCTCTCCAGTCTGGAAGAACAGGAATTACAAAATCTGGCATATCATACTGTATACTACTGAATTGATTAGTGGCGTCATATTCATAATATCCACCAAAGGCTAGTTTTTGAACACATTGGTAAATGTAAAATCCAATAGGAACTTGTGGATTTTTAAGAATATTTGTTTTGTATTTAAGGCATAATTAGTTTCATATTCTACTACTGGTATCCTCAGCTTCATAGTCGTGATTATATACTTGGCTGCTTCAGGTGAGGTGTTGGGTAATGTTGTACCATCTGCATTTTAGGTACTATAACGCAGAAGTGCATTATTGTTATTAGCTCACCGGCGAAAAGTGATCCTCAGACCTCCTTTCCATGATGTTATACCAGGATAGTCTACTATATCTCACACAATACATGATTTGTAATTTATACTTGAGAGAACAATTGTGGTACAAAGTTATCTACTAGTCTTACGTTTGCACCAGGGGGAAATGTTTCATTATTTTAATTTTTTACTATTTCAAATTTAATATACAAGTCAGCCCTGAGAGGATGTACACATCTGACACCCACGTACACGTCAAATTCAATTTCATGATTTGATTCATTGAGATTAGCACAACTACCGCGATTGGGAGGAAAATATTGTAATTCACAACTTTCAAAATGCTCCATCTTAATGGTTATTTTATATATTGATTTCTATGATTGCTCTTGCAGAAATACCAGCAAAATCTACTACTTCTCCTTTTTCATTGGTTACCATCACCTCTATGTGGTCTATACGATTGTGAGATACTGGAAAGTAGATAGGTGAGGAGGGTGGGTAGATGATACTTCCCATGAACTCAGAATTTGGTTTGAAATTTCCTATGATTCCAGTTTGTTTGCGACTACCTATGTTGCCATCAGAATTAGTAATCATTCCTTCTGCCACATTAAAATTGATGTTCAAAGTCTCTATGGCCAAGAATTTAGGAATATTACCACCTACGTGTTTGATGCCAGGCTCAAGTTTTGTGTTGTTCTCAAAACCTAGTAGGTTTGAGTTTTTTGAGTTGCTGTTTTAAGTCCACTTTATGCACAGTAAGGCTAATCGGGACTGGACCTACAGTTTAAAGTGGAAAACCTAGTAGGTTACCAAGTGTACTTAGATCAACTGTTTCAGTTGCAGAAACTAATTCTACTCTGTGTGTCATAGAATTGTTTGATAGTAACACTCTTCTAGCCAGATGAGTTTGTAATGTTGATAGATTATACTAACGAGGAATAATAATATTTTTTTTTTATTTCCTACTGCAACCGTAACATTGTGTTCTGTGATATTAGGATTTGAGTTGGTGTTTTAAGTCCACTCTATGCACAGTAAGGCTAATCGGGACTGGACCTACGGTTTAAAGTGGGATCCGAACCACTTGTGGCTCCACCGGGTATCGAACCCGGGACCCCTCGATTACAAGGCAATGACGCTACCACTGCGCCATTGGGGGGGCAGTCTGTGATATTAGGAATAAGATACATATTGTAGAAAGTACGTAGAGCTGTAGATTTAGGATAGATAATATCATTGTGTAAGCTAAGTTTTAGTATTGAAGTCTCACTAGTAAGATGAAATACTCCCATTATGCTTCAGGTGGCACTGAAAATCTTCCATTGTTGCTTTATTTATTTGAGATAAGAAGGCCAGCATAGAAACACCTAAGTGGCCAAAATTTACATCCTCACACCCCTGGATACGCTCGTCACCATAATAAAGATTAGAAGTATTAAAATAACTAACTAAGTCTGATGGTGGTAGTCCACCAAAGGAAATAAAAACAAAGACTATGCTAGCGTGTTTGTAATAACAAATCCAGCATGTGCCTCGATTTAAGAAACTATGCAAATTGATTACTCCACAGTCTATTTTACACGGTCCCTTGAAGGGTAAGGAATCTGACATTAAAGTACCTCTAAAGTATTTAATTTTCAGGAATTTAATCATATTTTCAATATTTAATTTGGATAATGGTTCTATTTTTTTATATTTTCTCAAAGCATTAATACCCTTGCCTTTCTTATCCATTGCAAGATTATGACCTTTATGTTATTCTAGTTCACCTTTGTTCTTCTTTACGTCAATTATTGTTTTCGCTTAAGCTGCACTACCCCCTGCTATACTCCCCAGAGCACCCAGAACTACTAAATTAGCTGGAATACTAAGTATGAATCCACCAATGTGTTTCTCTTCTCTGGAACTCTGCAAACCATTCAACTGAGGTGTACTAAGTGTTAATTTCATTCAATAACCCCTATTCAAACATTTTTTAGTGAGAAGATTTTCTAAGGATACTAGAGATTTTAGATCTGAATAAGGTACCTGGTATTCAATACCTTTAAGTTTCATTATAATGGGTATTTATATATATATACTTAGAATTATAGTGCCCACCCTAATTTTTGTTTTGTATTCTTGACAATGGTGCTATTTTTCACCGTATGAGGCATCTTTGCTGATTAGTCTTCAAATGCTACCTGTTACAATTTTTTTTCAGCCCTATGATGAACACAAATGTCATTGTGAGTATTGTAGGCAATTCCATGGTCTTTACAAGATGTATCCAAAGGATTAATTCCTTTGTCTCCTAACTCCAGTCTATGTTCTAGTTTAATCCCTGTATTAGTAAGCAGGTAAGTGCATTTCGAAAGGAAGTGTGTTAATAATGTTATTAACTAAACCCTCGCCCTACCAGAATTTGGGAGTTAGAGTGTTAATAATTTTAATGAATTATCCTATTCCTTTACTGCTATTTACAATAAAATTGGCTGGTTCAGTACTAATCATATCTACAATGGCAATTTGTTCATTTTAGAAAATATTGTTGTCAGCATTTTCTTCTCCTCCTATGACCAACAATCTATCTATGAGTTCTCTCACATGATCCACCCACACAAACACTATATGTAAAGTATGGTAGTGTTTAATGCCACTACCAGTCTTGAGTTGTGTCCATATAGATTTAATGAAATTTTCTATTTGTCTCTACTGCTAGATTTAACTCTATTCTGACTAGCATCATTGTTTTGATATAGAGCATAAGACAGTGTTATAATATCTGAGTAACTCTGGTATTCTTCATCTGTATAATATCTAGGATGTTTCTTGGTGATGAGTTCCCACAGTCCCACTGTGCCCGGATATCTAGACCAGCTACTTGCTCCACCCAAATTCGACCTTTACGTCTTCTCCTTGATATGTAACTCTAGATTTTCCAATTTTCCAAAGTTCTCCCTCATTAGGCTCCATGGTTGGATATAATCCAAACACATCATCTTTGTCAAATTTCGCAGTATTCGCAGTTGCCAATGGACCTAACTCATTTTTATCTGAATCTCTTATGACCTTAGTAGGTGGTTGTTGGAGTACTGGAGGAGTATGAATACTAGATAATGGTGTAGGAGGAAAATCTGCATAATTTCTAGAAGCAATAGGCACTAGCTCATTCATGAGATTCTTATATTATTCTGTGACGCTTTTAATTTCTCTACCAAGACCTTTGAATAACATCAATACTTGGTTGATCCTGACGCTTGTGTTGTTCATAGTATCCTCTATTCTCAGATTTCCAACCGTTAAATATTTTAGCCAAATAGGGACGTAATTGCAGATTGTATTCAATTTTACGTTTTTGTCATTTTTTTTGATAGGTTATTTATAACGTCACAACGTATCTTATAATGACTCAACATTTATACAATTGTTAATTTTGTTTTCTATATTTTCCATTGTTTGTTTTTTTGAGTCATATCAATTGTGGCAAATCCAAAATCATGTTTTTTTCCAGCAAGGAAGAGCAGAATTTTGAAAATTGACTGTAGTGTAAATCTCCTCCTACATAGTCATTATATTCATGTTTAAGATTAGTGTGGTCCTGACGAGAGACAAACTAGATTTGTATTTTCACGAAGTAACTGTTTGGGAATTTTAGAATGAGTCTGAGCCAGATAAAAACGACCCTGACTAAAAAAAAATACGTATGTCATTTTGATTTTCTAAAATTACATCATCAAAGACTACAACTGAGTTTTCAAGACAATTGTCAAGTGGCTTACTTTCTGATCCAAAGGTAGCTATGCCCAGTCCTTCATACAATTGCTTAAGCTTCTGATATTTGGGTTGCTCTAAACTTTTTTAGAAAACATACAAGTGTCTGTTCTTCCAGTCTAACCAATTGGGGGAAGCAAAAAATTATCTACAAGTATTGTAGTTTTTTCACAACCAGATGGACTTGCAATGAGACATCTGAGATTGTCAGGTAGCAACTCACCATTTTCTTTCTAGTTTCTAGTAAATCAGACAAACGTCTTACCACATTCCATGTTGTTGTCATAGAATTATTTGATCTGTGGAAATTTACTTTTTTCTGAAAGTCCCAGCCATTTCACTAATAACTTTCTTTTCTACCTAATACTTTCTCAATTAGGTACGTTTCTGGGTATTCTGATTTGCTAACTTCCTCTTCATAAAATCTTTCTTTCACTATTGCATTGCACTTGTCTTTTATTAGATATGTATGCCTGTTCCCTGGTAAGACTTCAACCACAGTGAACAACTCTTTACTCCAATTTTTAGTAAAACCCTTTTCAAAATGGTGTTTCATTTTACTAACTCTTACTTGTTCTCCTCCTACTTTGTAATTGTGTTTCTTGGTTGTATGTTGATACTTAGGACAGTACACAGTAGAAATCAATTGTAATTAGTCAGATTTAGTTATTTCAGGAGGCCTCATAGGTATGGTTCTATGTATAGATTTATTGTAATTATGAACAAAATCAGATAAAATTCTTACCCACTTATAGTTACCCTGCAAACTAAACTCTTTCCACATATGCAATTTTAGTGTCCTATTGAAGCGTTCAAATATGCTAGCTTTCAAATCACTGTATGTAGAAAACTGTGTAATATCATGCTGGACCTTTTACTTGGTGAATGTGGAATTGTAAAATTCGTCTCTTCTGTAGGTGACGAGGTATTCTGCCTTGTTCAAAAATAGACTTGCAGGCCTCAGTGACACAAGCTCCTGTTTTAGATTTCAGAGGAATAGCCAAGCATATTTATTAAAAGTGACTATTACAGTAAGCAATTACTTAAAAGCATGATTTATCTTATGTAGGTTTTTCAAATTTCTTGTGTTCATTTCAATCAAATCTGCCTGCCATAAATCATCAATTCCTTTTGTTAAGACAGATAGTCGATTGTAGTTAGGACGAGCTGTTCTGTGTAGTTCAGGAACTATATCTTGTCTAGACAATGTGTCTGGTAAGAGAAGATTACATAAAAAGGATTATCCTCGGGGTATAATTGTTTAACTTCAAAAAAATAAGTAGTCACCAGTTTCAACCTCAAAAACAGATAATTGTTTATCTTCATGTATTTTATATTTGATGTTTGACCAAAAATATCATTAGTAATTGTGGTGATGGTTATTTATTTTATGATAGGTAATTTTCAACTCCAAAAACAGATGTATAAGTTGATCATAATATCCTAGCAACTCTATATACAGGCAATCATTTGCAGATATTTCCTATGTAGGGACAGTATGCGTGTTATCATATATAATACGATAGGTATTACTCCCTGTAAATATTTTTTATCTCTCCTTTCTTCTCAGGATTTCGAGTAAATAGAAGTTTCCCACCAATGGGGAATTTATAATAATTTAGATTTTTAAAAATATCAAATAATTACCAATATCATCATTCCATTCTGTTAGGATACTGTTCAAGTGAATAATTAGTAGACCATTTTGTTTAGACAAGAATTTATTATGATTTGGTGATGCTATCTGAACAGGCACTTCAATAGCTTGTTTTCTAAATCCAAATAAACTCATTGGTATTTTTATTGGCAAATATTACATTGGTTGTCATCTCCTAGGCAATAGTGACTCCATGGTAATGCATGTATTTCACACTAGTGAATCTGTCTCTTCTCATCCTCTGAATCCAAGGCAATTTTTCTTATTATGTTTGTGGTTAACCTGGCATGGGGACCCTGACCTTTACAAGGCGCGTCCCTCGGGTGGCGGATGAGGGATACCACCAGATATGGTGGGGTGGTCCGAATATAGAATAAGGACCCGTGGACCAACAGGGAGCCCAGTGCCTGGAGGCTTAATACTGGGCCACCATCTCTCTAGGGGTTAAAATATAGAGAGCCGGCCCGGAGGGCGAAGACCAACGGTTCCAGAGGCGGAAGTGGATCATAGAGAAATCCCAACGGCAATGGAAGCGGAAGAGTTGCGACCTTAGTGCCACTAAGAAGCGGATTGGATATCTCCGTCAAATATCCAAAACCAACTTCTGCCTTGCAGGGGTGTGGGAGCACCAAAGGATATGGAAGAAAACCCTGAAAATAAAAATCAGCCTGGTCGTTGGGCTAATCCCCCACACCAGACTAAAACTAGCGGATTCAGAGAAATAAAGGTAGCCTCGGAAAGGATTGATTTAGTAGAAGATGACAAGCAAGGAAATGGAATATCCGAATTGGAACTTGGAATATTAAAACAATTAATGGAAAAGAAGTGGAGATTGTAGGAGAAATGGAAAAGTATAAACTAGTAGTACTAGGAGTAAGTGAAGTAAGGAAGAAAGGCAGTGGTATAATGTGCCTTGAAAGAGGATATGTGCTGAGATATGTTGGAGTAGGTAGAGGAAGAAGAACTAAGGAGGGAGTTGGAATAATAGTTAATAAGCAAATGGAAGAAAGGGTGGAATCATGGGAACCAGTGAATTAAAGGATAATAGTAGTTAGACTGAAAATGGAAGAAATAATAACAATAATACAAGTTTATGCCCCGACAAATGATCAGGACATATTGGAGAAAGAAGTTTTCTATACTCAATTACAAAGTGTAGTGAATAAAGAGAATGAAGAGAATAGGAAGGTAATATTGATGGGAGATCTTAATGGTAGAACTGGAAACAATAGGATAAGGTCACATGGTTGTATGGGAGAATATGGAGGGGAAAATGTGATAAATGAAAATGGACAAAGATTAATAGAATTATGTGTAGAGAACCAATTGCTACAAGGAAACTCCTTTTTCCAGCATAAGAAAATTCATAAAATCACTTATGAAGCTGAGGGAAGGGAGGCAAAGAGTATAATAGACTACATAATTTACGCAAGAGCACTTCGATATGCCTTTATGGATGTAAAGGTAATTCGTGGTGGTGAATTGAGTACTGACCACAGACTGCTAATAGCTAAAACAAGATTTAAGAGGAATAATAGAGAAAGAGATAGGAAGTTTGAAAAGATACAAGTAAAGCAGCTGGCTAAGGAAGAGAAGAGAAAACAGTATAAGGAACTAGAAGAAGAAAAATTGAATGAATTGGAAATAAGAGGAATGGAAATTGACAGTATGTGGGAAAAATCTAAGGAAGACATACTATATGCAGCAATTGAAGTATGTGGCAAAGTTAGGGTGAATACAAAAAGGAAAAGTACTAATTGGTGGACGGATGAAGTAAAGAGGAAAGTGAAAGAGAAAAAGAAAGCATTTAAGAATTACCTGGAATTAAGATCAGAGGAACATAGGTTAATAGTAGGGATACAAAGTGAGTTCCACAACAGAAAGTGGTGCGTTTTTTGCAACCTTAACGGAAAATATCATAAGGCAAACGCGAAAGTGGTGCGCTTGCAGTGTTGTTAGCCCACCCCAAGAAAATTTCACCATGTGATGTTTTACAGGCGAAGATAACCTACAAATAGGAATTGGCAACACTGACTAGTTGCTTCTCAGCGTCTTGGAAAACGTCTTAAGACAAATATCTTAATCTTTAAGAAAGTCGACTTCCGGTTTGTCAATTCCGGCTTCAAGAGGATAATCTACAAATAGGAGTTGACGGCGTAATATATTGTAGCCTTCTAAGATGATAAGTATGCAGTAAGATGAAGAAGAGTTGGTGATGCTAACTGGCAATAGTGGTGCAGTGTTAATATCCCCATCCTCCTCTATTTTTTTCTAGCATACTGAGGTGTTGCAAAGTAGTACATATTAGCGGGTTCTAAGCCCTTAAGTGAGCCGAGTAGTACAGATCCACGGGTTCTACGCCATTAAGTGAGCCGCAGTGTTGCCAGACCACCCCAAGAAAATTTCACCATGTGATATTTTACAGGCGAAGCTAACCTACAAATAGGAGTTGGCAACACTGACTAGTTGCTTCTCAGCGTCTTGGAAAACGACTTAAGACAAATATCTTAATCTTTAAGAAAGTCGACTTCCGGTATGTCAATTCCGGCCTGTCAAGAAAATTTTCTTAAGACAAACATCTTAAGACGTTTTTCCAAGATATTGATTTTCTTGGCTCCTAATTGAGCTAGGATGATGATTTTAGGTTTGATGCATAGGATTCGACGAGAACTATTCGACTGGCAAATAAAATCGATTCTACCACCATCACCCTCTATTTTTTCTAGCAAACTGATCAATTGCGTGCTGACCAAACTTCTTGAGAGGCAGACACTTGTAACGCCACGGATACTCCACATACTAACTAAATAACTCCCTAGCCTTCTTAAACCCGAAGGTTCATGGCTGCAGCAACACAGGGCTTCCATCTTTCCCTATCTTGAGCAAGTTCTATATACTCTCTTCCATCCCTACCGATTTCCCTTAGGTCCATCTCAACGTTGTCCTTCCATCTTCGTCTTGGCCTTCCTACAGGTCTCTTACCATCAGGTTACCCAACAAGAATCCTGTAAACTCCTCTTTCCTCTCCCATTCGTGAAACATGGCCTGCCCACCTAAGTCTTCTTGATTTAATTATTCTAATAATATCTGGACATGAATACAAATTATGTAGTTCTAAATTATGTAACCTTCTCCACTCACCTGTCTCCTCATCCCTTTTAGGTTCAAATATTTTCCTAAGAATCTTATTTTCAAATACTCTCAATTTATGTTCCTCTTTCAATGTAAGGGACCAAGTTTCACATCCATATAATACTACAGGCAAAATTACGGTTTTGTATATTTTAACTTTTAGTCTCTTAGATATTAAACGAGAAGACAAAAGTTTATGAATAGAGAAGTAACATGCATTTCCTGAATTAAGCCTACTTTTTATTTCCTCTTTCATATAATTTTCATTTGTTAATATTACTCCTAAATATTTGAATTTGGAAACTGGTTCAAACGAGTTGTTATCAATAATTAGATTTTGATTATTACCTAACATTTGATTTCGGCCTGTAAGCATATATTTAGTTTTATCTTTGTTAACTTCCAAACCTATCTCTTTAGCAGTTTTGAAAAATATTTTAGCATTATTCTTAATTGTATTCACATCATCCCCCAGTAAGTCTACATCATCTGCATATGCTAACAACTGAGTCACACCATTTAATTTTAGTCCTTCTTTAGATTCTTTTACCTTCCTAACAGCATATTCTAAGGGAACATTAAAGAGCAAAGGAGATAATGCATCTCCTTGTTTTAACCCATCATGAATTGTAAATTTGTCAGACATATTAATTCCCACACGAATTTTACTTTCTGTTTCACTGGTGCATATTTTTATCATACTAACAAGCTTCTTAGGTATTCCAAACTCTACTAAACAATTATGGATTCTTTCCACTGTTGAGGGATTTCTTCTTTATTCCATATTAAACAAATTAATTTATGAATTTGACATATTAATGAATTTCCACCATATTTAATTAACTCAGCTGGTATTAAAGCAATGCCAGGTGCTTTTATTATTCTTTAGCCTTTTAATGGCATCTTTAACTTCAGTCAAGTTAGGTTCTGGAACTAAAGGTTCTGCTATGTGGACTTCATTTACCTCTGATTTATCTCCTACATGGACATTTAAAAGGTCATTAAAGTAGTTCTTCCATCTATTTAGAATATCTCTTGGGTCAGCTAGAAAATCACCGTCTTTATCTTTTATCAAGTTTACTTTAGGTTGTAACCCCTTTCTAAACTCATTTACACCTTTATATAAATCTCTGATATTTTTTTTGCTGTTTGTTTCAATTTCATTAATTTTGCTTTTAAAGTAATCTCTTTTTTTACTTCTAAACGTGCGGTTAACTTCTCGCTTTATTCTATTATAATTGTTTAGATTTGTATCATCAGAGTTATTTATTTAGTTATTTAGCCTGACTTCTTATTTCTATTAAAATATGACATTCATTATCAAACCATGGCTTACTTTTTCTTGGTTTATGGTATCCTATACATTCTTTAGCTGCTGATTCTATTGCATTACGTATGTGCTCCCAATTCTTATTTACGTCTGTTTCATTTATATTTTCATCATCAGTTAAATCCTGCAAAACATCAAATCTATTTGACAGTTTAATTTGGTAATCTTTCTTAATTCTTTTATCAGTAAACTTTCCTGTATCAAATTTTATAACTTTTAGATTTTGTTGCTTATAATTTATCACTGAGAGTCTTTCTCTTAATTTAGCAATTACTAAATAATGGTCACTGGCACAGTCAGCACCTCTATGTGTACGAACGTCAATTATACTAGTATGCCTTCTCTTATCAATGAGAATGTGATCTATCTGATTATGAGTTTTACCATCTGGAGAAGACCAGGTATATTTATGGATATCTTTATGTTTAAATGTGGTACTTTTTACAATTAAATTCTTTGAGGTTGCAAAAGTAATCAATCTTATACCATTATCATTACTTAATTCAAGAAGACTTTCTTTACCAATCGTGGGTTTAAATGTCCCTTCTTTGCCAATCTGTGCATTACAGTCACCTAACAGAATTTTCATATCATACTGAGAAAATTTATCAAAGACCTGTTCTAACTCTGTATAAAAATCATCTTTAGTATTAGCATCTTTATCTTCCGTTGGTGCATGTATGTTTATTAAAATAATTTTACACCACCTACCCTGTAAAACTGCATATGATATCCTATCATTAATAAATTCTACTGTTTTAAGAGCCGAGATAATTCTATTATTTATGAAAAAGCCTGTTCCAAAATTATGATTTTCAGTACCACCATAGAAAAAACTATAATTTTTAGTTTTACAATTCCCTTCTCCTGGCCACCTAACTTCCTGGACAGCTACTACATCTAATTTATACTTAACAATGTCATTAACTCTACACTTTAATGCCTTAGGCCGGTAAAGGCTCAGAACATTCCAGTTGCCTAATTTAATATCCTTATTCCTAACGTAGATCTTATCCTTAGTCCAGGGACCTCGTAAAGTAGTCCCCATCCGGAGATCCGAACGGGATACTATTTTACCTCCGGAATATTTTACCTTGGGAACATCCATGGCCTTATATTGCTGTTTCTTGACATTTTTTTACAGTGCAGAGTTGTCAGCTCTACGCCTAACCCCCAATATGAATGGATTAACTACTACACAAGACAAACACAAACACAATAGACAGCACAATTACTAAACAAGACGAACACAAACATATTAGACAGCACAACTACTATACAAGACACACACAGACACATCACAACTATAACACAATATAAACACAAACACACCACAGTTACTACACAATATAAACATAAACAAACTACACACCACACTACTACACAAGACAAATACAAATAAATTCAGACAGCACAACTACTACGAGTAAATATGATATTAGAATATTTATGTATTTGTTATTAGTGCAAAAAAATGTAATATGTGAAATTTCATGACTGAAACTTATTTCCTTGAAGAAAATGAATATTTATTGTTGTAATTAGTGAATGAAAAATAAAAATCGCTGGGTTTCATGATATTTTTGTATTTTTTTTTTCAAAATATTTTGCTTTATTAGTAATAAGATGATTATTGGCAATATCCATTTTGAGATATGGTCAATGTATCAATGGAACCTATTATTACTGGACAAGTGAAGACTATTGTCATCTCCATGCATTTGAAAAAATTAATTCAACCGAAATAGCCATATGAAAAAGTTGGGCATATTCTCCAATGTTATCACGTTTAGCAGCAGTAAACCAACTCTTTCATATTGTATATAGAAATTGCTGGAAAATTTGAAGTTGTTAAGACATCTGTTTTTGTTTTACTTACATGCCTGCAGGGCATTTTATTTAGATTATATTTAATTAATCTAGATTGGGTGTATAATAAATACAGTGCATTTCTTTGTCTCTTGTGCGCCTGTCGGCAGACCGCCCGGCACCTGGCCAGATACCAACCCCCGCCAAACCGCGCGCGACACCTCCGGCATGGAAACCGTTGACCTCAAAACGACTTCAAGTTCTCAGAATTACAACTACAATCACATTCAAAATAAGCACATCAATTGTCACAGACAATTATATACAGACACAACACTATCTGAAGTCTGAAGTATCCTGTGAGTTATGCAATTCATGGAGAATTGATTAATTGTGCAGTAAATATTTGAGAAGCAAAAATGGACCGCTTTACCCAGGAATAAACTTAATACTCTGGTGACTACATAAATGTACTATTAGAAGGGGTAAGTTTATTTTGTGTAATAAGTGCAGTTTTTAAATCAAATTTAGGACTATATTCACAATTTTAAAACCAAAATGTCATTTTATGTAGCACTTTTGATGTGATTATTCACTGCTATAACACCGAAAATTTTATTTTATTTACCGCTTTTGAAGCCGAAATGGACTGTTTTTGTACCGAAATTTTGCTTTTTTATTTACCAAAAATATGTGCCTCTAGTAATAGCCACTATCAAACATCCCAACACCATATATATGTTTGTTAGTGGTTATTACGTAGTTCTGCTGTATATGCTATGGAGAAAGGTGAATTTGTTATTTTTTATGTATTATAAATTAGGAATGAGCAGATTTGAAATTTTGGCCGATACCTATAACGGGTCCTCCACATATATGTATGTTTGTATGTAATGCGATTTGTGGGGAAGGGGGCCAAATTTTGAACTTACTGCTGGAAAATGTTTCTATGAAAATAACCATGCCTATGAATCTGTTTGGCTTCAGGAAGCAAGCTATGGAAGTGCCCGTCCAGCCTACGTCATCGTCGAGCTTCAACGAACTCCTGCCTTGAATGCTATCTAAACTTAACGGTCTGTTAATTATACACTTGAATAGCATCCTGACACAGTATGACGAGGATGTGGGTAAAACTTTCTATGTATTCAACAACAACTTGAATTATTACCAGTTCCCCATCTCCGGCAAACTTAAGTTCAACATGAACCCCGAGAACAAAGGGGAGGCCAAGGTTTCCTCTGGCAAGAACATCTATCGCATCAAGCACGATAGGATGGATGCGACTACAACGTACGATGTGTCTGCTGGCGATCGCCTGTACGTGGAGCTCTTGGACAACTACAATAAACTCATCCCTCTTTTCATAGAAATGAAAATCACCTATCCTATAATAAATAAACATAGCAACAATGCCTAAGGATATTTTTGGTCACACGAAAAGCGATGATCACGGCGACGAGCTTCTCATGCTCGACGTCAGGGTCAAGAAGTTGCGAAGCGACCTGCAGGCCCTGCAGTCCACGCTCAACTCCAGCCTGCAGTCTGAGTTCGCTAGAGGCGAATGGTTTTGCTAATGTGTTTTACAATTAGTTAAAAAATACGTAATGTGATGACTCATATCTTCTAATTGCGCAACACTGTGGCAAGTTATTACGTAATGTGATTACTCATATCTTCTGATTGCGCAACAAATTATGACGTAATATGATGACTCATATGTTACGTGGTCTCTTTTGATTGGTGGAAAAATACGTCATACTTAACGTGGTCTCTTCTGATTGGAGGAAAAATTCCTCATTAATAAACCGAGGTTATATAAGGGGGTGCACAGAGCAGTCAGTCACAGTCTGCGAGAGCAGCTTAAAGAGTACGGAAGTCCTGTCGCAGTGTTCCTCGTAGATTTGCCTTACATGGTGAGTAGCAATTATTTTCTGTTTGATTTTTAAAAATTGTATACATAGTGCAGTGTAGTTGAGTTTTTGTGAGACTGATTGAAGAGTAGTTATTTTTCTTGTAGTGCTTTTTTTTGGGGGTATCTATTTGTGCAACACTCATTACCTAATTGTACAATACTCTGTACCTAATTGTACAGCACTTTGTACCTAATTGTACAACATTATGTACCTAATTGTACAACAGTACGTGTGGATTCGACATCTAAAAAATCATACATCAGCAAATCTACATATTGATGAAGGAATTGGGAGCATAAAGGTAGAAACATTAATTTGCCTCAAACATCGCTCAGAAGCTCGCAAGTTGAACGCTCATTCACCCCACATTCCACCGGATGCAGAGCCGAGCAACAAGAATTTTCCACTTGGCTCTGCACAGTCAGCAAGGCAACGGCCCTCGTCAGCGGTGAGTGCACCTCCACTGTAAATTTCCATCTGCATCCAGGGATACCCCAGGTGTACAGTGGAGGTGCAAAGTCCACCAACCTATGACTCAAATCCAATGTATAAAACCCTTGGAGACGGTAAATCGATCTCTCACTTCGCTCCAATACCAACACCAAACTGATCGATGAGAAGAGGACGATGGCCTGCTGAGAGATCGCGACACTACGAGGCGGCAACAAGCGAGAGTCCATAAGCAGTCCGGAGTAAGCCAGCCGAAGAATCTGCAAGCCATAAAACAAGTCGCCGAATTACCTGCCGTCTCTTATCCTTATCTTCGATCTCTCCAGCGGGCACCTGTCACCGTCATCGACGCCAGAAGCCGAGAGCCAGACCTACAGCAAGGAGTGAGTAGCGTTCAACATCACAGGCTCCCAACAATCCTTCATCAGCTTCCTTAAGGGTAGAGGTGGTTAGCCAAGTCAAGCTTAAGACCTATCGTATTTATCTGAGCTACGTCCCGGCGTGACTCGATCCCGTACCTTACCCGACGTCACGCTACAATATATAAATAAACACCCCCCAAAAATTATGCGTCCTACGAAGATTTGTATTACATGTAAGAAAAATATTTCCAGTGCTCATTATGCACGACATAGTCGTACCTGTGTGAATTGCAAGCATTTAACGGCAACCGAATTTTGTCCTAAGTGTAACAAACACTTTACAATTGCACATGTCAAAAAGCATATGTCTAATTGCAAGGGTACTGGAGGCGCTGTGCTGCAACCATCGACCTCGGTCAAAAGGAAGGCGAAGCAGATTTTTTTAACATATTACAGTAGTATAATTGGGGCGTTTCAACGCAGTACTTAGTAGGTATTGTCCTTTTTTACCAATTGAATATCACTTTTTGACATATTTTGACAATTTTTTGTCGATGTTTTAGCGTTTAGCAATGTTTTTAGTACAATTTTCACTATACTCATTTTTCCCCCACTCGTACTTGGTAGGTATATTATGATCTTACGTGATACAACTTAACCTATCCTTTTTTTACGATTATTTAATTTTTTTTACGATCCTAAGTGATATAACTTAACCTATCATTTTTTTTATTTATGCACTGTTTGAACGTCATTATTTGAGGATCATATTTTGTAGGTATTTTTTTTTATCAATCGAATATAAGTTTTTGACATATTTTGACAATTTTTTGTCGATGTTATAGCGTTTAGCGATGTTTTAGTACAAATTTTCACTGCACTCATTTTTTCTATTTATACTTGGTAGGTATATCACGATCTTACGTGATACAACTTAACCTATCTTTTTTTTTTTACGATTTTTTAATTTTTTTTACGATCCTAAGTGATATAACTTAACCTATCATTTTTTTATTTACGCACCGAACTAACCTACAAGGGACTCTGTTTGTTTTAATATTTTAGTATTATAAGGTTTTCACAAATTTTATATAACCTAAAATGTGTTGGATGTTGATTTTTAGTATGTGGCAATTTTTTATGAATTTTAAAACTGCTCTGTGACCCTCTCGTTCTTCACGTCGTAGGCGAAGGACTTCTCTGCAATCAGGATGACACTGCATAGGGTATCCTCGGGCAAGGCATCGTGGAACTCGCAGACGACCTTGATGTTGGTTCGATCGTTGACCACAACCTTCTTCCTCTTAGATGTGTTGATGACGGTCATGGGTCTCCGGGCTTTGAATTCGCTGGGCGTGTAGTACATGTCCACGCTTCCCTCGGTTACGCGTTTGTAAGCCGTGTAAGCTTCGTAAAGTTTGAGGTAATCGTTTTTGGGCACGTCGAGGTTGTAATTCTCGCGCGGGAATACTTCATTCCTACCGTTCTTCAGATAAACGTTCTTGATTTTGCAGTCGTCGAACTTGCTGGAATCTTTTTCCTGATTCTTGTCCCTCCCGGTCTGAAAAAGCACCACGACGAAATCTGGCATGTCGAACTGTATGTTGTTGAACTGCGTCGTCACGTCGAATTCCATGTGACTTCCCGACGCCATCTTCTGCACGCACTGGTAACCGTGAAAGTGAATCAACACCTGCGGACTTTTCAAGATCTCCGCTTTGTACTTGAGGGCGTAGTTCGTTTCGTATTCCACCACCGGCATTCTCAATTCCATGCTCCAAATGACGCATTTCGCCGCTTCGGGTAAAGTGTTGGCTATCGGCGTGGTGCCGTCCGGACCCAAAGTAGCGTATCGCATCAGTGCGTCGTTGTCGTTGGCCGCTCTTCGAAACGTAACGCGCAGTCGCCCCTTCCACATGATCTCCTTGTAATCCGAGAAGAAACCTGGCAGCAGACGCATGGGAAAGAGCACCGTGTGACTTTTCGTTGATATTTTGGTTCCGGCTTCGAATCCCCCGGCCTGGTAGTATGCTGCGTCCGTTTTGGATAATTTCAAAGTTCCCACTGCCGTCGACGTGATGCCTGGATAATCTATTCTGTCGATGACGGTGTTGTGTTTCCTCACCTCCACCTGCGAGAACAGGTGAGGCACGAAGTTGTCCACGAGTATCAAGTTTGCTGCTGCAGGAAACACGTCTCCGCTTTCTTTCTTCACCACGTCGAATTGAAGGTAGAGGTCCGCTCTGTGAGGATGAATAAACCCGTCGCCTACGTCCACGTCGTATTCGATCTCCCTGTTTGCCTCGTTGAGATTGGCGAACGTGCGACGGTTGGGAGGGAAAGATTGCAATTCGTAACTTTCGATTTGCTCCATTTTACATGTATGGTTATTTATTATACGTTGATCTCCACGATGGCCGTCGTAGTGGCACCTGCGAAATCCACCACGTCTCCTTTCTCGTTCGTCACCACCAACTCTATGTCGTCTATGCGGTTGCGACATACCGGAAAATAGATCGGCGAAGAGGGCGTGTAGATGATTGGTTCCATGAACTCGGAACTTGGTTTGAAAGTGGCTATGATTCCCGTCTGCTTGTGACTTCCTAACAATCCGTCCGAAGATTTCGTGATCATACCTTCGGCCACGTTACAGTGTACGTTCAGAGTCTCTATGGCCAAGAATTTAGGAATGTTGGTTGCTACGTGCTTGATGCCAGCTTCGAGTTTGGTGTTGTTCTCGAAACCTAAAAGTTCTCCCATGGTGCCCAGGTCCACGGTCTCCGTAGCGGATAGGATTTCCACTCTGTGCGTGACCGAATTTTGAGAAAGGTATGTGCCTTTGGGTAATTGAGCTTGCAAAGTGGAAAGATTGTATTGTCCTGGCGTGACGACGATGTGTTCGCTTCCGACGCTAATTTTGTTGTTGTGCTGGGTGACGTTAGGTATGAGGTACATGCTGTAGAATGCACGCAGAGCCACGGATTTAGGATAGACGATGTCGTCGTGCAGCGTGAGTTTCAAGATTGAAGATTCGCTCGTGAGATGGAACACGCCCATCCTAGTGATGCTGTTTGAGGTTCCACAATGCTTTCTGGAAATCCTCGATCGTAGGGTTATTTATTTTAGAGAGAAACGCGAGCACGGAGAGGCAGAGATGACCGCAGTTCACGTCTCCGAAATCTTGAATGCGTTCGTCGTTGTAGTATATGGAGGTTTTGTTCGTTTTCAGATAATGGACTAAATTTGTAGGTGGAACACCTCCGAAAGAATCGAAAACGAATGCTTTATCATCATTTTTGTGGTAACATATCCAATGCGTGCCTGGATTTTCTTGATCGTCCAAGTTGACTACTCCGCATTCTCTTCTTTTGACGGTTGAAGGTAACGAGTCGGACATGAAAACTCCTCTAAAGTGTTTGATTTGTAACGGTTCGATCAGAGATTCAATGTCTCGGTTGGTGAGTGCTTCTGTTTCTTTTTTTTAAACTTTCTCATCACGCCCTTCCCCTTTTTCTTCTCCATGGCCAGGTTGTGACGTTTCTGTTCTTCCAATTCCGCCTTGTTCTTCTTCGAGTCGATGACGGTTTTCGCGATGGCGGCACTTCCGCCGGCCAAACTTCCAACGGCCCCCAATGCTGCCAGGATGGCCGGGATGCTGAATATGAAACCTCCGATTTTTTGCTGTTTCCGCGAACGCTGCAATCTTTTCAATTGAGGTGTGCTGAGCAGCAATTTCATTCCATGTCCTTTCGACAAGCAAGAACGTTTCTTCTCGCGTTGTTTCTTGGTGAGTAACCCATCGAGGGCACCTAGATTTTTAAGATTGGAGTATGGTATCTGGTACACGACACCCTTGGGCTTCATGTTGATGCTCTATGTGTTATTTTCACGGTATGTTATTTATATATATATTCTGAGATTTTTTCTTGTGTAGTTTTTTTACGGTATGTTATTTATATATTTTCAAGGCCTCGCAGTCGTTACACAAATTCTATTATGTGCATCGTTTTCTTGCCAAGAAGTTCCTTTGTCCCCTTGTACACGATTCGAGTTTTGTTCTCGATTAAAATAGATAGCTTCTCGTCGGATAACATGTTAGCGTATCGATCTGGTAAAAATAGACTGTATTGTGCGTTGAGCAACAGGCGTACCTTGGGACCATACTGGGTAGAAACGATTGAACCGGAAGTTATCGTGTAAGGTTTGTCGACTTCCAATTCCTGAATTTTTACATACTCGACTGACAAATTTAGCATTTGTTTTAATGCTTGGAGATCGCTCATTTTTTCAGTTGTCAGAGTGTTAGAGAGAAATTTAATTGCTTTTTTTTCACGATGTGTGTTATTTATATATACCGAAGATTATTTTTTTACGATGTGTGTTATTTATATATCAAGTTTTTTTTTTTACGGTATGTTATTTATATACCCCACCCCAATTTTTGTTTCGTGTTCATGGCGATGGTGGTACCCAGTGCGGCGACCCGTTCACCCAGCGATGCGTCTCTGCTCACGAACCTTTCGAAAGCTGCATGTTCCAATTTTTTGTCTGCTTCGTGACGTGCATCCAGATCCGTCTGCGTGGTGTTGTAGGCGATGTCGTGATCTTTGCATGCCGCGTCCAACGGATTCACACCCTTGTCTCCTCTCTCCAATCTTTTCTCGAGTTTGGTACCCGGCCCGCAGTACTGGTAGCCAGGTAAATGCATCTCGAAAGGTAACTTGTTGATGATGTCGTTCACGAGTCCCTTTCCTTCGGCCACGTTCCAAAATTTCGGAGGCAGCGTGTTGATGATTTTGATCAGGTAACCTATACCCTTGTCGTCGTTCACGATGAAGTTGGAAAGTTTCGTGCTGATCATGTCCACGATGCCAACCTTCTCGTTGTAGAAATTACGGTTGCCTGCATTCTCTTCGCCGGCTATCACCAACAATCGGTCCACGAGTTTCCTAACGTCGTCCACCCAAACGAATTCTTTGGGTAACGTGTTGTAGCGTTTGACGCCGCTGCCTGTTTTGACCTGGTTCCAAATCGGTTTGATGAGATTCCTGTACTTCTCGCCGCTGCTCGATTTCACCCTATTCTGCGAGGCGTCGTTGTTCTGGTACAAGGCATCTGTCATGATCAGAATTTCCTTGTAACTTTGGTAATCTTCGTCGGTGTAATCTTTCGGCTGCTTTTTGGCGACGAGTTCCCACAGTCCCACCGTACCCGGATACCTGTTCCAACTATCCTTGTCGCCTAAATTGACTTTAATGTCGTTGCCTTCGAAGGTCACCTTCGATTTCCCAATCTTCCACACCACACCGCCGCCTTCGCTGGTTTCCATGCTGGGATACAATCCGAACACTTCATCCTTGTCGAATTTCCCCGTGCTCAGGTAGTCTCGTGCCAAAGGCCCCAACTCGATTTTATCCGAAGACGACGACGTGCTGCCTATGGTTCGACGTCGTGCCGGTGCATCCTTCAGTTCGAACGGTGTCGAAGGAATGCTCGAAATGGGCGTGGGTACAGCATAACTTTTAGCTGCGAGCGGTACGAGTTCGTTGATCAAATTTTTATTTTGTTCCGTGACACTTTTAATTTCTTTACCTAGACTGCTGATGGCATCGATCACGGGTTGATCCTGACGTTTCTTCTCTTCGTAGAATCCGCGATTCTCGGATTTCCAACCTTTGAAGCGTTTCGCGAGGTAATCGCGAAGCTTGAGATTTTCGTCTTCGATTTTTCGTTTCGTCATGACGTTATTTATATACGTCGTTTCTCACAACGTTGCAACGTTTAGAAAATCATTGATTTTGTTTCTGTATTTTCCATCGTTGGGTTTTCTCGTCATGTCGATCGTCACAAATCCGAAATCGTCACCGTTCCAGCAAGTAGAGCAGCCTTCCGAAAATTGATTGTAGTTCATGTCTCCGCCTACGTAGTCATCGTACGCATGCTTGAGGTTGGTGTGATCTTGACGAAACAAACATATGAAATTAGCGTTGTCGCGTACTAACTGTTTTGGAATTTTGGAAAACGTTTGAGCTAGGTAAAAGCAATCCATTCCTTTGTGACGACCTTGCGTGAAAAAGTTGCGAATTTCATTTTGATTTTCCAGGATGGCGTCGTCGAACACGACGACTGAATTTTCACGACAATCGTCGAGTGGTTTTATTTCCGAGGCGAACGTTGCAATGTCCAGACCATCGTACAGTTTCATCAGTTGCTGGTATTTGGATTGCTCCAAACTTTTCGAGAACACGTACAGGTGCCTGTTCTTCCAATCTAACCAATTCGGTGCGAGGAGAAAATTGTCCACGAGCAGTGTCGTTTTCCCACACCCCGAAGGACCTACGATCAGACAGCGGATGCTGTCGGGAAGCAACTTGCCGTTCTTTTTTTTTCTCGTTTGACTTTCCGGATCCGGTAGACGCTTCACCACGTTCCACGTACTTACAAGATCACTTCGTCCGCGTCGATCCAACTCTTTTCCGGAAGTCCCAGCCATTTGACAAACAGTTTGTCACCTTTCCTACGCAATACTTTCTCGATGAGGTACGTGTCGGGGTGTTTTGTTTTAGAGAGTTCCTCTTCGTAAAATCTTCCTTTCAAAATCTCGCCGCTACTATCTTTTATTATATACGTGTGTCGGTTTCCAGGTAGAACTCGAACCACGGTAAAAAGTTCTGTGCTCCAATTTTTTGTGAACCCCTTCTCGAAGGTGCGTTTGAATTTGCTGATCCTCACCTGGTCTCCAATTTTGTATTTAGCTTTTTTTGTCGTGGGTGTGTACTTTGGACAGTAAACTGTAGAAATTAAATGCTGCTCGTCGGACTTGGTAACGTCAGCTGGCTTCATGCCTATCGTTCTGTGTACCGTATCATTATAGGTGTCGACGAGTTCCGGCAGGATGTCGACCCATTTGTAATTTCCCCGAAGCGTGAATCGTTTCCACATGTGTGTTTTCAAGGTTCGATTGAATCTTTCCACGATGCTGGCTTTGATGTGACTGAAGGTCGAATAATGTCGAATCTTGTGTTTTTGAATAAATTTTTGGAATACGGCGTTGTAAAATTCTTTACCGTTGTCCGTTTGCAGAAACCGTGGTCGTCTGCCACCGCTTTCACGAAAAATTGTCTTGAATGCTTCCGTGACGCACGTTCCCGTTTTCGCCTTCAAAGGTAGAGCCCATGCGAATTTCGAAAACGTGTCTATGACGGTAAGGAGGTACTTGTTGCCCTTGTTCAATTTATGTACGTTTTTCAAATTGCCGCTACTCATCTCCACGAGGTCACTTTGCCAGAGGTCGTCGATGCCCTTGGTTACCACAGCCAAACGTTCGTAGTTGCGGCGTGCAGGTTTATGCAATTCTTCGACGATGGCTTGCCTAGACATTTTTTTAGAGATTACGTTTCAAGAGAAGCACAAGCGTGATGGGATTCAAAGAGGGTGGCACTTCGCTCGTGTTTTGAATGATCAGCTTATCGCCGGCACTCACGTCGAAAACGGTGAGATCTTCGTCTTCGTGTATTTCATATATGTTGCGCGTTTCGTTCCAACGTGCCAGAGGAATGTTTCCTGCTTTCTGGACACCACGATTCGATATCAAGGTCATGGTGGGAACGCTAGCTTTTCTACCGTGAGACCAGTACGAAAATTCGTTTATCTGAATCGTGCCATCGAGGAGAAACTTGTAGTACGGATGATAAGGATGCAACATGTACAGTTTGTTACCTTCGACGAACGTGGAGATTCTCTGTTGATTGGGTACGCTGTTGATTTCGATGGCTTGCAGAAAATGCAGTTTAGCGAATTTAGTGTCGACGCCGAGCAGATTACTGTGAACTTGTCCGAGTTTATTTTCGATGGGCAGCAAATGCTCGACTATGGTATCCGTTACGGCAGAAAACGACGGTTTGATTTTCACTTCCACGTTCAACTGCTTGTAGTTTTCGTTGAGTTCTTGCAACTTGGCACCGAAAGAAGCCAGCGTTGATTCCTGCGTGGATTCCAGCACTCCGACTTGATCTCTGATGTTGACCACAATGTTCTGAAGGTTCTCGACTTGATTCAATTTCGAGCTCTTCTCGGTAAGATCGTTCACGATGCTTCGCATCTCTGTAAACTGCGTGTGAAGGTCGGCGACGCTCTGCGAAGTGGGTAGCGTCGACACCAGCGAAGCAAGTTCGTCTCGAATCTGTTCCACGTTCGTCGTTTCCGTTTCCAGTCGTTTCAGCATACGTGATATGTTTCTTTTCAAAGCGTGTAATTCTTTGGAGGTAGGGAGATTGGCCACTTTACTCTCGAGATCGCTCAACGAACTTTTGATGTCACTCGAATCGGATAGTGCCGTCACCGCCGTTTTCAATTTTTCCAAATCTTCGCTCGAAGGCACGCTCGTTCGTAACGATTCCAAGTCACCCTGTATGTTGTCCAGTACGTGATGAAAATGAGGAAGATTGGATTCGACGTTCAAATTTTCCAAATATTGGATCTTCTGCTGAACTGTGCTTAACGTGTCCTGAATACTCGTCAACATACTTGCTTCAGCGTGAATATTTTTAATTTCTTCGTTGATCAACTCCAGAGACGCCTGAAGCGTAGCGATGGTGGTTTGAATGTGTTCGAAATCTTGATAAGCCTCCAGTTGAATTTTTATGTTCGCGACGCTTTTACCGATGACCTGCAGTTCGTCCGACGATGGTAGGTTCGTCATTGTATCTTCCAAAGTCTGCAACTTGGATTTAATTTCTTCCAACGTGCTGGTGAATTCTTCTTGTAATTTGGAAACGACGACATGCAAGCGTTCTGCGTCTATATCGTTCACCACAGTTTGAAGTTCAGAGAAATTCTTTTCTATTGCGGAAGTTCGTTCTTCGATTTCGAGTTTCAATTTTTCCAAATCTTCATTTTTCGATTGAAATTGTTGTAATTTGGCCAAATCATTTTGAAGCGAATCCACGTTCAACTGTATATTTTGAACGCTGTCGTAAGAAGGTACGTCGACATAATTTTTTATCAGCGTTTTCAGTTCGGAATCGATTTTCAGAATAGGGTCGAGACATTGCGTTTGGAGCGTAGCGATTTCCGACTCTAAACTTTTGTTTAAGGTTTCCTGCAAAGCGATCAAATCAGTCCTCAACTTCTTAACTCGAATGTCCAACATGAGAATCTCTTCTGCATGGTCCACACGCTTGGTGTTGCCGAAAATGTCGTTAGGCATTTTTGGTTAACGGTTATTTATAATAGGATAGACGATTCGTAATTCTACGAAGAGAGGAATAAGTTTGTCGTAGTCTCCGAGGAGTTCCACGTAAAGATAATCTCCTGCAGACACATCGTACGTAATGTTAGAAAGTATCTTGTCGTGCTTCATTCGAAAAATGTTCTTGCCGGTAGAAATTTTGATTTCGCCTGCGTTTTCCGGATTCACGGTGATTTGAAGTTTCCCGTCGATCGGAATTTCGTAGAAATGTAAATTGTTATTAAAAACATAAAACATCTTGCCCACATCGTCATTCAGTTTCGTCCAAATGCTGTTGAGGTGAATGATCAACAGACCGTTGAGTTTAGGTAACACGGAAGGTAAGACTTCATGATCTGGTATGGTTTCCATAATGATCTGTTTTTTAAAACCGAACAAATTCATAGGCATGCTGGTTATTTATTCTCACAACGTTGCAACGTTTAGAAAATCGTTGATTTTGTTTCTGTATTTTCCGTCGTTGGGTTTCCTCGTCACGTCGATCGTCGCGAATCCGAAATCGTCACTGTTCCAGCAAGAAGAGCAGCGTTCCGAAAATTGATTGATCAACAGACCGTTGAGTTTAGATAACATGGAAGGTAGAAATTCATGATCTGCCGTGCGGTGTACAGTCTCCATTGTTTGCTTTCGGAAACCAAAGTGATTCATTGTCCTTGCTAGTTATTTATTGTGTATGTGAGATAGTTAATTTTTTTTATTTTAGTTATAGTTATTTAAGTTCATTTTTTTTTCATTTGCATTGCCTACAATTTTTACTGATTTCTAAACGATAGTGTCCCCAAGGCAACGTGTGGATTCCACAAGACAAAATACATCTTTTATCGTCATGCGGATCTAATGCTACCTTCCTAACTTCGTTTGTTGTAATCACGTGGTCTACACTTTGGATTCTTTGTTCTATACTTAGTATCGTCGATTGTGAGTAAAGGCAATCGATGTAATCGTGGAAGGTGAGTTTGTTCTCCACCGTATTCTTGCCCACACCTTTTGCTTTCTTCGTGACGCTACTCTCTGTTCTCATGGCATACATCTTCGAACGCAAACCCGCGAACTCGACAATAATATCACCGTTACATTCATCTTTCAGTTTACCTAGGACTTTTTTGTTGAGGGATGGAATTCCAAATCTGTTGGGTTGAGGATACGCAGAAGTATCGAAATACTCGAGCATGGAAGAATTTTTTATGTCTTCGTATAGGTTAGGTGTTTGTATGCTGTAAATGAAGCTGTCGGTGTCCGTGTACAAAAGTGATATCTTATCATTGTAGAAGGGTTTCATCACGTCATAATGAAATTCGAACATGTAAAGTTTCGACAAGTCGAGAACCGTTGCACCAACGTAAATTGGTTTTCTGAATTTCATCAATTTTATATGTAGATTGAAAAGTGCTAAATTCTCGTTGTAAATTTTTCTCGACTTGAATCTAGGATCGGCTATCCACTTCCGACATTTATTCTTATCGGAAATTAATTTCACGTCTACGTGCTTTCTAACATTCTCCATGGTCTTTCCGTACACCGCATTGTTCATTAATTTAAAAAAATCCTTGTCTAAATCGGAAGTGGCAGCTGTTCTATGTTGTGTGTTAGTTTCTATGTAAGGTCTTAACCACGTGGAATGTTTAAACTTTAGTATTCTTCTAACATTTACTATCTGAACACCCTTCCCAATCAAAAACCGGAGATTCTTGTAGTGGACGACGTATCTCTGTTTAGGGTCCAATGTTAACAAAAGCTTGTCTTGAACCGAGTCGGGTGGACATTTGATTTCGGGAGTCGGAGGCAAATCCGAAAACGTGTCGTGCAGGTGGTCGGAGAATTGGAGATCTACCTCTGCGAAAAAACCACACTCGCTATCGTCGAAATGAATAATATCTATCGAAGTGGGATCTAACCATTCGAATCCCCCGTAAGGAAGTTTCTGAACCATGGCATGTCCGTAGAGATTATTAACGTCGGCGTAGAAGATGTAATTCGATGCTCGATTTGAATCGTAATCTTCTTTCATGTCTACGTTATTAGCTTTCGCATGTCTCTGTACGCATTGCACCATTCCACCTCGTATCCCTCTTTCGATAAATAGCAACATGTCAACGTCCGATATCAGTTCCAGCTTGACCTTTGTCTGGAATAACATTGCCGACCACGCTAATCCCGGTAGACTGTAGAAATACGCTGGATCTAATTTGTAAATATTCGTTGCCGTTTTCCTGAACGCCTGAAAAACATCCGCGAGTATCGTGACGTCTAATTTTAAGTAGGCATCGTGGTAGTCTCCGAGTGTCCTACATTCTAATTTCTCCCACATGAGTTGCGCGTGTTGGTATTCTTCGTCCGTGATTCCTTTCTCTCTGAGTCTGCTGTAAAATTCCCTTGGAGGTGGGAGAACGTCGTCGTTAAATTTAGAACCATCACTAACATATTCGTAAGGATAAATCCCTTTACGTCTAACGAGTTCTATGTCTACGTTGGGAAAACTAGCTCTAGTTATTGTGAATTGATCGTCGGTGAGTTTGTTCGCTAAAGCATCCAGACTTGCAGAGAGAAATCTATACGAATCCAGGAAGCGCATCTCGATTGTATTTTTCGTTCCCGGAATCGACACTTGCTTGCTGAGACTAATGTAGCGTTCTTCATTCTCGGCCAAGACACCTATACGTTTCGGATCGTAGCCAAGATGTCTCACCAGGTGGTGAAAATCATATCCGCTTCCGTTGTGAAAGAATATGGGGATGAATTTAGGTTTCTGGATTTTAAGATTGCACGTGTTGCAAATTCCACCTATGTAGTTTCCGCTGAAATGATCGTGGTGGAATATTTTTTTGTTCTCATCAGTGAAACTTTGATCACATACCGGACACACCTCAGTGGAATTGTAATTTTGAAGTTCATTTTCAGTTAAAGGTGTCATCGGTTTTGATGTAAGCAGTACGCTACCAATTACCTCAACCTCCTCCACCATTTTTTCCAGGAAGTGTTCGATTGCATTTGGCCCGCGGTATATATATGCTTCATTTATTTTATCACGTCGCACAACAACATAGCCGAAACTATTAGGTTGATGAAGCTGGTACGGCGTTGTGGAGGAAATTTCAGGATCCGGTTCGCAGTAGGAGAGTGGTTTCAGGAACGCCTCGAAATCAGCAACGATGATTGCGGGATGTTCCGACAATGCCTTGTGCATTTTGAATTCTTCGACTTCGTTCGCTTCGGGCATCAACATTCTAGCCGGTCTGTTGTCACCGCAATAAATTTTATGTTCGGCAAGTTTCTCGATAGCAATTTGACGACTATGAAGATTTTGATGATCACGTCGGTCACGATCGTCGAACGTGGTTAGGCATCTCGGGCAAACTTCGATGCAATGTTCATGCTTGGTAGTTTGACTTTTGACCAAACGTGATAGTGAACGAATTAGCGTGTAGTGATGAACATCCTCGTTTGAAATTAGAAGAAGATTAATCACACGAGCATCGTCATCGTCGATATCGCTTATCCTGACGGGGTGCACGAGATATTTATCTGACGTGAAGGAATATGCATTAATAGCGATGCGTTTTCCGGCACGATTTTCGAACTTTGTTATATCCGACAATGTCACCGGGTATTCGATGCCAGACATTACACTTTGAAAGTCGGTCTCGTATTGCTTGTAATGATAAACCTGTTCTGGATGATTTGACCAATGAACAGGATGCAGTGCAGCCAATATACACCAGAGAAAACACTTGTTATCGCTGTTCTGTATATTTAACACGGCCCTCTTGTGTTGAATGTTCGGTGGAAGAGGAACGTAGCTGGAAGTGCGAAGAGGCGAGAATCGGTTCACGTAAACGGTTAACGTGTGAGGACTTCCACACAGAGACCATCCCGACCCTTTAGCCTCGAAACCGTCGTGTTTCTTAACCAGCTCGTTGGAAACTTTATAATAGAAGTTGTCCAAATTTTCGACGTCAGCAAAATAAAGTGTCTGGTTTTTTGTACGATGATAAAAAATACTCGTTGTGCCATCAACTTTCTTGTATTCAGAAAACAGAACAACATATACTTTTATAGAGTTGTTTTCAAGTTTATCCTTTAAAATATTTAGTACAGATGTTTTCGTTTCATCCAAGAAACTAAGAATGTCACGACCTGGTTCTGACTTAATTGAAAAATCCTGGAGTTGGTCGTTAAATGCAGATCTAATTGGTTTGCGTTCATTAGATAATTTAATTTGCTTGGAAGTGGAAGCTTCCGTTTCTGAATTATCGATTTTCCTTTTCGATGTTCCTTGTTCGGTCGATGGTTTGCAAATTTTGAGATGTTTACTTAAATTTGTAATGCTGATCATCTTTCCGCATCGAGCACAGGGCTTAGAAGGTAACGAACGATTAATTCTCGAACCTGTTTCGCTACATCTTGCCCTGTGTACCGATAAATTGTTCCTTGAGATTAGCTTCCCACAACTAACACATTCAGTTTTATCATTTTTACGATTGAAACTGGTGGTGGATGCCATTGCTTTCTCCAAAATCACAGAAATCAAAAAGTCTAGTATATAGCGACACAATTTTCAGGTATGTTATTTTATATAGAATTTCTTGGAGTGATTACAAAACTCAAAAATTCAATCTACTGTAAATAGAATTTCAGGTATGTTATTTATATAGAATTTCTTGTGTGCGAATACAAAAACTCAAGAATTCAATCTACTGTAAATACAATTTTCAGGTATGTTATTTTATATAGAATTTCTTGGGGTAATTACAAAACTCAAAAAATGAATCTACTGTGAATATAATTTTCAGGTATGTTATTTTATATAGAATTTTCTCGGGGGGCGAATACAAAACTCAACGTTTCAGCTACTAGGACCTCATTACCATGAGCCTAATCCTAGTAAGTCACATACACACCTCTTCTTCGTATCGCATATGCTAGTAAGTCAGATGACATATTGGGAGAATCACATTTCCCCCAATGATCCCACCACAACAAACGTCGCACATGCTAGAAGCGTCACATCAAGCTTCAGGTATGCATCGTGGTAATCACCGAAAGTTCGGCAACCCAACTCGACCCACATAGACTGAGCATGCTTGTACTCCTCGTTGGTAATACCTGAACCTCTCAACTGGCTGTAGAACTTATCCTGGGGAGGCAGCAACTCTTCTTCGAACTTGGAAGGGTCTGTGACGTATTCGTAGGGGTAGACCCCTTTACGTCTGATGAGTGCGACATCTAAGTTTGGGAAACTTGATGTAGTAATGGCTAGTTGGTCGTCTCTGAGCTTCCCAGCAAGAGCATCGAGGCTTGCCTGGAGGAACCTCAGAGAGTCGAGGAACCGAAGCTCGATGCTGTTGCTTGAGTTGGGGATCGGCACCCACTTGCTGATGCTAATATAACGCTCCTCGTTCTGCGCCAGGACATTGATTCTCGCATTGTCGTACCCTAGATGTGTAACCAAGTGATGGAAATCATATCCCGAGCCATTGTGAAAAAAGACCGGTATTTCATCAGACGGTTTCTTATACTTGCAGCATAGCACGGCATAGAATTTAGTGGAGTATGTAGGCAATGCATCGTTGAGGATGGATATTATCTTAGCTCGCTCGCTCTCCAGAAAACTACGCACATCGCAGAAGCTGTCTGATGTTATGTTAAAGTCTTCTAATAAATGCTCAAACGCAATTCGGTCTGCTTTCTTCGTCAGCTTGACGCATTTGGTAGGTGGCGATGCATCGAGGGAGGTTACTTCTACCTTTCGCTTGGAAGGTTGCGGTAGTGATGTTCCAGTGCTCTTGCAAGTAAGCTGGTGTCGCTTGAAGTAGTCAATAGAAAAATTGTTTCCATACTTAGAGCACAGTTTGGTCGCACATATTCGCTTTCCCGGCACACAAGTACGACAGTGCCTTTTGAAAATTTTTACTTGACACAGTAATTTGGCACGTAGGGCAATTTTTTTCAGAACACATAATGCAGAGATTTTTTGGGGGTATGTTATTTAATACCAAATGCTGTGCAATGCAAAATATAATTGCTCACTTTTTTTTAACTATTTTCTATGACCTTACTTTGGTTTTTTTTTTTTTCGCCAAATTATATGCTTCTAGTCTCCTATACAATACAATATACGTACAATATATTGTCAACGGTATTATATTTGAGCGAGCCGCTTGTCGCCTAAACACTACAGCTCACAGGTCGGGAAAATCTGACATGAAAGCAGATAATACGCTTATCCTTATTTATATATAATTTTCACGGGGCGTACAATATTGTCAACGGTATTATATTTGAGCGAGCCGCTTGTCGCCTGAACACTACAGCTCACAGGTCGGGAAAATCTGACATGAAAGCAGATAATACGCTTATCCTTATTTATATATAATTTTCACGGGGCGTACAATATTGTCAACGGTATTATATTTGAGCGAGCCGCTTGTCGCCTAAACACTACAGCTCACAGGTCGGGAAAATCTGACATGAAAGCAGATAATACGCTTATCCTTATTTATATATAATTTTCACGGGGCGTACAATATTGTCAACGGTATTATATTTGAGCGAGCCGCTTGTCGCCTAAACACTACAGCTCACAGGTCGGGAAAATCTGACATGAAAGCAGATAATACGCTTATCCTTATTTATATATAATTTTCACGGGGCCTACAATATTGTTAAGAGCGTTAGTTTTTGTAGAGCGCTCTTTTTTCCATCTTTCCTCTATACAGTGAAGCTGTAGAAAACACAATTAGCTAACCTAGCATACAACATACCTTCCTAATTAATATGGATATTGTCACACATTCCTCTTATTTTATACTGTTGTAAATAGAAAAAATTATGTACGGTAAATGTTTTGTATATTATAGGAAAAAATGCAAAATATCCCCCAATTTTAATTCGATCCACCTCTGAATCGAATTTTTACATATTTCCACGCCACCACATATTGTCCTATTTGCTTCTTTTACTTGCCTGGCTTAATTAACTCTCGCTAATTAGCATTTTTTTGGAAGAAGTCAACTAGAACAACATATGGCGGTATGAGAAATATGTAAATTAAAGAACATTTTAGCAATATATGGGCCCTAGCAATTAGCTTTCTCGACTAAGAGTACTCCTTTAAACGTCTTCTGCTGATCGTATTACTAAACGAGGACGTTTAAAATGTTTGGGTGTTGAAAAAGTTTGACCCTACTTTTTTATTTCTATTGTTTGCTAATAGATGGCGCTAATAGTACCCCCTCCCCTCCCCTCTCCCCTCTTCTCCTCTGCTGTATGACAAATAGCACAAACATAAAAATCAAGATTTTGGAGAGCAAAACATAAAATTTGCATGCATCTGATGTCGAACCGAGAACTTTTATCTTTCGGGGAGTCAACATTATTTTTTTACTCAGTCGTCATATAACATGAACACACGCAAAGATTCACATGTGCTTTTTATTATTTTGTGTTCGGTAAGTACAAGTATATTCTTACATAAATTATTGTTTAATTTAATAAATTGTAAACTCAAAACCTGCTAAACTAACACTCCTTCTGTCTATTGAAAGCGAATGTTGCGTGCATGCGGAAATAACACAGAAAAAAAAACGGATGGAAGCAATTTAAAATCACTGGGGCAAGGTCAGTATTACGAGAGCGTAAAAACATGTGCTTCCATTCAACTTCGAAAAATAAGAATGAATGTGTGCATACAGAACACATATGCTTTCTTTTCACAGTTGTAAAAACACTGGTACTATTTGTAATCACAGTGCTTACTCATGTATTTTGTTTAATATTTTATTTCAAATTCACTGTCAGAAACTAGTGTTGTTAGTTTCTGCATGTAGGTTTATTTACTCTGTTGGTTGTCACTGTCAAGTTTTTAGTATTCGTACAGCATAAAAAGCTATAACCCCCCTCTCAAAATATATACATTGTATACGCCAAGATGCCCAATAGCCTGGCAACACATCATGAAAAAACATGCCAAGAAGACCCAGTGGGTTTATAAGTCAGTGCTGCCAATTCCTATTTGTAGGTTAGCTTAGCCAGTGAAAGATCATATAGTAGAATTTTTGTAGAGTGGGTGTTTGCGAGTTCCCTATGAAAACCTTATAATACTAAAATATTAAAACAAACAGAGTCCCTTGTAGGTTAGTTCGGTGCGTAAATAAAAAAATAATAGGTTAAGTTATATCACTTAGGATCGTAAAAAAAATTAAAAAATCGTAAAAAAAAAGGATAGGTTAAGTTGTATCACGTAAGATCGTGATATACCTACCAAGTATAAATAGAAAAAATGAGTGCAGTGAAAATTTGTACTAAAACATCGCTAAACGCTATAACATCGACAAAAAATTGTCAAAATATGTCAAAAACTTATATTCGATTGATAAAAAAAAAAATACCTACAAAATATGATCCTCAAATGATGACGTTCAAACAGTGCATAAATAAAAAAAATGATAGGTTAAGTTATATCACTTAGGATCGTAAAAAAAATTAAATAATCGTAAAAAAAGGATAGGTTAAGTTGTATCACGTAAGATCATAATATACCTACCAAGTACGAGTGGGGGAAAAATGAGTATAGTGAAAATTGTACTAAAAACATTGCTAAACGCTAAAACATCGACAAAAAATTGTCAAAATATGTCAAAAAGTGATATTCAATTGGTAAAAAAAGACAATACCTACTAAGTACTGCGTTGAAACGCCCCAATTATACTACTTATTACCACCTGCAAACGCGTCAAGTCGGCAACAAAAGCAAGCCGGTTTGCTTTTGATCGTATATTACAGGATTTTTATTTTACCTCAGATAGCTTATGCGATGTACGTAGCTTCCTAGAGAGTGTGCGACCCAAGATAATTTCTATCTTAAGTGATGTACTGGCTTTAAACTCTACTAAATTTTATGCATCGCTGGGATGCCAATACAAAAAACCATCTGATGAGGAATACAGCTTTCACCATAATACCAAGGCAAAAATACTGCACTTGGCAGATGTTGCCAACCTCGAGAGTATCTACGACAAATTCTTGGAGGAGCTGGTTGCCAAACAGGAAGAACATCAGGCTGAAGGCTCGGGTGGTTCGTTGTGTGGTACTCCGCATAAACTTAAATTGAGTCTTAACAAGTTTGTTCAACTGTCTGTGTCTAGTTATGTTCCACTGCCGGCAATAATTGCAGTCAAGAAGGCTGTACTAAACATCCAGAATAACGATTAAAAATGTTTTCTTTGGTCGGTGCTGGCAGCGCTGCATCGTATCCACTCGAAAGATAATCCGCATCGTGTTACAAACTACATACTCTACGAATCAAAATTACAAAATGCGATGGCTGGGATTACCTACCCAGTTCAGTTGTCGAGACCCGTGTACACAACTTACTAAACCTGCAACTAACTATCAATGTTTACGGCCTTACTAAAAACACAAATATTGTATACCCTATTCGAGTGAGCAACATGGAAAGCGAAGCTGTACAAGAAATCAATTTGTTACTTATCAAGAACGAGACTTGCCATCATTACACGCTTCTTCGCTCTCTCTCCCGGTTAGATTCAGGTCAAAAAAACAACATAATGGTTGCATAGAAGTCTGTCGCAGGTGCTTGTCCACGTTCGATAATCAAAAACCACAAGATTACCAACACATTCAACGTCCCAACGTTGCTACCCAGAAGCGTGCACACCACATGCGCTATTGTAACGACAACAGGCCTGGGATTGCAGTCTTACCCGAGCCTGGTACTGTGGAGCAATTTCGGGCGCATAGTGCTATTAGATAGCACCCTGCTATTATCATTGCAGATTTAGAGGCCTTCCTTGAACCGCTGTCCACCTGTAAACCCAACCCGGAAGTTTCTTCTACCATGCCTTGTCAAATTCACAAGGTCTCCAGTTTTGCGTATGTTGTGGTGCGACGAAATCAAATAATTGCCCCTGAGCCATATGTATATCGCGGTCCCGATGCAGCCGAACATTTTCTGGAGAGGATGATTGTAGAAGTGAACGAGATACGAGAAGTATTGTTAGATCCTATAGCTATGCGATACTTAACTCCCGAAGAAAAGCGTAAACACGAAGAGGCTACACACTGTCCAGTTTGTAACGAAACATTTATTGATAGTAGGAAAAAAAGAAAGTTCGACACCACGATCACTTCACCGGAAGCTATATTGATTCTTGGTGTAACGAGTGCAACCTGAAGGCTAAGGACTCGCGCTTCGTCCCCGTATTCTTCCATAACGGCTCCGGGTACGATTTTCACCACCTTTAGGCATCTCGGATACGACGATGCCCGCATTAATATCGTAGCACAAAATGAGGAGCACTACATTGCCATCTCTAAATGGGTGCAAGGCATAGAACTTCGGTTTCTCGATTCCCCGAGGTTTCTCCAGGCAGGCCTCGATGGTCATGCTGGGATGCTCAACAACAATCCACTAATTATTACCTCAGCCAATTTCCCGAACTTGGATGCTAGTCTCTTCAGGTGTAAGGGGGTCTACCCCTACGAGTATGTCAGCGACCCTTCCAAGTTCGAGGAGGAGTTGTTGCCTCCCCAGGCTAAGTTTCACAGCCGGCTGCGTGGTTCGGGCATCAGCGATGAAGAATATCAGCATGCTCAGTCTATGTGGCTCAAGCTGGGTTGTCGAAATTTTGGAGAATACCACGATGCCTACTTAAAACTCGATGTAACAGTCCTCGCAGACGTCTTTCAAGCGTTTCCCGCAAATGCAATGCAAATCTACAAGCTGGACCCTGCATACTTCTACGGTCTCCCCGGGCGGGCATGGTCGGACATGCTTCTTCTAACAAAAGTCAAGCTCGAGCTTAATTCCATGATGCTTTTTGCGGAAAGCTTGTTCGGTGTGGCATGGTCCAGGTGTCACAACGGTACGCTCGCGCCAACAACCAACACATGTCGACCGGGTACGACCCTTCTCAACCATCCAGCTACATCATGTACACGGATGCTAATAATCTTTACGGGCACTCCATGGTGCAAAAACTTCCATGTGGAGGATTTGGCTGGGCTGATCCTTTAAAATTCGACGTAGAAGGTTTCGACGACACGGAACGAGACTTCTTTGTCGAGATGGACCTCGAGTTTTCCGAGAAGCTGCAGGATGTGTTCTGCGATTTCCATCAGCATCGGAATTCAAGTGTCCACCTGCGTCGAAGCAGAAAAAACTCATCATGGATTTCGAACCCAAAAAGCGTTACGTCTTGCACTACCGAAATCTTCGGTGGTTGATGTAACGAGGGGTCATGATTACAGCAATTCACCGAGTCCTCACTTTCAACCATTCAAATTGGTTGAAGACATACATCGACCTCAATACTAAACATCGTACTGCTGCTACCTCGGAACTTGATCGCAAATTTTTTAAGGACATGAATAATATAATATTTGGCAAAACAATGGAAAACACGCGAAATCCTGAAGACATAAGGTTGCTTACTAGCGTCGACCGTTGTCGCAAACTTGTTGCAAGCCCACTGTTTAAATCTCGAACAATCTACAACAAACAGATTGCTTTGGTATATATGAATCGTGGTGAGGTAAAGCTCAACAAACCAGTCTATGTTGGTGCCACAGTGTTAGAGTTAAGCAAGCTGCAAATGTTCGAGATATATTATGATATACTACGCTTGCACTATGGTAACAACACCAATTTTCCCTACACAGATACGGACAGTCTGGTATATCACGCCCACACTGCTAACGCATATAAAGATATCGCTACGATTCCAGCTCTCGTTAACTTGTTCGACACGTCGAGCTATTCCCAACAAAACCGATATGTAATCCTGGCTGGAAACAAAAAGTACCTGATAAACTAAAGGACGAAAAAGATGGGGATATTATATTAAAGTTTGCTGGTCTTCGTGCCAAAGCATATGCAATTCAAGCTGAGAGTTATGTGACCAAAAAAGCTAAAGGCATACGCAAGCAGGTGGTTCAGAGAAAACTCAGTTTGAAGACTACGTCGAGTGCCTCGAAACAAAAAAGCCGATTCTGCGAAAAGAGTATCGCATCCAGAGTCTTAAACATATACTTACAAGCAACACCGTCAGCAAAATTGCTCTGGATGCACGAGACGACAAGAGATGTGTTCTCGAATGTTGGATTGATACCCTGCCGTGGGGTCACTATCGCCTGAAAACAGGTAAAACTTTCCCAAAATAAAAAAAAAAGAAATTTGATTTACTAGTGTTTTTTTTTACCACGAATGCAAAACGAGGGGGCGGAGGTTGGATATTTTTTTTCAAAATATTAATTTCACAGTTTTTTTGTAATACATACGATATATTCAATCAACAGAATTTTTTGTTTACCTACACAAAAGAATACAAAAAATTAACAATGTCTGTAAATATATAGTCTGTATATTTTTTTAACGGAACTCACTCCCGCCGTGTCCTACGGGACGAAAATTTGGGGCATGTGGTGGGGGCCAAAGGGGAAGTTTCTTTGTGCGCTCAAGCACGGCCTTATTTCTTATTTCCTATGTATATTTAAAACTGCTCTGTCACTCGCTCGTTCCTGACATCATACACAAAAGTTTTCTCTGCAATAAGGATGACGCTGCACAGTGTGTCCGCAGGCAGAGCAACGTGGAACTCGCACACAATATTGATGTTGGTGCGATCGTTAACAACCACCTGCTTTTACTTCGATGTGTTAATAACGAACATGGGTCTGCGAGCTATGAACTCATTGGGGTTGTAGTACACGTCCACATTGCCGGAGGTTACTCTCTTGTAAGCTGTGTATGCCTCGTAAAGTTTCAGGTAGTCGTCGTTTGCAATGTTCAGGTTGTAGTTCTCACGAGGGAATATCTCGTTCCTGCAATTTTTGAGGTAGATGTTCTTGATCTTGCAATTGTCGAACTGACTCCAATCTTTTTCTTCGTTGTTGTCCTCCCCCGTCTGGATGAGCACGACCACAAACTCTGGCATATCGTACCGGATGCTGTTAAACTGTGTGGTCACATCAAATTCAAAATGGTTGCCGGAAACAGGTTTCTGCACGCACTGGTAAACGTAAAATTGGATTGGTACTTGGGTATTCTTCAAAATGTCTGCTTTGTACTTGAGAGCGTAGTTAGTTTCGTATTCCACTACGGGCATGCGCAGCTCCATGGACTGGATGATGCACTTGGCAGGATCGGGTAGTGTGTTGGGAAGTGTTGAACCGTCTGCACTCAAGGTGCTTTAACGCATCAGCGCATTGTTGTCGTTGGCGCTTCTGCGAAAAGTGACGCGCAAACCACCCTTCCACATAATCTCTGTGTAGTCGGAGAAGAATCCAGGAAGCAGACGCATGGGAAACAGTACTGTGTGACTTTGAGTTTTGATTTTTGTACCTGGTTGAATCCACCCTGCCTGGTAGTATGCTGCTTCGGTCTTGGAGAGTTTCAGTGTTCACACAGCTGTAGAGGTAATCCCGGCGTATCAACCCTATGGATGACGATGCCATGCTTTCTAACTTCCACCTGCGAGAATAGGTACTTCACAAAATTATCCACAATTCTTAAATTTGCATTGGCAAGGAATGCTTCGCCGATGTCTCTCTTCACAAACTTGATATACAAATCAATTCTGTGAGGGTGAATGAATCCATCCCCGACGTCCACGTCGTATTCTCTCTCTCAATTCGCTTCGTTAAAGTTGGCAAACGTGCGACGATTGGGAGGGAAGCACTGCAAGTCGTAATAATAATTGTTATTTATTATACGTTAATCTCCACGACGGCAGTGGTCGTGGCTCCCTCAAAATCAACTACCTCCCCCTTCTCGTTCGTAGTTGCCAATTCTATTCTGTTTATGCGATTACGAGATACAGGAAAGTATATCGGTGGGGAGGGTGTGTAGATAATTGGCTCCATGAACTCAGAGTTTGGTTTCAACGTAGCGATAATAACTGTCTGCTTGTGACTCCCTGGGATGCCGTCCGAGGATTTGGTGATCATACCTTCTGCCACATTGCAATGTATGTTCAGAGTCTCGATGGCTAGAAATTTAGGAATGTTAGCACCGATGTTCTTGATGCCAGGTTCGAGCTTTGTGTTCGATTGTACCCAGGTCTATGGTTTCCGTGGCAGACACCAGTTCCACCCTGTAAGTTACAGAATTTTGCGACAGAAATACACTTCTTGGCAATTGAGCCTGCAAGGTAGACAGGTTGTACTGGCTTGTGAGATGGAATGCTCCCATACTGCTTTATGTGCCACAATGCTTTCTGGAAATTCTCGATTGTTGGGTTTTTTAATTGCGAAAGGAAGACAAGTATGGAAACCCAGAGATGGTCACAGTTCACATCGCTGAAATCCTGAATACGTTCGTCAATGTAGTAGAAGTTGGCAACACTGAGATACTTTACCAACCCAGCAGGTGGTATGCCTCCGAATGAATCGAAAACAAATGCTTTGTTGTTGTTGGCATTGAGGTAGCTTATCCAATGTGTACCTGGATTTTCGTAACTTTCAGGTTAACCACGCCACACTCTTTTTTCTTCACAACAGAAGGTAGAGAATCAGACATGAAAACGCCCCTGAAGTGCTTGACCCCCAACAATTCGATCAGAGATTCAATATCGAAGTTGGACAGGGGCTCTTCTTTTTTTAAAACTTTTTCAAAGCTTCGAGGTTGTTCTTTCGCTTTTTGGTCACACCTTACCCCTTCTTCTCCATGGCCAGGTTGTGTCGTTTCTGCTCTCGAACTCGGCTTTATTCTTTTTTGCATCGATGACGGTCTTGGCAATGGCGGCACTGCTACCTGCCAAGCTGCCTACAGCGCCCAATGCAGCCAAGATAGCCGGCATGCTGAATATGAAACCTCCAGTCTTCTGCTGCTTTCGCGAACCTTGTAACCTCCTCAACTGAGGAATGCTAAGCAGCAATTTCATTCCATGACCTTTTCCCAAGCAGGAATGTATCTTCTCGCGCTGCTTTTTGGTAAGCAATCCATCAAGAGCTCCGAGAGACTTGAGGTTTGCGTAGGGTACTTTTTAAACGACACCTTTGGGTTTCATGGTGATAGTAAGTTATTTATATATCGTGAAAAAGGTAAGGCTTTGCCCTCTAACGCAATGAAGTGATGATAGGTTGGTTATACAAGTTGCTTTTTTCACAAGGGTGTTATTTATTTACAGCCCCCACCCCAGTTTTCGTTTTGTGTTCATGGCGATGGTCGTACCCAATGCAGCAACCCGTTCACCTAGCGAGGCATCTCTGCTGACAAGTCTCCCGAAAGCTGCATGCTCCAACTTGCTGTCGGCATCATGACGTGCGTCGAGATCTGTGTGAGTATTGTAGACAATGTCGTGGTCCTTGCATGCTGCGTCGAGTGGATTCACTCCCTTGTCTCCTCTCTCCAGTCGCTGTTCGAGTTTGGTACCCGGATCGCAGTACTGGTAACCTGGCAGGTGCATCTCGAGTTGTAGCTTGTTGATAATATCGTTCACCAAACTTCGAACCTCGACTACATTCCAGAATTTCGGACTCAGGGTGTTGATGATTTTGATGAGGTAACCTATACCTTTGTTGTCGTTGACAATGAAGTTGCTAAGGTTGGTGCTAATCATGTCGATGATGCCCACCTTCTCGTTGTGAAAGTTGCGATTGCCTGCATTCTTTTCGCCTGCGATAACCAGCAATCGATCTACAAGTTTCCTTACGTCGTCTACCCAAACAAACTCTTTAGGTAGGCTATTGTAGAGTTTGACACCCCTGCCAGCCTTGAGCTGGGTCCACATTGGCTTGATGAGGTTCCTGTACTTTTCTACACTGCTAGATTTCACGCGATTCTATGTTGCGTCGTTGTTTTGGTACAGGGCGTCTGTCATGTATAAATTTCTGTGTAACTTTGGTAATCCATGTCTGCATAATCTTTATGTTGCTTCTTAGTGATAAGTTCCCATAGTCCCACTGTGCCAGGATACCTAGTCCAGCTGTTCTTCTCCCCCAAATTGATTTTCACGTCGTCGCACTCGAACGTGACTTTTGATTTTTCAATCTTCCAAATTACACCCTCGTTGGGTTCCATGGTCAGGTACAATCCGAGTACCTCGTCTTTTTCGAATTTCCCGGTGCTTAGGTAATCCCTCGCCAACGGACCCAGCTCGACTAGCTTGTCCGAAGAGGTACTGCCTAGGGCCTGACGTCTCGGAGCCTGAGCAATTTCCAACGGAGTAGTGTGAATGCTGGATATCGGTGTGGGTATGGTATAGTTTCGAGCGGTGAGTGGCACAAGCTCGTTGATTAACTCTTTGTTTTGCTCGGTGACATCTTTGATTTCTTTACCAAGTCCACTGATGGCATCGATGATATGTTGGTCCTGACGCTTTTTATCTTCGTAAATTTCACGATTCTCCGATTTCCGACCCTTAAACCGTTTTGCTAGGTAGCTACGCAGCTTCAGATTGTCGTCTTCAAGTTTGCGTTTCATTTTTTTGTATGTAGTTATTTATAATAGGTCTTGCAACGTTGCTACGTTAAGAAAATTATTAATTTTGTTTCTCTATTTTCCGTTATTGGGTTTCCTCGTCATGTCTATTGTGACAAATCCGAAATCATCTTGGTTCCAGCATGAAAGGCAAAATTTGGAAAACTGATTGTAGTTTATATCCCCACCTACATAATCATCGTAAACGTGTTTTAAATTGGTGTAGTCTTGACGAAACAAACAAATGAAATTAGCATTGTCTCGGAGTAGCTGCTTGAGGATTTTGTAAAAAGTCTGAGCAAGGTAGAAGCAGTCCATGCCTCTGTGCCGACCCTGAGTAAAATAATTGCGAATTCCGTTCTGGTTCTCCAGGATCACATCGTCAAAAACCACCACCGAATTCTCGAGACAGCAATCTAGTGGTATCACTTCAGAAGCAAATATATCTATGCCTAGTCCCTCGTACAGTTTCGACAGCTGGCGATACTTCGATTGCTCCAAACTTTTGGAGAAATAATACAGGTGATTGTTCTTCCAATTTAACCAGTTGGGTGCAAGAAGAAAATTATCAATAAGGAACGTTTTATTTCCACATCCAGAAGGTCCAACAATAAGACAGCGAATGTTGTCGTGTAGAAGCTCGCCATTTTTCCTATCGTGACATTCCGATGGGAAATCTGGCAGTTGCCGTACCACGTCCCAAGCACCCGTTACACAATCACCTCGTTTGCGTCTATCCAACCTTTTTCCTCAAGTCCCAACCATTTCACCAACAGTTTGTCACCTTTTCTACGTAATACTTTTTCAATAAGATACGTGTCGGGGTATTTTGTTTTAGAAAGTTCCTCTTCGTAAAATCTTCCTTTCAGAATTTCGTTGCGATTATCTTTTATTATATACGAGTGACGGTTTCCGGGTAAGACTCGAACTACGGTGAAAAGTTCCGTACTCCAATTTTTTTTGAAGCATTTTCCGAACGCACGCTTAACTTTACTGATTATCACCTGATCTCCAATTTTGTATTTCGATTTCTTGCTTGTAAATTTGTACTTTGGACAATAAACCGTAGTAATTAAACGTCGCTCGTCAGGTTTGTTGACGTCAGCTGGTTTCATGTTTATCGTGCGATGCAAACTGTGATTATAGCTGTTAACAAGTTCCGGAAGCATTTCGAGCCACTTGTAATTCCCCTGAAGCGTGAATTGTTTCCACATCCGTGTTTTGAAAGTTCGGTTGAAACGTTCCACTATGCTGCCTTTGATGTGACTAAAGGTGGAGTAATGTAGAATATTTTGTTTTTGCATAAATTGCTGAGAGACAGAGTTGTAGAATTCTTTTCCGTTGTCTGTTTGTAGAAATCGAGGTCGCCTGCAACTTTCATCGAAAAGAGTTGTAATTGCTTCCACTACACAGGTTCCTGTTTTCGCATTGATCGGTAAAGCATACGCAAATTTTGAAAATATGTCTATAACAGTGAGAAGATACTTGTATCCCTTGTTGATTTTATGTAATTTTTTTAAATTGCCACTTCTCATTTCCACAAGGTCAGCTTCCCACAAGTCGTCTATGCCTTTGGTCACTACCGCCAGTCGTTTGTAGTTTCGCCGTGGATGTTTGTGGAGCTCGTTCACAATAGCCTGCCTAGACATTGCGCGAAAATAATAATATAGCTTGGATGAGATTTCTGGTTGAAGACAATGCCGGGTTTTCTATGTACAGCTTATCACCAACTTCTATGTCGATAATTTGAGTGGCATCTTCAGCATAGACAGTCTCGCGAGTTTCGGGGTAGGTAAAATCGACCAACTCCACTCCTCTTATTTTAGGCTCGTCACTGATGTTCGTTACGGTCATGGTTGGGTAGTGGGTTGCGTGAGGTAAAGACCAGTATGAAACCTTGACGAACTGAAGTGTGCCAGCGAGGAAAAACTGGTGATAGTCTTTGGCACTTGTCAGCATGCAGAGTTTGCACCCGGATGGAAGAGCGAGAAAATTCCCTGTTTGGAACGCTGTACAGTTAGATGACAACAGTGGACTTGAGATTGTCGATGCTGGATGTACAGTGTCGTAATCGGGCTTGATCTTCACATAGACAATTAGCCTCTTGAAGTTTTCGTTTAACTTATGTAGTTGGGTACTGAAATTGGTTATGGCCGATTCCTGGCTCTCCTCGATGCTGCCAATTTGCTCTTTCACATTATCGATAATCTGCTGCAGACTTTCCACGAGTGTCAACTTGGAGCTCTGAGTTGCGAGGTCGTGGATCTGGGTTCTAATTTCCGCAAACAAGCCATGTAGCTCGCTGATGTTCTGGTTGGTAGGCAAGGCTGCAACAGACTCCCGAAGCAATTCAATTTCGGTTTGGATGTGTTTGATGTCGTCGGATTTGAGTATTCGGTTGAGAGCCCTCTTCACGCTTTTCAGTTCCTGCGAGGTGGGCAGGGTGGCCACCGTGTTTTGGAGCGACTCCAAAGCTTTTTTCATCGCGTCCAACTCTGAGGAAGCAGCAGCAGCGCGTATGCCTTCTTGTAATTGTGTTATGTCGTCCTGGGTGGGGGTGGATTGTTGCAAAGTTTCCAACTTAGCCTGTATGTCGTCGATCAAGTGATGAAAATGCGACAACTCTCATTCGGTGTTTAGATTTTCCAACTTGGTGATCTGCATTGGACGCTTGCCAGAGTATCCCTGATGCCAGGCAGTTTGGATTCCAGTGCTTTCATGTCCGTTTGCCAGATCATTTTTGATGACGGCAAGAGCATCATCACTATTGGCTATGGTACCGTGCAGCTACCCGAAATCGTCGTAGGTCTCAAGTTGGAGTTTTATGTTGGCCACGCTACGGGCAATAGCATTCTGCTCGCTGGACGAAGGTAGATTGTCGATTAAATCCTGTAGCTTTCGGAGTTTAGTTTTGACTTCCTTGATGGCTGCATGCAAAGCGTCTGTTTGAAGCTCAGCCTTGATGCTTTCCAACGTAGGAATTTCGAACGATTGAAACTGTTCGTGCAATTTGGCAATACTGGCATTCACACGATCGTAGTCATCTTGAGTCTTGATGCTCTGGATAATGTTTTGCAGTTCAGTCTGGATGGTGCTCGTTTGGTCCTGCAAGTGTCGCTTCAGCTGTTCCACATCGGAGGTCTGCGCTTGATGCAGGTTCACAAGTTCGTTTTGGAGCTTGCCTACGCTCAGCGCCAAGTTGTCGAATGTTCTATTGATGGGATAACGGTGTACTTTTGCAGCAGCGATTTAAGCTCGGATTCAATTTTGAGTACGGGGTCCAGGCACTGAGACTGCAGGCTAACTATTTCTGACTGGAGGCTAGAGTTGAGCGTGGACTGCAGGGCCTGCAGGTCGCTTCGCAACTTCTTGACCCTGACGACAAGCATGGGTGCCGTGGTCGTCGCGTTTCGTGTTACCAAAAATATCCTTAGGCATTGTTGCCACTGTGGTTATTTATTATAGGGTTATTATTTTCATTTCTATGAAAAGAGGGATGAGTTTATTGTAGTCGTCCAAGAGCTCCACGTACAGGCGATCGCCAGCAGACACATCGTACGTTGTAGTCGCATCCATCCTATCGTGCTTGAGGCGATAGATGTTCTTGCCAGAGGAAACCTTGGCCTCCCCTTTGTTCTCGGGATTCATGTTGAACTTAAGTTTGCCGGAGATGGGTAACTGGTAATAATTCAAGTTGTTGTTGAATACATAGAAAGTTTTGCCCACATCCTCGTCATACTGTGTCAGGATGCTATTCAAGTGTATAATTAACAGACCGTTAAGTTTAGATAGGCAGGAGTTCGTTGAAGCTCGATGACGTAGGCTGGACGGGCACTTCCATAGCTTGCTTCCTGAAGCCAAACAAATACATAGGCATGGTTATTTTATAGAAACATTTTTCCAGCCGTAAGTTCAAACTTTTGGACCCCCTCTTACCACAAATTGCATTACATACATACATACATGTGGAGGACCCGTTTCCTTACAAGAGTCTGCCTCTCAAGAAGTTTTGTTAGCACGCAATAGATCAGTATACCAGAATAGAGGGGGTGGGATTAGAATCGATTTTATTTGCCAGTCGAATAGTTCTCGTCGAATCCTATCCAACAAACCTAAAATCATCATCCTAGCTCAATTAGGAGCCAAGAAAATCAATGTCTTGGAAAAACGTCTTAAGATGTTTGTCTTAAGAAAATGTTCTTGACAGGCCGGAATTGAAATACCGGAAGTCGACTTTCTTAAAGATTAAGATATTTTTCTTAAGACGTTTTCCAAGACGCTGAGAAGCAACTAGTCAGTGTTGCCAACTCTTATTTGTAGGTTAGCCTCGCCCATAAAATATCACATGGTGAACTTTTCTTGGAGTGGGCTGGCAACACTGCGAGCGCGCCACTTTCGCGTTTGCCCCCGTTATTGTTGCAAGAAACGCACCACTTTATGTTGTGGAACTCTCTTTTTATCCCTACTGTTATAAATTGGCTGTAGAGGAGGCAAAGCGAAAATCATGGGAGAAGTTTGGAAATAATATTGAACAAAGTTTTGTAGAACATAGAAAGCAGTTCTGTAATATGGTTAAAAGCCTGAAAGGAAAATGGGGAAAAGCAGCAAGAGCTATAAGAAATAAGTAAAATGTACTAGTCATAGGAAGGGAGAATGTGATGGATGAATGGAGAAAATACTATGAAGAAAAGCTCAAGGATAAGACAAATGAGCAAGAACAAGATGAGGAGCAGGAACAGGAACAGTAGGAGGATGCGACAATAAGAAACAGAGAAGAGGAGGAGCATGCAGAAGAAGATATGATGATAACAGAGAATGAAGTGAGAGAAGCAATTAAACGGATACGAATTGGGAAAGCAGCAGGATTGGATGGAATAGCACCAGAATTTATAAAATATGGAGGACCAAGAATGGCTGAAATACAACTGAATATATTAAGGTAAGTATGGAGAACTGAGACTATACCAGAAGAGTGGAAAAGGAACATAATTGTGCTGGTACACAAGAAAGGAAGTAATAAGGAATGTGGTCGCGGTGGCTCAGTCGGTAACGCGTCTGACTACCATGCTCAAGGTCCCGGGTTCGATCCCCGGCCGGTTCAAATCCGGGAACTTTTCTAACGGTGAAAGCGGCCCCGGCGCACACCCAGCGTCGAATAACATGGGTACCTGGGGGAAACCCTGGGGGGTAAAGGCGGTCAGGGGCGTAATGCTGATCACATCACCCCCACTCACGACCGGATCAAGAAAGTGTGGGGCGTTACCCCCACACCCCCTATACGCCTTCATGGCGTGGTGCTATGCACAGGGGAACACTTTACCTTTTTTTACCTTTGATAATTATAGAGCAATATGTCTGTCATCAGTGGTATATAAGATGTAGGCTGAGAAAAATGATAGAGGGAAAACTTGAAGAGGAACAAGCTGGATTTAGACCTGGGAGACAGGCTCAAGATCACATTTTTATATTAAGAACAATGATGGGGAAAATGCTGGACAAAAATAAAAGAATATACTTAGCATTTCTAGACTTGAAAGCGGCATTTAACTCGGCACCTATAAAATATGTATGGGAGGCATTAGAAAGTAAGGAAGTACCTAAGGAACTTATTAAAGCAATAAGAAGTGTAAATAAGGATGTAAAAGGAATAGTAAGAATAGAAGGAAACGAGTCTAAGGAATTTCAAATAGAAAAAGGAACTAAACAGAGAGATAGTCTCAGTCCTTTATTTTTCATTAATGTAATGGATGAAATAACTAAAATTTGCAAAAGAAGAACCCCAAGAGTACAAATATGATATTGGAATATGAGAGTAATAGAACTGCAAGTACTGCTATATGCTGATGATATAGTCTTAATTGCTAGCAGTGAAGAGAGTTTACAGAGGAGCGTAATAGAATGGGGAGAAGAACTTGCGAGAAAAGGGATGAAGATTAATATTAAGAAAATTAAAGTTATGCAGGTGGCAAAAAGTGAAAAAGATCATGAAATAGCAATTAGTTATGGAAACGAGAACTTGTAAGAAGTAGATGAATATGAATATTTACGAACCATCATAACAAGTGATGAAGAAATCCTAAATAGGAAAAGAAAAGCAAATACAGTATATTATCAGTTCAGTAAAACAATAATGGGAAAGAAAGAAGTGGCAGTGAAGACAAAAATGCAGCTATACAAATCAGTATTTGTCCATACATTAACAAATGGAATGGAAAGTTTACCACTTCAAGATAAACATCTGAGTAAAATTCAGGCTAGTGAAATGAAATACCTGAGAAGAGCTGTTAACAAGACAAGGAGAGATAAAGTGAGGAATGAAAGAATAAGAAGAGAAGTGGAACAGGAGTCGCTAGAGAAAATAATTGAAAAGAGACAGCTAAAGTGGTGGAGACATTTATTCAGAATGAATGAAGACAAAAAGGTAAAGCAAATTCTAGAAGTAAAGGTGCAAGGTAGGAGAGGTAAAGGAAGACCAAAGATAATGTTTGAAGACAGAATGGAAAAGATTGAAAGAGAATGGAATAAGACAATAAATATGATGAAGAGAATGATGAGAAGCAGACAGGAATGGAGGAGATGGATTGAGGCAACCAACCCTACGCTATCATGGCAGAAGAGGACTAGAGGAAGAAGAAGATGATGTTTGTGGTTAATATATGATCAACACTTTAAATTCTTTCTCCTTCCTTAGTTTGGGAAAGTTAGTTTTGAGAAAGTTGTAATAATCATCAAAGGAGAGTTTATTCTCTACTATGGTTCTACCTACTCCCTTGGCTTTCTTAATAATATCTTTTTCTGATATAATTGCATACATCTTTGCAGTAATTCTATAAATTACTTACTAATATCATTACTTTTTCATATTTTAGTTTCGCATGTACCTTATTATTTTTGGATGGAATATCAAAATTTGGAAGGTATGAAGGTGTGTCAAAATAATCAACCAACTTAGGATTTTTTATATCTTCTTACAGATTAGGTGCCTTCATACGATATATAAAACTATCTGTGTGCATATACAGGAGAGAAAGGTGATCATTATAAATTTTTTTATTGTATTATAGTAAAGTTGCAACATGTGGAGCTAAGACATATCCAGAACTACAGCTCCTACATAGATAAGTTTGTTAAATTTGAACCATGACTTTTCCATTTGAAAAACTGACAAATCTTCATGATATACTGTACGAAATTTAAAAGTTGGATCAGCCACTAATTTGTTACACTTTTTTGATCAGAAACTAGTCTTACATCTACATGGTTCTTAATATTCTCAATTGTCTTTCCGTAGACAGCATTATTTATAAATTTAAAAAAAAATCGTATGTAAATCTGAAGTATCAAATGTTCTGTGTCTTGTGTTAGTTTAAATATAAGGCCTCAACCACTCCTGATGCATGAATCTGAGGACTCTTCGAATTTCCTCTACAGGAACCTTTTCCTCTTTTAAAAATTTGAGATTCTTATAGACCAATTGTTTTCAAGTCTGTTCTATGCCTAAGCCAGGAGAACTATTAGTTGTAATTTGGAACTGATCATCATATAATTTGTTGCAACCAGGCCATAAGCGAGAAATCTCATAGAGTCTAGAATTTCATCTTAATAGTGCCACCATCAAAAATCTTCACTGTTTTGCTAAGTCTGATATATCTCTAATGTTTTTCTGCTAGGACTATAAAAGTCCTGTATCATAAATGAGATGTTTAACCAAATGGTGGGAATAATAATAATAACCACTGCCATAATGGAAGAATATAGGGACAAATTTGTTTCTCTGTACATGGAGATTGCAATTATTACATAAGGGCGCAAGATTTTCTCCTGTAAAATGGTCATGATGATGAATTTTCTTATTTTCATTTGTAAAATATGAATTGCACTGTGGGTAAATCTCAGTAGTATCATATAATTGCTCTTCAGCACCATATAAAGGTACTATTGGTTTTGACACAGATAATACACTACCAATTTCTCTTATTTCTTCTTTCATTTTTTGGAAAGAAATGTTTTATGTCCTCTGTATACATAAGGCTCATTAGGTTCTAATGAATTTCGCCACACAACTATGTATCCATAAGTACAAACCTCATGGAGCTGATAAGGTGTAGTAGAAAATTTTTCATGATCAGGGTCTGAATAATTGAATGGTTTGAGTAATACTTCAAAATCTGCTATTATTATAGCTGCATACTCCAACAGGGTCTTGTGTTATTTGAACTTCTCAACTTATTTTGGTTTGGGCATAATCATACCTACAGGATAGTTCTCACCACAGTATTTTTTTGTGTTCTCCACGTTTCTGTATAGAATCATAGTTTTGATTATCAAATATGGATAAACACTTATGACCTTGATTTCCACATCTTGACATCTAACAAGACGAGAAAGATTACGAATTAGATAGTAATGGAAATTTTTGTTATCTGAAATAACTAAAAAATTGATAACAATAGCATTATCATTATTAATATTACTCATTCTGAGAGGATATACAATATTATTCTCTATATAAGCATACACATTCATTGCCAGGAGTTCCTTTGCTTGTTTTTGAAATTTTGTTATATCAGATATAGCAACACGATATGGAATATTTTACATAATATGCTTATACTCTGTCTCATACTGTATATAATGATGAACTAGCTGTGGATTCCTATAAACTAGTTTTAGTTTTGCCAAGAAGCACCACAGAAAACACTTATCTTTATTTTTTATATTAACCACAGATTTCTTGTTATGAATATCTACTGGAAGTAGGACACAAGTAGAAGCAGAGAGAGGTGGAAATTGAATTATTTTCAGGTTTAGTTTATGTCGGAGTCCACATAATTTCCAACCAGATCCTTTAGCCTCAAATTCGTATTGTTTTGTGAGTAATATGTCCATAAGCTGGGTATAAATTTGTTCCAAATTATCTATATCACTCAAATATAGAAGCTGAGTCTTAAAACAATGGTAATGTGTATGATGTGTTTCATCAGGTTTCTCATATTCAGAGGATAGAGTAGTATTAAACTTGATAAATATATTTTTAAGTTCATTTCTCGAGGTGTTCTATTATTGAAGATTTTATGTTCTTCAAGAAATTGTTGATATCACAGTGTAGCTCTGATCCAAAAGGGTAATAGTTGAGACGACCACCACTAGGTGTAGTGAAAAATTTATTTTTGTTTTGATTCGGGACCATCAGTTGGAGCAATATCTGTTTTTTCCACCTTGGATTAGTCTGGCTGGTTGATGGTTGAAAATCACAACTCTTATTATGTCTGCTCATATTAGGTATGTAATAAGATTTCCAAAGTAAGGACAGGGTTGAGTTGGTAAGTTATGATCTTTTGGTTGACCAGTACATATTACCAAGTGTTTTGACATTGGATCACAAATTTGGCACTCAGTTTTACATGTAGGATTAACTATTCTTTTTATTTGACATTTATACATAATTTTTTCTGGATATATCATAACTCTAGAGGGTGTCAATATTTCAATCTCACTTGGAGATATTATATTTAGCAGAAATATTTTTAAATAACTGAATAGAATATTAAAAATATTTTGGGTATTGTATTTATATACAGATGTTGCTGGAGACACAAGTCTATGCCTAAGTGTATCAAAAATAGTAAAAATATTTTGGGTATTGTTTTTATATATAGATTTTGCTGGAGAGACAAGTCTATGTTTAAGTGTATTAACAATAGTAAATATTTTGGGTAGTGTATTTATATATAAATTTTTCTGGAGACACAAGTCTATGCCTAAGTGTATCAAGAATAGTAAAATATTTTTGGTATTGTATTTATGTATAGATTTTTGCTGGAGACATAAGTCTATACCTAAGTGTATCAGAAATAGTAATATATTTTGGGTAGTGTATTTATATATATATATATTTTGCTGGAGACACAAGTCTATGTCTAAGTGTAAATTATTTTGGATATTGGTTATTCATATATAGATGATGCTGGAGACATAAATCTATGCCTAAGTGTATCAAAATTATCTTGGCAAATTTTTTGTTTGAAATTAATTTTTTGATTTTTTAAACTTTTTATTCATTTTTAATTTTATTTTTAGTATCTTGATTTTTTTAAATTTTTGTTTTGGCCAGAATTAGGTACGGTTAAAAAATTCATGAGGAGAAGCATACTAGCATATATAAATACACTCTCAAAGAATCAACAGTGGGGGGTGACGTGACACTGGGGGTAGAATTCTCAAGCTAAATTTCCAAGAATGTTGATCATCATGGTACGAGGGTTTTAGAATTCGTAGACAATTTTGTTACACGTATGATATAGCTAAATCTACCAAAAGATATGAAAATATAGCTTAATTTTAGCCCAAATAGGTTATGGTATCAATCGGATTTGTTGCCAGAATGCCCTATGTCACTCTACTAACCTTGCGAGAAACGTTGTGAAGTATAAAAAATGAAGAAAAAAATGCCAAAAATAAAATCGAGGACAACTTGGAATCAAGCGAGTATCTAGCGAAAACTTCAAGGGTTGGATATCCGAGAATCGCGGATTTTACGAAGAGCCGAAACGTCACTGAAAATATTATCGATGACATCAGCGTTCTCGGTTAAGAAACCATAGGTATCACCAATCGATAAGGAGTTCAGCACGGAGCTCGTATCGATGACTGCTCGAAACTATCCAGATTATCATCCTCAGATTGGAAAATCGAAAATCACCTTTGACGGTGATGATGTGATAATCAACCCAGGTGTAAAGAATAGCAGGGCTAAGAGGGATAAGTACCCTGGCACCGTAGGTAATTAGGAACTCATCACCTAGAAGAGACTCGAAAGTTACGCCGACAAAGATTACGTACATTACACCGAAATTTTGATATCGTCGGATATCTTGTACCAAAACAACGATATATAATCCTTCTCGTAAAGAGCCCATTCAAAACTTCTTTCCGATTGTTCTTCATTAAATTGGTATGCCTGCTCACTGACAATACTGGAACTACGGTGAAAAGTTCTGTGTTCCAGTTATTGGTGTAGTCCTTTCCGAACGTACCTTTGAATTTATGATTGAACTATATATAAACGGAAAGTTTGCTTTAACACTAATCGGACACGAAAGGTGAAGCTACTTCCGATAAATCCCTGCAGGGACGATTGAAAGAAAAATGTAGTAATCCCTTATGTTATCATGTAATACTCGTTTTTTGCTTTCGTGTCAGGCAAAAAGAATCATCATTGAACCATACTTATGCATTCATTGCTAAATATGAATTTCTTATTAAGTGTTTCTTCACTACTTGTATCTGGCATTTGTTGTTTCGAACAGTTTAACCAATCTTAACTGGGTTGAATATGGTGCGGTTGTGTTCGGCATTTGGATGTACAAATATTGTAGATAAATGACTGAGTAGTGCATAATGTTGATTCCGGTTCTTGAAAATGAGGATTCGTGATTTTGAGTATTTTCACAATATATGCTACGTTTATTATAATTATTAATTTATGTTATGAAATTCGCTTTCTATTAGAAGATGAAATTTTTTATAAGGATTACATTTGTACGACTTTGATATTATTGCAGTAAGTTTACATTCTCCTTGGAATAAACATATCGTTAATTATGAAATAGTAAAAAAAGGTTATCACTATTTTACTTGTCAAAAATATGTAAAGCAACAAGTTGAAAAAAATGGTTCAAGAAAAGTTCATAATATTTAGTAAGAATATAAACGTTAACCTTCCTACGTTTCTCGGGTCCATTTGGACCCATCTTTATTCACTATTGTTAATAAATCAATAATGCTTTGCTCGCCAGATTTTTCCTTTATTGACTTTTATTTAAATGTTGAATTGAACAAGTTTTCTATGTATTATGTAAATTTGGATTCAACTTCAGCCACCACAAATTTGTTTCCACCTAATTTCCTTTGGGTCCATTTTGACACGTTTGAAATACAGCCACATTTTCACAACCTGTTCAATCTATATTGTAGAAATTTACTAGTCTGCAATATGTGTAATATAAAAATAAGTTTAATATTAATTTTGACATTTACAAGAATGTTATTCATGTAGATCTAATATTCATATTCATGTTCGTAGGCAAGTCGCAGCAATCTCTTCAGATGGCAGTTTTCTTTCCATCGGGACCACACTCACGAGTAAACACCTGCACTGTGACCTACTGCTGGGTATTTAGTGCTCATATCAAAATCTCAGTATCTGCTTAGACAGTCCAATATGTACCTGTACTGTGTATGTTCCTGTGTTTTTTCGTGTTTGCTATAGTGTGTTTGTCAAATGAAGAAAATGATCATCTTCTAGCACTTTCTGATGAAGACGAAGCAAATTCAGAAACATGAGATCATGTTTCAGCAGATCCAGGTATATCATCTGAAGAAGAAATGGACAATATTTCACCTGCCTCCCAGAGAAATGACAAGGAAGATAACACATATCTCTCAAAAGATAAAAAAAATTCAGTGCAACAAAGACCCTCGTGTTCAAACTGGAAGGCTGGGAACACAAAATGTTGTTCAACTCACTCCGGGTCCAAAAAGATATGCTACCGTACGAATTGTGGATTAACTTTCTGCTTTGTTTTTGTTCTTTCCTCCATCTATTCAGAAGTAACCCAAACACAGAGGGAAGGAATGTTTATGGCGATGACTGGAAAAGTTTAAAAGAAACAGACTTGTTAAGATATATTGGGTTACTGTTGCTGGCTGGTGTTTTTTCAAGTCCCATAATGAATGAAATGAATGTTTGTGGAATGGAAAAACAGGACGTCCAGTTTTCAGAGCTACCATGTCTCTAAAAATATTGAAAATAATATCAAGGGTTATTAGGTTCGATGACCGTGGGACAAGAGCTACAACGCGTGAAATAGACAAATTTGCTGCAATAAGAGATCTCAGGAAAAATGGGTCGAGTTACTGCCTAAATGTATAATGCAGGGTTCTTTGTTACAGTTGATGCACAGAGGAAACTGTCCCTTCAGGCAGTACATGCCTAGTAAGCCTGCAAAGTATGGCATCAAACTTCGCGTCCTTTGTGACAATGGAAAAAGTTATGTCTGCAATATCCAACCATACACTGGAAAACCAGTGGGTGGTATGCCAGAAAGAAACCAGGGAAAGAGAGTTGAGCTTGCTTTGGTCTCAAATGCACTGAAAGCACATAACATGACTTGTGACAACTTCCTCATTTCACATCAACATGGACAAGAGTTACTGAGGAAGACGATTGCTATGATAGGTACGATTCGGAAAAATAAACCTACAATTCCAGCCCAACTGCTGTAAGCAAGAGGTATTCCCAACTTCACATCTACTTTTGCTCTCACGAAGGACAGGACACTGGTTTCGTACATTCAAAGAAAAATAAGTGTGTGATACTGCAAAGTACGTTTCATAAAGATGAAAATGTGCGTGATTTGGAAACTAAAAAACCTGAAATCATACTGGACTACAACTCAACAAAAGGATCTGTTGACACTTTGGATAAAATGGTGTCAAATTACACTACTAAAAGGATGACCAAGCGATGGCCAATTCTTGATTTTCCAATATAATTGACATCTCAGCAGTCAATGCTTACATTCTTTTCACAAAAATGAACCCACAATGGAAAGAAAATTATTTCCAAAAAAGAAGAATCTACATTCAAAATCTGGGAGCTGCTTTGATAAGACAAGCAAGGGAATTGAGCGAAGGGAACATCTTCCAAGAACAAATGATTTCCGAGAAATTGTAGAGCATGTTCAAAAGGAACAGCCAGGACCAAGTTCAGTACACACATCATCAACTGATGTAGGCTCCAGAAAACGAGGAAAATGCCATTTGTGTAGGAAAAAAAACACCTGATAATAAAAGTAGTGTAAGATGTTGCAAATGTAACATATTTGCTTGCAAATTCCACTTGTCTTAGGTATGTAGTAACTGTACATAATGTCTGTTTAGGGTTGTATCAAACAATGAAAATACACATTCAAATGTTTACTGAATTTTGTATTCTATGAAACCAAAAATGCAAAATAAGTGGACATATATTGCAGAATATTGTGTGCATGAAACTGACATCAGAAAGTAATGTAAAATGTTGAAAATATAATATATTTGCTTGGAATATCCATTTGTCTCATGTATGTAGTAACTGTACATAGAGTCTGTTTGGGGTTGTACCAATCAATGAAAATACATATCTGAATGATTAGGGAATTTTGCATTCTATATAACAAAATATGCCGAACTAAATATATATTGCAGTATATTGTGGGCGTAAAACTTTGAATTTTGTAAAATCAATGTAAAATTTTGAAAGTAAAACAAATTTGCTTTTAAAACCCATGTGTCTCAAGTACGTAATTATAATAGATAATGTATTTTTGGGGCTGTATAAAACAATGAAAATACATATATGAATATTTAGTAACTTTAACGTGGTATGTACACAAAATGTGCAAAATGATTATATTGTAGTATGAAAATACATACAGTAAATATATGTTCAGTAAATTTGAATGCTATGCAACTTAATATGCAAAATAAAAATATTGCAGTATTCACTGTGAATATTTTAATCTTATTTCACAACATAAATATGCAAGATAAAAATTTTGCAGTATTCACTGTGAATATTTGAATCTTATTTCACAACATAGTGTGTTAAAAAGTTGTGTAAAATTCCATTAGAATATATAGAAATCAGTACGGGTCCATTTGGACCCGAGGACCCTAGGTGTATGCATGGAATAAGGGACGTTATAGGGTTAAAGAGAAAAGTAATGTTTCCATTAAGAACAAAATACCTTTAACTGTGTTTCAAGATATATACATACTGAAACATACATCGTGACACTCGCTTCCCCCCTAAAGTCAACTAACTTTTAATTGAAACTTTTCTATCGCAACGATTGGGGTGTGAGATATTTCGCATTATCAACTTACATGGTCACGTCCTCCTAGTATAGATGTACATATATACATGCATAAGCACACATAATACTCTCTCTCTCTCACACACACACACACAGCCAGAGTGGTCAAAATATTATGGACCCACCCGAATAAATGTCGAATGACAAACTCTTCATCAAAACTAATATATGTTTGGAATAGGGATGGGGGGAAACGTTACAGACCATATGTGGGGGTATCTCCTCTCATGTGCCTCCCTAGCTGTGACATAAGCTCTTCTTACTTTTAGATTTATATTATCCTAACCATTGCATATTCACTGCCGACTTCGCGATTCTGTTTGCCAAATTCGATGGGAAAGTAATTGATATTCTTCAAGCCTTCTAATGGGATAGGAAAACCTCTTTCCGAAAGAAAAAAAAGTGTTTTCTTTGGCATCATTTTAAGGAATTACAAGGTCACTTTTTCCAACTAGCTTATTAAAATTCCGTTTTTCTTATTCTTTAATTTCGTTAATCGGTTTGCTCTTCTTCCATTCTTGGCTACTCTCGACGATGAGGAGAGACTCAAAAAGAACACCCATGCTCAGGTCAAGTTCGAACCCAGGTCCCTCGCCTTCTAATGAATTATGCTAACCATTTCGTCACTAGCGTCAAAACCGTTTCTGTTTAAAATACATTTCAGAATTATTTAACATTTACATTAATTTCATTGTACAGGTGAAAATTCTAGTTAATTATTATTTACGCTGCAATAGTAGTATGATTGGTCCTATTACTGGAACACAAAAAGTACGACCCCCCTCAGATTGGTTTTGGCTTCACTTAAAACTATGTCAAGATGCTTATATAAGCTTATTGCCCACAGTGTGCTACTCCGTCGAATCCAAGAATTTAGTAAAAAAGACCTCGGAGACTTCCCGTAAAAAGTACGACCCCCCTCAGATTGATTTGGCTACACGTACAAAAGCTGCATCTGTCAGATTGTTGTCCATAGGATTGTAAAAAATATGGCCCTCTTGGCATTGTTTTGGCTACACTTAAAGCTAAGCCAAGATGCTCATATGAGCTTATTGTCTTTAGTGTAATATTCTGTAAAGCGTGCTTAAATACTTGACAGTCAGTTCAGAGTATTAATATGTTAACACGAATATTTTAATTGGCCAGCAGGCTCAACTTGTATATCTAGTACTAAGACAATACATTATGCAGAGGCTTTCTATAATTGCTCTGTGACTCTTTCGTTTCTTATATCATAAACATATGATTTCTGACCTATAAGAATAACACTGCATATGGTGTCGGCAGGTGGTGTATCATCGAATTCATAGATTATTTTTATGTTTGTTCTGTCATTAAATACAACCTGCTTGCGTTTTGAGGTGTTGATGACAAACATCGGTCTCTGTGCTTTGAATTCATCGGGTGAGTAATACATGTCGGTATTGCCAGTAGTGACTCTTTTGTATGCTGTGTAGGCCTCGTATAATTTAAGAAAATCATCCTTGGACATGTCTAAACTATAATTTTCTCTACGAAACACCCCGTTTCTGCCGGTTTTAAGATATATGTTTTTGATATTGCAGTTATCGAACTTACTTGAATTTTGTTGCTGGTTGTTGTCTCGACCAGTCTGAAACAGCACCACTACAAAATCTGGCATATCATATTGTATACTAGAAAATGAATTCGTAGCATCGAAGTCCTACTAACTACCAGTGGCAGGCTTCTGGACACATTGATATGTATAAAATTGTAAAGGCACCTGTGGATTTTTTAGTATATCTGCTTTGTATTTAAGAGCATAACTGGCTTCGTATTCAACAACCGGGATTCTTAGCTCCATAGTCTGAATAACACATTTGTCTTCGTCAGGTGGGTTATTAGGCAGAGCTGCCGCAGTAGAATTTAATGTACTGTACCGCATCAAAGCATTATTATCATTGGTGGCTCTTCGAAATGTGATTCTTAAACCACCCTTCCACATAATGTCTTTGTAATCTGAGAAGAATTCAGGTAACAGGCGCATCGGAAACAGTACAGTGTGTCTCATGGTTATTATTTTATCGCCAGCCTCAAATCAACTGATTTTGTAGTACGAGGCCTCGGTCTTGGATAAGTTCAGTGTGGCCAAAGCTGTAGATGTAATGCCAGGATAGTCTACTCTGTCTATGACAGCACCATGCTTTCTGATCTCGATTTGAGAAAACAGATGCGGTACAAAATTGTCTACAAGTCTTATATTTGAGTTACCAGAATAATCTGTGTCGTCGAGCTTGACAACATCAAACTTGATATATAGGTCTGCTCTGTGGGGGAGTATAAAGCCATCCCCTACGTCAAGGTCAACCTCAATCTCTGTGTTGGGCTGATTCAAATTGGCGAAAGTCCTACGGTAAGGAGGGAACGACTGTAGCTCGTAGCTTTCGATATGCAGCATTTTTAGTATGTATTTTAATTATATATTAATCTCTATGATGTCGGTTGTTGTGACTCCGGCAAAATAAACTAATTCTTATTTTTCGTTAGTGACCACCAACTCAATGTAGTCGATTTTATTATGGCATACTGGAACATATAATGTTGGTGATGGAGTGTAGATGATTGGCTCCATAAATTCAGAGTTTGAATGTTGCGATGATGCCAGTTTGTTTGTGAGTGCGTATGCCATCTGATTTGGTGATCATGCCCTCGGCCACATTACAATGAATAATCAGTATCTATGGCCAACAATTTAGGTATATTAACAGCAGTGCGTTTGATGGCTTGTTCAAGTTTTTTGTTATTCTGGAAGCCTAATAGCTCTGCTATAGTACCCAGATCTACTGTCTCTGTAGCAGACACAATCTGTACACTGTGAGTGACAGAATTTTGAGTTAAGACAAAACCACTAGGTAACTGAGCATTTAAAGTAGATATATTATACTGCCCTGGAGTGATGACAATTTTTTTATCCCAAACAGTGATTGTGTTGTTATGGTGTGTAATATAAGGGATCAAGTACATGCCGTAGAATGCTCTAAGAGCTATTGATTTGGGATACATAATATCATCATGTAGTTTGAGTTTTAAGATTGAATTCTGGCTGGTCAGATGGAATATGCCCATGATGTTTTAGATACCACAGGGCCTTTTGAAAATATTCAATTGATGGTTTATTTATGTGGGACAAATATCTAAGAACAGATAAACACAGATGTCCACAATTAATATCTTCAAAATTTTGAATACGATCGTCATTGTAATACAGATTATGAGATTTTAGATATTTTACTACATTCTTAGGTGGAATCCCCCCAAACGAATCGAAAACAAACGCCTCGTTGTTTGAATATTTAAGATAGCAGATCCAGTGTGTGCCCTGAGTTTTGTAGCTATCCAAATTGACTATGCCACACTCTTTTTTGAGTGGTTGTTCTGGTAAAGAATCAGACATGTACACACCTCTAAAATTTTTGATGCCCAGTGGTTCGATTAAAGCTTCAACATCTTGGTTGGTAAGCGGCGGTTGTTTTTTTAAACTTATTTATGCCTCTTTTAAGAACTTTGCCTTGTTTTTCTATGGCCATATTATGGCGGCTTTGTTTCAGTTAATTCGACCTTATTCTTTTTGGCATCTATTACTGTTTTTGCTATGGCGGCCGATCCCCCTGCTAAGCTGCCAACTGCACCGAGTGCTGCTAAGATAGCCGTGATACTAAATGTAAAGCCACCTACATGTGATTTTTTTCTGGATTGATGTTTTTTTTTTAATTGGGGAGTACTAAGTAAAAACTTCATGCCATGGCCTTTGGCAAGACAAGAGCTTTTCTATTTGCGCTGTTTTTTGGTTAAATAACTATCGATAGTACCAAGAGATTTAAGACCCGCATAAGGTATCTGATACATAACACCCTTGGCCTTCATCGTAGGTTTATTATATAGATATTCTGGGATTACATAGCTTACTTAAGTGGTTTAAATTTAAGTCGTAACACTTATTGCTGGGCCAGTTTATTTAGTCTGTTACAACCTCCACCCTAGTTTTTGTTTGGTGTTCATAGCTATGGTGGTCCCTAATGCTGCTATTTTTTCACCCAAAGAAGCATCTCTGTTTACTAATCTACCGAATGCAGCCTCTTCTAATATTTGTCTGTCACATATCGCTTGTCAAGATCGGTATGTGTGTTGTATGCTAACACCAGGGTCCCCCCTGTTTAGTCTATGGTCTAGTTTGGTACCGGGACCATAATACTGATAGCCTGGTATGTTTAGCTCAAATTACAGCTTGTTTATGATGTCATTAACCAGCCCCGACCCTCAGAGATATTCCAAAATTTAGGCGGTAGAATATTAATAATTTTTATAAGATAACCAATGCCCTTAGTGTCGTTGACTATAAAATTAGACAATTTGGTGGCTATCATATGCATAATTCCGACTTTTTCGTTGTAAAAGTTGTGGTTTCCGGCATTTTCTTGGCCGGCTAAAACGAGCAGCCTATCTATTAGTTTTCTTACATCGTCAACCCAGACAAATTCTTTAGGCAGGGTGCTGTATTGTTTGATTCCGCTACCTGTTTTGATTTGTGTCCAAATGGGCTTAATTAAGTTGTTGTATTTTGCTCCACTTCTTGACTTGACTCTTTTTTGTGTAGGGTCGTTGTTAGAGTACAGGGAATCCGATTTTATTAGTATTTCTTTGTAGTACTCATAGTCTTGATCTGTATAGTCGTCAGGCCGTTTACGAGTCATCAGTTCCCACACTCCAGGTGTTCCAGGATACTTAACGAAAGCGTCTTTTTCTCCAAGATGAGATTCTGAATATACAATCAGATCATCGCCCATAAACGTAACTCTAAAATTGCCAATTTTTTGTATGATGCTGCCGTCACGCTCTGTGTCAGCATATAAACCGAAGACCTCGTCTTTGTTGTCTTTAGGTGTGCTTAAATATTTTTGAGCAAGAAGACCCAAGTCAATAGGATCCTGACTAGCTTTGATTCTTTGAGGACGAACAGGACTAGGTGTATGAATACTAGAAATCTAATATGTTCCGAGCAGCTATCGGCACAATCTCTGTGATCAAATTTTGGTTCTGCTCTGTAACAGTTTTGATATTTTTACCCAGTTCACTAATAGCATCAATAATATGCTGTTGTGCGCTTGTGTTGTTCATAAAAAGTTTGATTCTCTGATTTCCATCCCTTGAATCGTTTTAGAAGATAGTCTCTTAATTTAAAATTGTCAATGATTGGTCGTTTCATGGTTGTTTACATACGTCTCTACGTCTAGAAAATCGTTGATTTTACTCCTATATTTACCACTATTGGGCTTCCTTGTCATATCGATTGTGACAAACCCGTAGCTGTCCTGGCTCCAGCACCTACCACAAAACTTACGTCTGCACCTACATACTCGTCATGTATGTGTTTGAGGTTAGTATGATCTTGACGAAACGCACATATGAAATTGATGTTTTCTCGTAGCAGCTGTTTCGGTATTTTAGAAAACGTCTGCGCCAGGTAGAAGCAATCTATCTTTTTGTGCCGCCCCTGTGTAAAAAAATTTCGAAGCTCGTTTTGATTATCTAATATAATATCATCAAACACAACAACAGAGTTATCGAGACAGTCATCGAGTGGCTTAACATCTGATTCAAAAGTGGCTATATCCAGTCCATCGTATAGCTTCATCAGCTGCTGATACTTTAATTGTTCTAAGCTCTTAGAAAAGACTTACAAGTGTCTGTTTTTCCAGTCTAACCAGTTAGGTGCCATTAAAAAAATATCAACCAGTAGCGTAGTCTTACCGCAACCCGACGACACAACAATAAGACAAAGAATATTATCAGGTAGCAGATTGCCATTTTTCTTAGTATGCTGTTCGGGCTCTGGTAGTCGCCTTATAACATCCGAGGTGTTCATAGTATCACTTTGTCTGCTTGGATCCAGCTGTTTTCTGGATGACCTAGCTATTTGACCAGTAGCTTGTTGCCTTTTTTACTAATGATTTTTTCTATGAGATATGTGTTAGGCTGTTTAGTTTTGCTAAGTTCTTCTTCATAGAATCGGCCTTTGAGGATTTCGTAGTGATGGTCTTTTTTTGTATATAAATTACGGGTCCCAGGTATAACTTGAACCACTGTAAATATATCAGTGCTCCCGTAAAGCCTCTTTCGAATATGTGTTTATATTTACTAATCCTTACTTGATCACCTATCTTGTATTTAGGTATTCTGGTTGTTGGCTGATATCTTGGATAGTAAACAGTGTTGATCAATTGCTGCTCGTCAGATTTGGTTACATCAGATGGCTTCTTATTAATTGTGGTGTGGACCGAGTTGTTATACTGATCTAGAAGTTCTGGTATCATAGCAACCCATTTATAATTACCTTGAAGCGTAAATTACCTATACATATGACTTTTTAGGGTCCTGTTGAATCTTTCTACAATAGAGGCTTTGAGATCGCTGTAACTTGAGTAATGTCGTATTGTCTGGCTCTTAACAAATTGTTGAAACACCAAATTATAGAATTCTTTACCGTTATCTGTTTGTAGATAGCGCGGTAATCTGCCACTCTGATTGATGATTGTCCTAAAAGTTTCTGCAATACATGCTCCAGTCTTGGATTTGAGTGGCCCAGCCCAGGCATATTTCGAAAATGTATCTATGACAGTAAGTAGATACTTGTAGCCCTTGTTGATCTTGTGTATCTTTTTCAGCTGTCCACTTGCCATTTCAACCAAATCAGCGTGCCACAAATCGTCTATGCCTTTTGTGACCACTGGCACTCGCTTATAGTTACGCCTGGCTGGTCTGTGTAGCTCATCAACTATGGTTTGTCTAGACATAGTATGTAAATAAGAATATTGCAACTATGGGGTGTTCAGCGGCTGATACTACAGGATTTTCTAAATACAGCTTATCCCCTATTTGTATTTCAAATTCCAAAGAACCATCATCTTCAGCATAGGCTGTTTCTAGTGTGTCGGGGTCTGTAAAATCCTCTAACTCCACATTGGTAATTTTTGGTATGTTGTCAGCATTGGCTATTGACAAGGTAGGGTAGTGGTGGGCCTGTGGTTGTAACCAGTATTTGATCTTGACCGGTCTGAGTGCGCCTCTTACGAAGAACTGGTAATAAAATTGTGCAGGGGAAAACATATACAGTTTGATACCTGGCGTAAACGGTGATTCGTATTCTTTGTTGGGGACACTGTACAATTAAAGGATTAATGTGTGCTTAGGATTCTCGATTAGGCCAGTTATTTCTTTTTCTGATGTAAGCAATCTACTTATTACAGATTGAAGATGCTCGTTGATAGTCCTAACAATCTCGTCGTGGCCCGGTTTGATTCTTATGTCCACAGAAAGTTTTTTGTATTGTTGCACAATCTCTTGAAGCTGCGTGGCAAAAACAGACAGAGCATTTGCTTGGTTGGATTATATAGTCCCTAGCTGTTGCTTGATGTTGGCTACAATTTGCTGTAGATTTTCAACAACAGCAAATTTTGAACTTTGGGCTGTAAGATCATGGACTTGGGTTCTGATATCCTCAAACAGAGCATGCAGTTCGTTAATATGCTGATTGGTTGGAAGAGTTAGCCACTGTCTGAGTAATCTGTTTGATCTCTGTCTGAATATTCTTGATGTCTTCAGATTTCAATATCCGATGTACGGCTGTTTAATATTTTTAAGTTCCTGTGATGTGGGCAGATTGGCCACCGTATTCTGCTGAGACTCAAGATACAATTTTACAAAATTGAATTCATTAGCATCAGCTGCACTATGCATAGCATCTTGGAGCAGGGCTACGTCTGCCTGAGTACATATTGATTGTTGTAAAATTTCAAGCTTTTTTGAATATCATCGATCAAGTGATGGAAATGAGATAGCTCGGATTCGGTGTTGAGGTTTTCAAGTTTAGAAATCTGTTGCAGGACACTGGCAAGGGTGTCTACGATACCAGGTAAACGGGACACCAGAGTTTCTTGTACATTTGTCAGATCGTTGCGTACTACTGCTTTGGTACCCTCAAGATGGCTTATGGTACTCTGAATTTTGCCAAAATCCTCGTATGTCTCTAGTTGTAGCTTGATGTTGGCAACACTACGAGTAATAGCACTCAGAGCATCCGAAGATGGTAGGTTGTTCATAAAAGTTGCTAGTGTCTCAATTTTTTCTTTGACCTCGGCTATAGCATAGTTTAAGGGGTCCAGATTAGGTTTCTGTAGTGATTGAATCTGCTCTTTTAAAGTAGAAATCACTAGATCAAAATCATCTTGGGACTTTATGCTTTTGACAATTGTTTGGAGCTGTGTCTGGACACTACCAATCTGCTCTTTTAGTTGCTGTTTCAGTTGCTCAAAGTTGATAGCCTGAGTCTTAAATTTGGCTTGAAGAGCTGCTACAGCCTCTTCAAAACTCTGTAGATTATCTAGTGTAGCCAAGTCAGTATATTTCTGAAGCAGCAATTTAAGTTCTGAGTCGATTTTAAGAATAGGGTCCATGCATTGTGATTGTAAATTGGTAATCTCGAGTTGAAGATTAGCATTAGGTGTGTTTTGTAGAGCTTGTAAATCGCTTCTTAATTTTTTGACTCTGACGTCAAGCATCAGAATCTCGTCGTTGTGATCTTCATGCCTTGTGTGGCTAAATATATCGTTAGGCATTGTGTTTTTTATCGGCTATTTATTATAGAGTATCTGATTCTTAATTCTATAAAAAGAGGTATAAGCTTGTCGTAGTGTCCCGGGACCTCAATATATATACAGTCGCCGGCAGAGACGGTATATACAGTGCCAGAAACCATGTTTGGTGCTTAATTCTGTACATATTTCTGCCTACTGAAACCTTGACATTGCCCTCGGTGGTTGTAATAAATTGTAATTGACCACCTACAGGTAACTGGTAGTGGTTTAAGTTATTGTTAAATATGTACAATGTTTTACCCGTATTAACATCAACGTCTATAAGTATGCTATTAAGATGAATAATTAACAAACCACTTAGTTTAGATAGCATAGATTGTATATCAGGAGAGGGTGCTGGTGTTGGCAGGTCCACAATAGCCTGTTTTTTTAACCCAAATAAGGTCATCGGCATGTTTATTTATTGGAAACCATGCTCTGTGATTGGGCATTGATTCCAACTTATCAAGTCACAATGACCCTATGGTAGAGTACGTATGCCACATGATAAAACGCATCTCTTATCGTCATGTGGGTCCAGGGCCACTTTTCTTACAATATTTGTGGTCAACAAGTGATCCACACTCTGGATTCTACATTCTATTATATTGTATTATATGATTTCAGACAATCTTCGTAAACTTCAAATTTGAGCTATTTGTCTACAGTTACTCTACCAATGTCCTTGCTTTTTTAAGTAAAAACACCACTGGATGTTTCAAAGCTGTACATCTTGGCTCTTAACCCAGCAAATGCTACAATAACATCGCCAAGTGTCTCGTTTTTTAACTTGCCAAGCACCTTTTTGTTGTGGTGTTGAATATTCAGATGGCCAGGCAATTCGCTAGTATCGAAATATTCAAGGAATGCAGGCATCATCTCTCTGAATATCAAGGATTTAGCTATTCGTGTCCATATATATATCAGTCTTATACGATCACCATAAAAAGACTTCAGCACATTGTAATATAGCTCCAGCATGTGTAATTTGACCAATTCTAATATTACAGCCCTTACATATATAGGCTTATCAAACTTGATCTTAGTTTTTCATGTTAAAAAGCACCAGATTATCGTCATAAATTCTTCTGTAGTTGATATTAGGCTTTGCTACCAATTTTTTGCTCTGGCTAGAATAGGTTACCAACTTGACATCAGTATGCTTTCTGACATTTTCTATGGTCTTACCATACACCGAATTGACCATCAATTTGAACAAGATCTTATCAAATTGTGTTATCGCACGTGTTCGAACCTCGGTATTTGTATCAATATATGGCTTCAACCATCTTGAGTGCCTGAACCTTAAGACTTTGCCAACCTTGGTTACTTTAACACCATCACGCATCAGGAAATGGAGGTTCTTGTAATATATGCCATAACCCTGTTTGGCTCCAGAGTCATCATCAGCTTCTTCTGTTTATAGTCAGGTGGACACTGGAACTCAGCAATTGGCGGCAGATCAGAAAACTGGCTGTGCAAATTATCAGGAATTGCCAGATCAACCTCTAAGAACAGGCCATAGTCACTGTCATCAAAGTCTTGAAGATCCTCAATGTTTTAATCTTCGACCCACTCAAGCCCTTCATATGGCAGTTTTGTCATCATGGCATAACCATACAGGCTGTTGGCATCCACATAAACTATATAGTTTGATGGTCGCGCAGAATCATAATTGGGAACACACTTGTTGTTGGCTCTGGCATATCTTTGAGAACATTGTACCATGCCCCCTCGTAAACATTGTTCAATGAGCAGATACATGTCCTGGATCAGATCCAATTTTATTTTAGTATTCAGAAACATCGCAGACCATGCTAGGCCTGGAGCACTGTAAAAATAGACCGGGTCAAGATAACAATTTTGTATTGAGGATGCTCTAAATGCCTCAATAACATCGGCTAAGAGCATTTCATCGAGTGCCAAATAGTATTTATGATAATCACCAAGCGTCTGGCATTTTAAGTTGGTCCACATCAACTGGGCATGGCAATAATCATCATCACTAATTCCTGATGCTCTGAGCTTGCTGTAGAACGGTTCTTGCGGTGGCAGAGCACGCTCGTCATTTTTGAAAAAATCGGTAACATAGTCGTATGGATATACACCCTTACGTCTAATTAATTTCAGGTCCAAATTTGGACGTAATTTTGAATTGGGCATCAGATAATTGACTGGCCAGATTGGCAAGGCTAGCCGACAGAAATCTATATGAATCCAGAAATCTTAGGTATATGGGCCTGCCATTAACACTGATAATTTTGCTATTAGCTATATATTTTTCATCGTTTTCTGCTAAAATATTTAAATCCTGCTTGTCAAACCCTTTGTATCTGATCAGATGATGAAAATCATAATTAGATACACCGTGGCAAAATTACGGGACAAATTTTGGTCTCTGGATCTTAATATTACAGCTACTACACAAAGCCTGTTTATATCGACCGTCCGTGTGGCAATGATGACGCACCTTGATATTTGTATCCGAAATTCAGAATTGCATACCGGGCATTTTTCTGTACTGTTGAAATCTTCGATTTTATCCTCTGTTAAAGATAGCACAGGTAAAGGTAAAGGTAAAGTGCTCCCCTGTGCATAGCACCACGCCATGAAGGCGTATAGGGGGTGTGGGGTAACGCCCCACACTTTCTTGATCCGGTCGTGAGTGGGGGTGATGTGATCAGCATCACGCCCTGACCGCCTTTACCCCCCAGGGTTTCCCCCAGGTACCGATGTTATTCGACGCTGGGTGGGCGCCGGGGCCGCTTCCATCGTTAGGAAAGTTCCCGGATTTGAACCGGCCGGGGATCGAACCCGGGACCTTGAGCATGGTAGTCAGACGCGTTACCGACTGAGCCACCGCGGCCACAGGTTCTGATTTTAATAATATATCATGGGCTATGCGACGGCACTCATTTTCTATTTTACGCCCAAATTTTTTGATGGCATCTTGGCCCATGTATAGGTGTCCTTTACTAATAACACCATCCGGTACAACCACATAACAAAAACTAGAAGGTTCATGTAGCCGATGCGGTGTACTTGTAGACTCTTCAGGATCTGGGCTGCAGAAAGCAAACGGTTTGAGATTTGATTCAAAATCACAAACTATATACGCTGGGTGCTCCAACAAGGCTTCGAATTTTTTGAATTCGGCATTTTCGTTTGGTTTGGGCATAACCATATGAACAGGTTTGTGGTTGCTACAGTATTTTTATTTTCGACCAACTTGTTTTGAGCAATTTCGATATTCTTTTTAGGAACGCCATTTACCATTTTTCGACCATCAAATACAGTCAAACATCTTCGACACAACTTCTATATTGTCTTGGATTTGCCTTGTTGTTTTCTGACTAAAGCCTGAAGATTGCGTATCAGAGTGTGGTGATATGTACCATCCCCCTCAATTAAGAGCATATGAATCTGGACAGCAAAGTCATCATCAAGGTTGCTGATTCTAAGAGGATCTATTAAGCAATCGCCACGACTAGCAGAACAAATAAACACATTAATAGATAATGGCATACCATTGCTATCTCTGGCCTGTTTTTCAAATTTATCGTTATTCTGGACAAGCACTGGATATTCTAAGCCATCGATAGCATCATCAAAATCATGTTCGTGCTGTTTATAATGACTTATTCGCTGTGGATTATTTAAAACTGGAAACAGAGCAGCCAGAATACACCTCAAGAAGCATTTCTGGTCGGTATTTTCTACGTTAACCACAGCTTTTCTGTTTTTGATATTGTCAGGTAAAAGCAGATATGTAGAACCTTGTAGAGGTCTGAATTCAGAAATATTAACATAGAGCCTGTGTGGATATCCACGAAGACTCCATCCTGATTCTATAGCAGCAAACTCAGAATGTTTGATAAGCAATTGGTCTATCAACCTGCTTAGTACTTCGTCTAAGTTTGTATTTGAGTATACAGGGTGACAAGAAATAACCCGTACAAAGTTTGGCGTATCCTGCCAAGAATGTAGTGTACCGTAGCCAAATAATTGTTGTGTTAATGGATTCTCCATAGTCTTTTGTAACTGTACCTCTTGTTTCGGCTTCATAACGATTACAGTTTTTGTGTTTCAGACTGTCAACCAAACGCAGTGCAATTTTGGAACTGTGGCGTCAAGGAAAGCGTCAATGTGAAATTGTTTGTTTGCAGGGTGTTCCAAAAATGACAGTCTCAGACTCAGTTCAGCGATTCAAGGAGCTAGGCCATGAAGGCGACCGTCCCGGAAGAGGAAGAAAGCCTACCGTCAACACGTCCCAGAACCGCAAGATCAACAAAAAGCGAGTTCAGCGAAATCCGAGGGACTCCATGAGAAAAGTCGCCTGTGAGATAGGGATCAACCGCGAATCGGTGCGGCAAATGGCGAAAAAGAACCTCAACATCAAGGCGTACAAGCTCCAAAAAGTTCAGCTTCTCACGGACGAAAGCAAGCGTCTGCGACTCAAAGATGCCGCCCTCTGAAGCGCCGGGCCGCAGGTCAGCAATGGGAGCGCATTCTCTTCACAGACGAGAAGCTGTTCACCGTGGAGCAGACGCACAACTACTAAAACGACAGGACCTGGTCTGCAGAGGCTTCCGGTACCTCAGCCATCGTCGAACACCGCCAAAAGTCGCAGTCGGTCATGGTGTGGGGTGGAATTTGCGCAAGCGGCAAGACGCCCCTGGTGTTCGTGGATCAAGGGGTCAAAATCAACCAAGAAGTGTATCGCCGCGACATTCTCGAGAACGTCGTCCTTCCGTGGGCCCAGCAGCACTTCGGCGATACGCAATGGACATTCCAGAAAGACTCTGCTCCGGCCCACAAGGCGAAAATGACGCAAGCGTGGTGCAGAACCCATTTTCCGGACTTCATCGCATCGACGGAATGGCCGCCCTACTCGCTGGACCTCAACCCAATGGACTACAGTGTCTGGTCGATTTTGGAGGTCAGGGTATGTGCTAAACGCTACCACAGTTTGGAGTCGCTGAAGCAATCGCTGCGTCATGAGTGGAACCGATTGTCGCCCGTGGACCTGCGGCCCATCGCCCAAAATTTCAAATCCCGTTTGGACCTCTGTATCGCCGCCCAGGGAGGCCACTTCGAAACCGGCTGAACATCATGTTCCTAAGGTCCCATGTCATTGTTCTGCAGTGTTGTTTTGCTCAATTGTTTCGGTTTAATAACTTTATGATCACAAACATTAGTACGGGTTATTTCTTGTCACCCTGTACAGGTACAGTTTCTGTTATGTGGGGGTGTGTAAATTTTGTGCCATTTCGTTTCTTAGATTCAGTATACATTTTAAGAGATAGCTTATAAGAGCCATTTTGTGCATTTAGAATAGCTAGCGTATCAGAATTTTTACTGTTCAAAAAATTCTTAATATCACATCTTGGCTCTGATACGAGACGATAATCCCTTAGTTGACCGTCAAAACTACTATGAATGGGTGCATTGCGTGGTCGCTTTGTCGGTCTAGTATTATCGGATGTAACAAGCTTTCTTTTTAGACCAGATGTAGATTGCTGTGGGGGCAATGTTGATGCCTGTACAGAACAAGAGCCTTTATGTCTATTGAAGTATGCCTTGCAAAATTTTCTATGGCATTTTGGACATAACGGGTGATCTGTTTGAGATGACAGAAAAGTAAACCTTTACACACAATATGTTAATTTACGTATCTGTGAGCAGCTTGTTGTAACATAATCAGAAAGTATGTAAGTTTCGAATAAGTGGCGGTTTACAGACTTCAGCCACATGGCGGCGCTACTGTGCATGGTAACAAAGGTGGTGATCACGGCACAACAGCGCACACAGTATGTCGTATAGTATGCAAAAGTTTCGAGTATTTCATGCATGCTACTGCCGCCACGCAGCTGAAGTCAGTAAACTTCCACTCATTCGAAACTTACATCCTTTCTGCTTATATTACAACAAACGGCTCACAGACACGTACATTAACCTCTTGTGTATAAAGGTTTACTTTTCTGACATCTCAAACGGATCACCCTTTATTTTAGTGGGCATTTTGCGTTTCTCAGGATCACAATTACGTTGGTGCTTAGCCCAATCTTATTGCATTGATTACAATATTTTTGATTTGGCATTTTTTGTCGTATGTATTTATATACAATTTCTTGGGGTTCAAATCAAAACTATATGCTTAATAAAAATATCAGTTGGGTTCAGCAGTGTACTTTGTATACTTAGTGTGTATACTTAATGTGTATACTTAATATGTTACTATTTTGTTTTCGGTATTTTTATATCATTTCTTGGGGCTCAAATCAAAAACTATATACTTAATAAAAAACACCACAGGTGTCTGACAAACTATGACAGGTCGTAAAGATATTGATCTACAGATGCAACGACCTACCTTAAATGCGTGTCTGCACAGGCACGTCGTGTTTATAGAATGGCAATGACCGCAAAAGCGTGTCACGTAGTAGAAGCCGTATTGATCCCGTATAACAAACTGGGACAGATATATAAATTAGTGTATCTGCCTGACTCTAAATATGAGTGGATTATAACAAACAAGCTGGATGTGTCAAATATCGGACTATTTTATACAAAATATAAGCCTTTCGTACAGTATACCAGAAAAATGTTTAATATGAATAATAAGAATTTCTATATATCAAACCGAACAGACCTGTAGTCCAGTGTATACGAGTCTGTTTTATTTTTGTGTTCTAGTTATAGGATATTCTATATTACTAATACCTAATTTTTAACAAAAAAAATTATGAGGAACACTGCAACAACACGTCCGTACTCTTCAACTCTCACAATACTAACTAATCCGTCATCTGACAGATCCTGCTTTCGTACGTGTAGCCAAATCAATCTGATGGGCGTCGTACTTTTTACGGGAAATCGCCGAGGGCTTTTTTACTAAATTCTTGGATTCGACGGAGAAGCACACTGTGGGCAATAAGCTTATATAAGCGTCTTGACATAGTTTTAAGTGTAGCCAAAACCAGTCTGAGGGGGTCGTACCTTTCGTGTTCCATTAATAGGACCAATCACACTACTTGCAATCTTTCCGTTAGCTCTTTTCTTTAAATCTGAGAGACACAAAATTCCCTGTATGAGATTAAAATGTTTGATAGTAAACAACATTGCTGCTTCCGAACAATTTCTTCGGCTGTACTGCCAGACACGATCGGCTTCGAAGCTGGACTGGAGTGTGCCACTTTTTTTTAAAACAGAAGTGTTCGAAGTTCTCTCAAAAGATAAGTTGATCTTAAAAGATAGGAATCAAGTATAACTTTTTGGCGGTATTATTGAGTTTGGAATTGGATGCAATGTTTTGTAATTTTCGGAAAAATCAATTCTAATTTTACTAGTAGCAGCCTGCATTGAAGCAATCTATTGAAGACTTACCTTCGTTCATGTAAGAAAAATGCGTATGCATCTTCAAATACAGGACATACAAAGGTAAAATTGGAATCTCAAAGACTAGATATCATTAAAAAGAAATTCCGTTTCTGACCGGTTGCAACATTAGATTGGCATGATTGAAGTTTTTTTTCTTTTTAGGAAGTTTGAGGTATCAAATTTGGGTTATACTTCGTTTTGGGCTCTTCAGTTATAATAATAATAATAATAATAATAGTAATAATAATAATAATAATTACTATTAATTTAATATCACTATTATTAACAGAATCGTTCATATGACACTTCCACCAAATGCTTCCACACTGTATTAATAACACTTGCAAACTTTGAAATAAGACACATCTGATTATAAAATTATTTATTGAACTTCGATAAAACTACACACTTAGATTTAACAAGAGAAGACTCACTTAAAACTGTTTCCATGTGTCTTTCATGGCAGCAATTTGGTGAATGAAAGATCCAAAGTCAAATTTTTGCCGATATAATGATTCGCTGTTAAGGATGTCAAACTAGAAAGTCTTCTCTCCGACGCTGAATTTCTGAGCGCAGTTTTAGTTCCTTTCGAAACACGGAACTACGTTCCCCAACTGACCCACTTGATGGTAAAATACTCAGAAAAATTATGAGAACAATGCCAATATTTAGGAAAAGCACTATTATATGTGTGATGTAAAAAGTTGTTTAAATGTATAGTGTAAATTGTCATTATTTCCTCATTTCAGGAATCGGTAATGATCAAGGGTATCTTTTCAACGAAACAATTCCAGGATTCGATTGCTTTTGCTACCCTAACTGTCACGAGTTGAGATTCCAATATAAAATGGAACATTTGTAAGTAAGCAGACATATATATATATATATATATATATATATATATATATATATATATTACTACTATTAAAATAATACCAAACACTAAAATGACAAAATGAAAAATTGCCGTTAACGAATATCAACTTGTTATGACTATCTGGCCACCAAACTGTAATTATAATTGTAGATACTGTAATATTTGAATAAATGAATACATGAATAATGTAAAACATGTCTGCTCTAATCACATTCTGGTTCCATCAGGGCAGGGAGAAGATTTTTCCTAAAGTTTCAACACCAATATTCTAAACATCCATTTGTTTTTTATTTTTCTCTATGGAAACACAATCTGTAGAAATAATGAATTCTTTAGGTATTTTTGAAAATACGTGTATTCGTTTGAATAAACTTCAAACGTGTGTTCGTTTGAAGTTTAAATGACAAGAATTTAGTATATCATTTCTTCTATAAATTTTCTCCTCATGCAATTATATAAAAAGTGTTGAAAATATTTTTACTGTCTGGGGGATAAAGGCGACGACGTACGTTGTGCTGATCACATCACCCCGCACCGTCGGCCGAGATCAAGAGAGTGTAGGGCCTAACTCCACATCCCCTATACGTCATCATGGCGTGGTGCAATGCACAAGGTAGCACTTTACATTTTAACTTTCTCCATCCTCGAGATGCTCCATGGACCTTGAAAACTCTAACTAACTCTCTACCCTTCTTAAACCCGAAGGTTCATGGCTGCATCAACACAGGCCTTCCATCTGTCAGTATCCTGAGCAAGATCTATATACTCTTTTTCATCCCTGCCGATTTCCTTTAGGTCCATCTCAACATTATCGCTCCATCTTCGTCTTGGTCTTCCTACTTGTCTCTTACCATCAGGTTTCCCAACAAGAATACTAGTAAACTCTTCTTTCCTCTCCCATACGTGCCACATTGCCTGCCCACCTAAGTCTTCTTGATTTAATCATTCTAATAATATCTGGACATGAATACAAATTATGAACTATTAAATTATGTAACCTTCTCCACTCACCTGTCTCCTCATCCCTTTCAGACCCATATATTTTCCTAAGATTCTTGTTTTAAGATACTTTCAATTTATTTTCCTCTTTCAATGTAAGGGACAAAGTTTCGCATCTATATAATATTTCATGCAAAATTACTGTATTGTATATTTTAGCTTTTAGTGTCTTAGATATTAAACATGTGACAAAACAACATGTTTCGCTTAGAAGCAGACCCATAGTAATCGATATAACCTTTTGAACCGAAGCAGCATGACAAGTTTCTGGTGCTACTCAGACTGGGCCGTTCTATTAATACCGCACTTTGTGTTATATCGTTCCTCTTTTCCCATATGCTTTCTTATAATGAGATTTCATGTATACTGTATCTCTGAAGCAAGGCCGAAAATACTATCAGAAAAGAGCGGGCAATGAGAGGGCTGGTAACTCTACTCGCTTCTCCCGTCCACGCAACTCACTTTCCTCTCACCTGTTCATTGGTGTAGTCGTCTAGCTTCACAACTTGCGCAGAGACTTGTTTTAGTTCGTTTGCTCTACAGATAGCCGGGACAGAGTATAGAAATGACATGGAAAAAGCGAACAGTGTCTTAGGGTGTTCATACCGAAGAGATAAGCGGCACGGGCCACTTTATTCTATAGACAAGCATTCAACTAACATTCAGAAACAACAGACATAGTCGACACGCTGCACCGACAGGTTCGTGCCGCGCTAAGTATGGGAGAGCAGGGCATTATGGATCAATTTTTGCTTCACAACCGTTTTATTGCGAATCGAATACTGTTAGCGGTACAAAACTATACAAAAATTATTTGTAGTTTCTACTACATCTTCACAGAAACGTATGAACCAGAAGTTAACGACAATATTAATTTATAAGAAATGTTAGGCATTGCAGTTGATTCGTTTTGCCTTGAAAGCGCGGGTAAAACGGATCACTAACGGGACAAAATTGATTAGTGTAATAATAAGTATAATACCACAAAAGGACTACAAAATATGATAAATAAGCAAGCGCTGGATTAAAGTGATATGACCTGACATATGCCTAGCACGAACTGATTTATCAAAAAACAACATTTACACAACGGTAGTGATACAATTTTCCGCAGCACTGACGATACTGAATCTAGTATCCAATAATAATTGTTGCGTTATCGTATGAAATGGGCCAAAATCTGCAAGAATTTCTATATATCAGTTTTCTTCTTGTTCTGAAACTTTCTACTTTCATCTTGGCTTTGGATGTAGATGTTATTGTTAAAAGGTAAAGGTAAAGTGCTCCCCTGTGCTTAGCAGCACGCCATGAAGGCGTATAGGGGGTGTGTGGGTAACGCCCCACACTTTCATGATCCGGTCGTGAGTGGGGGTGATGTGATCAGCATCACGCCCCTGACCGCCTTTACCCCCAGGGTTTCCCCCAGGTACCCATGTTATTCGACGCTGGGTGGGCGCCGTGACCGCTTCCACCGTTAGAAAAGTTCCCGGATTTGAACCGGCCGGGGATCGAACCCGGGACCTTTAGCATGGTAGTCAGACGCGTTACCGACTGAGCCACCGCGGCCATGTCATTGTTGCGATTTGTTTTGCTTATGTTACTGCAATGTGTTTTGTCGTTGTGATGTTATATGTTATATGCCTCTCTCCACGCTCTCTTGAAAATCGATCCAATCGCAAATTTAGTAATTGTACGAGTATGATGTTGGTGTTGCCAGTGCGTTGCATACTGGTGATAATATGATATCAGATATTTGAAAGCAAAGACGTCAAGATGTTGCAATATGTGGATAATGTAAGTAGGACGTAATAATAATTCAATGATGTTCTCTTCGCATACGTCTGCAATTTACAAGCGTCGGGTGAGAATAGATACTATTAAGTAACACTACGTTAAACGTTCTAATGGAGGAAGATCCGTTTTGACCCGTTTGGGTAATCTGTAATGCAAATTAAGTAGGAAGAAGCTCATTTAGCCATATCAAATACTAACACAACACAATGACACATCATACCTTTTGACGTGTGAAATAATGGACCACTTACATCACTACATTCTAAAATGCAATTTTACCAAATGTCGCAGAACTTTTACAATTCCTACTTTTTCGCACAGTATTCATCATAATGCTTATCAAAAATCACTTCTCACACACGCGCGTCAACTGCCACAGCGAACAAAGGCTGAGGAAAGATGACAGTGTGATTTGCTGTTTCTAGCACGTTCTTAACTGCAACAGTTTTCGAGAAAATCTTAGATCAATCCGTAATTCCCTGACCAATCCTACTTCTAAAAGTAGATAAAATAATATATGACATCTATTGATTTGGCTAACAAACACTTATACAGGCATCTAATTTCAATTTTTAATTGACAAATGAAGACTAAAATTGGTAAACACTGTAAGTGCCACAATAATTCAGACACCTTTTTCCACGTTAAACTGTGAAATGTGCTATGCTTTATAATGTGGGAAAAGTAACATGTGGCTGGTAGCCCTCTAAGCAGTTCAAAGGCGTGTAAAGAGGTCAATAATGTGCACGTTCTTAAGGGATGATATGCGGAACGATGACATTTCCCAACACACTCGCTTTTGGCATTTAGAACGTTTACCACTTTTAGTCCTGAAATATGCATGTGTTGTACTTGATATTACTTCTTATGAGTACAAATGTGATGAAATACATGGTAGCTCTTGATACCTAGGACCAGTCCATCCAAGTGATCCAGTATTCGATGATTGAATTTAAAAAAATCAAAGAGCTATGACGAAAAGAAAAATCCAGTAAGAGAGTTCAAATATTTTGTACTAAAATTTCTTCCTTGTAAAAACAAAGTTCTGATATAATGGTTCTTCCCTTCTAAAATATCCTAAATTTTTATTTTTGTTGAAAAGTAAATCTGTATTTGTGCTAAATTTCAGCTATTTTCATTTCAAAAAGTAAGATAACCATGCAAGACATAACACGGACCTTGAAATATACTACAAACATTTTTTATACTTTATATTTGTGTTTCTCTAGCTAGGTTTCCCAAATTATCGGAACTGTCTGTAAATGTCAAAAGGGTCCGAATGAAACTATCAGGCGTTTTCAAGAGAAAGGCGAAATTATTTGTAAATATGACTGACAACAGTTATCGGGTTGTGCTTGCTAACATCAATTGCTTTATTGGTAACCCATGAATATAATTCTTCGGTAGTTAGGTGTTTATTTTCGTGTGCGTTAGAGAGTGTTAGAATGGCTGCGCGATTACATAATCCCGCCAGTTGAGAATGGTCGTCTGTGACTTAATTCTGCTGGAATTCACCAATAATTATGCGAAGGAGTGGACCGAATGTAATAAGTGAAGAAAAATACGGCCGTTCTGGCTAGTGTTCACAACCACGAAAGACGAAAATGTTCAAGAAATCTCTTCTTGCACGAACTTGGATCTGGTGGATTGCATGGTGAGATGGAAAAACAATAGCGTTTCATCACGTTTGTAGGGATTACCTTTTTAAAAAATAATTATGAGACAACAATTTAATATTATTATAAATATTATCACTACTATTATTATTATTATTATTATTAAAAAATAAAAATATATATTTTATTTATTGGACAATTTTATATGGATTGTACGAACTGCCTTTTCGTCCCAGTTGAGCAGGAGAAACTAAGCGTAAATGTGGCTCCACTATTGTGGAATCGATGATTAGCATTCAAGCAAGCATCCAATAAATGCTCTCAATCTGAAATAAATGTAATAGCACATTCAAATATTTCCGTTGTCAGTTTTTACATTTTATCCTACTCTACTATTCTTTATCTAGAGTCAAGAAGGAGATAAAAGACACAAGGGACGTACATGTCGACCTCGTGGGCATTAAGCAGACTTCATACAAATTGGAATCACTGGTTGAATTCAAGGACATGTTTGGTATGTAACCTTACTACTTTTGTTCTAGTTAATAGTAAATATTGAATATATTAACATCATAGCTTTAATGTGTTGAAAGAGATAGTGCTTTGTACTGGTAGACTATATTCAATTGTTCTTTGTAAATACAATGCTATTAGCAAACTGCACATCCAAATAGCAAACAGCACGTTGATATTATGGTTGTGAAGCAGTAAAAGCAACTTTGCAAGCGAAAATTTCGAAGTAGTGGTACACGATTACTTACGTTTAATACAGTTAATGTAAACAAGCCGTAGTGTCCATAAGTGATAAGAAGCTCATATTAACGTTTTAGCATATATATATATGTATATTTCATATGATTAAATATTATTTTGCAAATAATAAGTAGTCCAGTTTAGACAGTTCACCAACCTCTATTGGGGCTCAGGGGGCTCGCAGTGTTGCCAGCTGCTTATTCGAAAAAATCACCAAGGTTTTTCTTGGTCTAACCTAACCTAAAGCAAGGAGCTGGCAATCTTGCTTGAGAGTTCACAAACCGGAAGTGGGGCTCAGGGGGCTCGCAGTGTTGCCAACTTCTTACTCGAAAAAATCACCAAGGTTTTTTTTGGTCTAACCTAACCTAAAGCAAGGAGCTGGCAATCTTGCTTGAGAGTTCTGCAACCGGAAGTGGGGCTCGCAGTGTTGCCAACACCTACTCGAAAAAAAATCACCAAGGTTTTTGTCTTGGTCTAACCTAACCTAAAGCAAGGAGCTGGCAACCTTGCTTGAGGCTTGTTTTACAGTGCATAAAGCAAGGTTGCCAACCTACTGGTGCTTTTGCCATAGCCTTTTACAAAAAAGAGAGAGGAGGGAGAGAGGGAAGAGTTAAACAGCCGACAGCCTACCTACAGCTTTTTTTTGTCTAACCTAATCTAAAGCAAGGGGCTGGCAACTTTGCTTGAGGTTTGCTTTACAGTGCATAAAGCAATTTTTGCCAACCTACATATACTAAACAAAGAGAGCCGGCACTGCCGTAAAAGAGAGAGATGGATGGATGGGAACACTACACGGGTTCAACGTCATCAAATAAAAATCGCCTTAATGGTTTTTTCTTGTAAGGCATGATCTCTATTTTCTCGCAGTGCTGCCAACTCCTACCTACACTTTTTTTTAGTTGGCAAGGGGCTAGAGAGAGAGAAAAACTTATAGCTGGGAACAGTAATGAGCGAATGCGCCATATCGTAATTTTCCAACTCCCGGGGGCCAATGTTTGTATATCGCGATCTTTGTAAACCTCTCTCTCTCTCGGGGAAACGACGTGCCGCGCACACACACACACGCACACACACGCACGCGCGCACGCGCGTATGTATTGTAACACAAACAAACAAACAAAATAATAATTGTTGTTTTTTAGGATGCCTGGCCCCTATAACCTCGCCAGGGTGCGTGGTGCCCAACCAAAAATGTAAAAGTTTTCTAATGGCTGCGGTTATAGATTACCGCACCTCTGTAGGGTTTCACGTGTTTTTTTTTTCTCAAACTATTAAAGCACATATTTGAGGAAAACAACGCCACCCATATATAAATAAACCCTCAAACTAACACTAATTAGAATTAGCCTACAAAATTTTTCTCGTAAGGCATTTTTTTTTGTAAACACTCTACCACCAACAGATCACATATAAATAAACATACCCCCCAAAAAAATGCGCTCCATGAAAAGTTGTCCTGTGTGCAAGAGAACCATATCAAGCAAATGTTTTGCAAGACATTGTCGCACCTACGTGCCAGGCAAGCATTTGGCTGCCACCGAACCATGCCCCAGGTGCGGTATACATATTACTATTAATAATTTGAAGAGGCATATAACATCATGCAAAGTTGTCGTCGGAACACCTGTTCCACAACCGTCGACCAGCTCGACCAAGAGGAAAGCGGAAGCCGACTCGCCACCATCCGCCAAACGCGTCAAGCCTGTGGCGAAAGCGAACCAGTCTGCTTTCCAGCAGTTGTTAGAGGATTTTGTCATCACTTCGGAGGGCTCATGCGACGTGCGTAGTTTTTTGGAGAACGTGCAAGCCAAAATTATTTCCATCCTCGGCGATCCTTGCAACGCACTCCACCAAATTCTACGCATCGCTACGTTGCCAGTACAAGAAGCCGTCCGATGAAATTTACAGCTTCTGCCACAACACCAAGGCGAAGACGCTGCATCTGGCGGATGTCGACAACCTCGAGGTCATCTACAACCAGTTTACCGATGAGCTGGTGGCAAAACAGGAGGAACATCAAGCTAAAGGCTCGGGGGGTTCGCTGTGTGGCGAGCCTCACGAACTGTGCGTCAAACTTTGTAAGTTCATACCTCTCTCCGCCTCCAGCTACGCCCCCTTACCACCTACCATTGCGGCAAAGAAGGCCGTCCTGAACATTCAGAACAGTGACGCCAAGTGCTTTCTCTGGTCGGTGCTTGCAGCATTACACCCTGTCCACTGGAAAAACCAACCACACCGAGTTAACCACTACCTACCCTATGAGGCAGAGCTGGAAGTTGCCATGGCTGGGATCGGCTACCCGGTAGAGGTCCCGGACATTCGAAAATTCGAGGCTCGTACGCGGTTGGCTATCAACGTTTACGGTCTCACTGACGAAAATGCGGTGTACCCTATTCGCGTGAGCGACGTAGACGTTGATGGTGCGCAGGAAATCCATCTCCTACTTATCAAGGACGAGACCCATCACCACTACACCCTCATCCGTTCGCTCTCCCGGTTGGTGTCGAGCCAAAAAAGCAAGCATGATGGTAGCATAGAAGTTTGTCGCAGGTGCTTGTCAACTTTTGACAATCAAAAACAGCAGGATTATCAGCACATCAGAGGTCCCAACATCGCTGCAGAGAAGCTCGCTCGCCACAAGTTCTACTGTAGTAACAACGAGCCGGGTGTGGCAGTCTTGCCCAAACCTGGCACCGTGGAGCGTTTCCACATGCACGGTGCTATGGTGGAGCACCCCGCTATCATCATCGCGGATTTCGAAGCCTTCCTCAAACCCCTGTCCACTTGCGATCCCGATCCCGAAGTTTCCTCCACCACCCCTTACCAACTCCACGAGGCATCCAGTTTCGCATACGTTGTGGTGCGATGTGACCAGCATATCACCCCCGAGCCCTACGTGTACCGTGGTCCCGACGCCGCCAAACACTTCCTCGAGAGGATGGTTGTCGAGGATAATGAGATAGGGAAGGTACTGTTTGCCCCCAAGTCTATGCTCCCACTGTCTCCCGACGATCAGCGTAGACACGACGAGGCCATCGCTTGCCCTGTCTGCGTCAAGAAGTACACCGCCAACAACCGTAAAGTCCAACACCACGATCACTTTAACGGTAGGTATGTTGGTCCATGGTGCAACGGATGCAACCTCATGGCCCGGGACCCGCGCTTCATCCCTGTGATTTTTCATAATGGCTCGGGATACGACTTCCACCATCTGGTGCCTCACTTTGGGTACGACGACATGCGAATCAACGTCCTGGCGCAGAACGAGGAGCGTTACATTAGCTTGAGCAAGTGGGTGCGAATCCCAGGATCACACTCTACCGTCGAGCTTCGCTTCCTCGACTCCCTGAGGTTCCTCCCGGCCAGCCTCGATGCTCTCGCAGGGAAGCTTAGCGACGAGCAAATGCTTATTACCTCCGGAAACTTTCCGAACTTGGACGCAGGTCTCTTCAAGCGTAAGGGGGTCTACCCCTACGAATACGTCACAGATCCTTCCAAGTTCGCGGAGACGACGCTACCTCCCCAGGCGAAGTTCTATAGCAAGCTGCGAGGCTCGGGCATCTCTGAGGATGACTATCACCACGCCCAGTCCATGTGGCGCGAGCTGGGCTGTCGAACTCTCGGGGACTACCACGACGCCTACCTCAGACTTGACGTGACGCTCCTCGCCGACGTGTTCCAGACGTTCCGTGCGACCGCAATGAAGATCTACAAGCTGGACCCCGCCTACTTCTACAGTCTCCCCGGACTGGCGTGGTCAACCATGTTTCTGGTGACGAAGATCAAGCTGGAGCTTCTTTCGAACGTGGACATGATGCTGTTTGTGGAACGCGCCGTGCGGGGTGGAATGGTCCAGGTGTCGCAGCGACACTCGCGCGCCAACAATCACCACATGGCCACCGGATGCGACCCCTCACAACCGTCCAGCTACATCATGTACACAGACGTCAATAACCTCTACGGACACTCCATGATGCAGCCACTCCCCTTTAGAGGCTTCGAGTGGGCTGACCCTTCCAACTTCGACGTCGAAAGCTTCGACGATTCGGAACATGGGTTCTTCGCCGAGGTGGACCTTGAGTTCTCCGAGAAGCTGCAGGATTTGTTCTGCGATCTTCCCCCTGCACCCGAGTTCAAGTGTCCACCCGATTCCAACCAGAAGAAGCTCGTCATGGATTTCGAGCCCAAAGAGCGTTATGTCCTGCACTACCAGAATCTCCGGTGGTTGATGCAGCGAGGGGTCACGGTCCGCGCAGTTCACCGCATCCTCAAGTTCGAGCATTCTCCATGGTTGAAGCCATATATTGAAGTCAACACCAAACACCGCACTGCAGCCACGTCCGAGCTTGATAAGGATTTCTTCAAGCTTATGAACAATGCGGTGTTTGGCAAAACTATGGAGAATGTACGGAATCGCATGGACATAAAATTGGTAACGAGGAAAGCACAATGTCGCAGGCTCGTAGCGAACCCGTTATTCAAATCGAGGACCATTTATAATGAGCAGCTTGCTCTGGTGCATATGAGGAAGAGCGAGGTGAGGCTCGACAAGCCAATTTATGTTGGTGCCTCAGTATTAGACCTGAGCAAGCTGCACATGTTCGAGACGTACTACGACATATTACGTCCACATTATAGCCACAACATCTCGCTTCTCTACACGGACACGGACAGCTTGGTGTACCACGTCCACTCAGCCGATGCATACAGGGATATAGTCACGGTACCAGCTTTGCTTAACCTCTTCGACACCTCGGGCTATCCCCAGCCGAACCAGTACGGCATCCTGCCCCGAAACAAAAAAGTGCCTGGCAAACTCAAAGACGAGAAGGACGGTGATGTAATTCTCTAGTTTGCAGGTCTTCGCGCCAAGGCCTATGCCATCAAAGCCGAGGGCAGCGTTACCAAGAAGGCCAAGGGTGTCGGCAGACAGGTGGTTCGGGAGCATCTCGCATTCGAGGACTTTGTCGATTGCCTCAAGACCAGGTCGTCGGTTCTAAGAGAAGAACAGCGCATCCAGAGCGTCGACCATATCATCACCACAAACAAAGTTAGAAAAATTGCCCTGGATCCCAACGACGATAAGAGGTGCGTCCTCGAGTGTGGTATTCACACATTGCCGTGGGGGCACTATCGCTTAGCAGAAAGCAAAACCTGCAACATATGTCCATCTTCAACAGAAGATTCATAAAAACAAAACAAAACAAAAAAAAACACTTTGACTGTCATTACAAAAAAAAACTATGACCGTATTCTTAAATAACCAGCATGCCTATGAATTTGTTCGGTTTCAAAAAACAGATCATTATGGAAACCATACCAGATCATGAAGTCTTACCTTCCGTGTTACCTAAACTCAACGGTCTGTTGATCATTCACCTCAACAGCATTTGGACGAAACTAAATGACGATGTGGGCAAGATGTTTTATGTTTTTAATAACAATTTACATTTCTACGAAATTCCGATCGACGGGAAACTTCAAATCACCGTGAATCCGGAAAACGCAGGCGAAATCAAAATTTCTACCGGCAAGAACATTTTTCGAATCAAGCACGACAAGATGCTTTCTAACATTACGTACGATGTGTCTGCAGGAGATTATTTTTACATGGAACTCCTCGGAGATTACGACAAACTTATTCCTCTCTTCGTAGAATTACGAATCGTCTATCCTATTATAAATAACCGTTAACCAAAAATGCCTAACGACATTTTCGGCAACACCAAGCGTGTAGACCACGCAGAAGAGATTCTCATGTTGGACATTCGAGTTAAGAAGTTGAGGACCGATTTGATCGCTTTGCAGGAAACCTTAAACAAAAGTTTAGAGTCGGAAATCGCTACGCTCCAAACGCAATGTCTCGATCCCATTCTGAAAATCGATTCCGAACTGAAGACGCTTATAAAAAATTATGTCGACGTACCTTCTTACGACAACGTTCAAAATATACAGTTTAGCGTGGATTCGCTTCAAAATGATTTGGCCAAATTACAGCAATTTCAATCGAAAAATGAAGACTTGGAAAAATTGAAACTTGAAATCGAAGAACGAACTTCCGCAATAGAAAAGAATTTCTCTGAACTTCAAACCGTCGTGAACGATATAGACGCAGAACGCTTGCACGTCGTCGTTTCCAAATTACAAGAAGAATTCACCGGCACGTTGGAAGAAATCAAATCCAAGTTACAGACTTTGGAAGATACAATGACGAACCTACCATCGTCGGACGAACTGGAGGTCATCGGTAAAAGCGTCGCGAACATAAAAATTCAATTGGAGGCCTATCGAGATTTCGAACACATTCAAACCACCATCGCTACGCTTCAGGCGTCCTTGGAATTGATCAACGAAGAAATTAAAAATATTCACGCTGAAGCGAGAGCGTTGACGAGCATTCAAGACACGTTAAGCACGGTTCAGCAGAAGATCGAATATTTAGAAAATTTAAACGTCGAAACGAATCTCGCTAATTTTCATCACGTACTCGACAACATACAGGGTGACTTGGAATCGTTACGGACGAGCGTGCCTTCGAGCGAAGATTTGGAAAAATTGAAAACGGCGGTGACGGCACTATCCGATTCGAGCGACATCAAAAGTTCATTGAGCGATCTCGAGAGTAAAGTGGCCAATCTCCCCACCTCCAAAGAATTGCACGCTTTGAAAAGAAACATATCTCGAATGCTGAAACGATTAGAAACGGAAACGGCGAACGTGGAACAGATTCGAGACGAAATTACTTCGCTGGTGTCGACGCTGCCCACTTCGCAGAGCGTCGCCGACCTTCACACGCAGTTTACAGAGATGCGAAGCATCGTGAACGATCTTACCGAGAAGAGCTCGAAATTGAATCAAGTCGAGAACCTTCAGAACATTGTCGTCAACATCAGAGATCAAGTTGGAGTGCTGGAATCCACGCAGGAATCGACTCTGGCCTCTTTCGGTGCCAAGCTGCAAGAACTCAACGAAAACTACAAGCAGTTGAACGTGGAAGTGAAAATCAAACCGTCGTTTTCTGCCGTAACGGATACCATAATCGAGCATTTGCTGCCCATCGAAAATAAACTCGGACAAGTTCACAGTAATCTGCTCGGCGTCGACACTAAATTCGCTAAACTGCATTCTCTGCAAGCCATCGAAATCAACAGCGTACCCAATCAACAGAGAATCTCCACGTTCGTCGAAGGTAACAAACTGTACATGATGCATCCTTATCATCCGTACTACAAGTTTCTCCTCGATGGCACGATTCAGATAAACGAATTTTCGTACTGGTCTCACGGCAGAAAAGCTAGCGTTCCCACCATGACTTTGATATCGAATCGTGGTGTCCAGAAAGCAGGAAACATTCCTCTGGCGCGTTGGAACGAAACGCGCAACATATATGAAATACACGAAGACGAAGATCTCACCGTTTTCGACGTGAGCGCCGGCGATAAGCTGATCATTCAAAACACGAGCGAAGTGCCACCCTCTTTGAATCCCATCACGCTTGTGCTTCTCTTGAAACGTAATCTCTAAAAAAAAATGTCTAGGCAAGCCATCGTCGAAGAATTGCATAAACCTGCACGCCGCAACTACGAACGTTTGGCTGTGGTAACCAAGGGCATCGACGACCTCTGGCAAAGCGACCTCGTGGAGATGAGTAGCGGCAATTTGAAAAACGTGCATAAATTGAACAAGGGCAACAAGTACCTTCTCACCGTCATAGACACGTTTTCGAAATTCGCATGGGCTCTACCTTTGAAGGCGAAAACGGGAACATGCGTCACGGAAGCATTCAAATTAATTTTTCGCGAAAGCGGTGGCAGACGACCACGGTTTCTGCAAACAGACAACGGTAAAGAATTTTACAACGCCGTATTCCAAAAGTTTATTCAAAAACATGACGTTCGACATTATTCGACCTTCAGTCACATCAAAGCCAGCATCGTGGAAAGATTCAATCGAACCTTGAAAACACGCATGTGGAAACGATTCACGCTTCGGGGAAATTACAAATGGGTCGACATCCTGCCGGAACTCGTCGACACCTATAATGATACGGTACACAGAACGATAGGCATGAAGCCAGCTGACGTTACGAAATCTGACGAGCAGCGTTTAATTTCTACAGTTTACTGTCCAAAGTACACACCCACGACAAAAAAAGCTAAATACAAAATTGGAGACCAGGTGAGGATCAGCAAATTCAAACGCACCTTCGAGAAGGGATTCACAAAAAATTGGAGCACGGAACTCTTTACGGTGGTTCGAGTTCTACCCGGAAACCGACACACGTATATAATAAAAGATAGTAGCGGCGAGATTTTGAAAGGAAGATTTTACGAAGAGGAACTCTCTAAAACGAAACACCCCGACACGTACCTCATCGAAAAAATATTGCGTAGGAAAGGTGACAAACTGTTTGTCAAATGGCTGGGACTTCCGGAAAAGAGTTGCATCGGCGCGGACGAAGTGATCTTGTAAGTACGTGGAACGTGGTGAAGCGTCTACCGGATCCGGAAAGTCAAACGAGAAAAAAAAAGAACGGCGAGTTGCTTCCCGACAGCATCCGCTGTCTGATCGTAGGTCCTTCGGGGTGTGGGAAAACGACACTGCTCGTGGACAATTTTCTCCTCGCACCGAATTGGTTAGATTGGAAGAACAGGCACCTGTACGTGTTCTCGAAAAGTATGGAGCAATCCAAATACCAGCAACTGATGAAACTGTACGATGGTCTTGACATTGCAACATTCGCCTCGGAAATAAAACCACTCGACGATTGTCGTGAAAATTCAGTCGTTGTGTTCGACGACGCCATCCTGGAAAATCAAAATGAAATTCGCAACTTTTTCACGCAAGGTCGTCACAAAGGAATGGATTGCTTCTACCTAGCTCAAACGTTTTCCAAAATTCCAAAACAGTTAGTACGCGACAACGCTAATTTCATATGTTTGTTTCGTCAAGATCACACCAACCTCAAGCACGCGTACGATGACTACGTAGGCGGAGACATGAACTACAATCAATTTTCGGAACGCTGCTGCTCTACTTGCTGGAACGGTGACGATTTCGGATTCGCGACGATCGACATGACGAGAAAACCCAACGGCGGAAAATACAGAAACAAAATCAACGACTTTCTAAACGTTGCAACGTTGTGAGAAACGACGTGTATAAATAACGTCATGACGAAACGGAAAATCGAAGACGAAAATCTCAAGCTTCGCGATTACCTCGCGAAACGCTTCAAAGGTTGGAAATCCGAGAATCGCGGATTCTACGAAGAGAAGAAACGTCAGGATCAACCCGTGATCGATGCCATCAGCAGTCTAGGTAAAGAAATTAAAAGTGTCACGGAACAAAATAAAAATTTGATTAATGAACTCGTACCGCTCGCAGCTAAAAGTTACGCCGTACCCACGCCTATTTCGAGCATTCCTTCGACACCGTTCGAACTGAAGGATGCACCGGCACGACGTCGAGCCATAGGCAGCACGTCGTCGTCTTCGGATAAAATCGAGTTGGGACCTTTGGCACGAGACTACCTGAGCACGGGGAAATTCGACAAGGATGAAGTGTTCGGATTGTATCCCAGCATGGAAACCAGCGAAGGCGGCGGTGTGGTGTGGAAGATTGGGAAATCGAAGGTGACCTTCGAAGGCAACGACATTAAAGTCAATTTAGGCGACAAGGATAGTTGGAACAGGTATCCGGGTACGGTGGGACTGTGGGAACTCGTTGCCAAAAAGCAGCCGAAAGATTACACCGACGAAGATTACCAGAGTTACAAGGAAATTCTGATCATGACGGATGCCTTGTACCAGAACAACGACGCCTCGCAGAATAGGGTGAAATCGAGCAGCGGCGAGAAGTACAGGAATCTCATCAAACCGATTTGGAACCAGGTCAAAACAGGCAGCGGCGTCAAACGCTACAACACGTTACCCAAAGAATTCGTTTGGGTGGACGACGTTAGGAAACTCGTGGACCGATTGTTGGTGATAGCCGGCGAAGAGAATGTAGGCAATCGTAATTTCTACAACGAGAAGGTTGGCATCGTGGACATGATCAGCACGAAACTTTCCAACTTCATCGTGAACGACGACAAGGGCATAGGTTACGTGATCAAAATCATCAACACGCTGCCTCCGAAATTTTGGAACGTGGCCGAAGGAAAGGGACTCGTGAACGACATCATCAACAAGTTACCTTTCGAGATGCATTTACCTGGCTACCAGTACTGCGGACCGGGTACCAAACTCGAGAAAAGATTGGAGAGAGGAGACAAGGGTGTGAATCCGTTGGATGCCGCATGCAAAGATCACGACATCGCCTACAACACCACGCAGACGGATCTGAATGCACGTCACGAAGCAGACAGAAAGTTAGAGCACGCAGCTTTCGAAAGATTCGTGAGTAGAGACGCATCGTTGGGTGAACGGGTCGCCGCACTGGGCACCACCATCGCCATGAACACGAAACAAAAATTGGGGTGGGGTATATAAATAACATACAGTAAAAAAAAACAACATGGCTTGCATAACTGATTTGCCACCCGAGCTACTATCTAAAATATTCAAGAAAGTAGTTAACGGAGATGTTAATAAACTTGTAATCATAGCAAGAACAACGCCGGAATTTCGCATCCCTTGTGAAATGGTTCTCAAGGACCATCTTCGGGAGATCAGTGGCCTGAGGTGCGGTGATCTCAACATTCTGCTTTCGGCTGCAGGGGAAAAATTGAACGAGAGGTCGGACGAACTGCACGAGGCGATGCAGGGAAGAAGACGGTATACTGATGATTGGTACAAGTCTATGCAGGAGAAGGAAGATATCATTACGCACATCATCGCGTTTTCCGAAGCACGGACTTTCTTCCTCTGTTAAAAAAATAATAATATATATACGTGTCAAAAAAACTTGATATATAAATAAATAATCTTCGGTATATATAAATAACACACATCGTGAAAAAACAATTAAATTTCTCTAACACTCTGAAATTTTTTTTGATATGACGACTGAAAAAATAAGTGATCTCCAAGCATTAAAACAAATGCTAAATTTATCAGTTGAGTATGTAAAAATTCAGGAATTGGAAGTCGACAAACCTTACACGATAACTTCCGGTTCAATCGTTTCTACCCAGTATGGTCCCAAGGTACGCCTGTTGCTCAACGCACAATACAGTCTATTTTTACCAGATCGATACGCTAGCATGTTATCCGACGAGAAGCTATCTATTTTAATCGAGAACAAAACTCGAATCGTGTACAAGGGGACAAAGGAACTTCTTGGCAAGAAAACGAAGCACGTAATAGAATTTGTGTAACGACTGCGAGGCCTTGAAAATATATAAAAAACATACCGTAAAAAACTACACAAGAAAAAATCTCAGAAAATATATATAAATAACATACCGTGAAAATAACACATAGAGCATCAACATGAAGCCCAAGGGTGTCGTGTACCAGATACCATACTCCAATCTAAAAAATCTAGGTACCCTCGATGGGTTACTCACCAAGAAACAACGCGAGAAGAAACGTTCTTGCTTGTCAAATGGACACGGAATGAAATTGCTGCTCAGCACACCTCAATTGAAAAGATTGCAGCGTTCGCGGAAACAGCAAAAGATCGGAGGTTTCATATTCAGCATCCCGGCCATCCTGGCAGCATTGGGGGCCGTTGGAAGTTTGGCCGGCGGAAGTGCCGCCATCGCGAAAACCGTCATCGACTCGAAGAAGAACAAGGCGGAATTGGAAGAACAGAAACGTCACAACCTGGCCATGGAGAAGAAGGGGAAGGGCGTGATGAAAAAGTTTAAAAAAAAGAAACAGAAGCACTCACCAACCGAGACATTGAATCTCTGATCGAACCGTTACAAATCAGACACTTCAGAGGAGTTTTCATGTCCGACTCGTTACCTTCAAGCGTCAAAAGAAGAGAATGCGGAGTAGTCAACTTGGACGGTCAAGAAAATCCAGGCACGCATTGGATATGTTACCACAAAAACGACAATGATAAAGCATTCGTTTTCGATTCTTTCGGAGGTGTTCCACCTACAAATTTAGTCCATTATCTGAAAACGAACAAACCTCCATATACTACAACGACGAACGCATTCAAGATTTCGGAGACGTGAACTGCGGTCATCTCTGCCTCTCCGTGCTCGCGTTTCTCTCTAAAATAAATAACCCTACGGTCGAAGATTTCCAGAAAGCATTGTGGAACCTCAAACAGCATCACTAGGATGGGCGTGTTCCATCTCACGAGCGAATCTTCAATCTTGAAACTCACGCTGCACGACGACATCGTCTATCCTAAATCCGTGGCTCTGCGTGCATTCTACAGCATGTACCTCATACCCAATGTTACGCAGCACAACAACAAAATTAGCGTCGGAAGCGAACACATCGCCGTCACGCCAGGACAATACAATCTTTCCACTTTGCAAGCTCAATTACCCAAAGGCACGTACCTTTCTCAAAATTCGGTCACGCACAGAGTGGAAATCCTATCCGCGACGGAGACCGTGGACCTGGGCACCATGGGAGAACTTTTAGGTTTCGAGAACGGCACCAAACTCGAAGCTGGCATCAAGCACGTAGCAACCAACATTCCTAAATTCTTGGCCATAGAGACTCTGAACGTACACTGCAACGTGGCGGAAGGCATGATCACGAAATCTTCGGACGGATTGTTAGGAAGTCACAAGCAGACGGGAATCATAGCCACGTTCAAACCAAGTTCCGAGTTCATGGAACCGATCATCTACACGCCCTCTTCGCCGATCTATTTTCCAGTATGTCGCAACCGCATAGACGACATAGAGTTGGTGGTGACGAACGAGAAAGGAGACGTGGTGGATTTCGCAGGTGCCACTACGACGGCCATCGTGGAGATCAACGTATAATAAATAACACACATAGTGAAAAAAAAATGGAGCAAATCGAAAGTTACGAATTGCAATCTTTCCCTCCCAACCGTCGCACGTTCGCCAATCTGAACGAGGCGAACAGGGAGATCGAATACGACGTGGACGTAGGCGACGGGTTCGTTCATCCTCACAGAGCGGACCTCTACCTTCAATTCGACGTGGTGAAGAAGGAAAGCGGAGACGCGTTTCCTGCAGCAGCAAACTTGATACTCGTGGACAACTTCGTGCCTCACCTGTTCTCGCAGGTGGAGGTGAGGAAACACAACACCGTCATCGACAGAATAGATTATCCAGGCATCACGTCGACGGCAGTGGGAACGTTGAAATTATCCAAAACGGACGCAGCGTACTACCAGGCCGGGGGATTCGAAGCCGGGACCAAAATATCGACGAGAAGTCACACGGTGCTCTTTCCCATGCGTCTGCTGCCGGGTTTCTTCTCGGACTACAAGGAGATCATGTGGAAGGGAGGACTGAGGATCACATTTCGAAGAGCGGCCAACGACAACGACGCACTGATGCGATACGCTACTTTGGGTCCGGACGGCACCACGCCGATAGCCAACACTCTACCCGAAGCGGCCAAGTGCGTCATCCAAAGCATGGAATTGAGAATGCCGGTGGTGGAATACGAAACGAACTACGCCCTCAAGTACAAAGCGGAGATCTTGAAAAGTCCGCAGGTGTCGATTCACTTTCACGGTTACCAGTGCGTGCAGAAGATGGCGTCGGGAAGTCACATGGAATTCGACGTGACGACGCAGTTCAACAACATACAGTTCGACATGCCAGATTTCGTCGTAGTGCTCTTTCAGACCGGGAGGGACAAGAATCAGGAAAAAGATTCCAGCAAGTTTGACGACTGCAAGATCAAGAACATTTATCTCAAAAATGGACGCAACGAAGTGTTCCCGCGCGAGAATTACAACCTCGACGTGACCAAAGACGATTACCTCAAACTTTACGAAGCTTACACAGCTTACAAACGCGTGACCGAGGGAAGCGTGGACATGTACTACACGCCCAGCGAATTCAAAGCACGGAGGCCGATGTTCGTCATCAACACATCTAAGAGAAAGAAGGTTGTGGTCAACGATCGAACCAACATCAAGGTCGTCTGCGAGTTCCACGATGCCTTGCCCGAGGATACCCTATGCAGTGTCATCCTGATTGCAGAGAAGTCCTTCGCCTACGACGTGAAGAACGAGAGGGTCACAGAGCAGTTTTAACAAGTTTTTAACATATTTTCTTGCACAATAAGTAATTTGTTGTACTAGCACAATCAGTTACAATAGCACAATACGAATTTCACTAGTTCAGATCAGTTACAAATGTCAATTTCATTAGTTATCAGTTACAATATCTTTTTTGCACTATAGCACGAGACAATCAGAAAATTTGCACAAAAAAATTTGTTGTTGTTTTTACACGTGAAAATTAACAATAAAATTTCTTTTTTATCGTTTCAGATGCTGTCGAAACATCAAAAACACATACACACACACTAGAAAAAAAAGCATGCAACTTTATTTGTAACACACACATACATTCTCCATCTTCATCAAGAAAATATTATAATAAACATAATTATTTTTATCTATCTCACAATAAAACTCTATATCCAAAAATATCACAACATCAAATAACACTAGAGTCGTTAGTACACGTTGCATGCATTACGGAGGTCCTCTGTAGGGTTTCATGGAAGTTTGAGAAAAAAAAAAACACGTGAAACCCTACAGAGGTGCAGTAATCTATAACCGCAGCCATTAGAAAACTTTTACATTTTTGGTTGGGCACCACGCACCCTGGCGAGGTTATAGGGGCCAGGCATCCTAAAAAACAACAATTATTATTTTGTTTGTTTGTTTGTGTTACAATACATACGCGCGTGCGCGCGTGCGTGTGTGTGCGTGTGTGTGTGTGCGCGGCACGTCGTTTCCCCGGGAGAGAGAGAGGTTTACAAAGATCGCGATATACAAACATTGGCCCCCGGGAGTTGGAAAATTACGATATGGCGCATTCGCTCATTACTGTTCCCAGCTATAAGTTTTTCTCTCTCTCTAGCCCCTTGCCAACTAAAAAAAAGTGTAGGTAGGAGTTGGCAGCACTGCGAGAAAATAGAGATCATGCCTTACAAGAAAAAACCATTAAGGCGATTTTTATTTGATGACGTTGAACCCGTGTAGTGTTCCCATCCATCCATCTCTCTCTTTTACGGCAGTGCCGGCTCTCTTTGTTTAGTATATGTAGGTTGGCAAAAATTGCTTTATGCACTGTAAAGCAAACCTCAAGCAAAGTTGCCAGCCCCTTGCTTTAGATTAGGTTAGACAAAAAAAAGCTGTAGGTAGGCTGTCGGCTGTTTAACTCTTCCCTCTCTCCCTCCTCTCTCTTTTTTGTAAAAGGCTATGGCAAAAGCACCAGTAGGTTGGCAACCTTGCTTTATGCACTGTAAAACAAGCCTCAAGCAAGGTTGCCAGCTCCTTGCTTTAGGTTAGGTTAGACCAAGACAAAAACCTTGGTGATTTTTTTCGAGTAGGTGTTGGCAACACTGCGAGCCCCACTTCCGGTTGCAGAACTCTCAAGCAAGATTGCCAGCTCCTTGCTTTAGGTTAGGTTAGACCAAAAAAAACCTTGGTGATTTTTTCGAGTAAGAAGTTGGCAACACTGCGAGCCCCCTGAGCCCCACTTCCGATTTGTGAACTCTCAAGCAAGATTGCCAGCTCCTTGCTTTAGGTTAGGTTAGACCAAGAAAAACCTTGGTGATTTTTTCGAATAAGCAGCTGGCAACACTGCGAGCCCCCTGAGCCCCAATAGAGGTTGGTGAACTGTCTAAACTGGACTACTATAATAGAAAAGTAAATATTTTTATTGCAGCAATGAATATGTTTGCTTTACGCTTTCACATACAATGCACCACATATTGCAAGTATAATTATGGACTTCTACTCTCTCCCTCTCTCTCTCTCTCTCTCTCTCTCTCTCTCCTTCTCTCTCTTTCTGTCTCTATCTTTCTCACTTTCTCTATCATTTCTTCTTTCTGAGGCTCTACTTCGATTGTCGCAACAACTTATATTTTTGCCAATGTTTCAATTTTTCATGAGTATAAATTTGTGAAATATATAGTATATAAGTAGTATATAAATTAGTATATGTAATGCAATATATATAAAAAATCTATTATACCAAGATGGATTCAAGTGGATAATAAATCTACATAGTATGAGCTATCAAAAGTATCAATGACACATACTGTCATCAATCTGTATTTATTCCAATAGATGTCAGAATTCAATACGTTTTTGCTTTAGGAAACGATTCTGAGCCATCCACGTGGCATTTGATTGTTTCCTACTATCGAAATAGATTTCCCAAAATTTTCCCTTGCCCTATTTGTCCAAGACACTTCTCCAAAACTTACATGTCATTTACATAGTTGTTCATAACAAGTTGTCAGAAAGGGCCTCCCCGATGGAGCAGTGGTAGCGTCGCTGCCTTGTAATGAAGGGGTCCCGGGTTCGATACACGGTGGAGGCACGATGTGGTTCGGATCCCACTTTAAACTGTAGGTCCAGTCCCAATTAGCCTTACAGTGTATAAAGTGGACATCAAACGAAACTCACTCACTCACAACATGAAGTTAGAAACTATATTTGACCAATATATTAATAGACAACAATATGAAAAACTCAAGTACAAGGAATAATGTAAGAGAAAACTTGCTATTCGGCATGTTGAAATTGGAAACAGAGAAACTGTTGTGAGGTTAAAAACACTGCACTCCCTCGTGGTACACCTGGAGGAAATCGCAGCCAAGGTTGAACACAAAAGAACATAATTACGAATAGGTTCTGCAAAAAAATACAAAAACACCTTGCAAAGTACCGTGCAATGAGCGAATATTATGGAATCTCGCAATTCAACAAACGTGTTTATTCGTCGCAAAGATAAGTGGTAGCTTGAACAATCATCAACACGTTGTAAAGCATTTCCTACAAGCGATGTTGTAGAGTATTGTCAAAGAACTCGTATCACAAATATATATTTCCTTACAATAAACGGTCGCGGGTTCAAATCCAAAGCTCTCCAATTTTTCTTTCATTTTTTTTGTAAGTGTGACATCAGATAAATTGAGCATGGAGTTTAGTAATTAAGTTGAATAATTTTGTTTGAGAATGTTCACAAAAATAATTCGGTGTTGAAATCGACGAACGTTTCCAGCAATTCAATATATTTGTTTCTTCTTTCTGGTACTGACATTCATCAATTTGGTTTGAAAGATACCTAAATTGTTGTTGTATTCCAACAGATAGTAATAGATATCTTCTTTTCTGAGACTACAAAGCAATGCTAAACCGAATAGCAATCCGTTTCTCTTCAGCTAGAACCAGAAAGCATAATTTCTTTGCGTTTGTCGTCCTTCTTTAGGCTTTTAGGACTTGTTCAGTAGTTTCTATTTTTCTTGTTACATTTTACTTAATTGTATAGCTTATTTTTCTCATTCCTTGTGGTTTTGGTGAATTTTAAATGCCTTTGCTAGCATATCTTGTAGATTTAAATTTCCTGACATGGTTCATTTAGCAAGTTCGAAATGAAGCGAATATATAGTCAAAGGAAAAGCACAACTATCATTTTCAAGTTTAGCAATGTTTTAAATAATGTATTGTTATAAATTTATTTTTCCTACACCAAACTTAAGATACGTTGTGTGAACTCTACTTTGAGATTACCTTTCTAGCCTCTAATATCGAATAATCTCTGCTATTAAAATAAAATAATAAAATTAGTCACAATATTAAAGAAGATAGGGGAAGGTTGCAGTCAATGGACCACACAAAAATACTTAAGTTTTTCCGATAGTAGGTTTTGCCTAAATTGAAATCTGGATATGGAAATATTTTGTATGTCACTTTCTAAATAGCCATGTACATTTACAATGTTGATGTATTTTTTTGTATTGGTCTAAAAATTAAAATCATAATTGTAATAAAAAGTCCATGGATAACAACAGGTCTCCATGAATGGACCATCGAATTTCCGTCAATGGATCATTTGTCAAAAGAAGGAAAACGGTATCAAACAATTAGTTTTATTACATGAGAACAAGAAACAATGAAATACATACTTAGGTAAAACAAAACGTACGAACAATTATCTGAAAAAATCAAATTAGCATTCATATCTTGAACAATTTTCATATATTTTATGAATATCTCTCATATTTCTAGATGTCTATAATTAACAGATCGTTTACATGTTTTATATTTTGAACTGTTCAGCAGCAGATTTATACAACATGTGTATACGTTCTTATGGAAAAACGAACAAAAACAAAACAACGAAAAAATATGTATCAAACACAGAAAGAAGTTTTGCATGGAGTTCTTACGCAAATAAAAGTTAAACTCAGTTACTCATTATGCAAAGTATAGCTGCTTTTGTTTATTGTTTGCATTCTCTACAGAAGTAGTTCATCTGTCCTTTCTGAACACCAGCAAATTCTTCATGCACCCACTTCTTAAATATCATTCACTGAATCATATCTTTTTGAGCGTCTTCTTCACGTAAATCACAGAACCAGCTCCATGCATTAGCATTTCTTATCTTCTTCATTCCTTCAGTGGAGTCTAGTTGATGCTTCACTAATATCCTTTTTTGGGTGGATTTTTCAAGCTGTGACTTGTAAGGTGAGGAAGTCAAAGTAGGGTCGTTTTGACGTTCGCTGCCTCCTGTTTGCTGTACCAGGACTGCAGCTCATGGAAAAGGAGAAATCTGCGTCACAGGTACAGCAAGCATTGAACTGTAGCTTTCTTGAACATTGTTTTCTGCAGATACTTCTGATTCTTCACTGGTGCCAGGTTGAAGCTGCTTACTCTTATTTCTGGTTGCTGCAATGTCTTATGGAGTAAAGTCTTCACTGTGCTCTGTTGTAGGCTGGGATTCAAAGACAGTAGATGGTGCAAAACGGTCATCTTGGAAAACATCCCTGTTGACCGGACACAGTCCCGATGCTTTGAAAGCACCGAAAGTAGTCATTGTTGCACCTTTGACATATGCCTTTCCAAATAAATCGGCGACTTTACAAACTGTAACTTCAAGTACATCAAAATGAAACCTAAGGTATTTCCATAGTGAAGTACGTCGATAATGGTTTGAAGAAAGCAACATCAAGTGGCTGGAGCTTTTTACTTGTGTGGATGGGCAGAGCCAACATAATGACTCCATTAGCTCTGGCCCTTTCGTTGGCTTCCAAATTTTTAGTGTCAGTAGAATGTCTATCACAAAGGAGAAGCACAGAATCTTGTTTGTTTGGTTTTACATCTTTTATAAAATGTCCATCCACTCTCAGAAAATGTATTTGTTGATATAGCCACTCTCTGGATTAAAGACAAATACTGTCCCAGGTGGTGAGCCATCTTTGACGTCTTCACACTCTCTAGCACGTTTGTAAATGATCACAGGCGGAACATAAAAACCTCCTGAACTGACACAGCACACTGCTGTTGTCATCGTACCTCGTTCTGCACTTGATATAGTGCCAGCCTGAGATTTGCTCTTTCTAGCTAAACTTTTTTGAGGTTTCTTCTGTACAGTTGGCAGACCCCTTCATCCATGTTAAATATCTTTGTTCCATTAAGATGATACTTATCAACAATGTTTTGAAGAACTTCAAATAACTCATGGACTTTTGGCTTGCTGAATCCAGATGCGCGAGCAATAGATGTGTTTTCAGGAAGCCTTAGACTGAACTATGGGTGTCGTCGCATAAAATTGTAATACCACATTTTTCCAGCTGATAGTTTCTCTTTGCTGAATCTATGTAAAATGTCATTTTCGGAATGCTTATGCTCTTAAATAATGCAGTAACTCCTAAATATGCCTCTTCTAGTTGTTACGTTCCTAGTAACTTTCCTCACCCTTTACTCCTATAGCCGGGAGCATTGAGGCTCTTAAGGGTCTACACTGAAACCTATCTTCAGGGTAGGTGCAGAACAAATCCAACCAAAGTCGTGAAGTTTTAATGAAATGTTTATTTACTGCTTGAGTACTTACAGCCAGTCGTAAGGTAACTCGTAATTGGAACTTGGAGATCAATTGTTAATAGATAATTTCAAACTTAGTAGAAAGGTCAAACTAGGGTGGCCAATTTAGGATTTTACAGAAGAGCGGATAAAACCTATTTACTTCTTCCAAAATTGGAACTTATATCCCATTCGGCTAACCTAGGTTTTACAGAAGAGCGGCATACACCAATTCACTTCTTCCTAGATTAGACCGTTCCTATTTGGCCAGTCTAGGTTTTACAGAAGAGCGGCTTGCACCTATTCACTTCTTCCTATACTGACACCAGAACAGACCTCCTTACGGACCAAACCAGGGGGTGCTCGTTGCTATGTGAAGTACGTATGCATTACGTCATCTGGAAGGATCGGGTTTGACGGTGCTCGTTGCTATGTGCAGTAAGTTTGGGTACATTTCGCTACTAACACATCGCAAAAATCGGAACAAGCAGGTTATTGATTTTGTAGCGTTCGATTTATTTTTATTGTATTTTTGTACTTGTAGACTGCAATCATGTCTAATTGTGCTGTAGCAAGCTATGAAAACTATAACCAGAAAACTAAAGGAACTGACATAAAATATCATAGATTTCCAGTCGATAATTGCGTAAGTAAACAGTGGATTCATGCTTGTAGACGAAATGTAAAGAATGCAAGTGTGGAGTGCCAATTATTGTGAAGAAGACTATGTGCGAGATCTAAAAGCAGAATTTCTCTATTTTCCACCAAAAAAGTGCTGAAGCCAACTGCAGTGCCATCGCTAAAATTACACCCAATTACTTTAGTACCAAATAATCGACGAAATGGTGTAGTTCTCCTAAACACTTATCTTCACAATAAGATTTGCTTGTAGGACTTCATAAGGTTTGCAGAGATATACGCTACGAAAGATATGAAATAAAGACGTGCCCTAAACAAGCTAAAGACTATGCTGCCAGAAAAGAGAAAAATATATAGACGAAGGTATATGCACAAATGCAAGCAATGGATCGTTGTTGGAAAACTTATTCAATCGTTTACAAAGGAGAAACACATGTCTGCATAATGAAGCAAATAAATTAAAGATTACAAACACCCTCTATCAACCTGCTTTAACTGAATAAACAAGTTCAAAATCTACAACGTAACCTAACCGACAGTACCACAAGAAAACTCATCAATATCTTGAAAATGTGTTCAACTAGTGCGAAGTACGTAGTGAACCTAACTGATTTGTTATGTACATTTTATGTAAGTAGGATTCGTAATTATTAACAATTTTATTTAACACAGACCGATGTTGATTGTGATTTGTATGTCCACATTATTGTGAAAAACGTTGTCGGAAATGGATATTTCGAAGATCGCTTACTAACTTTTACGCTATTCGAAATGAAATTCACTTAGTACATATTCAATTCGAGTTGCATAGCGTTGTATGCACGATGGTAAATATTGCAGAGTGAATATTACACCCATCATTGAAATTTATGCAACTTTGTTCAATTTTGGGATTTCACAAATATATTGTGAATAATTTTGTACCCTTGTACTCAATATAAACCAATGGATGTTACATTATTTCTCTGTAGTACATTTCTGTCAAAAAGAGCAAGATCTAAGATTAGTGTAATGCAAGTTACTTCGTTAATGTACAAATGTGTGTCGCATATCAGCCTTGGAGTATATTTTTCGGTTATACAACTCAGACACACATGAAAATGGAAATGGAAAATCTGCGGACAAAGTCCTTTAACGAATAATGATTCGTACAGTTGCACGGTCAATCATTGTGAGTTCATGTAATTTTTCTCCTTTATTGTTTAATTAAACTAAGATATTTTCATCGATATTCTCAAAGCGTTTCATTTACCGTGTGATCATAAATCTATTTCTATAGGCTTGAATAAGTAGGTTAAGACATTTAAGTTTTATGTTGCTAGCACCCATCAAGTATTTCGAGTAGGTTATGTTAGTTAAATTAGTACTTGTACACTTTGGCTCGTCGTCTGCACGCGTTTGTATGTAAAGTTCTTAATACGAAAAAATACGTTTTAGAACTATGAGAACGATAACTTGCAGCCAAATTTGAACCAGATAAATTAAAAATATCTGCAAATTACAAACTGCAATTGCGTTTTCAAAGTCTGAAACTACTATCTTACAAACTATTTCATCATTCTTCCTCCACATAAAACTTTCCAAAGAAATTTTGCATGTGGAACTTTGATCCGTACGTAAATTATTGTACAGTAAATAAATATATGAAGAAGGTTGGGAATTCTTTCGAATTTAGAGTTAGTTTCAAATGCAGAGTAAAATTTTATCTAGATTGTATATTGCATCTTTTACTTGATAATTTCAAAAATAAAGTTACATTATGGAGAATGGTAAATATTGGATTTTAAGTATATCAGTATAATTTTAATACTTTCTGATGTTATGTAAAATTTGAAATGTTCCTGGAAATGATTGCAACGTTCTGAATGAATAAGAAGGAACTATTCAGTCAGAAAACGGAGCGAATTTACAATATGGAGAAAGTCTCTAATTTTGTTAATTTTCGGTATACTAACTAATTTTGACCTCCTAATCATGAATCTGTTGAAAAAAACCGGGGGTCACGTCTGAAAATTTGAAAAAAAGCAGACTGAATTTTTTTTATATATAGGTGTATATGCGTAGTTTTATGAACAAAAATGTAATCTCCTGTCATTGTGTCCAACCACGCCGTTGTTTTACAAAAAAATGATTTATGATGTTCAATTCTAGTACGATCCCTATTTTTTCTATGAATTTAGGGGTGAAATGAGTGCTAATGGAACCTATCCTAACAGGCCTAACCTAACCTCGTGTGAATGGTTCATGAGGCTACCCTTGGATGGTATTTGGGGCTAACGTCAATGGTTTGTGGGGCTACCCGTGGATGGTGGCGCTAACGAACAATTTTTCATCAAAATGTACACAATTTCCAGATGTGACCCTCGGTTTTTTACAACAGATTCGTGATTAGGAGGCCAAAATTAGTTAGTATACCGAAAATTAACGAAATTGGAGACTTTCTATATATTGTAAATTCTTACCCAGAAAACTATAATATTAGGCTTTTGTACTGCTTTGTGTTAAATGTTGTAAATAGATTATACCGGATTAAAATTTACGGATACTCAAGTTTGGACTCCAATTAAAAGTTAATCAGTAGAACCACATAAAAACGAGTTACATAAAAATTCAGCTTATTCAATTCTGTGTCAATACATAGTTACCAATTTATTTTTGATTACGCCTTCTATTTTTATCATCGTAAGAACAAAATAGGATTATTTTTTAGTTTGGCAAACTATCACTCTCTTTGAGATTCTACAAATAAAGAACGGGTGTTTTTTTATTTATAGATTATATATTATATATTATATAATTTATTTATTTATTATCCAATCTCTAATATCCATAATTTATTATGCGATAGTACTCCTGTGACGTTCTGTGAGGCCCGTAGTACCTCGCAAGCCTCTGTCGATCTCCTTGGCGTAGTGGTTAGAACATCGCGCTTCGACGCTAGGGGTTCCGCATTCGAATTCAATCGGGCAAGACATTGATTTGTCCAAAACAAATATTGATTGATTGATTTGCTTAATTTTACTTCGCTTCTTGTGCCACTTTTGGCTAATTTGCGAAGATAGGGATGAGTGGTGAAATGATGAATGAACACTCACAAACATCCATGCCCAAGCCAGGATTCGAACCCGAACATCTGGCATTGAAGTGCGATGTGCTAACCACTACGCCAAGAAGGCCGGCTTGTGAAAACAAAGAAAGAGATCAAAGGGAAAGACTACCTCTTATGGGTTTTCCTTTCATATTTAAAAAAAGACAGAAAAGCAAAATTAAACCAAATGTGTCAATCAGTTCTTTCTTTGTAACTCTTTCACGATTCAATTCTTGTTTAGCATGCAACGTTTCTTATTAAAATCATAATACGATTTATGAAATGATGAAATCTGAAATTCTAATGAGCACACGGACAACCTTCTTTGTAATATATCGATCAGGTTTCAGAAACATGAATTTTTACAATACGTTTGCATGTGCAATTTTCCCTTTTTTTAAAAGTAGCATGTTTTAATTATGTTACTAATCATTAAAGGAATACCTCAATACCATCCCGAAGTATGATAATTAATATTTACCCCTCACGTTCCCTCTCTGAAACTTGCATAAAAATGACAGCGGCCGTTTGATTCGGCCAAGCCCCGAACGAACATAACCGAAGGGGCACCGAGCACAACCGATCCTCCCACATGACGTCACGTGCATGATGGGTAATTTTCGGATGGCGCTACCTTATATATTAAGTTACCTTGGGACCAAACTGCTTCGTAAATATACCCAAAGTTCCAGCCTCGAACACCTGTCTTTAGGTAATTTCTTATTACAATAGTCCATATTACAACAGAAGAATATTTGAAAAATAAATAGTTTGGCAATTAATAATTTACAAAGAAAGTTTACATATTCATTTGAGTTAACAATTATTTAACGTTGATAAAATCTTACATTTTGGAAATATACAAATTTAAATGTTCCGCCATTATTTAATTACAATTAGGTTAGTTCATAAAACATTGATAATCTTTGATTGGCAAATCTATATTTACATCATAATAAATGCCCGTTGTCTTAAGCGAGCTGACTTCATTAGATTGTTACAGAAAGGTGAATGCATTAGTAACAACTCCTTGATTGGTGCGTTCATATTTGCGTCACAACATGTAGTATCACCGATATTAACAAGGACTCGAGGTAACATTATATAGATTTTTCTTTTAACATGGAAAGTCAAAGTTACAAAGTAAGTAAGGTCGTAACAGGTTCCCCCCTCTGTAGTAGGAAAATTTGAGAAACGGAAGTGAAACAAATTTTTCTTTGTCTAAACTCCTTGCCTTTCTTATAATTTTTTTTATCCCAATAAACTTACATTTAGGTTCATTAAAGTATAAAGGTTTTTGTTAATTTATATATACCAATTGGGTTTATTGTTTCAAATTAAATGATTAGTTCAGTAGAACTAATAATCATATTGATTCTCAAATAGTAATGCTTTATCAACATTTATAACAACACACTAGAAATCATTAGCCTTATATTATGAGATACAAGGGTTAAACATTCATATCAGTAAGAATATTTTTACCACAGTGAATATTTTCATCGATGCGCATATTCAGGTTGAAAATGATTCTGCATGTGCGCAATGGAAGGTCATTCATAATGACACTAGCACCAAGATTAATGATTATCTTACTGAAATTTCTCAATATTTTCCATGTAAATTTACAGTAGGAGACGTAAGACCTTATTCCTATGTTTTATGCATATGTTCATTACAAGCAGTTATTATTTTTTCATCACGATGAAACATAGTAAGTGAAACATTTTTACACATGAATTATATGTGTGAAATTTCATTTCTGATGTCTACAATCAGAGCAGACAGTTTTTGGACACTTGCAAGATCTTCTAATTGTGCAGTTATATATGGACAGTGTGTGAAAGGCTATACTACAGTGTATATAACAACGCAATAGACGAAATCGAATGTAATTTTGATTTTCTGGGCCTTTATGCCTGTAACAGTTTTATTATTCAGTGCAAATAATTATGTGCATCGAATACTTTCTACTCATACATATGAATAAGCGAAATAACCAGTGAAACTTTATATATTTCAAGGCTTATTTGGCTTGCAATGAAGGGAAGATTTTATATAAACAGTGCATAACAACATTTCCCTTTCGTTTGGTAATAAATGAAGTGGTTATAAAATAAGCAAAACGTACTATACCTTGGTCTACCCAGAATTTTCTACATGCAGAAACAGTGATATGTTTATTTGTGAAAATTTTACAGCGAACACTTGGTCTACCATAAGATTTAATGCAACATACTACGTCTAATTCTTTATATACGCTATACAGGCTTATTTACGATTCAACTTACATATTTGAGAATTCACGCTATCGTGAACTTACTTATAAACTTTTTTTTGTTCACGATACTTATTTGACGGGTCCACATCGGGCTCAATCACATAGAAACATTGTGAACTATGGATTTCCTTGCGAAAACACGTCGGCCATTTTCATGAAGCATTTTTGTTTACTTCCGTTGGAAGTCAAGCCCTGGCATAGCGCTGGCGATGAGCAAAAGACGAACGACGAGCGCTCGCGACCTAGTAGGAATGAGCAATCCTACATAAAAACTTACGTACGCAAAATTTTGTAACGTCGAAAGTTATATCATAAAATGATATGAACTTTTGTAAATACCAGTCATGTAATGATACATAATATTTTCTTATATATCATATCGACATGCGTACTTATTATTATGGATTGTAAGGTTTTGGGTAACAGAATATTTTTGGGGGTTAGGAAAACAAGAGATAGCTATGTTATTTAATTAATTTTATTTTTGTTGTTTTTATATTTTTGTTTGTTTATTTTTCAAGAAAATATATCGAATTGGCGAACCTGGGTCATGTCAAGCTTTGTGATTTGACCTTTTAAAATTTTCAACATGGAAATTTTTCTCCGCGGCGGTAGAACGTATCAATCCCTAAGATTATATGTTTATTTTATAAAAAGTCTCTCTGAATGCTTCATGTTAACCAGGGCATTCACTTGTTTTTCTCAGTTGTCTCAACCTCTGAGGCATGTAAACAATGTACAGTGTTGTGCTATGCAAACCTCCTGAGCTATTCAGGAAACATGTAGTTTCTTCTGCCTATGGAGTCAGCGGTTTGCATAGTGGCAATTAAAAACATGATTCGGCATGGAGGAAGAGCTCCATGGCCTAGAGAATTGGATTGCGATTCAGGAGGGAGAAGATAGTAGGAGAGCAGTGGAGCAGAAGTGAGACGACGCTCTGGTCAACTGATAGAGAAGCCAACAGAGGACTTCGTATATTTTATTCATCGTAATTATCTTCATTTGTCAGATAGACAGGTAACTATCCTAAAACCCAGCCACGATTCAGGTTCAAAGGTTCAGAAAATCCAACGAGAGACCATTGTCTCTTCTAGTTGATTACTTCATAAATCTTATTTGTACCTTTCGTATTGCCAAGCTTCGTCATGCCAATGACGAGTGCTCTCATCAGAGGATGAATGATGAATAGCTACCATCACCCAGCAATTAATTGCAAAGTGACTGTTTCTGATCCCATCATTCTTTAGAATGATACGATATGGTTAGCTCTGCAATTAAGTACATTTCTTAAATACAATGTTATATCCAAATTTTAAATAGAACTATTAAATCAACATATCATACAATTCTCAAACGTTATTACATGAAAAAGAAATATTTGATCACAACCTTTTAAACTCCTTTCTTCTTCTTTTTTTTCAAATAAAGTTTTGTTAGTAACCCATATCTGTAATCTTTAACACACTTGGGTTAATTAAAAATTAGTTTTTAATTCAACACAACAGTTTTAACGATTTAACAAACAAATCCAACATCACAAACCTTTCGAATTGTTGAAAATAACACAAAAATTAATGTTAACTTATTCAGTCATATCAGTTCAGGTCAATCATCTTTGTTATGAGAAGTTTACAGTAAACATTAAAGCTTCTTTGTTACATGTTGAAGTTCAAAATTAGGACAAATATTAACTTTGAATATCTAATCTTGTTAATGTAATAAGTCTATTCATAAACAATTTGGCTTTAAATATACTTTTCAGTTTATCCACATAATTATGAATTATTCTTTTCCAAATCTTTGATCTGGTAATCATCTCAAACTTTATCTTTTACATAATAGGAAATTCTAATTCTCTCATTAGTTATTATTCCTTTCTCAAGACTTAGCCCTTATAACATTTTTGACCATTTTTTATTTGCGCAGCACAAAAGTAACATGAAATATATACTCATTCTTACAGGCTAGACCATTCAGTATTAGTTAATGACCCTTTAATGTCACTGTACAACAGTGATTTGAGAGATTCTCACATTTCTTGAACATTAGACCATTCTTTATCAAATCTGACATTTCTTATAAACTTTTACAATTTAAGCCATATTTGCTAACGCTATGAGGACACAGCATCTTAAATAACAATTTCTTCCCTTAAATTGTTACAACAATTTCCCTTCTATCCTCGAAGAGTAAGGGAATCAACCTTTTCCCCTGGTAACCTTTCCTTGGCTTACCAAGCAATAACGCTTACTGGGCTTATGGAAACATCCTCAGTTCCTTGTGATCTGTTTATACGGTCTTTGTTTTCATTCAGGTTCTTCACTATTATTAAATTTCTGTTTTTCTAGTTTCCAGTAATTCTCGGCTCGAGCTCCACTTCTCCAGCAATTCATTTTTACGTTCGGCTGAACAATTAATTTTTTTAAGATTGTGGAAATACTCCTTTCCTAAAACTTCCTTCGTCCAGGGATCCCTTAGCAAGGCCAGATTATTCCCGATTTCTACTAGTTCATAGGGACCTAGGAAATATTCGAAAAATTTGGCGGTTGCTTTGTTTGGTGCCGAACTCAGTTTACGATTTCTTTTTAACACTAAATCTCCGGTGTTCAAAATATATCCGGTTTGCTCGCCTTTCTTTTTCCGAGTTCTGGACAATTTGGTTTCCCATTTGATCTTTCCTTCGTCTCCTTCGCCATTCTAAATACTTCAATATATTACAAGGTACCGGTTTGTTATAAAATAGTTCAGCTGGGGCGTATCCCGTATCTTCGGACACCGAATAATTAATCAACCAGTATACTTTATTTACGTATTTGTGCCAAGAATCATGTTGCTTCGAGCAGAAAGTCCTCAGCAACCTTCCGACTTCTTGGTTTACAATTTCTACGGGATTACTTGGAGGATGATAGGGAGTGGTGAACCACGGAATTAACCCATGTTTCTTCAAGAAATTAGCCCACTTATGGGAAGTAAATTGAGTCCCTCTGTCTGATGACACATATTTGGGTTTAGGATACTGAGCCATATATCCTTGTTCAAGTTTATTTTTTACTTCTTCAGTTTTAGAAGTCCTTAAAGAGTAAGCTATAGCGTATCAACTGCCTACATCCACCATGGTGAGGATAAAGTTAAAAGTCCCGGATCTAGGTAGCTTTCCCACTATGTCAATAGACAATACTTCTTGGGGAAGTTTGTTCATAATGTTAAATTGTTGTCTAGAGATTCCTTTCCTGTCCGGTTTGTTTCGGGAGCATACCAAACATTCCCGCACATATTGCGCAATCTTCTCTTACATTTTGGGCCAAATGAAATGAAGTCTTAGCCTTTTATACGTTTTGGTGAACCCGAAATGACCAGCCTCGTCGTGCTCGGCAACCATTACCTTAGGAATCAAAACGTCTGGAACTAGTAATCGGTAAGTTCCTTGTCCCTTCTGATCCTTGTAAAACAACAATCCTTCATGTAGCAGGTAACCGGAATTAGGTTGCAATCGAACGTCTTCAGAGATGCTACGGCACCATTCATCTTGAAGTTGGGCGTTCCGCAACTCTTGCATCTTCTCCTGCTAAACTGGGTGCTCTCGTCAATTCCACTGAGTAAGTGACTTCATTTTCAGGATCGTTATCCAGGAAATTTTCTGCTTGAGGATATCTACTTAGAACGACGTCCCATTTTGCTTTCCAGTAATATGAGAAATGGAGAAGTTAAATTGTTTAAGTTTTAAGGCCCAACGGGTTAACCTAGCACTCCAGTCACGGCTATTCTCTAGCCATATCATATTTTTATGGTCAGTATAAACGTAGAACTTGGTGCCATACAAGTAGACTTTGAAATGATCTATTCTGAAAAGTACTGCTAAACATTCTAATTCTTGTACTGTATAGTTTCGTTCATATCCCTTTAGTTTTCGACTGGCATACTGTATAATGGCGATGTTTTCTAAGTCCGGAGTTTGTTCTACTTTCCCTTGGAACAACACCGCTCCTAATCCAGTTAAGGACGCATCACATTGCAGATAGAAAGGCTTGGTGAAATCAGGCTGCGCTAGGGCAGGTAATTGGACTAACTCGTTCTCCAGAATTCGGAAACTAGCTTCATTTTTGTTAGTCCATTCCTAGTTGACATTTTTTACTAATAATTTCTCCAAGTTTGCTGTCTTTCGAGATACATCCTTTACGAACCTTCTTCTCCAGTTTAATAACCCTAAGAACTGTTGAAGATCCTTCTTACTTTGAGGTAGGAAATTTTAAGATAGCTTCATCCTTTTTAGGGTCGACTCGAACCCAACTTCCAGATATAATATGGCCGAGATACTTAATCTCTGATTTCATCCATTGGCATTTTTTCAGTTTTACTGTAAATCCTTCGGCCTTTAGCTTGGACAAAACCCACTTTATGTACTGGACATGATTTTTCAGAGTTTCATCAAAGATCAGCAGGTCATCTATGTAGATTGTTAGGAACTCTTCAGTGTGAGGTTCAAACAAAGATTGCATGGCATGCATAAATACAGCCACTGCGTTTGATAAGCCAAAAGGCATTCTCGTAAAACACCAGGAACGTCCTTTATATGAGAAAACTATATATTCTTGATGTCTATTTTCTATAGGGATTTGCAGATATCCGGGAGCTAGGTCTAGGCAACTAAAATACTTTTTTCCTCTGAATTTTTATAAGGCTTCCTGCAAAACTGTTACCGTGTTTTTTGGAGTTATTATTGACTTGTTCAACTTTCGGAAATCAATACATGGTCTCACCGATCCATCAGGTTTATTGACCACCAGTAGAGGGTTTAGATATGGAGACTGACATTGCCGAATTACACCCCACTCCTTCCATCGTTCCAACTCTTCTTTCAACTTCTCTCTTTTAGCCATCGGAATGGAATACGGACTAGAATATACAGGTTACTGTTACTTCAGAGGTATTGTACATTTAGCATTTTTTGCTAGTCCAGGTTTGCAGGAAAAAATCTCCTGGGATTCCAATAATAACTGCAACAATTCTTCTCTCCTTTCAAAGTTGAGTATCTCGGGACAATAGGCTTTCTCTCTTATTTCTTCTTCATTGGCCATCCAGGCGTCAATGATTACTTGACTAATACAGTTTTCAAAGTCCGCGGTATCTTTTCCCGTCAAGTTATTTCTTCCTAATAATTCTTCTTCCACCAGCAGTCCTTCCTTCATCAAATACAGTCTTTGGTTGTTTTTATCTAAATTTGCTTGATATTTCTCAAAAAATGGGTAGCCCATCAATAAGTCAGCATCTAAATTTCGGCTTAGATAGACCAAATTTTCAGATACACATCCCCCAATTTCAAAGTAAATTCTTCTACATCCTACTATTCTAGAACTTTCCTTTCCAGTAAAATCTCGTAGTTTCACTCCTTGACATTTCTGAAGTTTAAATCCTGGTAACCTGTCCCGTAACTTAAGCCAAATTTTATATTTCATTATAGTGCATTCATTCCCTCTATCAATAGCGCACATAATTTTTAACCCTAAAATTTGGGCGATAATTTCTGGTTTCCTGGACAACAATTGTTCAGGTTCTTCTATAATTTTCCAATCTTAATTTTCGACTTCTAATTCTAAATGCAATACTTCTATAAAATCTTCGGTGAGGAAATTGTCGGTACTCTCATTTTTCTCCGAAACAGTTTTCCTTTCCGTTGTAAATGAGAGAGCTTCATTTACAACGTGGGTTGGTTTAAATTTGGATTTAGGAGCATTGAACCTTCCCAAACTGGAGCGACAGGATTTAACTCAGTCGAGACTTCTTCAGTTTGGCAGGAGATTTCCTTTGTATTGGAATTTCTATTGAAAAGGTTGTTGGGGAAACGGGATTGATTCCATGCTCGTCTATATGGTTGACTTCTATTGCCGTTGCTATAGAAATTCCGCAATTGTAAACCATTTGGTTTCTATTATTGTTCCTATTAGGATTCTGAGGTGTTCTGGTCGCTCCTTCACTTTCGTTGTTAAATCTAGACGAAACTATTTGAGTCTGCCTAACTCTGGGTTGAAACTGCCTTCGGTCTTCTATCTTGGGGTTATCTCCCCTACTTATCTCCAGTTGTTCGGAAGCTTCATATCGACTAAGATAATTTGCTAGTTGTTCCATTGTTTTTGGATTTCGAGTCAATACCAGTTGTCGAACTTTCACCGGAAGTTGGCTGATTATCAAATGCAAGATTTCACCTTGATTTACTATTTCCACCAGATTGCAGTAGTTTCCATAGACTTCCCAGCAGTATTCTTCTAACGTTAATCCAAGGGACCTCTGAAATTTCTTATTCCTTAACAGCTGCATTTCTCGTTCTTTCGCCTCTAAAGAAGCATACTGGTTTCGAAATGCATAACAGAACTGTTCAAACTCTTCCATTTCCTTTCATTTGCTATAAACCAGGATTTGGCGTTTCTTGTCATTAAGGAAGGTAAAATTTTCAACCTGTAAAATTCTGAAACTTCCATTATGTCTAGATAGGTCTTTAAACTATCGATGTATCGTTCGGCCGAGACTGAATTTATTTCTCCAGAAAATTTCTCTAAGGTTTTTATATCTGCCAGTCTAAAATTTTGACACTTGGATTTCCTAACTCTGTTGTTAGTCTCTTCTTCTGAAAGGTGATTGAAGAATTCTTGTGACTTCTTCACTTTCTTCGAGCGTCGGCTTCTATTCAACTCCGAACCTTCAACTGACGTAGCATTAGAGGATGAGAGGTTACTTCTTTCAATGTACCTCCTCTTAGATACACTAGCGATAGGAGTGGCCAAATTGGCAGAGTGAATCCTCTGACTCTGGTCTCCTGAATTAGCACTCAAAGGTAGACGTTCTAATTTCAAGGCTAAAGAATCTATTTCACTTGAAGTTTTGTGAAATTGCCAATGTACTTCCTTTATTTCTTCTTCCATTTCCTTTCATCTTTGCTGTTTTTCTTCCATCAAGCTCTTGGTAGTTTCAAACCTTAAACTTTCAAATAAGCTTGTTAATTCAGTTTCTTTTGTTTTCCTCTGACTTTTTTCTTCATCTATTTCTTCCAATAAGGCTTTCTGGGGTTGCTTCTATCTGACCTTTCACTTCTTGACTCGTTACTTGTTTAAATTGTTCCATTTCAGCTCTCATTCCCTTTTGGAATTCTTCTACAGTTTTTTGTAACTCATTCTTATTGAAGTTACACTCTAATCTTATTTCCTCTATTAATTCTTTCATCTCTTTACTATCTTCTTGTGTTTCTTTTTGTCTCCTCTCTTCATCTTTTTGTCTTTCTCTCTGTCTCTTCTCTTCATCTTCTTGTCTTTCTTTCTGTCTCTTCTCTTCATCTTTATGTCTTTCTCTTCATCTTTCTGTATTTTTTCTTCATCTTCTTGTTTTACTTTCTGTCTCTTCTCTTCATTTTCTTGTCTTCCTTCCTGTCTCTTCTTTTCATCTTCTTGTCTCCACGTTTTCAATAAATCTATCATTTGGTTCGCAGATTCAGATTTGTTTTGACAACCTTGGCATTTAAAACCAGTTCTATCAACATCTTCATTCTTGGAATCCATATTCAAACAACTCATTGGAACAAACACTCGCATCCTTGACATTTGACTGTTCCTTCTTCGGACTTGGAGTCATCAGAGCAGCACTTGAAGGTCACCATGGTTAATTTTCTTTGTTCCCCCTTAAATACCTTTTTGACATGACTAAATATTAATATTTGAGTTTTCACACTTTTAAAATGTAAGTCCTTTTTATTGAGGAACCTTATCAAACTAATGAAGTCTTCAAGTTATTGTTTCTTATAGGAATCTTCTACTCGTCGTTGGTCTTCTTCTTCGACTGCAGTGGTCAGGATTCTTCAGCTTCTACGGCGCTACTGCAACTTCGATTCTAACGAAGATCTCTTCCGTAATAGTCGTCTGGCTGGATTCTTCAATTTTCGAGCTTCTACGTTGTATGCGAAGAAGAATCTGTTAGGTATCCAACGTAGGTGGTTGAAGAAAAAACGTTGATTTTATTCCTGTACTTTCCGTCATTAGGTTTTTGTGTTATGTCGATCGTAACAAAACCAAAGTCGTCTTGCTTCCAACAGTCGGAGAAAATTTAGAAAACTGATTGTAATTCATGTCAGCTCCCACGTAATCATCATGTGCATGTTTTAAATTCTTATGTTCTTGACGAAACATGCAAATGAAATTAGCATTATCGCGTAGCAGTTGTTTCGGAACCTTGGAAAAAGTTTGTGCCAGGTAAATACAATCTAATCCTTTGTGACGACCTCGAGTGAAAAAATTACGAATCTCACTTTGATTTTCCAGGATCATGTCGTCGAACATGATAACGGAATTGTCGAGACAATCGTCCAGTGGAATGATTTCGGAAGAAAACATACTAATGCCCGTACAAATCAATAAGTTGCCTGTATTTTGGTTGTTCGAGACTTTTTGAAAATACATGTGATATTTATTTTGCCTTCATTATCACATTCCTTCGTGCATATTTTCTTGATTCTGTCCTCCAGATTTTTTATGAAATTTATTTTTGTCACTTCATTTACTACACTTCTTTGGGGCAGAATTCCACAACTACACACCTCTTCTAATGGAAAGCAGTTTCAATTTCTTGTCATCTCTCCCTTTTCATCAACATATTTAGGTATCTTATCTTGTCGTCTTCATCTATTTCGAGCTCCAACAACATCCCTCTTTCTTTAATTTGTATTTCCTTGGCAACATGGCGAACTGTCTCTTCGTTCCCTTCAATATGCCAAAACAATCTTCCACATATCTGCAAAACATAATTATTTTGTCACCTCCATTTTCGACCACTTTCTTTTCCCATTCATTCTTAACCAATTCAGTCAATGCTGGGCTTAGGCAAAAGTCTATATTTAGTCCTTTACTCATTAACATTATTTTATCCCCCTTTTTACTGTAACCGTTATTTCAAATGGTTTCCAGCGTCTTCACTGCCCTTTCACAATCTATTTTATCCTTTAATTTCATGTCTCATTATATTTTTAACAATGTCCAAAACGTGTCCCCACCTGATGCTTGGAAATATACTTTTCACGTCTAAGCTAAACATTGTCGTCTTTATCTCATTCAACTTAAGTCCGTTTATGAAGTCCACCACTTGCTTACTGTTCCTTACTACTCTCCTCTCTTGCTGTTTTACTAACACTTCAAAAACTTTCTTGGGTTCCAAAATATTTTTCTCTGCAGTCCATTACAGGTCTCAACTTTATCTCCTCATTGTGAATCTTTGGAAAGCCTTTCAATGTTAGCAGTCTTCCTTTCTTCCTTGTGCACTTCTTAAATCCTCTACTCCTACAGTCTTTAAGATCCTTTCTCTTATAGTTTGATCTTCTTCTACTCCACAACTCTCCTTACATCCGTTTTCCATTATGTCTTCTTACTTTCTCTCGTACCATTATCTTTCCATCACCACAATGGCTCCTTTTTTTCTGCCTGCTCTACCACTACATCACTTCTTGTCTTTATTTTCAGCATGCCTTCCCTTTCTTTATGACTCAAATTATTTACTTTTCCCGGCTTTTCCATTTCTATCTTCAGTATTTCTGCTGTTCTCGTTCTAATCTTGTCTCTTTCTGGTTCTTCAATTTTTGGATTACTTCGAGAGGAAGTATGAAGACCTAAAAGAGAGCGGATTTGAGGAGATTTGAGAACAAAAAGGAGAACAAACTATAAGAGAAAGGGTCATACAAGACTGTAGGAGGAAAGGATTCAAGAAGTGCACAAATGAGTAAGGAAGACTTCTAACATTGAAAGGCTTTCCAAATATACCCAAAAAGGAGATAAAATTGAGACCAATAATGGACTGCAGGAACAATATTTCGGAATATAAATTAAAGAAAGTTATTGAAATGTTAGTAAAACAGCAAGAAAGCACAGCAGTGACGAACAGTGAACAAGTGGTGGACCTCATAAAAGGACTTAAGTTGAATGAGATGAAGACGACAATGTTTAGCTTAGACGTGAAAATTATGTTTCCAATCATCAAGAGTGACATGTTTTGTTCATTGTTAAAAATAGAATGTGACAAGAAATTATATTAGAATGGGATTGTGAAAGGGTAGTGAAGGCTCTGGAAACCATTTGGAATAACGGTTACAGAAAAATGGGGGATAAAGTAATATTAATGAGTGAAGGACTTAATATAGACTTTTGGCTAAGCCCTGCATTGGCTGAATTGGTTATGAATAAATGGGAAAAGAAAGTGGTCGAAAATGGAGGTGACAAAATAATTATGTTTTGCAGATATGTGGACGATTGTTTTGGCATATTGAAGGGAACGCAGAGACAGTTCGCCATGTTGCCAAGGAAATACAAATTAAAGAAACAGGGATGTTGTTGGAGCTCGAAATAGATGAAGACGACAAGATAAGCTACCTAGATATGTTGATGAAAAGGAATAGATGACAAGAAATTGAAATCGCTTGCCATGAAAAAAAGTGTCCAGCAGGGGTTTTCCGCCAAAAGAAGTGATGTAAGTGAAGTGACAAAAATAAATTTTATAAAAAATATAGAGGATAGAATCAAAAAAATATGTACGATAGAATGTGATAATGAAGGCAAATTAAATATCCTATGAAACAGCTGGAAAAGAATGGTTACGAGAAGGAGGATAGACTGGACTTAAACAGAATAAGGAAGAAAAGTGGCAAGGGAGAAGCGGAAGAGAACGAAAAAGAGAAGTGGTTTGGAACAAGGAGTATGGGGAAGAGCCCATAAAAGATATCCAAACGCTTAGGAAAAATGGCACTAAAACTTACAGGAAGGAGGGCGAGGCATCTTAAAATGGGCGATGAATGCAAAAGAGCGTGTTTCTTCGCTCTGCAAATTGTGGTTTTATTTTCTTGGTGTTGTGCTTCATTTGTGTTTTTAAATATCACGTACGTATGAATCAGAACTCTGAAGTAACTATGGTCAATAGTGGCTCATTATTGGAGACGTGGAAAGTAGGAAATAGGAACTTTCTTTTTCCGGCCGCTGGAATTTTTTTGGCCTGACTGCAGCCATGATAGGATTACGGACGTCCGAGGACCAACGACCGCGAGGTAAGCGATCCACTCTCGGTTACTTTCACCTCTTGTGCGGTGACATCCATGTCAACCAGGGACCCTCCCAAGGAAATAATATTGTTTTTTTTCCGTGTATTACCAGAACGTGCAAAGTATTGAAAACAAACTTTCTGACTGTGACATTCACTTAAGCGAGCTACTGAAATATGACTGCTTAGTTTTCACCGAAACTTGGCTAAACGACACGGTGATGGATAGTGAATTTCCATTTTTAAAGCATTTCAATGTATTTAGAAATGACCGTGCAAGTCGTTGTGGTGGAGGAGTGATAATATGCGTTAATGTTAAATGGAATTGTAAAATAAGAAGAGACCTAATCTAGGACTGTGAAATTATTTGGGTAGAACTCAATTTTCAAAAAAAAAACATAAAAATTCTAATTTGATCGTATTATCGCCCACATAAGAACTCTCCCATTTCCATCCTCGAAGCCTGCAGGGATTCGGTATTAGCAGCAATGACAAGTGGTGATATTATGTTATTTGGTGATTTCAACCTGTCCATCAATTGGGAAAACCCAAATACGTTCATTCACGGAATAGGGTTTAACCAGTTCAACTTGCATAAATCACGTGGTGACAGCAACCTTGACTATGTACTGGCAACCCTGCCTAATATTCAGATAACTACAGGAAAACATATTCTAACCTCCGACCATGACTCACTCGACGTCACAATGCACCTGCCTACCACGAAGAAAGACAAGGAATCCGTCCAGCAGAACCACCCCCCCCCCCACCTATGGCGAAAAGCTTCATGGAATGTCATCCAGCGGGCGCTCAATGTCTAACCTTGGTTTTTGTTGATGGAAGAGGAAGTGAACGAAGCAATTGAGAACTTTGTTGAAATTCTGCATGCCACGATAAAGGACTTCGTGTCCACTGGGAGACCGAGATCTACGAAATACCCCGTCTGGTTCAACAGAGAAGTTTGCTTTGTGTTAAAAAATAAAAAAATAGGCTTGGTACCTATGGAAGCAGCACCCTAATGTTCACACTCACGGTACCTATTGTGACATCAGACGTCAGTCAAAATACCTACTCAGACAAAAATATAGTGAACATATAAATAACATCTCAACCGAATGTACTACAAACCCTGAGATTCTTCACATTACTAAATTAAAGAAAACAAAGCCCACGTATACCTAAAGAAATTGTTCATAATACTGATATTGCTAGTGGAGAAGAAAGAGCCGAACTTTTCAATGTTATTTTTCATCAGAACTTCTCACCTCCCTCAGTTTCCGACAATCTCCCCCACTAAAATACTGTCTGTCCTCGCACACTATCTTCAATCAAAACATACCCCGAGGAAGTAAAATACCTTCTTGCTTCATTGCCCCTCCACCGGTCCCGAGGTCCAGATGAAATCCCCACAATATTACTTCGTCAAACTGCTGACTCCTTGGCTCTTCCTCTGTCTGCCTTACTCAACAAATGTTTCTCTAAGGGTGTGTTTCCGAAAAACTTCAAAAGGGCCAACATTGTGCCCATCCACAAAACTGGAGATAAAAAATGTGTAAAATCCTAGAGACCAATCTCACTTCTATCACCACTATCAATTATTTGTGAAAATCATCAAAAACAGGTTACTTCAGTTTGCGTCACCATATATCAAAACAGCACAACATGGTTTTATTCCAGGCAGCTCTTGCCTAACAAATCTTTCCGTCTTACTTTCGAATGCTGCCAGAGCTGTTGATAATAACTCCCAACTTGACACTATATATTTGGACATTTCGAAAGCCTTTGACAAGATTAAACATAAATTTCTTCTTCATAAATTAACATCCAGATTTAACATCCATGGCAAATTTCTTTCTTTACTCCAGGACTACCTCCATGAGCGTGAACAACGTGTTGTTCTTTCAGGTACCTCTTCTAAATGTCTTCCCGTTTTGTCTGGAGTTCCCCAGGGAAGTGTCTTAGGGCCGCTCCTATTCCTTCTGTACATGGATGACCTCCCTGAAAAAATGTCCTCCCTCCCCATCAATATACATTTGTTTGCGGATGACTGTAAACTCTTTAAGGAGATCTCATCGCATCATGACATGATGATTCTTCAAAATGCTCGCACAGAACTTGTTAAGTGGTGTCGGCAGTGGAATTTAGAACTAAACCCTCAGAAATGCTCTTTCCTTACTTATTCCCTAAAGAAGAACAAAGTGGTGTCTACCTATACAATTGAAAACAATCCAATTGAAAACGTTTCCACGCAAAAGGACCTAGGTATTATCATGGATGAAAAACTCACTTTTAATTATCATATTATTGCTACCACTAAAAAAGCCATGCGCCTTCTCGGTTTTCTATACAGATTTAGCGAAATTCAAAACCCATCATTTCTTGCTATATTCTTTAAATCTTTCATCTCGCCCATCCTTGAATACTGTTCCCCAATTTGGGCAATAGCCTCAGAAACCAATCTCACCAAAATAGATTCTCTTCTCAGTTTCGTTCTTGCAATTGTTCGCCATAGAATACCTTCACACTCCATCCTTTCGTCGTGATCTAGCAACATGAAATTTTTATACAAATTAATAAATGGCAAAATGAGAACAGATCTCCTAATCAGTGAATTCACACTTAGGGTACCCCAAAAGCTAAAGCGCAACCTGCAACTCTTCCACAACCCAACCACTAAGCTATCCCTTCTACAGCGCTCCTTGTTTTACAGGCTCCCAGGAATCTACAACAAACATCCCCTGAATGTAGATATTTTCCTTCCAAAACGTAATTTGTGTATATTACTGACGAGGAACATGTAAATCTATCCCATCTTATTATTATTTGTATCTTTTGTTATTTTTTATTTCTACTTTATGTTGTTTCAGTGTAAAATGGCCAAATAAGACTGTATCTGAAACTGTGAGTAAATAAATAAATAAATAAATAAATAAGAAGAAATAGGAAAACCGGGAAGAAGAAAAAACTGGGATTATCTACGAAATGAAGTGTAAAGAATGTCACAGTGTGGATATAGGAGAAACGAAAAAAAGGATGAAAGACAGGTTGAAACAACATAGGGATGATGTATGACTTAAGGGAGAGACAAATGCGATTTTCAACCACACGAAAGAAGCAGGACATGACATAGAGTGCTAGTGAGAAAATGGAAGGAGGCCAAGCAAATAGAAAAGAAAGGTGAAGAAGACGCAATGAACAGGAACGGGGGACTGAATTTATACAAAGAATGGAAGAAAGTGTTAGAAAGAGTGAAAAGGACAAGAGCGAGAGAGGAGAGAAGAAAGAAGAGGAATGAAGATAGAAAATAAAAAGAGAATGAGATAAAGAGTTCAACCACTTTAAAGATGAAGGGAATGTCTAGCTAAATCGCCTGTCAGGCGAAAGTACAGTTGACAAGTGAAGGCCACCTGCTGGAATGTTCCAGAAACAACTTTATAATAATCTTGTGTCTGGAGGGAAATGATTTTTGTGTATATATATCTTCCTGTTTTGTACCTTGTTTCATTTGTACTTGATACAGAGTCTGAAGATGACCTTGCTAGAAGGTTGAAACGTTACGTTTAGTTTATGTTTAAAAATAAAATACACTTCTGCCTTGGTCAGCAAATTGAATTTTTCATATCAGGGAAACAAGGCTTAATTGTCATTGATAGTTCGTCATATTGAGCTTTAATGTTAGGTGAGATGATTCAATATGGAAGCCATTGATCCTATTTTGAAATAATAGCTGAATTTACTTTCCTGTAATGGCAGCAGTCTCCACAAATGTCAAAGGAAGTTGTCTCTCCTTCCTCAGCATTGTTGATAATAATTGTTTATTTCTCTCCTGTTGTTGTTGTTTATTCAGATGGCTTCTAAAAACCAGCCGCACACCGACTCCGATGCGATACAACGCGACAAGTCATTTTTGTTCCGAACATTTAACATGGGCCTACTATTGGCTGCGTACACCGGGCGGAACATTTTACTCAAGTTATGTGACAGGAACACGATGCGAGAAAACGCTCTGCGCATGTTCGAAGCCATTTTTCCCAGTGCACCCTTCACCTGCATCACTGTATCGCTTCACAGGACATATTAATGCAGGTTTCACGGTGCGGTCAAGATTAAAAATAGAGCTTGGTCCATAGAAGCTAATCGAACTGGTGCAAACGAGACCTCGGCTTAACGATTATTCCTCGATTGGTTACCTCAATAAGGACAAACGTGATACGCTATGGAATTAGGTTGCAAAATTCCACAACCTGAAACGATGAGTCTAATGGAAATTATCTTGTATGTGTATAAATAATGCAGTGTAGGCATCAAAAATGTAATCACCAGGCCACTTTAATAGTTATTGCTCAAGTAACTATGTGTTTGCAATTTGCGAAATAAATTATTTCCTCTTTTGCAGGGATTTCGCCTATTGATTGATTTATGTGTAAACAAGAAATATATTTTCAATGAGAAAAACTCTCTTTGAGGTAAAATAAACTAACATTATAAGGAAAACTTATCAAACAAAGCTACGCAATTAGTTACTCATTTCCTCACACAAAAATGTATTTCGAAAGATTCAACTGTTTTCACGTTTTCACGTATGTGTTAGTTATTTCTTTGTTATAATATATATTTAGTTTTTGTACGAGCAAGATTTAAAAATTAAATTATCATATTTACATAGAAAGTGCCAAAACAGTAGGGGGATAGAAATATCACTTGTTTCAATGAATATTTTTTTTTTCAAGGAATAAATGCCTTCTATTCAGGTATTCCTGATCCCCCCTTCCCCGTTACCTCACGCATTCAGGTCTCCTTTTGACGCAGGGGTAGTGTCCTAGCCTTTTGATACAGGGGTCCGGGTTCGATTCCTAGTGGAGGCACATAGTGTTTAGGATCCAATTTTAAACTGCAGGTACATTCCGATTAGCCTTACTGTGCATAAAGCGGATTTAAAACACCGAACTAAATAAATCAATCAATCATAATCGTTGTACACTCTGTCGTGCCACCCTGATTGTAACTTAATTTTTCTAGGCAATTTGTAAATGAATGTTGTAATTTATCTCTCCATGAATGGAATGTAAGATATCAACTCCTCTTTCATGTATGAAGAACCCAACATGAAAAATCTTGCCTCGTCGTGTCGCTTATTATACCGTTGTGTCGTGCTGCGTTGCCTCGTGTCTTGTCTTGTTGGTTTGTGTCGGTTCTTGTCGGATCCGCTCAGCGGTTGGCCTTATCAGTGACGGTGCCAGGGAAGAGTGACAGGGTTGGCGGGAGGTGGCGACAAAATATTTTTGGCAGCAGTCATATTAAAATGCCCGAAAACACTACAAATATGTAAATATATAATAATAATAACAATTATTATTATCATTATATTTATGTACGGTGTTTAACCTTTATTTAGTGTACGTTTACTTCCTAAATTTACGAGTTTATGTTCATATAATTCGCTTTAATAAAGGCATTAGTTCTTTGTTTTTATTCGTGGGATCTGCTTCAAGTTGCATTGTTTCTAGTGTACGGCCGATTTCAGAAGACATTTATAATATTAAAATTCATTGTTTTTCTTGAGATTAAACTACTGATATAAATATTCAAGTTATCATATAATAATATTAATGACGAAAAAAATGTTTCGAAAGTATAATTTACTTGAAAAATAAACATGACGTTGGAAGAAATTAATCTTCTTAAGTATTAGAAACAAAGAAAGTCACTAAGTGAAGTGTTATTCTCCTGTAGAAGAATTCTTCTCTATGTGCTTTGGAGAACAAATTGCCCACTTTCGGTACGTTCAGGACTTTACATTTTATCTCAATAACAAGGACAGCCAAATGAGGCAGCTGAGCTGTTTCGAGCAAGGTTTTTCAAAGACGAAAAGGCTCTTTCACACGCTGCATTGGATACTGAAATTGTTACAGAGAATATAACTACAGTGTGAACCTTTCGAAATGCCAATTTATACTTTCGTAGGATATCGAAGAAATCTACATTATTAATTGGAGTACTTTTGTCCAATCCTCGTTTTCCCTTTCAAAGGAAATGCTATCACAAATATAAGAATTCGAAAAAGTTACAGTTATCTGATAATTCAAGAAATATTCAGACCCTGGTGAACCTCTCACTCTACCACTCAGTAGTTATGTATCCCCGTTGAGTCCGATAAATCAATTGATTGGAAAAGATCGATCAAAGATCAATTGATGATGTAGGTGTGTGGGCAAGCAAGTGTATTGTTTTGCGTGATGACGTCATAAAAGGGGCGTGGCTTATTTTGTGAGGATGATTTTGATTGGTGCGTGGGCGGAGTTTTGTTTTGTGTGGAGGATTTTGATTGGTTGAGGAGGAAAAGTAGCGGCTTCCGGTGACGGTTTCTCGGAATTGGAGTACGTGTTTCCGGTGTCTGAGGAAAGATGGCGTTGATGAGTTTGAAATTCTGGGAATCGTGATACGTGTTTCCGTTGTTTGAGGAGAGATGGCGTCTAAAACTGTACTAGGAGTTGAAGTAATAAAACCGTTTGTACATACAAGTAAATGTTATTATTGTATCGAAATAAATAGATGTAATATACGTACAAAATTCTCTCCCTCCACCAATACAACACTGTACCAGTCGAGGCGTTACGGAAGAATGAAAAATCTGCAGTGATGGCCACAACACATACATATCAGTTCTGTGTAGGGTTTGGTCATTAGCGGAACGGATGCAACTTCTTTACTGATTATGCATGCCAGAGATAACCAACCACAACTTCCGCGTTGAGTCTGCGGGCAACGGAAAGTTTGCGGTTTGAGCCCGTTGTGTGTGGCGTCGATGATTTTGAAATTCTGAGAATTGGGAGGGGTGAATAAGATAAGAATATGCTTTTAATTAGGGAGATAGGATGGTAATTGGCGTTGATAAAATTGTGGTGAGGGAGGAAATCCGGCGACGCTTGGTTGCTTGGTATTATCATTTTGTTGGTCGTTAATTGAAAAGGACGGGAAGGAGTGTGGCGTGTTTGTTGCGGTGGAGATATGGGGTTTCCGGTTGTTATGAAATTCGTGGAACTGTTGAGTGATATGTGTGGTGTGTTTGTCGGGCTGGAGATATGGGTTTCCGGCTGTCAATGAGTCTGGTGATTAAGGGAGAGGGTTACGAAACTTTCGGCATAGTGCTATGTGCGGTGGTCCGGAAATGCTGAGATAAGAAATCGTGGAAGGCGTATGATAAGAGTCCTTGTGGTGTTGAATAAAAGGAGATAGGAGTCTTTGTCGGATAGCATGTGATGGAGGAAGAGCAAAAGAAAACAAAGAAGTCTGAGAAGCAGGATTTAAAGAAAAAATAGAGCAAAAAGAGTAGGTTTCTCGGGAGAGGTGACTGTGTATAGTGTACCAGGACAGGAAGAAGATAGGAGAGGCACGTGGGCGTTGGACGCTCTGCGCGAACGAATGCGCACGGAATGTATTGATAACGTAGATCGGAAGGAAGGTATATAAAGGTCTAGTGGATTGTGTTGTTACCAGAATCACCATCTCCATTGTAGAATCAATCAGCAGAGTCGCTTTTCACCAGGAGCAGCAGATATTGGAACACCGTCGAAAGATCATCAGAGTCGTTGCTATCTGTCTGAAATCCGAGCAGGTATCGAAGGTGACCCTAAGGTAAGTAAAAAATGGGCGTAGTATCGTGGCTGTTAGAATTTGCGAGTGGTGTGTTTGGTATGAAGTCTTCGCAGCAGGTTGAGGCAGTACAGGGTTCCCGTCCACTGCCGTCTCCTCCTCTGTCACCACGACCGCCGATAGTGTCTGAATCGCTTAGGGAAGGAGAAGTGAAAGGAAAAACGTATGTAAGTGTTCCGAAATACCTGACGGAACGACAATTTCGTAAGGTGTGGGAAGAAAAAAATGCTGCACAGCATCAGTATGAAGAAGTGAATTGTGGCAGAAAAGACACTATCGGTGGCGGGGTTGAAACGTCGAGGAAACGGAAACAGAGTTTTGACAGGAAAGCGGAGTGTAATCCTCTGTACGGCTATACAGAGCGTTTTCCCGAAAGGACATCGTGTCTCGCATACCCTGCAACGATTTCCGGATCAAAAAAGATGAAAGACTGCAAAAGGAAAAAAATGCAGAGAGCAAATTCAAAATTGTTGATATTCGACGTCCCAGTAAGATACAGGGAATCATTTTTGGTGACATATTACGATAGAAATGTGCCGGAGGAAACTTGCATGCAGATTGAGAGTCAAGGTTATCCGATCAGCATGTATTGTATTAATAATCGAAGAAGGGGTTTATGCGAGACGCATTATCAGTTCGAGAGAGCGCCTGTGTACGGTCATCTGCCGTACCGTGTTTGGAGTGGGCGTGTAGCCGGTGAGGTAGCGACACGAGGTTATCATGCAGGACCTTTTATTGTAGTGTCCGGAATTTCCCCGGTGGATTGTATGTGCATGGAATCTGAATCTGAATTAAATGCGGAACATGTAGATATAACATATCTGCATGTTCCTCCACGCTGTTCGGCAAAAAAATACATAATGATGGTTGACGAGAGAATGATCACGGATGTGACGGGGTTGGAAATGAAAAGATATGAGAATATGGATGAGTTGTTGAATGGGGAAATCCAATGTCTGTACCGGATCGGGTGTCACAAGAAATATATGATAGTTGAGGAGGGTGATGTTGCAACACTCATGCACGAATTCCGGAAAGCTTATACGGTATGCGTGTTGAAAATGTCCGAGGTGTTGCAATGGTTCAGATGTGGCACGAATTTGGAGGAAAAACTGAACGAGACACTAGGAATAAAAAGTCCTGAATTAGATCTGGAAGAGATGGTCGGATATTCCGACCGTCCTTCAATTCACAAGAATCTTAAACAAAAATATTTGTTTCTTTCCAGCATCGGCAAAGTGGAAGAGCAGTTCGGCAACAGAAACCCGCATCGTGAATTCCCGGATATCATAGAGGATACTGACACATCGGAAGCAGAAAACGATACAACTTGAAAGGTGAGAAAATAAAAAATATTACCTATGGCAGTAGTGGTTTATTTGAAATTCAGAAGATACAGCCTAGGGTGCGGGGTTTGACTCTTCCCGGTCCTCTCCTCCAGCTGGAGGCAATGGAGGAGTAACATGTCCCTCCTCCTCCTCGTGTTGCACTAAATGGACCTCCACCTCTTCCGGAGCAGGAGAAGGAGGACGGACATAGCCCCTGAGGACCGCAGGAGGTACCAGTAGAAGCAGGTTGTCAGCTCTACGATTATTGCGTCGATCTATTCTGAAAAACAATATATAATAATTAAAAAAATATATTGTGTTTCATGAAGATATCGGCTATAAAGAAAAAAGTGTTATTGTCCGACTATGTTAAAATATACAATGTTATGAGAAATAAATTGAAAAATAATTACCTTTGGCGATATTGATGAAAAATGTCTTGCATCCTTTGCCGATTTCGGTTACGCCGAACCGAGAATACGGCAAAGGTGTATTCGTATTGCCGATTTATTTCAGCCTGCTCCTCCAGGCACCTCCTAACACCCCTGGTGAGCTCTGCGAATTGCTCTTGTTCTTCTACTCCTATCTGATATTGAAGAAAAGCATTTCGCAGAGCCTCTCCTCGCTGCATGTCACGTTCCTGAAAATATGTGTGAATTAATATATATAACAGTGATTACAGTTTGTGTAATATATATATATATAACAAATATATTTTCTGTCTATTTTCAGATGACTACACTTCCACTAGGGTTCAGTCTACTGTATGGTGACGTAAAAGAGGAGACGGGGACTACAACAGAAGAGAGAAGAAATTTGTGGAGCAAAGTTCACGCACGCCAAGTAGAAAAGCATGTAGTCAGCTACGTCAATTTCTGCGAAGAAAACGGGTTGGCCGAAGATTTATTGCGCCGACTAGAAGAAACGTGTAAAGATTTTGAAGTGAAGGTGGACACATTGGTGAAAATATTCAGCTTCATTATTGAAAAAAAAAGAAACGCGGCAGTGTTTGGTGATTTTGTAGAAAACATACAGAGAGTCCAATATGTACCCTCGCATTTATCGTTAAGAATCTGTTTCGAGTTGATGGAACTATTTAAAAGTGTGAGGAATGAAAGAGCAGAAAATAAGAAAACAGGAGGAACGGGGAAAGAGCTAGAGGAACGGATGGTGGAGATGTTAAAAAAGAGAAAACTGAACGAATAAACTAACAATCACTAATACATTAACACCTGTTTGTTCAGTTTTCTGACCGGTCACGGACATTTTAGGCTTGTAACATTTGTATAACCAAGTTGTTGCAAGTCGAAAATGTCCGTGACTGTAGATATTGTGGGGTCCTGCTGGATAACCGAAACTGTTTAATTATTGTAGAGAATGAGATGTGTTCCAAAATATTGTGACCAAAAATTTAGTATGTATGTATATTTTCTGTATGAACTTCTTTCATCATAACGTAAATAAATTTACTATATATATACACAACAACTTATTATTTAAACAACATAAAATCAATGTATGGTACTTACATTCTCCCTGTCAACCATTCTGTTGTCGAGTCTATGAATGCAAAGTGTAGAATGATTTAAGTGAAACTTGTGCTGCTTCAAATAGATTATTACTATTATTATCAACAACACTGCAGGATTTGATTACGATATTACATGAACGTGCAAGATAAAAAGTGGGTTGCTACATCCGGTCATATCAAATTTGGTGATTGTTCCATCCTGTCAGCCATCTGGTAAGCCCGACAAGTATTAAGACCCCGTGGTTACCTAGTACTTTACCAACACCTGACCACTTTACCCCTTTATCACTTTACCACTTGACCACTTGACCACGCTTGACCGCTTGACCACGATTGACCACGCTTGACCGCTTGACCACGCTTGACCACTTGACCACGCTTGACCGCTTGACCACTTGACCGCTTGACCACGCTTGACCGCTTGACCACTTGACCGCTTGACCACTTGACCACGCTTGACCGCTTGACCACTTGACCGCTTGACCACGCTTGACCGCTTGACCACTTGACCGCTTGACCACTTGACCACGCTTGGCCGCTTGACCATGCTTTTCCTTAATTTGCCTACGCTAGTTTGTATACGTAATCTCTTTGATATGAGCCAGGAAAACATGTGGTGAAGACGGTTAACCATTTCCGGAAAATTACATAGGCTTCATATTAGTTATAGATAAACATCAGAAGACTGTTACAAATTTCCGGGAAGTTTACAGATTAGACGGTAGAACCGTTAGGAACGGAAATAACTGCTTCGGCATGCTTGCGTATATAAAGAAAGGAGTTGTCTCCACAAGACAGTCTTCGTGAAATAGTCATCCTACTATCATGGACGTACAGTTATCCGCTGACGATCTGTTAGTGCTATATCGTGATGGATATTACACAACACCTAGACAGTTGCGGGAAGTGTTGGTGAACATTGCGCAGAAAATCATCGCGGGAGAAAGTATCTCCTTGGTCGAGGAGTATGACCACTTACTACGGACAGTGACAACATCCGTACCCGATCTTTCCGGAGAAGGATGGACAGGTATTTCCGAACAGTCCCCAGGCACGTCGTCGACACCCGATCCTGCGTCACCAGTCACCAAGGAGAAGCAGATAGCCGTCGCATCCGACTACGTTACATCATCAGGAACTTCTACGAACGCTGCATCCGGATCACACCCGGAGCCTTTGCCAGGACCGTCATGGAGACCGGACCCCTTACCACCAGCAGAACAGCCATCCCAGAATGTTTCTGTATCAGATGGGAAAGGTAAGAAAAGAAAACGTGCTTCAGTGTCTCGTGAACAGATAGGGAATATAATATTACACAACATTCAAGAACGCGAATATCCTAAATTCCGTTCCAAGGGACGACGTGTTGAATTCAGTTTCTCACACCCTCCAGAGAATGTCGATCCTCACACTTGGATTCGCGAAGGTGTTGAAAATCTTCTCACCTACGTTAAAAAGGACACCAAGGATGAAGACAAAATAGGTTTAACTCTGTCTAACATATCTGACCCAACTGTGAAAGATATTTATATCGGGTGGCATAGATGTGATCAGTTACATAGTGATATGGTGTGGAACATTATGTATAAAATATTGCAGAGTGCGAAAACTTTCACTGCTACAGATCGCTTAATTTTACGAGCGGACCATGTCAATATACCTGTTGGAGGTGGGGGTAAGCGAACCTATTGTTTACCTAATTACATGTTAAGCACGCAAAAAAGAAGTATCGTCGGTGTGCCAAATAGAAAAAAACCACTCTGTTTAGCTGAAGCTTTGGTCATAGGGAAAGCCAATGCTGATAACGACCCGTCCTATACTCAATATAGAAAAAATAGAAATCTTCTTAAACCAGTTTTCGAACTGATGCGAAAAGCAGATGTAGATCTGACAGACAATACGTGTGCCGGAAGTGGGATTCCGGAACTGAGAAAATTTCAGCAAGTTCTCCCAGAATATAAGATTATTGTATACAACAATCTTCGTGATGTTAAAGATGTTTTGTTTGAAGGACTGGTTGAAAACGCTTCCAAATTTATATACCTTCTCTATGATAATACCAGACAGCATTATGATGTGATAGTGAACCGTGTTGGAGCATTTGCGGCAAAACAAGAATGTCGTGGGTGTAACGAACTCATATTTCAAAAAGCTCATAACCATCTGTGTAAACAATTGTGTTCTATGTGCCGTTCAACTCCACCGTGTGTACCTGAACAGGGGGTTCGCAGAATATGCCAGACATGTCACAGAATTTTCAAAAATGAAAACTGCTTCACGAATCACGTTTCTACACCATTCCGAAACGCTACAATCTGTAGTGAAATACAACAGTGTCCCCGATGTTTCAGAATTATTCTAACTCACAATACATATGAAAAAGTGCATAAATGTAACATGAAGTACTGTACTGTATGTAACTGTGTGAAGCCTATCAATCATTTCTGTCACATGGCTATACCGAAACCTAAATTGAATTCAAAATTTCTATATATATTTTACGATTTTGAATGTTATACAGATATTCCTTACTCTGAGAAAGAAAAAACTTTTCTGCATGTTCCGAATCTTATTGTAGTGCAGACAGCCTGTCACGCATGTTACAAAAAAGAGGATTTAACGGTTCCATGTTCTGTCTGTGGAACAAGAGAGTTTGTATTCTGGGATGATCCTGTAGACACATTTCTGTCCTATCTCGAATTGCAACATAAGTTTACCAACATAACCATCTGTGCACACAATGCACGAGGTTATGATTGCACATTTCTATTAAGGAGAATGTTGGAAAGAGAAATGAAACCTCGTGTCATCTTAGATGGAACCAAAATCATTAGTATGACATACCAAAATCTTCATTTTGTGGACAGTCTCAACTACGTTCAGACAAATCTGGCAGGATTTTCCAAACTTTTTGGTTTGCCTGTGCAGAAAGGATATTATCCGCATTTGTGGAACACCTACAAGAATAGAAATTACAAAGGGCCGATGCCTCCTCCTTCTGCATACGGATATGAATATATGAAAACAGTTGAAGATCAACACCGTTTTATGTCTTGGTATGACATTGAATGCAATAAGATTATACCTTTCAACAACAAAAACCAACTTCTCCAATACTGCATCAAGGATGTTGTCTTGTTGAGACAAGGATGTTTGAAGTTAAGACAGAATTTTCTAGATATATGCAAAATAGATATTTTCAAGGATTGCATTACAATAGCATCTGCCTGTTCCCTGATTTACAGAGGGAAATTTATGCCGGCTAATACTATAGGGATAATTCCTAAAGGAGGTTACCATCATGCAGATCAGATGTCCAAGTTTGCATTGAAATGGTTAACCTACGTTGAAGAACAGAATCATGTAATACTTCTTCACGGTGGACGTACTCGTGAAAAATATGTCATAGGAGGACGTTACAGAGTGGACGGATATCACGAGGAGACGCAGACAGTGTATGAGGCGCTTGGATGCTACTGGCATGGTTGTCAACGCTGCATATCAATTAACAGGGATATGTATCCGAAAAATGACGATGAAGATGAAACCGATCAGAATAGTAGCAGTCAGAAACATAGTGACATGTTGAACACTGCAGCCTTCAGATACGAAACAACATGCCGTAAACTTGCGGCTTTACGTTCGGAAGGATACCATGTCGTCACAATGTGGGAATGCGATTTCAACAAAATATTGAAAGCAGATCCTGAACTCGATAGATATCTATCGACACATCCTATTGTTTGCTGCATTCCTTTAAATCCACGAGACGCCTTATATGGAGGAAGAGTTGAAAGTGTCAGGACTTACTACAAGATCAAAGAGAATGAGAAATTGCAGTACAATGATTTCACAAGTTTGTACCCTTATGTGAACAAATATTGTGCTTATCCTGTCGGACATCCTACCATATTTCTAGGAAATTCTATTCCGTCGGTAAATGAGGTTCTGAACATGGAGGGCCTCATCAAATGTACTATTCTGCCGCCAAAAACTCTTTTACATCCTGTGTTGCCTACAAAAATGCATGGAAAACTCATGTTTGTATTGTGTAAGGAGTGTGCTATCAAATTGAAATGTGAAGGTACATGCCAGCATTCCGATGAACAACGCACACTTTCGGGAACTTGGGTCATTGCCGAGGTACGTAAAGCATGCAGTTTAGGTTACGAAGTGTTGTCGATGTCGGAAGTGTGGAAATATGAAACATCCATGTACAACCCTGTCACACAAACTGGAGGACTTTTTGCAGGATATGTCAACACCTTCTTGAAAATAAAACAGGAAGCGAGCGGTTGGCCTTCATGGTGTCAGAACGATGAGGATAAGAAGAAGTACATACAGGAATATTTTGATACGGAGGGTATTCTACTGGAAGAAAACAGTATAGAAGTTAATCCTGGAAAACGTACTCTGGCTAAACTCTGCCTTAATTCTTTATGGGGCAAATTCTGTCAACGGGACAATCTTTCCCAAACAACCATCATCAAGGAATCGAAAGATTTTCTCGAAAAAATGACTGACCCAAATATAATGATCGGAGGAGTTGTGTTCATCAATCAGGATACTGTTTTAGTGAACTGGAAGTATGTTGAAGAGGCTGTCAGTCTGAACAGGAAAGTAAATGTTCCTATTGCAGCCTTCACGACATGCCATGCTCGCCTCAAATTGTATGAACTTCTCGAAAAGTTGGGTGACAGAATATGTTATTGTGATACAGATTCTGTCATTTACATAGATAGCCCTGAAATGGAATATCACCCCCAGACAGGTGACGCATTAGGAGAACTCACCAATGAATTGACCGATTTCGGCCCCGATGCAGTTTGTGAACAGTTTGTTTCAACGGGACCGAAAAGTTACAGCATGAAAATAACTAAACCATTCTCCGAATCACGGTATATCTGTAAAGTGAAAGGGATTACATTGAATACCACCACATCGGATTTGGTTAATTTTGATACTATGTGCGACATGATAAATAATGAGAAACCTGAAGTTATAGTGGAAAATATTTTCAGAATTAGAAGAACAAAACAGTTCCAGGTTATCAGTACAAATGAAAGAAAGCTGTTTCAACCAGTATTGCTGAAACGACGATTCGACCATGAACATTTATCGTTTCCTTTCGGATACTGCACAGACTAAAATATGTATGTAGTGGTCCAGAGTTCGAACCCTTCTTCGGACGGTCAGTATATAAAATGTGTTTACAGACTGGCAGATCTTCATTTTTCTTCAGAACCTGTAAGACGTTTCTTCAGCATAAAACATGTTTCCTAAACTTTCCCATCCTTTCACCATGATGGTTTGCGGAGCATCAGGAAGTGGAAAAACTACCTTTGTGACAAACATAGTCGACTCCATTGTTCATCTCGTCGAAGGATCCGTGAAGAAAATCATATGGTGTTACGATCAGGAAAACAGTCTTCCGCAAAATCTTCGAGATGTGCAATATCATAAAGGTATCGTCGATTGGCAGTCGTGGAACGGAAAAACCCCCACTCTCATAATCCTGGACGATCTTATGATGGCTGCTCAGGGAGAAAAAGTCGCCGACCTTTTCACAAAAGGTAGCCATCACAAAAACATTTCGGTGGTGTTCATAACACAGAATCTTTTTCATCAAGGAAAAAATTGCAGGGATATTTCGTTGAACGTGAAGCATTTTGTTATTTTTAAAAATCCACGAGATATGAACCAATTTACTGTTTTCGCACGACAACTTCATCCTCACCGCATGAAGGAACTCGAAAAAGTATATATAGATGCTACGACGCAACCTTTCAGTTATTTGTATATTGATCTTTCACCGTCAACACCGGATCCTTTACGTTATCAGACAGACATTTTTAACCAGAATTACTCAACTGCATATCTTCCTCAGGAATGTTTAAAACATCGAGATGAGGAAAACGAGGAAGATACGTACCAACTCACGCTCTAACAGGAATAGGCATTCGACTTCTTTCAAGAAACATTCACCTTTCTTGCACGTGTTGAAAAATTCCCCTACCAAAATCCGTAAATCATTATTGAAAAGTGCTCCGAAAAAGACAATACGTTTCATCAGCGAATGCTGCTTGAACGTTTTAAAAGGAAACGTGAAAATTAAACCATCTGCAAAACGCCGTCTGACACCTTACAAGTCGGTCATACGCAATCTTGTGAAACCGAAAGTGAACATCGAGAAACGCAGAAAGCTTCTTGTTCAGAAAGGAGGATTTCTACCATTACTTCTAGGCTCCTTGTTATCGGGTCTTCTCGGTACTCTCATTCCTCATTGAGAAATGACATCTTCTTACAAAAAAATGATCGTCCTTTCACCGGAACAGTTAGCACGTATTCGTGGTTCCGAATTGTCTGTAACTCAAAAATTATCCGTTCTAGATAAGAAGATGAATGATATTCTAAAAATGAAAAATATATCAGACGATCAAAAATGGCGTCTTTACAGAAAAGAACTGGACGAGTATTTATGGCTGAGTCGAAAATCCAAAGAACCATTACAGATTCCCATTGTTCAAGATAACGACGGTTCTTCTACTATTTCACCAGAATCGACGTATTTTCCTCAGAACCTGGCAGAGACGTTACCCCGTAATACACGTCATCAGTTACAGAATATCATCGATGAGTACCAATCTACGGCACAACATTTGATAGACGAACGTCAGGAAAAAACACTTCCGGATCCGAAAACGTTGAACTTCTCATCGTCGCCAACGGAAAGCCCTGGACCGTCTCGTCGACAGAAACAGAAAAAGAAGAAGAAAGTGACCGTCCGTGTTTCCAGAAAAACTACACCTTTTCTGAGAACACCTGACGCTTACAAACTGGTTCCTCTGAGAAAAAGCCGTAGACAGAGAGATCGGTCATGGGAGTCCCTAAGTTGAAACACAATAAAATTCTCACCGAAATATATTACGATCCCCGACACAACGCTTCATTCTCATCTGTAGATCGTCTGTGGAAAGCGGTACGGGATAAAAATATATCCCGCGATACGGTGAAAAAATGGCTGATGCATCAGGAAACCTACACTCTCCACAAACCGGCGAGAAAAAGGTTCCCTCGAAATCGTTACAATGTGTGGAACATAGACATGTTTTGGGAAGCTGATCTCAACGACATGGCATCGATACAAAAACATAACGACGGGTACAAATATCTTCTGACAGTGATCGACGTATTTTCAAAATATGCCTTTGCATTACCGCTAAAAAATAAAACAAGCAATTCGGTAACCGAAGCTTTCAAAACTATTTTCGAGCAAAACAAACGGAAACCTGTAACACTGCAGACCGATCAAGGAACGGAATTTACAAATTCTACATTCCAGAAATTTTTAAAAAATGAACATGTACAATTTTCGACAGCTACAAATTATCCTGTGAAAGCTAGTGTAGTGGAACGTTTCAACAGAACATTAAAAGAACGGATGTGGAAATATTTCACCTCAAAACAAACAAGACGTTATGTAGATATTTTACTGCAACTTCTCGAAGGTTATAATACGGCAATCCATAGTTCCATAGGAATGGCCCCTCGAGATGTCAACGAGACAAATGTTTACATTGTGTGGAAAAGACTCAACAAACCTGACAAACATGTCTCGCAACCATCTTCAGATCTGAATGTTGGTGATATCGTACGAATTTCTGTAGTCAAAGGACATTTCGAGAAAGGATACGAACAATCGTGGTCACGAGAACTTTTCAAAATCCATTCCCTTGTTCAGCGAACACCTGTACCTGTATACATATTAGACGACTTAAATGAAGAACCAGTAAAAGGTACATTTTACAAACATGAACTGCAGAAAGTTTATTCGGATCCTGAAGAAGAGTATAAAATTGATAAGATTTTGAACACCCGGGGAAAAGGTAAAAATTTGGAATACCTGGTTCGTTGGCTCGGATATCCACCTAGTTTCGATTCGTGGATCAAGGCATCTTCCGTAAAACAGTTGTCGGAAAAATAACATATTTATATCAAAATATAACGTTACTGCGATCCAGTGAGTTCTCTGTGTTCGGCGAGAATGGACGATAATTTCTATGTATACCTCCTATCATCTGCATCGGAGGAATACTTTCCAAGCAACACCCTCACCCATTTCACCGTAAAACTTGCTAAACGGATCGATCTGTCTCCAGAATTGTGGGAAGTCGGATTGGCAGAACTACATTATTCAACTCTATACGACAATATTTTGGAAACTGATTCTGGAATGTTAACTTTTCCTGTTCGGACATATGCAAGTGCTGAGGACCTGATCTCTACCATCACAGAATCTCTCCCCGACGACCTGGAAATAAGGAGATCCGTTCTCGAGAAATTCTGGCATTTTTTGACGGAACCGCAATGGGGAACATTTGGATCTACAGTTTGTCCGGATAACACACTCTATATTAACGAACAACCATTTTATTTTCCTGCAACAACATATACGATAGAGGATCTGATTTATTTCCTGAAAACAGACCCTGCCAATGTAGCTGTTCCTACTCATCTCAGGTTTTTCTTCAAAGAGGCCGTGTACAAACATCTATCCGTGATAGGGGTTCCTAAGCCTGAACCTGACGATGCTCCAACAAATACCGTTACACCCATAAACGAAACTGATGACTATGCTAAATTTCGATATGACATATTGAAATCTATTTATTCTACGCACGCAATGTCCAATAGCGTTGTGGATAAAAACCCGTATATATTCATTTACTCCGATCTGGTGAAACAACAATTGGTCGGGGGAGAAATGGTACGTCTGTTGCGTCTTACCCGAAAACAGTGTTCGGACACAAATACATCTTGCACACTACCCGTAGCCCATCATACATTCGACCCGATTCATTACGTTCCTCTGGATAAAGCCTCTTTCGAAACAATAGAAATTGCGTTGTACGATAGAAAAGGAAATCTCCTACCTTTGAGAACTGGGTCCGTACCCACAATCGCTGTTTTACATTTTCGTAGAAAAGCAAAGTCCTTTTAAAAAACAGTAGACAGCTATTTCTCTCAGTCTTTGTCGAAAAGCGAATGAATCACCATGAATTCACAGACCGAATATTATAGTAACCAAATCCGTGGAGGAATTGGACCCATCTACCGTTCAACTAGAAATCAAAAAGGGAGAGGATTGGGGTCACTTTTCGCAGGACTCTTTAGAATGGTGAAACCTCTACTCTGGAGCGGTGCAAAAACGATCGGAAGAGAAGCTTTAAAAACAGGAGCTAATATTATCACCGATATTGCAACAACACAACAAACTCCGAAAACTATTGTTCGTCAACGGGTACGTGAAGCGGGTCAAAATCTTCAAAGTAAAGCACAACGGAAAATCGACTCTCTGGTAGGTTCCGGTATGAGAACAAAACCTGCAACAAGAATTGATCAGTTGATGTTAAAACGTTCAGCCACCCGTATTAGAACATCTACGATCCGTAAAAAACGAGCATCCAAAAAACGAAGGAAAACATCCAATAAATCTAGGAGAACACGTAAAAGAAAAATCAAACAGAAAGTCGCAGGAAAAGATATTTTTGGATAATGATGGAGGATAACATGTGCATGATCTCGCAGTTCGACCTCTTCCGGAAAAAACCTATTCAGCAAAATGTGGAAAAAACGTACACAGCCACCTACAAACCTATCGCTTCCATCGATAATCAGAATATAATTCAGTTTGTCATACCGGGGGCAGGAACTGATTTTCTCGATCTTTCATCTGCCTATCTCCGTCTGCAAACGCAAATGGTTAAACAGGATGGAAGTCCCATGAGTGCTTCCGAAACCGAAAACGCCCTCACAAAAAACTGCGGGGTCGTGAATTATCTTCTCCATTCACTCTTTTCCCAATGTACAGTGACTCTCAACGGCATTGCTGTAACAACCGCCGATAACAATTACGCATATAAAGCGATCTTCGAAGCAGCTATCAATTACGGAAGCGATGCCGCAAACACGCATCTCACGAATGCCCTGTGGTATTTGGACACACCTGAACATCAAGATGAAATCACTGCCGACAACACAGGTTTCACCACAAGGAAAAAATTTTTCAGTATGTTCCGACGACAGGCAATCCTACTGAAGTTACAGCCGTGGTCGAACTTATGGGAAAACTTCACATAGATTTCTTCCACCAGTCTAAATACCTGATCAACGGTGTTGAAGTACGCATCGATCTAGCTAGATCACGTGACGCTTTTTACATCTGGGGAGACCAGACATCACCTACCACCAGAATAAAAATTTTAAAGGCTGTTCTCGAAATAAATCATAGCATTCCTACTCCTACCACCAGTTTGGCCATAGACAGAGCACTCACTTACGCTCCTGCTCATTATCCGTTCACCAGAAGCGTCATCAAAGCTTATTCTTACGTCGCCGGAACGCAGCAGATTTCGATCGATAATGCTTTTCAAGGTCCTTTTCCGAATGTTGTTCTTTTTGCTATGGTATCCACCGCCAGCTTTCTCGGAGACAGTAAGAAAAATTCGTTCGACTTTAGAAGTTATAACCTATCTTCTTTCCATCTTGTGAAAAATGGAGAACTCGTACCTTCCGAACCTTTACGGATCACCACAGGAGGAAACAGCGGATTGATAACACGTGCCTATCAAACTCTATTTTCCGGTACAGGCATTCATCACGCCAATTACGGACACCAGATCACACGGAAAATGTTCGAGAACGGATTATTTTTCCTGATTTACGACATAACGCCAGACTCTTCAGGAAACGACACGCACACCAGTCTCCAGGAACAAGGTATCATCGGAGCCGAGATGCAGTTTTCTCCTCAGCTGTCGGAAAATATAACATACCTTTTGTATGCTGAATTTGAATCTGCAGTAGATATACCTAAAGATAGAAGTGTCATCGTCCATCAGTGAGACCGAATTTTCCATAAATATGTCTGCCTGTGTTTCTGACTCACAGTGTTATCGAAACAGCTCCGATGTAAACATTATACTGCTTGTGATGGAAAAACCTATCAAAGTGATAACACGTACTATTAAGCATAGTAGCGTTTCGTCGAAAGTGACAACTTCAAAACCTGTGAACACACAATTGTTTCCCGAACTACTTGACAGCAGATTTTACCCTGCGAGCATAGAAATGACCAAAGACAGACACATTATTATACATTATTGAAAACATAAGCAGCATGAACACGTCGCAGATCAGACAGATTCTATCTCGTAACTGTTCCACCAGAAACATTTTCTACGGTGTTTACCCGAGAGATCTTTTACCTCGGACGTTTCCTACCCCCGCCTTGATCATCGCAAACACTGACAAGTCCGACTCCCGGGGTACACACTGGGTGGCCTTCTATTTCGACAAAAACAATGTGGCCGAGTATTTCGATTCATACGGATTTCATCCTTTCTATCAAGAATTCGTAACGTTCCTGAATCGTCATTCCTCGGTTTGGACTTACAACAGCATTCCCTTACAGGGAGTATTGGCCACAACATGCGGACATTACTGTTGCGTGTATGCTTATTACAAAGCGCGCCATGTTACAACCAAGGATTTCATTCAGGCATTTCCACCAGGCATCAGTAAAGATGGATATATCCTACGCCGTTTCCGTCAGATCTTCAAATGTTTACCACATTCCACGTGGGCCAGAGGGGAACAAGGGTGTTGTTCTATCCACGCGACCCGGTGTTGTGCCATGAAAAAAGCTATATAAAATGGGTGCTGCCGTATGTTTCTCTCAGTGTCATCGAGACAGCTCCAGCTAACACATCATGGAACCCGCTGTGGATTCTACAGTGGAAAAACACGATAAACTTGTGAAACGTATGACCCGTCAGGATGAGGCTTCCAAACGTAAAACTCGCAAACGTGTGCAACCCGTTAAATTCGAGACTGTCACTATCAAGAACGAGACGGTGGACGAGGGAATGGATGTGACTACGGATTGTGATTTCATAAAAAGACGTAGGGAAATAGGCTTTTCCACAGATACAATCCAGTGTCCTGAACTACACACCGTAGAGACATGTTTCGATCTCTATCTTGCGAACACATATTTTCTGAACAAAGAGAAGAGCAAGTACGTAGCGATAGGATTCGAAAAAGAATCCCCTTTCAATTTAGTGTGGGAGTTTTCGCAACAGGGGAGATCACCCGTACGTATCGATTCTAAACAGATTAGAGAACTGTGTGCTTCGAAATCTGACTTATTAAATTACGTCGAAACAGGTCGACGATTCAATTATTTGGTTACTGGAAATATCACCGTTAGTGGTGTAAATTTTTTCGGGAAACGGTGTATTTCAATGTATCAACATCATTCACCAGATGCTTTTATTTTCACAGATTCTGAACTACACTTATTTTTGTGTAACCTTTTTAGACCTCTGCAAAAATTAATGAACGACCGTTATCATAAATTACAACCAGAAATGGAGACTTTTGTATATTGTGTCAAAAAGAATATGAGTTCAGGAAAAAAAGAAGTACCCGATGTAGTGAACTATTTTTATGTATTCTGGTACAACGAATTGATGATTGAAATATATCTTCAGAACAATCTTGGACACACATTGATATTGTAAATAACTTATGTTATGTATCTGATGCTGTAAAGTATCCATTGTAAATCTATTCCATATTGTAAATGAACCATTGTTATTTTTATGTATTGTAATTCAGTCTTTGTTATTTTATGTATTGTAATATAACCCTTCAGGTATTGTAAACCTTCTATATCATCAATTGTAAATAAAACATTTGTGTTATTCTATATCCACACTATCAATTATAAATAAAACATTTGTATATTTTGAACATTTTTTTATTTCTTACAATAAAAAATGTACATTTTCCAGACATTTTCAACTGCACAGGTTTTTTCACCTTTACCATGTTTTTTACATTTTAAACTTTCTGAACTGTTTTTGACACTGCTTAACTTTGGACATTCAAGTTCTTCGATATTGCATACAGTCATCTTACCCTCACCTTTTTTCCCCACTAATGTTTTCACCCATTCCATTTTCTCCGTACCTTTAACATAAACTTGCTGATTCATAAGCACTAAATACAGAAGATCTTCTAATTTCTCGTACGGTAGCCATCCATCATTCCAATCAAGACCATGTTTGTTGGTACGGAGCCAGTAATTCACTCGGCGATACTTTTCACTCAACAAGTGTACACCATATGGAGGTTTCACTAAACAGTCAAATGCACTGTCGAAAGGAAATTTTAAAATTCCTACTTCTTTACACACAAATTCTCCTTCGACTCCTCGAAAACCTTGAATGTCCAAAAAACAGGCATCCATTTTGTTCAACAGGTGAACACTGTCAATGTATCATCAATACTGCCCCGACATCCGCACACTTGTCCAATTGAGAGGCACAGAGACCACAGGCTACAAAATGTCGACACGGAAGAATTACCACACTGCAAGAGTTTTCAAAACATATTTTACAGAGTAGCACAGAATCCACACTCTGATTATCGGATGTTTTTTCAGTAGTTTCCACACTGTCGCAATATTTGCAACTTTTCGAATCACTGTGTAACGCTGCAACACTCTGTATGTAACTACAGGTTGGTATTGCCTGGTGATGTTCTAGAATCGGGCAATCTTCGGATGTCCAATCACACGCTCCGTACCCACAATGGAAGCATATTACCCTATCACCGAATCCTGAATAATAAAAACCTGCAGTGACTAATTCTTCAGCAGTCTGACATAATCCTATTGGCCACTTTCTGTAAGTCTTGTATCTCGCATTCACCGACATATAATCGGTGGTAAAAGGACCGCCTGCTATCAGACGAGTATGGTAAGTATACACTCTCATATGTCGAACAAAAAAACTCGTCTGATACTGTAGGTGACGGCGTTGTAGGCTCGGTGCGAGTCCAGCAATCGTGGTGAGTAAACACTCTCATACGAGGTAAAAACGAATTAAATCGAGTTCTGTAGGTAACAAGGTCCTTGGCATCGGGTATGAAGGTTCAGCCAGAATATTCTCAAAATCAGATACTATAGGTGACGGTGTCCTCGGTATCGGCGATAAAGGTTCAGCCAGAATATCCTCAGGATCGTCGGGGAACAGCCGTCTGCGAAAATCGAAACCTTCGGGAGGAACCACAGGGAAACAAGGATGACCTTCTAAGTTAAGTAACAATGGACGATCACAGCCAGAACACCACACGGAATTTCTGTCTGCCAACAAAGAAAGCCACTCTTTCACTCTCTTCTTCAAAGCTTCGCCTAACTCTTCCTTCCTGCGACGTAGTTCGCAGATACACTCGTGACTCGGAAATCCTGTTCTCTCGTCACCTCTTCTTTTCCTCTCTTCTATCTCCTTCAAAGTCTCGCAGCGACGGTGAATTCTTTTTCCTGAGCCGTTGACCACGTGACATCCACACCAGGGAGATTCAGGTATCGCTACATACATAAACGGGAAATAACTCAGCAACCGATCCAGGGCCGTTCGATCGCTGTCCAGATCGCCGCAAGACCGAACAAGTTCCCAGAACTCTTCGTAGCTGATCTCGTAGAAATTCACACCATTATCAGACAAACGTGTACCACTTACATCCATCCTCACATGATACTAAGATCCTCCATCCTTTCTATTTATACCCTTTTCCCTCCTACGTCACCATTTCCGTTAAACAAACTTAAAACTACAAGGCTACGCCCAAAACATGTTCGGGCATGTTCACACAGAACCGTTACACCACCCTGAAATTGCAAATTCATCCAAACCTACGCCCAAAACATGTTCGGGCATGTTCTATTCAGACAGAAAACCGTTACACCCATTTCCAGGAATCTCAGACTCATCAACGGTCTCAAACGGGAAACGCCCCCCAAAAATAGCCACCTATCTCATCAACAACGGAAACCCTTATCAAGTCCTCAATAACAACAGGAAACACTTCCCGCCAAACTTATCAAAGCCCCCAAACCGAAAACGCCCCCCTTAATCAACTCCAGACCGGAAACACTTATCAATCTCTCCTCAAACAACGGAAACACGTATCACGATTCCCAGAATTTCAAACTCATCAACGCCATCTTTCCTCAGACACCGGAAACACGTACTCCAATTCCGAGAAACCGGCACCGGAAGCCGCTACTTTTCCTCCTCAACCAATCAAAATCCTCCACACAAAACAAAACTCCGCCCACGCACCAATCAAAATCATCCTCACAAAATAAGCCACGCCCCTTTTATGACGTCATCACGCAAAACAATACACTTGCTTGCCCACACACCTACATCATCAATTGATCTTTGATCGATCTTTTCCAATCAATTGATTTATCGGACTCAACGGGGATACATAACTACTCACTCCAACGTATGTTCTTGGGAAGAAGTTCTTCTATTTTGATATGTACCAGGTGCCAAAGTTAAAAATTCTTAATTTCGTCACTGGATGGCCCTCGAAGCAAGGGTTTGTCCACAGTCTCAACTGTTACGTCAGGTTATTGCCAGTACTGTCAAAACGCCGTTAATGTGCAACCGAGTGCGAGTGATCGCGATATTGGGTTTGCGCGGGAAACATGTCGACCTTTAAACCAAACAAGGAACATGTGAGGCACGTCCTGCTTTCCTTGTTCAATCAAAAGAAAAACGCGAGTGAAAGCTATCGTATCTTTGTGCAAAGTTACGGTGACAATGTCCTAACGCAAGACGCGTGTGTGCGATGGTTTCGACCATTCAAAAGTGGTGACTTCGACTTGAAAGACAAAGATCGACTGGGCCAGTCGAAAAAATTAAAGACGCCGAATTGCAAGCACTGTTGGACGAAGACGATATGAAAACGCAACAACAACTGGCAGAGAAGATAAATGTTGGTCGCCAAACCATATCTGATAATCTTCGTGCTATGGGAAAGATCCAGAATGCAGGAAAATGCGTCCCACATCATCTGACAGACAGACAAATGGAAAAGCGAAAAACGGTGTGTGAAGTGTTGCTTTCTCGACATGAAAGATAGTCTTTCTTGCATCGAATAGTGAGTGGGGACGAAAAATGGATCTATATCAAGAACCCAAAACGCAAACAGTCATGGGTTGACCCAGGACAACCTTCAACATCGACCGCAAAACCGAATCGCTTAGGAAGGAAGACAATACTGTGCATTTGGTGGGATCAGAAGGGTGTAGTGTACCATGAGCTTCTGAAACCAGGGGAAACGGTGAATGCCCTTCACTACGTCAACAACTCATCAATTTGAAGCATGCATTTATCCAAAGCGACCAGATTGGCCAACAAGACATGGAAAAGGGATTTTGAAGCACGACAACGCCTCATCACACACACCAACAGGCGTCAGACACATCATTTTTGGCTGGGAATTCTTGCCCCACCCGCTATACTCACCAGACTTAGCCCCTTCGGACTACCACTTGTTTTCATCGATGTCTCACTCACTTTCCCAGCAACACTTCAACAATTACGAAGATGTCGAACAATGGCTTGCTGACTGGATCACCTCAAAATGTGAACTATTTTTCTGGAAAGGCATCCACAATTTGACGGACAGATGGGCACAATGTATAGCTAGCGACGGCGCACACTTTGAATAAAGCATTTGTTATCTTTCTCCCCAGACACTTGTTTTCTTTCGGATCAGTTAGGAATTATTAAACCGGCACACCTGGTATGAGAAAGAGCTAACCTGCATCTAATGATTAAAAAGTGGCAAATCATAAAAAGTGTTCTTTAACCTGCCGCGATCTTTTGATTCATCTGACATCAGTTCGCCTATTCCTCTTCCTGGTTTATTTGGCTTTGCTGAGAATAAGTATGGACATTACGCAGACCAATTTCTTTTGAAATTTTGAGTATAGTTTGCATTTTAAGCTTTAAGTTCCATATATTTCCAATTAATATCCGCACATTTTGAAATTAACTTCAAGAGTATCGAAGAAATTCCCTTTGTTAAGTATCTGACTCATCATCTCGAAAATCAAGTCCCTGAATAGTAAGAAACCGCGATGCATCCACAACAACTGACATGTAGTGTCAAATTTTTTGAATCACCTTTGGTCCCGGGTTCGATACCCGATGAAGGCACTTTAAACTGTTGGTACAGTTCCGATTAGCCTTACTGTGCATAAAGTGGACTTAAACCACCAAAGCAACAAGCCAACCCAATTATGAATCACTTTTAAATGTACGAGTATTTTACTAATTAGCGTTGTCACTAACAACCCACGATTAGAACAACTTACCCTTACTATAGATGATGTTTTGTTGTCCTCAGAATGTTCGTGATGTTTCAAAACCACCCACTTTCAAAGCTTTTTTCCACTTCTTAAAAGCGCTTAGAATTTAAGTTAATAGCGACCATTACAGGACATAAAGGAATGAGAAATCTGCTATGCTCAGGTCGGAGCTTGAATCTTAAACTAATGTTACACACAAATATATATATATACTACGAGTAAAACAAATTAATATTTGTTAATCAAGTTGATACTATCAGCAGGAAACGTATTATTTTGCAGACTACACCACTTAGAAAAGATTGAGAACGTCATACTCTTATAAGTGAACTCTCTCATTTTTCGATATTTAATTAACATCAGTTGAGGGGCGGACGGGGAGGGCGAAGTGTCTAACTTGGGGCTCACGCACCTCCTGCCCCCTCTGGTGTCATCACTGGGCCTTATTGGTATCGATAATTGCCCACAGTTTGGTGTGAGTATTGGTTTCTTTATTTTTCTCTTGATAGAATTGTTAATAAAGTCCTCTTTTCTGTAACTTACATTGCAACAACATTTTCAAGTATTTCAAAATATCATCAGATCGTCCTAGGGGAATGATTTAACATGAGTTGTATTGTGGCAGAAAGTCCTTTCCTTAACACGCACTTCCGTAACGCAACTCCCATGCTGCGTTTGGGATCGAACCTAGAACTTCTAGATTTAACTGGGTGATGTAGTTATTTGTTATTCATCTCTCAGATGGTTATCACTCGCTTGGCCTAAATGTGACAAATGCAAGAGGTTACCTTTTAAAGGAATAGCGATAGAAATTAGCTTAGATTAGATATGGGTTTTATACTCTCCATGACTGAACCGATATGGATTGGTTAAGGAAAGGATATTACTTGCCTTACAAATATATGGAGATTGTTCCTAGCTTGTCCTCTCAACTATCACTTGTCTCTTGTCACACACCATCGTCCAATAATCGTTCCCCACTTTGCTCCTCTCTCACAGCCCGTAGTCCTTACTCTCTCTCCTCTTCTCGCCAACTGATCACACTTCCTGACAAACCCAACACTCACCTCACGTTTGCCTAATTGCTTATTCTGCATTCCTTTCTCTGCTTCCTGCTATCCTAAGACTTTATACTTCTTACCCAATACCTTGGGTACGATACGCTCCTCTACCCCCTAATGAAAATCTTTTGATTTTCACCTAAAGATGAAAAATTTAAAGTTGTATTCCATATCGATCCTGGAGATATTTTTTTTTATTACAAAATATAGTCCCAAAATTATTGATTTAACATACCATAACCGAAAATATGAAATTTGAGTAATATTGTTCTTGAAAAAGGAAAAGGAATGGAGAAAAATAAACAATAAATAAACAAAATAAAGAAACAATACTTGTCAGCGTATGAAAGGTGAACACTGACATGTGAGTTTGTTATGCTGACTCATGTATGCAATGATTGAGAGTTTTACGTCACACACGTTGACGTTATGATTGTCTATGCATAAAATATGTAAACACACAACACGTGACACAATTATAAGGTTATTGTTCCATCCGTATTGACCTAGTTAAAATGTGTATGGCACAGTAACACACTAACGAGGTAATATGTCATAAATCCTGTAAACACTAACACTGCACAACACTATTAAATATTTTGAAGTTAATTATTTACAAAATCAGCAAAGTTTGTGATACTCATCCGAGTTAGACTTGCACACATATGTCATATTATCGATGTAAATTTCACCGTCACTTACTTTAGTGTATCATGTAAATATCGCTGTCGTTTTTATTTATAATATATGTCAATTATCACAGTAAATATTTAATTAAAAAACTTGAAGTTAATCAAAATATATACACTCTATCAGTAACTGTGCTTGAGTAATAATATATGTACATGAATTTATGTATTTGAAGATAAGAATATAATAGTGTTCGATAGATAAAATCACAGCACTAACGTTTGTCCATAAAATAATCCTTGAGTTATGCTGATTCTCACAAAGAGTTCAAGTAAAATACCATAATTTTACTCTTGTTATCATCACTTAATGGTCTCTGCGTATAGCAATGAAGTTTCTTCTTGAACCAAACAATGTATATATATGTATATAGTCAATTCCTTGTGGCCGTGAAAAATGTTTTCCACTTTGATGCATTAACTTTGCAGCTACAAATATTGTCATTGATGAAAACGTACAGTAGAGAACTGCATATCATCGAATTGTGAATGTGAAGTATTTAGTTGTATGTAAATATTCCTTCAAATCGATGTATGTATTATCAGCGTTGAATATCAGGTCTCACTACTACTTGACTTCAGTAGGAGTTAATTAAAATAGAATGAAGGAGATCCGTGTTAAACAATTTGGTGCTTATCAACTGATTTCGCTGAACTGCGTAATTAAAATTGATGAAAGGTCTAATTGTAATTCATGTTTCCAGGTGTCGAAAAAATAAAAGAAAAATCTCAGAAATAAAAATCTTGAGAAATTCTCAAAAAAAATCGTAGGACAAATAATTCCTCTGCGTTCTTCAGGTGTAATTCGTGTTGATTTCTTATTTCTCCAAGGTTTTAGCTGGTGACCATCTCTAGACGTTGACATCTGTGAAAATGTTGAACTGAGGACTGTTAACATGGTTTCTAATATTGTTAAAACGTTCATTTCACCGTTAAAATTTGAATTATCTATGAGGCAATTCATATAGGTTTTGGAAAGGAAATTTGCATCATATACCGAACAGGCATTTCCTCCTGATCGTTAGTGTAATGTTGTGTGTGTGAGAGAACTTAATATGTCGGTATGTGTAGAGGTTTTGTTGAGACAAGGGCGCCTCTAAGTCACCCTTATTTTAAGAAAGTAGTACTTGTAAATATTTCAAGTATGTAAGATCTTGTAGTTGAGGGTTGTTATATTTGAGGAAATGGAATTTGAAAAGGAGTACCGATTCAGTCATAACATTTACTCTTACTATAAATTACCCAAATTCTAATTAATGCCATCCTTTACACACCAAATATAATTACAATCTGGAGAAGAGAAAATAAATAAATATAACTACTAATAATTACTAAAAGCAAATTGAACTTTATATATGAATGGAATGTAATGCTGTAAATACTCTTGAAGATTTTATGAGTGTATAGTGTATACTATAGCAAAATTTTAAATTATAATTGATTTCTGAAAATATATGAATGCTTAAATTGACTGAAAATATTTATAAATAACAATTGAATGAAATGAAATACTTTAAATATTACCTAAAAAATAATGTGTCGAACGATCGATCGTCCTTCTGTTTGTATAATATTAATAAAATATCGTCATTAATAAAGATTAATTGTAAAATACACAACTTGCTGATAGTGTTCATGTCAATTGGAATACGTAAAATAATATTCTAAAAATCGGAAATTTCGTTGTCCATTATAGACTCTTTCTCCCCTAATGATATTGCAATCAGCCTAAGAATACAAAAAAAAATATGGAGAGAAAGAAAAATGAAAGTTGACAATTGGTAGTGTGTAACTATATGCATATGCACCTAACATTAAATAACATAAAAATAAAAACTTAATTGCAATTTATATTCCAAATGTTGCCAGATGAAGACATATCGTTCTGAACAGACATAAAATTCCATGTTCCCTTGTATCTTTCGATCTGATAACCTGAGTCGAAAGAATGCTCTGTCGGCAGTTTATTCAGTTCCCCGGCTAATGTGGAATGTGAGATATCTGCTGTTTAATTTGCAACGTGTTGGTTACTTCATGTTAAGAGAGAATTTTGCTCCTGCCGATGTAGGGAGATATCGTTGCCGGAATAAACGAATAGAATGCCTCACTTGCATATTTCTTCAGTTGTTCTGTCTTCTTGAATGTCACTCCAGTTTCCCCATTGCTTAAAGAGGAAGGAATTTTCCCGGTGCATCCAAGTTGAACTTTATCCTTTTGCTGACGGAAGACATTTTACCATGAAGGCAGTTGAAATTGACTTTGGATATCGCTTCGAGAAGTATGAAATACATGTGAGGGAAATTTTAAGTGGGAATTTTACAAGATGGGAAATTTCTACCATGCGGAAAAAAAAAATTAGGAAGTACTCTAAGTAGCTTGATTATAACATTCAATAAACTAATTAAGTCGTATTTGGAATGAAGTATACTAAATTAGATGGATCAATGTAATGTCTACATGTTTAATGAAAGATACTTCACTTCTTCAAAACTGTCGTAATTCATCTCATGACTGTGTCGTTCAATTGTTAATAAAATGTGACAAGTAGCTGCTGATAACTCATGATCGTAACTGTTTGTGTAAAATACTACTTATTTCTCCTATGCCCTTAATTGACTTATTACTCTTTATATTAGATTTCAAATCTAGCTTTTATGTAAAGTTATGTAAGAAAAATATACAAAATAATTAAATCTCAATGTAAAATGCGTATAATTATAAAGGTAATCTTAATATTTATATTATTTCCATGTGATACATTTTATGTGAGCTTTATAATTATCCAAGAACCAAAATATTCACTATTCTCTTCGTATTATTATTATCTTTATTATAATTCTTAATATCGCAATTCTTATTTAGTTATTATTGATCTGTAGCTCGTTTTATTGACTAATTTACTGGCTGTATGCATATTCAGCTCTTATTATAACTGTTCTCTTTATTTTAACGTTATTTAAATCTTATAAAACTGATAATCTCATATTTCTGTCATTTGTTTAGTTATTAAAATTATAAATGTAATTAACTTAAATTTAACAATTGAAATATTAAAATGTGTACTTGTTTAAACCCTATTTTGACTAACCACGCTGAATCATAGAGAATTTTAATTCTCATTTTCCTTACCGAATGTGTTTAACACATTTTATTCATAAAAAATACTAAAGTCTATTATCGACTTACACTATTTATCTTTTGTAGTTCACAAAAGATTATTTCCATCAGTTCTCTGCAGGCCTACAGAAATCTGAGGAAAATTCCTTGCGCGCAATTTATGTTCATCACCATTCCCTTTGTTCACTATCCGTGAATACAATAATATTAATTATTATTTTTGCGCGTTCCTGTACTTGTTGTTCATTATTATGAAACCTCGATAACTACGATTTATAATTAATGATTTTAGTGTGGTAATAACTAGTTTTACACTTCCGTCCAATTATTAAGGGCTAAACAATAATATTTCACATAATTTTAGTGTTTGTTAGTTTAAAAAAAATTATTTGCAAGATGTAAAATTTATTTAGTGCATCAGAGTACTGAAAAGGAAGTTACGTACAGGGTAAGAGGTATGTTCTCACTCATTCACTCCTGACTGTTCCTGTTCTTCAGTCACATCACCATTTACATTCTCATCGCCGCTACCGTATTCCGAAGCATAGTATTTCTTCAATCTCTGAACCGAATTGAGTCCACGATTGTCTGTCCTCGTCTTGTCTTATATTCCACTTTGTAAACATTGGGATTTTGTTTTGCTATAATTTTACAAGGTCCTTTATATACTCCCGAAAAGCATTTAGCGGTGTGTACACGATGACTGCCATCGTATACTAGAACCAATTCTCCTGGCGTAAATTCAATGGACTGATGACGTTTATCGTAGTACTTTTTTACTTGTCGGTTGCGTTTCTGTAGAGACTCCTAAGCTGCTGCTCGTGCTTTTTCGAGAATCTTGAATCTCATCTCGTTGTTTACATTCACACTGGGCGTTAAATGTAGTCCGCTCTCCCAGACTAATCTAGGCGTAAATCTATGAAGAAGAAAAAATGGACTGTTCTTCAAATTCTCCTGGTAATTAACATTGTACGACCACACGGCCGATTGCAAGTATAAAAGCCAATCTGTGTGTTTTGAGTTCACGAAGTTTTTCATAAGTCCCTGTAAAATAGCATGTGATCGTTCCAATAATCCAATTAAATTGTGATTAGCTGCTGGTGCGAATTTAAGTTGGATTCCACATTTCTCCGATAGTTCTTTAAATAAACTAGCTGTGAATGAAGTACCTCTGTCCGTATCTATATGAGAAGGACATCCAAAGCGTAAAATTACATTTTCATAAAGGAAGTTAGCTTCTGTCTCACTTGAAGTATCTGCTACTGATTGAGCAATTAAAAATCGAGTACCATGATCGATTGCACTTAGTATATATTTATGACGAAGCAAACCACTTGGTGGATACGGTCCGCTAAAATCTAAAGCGATTCTATCGAATGGTTTCTGTGAGTTGAACGTTAAAAGTTCTCCATATGACGCTCCCTTTATGCGCTTATTCTGCTAACAAATTACACACTCTTTGACCATTTTCTGAATATGGTTCTTCATGAATGGAAAGTAAATCCTATCCAGTGCATTTTTGTATGTTTTAGTGAAGCCGTAATGCGCTCCTCCAGCTGGTAAACTATGTAATTTTTTAGTCGTAGCTCCCAGCTTATGTTGTCTATAAAGAAGTCCATTTTCCATAATATAATAGCAAGCTTGCCTCTGCAGGGAGGGGTTGGGTGGGTTGTTGGCCCCCTCGTCTTCTTTTCCTTCCAAAATATTGATGATATGTCCAAAAAAAGAATCCTCTCGTTGATGTATAGCAACATCAATTGTCTCATCTAACAATAACAATGTACGTGGCTCTGGAAGCTCCTCGTCTTCAGACTGTGTATCATGTTCTGTCTCTCTGCTTATAGCATCCGCCATATTTTGTGTAGTTTTACAGTGAATTGGCGTAAAATCGAACTCGGCCATCAACGTGTACCATCTAAATAATTTATTTGAAAGTTGCGTTGAGGAGCGAATGAATGTGATCGCTTGGTTGTCGGTAAATAATTCGAAATATCTCCCAAGTAAAAAGAATCTGACTGACTTAAATGCGTATATGATTGCCAACAATTCTTGCTCGATGGTTGAAAGTCGAGTTTCATGGTCTTTTAAAACTCTACTGCCATAGGAAATAGGCTGAAAATCACCGTTCGCATTCGGTTGTAAAATCACCGCGCCAATAGCCTTACTGCTTGCATCCGTATATACCCTTACTTCTTTTGATGGATCATATGCCATTAATACAGGAGCTGTAAGTAAAGCTTCCTTCAACCTCTCAAATGCAGTTTGCTGTTCTTCCCCCCAGAGAAATTTCTTGTTTTTTCCTATCAATTTTTGCAAGGGAAGTGCCATCTCGGAATATGATTTTAAAAACTTCCTGACATAAGATGTTAATCCGAGAAATGTGCGAACTTGTTTCACAGTTGTCGGTGTCTTATATTTCTTGATAGAATCAATGATTTTGTCATTGATCCGATAGCCAAATTTTGAAATTTTATGTCCTAAAGCAATGATCTCAGTGTAGCCGAAGTGACATTTTTCTATTGCAAGTTTCAATCCCGCGGCCTGTAAACATTGTAACATTTTCTCCAGAGTTACGAGCATTTCTTCAAAGGTATTTCCGAAGCAAAATAAATCGTCCACATAATGGGCAAAGTGATTGGGATCCAAATTTGAGCACGCTAGGTGAATGCAACGAGTCATCGCACTTGATGAACTGACGTGGCCCTGTGGCACGACGTTCATTTGATACTGTGACATTCCTGGTATTGTAAATGCTGTATATTTCCTACTGTCCTCGGTGAATCCGCTCTTCAACTCTGCCGTACAGTAGTATTTCTTGCCCCCCATATTATATAATATTTCATTGATGTTATTCACACCCAGAGCGTCAAATACAGACGAAACATTCAATCTGCGATAATCCTGGCATAATCTATAAACCCCCTTTGCCTTCTTTACAAGGATAACTGGAGAGTTAAAGGGTGATTTTGTAGGAGAAATAACACCTTGCGTTAATAAAGTCTCAATCTGATCTTTAATTTCATCACGAAGGTGAACTGGAATCGGGTAGGATTTTAAGTGAAATTCTGTGTCATCTTTAGTTGAATTCTATGTTTATAATTCGTGGCTCTACCTATATCATCCTTTGACCACGCAAAAACATGTGGATATTTCATTAAAACAGCCAAAAGTTGCTCTTTTTGCTGGGGTTCTAAATTCGGATTCACATCAAACCGACTAAGGTCCGCCCGTGCGTCACTGACGTTCCCTGACTCCTCCGTCGCGAAAACCTGTGCCTGTTCACCAATCTCATCCTTATTCTCATCATTAGTGTTACTCATGATTGGCCTATCCCATGTTTCAGCTTTCCCGATAATAGTGCCCTTCTTAATTGTAACATTATAATTTAAAGGATTTGTGATCCAAATGAGATTCGAATCCGGATTAATAATTGCTCTGGCAACCATCAATCCCGTTTTCTCTTGAAACTGCATGGTCCGGTTCCAAGAGTGTCCTATCTTTGTCATATGAATTAGCCAATTTCAATGGAATGCACAAATGTGTCCTGGGTTTCACTTTTATATTTTTAGCAGCTACAAATTCTGGTTGCAAAACATGTTGTAACAAATGGGAAACTTTGATTGACACGTCAAAAGCTTTCTTATTCTCATTTTTAATTTGTTTTCTAGGAGGTGTGCCAAATCTATGCAATGTAAGCTTATTTTCCTCAAAATCTAACTTAGCCTTTTGTCCCTTCAAGAATTCATTTCCTAATATGGTAACCTGATTAAAATCCTTAACGATTCTAAATGGATGAACAAATGTTTGGTTATGTATAGAAAATGGTAGCAACACAATTTCCTTAACCGTCAGTTGACTATTAGTGACCCCTCTAATCGCAGTATTTATATTAAATCGCTTGGCATTGACTGGTATGTTCTTATCTCCAGTTACCGAAATTTGACTTCCACTATCCAGGATGAACTGTCGAATTTCCCCATCTACTTTCACATTGATGTAAATCAGATCTTCAGAAGGAAAAGTAGAGACCGTTAGTGTTTTTCCAGAAGGCCTTTCACCTAGGTCCCCGCCATATGTAGGTCTTACTCGTTTAAAATTGCTTCTGTTCTTACGAAAAGTAGAGTGATTTGTATTTACAACCTGATTGGTATGGTTATTTGGATCTTCGCGCCCCTGTTGTTGCTCCAAAAATGTTCGCGGAGATGAAGATGAAAAGTGCGAACTCTGAAATCGAGGGTTACTGCCATTGCGCCATCGCCCCCTATGCGGGCTTTGCGACTGTGTGTCGAGATGATTATTGTGGTTGTTATGCCAAGTATTTCTATTCTGAGCTCTATGATTACCATTATGATAATAGGTTCTCCTATTCTTTCTATTTCTAGGAACATTTTCTCTAAGTGGATATGAGAATGAGGACTCAGTAAATGAATGTTTTTTCCGATGTTCTGCAAGTGCATTTACTTTAGCCTCAAGATTCTGAAATTGCAAAACTAAATCTGACTTATGAGACTGGAGTCCCGTGTTTGACTGTAATTGATCAAGATCTTGTTGCAGTGCATTTAATCGTTCCTCGATCTCCCGATTAGCCTGAGAATATGTTATGTCAACATGACCATTGACCGTGCGCTGCAACGGGATAGCTTGCTGAGTCGGCATGTGCTCGACTCGATTCACGACAGTTTCTAGAATTTTACGTTTTTGCACAAGATATTTGAATTGTTCAACATTTTTCAGGTCTCGTAACATTTCATGCACTGAATCATATTCCCTGTTATAAACTTCTTTCATAAAGTTAGGTTGTAAACCCCCGCTTATTTGCTTTATTTGCTCACTAATGTCCATGGCAGGATCTAATTTTAATAACAATAACTGTTTTTCTCTTACATATTTTGAAACAGGTTCATTTTCCTGATGGAAGCGTAATCAGATTTGTTCTTCTAATTGAAAAGTATCCCCCGGTTCCGTAAATTCTTCCACAATTTTAGTTTTTAAAGTTACAAAAACTATATCCTGTGCTTCCTGAGTTCGACTCCAAGTATTGAACCATTCCAATGCTGAATCAGCCAAAAATGCCGGTAGCATTTGCCTTTTCTTTGAGTCATTCCACTCATTAAGAATAGCTAAACTTTCAAATTTGTCAATGAATTTTAATACATCCTCGTGAATGTTACCTTGAAACTGGATAGTTTCGAGAATGTCGGGGTGGATAAATCTAGATTGCGCCATGATTCTATGATTAGCCTATGCGCAGGAAAAATGCTTGATTAGCTTAAAAGTAGCACTAAGTTGCTTGTTTTCTTTTCTCATCCCCCGTGGCTTTGACAGGACATTATCAGCAATTCAATTGTTTACTCTCCCGGAAATTTGATAAGTTAGGTTCAACAATCGCGTAACAGAGTGACGACAGTACCGAACACATCTTTAAAATATTTAACCAAGCTTTATGCAAAATCCTAATGTTAATTCTCATATTTTCACAAGCCAATCGCCGAATAACCTAGTTGAAACTCTACTCTTATTTATTTGCGCCTTACCGCGTAGCATATTGCTAGGCCTACCTTTTGCTTTCTTTTCTTGATCTTTGGTAACAATTGATAATTAACACAACGTGAAGCGCTAACAAGTGAAAATTCCGGCGCCATATCTCACGTACGTAATTTGAAAAGCTAGAAGACTCTATTATTTTCATCATATTTCGGGATGAAATAGATGAAAATCGCAGTATTTCACGTACTGCAGTGTTTTCTCATCGCATTTGCAAAAAATGGATGAGAAGCCCAAAGCACATCCACCACGTAACGCAACTCCCATGCTGCGTTTGGGATCGAACCTAGAACCTCTAGATTTAATTGGGTGATGTAGTTATTTGTTATTCATCTCTCAGATGGTTATCACTCGCTTGGCCTAAATGTGACAAATGCAAGAGGTTACCTTTTAAAGGAATGGCGATAGAAATTAGCTTAGATTAGATATGGGTTTTATACTCTCCATGACTGAACCGATATGGATTGGTTAAGGAAACGATATTACTTGCCTTACAAATATATGGAGATTGTTCCTAGCTTGTCCTCTCAACTATCATTTGTCTCTTGTCACACACCATCGTCCAATAATCGTTCCCCACTTTGCTTCTCTCTCACAGTCCGTAGTCCTTACTCTCTCTTCTATTCTCGCCAACTGATCACACTTCCTGACAAACCCAACACTCACCTCACGTTTGCCTAATTGCTTATTCTGCATTCCTTTCTCTGCTTCCTGCTATCCTAAGACTTTATACTTCTTACCCAATACCTTGGGTACGATACGCTTCTTTGTAACCGCGAGCCCCTTGCCAAGATTGTAAGTTTGTTGTCGAGAATAGAGCGGAATAACTAAATTTAAAGCAAACGAAAGTACTATGCAATTCGCATGTGAACTCACATGATATTAGAGAAAACAAAGTGATTTATTATAAATAAGTGCCTTCATAATTACATGAGGGTGGCTACGCTGTTTTCAATATTTTACACGCGTTATTATTTTTATCAAATACCAGAAGTTCAGGTTTCATAGCGATCTCAATTTTTTTACACACACACACAAATTGAATATTCAGCAGTTCTTATCACCTTCATAAGGTATTTAACATTTGCTTTAATTTAACATTAACTGACTTTTATCCTCTATTGGTTGTATAGCAAGGGTTAAATAAAAGTGCGGTTTTTTTTCAAAAAAAAAAAAAGTTGCATTTCGCTACATGGGCAGTTAATAAGACTTGCAGTTTAAGGCAAATGTATATGCCATTTGCACGCCTTGAACAAGGTAACTTGAAGTCATTTCAAATTTCATATCTTGTGGTTGTTTAAAGACACCTGCCAAAAGTTGATTGGTAATTGATACAATGGCTAAGATATGTGTTTATGCATGTTTCATGTTTTCTTTTCTTTCAACATTACACGTCCAAAACTTCAGAGCTACAGATTTTATGCAATCTTTGATCCAGATGTTGCATTTACTTTCCTGGGATTAGAAAAACATGTTCAGAGGCAATTGAAACTCTCCTATTAGCACCCCTAAATAAAGTAGTCAGCGCATGCCTACGTATATCGTAAATTAGAGTTGATGTTTTAAGTCCACTTTGAGAACAGTATGGCTAGTCGGTACTGGACCGACAGTTTAAAGTGGAATCAAAACCACTATTTTGATCATAGTATCTAGAATGTTGGAAATAATGGTGATTATTAAAGGTGAATACAACACATTAATATAACTCCTATTCATAGGTCCCTAATGCAGGTATTTTAAAAACTTTAAATTTAAACATTTCCTGTGAATAATTACAAGTATGGTATATATATTACTGAATATTTAATACCTTTTCATTATTATCGAAATGATAACAATATTTCTCATATATAATATATCTGAAGTTAATGATTATTTCCCATTAAAGTTTCCAACCGAATTTTTAAAATATAAAACCTGATTTTTGAACCGGAAATATTGCAATGTCTTATCATGCGGAAGGAATTACTCGAAGGAGTCTAATCACTACACAGAATGGACCCGGTTACGGAAGAAGCTGCAAAGAGCTTCCTTCAAGCAAACAACACCAGGAAACTTCAGCGGATCCACTGATACGAATTCTACCGGCAATCGCAAGGGAATAGGCAAACGCGGTCATCAAGAGACGCGGTCTGTCAACGGTCATAACGAAGGAAAGTTCGAATTTCATGTAAATAGCTCGAGAGAATATTTCTTGCCCCAGTTGTTATTAGAAATATATCGTTTGAACAGTTCTTGCCTCCCTCGGTTATGGGCTGAGTATCGATTGTTATGTAAAGAAATCCCGCGGGAAGTGGTGCACTAGCGAAGCTTTCTTTCAGGGACCGCGTAGTCTTATCTTGTTATACAGATTCAACGAGATCTTCAACTACAGGAAATCAGAGGTAAACGATCGTTCCTTTATCCCTATTCTCACATTCTCACAACCCTGCCAGACCACTCAACGATCGAAGTGTTAAAATCTAATGTTTAAGTGTCGTTCTTATTTCACAGGGGCAACACTCCTTAGCTTGATTGCGTGTTTTCCCCCCAGGGTGTCACCCCTTACCCTTTGTGTTCCTCTAGCTTAACCAAGCGACTTGCCACATTCTGTCGTAGCCTTAGTATAGATCTCCCTAAAATCTACTCTTTAGATTTTAGACGATGTTAATATCAGACGAGAACCAAGCGAGTTTGTGAGATGAGAACGTTATTCCAATTCTACATGGAAGTATTTGATAGTAATGTATTATATAATTTGTCCCCTTTAACTAATACGTTTCTTATTCAAGAGTTATCAAATATACGTGTTGAGATAATAAAGGGTTTTGCCTTTGAACCTAATAACTCTCATGAGATTCAATAGAGAAAATATGATGAAGCAAATGTGTTCACACCTCCCGATAATATTTTCGATACCCATTTCAGTGTTTTCAAGTATTTTCAATTGGGTTATATTTAATCCAAACTCATTTTAAATATGACCTTGTGTGTTTAGTTTTGGAGATCGTTTCCTCCAAGTTAAAATACCAATCCCATGTATCAATGCTCAAACAAATATTTTTGCTTTTAATATGAACACATACCGACATCTAAAGCAAGGTATTGAAATATATTAATTACTCTTACATATGGAAACTTTATTATAACTATTATGCCTTTTTCTATTAGTACATTCATAAACCTTTTCAAGAGAATGCATTAAATTAGTTTCGACAGATTCTTATTAAAAATTAATAATATATTCCTAAAGTTTGAAAATTTCCATAGTTCATAAATTTCAGTTATAAGCCAGTTTCTATTTTAAAAATATTAACACAACAATTCATTCAAACTTATTCTTCAATTGTTTGCAGTTATTATTGGTGGAATATTTGGATTCTTTCTTGGAGCAAGTGTATTGAGTGTCTTGGAGATAGTTTATCTTCTGTGTTTCAGAAGGATATAACCAATGTATATCAAGATCACACAGAAAATCAAGAAGAAATGGACTCATTGTATAAGGTTCACATATATAAACAAAGGATTTTAAAATAAAAGTTCCTCTGATATGTGACATTAAATGATTGTTTGAAACACACACACACACACACACACACACACACACACACACACACACACACAAACATATTCAAATAAATTTGAATGTATTAGAAAGGTATGTTATTCATTTAAATTTCATAATTTGAATTTTGTCAACTTATTCATATTTACCCGAAGTTCGGTATATATTTTTATTAATTTACTATTACTTACATCACATTATTATATATTTATAGCAAAATTTGTGTATTACACGTGTACATGTGCCAATGGTTCTCTCAAATATCAAAATCTCGTTTCATTTAATACATACATTTGCACAGTTGATACAAACACATTGTCTACTTATTTTATTTACTTTAACATTTATACTGCTGTAAACAGCATGACTACCTTGAAAAAAAGTTACATAGTTTCCTGTGGAAAATAATATTAAAAACCGTAAGCCTTAACTTGTCCTTCACTACCAACGCAATATAGTATAAACGTTTCCTAAAAGTGTGTGTATGCATACGTAGAGGAAAGAAATATTGCACGATTACTTAACAATCGTGTGAAGAATATGTAAAAGTGTAACTATTTCCATTGTACATACACTAAGAATATTTTTTTAACCATGAGTAAATGGAAATATGATTTTTACGATTACTACTATGTATATTATATAATATATAGTATATGCTCATTTCATTTTCTTAATTATTGTGAGGGATAGAGGACATAAGGAGTACAACAGCAAATTTAACAAATTTGTTTGGTCAGTCCTGTTACTGCAATGTGAGGAAACCATATATCTGAAAACGTGAAGTGTGTTCATAATATGAGTTAACATAAGACGCTGATGTGTTCCAAGAGAAAATAATGTATGCTGCCATAATCATATTAATAAAATAATACATATATTGTCAAAAGATTTCATTAATATGACATTAAATACATTTATTGATACACACACACACACACACGTACAAAATACGTTTACGCACGCACATACACACAAACACATATATTCGGACGAATCTGAATGTATGCAATGTGGCGCCCGACCCTGTGGCCGAGTGGTTAGCACATCGCGCTGCGACGCCAAGGGTCCCGGGTTCGAATCCCGGTCGGGCTTGGTTGTTTGTGAATGTCCATTCATCAATTTCATCATTTCATCACTCATCCCCATCTTCGCAAATTAGCCAAGAGGCACAAAACGCGAAGTAAAATAAACTAAATCAAATCAAATCAAATCAAATGTATGCAATGTGGCAAAATATTCTAAATTTCATTTCTGGTATTTTTGTGAATCTTTAGTAAGATTTCGGAAGATATTTAGTTTTATAACTTTTATTTTTATTACATTATTTCTATCTATTACATTCGTTTTGTGCAGGATGTATCAGGCAAATACATTTCCATAGGAGTATTGTTTACTTAAAATTTCCAACACGATTAGTGTATAACACACTCAAATAACCATAATTGTATCATTTATTACATAAATTTGAATACAGTTGACGTAATTACATACTTCATCTCTGGAAAATTATTGTAAATATTATTAAAATTTTAACTTTTCCTTCAGTTACAACTCAATGTATTATTAACACTTCCGCTTCACCGATGGCTCAGTGGCTGTGTCTATGCCTTGTAATCAAGCGTTCCCTGTTGAGTCACATGGTAGTTCAGATCCCTCTTTAAATTGTAGGTCCAGTCCCGATTAGCCTTACTGTGCATGAAGTGGACTCAAAACACCAAATTAATCAATACAATCGTATTCATATTTCCTAAAATTGTGTGAATGCATAAGTAGTGGATAGAATCATTGCATGATATTTGAACAGTCATTTGAAAAGTGTTTTCACGTTGCACTAAAAATATTTTTGAATCATAAATAAATAGAAAGATACACATTTTTCTGATTACAGCTAAGTATAGTATACATGCATATTGCATTTGCTTAATGATTTTGTTGGATATAGAGCATAAGGAATACTAAAGCTTTTTTAACAAATTTGTTACGGCAGTGTTGTAACTGAAATGTGAGGAAACCTTATATCTAGATATATATGAAGTGTGTTCAAAATATGTGTTAATGTCAGAAGTTGATGTATTGTATTAGCGGATAATGTGTTCTGCATTAGACATTTTGAAAAACTATATATATTACTTCTGTTGCTTTATATTAGGCCTATGAAACATATATAAAATGCATGCATTTCATCTACGTTTAACTAATGTGTTTGTTTTAGGCTTGAACGAAAAAATGTTGATGTTTCGTGTTAAAACCTGAAAGATTAAGGAGCCCAAAAATGGGGAATTGTATCACACAAAATAATATTATCTTGGGAGTTAAATGTTTTCATTTTCCTTCCTGCCATATTTACAAATGACTTTATGTACAGCACCATTTTCATACATTTCTGCTGCTTCAGTAAAACATTGATTTGAATGACATTTACTTGAGAGGCAAAATAATATTCCTAACAAAGTATAGGTTTTTTTAAAACTAAGCTTTGATTCATATATTACTATTTGCAATATTTTTTTACTTAGCAATAGCTTGAGGACAACAAGTCCAAACTGCGATTCACTAAAAATGAGGTGCTAAAGGAGCAGAAGTGACGAAGTCCATACACCATTAAAATCCCTTATTATTTTGATAATAGCAAAATGAAACAACAATTTTACTTCCATATTTCATGAACGAAGGTAAAAGGAAGCAGTTCCTTGTGTTCAAGTAACTTATTTCATTATGACCCTATTTCCACTACTGAATTATAACCGGAGAGAAAGTCTTTATGGCAGACCAGGGTATATACCCTTAGGTGTGCCTCTACATTGAACAGCTCGTCTCGACGCCCGGAGTCCGGGTGAGGATCCCGGCTTGGTCATGTGGTTTCCTTGTGAGATTTTTTTTCAACTCATACATATTATCACTTGCCTTCATATTCGCGATTAGCAAGGGTTTCCATGTAATATAAACCAAACCAATTAAAAAGATTACATTTTGTGTACGATGATACGATGAATCTTGAAGAGCTATTACGAACAAAAGACCTACATCCACCCTTAAGTACAAAATTGTATCTACTGCTTATATCGAACTCCAGGAATATGATCGTGAAAATAACTTGTATATTTAGTGTACGATGATACTATGAATTTTGAAGAGCTATTACGAACAAAAGGCCTACATCCACACTGAATTTGGAAACTGGTTCAAACGAGTTGTTATCAATAATTTGATTTTGAATATTATCTAACACTTGGTTTCTGCTTGTAAGCATGTATTTAGTTTTCTCTTTGTTAACTTCCAAACCTATCTCTTTAGCAGTTTTGAAAAATATTCTAGCATTATTCTTAATTGTATTTATATCATCCCACACTAAGTCTACATCATCTGCATACGCTAATAACTGAGTCACACCATTTAATTAAAGTCCTTCGTTAGTTTCTATTACCTTCCTTACAGCATATTCTAAGGCAAAATTAAAGAGCAATGGAGATAATTCATCTCCTTGTTTTAACCCATCATGAATTGTAAATTTGTCAGACACATTAATACCCACACAAATTTTACTTTCTGTTTCACTGGTGCATACTTTTTCACTGGTGTTTACTTTTCTCATACTAACAAGCTTCTTAGGTATTCCAAACTCGACTAATATATTATATAATTTTTCTCTTTTGACCGAATCATTCGCTTTTTTGAAATCAATGAATAGCTAATGGACATTTTGATTATATTCCCACATTTTTTCGAGTTTCTGTCTAATGTGAAAAATTTGATCTGTAGTTGATCTGTTACGTTTAAATCCAGATTGATAATCACCTGTAATTTCATTATGATATGGGGTTAGTCTTGTTAAAGAATGTTAGATAATATTTTATATGCTGTTGAGAGTAGAGAAATTCCACGGTAATTATTGCAGTTCATTTTATCACCTCTTTTAAACACAGGAACAATTATGGATTCTTTCCACTGTTGAGGGATTTCTTCTTTATTCCATATTAAACAAATTAATTTATGAATTTGATATAATAACAAATTTTTACTATATTTTATGAACTCAGCTGGTATTAAATCAATGCTAGGTGCTTTGTTATTCTTTAGCCTTTTAATAGCATCTTTAACTTCAGTCAAGTTAGGTTCTGGAACTAAAGGTTCTGCTGTGTGTACTTCATTTACTTCTGATTTATCTCCTACATGAACATTTAAAAGGTCATTAAAGTAGTTCTTCCACCTATTTAGAATATCGTTTGGGTCAGCCAGAAAATCACCGTCTTTATCTTTTATCAAGTTTACTTTAGGTTGCCACCCCTTTCTATATTCATTTACACCTTTATATAAATCTCTGATATTTTTATTTTTGCTGTTGGTTTCAATTTCGTTAATTTTGCTTTCCAAGTAATCTATTTTTTTCCTTCAAAACGTGCGGTTAACTTCTCCCATTATTCTATTATAATTGTTTAGATTTGTATCATCAGAGTTATTTAACCTCCTAAGTCTAGTCTGATTTCTTATTTCTATTAGATTATGGCATTCATTATCAAACCATGGCTTACTTTTTCTCGATTTAAGGTATTCTATACTTTCTTTAGCTGCTGCTTCTATTGCATTACGTATGTGGCCGCGGTGGCTCAGTCGGTTACGCGTCTGACTACCATGCTCAAGGTCCCGGGTTCGATCCCCGGCCGGTTCAAATCCGGGAACTTTTCTAACGGTGAAAGCGGCCCCGGCGCCCACCCAGCGTCGAATAACATGGGTACCTGGGGGGAACCCTGGGGGGTAAAGGCGGTTAGGGGCGTGATGCTGATCACATCACCCCCACTCACGACCGGATCAAGAAAGTGTGGGGCGTTACCCCCACACCCCCTATACGCCTTCATGGCGTGGTGCTATGCACAGGGGAACACTTTACCTTTTTTATGTGCTCCCAATTCTTATTTACTTCTGAGTAGTAGTACAATAACCTGCTTCTGCGCCTTCAAGTGAGTCTCAAGTGTTGCCAACTCACCCCAAGAAAAATTCAACATGTGATATTTTACGGGGGAAGCTAACCTACAAATAGGAGTTGGCAACACTGACTAGTTGCTTCACAAACCTTTTGATTTCTAAACATTTTGCCATATGATATTTCACAGGCGAAGCTAACCTACAAATAGGAGTTGACGGCGTAGCCTTCTAAGATGATAAGTATGCAGTTAGATGAAGAAGAATTAATGACGCTAACTGGCGGTGCAGTGTTAATGCTTAGTCTTCTTCTTCCTCCCCTCTTCTTCTTCATCTCTGTATTTTCTAGCATACTGATCTATTGCATGCTAACCAAACCTCTTGGAAGGCAGGGGCTCTTGTAATACCACGGGTCCTCCACATGTATGTATGTATGTATGTATGTAATGCGATTTGGGGGGAGAGGGGGGCCAAAATTTTGAACTTACGGCTGGAAATGTTTCTATAACATGTTTTCGTTCGAGGCAAATTCATAGATAGATGTTGTTAATAAATATTAATATGTTGCTATTAATTGTAAATATATATACTTATTGTATTGTAGCAATTAGTTTTTTTGGTACCGAAAAGCGACTGTCACCGTATTTGAAAATTACGCTTTGCCTGTGGACATCTAGAAACGACAATTTCGTTCCCCTCTGCGTGCTAACAATGTTGACAGAATACAGAAATTCAACAATGGGTAGAGCTTGGGGCGACGGAAGTTATACAATATATTTTTTGGTTTTTTCAGTAGCCGAAAGATGGAATTCCTCACTGGCCAATTTCAACCTTACAGCTAGAAATGTTTCTGTAAAATAACCATGCCTATTAACCTGTTTGGCTTCAGGAAGCAAGCTATGGAAGTGCCCATCCAGCCCACATCATCGAGCTTCAACGAAGTCCTGCCTTCCATGCTATCTAAACTTAACGGTCTGTTAATTATACACTTGAATAGCATTCTGACCCTGTACGACGAGGATGTGGGCAAAATTTTCTATGTATTCAACAACAACTTGAATTATTACCAGTTCCCCATCTCCGGCAAAATGCAGTTCAACATGAACCCCGAGAACAAAGGGGAGGCCAAGGTTTCCTCTGGCAAGAACATCTATCGTATCAAGCATGATAGGATGGATGCGACTAGAAAGTACGATGTGTCTGCTGGCGATCGCCTGTACGTGAAGCTCTTGGACGACTACAACAAACTCATCCCTCTTTTCATAGAAATGAAAATCATCTACCCTATAATAAATAACCACAGTGGTAACAATGCCTAACGATATTTTTGGTCACACCAAGCGCGATGATCACGGAGACGAACTTCTCATGGTCGACGTCAGGGTCAAGAAGTTGCGAAGCGACCTGCAGGCCCTCCAGTCCACGCTCAACTCCAGCCTCTAGTCAGAAATAGCCAGCCTGCAGTCTCAGTGCCTGGACCCCGTACTCAAAATTGACGCCGAGCTTAAATCGCTGCTGCAAAAGTTCTCCGATCTCGCATCAATAGAAAACTTCGACAACTAGGCCCTGGGTGTAGGCAAGCTCAAAAAGGAACTTGTGAAGCTGCAGCAAGCGCAGACCTCCAATGTGGAACAGCTGAAGTGACACTTGCAGGACCAAACGAGCACCATCTAGACTGAACTTCAAAACATTATCCATAGTATAAAAACTCAAGATGACTACGATCGCGTGAATGCCAATATTGCCAAATTGCACGAACAGTTTCAATCGTTCGAAATTAGTACGTTGGAAAGCATCAAGGCTGAGCTTCAAACGGACGCTTTGCATGCAGCAGATCACCAAGCTGGAAAATCTAAACACCGAATCAGAGCTGTTGCATTTTCATCACTTGATCGACGACATACTGGCTAAGTTGGAAAGTTTGCAACAATCCACCCCCACCCAGGGCGACATAACACAATTACAAGAGGGCATACGCGCTGCTGCTGCTGCCTCAGAGTTGGATGCGATAAAAAAAAGCTTTGGAGTCGCTCCAAAACGCGGTTGCCACCCTGCCTATCTCGCAGGAACTGAAAAGCGTGAAGAGGGCTCTCAACCGAATACTCAAATCCGACGACATCAAAAACATCCAAACCGAAATTGAATTGCTTCGGGAGTCTGTTGGAACCTTGCCTACGAACCAGACCATCAGCGAGCTACATGGCTTGTTTGCGGAAATTAGAACCGAGGTCCACGACCTCGCAACCCAGAACTCCAAGTTGACACTCGTGGAAAAGTCTGCAGCAGATTATCGCCAATGAGATAGAGCAAATTGGCAGCATCGAGGCAAGCCAGGAATCGGCCATAACCAATTTCAGTACCCAACTACATGAGTTAATCGAAAAATTCAAGAGGCTAATTGTCGATGTGAAGATCAAGCCCAATTACGACACTGTTGTCCGTGCTATCGAGGGACACATGGAATCGGTGAACGGTAGATTGGAGGATGTGGATAGCGAGGTTCGAACCAATGTAAACACCCTTAACGGCAGCATCGACAATCTCAAGTCTACTGTTGTCATCGAACTGTACAGCATTCCAAACAGAGAATTTTCCTCGCTCTTCCATCCGGGCGCCAAACTCTACATGCTGACCCCTGGCAAAGCCTATCACCAGTTTTTCCTCGCTGCACTTCAGTTCGTCAGGTTTCATACTGGTCTTTGCTTCACGCAACCCACTACCCAATCATGACCGTGACGAACATCAGTGACGAGCCTAAAATTAGAGGAGTGGAGTTGGTCGATTTCACCCACCCCGAAAATAGCGAGACTCCCTATGCCGAAGATGCCACTCAAATTATCGACATAGAAATTGGTGATAAGCTGTACATAGAAAACCAAGCATTGTCTGCAGCCAGGAATCCCATCCAAGCTATATTCTTATTTTCGCGCAATGTCTAGGCAGGATATTGTAAACGAGCTGCACAAACCTGCACGGCGAAACTACAAACGACTGGCGGTAGTGACCAAAGGCATAGACGACTTGTGGGAAGCTGACCTTGTGGATATGAGCAGTGGCAACTTTAAAACTTTACATAAAATCAACAAGGGATACAAGTATCTTCTCACCGTTATAGACACATTTTCAAAATTTGCGTGGGCTTTACCCCTCAAGACAAAAACAGGAACCTGTGTAGTGAAAGCTTTCAAAACTATATTCGATGAAAGTGGCAGGAGACCTCGATTTCTTCAAACAGACAACGGAAAAGAATTCTACAACTCAGTCTTTCGACAATTTATTCAAAAACGAAATATTCAACATTACTCCACCTTTAGTCACATCAAAGCCAGCATAGTGGAACATTTCAACCGAACTCTCAAAACACGCATGTGGAAACAATTCACGCTTCAGGGGAATTACAAGTGGCTCGACATGCTTCCGGAACTTGTTAACAGCTATAATCACAGTGTGCATCGCACGATAAACATGAAACCAGCTGACGTCAACAAATCTGACGAGCGGCTTTTAATTTCTACGGTTTAATGTCCAAAGTACAAATTTACAAGAAAGAAACCGAAATACAAAATTGGAGATCAGGTGAGAATCAGTAAAGTTAAGCGTGCGTTCGGAAAATGCTTCAAAAAAAATTGGAGTACGGAACTTTTCACCGTAGTTCGAGTCTTACCCGGAAACCGTCACACGTATATAATAAAAGATAATCGCGACGAAATTTTGAAGGGAAGATTTTACGAAGAGGAACTTTCTAAAACAAAATACCCCGACACGTATCCTATTGAAAAAAAAATTACATAGAAAGGGTGACAAACTGTTTGTGAAATGGCTGGGACTCGAGCAAAAAAGTTGGATAGACGCAAGCGAGGTGATTGTGTAACGGATGCTTGGGATGTGGTACGACGACTGCCAGATTTTCCATCGGAACGTCAGGATAGGAAAATGGCGAGCTTCCATCCGACAACATTCGCTGTCTTATTGTTGGACCTTCTGCATGTGGAAAAACAACGTTGCTTATTGATAATATTCTTCTTGCACCCAACTGGTTAAACTGGAAGAACAGGCACCTGTACGTTTTCTCCAAAAGTTTGGTGCAATCGAAGTATCGCCAGCTGTCGAAACTGTACGAGGGAATAGGCATAGCCATATTTGCTTCTGAAGTGATACCACTAGATTGCTGTCTCGAGAATTCGGTGGTGGTTTTTGACGATGTGATCCTGGAGAACCAGAACGAAATTCGCAAATATTTTACTCAGGGTCGGCACAGAGGCACGGACTGCTTCTACCTTGCTCAGACTTTCTCCAAAATCCCCAAGCAGCTACTGAGAGACAATGCTAATTTCATTTGTTTGTTTCGTCAAGACTGTACCAATTTAAAACACGCTTACGATGATTATGTAGGTGGGGACATAAACTACAATCGGTTTTCCAAATTTTGCTCTTCATGCTGGAACCAAGATGATTTCGGATTTGTCACAATAGTCATGACGAGGAAACCCAATAACGGAAAATACAGAAACAAAATTAATAATTTTCTTAACGTTGCAACGTTGCAAGAAACGTCATAAATAGCTACATACAAAAAAATGAAACGTAAACTTGCAGACGACAACCTGAAGCTGCGTAGCTACCTGGCAAAACGGTTTAAGGGGTGGAAATCAGAGAATCGTGGAAATTACGAAGAGAAAAAGCGTCAGGACAAACCTATCATCGATGCCATCTGTGGACTTGGTATAGAAATCAAAAATGTGACCGACCAAAACAAAGAGTTAATCAACGAGCTTGTGCCACTCACCGCTCAAAATTATACCATACCCACACCGATATCCAGCATTCACACTACTCCGTTCGAACTTACTCCTGCTCCGAGACGTCAGGCCCTAGGCAGTACCTCTTCGGACAAGCTAGTCGAGCTGGGTCCGTTGGCGAGGGATTACCTAAGCACCGGGAAATTCAAAAAAGACGAGGTATTCGGATTGTACCCGACCATGGAACCCAACGAGGGTGTAATTTGGAAAATTGGAAAATCGAAAGTCACGTTCGAGGGCGACGACGTGAAAATCAATTTGGGGGAGAAGAACAGCTGAACTAGGTATCCCGGCATCGTGTGACTGTGGGAACTTATCACCAAAAAGCAACCTAAATATTATACAGACGAGGATTACCAAAGTTACACAGAAATTTTGATTATGACGGACGCCCTGTACCAAAACAACGACGCAACACAGAATCGCGTGAAATCTAGCAGTGGAGAAAAGTACAGGAACCTCATCAAGCCGATATGGACCCAGCTCAAAACTGGCAGCGGTGTCAAACTCTACAATACCCTACCTAAACTAAAGAGTTTGTTTGGGTAGACGACGTAAGGAAGCTTGTAGATAGATTGCTGGTTATCGCAGGCGAAGAGAATGCAGGCAATCGCAACTTCCACAACGAGAAGGTGGGCATCATGGACATCATTAGCACCAAGCTTAGCAATTTCATTGTCAACGACAACAAAGGCATAGGTTACCTCATCAAAATCATCAACACCATGCCTCCCAAATTCTGGAATGTAGCCTAGGGTCGAGGTCTCGTGAACGATAGTATCAACAAGCTACCCTCCGTGATGCACCTGCTAGGTTACCAGTACTGCGGTCCGGGTACGAAACTCGAACAGCGACTGGAGAAATGAGACAAAGGAGTGAACCCACTGGACGCAGCATGCAAGGATCACGAGATTGCCTACAATACTCACACAGATCTCGATGCACGTCACGACGCTGACAGGAAGTTGGAGCATGCAGCTTTCGGGAGACTCGTCAGCAGAGATGCCTCGCTAGGTGAACGGGTTGCTGCATTGGGTGAACCATGAACACAAAATAAAAATTAGGGTGGGGGCTGTAAATAAATAACACCCTTGTGAAAAAAAGCGACTTGTACAACCAACCTATTAGAGGGCAAAGCCTCACCTTTTCACGATATATATAAATAACATACTATCACCATGAAGCCCAAAGGTGTCGTTTACCAAATACCCTACGCAAACCTCAAGTCTCTCGGAGCTCTTGATGGATTTCTTACCAAAAAGCAGCGCGAGAAGAAACATTCCTGCTTGGCAAAAGGTCATGGAATGAAATTGCTGCTTAGCATTCCTCAGTTGAGGAGGTTACAAGGTTCGCGAAAGCATCAGAAGACTGGAGGTTTCATATTCAGCATCCCGGCTATCTTGGCAGCTTTGGGTGCTGTAGGCAGCTTGGCAGGAGGCAGTGCCGCCATTACCAAGACCGTCATCGATGCAAAAAAGAATAAAGCCGAGTTGGAAGAGCAGAAACGCCACAACCTGTCTATGGAGAAGAATGGGAAAGGTGTGACCAAAAAGCGAAAGAACAACCTCGAAGCTTTGAAAAAGTTTAAAAGAAAGAAGAGCCCGGTCCAACTTCGATATTGAATCTTCGAGCGAATCGTTGGGGGTCAAGCACTTCAGGGGCGTTTTCATGTCTGATTCTCTACCTTCTGTTGTGAAGAAAAAAAGAGTGTGGGGTGGTTAATCTAGACAGTTACGAAAATCCAGGTACACATTGGATATGCTACCTCAAAGCCAACAACAACAACAAAGCATTTGTTTTCGATTCATTCGGAGGCACGCCACCTTCTGGGTTGGTAAAGTATCTCAGTGTTGCCAACCTCTACTACAATGACGAACGTATTCAGGGTTTCAGCGATGTGAACTGTGGCCATCTCTGCGTTTACATGCTTGTCTTCCTCTCGCAATTAAATAACCCAAGAATCGAGGATTTCCAGAAAGCATTGTGGCACCTGAAGCACTATGGGAGTATTCGATCTCACAAGCGAGACTTCGCTTCTGAAACTCACATTGCATGACGATATCATCTATCCTAAATCTATTGCTCTTCGTGCATTCTACAGCATATACCTGATACCTAATGTGACGGTACACAACAATACCATCAAAATTGGCTGCGAAAAAATCAGCATCACCCCTGGCCAGTACAACCTGTCAACCTTGCAGGCTCATTTGCCAAGAAGTGTGCTGCTGTCGCATAATTCTGTAACTCACAGGGTGGAACTGGTGTCTGTCACGGAAACCGTAGACCTGGGTACCATCGGAGAGCTTTTGGGATTCGAGAATAACACAAAGCTCGAACCTGGCATCAAGCACATCGGTCCTAACATTCGTAAATTTCTAGCCATCGAGACTCTGAACATACATTGCAATGTGGCAGAAGGTATGATCACCAACTCCTCGGACGGCATCCCAGGGAGTCACAAGCAGACAGTTATTATCGCTACGTTCAAACCAAACTCTGAGTTCATGGAGCCAATAATCTACACACCATCCCCACCGATATACTTTCCCGTATCTCGTAATCGCATAGACAACATAGAATTGGCAATTACCAACGAGACGGGAGAGGTGGTTGATTTTGCAGGAGCCACGACTACTGCCGTCGTGGAGATTAACGTATAATAAATAACCATCATGGAGCAAATCGAAAGTTACGAGTTGGAGTCCTTCCCTCCCAATCGTCGCACGTTTGCCAACCTCAACGAACCGAACCGAGAGATAGAATACGACGTGGATGTCGGGGATGGGTTCATTCACCCTCACATAACCGATTTGTATATCAAGTTTGATGTTGTAAAAAGAGACAACGGCGAAGCATTCCCCACCAACGCAAACCTAAGACTCATAGATAATTTTGTGCCGTACCTGTTCTCGCAGGTGGAAGTTAGAAAGCATGGCACCGTCATCGATAGTGTTGACTATTGACTACCCCGGGATTACCTCTACAGCTGTGGGAACACTGAAACTCTCCAAGACCGATGCAGCATACTACCAGGCAGGGGGATTCGAAGCAGCTACAAAAATCAAAACTCAAAGTCACACAGTACTGTTTCCCATGCTTCTGCTTCCAGCCTTCTTCTCCGACTACACAGAGATTATGTGGAAGGGTGGTTTGCGCGTTACTTTTCGCAGAAGCGCCAACGACAACAATGCGCTGATGCGTTACAGCACCTTGAGTGCAGACGGTTCAGCAATTCCCAACAAACTACCTGATCCTGCCAAGTGCATCATCCAGTCCATGGAGCTGCGCATGCCCGTAGTGGAATACGAAACTAACTACGCTCTCAAGTACAAAGCAGACATTTTGAAGAATCCACAAGTACCCATTCAATTTTACGGTTACCAGTGCGTGCAGAAACCTGCTTCCGGCAACCATTTTGAATTTGACGTGACCACACAGTTTAACAGCATCCGGTACGATATGCCAGAGTTTGTGGTCGTGCTGTTCCAGACGGGGGAGGACAACAAGCAAGAAAAAGATTCGAGTCAGTTCGACAATTGCAAGATCAAGAACATCTTCCTCAAGAATGGCAGGAACGAGATATTCCCGCGTGAGAACTACAACCTGAATTTTGCAAACAACGACTAACTGAAACTGTACGAGGCATACACAGCTTACAAGAGGGTGACCTCCGGCAACGTGGACGTGTACTACAACCCCAATGAGTTCATAGCTCGCAGACCCATGTTCGTCATTAACACATCTAAGAGAAAGCAGGTGGTTGTTAACGATCGCACCAACATCAAGATCGTCTGTGAGTTCCACGACGCCTTGCCTGCCGATACTCTATGCAGCGTCATCCTTATTGCGGAGAAAACTTTTGTGTATGATGTCAGGAACAAGCGAGTGACCGAACAATTTTAAGTACAAGAAAAAATTTGCATAATTCTATAAAAATTATCTATAATGCCCGTAGGTTCAAACATTAGATTTTTTGTTAACCTGCAACGCAGTGTCCAGTATGTACTTTATAGAACATATTCTTATATTTGTAAGAATAATCTGGAATAAAAGATAATAAAAATTTAATTTTGATGCATTTTAGAAATAATCACACTTGAGCACACAAAGGAACTTCCCCTTTGGCTCTGCGTGTGCCTCATATTCACCCCGTAGGGCGCGGCAGGGAGTTAGTCCCGCTTATTGTTCTAGTATCTTGGCTATATTAAATTAGAACTTCTGTTACATGAATTGTTTGTTGTTTTTTGTTTTTTTTTCATAGATACATATTATTTACTACATTTGAGGCATATCTTACTAGTATCTAGACGATGGTGGCCCCACGGGAGCGTGTGAATCCCACATTTCAGAACACACCTCTTGTCGTCGCGTGCGTCCAGGGCAACCTTTCTCACCTGGTTGGTTGTCAACACATGGTCGACACTCTGGATGCGCTGCTCCACTCCTAGAATTGACGTCCTTGTTTGAAGGGTTTTGACGTAATCCTCGAACTTGAGGTGCTCTTGGACGACCTGCCTGCCCACACCCTTAGCTTTTTTATTGATGGAACGTTCTGCCCGAATAGCATAGGCCTTGGTGCGAAGACCGGCAAACTCGAGAATTACATCACCGTCCTTCTCGTCTTTGAGTTTGCCAGGCACCTTCTTGTTGCGAGAAAGGATTTTGTATCGTTTCGGCTGGGAATAGCCTGACGTGTCAAAGAGGTTCACAAAAGCTGATACCGTGGCTATATCCCTATAGGCGTCGTCCGTGCGAAAGTGGTACATCAAACTATCTGTGTCCGCGTAGAGTAGGCTGATATTGTCGTTATAGTGCTGGCGTAGTATCCCATAATATATTTGAAACATGTGTAGCTTGCTCAGGTCTAATACTGAGGCACCAACATAGATTGGTTTGTTGAACATCACCTCGCTCTTTCTCATATGCACCAGAGCAAGCTGCTCATTGTAAATAGTGCTTGATTTGAACAACGGGTTTGGTACAAGCCTGCGACATTGTGCTTTGTTTGATATTAGCCTAACATCTACACGATTTCGTACATTCTCCATGGTTTTCCCAAACACCGCATTGTTCATTAACTTAAAGAAATCGCGATCAAAATCAGAAGTGGCGACTGTACGGTGTTTGGTGTTGAGCTCGACGTATGGCCTCAACCATGGAGAATGCTCGAACATCAAAACTCGATATACTGTGCGGACGGTAACCCATTGCTGCATCAACCACCAGATGTTTTGGTAGTGCAGGACATAACGCTCTTTGGGCTTGAAGTCCATGACGAGCTTTGCTTGGTTCGAGCCAGGCGGGCAGTTGAATTCCGGGTCTGGCGGAAGATCGCAGAAGAAATCCTGCAGCTTCTCGGAGATCTCCAGGTCCACCTCGGCAAAAAACCGCATTCCACATCGTCGAAACCTTCAACGTCAAATTTGGAGGGGTCAGCCCACTCGAACCCTCTAAAGGGGAGTGGCTGCATCATGGAGTGTCCGTAGAGGTTATTGACGTCCGTGTACATGATGTAGCTGGATGGTTGGGAGGGGTCGTAACCGGTGGCCAAGTGGTGATTGTTGGCGTGCGAATGTCGCTGCGACACCTGGACCATTCCACCCCGGACGGCACGTTCTACAAACAGCATCATGTCCAGTTCCGAAAGAAGCTCAAGCCTGACTTTCGTAACAAGGAGCATGGCCGACCATGCCAGTCCGGGAAGACTGTAGAAGTATGCAGGGTACAGCTTGTAGATGGTCTTCGCAGTTGTACGAAACGCCTGGATCACATCAGCAAGAAGAGTCACATCGAGTTTTAAGTAGGCATCGTGGTAGTCCTCAAGATTTTGGCAATCCAGCTCGGGACTCATGGACTGAGCATTGTTGTAGTCGTCCTCAGAGATGCCCGATCCTCGCAGCTTGCTGTAGAAGTTTGCTCGAGGAGGCAGCAACTTCTCCGCAAACTTGGTTGAGTCGGTGATGTATTCATAGGGGTAGACCCCCTTACGCCTTAAGAGATCGGCGTCCAAGTTCGGAAAGTTGGCAGAGGTAATGAGCATTTGCTCGTCGCTGAGCTTTTTCGCCAGGGCATCGAGGCTGGCCGGGAGGAACCTCAGGGAGTCGAGGAAACGAAGTTCGATGCGAGAGCCTGATTTCGGGATTCGCACCCACTTGCTCAAGCTAATGTAACGCTCCTCGTTCTGCGCCAGGACGTTGATTCGCATGTCGTCGTACCCAAGATGTGGCACCAGATGGTGGAAGTCGTACCCCGAGCCATTGTGGAAAAACACAGGGATGAACTGCGGGTCCAGGGCCAACAAATTACACCGATTGCACCAAGGACCAATGTATGTACCGTCAAAGTGATCATGGTGTTGGATTTTACGGTTGTTGGTGCTAAACTCACAGGTGCACACAGGACAGGTAGTAGCCTCCTTGTTCTTGATTTTGTCGTCAGAAGACAGCGATTCCATAGACTTGGGGGTCAACAGGAACTCCCCTATCTTGTTGGCTTCGACAACCATCCTGTCTAGAAAATGTTTGACTGCGTCGGGACCGCGATACACATAGGGTTCGGGGTCGACATGTCGGTCTTGCCACACCACAACATAAGCATAACTCGAGGTCTCGTGGAGTTGGTAAGAGGTAGTAGAGAAAACTTCGGGATTGGGATCGCATGTGGAGATAGATTTGAGGAAGGCCTCGAAAATCAGCAATGATTGCAGGGTGCTCTACCATGGCACTGTGCATTTGAAATTTTTCTACAGTGGCAGGTTTAGGAAAGACTGCCACCCCCGGCTCGTTGGCATTGCAATAGAGCTTGTGGCTAGCAAGCTTCTCGGCAGCAATATTGGGACCTCTGATGCTCTGATAATCCAGCTTTTTCCGATTATCAAAAGTAGACAAGCACCTGCGACAAACTTCTATGTGGTGACTTTCACTGCTCCGTTGGCTCGAAACAAGCCGAGAGAGAGAGCCAATAAGAGTGTAATGGTGATGGGTCTCGTCCTTGATGAGCAGAAGATGAATTTCTCGAGCATCATTGTTGTCTACGTTGCTGACTCGAATAGGATACACCACATTTTTATCAGTGAGGCCCTAAATATTGATAGCCAACTGCGGGTTGTGTGTGGGAGCCTCGAACTTGCGAATATCCGAGACCTTTCCGTGTAGTCGATCCCAACCATCGCATCTTCCAGCTCTGGCTCGTACTGCTTGTAGTGGTTAACTCGGCGTGGTTGTTTTTTCCAGTCGACAGGGTGCAACGCTGCAAGCACCGACCAGAGAAAGCACTTGGGGTCACTGTTCTGAATGTTCAGAACAGTCTTCTTTTCCACAATGGTGGTAGGAGGACGTAGCTGGACGCAGAGAGAGGCACAAACTTGCAAAGTTTGATGCACAGTTCGTGAGGCTCGCCACACAGCGAACCTCCTGAGCCCACAGCTTGATGCTCCTCCTGCTTGGCCACCAGCTCCTCGACAAACTTGTTGTAGATGGCCTTTTGGTTGTCGACATCCGCCAGATGCAGCCTTGGTATTGTGGGGGAAGCTATATTTTTTTCAGACGGCTTCTTGTACTGACAGCGTAGCGATGCGTAGAATTTAGTGGAGTGCGTTGCAAGCGCATCGCTGAGGATGGAAATAATTTTGGCTTGCACGTTCCCCAAAAAGCTACGCACGCCACATGAGCCCTCCGATGTGAGGACAAAGTCCTCTAACAAACGCTCGAAAGCAGACTGGTTCGCTTTTACCACAGGCTTGACGCGTTTGGCAGATGGCGACAAGTCGGCATTCGCTTTTCTCTTGGTTAAGCTGGTCGACGGTGCTTCGACGACTTTACATGTTGTTATATGCTTTTTCAAATTATTAATAGTAATATATTTACCGCACCTGGGACATGGTTTTGTAGCGGCCACATGCTTACCAGGTATGCAGATACGGCAGTGACTTTGGAAATTTTTAGTTGAAACACCAGTTTCACACGTAGGGCAAATTTGTACCGATTGCATCTTGTTGAAAAAAAAATATTTGTGGGGTATGTTATTTTATATATAGTAGAGTGCCAAAAAATAAATGCTGTGAAATAAAAAAAAACCTTGGAAGGCTGATTCACGATGGTGCTGGGTTTGGTGTGTGTTATTTTATGTATATGCTATTCTTACTTCACAATCAATCCTGTAAATAAATGAAAAAAAAAATAATTATGTTTGTGTCTAGAAATCACAAAAATATTATGTGTACATAATTCTACTAAACAATCTTTTTTTCTAACCCTCAGCCCTCTTGGATTATGAAGTATAAATCATAATTTTAGAAAAAACAGAGTTATTTCCTCTCGCCATTTTTGAAATTAAACCATAAGCATTATTTATGTTTATAGTATTAGTCGAGCAATAGCAGATAAAACAAGAATGGGTTTTCTACAACCCATAGTTGATGAATTACAAAACATCTTAGCAATTACATCTTGAAATTTTAATCCAAAATAACTCGAAAACAGCAAGCACTAGTCATCATCCCTCCAATAGGTTGTAGAGTACTTCTAATTTTTTATCGAATGCTATTAAAATTTTCGAATTAGGGTAAAAACTAAGCCGGCAAATCAAGTTTCTCAAAAAACAAAAAAATTGTCTGTAATTCCGAAACTTGAGGGGGTAGAATCGATTTTATTTGCTAGTCGAATAGTTCTCGTCGAATCCTATCCAACAAACCTAAAATCATCAACCTAGTTTAATTAGGAGCCAAGAACCATGTAACTTTGATCTATGTATATACTAGTACTTTTCCTACATGTTCACTCACCTTACAACCCACCCGATCAAAAAATAAAATTCACCCCTCGCGCGCATGCGCACATGTATAAATTTAAATAGAGGCTCGATATTGAAACAAATATGACTTTTCTTCTTCTCTCTGGCCAAGATTACAAATAATTGCAGGAATAATACCATAATATTTTTAGACTCTAGGTCCAGGTCCCCCGAACCAGACAACATTTGAGTTGGTGTTTTTTTAAGTCTACTTTATGCACAGTATGGCTAATCGAGACTGGACCTACAGTTTAAAGAAGCACTTGTGCCTCCACCGGGTATCGAACCCTTGATTGGAAGGCTACCACTGCGCTATAGGGGAGGCCCCAGACGACATATTTGCACTACAACAAGCAAAAATAAATTCATATCTGTGCACATGGGAAGTCTAATACATAGTTGGAAATGTGTGATGTGATCAGCACCAAACATTTAATTTATATGTATGTATATTTAAGTTCGTGTTGCAATCATGAAATTAAACTTTTAATTAATTTTTTCTATCCATCTCTCAATCTATATAGCCTGTTCATATTTAGCACAGTCATTGCGAGTCGGCCATTTTGTTTACGTAGCAGAAAAAAAATCTGAAGCAATTTTTGCGAATGCTCGCTGTAGCCATAAGCATAATTGGATATAATTGCCGGATTTTATTTAATTTTAGGTTTAAAATCAATAAGCGTGCATAACAAACTAAATATTTTAAATAATAAGATTCGAATAACTATATACTTCCACTTGCCTCTGCGATGGCGCAGCATAAGCGTCGTTGCCTTGTAATTAAGGGTTCGATGCCCGGTGGAGGCACAAGTGGTTCGGATCTTATTTTAAAAAAACTGTAGGTCCAGTCCCGATTAGCCTTACTGTGCATAAAATGGACTTAAAACATCAAATCAATCAATAAATCAGTACTTCCACTAGATATAAAAAACACAAAACACTCCTACATTTTTCTTGCCTTCCTCTAACAATTTAACACATTTATTTTTTGAAATAGGCCCCCGCACACATATTTTCTACCAACAACAACGGCACACGGAAGAAAAATATATTCCAGGTACCAAGATGCATGCTCCAAATATATAAAAGCAGAGAGACATGAAACACCTTCTATATTTTCTCTCTTTTTGCGTTTTTTGTGAGTATATTTTCTTCCACAATACATAAGGGCTGTTTGGCTTTTTCAGGAAGTTACCTTCCATCCACAATCCCTTATATCTGTTAGGTTTTTCAGAATTTGACTCACAAAAGCAACGCCATATTTATAAATCAAAGCTACCCCCATGCAAGCTAGGAAACAAAGTTACTTACTTTTGGAAATCCTGCTGAAATGCTCTTCACTAACGTTCAAAATGAAACAGAACTTTTCCACACTAGAGCATTTCCTTTTATACTTTTTAGTAAGGTCGAGGAGTGATATGTTAGCCAACGCAACGTGGACCAATAGAGTTCCGAGACAATCCGCTCTAGAAAATAGTCCCCTACATTTCAGCCACATCATTTTGCGATTTTCGAAAATAAACAAGTTAATGCATCACATCACTGCTACCACTGCTGTTAACTAACGTCACTATTTCTCAACAGTTGTCAAACCTGATGTGAAAAACTGCTGTAACCTAAGCATCATGTGTATTGAAATATGAACAAAACAATTTGTATACGTCAGTGGGGAATACCATCGTTCGACTACTGAAAAGCCAGGAAGTATAACTTCCGTCGCCCCAAAGCCTACCTATTGTTGAATTTCTGTCATTCTGTCAACATTGTTAGCACACGCAGAGAGAGGGAACGAAATTGTCGTTTTTCTAGGTGTCCACAGGCAAAAGCGTAATTTTCAAATACGATATGACAGTCGCTTTTTTCGATACCGAAAAACTAAATACAATAAGTATATATATTTACAATATTAATATTTATTTAACAATATCCACCTATGAATTTGCCTCGAACAAAAACATGTCATACAAAACATTTTTCCAGCCGTAAGTTCAAAATTTTAGCCCCACTTCCCCCTAAATTGCATTACATACATACATACATGTGGAAAAACGGAAGTATGCATGTTTTCGCCCCCGTGGCGTTACAAGAGCCCCCCCAAGAGGTTTGGTTAGCATGCAATAGATCAGTATTCTAGATAAAACAGAGGAGAAGAAGAGGGGGAATAGTTGTTGATTTAGTGTTTTATGTCCATTTTATGCACAGTAAGGCTAATCGGGGCTGGACCTACAGTTTCAAGAACCACTTGTGCGAGTATCGAACCCTTGAATACAAGGCTACCACTGCGCCATAAGAAAGAAGGCCCGGTGATGGGGGGTAGAGAGGAGGAAGCATTAACACCGCTATTGCTAGTTCGCGTCTTCTTTATCTTACTGCATACTTGTCATCTTATAGAAGGTTACGCCGTCAACTTGTAACTTGTAGTTTAGCCTCGCCTGTGAAACATCATATGTTTAAAAAAACAAGAAGGTTTGTAAATCAACTAGTCAGTGTTGCCAACTCCTATTGGTAGGTTAGCTTCGCCTGTGAAATATCACATGGTGAAATTTTCTTGTGGTGGGTTGGCAACACTGAACCTCACTTAAGGTTTGTCAACCGGTCACCCGCCTCTACTTCTTTTGTTATTTTTTGTTTCTACTTTATGTTGTTTCAGTGCAAAATGGACAAATTAGACTGTATCTGAAACTCTGAGTAAATATATTATAACAATAATTAAAAATTAAATAATAGGGGCGTTTAGGGTTCGAACCAAGGTTACGTTATTTAAGGCATGTATGTTCAATCATGTAAATAAAATTAAATGTACGAACACAATTTGAATTAGATATGATTAGAATTGTACATTGCGTGAACGGTCACTGGTTCGGCCGATGGAAAAGGACGATGAAGTTCCTTGTTCATCGGTCTTCGTTTACAAGCCAAATGTTGTTTTTACCTGTAGGAATCAAAAATTGAAAAATCAGAAATCAGAACACTGAAACATGTTACGATATAATATTTAATACATCCTGTAGAAATACTTACAACCTCTGGTCGCTCACATACACAAGACAAAACACTCGCGGACCCATGATGCACCGGGTCGAACAAGTTAGCAGCGCAGACCGCTGATGGTTGACGCTGCCCGTAAAACGTTATACTCGAGCACCATTACCTAATCAGTTAAAGGTTAAGTCTGAAAAAATCACAAAGCTAGGAGTCTAATCATGGTCCAGAGAAGAGAAAACAATTTCTCTCTGACCTACAAAGGTGCTGAAAGTTTTAACTGTGAATGTTCTAAAACTGTCTCTCTAAATGTGAATGTCGAAGTGCCAAATCGAAGGTCTATATCGAACTGTGTCTATCGAACTGTCTATTTCAACTTGCGTATGTCGAACTGTCTCTGCCAAGTCCTTACTTCGTCTTTTCTTTTCGTTCCCGGAAGAATTGTCCTTCACTCTATTGGTCGTTGAACTTTTAGCTCCGCCCACACGTGGTCACTTCTGCACATAAGGGCCAAAATTGTTACACTAGGGGCCATATTCGCGTAACATAAAAACACAATAGCACCTTGTTCGAGAGCCGATCTCGAGGAAGAAAAGTATTTTGTTCTAATTAATTTTAATGCTCACAACTCAATTTTTATTGCTCGCAACTGGGACGCTTCGTTAAAGTTATAACTTCCTTGGCTGCCAAAATGCCACTGAAGCGAAGAGATACGAAGAGAAATGTTATGGCGGGGTTGAAGTTCAAGATTCTGCACTAATCACTCTTGTCACTGAGCTGTCCCTGAGCTGGACGAGCTGGCGGTGATCTTGGAATTTATGCGTCTCGTGGAGGCTGCCATGTGTAGAGCAATTGTCGATTCCGAGCCTGGCCACCTGCAAAATCTCACGAGAACAGAGGATCTTTGTTCAAAACAAGGGAGAAAGTCTTCTTGGGGTTTTAAATTTTAAATGCCTGAAGTTCCAGGTGATTAGCTCCTTCTCAGCTTGGATCTATCTTGACTTGAGCCGAATTTGGACGGGACAGATATGGGAGTTTATTGCCGGACACACGGTTTCCTTCACCTTGAAGTAGGGGCGGTGATATATGCAGGGCTTCATGGGAAAGAACGCTGGTTCCTTGAGACATAACAGCCCGCTGGTTCCTTGAGGCAGCTGGGTTTCTTCTCAGAGAGCAGAAAAATAAGATCTCGGGGGAAAGCGTAGAAAGACCGATGGAGATTGGAAGTTCTAATTGGCACATCGGTTATACATTCTCCTGCTCCCGAATAAAATTTGCTGAACTGTAGGGAAGCAAATTTTTCAGCTAGCTGTTGCGTTACCTCCTGCAGGACTTCTGATGTGTCTTGGTTCACGATGTTAACTTAGGTCAGAATGTAACCCTAGCACCCGTAGACTTAAGTGTTCGGGTCACATCTGCCTCTTATTGGCAAGTCTGCCTGTCCCTTTCCTTTTCCCATTGCCGTAGCTCCCTGGTGCGGCTTCTCCTCCTTCCTGGATTGGCCCTGGGCAAGTGAGTGGTGCCTTTGCTGCTTCATTTGGTGTCCATGGCATCTTCTTCCTTCTTCCAACTGCTAACTCTGGTGTTGAGTGGCTCAGGAATACGGTTGGTGATAATGGTGTGCCGCCCTCACTGCCTAGTCATCTTGGAATAGTAGCTCATCCTGGCCTCTTCTTCTGCCATCTGGTATGCCTGGCTGGAGCTCTCGTATCGGCTGTAGAAATGTGTCCGGGGACTCCTTGGTGCTGCTTCTCCTTCCATCTTATTGTTTGTAGTACCTTATTCTGCGAAAGTTCAAAGGCATTAGAATGTGCTTAATTGAAAGTTTTAATTTACCTTCATGCACTTTGTTCACATGTCACAACTTCAAGTCTCTTTACCACTTTAAGTTCCTTGTCGTCGTGCACTTGACCACTATGTCTCTTGATTACATTTTTACAAGCAATGAAAATTACACAAAAATTCTGTAGCTTCTACATAGATAGTATAATTATGAAAATCAGTACATGATTTAATAAAATATCACACAAAAATTTGTTGGCTAGTTTTTGAAATTAAAAATTGAAAAAGTTATCGATATACATATTAAAATAAGAAAATTCCCTTTATTTTTTCTTCTTCTTTCATGCACCCTCCTCTTCAACTTTATCTCGTCGTTTTTAGCTTACTTCATATTCGATTACTAGGCTCAAGGCTTTACCAACACAAGTCTATTCCACTAACACACTTCATAGGTTAGGCAGTATTTACTGCACGGGCAGCCCCTTACATGTGCATACTTAAAACTATAATGGCCACTATCGGCAAATCTTCTGCTCTATGGCAGGAATTATGTGTGCAACATAGGCACATTCTTTATGCTATGTAAAGCATGGGACACGTTGGGCAAATTAAAATTACAAACTTTTTATAACAATACCGTCCTTGTTATGTGTTGCTGGCAAGTGTATGTCTGTGTTTTATACCTCACATTAAGTAAAAATATGCCACTTGAGCCACTTAAGATGCAAAAATTTAAATTTTTACCTTATCAACATAAAAACAAACAGTGAATAATTTTTATGGAGATCTAGTCTCCCTTTTCTCCTGATCAAAGCTAAATGGTGCATGAAACTAGTTGTTATACAAACATAATCCTTATTTTACTATACAGACCCAACTTATTTTCTTCATCATACATCACTGGCCGTTCCATGCCTTGGTTGGTCTGGTGTGTCTAGCCTATCGAATATTAACTATAATAAATCAAAATACACCTTTAGATAAAACATAGAAATAGATCAAACAATAATCAATTGATATTAATATTTTCTGTAAATATTGACAAACAAATGAAAAAGAAAACAAAGAAAACTACTTCTTCTTCTAAGTAAATAAAAAGATTACATGGCACTATGACTGTGCTAATTATCCTTAATAAACAAATGAAAAAGACAAACAAATAAACAAAAAATGATAAGGTGAATTACTGAGTCACGTGTGTGCATTTATAGAGTTGCACCTGATTACACAAGTTTACAAAAATTAGGATTACAAAATGATAAAAGACATAACATTTAAACATCAAAATAATAGAGGATATGATTGTTTAAATATAATAAAGAAGTTAGTATGAACAAATGCATGAGATTATTACAAACAGATGACTTAACACCACCTTCTGTTAGTTACATCATAAAAATCAAAAGATTAAAATACAACTATATTACAAGTGTATGCATGTGTATGAAATTTTGCTTTTGGTCGAGTGTAATTGTTGCCTTACTTATTCTTAAGTGAAAGTTGCAATGTGTTAGCCACGCAGGGCTATTTTATGAGGACTACGTAGTTAGGCCCTAACTTCTAGCAGCCAAATGTCGACCTGTCACGTGGCTGATAGAATCCAGGAACCGAACACGTCCAAACCCAACCCGCATGTATATATAAAAGAGTCCCCCCCTTGAATCCGACAGCAAGATGATATGTTGATAAAAAAAATCCCTTAAAGCCTAAAGAAGGCAAAGTGTAAAATAAAATATGCTCCGCGCATGAAAACTGTCGAATTCCGCAATGATTAAGTCTAATCCATATTTAAAATCATGTTTAGCTCACGCTGCCATAGCGTCTTATGAGCAGTTGGGAGGAAAGTTGACACGCGGTGTGCTCCAGTCTTCCTCTTCCTAACTCCTTAACTTCCACACCAAAAAAAAATCTTTCCAAGTTACCCGGGGTATACCAAAAGTATTCCAAAATGGTGGCAAAAATAAATTTTGAGTTCTAGTCTCCTTTGAGAATAGAAATTTTGATATTTTGAGGTTCTCTATAGCAAGAAATTAACCCTAGGGAGATATATAAAACGAAGAAGTTGGTCTCCCTTTCATTATAAATTCTTATTTATCATCAGGTCATCCGTCGCATTTAGCATGTACAGGTAAGCACGCATGCTGAGAAAAATATTAAAGTTGATGGGTGCAAAACCATTTATAATGAATTGTTACTTAGTAACTATTATACTGTATGATTACACAAGTCACAGGTATGCTGGTTTAATCAGTACATCGAAGAAATGTGATTTCGGAAAATAATTCCTCGGAACGTCAAAAATTTTCTAAAGAATTAGCTGGCAACACTGATTTTCACTAACTTTAAATGGTAGTTGGTTGCAAAACATCTATAACACTTATGTTAAATAATTAAACAAGTTTGAAGTAGATATCATGAAATAAAAGTAAAATGTTTACATAAATTCGAGATTTCTCGGTTTACGAGCCTCCGATACGACACCTTCGTATAAAAACGGGGTATTTAAAAATAAAATTATGCAAGTCCTGGTTGATTTTTTGTAATTTCCTTCAAGGGTAGTCTATTTATGACTCCAATAATTAGTTTTCATAAAGATCCAACTGTAATTAAGCATTTTATGGTTGATTTAAAATTCAAGTTCTCCGCAAAAGTACTAGTTCAGACAAAATCTGGATTTCTATGTCACAGTAGTTCAATTTTATGAAGCAATTTAAGCTTAACTCTTTATATTTAAGTAATTTATAGTTTAATTGTTATTATTAAGTTCTAAATGTGTACATTTGTTACAAAAATTGTAGCTTTTATGCTGGAAATTCATTTTAAGTGCCTTATTTAACAGCGTAACGCTTTTAAGTTTGGAAAATGAAAGGTAAGCCAAATATTGTTTTTAAGAACCAATTTTTAGGTTGAAGGAGAAATAAAGAACAAGATTCTATTTACGCCATCCTAAGGATCAAGTGTAAAGGAGTCTCCCAGCCTCCAGTCCTTTAAGAGGACTTCCCTTTTTAAAGTATGTGTGTTATGTAACATGTGTATCCTTTACATCCTGTGGAAAAAGATCTGGTCTCTTACCCTTCAACATCCTGAGGTACAATGTCCTTTTACCTTCGGTACAGTGCCACAGTTTCATGTTTTCCACATGCTGATTGGTTACCATCTGGCGGTACAGCAGTCCACCAGCGTGAACACATCAACTCTCTCCTCCTGGTAGCAGTAATAAGGACCGGAGAAGGTATTGCAGTATTTCCTGGTTATGACATCCAATAAGCTACTAAGAAAGTGTGTTTTCAAAAAGATTAAGTTACCTACAGAGACATTTTGCCTTTGGGACAATTGTGCATTTATCCTGGTAATTCTTTTGTTTCTTTCACCCGCTGTATTAATACTAGCCATGTACAGCTTATGCTCCCAGTTCATCTCTTCACCAGCTGGCAAATCAAAGTGTGTTTTTACTGCATTGTCAATGGGATAATTTAATTGAAGGTCTATGGGTGCAAAACCAGTGGAATGGTTGACACTTCCATTCAGCAAGTTAACAACTTTGGTGACATGCTCCGGCCAAGCATTATGCGCACCTTCACAGACCACTCGCATAAGCCGGTTCAAATCCTTGTGTATCCTCTCTACTAGGTTACTGCTCGGTTTGTATACCGGGGTGTAAGCAACCTTTATGCCTAGAGAAGCTAATGACTGTACAAATTTATTTGCCTTGAACTGGACTCCATTGTCACTTACTATTATATTTGGGATCCCGAAATGTAAAAAATAAACATCTATTAACTTCCGTAGTATGTTGTCGGTAGTACTGTTACGTAATGTGTATGCGGTTAGAAACCTAGTTTTTGCATTTTGAATAGTTAGTAAGAATCTTTCACCTCTCTTACCCCTTGGTAATGGGCCCTGAATATCTATGAACAAAACAATATCTCTACCTTCCATACTGTGCATTAATAGCGTTTGTCTAGGTGGATGTGTGTTATCTTTAGTACTTTGACATGTAATGCAGTCTGCAACATAAGATCTGACATCTTTCCTCATATTTCTCCAATTATACAGTTTTAAAATCCTTATCATCATTTTATCTACCCCAAAATGGCCTAAATTGTCATGGTAAGCTCTAAGAACTACTGGTACAAATGATTCTGGTATGCAGAGCTTCCATTCATTCAAAAAATGATAATCCCTAGTAACTAGCAAGTTATTTGGCAAAATTTTGTAAAATTAAACCAATTTCTAGACCTGGTTGAATTTTCTGTGTGGGTACCATCCAAAAACTGTGTGATAGGAAGAAGTATGGGGTCTTTCCGTTGCTCCGTAGCTACGAATTCAACGGAAAAGTCAAGTATCTCGTTACGGAACGGTTCACTTGTGGCATTTATATGTAAGTTTTCGGTTTCTTTACTTTCAGAAGTCCTGCTTAACAGGTCTACCAGACCATTTTCTTTGCCCTTGCAGTAGTGTGCTTGAAACTGGTAGGCTTGCAACTGCAAAGACCACCTGGTTAGCCTAGCATTCCAGTTTTTTGAGCTGTTTAGCCACTGCAAAGCATGGTGGTCACAAATGACTGTAAATTTAGTACCAGCTACATATTGTCTAAATTTAGAAATGCAAAAGATTATACTCAAACACTCTAGTTCAGTAATAGTGTACTTTTCTTCATATGGTCTCAATGTTCTACTTACATAATAGATGACACGAGGCTCCCCGTTATCAATTTGAAATAGATATACCCCTATGGCAATTCCACTCGCATCTGTCTGTATGAAAAATTCCTTTTGCATGTCAGGGTGATGTAATGTAGCATCCCTGGCTATGGCATCTTTCATAGATAAGAAACTATTTTCTTCTTTTCTACCCCACTCCCACTTTTTGTCTTTCTTAAGCAAGTCAGTTAGTGGTTTACAGATTTCTGAATAACTGGGAATGAATTTTCTCAATCAACCAAAAGCACATAAAATTTTCTGTAGTTGTTTCCTAGTTCTAGGTCTAGGAAGTTCAACTATTGACTGTATCCTATCTTGATTTATGTGAATCCCTTTCTGATCAATTGTATGGCCTAAATAGTTTATTTTCTCTTTGCAAAAGAAACTTTTCTTCAGTTTGATGGTCATGTTAGCAGCCCTATTCTTTAAAAATACTTCTTTTAAGAGCTCTATGTGTTCTTCAAAAGTCTCTGTCCTAATACATAAATAATCTACATAGATCATAACCTTATCTGAAAGTGTATCCCCCAGTGTTCTATTCATAGCCTCAGTAAAAGCTTGCACTCCGTTCGAAGAACCAAAAACTAACCTTTTATACTGGTATAGTTTACCATCGAAACTGAATGCTGTAAGTGGTTTAGACTCTTCTGTAATCAAAATCTGGTAAAAACCTGAAAACATGTCTATGGTGGTTATGTATTTCTTGCCTTGAAAACCTTGCAAAGCCTCATCTATCCTAATAGGCTTTGTTTGAATCAATTTCTGGTGCAAGTTGACATTACGCATGTCAGTGCAAATGCGTAGCGACCCATCAGATTTTGGTTTTACCACCAGGGGGTTGAGGTGACAAGATTCACTAAATTCTATTATATACCACTCTAAACGTTTCTGTAAGTGTTCTCTGACTTGAGATTTATAGTTATACGGTATGGGATAAGTCTTCGCTACCAAAGGTTCTGCGGTATCTACCTCTATTTTATGTACATACTTATTGCAACACCCAGGCTTATCATCAAAAAGATCATTAAATTCTAATAATGTATCTAAAAGTATATCCTTTTCACTAGGATTTAAAATTTCTGCATCTTGTGCTTTTTGAAAGAGTTCTTGGGATGTGGCCTGTGTATTACAATTAGTATTCCCAACTGGTACTGTATACCTAGGTTGCCGGTGTACCTGGTTACAAGGATTATCTAAATCCTGAGTGCCTTCAGCAAGTGGTAGGGGTAACAATGGTACTACTTTACTTCCTTGTTCTGTGTTTAATAACAATTCTCTTTCTTTCAGGTCTAGGTTAGCCTCTAGTGCAAAAAGTAAATCCAACCCAATCAAAATTCTTGCTGGTAGTTCTCTGACTATTAAAAATTGTACGGTTACTATTTTTCCTCCAATATTCACATCTGTAATGAATTTCCCTAGTGATTTTTGTCTCTTTTTCCCACTGTAATCTATCAGCATTATATTATCAGTATTAAGCAAGGTAGGTCTTGAAATTTCACTTGTTATTTCTCTCCAAACGCTCTCAGCCATTACAGAAATTTCCGCTCCCGAGTCTACAAGTGCCTTATATTCTCTATTATTGAAACTTACATTAACAAATGAACTACATTTTACTTTGTTCCTGATATTTACTGGCAATGAAAGGTTTTTTGCAATATTCCTCATTATCTTCAAAATCTTCATAAAAATTCAAATCAACCCTACAAATTTCATATTTATTGTCATCATTCACCAGTTGCTTTATTTGTGTTTCCCTGTCATCAATATCAATGGAGCTTCCCCCTTGCCAACCTTCTGTAAGAGGGGAGCCTAGGCATTTAAAGATCTGGTAGGCTGGTTACCAGTTCTAAATGGAGGGCTGTTAGGATTTAAGGTGGGGCCTTGTTCTGGTGCTCGGGTTCGATCCGCAGCCACCACTTGTGCATAAGTGGGACCCCGACCCTGGCTAGCCTGGTTGTTCATTCTACGTACCGGGGAGTTTCCCCTCCCGTTACGGTAGTTGAAACTATTTCCTCCCCCGTTACGATTATCGGTATAAGAGTTTGACCTGCTCCGGTATGAATTGTTGCGTCGCGGGTTGCTATCCCAAGTGCTACCCCGACGGAAGTTATTTTCAGGTCTTCGTACCCTGACCTGCCTAGCCTGAAAGTTGTCTTGCCTATTTTGGGGGTACCGGGGTTGGAACCTCCTTTGGTCCTCCCTTTGACTGGATTGGGACACTATGTCCAACCTGGCCACAAACTCTGCTGCCATTTCTAGGCTAATATAGGGGTGGATTAAGAGTGCCTCCTTAACCTTGTTGGGGAGCTGGTTGGCTATGATGACCGTCTTTTGCTGGTCCGTCATGCCCGTTTGTATGTTATTTAGTAAGTTGACCTGTTGCCAAAAATAGGAAAGCATGGAGCCTTTGCTATGGTCAGTATACCTACTATTCATTACCTTGGCTAGGTACGTTGACTTCACGTATCTGATTGATACGTGGACAGAAACAATGCCTTGAACCCCGAATAGGTATCCAAATTCCCCTTTACTTGGAGGTACCAGTTTTTGGCTACACCAGTTAGTAACTTCGGCAGGTAGGATAGAATATCCTCCTCCTGTACACCCAGCAAGCAAAACGACTCTTCAATGTCTGCCAAGAACTGAGAAGAACTCAGGTCTTGCAGCACTGAATTTGGGGAGTTTATCTAGGTCCCCAAACCTGACGGTAGTCCTTCTCCTTGGCTTTGGTTTATGCTCTACCCCGGAGTCACTGTCCGAGTCCGAGGAAGCATAAGGGGTGCTTTGGGATTGAACCTTAGGCTTAACCACCTGTTTTTCCTTTTTTATCTTTAACTGGCTAATCTCCCCCTGGTTGCTCTCATACTTTTTTTCTAGGTCTTCGATAGCCTTCTCTAATTTGACAATTTTCCCACTATGATCTTTCTTTCCCTTTACATTTTTGGACAGGTTCTCGACTCTATCTAATCTGCTCTGTAATTTATTCAGAATCTTAGCATTTCCCTTTTCTAACTCGCCTAACCTAGCATTCATCTGATCACTCTCTTCCTTATTAAGCTCTTCAATCCCAGTTACTCTGAGTCTAATCACTTCGAGCTCTTTTTTACTCCTAGCTTCAAAGCTAATCTTATAAGTATTGAACTCATGTTCCCTGGCATCCCTTAATGAGTTCATGTAGCTTACAGCCTCCCTGTTAAGTCTACCTTCTGCCTGCTGCACCTCCCTAACAATTAGCTCTCTATTTTCTCCCTCTGACTTCTCTACTCTTTTCTCTAACTGGTCTACTTTCTCTCTTGTTGCTTCACATTTCTTTATTTCTGCCTCTATCCTAGCATTAGTGTCCTCCCTGTATTGCTCTATCCTGTTTCCCAATTCCTCATTTAATGAGTCTGTTCTTCGACTCAAACCTGCGTTACTTGCATCTATCTTTTCATTAGTGGATTCTATTCTTAGATTTAATTGCCCTATTGCTTTTAACACTTCATTCATGGAATCCCTGAGCTCTTCCATTGAGGTTGCCATTTTTCTAGTTATAGGCATTCAAGTTTGCAAAAGAGAGGAAAAAATATCAAACAAGTGTTTGTTGTTATTTTTAGCGGAGGTTAGTGCACTCGCGTGGCATGCAAAAATAAACTATTTAGTGTCCTGAATTCTTTATGAAATTTTTAAAATTTAGGGCAAATTTAGAATTTTAGAAGTACATAACAAATTACAACTTGGCTTTGTAAACAGGTCCCTGTTCGGGAAAAGCCATTTATAACAATAATTAAAATTTAAAATGGGGGCGTTGTTTTAGGGGTTCGAACCACAGTTACGTTATTTAATTATTATGGCATAGATGTTCTTTCGTGTAATGGGAAATTAATGTACCAAAACAATCAGAATTATACACGGTATTATTCGTCGTGAGGTCGGTCCAAGATTCGGCCGATGGAAAAGGACAATGATGTTCCTTCTACATTGGTCTTCGTTTACTAGCCAAATTTACCATGAATTTATCATGAATTTAAGAATCAGGAATCACAAATCAGAACACCGGACACTGAAATATGTTACGACATAATATTTAATACATCCTGTAGAAATACTTACAGCCTCTGGTCGCTCCCATACACAAGACAAAACACTCGCGGACCCATGATGCACCGGGTCAGAACAAGTTAGCAGCGCAGACCGCTGATGGTTGACGCTGCCCGTAAAACGTTATACTCGAGCACCATTACCTAATCAGTTAAAGGTTAAGTCTGAAAAAATCACAAAGCTAGGAGTCTAATCATGGTCCAGAGAAGAGAAAACAATTTCTCTCTGACCTACAAAGGTGCTGAAAGTTTTAACTGTGAATGTTCTAAAACTGTCTCTCTAAATGTGAATGTCGAAGTGCCAAATCGAAGGTCTATATCGAACTGTGTCTATCGAACTGTCTATTTCAACTTGCGTATGTCGAACTGTCTCTGCCAAGTCCTTACTTCGTCTTTTCTTTTCGTTCCCGGAAGAATTGTCCTTCACTCTATTGGTCGTTGAACTTTTAGCTCCGCCCACACGTGGTCACTTCTGCACATAAGGGCCAAAATTGTTACACTAGGGGCCATATTCGCGTAACATAAAAACACAATAGCACCTTGTTCGAGAGCCGATCTCGAGGAAGAAAAGTATTTTGTTCTAATTAATTTTAATGCTCACAACTCAATTTTTATTGCTCGCAACTGGGACACTTCGTTAAAGTTATGACTTCCTTGGCTGCCAAAATGCCACTGAAGCGAAGAGATACGAAGAGAAATGTTCTGGCGGGGTTGAAGTTCAAGATTCTGCACTAATCACTCTTGTCACTGAGCTGTCCCTAAGCTGGACGAGCTGGCGGTGATCTTGGAATTTATGCGTCTCGTGGAGGCTGCCATGTGTAGAGCAATTGTCTCGATTCCGAGCCTGGCCACCTGCAAAATCTCACGAGAACAGAGGATCTTTGTTCAAAACAAGGGAGAAAGTCTTCTTGGGGTTTTAAATTTTAAATGCCTGAAGTTCCAGGTGATTAGCTCCTTCTCAGCTTGGATCTATCTTGACTTGAGCCGAATTTGGACGGGACAGATATGGGAGTTTATTGCCGGACACACGGTTTCCTTCACCTTGGAGTAGGGGCGGTGATATATGCAGGTCTTCATGGGAAAGAACGGTCAGGAATAGACTGAACCCAGGTTCGAATCCATGTCCTATCATTGGTGCTTTTGTGCATGTGACTTTATTAAGTTAACAATTTCATCACTTCTCCTCATCTTGTCTCTCTAAAAGTGTCAGAAATACAAAGTAAATAAACCATACCAAATTAATTGCTGGAAATATTAAATAACGACTAAGAGCAAAAAAATACAATATTGATGGATGAATACACTTCCCGTAAATGACACACTCATTTTCAAGAATCTGTGGATTTTGAAATATATATATATATATATATATATATATATATATATATATATATATATATAATATTTCACTTGTTTCGTTTGTTTCGAACTCACACCTTCTAGATATCACAGTATATATAGAGTAGACCGGGCAAAAGCCAGCTCCTAAGGGATTTAAAATTTTCGATAAAAAGGGTGTGAAACTTCTCTAATCAAACTTTTTGCACTGAGATAAACTGGAGTTAGTAGAATAAAGTGGAATATTACTTATACACAAAGGAAAAATGTATATGTAATACAAGCAAAAAACATAGTACGGCATTTTGGAAATTTGCTCCAGGCCTGGGCAAAGTCCCCAACACAGTTGGGTAAATGTACCAACGTCTAATCATACCTACATGTCTTCAATTAGGCTAACAATGGTCACATGTGATTTCACAAATACCTTCATATGCTGAGCAGCCCTCATGCCACCAATCCTTACAGCGATGACACTGGATCCAATCATCAACAGAGGGATCTGAAAATGTTTCACCACAACCAGGACATGTCGTATTCGAGTCATCTGATGGGACCTTTTGGACTATATGTAATGTGTTCGTTTTGCGAAGTAGTTCTTCACAGGACTTGGTTTTTGCATGCTTTTCTTTGTTTTTTGTTTATCAAGAGTAGATTGATACGGTGATCCGGAGATAATTTCAGATTTTTTACCTACAAACCTTCGTTTCATTTTTTCTGTAACTCGTGGAAGCGGTCGTATTTCACTTGGTGAAATATGGTGTGACGATTGTGATGTTGGAGACTTTTCGTCTTCTTCGCTCGATTGTGTGTCGGCCAGTAAGTGAATGGGGATTCTTACCCCTGAATGTCTGACTCGTACAATCTCTTTTGGTGGTGTCATCTAGAGATGCCCTTGGGAAGTATGCTGCACACATTGAATAGAATTAATGGTCTTTTATATGTCACAGTCAGGAGTAGTTGTTCCATTAAGTTAAATAATGTTTCTACATGTTCACATGCTTATGTAGTAATATTACATCAACCAAAGAAAAAAGGTATCTTACCTGAAAGTTGAGTTGATTTTATTTGCTTCTGTTCCAAACTGCGTCAATACAAGGCGGCCATGATACTGTTTTCTGGTGGGTTGCAGTGGTTACAACTGTGTCTCTTTATCATACTAAAATTACGAATTAGTAACTTTGCCCGATGGGGGTGTTTGCCCCGTCTATTATATATATTTTTAAAATAACTCAACTCAAATTTAAAAAGAAAAAATATATATCTGTGTGTTCGTAAGTAAGCGCTTCCAATCTCTCTTACGTCACTGTGACACAAATGACGTTCTCGTTCGGCCACCAGGAACCTGCACCCAAAGTAAGCACTTAACCTTCCACGTTATCATTTAGCAATCATGGGTCAGCGAGAACAGTCAACGCGTGATCACGTCATAGCTCTCATCGAAGCTGGCAACTTGAACGTGAGTGAAGCAGGTTTGCAAAATAGGGTTCCTCGTAGAACTCCGTACAGATGGTGGAAGAAGTATCAAGAAACCTGTCATCTTTCCCGGACAGTTGGGTCTGGCGAAAGTGTCCACACAAGATGAAGATAATGCTGTGATTTTCGCTTGCCGTCAGCATCCTTTCATGTCCTCCGAACAACTACGGATGCTCACAAACTTCCCAGGATCGAGTCTCACAGTTAGTCGTCGCTTGTAAGGGGTAGGTCTGCAAGCACTTCGAGCAGCCGTGAAGCAACGCTTGACGGATGGTCACAGGACAGACAGGCTGGCATTTGCAGAGATAAATGTCGGTCGTTGGTGAGATCGAGTGATTTTTAAGGACGAGAAGGTATTTAGTTCTTCTAATGACGGCCCACGAATTGTGTACCGTCCGCCTGCAAAGAGGTTGTTTGATCCCAGCTACATGGCTCAGCCTAGTCGAATTGACCGTGTAAGCCTCAGTTGCTTCGGATGGATGTGCAAGGATAGTTTAGGAGAATTGATTTGAATCGAAGGTAAGCTAAGTGGCCAACAACTTGTGGACATCCTTCAATCTCGTAAGCTCCCAGCAGTAAGATCAATCTCTCCTGACGGCATAATTCACGTCCAGCAAAATCACAGCACAGTACACGACTCCTTGGTCGTTGAAACTTGGTTCCAACAGGAACAGCACGTCAATTTAATTGACTGGGTTCCTCTTTTGTCAGATGTGAAACCTATGGACAACGTTTTGGCTGAAGTTACAAGGACGATGAAGGAAAACTGGCCACAAAATCAACCCAGATCTGCCAATGTACTTTGGGGGCTTGTTGTCGATGCGTGGTTGGAAGTCGCGAAGAGCCGTAACTATGTTGCGAATCTTGTTCGTTCTATTCCAAGGCGCTTACAAGAAGTTGTCACTGCCGAAGGTGCTTGGATCAAATATTAAATAAACCACGTGAGCAAAACAGCCCTTTAAAGGGCTACCTAAACACTAGATTAGCAATGCATTTAATTATTTCGTAAGGAGGATTAACATACATTGAAAATATCCAATATTACTAGCGCTAAACAAAAACAAACAGGGTGTGCGTTTGTGGTGCATCGCTAAAGCACTAGACTCCAGATCTTAGGTTCACAATTTAAATCCCAAGAAGAAAGTTCGTATTTACTTTTCATACTAGTTCTAATTATAGACAATCGTAAGGTTATAACTACATTAAGCCTTGTTTCCATGATTATGAAAAACTAAATATGCTGACCGAGGCAGTAATTTATTTTATTAAAAACATAAACTAACGTAACGTTTCAACCTTCTAGCAAGGTCTTCTTCAGACTCTGTATCAAGTACAAAAGTAACCAGATACAACAAGAAGGGTAATATATATACACAAACATTACTCCCTCCAGACTATTTAGAAAGTTGTTTGGAACTTTCTAGCAGATGACTTTCACTTTCCAACTTTACTTTCACCTAAAATTCTAAACACAATTACTTCCATATAGAATGTGGTTGGACTTTTTAATCTCACGCTCTTTTCCCTTCATTTTTCTTCCTTCTCCTCTCCTCTTTTTCTCTTGTCCTTTCCACTCTTTCCAACATCTTCTTCCATTCTTTGTTTAACTTTAGTCCCCCATTCCAGTTCATTGTGTCTTCTTCGCCTTTCTTCTCTATTTCCTTGGCTTCCTTCCATTTTCTCACTAGCATTCTCTTCTCCCTTCCTATTTGCTTAGCCTCATCCCACTCTATGTCATGTCCTGTTTCTCTCGTGTGTTTAAATATTGCATTTCTCTCTCTCTTAAGTCGTACATCATCCCTATGTTGTTTCAACCTGTCTTTCAGCCTTTTTTTCGTTTCTCCTATGTACACACTCTGACATTCTTTACATTTTACTTCGTAGATAATCCCTTCTTCTTCCTCTTCTCTGTTTTCCTTTTTCTTGTTAGCATTCCTCGCTATTCCTAAGATGCTTCTCCCTCCCTTCCTGTAAGTTTTAATTCCTGCTTTCCTAACAACTTTCTAAATAGTCTGGAGGGAGTAATGTTTGTGTATATATATTACCCTTCTTGTTGTATCTGGTTACTTTTGTACTTATACAGAGTCTGAAGAAGACCTTGCTAGAAGGTTGAAACGTTCCGTTAGTTTATGTTTTTAATAAAATAAATTACTGCCTTGGTCAGCATATTTAGTTTTTCATAATCGTAAGGTATTTTTTTAAAAAAAACAAACACTTCTGCAATGCGTATCAATCCATAAGATTATCTTTTATTTAAAGCCTCTCTGATGCTTCATGTTGACCAGGGCATTCACTTGTTTATCTCAGTTGTCTCAACCTCTGAGGTATGTAAATAATGGACAGTGTTGTGCTATGCAAACCTCCGGAGGTATTCAGGATATAGGAAGTTCCATCAACCTATGGAGTCAGCGGTTTGCATAGTGGGAGTAAAAATCACGATTCGGCATAGAGGTAGGTCTCCATGGCCTGGGGAATATAGAGGTGATACAGACTGAGAAGGTACTGACTTTTAATTTGGATTGAGGAGAGAGAAGAGTTTAGAAAAGGGGTTGGAGGAAAGGGAGGCGAGGCGCTGGTCAATCTGCAACGAAGCCTACAGAGGACTTAGTTTATTTTTATTCTTCGAAATTATCTTCATTCGTCAGATAAGCAGGTAATTATCTTTACCCAGACATGATTCAGATTCCAAAGGTTCATAAAACATTTTGAGTGACCATTGTCTTTTCTAGTTGTTAGTTTTGCTTGTTAGGGGTTTAGTTTAGTTGTGCTTCTCGCACTGCCAAGCGTTACCTTGTCATGTTAATGACGAATGCTCTTATCATCGAGGATGAAGGATGAATAAGTTACATCACCCATTGATTAATTGTGGAAGTAACTGGTTCTTATCCCATCATTCTGAAGAATGGCACGTATTGGAGGTGCTGGGATTTTAATTTATTTCATCATGAAGTAAATGAAAATTGAAAGAATAGTTTCAATAACCAATTTTAAATTAACCCCACCCTCCAATTTTTTTTGTGATTTTGCTAACTTGTTTATTTTCTTTGTATGTCCTTGCCACATTTGATTTTGAAAATACATAGGGCTTAAAAGTTGTTGTTTTTTAACATTAATGGGGGAAATATCTTTTTTATATATGCATGATAGATGTCAAACTTTCACTTTGCTGATGAACTCGATGAAACATTGGACCAGTTATTAGACATAGCGCGAGGGACTGCGAGTATTAATTTAGATGTTAGCGGTCCAACTGCAAGTTCAACCCCTAAGTTTAAACGTAGCCAAATATTAATAAGACGCCTTCAGCGACAATTATTAGAACATGAAACATGAACATGAAAAGTAATTAGAGGAAAGACAAAATAGAGCAACAATTTCAGGATTTTAGAGATTTAGGCCCAAAATAGTTTGTAGCTATGGCTCAGTCTCAGTTTGTTCCCCCAAAAGATTTTAGAGGGTATCCCATTTCAAGGGATAGCAGGAGAAGATGTGTCAAAATTTTTAGATAAGGTAGACAGCCTTGCAATTTTAAATGGCTGGAACAGTACCAAAAAGCAAGAAATGCTTTTAGCAGAGCCATCGTTGCGATGGTTTCAGGCTTGGAGAGATGTCCAAGAGAATCAAGACAGTTGTTATGAGATCTTAAGGCAGAAAATTAAAGATGAATTTAGAGGGTCCTTAGATCAACTCCAGATCGAGGAACAAATACAGTATAGTTTACATAAAGATACTGAGCCGGTTACAAACTATGTTGGGGACAAGAAATTACTATTACTTAAAGCAGATCCTAAAATGGGAGTTCAACACCAGATTAAACAAATAATTTTGGGATTGCAAGTGGATTATATGAAAGATATCCCTCATAAGGAATGTGAGTCATTGCATGGGTTGATCAAGGACTTAAAATCATTTGAAAAGCTTCAGTTCTTGATGAGGCAGCGCAAGTTGAAAGATCTAAGGTGCGAAGATCAAAGGGACAGTTTATTCCTTCCTTTGAACAGCGCAACAACACTCTCGCAACAGCAGCAGATTTTATTACATAATAATAATCGGGCTACTGCTGAGTCTACACAATTGCAACAAACTTCAGATATTGATGCAATATTCAATGCCTTACAGAAGGAGGTCGAACAATTGAAATTGCATAACAACCCTCAAAGTAACCAGGTTCAGACCCAGGGTCAGTAAACTGGTTTGGAAGCTAGATTAGCTAGTCTTACTTTTAGACTAGATAACATTGATAATCAAAAGCAGAACCCTAGCACCGACTCATCCGGACAGAGGCAATTTAGAGAACCGTATTTTAGAGAACCGTATTATAATCAGTCAGGAAATAATTATAGAGGTTCCTACCGGGGGAATAATAGACGAGCGCAGTATAATAGGGAGTATAGGAATGCACGCCCTAATAACAATTCAGATCGCAATAGGCGATATGGCATTGCCCAACAAGGGCGAGGACGTGGAAACTTCCGCGGACAGAAAGTAGTAGGAAAATAGCGGAGCTGACTCGTCCGGACGATTCGTAGCCTTTTACGCTGTATATTTTAAGGTACCTTCACGGGAAATCACCTATAGGGTAGTACCTTCACGGTCAACCCCCGAAAACACCTATAGGGTAGTACCTTCACGGTTAACCCAGTACCTCACCGGAAAACACCTATTGAGCACTACCTTCACGGTAATTTTGGACGAATCGTAGCCTTTTACGCTGTATATTTTAAGGTACCTTCACGGGAAAGCACCTATATGACAGTACCTTCACGGTTAACCCAGTACCTTCACGGGAAAGCACCTATAGGGTAGTACCTTCACGGTTAACCCAGTACCTTCACGGGAAATCACCTATAGGGTAGTAGCGAACCGTAGCCTTTTACGCTGTATATTTTAAGGTACCTTCACGGGAAATCACCTATATGGCAGTACCTTCACGGGAAATCACCTATAGGGTAGTAGTGAACCGTAGCCTTTTACGCTGTATATTTTAAGGTACCTTCACGGGAAATCACCTATATGGCAGTACCTTCACGGTTAACCCAGTACCTTCACGGGAAAGCACCTATATGGCAGTACCTTCACGGTTAACCCAGTACCTTCACCGGAAAGCACCTATAGAACAGTACCTTCACGGTTAACCCAGTACCTTCGCGGGAAATCACCTATATGGCAGTACCTTCACGGTTAACCCAGTACCTTCGCGGGAAAGCACCTATAGGGCAGTAGCGAATCGTAGCCTTTTACGCTGTATATTACAAGAGTTCACGGTGTATGTTAACCTCACTGTCAGCGTTGGCAGCTCTGCCATCAACATTTCACCACAATATTTTTACGAGTTAAACTAACCTAGTCAGTTGGCAACTCTGCGTAGCCGTTTATTACAAGAGTTCACGGTGTATGTTAACCTCACTGTCAGCGTTGGCAGCTCTGCCATCAACATTTCACCACAATATTTTACGAGTTAAACTAACCTAGTGAGTTGGCAACATTAATTCTATCATGCATTGTTTGAGCCGCAAGCTAAATTTAGCTAACAAATCAAAACGAGTGCTCTTCAGGGGATGAAGTATGCTTTCGAAAACAAAGAAACAATACAAATTCCAGCATTTCCTCTACCGATGAACCTCTTTTCTGTTCTTGGTTAATTACGCAAGGGAAAAAAGGGCTTCGAAAGAAAATCTTTATCAGTAAAATATCTGCGAAACCTTTTCTCGAAGCAAGAAGAGGAAAAATTAATAAAATAGACTGAGCAGTGGGAAAGAAAGAAATGGTCTATAACATGCCAACCAACGTGTTCGGCTACAACAGGAGGAAACCTGGCGCCACGCTTCTCAAGTACGTCAAGATATCCAGCGAAGAGGTCGTCAAAGCTCGAGACATGCTTGACGATGCCTTGCTTGCTTTCCGTACCGACCTGTTGGCAGCTACAATCATCCACTTGAACGGTAATGTGAAGCAGTTCGAAGAGAACACTGGCAAGATCTTCTTCATCTTCAACAACAATAGCATCTTCTACGAACTCTCCCTAGGTGGCGGAAGTCTCCGAATTGTGAACTTGAACTTGTGAACAGGAAACAAACATCCAAGCTAGCTTGAGCGAACTTCAAAATGTTATTTCTAAAACTAATATCCAACTTGAAACCAACCCTGCACCCGAAGACATACTTCTGATCAATCGAACATTGGTCGATCTACGAAACGAACTCGGTAGTTTTCGGGATGAGATCCCGTCTCTGATATCCTTTGCAGAACTTGAAAACTCGGTGAAAAACTTCAGGGAGAAACTTCAAACCGTCGAAGAAGCCATTGCCAACTTTCCTTCGTCCGAGGAACTGAAAATTATAGGAAAGTATGTGGCCAACATCAAACTGCAACTCGAGACGTACGAGGATTTCGGTAAAATCCAAGGCACCGTAAGCCACATCGAGGACACTTTGTCGACCATGAGAACTGATCTATCGACCGTGCAGGAAGCTTTGGAATTGAAATTGCTAGGCATAACGGAAACCCTGACCACCGCTCAACAGCAAATTGCCAAGCTGGAAAGCCTTAACACCGAAACCGAACTTTCACACTTCCATCACCTGATCGACGACATACAGAGCAAGTTGGAAACACTGCAGCAATCAACCCCTACACAGGACGACATGACGCGACTCCGGGATGCGCTGGTTACGGTAGCCGACGCCAGTGAGCTGGACGCCGTGAGAAAAGCTTTGACCGCGCTGCAGAATACAGTCGTCAACTTACCAACATCGCAGGAACTGAAAGCCGTGAAGAGGACAGTGAATCGTTTGCTCAAATCCGAGGACGTGAAAAACATTCAGATTGAAATCGTGCAAATTCGAGACACCATCGCCACGATGCCCACTAACCAGAACGTCAACGAGCTGCACACTCTGTTCGCAGAAATCAGAAATCAGGTTCACGACCTCGCAACAGAAAACTCCAAACTGAGGCTCGTCGAAAGCTTGCAGCAGATCATCGCAAACGTGAAACTTCGAATCGATGACGTGGAGACCGGTCAAGAGTCTGCTTTGGCTGATTTTGCCGACAAGCTTCGCGAACTGAACGAACACTTCAAGCAACTTCGCGTGGAAATCAAGATCAAACCTTCTTACGACAGCATCGTTAACCTCTTCAGCGAAGACCTGGAGCCCGTACAGAACAAACTGGACGACGTGCAGGAGGAACTGCGAGCCAACGTCGGCAGCCTGAACGTTAGCCTCGATAACTTAAAATCGACAGTCGTCCTAGAGATATTCAGCATCCCAAATCGAGAATTTCCATCCCCTTTCAATCCACGAAGCAAACTCTACATGCTCACTCCTGTCAAAGCATACCATCAATTTTATCTCAGGGGAAAAATTCAGTTTGTCAAGATAACTTACTGGTCGCTACTGCGAGCCCTTCACTATCCGACTATGACTGTGACGAATATAGGGGACGAACCTAAAGTCCGCAATGTAGAGCTGGTTGATTTCACACACCCCGAAAGTGGAGAGACTTCATATGCCGAGGATGCTTCGCAAATCATAGACATTCAAGTCGGTGATAAACTGTATGTAGAGAACCCCACGCTCTCTCCAGCACAAAATCCCATCGTCATCGTGTTCCTTTTCTCACATGACGTCCAGTAGAAGCAAGTAAAATTTTGTTATGTAAACTTATTAAAGATTAAACGAGACTTTCCTGATTAGCGCAAAAATACACTGATATTGTGCGATCACGAGATAATTTGAGTTAATAATATGCAATGTAAAAGTACATTTCAAGTTAACTCGGGTTAATAAAGCAAGTATAGCTCCACCACAAGGAAAAAAACCTTCCCTCAAAAGCGTTCGCACATCTTATCTGCCGTTATCGGTGCTCGGGGCAGTATTGCCAGGTCAGACTTGAAAAAATTCGGGAAATTGTTTCTTGGGAAACCAGAAGATCTGCTACAAAATCCGATGATCTAATAGTAGCGGATGAACGACCTTCTCGGGGGGCGACATAGGCGTGTGCACTGGGGGGGCAAGAGGATGTCTGCAGATTTTTTCCAGAGAGGGGGAAACAGTGTATTTTTTATCAGGCGAGTAAACGAGGCATATTACCCCGTATAATGTTGCCCTCTCAGAAAACACCACTTGAGTTTGAAATTATCACGTTTTCACATCCCTATTATAATAATGGATGTAAATTTCTGTAACTCAAATCAACTGAATTTTCGGGTGGGATAAAATACAACCATCTAAAAATAGTAATGTACATGGATGTCCGCAGGATTTTTTCCAGGCTGGGGGCCAAAAGAAGGCACATTTTCTCCAATAATAGTGTTGTCCCCTCAAAAAACATTGCTTAAATTTCAATGTATCATATTCATGCAATAATTAACACACATTATTGCAGCTGAATTGAAAGTATATGTGAATGCCCATGGTAATGTAGTAATAGTAATAAAATAATAATAATGTCCTAGCACATCGTTTGGCATAATTTCACAGTTCAAACAGCACTTTTCATGGCTGAGTGGAGTTCCACTCTCCCCTCCATGTTCAAGTAAGGTGACCAGGAAACTTGTTTTTGAGCAGGCCGTCGGAGGTACCATAGCAATAGTTTATTGTGGAATCCTACCGAGAAATCAATAGGTCTGGCAACACTGACGTTGGCCGCTCTGAAGGCTCCTTCCTCCTGTCCTTTTCCCCCACCCGCCAGCGCGATGGGGTCTGCGCAGGTTTCTTTCCTTGTGGTTCCACTATAAAAACATAATTGCTGTACTTACCTCTGTTGAAGTAAAGCTGTTCTTTCTCCTTCTTGCGAAAGTTTTCATGCAATTGAACACAACGTGCACCACAAGCACATATAGATCTCAGACACTAGAGTTAATACAGCAAAAATGTCACTAACAAATCACGGCAGGAATGCTGTTAATATAGCCACTCGGTCACCTTCTCGCTAAGCACTGCGAAAAGTCGAGGCGATGTATGGCGTGGTAGGAAACGATATCGATCCGTCTAGGAGTTGACCTACATACATCGTTCCGTCTTGCTCACACAATTAGAGGAAAAGAATCGCGTAAGTAGCATTAGCGATGACTCCTATACAAATATTTTTACTGCTAAAGATTTTCTTTCGAAGCCCTTTTTTCCCTTTAACCAAGAACAGAAAAGAGGTTCATCGGTAGAGGAAATGCTGGAATTTGTATTGTTTTTTTGTTTTCGAAAGCATACTTCATCCCCTGAAGAGCACTCGTTTTGATTTGTTAGCTAAATTTAGCTTGCGGCTCAAACAATGCATGATAGAATAAATGTTGCCAACTCACTAGGTGGCCGCGGTGGCTCAGTCGGTAACGCGTCTGACTACAATGCTCAAGGTCCCGGGTTCGATCCCCGGCCGGATCAAATCCGGGAACTTTTCTAACGGTGGAAGCGGCCCCGGCGCCTACCCAGCGTCGAATAACATGGGTACCTGGGGGAAACCCTGGGGGGTAAAGGCGGTCAGGGGCGTGATGCTGATCACATCACCCCCACTCACGACCGGATCAAGAAAGTGTGGGGCGTTACCCCCACACCCCCTATACGCCTTCATGGCGTGGTGCTATGCACAGGGGAACACTTTACTTTTTTTTACCTTAACTCACTAGGTTAGTTTAACTCGTAAAATATTGTGGTGAAATGTTGATGGCAGAGCTGCCAACGCTGACATTGAGGTTATCATACACCGTGAACTCTTGTAATATGCAGCGTAAACGACATGTTGCCAACTCACTAGGTTAATTTAACTCGTAAAAATATTGTGGTGAAATGTTGATGGCAGAGCTGCCAACGCTGACAGTGAGGTTAACATACACCGTGAACTCTTGTAATAAACGGCTACGCAGAGTTGCCAACTGACTAGGTTAGTTTAACTCGTAAAAATATTGTGGTGAAATGTTGATGGCAGAGCTGCCAACGCTGACAGTGAGGTTAACATACACCGTGAACTCTTGTAATATACAGCGTAAAAGGCTACGATTCGCTACTGCCCTATAGGTGCTTTCCCGCGAAGGTACTGGGTTAACCGTGAAGGTACTGCCATATAGGTGATTTCCCGCGAAGGTACTGGGTTAACCGTGAAGGTACTGTTCTATAGGTGCTTTCCGGTGAAGGTACTGGGTTAACCGTGAAGGTACTGCCATATAGGTGCTTTCCCGTGAAGGTTCTGTGTTAACCGTGAAGGTACTGCCATATAGGTGCTTTCCCGTGAAGGTACTAGGTTAACCGTGAAGGTACTACCCTATAGGTGATTTCCCGTGAAGGTACCTCAAAATATACAGCGTAAAAGGCTGCGGCTCGCTACTACCCTATAGGTGTTTTCCCTTGAAGGTACTGGGTTAACCGTGAAGGTACTGTCATATAGGCGCTTTCCCGTGAAGGTACTGGGTTAACCGTGAAGGTACTGCTCTATAGGCGCTTTCCCGTGAAGGTACCTTAAAATATACAGCGTAAAAGGCTACGGTTCGCTACTACCCTATAGGTGATTTCCCGTGAAGGTACTGGGTTAACCGTGAAGGTACTACCCTATAGGTGCTTTCCCGTGAAGGTAGTGGGTTAACCGTGAAGGTACTGTCATATAGGTGCTTTCCCGTGAAGGTACCTTAAAATATACAGCGTAAAAGGCTACGAATCGTCCGGACGAGTCAGCTCCGCTATTTTCCTACTACTCAGAACTCGCGGGCTTCCTCCTCCTCAGCAGGGCGAGGCCAGGAAATTAATGAAGAGCAACGGGAAAGACCACGCTGCTCTATTTGTAATTATCCCAATCACTCAGCAGTAACTTGTTTTCAGAACAAGGGGGCTTTAAAAGATCGGTTACTGCCCATAGAAGAGACGTATGTACAGATTTTGTAGGGGAAAAAAATCAGTCTCTACTTTCTCCTATGAGGAACTTATATATATTAATACAGCGATAGGGAGACAACGTCAGAGGTTTCTTGTGTATTCCGGGAGCCAAGTATCAGTTACTAGTGATCGAGGTATTCCTTCAACTGCCAAACTTTTTTAAAATTCGTACGGCCATAAGGTGAGTAGCAAAGGAACAAATTGAAATTAAAAAGATTGTCCTCTTAACATTTGAAATAAAAGGCTGCAATTTTCTCACCCTTTTCGGATGTTTCCAAATTTTGAACATGGGACAATTTTTGGTAATTATTTTTAAAAGCTCATAAAGCAAATTTGGATTTTGAACAGAATCGACTCACGTTGAGGAGATTTGGAACTCCTCCGCGGAACCAGTTAAGGATGGAACACAGGAAAACCTTTGACGTATACATAAAAGTTGCTAGTCTGATCAGGGATTTATTTGTGCCAGAATTTGTAACTTCCAGACAAATTTGAATTAAACCTAGGTCTCATTTGTGTATTCCTCTTAAATTCACAAATTTTAGTAATCTAGTAATCAGAATCTAACATATTTAGAACCAGATTTACAGTTTCAAATGGACACGAGCTTAATGGTACCCCGAGCCATTGTAAATCCTGAGTCATTTTTAATTTGGATCACCAACCCAAATTCTTACAAAATTAAAATTAGGAAAGGATCACGCTTAGGTACTGCAGACGCATGGCAAAATCCAGTCCCAGTCTCTCATCATACTGCAGATGTTTAAGGACCTGATGTCGTGGTGACCTAGGAAACTGGCACTATGACAAAAACAGTGCACAACATTACAAAATTTGATATTAACCCAGCACTAGAACCCGATCAAAAGTTGCAACTTTCACGATTATTAGAGAGGTCCGTAGATGTGTTTTCAAGGTCTTAGCAGGAAATTGGTTGTGCTACAAATTATACGCATCGTATTAAGTTAAAAAACAATTCTGAATTTCACGTCCCAGCCTACCCTATACCTGTACACCTGCGTTCGGAAATTAATCAGCAAATTGACAACTTGCTACAAGCAGGTGTCATCAGTCCTACAACCTCTTCCTACAATTCCGCAGTCTCTCTTGTTAAGAAGAAATCAGGCACATACCACATGATGCAGGATTTTCGGTTACTTAATGCCAGGTGTGTTTTCGATGGACTTCGATAGGAAACATTTCAGAAATTTTAGATAATATGGCAGGCAAGAGCTACTACTACCTTAAACAAGGATTTTTCCAGATTGCCTTAGAAGAAGAATCAAAAAAATACACTGCCTTCACTATACCAGCTAAGGGACAATTTGCTATGAATTTTACACCCATGGGGTATGTAACATTTCCTGCGGCGATGACGCGGTTTGTTCAGCTCGCTACAGCGGGTATGAATGATAATTATTTTGCCTTTTACATTGACGACATGTTTGTATTTGCTAATACATTTAAGGATATGTTAGTAAATTTAGAAATAATGTTCCAATGTCTACGATCTGCAGAATTAAAATTGGGCGTGCCTAAATGTTTGTTTGGATATTATGAGACAATAGCTTTAGGACACAATGTAGGCAGGTATGGTTATCGCATCAGCGACAGGATATTATCATCAATTAAGAACTATAAAATTCCTACTACCACAAAAAAGTTTTGAATGTTTTAGGTATTTGCAGTTACGTGAGTAAGTACTAATTTTTTTTCTGACATTGCATTGTCAATACAAGGTTTTATCCGTAAAGGTAAGAAATTTACATGGGGTCCTGAACAACAGTCAGCATTTGCGAAATTAAAAGAAGCTTAATTACTGCACCTGTTTTGTTACCTTACGATCCAGCGAAGAACACCAAGGTTTTTACCGATGCTTCATCTCACGCTGTCAGTGGCGTGTTGATGTAGCCCAATTCAGACGGAGAGAACTTGCCTTGTGCATATTGTAGTAGAACATTGACGGACACTGAAAAGAGATTGAGTCTAATTGAACAAGAATTAACAGCCATTTTATATGCTTTAAAATCATTTAGGTTATTTGTTGTGGACGCCATTTCGATTTGCACACGGACAACAAAGGAATTACGTACCTCACGACATCCCGTAATTTAAGCTCAAAGCTTCTTTATGGAGTAACCGTTTAGAGGATTTTTCTTTCACTCCTATACATGTCAAGACAACGGAGAACATAGAAAATGGCAACATTGACGAGGACATTCAAGAACCTAGGACACTTACACTGTTTGATGCAACCACAGATGTCGCGGAACATCATAGACAGGATTAGTTTTTTGGTCCAATTATTAAAACTTCGGAGGACCCAGTCAAGGACGATGGAACGCAACCTTTAACTATCCAGAGGCAGGTTTATCATCATGTATTGGAGGATGGTTTATTATATAGGCAGGAGAAATTAGTAGCCACTACCAGGAAAATGTTATGTATACCCAAAAAGTTAAGTGAATCTGTGATTGAGACACCCCACGCTTCATCCATATGAGGCTCTCATCTTGGATTTACCAAATGTTGCAACGTCGCATTACCAAGAATTTATTTTCCAAATAAGAAATTATGTATACAAACAAAAATTTGGGGAATGCATTACGTGCCAGCAGAATAAACGACCTCCAGGTCGACCAGTAGGAGAACTTTGAATTTTTCCCGCACAGAAGCCATTCCAGCGGATTTGCCTAGATTTTTCAGGTCAATATCGTCCTTCGTCAAACCTTCGTCCCCGATATATAATTGCCGCAACAGATTTTGGGACACGGTATTTTATACCCAAACCAGTTTCGGATTGTACGGCCAATACAGCAGTTGAATTTGTGTACGAAGAGATAGTGTTACGCTGTGGAACGCCAAAAGATATTTATACCGATCGGGGTTCAGCGATCAAATCTAAGCTTTTTCAGGAACTTGGTAACAAATTGGGAATAACCATCACGTTTTCGCTAGTAGGTTTACATAATTCCATAGGCTCCAATAGAGGAATCACGGCGTATTACAGAGCATAATGAAATGCTATGTTAATTCTAAACACACTGATTGCGTGCAGTATTTACAACCAAGTGTGTTTAGCTATAATACTACAAAGAATCAGAATTTGCGGTATAGCCCATTCTATATGGTACATGGATTTCAGCCTTCTTTGCCCTGTGACCTTGCATTAAACACACCAAGCTGTGAAAATTAGGAGAATGATGTACGTTTTCCAGTACTGGAAAGAGCAAGAGCCAATGCTACGGATAATTTGGCAAAGATACATGTTGAATTGAAGAAATATTATGATCGGAAGAGGAAGCAGATCAAATTTAAACCAGGTGATCCAGTATTAATTTTCGACAGTACCCAGAAAATTGATACCGCGCGGTGTTTTCGGGTATTTATAAGGGCTCTGCTACCGTCATTCGACAAGAGAATCCTAACACATACCTGGTGGAATTCCAAAACAAAAGAAGCAAGACAATAGTGGACTCTATTGCCGTCCAGAGCCAAGAATATATCATGCACCAGTTGACGGTGAAGGCGAGATGAAGATGAAGATCATCAGGAGGACAACGAGGAGTCACGCACTGATAATGGTCACTAAAAATGAAAATTGATATAAGTAACAGGTTCAATATTTTAAATTTCACTTGCGTAACACAAAAATTATTTATAATAATTATGGCACTAATCATATTAAAGATTAAGGGCTGACTTATTACTTCATAATGTGCCTTAAGGACAAAAAAGATTTTGCAGTATTAAAATACTAGCTCAGCAAGTGCATCACTAAAGATGTATAGTTACATTTCAGAAGAAGGTATACACTTATATTAGCAAAGTTTTATTTTAAGCGCTAGTTATTAAGAATATTTATTTTATTTGAATATGTAGACGTCGACGTTAAGATTGTATTGCTACCCAATAACAAGTATTTTCCTTCGGATATTTGATAGATACCAAAATCCTGGAAATCCATTCTGCCATTGCAGAATGATAATGGTTAAACCACAACGGTTTTAGTTTCAAACTTTGCCACAATAATATGCTAGGCATATTTTAGAATGAGTTCAGAGAATTATAGTCTCTTCATGTTTAAGTGATATTAGTATTTAAATGCATTTAAATATCGGATAAATAATAATTATTATTTCATTTCAGGTAGTCAAGAGTAAATCAGTTTTAATTTTCCCATTACATTGTACCTCAGTAAGGTTTGATTGAATTTTAAGTATTTTAAAATAAAGACCACACCTGAAATTAAATAAGACAAGTTTGCAGTAATTTTAAAATAAGACAAGTCAAACAGTAACGACAAAAAGGTAAAGTGCTCCCGTGTGCATAGTACCACTCCATGGAGGCTTATAGGGGATGTGGAGGTAACGCCCCATACTTTCTTGAGTGGGGGTGATGTGATCAGCATCATGTCCCTGACCGCCTTTACCCCCAGGGTTTCTCCCAGGTATCCCAGGTATCCCAGGTTATTCGACGCTGGTTGGGTGCCGGGGCCGCTTCCAAACAGTGCCTATAAATATAGAAAATAAATAAATTACATCAGGGAAATAAACAAGCACATAAATTGAGCTTAGATTTACAAATAAAAAAGATGAGTTAAGATACCTAATAATTTAAAGTAGGCAGGCTTAAAATACATTTTAGTCTTGAAGAACTGTGTTTTTTGTTGCTTAAGCAACATGAAAATCATTTCGATTTTAGTTATGTTAAAAGGATTTCTTCCATACGTGAAAGCTTCAAATTTTATCCATCTGCTGCAAAAATCCATTGAATATTCTCATATTATTATTACAAGTTTAATATTAGCAATGTTTGTTATTAATATTTTCAAACTTTCGTAATCTGTTACTGTACACGTCAACGCAAGAAATCTATTATTTATGACCATGAGCGTACCAACGAATTAGCTTTTAGTGAGGTTAAAAATGATCCACCTCCTGTGGAAAAGCTTTATGATGATGTTGCATTACTTATTGAAGTGGAACCGTTAAATGTAATTCACCCGCCAATATCTCCACCCCTTCCTCAGTCCCGTTTTAGATCTGCCTAAAAATATTGTATCTCTCAAAGATAAAGTTCAGAAGTTTGCCGTAAGCAATGGTCCAAGTTTTAATAAAAAAAGCCGCAAAGTTGAAAGTACATTACGTATTATTTTTTTAAGTTTAGAATCCATTATTGAAGTCCGATTGTATTTTATGTAAAGTTTATTAGTCCTTCATTTTTGCTTCCACCTTCCCAATTCGTCGTTATTATGCGATCACGGAAGTGTTCGAGTTTTGCAGCCGCGCGCTGACAACACGACAATTTTCCTCTAGCCCGGCTACTTACGACCTCATTTCAAAGTCCTTGACATTCGTTTCACTCTAGCAGCTCTTACTAAACTTTGTTCGTAGTAATTTAAAGTTTTATCAACATTAACGCGTCACACAGCGCTTGAGCGAATCCTAGCGCTCCATTGCCTTCATACTTCCCTCCTCCCGTATTATTTGTAGCGTCCAAGCGGAATAATTTTTTATTGCCCCTTGCTCGATGCGACGATTCCTCATTCACGCTATTCTGACGGAACCCGAAGTCGCCCGAATCTGTCGAAGGCCAGCAAGTTTCCTCGCTGTCGCTATAGAGAACTCAGCTCAGTTGATTCAAGCGACCACGAAAATGCAACTTTGCAAGAATTTTGAATACCTGTTGTCGACGCATTCCTTTCTTCGCGCTGAAGGCTTTTCGAGTACTTTTCAGCACAGCAATGAATTAGCATAGAGAAGACAACGAAAACTTTAGACTAGATCCAGTGGCGTTGGCCCATTAAATTTTAATTAATTTTAACCAAGGAACAAAAAGACAAGAGTTTTGTTTTTAGTTGATTTGCAAATTTTCCCGTTTACAACAAATACATTTATTTTAAGTTATTTTCTTGGGACTCGCATTTTACTAGAATCAAGATAAAGCCAAATGAAATTTAGATAGAAATCAGAGAATTTTTTTATAAAAGGTAATTTTAGCATTTTTTGCACATAGATTAATCAGAATTTCCAGCAACATGCCCCAGGCAAGTCTCTGCGATTAGCACATTCATGTTTCCAATTTTAACAGTGTGGACTACCACGAATGTTATAATTTGAGAATATATTATTTATTTTTGTTATTAGAAATTATTTTTTAATACAGATGCATGGCTACTAGCAGAATAAACTTCATTTTTTGGGTTTCAATCCTAGTCCTATCCCTGATTAGCCTAATTGGATCACTACCTTACAATGAACAGTAGCAAGATATATTTTTAAATCATTAGGTTCTTATTATGAAAGACATGGGTTAACCGTTCATAGCAGCCAAAATAGTTTTACAACAGTGAATATTTTCATCGATGCGCATTTTCAGGTTGAAAATGATTCCGCGTTTGCGCAATGGAAGGTCATTCATAACGATACTAGCACCAAGATTATAGATTATCTTACTGAAATTTCTCAGTATTTTCCATGTCGATTTACAGTAGGAGACGTAAGACCTAATTGTCGAAATTTATATCAGAATGTTACAAATACTCACAACAGATAGAAGAGGCAGATATTTCTCAATTTAATACATTTGACTTTCTGTTTTCAATACCATGTCAGTTACATATTTATTTATCGCAATCAGTTAAAACTCTAGCAGCCAATCAACATCATATAATTCTCGAAGAACAAAATATGAAAAAAAGTCAATTAAAGATTGTCAACATTGTCAATGAAATTTTGGTAGTTTTAAAGAAATCAGTTATTTATTTAAAGGAATAATTACTTGCTAAATTTTGTTATGATTATAATGAGGAAAGACATGTAGTTGCATTATTGCTCGCTTCTGAGATGATAGAGCATTTAGATTTTATAATTATGGAAATAGCTTCAGGAAAATTATCATATCATATTTTAAATCCTAATTGGCTCCGTACATATATTCAGCATCACCCCGACTTTAAAGATTCCCTTTACAAGACAGACATAGGATTATTTTACTCTTTGACCAAAGTACATTTGATCAATTATGAACCCAGTAGTAGATCATTTCATTTACTTCTTGAAACACCTTCAGTACAGATGAATGACATTGCTCCTACTTTTAGAGCAGTAAACTTAGGTAGTTTACGTAATAATTCTTGATCCCGCATTAGAATTCCAGAGCTATCTTGCAGTATGAGTCATAAGGGAAGTCCACGTTTAGTCCAAATTGTTGAGAGCGCATGCGAGCTTAAATTTTTTACCTCTGCTCGCATAGTGAAGTTACCATCGATAAAGATGTACAGTGTTTAGATGACTTACTTTTAGATAATAGATCAGTATCTTGTAATTTTGAAGTAAAGTCTATTACAGACAGCACATTATTTCAGTTTGTTCGAACACGTAATGGTATTTTAATATCAGACAGGTCAGTTTATTGTGAATCAGAATTTTAACAATAATTTGAACACCCATAGATCAATAGAAGGAAGTTGACAACTTTATGATGTAAAACTTAAACTATTAGTAGATGTCTCAGTATCTGGCTTTCATTATATAAGTAACAAAATAGCCAAAGGCTAGTTCTTAGCATAGAAATTTCAGATGGTTTATTGAGTGAGACAAGTGCCCATTCCATATTGGAGCCGGCATTTTCACGTCTCATGCACAATTTCAAACAAGGGGATAAAAATTATGTATGCTTCATGTTGTGTCCATATTCTGCATAATCGCAATAAATTATGATTAACAGCAGACAACTTCATTTAATTTAATGAGACACACAAGCACGCACACAATCCCACACGCGTATCCTCCCACATATGCACGCCCACATACACACACCTCAACACACGCACAACCCTCACACATTCATGATTCACAATTGTATGTAACGACGAAAAGAAGTGTGTGTGTTTGTAATACGAGGAAAGTGGCTAGTTGCTCAAATATGACGGAGTGTATTACAAGACATATAGCGATTTAAATAAATATTTTCACACTTAATTTCAGTGACTCTATCCAAAGCAGATTAACGTTTTATCCTACGATGGCATACGAGCCAGCAACGAACAGCAACACAAGAAAGAGAAAAATACGTCCATAACTTATACTGTATAAAGCAACTCTCACATGTTTTCAAAATTTAATGTTTTCAAAAATTATTTGGTAAATATCTCTTATATAGGAGACACATTAAAATCGGATATTTTGTGTTTCGGACGGTTCGTACTTACCAATTGTATATTGCGGAATATAGTTGAAGGTGCCATTATACTCTTTACACGAAAATAACTTTAACTTTCAACATTACAAGTAATTCGGTAACGGTTGCGATTGTTTTATGATTTTTCCTAGTACAAAGACTAATTATCGTAGAATTTTGGAAATCATTTTCGCACGAAATTTGAACCTTCATTAAAGTAATGAGCACTTTTTGGACTCGAAAAAAGTGTTACTTATATAGAAAAAACTTAAAAATTTCCTTACGTACTTCTCATGGACAAGATTTTCTCCGTCGACAAGCGACAGTAAATATCGTAGCAGCCTGGGAATGAATGTAGAAGTAAATCAGAACCTTAGTAGAGTGCATTTAGAAACTTTATGTTAGTGCTAAGGGAACCAAACCTAACCTGCCTAACCTAACCACGAAAACATATATTGAACAAAACCTTAAGTAATCGCTAATTAGTATGATTGGTCTTATTACTAAAAAAAGTGTTCCCCTGTGCTTAGCACCACGCCATGAAAGCGTATAGGGGGTGTGGGGCTAACGCCCCACACTTTCTTGATCCGGTCATGGGGGGTGATGTGATCAGCATCACGCCCCTGACCGCCTTTACCCCCCTGGGTTTCCCCCAGGTACCAATGTTATTCGACACTGGGTGGGCGCCGGGGCCGCTTCCAATGTTAGAAAAGTTCAATGATTTGAACCGGCCGGGGATCGAACCCGGGACCTTTAGCATGGTAGTCAGACGCGTTACCGACTGAGCCACCGCGGCCTTATTACTGGGACAAAAAAATACGAACCTCAATTAGATTAGTTTGGCCATTCTTAAAACTAAGCCAAGATGTCCATCAGAGCCTATTGCTTATTCTGTCTAATCCAAGACATTAGTAAGAAGCCCTCGGGGATTGCCCGTAAAAAGTACGACCCCCCTCAGATTGATTTGGCTACACGTACAAAAGCTGCATCTGTCAGATTGTTGTCCATAGGATCGTAAAAGTATGGCCCTTTTGGCATTGTTTTGGCTACACTTAAAACTAAACCAAGATGCTCATATGAGCTTCTTGCTTTTAGCATAATATTCCGTAAAGTGTGATTAAATACTTGACAGTCAGTTCAGAGTATTAATATGTTGACCCGAATATTTTAATTGGGCACCAGGCCTAACTTGTTTATCTAGTACTAAGACAATGTATTATGCAGAGGCTTTCTGGAATTCCTCTGTGACTCTTTCGTTTTTTATATCATAAACATATGATTTCTGACCTATAAGAATAACACTGCATATGGTGTCGGCAGATGGTGTATCATGGAATTCACAGATTATTTTAATGTTTGTCCTGTCATTAACTACAACCTGCTTGCGTTTTGAGGTGTTAATGACAAACATTGGTCTCTGTGCTTAGAATTCATCGGGTGAGTAATATATGTCGGTATTGCCTGTAGTGACTCTTTTCTATGCTGTTTAGGCCTCGTATAATTTAGGAAAATCATCTTTGGACATGTCTAAATTATAATTTTCTCTAGGAAACACCTCGTTTCTGACGATTTTAAAATATATGTTATTGATATTGCCGTTATCGAACTTACTTGAATTTTGTTGCTGGTTGTTGTCTCGACCAGTCTGAAACAGCACCACCACAAAATCTGGCATGTCATATTGTATTCTAGAAAATGAATTCGTACCATCGAATTCGTAATAGCTACCAGTGGCATTCTTCTGGACGCATTGATGTGTATAAAATTGTAAAGGCATCTGTGCATTTTTTAGTATATCTGCTTTGTATTTAAGAGCATAACTGGCTTCGTATTCAACAACCGGGATTCTTAGCTCCATAGTCTGAATAACACATTTGCCTTCGTCAGGTAGGGTATTAGGCAGATCTGCCCCGGTAGAGTTTAATGTACTGTACCTCATCAAAGCATTATTATCATTGGCGGCCCTTCGAAAAGTGATTCTTAAACCACCCTTTTACATAATATCTTTGTAATCTGAAAAGAATCCAGGTAACAGGCGCATCGAAAACAGTACAGTGTGTCTCTTGGTTATTATTTTATCGCCAGCATCAAATCCACCGAATTTGTAGTACGAGGCCTCGGTCTTGGATAAATTCAGTGTGGCCAAAGCTGTAGAGGTAATACCAGGATAGTATACTCTACTTATGACAACACCATGCTTTCGGATCTCGATTTGAGAAATCAGATGCGGTACAAAATTGTCTACTAGTCTTTTATTTGAGTTAGCAGAAAAATCTGTGAAGTCGAGATTGACAACATCAAACTTGATATAAAGATCTGCTCTGTGAGGGTGTATAAAGCCATCCCCTACGTCAAGGCCAACCTCAATCTCTGTGTTGGGCTGATTCAAGTTGGCAAAGGTCCTACGGTTCGGGGGGAACGACTGTAGCTCATAGCTTTCGATACACTCCATTTTTTAGTATGTATTTTAATTATATATTAATCTCTATGATGCCGGTTGTTGTGGCTCCGGCAAAATAAACTAATTCTTATTTTCCGTTAGTGACCACCAACTCAATGTAGTCGATTCTATTATGGCACACAGGGAAATATAATGTTGGTGATGGAGTGTAGATGATTGGCTCCATGAATTCAGAGTTAGGTTTGAATGTTGCGATGATGCCGGTTTGTTTGTGAGTGCCTATGCCATCTGATTTGGTGATCATACCCTCAGCCACATTACAATGAATATTAAGAGTCTCTATGGCCAAGAATTTAGGTATATTAACAGCAGTGTGTTTGATGGCTGGTTCAAGTTTTGTGTTGTTCTGGAAGACTAAAAGCTCTGCTATAGTACCCAGATCTACTGTCTCTGAAGAAGACACAATCTCTACACTGTGAGTGACAGAATTTTGAGTTAAGACAACACCACTAGGTAACTGAGCATTTAAAGTAGATATATTGTACTGCCCTGGAGTGATGACAATTTTTTTGATCCCCAACTGTAAATGTGTTGTTATGGTGTGTAATATTAGGGATCAAGTACATGCCGTAGAATGCTCTAAGAGTTATTGATTTGGGATACATAATACCATCATGTACTTTGAGTTTTAAGATTGAATTCTGGCTGGTCAGATGGAATATGCACATGATGTTTTAGATACCACAGGGCCTTTTGAAAATCTTCAATTGATGGTTTATTTATTTGGGACAGACATCTAAGAACAGATAAACACAGATGTCCACAATAAATATCTTCAAAATTTTGAATACGATCGTGATTGTAATACAGATTATGAGATTTTAGATATTTTACTACATTATTAGGTGGAATGCCTCCAAACGAATCGAATACAAATGCTTTGTTTGAATATTTAAGACAGCAGATCCAGTGTGTGCCCTGATTTTTGTAGCTATCCAAATTGATTATGCCACACTCTTTTTTGAGCGGTTGTTCTGGTAAGGAATCAGACATGTATACACCTCTAAAATTTTTGATGCCCTGTGGATCGATTAAAGCTTCAATATCTTGGTTGGTAAGCGGCTTTTGTTTTTTTAAACTTATTTATGACTCTTTTAAGACCTTTGCCTTGTTTAACTATGGCCATATTATGGCGCCTTTGTTCAACTAATTCGGCCTTATTCTTCTTGGCATCTATTACTGTTTTGCTATGGCAGCCGATCCCCCTGCTAAGTTACCAACTGCACCTAGTGCTGCTAAGAAAGCCGGGATACTAAATATAAAGCCACCTATATGTGATTCTTTTCTGGATTGCTGTATTTTTTTTTTATTGGGGGGTACTAAGTAACAACTTCATACCATGGCCTTTGGCAAGACAAGAGCTTTCCTTTTGGCGCTGCTTTTTGTTAGAAGACTATAGACAGTACCAAGAGATTTAAGACCTGCATAAGGTATCTGATACATAACACCTTTGGCCTTCATCTTAGGTTTATTATATACATATTCTGGGATTACATAGCTTTATTAAGTGGTTTAAATTTAAGTCGTAACAGTTATTGCTGGGCCAGTTTGTTTAGTCTGTTAAAACCCTCACCCTAGTGTTTGTTTGGTGTTCATAGCTATGGATGGTGGTCCCTAATGCTGCTATTTGTTCACCCAAAGAAACATCTCTGCTTACCAATCTACCGAATGCAGCCTCTTCTAATTTTTTGTCTGCCACATGTCGCTTGTCAAGATCGGTATGTGTGTTGTATGCTATGTCATGGTCTCTACAAGCAGCATCTAGGAGATTAACACCAGGGCCACCTCTGTTTAGTCTATGGTCTAGTTTGGTACGGGACCACAATACTGATAACCTGGCATGTGTAGCTCAAATGGCAGCTTGTTTATGATGTCATTAACCAGCCCCCGACCCTCAGAGATATTCCAAAATTTAGGCGGTAGAGTATTAAAAATTTTTATAAGATGTCCAATGCCCTTAGTGTAGTTGACTATAAAATTAGACAATTTGGTGGCTATCACATCCATAATTCCGACTTTTTCGTTGTAAAAATTATGGTTACCGGCATTTTCTTCGCCAGCTATGACGAGCAGCCTATCTATTAGTTTTCTTACATCGTCAACACAGACAAATTCTTTAGGCAGGGCGTACTGCTGCTATGCTACCCTCAAGATGGCTTATGGTGCTCTGAATTTTTCCAAAATCTTCGTATGTCTCTAGTTGCAGCTTGATGTTGGCAACACTACGAGTAATAGCACTCAGAGCATCTGAAGATGCTAGGTTGTTAATAAAATTTTCTCGTGTCTCAATTTTTTCTTTGACCTCGGCTATGGAATTGTTTAAGGGGTCCAGATTAGGTATCTGTAGTGATTGAATCTGTTCTTTTAAAGTAGAAAACACTAGATCAAAATCATCTTGGGACTTTATGCTTTTGACAATTGTTTGGAGCTGTGTCTGGACACTACCTATCTGCTTTTCTAGTTGCTGTTTCAGTTGCTCAGAGTTGGTAGCCTGAGTCTTAAATTTGGCTTGAAGAGCTCCTATGGCCTCCTCTAAACTCTGAAAATTATCTAATGTAGCCAAGTCAGTGTATTTCTGAAGCAGCAATTTCAGTTCTGAGTCGATTTTAAGAAGAGGGTCCATGCATTGTGATTGTAAATTGGTAATCTCAAGTTGAAGACTGCATTAAGTGTGGTTTCTAGAGCTTGTAAATCGCTTTTTAATTTTTTGACTCTGACGTCAAGCATCAGAATCTCGTCGCTGTGTTATTCGTGCCTTTTATGGCCAAATATATCATTAGGCATTGTGTTCTTTAGCGGTTATTCATTATTGCGTATCTGATTCTTAATTCTATAAAAAGAGATATAAGCTTGTCATAGTGTCCTAGAACCTCAATATATAAACACTCACCGGCAGAGACAGTATATACAGTGCCAGAAACCATGTTTGAGTGCTTAATTCTGTAAATATTTCTGCCTACTGAAACCTTGACATCGCCCTCGGGGGTTGTAATAAATTGTAATTGACCACCTACAGGTAACTGGTAGTGGTTTAAGTTATTGTTAAATATGTACAATGATTTACCCGTATTAACATCAACATCTGTAAGTATGCTATTCAGATGAATAATTAACAAACCACTTAGTTTAGATAGCATAGACTGCATATCAGCAAAGGGTGCTGGTGTTGGCAGGTCCATAATAGCCTGTTTTTTGAACCCAAATAAGCTCGTCGGCATGTTTATTTATTGCAAGGCATGTTCTGTGATTGGGCATTGATTTCCACTTATTAAATCGCATTGACCCCATGACCACATGATAAAACACATCTCTTATCGTCATGTTGGTCCAGAGCCACTTTTCTTACAATATCTGTAGTCAACAAGTGATCCACACTCTGGATTCTACATTCTGATGTTCTGATTGTACTACATGATTTGAGGCAATTTTCGTAACCTTCAAATTTGAGCTCTTTGTCTACAGTTACTCTACCAATGTCCTTGGCTTTTTTGGTGACATCACTTCTGTTTCAAAACTGTACATCTTGGCTCTTAACCCAGCAAATGCTACAATAACATCGCCAAGTGTCTCGTCTTTTAACTTGCCAGGCACCTTTTTGTTGTGTGGTTGAATATTTAGATGGCCAGGTAATTCGCTGGTATCGAAATATTCAAGCAATGCAGGCTGTGCTATATCTTGATAGACATCTTCTGTCTGAATATCAAGCATAAAACTATCCGTGTCCACATACATCAGTCTGCGGAATGCAAGCTAAGACTCATCCAAGCATTAATCTACCCATTGTTCGACTATTGTGATAATGTTTACGGCCTTCAACTCTCGGAGAAACTCAGTAAAAAAATACAAATGGTGCAAAATGCGTGCTTCCGATACATTTTTCAAACAAAGAGATCCGATCATATTCTTCCATCCTTAAATAATAATCAGGTTCTTACCATGGCAAACAGAAGGAAGTTGCACTATCTCTGTTTCATACGACGCATACTGACCGAAGGTAAACCAGAGTACCTGTTTGAGAAGATGCATTCCCGTAGGGAAATCCATCAGCCGTAAGCCGAACAACTTCGATGTACCCAATGACTCTACCACGGCCTACAAATCATCTTTCTCCTTTTCGGCTCCCAAAGCATGGAATGCATTGCCTGCAAATATCGCTAGTGTAAACAACCAATTATATTTCAAAGGTAAAATAAAAAATCTGCTGTTAATGGAACAATGGTAGAGTCGGGTCACATACTGAAAGTATCAAGTCACTCACTATAAGGAATTGTATTTTTATTACTATTGTCTTTTGCATTTCTAGTTACACTTTTTTTATGCAACTAATTCCTATGTATTTTTTCTCTTTCTTCATTTTTAATTTATTATTATTATTATTATTTTTACGTTTAGCTTACTGCTCCATAAGTTTATATCATCTGATATGTATTCTCATATTGACAAGGGTTAGGTGGCAGAGCAGCACTTGGCTGAACCTCGCCGCTGAATAAAAGAAATTTATTATTATTATTATTATTGTTATAATTATTATTATTATTATTATACGATCACCATAAAAGGGCTTCAGCACATCGTAATATAACTCCAGTATGTGTAATTTGGCCAATTCTAATATTACAGCCCCTACATAAATAGGCTTATCAAACTTTATCTTTGTTTTATTCATGTTGAAGAGTGCCAGATTGTCATCATTAGTTCTTCTGTAGTTGAAGTTGGGGCCAGTAACCAATCTGACAACAGTATGTTTTCTGACATTTTCTATGGTTTTACCATACACCAAATTGACCATCAATGTGAACAAGGTCTTATCAAATTGTGTTAACGCACGTGTTCGAAGCTCGGTATTTGTATCAATATATGGCTTCAACAATCTTGAGTGCCTGAACCTTAAGACTTTGAAAACCTTGGTTACTTTAACACCATGACGCATCAGGAAATGGAGGTTCTTGTAGTATATGCCATAACCCTGTTTTTCTCTAGAGTCATCATCAGCTTCTTCTTTTAGAGCCAGGCGGACACTGGAACTCAGCAATGGGCAGCAGATCAGAAAACTGGCTGTGCAAAGTATCAGGAATTGCCAGATCGACTTCTAAGAACAGGATATAGTCACTGTCATCAAAGTCTTGAAGATCCTCAATGTTGAAATCTTCTACCCACTCAAGCCCTGCATGTAGCAGTTTATCCATCATGGCATAACCATACAGACTGTTGGCATCCACATAAAGTATATAGTTTTATGGTCTCACAGAATCATAATCGGAAACACACTTGTTGTTGGCTCTGTACCATGCCCCCTCGTATACATTGTTCGATGAACAGATACATGTCCTGGTCCTGGATCAGATCCAATTTCATTTTAGTGTTCAGAAACATCGCAGACCATGCTGGAGCACTGTAAAAATAGACCGGGTGAAGGTAATAATTTTGTATTGAGGATGCTCTAAATGCCTCAATAACATCGACTAAGAGCGTCACATCAAATGCCAAATAGCATTTATGATAATCACGAAGCGTCTGGCATTTTAAGTTGGTCCACATCAACTGGGCATGGCAATAATAATCATCACTAATTCCTGATGCTCTGAGTTTGCTGTAGAACGGTTCTTGCGGTGGCAGAGCACACTCGTCAAATTTAGAAGAATCAGTAACATAGTCGTATGGATATACACCCTTACGCCTAAGCAATTTCGGGTACAAATTTGGAAACTTGTCAGACGTAATTTTGAATTGGGCATCAGATAATTGACTGGCCAGAGTGGCAAGGCTAGCCGACAGAAATCTATAAGAATCTAGAAATCTTAGCTATATGGGCCTGCCATCAACACTGATTATGCTGCTAATAGCTACATATTTTTCATTATTTTCTGCTAAAATATTTAAATCCTGCGTGTCAAACCATTCGTATCTGATCAGATGATGAAAATTATAATTAGATGCACCTTAGCAAAATATCGTCACAAATTTTGGTCTTTGGATATTAATATGACAGCTACTACACAAAGCCTGTTCATATCGACCGTTCGTATGGCGATGATGACGCACCTTGATATTTGTATCCGAAAATTCAGAATTGCATATTGGGCATTTTTATGTACTGTTGAAATCTTCTATTTGATCGTTTGTTAAAGGTAGCACCGGTTCTGATTTTAATAATATATCATGGGCTATGCGACGGCACTCATTTTCTATTCTACGCGCAAATTTTTTGATGGCATCTTGGCCCATGTATAAGTGTCCTTTACTAACAACACCATCCTGTACAACTACATGACAAAAACTAGGAGGTTCATGAAGCTGATACGCTGTACTTGATGATTCTTCAGGATCTGTGCTCCAGAAAGCAAACGATTTAAGATTTGATTCAAAATCACAAACTATATACGCTGGGTGCCGCAACAAGGCTTCGAATTTTTTGAATTCGGCATTTTTGTTTGGTTTAGACATAGCCATATGAACAGGTTTATGGTTTTTACAGTTCTTTAAATGTTCAACCAACTTATTTTGAGCAATTTCTATATTATTTTTACGAACGCCAGTAGTGTAAGTTAGGCGTTTCAAAGTAATACTTGGTACGAGTGTTTTTTAGCCTCTCTTTTTATCAATTGAATACCACTTTTTGACATCTTTGACAATTTTTTGTCGACGTTTTAGCGTTTAGCGATGTTTTTGTAAAATTTCCCATTTTTTCCCTTTTTTTCCCACTCATACTTGGTACGAATGCCACGATCTTACGTGATATAACTTAACCTATCCTTTTTTTGTGCTAAACTACACGAGAGCCTCTACGTGCTAGTAGTGCAGGTGTCCGGGTTCAAAGCCATCAATTGAGGATCAAAAATACCTCAAAAACTCACTTTCTCTCCACGTTCTGCGACTCATTTATTGCGCTGACGATGTTTCGCAGCGAAGAAAACAGCACCAAAAGATCAAAAACTCACTTTACTCATTTGAGGATCACCAAAACCTCAAAAAAAAAAAAAAACTCACCTTTTCTCCACGTTCCGCGCCTTATTTATTGCGCTGATGATGTTTCACAGCGTGTTTATATATCGTGACCTTTGTAAACCTCTCTCGGGAACTATGTGTAGTGGACTTTAGAGAGTTCTGCGCCCTTAAGTGAGGTTCAGTGTTGCCAACCCCCAAAGAAAAATGAACAGAAAAAGCTCTGGCATCACTTTTCAAGCTATTTTTTACCTCCTGCTCTTATGCTACCTCGTCCTTTAACCTACACTTTTGAAATGACTTACGACATTTTCCTATAAGTCTGTCTCCTCTTACTGTAAAAGGTCCCTCAGTGTAATCTACTACGACCTTGTGCTCTCAGCGTAACCTGCTACGATGTTTTTTTTTAAAAAAAAAAACTCATGTGTGATCTTCTGCGGTGTGTGTGTGTGTGTGTGTGTGTGTGTGTGTGTGTGTGTGTGTGTGTGTGTGATAATCAAAATTATTATTTTTGTTAAGGCCCTCAAAAAAATAGAAAAAAATTAATATCCCCTGCCATAGAGAGAGTGGGGGTGTGCGCGTGGTCCCCAACACAAAGTTCTATAATGGTCATGGCTATCAAAGCCATATGCCTCTGTAGAGTTTCACGAGTTATTATTTTTTTTTTTATTTGCGCACCGAACTAACTTACATTGAATCCCGATAGTAGTGTGTAGCGTTAATTTGATCGGAGGCGCCTTATCGACAGGATCGTCGTTCTGCAGTACCGTCGAGAGAAAATCCAAATTGTACACACGCTTGCCGAAATGTTTTCGTATGCGTGGAAGGGTGTGCTCGCACCAGTGTGGAAATTTATTTTTTGCACCGACACCGAGGTTTGAGAGCGTCTTCGTGCTCGAATTATTAGAGGGACTCGTGGTCGAAGATGCGGTGTCCGTCGTGCTGGCGATGCTCGTCATCTCAATTTCGTCGTTGGTCTCGGGACGTTAAGGCTTCTATCAAGAAAGGATTCAAAACAATTTTGTCGGGCTGGCGCAAATCCAAAACTAATCCACTAGGATGATGAATTAATTGCAAATTTGCAGCATCGACGTCGGACGACGATCTAAACCAGGCGCGACATTTTTTGGCATACTCTGTAATTGTTCGTGGTAGGTTGCAACGAGGAAGATTCTGTGCCTACGAGTATAACTTTCAAATCCGAAGAAATGAGCGTCGTGGGGTTGTGTTGCTCAGCGTCTGCAAGAAACACATCGTGTGGCAAAATTCGCAGCACGAGTCCGGTACGTCGCAGCAGGAGAATTCTATTCGGATGTTGTTGCCCGGGATGAAATGGAGCAAGCAGCACGCTTCGTTCTCCTGCTGGTCTATCTGGTCGAGGATCAAGCTGAATCCTAACTTCGGGGAAACGACCGCTTTAACGGTATTGTTGCTGTTTGCCTCGATTCCAAATAATCGCCTGGCTCCGAAATTGCGATCATCTTCTTTCATGTGTAAATAAGAAAAGAGCGTTCGCACGACGTCGACCCACGGCGAGGGGATCTTTACCCAGTTCACGCGCTCGATGCGCTCCCGAACGAATGCGGAATCCTTTTTGGGGAAGTAGCGTTCTTTGCTTGCGTCCAGGTTGAGAGAATCGATGTACGTGGCCCAAGACCACACGTTGTGCTGTTGATCGCTGCTGCTGCCACAACCCTCAACAATCTGGTGGAAACGAAAATTATCCGGCAGGATTGTACGTTCGAAGGTTTTGTACTGGGTCGATATTCTTTTTTCTGTCATCAGGAGGCGTAGAAATTGAGTTTTGAACGCGTCAGTTTCGGTCACGTCCTGGTACAAATCTTTCAGGACGTTCAACTTGTTTTCCAGAACCGTATAATGCAACACCAGGTAATTGATGTTGCAGTGTATGATGAAGAACGTCGGGATGATGCAGCAGAATCGATAGATCAGACCCCAGCCGAGAAAGTAATGCGTGTGGAAACGATGCTGGGTCATCCACGTAAATTCGTTCAGAACGTGGCTGTCGCAGACGGTATTCGGAAAAATCGTTCGCAGGTACCTGGCCGGATCCTTTCTGAAAACCTTCTCGAAAACGTGACGCCAAGCTAGAGCGTTGATGCAATCGCTCTTGAAACTAGCCAACGGGGCTGACAGATCGAGCTTCCTCCCCAGATCGAATTGCGTTGCGTGCCTTTCTACAAACGCCAGGTAAGCCTTCGCCGTGGGCCACACGATGCTCGTGACGATCTGATCCCCCGAGAAATTCTATATAAAATAACATACCTGAAATTCTATTCACAGTATAGATTGAATTTTTCTTTTTTTGAGTTTTGTAATCACCCCAAGAACTTCTATATAAAATAACATACTTGAAAATTGTATTCACAGTATAGATTGAATTTTTTTTTAGTTTTGTAATCACCCCAAGAAATTCCATATAAAATAACATACCTGGAAATTATTTTTTTTTGTTTGTGTGATCTGAGAAAGCATAATGGAATCCACCAGTTTGATCGAATGTGTTACTTGCAAAAAATTAATATCTAAAACTAATATTAGCAAGCACAGGGCAAGATGTAGCGAAACAGGTTCGAGAATTAATCGTTCGTTACCTTCTAAGTCTTGTGCTCGATGCGGAAAAATGATCAGCATTGCAAATTTAAGTAAACACCTCAAAATTTGCAAACCATCGACGGGACAAGCATCGAAAAGGAAAATCGATAATGCAGATACGGAAGCTTCCACTTCCAAGCAAATTAAATTATCTAATGAACGCAAACCAATTAGATCTGCATTCAACGACCAACTCCAGGATTTTTCAATTAAGTCAGAACCAGGCCGTGACATCCTTAGTTTCTTGGACGAAACGAAAACATCTGTACTAAATATTTTAAAAGATAAACTTGAAAACAATTCTATAAAAGTATACGTTGTTCTGTTTTCCGAATACGAGAAAGTTGATGGCACAACGAGTATTCTTTATCATCGTACAAAAAACCAGACTCTTCATTTGGCGGACGTCGAAAATTTAGACAACTTCTATTATAAAGTTACCAATGAGCTGGTTAAGAAACATGACGGTTTCGAGGCTAAAGGGTCGGGATGGTCTCTGTGTGGAAGTCCTCACACGTTAACTGTTTACGTGAACCAATTCTCGCCTCTTCGTGCATCCAGCTACGTTCCTCTTCCACCGAACATTCAACACAAGAGGGCTGTGTTAAATATACAGAACAGCGATAAAAAGTGTTTCCTTTGGTGTATATTGGCTGCACTGCATCCTGTTTATTGGTCAAATAATCCAGAACAGGTTTCTCATTACAAGCAATACGAGTCCGAGTTTGAAAGTGTAATGTCTGGCATCGAATACCCGGTGACATTGTCGGATATAACAAAGTTCGAAAATCGTGCCGGAAAACGCATTGCTATTAATGTACATTCCTTCACGTCAGATAAATATCTCGTGCATCCCGTTAGGATAAGCGATATCGACGATGACGATGCTCGTGTGATTAATCTTCTTCTAATTTCAAACGAGGATGTTCATCACTACACGCTAATTCTTTCACTATCACGTTTGGTCAAAAGTCAAACAACCAAGCATGAACATTGCATCGAAGTTTGCCCGAGATGCCTAACCACGTTCGACGATCAAAAACAACTCAATTATCGAAAATACACCGGACGTCAAACTGCTGTCGAGAAACTTACCGAACATAAAATTTATTGCGGTGACAACAGACCGGCTAGAATGTTGATGCCCGAAACGAACGAAGTCGAAGAATTCAAAATGCACAAGGCATTGTTAGCACATCCCGCAATCATCGTCGCAGATTTCGAGTCTTTCCTGAAACCACTCTCCTACTGCGAACCGGATCCCGAAATTTCCTCCACAACGCCGTACCAGCTTCATCAACCTAATAGTTTCGGCTATGTTGTTGTGCGACGTGATAAAATAAATGAATCATATATATACCGCGGACCAAATGTAATCGAACATTTCCTGGAAAAAATGGTGGAGGAGGTTGAGGTAATTGGTAGCATACTGCTTACATCAAAACCGATGGCACCTTTAACTGAAAATGAACTTCAAAATTACAATTCCACTGAGGTGTGTCCGGTATGTGATCAAAATTTCACTGATGAGAACAAAAAAATATTCCACCACGATCATTTCAGCGGAAACTACATAGGTGGAATTTGCAACACGTGCAATCTTAAAATCCAGAAACCTAAATTCATCCCCATATTCTTTCACAACGGAAGCGGATATGATTTTCACCACCTGGTGAGACATCTTGGCTACGATCCGAAACGTATAGGTGTCTTGGCCGAGAATGAAGAACGCTACATTAGTCTCAGCAAGCAAGTGTCGATTCCGGGAACGAAAAATACAATCGAGATGCGCTTCCTGGATTCGTATAGATTTCTCTCTGCAAGTCTGGATGCTTTAGCGAACAAACTCACCGACGATCAATTTAAAATAACTAGAGCTAGTTTTCCCAACGTAGACATAGAACTCGTTAGACGTAAAGGGATTTATCCTTACGAATATGTTAGTGATGGTTCTAAATTTAACGACGACGCTCTCCCACTTCCAAGAGAATTTTACAGCAGACTCAGAGAGAAAGGAATCACGGACGAAGAATACCAACACGCGCAACTCATGTGGGAGAAATTAGAATGTAGGACACTCGGAGACTACCACGACGCATACTTAAAATTAGAAGTGACGATACTCGCGGATGTTTTTCAAGCGTTCAGGAAAACGGCAACGAATATTTATAAATTAGATCCAGCGTATTTCTACAGTCTACCGGGATTAGCGTGGTCGGCAATGTTATTCCAGACAAAGGTCAAGCTGGAACTGATATCGGACGTTGACATGTTACTTTTCATCGAAAGACGGATACGAGGTGGAATGGTGCAATGCGTACAGAGACATGCAAAAGCTAATAACGTACACATGAAAGAAGATTACGATTCAAATCGAGCATCGAATTACATCTTCTACGCCGACGTTAATAATCTCTACGGACATGCCATGGTTCAGAAACTTCCTTACGGGGGATTCGAATGGTTAGATCCCACTTCGATAGACATTATTCATTTCGACGATAGCGAGTGAGGTTTCTTCGCAGAGGTAGATCTCCAATTCTCCGACCACCTGCACGACACGTTTTCGGATTTGCCTCCGACTCCCGAAATCAAATGTCCACCCGACTCGGTTCAAGACAAGCTTTTGTTAACATTGGACCCTAAACAGAGATACGTCGTCCACTACAAGAATCTCCGGTTTTTGATTGGGAAGGGTGTTCAGATAGTAAATGTTAGAAGAATACTAAAGTTTAAACATTCCACGTGGTTAAGACCTTACATAGAAACTAACACACAACATAGAACAGCTGCCACTTCCGATTTAGACAAGGACTTCTTTAAATTAATGAACAATGCGGTGTACGGAAAGACCATGGAGAATGTTAGAAAGCACAAAGACGTGAAATTAATTTCCGATAAGAATAAATGTCGGAAGTGGATAGCCGATCCTAGATTCAAGTCGAGAAAAATTTACAACGAGAATTTGGCACTTTTCAATCTAGATATAAAATTGATGAAATTCAGAAAACCAATTTACGTTGGCGCAACGGTTCTCGACTTGTCGAAACTTTACATATTCGAATTTCATTATGACGTGATGAAACCCTTCTACAATGATAAAATATCACTTTTGTACACGGACACCGACAGCTTCATTTACAGCATACAAACGCCTAACCTCTACGAAGACATAAAAAATCCTTCCATGCTTGAGTATTTCGATACTTCTGCGTATCCTCAACCCAACAGATTTGGAATTCCTTCCCTCAACAAAAAAGTCCTAGGTAAACTGAAAGATGAATGTAACGGTGATATTATTGTCGAGTTCGCGGGTTTGCGTTCGAAGATGTATGCCATGAGAACAGAGAGTAGCGTCACGAAGAAAGCAAAAGGTGTGGGCAAGAATACGGTGGGGAACAAACTCACCTTCCACGATTACATCGATTGCCTTTACTCACAATCGACGATACTAAGTATAGAACAAAGAATCCAAAGTGTAGGCCACTAGATTACAACAAAGTTAGGAAAGTAGCATTAGATCCGCATGACGATAAAAGATGTATTTTGTCTTGTGGAATCCACACGTTGTCTTGGGGACACTATCGTTTAGAAATTAGTAAAAATTGTAGGCGATGCAATTGAAAAAAAAACTTTAATTGTCTCACATACACAATAAGTAACTAGCAAGGACAATGAATCTTTTTGGTTTCCGAAAGCAAACCAACATGGAAACTGTACACCGCACGACAGATCATGAATTTCTACCTTCCGTGTTAACTAAACTCAACGGTCTGTTGATCATTCACCTCAACAGCATTTGGACTAAATTGGATGAGGACGTGGGCAAGATGTTTTACGTCTTCAATAACAATTTACATTTCTACGAAATTCCGATTGACGGGAAACTTCAAATCACCGTGAATCCGGAAAACGCAGGCGAAATCAAAATATCTACCGGCAAGAACATTTTTCGAATCAAGCAAGACAAGGTGCTTTCTAACATGGCGTACGATGTTTCTGCAGAAGATTATCTTTACATGGAACTCCTAGGAGATTACGACAAACTCATTCCTCTCTTCGTAGAATTACGAATCGTCTATCCTATTATAAATAAACGTTAACCAAAAAATGCCTAACGACATTTTCGGCAACACCAAGCGTGTGGACCACGCAGAAGAGATTCTCATGTTGGATATTCGAGTCAAAAAGTTGAGGACCGATTTGATCGCTTTGCAGGAGACCTTAAACAAAAGTTTAGAGTCGGAAATCGCTACGCTCCAAACGCAATGTCTCGACCCCATTCTGAAAATCGATTCCGAGCTGAAAACGCTCATAAAAAATTACGTCGACGTGCCTTCTTACGACAACGTTCAAAATATACAGTTGAGCGTGGATTCGCTTCAAAATGATTTGGCCAAATTACAGCAATTTCAATCGAAAAATGAAGATTTGGAAAAATTGAAACTCGAAATCGAAGAGCGAACTTCCGCAATCGAAGAGAATTTCTCCGAACTTCAAACCGTCGTGAACGATATAGATGCAGAACGCTTGCACGTCGTCGTTTCCAAATTACAAGAAGAATTCACCGGCACGTTGGAAGAAATTAAATCCAAGTTGCAGACTTTGGAAGATACAATGACGAACCTACCATCGTCAGACGAACTGCAGGTCATCGGTAAAAGCGTCGCGAACATAAAAATTGAATTGGAGGCCTATCGACATTTGGAACACATTCAAACCACCATCGCTACGCTTCAGGCGTCTTTGTAGTTGATCAACGAAGAAATTAAAAATATTCACGCTGAAGCGAGCGCGTTGACGAGCATTCAAGACACGTTAAGCACGGTTCAGCATAAAATCGAATATTTAGAAAATTTGAACGTCGAATCGAACCTTGCTCATTTTCATCACGTACTGGACAACATACAGGGTGACTTGGAATCGTTACGGACGAGCGTGCCTTCGAGCGAAGATTTGGAAAAATTGAAAACGGCGGTGACGGCACTATCCGATTCGAGCGACATCAAAAGTTCGTTGAGCGATCTCTAGAGTAGGGTGGCCAATCTTCCCACCTCCAAAGAATTGCACGCTTTGAAAAGAAACATATCGCGTATGCTGAAACGACTGGAAACGGAAACGGCGAACGTGGAACAGATTCGAGAAGAACTTGCTTCGCTGGTGTCGAAGCTGCCCACTTCGCAGAGCGTCGCAGATCTTCACACGCAGTTTACCGAGATGCGAAGCATCGTGAACGATCTTACCGAGAAAAGTTCGAAATTGAATCAAGTCGAGAACCTTCAGAACATCGTCGTCAACATCAGAGATCAAGTAGGAGTGTTGGAGTCCACGCAGGAATCGACGCTGACCTCTTTCGGTGCCAAGTTGCAAGAACTCAACGAAAACTACAAGCAGTTGAACGTGGAAGTGAAAATCAAACCGTCGTTTTCTGCCGTAACGGATACCATAGTCGAGCATTTGCTGCCCATCGAAAATAAACTCGGACACGTTCACAGTAATCTGCTCGCCGTCGACACTAAATTCGCCAAATTGTTCACCTCGCAAGCCATCGAAATCAACAGCGTACCCAATCAGCAGAGAATCTCCACGTTCGTCGAAGGTAACAAACTGTACATGTTGCATCCTTATCATCCGTACTACAAGTTTCTCCTCGATGGCACGATTCAGATAAATGAATTTTCGTACTGGTCTCACGGCAGAAAAGCTAGCGTTCCCACCATGACCTTGATATCGAATCGTGGTGTACAGAAAGCAGGAAACATTCCTCTGGCACGTTGGAACGAAACGCGCAACATATATGAAATACACGAAGACGAAGACCTTACCGTTTTCGACGTGAGTGCCGGCGATAAGCTGATCGTTCAAAACACGAGCGAGGTTCCACCCTCTTTGAATCCCATCACGCTGGTGCTTCTCTTCAAACGTAATCTCTAAAAAAAAAAATGTCTAGGCAAGCCATCGTCGAAGAATTGCATAAACCTGCACGCCGCAACTACGAACGTTTGGCGGTGGTAACCAAGGGCATCGACGACCTCTGGGAAAGCGACCTCGTGGAGATGAGTAGCGGCAAGTTAAAAAACGTACATAAATCGAACAAGGGCAACAAGTACCTCCTCACCGTCATAGACACATTTTCGAAATTCGCATGGGCTCTACCTTTGAAGGCGAAAACAGGAACATGCGTCACGGAAGCATTCAAATTAATTTTTCGCGAAAGCAACAGACGACCACGGTTTCTGCACACGGACAACTGTAGAGAATATTACAACGCCGTATTCCAAAAGTTTATTCAAAAACATGACGTTCGACATTATTCGACCTTCAGTCACATCAAAGCCAGCATCGTGGAAAGATTTAATCGAACCTTGAAAACACACATGTGGAAACGATTCACGCTTCGGGGAAATTACAAATGGATCGACATCCTGCCGGAACTCGTCGACACCTATAATGATACGGTGCACAGAACGATAGGCATGAAGCCAGCTGACGTTACCAAGTCTGACGAGCAGCGTTTAATTTCTACCGTTTACTGTCCAAAGTACACACCCACGACAAAAAAATCTAAATACAAAATTGGAGACCAGGTGAGGATCAGCAAATTCAAACGCACCTTCGAGAAGGGATTCACAAAAAATTTGAGCACGGAACTCTTTACGGTGGTTCGAGTTTTACCCGGAAACCGACACACGTATATAATAAAAGATAGTAGCGGCGAGATTTTGAAAGGAAGATTTTACGAAGAGGAACTCTCTAAAACAAAACACCCCGACACGTACCTCATCGAGAAAGTTTTGCGTAGGAAAGGTGACAAACTGTTTGTCAAATGGCTGGGACTTCCGGAAAAGAGTTGGATCGACGCGAACGAAGTGATCTTGTGAGTACGTGGAACGTGGTGAAGCGTCTACCGGATCCGGAAAGTCAAACGAGAAAAAAAAAGAAAGGTGAGTTGCTTCCCGACTGCATCCGCTGTCTAATCGTAGGTCCTTCGGGGTGTGGGAAAACGACACTGCTCGTGGACAATTTTCTCCTCGCACCGAATTGGTTAGATTGGAAGAACAGGCACCTGTACGTGTTCTCGAAAAGTTTGGAGCAATCCAAATACCAGCAACTGATGAAACTGTACGATGGTCTGGACATTGCAACGTTCACCTCGGAAATAAAACCACTCGACGATTGTCGTGAAAATTCAGTCGTTGTGTTCGACGACGTCATCCTGGAAAATCAAAATGAAATTCGCAACTTTTTCACGCAAGGTCTTCACAAAGGAATGGATTGCTTTTACCTAGCTCAAACGTTTTCCAAAATTCCAAAACAGTTACTACGCGACAACGCTAATTTCATATGTTTGTTTCGTCAAGATCACACCAACCTCAAGCACGCGTACGATGACTACGTAGGCGGAGACATGAACTACAATCAATTTTCGGAACGCTGTTGCTCTTCTTGCTGGAACGGTGACGATTTCGGATTCGCGACGATCGACATGACGAGGAAACCCAACGACGGAAAATACAGAAACAAAATCAACGTCTTTCTAAACGTTGCAACGTTGTGAGAAACGACGTGTATAAAATAATGTTATGACGAAACGAAAAATCGAAGACGAAAATCTCAAGCTTCGCGATTACCTCGCGAAACGCTTCAAAGGTTGGAAATCCGAGAATCGCGGATTCTACGAAGAGAAGAAACGTCAGGATCAACCTGTGATCGATGCCATCAGCGGTCTAGGTAAAGAAATTAAAAGTGTCACGGAACAAAATAAAAATTTGATCAACGAACTCGTACCGCTCGCAGCTAAAAATTACGCTGTACCCACGCCCATTTCGAGCATTCCTTCGACGCCGTTCGAACTGAAGGAAGCACCGGCACGACGTCGAGCCATTGGTAGCACGTCGTCGTCTTCGGATAAAATCGAGTTGGGACCTTTGGCACGAGACTACCTGAGCACGGGGAAGTTCGACAAGGATGAAGTGTTCGGATTGTATCCGAGTATGGAAACCAACGAAGGCGGTGGTGTGGTGTGGAAGATTGGAAAATCGAATGTGACCTTCGAAGGCAACGACATTAAAGTTAATTTAGGCGAGAAGGATAGTTGGACCAGGTATCCGAGTACGGTGGGACTGTGGGAACTCGTTGCCAAAAAGCAGCCGAAGGATTACACCGACGAAGATTACCAGAGTTACAAGGAAATTTTGATCATGACGGATGCCTTGTACCAGAACAACGACGCCTCGCAGAATAGGGTGAAATCGAGCAGCGGCGAGAAGTACAGGAATCTCATCAAACCGATTTGGAACCAGGTCAAAACAGGCAGCGGCGTCAAACGCTACAACACGTTACCCAAAGAATTCGTTTGGGTGGACGACGTGAGGAAGCTCGTGGACCGATTGTTGGTGATAGCCGGCGAAGAGAATGCAGGCAATCGTAATTTCTACAACGAGAAGGTTGGCATCGTGGACATGATCAGCACGAAACTTTCCAACTTCATCGTCAACGACGACAAGGGCATAGGTTACCTGATCAAAATCATCAACACGCTGCCTCCGAGATTCTGGAACGTGGCCGAAGGAAAGGGACTCGTGAACGACATCATCAACAAGTTACCTTTCGAGATGCATTTACCTGGCTACTAGTACTGCGGGCCGGGTACCAAACTCGAGAAAAGATTGGAGAGAGGAGACAAGGGTGTGAATCCGTTGGACGCGGCATGCAAAGATCACGACATCGCTTAGAACACCACTCGCACCGATCTGGATGCACGTCACGAAGCAGACAGGAAATTGGAACATGCCGCTTTCGAAAGATTCGTCAGCAGAGACGCTTCGCTGGGTGAACGGGTCGCCGCACTGGGCACCACCATCGCCATGAACACGAAACAAAAACTTGGGTGGGGTATAAAAATAACATAGAGTAAAAAATAAATAAATAATAACAACATGTCTCGTATAACTGATTTGCCGCCCGAGCTACTATGTAAAATATTTAAACACGCAGTAAACGGAGATTGTGAGGATGTACATAAACTTGTAATCATAGCAAGAACGACGCCGGAATTTCGCATCCCTTGTGAAACGGTTCTCAAGGACCATCTTCGGGAGATCAGCGGTCTGAGGTGCGGTGATCTCGACACTCCTCTTTCGGCCGCAGGGAAAAAATTAAACGATAGGATGGACACGGATGATTGGTGCAAGTCTGAACAGAAGGCGGCAGATATTGTAACGCACGTCATCTCGTTTTCCGAAGCACAAGCTTTCTTCCTCTTACACACACTGTAAAAAAATAATAATATACGTGTCAAACAAAAATGTACGTGTCAAAAAAAATGTACATGTCAAAAAAAAGTTGCCATGAACATCGTCAGAAAAATGTTGTCTTATCGTAAAAAAATTTTATCGTAAAAAAAAGGTTGACGTGGCATCGTCAGAAAAAAAATTGTCTCGTCAAAAAAAAAAGTTGACGTGGACATCGTCAGAAAAAAAGTTGCCTTATCGTAAAAAATTGTTATCGTCAAACAAAATTTGTTCTCAAAAAAAAAAGTTGACGTGGACATCGTCAGAAAAAAAAGTTGCCTTATCGTAAAAAAATTTTATCGTCAAAAAAAATTGTCTTGTCAAAAAAAAGTTGACGTGGAAAAATTATCATCGTGAGAAAAAAGTTGCCTTGCCTTATCGTAAAAAATTTTTATCGTCAAAAAAAAAATTGTCAAAAAAAAGTTGACGTGGAAAAATTATCATCGTCAGAAAAAAAAAGTTGCCTTAACGTACGTGTCAAAAAAATATACGAGACAAAAAGATGTACGTGTTAAAAAAAATATACATGTCAAAAAAAATATACGTGTCAAAAAAATGTACAAGACAAAAAAAATGTACAAGTCAAAACAAAAAAAAAACTTGATATATAAATAACACACATCGTGAAAAAAAATCTACGAGATCAAAAAAAAAAATCTTCGGTATATATAAATAACACACATTGTGAAAAATTTAAATTCTGTAACACCCTGAAATTTCTCTTCGATATGACGACTGAAAAAATGAGTGATCTTCAAGCATTAAAACAAATGCTAAATTTGTCAGTCGAATATGTAAAAATTCAGGAATTGGAAGTCGGCAAACCTTACACGTTAACTTCCGGTTCAATCGATTCTACCCAGTATGGTCCCAAGGTACGTCTGTTGCTCAACGCACAATACAGTCTATCTTTACCAGATCGATACGCTAACATGTTATCGGACGAGAAGCTATCTATTTTAATCGAGAACAAAACTCGAATCGTGTACAAGGGGACAAAGGAACTTCTTGGTAAGAAAACGAAGCATGTAATGGAATTTGTTTAATCACGGACACCCCAACCCTCGGAAAATATATATATAAATAACATACCATAAAAAAATGTCAACTTCTATAACTCAACTTCCTCCCGAAGTATTGCACAAAATATTTACGTTCACGTTCGACGGGGATGTAACTAAACTCATAGACTTGTGTAAAGTAACGCCAGAATTTCGTTCACCGTGCAAAATGATTTTCATGGATCACCTCCGAGAAATAAGCGGAATGAAAAAAATGTTCCGATCCCCAGAGACTCTCTTTCGAGTCGCAAACAAAAAAATTGACGATAAATTAGACGAGCTGCACGAGTGGAGGCAGGGGAGAAGAAGATTGACCAAAGAATAGTACGCGTCGAACATTGAAACTGACGATCTTGTAAACCACATGATAGCATTAGGCGAAGCAAAAACTTTTTTTCTTTCCCAGAATACATATATATAAATAACACATCGCCACAGTTTGTTTTGAGTGAGACGATATAAATAACACATACCTTGAAAAAAAAAATTACACGAGACAAAAAAATCTCAGAACATTTATATATATAAATAACATACCGTGAAAAAAAAAAAAACATGAAGCCCAAGGTTTTCGTGTACCAGATACCATACTCCAATCTGAAAACGCTGGGTGCCCTCGATGGGTTACTCACCAAGAAACAACGCGAGAAGAAACGTTCTTGCTTGACGAAAGGACACGGAATGAAATTTCTTCTCAGCACACCTCAATTGAGACGCTTGCAACGTTCGCGGAAACAGCAAAAGATCGGAGGTTTCATATTCAGCATCCCGGCCATCCTGGCAGCATTGGGGGCCGTTGGAAGTTTGGCTGGGGGTAGCGCCGCCATCGCGAAAACCGTCATCGACTCGAAGAAGAACAAGGCGGAATTGGAAGAACAGAAACTTCACAACCTGGCCATGGAGAAGAAAGGGGGAAGGGCGTGATGAAAAAGTTTAAAAAAAAAGAAACAACAGCACTCACCAACCGAGACATTGAATCTCTGATCGAACCGTTACAAATCAAACACTTCAGAGGAGTTTTCATGTCCGACTCGTTACCTTCAACCGTTAAAAGAAGAGAATGCGGAGTAGTCAACTTGGACGGTCAAGAAAATCCAGGCACGCATTGGATATGTTACCACAAAAACGACAACAACAAAGCATTCGTTTTCGATTCTTTCGAAGGTGTTCCACCTACAAATTTAGTCCATTATCTGAAAACGAAACAAACCTCTATATAGTACAACGACGAACGCATTCAAAATTTCGGAGACGTGAACTGCGGTCATCTCTGCCTCTCTGTGCTCGCGTTTCTCTCTAAAATAAATAAGCCTGCAGTAGTGGGGTTTGTGGTATAACCAGTGCCAGAAAGGATGAGCCCCCCTCTGGCAGATTTGGCTACACTTAAAACAGGCTCAACATGCCCATATGAGCTTTTTGCTCAAGTGTGGAACCCTGCCTAATCCAAGATTTTTGTGAAAATGCCCTCGGGAAGTTCCCGTGAAATGATGACTCCTCTCAGATTGATTTGCCTACACTTATAAAAGGCACTTCTGTGAGATTGTTGTCCATAAACCTGTCAAAAATATGCCCCTCTTGATATTTTTTTTGGCCACACCTAAAACTACGCCAAACGTATTAACACACATACACCCACACACACATACACCCACACCCACCCACACACACACATACACCCACACCCACCCACACCCACCCACACCCACCCACACACACACATACACCCACACCCACCCACACCCACCCACACACAGGCACACACACACACATACACCTACACCTACACCCACCCACAAACACATACACCCACACACACCCACACACACATACACCCACACCCACCCACACCCACCCACATACACCCACACCCACCCACACCCACCCATACCCACCCACATACACACCTACACCCACCCACACCCACCCACATACACACCCACACCCACCCACACCCACCCACACCCACCCACACCCATCCACACCCACCCACACACACACACACACATACACCCACACCCACCCACACCCACCCACACACACCTACACACACACACACACATACACCCACACCCACCCACACCCACCCACATACACCCACACACACCCACACCCACCCACACACACCCACACCCACCCACACACACCCACACATACACACACACACACACATACACCCACACCCACCCACACCCACCCACACACACCCACACCCACCCACACCCACACACACACACGTACACCCACACCCACCCACACACACACACACCCACACCCACCCACACCCACACCCACACACACCCACACCCACCCACACACACACACATATTTATTTCCGGTCCACTTGTGGCCTATTTCTGCTTTATTTCTGTTGCATTATGTTTTGCAACAAATTATTACCCAATATTATGCATTAGACACGTGTTGTTTTCTGATTGGTTGCTTATGACATAATGTGATGATGTGTTAAATTCTGATTGGCTTATTGTTTCAGATGTTTTCAATGCGGTCCGTGCTTAGGGTATATAAAGAGATTTTGCATTGCCTATCAGCCAGTATTGAAAAAGTTGTTGAAGAGTACAGATGTGTTGTTGCAGTGCTGCTCATATTTTTTAAACACAAAAATATTGCAGATTTGTATAAATTGAATTACAAATCTATTTGATTTAATATACAGAATTTTTCACAACCTGTCATAGGTTTATTAAGTATAAAGTTTTGATTTGGACCCCAAGAAATTTTATATAAATACCAAAGCCAAAAATATTAACACACATACACACACACAAAATATACAAAATCACACTGCTGAACCCAACTGATATTTTTTCTTAAGCATAGAATTTTGATTTGGACCCCAGGAAATTGTATATAATAAACAACAACAAAAATGCCAAATCAAAAATATTGTAATCAATGCAAAAAGAATATATCCAGCCCCAATTGGGCCAGGCATCAAAGGAATTGTAATCCAAACAAATGCAGAACCCCCATAAAAATATGCCCTAAATGCCATAGAGAATATAGCATACAATACTTCACATATACACATAAAGGTACTTGCTCTGCACAGTTATCAACATTGCCCCCACAACCATCTACATCTGGTCTGAAAAGGAAGCATGAAACACCTGTTAATGCTTCACCAGCAAAGCAGCCATGCTATGCACCCATCCATAGCAGTTTTAACAGCCAATTAAGGGATTACCAGTTTGAATCAGAGCAAAAATGTGGAATTAAGAATTTTTTGAACAGTGTAAATCCTAATGTGCAGGCAATTCTAAATGCACAAAATGGGTCTTATAAGCTGTCCCTCAAATTGTTTGCACAATATAAGAAGCCAAATGGCACAAAATTTACACAGCCCCACATAACAGAAACTGTACCGGTATATTCAAATGCAAATTCAGACAAAATAATAAGCAGTTTGATAGATCAATTAAATATTAAACACTCTGAATTTGCAGCAAAAGGGTCTGGATGGAGCCTATGCGGATCTCCACACAAGTTATATGTTAATATTTCTGAATTCAACCCATTACAAGGTTCCACTTATGTGCCATTACCTGCCAATATCAAAAACAAAACAGCCGTGGTTAATATAAAAAATAATGACCAGAAATGCTTTTTGTGGTGTATTTTAGCTGCTTTGTATCCAGTTTCAAGGAATCCTGATAGAATAACTTATTATAAACAGCATGAAAATGATTTTGATGAGGCAATGGAGGGTTTAGAATATCCAATGTCTGTCCAGAATATTGATAAATTTGAAAAAAAGGCCAGGAATATCAATGGAAAACAATTATCTATTAATGTATTTATTTGTTCTACTGGCCGTGGCAATTGCTTGATAGCACCTCTCAGAATCAGTACATTTGATGATGATTCTGCTGTTCCGATTGATCTGCTCTTAATTGAAGGGAATGATACACATCATTACACTCTGATACATAATCTTCAAGCTTTAGTCAGAACACAACTAGACAAAACTCATAGAATATTCAAGTTGTGCAGAAGATGTTTGTCTGTATTTGATGGTCAAAAAATGGTGAAAGGGGTTCGGGAAGAGAATGCAGAAATTGCTAAAAACAAGTTAATTGAACATTTAAAGTATTGTGGGAACCATAAACCTGTTCATATGGTGATGCCTAATCCAAGTGAAAAAGCAAAATTCAAAAAGTTTGAAGCCTTGTTGGAACACCCAGCATATATTGTCTGTGATTTTGAATCAAACCTCAAACCTCTTGCATTCTGCAATCGAGATCCTGAAGAATCTTCAATTACACCATACCAGCTACATGAACCTTCCAGCTTTTATTATGTGGTTGTACAGGATGGTGTTGTTAGTAAAGAAAATGTATACATGGGAGTAGATGCCATCAAAGAATTTGCACTTAGAATAGAAAATGAGTGCCATGACATAGCATCTAATTTTATTAAAATCAAAACCCATGTTGCTTTTAACAGAGAAACAGATTGAAGATTTCAACAATGCAGAAAAATGCCCGGTATGTGATTCTGAATTTTCAGATATAAATATCAAGGTGAAACACCATTCTCATACAGATGGTAAATTCTTAATGGCCCTGTGTAATAGCTGTAATATTAAGATCAAGAGACCAAAATTTATCCCTATATTTTGCCATGGATCATCAAATTATGATTTCCATCATCTGATCAGGTACGAGGGGTTTGAGAAGCATAATTTAAATATTTTAGCTGAAAATGATGAAAAATATATTGCCATTAGCAAAATAATTAAAGTTAATGGTGTTCCTATTCACATAAGATTTCTTGATTCTTACAGAATTTTATCGGCTAGCCTGGCTACACTGGCCACTCAATTATCTGATGATCAATTCAAAATCACATGTGCTTTGTTTCCAAATCAGAACCTGAAATTAATTAGGCGGAAGGGGGTATATCCATATGATTATGTTACAGATTTTTCTAAATTTGATGAGTGTGCTCTGCCACCAAAACAACAGTTTTACAGCAAAATCAGAGGATCTGGAATCACTGATGATGATTATCACCATGCCCAGTTGATGTGGAACAATTTAAAATGCCAGACATTTGGTGATTATCACATGGCATATTTAAAACTTGATGTGACCCTCTTAGCTGATATATTGCAGGCATTCAGAAAATCTTCCATGAAAAATTATGAACTGGATCCAATATATTTTTACAGTGCCCCCGGGCCTAGCATGGTCTGCAATGTTTTTAAACACTAAAATGCAATTGGATCTGATCCAAGATCAAGATATGTATCTGTTTATGGAACAATGTATAAGAGGAGGCATGGTGCAATGTTCTCAGAGATATGCCAGAGCAAATAACAAATATATTCCTGATTATGATCCAGCACTGTCATCAAATTATATACTGTATGTAGATGCAAACAGCCTGTATGGTTATGCCATGATGGATAAACTGCCATATGCAGGGCTTGAGTGGGTCGAAGATTTTAATATTGAGAATCTTAAGGATTTTGATGACAGTGACTATGGCCTCTTCTTAGAGGTTGATCTGACAATTCCTGATGATTTAAACAACAAATTTTCTGATCTGCCCCCAATTCCCGAGGTTCAGTGCTCACCCGGCTCTAAACAGAAGAAATTGATGATGACTCTGGAGCCAAAACAGGGTTATGTCATATATTACAAAAACCTCCAGTTCCTGATGCATCATGGTGTTCAAGTGAGCAAAGTTGGCAAAGTTTTGAGGTTCAGGCACTTAAAATGGTTGAAGCCATATATTAATACAAATACAGAGCTTCGAACATCTGCAATGAGCCAATTTGATAAGGCCTTGTTTAAATTGATGGTCAATTCTGTATATGGCAAAACTATTGAAAATGTCAGAAAACATACCGATGTTAAAATAATTACTGACCCCAACCGGAGCAAAAAATTGGTTGCAAAGCCTAATTTCAATTATAGAAGAATTTATGATGTAAATATGGCACTTTTCAACATGAAAAAAAACAAAAATTAAGTTTGATAAACCTATTTATGTAGGGCTGTAATATTGGAATTGGCCAAATTACACATGTTAAAATTGTATTATGATGTGTTGAAACCTTTTTATGGTGATTGTGTAAAATTGATGTACATGGATACAGATAGTTTTGTTCTTGATATTAAAACAGAAGATGTTTATAAAGATATGGCACAGCCTGCATTGCTTGAATATTTTGATACAAGTGAACATACAAAGATTCAACACCACAACAAAAAGGTGCCTGGCAAGTTAAAAGATGAGACACTTGGTGATGTTATTGTGGCATTTGCTGGGTTAAGAGCCAAGATGTACAGTTTTGAAACATGTAGTGGTGCTGTTGCCAAAAAGGCCAAGGGCATTGGCAGAGTGACTGTTGACAAAGAGCTTGAATTTGAGGATTACAAAAATTGTCTCAAATCATGTAGCGCAATCAGAACATCAGAAAATATAATTCAGAGTGTGGATAACTTATTGACTAGCAATATTGTAAGAAACGTGGCTCTGGACCCACATGATGATAAGAGATGCATTTTATCATGTGGCATACATACTCTACAATGGGGTCATTGTGATTTGAAAAATGGCAATCAATGCCCAATTACAGAGCATGATTTGAAATAAATAAACATGCCTATGAACTTATTTGGGTTCAAGAAACAAGGTATTATGGAACTTCAGACACCACAACCCTCTTCTGATATGATATCTAAACTGAGTGGTTTCTTAATTATTCATCTGAACAGCATACTTACAGATGCTGATGATGTAACGGGCAAAACATTGTACATATTTAACAATAATTTAAATCATTACCAATTACCTGTAGGTGGGCAATTACAATTTATTACAACCCCTGAGGGTGATGTCAAGATTTCAATAGGGAGAAATATTTATAGAATTAAGCACTCAAACATGATTTCTGGCACTGTATATACTGTTTCTGCTGGTGACTGCTTATATATTGAGGTCCCTGGATCATATGACAAGCTTATACCTTTTTTTATAGAATTAAGAATCAGATACTCTATAATAAATAACCACTAAAACAAAAATGCCTAATGATATATTTGGCCATACAAGGCATGAAGATCACAGTGATGAGATTCTGATGCTTGATGTCAGAGTCATGAAAATAAGAAGTGATTTACAAGCTTTACAAACCACACTCAATGCCAGTCATCAATTAGAAATTACAAATTTACAATCACAATGCATGGACCCTCTTCTTAAAATTGATTCTGAACTCAAATTGATGCTTCAAAAATATACTGATCTGGCAACATTAGATAATTTTCAAAGTTTAGAAGAAGCTGTAGCAGCTCTTCAAGCCAAATTTAAGACCCAAGCCACCAACTCGGAGCAATTGGAAACAGCAATTGGAAGAGCAAATAAATAATGTCCAGGCACAGCTCCAAACAATTGTCAAAAGCATAAAATCACAAGAAGATTTTGATCTAGTGATTTCCACTCTAAAAGAACAGATTCAATCACTCCAAATACCCAATCTGGATCCTCTGAACAATGCCATAGCCGAGGTTAAAGAAAAAATTGAGACACTTGAAAATTTTATGAACAACTTGCCATCTTCTGATGCTTTGAGTGCAATAACTCGGAGTGTTGCCAATATTAAGCTGCAACTTGAAACATATGAAGATTTTGAAAAAATTCAAAGTACCATAACCCATCTTGAAGGTACAATAGCAGCAGTGCAAAGTGATTTGGCAAATGTACAAGAAACTCTAGAATCTCGCCTGCCCGGTATTGTAGATACTCTTGTTAGTGTCCAGCACCAAATCACAAAGCTTGAAAACCTCAACACTGAATCTGAACTATCTCATTTTCATCATTTGATTGATGATATTCAAACAAAACTTGAAATTTTACAACAATCCACACCCACTCAGGCAGATATAGCCCTGCTCCAAAATGCTATGCAAAATGTGGCTGATGCTTCTGAATTAAACAATGTAAAATTGGCACTTGAATCTTTGCAAAATACAGTATCAAATCTTCCTACATCACAGGAACTTAAAAATATTAAGAGGGCAGTGAATAGGATATTGAAATCAGAAGATATCAAGAATATCCAAGCAGAGATCAAACATCTCACTCAGACAGTGGCCACTCTACCAACCAATCAACATATTTATGAACTGCATGCCCTGTTTAAGGATATCAGAAGACAGGTCCATGATCTTACTGCTCAAAATTCAAAATTGGCAGTTGTTGAAAATTTGCAACAAATTGTAGCTAATATCAAGCAACAGCTAGGAACCATGGAATCCAATCAAGCAAATGCTCTGTCTGTTTTTGCCACCCAGCTTCAAGAGATTGTGCAACAATACAAGAAACTTGTTGTGGACATAAAAATCAAGCCAGGCCATGATGATATTGTTAGAACCATCAATGAGCACCTTGAATCTGTAACAAGTAGATTGCTTACAGCAGAAAAGGAAATAACAGGCATAATCGAGAATCCAAAACATACAGTAATTCTTGAATTGTACAGCATCCCCAACAAAGAATATGATTCTCCATTTACACCAGGTGGCAAAATATATATGCTGTCCCCTGCACAATTTTATTACCAGTTTTTTGTTGGGGGCACATTGAGACCAATCAAGATCATATATTGGCTTCAACCACAGGCACACCACTACCCCTCCTTATCAATAACAAGTGCTGACAATAAACCAAAAATCACCAGTGTAGAGTTAGAGGATTTTACAGATCCCAATACATTAGAAACAGCATATGTTGAAGATGATGGATCTCTGGAATTTAAAATACAAATAGGGGACAAATTATATTTAGAAAATCCTGCAGTATCAGCTGCTGAACACCCTATAGTTGCAATATTGTTGTTTTCATATTATGTCTAGAGAAATTATTGTTGATGAATTACACAGACAAGCCAGACATAATTTTAAGAGACTGCCAGTAGTCACAAAAGGCATAGATGATTTATGGCAAGGGGACTTGAATGAAATGGCAAGTGGACAGTTGAAAAACTTAGACAAAATCAACAAGGGCTTAAGTATCTACTCACTGTAATAGATACATTTTCAAAATTTGCCTGGGCTGTGCCACTCAAATCAAAGACTGGAACATGTGTTACAGAAGCCATCAGAACGATCATCAATCAGAGTGGAAGATCACCGCCCTATTTGCAAACAGATAATGGCAAAGAATTTTATAATTCAGTGTTTCAACAATTTATTAAAAGCCAGGCAATACAACATTATTCGAGTTACAGTGATCTCAAGGCCTCAATTGTAGAGAGATTCAACAAAACCCTAAAAAATCTTATGTATAAACAATTTACCCTCCAAGGTAATTATAAATGGATTAATATTCTTCCAGAACTTCTACATAAATATAACAACTCGGTCCATTCCACAATCAACATGAAACCCTCTGAAGTAACTTCATCTGATGAGCAAAAATTGATCAGGACTGTTTATTATCCTAGATACCAGCCAACAACAAAAAAGGCCAAATACAAGGTGGGTGATCAAGTAAGAATCAGCAAATATAAGCACTTATTCAAAAGAGGCTTTACAAGAAACTGGAGCACTGAATTATTTACAGTGGTTCAAATTAAACCTGGGACCCTTAACACATATATAATAAAAGATCACCGAGGAGAAATTCTCAAAGGCAGATTCTATGAAGAAGAGCTCAGCAAAACTAAACAGCCTGACACATATCTCATAGAAAAAATCATCCGCAGAAAAGGCAACAAGTTATTTGTCAAATGGCTAGGACTTCCAGAACACAGCTGGATCGATGCAAACAAAATAATAATATGAGCACCTGGGATGTTATAAAAAGGCTGCCAGAACCTGAACAACAGAATAAGAGAAATGGCAACTTGCTGCCTGAAAATATTAGATGTCTTATTGTTGGGCCATCTGCTTGTGGTAAAACTACACTAATGGTTGATAATTTTTTATTGGCACCCAACTGGTTAGACTGGAAAAACAGGCACTTGTATGTTTTCTCTAAGAGCTTGGAAAATTAAAATATCAGCAGCTGATGAAGCTATATGATGGATTGGATATTGCCTCTTTTGAATCAGATGTTAAGCCACTTCATGAATGTCTCGATAATTCTGTTGTTGTGTTTGATGACATTATATTGGATAATCAAAACAAGGTTAGAAATTTCTTTACACAGGGCCGACACAAAAACATTGATTGTTTCTACCTGGCACAGACTTTTTCGAAAATTCCGAAGCAGCTGATCCGAGACAACAGCAATTTTATATGTGTGTTTCATCAAGATCATACCAACCTCAAACACATACATGATGAATATGTAGGTGGGGACTTGAGCTACAATGATTTTTCCAAGTTTTGCAGTAGGTGCTGGAACCAGGACAGTTATGGGTTTGTCACAATTGATATGACAAGAACACCCAATAGTGGCAAATATAGAAATAAAATCAACAATTTTCTAGACATTGAAACATATATAAATAACCATGAAAAGGCCAATCATTGATGATCTTAAATTAAGAGATTATCTTGTAAAAAGATTTAAGGGATGGAAATCACAGAACCGAGGAATTTAAGAACAACACAAACAAACAGAACAGCCTATTATTGATGCTATTAGTGAATTAGGTAAAAATATCAAAACTGTTACAGAGCAAAATCAAAATTTGATTACAGAGCTTGTACCTGTAGCTGCAAGGAACATATTAGATTATCCAATCACCCCACTTTCCAGTATTCATACACCTAGTCCTGTTGCTCCTCGAAGAATTGAAGCTACACAGGATCCTATTGAATTGGGTCTTCTTGCTCAAAAATATTTAAGCACACCTAAAGACAACAAAGATGAGGTCTTTGGCTTATATGCTGACACAGAGCGTGATGGTAGCATCATACATAGAATTGGCAATTTCAGAGTAACATTTATGGGAGATGATATAATTGTTTATTCAGAATCTCATCTTGGACAAAGAGGTGGTTTTGTTAAATATCCCGGCACACCTGGGTTGTGGGAACTGATGACTAGGAAAAGGCCTGGCAGCTATACAGATCAAGATTATGAATATTACAAAGAAATATTAATAAAATCAGATGCTCTATACCAGAACAATGATCCCACACAAAAAAGATTATACAATATACAATAATTTAATCAAGCCCATATGGTCACAGATCAAGACTGGCAGTGGAATCAAACAATACAACACCCTGCCTAAAGAATTTGTGTGGGTTGATGATGTCAGGAAACTTGTAGATAGGTTATTGGTGATAGCTGGGGAGTAAAATGCTGGCAACAACAATTTTTACAATGAAAAGGTTGGAATTATGGACATGATAAGCACAAAATTGTCTAATTTTATAGTGAATGACACTAAGGGGATTGGATATCTCATAAAAATTATTAATACTCTACCACCAAAATTTTGGAATATTTCTGAGGGTCGGGGTTTGGTTAATGACATTATAAACAAGCTGCCATTTGAACTACACATTCCAGGCTATCAGTATTGTGGTCCAGGCACAAAATTGGATCATAGATTAAACAGAGGGGATCCTGGTGTAAATTTCCTAGATGCTGCTTGTAGAGACCATGACATAGCATACAACACACATACTGATCTTGACAAGAGACATGTTGCAGACAAAAAATTAGAAGAGGCTGCATTTGGTAGATTTGTAAGCAAAGATGCTTCTTTGAGTGAAAAAATAGCAGCATTGGGAACCACCATAGCTATGAGCACCAAACAAAAACTGGGGTGGGGGTTGTGAATATGTATATAATAAACCTACAATGAAGGCCAAGGGTGTTATGTATCAAATACCTTATGCAGGTCTTAAATCTCTTGGGCCTATTGATAGCCTTTTGACCAAAAAGCAGCGCAAGAAAAAAAATTCTTGTATTGCAAAGGGACATGGTATGAAATTGTTGCTTAGTACCCCCCAATTAAAAAAATTACAGCAATCAAGAAAAAAATCACATGTCGGGGGATTCATATTTACTATCCCTGCCATCTTAGCAGCTCTCGGGGCTGTTGGGAGCTTGGGTGGGGGATCAGCTGCCATAGCAAAAACAGTAATAGATGCCAAGAAAAATAGGGCAGAATTAGATGAATTGAAGCGCCATAACCTGGCCATGAAGAAACAAGGCAAAGGTGTTAAGAGAGCCATGAATAAGTTTAAAAAAAACAAGAGCCGCTTACAAACCAAGATATTGAAGCTTTAATCAAGCCACTGGGCATCAAAAATTTTAGAGGTGTGTACATGTCTGATTCTTTGCCAGAACAACCACTCAACAAAGAGTGTGGCATTGTTAATTTGGATAAGTACAAAAATCAGGGCACTCACTGGATTTGTTATCTTAAATATTTAAAAAATGAGGCATTTGTGTTTGATTCATTTGGAGGTGTTCCACCTGAAAATTTAATAAAATATCTAAATTCAGCTAATCTTTATTACAATAATGCCCGTGTTCAAAATTTCAAAGATGTTAATTGTGGACATTTGTGTTTATCTGTTCTTAGATATATGTCTCAGATAAATAAACCATCAATTGAAAATTTTCAAAAGGCCCTGTGGTATTTAAAACATCATGGGGGTATTCCATCTCACCAGCCAAAATTCAATATTGAAACTCAAATTGCATGATGATATAGTGTATCCCAAAACAATAGCTCTCAGAGCATTTTACGGCATGTACTTGATCCCTAATATTACACACCACAACAACAAAATTGCAGTAGGGGATCAAAAAATTGTCATCACTCCAGGGCAATATAATCTGTCCACTTTAAATGCTCAATTACCCAGAGGTATAGTGTTAAGTCAAAATTCTGTCACTCACAGAGTAGAGATTGTATCTGCTACAGAAACAGTGGATGTGGGTACTATAGGAGAGCTGTTAGGCTTTGAGAACAACACAAAACTTGAAGCGGCCATCAAACACACTGCTATTAATATACCTAAATTCTTAGCCATAGAGACTCTGAATATTCACTGTAATGTGGCCGAGGGTATGATCACCAAATCAAATGGTATAGGCACTCACAAACAAACTGGCATCATTGCAACATTTAAACCTAATTCTGAATTTACGGAGCCAATCATCTACACTCCATCCCCAACATTATATTTTCCTGTGTGCCATAATAGAATAGATAATATTGAATTGATGGTCACTAATGAAAAAGAAGAATTAGTTGATTTTGCTGGAGCCACAACAACTGCTGTCATAGAGATTAATATTTAAATAAAAATACATACAGAAAAAATGGAAAATATTGAGAGTTATGAGCTACAATCATTCTCCCCAAACAGGAGGACATTTGCAAATTTAAATCAACCCAACACAGAAATTGAGGTTGATCTTGATGTAGGGGATGGCTTTATACACCCCCACAGAGCAGATCTATACATCAAATTTGATGTTGTTAAGCTCGATGGAACAGATTATCCGGCAAATTCAAATATAAGATTCGTAGATATTTTTGTGCCGCATCTGTTCTCTGAAATAGAGATCAGAAAGCATGGTGTTGTTATAAACAGAGTAGATTATCCCGGCATTACCTCCACAGCTTTGGCCACTCTAAAATTATCCAAAACCGAGGCTTCTTACTACAAAATAGGTGGATTTGAGGCTGGTGATAAAATATTATCCAAGAGCCACACAGTGCTGTTCCCTATGCGCCTGTTGCCAGGATTCTTCTCAGATTACAAAGATATTATGTGGAAGGGTGGTTTAAGAATCACATTTAGAAGAGCTGCCAATGATAATAATGCTTTGATGAGGTACAGTACATTAAACTCTACAGGGGAAGCTCTGCCCAATACCCTACCTGATGAAGGCAAATGCATTATTCAGACTATGGAGCTAAGAATCCCAGTTGTTGAATATGAGGCCAGTTATGCTCTTAAATACAAAGCAGATATAATAAAAAATCCACAAGTACCTTTACAATTTTATACATATCAATGTGTACAGAAGCCTGCCGCTGGTACTTATTATGAGTTTGATGCTACAAATTCATTCTCCAGTATACAATATGACATGCCGGATTTTGTGGTGGTGCTGTTTCAGAATGGAAGACACAATAATCAGGAAAAAAATTCAAGTAGATTTGATAACTGCAACATCAAGAACATATATCTTAAAAATGGCAGAAATGAGGTATTTCCTAGAGAAAATTATAATTTAGACATTTCCAAGGATGATTTCCTTAAATTATATGAAGCATTTACAGCATACAAAAGGGTCACTACTGGCAATACTGACATGTATTACACACCAGATGAATTCAAAACACAGAGACCCATGTTTGTCATCAATGCTTCAAAAAGGAAACAAGTTGCGGTGAATGACAGGACAAACATTAAAATTATCTGTGAATTCCACGATACACTCCCTGATGACACCATATGTAGTGTTATTCTCATAGGAGAAAAATCATATGTTTATGATGTAAGAAATGAGAGAGTCACAGAACAATTCTAGAAAAATTATATTATCTTAATACTAGATATACAAGTTGAGCCTGGTGCCCAATTGAACTTAAACCGGAAGTAAATATGTGTGTGTGTGTGTGTGTGTGTGTGTGTGTGTGTGTGTGTGTGTGTGTTAATACGTTTGGCGTAGTTTTAGGTGTGGGCAAAAAAAATATCAAAAGGGGCATATTTTTGACAGGATTATGGACAACAATCTCACAGAAGTGCCTTTTATAAGTGTAGGCAAATCAATCTGAGAGGGGTCATCATTTCACGGGAACTTCCCGTGATTAGGCAGGGTTCCACACTTGAGCAAAAAGCTCATATGGGCATGTTGAGCCTGTTTTAAGTGTAGGCAAATCTGCCTGAGAGGGGCTCATCCTTTCCGGTCCTGGTTATACCACAAACCCCACTACTGCCTACGATCGAAGATTTCCAGAAAGCATTGTGGAACCTTAAACAAGATGGGCGTGTTCCATCTCACGAGCGAATCTTCGATCTTGAAACTCACGCTGCACGACGACATCGTCTATCCTAAATCCGTGGCTCTGCGTGCATTCTACAGCATGTACCTCATACCTAACGTCACGCATCACAACAACAAAATTAGCGTCGGAAGCGAACATATCGTCGTCACGCCAGGCCAATACAATCTTTCCACTTTGCAAGCTCAGTTACCCAAAGGCACGTACCTTTCTCAAAATTCTGTCACGCACAGAGTGGAAATCGTGTCCGCGACGGAGACTGTGGACCTTGGCACCATGGGAGAAATTTTAGGTTTCGAGAACGACACAAAACTCGAAGCTGGCATCAAGCACGTAGCGACCAACATTCCTAAATTCTTAGCCATAGAGACTCTGAACGTTCACTGCAACGTGGCGGAAGGCATGATCACGAAATCCTCGGACGGATTAGGAAGTCACAAGCAGACGGGAATCATAGCCAATTTCAAACCAAGTTCCGAGTTTATGGAACCGATCATCTACACACCCTCTTCGCCGATCTATTTTCCAGTATGTCGCAACCGCATAGACGACATAGAGCTGGTGGTGACGAACGAGAAAGGAGACGTTGTGGATTTCGCAGGTGCCACTACGACGGCCATCGTGGAGATCAACGTATAATAAATAACCATACACACATCATGGAGCAAATCGAAAGTTACGAGTTGCAATCTTTCCCTCCCAACCGTCGCACGTTCGCTAATCTCAACGAAGCGAACAGGGAGATCGAATACGACGTGGACGTAGGGGACGGGTTCGTTCATCCTCACAGAGCGGACATCTACCTTCAATTCGACGTGGTGAAGAAGGAAAGCGGAGACGCGTTTCCCGCAGCAGCAAATTTGATACTCGTGGACAACTTCGTGCCTCACCTGTTCTCGCAGGTGGAGGTGAGGAAACACAACACCGTCATCGACAGAATAGATTATCCAGGCATCACGTCGACGGCAGTGGGAACGTTGAAATTATCCAAAACGGACGCAGCATACTATGAAGCGGGAGGATTCGAAGCCGGGACCAAAATATCGACGAGAAGTCACACGGTGCTCTTTCCCATGCGTCTGCTGCCGGGATTCTTCTCGGACTACAAGGAGATCATGTGGAAGGGAGGACTGAGGATCACGTTTCGAAGAGCGGCCAACGACAACGACGCACTGATGCGATACGCTACTTTGGGTCCGGACGGCACCACGCCGATAGCCAACACTTTACCCGAAGCAGCGAAATGCGTCATCCGGAGCATGGAGTTGAGAATGCCGATCGTGGAATACGAGTCGAACTACGCCCTCAAGTACAAAGCGGAGATCTTGAAAAGTCCGCAGGTACCGATTCACTTTCACGGTTACCAGTGCGTGCAGAAGATGGCGTCGGGAAGTCACATGCAATTCGACGTGACGACGCAGTTCAACAACATACAGTTCGACATGCCAGATTTCGTCGTTGTGCTTTTTCAGACCGGGCGCGATAACGATCAGGAGAAAGATTCCAGCAAGTTCGACGACTGCAAGATCAAGAACGTTTATCTGAAGAACGGTAGGAACGAAGTGTTCCCGCGCGAGAATTACAACCTCGACATGACCAAAGACGATTACCTCAAACTTTACGAAGCGTTCTCGGCTTACAAACGCGTGACGGAGGGAAGCGTGGACATGTACTACACGCCCAGCGAATTCAAAGCACGGAGACCCATGACCGTCATCAACACCACGAAAAGAAAGCAGGTCGTGGTCAACGATCGCACCAACATCAAGGTCGTCTGCGAGTTCCACGACGCGCTGGCTGCCGATACTCTGTGCAGCGTCATCCTGGTCGCAGAGAAGTCCTTCGTCCACGACGTGAAGAACGAGAGGGTCACGGAGCAGTTTTAAAATATAATTCGTAAAAAAAAAAAATAATTGCCACATACTAAAAAAAATCAACAAGGTTATATAAAATACAATGTAAGTTAGTTCGGTGCGCAAATAAAAATAAATAATAATAACTCGTGAAACTCTCTACAGAGGCATATGGCTTTGATAGCCATGACCATTATAGAACTTTGTGTTGGACACCACGCGCACACCCCCCACTCTCTCTATGGCTGGGGATATTAATTTTTTTCTATTTTTTTTAGGGCCTTAACAAAAATAATAATTTTGATTATCGCACACACACACACACACACACACACACACACACACACACACACACACACACCGCAGAAGATCACACATGAGTTGTTTTTTTTTTAAAAAAAAAACAACATCGTAGCAGGTTACGCTGAGAGCACAAGGTCGTAGTAGATTACACTGAGGGACCTTTTACAGTAAGAGGAGACAGACTTATAGGAAAATGTCGTAAGTCATTTCAAAAGTGTAGGTTAAAGGACGAGGTAGCATAAGAGCAGGAGGTAAAAAATAGCTTGAAAAGTGATGCCAGAGCTTTTTCTGTTCATTTTTCTTTGGGGGTTGGCAACACTGAACCTCACTTAAGGGCGCAGAACTCTCTAAAGTCCACTACACATAGTTCCCGAGAGAGGTTTACAAAGGTCACGATATATAAACACGCTGTGAAACATCATCAGCGCAATAAATAAGGCGCGGAACGTGGAGAAAAGGTGAGTTTTTTTTTTTTTTTTGAGGTTTTGGTGATCCTCAAATGAGTAAAGTGAGTTTTTGATCTTTTGGTGCTGTTTTCTTCGCTGCGAAACATCGTCAGCGCAATAAATGAGTCGCAGAACGTGGAGAGAAAGTGAGTTTTTGAGGTATTTTTGATCCTCAATTGATGGCTTTGAACCCGGACACCTGCACTACTAGCACGTAGAGGCTCTCGTGTAGTTTAGCACAAAAAAAGGATAGGTTAAGTTATATCACGTAAGATCGTGGCATTCGTACCAAGTATGAGTGGGAAAAAAAGGGAAAAAATGGGAAATTTTACAAAAACATCGCTAAACGCTAAAACGTCGACAAAAAATTGTCAAAGATGTCAAAAAGTGGTATTCAATTGATAAAAAGAGAGGCTAAAAAAGCACTCGTACCAAGTATTACTTTGAAACGCCTAACTTACACTACCATTTTTTTTACCATTTTTCGACCATCAAATACAGTCAAACATCTTCTACACAACTGTTATATTGCGTTGGATTTGCCTTGTTGTTTTCTGACTAAAGCCTGAAGATTCCGTATCAGAGTGTTATGGTATGTACCGTCTCTACCAATTAAGAGCAGATCAATCGGGACAGCAGAGTCATCATCAAGGTTGCTGATTCTAGGAGGTTCTATGAAGCAATCGCCACGAACATCAGAAAACACATTAATAGATAATGGCATACCAATGCTATCTCTGGCCCTTTTTTCGAATTTGTCAATATTCCTGACAGACATTGGATATTCTAAGCCATCCATAGCATCATCAAAATCATGTTCATGCTGTTTATAATAACTTATTCGCTCTGATCTAAAACTGGAAAAAAAGCAGCCAAAATACACCACAAAAAGCATTTCTGGTCGGTATTATCTACGTTGACCACAGCTTTTCTGTTTTTGATATTGTCAGGTAAAGGCAGATATGTCGAACTTTGTAGAGGTTTGAATTCAGAAATATTAACATAAAGCCAGTGTGGTGATCCGCAAAGTCTCCATCCTGATTCTTTAGCAGCAAACTCAGAATGTTTGATAAGCAATTGCTCTATCAACCTGCTTAGTATTTCGTCTAAGTTTGTATTTGAGTATACAGTTACAGTTTATGTTATGTGGGGTTGTGTAAATTTTGAATTGTTTGGTTTCTTATATTCAGCATACAATTTAAGAGATAGCTTATAAGAGTCATTTTGTGCATTTAGAATAGCTAGCGTATCAGAATTTTTACTGTTCAAAAAATTCTTAATATCACATTTTGGCTCTGATACGAAACAGTATTCCCTTAGTTGACCGTCAAAACTACTATGAATGGGTGCATTGCGTGGTCGCCTTGGCGGTCTAGTATTATCGGATGTAACAAGCTTTCTTTTTAGACCAGATGTAGATTGCTGTGGGGGCAATGTTGATGTCTGTACAGAACAAGAGCCAATATGTCTATCGAACTATGCCTTGCAAAATTTTCTATGGCATTTTGGGCATATGTTAGTGGGCATTTTGCATTTTTCTGGATCACGATTACGTCGATGCTTTTCTAGAGCTAGATATATTTTTATAGCATTGATTACAATATTTCTGATTTGGCGTTTTTGGTTTTGGTATTTATATAGATATTTTCTTGGGGCTCAAATCAAATACTATATATTTAATGAAATTATTAGTTGGGTTCAGCAGTGTGCTTTGTATACTTAGTGTGTATACTTTGTATATATATTTAGTGTGTTACTATTTTTGGTTTTGGTATTTATATATAATTTCTTGGGGCTCAAATCAAAAACCATATACTTAATAAAAAAGGCAGGTATCTGACAAATTATGACGGGTTGTAAAGTTAATAATTTATTGCGTTTAGAATTTAGAATTTTAGAATTTCTTTATTCATGGGCGAAGTTCAGCCTGTGGCTGCTCTACCACTTAACCCGCAAAATCTACTACAATAAAACAGACAAAATACAATTACTACTATAACATACGAATTCCATTACATTTTCACTTCTAAATATTTCAGTAATTAACACACTAAAAAAATTTAAAAAAACAATTTTTCTCATTCACACACATCAAGATGTTCATCTTGGGTTCGAATCTGCTCATTTTTTGTTTTGATTTGATTTCAACGTAAGCATGCTGAATCTAGTCATGTGTACTGATGATTTGTCCTTGCTCATGTAGAAGTACTTTTGTTACTGCCCTTTTAAAGCTGTTATATGTCGCACACGAGGTAACATCTGGTGGCAGCGCATTCCAACAATATGCAGAAGCAGCTTTGAAGGATGACAGGAATATGGATTTTGAGAATCTGTCCAGATTAAGTTTCTTAGAGTGTCGAGTCGTGTAGTTGTGTATGTCGTGTCTAAATTGGAGTCTGTCGTATAAGTATGTGGATGTTTTTGTTTGCAGAATTTTGAATATTGTGCAGGCCAGATGTAGTTTTCTGCGTCGTGTCATATTCAGCCAATTAACGTCATTTAAGTAAGGCAGTATGTGATCCCTTCGTTTCAAGCTAAATGCAAAACGTATACAAGAATTCTGTACTTTTTGTGCAATTTTAGCATTCTTTTTTGTTAAATTAACACCGTAAACAACGTCACAGTAATCGAAAATTGGAAGAACTAGAGCTTGCATAAGGTGCAATTTAACATCAGTCGAAAGTAAGTGCGATGATTTATAGAGTGATCTAAGTATACCATAAGCTTTTGAACTCTGAGACGTTACGTGGTTTTGCCAGTCAAGTTTCTCATTAAATATCACACCTAAGTTCTTAACAGTTGTGCAGTGTGGGACCCTCTCATCATTAATATTAATTGATAACCCATTTATTTGAATTTTATTTAAGGCAGCGCTAGAACCAATTAATGTAAAGCAGCATTTAGAGGGGTTGATTACAAGACCATTACGTTTACACCATTTATAAATAGCATGAAGGTCACGGTTCAGGAGACCAATTGCTGGTTTTGCATTTTTGGGGTCTACTGGCATCATCAGCTGCGTGTCATCTGCATAACAATGAGGTACACTGTGCCGTACATTTAGGGGTAGGTCGGCGGTGAAGAGGGAATATAGAAAAGGGCCTAGAATACTTCCTTGCGCAACCCCTGAGGGTATCGTAAGGGGAGGCGATGTAGCTCCTGAGGGAAGCGTCACCGATTGCACTCGCCCAGTAAGGTAAGACCGGAACCATTTTTTTGCTCCCGGCGAAAAACCGTAGTAACTCATTTTCGAAAGGAGTAGCTGATGAGATACAAGATTAAACGCCTTGGACAAGTCAAGCAACACCAAGACTGCGGCCTTACTTTCGTTTAGTGTTTGTAAAATGTCGTCTGTTACTTTTATGAGCGCCGTTGCGGTGCTGTGGGAAGGTCGGAAACCAGACTGTACTGCAGGCAATATTTGATTTTTGGTAACAAAACTTTCTATCTGCTTGTACACTGCTTTCTCGATAACTTTTGATAAGACAGGTAATATACTAATTGGTCGTAAGTCGTTCATGTCGGTCACGTGTCGTTTCTTCGGCAAGGGCAGGATTCTAGCCTCCTTCCACGCAAGGGGAAAGGTGTTCTTATGTAACGAGAAATTTATCAAGTGAGTAAGAGGTGAAAGAATGTGTGGAAGAATTAGCTTTATCATTTTTAGGTTTATGCCGTCTGTGCCACAGGAATTGGAACGGATTTTGGACACGAGTTGTGCAATTTCTACTTCTTTGACGGGTCGAAACAAGAAGGTGTCGCCGTTTTCAGTAAATGTAGTTGTAAGGAAGCGTTCGCACTCTTCGAGGATGAGATCGGTTTCTTGGTTAGAGGGACTGGCGCTGTCAATAAAGTGAGTGTTTAACAGATGCGGATCATTTAAATAGTGTGGGACACTCGGCTCCACCTTTCCGTAAATACCACATTTCTTTATCTCTTTCCACATTAATTTTGAATCATTGACGTTTCTATTGATGTGGAACGAGAGGTAGGCTTTCTTCTCCTGTCTTATAACCGACGTGGTGAAATTCCGCAGTTCTTTATAATAATCCCAATGTGACGGATTGTTCGTCAGTTTATATTTTCTGAGAGCATTATCTCTAAGTTTCATTAATAGTTTGGTATTGTCGGTTATCCACGGTACTTTTTTCTTGGCTATTCGTGCAGTACGTATAGGGGCATGCTTATCGAAAATAGTCTTAATACCATTATTAAGAAAGTTTACTTTTTTGTCAATACTCTCTAAGTGCTTAATATTGTCCCAGTGGAAATGTTTAGCGTCCGTTTCAAAACTCTCCATATCGAACGACCAGTAGTTTCTGTACGAAATTATTTTGAAACGTTTGTCGGGTTTCTCAAGAAGGACCGTGATGTAAGTCAAACAATGGTCTGAATTGCTGATCGGCACCGTTACGTCAGCGGAGTGTATCTGTTGATCAACAGAAGCAATGGTTTATCGCAAATGCGTATCTGCACAGACTTGTCGTGTAGCATTAATCTCCTATGTATACGACAAGCTGTATGTGTCGACACGGCACCATGTTAATAACCCTGTGGCTCTTCACATCTCAAATGAACTGAACAACTGTCGACATGCAACCTGCAGTATTGGCCCTACCTCAGGACTGGAGTTTCTCAAGTGCCAGGCGCATTTCAGAGTTACTCAGTCTTGAAATTACCTACTGTACATGCTACGCTTGATACTGAACTTTTTACAATGAATAATGCCAGCACATATTATCCCAGTATGACAAACTGGGATAAGTATAAATTAACACACATGCTTTGGATTGTAACAAATAAGCTGGATTGGTCAAATATCAGATTGATCTATACAAAAAATATCATACACCTTATACAATGCTCTATGGAGGAATTGTATAAGAATTTAAAAATACGTGTTGATCATGCACTGGTCGTATATGCTGAAATGGAGCAAAGAGTCACATAGCAATTCTAGAAAGCCTCTGCATAATGCATTCTCTTAGTACTAGATAAACAAGTTAGATCTGGTGCCCAATTAAAATATTCGGGTTAACATATTAATACTTTGAACTGACTGTCACACTTAAGCACACTTTACGGAATATTATATACTAAAAGCAATAAGCTCATATGAGCATCTTGGCTTAGTTTTAAGTGTAGCCAAAACAATGCCAAAAGGGCAATATTTTTTACGATCCTATGGACAACAATCTGACAGATGCAGCTTTTGTACGTGTAGCCAAATCAATCTGAGGGGGATCGTACTTTTTACGGGCAATCCCCGAGGGCTTCTTACTAAAGTCTTGGATTAGACAGAGTAGCACACTGTAAGCAATAGGCTCTTATGGGCACCTTGGCTTAGTTTTAAGTGTGACCAAACTAATGAAATTGAGGTTCGTACTTTTTTGTCCCAGTAATAGGACCATTCATACTACTTCGCTAAAACTCCGCAGTATGTGTTAACAGACGTACACCGAAATCGAACTATTTAAAAAATTGCATTCGTAGTATGATGAAATCGTAATAAAACAAAAGGCGAGACCGCGATACTTTCGACGCTCGCTCCATCTGCAGGTACATAATGGAAACAACGGCATAATGTTGTAGCATTGCAGAAAATGCAAGTTATTATATCAAAAGTGCGTATTTCTTGTTGTGCAGCATTCTACGGTGAGAAAATACTTTCACCACCTTTAAAATTCTACAGAAACTAACTTCCGTAAGTAGTTTCTTCTGTAAAAATTATAGAAATGTGTCTCCAATATAACAGACATTTACCAATTATTTTCTTCTTGTCACACGAACTAAACCGAAATAACAAAACCTATGACTCAGCAAAATACTTACGTGACATTTATTTGGCAGGGAAAAAATTACCTGCAAATGCTGAGATTCGAATCTAGGATTTCAGCATACAAAGCTGATCTTTAACAGACATGGCCACAAGCCATGGTGAAGAATCCAAAATATTCGAGTAATTTATCCAAAAGAGTGCATCTTTTCCTGTCCAGCTCGAAACTTTTGATGGCGCTAGTAGTTGTCTAAATGTATGTTTCAATTCAAGACGAGCTTTTGTTTTTTTAAGTTACTGTTTTTGCGAGGTATTTGGGTGTGCGAGGTGAATTGCTCTCAGTTTCACGGGTGAAATCAAAAGCGAGTTTCTCAACTCGTCCTTGTTTTGAGACGAGAGAGACGAATACAACTAAGAGTATGAAAAATTAAGTAATTGTTTTGTTTAGTGACATTTACAAACCCCTATTATTATTTTCTATGATGTGAAGAAATAATAGTAAATAAGTTAGTTTCTAGAGATAACAGCTGTATATTTAAGCTATGTTGAGTGTTCTTAGTTACGATGTGTTTGCATACTTACCTTGCCATCTAGCTCTAGAGCCCTTTGTGGGCTTTGGCTTCTTCCAATAATTGCCTCCAAGTTTCTCTGTTCTTAGCTCTTCCCCATCATCAGCTAGGAGGAAGTGTCTGGACTCGGTGAAGACTCATATACTAAAACAAGCCAACGTTTTCATCACTCCTCAATCTTACACTCTCTCTGCCAGCATTAGGGGATGGCACTAAGCTTTAGACAAAGTTCTTTGAAGCTGAATTTATCTTCTCTAAGACATCTTATATTGCTAAAATATGTTTAATTTGCATATATATCGTACCGGCGTATGTTGTTCTACTATACTCAAGACTTCAAGAAAATCGCCAATTAGTAAAAGCTAATTGAGCACGAAAGCAAAATAGGTTAACAGGACGCACACGATGATGGAATATACAAGTTGTCGGCTTTTTTAATCCAGACAGATGGGTTGGATTGAAACTGGGATATTTTACATTTTCTAGTAATTAAAAATGGAAGAGTGCTAGCTGTTTCCCCTCCCCTTCCCCGAGTTCTATACCCGGTGAAAAGCACATGCCTCTATAAACTTAAAAAATAGTAACGAAGCTTATTTGCACGTAATAAACCTTGACCTATACAGTTGTACAATCTCGCAATGGATGAATATCCTTTTTTCTGTCTCCTTCTTTTGTGAACATAGCGGTGTGTTTTCGCTTATTCGAATGCCAGCGACTGTGATATGCAACATGCATGCGAAGAAGGGGCAGACCAGAACGGATAATTGACATTTCGATTTCAATACTTTTGCTGCTTTCGATTCACCTGCTATCTAGAAGGTTCCATGGGCACTGGACGATAATTTAAAGGTGGCTAGGAAAGGAGAGAGCAATCTTTCCTGTGTGATGAAAAATGATTTTACATACGGCTATACAAATTTATCATGCATACGACTGTCTCGTGATGTGAGGTTCAAAACAATTTTTGCTGCGGGAAGCGTGTGTTTCTGTGTTATTTTATCTCTGCTACACTTAGAAGGATTAACATCATGACTGTGTTTTCAGTATTGCAGAATATATTTACATGTACATATCACCTAACGTTTATCAATTAGCGTACGAACAGATTTAACTATAAATTCACTATAAAATCTGGTATAAGTGAAGACGGAAGGAGTCGGCTTGTTAACCACCCTTATATGAATAACGTTCCAGTGGCGAAGTTGGAAGCAAAAAGATGGCAGAAAGACAGTGACAGGGTTCATATCAGACAGGTGCTCCTGGTAGATTACATATCTAAAGATACATTCTTACAGAAAAGGAAATGGATCATTGGGAAAGGAAAATGACATAGGTATGTCACTACCCGAATGCACAGAGAGCCTCGAGCAAGAATGTTCAATATATTCCAATCCTCAGCCTAAGAGAGAAGCTCAATTCAATATACTTGCACGTAGGCAAGAAGAAGAATGTCTAACCTATAGTCCATTTCACCTTTTGTGTTGTTCAGCGTGAGTGTGAATTACGGCAAACAAATAACTAACTAACTCTCTAGGCTTCTTAAACTCGAAGGCAGCAAACACAAGCCTATAATGACCTGAGGGTGATCGAGACTAATTTATACATGTGGTCGCTTGGCATACTTTCTTCAAAGAGGATGATAAGGTACTCGTAGCCAAAAAATAAGAAATAATGTCTTAACTCGCGCAAACTCTCAGGTCCTTCGAGTACTCTTGATGCTTGACAGAGAAATTCCATGCAATGTCGGTAAATAAAATTCATGCATGAAATCTAAGGTAAAGCTTGGATCCAGAGATATAGGCAAACACCAGGAAGAACAAATTTGATGAGAGCAAAAATATTTAAAAAAGTCACAAGACCTGAGGAATGGTTCGAATCTCTCGTTTTAGGCATGGATCCTTAAACATTTCTGCTATGTCACTTTCGCAAATACTGCAGACAGGCACGAAGTTTTGTGTGTGGATATTCATGACTTAACGTATGGCGTAGTGGTAACGTTGCTGTTGCCTTGTTCCCATCGATAACATAGTGGTTACATCAACATTTCATCGTCCCCTCTTAAGGAGTATATTTGAAATTATCCAACCACTGTCTCTCTCTCTCTCTATCCTATCTCCGTATTAAAAAGGTCATTCAAATGTTTAGACGATCGCGAAAACTTTGAAACGTATTTCAAAAGCTTAGGCGACTGCGAGAGTTTGGGAACTTATTACACTTAACCGTCCTGAATATTACTCCAATATAGATTATGAAAGATATCAAGACATCTTAAAAATACATCGAATGACTTGTATAAAAATTATGATCCCACACAGAATAGAGTGAAATCTAGCACCGGTGAGAAATATAGAAATCTCTTCAAACCTATTTGGAATTAATTGAAAGTTGGCAGTGGGATTAAACAGATACCACTTTACCAGAACATTATGTTCGGATAGACGATGTGAGGAAACTTGTAGATCTTTCTTGTTCAAAGCCTCAGAAGAAAATACAGCAACACAAATTATTACAATAAAAAAATATCTATCATGTACACGATCGGCACATAGCTTAGTATTTTTTTTCTGAAAGAAACCAATTATATCGGATATTTTATTAAAATTATCAACACGCTCCCACCGAAATTCTGGAACGCGACTGAAGGTAAAGGTTTTGTCAATGATATTATTAATAAATTGCCATTCGAATTATACAGGGTGTTACTAAAGTTCGGTTTCAATGCTTAACAGGTGATTCTACAAGTGAAAATAAACACAAAAGTTCATGTGACAAAATGCCGAAAACGGTACCCATTCGTAGTTATTGAAGGAGGACAAAGTGTGAAAATTATGTTCACAAGCAAATAGTGGCACAACGGCCTACCATATGACCGAGGCGAAGGGCGTTCTACAAAGAAATGCTGCATGCTTTATTCAAAAAAGCACATGGCAGATATGTGAAGTTGATGTGCAAGGGATTCCTTCAAGGAAGTAATTTTGGTCTTTTGAAGTCATAGGCGTAGGGAAGGGTTTAGCGATATGTGTTTTCAACGCAAAGTGATATGTGGAGAATGAGAACTAAGAATAAAGCGAATATCCGTGGTGGACATCACCATTACGTAGAAAAACAAAGATGGTGGTGGTGCTCCTCTAGGTTGCATAAGTGTCGACATGTTCCCTGTGTACAGAGTGGAGGTGTCGAGGGAACCACATCACAGACGACGTTCAAACTGTCTGCAATTAACTTCCACGAAAAATGACAACGCCAAATAAACGATTGTCTAGTGCAAGCAAACAACCCCACGGTGTCTGCTATTGTCGCTGCGACGACGTTAATGTGTACAACGAGATCCTCGGCTAACACGACGTGTGTTTCGTATACGAGGCTTTTTTTTAATAGAGCATGCCGCATTTCTTTGTGGAACGCCCTTCGCCGCGGTTATATGATTGTCTGTTGTGCCAATATATGCTTGTGAATACAATTTTCACACTTTTTCTTACCCCTATAACTCCGAATGGGCGCCGTGTTCGGCATTTCGTCACATGGATTTTGTGTTTATTTTCTCTTGTAGAATCACCTCCTAAACTTTGGAAACGATCTTTAGTAACACATTGTATATTCCTGGATATCAGTATTGTGGTCATTGCACCAATCTCGAGAAAAGATTAGCTAGAAAAGATGAAGGTCTGAATCCACTGGATGCAGCATGCAAACTACTTAACATCGCTTATAATAAGAGCACAAATCTTGATACTAGACACGAAGCAGAAAAAAAAATTAGAAAATACTGCTTTTGCTCGTTTTATCACCTTTGTGTGCTGTAGGAAGCAGTGCTTCGATTACCAAAACCATCATCGATGCAAGGAAAAATATAGGTGAATTGGCAGATCAGAAGCGTCATAATTTGGAAATGGAGAAAAAATAGGTCGTGGAATAAAGTTTAAATTATTGAGAAAATTTAAAAGAAAAGAAGCGCTTACTAACCAACACATTGACACTTGAGTTAAAATATTTAATGTTCAATAAATTGGAGGCTGCTTAATGTCTGATTTTATGCCTCAAAATGATCCCTTCTTGCAAGAATGTGGTGTGGTGAATTTCGATGTGTCTAAAAATATCTGTACGCAATGGATCATTTATTACAAGCAAAACAATACTGCCTTTATTTTAGATCCTTTTGGTAGGAGGTCACGTTTAGAATTTGTGAATTTTCTATCCCATTGTAGCATTTATTTCTACGACAAACGCGTTCAAGTTTCTGACAAAGTTATATGCGATCACAAATGCATTTTGATCCTTGATTTGTCATTTAAAATACACCACATCACATTTCAAGATTTTCAAAAAACACTGTGGTACGTAAAACATGGGAGTTTTCATCTCTTCGGTCTTGAAACTGCAACTACAAGATTATATTATATATATATCTGAAATCAGTTGCTTCGTGACCTTTCTACAGCATGCACCTCATTTCGAATGTTACTTCGTGCAATAATGCCATTGTTGTTGGTAACGAGAAAATTGTCATTCCTCCTGAGCAATATAATTTATGCACTTTGCAAGCTGAAAATAAAAATAACATATTACTTTCACAAAATGCATTAACGCACAGACTAGAGATTGTATCTACGAACGAAACGGTGGATCTATCTACGATGGGGGAACTTCTAGGATTTCCGAACAATACCAAATTAGGCAGGCATTATCCCAAAATTCCAAGCTATTTAAACATTAAACATTCACTGCAACGTAACGAAAAGTATGATCAACTAATCAGAAGACAATGAAATTGGAAACTGCCCTAAGCTGCAAAATGAGTGATCAAATATATGGAATTTAGCGTGCCTGAGGTAAAATATGAATCGAACTATGCTCTCAAATACTAAGCTATCATCTTGAAAAATCCTCACATTCCTTTCCTCTTTTACACTTACCAATGAATACAGAAACCAGCCGAAGGCAAATATTTCGATTTTGACGTAACTAATTAATTTTCTAGTATTCAGTACGACATGCCCGAGTTTGTAGTTGTGCTGTTTCAAATAGCAAGGTACAAAGATCAGGAAAGAGATAGTAGTCAATTTATAATTGAAAGATTATAAGTATTTATCTTAGGAACGGACGTAATGAGGTTTTCCCGCAAGAGAAATATAACTTGAACATAGCAAATCAAGAATATTTAAAATTATACTATGCATACACTGCATGCAGGCGAGTGACGGAGGGGAACATTAATATGTATTAATATCAAGAATTTTTGTCACCCAGACCAATATTTTTAATTAATACATCGAAATGAAAGCAGGTGGTTGTGAATGATCGAAGGAATATTAAACTGATATGTGAATTTCATTATGTGGTACCTGCAAATACCACATGTAGTGTCATTTTAATTATGGAGATATCATTTTTTGTGTGATTTTAAAAATGAATGTATTATAGATCAATTTTAAAAATATTATAAATTACTATTCTTTGAACAACAATCCTTGCATTGCTTACTTGAATTATAATCCCCCTATTCTAAATTGTGACTATTAAAATCTAGTATTCTAGATTTATTATCTTTTCTGTCGAGTGTGTACTTATTCATCGCTGTTGTAAGCACAACATTTTCTGTTTCTCTTAACATTTTCTTTGACTGAATTTTAATCCTTTGTGTACTTTAGTAAGATTAAAAATGCTTCAGATAATATTGAAGAAGACGATAATGCAAAATATAATTTATCTATTTTTAAAAGTAAGCATGAATTTTGTTTCCTCAGTACTTGGAACATGTTGAAAGAAGCATGCCGTGATGCTTATCGTGAAGATTGTATGGATACTCTAGATCAACTTCTATCAAACACCTTGTGCATACCCTAGATCAACTTTCAGAAAACAGCCCTGTGGATGATATTCAAATCTCATCAAAAATTATCTTATTTCGAGTTCTTCAAAAGTCATTCATTCGTAATTGCGGATAGGAAGTGCATCATGACATAACCATAACGATTATTCATATCAATATAATATATGTATTTCGAAGATTTGCTAGAATATTAATTTTGTAGATAAGGATTGTTCCCTTTTACCTATCGAAAAGGACACTGAAGAATTTCATCTCGCTTTCCACTTTCGATAATCAGGAACCCTTCGATTTTAGGCTAAAGTTCAATATGAGCTTCAATAAATTTCAACGTGGCTTGCCAAGAAAAAATAGATGTTGTGTACAGTCGGAGATAGAAATTCCTGGGCTACGGAACCTAGAATTTCGTAATGTCTTAAAGCCTGTTTTTTATGCAACCCAAAGAAAAAATGTTAGCTATGTTTGCCAAGTGGATCTGAGTTCTCGGGAAGGATTGAGCTTTGATAGCACGAGTCACATGACTCATGCGGCAGTCACAGCAAACAGCTGGATGCTACGAAGCCTCTAGAAGAAAATTTCAGGAAATGGTTTGTTAACATGAGCTACTCGTAAGGAAATATTCTTTCGACTGATATTATAATCATTGTCAAGAAGGTTCACTGAAATGATGGCTCTCGTTACAGACCACAAGACCCACACTAATTGTTTAAGTCTAGTTTATACACTGCACCTACAGATTAAAGTCGGATCCGAACCACAAGTTCCTTTATCTGGTGTTGAATTCGGAAGCCTTTGATTACATCTCGATGACTTTACCACTACGCCATGCAGAGGCAATGGAACGCCTTGATACAGAGGCGAACGATAATTGCTACGTGTCAAACCATATTTGGCGCAAATTTTAAAAATAAAACAATATTTTGTGGTCACAGGTTCGAACCGTGGTAGAGGCATCGATTTCTATTCCATCGTCCTTTTCACGGATTTATAATTCTTCCTCACCGACACCATTAACGCGAGTGGTAGAAGGAAGGCGAAGTAAAATAACTGAAACAGAAATTTAGAAAAGAGTTAAACAAATTATGTGCATAATGTTCTACAGTCACTTGAGTCGTATTCCATGAATGCTACCTTTAAAGAGCATTGTCTCCCTTGTCTCTATTGTTCTCTTGTGCTCTCGGTTCCATCTGTAACGATTGGGCTAAATCGAATTAATGCGACGTTAGTTAAACAATCCAAACAACGAAGAAATGCACAACCAACTGCACAAAACAACTTTCCAATTGCTTTCGAATCGCAAAACTATTGAGATGCTGTAAAATTACTTAAGATGCAGTATTAAAGTAGGAATTTGGTACGGTATCGAATTACATCGATGGAGATGTTCGATTTGATTGGATGTTTGTTATATAGTGTCGCTATTCTTTCACTTTTGGCAAATAGCAACGATGAAGATGAGCGATAATATGATGAAATTGATAAAGGGATATTCACCAAGAACACCCATGCCTAAGCGGAGATTCGAACCAGGGCCCTGCCGTCACCATGGAGGTCGGCTACGAGTGGACATTAGGCTATAAGATATTTTATGTGATCAATTCAGATCAATCATTATAATAACTAGGCATATTATATTATTGATATAAACATATCTTAATACTGAAATACACAGGTCACTCATATACACAGGCCTTCGGGCCGTCAACCCAACTCGAGCTTGCACGGAGGAGGGAATACTACGGTCAAAGTACTCACTTTCTCGTGAAAATTATCAGTGTTAAGAGCAGGATTGCCCGGTAAATGGGTTCAGCAAACCTGAGTGGCAGCGCATTGAAAACTCCATCTCCACAGCAATAGCGAAGGAACTGAACCAACAGTTCGGAGACCTCGACAGACGATTCGCCCTGGCTTTTGCAAGTGATGCAGTGCTGAAGGAAATCCAACCAGCGCTGACCTCCATCATCAAAACTGCAGTGGATAATGCGATCCATGGAGTAAAAAAGCGATCTCGACATGAAAATCTCCAACTTAGACAAACAGGTGAAGCAAGAGCGGAAGGATTTGAATTCCTTGGAGCAGTATGATCGTCGCCTGAACATTGTTTTCCATGGCATCGGTGAAAGTGAGGGTGAAACGTGTGAAGTGATGGTGTCAAAGGTAATCAATGAGCAGGTGAAAGTGAAAGTGCCTCAAGATGTGTTCCATCGTGTTCACCGACTGGAAGCACAGCGACGTGATGGAAAACCCCTGCCGATCATTGCACGCTTTGTCACCTACGCCCAGAGAGACTTGGTCTACAAAAGCAAAAAGAACCTCAACGCTACAGAGATAGGGATCTTTATCACTGAAAACCTCACGAAAACAAATCTGGATCTTTTACACAAGGTAAGATTAAGTAAAATATTCGAACGAGTGTGGACAACCGATTGAAATGTACTTGCCCTACACAACGGAAACGATTATAGGATTAGTGACTCGGAGGACATTGCAAAGTTCAGCAGGAAGTAACACTGCCCTGCGTCGCCAAACTCCCCTACTAACAGAAGTAGAGATAATGATACGTTTCCGGCCATTTATTTGTTATTTATTTATTTTACCAAGATTTCAGCTAATTTTCTAAGGGGAAAAAACCCAAACATTTTTTTACCATTTTTATAGTATAAAAAATATGTATTTTTATCAAAGCTCAACTCATAGGGGGCAAAATTTACTTTCTGAGCCTATATTAGTATATTTTAAGCATATATTTACAATTATTACATTTTTTAAAGAGAAATAGATATATTGATATTGATTTTGATTTATTTTACAATGCTGTACAGTGCTGCGTATATAAATATTTCTCAAAGGTGTTTGTATTCTGATTAATTTTTACGTCTGAAAATGTAGATAATGTTTTTCTTTTTTAATGTTATGAGTGCTGCAGTGCTATGTAGCGTATATAAAATTATTTCTGAAAAGTATAATATATTCTGATTAATTTTTACGTCTGAAAATGTACAAATGTGCCATTTTTATAAGAACGAAAAAAGGCTATATATAAAAATTTATATGCACTTTGGTATGTAGAATTCAAATAACATATAAATTTATAATTAATTTTTTATTAAATATAAATTGTTCTAACATATGTTTGAAAAAAATTGAATATATAAAACCAAAGATGTTTTTAAAAATAAAAAATAAATATATAAAAAACAAAGAAATTTAATTTTTAATTTTCTTTAATGTATAAAACAAAAACATTTTTTTTAAAAAATATACGAGATAATTTTATATATACAAATTATATAAAAAATAACAATAGTAATAATAATAGATTGCAAATATTAGATTGCAATGTCCATACTAAAGAATATGGACACTATAATACAAGTAAACATTGTAATAAATGTTTATGATTTTTTAAAAAATGATATAATATTATAGTAGACCTAGTGCCCCGGTTCTAAGCCCTCATTTGGGGCTCGAATCATCATGTGGGGCTCGTCGTAGCTTTTTATGATGTATATTTTGAGGACAGAGTTGGCAACACTGTGGGCTCTTACTGTAGCTTTTTATGAGGGGGTCTATTACCCTCTGTTTACATCTGGCAACACTGCCGTAGATTTTTTGACAGTGTTGTTAACCTACTGGGTTTTTCACTGTAAATTTTCATTAAAGGACCTGAGAGGCCCATGTATCTTTTATGTTTGGCAATACTGTTGGGGGCACAGAGTTGGCAACACTGTGGGCTCTTACTGTAGCTTTTTATGAGGGGGATCTATTGCCCTCTGTTTACATCTGGCAACACTGCCGTAGATTTTTTGACAGTGTTGTTAACCTACTGGGTTTTTCACTGTAAATTTTCATCAAAGGGCCTGAGGGGTCCATGTACTCTTTATGTCTGGCAATACTGTTGGGGGCCTAGTGTTGGCGACCTGTGGGTTTTTACTGTAGCCTTTTATGAGGGGGACCTATTGTCCCCTTTTTATATTTGGCAACTTTATTGGATGTTTCTTCTTTGAGGCTTGGGTTTTGCCAACTCATCCGAAGAAAATTCCACTATATGATCTTTCACTGGCTAAGCTAACCTACAAATAGGAATTGGCAACACTGACGAGCATCAAATGATGATTCGAGCCTCAAATAATAATTCGAGCCTCGTCGGTGTTGCCAACCCACTCTACAAAAATTCCACTATATGATATTTTGAAACCTTTCACGGTGTATGTTAATTTTACTAGCAGTGTTTCCTACTGGCAGTGTTTCCAACTCGTTGTAGCCTTTCACGGTGTATTTTTTTTTTAGCTTTTTGTGTGTGTGTGTGAGTGTACGCGCGCGTGTATTGTGACGAATGCACTCTCTCATCCTTGAAGGATGAATGCACCTTATCGTAATTTTCCAACTGTGGGACCAAATGTTTATATATCGTGACCTTTGTAAACCTCTTTCGGGAACGATGTGTCGCACACACACACGCGCGCGCGCGCGCCTGTATTGTGACGCAAGCAAACAAAAAAAAACTTTGCCTGTCATTACAAAAAAAAAACTTTGACCGTATTCTTAAATAACTCACAAGGACAATGAATCTTTTTGGCTTCCGCAAACAGATCAACATGGAGACTGCACCGCCAAATTTCAATAACCTCTTACCTTCCGTGTTATCTAAACTCAATGGTTTACTGATTGTTCATCTCAACAGCATTTGGACGAAACTGAATGACGATGTGGGCAAGATGTTTTATGTTTTTAATAACAATTTACATTTCTACGAAATTCCGATCGACGGGAAACTTCAAATCACCGTGAATCCGGAAAACGCAGGCGAAATCAAAATTTCTACCGGCAAGAATATTTTTCGAATCAAGCACGAAAAGATGCTTTCTAACATTACGTACGATGTTTCTGCAGGAGATTATCTTTACATGGAACTTCTCGGAGATTACGACAAACTCATTCCTCTCTTTGTAGAATTACGAATCGTTTATCCTATTATAAATAACCGTTAACCAAAAATGCCTAACGACATTTTCGGCAACACCAAGCGTGTAGACCACGCAGAAGAGATTCTCATGTTGGACATTCGAGTTAAGAAGTTGAGGACCGATTTGATTGCTTTGCAGGAGACCTTAAACAAAAGTTTAGAGTCGGAAATCGCTACGCTCCAAACGCAATGTCTCGACCCCATTCTGAAAATCGATTCCGAACTGAAGACGCTGATAAAAAATTATGTCGACGTACCTTCTTACGACAACGTTCAAAATATACAGTTGAGCGTGGATTCGCTTCAAAATGATTTGGCCAAATTACAGCAATTTCAATCGAAAAATGAAGATTTGGAAAAATTGAAACTCGAAATCGAAGAACGAACTTCCGCAATAGAAAAGAATTTCTCTGAACTTCAAACCGTCGTGAAAGATATAGATGCAGAACGCTCACATGTCGTTGTTTCCAAATTACAAGAAGAATTCACCAGCACGTTGGAAGAAATTAAATCCAAGTTGCAGACTTTGGAAGATACAATGACGAACCTACCATCGTCGGACGAACTGCAGGTCATCGGTAAAAGCGTCGCGAACATAAAAATTCAATTGGAGGCGTATCGAGATTTCGAACACATTCAAACCACCATCGCTACGCTTCAGGCGTCCTTGGAATTGATCAACGAAGAAATTAAAAATATTCACGCTGAAGCAAGAGCGTTGACGAGCATTCAAGACACGTTAAGCACGGTTCAGCAGAAGATCGAATATTTAGAAAATTTGAACGTCGAAACGAATCTCGCTCATTTTCATCACGTACTCGACAACATACAGGGTGACTTGGAATCGTTACGGACGAGCGTGCCTTCGAGCGAAGATTTGGAAAAATTGAAAACGGCGGTGACGGCACTATCCGATTCGAACGACATCAAATTTCATTGAGCGATCTCGAGAGTAGGGTGGCCAATCTCCCCACCTCCAAAGAATTGCACGCTTTGAAACGAAACATATCTCGAATGCTGAAACGAATAGAAACGGAAACGGCGAACGTGGAACAGATTCGAGACGAAATTAGTTCGCTGGTGTCGACGCTGCCCACTTCGCAGAGCGTCGCCGACCTTCACACGCAGTTTACAGAGATGCGAAGGATCGTGAACGATCTTACCGAGAAGAGCTCGAAATTGAATCAAGTCGAGAACCTTCAGAACATTGTCGTCAACATCAGAGATCAAGTTGGAGTGCTGGAATCCACGCAGGAATCGACGCTGGCCTCTTTCGGTGCCAAGTTGCAAGAACTCAACGAAAACTACAAGCAGTTGAACGTGGAAGTGAAAATCAAACCGTCGTTTTCTGCCGTAACGGATACCATAATCGAGCATTTGCTGCCCATCGAAAATAAACTCGGACAAGTTCACAGTAATCTCGTCACCTTCGACACTAAATTCGCCAAATTGTTCACCTTGCAAGCCATCGAAATCAACAGCGTTCCCAATCAACAGAGAATCTCCACGTTCGTCGAAGGTAACAAACTGTACATGTTGCATCCTTATCATCCGTACTACAAGTTTCTCCTCGATGGCACAATTCAGATAAACGAATTTTCGTACTGGTCTCACGGCAGAAAAGCTAGCGTTCCCACCATGACCTTAATATCGAATCGTGGTGTTCAGAAAGCAGGAAACATTCCTCTGGCACGTTGGAACGAAACGCGCAACATATATGAAATACACGAAGACGAAGATCTTACCGTTTTCGACGTGAGTGCCGGCGATAAGCTGATCATTCAAAACACGAGCGAAGTGCCACCCTCTTTGAATCCCATCACGCTTGTGCTTCTCTTGAAACGTAATCTCTAAAAAAAATGTCTAGGCAAGCCATCGTCGAAGAATTGCATAAACCTGCACGCCGTAACTACGAACGTTTGGCTGTGGTAACCAAGGGCATCGACGACCTCTGGCAAAGTGACCTCGTGGAGATGAGTAGCGGCAATTTGAAAAACGTACATAAATTGAACAAGGGCAACAAGTACCTCCTCACCGTCATAGACACATTTTCGAAATTCGCATGGGCTCTACCTTTGAAGGCGAAAACGGGAACATGCGTCACGGAAGCATTCAAATTAATTTTTCGCGAAAGCGGCGGCAGACAACCACGGTTTCTGCAAACGGACAACGGTAAAGAATTTTACAACGCCGTATTCCAAAAGTTTATTCAAAAACACAAGATTCAACATTATTCGACCTTCAGTCACATCAAAGCCAGCATCGTGGAAAGATTCAATCGAACCTTGAAAACACACATGTGGAAACGATTCACGCTTCGGGGAAATTACAAATGGGTCGACATCCTGCCGGAACTCGTCGACACCTATAATGATACGGTACACAGAACGATAGGCATGAAGCCAGCTGACGTTACGAAATCTGACGAGCAGCGTTTAATTTCTACAGTTTACTGTCCAAAGTACACACCCACGACAAAAAAACTAAATACAAAATTGGAGACCGGGTGAGGATCAGCAAATTCAAACGCACCTTCGAGAAGGGATTCACAAAAAATTGGAGCACGGAACTTTTTACGGTGGTTCTAGTTTTACCCGGAAACCGACACACGTATATAATAAAAGATAGTAGCGGCGAGATTTTGAAAGGAAGATTTTACGAAGAGGAACTCTCTAAAACGAAACACCCCGACACGTACCTCATCGAGAAAATATTGCGTAGGAAAGGTGACAAACTGTTTGTCAAATGGCTGGGACTTCCGGAAAAGAGTTGGATCGACGCGAACGAAGTGATCTTGTGAGTACGTGGAACGTGGTGAAGCGTCTACCGGATCCGGAAAGTCAAACGAGAAAAAAAAGAACGGTGAGTTGCTTCCCGACAGCATCCGCTGTCTGATCGTAGGTCCTTCGGGGTGTGGGAAAACGACACTGCTCGTGGACAATTTTCTCCTCGCACCGAATTGGTTAGATTGGAAGAACAGGCACCTGTACGTGTTCTCGAAAAGTTTGGAGCAATCCAAATACCAGCAACTGATGAAACTGTACGATGGTCTGGACATTGCAACGTTCGCTTCGGAAATAAAACCACTCGACGATTGTCGTGAAAATTCAGTCGTTGTGTTCGACGACGCCATCCTGGAAAATCAAAATGAAATTCGCAACTTTTTCACGCAAGGTCGTCACAAAGGAATGGATTGCTTCTACCTAGCTCAAACGTTTTCCAAAATTCCAAAACAGTTAGTACGCGACAACGCTAATTTCATATGTTTGTTTCGTCAAGATCACACCAACCTCAAGCACGCGTACGATGACTACGTAGGCGGAGACATGAACTACAATCAATTTTCGGAACGCTGTTGCTCTACTTGCTGGAACGGTGACGATTTCGGATTCACGACGATCGACATGACGAGGAAACCCAACGACGGAAAATACAGAAACAAAATCAGCGACTTTCTAAACGTTGCAACGTTGTGAGAAACGACGTGTATAAATAACGTCATGACGAAACGAAAAATCGAAGACGAAAATCTCAAGCTTCGCGATTACCTCGCGAAACGCTTCAAAGGTTGGAAATCCGAGAATCGCAGATTCTACGAAGAGAAGAAACGTCAGGATCAACCTGTGATCGATGCCATCAGCGGTCTAGGTAAAGAAATTAAAAGTGTCACGGAACAAAATAAAAATTTGATCAACGAACTCGTACCGCTCGCAGCTAAAAGTTATGCCGTACCCACGCCCATTTCGAGCATTCCTTCGACGCCGTTCGAACTGAAGGATGCACCGGCACGACGTCGAGCCATAGGCAGCACGTCTTCGGATAAAATCGAGTTGGGGCCTTTGGCACGAGACTACCTGAGTACGGGGAAATTCGACAAGGATGAAGTGTTCGGATTGTATCCTAGCATGGAAACCAACGAAGGCGGTGGTGTGGTGTGGAAGATTGGGAAATGGAAGGTGACCTTCGAAGGCAACGACATTAAAGTCAATTTAGGCGACAAGGATAGTTGGAACAGGTATCCCGGTACGGTGGGACTGTGGGAACTCGTCGCCAAAAAGCAGCCGAAAGATTACACCGACGAAGATTACCAAAGTTACAAGGAAATTCTGATCATGACGGATGCCTTGTACCAGAACAACGACGCCTCGCAGAATAGGGTGAAATCGAGCAGCGGCGAGAAGTACAGGAATCTCATCAAACCGATTTGGAACCAGGTCAAAACAAGCAGCGGCGTCAAACGCTACAACACGTTACCCAAAGAATTCGTTTGGGTGGACGACGTGAGGAAGCTCGTGGACCGATTGTTGGTGATAGCCGGCGAAGAGAATGCAGGCAACCGTAATTTCTACAACGAGAAGGTTGGCATCGTGGACATGATCAGCACGAAACTTTCCAACTTCATCGTGAACGACGACAAGGGCATAGGTTACCTGATCAAAATCATCAACACGCTGCCTCCGAGATTCTGGAACGTGGCCGAAGGAAAAGGACTCGTGAACGACATCATCAACAAGTTACCTTTCGAGATGCATTTACCTGGCTACCAGTACTGCGGACCGGGTACCAAACTCGAGAAAAGATTGGAGAGAGGAGACAAGGGTGTGAATCCGTTGGACGCCGCATGCAAAGATCACGACATCGCCTACAACACCACGCAGACGGATCTGGATGCACGTCACGAAGCAGACAGAAAGTTAGAGCACGCAGCTTTCGAAATGTTCGTGAGCAGAGACGCATCGTTGGGTGAACGGGTCGCCGCACTGGGTACCACCATCGCCATGAACACAAAACAAAAATTGGGGTGGGGTATATAAATAACATACAGTAAAAAAAAAACAACATGGCTTGCATAACTGATTTGCCGCACGAACTACTATCTAAAATATTCAAAAAGGTAGTTAACGGAGATGTTAATAAACTTGTGATCATAGCTAAAACGACGCCGGCATTTCGCATCCCTTGTGAAATAGTTCTCAAGGACCGTCTTCGGGAGATCAGTGGAATGAGGTGCGGTGATCTCGACACTCTTCTGTCGGCCGCGGGGAAGAAATTGAACGAGAGGTTGGACGAACTGCACGAGGCGAGGCAGGGGAGAAGACGGTATACTGATGATTGGCGTAAGTCCAAACAGGAAACTGAAGAAATCATCACGCACATCATCGCGTTCTCCGAAGCACGAACTTTCTTCCTCTGTTAAAAAAATCTTCGATACAAATCGTGAAAAAAAAATATATATAAATAACACACATCGTGAAAAAAAAATAATCTTCGGTATATATAAATAACACACATCGTGAAAAAAAATTAAATTTCTCTAACACACACACTGAAAATTTCTCTTCTTCGATATGACAACTGAAAAAATGAGTGACCTCCAAGCATTAAAACAAATGCTAAATTTGTCAGTCGAGTATGTAAAAAATCAGGAATTGGAAGTCGACAAACCTTACACGATAACTTCCGGTTCAATCGTTTCTACCCAGTATGGTCCCAAGGTGTGTCTGTTGCTCAACGGACAATACAGTCTATTTTTACCAGATCGATACGCTATCATGTTATCCGACGAGAAGCTAGCTATCTTAATCGAGAACAAAACTCGAATCGTGTACAAGAGGACAAAGGAACTTCTTGGTAAGAAAACAAAGCATGTAATAGAATTTGTGTAACGGGGCTACGCGGAGTATATATAAAATAACATCCATTGAAAAAAAATCTCAGAACATTTATATATAAATAACATACCGTGAAATAATAACACATAGAGCATCAACATGAAGCCCAAGGGAGTCGTGTACCAGATACCGTATTCGAATCTAAAAAATCTAGGTGCCCTCGATGGGTTACTCACCAAGAAACAACGTGAGAAGAAACGTTCTTGCTTGTCGAAAGGACACGGAATGAAATTGCTGCTCAGCACACCTCAATTGAAAAGATTGCAGCGTTCGCGGAAACAGCAAAAGATCGGAGGTTTCATATTCAGCATCCCGGCCATCCTAGCAGCATTGGGGGCCGTTGGAAGTTTGGCTGGCGGAAGTGCCGCCATCGCGAAAACCGTCATCGACTCGAAGAAGAACAAGGCGAAATTGGAAGAACAGAAACGTCACAACCTGGCCATGGAGAAGAAAGGGGGGAAGGGCGTGATGAAGAAGTTTAAAAAAAAGAAACAACAGCACTCACCAACCGAGACATTGAATCTCTGATCGAACCTTTACAAATCAAACACTTCAGAGGAGTTTTCATGTCCGACTCGTTACCTTCAAGCGTTAAAAGAAGAGAATGCGGAGTAGTCAACTTGGACGGTCAAGAAAATCCAGGCACGCATTGGATATGTTACCACAAAAATGATGATAAAGCATTCGTTTTCGATTCTTTCGGAGGTGTTCTACCTACAAATTTAATTTATTATCTGAAAACGAACAAAACCTCTATATACTACAACGACGAACGCATTCAAAATTTCGGAGACGTGAACTGCGGTCATCTCTGCCTCTCCGTGCTCGCGTTTCTCTCTAAAATAAATAACCCTACGATCGAGGATTTCCAGAAAGCATTGTGGAACCTCAAACAGCATCACTAGGATGGGCGTGTTCCATCTCACGAGCGAATCTTCAATCTTGAAACTCACGCTGCACGACGACATCGTCTATCCTAAATCCGTGGCTCTGCGTGCATTCTACAGCATGTACCTCATACCTAACGTCACGCAGCACAACAACAAAATTAGCGTCGGAAGCGAACACATCGTCGTCACGCCAGGACAATACAATCTTTCCACTTTGCAAGCTCAATTACCCAAAGGCACATACCTTTCTCAAAATTCGGTCACGCACAGAGTGGAAATCCTATCCGCGACGGAGACCGTGGACCTGGGCACCATGGGAGAACTTTTAGGTTTCGAGAATAACACCAAACTCGAAGCTGGCATCAAGCACGTAGCAACCAACATTCCTAAATTTTTGGCCATAGAGACTCTGAACGTACACTGCAACGTGGCGGAAGGCATGATCACGAAATCTTCGGACGGATTATTAGGAAGTCACAAGCAGACGGGAATCATAGCCACTTTCAAACCAAGTTCCGAGTTCATGGAACCGATCATCTACACGCCCTCTTCGCCGATCTATTTTCCAGTATGTCGCAACCGCATAGACGACATAGAGTTGGTGGTGACGAACGAGAAAGGAGACGTGGTGGATTTCGCAGGTGCCACTACGACGGCCATCGTGGAGATCAACGTATAATAAATAACCACACATGTAAAATGGAGCAAATCGAAAGTTACGAATTGCAATCTTTCCCTCCCAACCGTCGCACGTTCGCCAATCTGAACGAAGCGAACAGGGAGATCGAATACGACGTGGACGTAGGCGACGGGTTCGTTCATCCTCACAGAGCGGACCTCTACCTTCAATTCGACGTGGTGAAGAAGGAAAGTGGAGACGCGTTTCCCGCAGCAGCAAACTTGATACTCGTGGACAACTTCGTGCCTCACCTGTTCTCGCAGGTGGAGGTGAGGAAACACAACACCGTCATCGACAGAATAGATTATCCAGGCATCACGTCGACGGCAGTGGGAACGTTGAAATTATCCAAAACGGACGCAGCGTACTACCAGGCCGGGGGATTCGAAGCCGGGACCAAAATATCGACGAGAAGTCACACGGTGCTCTTTCCCATGCGTCTGCTTCCGGGATTCTTCTCGGACTACAAGGAGATCATGTGGAAGGGAGGACTGAGGATCACGTTTCGAAGAGCGGCCAACGACAACGACGCACTAATGCGATACGCTAGTTTGGGTCCGGACGGCACCACGCCGATAGCCAACACTTTACCCGAAGCAGCGAAATGCGTCATCCGGAGCATGGAATTGAGAATGCCGGTGGTGGAATACGAAACGAACTACGCCCTCAAGTACAAAGCGGAGATCTTGAAAAGTCCGCAGGTGCCGATTCACTTTCACGGTTACCAGTGCGTGCAGAAGATGGCGTCGGGAAGTCACATGGAATTCGACGTGACGACACAGTTCAACAACATACAGTTCGACATGCCAGATTTCGTCGTAGTGCTTTTTCAGACCGGACGCGATAACGATCAGGAAAAAGATTCCAGCAAGTTCGACGACTGCAAGATCAAGAACGTTTATCTGAAGAACGGTAGGAACGAAGTGTTCCCGCGCGAGAATTACAACCTCCACATGACCAAAGACGATTACCTCAAACTTTACGAAGCTTACACGGCTTACAAACGCGTGACCGAAGGAAGCGTGGACATGTACTACGCGCCCAGCGAATTCAAAGCACGGAGAAAACATTTGTGTATGACGTCAAGAATGAAAGAGTGACTGAACAGTTTTAAATAAATAAAAAAAAATAGCACACAATAAGAAATGTGGAATTTTATATATATAAGTACAAATTGCAATTAGCAGTTTCCAGAAGTTTAATTTTGCTGTGCCATGCATGCATGTAATCGAGGAAGTGGAAGTAAATTAAAATTGTTTTTTTTTCGCATTGCCTATTACTTTTTGTTGCACTCTGGGCAGGCCTTACTAGTTTGGAGGCGATAGTGGCCCCACGGAAGTGTATGGACCCCACATTCAAGAATACACCTCTTGTCGTCGTGTGCATCCAGAGCAACTTTCCTGACAATATTAGTTGTAAGCACATGATCGACGCTTTGGATACGATGCTCTTTTTGTAGAATGGGCGATTTTGTTCTGAGGCACTCGAGGTAATCCTCAAACTTGAGGTGCTCCCGAACCACTTGCCTGCTTACACCCTTTGCCTTTTTTGTTACAGAACCCTCAGCCCGGATCGCATAGGCTTTGGCACGAAGTCCAGCAAACTCCACAATCACATCCCCGTCTTTCTCGTCCTTGAGTTTGCCGGGTATTTTTTTGTTCCGGGGCAGAATTTCATACCGGTTTAGCTGGGGATAGCCCGATGTGTCGAAGAGCTTGACAAGAGCTGGAACTTTGGCTATATCACCATACGCATCGGCCGTGCGAACATGGTACACCATGCTGTCTGTGTCTGTGTAGAGGAGCGAGATATTGTGGTTGTAGTGTGCACGTAGTATGCCGTAATATGTCTCGAACATGCACAACTTGCTCAGATCCAAAACTGCAGCTCCCACATAGATGGGCTTGTTGAGTAGCACCTCGCCCCGGTTCATGTGAATCAGAGACATCTGTTCGTTGTAAATTGTTCGAGACCTGAACAGCGGGCTTGCAACAAGTCGACGACACTGTGTTTTCTTCGTCACCAACCTCACATCAACGCGATTTCGCACATTCTCCATGGTCTTCCCTAAATACCGCATTGTTCATTAATTTGAAAAAATCGCGATCAAGTTCCGAAGTGGCAGTAGTGCGATGTTTGGTGTTCAGTTCGATGTACGGCTTCAACCATGGAGACTGCCTGAACAAGAGCACGCGGTAAACTGCTTTGATCGAGACCCCTTGCTGCATTAACCACTGGAGGTTCCGGTAGTGTAGCACATAACGCTTTTTGGGCTCCAAGTCCATGACGAGCTTCGGTTGATCCGAGCCAGGTGGACACTTGAATTCCGGAGCAGGCGAAAGGTCACAGAATGTATCCTGCAGCTTCTCGGGGAAGTCAAGGTCCACCTCGGCAAAAAACCCAAACTCGTCGCACTCTTTTTCGATGTCGTGGTATAAAGGATCAGCCCACTCAAACTGTCCTGTTGGGAGTGGCTGCATCATGGAGTGCCCGTAAAGATTATTCACATCAGTGTACATGATGTAGCTTGATGGTTGGGAGGGGTCGTAACCAGTGGCCATGTGGTGATTGTTGGCGTGTGCGAAGCGTTGCGACACTTGGACCATGCCGCCCCGGATAGCTCTCTCGATGAAAAGCATGATATCAACATCGAAGATAAGTGAAAGTTTAACTTTAGTCAGCAGGAGCATGGCCGACCATGCCAGTCCAGGAAGGCTGTAAAAATATACAGGGTCCAGGTTGTAAATGTTTATCTCAGTCGCCCGAAACGCCTGGAACACATCGGCAAGAAGCGTCACATCAAGCTTCAGGTATGCATCGTGGTAATCACCGAAAGTTCGGCAACCCAACTCGACCCACATAGACTGAGCATGCTTGTACTCCTCGTCGGTAATACCTGAACCTCTCAGCTGGCTGTAGAACTTATCCTGGGGAGGCAGCAACTCTTCTTCGAACTTGGAAGGGCCTGTGACGTATTCGTAGGGGTAGACCCATTTACGTCTGATGAGTGTGACATCTAAGTTCGGGAAACTTGATGTGGTAATGGCTAGTTGGTCGTCTCTGAGCTTCCCAGCAAGAGCATCGAGGCTTGCCTGGAGGAACCTCAGAGAGTCGAGGAACCGAAGCTCGATGCTGCTGCTTGAGTCGGGGATCCGCACCCACTTGCTGATGCTAATATAACGCTCCTCGTTCTGTGCCAGGACATTGATTCTCGCATTGTCGTACCCTAGATGTGTGACCAAGTGATGGAAATCATATCCCGAGCCATTGTGAAAAAAGACCGGTATGAAGCGCGGGTCCCTGGCTCTCAAGTTACACCTGTTGCACCACGGGCCAATGTAGCTTCCGGTCCCATAATGGTCATGGTGGTGGACCTTTTTGTTATCATCATTGAAGACTGAGTTGCAAACAGGGCAATTTAGAGCCATTTCGTGCTGATGCTTGTCTTCCGGAGACAGAGGCAGCATGGGCTTGGGGGCCAACAGCACCTTCCCTATCTTGATGCCTTCCTGTTGCATTCTCACCAGGAAGTGTTTGACCGGGTCGGGACCGCGATACACATAGGGCTCGGAGGCAATATGTTGGTCTCGCCACACCACAACATAGGAGTAACTCGAGGCCTCGTGGATTTGGAAAGGAATAGTAGAGGATGTTTCGGGGTTGGGATGGCAGTTAGACAGAGGTTGAAGAAAGGCCTCGAAGTCTGCTACAATATAGGCAGGATGCTTCACCATAGCACTGTGCATGCGAAAACACTCTACTGCACCAGGTTCGGGCAGGATAGTTCGTGCAGGCTTGTTAGTACCACAGTAGAACATGTGGCGAGCTAGCTTCTCAGCAGCAATGTTGGGACCTCTGATGCGCCGGTAATCCTGCTGTTCTCGATTATGAAATGTAGACAAGCACCTGCGACACACCTCGACGTGGTGACTATCACTGCTCCGTTGGGTCGAAACAAGCCGAGAGAGCGAGCGAATGAGGGTGTAGTGGTGTTGTGTCTCGTCCTTGATGAGCAGGAGGTTGATTTCTCGTACCTCGTTGTTGTTGCACACGTTGCTCACCCGGATGGGGTGGACCTTATTTTTGTTCTCGGTGAGACCGTAAACATTGATGGCTAATTGTAGGCCCAACAAGTCACGAGCACGAACCTCAAACTTGCGAATATGCGAGACTTCTACAGGGTAGGCAATCCCGACCATTGCATCCTCCAGTTCCGACTCATACTGCGTGTAGTGGTTAACACGGTACGAGTGGTTTTTCCAGTGAACAGGGTGCAATGCTGCCAGCACCGACCAGAGGAAGCATTTGGTGTCTTTGTTCTGAATATTGAGAACAGCTTTTCTTGCTTCAACCTCGGGTGGCAGGGCAATATAGCTAGAACCTGCCACTGGCAGGAATTTGTTAAGTTTCAGACGAAGTTTGTGGGGGTCGCCACACAGCGAACCGCCCGAGCCTTCAGCCTGATGCTCCTCGTGCTTTGCCACAAGCTCTCGACAAACTTGTCGTAGATGCTGTCGAGGTCAGTGACATCTGCCTGATGCAGTGTTTTTGCTTTTGTGGCATGGAAGAATTTATATATTTCATCAGACGGTTTCTTATACTTGCAGCATAGCACAGCATAGAATTTAGTGGAGTGTATAGCCAATACATCGTTGAGGATGGATATTATCTTAGCTTGTTCGTTTTCCAGAAAACTACGCACATCGCAGAAGCTGTCTGATGTTATGTTAAAGTCTTCTAATAAATGCTCAAACGCAAATCGGTCTGCTTTCTTCGCCAGCTTGACGCGTTTGGCAGGTGGCGATGCATCGAGGGAGGTTACTTCTACCTTTCGCTTGGAAGGTTGCGGTAGAGATGTTCCAGTGCTCTTGCAAGTAAGCTGGTGTCGCTTGAAGTTGGCAATAGAAATATTTTTTCCACACTTAGGGCACAGTTTGGTCGCACATATTTGCTTTCCCGGCACACAAGTACGACAGTGCTTTTGAAAATGTTTACTTGACACAGCAGTTTGGCACGTAGGGCAATTTTTTACAGAACGCATAATGCAGAGATTTTTTGGGGGTATGTTATTTAATATCCAATGCTGTGCAATGCAAAATATAATTGTTCACTTTTTTTTAACTATTCTCTATGACCTTACTTGGGTTTTTTTTCCGCCAAATTATATGCTTCTAGTCTCCTATACAATACAATATACGAACAATATTGTCAACAGTATCATATTTGAGCAGGTCGCTTGTCACCTAAACACTACAGCTCACAGGTTGGCAAAATCTGACATGAAAGCAGATAATACGTTTAAGTCTTATTTATATATAATTTTCACGGGCGTACAATATTGTCAACAGTATCATATTTGAGCAGGTCGCTTGTTACCTAAACACTACAGCTCACAGGTTGGCAAAATCTGACATGAAAGCAGATAATACGCTTAAGTCTTATTTATATATAATTTTCACGGGCGTACAATATTGTCAACAGTATCATATTTGAGCAGGTCGCTTGTCACCTAAACACTACAGCTCACAGGTTGGCAAAATCTGACATGAAAGCAGATAATACGCTTAAGTCTTATTTATATATAATTTTCACGGGCGTACAATATTGTCAACAGTATCATATTTGAGCAGGTCGCTTGTCACCTAAACACTACAGCTCACAGGTTGGCAAAATCTGACATGAAAGCAGATAATACGCTTAAGTCTTATTTATATATAATTTTCACGGGCGTACAATATTGTCAACAGTATCATATTTGAGCAGGTCGCTTGTCACCTAAACACTACAGCTCACAGGTTGGCAAAATCTGACATGAAAGCAGATAATACGCTTAAGTCTTATTTATATATAATTTTCACGGGCGTACAATATTGTCAACAGTATCATATTTGAGCAGGTCGCTTGTCACCTAAACACTACAGCTCACAGGTTGGCAAAATCTGACATGAAAGCAGATAATACGCTTAAGTCTTATTTATATATAATTTTCACGGGCGTACAATATTGTCAACAGTATCATATTTGAGCAGGTCGCTTGTCACCTAAACACTACAGCTCACAGGTTGGTAAAATTTCACATGAAAGCAGATAATACGCTTAAGTCTTATTTATATATAATTTTCACGGGCGTACAATATTGTTAAGAGCGTCAGTTTTTGTAGAGCTCTCTTTTTCCATCTTCCCTCTATACAGTGAAGCTGTAGAAGACACAATTAGCTAACCTAGCATACAACATACCTTCCTAATTAATATGGATATTGTCACACATTCCTCTTATTTTATACTGTTGTAAATGGAAAAGATGATGTGCGGTAAATGTTTTGTACATTATAGGGAAAAAATGCAAAATATTCCCCCAATTTTAATTCGATCCACCTCTGAATCGATTTTTTACATATTTTCACGCCGGCACATATGTTGTCCTATTTTGCTTCTTTTACTTGCCTTGCTTAATTAACTCTCGCTAATTAGCATTTTTTGGAAGAAGTCAACTAGAACAACATATGGCGGTATGAGAAATATGCAAATTAAAGAATATTTTAGTAATATAAGGGCCCTAGCAATTAGCTTCGTCGACTAAGAGTACTCTTTTAAACGTCTTCAGCTAGATCGTATTACTAAGCGAAGACGTTTAAAATATTTGGGTGTTGAAAAAGTTTGACCCTACTTTTTATTTCTATTGTTTGCTAATAGATGGCGCTAATAGTACCCCCTCCCCTCCCTCTCCCTCCTCCTCCTCTGCTGTATGACAAATAGCACAAACATAAAATCAAGATTTTGGAGAGCAAAACATAAAATTTGCATGCATCTGATGTCGAACTAGGAACTTTATCTTTCGGGGAGTCAATATTATTTTTTTACTCAGTCGTCATATAACATGAACACACGCAAATATTCACATGTGCTTTTATTATTTTGTGTTCGGTAAGTACAAGTATATTCTTACATAAATTATTGTTTAATTTAATAAATTGTAAACTCGGAGCCTGCTATACTAACACTCCTTCTGTGTTTCATTATACTATTGAAAGCGAATGTTGCGTGCATACGGAAATAACACAGAAAAAAAAGCGGATGGAAGCAATTTAAAATCAGTGGAGCAAGGTTAGTATTACGAGAGCGTAAAAACATGTGCTTTCATTCAACTTCAAAAAATAAGAATAAATGTGTGCATACAGAACACATATGCTTTCTTTTCACAGTTGTAAAATCATATAAATTGAACATGAAGTAAGTTGCGGGAAGGCTCTTTCTTTTATGTCTGTGTATATGTATGTTGTACAATTAGGTACAAGTATTGTACAATTAGGTACAAATTGTTGTACAATTATTTCCCCCAGTTGTCCAGTTGGAGTTGGGGGTATAACACTGGTACTATTTGTACCCACAGTGTTTACTCATGTATTTTGTTTAATATTTTATTTCAAATTCACTGTCAGAAACTAGTGTTGCCAGTTCCTGGATGTAGGTTTACCTACTCTGTTGGTTGTCACTGTCAAGCTTCCAGTATTCGTACAGCATAAAAAGCTATAACCCCCCCCCCTCTCAAAATATGTACATTGTATACGCCAAGATGCTCAATAGCCTAGCAACACATCATGAAAAACATGCCAAGAGGACCCAGTAAGTTTATAAGTCAGTGCTGCCAACTCCTATTTGTAGGTTAGCTTAGCCTGTGAAAGATCATATAGTAGAATTTTTGTAGAGTGGGTAGGCAACACCGACGAGGCTCGAATTATTATTTGAGGCTCGAATCATCATTTGATGCTCGTCAGTGTTGCCAATTCCTATTTGTAGGTTAGCTTAGCCAGTGAAAGATCATATAGTGGAATTTTCTTCGGATGGGTTGGCAAAACCCAAGCCTCAAAGAAGAAACATCCAATAAAGTTGCCAAATATAAAAAGGGGACAATAGGTCCCCCTCATAAAAGGCTACAGTAAAAACCCACAGGTCGCCAACACTAGGCCCCCAACAGTATTGCCAGACATAAAGAGTACATGGACCCCTCAGGCCCTTTGATGAAAATTTACAGTGAAAAACCCAGTAGGTTAACAACACTGTCAAAAAATCTACGGCAGTGTTGCCAGATGTAAACAGAGGGCAATAGATCCCCCTCATAAAAAGCTACAGTAAGAGCCCACAGTGTTGCCAACTCTGTGCCCCCAACAGTATTGCCAAACATAAAAGATACATGGGCCTCTCAGGTCCTTTAATGAAAATTTACAGTGAAAAACCCAGTAGGTTAACAACACTGTCAAAAAATCTACGGCAGTGTTGCCAGATGTAAACAGAGGGTAATAGACCCCCTCATAAAAAGCTACAGTAAGAGCCCACAGTGTTGCCAACTCTGTCCTCAAAATATACATCATAAAAAGCTACGACGAGCCCCACATGATGATTCGAGCCCCAAATGAGGGCTTAGAACCGGGGCACTAGGTCTACTTATTATTATATTTATAAATATTTTCCTTATTTATTGTAGTATTTATTTGAGTTAGGTGGTGGTAGAGTAGCCCTAAGGCTAAACTTTTCCTCTAAAATAAAAATTAATAAAAATATATTGTATTATATTGCATTATAGATATTAATATTAAAGATTATAAAAATTAAAATTGTTCTATCACTCTTTCATTCTTTGCATCATATATGTATGATTTCTCTACAATTAAAATTGCATTGCATATGGTATTTTCCGGTAAAGTTTCATGAAACTCACATATTAACTTAATGTTTGTTCGATCATTTATAACTACCAATTTTCTTTTTGACGCATTTAATAAAAACATTGGTCTGTGAACTTTGAACTGATCTGGATTATAATACATGTCTATGTTACCTTCAGTTACCCTCTTAAAAGCACTATAGGCTTCATATAACTTCAAATAATATTTTTCTGCAATGTTTAAATTATAGTTTTCACGAGGGAAAACCTCAATTCGACCATTCTTCAAATACACATTTTTAATTTTACAATTATCAAACTGTCTGCTATCCTTTTCCTGATTGTCATCTCTCCCTGTCTGAAACAACACAGCTACAAACTCGGGCATGTCTTATTGTAAAGATTGAAACTGATTAGTAATGTCAAATTTAAAAAAATTACCCTCCTCAGGCTTCTGTGTGCATTGATAAGTATAAAAATGTACCGGAATTTGAGAATATTTTCAAAATGTTGGCTTTTTGTTTGAGAGCATAATTTGACTCATATTCAACTATAGGCATTCGTAACTCCATAGACTGGATCACACATTTCGCAGCTTCGGGTAAACTAGCCTCATTAGCTGTTCCAACTGCATTTAAAGTTTTGTATCTCATGATGGCATAATAATCATTGGGTGCTCTGCGAAATATGAAAAATTCCCATATTTAATATATAATACAGCTTTTTGAAAATCTTTTAATCTGATGTTTGGTATTTTATTTAATATTCTGAACATCGTAATGCAAACATGGCCACATATAATTTGATCGAAATCTTGAATACGATCGTCTTTGTAATAAACCTTAACATGTTTTAAGTAACGAATTAATTCTGTATGGGGTACTTCTCCGAAAAAATCGAAAATAATAGCATTGTTATTTTCTTTATAATAGCATATCCAGTGGGTACCAATGTTTTCGGACTTGTCCAAATTCACCACGACACATTCTCGAGAATGTGGACTACCTTTAGGGAGAGAATCAGACATGAAAACCCCCCTGAAGTGTTTAATTTTAAATATTTTAATTAAAGATTCAAGGCCTTGGTTCGTGAGTGCTTCATCTTTTCTTTTTTAATTTTCTGATTTCACACCACTGCCTTTTTTTTCCATGGCAAGATTATGACGCTTCTGCTCTTCTAGTTCTGCTTTATATTTTTTGGAATCAATTACAGTTTTGGCTATAGCCACACTTCCGCAGCTAAGTTCCCACTGCCCCCAATGCAGCTAAAATAGCTGGAATGCTGAATATGAATCCTTCACTATGAGTTTTTTTCTTGTATTTTGCAATCTTTTTAATTGTCGTGTATTGAGTTAGTAGTATCACAAATATGCCTTTGAGGCCAACCCTGATTTTTCGACCCCTCAGAAAATCGCATCGAAACCTCAAAATCTCACTTCCTCTCCACGTTCCGCGCCTCATTTATTGCGCTGACGATGTTTCACGGCGCAGAAAAGCCGGTACGAGTAAATTCACTTTCTCATCCTTGAAGTACGAATGCACCTTATCGTAATTTTTTCCAAGTCCGGGACCAAATGTTTATATATATCGTGACCTTTGTAAACCTCTCGGGAACGATATGCCACACACACGCGCGCGCGCGTATGCCTCTCATTATTTTTTTTCCGTATTGTGACGCAAAACAAACAAATAATAATAATTGTGTTTTTTTTTAGGAATCCCTGGCCCCTATATATAACCTCGCCAGGGGTGCGTGGTGCCCAACCAAAAAAAAAGTAAAAGGTTCTTTAACGGCTGCGGTTATAGATTACCACACCTCTATAGAGTTTCACGTGTTTTTTTTTTTCTCTCAAACTTCCATGAAACTCTACAGAGGACCTCCGTAATTGCATGCAACGTGTACTAACGACTCTAGTGTTATTTTGATGTTGTAATTTTTTTGGATATAGAGTTTTATTGTGAGATAGATAAAAAAATTATGTTTATTATAATATTTTCTTGATGAAGATGGAGAATATGTGTGTGTGTGTTACAAAATAAAGTTGCATGTTTTTTTTTTCTAGTGTGTGTGTATGTGAATATGTTTTTTTTTATGTTCGACAGCATCTGAAACGATAAAAAAAAGAAAAGAATTTTATTGTTAATTTTCTCGTGTAAAAACAACAAAATTTTTTGTGCAAATTCTCTGATTGTCTCGTGCTATAGTGATGAAAAAAAAAGATATTGTAACTGATAACTGATGAAATTGATATTGTAACTGATCTGAACTAGTGAAATTCGTATTGTGCCATTGTAACTGATTGTGTTAGTACTAAAAATTTCTTATTGTGCAAGAAAATATGTTAAAAACCTGTTAAAACTGCTCTGTGACCCTCTCGTTCTTCACGTCGTGGACGAAGGACTTCTCTGCAATCAGGATGACACTGCATATAGTATCCTCGGGCAAGGCATCGTGGAACTCGCAGACGATCTTGATGTTGGTTCGATTGTTGACCACCACCTGCTTTCTCTTCGTCGTGTTGATGACGGTCATGGGTCTCCGTGCTTTGAATTCGCTGGGCGTGTAATACATGTCCACGCTTCCCTCGGTCACGCGTTTGTAAGCCGAGAACGCTTCGTAAAGTTTGAGGTAATCGTTTTTGGTCATGTCGAGGTTGTAATTCTCGCGCGGGAACACTTCGTTCCTACCATTCTTGAGATAAACGTTCTTGATCTTGCAGTCGTCGAACTTGCTGGAATCTTTTTCCTGATTCTTGTCCCTCCCGGTCTGAAAAAGCACTACGACGAAATCTGGCATGTCGAACTGTATGTTGTTGAACTGCGTCGTCACGTCGAATTCCATGTGACTTCATGACGCCATCTTCTGCACGCACTGGTAACCGTGAAAGTGAATCGGCACCTGCGGACTCTTCAATATCTCGGCTTTGTACTTGAGGGCGTAATTCGTTTCGTATTCCACCACCGGCATTCTCAATTCCATGCTCCGGATGACGCATTTCGCTGCTTCGGGTAATGTGTTGGCTATCGGCGTGATACCGTCCGGACCCAAAGTAGCGTATCGCATCAGTGCGTCGTTGTCGTTGGCCGCTCTTCGAAACGTGATCCTCAGTCCTCCCTTCCACATGATCTCCTTGTAGTCGGAGAAGAATCCCGGAAGCAGACGCATGGGAAAGAGCACCGTGTGACTTCTCGTCGATATTTTCGTTCCCGCTTCGAATCCCCCGGCCTGATAGTATGCTGCGTCCGTTTTGGATAATTTCAACGTTCCCACTGCCGTCGACGTGATGCCTGGATAATCAATCTATTCTGTCGATGACGGTGTTGTGTTTCCTCATCTCCACCTGCGAGAACAGGTGAGGCACGAAGTTGTCCACGAGTATCAAATTTGCTGCTGCGGGAAACGCGTCTCCGCTTTCCTTCTTCACCACGTTGAATTGAAGGTAGAGGTCCGCTCTGTAAGGATGAATGAACCCGTCGCCTACGTCCACGTCGTATTCGATCTCCCGGTTCGCTTCGTTGAGATTAGCGAACGTGCGACGGTTGGGAGGAAAATATTGCAATTCGTAACTTTCGATTTGCTCCATGATGTGTGTATGGTTATTTATTATACGTTGATCTCCACGATGGCCGTCGTAGTGGCACCTGCGAAATCCACAACGTCTCCTTTCTCGTTCGTCACCACCAACTCTATGTCGTCTATGCGGTTGCGACATACTGGAAAATAGATCGGTGAAGAGGGTGTGTAGATGATCGGTTCCATGAACTCGGAACTTGGTTTGAAAGTGGCTATGATTCCCGTCTGCTTGTGACTTCCTAATCCGTCCGAGGATTTCGTGATCATGCCTTCCGCTACGTTGCAGTGTACGTTCAGAGTCTCTATGGCCAAGAATTTAGGAATGTTGGTTGCTACGTGCTTGATGCCAGCTTCGAGTTTTGTGTCGTTCTCGAAACCTAAAAGTTCTCTCATGGTGCCCAGGTCCACGGTCTCCGTCGCGGACACGATTTCCACTCTGTGCGTGACCGAATTTTTAGAAAGGTACGTGCCTTTGGGTAACTGAGCTTGCAAAGTGGAAAGATTGTATTGACCTGGCGTGACGGCGATGTGTTCGCTTCCGACGCTAATTTTGTTGTTGTGCTGCGTGACGTTAGGTATGAGGTACATGCTGTAGAATGCACGCAGAGCCACGGATTTAGGATAGACGATGTCGTCGTGCAGCGTGAGTTTCAAGATCAAAGATTCGCTCGTGAGATGGAACACGCCCATCCTAGTGATGCTGTTTGAGGTTCCACAGTGCTTTCTGGAAATCTTCCACCTGCGGCTTATTTATTTTAGAGAGAAACGCGAGCATGGAGAGGCAGAGATGACCGCAGTTCACGTCTCCGAAATTCTTTCGTCGTTGTAGTATATAGAGGTTTTGTTTGTTTTCAGATAAATGATTAAATTTGTAGGTGGAACACCTCCGAAAGAATCGAAAACGAATGCTTTATCATCATTTTTGTAGTAACATATCCAATGCGTGCCTGGATTTTCTTGACCGTCCAAGTTGACTACTCCACATTCTCTTCTTTTGACGGTTGAAGGTAACGAGTCGGACATGAAAACTCCTCTGAAGTGTTTGATTTGTAATGGTTTGACCAGAGATTCAATGTCTCGGTTGGTGAGTGCTGCTGTTTTTTTTTTTAAACTTTTTCATCACGCCCTTCCCCCCTTTCTTCTCCATGGCCAGGTTGTGACGTTTCTGTTCTTCCAATTCCGCCTTGTTCTTCTTCGAGTCGATGACGGTTTTCGCGATGGCGGCACTTCCGCCGGCCAAACTTCCAACGGCCCCCAATGCTGCCAGGATGGACGGGATGCTGAATATGAAACCTCCGATCTTTTGCTGTTTCTGCGAACGCTGCAAGCGTCTCAATTGAGGTGTGCTGACAAGGAATTTCATTCCGTGTCCTTTGGACAAGCAAGAACGTTTCTTCTCGCGTTGTTTCTTGGTGAGTAACCCATCGAGGGCACCCAGCGTTTTCAGATTGGAGTATGGTATCTGGTACACGACACCCTTGGGCTTCATGTTGATGTTTTATATATATATATTTTTTTCACGGTATGTTATTTATATATATAAATGTTCTGAGATTTTTTTTTGTTTCGTGTAATTTTTTTTTCACGGTATGTTATTTATATATAAAAAATGTTCTGAGATTTTTTTTTCACGGTATGTTATTTATATATAAATGTTCTGAGATTTTTTTTTAGTAGTGGAGTTTGTGATACAACCAGCACCACTTACAAGTGTAGAAAAGGAGAGGCTATTTGATTGAACAATCCGATTTGCCTACACTTAAAACAATGGCAAGAGGGGCTTATACCCCAATTCTTCAGGTGTGATATGCCCTGATTTTTTAAGAATTTTGAATTCTAGTGTAGAAAAGGTGAAGCCTCTCAGACAGATTTGCCTACACTTAAAATTATGTCAAGTACCGATATCATCTTATTGTTTATAGTGTGTTTTTCTGTCAAAATTCCTGGGATTTTGAATTCTAGTGTAGAAATAGTGAGCCCCCCCTTAAGATTAATTCTGCCATGTGTACAAAAGCTGAATCTCACAATTTGCTGTCTATAAACTTGTCAAAAATAAGCCGCCCCCCTGTTATTGTTTTGGCTACATTTGAAATTGAGGGAAAAATATTTATATTCTCAAGCAAAACTCCCCAATCAATATATTGATCCAAGGGCAGGCTGTTTCATGTTTTTTCTAATCTTTTGATCAGTCACATGTCCCGGCAGGCAATTAATTATGCAGGGGCCTGGGAGAGTTATGCGTGCATCCAAGAGATACAATCTATATTGTGCTTTTCAGGGAAAATTCCCCCCATACATGCTCTCATGTTATTGACTCCAAGACGAATTCTCAGTAATAAGAATATTGACCCCTTGCATGTTGTATTGCCTGAGCACAATTCTAATCTTGTCTTGTTGTGTTAATATAAACCCAGAGCTGGACTTACAGAACATTCAAATGCACAATTTTTATAGTCCAACTATGAAATTGTTTTTAGCTGATATAGAGCTATGAGTTCTGGGCTCTCAATAAAATGTGGACATAGTCCCATGGCTTATTACCTTGTAAACAGGAGACTCGGGTTTGAATCCTGATAAAATATAATGCCTCCCCTGATGGCAAAGTGTTAATATTGGTGCCTTGTAAACAAGGGGCTCGGGTTTGAGGCCTGATAAAATGTGTAAGATTGAAATACATGTGGCAAAATAATATCTCTACACGTGAGATTTTGAGAATATTCACTGCTAGCTGATATACAGCTGAGGTTTGAAAGTGTGTTGTACAACAGCATAAAAATATACACACACACACACATATTTACTTCTGGTTTAAGTTCAATTGGACACCAGCCTCAACTCATATATCTAATATTAAAACAATGTAATTCTTCTAGAATTGCTCTGTGACCCTCTCATTTCTTACATCATAAACATATGATTTTTCTCCTATGAGAATAACACTACAAATGGTGTCATCAGGTAATGCCTCATGGAATTCACAGATAATTTTAATGTTTGTCCTGTCATTCACCACAACTTGTTTCCTTTTTGAAGCATTGATGACAAACATGGGTCTCTGTGTTTTGAATTCATCTGGTGTGTAATACATGTCAGTATTGCCAATAGTGACTCTTTTGAATGCTGAAAATGCCTCATATAATTTAAGGAAATCATCCTTGGACATGTCTAAATTATAATTTTCTCTAGGAAATACCTCATTTCTGCCATTTTTAAGATATATGTTCTTGATGTTGCAGTTATCAAATGTACTTGAATTTTTTTCCTGATTGTTGTGTCTTCCATTCTGAAACAATACCACCACAAAATCCGGCATGTCATATTGTATGCTGGAGAATGAATTTGTAGCATCAAACTCATAATAAGTACCAGATGCGGGCTTCTGTACACATTGATATGTATAAAATTGTAGAGGAATTTGTGGATTTTTTATTATATCAGCTTTGTATTTAAGAGCATAACTGGCCTCATATTCAACAACCGGGATTCTTAACTCCATAGTCTGAATAATGCACTTGCCTTCATCAGGTAGGGTATTGGGCAGAGCTTCCCCTGTAGAGTTTAATGTGCTGTACCTCATCAAAGCATTATTATCATTTGCAGCTCTTCTAAATGTGATTCTTAAACCACCCTTCCACATAATATTTTTGTAATCTGAGAAGAATCCTGGCAATAGGCGCATCGGGAACAGCACTGTGTGGCTCTTAGATATAATTTTATCACCAGCCTCAAATCCACCTATTTTGTAGTAAGAAGCCTCGGTTTTGGATAATTTTAGAGTGGCCAAAGCTGTGGAGGTAATGCCGGGATAATCTATTCTGTTTATAACAACGCCATGCTTTCTGATCTCAATTTCAGAGAACAGATGCGGCACAAAATTGTCCACCAATCTTATATTTGAATTTGCCGGATAATCTGTTCCATCGAGCTTTACAACATCAAATTTGATGTATAGATCTGCTCTGTGGGGGTGTATAAATCCATCCCCTACATCAAGATCAACCTCAATTTCTGTGTTGGGTTGATTTAAATTTGCAAATGTCCTCCTGTTTGGGGGGAATGATTGTAGCTCATAACTCTCAATATTTTCCATTTTTTTTTGTATGTATTTTTATTTAAATATTAATCTCTATGATAGCAGTTGTTGTGGCTCCAGCAAAATCAACTAATTCTTCTTTTTCATTAGTGACCATCAATTCAATATTATCTATTCTGTTATGACACACAGGAAAATATAATGTTGGGGATGGAGTGTAGATGATTGGCTCCATAAATTCAGAATTAGGTTTGAATGTTGCAATGATGCCAGTTTGTTTGTGAGTGCCTATACCATTTGATTTGGTGATCATACCCTCAGCCACATTACAGTGAATATTTAGAGTCTCTATGGCTAAAATTTAGGTATATTAATAGCAGTGTGTTTGATGGCCACTTCAAGTTTTGTGTTGTTCTCAAACCCTAACAGCTCTCCTATAGTACCCACATCCACTGTTTCTGTAGCAGATACAATCTCTACTCTGTGAGTGACAGAATTTTGACTTAACACTACACCTCTGCGTAATTGAGCATTTAGAGTGGACAGATTATATTGCCCTGGAGTGATGACAATTTTTTGATCCCCTACTGCAATTTTGTTGTTGTTGTGTGTAATATTAGGGATCAAGTACATGCCATAAAATGCTCTGAGAGCTATTGTTTTGGGATACACTATGTCATCATGCAATTTGAGTTTCAATATTGAATTTTGGCTGGTGAGATGGAATACCCCCATGATGTTTTAAATACCACAAGGCCTTTTGAAAATTTTCAATTGATGGTTTATTTATTTGAGACATATATCTAAGAACAGATAAGCACAAATGTCCACAATTAACATCTTTGAAATTTTGAACACGGGCATTATTGTAATAAAGATTAGCTGATTTTAGATATTTTATTAAATTTTCAGGAGGAACACCTCCAAATGAATCAAACACAAATGCCTCATTGTTTAAATATTTAAGATAACAAATCCAGTGAGTGCCCTGATTTTTGTACTTATCCAAATTAACAATGCCACACTCTTTGTTGAGTGGTTGCTCTGGCAAAGAATCAGACATGTACACACCTCTAAAATTTTTGATGCCCAGTGGCTTGATTAAAGCTTCAATATCTTGGTTTGTAAGCGGCTCTTGTTTTTTTAAACTTATTCATGGCTCTCTTAACACCTTTGCCTTGTTTCTCTATGGCCAGGTTTTGGCGCTTCAATTCATCTAATTCTGCCCTATTTTTCTTGGCATCTATTACTGTTTTTGCTATGGCAGCTGATCCCCCGGCCAAGCTCCCAACAGCCCCGAGAGCAGCTAAGATGGCAGGGATGGTAAATATAAATCCCCCCACATGTGATTTTTTTCTTGATTGCTGTAATTTTTTTAATTGGGGGGTACTAAGCAACAATTTCATACCATGTCCCTTTGCAATACAAGAATTTTTTTTCTTGCGCTGCTTTTTGGTCAAAAGGCTATCAATAGACCCAAGAGATTTGAGACCTGCATAAGGTATTTGATACATAACACCCTTGGCCTTCATTGTAGGTTTATTATATACATATTCACAGCCCCCACCCCAGTTTTTGTTTGGTGCTCATAGCTATGGTGGTTCCCAATGCTGCTATTTTTTCACTTAAAGAAGCATCTTTGCTTACAAATCTACCAAATGCAGCCTCTTCTAATTTCTTGTCTGCAACATGTCTCTTGTCAAGATCAGAATGTGTGTTGTATGCTATGTCATGGTCTCTACAAGCAGCATCTAGGGGATTAACACCAGGATCACCTCTGTTTAAGCTATGATCCAATTTTGTGCCTGGACCACAATACTGATAGCCTGGAATGTGTAGTTCAAATGGCAGCTTGTTTATAATGTCATTAACCAGGCCCCGGCCCTCAGAAATATTCCAAAATTTAGGTGGTAGAGTATTAATAATTTTTATGAGATATCCAATCCCCTTAGTGTCATTCACTATAAAATTAGACAATTTTGTGCTTATCATGTCCATAATTCCAACCTTTTCATTGTAAAAATTGTTGTTGCCAGCATTTTCCTCCCCAGCTATCACCAATAACCTATCCACAAGTTTCCTGACATCATCAACCCACACAAATTCTTTAGGTAGGGTGTTGTATTGTTTGATTCCACTGCCAGTCTTAATTTGTGACCATATGGGCTTGATTAAATTATTGGATTTTGCCTCACTACTAGACTTGACTCTTTTTTGTGTGGGATCATTGTTCTGGTATAGAGCATCTGATTTTATTAATATTTCCTTGTAATATTCATAATCTTGATCTGTATAGCTGCCAGGCTTTTTCCTAGTCATCAGTTCCCACAATCCAGGTGTTCCGGGGTACTTAACAAAAGCACCTTTTTCTCCGAGACGAGATTCTGAATAAACAATCAGATCATCTCCCATAAATGTTACTCTGAAATTGCCAATTCTATGTATGATGCTACCATCAAGCTCTGTGTCAGCATATAAGCCAAACACCTCATCTTTATTGTCTTTAGGTGTGGTTAAATATTTTTGAGCAAGAAGACCCAATTCAATAGGATCCTGTGTAGCTTCAATTCTTCTAGGAGCAATAGGACTAGGTGTATGAATACTGGAAAGTGGGGTGAATGGATAATCTAATATGTTCCTAGCAGCTACAGGCACAAGCTCTGTGATCAAATTTTGATTTTGCTCTGTAACAGTTTTGATATTTTTACCTAAATCACTAATAGCATCAATTATGGGCTGTTCTGTTTGTTTGTGTTTTTCATAAAATCCCCGGTTCTCTGATTTCCATCCCTTAAATCTTTTTACAAGATAATCTCTTAATTTAGGATCATCAATAATTGGCCTTTTCATGTTTATTTCTATATGTGTTTCAATGTCTAGAAAATTGTTGATTTTATTTCTGTATTTGCCACTATTGGGTGTTCTTGTCATATCAATTGTGACAAACCCATAACTGTCCTGGTTCCAGCACCAACTGCAAAACTTGAAAAAATCATTGTAGCTCAAGTCCCCACCTACATATTCATCATGTATGTGTTTGAGGTTGGTATGATCTTGATGAAACACACATATAAAATTGCTGTTGTCTCGGATCAGTTGCTTGGGTATTTTTGAAAAAGTCTGTGCCAGGTAGAAACAATCAATGTTTTTGTGCCGGCCCTGTGTAAAGAAATTTCTAACCTTGTTTTGATTATCCAGTATAATGTCATCAAACACAACAACAGAATTATCGAGACATTCATGAAGTGGCTTAACATCTGGTTCAAAAGTAACAATATCCAATCCATTATATAGCTTCATCAGCTGCTGATATTTTAATTGTTCCAAGCTCTTAGAGAAGATATACAAGTGCCTGTTTTTCCAGTCTAACCAGTTGGGTGCCAATAAAAAATTATCAACCATTAGTGTAGTTTTACCACAAGCAGATGGCCCAACAATAAGACACCTAATATTATCAGGCAGCAAGTTGCCATTTTTTTTATTCTGTTGTTCAGGTTCTGGCAGCCTTTTTATAACATCCCAGGTGCTCATATTATTATTTTGTTTGCATCGATCCAGCTGTGTTCTGGAAGTCCTAGCCATTTGACAAGTAACTTGTTGCCTTTTCTGCGGATGATTTTTTCTATGAGATAAGTGTCAGGCTGTTTAGTTTTGCTGAGCTCTTCTTCATAGAATCTGCCTTTGAGAATTTCTCCTCGGTGGTCTTTTATTATATATGTGTTAAGGGTCCCGGGTTTAACTTGAACCACTGTAAATAATTCAGTGCTCCAGTTTCTTGTAAAGCCTCTTTTGAATAAGTGCTTATATTTACTGATTCTTACTTGATCACCCACCCTGTATTTGGCCTTTCTTGTTGTTGGCTGGTATCTAGGATAATAAACAGTCCTGATCAATTTTTGCTCATCAGATGAAGTTACTTCAGAGGGTTTCATGTTGATTGTGGAATGGACCGAGTTGTTATATTTATGTAGAAGTTCTGGAAGAATATTAATCCATTTATAATTACCTTGGAGGGTAAATTGTTTATACATAAGATTTTTTAGGGTTTTGTTGAATCTCTCTACAATTGAGGCTTTGAGATCACTGTAACTCGAGTAATGTTTTATTGCCTGGCTTTTAATAAATTGTTGAAACACTGAATTATAAAATTCTTTGCCATTATCTGTTTGCAAATAGCGCCGGGATCTTCCACTCTGATTGATGATTGTCCTGATGGCTTCTGTAACACATTTTCCAGTCTTGGATTTGAGTGGCACAGCCCAGGCAAATTTTCAAAATGTATCTATTACAGTGAGTAGATACTTGTAGCCCTTGTTGATTTTGTCTAAGTTTTTCAACTGTCCACTTGCCATTTCAATCAAGTCGCTCTGCCATAAATCATCTATGCCCTTTGTGACTACTGGGAGTCTCTTAAAATTATGTCTGGCCTGTCTGTGTAATTCATCAACAATAATTTCTCTAGACATAATATGAAAACAAGAATATTGCAACTATGGGGTGTTCAGCAGCTGATACTGCAGGATTTTCTAAATACAATTTGTCCCCTATTTGTATTTTAAATTCCAAAGAGCCATCATCTTCAGCATAGGCTGTTTCTAATGTATTGGGATCTGTAAAATCCTCTAACTCTACACTGGTGATTTTTACTTTGTTATCAGCATTTGTTATTGATGAGGTGGGGTAGTGGTGTGCCTGTGGTTGTAGCCAATATTTGATCTTGATTGGTCTCAATGTGCCCCCAACAAAAAATTGGTAATAAAATTGTGCAGGGGACAGCATATATATTTTGCCACCTGGTGTAAATGGAGAATCATATTCTTTGTTGGGGATGCTGTACAATTCAAGAATTACTGTATGTTTTGGATTCTCGATTATGCCTGTTATTTCCTTTTCTGCTGTAAGCAATCTGCTTGTTACAGATTCAAGGTGCTCATTGATGGTCCTAACAACATCATCATGGCCTGGCTTGATTTTTATGTCCACAATAAGTTTCTTGTGTTGTTGCACAATCTCTTGAAGCTGGGTGGCAAAAACAGACAGAGCATTTGCTTGATTGGATTCCATGGTTCCTAGCTGTTGCTTGATATTAGCTACAATTTGTTGCAAATTTTCAACAACTGCCAATTTTGAATTTTGAGCAGTAAGATCATGGACCTGTCTTCTGATATCCTCAAACAGGGCATGCAGTTCATTAATATGTTGATTGGTTGGTAGATTGGCCACTGTCTGAGTGAGATGTTTGATCTCTGCTTGGATATTCTTGATATCTTCTGATTTCAATATCCTATTCACTGCCCTCTTAATATTTTTAAGTTCCTGTGATGTAGGAAGATTTGATACTGTATTTTGCAAAGATTCAAGTGCCAATTTTACATTGTTTAATTCAGAAGCATCAGCCACATTTTGCATAGCATTTTGGAGCAGGGCTATATCTGCCTGAGTGGGTGTGGATTGTTGTAAAATTTCAAGTTTTGTTTGAATATCATCAATCAAATGATGAAAATGAGATAGTTCAGATTCAGTGTTGAGGTTTTCAAGCTTTGTGATTTGGTGCTGGACACTAACAAGAGTATCTAAAATACCGGGCAGGCGAGATTCTAGAGTTTCTTGTACATTTGCCAAATCACATTGCACTGCTGCTATTGTACCTTCAAGATGGGTTATGATACTTTGAATTTTTCCAAAATCTTCATATGTTTCAAGTTGCAGCTTAATATTTGCTACACTCCGAGTTATTGCACTCAAAGCATCAGAAGATGGCAAATTGTTCATAAAATTTTCAAGTGTCTCAATTTTTTCTTTAACCTCGGCTATGGCATTGTGCAGAGGATCCAGGTTAGGTATTTGGAGTGATTGAATCTGTTTTTTAGAGTGGAAACCACTAGATCAAAATCTTCTTGTGATTTTATGCTTTTGACAATTGTTTGGAGCTGTGCCTGGACATTATTTATCTGCTCTTCCAATTGTTGTTTCAATTGCTCAGAATTGGTGGCCTGGGTCTTAAATTTGGCTTGAAGAGCTGCTACAGCTTCTTCTAAACTTTGAAAATTATCTAATGTTGCCAGATCAGTATATTTTTGAAGCAACAATTTGAGTTCAGAATCAATTTTAAGAAGAGGATCCATGCATTGTGATTGTAAATTTGTAATTTCTAATTGAAGACTGGCATTGAGTGTGGTTTGTAAAGCTTGTAAATCACTTCTTAATTTCTTGACTCTGACATCAAGCATCAGAATCTCATCACTGTGATCTTCATGCCTTGTATGGCCAAATATATCATTAGGCATTTTTGTTTTAGTGGTTATTTATTATAGAGTATCTGATTCTTAATTCTATAAAAAAGGGTATAAGCTTGTCATATGATCCAGGGACCTCAATATATAAGCAGTCACCAGCAGAAACAGTATATACAGTGCCAGAAATCATGTTTGAGTGCTTAATTCTATAAATATTTCTCCCTACTGAAATCTTGACATCACCCTAAGGGGTTGTAATAAATTGCAATTGCCCACCTACAGGTAATTGGTAATGATTTAAATTATTGTTAAATATGTACAATACTTTGCCTGTTTCATCATCAACATCTGTAAGTATGCTGTTCAGATGAATAATTAACAAGCCACTCAGTTTAGATATCATATCAGAAGAGGGTTGTGGTGTTGGCAGCTACATAATAGCCTGTTTTTTGAACCCAAATAAGTTCATAGGCATGTTTATTTATTTCAAATCATGCTCTGTAATTGGGCATTGATTGCCATTTTTCAAATCACAATGCCCCCAAGGTAAAGTATGTATGCCACATGATAAAATGCATCTCTTATCATCATGTGGGTCCAGAGCCACTTTTCTTACAATATTTGTAGTCAATAAGTGATTCACACTCTGAATTCTATTTTCTGATGTTCTGATTGTGCTACATGATTTGAGGCAATTTTTGTAATCTTCAAATTGGAGCTCTTTTTCCACAATCACTCTGCCAATGCCCTTGGCTTTTTTGGCAACAGCACCACTACATGTTTCAAAACTGTACATCTTGGCCCTTAACCCAGCAAATGCCACAATAACATCACCAAGTGTCTCATCTTTTAACTTGCCAGGCACTTTTTTGTTGTGGTGTTGTATCTCTGTATGTTCACTGGTATCAAAGTATTGAAACAATTCAGGCTGTGCAATATCTTGATAAACATCTTCTGTTTGAATATCAAGAACAAAACTATCAGTGTCCATGTACATCAATTTTACACAATCACCATAAAAAGGTTTCAGCACATCATAATACAATTTTAACATATGTAATTTGGCCAATTCCAATATCACAGCCCCTACATAAATAGGTTTATCAAACTTAATCTTTGTTTTTTTCATGTTGAAAAGAGCCATATTTTCATCATGAATTCTTCTATAATTGAAATTAGGCTTTGCAACCAATTTTTTGCTCAGGCTGGGGTCAGTAATTATTTTAACATCGGTATGTTTTCTGACATTTTCAATAGTTTTGCCATACACAGAATTGACCATCAATTTAAACAAGGCCTTATCAAATTGGCTCTTTGCAGACGTTCGAAGCTCTGTGTTTGTATTAATATATGGTTCCAACCATTTTGAGTGCCTGAACCTCAAAACTTTGCCAACTTTGCTCACTTGAACACCATGTTTCATCAGGAACTGGAGGTTTTTGTAATATAAGACATATCCCTGTTTTGGCTCCAGTGTCATCATCAATTTCTTCTGTTTAGAGCCAGGTGAGCACTTAACCTCTGGAATTGGGGGCAGATCAGAAAATGTGTTGTGTAAATCATCAGGAATTGTCAGATCAACCTCTAAGAAGAGGCCATAGTTACTGTCATCAAAATCCTGAAGATTCTCAATATTGAAATTTTCAACCCACTCAAGCCCTGCATGTGGCAATTTTTTCATCATGGCATAACCATACAGGCTGTTTGCATCCACATACAGTATATAATTTGATTTCAGTGCTGGATCATAACCAGGAATATATTTGTTATTTGCTCTGGCATATCTCTGAGAACATTGCACCATGCCTCCTCTTATACATTGCTCCATAAACAAGTACATGTCCTGATCCTGGATCAGATCCAATTGCATTTTAGTGTTCAAAAACATTGCAGACCATGCTAGGCCCGGAGCACTGTAAAAATACATTGGATCCAGCTTATAATTTTGCATGGAAGATTTTGTGAATGCCTGCAATATATCAGCTAAGAGGGTCACATCAAGTTTCAAATATGCTATGTGATAATCACCAAATGTCTGGCATTTTAAATTGTTCCACATCAACTGGGCATGGTGATAATCATCATCAGTGATTCCAGATTTTCTGATTATGCTGTAAAACTGTTGTTTTGGTGGCAGAGAACACTCAGCAAATTTAGAAAAATCTGTAACATAATCATATGGATATACACCCTTCCGCCTAATTAATTTCAGGTCCTGATTTGGAAACAAGGCACATGTGATTTTGAATTGATCATCAGATAATTGAGTGGCCAGTGTAGCCAGGCTAGCAGATAAAATTCTGTAAGAATCAAGAAATCTTATGTGAATAGGAACACCATTAACTTTAATTATTTTGCTAATAGCAATATATTTCTCATCATTTTCAGCTAAAATATTTAAATTCTGCTTGTCAAACCCCTCGTACCTGATCAGATGATGGAAATCATAATTGGATGCTCAAAGGCAAAATATGGGGACAAATTTTGGTCTCTGGATATTAATATTGCAGCTATTACACAGGGCCATTAAGAATTTACCATCTGTATGAGAATGGTGATGCACCTTGATATTTGCATCTGAAAATTCAGAATCACATACCGGGCATTTTTCTGCATTGTTGAAATCTTCAATCTGTTTCTCTGTTAAAGGCAACATGGGTTTTGATTTTAATAGAACATTAGATGCTATGTCATGGCACTCATTTTCTATTCTATGTGCAAATTCTTTGATGGCATCTGCTTCCATGTATAAATTTTCTTTACTAACAACACCATCCTGTACAACCACATAATAAAAACTGGAAGGTTCATGTAGCTGGTATGGTGTAATTGAAGATTCTTCAGGATCTGGATTGCAGAATGCAAGAGGTTTGAGGTTTGATTCAAATTCACAGACAATATATGCTGGGTGTTCCAACAAGGCTTCAAACTTTTTGAATTTTGCTTTTTCACTTGGATTAGGCATCACCATATGAACAGGTTTATAATTGCCACAATATTTCAGATGCTCAATTAACTTGTTTTTAGCAATTTCTGCATTCTGTTCACAAACACCATTCACCATTTTTCTACCATCAAATACACTTAAACATCTTCTGCACAACTTGAATTTTGTATGAGTTTTGTCTAGTTGTGTTCTCACCAAAGCTTCAAGACTGTGTATCAGAGTGTAATGATATGTGCCATCCTTTTCAATTAAGAGCAGATCAATCGGAAAAGCAGATTCATCATCAAGTGTACTGATTCTGAGAGGATCTATCAAGCAATTGTCACGGCCAGTGGAACAAGTAAATACATTAATAGATAATTGTTTGCCATTGATGTGCCTGGCCTTTTTTTCAAATTTATCAATATTCTGAACAGACATTGGATATTCTAAACCCTCCATTGCATCATTAAAAATATGTTCATGCTGTTTATAATAACTTATTCTCTGAGGATTCTTTGAAACTGGATACAAAGCAGCTAAAATACACCACAAAAAGCATTTCTCATCATTATTTTTTATATTAACCACGGCTGTTTTGTTTTTGATATTGGCAGGTAATGGCAGATATGTAGATCCTTGTAATGGGCTGAATTCAGAAATATTAACATATAACTTGTGTGGAGAGCCACATAGGCTCCATCCAGACTCTTTTGCTGCAAATTCAGAGTGTTTAATATTCAATTGTTCTATCAAACTGCTTATTATTTTGTCTGAATTTGCATTTGAATATACCGGTACAGTTTCTGTTATGTGGGGCTGTGTAAATTTTGTGCCATTTGGCTTCTTATATTGTGCAAACAATTTGAGGGACAGCTTATAAGAGCCATTTTGTGTATTTAGAATTGCCTGCACATCAGGATTTACACTGTTCAAAAAATTCTTAATACCACATTTTTGCTTTGATTCAAAACAGTGATCCCTTAATTGGCCTTTAAAACTGCTAGGGATAGGTGGTGCATAGCGTGGCTGCTTTGCAGGTCCAGCATTAACAGGTGCTTCATGCTTCCTTTTCAGACCAGATGTGGATGGTTGTGAGTGCAATGCTGATGACTGTACATAAGAATTACACTTATGCCATTTGTAATATGCCTTGCTTAATATTTTGTGGCATCTTGGACACATTTTCATGGCCTTTCTGCATTTCTTACGGTCGCAAATATGCCGGTGCCTGGCCCAATGAGAACTAGATATATTTTTATTACACTGATTGCAATATTTTTGTTTTGGCATTTTTGATGTTTATTTATATAAAATTTCTTGGTCCAAAAAAAAAAACAGAACTATGCCAAAACAATAACTTGGCCCTGGTGATCCCCAATATAAAATAATTTTGCTCCTTTTATGCTGTTGTATAACACTTTGTAGCAGGTTTTCAGATCTGGGAGCTATCAATTATATATCAACTAACAATAATTATTCTCAAAATCTCACGTGTGGAGATATTATTTTGCCACATGTATTTCAATCTCATATTTTGTCAGGACTCAAACCTGAGCCTCTTGTTTACAAGGCAACAATGTTAACATTTTGCCATCAGGGGAGGCTTCATATTTTATGAGGACTCAAACCCAGAGGCCTCCTGATTGCAAGGCAATAAAAACCATGGGGCTATGCACCATTCTCTACTGGGTTTCCTGGGATTTTGACAGAAAAACACACTATAAACAATAAGATGATATGGAACTTGGCATAGTCTTAAGTGTAGGCAAATCTGTCTGAGAGGCTTCACATTTTCTACACTAGAATTCAAAATTCTTAAAATTCAGAGCATATCACACCTGAAGAATTGGGGTATAAGCCCCTCTTGCCATTGTTTTAAGTGTGGGCAAATCTGTCTGAGAGGCCTCACCTTTTCTACACTAGAATTCAAAATTCTTAAAAAATCAGGGCATATCACACCTGAAGAATTGGGGTATAAGCCCCTCTTGCCATTGTTTTAAGTGTAGGGAAATCGGATTGTTCAATCAAATAGCCTCTCCTTTTCTACACTTGTAAGTGGTGCTGGTTGTATCACAAACCCCACTACTTTTTTTGTTTCGTGTAATTTTTTTTTCAAGGCCTCGCAGTCGTTACACAAATTCTATTACGTGCTTCGTTTTCTTACCAAGAAGTTCTTTTGTCCCCTTGTACACGATTCGAGTTTTGTTCTCGATTAAGATAGCTAGCTTCTCGTCGGATAACATGTTAGCGTATCGATCTGGTAAGAATAGACTGTATTGTCCGTTGAGCAACAGACGCACCATGGGACCATACTGGGTAGAAACAATTGAACCGGAAGCTATCGTGTAAGGTTTGCCGACTTCCAATTCCTGAATTTTTACATATTCGACTGACAAATTTAGCATTTGTTTTAATGCTTGGAGATCAGTCATTTTTTTTTCAGTCGTCATATCGAAGAAAAAAATTCAGTGTGTTAGAGAGAAATTTAATTTTTTTTTCACGATGTGTGTTATTTATATATACCGAAGATTATTTTTTTTCACGATGTGTGTTATTTATATATCAAGTTTTTTTTTTTGACACGTATATATTATTATTTTTTTTAACAGAGGAAGAAAGTCCGTGCTTCGGAAAACGCGATGATGTGCGTAATGATATCTTCCGTTTCCTGCTTAGACTTGCGCCAATCTACTGTCTACCGTCTTCTTCCCTGCCTTGCCTCGTGCAATTCATCTAACCTATCGTTTAATTTTTCCCCTGCGGCCGAAACAAGTGTGTCGAGATCACCGCACCTCAGGCCGCTGATCTCCCGAAGACGGTCCTTGACGGCCATTTCACACGGAATTCGAAATGCTGGCGTCGTTCTTGCTATTATCAAAAGTTTTCCTATATCTCCGTTTACTACCTTTTTGAATATTTTAGATAGTAGCTCAGGTGGCAAGTTGGTTATATGAGCCATGTTGTTTTTTTTACTGTATGTTATTTATACACCCCACCCAAATTTTTGTTTCGTGTTCATGGCGATGGTGGTGCCCAGTGCTGCAACTCTTTCACCCAACGATGCGTCTCTGCTGACGAATCTTTCGAAAGCTGCACGTTCCAATTTCTTGTCTGCTTCGTGACGTGCATCCAGATCCGTCTGCGTGGTGTTGTAAGCGATGTCGTGATCTTTGCATGCGGCGTCCAACGGATTCACGCCCTTGTCTCCTCTCTCCAATCTTTTCTCGAGTTTGGTACCCGGTCCGCAGTACTGGTAGCCACGTAAATGCATCTCGAAAGGTAACTTGTTGATGATGTCGTTTACGAGTCCCTTTCCTTCGGCCACGTTCCAGAATCTCGGAGGCAGCGTGTTGATGATTTTGATCAGGTAACCTATGCCCTTGTCGTCGTTCACGATGAAGTTGGAAAGTTTCGTGCTGATCATGTCCACGATGCCAACCTTCTCGTTGTAGAAATTACGATTGCCTGCATTCTCTTCGCCGGCTATCACCAACAATCGGTCCACGAGCTTCCTCACGTCGTCCACCCAAACGAATTCTTTGGGTAACGTGTTGTAGCGTTTGACGCCGCTGCCTGTTTTGACCTGGTTCCAAATCGGTTTGATGAGATTCCTGTACTTCTCACCGCTGCTCGATTTCACCCTATTCTGCGAGGCATCGTTGTTTTGGTACAAGGCATCCGTCATGATCAAAATTTCCTTGTAACTTTGGTAATCTTCGTCGGTGTAATCTTTCGGCTGCTTTTTGGCAACGAGTTCCCACAGTCCCACCGTACCCGGATACCTGGTCCAACTATCCTTCTCGCCTAAATTAACTTTAATGTCGTTGCCTTCGAAGGTCACCTTCGATTTTCCAATCTTCCACACGACACCCTCGTTGGTTTCCATGCTGGGATACAATCCGAACACTTCATCCTTGTCGAACTTCCCCGTGCTCAGGTAGTCTCGTGCCAAAGGTCCCAACTCGATTTTATCCGAAGACGACGTGCTGCTTATGGCTCGACGTCGTGCCGGTACATCGTTCAGTTCGAACGGTGTCGAAGGAATGCTCGAAATGGGCGTGGGTACGGCGTAACTTTTAGCTGCGAGTGGTACGAGTTCGTTGATCAAATTTTTATTTTGTTCCGTGACACTTTTAATTTCTTTACCTAGACCGCTGATGGCGTCGATCACATGTTGATCTTGACGTTTCTTCTCTTCGTAGGATCCACGATTCTCGGATTTCCAACCTTTGAATCGCTTCACGAGGTATTTTCGCAAGTTGAGATTTTCGTCTTCTTGAAATTGACGTTTTGACATTTTTCTATATACGTTGAAACGTTTTTGAAACGTCGAATTCTCAGCCTATACGTTCGGTTCTCCTAGTTTTCGGCTGTCACCCGCTTGAGACTATCCATTTTTTCTAACACTCACTTTTTGTTGTAATGGTTATTTTATATATGCTTGTCAGACGTTTGAAAAAAAAAGAACGTTTTATTTTTTTTAGATTCTCACGACCTTTTGATTTTTTTTTTGGATTTTCTACTTGTTGCAAATCTGAAATTGTCCTCTTGTTAGCCTTTGAGACGTCTAGATAAACGTTTATTTTATTCCTATATTTTCCATGGTTTGCTTTTCGAGTCATGTCGATGGTCACGAATCCGAAATCATCACTGTTCCAACAGTAGGAGCAGAATTGAGAAAATAGATTGTAATTTATGTCAGCCCCTACGTAATCATCGTGTGCGTGTTTTAAATTGGTGTGGTCTTGTCGAAACAAGCAAATGAAATTAGCGTTGTCGCGTAGCAGTTGTTTTGGAACCTTGGAAAAAGTTTGTGCCAGGTAGAAACAATCTAATCTTTTGTGACGTCCTCGAGTGAAAAAATTACGAATCTCGTTTTGATTTTCCAAGATCATGTCATCGAACACCACAACGGAATTCTCGAGACAAACTTCCAGTGGAATGATTTCAGTTGCGAAAGTTGCAATGCCCAGTCCCTCGTACAGTTTCATAAGTTGCTGGTATTTCGCTTGTTCCAGACTTTTCGAAAATACGTAGAGGTGTCTGTTTTCCCAGTCTAACCAATTGGGTGCGAGGATAAAATTATCAGTGAGCAGTGTCGTCTTTCCGCACCCCGAAGCTCCTACGATCAGACACCGTATGCTGTCGGGGAGCAATTCGCCGTTCCTTTTCTTCGTTTGATTTTCCGAATCAGGTAGACGTTTCACGACATTCCACGCACTCATACAATCACTTCGTTTGAATCGATCCAACTCGTGTCCGGAAGTCCCAGCCATTTCACCAAAAGTTTGTCACCTCTCTTGCGCAAAACTTTTTCGATAAGATACGTGTCGGGGTATTTAGTTTTAGAGAGTTCCTCCTCGTAGAAGCGCCCCAATAAAATTTCACCGCCACTGTCCTTTATTATATACGTGTGACGGTTCCCGGGTAAAACTCGAACCACGGTAAAAAGTTCCCTACTCCAGTTTCGTGTGAAACCCCTGTCGAACGTTCGCTTTAATTTACTGACCCTCACCTGGTCTCCAATTTCGTATTTAGGTTTCTTTGTCGTGGGTGTGTACTTTGGACAGTAAACGCTAGAAATTAAACGTTGCTCGTCCGACTTGGTAACGTCAGCTGGCTTCATGCCTATCGTTCCGTGCCGTTTGTGATTATAGTCGTTAACGAGTTCCGGAAGAATGGTGACCCACTTGTAGCTTCCCTGAAGCGTGAAGCGTGACCACATGCGCGATTTCAGAGTGCGATTAAATCTTTCCACGATGCTGGCCTTGACGTCACTGAAGGTCGAGTAATGTTGAACGTCGTGTTTCCGAATAAACTTTTGGAATACGGCATTGTAAAATTCCTTCCCCTTGTCCGTGTGCAGAAACCGAGGTCGTCTGCCGCCGCTTTCGCGAAAAATTGTCTTGAATGCTTCCGTGACGCACGTTCCTGTTTTCGCCTTCAAAGGTAGAGCCCATGCGAATTTCGAAAATGTGTCTATGACGGTGAGGAGGTACTTGTTGCCCTTGTTCAATTTATGTACGTTTTTTAACTTGCCGCTGCTCATTTCCACGAGGTCGCTTTCCCAGAGGTCGTCGATTCCCTTGGTTACCACCGCTAAACGTTCGTAGTTGCGGCGTGCAGGTTTATGCAATTCTTGGACGATGGCCTGCCTAGACATTGTTTAGAGATTACGTTTGAAGAGAAGCACCAGCGTGATGGGATTCAAAGAGGGTGGCACCTCACTCGTGTTTTGAATGATTAGCTTATCGCCGGCACTCACGTCGAAAACAGTTAAATCTTCGTCTTCGTGTATTTCATATATGTTGCGCGTTTCATTCCAACGTGCCAGAGGAATGTTTCCTGCTTTCTGGACACCACGATTCGATATCAACGTCATGGTGGGAACGCTAGCTTTTCTGCCGTGAGACCAGTACGAAAATTCGTTTATCTGAATCGTGCCATCGAGGAGAAACTTGTAGTACGGATGATAAGGATGCAACATGTACAGTTTGTTACCTTCGACGAACGTGGAGATTCTCTGCTGATTGGGAACGCTGTTGATTTCGATGGCTTGCAAGGTGAACAATTTGGCGAATTTAGTGTCGACGCCGAGCAGATTACTGTGAACTTGTCCGAGTTTATTTTCGATGGGCAGCAAATGCTCGACTATGGTATCCGTTACGGTAGAAAATGACGGTTTGATTTTCACTTCCACGTTCAACTGCTTGTAGTTTTCGTTGAGTTCTTGCAACTTGGCACCGAAAGAGGCCAGCGTCGATTCCTGCGTGGATTCCAGCACTCCAACTTGATCTCTGATGTTGACGACAATGTTCTGAAGGTTCTCGACTTGATTCAATTTCGAGCTCTTCTCGGTAAGATCGTTCACGATGCTTCGCATCTCTGTAAACTGGGTGTGAAGGTCGGCGACGCTCTGCGAAGTGGGCAGCGTCGACATCAGCGAACTGATTTCGTCTCGAATCTGTTCCACGTTCGCCGTTTCCGTTTCCAGTCTTTTCAGCATTCGAGATATGTTCCTTTTCAAAGCGTGCAATTCTTTGGAGGTGGGGAGATTGGCCACCCTACTCTCGAGATCGCTCAACGAACTTTTGATGTCGCTCGAATCGGATAGTGCCGTCACCGCCGTTTTCAATTTTTCCAAATCTTCTCTCGAAGGCACGCTCGTCCGTAACGATTCCAAGTCACCCTGTATGTTGACCAGTACGTGATGAAAATGAGCAAGATTGGATTCGACGTTGAAATTTTCTAAATATTCAATCTTCTGCTGAACCGTGCTTAACGTGTCTTGAATGCTCGTCAACGCTCTTGCTTCAGCGTGAATATTTTTAATTTCTTCGTTGATCAACTCCAGAGACGCCTGAAGCGTAGCGATGGTGGTTTGAATGTGTTCGAAATCTTGATACGCCTCCAATTGAATTTTTATGTTCGCGACGCTTTTACCGATGACCTGCAGGTGACCGATGACGATGGTAGGTTCGTCATGGTATCTTCCAAAGTCTGCAACTTGGATTTATTTTCCTCCAACGTGCCGGTGAATTCTTCTTGTAATTTGGAAAGGACGACGTGCAAGCGTTCTACATCAATATCTTTCACGACGGTTTGAAGTTCAGAGAATTTTTTTTCTATTGCGGAATTTCGTTCTTCGATTTCGAGTTTCAATTTTTCCAAATCTTCATTTTTCGATTGAAATTGCTGTAATTTGGCCAAATCATTTTGAAGCGAATCAACGCTCAACTGTATATTTTGAACGTTGTCGTAGGAAGGTACGTCATCGTAATTTTTTATGAGCGTCTTCAGTTCGGAATCAATTTTCAGAATGGGATCGAGACATTGCGTTTGGAGCGTAGCGATTTCCGACTCTAAACTTTTGTTTAAGGTTTCCTGCAAAGCAATCAAATCGGTCCTCAACTTCTTAACTCGAACGTCCAGCATGAGAATCTCTTCTGCGTGGTCTACACGCTTGGTGTTGCCGAAAATGTCGTTAGGCATTTTTGGTTAACGGTTATTTATAATAGGATAGACGATTCGTAATTCTACGAAGAGAGGAATGAGTTTGTCGTAATCTCCGAGGAGTTCCATGTAAAGATAATCTCCTGCAGAAACATCGTACGTAATGTTAGAAAGCATCTTGTCGTGCTTGATTCGAAAAATGTTCTTGCCGGTAGAAATTTTGATTTCGCCTGCGTTTTCCGGATTCACGGTTATTTGAAGTTTCCCGTCGATCGGAATTTCGTAGAAATGTAAATTGTTATTAAAAACATAAAACATCTTGCCCACATCGTCATTCAGTTTCGTCCAAATGCTGTTGAGTTGTACAATTAGTAAACCATTGAGTTTAGATAACACGGAAGGTAAGAGGTTATTGGAATTTGGTGGTGCACTTTCCATGTTGATCTGTTTGCGGAAGCCAAAGAGATTCATTGTCCTTGTTAATTATTTAAATTTCTACACACTGTGCCTTTTGCCATTCTTCAAAAACATAAAAAGAAAAAAAAGAGAAGATTTTATCTGCGGCGATGCAATTCAAAAGGCTCGAACCTGTAATTATGTCATTAAATCACGATGAAGAAGAAAAAAAGTAAGAGTTGAATTTAATGAGCCTCGGTTTGGAGCGGGCTTAACGACATAATAACAACTTGCAACTTTTCGTCGCCCGAGGGCCCCTCTTCTCCTCCGTATATTTTGAAGAATGGCAAAAGACACAGCAGACTTCATGGCTATGCGGTTACAGTTAACACACGTCACATTTATCGCTTCCATTGCAGTGGCCCCACTCTCTCGTGTGGATTTGACAATCGAGAACGCGTAGCTTATTGTCTCGGCCATCCAATGCGACCTTTGTTACGCGCGTCGTGTACAAATCATGCAATTTACTTGCAATGCGATGATCAGTGCTAAGTTGCCTTTTACCTTGAAAAAGGCATTCCTTGTAGTCTTGCATGCTAAATTTGCTGGTACTTATTTTTCCCACCCCCTTCGCTTTCTTGATCTCTTTTTCTTCTGCAATCTTTACACAGTACATTTTGGCACGAAGCCCCGCAAATTCGCTGATGTAATTACCAGCCGCTTCATCTTTGAACTTTCCTATGGTCATTTTGTTTTCTGCTGAATGCAAGTGATGGCCTGATGGTAAGTTGCAAAAATCAAACAGATGCTTCATCTTAGTCAGATCATGTTCGAGGCTTGGTGTTTGGATTAGAAAAATAAAGCTATCCGTGTCAATGTAACATATTTGGATGTTATCTCCATAAAAAGGTTGAAACTGATCGTAGTACGATTGGTACATGTGCAATTTTGATAGTTCAAGGACGGTAGCACCTATGGCAATCGGCTTGTTGAGCATCACTTGCTTCTTGTTCTTCTCGACGAATACTAGATTCTCGTCGAAAATGGTGAAGTTTTTGAAGTAGGGGGACGCGACGATCTTCTCAAATTTATTTTCGTCCGTGACCAACGTTGCGTCGATGTAATTACGAACGTTTTCCATCGTCTTGCCGTAGATGGCGTTGTTAAACAGTTTGTACAGATCCTTGTCTGCAGGCGATGTCGATTGCGCTCTGCGTTGCGTGTTCTCGGCTATGTAGGGTTCGAGCCACCTACTCTGTCGGAACTTCAATCCTCTATGAACTTTCTTCAGCTGCAAACCGTGACTTAAGTAAAATTGGAGGAGTCGGTAGTGCAGAACGTAATTCCGCTTGTTCTCCATGCTTAGTATGAGTTTTGGCTCCGATGATCCTCCAGGTGGCTTCTCTTTGGTGGGGGCCAGGGCCAATCCGTGATGTTTCTCGTGAAGCGTTTCGGGATAATCGAGATCCACTTCCAAGAAACAGCCCCATTCGTTATCTTCGCTCCAGTTGAGAAAATCCTCGCAGGAGAGTTCCTCTTCGGTCATCCACGCGTAGTCGCTGATGGGAAGACACTGGGACATGGAGTGGCCGTACAGGTTGTTGACATCCCAGTAGACGATGTAGGTGTTGGGCTTCGATGCATCGTAACCAGGCGTATGAGGATTGTTTGCCTGAGCATGGCGTCGAGGACATTGGACGATGCCACCGCGTATCGCACTCTCCATGAAGGCATACTGTTCCTTCTCTGCGATGAGGCCCAGTTCCACGTTGGTGTATTTCATCATCGATTCCCAAGTCAATCCCGGCGTGGTGAAGAAATACGCAGGATCCAACTTGTAGATCGAGATGCATCTCTTGCGAAACGATTCGAAAATGTCCATGAGGAGAGTCACGTCCAATTTGAGATACAGATCGTGATAATCACGAAAAGTTTGGCAATTGAAGGCCGTCCACACACTACGAGCGTGTTCGTAGTCCTCTTCGGAACAGACGTCCTCCGTGAGATGAGAATAAAATGCCTCCCGGGGTGGAAGTTCCGTCTCGTCAAATTTGTCGAAATCGTTGACGTACTCGTAGGGGTAGACGCCCTTGCGACGCAACAGATTCAAATTTTCATCTCTCCCCGAAAAACACATTTGCTTGGTGGCCACAAGATCTTCGTCGCCAAGTTGAGCTGCAAGGGTGGCCAGGCTGGAGGACAGGAAATTGTAAGAGTCCAGGATTCGCACTTCCACACTTCCTCCAGCCTGGAGAGGGATCCACACCCTTACAGCAATATACTTCTCGCTCGTTCTCGGATTAATCCTGATTCGAGAAGTTATGTTGTAGAGCTCTTTGACGAACAGATGCGTGTCGTACTTCTCCGTGTAGTGAAGAAACACGGCAACGAAATGCGACTCCTTAATCTTGAGATTGCACGAATTACAGATCGTGCTCAGGAATAATCCATTCTGATGGTCATGGTGTACGACCTTGTGATTTTCGGGGGTGAAAGCCTGGTTACACTCCGCGCATCTTGTCGCCGCGTCATGTCTCCGCTGTTGTTCCGTCGTGAGAGCAGGTGGAGAAACGTAAGAGCCTTTCAGGCTGGGTGCAAGTTCTCTCGCGCATTCCGCTATCTTCTTAACAAAATGTTTTGCCGCATCGGGTCCGCAATACAAGATTACATCATTCAATTTTTCTCAGTAGATGGAGAAACTGCAAGGCTCGTGGTGAAAAATTTGTATCGTGCTTGAGGTAGAGGGATCAGGGTTGCAAGACGTCATGGGAACTTGGAAGCTTTCAAAGTCGGCATAAAGGACAGCGGGATGGTGGAGAAGAGCCTGGTGTTTCTGAAATTTCATCTTGGTTCCGGGTTCCGGCATGACATCTTCGGGTTCTGCATTCACGGAGCCAAAACACTTGTGCTGTTCTTTCATCTTCTTTCCCACGCGAAAAATTCTCAAACATCGATCGCAAATTTCGATCTTATCGTGATCCTTGCTCATCTGTCTTCCTACTAATCGTGAGAAATTCCGTATCAAACTGTAACGGCCATCTACAAGCAAGAGTCGAATTACATTTTTCTGGCTTCTAGCAGGTCTTAACACACGAATGTTGTCGCAATCGTCAACCCCAAACACAGAAATATTGATATCTTCTCCTTTTTTCTCTCTATAGTTTTTTTCAAATTGATCGATCTTATTCAGAGGCACAGGATAGGAAATTCCTCTCATGACATTCTTGTATTTCCTCTCGTATCGTTTGTAATTGGACAGACGTTGGGGGTGATTATTAGCTGGGTGTAATGCGGCGATGACAGACCATAGGAAACTCTTCTGATCATTACTTTGTATGTTCAACACTGCATTTTTTTTTTTTTTTTTGTTTTTTTTGAGCGCTGCGTAATGGTTTATAATTGGAGACTCTAAGCTGTAACATGTGGCTGCGACCGCAAAGAGTCCATCCACTTCCTCTACCTTCAAACTCTTCTTGTTTTTGTCCTAAGTGCTCGAATAGCCGTGTCACAATTTCCTCCAGATCGTCGTGATTGCCCTCGTGTAAGCCTTCGCACCCTACGTAAAAGCTGAAAGTGCTTGACTTGGACGAGACAACTTTCTCATACAGCAGGGTCAAGACGAGATGAATTTTAATTGCAACATTAACGAGGCAATCACGTAATTGGTCGACTACCAGAGATTTCACGTTGTCGAGGAAGGTGCTCGAGTCACACTTTTCCTCGCTTCCAGATTTATACGTCATGATGCGTGCACTTTTATTCAAAGCACCGCCTTCATGCGCATCAATGCGAGATTTCTTTGCCGGCGAGACTACGACATCATGTTCCGGTAGACGACATTTTTTCAAATGCTTCGAGATGTTCGATTTCGAAATTAATTTTCCGCAGTTGCGGCATGCCACTTTCCCGCAAAGACCGGAAGGACCTGGTTGCGGTTCCATTTTTTTCTCTGTTATTTATATATATACAGAGAAATTTTTTGGGGGGTTGTGGTGGTGGTGGTAGGGGAAAGCGCACTGAAACAGAAGGGAAAAAAAAGTTGAAAAAATGCTAGACATTTTTTTTCCTTCCACATATATATATATATATATATATATATATTAGACGCGAACAGTATGTATGTATGTGTGTGTGTGTGTGTGTGTGCACTGTTGTAGGAGGTAAAAAATATGCGACATGTAAGTATGTGTCAATTTTTTATGACTCCTCTGAATATGTGTGTGTCAGACGCAAAACAAAATATTAATATATCATGAAAAAATAAAAACTTACCTTTCAAGAGAGATAGAGAGACTTCAAAATAAAAACTTGTAGCTCACTAAAAACTTCCTATGTATGTATACTGCCAGACAAACAAATTAAAGAATACTGAACTGCCACGATTGACGTTCACTATGATAATGATGTACAAAAGGAGAAACTGGTGTGTTATATAGGAACCCCACCCACTCGACCCCCTTTGGTTAAAACACAATATCCTAGCAATGAACCCCCGTTGACCGTTTCACTCATGCATGTGGTACAAACGAACAATTCTATACTTTTTTTCAACAAAAGACTTTTGTGATGCACACAATATCCTGTGGGGGGACAAAGAACAATGAACGGGCGTTGACAGTTCCACCCATGCATGTATTGTCGATCATTTCCTCGATCTCTATATTCCACGCCCCGTCAGGGTGTAGTATGTGAAACGGGCGATCCCCCCAGCACAAAACTCAACCATGCCTGAAACAAAGCATCCACTTGTTTCGTGTTTGTGATTCCATAAAAATTTCCACGTGCAGCAATGCAGCTTGTAAATCACTCCAATATGCGGGGACGGAACAAAAAAAAAATGGGTGAGGTTTCGAAGCCACGATGAACGTTCAAACACACCTGTCGTTGTTTTCAAAATTGCATTATTGTATGATGTCAGTTTTGGAAATGCTTGCAATATACTTTGCATGTTGCGTGAAAACAATAATTTCACCTCGGACGAAACAATTATTTCTCGCTGTGCAAGCTCCGGGATGGCAGCTAACGTTTTGAGTTGATGCTCTCAAACGAATCGAAAATTGATTTCAATTTTTCCAAACCACTATCGAATGACATTCGGTAATTTCGAATTCGCGCAAATGCTTCTGGGTCGGTTCGAAAAATAGTTTGGTCCGTGATGAAAATATTACATTGAGCGATGAAACACAATTTCTCCACGGGGACGGGAAAAGTTTTACCGAGCGTCGCTATCCACGCGAACATTAGAAATTGCCTGAATGCCTTGGGGGGGGGGGCTTTGCACAGGATTATCGATTTTCGTTTTAGAGAATAATCTATGTAAGATTCTAGCATTGAGAACGAACAACGTTGATTGAATTTTTGACAACATTCGCAGTACAAATCCAAATTGGTGATGATTTCGCCCCCGTCGCGCACCCTGGCGAGGTTATATAGGGGCCAGGGATTCCTTAAAAAAAAAAAAACAATTATTATTATTTGTTTGTTTTGCGTCACAATACGGAAAATAATGAGAGGCATACGCGCGCGCGTGTGTGTGTGGCACATCGTTCCCGAGAGGTTTACAAAGGTCACGATATATATAAACATTTGGTCCCGGACTTGGAAAAAATTACGATAAGGTGCATTCGTACTTCAAGGATGAGAAAGTGAATTTACTCGTACCGGCTTTTCTGCGCCGTGAAACATCGTCAGCGCAATAAATGAGGCGCGGAACGTGGAGAGAAAGTGAGATTTTGAGGTTTCGATGCGATTTTCTGAGGGGTCGAAAAATCAGGGTTGGCCTCAAAGGCATATTTGTGATACTACTTGAGTTATATTTTCATTCCATTTCTTGTGTTTTTTTAGTTAAAATCGAATCAATTTTTAAATTTTTAAAATTGTGATATGGTATTTGGTACACAACTCCTTTTGGCTTCATGTTGTTTTTATTTTTTATTATTATTATTTTTCGGGGTATTTATATTATATATTTATTTAATACAAACCCCACCCAAATTTTTGTTTTGTATTCATAGCAATAGTTGTACCCAATGCTGTTATTCTTTCACAGAAAGAAGCATGTCTGATTGTTAATCTTTAAAATGCTGGATATTTTAATTTTTGATCAGCCACATGAAGATCATCAAGATCTTTGTGTGTGTTGTATGCAATGTCATGTTCTTTACAAGCTGCATCGAGAGGATTAATACCCCTGTCTGCCCTTTTCAATCTCTTCTCAAGTTTTGTACCCGGACCACAGTATTGCTAACCAGGTACGTGTAATTCAAATGGAAGTTTATTAATAATATCATTATCCAAACTTCGACCCTCTGATATATTCCAGAATTTAGGAGGTAAAGTATTGATAATTTTCATTAAGTATCGTATTCCTTTGGGATTGTTTACAATGAAATTAGCTAGTTTGTCACTGATCATGTTTACAATACCTATTTTCTCATTATGGAAGTTGTTGTTCCCAGCATTTTATTCCCCTACTATAACCAGCAATCTATCTATGAGTTTTCTCACATCGTTTACCCACACAAATTGTTTAGGCAAAGTTTTGAATTGCTTGATACCACTACCGGTTTTTAGTTGGATCCAGATGGGTTTGATCAGATTTTTGTAAGTATCACCACTGCTCGATTTCACTCGCTTTTGACTGGCATCATTATTTTGGTACAGAGCATCAGAGAGTGTCAAAATTTCAGAGTAACTTTGATAATTATCTTCTGTAAATTTTTTGGATGTTTCTTAGTGATGAGCTCCCATAGCCCAACAGTACCAGGATATCTGGACCAGCTGTTTCTCCCACCCAATTTTTTTTATGTTATCCCCTTCGAATGTAACTTTAGATTTGCCAATTTTCCATACTACGCTTTTATTTTATTCCATAGTTGGATACAATCCAAATACTTCGTGTTTTTCGAATTTTCCAGTACTTAGATGATCCCTTGCCAGGGAACCCAACTCGATTTTCTCTGCTTCTTCTATAGCTGCTTTAGCAGGTGCTTCCTTGAGTATCAGAGGAGTAACGATACTAGAGAAAGTTGTGAGTTGAAAATCAGCATAATTTTTGAAGTAAGAGGTACCAATTCATTTATGAGATTTTTATTGTGTTCTATCACACCCTTAATCTCTTTACCAAGATCACTGATTGCATCGATAATGGGTTGGTCTTGATGCTTGTGTTATTCGTAAAAACCTCCATTTTCTGATTTCCAACCTTAGAAACGTTTGGACAAGTACTCTCGTAATTTCGAATTATGTTCAATTTTGTTTTTTGTCATATATTTTTTTAATTAATTGGTATTTTATATCGTTTCAACGTTCAAAAAGTCGTTGATTTTGTTTCTGAATTTACCATTGTTAGGTTTACGAGTCATTTCGATGATGACAAATCCAAAATCGTCATTGTTCCAACAAGATGAACAGAATTTTGAAAATTGGTTGTAATTTAAGTCTCCTCGTACATAATCATCATATACATGTTTTAAATTAGTAAGATCTTGACGAAACAAAGTTTGTATTATCTCGTAGTAATTGTTAGGGGAATTTTGGAATAAGTTTGAGCTAAATAAAAGCAGTCTATTTCTTTGTGACGACCTTGTGTAAAAACATTTCAAATTTCATTCTGATTTTCTAGTATAACATCACCAAACACCACAACAGAATTTTTCAAACATTGGTAGAGAGGTTTTATTGTTGATGCAAATGTAGCTATGCTGAGTCCCTCGTACAGCATGAGTTGTTGGTATTTCGGTTGTTCTAAACTCTTTGAGAATAGATACAAGTATCTATTTTTCCAATCTAGCCAATTGGGGGCAAACAAGAAATTATCAACCAGCAAAATGTTTTTTCCACAACCGGATGGGCCTGCAATGGGGCACCTTATGTTATCGGGTAAGAACTCTCCATTTTTTCTTTATTGGTTTCCACTACATCTGGTAAACGCTGTACTACATTTCATGTTGGTGTCGAAGTATCACCTGGTTTGCTTCTATCCAAATTTTGTCTGGCAGACCTAACCATTTCACATACAATTTTTTTTTCTTACCTAATATTTTTTCGATTAAATATGTATCTCGATATTTTGTTTTTCTAAGTTCCTCTTCAAAGAATCTCCCTTTCAATATTTTGTAATAATTATCTTTTATGATATTTGTATTTCTATTCCCTGGTAAAACTTGAACCACAGTGAATAACTCCGTACTCCAATTTTTAGTGAATCCCTTCTCAAATAAATATTTATATTTACTTACTCTTACCTGATCTCCTACTTTAAATTTTGGTTTCTTGGTAGTGTATATATATTTTTGACAATATCAGTAGGAACCAATCGTTGCTCATCAGATTTGGTTACCTCAGCAGGTTTCATGTGAATAGTACTGTGTACTGTATTATTGTAATTATGAACTAGCTCGTGTAAAATTTGCAACCACTTATAATTGCTCTGAGAGTAAATTGCCTCTACATGCGATTTTTTAATGTCCTGTTGAATCGTTCCACTATACTAGCTTTCAGATCACTGTATGTAGAATAATGTTTAATATTATGTTGTTGCATTAACTTAGCAAATGTAGAATTGTAAACTTCTTTCCCTCTGTCTGTCTGTAAATATTTGTTATCCTGCCTTCACTAAATATCGACTTAAAAACCTCGGTAACACAAGTACCAGTTTGGATTTTAGGGGAACAGGCCATGCATATTTGCTAAATGCATCAATAACTGTAAGCTTATATTTGTATCCATGATTTATCTTATCAAATTTTTTAAAGTCCCTGTAGCCATCTCAATCAGATCTGCTTGAAACAAATCGTCTATTCCTTTTGTTTACCACACTCAGTCGTTTGTAGTTACGACGAGCTGGTCTGTGTAATTTATTCACTATATCTTATCTTGACATGGGATTCTTTAAGAAAATATGACTTAAAATGGATTATCCTCCGTGTATAATTGTTTCACTTCAAATAATAATTGGTCATTACCTTGCACAGGGAAAACAGATAATTATTGATCCTCATGTATTTTATATTTCTTTCCAGATTCGTCCCAATATGCAACAGGTATCTGTAGTGCTCTGTAGACGCCATCTTTTCTTTGTATAGTAAAATTTGACACTTTCACATGTTTTCCTTTCTTCACATAGCCAAATTGTAAAAAAATAATTTCGCCATCAAGGAAACATTCAAAAGACTGACTGTAAGGGTACATTTTGTAAACATTTACTGCATTAATATAAGTCCAGTGCCCTTGTACATTTGGTACACTCTCAAGCCTAACTATCTCAACTGTGAAAAATTGAAGTAATTCGAGGTAGTCTAATCTGCTTAATGCCCTTTCTTGATATTCATTAATGGTGAATACCATTTCATCGTAGCTGGGTTTGATTTTCACATCGACATACAAATGTTTAAATTGTTCTTTGAGATCGTGAAGTTGCGAGGTATAACCTGATAAAGCAGATTCTTGACTTGTTTCGAGGGTACTGATTTGTAGGTTAATGTTAGAAATAATCTGTAAATTTTCTACAAGTATCAATTTGGTACTTTGGCTCGCAAGATCGTGTACCTGACTTCTGATTTCTTCAAACAATGCATAAATTTCGTTGACTATTAGGTTGGTAGGCAAAGTAGCGATGGTATCTTGAATTACAGCAATTTCCGCTTGAATATTCTTAATGTCCTCCGACTTCAATATTCTATTTACTGCTCTTTTTACAGATCTTATCTCCTGGGAAGTGGGTTAATTGGATATTGGGTTTTGAAGCGTTGTCAAGGCCTGTTTAACTACATCTAACTCTGTAGCATCTGCTACACTGGTTAAGGTATTTTTAAGTTGCTGTATGTCAGTTTGCGTAGGGGTAGACTGTTGCAGTGTTTGCAATTTGTTCTCTATGTCGTCTATGAGATGGTGAAAATGAGATAGTTAAAATTCAATTTTGAGATTCTCTAATTTTGAGATATGTCGTTGAATTACATTTAAATATTCAGTTATGCCTGGCAACTTAAATTCCAGAGTTTCCTGTAAATTCGTCAATTCATTTATCTTGGTTGTCAAATTGTCCTCTATATAAGCTATGGTACCCTGTATTTTTCCAAAATCTTTCTTAAGTTTCTAATTGCAATTTGAAGCAAGCAACACTGCGTGCGATGGCATTTAATTCGGAAGATGAAGGAAATTATTAATAAAATCTTCTAATCTTTGTAGTTCATTTTGAGCTCCTGTTATGGCTGCATGCAATTGGTCTGTTTGCAGTTCGGATTTAATATATTCCAGTGAGGGAATTTCAAAAGATAAAAATTGGTCCCGTAATTCAAGAATGCTTGTATTAAGAAGTTCATATTGCTCTTGACTCTTGATAGTTTTAATTATGGAAAGTAGTTCGGTACGAATAGTATTCGCTTGGTTATTTAGTTCTTGCTTCAGATGCTCCGAAGTAGTTGCTTTAATTTCACGGAATTTCTCAATATTATTTTTTATTTTAGCTAAATTCTCTTATAAATTTTCAACATTATCGATAGAAGCTATATTAGTATATTTCTGAAGTAGGGACTTGAGTTCCCCATCAATTTTCACTATGGAATTAATTAGCTCAGATTGTAGGTTAGTAATCTCAGTATGTAGGCTTACCTTCAAAGAATATTGTAACATTAATAAATCTGATTTCAGGTTTTTAAGACGTTCGTCTAATTTGGCAATGTCGCTGGAATTATGTGGTATTTCCTGCCTTCTTCTGTTTCCAAATATATCCATTCTTTGTTTTATTTATATATGTTTTATTTTTATTTTGGTTATGGTATTCTTACGTATTCATGAGAGGATAAATTATTCTTATTTCGATATAGATGGGAATTCACTTATCATACTCCCCAATTATTTCAGCATACAGGACATCACCTGTTTCCACATGATATGTTGTATTGGTAATCATATTATTGTGTTTAATTCTATACAAATTTCGACCTTTGTGTACAACTGCTGAATTGGGTGGAGAGATACTTATTTGAACTTTGCCTGTGACAGGAATTTAAAAGATGTTTGGTTATTATTAAATACATGCAATTGTTTACCCGTATCCTCATGCACTTGATACCAGATACTATTTAGATGGATGATAACCAGACATCTTAGTTTACGATGAATATCTCTAAAGATATCCATGTTTACTGGAGTTTTTTCTATTTGCTGAATGTGTTTCTTGAAACAGAACACCTTCATGGGCATTATTTCTTTGTGTTATTTTATTATCGAGTGACTACAAAACGAATGCAAACAACCGCACCTTTCTCTTTTTGTTGCTTGGTTCTCGAGATAAAGGCTTTTTAATAATTTGGAAATATTCAGAGGAAAAGAATTTAAAGGGGGAAAGAGGTTCGAAGGGGAATCTATTCATATACTGGTTCTCATGTTATGAATGGGAAAAAGTAATAATCCTTTTCATGTGAACTCATTTATCCAATGCTCAAATTTATATATTTGCAAGTCACACACGAACAATGTTCTATTTCCTGTTACGAGTATTGATTAGAATATATGAGTTACTGGCACGTGCCACAAAGTTGGTTGACCTTCTCAGTAAGGGAATGTATTGACGTCAGAAGCTTGTGCAATGTTGTGTAATGAATACGTATGTTTTCAACGCTCATCACGATGTCATCTTTGACCAATAGGTGAGCTTTATTAAATCGGGGTTTCCCAGTTTTTTTTATTTTTTATTGCATTCCTAAAGTATGAAGGTGATCGCATGAGAATACTCGGGTTTTTCGTTGTACAAGGGAGTAATGAACAGACACGTTTGCTATAACTAAAATATACGTGTTAAAAGTATATATATATAGGGACACAATTCAGGGTTTCAATGACTTGCTTCTTTCAGAGACAAGTCGGGCTTCCTTCAAAGGCAAGTTGGGCTTCCTTCAGAAGCAAAGAAGTTTATCTTTTTTAATAGAAGTTTGTGTGTGATTTGAAAATATCATATTACTAATTTTAACTTATAATAATTTCAAGATTCTACAATATTTTTCTTAATCTTTCAATGTTTAAAAACCTCTTCAAGATAGATTATGATATATTACTGTCGCTTATATTTGATATTTCTAAAGAAGAAACAATTTTGATTCACTAACACTAATTTGCTTTTGCAATTTGCTTATTATTCAATACATATATATGTATTTATAAAATTTAACTTCGTTACTACACACAATTTGAATGCCTTACATACCAGAAGTGCATATATATATATATATATATAAATATTATAAAATTATATTATAAATATAGCATTTTTGCTTTTCTTTAAAAAGTTACAGACATGTACTTTTTTAGACGTACATGATTTCAGAATATAAATATTTTGGAAGAAATAATATCAATATATATATACTGCTACTGGTAATAACGTTTTATAAGTATCTACATTTTCAATTGTAGATACACTTTTTGAATAATATATATATTTTTAAATATACACACTCATTCACTGCACTGTACTGTAAAGCAAATACTGTACAAATCTATTTTATTTTTTAAAAATATAATAATTGTAAATGCTTGCTTGAAATATAGTGATTTAGGCTCAAAATGTCAATTTTGCCCTATAGAAATGTAAAAAATATGTGATTATAAATGCTTGCCTGAAATATACCGATTTTGGCTCAAAAAAATTTTTGTCTTATATAAATGTGTGAAATATGAAATTGATCTTTCAATAAAAAAACATAATTATTTTTTACACTATAAAAGTCATAAAAATTGGATTTTTTGGATATTTTCCTCTTTGGATATTAGCATAAAAACAGGGTGAAATAAATAAATAAAAAATAAATGTTCTGGAGTCGCCCAAATCCTTCTTTTACCTGTATTGTGTCTATTTTTGGAACCGTTTCCTCCATAAATGACGTACGGGCACCTGTCTGTGGCTGGTCACAGGTAGGGGGGAGGGGAGAGAAGGAGAACATAAAGCATTCAAGACTCTCTGCATTTCTCAACGATGGCGAAAGAAGGGCAAGAACATGTAACATAATAGATTGTAAAATGTAAACAGCCCTCAGCTGCTATTCCAAATTAAGCCAGCATATATGGCAAGCTCTCCAATTTTTATTTATTCAAATTACTCTCAATACTTTTATTTTGTGCTAGTACTATCATTTTATACTTTTTCTTACATTTTTATTATTTTTAATTTTATTATTCTTAACTTTTTAACTTTTCTTTACATCTTATTTTTAATATTTTTTATTGTAGGTAATAAGTCACTATGAAAAGTCACTGTTCTCATTAAATTAAGTGTTATACGTATGCACATTTCCATTGCTATTGCCTTATTTAATTCAAACTCGGGACAGTATATATAGTCTATGACCAACAGTGGAGGAAACGATTCATATAAATTAGCCTACTAATGTAGTCAATGGTGCAGTAACCCCACTCCCAATCAGAATTCACTCCAGTTATTTTGAGGAGTCGCCCATTAATATCCGCCACAGTAATGACAACATAAAGAAACATCTCGAAGCTGAAATAAATATATCTGAAAATGGCTTTAAATTATGTATCTAAATATTCAAGGTTTACTAAACTCCATAGACGAATTTAAACAAATAATATCGGACTTAAACTTTCACCTGATAGCCATTACAGAAAGCTGTTTAAAACCGAACATTAGTAATAATATAATAGACATCGAAAATTACACATTAGTTCGACAAGATACATTAAGCAATCTAGACGTGTTGAATGTCTATACATATCCAAATAGCTTAAATTGAAATTTTTAGACGGATATATTAATAATGATATCGGCGTAGAGTCTCTTGTAATCACATTAACTATCGATAGGAAAAAGATTGGAATTTAAACACTATGACGAAACTGTAAATATGGATATAAGAAACGCAAAGAAGTTATTTTCTAACCTCAGAAGATAGGGACTTTTACCAAATAATAGGAGCAATGCGCTCTCCTCAGATACATTTCAGCCTGGTGCAGTACACAAGTTTTTTGTTAACCCAAATGCACCCTCAGATAGAAATGTAGCTGTGATTTATGAAACTTACACTTATCTCCAGCAACCCAACAAAGACCCGTTCATTTTTACCCCAGTAAGTAGCGAACAAGTACGTAAAATAAAAAAAAAATGAAATCAGACACGTGATGAATAAATCTAACTGTTTTGCAACATCGTATACCCTTTGGCTTAGAAGCTTTAACGCACGTTATTAATCTTTCCCTTTCAAAAGGTTGGTTCCCTCAAGAATGGAAAAGAAATGCAAAGTAACACCTCTAACTAAAAACTCCAACCCCACAGAAGTTAAAGATCTAAGGTGCATTAGCATTCTATCCACAATGTCCAAAATACTGGAAAAGGTAATTTATGATCAAATATTTCCACATACTCAAGGTTTCCTACCACACTTTCAATCTGGTTTTAGAAAAATGCATGGTACTTGCACTGCGTTGGAAGATATCGTAGACAATGTAAGTAAAGGAATAGACAAAAACAAAGTTACACTGTTACTCTTGTTGGACTATTAAAGAGCATTCAACTTGATCAATCATGAATTGTTATTGGCCAAACTGTATCACTATGGCGTTACCGGAAACGCGTTAAATTGGTTTTGTTCATATTTATGCAAGAGATAAAAACGTGTGAAATATCGTGAACTGGAAGTTACGTACTCTAAATGATTAGCTGTTCAACAAGGAGTCTCTCAAGGAAGTATATTAGGTATACTCCTGTATATGATTTACGTAGCTGATTTCGAGTGTGCTGTCAAATATTGCCACTACGATCAGTATGCTGACGATTCTCAAACCTATAATCAGTGTAATGCAGAAAACTACGATTATGCGACGACCAAACTCCAATTTGACCTTGATGCTATAACAAATTAGTCACGGAAGGATTCCCTTCAATTAAATCCAACATAATCTTGCTTCATGGTTATAGGAACTCATGGTACACTTAAAAAACTTCACAAAAAGCACCTTCTTCTCCAACTCTCGGCAGTATACCGTTAAGTGAAGTGGATACATACAAAAACGTGGGGATTGTGTTCGATAGACACTTAAATTGGGAGGCAGAAGTAGAATGTATTGTGAAAAGCTGTATGTGGAAACATAAATCTTTGTATAATTTAAAACATACTCTGTACGCTAATGTTAAAGATCGCCGTATTCAAGCACTCGTTCTATCTACACTAGACTATTGCGCTCCAATGTACAGTAATATCGTCCAGGGCCTAAACTTTAGACTTCAAAAAATTCAGAACTGTTGTATACGTTTTATATTTAACTTAAAAATAAAATAACATGTATCCCCCTACTTAAAGAAACTATCTTGGCTAAACATTAAAAATAGATGAAAATACATAACACTCACCTTGATGCACAAAATACTAAAGAGTGGCCCCCAAAAAACTTATTTGATAAGATATGCTCTCGTAGAACTTCGGTCGAACATAATATCCGCAAAAAACAATCTAAAAGTCCCCAAAACATAAAACCGCTACCTATAACAAGTCCTTTATAGTTACAGGAATAAGGGAATGGAACAAACTGCCTGCACCATTGACTAACATTATTTACCATCAAAGTTTTAAGAAACAACTAAAAAACTTTCTATTGTCCCAACATTAACCTTCAGATGTAATCAATTGCTCCTGAGTAGAGGTATCTGCAATATCTTTTTCGGCACAGTGGGTTCGCAGTGTTGCTAACCCATGCCACGAAAATTTTACCATATAATATTTTACAGGCGAAGCTAACCTTCAAATAGGAGTTGGCAACACTGACTAGTACCAGAACGTCGCTTCACAAACCTATTTTTTTTGGACTCAGTGTTGTCAACCTACCCCATGAAAATTTTGCCATATGATATTTCACAGGCGAAGCTGACCTACAACTAGTGAGTTGGGAACACTTATACGATCATGCGCGATCCATTATGAACTCTGTTTGTAAATTTCCAAGCATAGATTACTTATCTTCGGGTGTACATCACAAATCTGCAACAGATTTTGGCTAAGTCCAACAGTTTTCGAGATAAACATACTTCTGGTCGCCATTATGGAGTTCCTAGCATAGGTTGTATTCATACTTTTAATTATCTTCGAGTGTACATTTATAATCTGCAAACAGAATTTGCCTGTCTCTCTCGATTTTAGAGATATTCCAAAAAAAATATTTTATAAGCGACAACAACAGAGCCATCTATGTGCAAATGTCTAAACTCGGTGAACAACTTGGCAATAAGTCAACTTTTTTCAATACTACATCATGTTAAACTTACTTTGCCAGCAGCAATGAATGGTAGTAAGTGTTAGACAAAGTAGTTTGGAGCTGAATATGCCTTTCCTAAGATGTCGTATATTGTTAAAATATCTTTAATTTACATATTTCTCATACCGCCGTATCTTGTTCTATTAGAAATCTTCAAGACAATTAGTGAAAACTAATTAAACACACTAGCTAATAGGGCAAGCATACAATGATATGGGGATATGTGAATTGTTTGTTTCTTCGATTCAGATAAATGAATCGAATTGAAGCTGGAATATTTTGCAAATTTAGAAAATTATTGAAGAGTACGCAGCGACGTTTTGTTAACATTGACCGAACTGAGCCCAAAGAGCGTTATGTTGTGCACTACCGAAATCTCTGGTGGTTGATGCAGCGAGGAGTTACCGTCCGCACAATACATCGAGTTCTTATGTTCTTGCATTCTTCATGGTTGAGACCATACATCGACCTCAACACCAAACACCGCACTGTCGCCATTTCTGATTTCGAACGCGATTTCTTCAAGTTAATGAACAAGGAAGTGTTTGGGAAAACCATGGAGAATGTGCGAAATCGTGTGTATGTGAGGCTAATATCAAAGAAAGCACAATGTCGCAAGCTTGTAGCAAGCCCGTTATTCAAGTCACGTACTATTTACAATGAGCAGCTTGCTCTGGTGCATACGAGGAAGAGCGAGGTGATGCTCAACAAGCCAATCTATGTTGGTGCCTCAGTATTAGACCTGAGCAAGCTGAACATGTTTCAAGTATATTATGGGATACTATGCCAGCACTATAACCACAATATCAGCCTAGACTACACGGACATGGATAGTTTGGTGTACCACGGCCGACGCGTATAGAGATATAGCCACGGTGCCAACTCTTGTAAACCTCTTCGACACGTCAGGCTATCAATAGCCGAACCGATACAAAATCCTGGCTCGCAACAAGAAGGTGCCTGGCAAACTCAAAGACGAGAAGGACGGAGATGTGATTGTCGAGTTTGCGGTCTTAGTGCCAAAGCCTATGCTATTCGGGCAGAAGATTCCATCACAAAAATAGGTACGGGTGTTGGCAGGCAGGTGGTCCAAGAGCACCTTAAGTTCAAGGATTACGTAGATTGCCTGAAGAAGACCAGATCTCCAATCCCAAGAGTGGAGCAGCGTATCCACAGTGTTAATTTGAGGCCAACTTCAACTTTGACCCTCAAAAACCTGTCATTTTAGTGCACGAACTCACTATTTCTCTACGTTTCGCGGCTGTTTTATTGCAGTAACGAACTAAAGGAGTGAGGAAAAGGCTCTGAAAAGTGAGTGTCGAAATCGTACTTTCTCGTACGCATACTCCAGCGTTGTAACTTTCTAAACACGTCCATGTTCCTATATCGTGAGCTTTGTTAAACTGATGTTGCTTTTCTTCCCTCGTGACCTTTGTAAACCTGATGTTTTCCTCTTATTTAGGTTTCCATATCGTGATCTTTGTAACAACCTCTCATTTTCTGTAAACCAAAATGAGTGATTTCAAGCAAAAACATCTGGCCAGGGTGTGTGTGTGTTTATCTAATGGTTGTGTGCGGCACACACCTCTGTAGAGTTTTTTTTCCATGAAAAAAAGCTACCGTAAATTCATGCAACGACTCTAGTGCTATTTTGATTTTTTGAATGAGAGTTATGTTTTATTATTTTTCTTGATGAAGATGTATAGAGAATATGTTGCATGCTTTTTTTCTAGTGTGTGTGCTTGTTGTTGTTCAGCAGCATTATTTCGTGCCATATTTAAAAATTCTCCTTATCTCATACTATAGTGCATATTTCTATTGTAACTGATTATCTTGTGCTATAACGAACTAAAAGAGCGACAAAAAGGCTCTGATAAAGTGAGTGTCCAAAACGTACTTTCAAGCACTTATGCTCCAGTAATGTAACTTTCTAAAATCATGTTTCTATATCGTGAGCTTTGTGAAACCTAATGTTGCGAGAGATTTTGCTTTCCTTATATTTGTGGTGTCAAAAAGGAAAAATGATTTCTGAGTATCATAAAAGTTGTGTTTTAGGTCGACCGATGTGATTGTGTAGAAGCAGATGTTATGATACTATTGTTTCGACCTATGTACTTTACTGTTACGGCAGTTCATCTTCTACCGTTAGCCTTCACTCATTTGGAAGCACTCAGGCAGAGAAATAAACCACGACGGGGTGGCAGCTGGCTCGCGTCAATTATTTTCAGATCAGGCAGGAAGAGCGCACCTGGCGTTTGTTCGGTTCAACTTTTCTGTCGCTTCCTTTTTCTGAACAATGCAAGAGCGAAAAATCTAGGTCACGACAATCAAATCGCACCTAACAGGAAAGTAGTCAGGTTTCGCGTATCTAACCATTGTTTTCAGCATCCAGGCTAAATTTTTCACAGCTCGCTTTGTGCAAACGGGAAAAGCAAGCGAGAGAAAAATGAACCGAGCAAATGCCACGGTTGGTTGTGTTTTTTTCTAGGCCACACGAAGAGAAGTGATAATTGTTTGTTGTCAGGTGTGTTAGTCTATCCGTGGTGCGGCACCGCACCAGATCAGATAATGTCTACTGCTTCGATGCCGAAGGAAAGAGCAAACGAGAGAGTGAAAGCGATGATGGCACGGTTGGCTGTTTTTTTTTCCTCTCCGGGTTAAAATGGGGCTTCATGCAAGGAACTTGGTATACTAAACCATTACGTCTACTGCACTGTCGCACGTAAGCGATGATGAAGTGGACAGACTTATACCTGAAACTATTACTGTTTCTGGAGCCATTCGCAACAAATGTTGACACGTTATCATATTACCCTTCGGAGGTACATACGTATCCTTATCGTGCGTAACTTACCACACATCTATATAACTTAACCCTTGAATTCCCAGTGTCCCCTGCAGGGGACTCTATTTTGAGACGTAATATTTCATGGTCAACTTAACTTTTAATTATTTTTTAGGATTCTTTCTAATTTTAGTATATTTCTGAAGGCACCCAATACAGATATAACTATTGACTCACCTGGTGGCGCTTCCAGGAAATAGTAATTCAAAATGGCCGAGGAGTTGATGGACGGAAACGCCATGTCTTCCTCTTCAAAAACACGTGCAACAGACAAAAGGTAAGATCTGTGTATGTTTGTTAATTTATAATATAGGTAATAGGCTAACGTTAAATAATAAATAAAAAGAAAGATCAAACACTAAATATAGATACGAGTTATTTATTGAGAAATAATGGGTGTCCCCTGGAGGGGACACTGGGCATTACATGATGTGAATCACATCTCACTCATCCAATGTTTGATTTTTTATAAGAAAAAAATTCTGTTATAATAATTATTGTGTAGAATATTTGTAAGAAACCGTAACGTTCTAACAATTTTCTTTGTCTTTTCAGTCTACAACTACACGAGATTGCAGAACTTCTAATGCAGAACGACAATGACGTGGAGGAAGTTGTCCTTTTTCCTCCAGATGATGGAAGTATTACAGATGAGGAGAGTAGAGATGAAGCGGAAGTAGACATCAATCACCTTCCAGGTCGTGCGCTGAGATCAAGAGTGGATGTAAAATTAACTTCTCAAAATATTTCTGAAGCTTCAGAAATAGCGAAAGGTGATAACAAGGTGACATCAAAAATAAAGAAGAGAAAGCTTTTACCAACTCCTATGAAAGTATGGACAGATAAAATTGAACTTTTTAACCTTCTTGTGGCAGGGGTGATCGAGACGAAACAACGAGTTCAGTGCTTTGAACTTATGTTCAGTGATGAAATTATCAATCTTATAGTTGAAATGAGTAATCAATATGGTTTACAAAACAATTGTGTTTTCAATGTAACAATTAGTGCAATTAAAGTATTTTTAGCTATTTTGTTACTTACTGGATATATCCGACCAAAATACATGAGAATGTTTTGGGAAACAAAAGACGACACTCACAACAAACTGGTATCTGACAGTATGCGTAGAAACAAAATTTTTGAAATTCAGCAGAATTTGCATTTATGTGATAATCTCAATTTACCTCCCAATGATAAATTTGCAAAGCTTCGCCAATATTTCAGGCTGCTAAATAAGAATTTCATTGAACACTTTAGTAAAGTCGCCACCAGTCATGTGTCAATAGATGAGACTATGGTACCACTCTTCAAAGCAGCATATTCATGGGAAACCTTTCAAATTTGGATATAAAATGTGGTCTGCAGCTACTCGTCTAGGATATCTCATTTCATTCGAACCTTACCAAGGTGCTGCAGCTTCAAAACTCCCATACCAAGATGAATTTGGTTTCGGAGCAGCTGTGATACTTGTAATGGAGACACGTATGCCCAAGGAATTTGGACCCTACAACTTCTATTTTGATAATATTTTTACTTGTTTCAGACTGCTTTCAACACTCAGTGAACATGGAAGTGGAGGAACTGGCACTATTAGAGAAAACAGACTTGAGAAATGTCCACTTGATAATTCATCTGATCTGAGAAAGCAGCCACGGGGTACAATGTCCTTCACGACGACTGAAAATTTGATGGTAGTGAAGTGGCATGACAATAGTATTGTAACACCTGCTTCAAATTATAATTCTGCTCATCCAATTTCTAAGGTTGACTGAGTTGGAGTTGTTGGCGGAAGGAGGAAGAAGATACAAGTTGACTGTCCGTCTGTCGTTCAAATGTATAACAGATACATGGGTGGAGTTGATAGGTTCGACGAAAACATCGATTCACTTCGTGTTTGCCTTATAGGTGAAAAGTGGTGGTATTCCCTATTTCCATTTGGCCTTGATGCCGCATGCCAAAATGCTTGGTATTTGTTCAGAAAATGTAAAGACAAGAGTTACCCATAGTAGTTGTATTTACGGTGGGATAAACCCGAGAAAGTATGAACCCCACTCCAGCAGATTTGCTTATACTTAAAACTATCTCAACATGAGCATATAAGCTTTTTGCTCTAGTGTAAAACTCTGCCTAATCCAAGATTTTTGGAAAAATGCCCTCGGGAATTTCCTCAGAAAGTATGACCCCCCTCAGATTGATTTGCATACACTTATAAAAGGTACTTCTGAGAGATTGTTGTCCATAAATTTGTTAAAAATATGCCCCTCTTGTGCCACACTTAAAACTAGGCCATACATACCCATACATACATACATACACACACACACACATATTTATTTCTGGTTTAAGTTCAATTGGGCACCAGGTTCAATTTGTTTATCTAATATTAAAACAATGTAATTCTTCTAGAATTGCTCTGTGACCCTCTCATTTCTTACATCATAAACATATGATTTTTCACCTATGAGAATAACACTGCATATGGTGTCATCGGGTAAAGCCTCGTGGAATTCACAGATAATTTTAATGTTTGTCCTGTCATTAACCACAACTTGTTTTCTTTTTGAAGTGTTGATGACAAACATGGGTCTCTGTGTCTTGAATTCATCTGGTGTGTAATACATGTCAGTATTGCCAGTAGTGACTCTTTTGTATGCTGTAAATGCCTCATATAATTTGAGGAAATCATCCTTGGACATGTCTAAATTGTAATTTTCTCTAGGAAAGACCTCATTTCTGCCATTTTTAAGATATATGTTTTTGATGTTGCAGTTATCAAATTTACTTGAATTTTTTTCCTGATTATTGTGTCTCCCAGTCTGAAACAGTACCACCACAAAATCAGGCATGTCATATTGAATACTGGAGAATGAATTTGTAGCATCAAACTCATAATAAGTACCAGTGGCAAGCTTCTGTACACATTGATATGTATAAAATTGCAGAGGAACCTGTGGATTTTTTATTATATCAGCTTTGTATTTAAGAGCATAACTGGCCTCATATTCAACAACTGGGATTCTTAGCTCCATAGTCTGAATAATGCATCTGCCTTCATCAGGTAGGGTATTAGGCAGAGCTTCTCCTGTAGGGTTTAATGTGCTGTACCTCATCAAAGCATTGTTATCATTTGCAGCTCTTCTAAATGTAATTCTTAAACCACCCTTCCACATAATATCTTTGTAATCTGAGAAGAATCCTGGCAACAGGCGCATGGGGAACAGCACTGTGTGGTTCTTAGATAATATCTTATCACCAGCTTCAAATCCCCCTATTTTGTAGTATGAAGCCTCGGTTTTGGATAATTTTAGTGTGGCCAAAGCTGTGGAGGTAATGCCGGGATAATCTACTCTGTTTATAACAACGCCATGCTTTCTGATCTCAATTTCAGAGAACAGATGCGGCACAAAATTATCTACCAATCTTATATTTGAATTTGCCGGATAATCTGTTCCATCGAGCTTTACAACATCAAATTTGATGTATAGATCTGCTCTGTGGGGTGTATAAAGCCATCCCCTACATCAAGATCAACCTCAATCTCTGTGTTGGGTTGATTTAAATTTGCAAATGTCCTCCTGTTTGGAGGGAATGATTGTAGCTCATAACTCTCAATATTTTCCATTGTATGTATTTTTATTTAAATATTAATCTCTATGATTGCAGTTGTTGTGGCTCCAGCAAAATCAACTAATTCTTCTTTTTCATTAGTGACCATCAATTCAATATAATCTATTCTATTATGGCACACAGGAAAATATAATGTTGGGGATGGATTGTAGATGATTGGCTCCATGAATTCGGAATTAGGTTTGAATGTTGCAATGATGCCGGTTTGTTTGTGAGTGCCTATGCCATTTGATTTGGTGATCATACCCTCAGCCACATTACAGTGAATATTCAGAGTCTCTATGGCTAAGAATTTGGGTATATTCATAGCAGTGTGTTTGATGGCCGCTTCAAGTTTTGTGTTGTTCTCAAATCCTAACAGCTCTCCTATAGTACCCAGATGCACTGTTTCTGTAGCAGACACAATTTCTACTCTGTGAGTGACAGAATTTTGACTTAACACTATACCTCTGGGTAATTGAGCATTTAGAGTGGATAGATTATATTGCCCTGGAGTGATGACAATTTTTTGATCCCCTACTGCAATTTTGTTGTTGTGGTGCGTAATATTAGGGATCAAGTACATGCCGTAAAATGCTCTGAGAGCTATTGTTTTGGGATACACTATGTCATTATGCAATTTGAGTTTCAATATTGAATTTTGGCTGGTGAGATGGAATACCCCCATGATGTTTCAGATACCACAAGGCTTTTTGAAAATTTTCAATTGATGGTTTATTTATTTGAGACATATATCTGAGAACAGATAAACACAAATGTCCGCAATTAACATCTTTGAAGTTTTGAACACGGGCATTATTGTAATAAAGATTAGCTGATTTTAAATATTTTATTAAATTTTCAGGTGGAACACCTCCAAATGAATCAAACACAAATGCCTCATTTTTTAAATATTTAAGATAACAGATCCAGTGAGTGCCCTGATTTTTGTACTCATCCAAATTAACAATGAGACACTCTTTGTTGAGTGGTTGTTCTGGTAAAGAATCAGACATGTACACACCTCTAAAATATTTGATGCCCAGTGGCTTGATTAAAGCTTCAATATCTTGGTTTGTAAGCGGCTCTTGTTTTTTTTAAACTTACTCATGGCTCTCTTAACACCTTTGCCTTTTTTCTCCATGGCCAGGTTATGGCGCTTCAATTCATCTAATTCTGCCCTATTTTTCTTGGCATCTATTACTGTTTTTGCTATGGCAGCTGATCCCCCGGCCAAGCTCCCAACAGCCCCGAGAGCAGCTAAGATGGCAGGGATGGTAAATATAAATCCCCCAACATGTGATTTTTTTCTTGATTGCTGTAATTTTTTTAATTGGGGGTACTAAGCAACAATTTCATACCATGGCCCTTTGCAAGACAAGAGCTTTTTTTCTTCCGCTGCTTTTTGGTCAAGAGACTGTCAATAGTTTTAAGAGATTTGAGACCTGCATAAGGTATTTGATACATAACACCCTTGGCCTTCATCGTAGGTTTATTATATACATATTCACAGCCCCCACCCCAGTTTTTGTTTGGTGTTCATAGCTATGGTGGTTCCCAATGCTGATATTCTCTCACTCAAAGAAGCATCTTTGCTTACAAATCTACCAAATGCAGCCTCTTCTAATTTCTTGTCTGCAACATGTCTCTTGTCAAGATCAGAATGTGTGTTGTATGCTATGTCATGGTCTCTACAAGCAGCATCTAGGGGATTTACACCAGGATCCCCTCTGTTTAATCTATGGTCCAATTTTGTGCCTGGGCCACAATACTGATAGCCTGGAATATGTAGTTCAAATGGCAGCTTGTTTATAATGTCATTAACCAGGCCCCGGCCCTCAGAAATATTCCAAAATTTAGGTGGTAGAGTATTAATAATTTTTATGAGATATCCAATCCCCTTAGGGTCATTCACTATAAAATTAGACAATTTTGTGCTTATCATGTCCATAATTCCAACCTTTTCATTGTAAAAATTGTGGTTCCCAGCATTTTCCTCCCCAGCGATCACCAGCAACCTATCTACAAGTTTCCTGACATCATCAACCCAGACAAATTCTTTAGGCAGGGTGTTGTATTGTTTGATTCCACTGCCAGTCTTGATCTGTGACCATATGGGCTTGATTAAATTGTTGTATTTTGCTCCACTGCTAGACTTGACTCTTTTTTGTGTGGGATCATTGTTATGGTATAGAGCATCTGATTTTATTAATATTTCTTTGTAGTGTTCATAATCTTGATCTGTATAGCTGCCAGGTCTCTTCCTAGTCATCAGTTCCCACAATCCAGGTGTGCCGGGATATTTAACAAAACCACCTCTTTGTCCAAGATGAGATTCTGAATATACAATTATATCATCTCCCATAAATGTTACTCTGAAATTGCCAATTCTATGTATGATGCTCCCATCAAGCTCTGTGTCAGCATATAAGCCAAACACCTCATCTTTATTGTCTTTAGGTGTGGTTAAATATTTTTGTGCAAGAAGACCCAATTCAATAGGATCCTGTGTAGCTTCAATTCTTCGAGGAGCAACAGGACTAGGTGTATGAATACTGGAAAGTGGGGTGAATGGATAATCTAATATGTTCCTTGCAGCTACAGGTACAAGCTCCGTGATCAAATCTTGATTTTGCTCTGTAACAGTTTTGATATTCTTACCTAAATTATTAATAGCATCAATTACAGGCTGTTCTGTTTGTTTGTGTTTTTCATAAATTCCTCGGTTCTCTGATTTCCATCCCTTAAATCTTTTTACAAGATAATCTCTTAACTTAAGATCATCAATATTTGGCCTTTTCATGGTTATTTATATATGTTTCAACGTCTAGAAAATCGTTGATTTTATTTCTATATTTGCCACTACTGGGTGTTCTTGTCATATCAATTGTGACAAACCCATAACTGTGTTGATTCCAGCACTTGCTGCAAAACTTGGAAAAATCATTGTAGCTCAAGTCCCCACCTACATATTCATCATGTATGTCTTTGAGGTTGGTATGATCTTGATGAAACACACATATGAAATTGCTGTTGTCTCGGATCAGTTGCTTCGGTATTTTAGAAAAAGTCTGTGCCAGGTAGAAACAATCAATGTTTTTGTGTCGGCCCTGTGTAAAGAAATTTCTAACCTTGTTTTGATTATCCAGTATAATGTCATCAAACACAACAACAGAATTATCGAGACATTCATCAAGTGGCTTAACATCTGGTTCAAAAGTGGCTATATCCAATCCATCATATAGCTTCATCAGCTGCTGATATTTTAATTGTTCCAAGCTCTTAGAGAAAACATACAAGTGCCTGTTTTTCCAATCTAACCAATTGGGTGCCAATAAAAAATTATCAACCATTAATGTAATTTTACCACAAGCAGATGGCCCAACAATAAGACACCTAATATTATCAGGCAGCAAGTTGCCATTTCTCTTATTTTGCTGTTCAGGTTCTGGCAGCCTTTTTATAACATCCCAGGTGCTCATATTATTATTTTGTCTGCATCGATCCAGCTGTTTTCCGGATGACCCAGCCATTTGACAAGTAACTTGTTGCCTTTTCTGCGGATGATTTTTTCTATGAGATAAGTGTCAGGCTGTTTAGTTTTGCTGAGCTCTTGTTCATAGAACCTGCCTTTGAGAATTTCTCCTCGATGATCTTTTATTATATATGTGTTAAGGGTCCCGGGTTTAACTTGAACCACTGTAAATAATTCAGTGCTCCAGTTTCTTGTAAAGCCTCTTTTGAATAAGTGCTTATATTTGCTGATTCTTACTTGATCACCCACCCTGTATTTGGCCCTTCTTGTTGTTGGCTGGTATCTAGGATAATAAACAGTCCTGATCAATTTTTGCTCATCAGATGAAGTTACTTCAGAGGGTTTCATGTTGATTGTGGAATGGACCGAGTTGTTATATTTATGTAGAAGTTCTGGAAGAATATTAAGCCATTTATAATTACCTTGAAGTGTAAATTGTTTATACATAAGATTTTTTAAGGTTCTGTTGAATCTCTCTACAATTGAGGCTTTGAGATCACTGTAACTCGAGTAATGTTTTATTGCCTGGCTTTTAATAAATTGTTGGAACACAGAATTATAAAATTCTTTGCCATTATCTGTTTGCAAATAGCGCGGTGATCTTCCACTCTGATTGATGATTGTCCTGAGGGCTTCTGTAACACATGTTCCAGTCTTGGATTTGAGTGGCACAGCCCAGGCAAATTTTGAAAATGTATCTATTACAGTGAGTAGATACTTGTAGCCCTTGTTGATTTTGTCTAAGTTTTTCAACTGCCCACTTGCCAATTCAATCAAGTCGCTCTGCCATAAATCATCTATGCCCTTTGTGACTACTGGGAGTCTCTTAAAATTATGTCTGGCTTGTCTGTGTAATTCATCAACAACTAGACATAATATGTAAACAAGAATATTGCAACTATAGGGTGTTCAGCAGCTGATACTACAGGATTTTCTAAATATAATTTGTCCCCTATTTGTATTTTAAATTCCAAAGTGCCATCATCTTCAGCATAGGCTGTTTCTAATGTATTGGGATCTGTAAAATCCTCTAACTCTACACTGGTGATTTTCACTTTGTTGTCAGCATTTGTTATTGATAAGGTAGGGTAGTGGTGTGCCTGTGGTTGATGCCAATATTTGATCTTGATTGGTCTCAATGTGCCCCCAACAAAAAACTGGTAATAAAATTGTACAGGGGACAGCATATATATTTTGCCACCTGGTGTAAATGGTGAATCATATTCTTTGTTGGGGATGCTGTACAATTCAAGAATTACTGTATGTTTTGGATTCTCGATTATGCCTGTTATTTCCTTTTCTGCTGTAAGCAATCTGCTTGTTACAGATTCAAGGTGCTCATTGATGGTCCTAACAACATCATCATGGCCTGGCTTGATTTTTATGTCCACAATAAGTTTCTTGTATTGTTGCACAATCTCTTGAAGCTGGGTAGCAAAAACAGACAGAGCATTTGCTTGATTGGATTCCATGGTTCCTAGCTGTTGGTTGATATTAGCTACAATTTGTTGCAAATTTTCAACAACTGACAATTTTGAATTTTGAGCAGTAAGATCATGGACCTGTCTTCTGATATCCTCAAACAGGGCATGCAGTTCATTAATATGTTGATTGGTTGGTAGAGTGGCCACTGTCTGAGTGAGTTGTTTGATCTCTGTCTGGATATTCTTGATATCTTCTGATTTCAATATCCTATTCACTGCTCTCTTAATATTTTTAAGTTCCTGTGATGTAGGAAGATTTGATACTGTATTTTGCAAAGATTCAAGTGCCAATTTCACATTGTTTAATTCAGAAGCATCAGCCACATTTTGCATAGCATTTTGGAGCAGTGCTATATCTGCCTGAGTGGGTGTTGATTGTTGTAAAATTTCAAGCTTTGTTTGGATATCATCGATCAAGTGATGAAAATGAGATAGTTCAGATTCAGTGTTGAGGTTTTCAAGCTTTGTGATTTGTTGCTGGACACTGACAAGGGTATCTACAATCCCAGGCAGGCGAGTTTCTTGTACATTTGCCAAATCACTTTGCACTGCTGCTATTGTACCTTCAAGATGGGTTATGGTACTTTGAATTTTTCCAAAATCTTCATATGTTTCAAGTATCAGCTTAATATTTGCTACACTCCGAGTTATTGCATTCAAAGCATCAGAAGATGGCAAGTTGTTCATAAAATTTTCAAGTGTCTCAATTTTTTCTTTAACCTCGGCTATGGCATTGTGCAGAGGGTCCAGATTAGGTATCTGGAGTGACTGAATCTGTTCTTTTAGAGTGGAAATCACTAGATCAAAATCTTCTTGTGATTTTATGCTTTTGACAATTGTTTGGAGCTGTACCTGGACATTATTTATCTGCTCTTCCAATTGTTGTTTCAATTGCTCGGAGTTGTTAGCCTGGGTCTTAAATTTGGCTTGAAGAGCTGCTACAGCTTCTTCTAAACTTTGAAAATTATCCAATGTGGCCAGATCAGTATATTTCTGAAGCAGCAATTTGAGTTCGGAATCAATTTTAAGAAGAGGGTCCATGCATTGTGATTGCAAATTTGTAATTTCTAATTGAAGACTGGCATTCAGTGTGGTTTGTAAAGCTTGTAAATCACTTCTTAATTTCTTGACTCTGACATCAAGCATCAGAATCTCATCACTGTGATCTTCATGCCTTGTATGGCCAAATATATCATTAGGCATTTTTGTTTTAGTGGTTATTTATTATAGAGTATCTGATTCTTAATTCTATAAAAAAGGGTATAAGCTTGTCATAGGATCCAGGGACCTCAATATATAAGCAGTCACCAGCAGAAACAGTATATACAGTACCAGAAATCATGTTTGAGTGCTTAATTCTATAAATATTTCTCCCTACTGAAATCTTGACATCACCCTCAGGGGTTGTAATAAATTGCAATTGCCCACCTACAGGTAATTGGTAATGATTTAAATTATTGTTAAATATGTACAATGTTTTACCTGTTTCATCATCATTATCTGTAAATATGCTGTTCAGATGAATAATTAACAAGCCACTCAGTTTAGACAACATATCAGAAGAGGGTTGTGGTGTTGGCAGGTCCATAATAGCCTGTTTTTTGAACCCAAATAAGTTCATAGGCATGTTTATTTATTTCAAATCATGCTCTGTAATTGGACATTGATTCCCATTTTTCAAATCACAATGCCCCCAAGGTAAAGTATGTATGTCACATGATAAAATGCGTCTCTTATCATCATGTGGGTCCAGAGCCACTTTTGTTACAATATTTGAAGTCAACAAGTGATCCTCACTCTGAATTCTATTTTCTGATGTTCTGATTGAATTCTGGGATTTGATGCAATTTTCATAATCTTCAAATTGGAGATCTTTGTCAACAGTAACTCTGCCAATGCCCTTGGCCTTTTTGGCAGCAGCACCACTACATGTTTTAAAACTATACACCTTGGCACTTAACCCAGCAAATTCCACAATAACATCACCAAGTGTCTCATCTTTTAACTTGCCAGGCACCTTTTTGTTGTGGTGTTGTTGAATCTTTGTATGTTCACTGGTATCAAAGTATTGAAACAATTCAGGCTGTGCAATATCTTGATAAACATCTTCTGTTTGAATATCAAGAATAAAACTATCCGTGTCCATGTACAATAATTTTACACGATCACCATAAAAAGGTTTCAGCACATCATAATACAATATTAACATATGTAATTTGGACAATTCCAATATCACAGCCCCTACATAAATAGGTTTATCAAACTTAATCTTTGTTTTCATCATGTTGAAAAGTGCCATGTGCTCATCATAAATTCTTCTGTAATTGAAATTAGGCTTTGCAACCAATTTTTTGCTCCGGCTGGGGTCAGTAATTATTTTAACATCGGTATGTTTTCTGACATTTTCAATAGTTTTGCCATACACTGAATTCACCATCAATTTAAACAAGCCCTTATCAAATTGGCTCTTTGCAGATGTTCGAAGCTCCGTGTTTGTATCAATGTATGGTTTCAACCATTCTGAGTGCCTGAACCTTAAGACTTTTCTAACTTTGGTCACTTGAACACCATGTTTCATCAGGAACTGGAGGTTTTTGTAATATGTGACATAGCCCTGTTTCGGCTCCAGTGTCATCATGAGCTTCTTCTGTTTAGAGCCAGGTGAGCACTGAACCTCGGGAATTGGGGGCAGATCAGAAAATTTATTGTGTAAATGATCTGGAATTGTCAGATCAACCTCTAAGAAGAGGCCATAGTCACTGTCATCAAAATCCTGAAGATCTTCAATATTGAAATCTTCAACCCACTCAAGCCCTGCATATGGCAATTTATCCATCATGGCATGACCATAGAGGCTATTAGCATCCACATACAGTATATAATTTGATGGCCGTGCTGGATCATAATCAGGCATATGCTTGTTATTTGCTCTGGCATATCTCTGGGAACATTGCACCATCCCTCCTCTTATACATTTCTCCATAAACAGATACATATCTTGATCGTGGATCAGATCCAATTGCATTTTGGTGTTCAAAAACGTTGCGGCCCATGCTAGGCCTGGGGCACTGAAAAAATACACTGGGTCCAGTCCATAATTTTGCATGGAAGATTTTCTGAATGCCTGCAATATATCAGCTAAGAGAGTGACATCAAGTTTCAAATATGCCATGTGATAATCACCAAATGTCTTGCATTTTAAATTGTTCCACATCAACTGAGCATGGTGATAATCTTCATCAGTGATTCCAGATCCTCTGATTTTGCTGTAAAACTCTTCTTGTGGTGGCAGAGAACACTCATCAAATTTAGAAAAATCTGTAACATAGTCATATGGATATACACCCTTCCGCCTAATTAATTTCAGGTCCTGATTTGGAAACAATGCACGTGTGATTTTCAAGTGATCATCAGGTAATTGAGAGGCCAGTGTAGCCAGGCTAGCAGATAAAAATCTGTAAGAATCAAGAAATCTTATGTAAATAGGAACACCATTAACTTTAATTATCTTGCTAATAGATATATATTTCTCATCATTTTCAGCTAAAATATTTAAATTCTGCTTCTCAAACCCCTCGTATCTGATCAGATGATGGAAATCATAATTGGATGCTCCATGGCAAAATATGGGGATAAATCTTGGTCTCTTGATCTTAATATTACAGCTATTACACAGGGCCATTAAGAATTTACCATCTGTATGAGAATGGTGTTTCACCTTGATATTTGTATCTGAAAATTCAGAATCACATACCGGGCATTTTTCTGCATTGTTGAAATCCTCAATCTGCTTCTCTGTTAAAGGCAACATGGGTTTTGATTTTAATAAGTTGTTAGATGCTATGTCACGGCACACATTTTCTATTCTATGTGCAAATATTTTGATGGCATCTTCTCCCATGTATGAATATTCTTTAATAACAACACCATCCTGTACAACCACACAACAAAAGCTGGAAGGTTCATGTTGCTGGTATGGTGTACTTGAAGATTCCTCGGGATCTGGATTGCAGAATGCAATAGGTTTGAGGTTCGATTCGAAATCACAGACAATATATGCTGGGTGTTCCAACAAGGCTTCAAACTTTTTGAATTTGCAATTTTCACTTGGATTGGGCATCACCATATGAACAGGTTTATGGTTCCCACAGTATTTCAGATGCTCAATTAACTTGTTTTTAGCAATTTCTGCACTCTCTTCCCGAACCCCTTTCACCATTTTTTGACCATCAAATACAGTTAAACATCTTCTGCACAACTTAAATATTTTTTTATATTTGTCTAGTTGTGTTCTCACTAAAGCTTGAAGATTATGTATCAGAGTGTAATGGTATGTATCATCCCCTTCAATTAAGAGCAGATCAATCGGAATAGCAGATTCATCATCAATTGTACTGATTCTGAGAGGTGCTATCGGGCAATTGCCAGTGGAACAAATAAATACATTAATAGATAATTGTTTGCCATTGATGTGCCTGGCCTTTTTTTCAAATTTATCAATATTCTGAACAGACATTGGATATTCCAAACCCTCCATTACATCATCAAAATCGTGCTCATGCTGTTTGTAATAACTTATTCTCTCAGGATGCCTTGAAACTAGAAACAAAGCAGCTAATATACACCACAGAAAACATTTCTGGTCGGTATTTTCTATATTAACCACGGCTCTTCTGTTTTTAATATTGGCAGGTAATGGCAGATATGTAGATCCTTGTAATGGGCTGAATTCAGAAATATTAACATATAACTTGTGTGATGAACCGCATAGGCTCCATCCTGACTCTTTTGCCGCAAATTCAGAGTGTTTGATATTCAATTGATCCATCAATCTGCTTATTATTTTGTCTGAATTTGCATTTGAATATACCGGTACAGTTTCTGTTATGTGGGGCTGTGTAAATTTTGTGCCGTTTGGCTTCTTATATTGTACAAACAATTTGAGGGACAGTTTATAAGAGCCATTTTGTGCATTAAGAATTGCCTGGAGATCAGGATTTACACTGTTCAATAAATTCTCAATGCCACATCTTGGCTCTGATACAAACCGATGATCTCTTAATTGGCCGTTAAAACTGCTACGGATGGGTAGTGCATAGCGTAGCTGCTTTGCTGCTCTGGCATTAAGAGGTACTTCATGCCTTCTTTTCAGACCAGATGTGGATGGTTGTGCAGAGCAAGTATTTTTATGTATATATGTGAAATATTCCATGTTGTATTTTCTATTGCATTTGGGGCAAATTTTTGTGGGAGTTCTGCATTTGTCCGGGTTACAAATCTTTTGGTGCTTGGCCCAATTGGGGCTGGATATATTTTTATTGCACTGATTACAATGTTTTTGACTTGGCATTTTTGTTGTTGTTTATTATATACAATTTCCTGGGATTCAAATCAAAATTCTATGGTGGATCAGTTGGGGTTCAGCACTGTACTTTGTGTGTGTGTATGTATATATGTGTGTATACACTTAATATTTTTGGCTTTGGTATTTATATACAATTTCTTGGGGTTCAAATCAAAACTCTATGCTGGATCAGCTGAGTTCAGCACTGTGCTTTGTGTGTGTGTATATGTGTGTATGTGTATTAATATTTTTGGCTTTGGTATTTATATACAATTTCTTGGGGTTCAAATCAAAACTCTATGCTGGATCAGTTGGGTTCAGCACTGTGCTTTGTATGTGTATGTATATATGACCTTACTTGGGTTATTCCGCCAAATTATATGCTTCAAGTCTCCTATACTTTGGCGGAACCTGTTCAGGTTCTGCCCCCCCCCCACTTGTGGGTTCCACTGCCAATCCAGCAATGGTGAAGAATCTGCACTGTGCCCTGGCTTTTATAGTTTTACAGAGCCAATAGAAACACTGTGGGGGTGCATTCAGAAACATGAGCTATTCTCTAACATTTTTGCCGAAGTACTTTCTTCTGTGTATCCCGTTTTTCTGCTGAGCGTACATGCAATCCATACCGCAGCGCCATGCCTCAGTGCCGGGGAAGCGGAATTGTCTGGAACTAATCGATTCCAATAAGACTGCCGGAGCTCTCAATGCAGGCAATAGGACTGTGCACCGTGCAATAGAACTGTGCACCGTGCGGAAAGTATCGATCCCACCGCTTTGGGGCCGTCATGCGCACATATTGTTCAAGTATTGATCTTATACCCTTTCGGTGCTTGACTTTATATATGAACAGATTACAACAAAGAAACTGAATGTAACAAATGCAAAATATCCCAGTTTCAATTCAATCCATTTATCTGGATTGAAGAAACCAACAATTCACATATCCCCATATCATTGTATGCTTGTCCTATTGGTACCTCTTTTGCTGTTGAGCAATTTTCTTGAAGAGGCAATTTTATTGAAAAAACCTAATAGAACAAGATACAGCGGTATGAGAAATATGTGAATTAAAGATATTTTAGTAATATACGACGTCTTAAGAAAGGAATATTCAGCTCCAAAGTACTTTGTCTAATGCTTGCTACCATTTCCCTATTACTGGCAAAAGGAGTTAAAAATATTGACATAATGAAAAAAATTGACTTGTTCCCAAGTGTTCACCGAGTTCAGGCATTTGCACATAGATGGCTCTGTTGTTGGCAAAAAGAGTTAAAAATATTGACATATTAAAATAATTGACTTGTTCCCAAGTGTTCACCGAGTTCAGACATTTGCTCATAGATGGCCCCTGTTGTTGTTGCTTATTTTTTTGGAATATCTCTAAAACAGGCAAATTTTGTTTACTGTTTTCTACAATTGGCAATACTGATATGTATTAGGCACCATTTGTAGTGTCATTCTCATAGGTGAAAAATCATATATTTATGATGTAAGAAATGAGAGAGTCACAGAGCAATTCTAGAAGAATTATATTGTTTTAATATTAGATAAACAAATTGAAGCTGGTATCCAATTGAACTTAAACCAGAAATAAATATGTATATGTATATGTGTGTGTATGTATATGGGTATGTATGGGTATGTATGGCCTAGTTTTAAGTGTGGCACAAGAGGGGCATATTTTTAACAAATTTATGGACAACAATCTCTCAGAAGTACCTTTTATAAGTGTATGCAAATCAATCTGAGGGGGGTCATACTTTCTGAGGAAATTCCCGAGGGCATTTTTCCAAAAATCTTGGATTAGGCAGAGTTTTACACTAGAGCAAAAAGCTTATATGCTCATGTTGAGATAGTTTTAAGTATAAGCAAATCTGCTGGAGGGGGGTTCATACTTTCTCGGGTTTATCCCACCGTAAATACAACTACTACCCATATTGCGATTTTCGCAGAAACATTGTGCGTGTTCATTGTGAAGCCCATGGCACATGCCATCAGAGACATTATACATGTGCTTCCCCAGACAACAGTAGAGTGACTGATGAAGTACAAAACGACGGAGATATCAGTAAACACATTCGACAGGAGTGTTCACAAAAGAGATGTGCCAAGTGTCACAAACACACGAGAGTCATGTGTAAGAAGTGTAAAGTTGGCCTTCAACTTCAATGTTGGTATGAGTTCCATATAAAAAAGTGAGAGTAAAAGTGGAATGCTAATTCAGAACTACAATTATTTTACTAAGTTTCCAAGTGTATAAAAGGTTTATCAATGATTTGTATTCTTGTATCAGTATATGTTGTATAATACATAACTGTTCAAATGTAAACACTTTTTTCATTAATGTTCATCACTTCCCAGTGTCCCCTACAGGGGACGCCCCTGTAAAAGTACGTAGCGTTGTAAAAGTTAATAAACTGAGAAATAAATTCATTGAGAGATATCAATTACATCCCAAAAATGTGAAAAGTATAAATTTTCTATCACACAAGTACCTTCGGGAACTGGAGGGTTAACTTCGATTTCTAGTTATTTTCCCCATGATTGCTGTTCCGAAAAAGTTGACTATTTCATACTTTTTAAACGGTAACTCAACTCATATTTGTCAATCTGTGAAAAAAAAATGATATTACCAAAACATGAATATGTGTAATCTAAAATAAGAATATCCGGTTCACTATTTTCTGTATCCAGCAATTTGGTTATTCTAAAAATGGAAAAACTCATGTATTCGTTCAAGCCACTTTGTGAAAAAAAACAAAATGTGCTCTCTGGGAAAGTATTTATTTTTTTCAATTCTCTATACGTTAATGTACCATAACGGACAAGTGACAACCAATATTGCGTACGTAACAAATCTCGAAAAGCGACGTAAACACAATGCGAAATTTCAATTTCACCCGGTTCGAATTTTGTTAGGTTTATGCTGTCTAATTTTAATCGATGCGTTGTATAAAAAGATACGGGCTGTGCATTTTCTTTAACTGTTTCTACCACGGGTTCGATTTGAAATCCGCAAACTGGCAGGAGTTCTTATAGTTAATATGTTCTTTCTCTTCGCCCAAACGGTATGAATTCCTCAGGCACATAGTGAATGATTTTAATTCGAGGCAGATTTAGTGTCGTATCCATAACCCGAAAAGATTCAAATTCTTGTGGTCAACAGAGAGAAACTTCGTGTAACATTTTTTGTCGTGTTTTTTGAAGATGAGACATAGCCAGAGGAGCCTTAACATTTTTAAATTCATGCCACACACTTTGCTCTATTTTTTACAACATTGCGTGCACGATGTCAACTTTTTTTATTATGTTTCAGTCCCCGTCGCCCCAAAAAATCAAAGCTTTGGACTTATATAAATAACATACATACAGAAATGAGCCGCAACCCGGACCCTCTGGTCTTTGAAAAAATGTACCATGCCGCAACTGTGGGAAGTTGATTTCTAAACTAAACATGTCTAAATATAAGAAGAGATGTCGCCTACCGCAAAATAAAAGTTTTGATGTCTCCCCGGCAAAAAATCTTGCATTGCACATGAAGGCTCTGCTTTGAATAAAACTGCTCGTACCATGACGTATAAATATTCACCTGATGAAAAATGTGATTCCGGCACGTTCTTGGATAATATGAAATTTCTTGTCGTTGACAAATTACGCGATTGCATTATTAACTTCGCAATTAAAATTCATCTTGTGTTAACCCTTATGTATGAGAAAGTCGTCTCGTCCGAGACAAGCAGTTTTAGTTTCTATGTAGGGTGTGAAGGCTTACGTCAGGGTAATCACGACGATCTTGACGAAATTATAACGCGTCTATTTAACCATCTAGTAAGAAAACAAGAAGAATTTGAAGGTCGCGGAAGCGGGTGGATTCTTTGTGGCCGTAACTACATGTTGGAGCTTAGAGTGTGTAATTTCAAAGCTTTAGGTAGAGCTCAAAAAAATGATGCGATGAAAGACATTAAAAAAAAAGCAAAATGCAGTGGTAAACAGAAAGTAAAGATAAGAAGAGTTTCTTATGGTCTGTCATCGCAGCGTTACACCCAGCCAATGTCAACCCCCAACTTCTGTCCAACTACACCAGATACGAGAGGAGATATAAAAAAGTGATGAAAGGAATTAAATATCCAGTGGGTTTAAATGACGTCGACATATTTATAAAACAGTATAAAGAAGAAAAGGGGCAAAACATTGATATTTCCGTGTTCGGGGTTGACGATTGCGGCGACCTGCAAAAAGCCAAAATAGCGTAACCAGACTTCTTCCCATAGACGACCGTTAGAGTTTTATTCGCAACTTTTCACGCCTAGTGGGAAGTCAAGTCAGCAAGGATCACAAGATTGAAATTTGCGATCTGTGCTTGAGAATTTTTCGCGGGGAAAAATGGTACAACACAAGTGTTTTTGTTCCATGCATGCAGAACCTGAAGCTGTCATGACGGAACCCGGAAGCAAGATGACATTTCAAAAATATCAGGCTCTTCTCAACCATCCTATTGTTCATCATGCTGATTTTGAAAGTTTTCAAGTTCCGTTAAACTCATGTGACTCTGACCCCACTATCTCAAACACAATACCAATTTTTCACCACGAACCTTGCAGTTTTACGGGGAAAAGTTAAATAAGTTTATTACGTATTGTGGACCCGATGATGGGAAAAACTTTGTCAAAAAATAGCAGAATGTGCCAAAAAAACTTGCACATAGACTTAAATTCCCTTACGTTTTCCCACCCCCATTCACAACGGAACAACGTCAGAGACACGAAATGGCGACAAGATGCGAGGTGTGCTTTCTTGATTTCACCCCCGAAAACCACAAGGTAGTACATCACAACCATCAAAATTGTAAAATTTTGTCCATTATTTTTAACGTCTGCAATCTCAAAGTCAAGGAAGCACGATATATTGCTGTGTATCTTCATTACACAGAGAAGTACGATACACATCTGTTCATCAAAGAGCTTCACAACATCACGAATCGCATCAGGATCATTCCGAGAACGAGCGAAAAGTATATTGCTATAAGGGTGTGGATTTCTTTCGAAGACGGAGAAAGTGTAGAAGTGTGAATCCTTGAGTATTACAATTTCCTGTCTTCCAGCCTGGCCACCGTTGCAGCTCAAGTTTGCGACGAAGATCTTGTGGCCACGAAACAATGTTTTGGGGAAGACAATTTGAATTTTTTGAAACGTAAGGGCGTCTACCCCTATGAATACGTCAATGATTTCGGCAAATTCGACGAAACCGAACTGCCACCACGTACTGCATTTTGTTCTCATCTCACCGAGGACTTCTGTCCGAAGATGATTATCAACATGCCCGTAGAGTGTGGTCGGCCTTCAACTGTCAAAGTTTTCGGGACTATCACGACCTGTATCTCAAACTTGATGTCACCTTTCTGATGAATATTTTCGAATCGTTTCGAAACAGATGTATTGCAATCTACAAGTTGGACCCAGTACATTTTTTTACAACACCGGGGTTGACATGGGAGTCCATGTTGAAATACACCAATGTGGCTCTGGACCTCATCACGAACAAGGAGCAATATGTATTTCTTGAGAATGCAGTACATTGTGGCATTGTCCAATGTCCACGTCGCCATGCTGTTGCAAATAATCCTTATTCTCCTGGTTGCGACGCATCAAAACCTGACACCTACATTGTCTACTGGGATGTGAATAATTTATGTGGTCATTCCATGTCGCAGTGTCTTCCCATCAGTGACTATCAATGGATGGACGAAGAGGAACTCTCCTCCAAGGATTTTCTCAACTGGGCCGAAAATAACGAATGGGGCTGTTTCTTGGAAGTGGACCTTCATTATCCCAAAACGCTCCATGATAAACATCAAGGATTGGCCATGACCCAGTAAAAAAACGCCTGGAGGAATGGAGCCAAAACTCGTATTAAGCTTGAACACCAAACGAAATTACATTCTCCACTACAGGTTACTTCAATTCTATCTGAATCATGGTTTGCAGCTCAGGAAATTACATAGAGGTTTGAAGTTCAGACAGAGCAAATGGTTGGAGCCCTATATTGCTGAGAACCCCAAGCGTCGAGCACAATCTACAACTTCTGCGGATAAACACTTCTACAAGTTGTTTAACAATGCAATTTACGGCAAAAAATTGAGAAGGTGCGCAAGTACATCGATGCAACATTAGTCACGGATGTGAAGAAATTTGAGAAAATTGCTGCTTCCCCATACTTCAAAACATTCACCATTTTCAATGAGAATTTAATATTCGTTGAACGTATCAAGAAGATAGTGAAGCTCAATAAGCCGATTGGTATAGGTGCCACCGTTCTTGAACTCTCTCAATTACACATGTACGAATCCTACTATGATCAATTCCAACCAGTTTATGGCGATAACATTCAAATTTGCTACATTGATATTGATAGCTTTGTGTTTTTAATCCAAACATAAGACCTCCATCATGATCTGACTTCGATGAAGCATCTCTTTGATTTTAGCAACTTACCATCAGGCCATCCCTTACATTCATGAGTACATGAGTACTCATTACATGAGTGAATTTGCAGGACTTCGGGAAAAAATGTACTGCATGAGGATTGCAGATAAGAAAGAGATAAAAAAGCAAAGGGGATGGGAAATACTAGCAGATCTAGATTCACCATAGAAGATTACAAAGAATGCCTGTTTAAAAAAAAAAAGCTAACTACCGATCATCGCATTGCGAATACTTTGCACGAACTCTACACAACACGCGTGACCAAGCTAGAATTGGATGGTAAGGACAATAAAGTAAATGTACTTGATTGTCAAGTACATAAACAAGCGGGGGGCACTGGATTACCAGTGAGGAATGTAGCATGTGTCTCCCCAACTAGAGCACGCTAACCGCTTTGCCCTCTCTCTTTTCTGTTTTGCGTGCTTGGAAGGAGGTAACGAGCGAACTTCACTCATGCCTCCAAGCGAAAGACATTAAGTTCAACCTGCAACTTTTTTCTACCTCATTTCATCCTTATAAAATAATATAACACGTAAGTGCAACCAACAATTAATGATGTTCAAACGTTGAAAAATATGCTAAATGCGTCAGTAGAGTACATCAAGCTTCAAGACTTAGAAATAAAGAAACCTTATGTGATAACTTCTGGTGAAATTATTTCAACTCAATTTGGTTCTCGGATACGCTTGTTACTTAATGATAAATACAGCGTATTTTTACCCGAAAGATATACTAACATGTTATCCGACAAGAAACTGTCTACGTTCAACGAAAACAAAACTCAAATTGTATATAATGATAAATTGGATCTTCCTGGCAATAAATCAAAACACGCCATAGAATTTGTTTAATGTATTAAATAACGTGAAAATGCCGATGGATTTATTTGGTTTCAGAAAACAAACCAACATGGAAACTGTACGCCACACGATGAGAGATAATTCATTACTATCCAAACTCAACGGTCAGTTGATCAGTCACCTCAACAGTATTTGGACGAAATTGAACGACGATGTCGGCAAAACTTTTTACATATTCAACAACAATTTACATTTCTACGAAATTACGATCGGTGGGAAACTTCGGATCACCGTGAATCCTGAGAACGTAGGTGAAATAAAAGTCTCCTCTGGCAAGAACATTTATCGCATCAAGCACGATAAGATGCTTTCCGACATCACGTATGATGTTTCTACAGGAGATCGTTTATACATGGAACTCCTTGGAGATTACGACAAACTCATTCCTGTCTTCTTAGAATTACAAATCGTCTATCCTTTAATAAATAACCATAATGCCTAACGACATTTTCGGACACAAAAATCGTGTAGACCATGCTGACTGGATTCTCATGCTGGATGTTCGAGGTAAAAAGTTGAGAAGTGACCTGATTGCTTTGCAGGAGACGTTAAACAACAGTTTAAAATCTGAAGTAGCTTCAGGGTATCCCACGAACAGCGCAACTGGGAATTACTCCTTTGTAACCGAAACCTGTACATACATAAGTCATACACGAAAATGTTAGCCCGGTCCAAGTAGATATTTTTAAACATAGAAACAACAAACGGGCTGCAGTGTTGTTCATGCAGTATTTCCAAATGTAAGTGAAAGTGTAAATTTATTTTTCCACAAAGCATGGAAAATTGCATGTCAAACATTCGTACGGAAATTTGGACGTCAATTTCCACCTTGGGTAGGTGGACTATTTCGCCATCTATAGTTCAGAGAAGAAAACCGATCGTTTTTGCGTATAGTCAATACTGAAATGCCTCGTAAAGGCGTACCGGTCCAAATGGGTGTTTTTAAAAAAAATATGAGGTACAGTGGCAACACTGTTGATGTTTGAAGGCAACAAAAGGTGTGTTTAGTGATGGTCTATGACATGGAAATACTGGAAACAGGAAAAAAAGAACATGAAAATTATGGTGAAAAAAGTGTTACTTACCTACTCCTGACGATTGTGTCAATAAGACACAAAACAAAAAAAAACAACTGACGCAAGAGGTCAAACATATATAAATAACCTTAATATCGAAAATTGGATCATCTCAAATTTTGGTGACGACAAAACAGAAAGGATATAGGCTGAAATAAATGATGAAACGCAAATTTCAAGAAGAGGATAATCTTAAGCTGCATGACTATCTCACGGAACGCTTCAAAGGTTGGAAATCCGAGAATTGCGGATTCTACGAAGAGAACAAGCGCGAAGGACAATCTATCATCGACGCCTTCAGCGGTCTCGGCAAGGAAATTAAAAATGTCAAGGAACAGAACAAGGATTTGATCACGGAACTCGTACCTCTTGCCGCTCGAAATTATGAAGATTTTCCTCCGACGTCTCTCTCCAGCATTCACACTCCTCTGGAACTTAGACAACCGCCAAGCCATAGGCAGCATTTCTTCTTCAGAGAAGTTCGAGTTGGGTCCGTTGGCACAAAACTACCTGAGCACGGGGAAATTCGACAAGGACGAGGTGTTCGGATTGTACCCGAGCATGGAAACCAACGAAGGCGTCGTGTGGAAGATTGGAAAATCGAAAGTCACCTTCGAAGGCAAAGACATTAAAATTAATTTAGGTGAGAAGAACAGTTGGTCTAGGTATCCAGGTAAATTGGGATTGTGGGAACTCGTTGCCAAAAATATCCTAAGGATTACATCGACGAAGATTACCAGACTTACAGGAAAATTTTAATCATGACGGATGCCATGTATCAAATTAATGACGCCACCAAGAATAGGGTGAATTCGAGCAGCGATGAGAAGTACAGGAATCTCATCAAACCGATATGGAACGATATCAAAAGTAGAGCGGTGTCAAACGTTGCAACACATTACCCAAATAATTCGTTTGGGTGGACGACGTGAGAAAACTCATTGACAGATTGTTAGTGATAGCCGGCGAAGAAAATGCCGGTAATCGTAAGTTTTACAACGAGAAGGTGGGCATCGTGGAAATGATCAGCACGAAACTCTCCAACTTCATCGTGAACGACGACAAAGTAATCGGCTACCTCATTAAAATTATCAACATACTGCCTCCAAGATTCTGGAACGTGGCCGAAGGAAAAGGTCTCGTGAACGACATCATCAACAAGTTAAATTTCGAAAGGCATTTACCAGGTTACCAGTACTGCAGCCCCAGTAACAAATTCGAATAAAAGATTGGAAAGAGGAGACAAATGAGTGAATCCGTTGGACGATGCATGTAAAGATCACGACATTGCATATTAGATGCACGTCACGAAGCAGACAGAAAATTGGGATATGCAGCTTTCGGCAGACTCGTCAGCATAGACGCATGCTTGGCTGAAAGAGTTGCAGCATTGGGTACCACCGTCGCCATGAACGAAAAACAAAAATTTTGGTGGGGTGTATAAATAACATGCAGTAAAATAAAAATATGGCGCAGTCTTGTATAACATACAGTAAAAAAAATTGTTACAAACTTGTATAACTGATTTACCGTCCGAACTGCCATGCAAAATATTCAAACACACTTTAAACGGAGATTGCGAGGATGTTGAGAAACTTGCAATCATAGCAAGAACAACGCCGGAATTTCGTATCCGATGTGAAATGGTTTTCAATGACCATCTTCGGGAGATAAGTGGCATGAGGTGCAGTGATCTCGACACTCTTCTTTCAGCTGCAGGGGAAAAATTAGGATGGACGAACTTCACGAGGCGAGGCAGGGGAGAGGACGATACACGGATGATTGGCGCAAGTCTAAACATGAGACTGAAGATATCATCACACACATCATCTCGTTTTCCAAAGCACGAACTTGCTTTGTTCCTCTAACACACACACACACAAATATATAAATAACACACTGTGAAAACGATATATAAATAACCCATAGCGAAAATGAGTGAAGAAATGAGTGAAGTCCCAGCATTAAACAGATTGAAAATTACGAATTGCAATCTTTCCCTCCGAATCGTCGCACGTTCGCCAATCTCAACGAAGCGAGCCGTGAATGCTAATATGACGTGGACGTAGGCGACGGGTTCGTTCATCCTCACAGAGCGGACCTTTACATTTAATTCGACGTGGTGAAAAAAGAAAGCGGAGATGCAATCCCAGTCGCAGCAAATTTCAAACTCGTGGACAACTTCGTGCCTTACCTGTTCTGGCAGGTCGAAGTCAGAAAACACGGAACGGTCATCGACAGAATCGATTATCCATGCATCACGTCAACGGCAGTGGGAACATTGCAATTATCGAAGACGGAAGCAGCATACTATCAGGCGGGGGAATTCGAAGCGGGAACGAAAATATCCCATGCTTTTTCCCATACGCCGGGTTTCTTCTCGGACTACTAGGAGATCATGTGGAAGGGAGGACTGAGAATCACATTTCGCAGAGCGGCCAACGACAACGACGCACTGATGCGATACAGCAACTTGGGTCCGGACGGGATCACACATTTACCAAACACTCTTCCCGAAGCAGCAAAATGCATCATCCGCAGCATGGAACTGAGAACTCCGGTGGTGGCATACGACACCAACTACGCTCTCAAGTACAAAGCAGAGATCTTGAAAAATCCACAGACACCGATTCACTTTCGCGGTTACCAGTGCGTGCAGAAAATAGCGTCAGGAAGTCACTTGGATTTCGACGTCACGACGCAATTCAATAACATACAGTACGACAGGCCAGATTTCGTCGTAGTGCTCTTTCAGACAAAGAGGGACAACAATCAGGAAAAATCTTTTTCAGTAAATTTGAAGACTGCAAGATCAAGAACGTTTATCTCAAGAACGGTATGAACGAAGTATTCCCGAGCGAGAATTACAACCTTGACATGACAAAAGATGATTTTCTCAAATTATACGAGGCGTACTCTGCTTACAAGCGGTTGACCGAGGGAAACGTGGACATGTAATACGCACCCAGCGAATTCAAAGCACACAGACCAATGTTCGTGATCAACACGACAAAGAAGAAGCAGGAGGTGTTCAACGATCGCACAAACATCAAGGTCGTGTGAGAGTTCCACGATGCTTTGCCCGAGGACACCGTGTGCAGCGTCATCCTGATTGCAGAGAAGTCATTCATCCATGACGTGAAGAACGAGAGAGTGTCGGAGCAGTTTTAACAGGTTGCACGACAAAAAAAGCACGAGATAAGAAGTATTTGCAATATATCACAACAATTTTTGCACAATAGCACAAGATAATCAGTTACAATAGAAATTTTGCACTATAGTATGAGATAATGAGAATTTTGCACTATAGCACGAAATAATGCTGCTTAACAACAACAAGCACACACACTAGAAAAAAAGCATGCAACATATTCTCTATACATCTTCATCAAGACATTTAATAAAACATAACTCTCATTCAAAAATCAAAATAACACTAGAGTCGTTGCATGCATTTACGGTAGCTTTTTTTCATGGAAAAAAAACTCTACAGAGGTGTGTGCCGCACACAGCCATTAGATTAACACACCCACCCTGGTCAAATGTTTTTGCTTGAAAGCACACATTTTCGTTTACAGAAAATGAGAGGTTGTTACAAAGATCACGATATGGAAACCTAAATAAGAGGAAAGACATTAGGTTTACAAAGGTCACGTGGGAAGCAAAGCAACATTATGTTAACAAAGCTCACGATATAGAAACATGGACGTGTTTAGAAAGTTACAACGCTGGAGTATGCGTACGAGAAAGTACGTTTTCGACACTCACTTTTCAGAGCCTTTTCCTCACTCTTTTAGTTCGTCACTGCAATAAAACAGCAGCGAAACGTAGAGAAATAGTGAGTTCGTGCACTAAAATGACAGGTTTTTGAAGGTCAAATTTGAAGTTGGTCTCAAATGAATATCTACTACCTACTACCATGTGTTGACAACCAACTAGGTGAGAAAGATTGCCCTGGACGAACGCTGCGACAAGAGGCATGTTCTGATGTTGGGATTCCCACGCTCCCGTGGGGCCACTATCGTCTAGAAACGAGTAAGGCATGCCTCAAATGTAGTATGGAGTACAAGTAGATAGTATGTAATGATGATAATGAAAGAAATTTGTATGAAAACTTGGTAACAGAAGTTCCAATTTAATATAGGCAAGATACGGGAACAATAGGTTTATCTTCAAAAGCAAACAGGTGGAGGTTTGGGATTTTTAACAGAACTAACTCCCTGCCGTGTCCTACGGTAAGATAAAGGGGCACATGCAGGGCCAAGAAGGTAATTTCCTTGTGCGCTCAAGTGTAATTAATCCTAAATGCATCAAATTTAAATTTTATTATTTTTTATTTCAGAATATCCTCAAAAAATTTTCTCCACAAAAAGAACAGCATGGCACAATGTGTTGACAGGCAGAGTATCCTGAAAGTCGAATATAATCTTAATATTGTAAGAAGATGTTCCATGAAGTGTGCTCAATTATCAAACATTCACTCTTCGCAGTACATCCTCGACACTGCGTTGCAGGTTAACACAAAACTAATGTTTGGAAACACGGTCAGTATAATCTTTATAGAATTATGCGATTTTTTCTTGTACTTAAAACTGTTTGGTCACTCTTTCATTCTTTTCATCATACCCAAAAGTTTTCTCTGCAATAAGGATGATGCTGCACAGGGTGTCGGCGGGCAAGGCATCGTGGAACTCACACAAAATCTTGATGTTGTTGCGATCGTTAACAACCACCTGCTTCCTCTTAGATGTATTGATGACGAACATGGGTCTGCGAGCTATAAACCCGTCAGGGTTGTAATACATGTCCACGATGCCGAAGGTCACCCACTTGTACCTAGTGTACGCCTCGTACAATTTCAGGTAATCTTCGTTTACAATGTTTAGGTTGTAGTTCTGGAGGGGGAAAACTTCGATCCTGCCATTTTGAGGTAGATGTTCTTAATCTTGCAATTGTCGAACTGACTGGAATCTTTCTAGCGTATAGTTAGATTCATATTCCACTACAGGCATGCGCAGCTCCATAGACCTCACAAGACACAAGACAAAGTGTGTTTGGAATCGGAGTGGTATAGTCCTAACCCAAGGTGCTGTAACTCATCAGCGCATCTTTGTCGTTAGCGCTTCTGCGAAAAGTAACGAACAAATCACCCTTCCACATGATATCTGTGTAGTCAGAGAAGAAGCGTTGAAGCAGGCGCATGGGAAAGAGAACCGTGGGGCTTTGGGTTTTGATTTTTGCACATGCTTCGAATTCCCTGCCTGGTAGTATGCTGAGAGTTTAGAGAGTTTCAGCGTTCCCACAGCTGTAGAGGTAATTCCAGGGTAGTAGTAGGATCAACCCGGTTCTGGAACATCAAGTGGGTCTCAGTGTTGCCAGCCCACCCCAAGAAAATTTCACCATATGATATTTTACAGGCAAAGCTAACCTACAAATAGGAGTTGTCAACACTGACTAGTTGCTTCTTAATGTCTTGGAAAACGTCTTAAGACAAATATCTTAATCTTTAAGAAAGTCGACTTCCGGTTTGTCAAGATGTTACTTCCGGTCTGTCAAGAAAATTTTCTTAAGACAAATATCTTAAGACGTTTCTCCAAGATATTGAGTAGTTGTATTTGTGCTATTATAAACCCACGAAAGTATGAACTCCCCTCAAGCAGGTTTGGCTATACTTAAAACAAGCTCAACATGCCTACATGAGCTTTTTGCTCAAGTGTGGAACCCCGTCTAATCCAAGATTTTTGTGAAAATGCCCCTCAGAAAGTATGAACCCCCTCAGATTGATTTGTCTATACTTACAAAAGGCACTTCTGAGAGATTGTTGTCCATAAATTTGTTAAAAATATGCCCCTCTTGATATTTTTTTTGGCCACACTTAAAACTAGGCCAAGATGCTTATATGAGCCACCCACACACACACACACACATATTTATTTCTGGTTTAAGTTCAATTGGATACCAGCTTTAATTTGTTTATCTAATATTAAAACAATGTAATTCTTCTAGAATTGCTCCGTGACTCTCTCATTTCTTACATCATAAACATATGATTTTCCCCTATGAGAATAACACTACATATGGTGTCATCAGGTATTGCCTCATGGAATTCACAGATAATTTTAATGTTTGTCCTGTCATTCACCACAACTTGTTTCCTTTTTGAAGTGTTGATGACAAACATGGGTCTCTGTGTTTTGAATTCATCTGGTGTGTAATACATGTCAGTACTGCCTGTAGTGACACGTTAGAAGGAAGAAAATGCCTCATATAATTTGAGGAAATCATCCTTGGAAATGTCTAAATTGTAATTTTCTCTAGGAAATACCTCATTTCTGCCATTTTTAAGATATATGTTCTTGATGTTGCAGTTATCAAATCTACTTGAATTTTTTTCCTGATTATTGTGTCTCCCAGTCTGAAACAATACCACCACAAAATCAGGCATGTCATATTGTATACTGGAGAATGAATTTGTAGCATCAAACTCATAATAAGAACCAGATGCGGGCTTCTGTACGCATTGATATGTATAAAATTGCAGAGGAATCTGTGGATTTTTTACTATATCTGCTTTGTGTTTAAGAGCATAACTGGCCTGATATTCAACAACTGGGATTCTTAACTCCATAGTCTGAATAATGCATTTGCCTTCATCAGGTAGGGTATTAGGCAGAGCTTCCCCTGTAGAGTTTAATGTACTGTACCTCATCAAAGCATTATTATCATTGGCAGCTCTTCTAAATGTGATTCTTAAACCACCCTTCCACATAATATCTTTGTAATCTGAGAAGAATCCTGGCAACAGGCGCATAGGGAACAGCACTGTGTGGCTCTTAGATATAATTTTATCACCAGCCTCAAATCCACCTATTTTGTAGTAAGAAGCCTCGGTTTTGGATAATTTTAGTGTGGCCAAAGCTGTGGAGGTAATGCCGGGATAATCTACTCTGTTTATAACAACACCATGTTTTCTGATCTCAATTTCAGAGAACAGATGCGGCACAAAATTATCTACCAATCTTATATTTGAATTTGCCGGATAATCTGTTCCATCGAGCTTTACAACATCAAATTTGATGTATAGATCTGCTCTGTGGGGGTGTATAAAGCCATCCCCTACATCAAGATCAACCTCAATCTCTGTGTTGGGTTGATTTAAATTTGCAAATGTTCTCCTGTTTGGAGGGAATGATTGTAGCTCATAACTCTCAATATTTTCCATTTTTTTTGTATGTATTTTTATTTAAATATTAATCTCTATGATTGCAGTTGTTGTGGCTCCAGCAAAATCAACTAATTCTTCTTTTTCATTAGTGACCATCAACTCAATGTTATCTATTCTATTATGGCACACAGGAAAATATAATGTTGGGGATGGAGTGTAGATGATGGGCTCCATAAATTCAGAGTTAGGTTTAAATGTTGCAATGATGCCAGTTTGTTTGTGAGTGCCTATGCTATTTGATTTGGTGATCATACCCTCAGCCAAATTACAGTGAATATTTAGAGTCTCTATGGCTAAGAATTTAGGTATATTAATAGCAGTGTGTTTGATGGCTGGTTCAAGTTTTGTGTTGTTCTCAAAGCCTAACAGCTCTCCTATAGTACCCAGATCCACTGTTTCTGTAGCAGATACAATCTCTACTCTGTGAGTGACAGAATTTTGAGTTAATACTATACCTCTGGGTAACTGAGCATTTAAAGTGGATAGATTATACTGCCCTGGAGTGATGACAATTTTTTGATCCCCTACTGCAATTGTATTGTTGTGGTGTGTAATATTAGGGATCAGGTACATGCCGTAAAATGCTCTGAGAGCTATTGTTTTGGGATACACTATATCATCATGCAATTTGAGTTTCAATATTGAATTTTGGCTGGTGAGATGGAATACCCCCATGATGTTTTAAATACCACAAGGCTTTTTGAAAATTTTCAATTGATGGTTTATTTATTTGAGACATATATCTGAGAACAGATAAACACAAATGTCCGCAATTAACATCTTTGAAGTTTTGAACACGGGCATTATTGTAATAAAGATTAGCTGAATTTAGATATTTTATTAAATTTTCAGGTGGAACACCTCCAAATGAATCAAATACAAATGCCTCATTTTTTAAATATTTAAGATAACAGATCCAGTGAGTGCCCTGATTTTTGTACTTATCCAAATTAACAATGCCACACTCTTTGTTGAGTGGTTGTTCTGGTAAAGAATCAGACATGTACACACCCCTAAAATGTTTGATGCCCAGTGGCTTGATTAAAGCTTCAATATCTTGGTTTGTAAGCGGCTCTTGTTTTTTTTAAACTTATTCATGGCTCTCTTAACACCTTTGCCTTTTTTCTCCATGGCCAGGTTATGGCGCCTCTGCTCATCTAATTCTGCCCTATTTTTCTTGGCATCTATTACTGTTTTTGCTATGGCAGCTGATCCCCCAGCCAAGCTCCCCACAGCCCCAAGTGCTGCTAAGATGGCAGGGATGGTAAATATAAATCCACCCACATGTGATTTTTTTCTTGATTGTTGTAATTTTTTTAATTGGGGGGTGCTAAGCAACAATTTCATACCATGTCCCTTTGCAATACAAGAGCTTTTTTTCTTGCGCTGCTTTTTGGTTAAAAGACTGTCAATAGTTTTAAGAGATTTGAGACCTGCATAAGGTATTTGATACATAACACCCTTGGCCTTCATTGTAGGTTTATTATATACACGTTCACAACCCCCACCCCAGTTTTTGTTTGGTGCTCATAGCTATGGTGGTTCCCAATGCTGCTATTTTTTCACTCAAAGAAGCATCTTTGCTTACAAATCTACCAAATGCAGCCTCTTCTAATTTCTTGTCTGCAACATGTCTCTTGTCAAGATCAGAATGTGTGTTGTATGCTATGTCATGGTCTCTACAAGCAGCATCTAGGGGATTTACACCAGGATCCCCTCTGTTTAATCTATGATCCAATTTTGTGCCTGGACCACAATACTGATAGCCTGGAATGTGTAGTTCAAATGGCAGCTTGTTTATAATGTCATTAACCAGTCCCCGACCCTCAGAAATATTCCAAAATTTGGGGGGTAGAGTATTAATAATTTTTATGAGATATCCAATCCCCTTAGGGTCATTCACTATAAAATTAGACAATTTTGTACTTATCATGTCCATAATTCCAACCTTTTCATTGTAAAAATTGTGGTTGCCAGCATTTTCCTCCCCAGCTATCACCAATAACCTATCTACAAGTTTCCTGACATCATCAACCCACACAAATTCTTTGGGCAGGGTGTTGTATTGTTTGATTCCACTGCCAGTCTTGATCTGTGACCATATGGGCTTGATTAAATTATTGTATTTTGCCCCACTGCTCGACTTGACTTTTTTTGTGTTGGATCATTGTTCTGGTATAGAGCATCTGATTTTATTAATATTTCTTTGTAATAATCATAATCTTGATCTGTATAGCTGCCAGGCTTTTTCCGAGTCATCAGTTCCCACAACCCAGGTGTGCCGGGATACTTAACAAAAGCACCTTTTTCTCCGAGACGAGATTCTGAATAAACAATCAGATCATCCCCCATAAATGTTACTCTGAAATTGCCAATTCTATGTATGATGCTGCCATCAAGCTCTGTGTCAGCATATAAGCCAAACACCTCATCTTTGTTGTCTTTAGGTGTGGTTAAATATTTTTGAGCAAGAAGACCCAATTCAATAGGATCCTGAGTAGCTTCAATTCTTCTAGGAGCAATAGGACTAGGTGTATGAATACTGGAAAGTGGGGTGAATGGATAATCTAATATGTTCCTAGCAGCTACAGGTACAAGCTCTGTGATCAAATCTTGATTTTGCTCTGTAACAGTTTTGATATTCTTACCTAAATTATTAATAGCATCAATTACAGGCTGTTCTGTTTGTTTGTGTTTTTCATAAATTCCCCGGTTCTCTGATTTCCATCCCTTAAATCTTTTTACAAGATAATCTCTTAACTTAAGATCATCAATGATTGGCCTTTTCATGTTTATTTATTTATATTTCAATGTCTAGAAAATTGTTGATTTTATTTCTATATTTGCCACTACTAGGTGTTCTTGTCATATCAATTGTGACAAACCCATAACTGTCCTGGTTCCAGCACCTGCTGCAAAATTTAGAAAAATCATTGTAGCTCAAGTCCCCACCTACATATTCATCATGTATGTGTTTGAGGTTGGTATGATCTTGATGAAACACACATATAAAATTGCTGTTGTCTCGGATCAGCTGCTTCGGTATTTTAGAAAAAGTCTGTGCCAGGTAGAAGCAATCAATGTTTTTGTGTCGGCCCTGTGTAAAGAAATTTCTAACCTTGTTTTGATTATCCAGTATAATGTCATCAAACACAACAACAGAATTATCGAGACATTCGTGAAGTGGCTTAACATCTGGTTCAAAAGTGGCTATATCCAATCCATCATATAGCTTCATCAGCTGCTGATATTTTAATTGTTCCAAGCTCTTAGAGAAGATATACAAGTGCCTGTTTTTCCAGTCTAACCAGTTGGGTGCCAATAAAAAATTATCAACCATTAATTTAGTTTTACCACAAGCAGATGGCCCAACAATAAGACACCTAATATTATCAGGCAGCAAGTTGCCATTTCTCTTATTCTGTTGTTCAGGTTCTGGCAGCCTTTTTATAACATCCCAGGTGCTCATATTATTATTTTGTCTGCATCGATCCAGCTGTTTTCCGGATGACCCAGCCATTTGACAAATAACTTGTTGCCTTTTCTGCGGATGATTTTTTCTATGAGATATGTGTCAGGCTGTTTAGTTTTGCTGAGCTCTTGTTCATAGAACCTACCTTTGAGAATTTCTCCTCGGTGATCTTTTATTATATATGTGTTAAGAGTCCCGGGTTTAACTTGAACCACTGTAAATAATTCAGTACTCCAGTTTCTTGTAAAGCCTCTTTTGAATAAGTGCTTATATTTGCTGATTCTTACTTGATCACCCACATTGTATTTGGCCTTTCTTGTTGTTGGCTGGTATCTAGGATAATAAACAGTGCTGATCAATTTTTGCTCATCAGATGAAGTTACCTCAGAGGGTTTCATGTTGATTGTGGAATGGACCGAGTTGTTATATTTATGTAGAAGTTCTGGAAGAATATTAATCCATTTATAATTACCTTGGAATGTAAATTGTTTATACATAAAATTTTTTGGGTTCTGTTGAATCTCTCTACAATTGAGGCCTTGAGATCACTGTAACTCGAATAATGTTGTATTGCCTGGCTTTTAATAAATTGTTGAAACACTGAATTATAAAATTCTTTGCCATTATCTGTTTGCAAATAGCGCGGTGATCTTCCACTCTGATTGATGATTGTTCTGATGGCTTCTGTAACACATGTTCCAGTCTTGGATTTGAGTGGCACAGCCCAGGCAAATTTTGAAAATGTATCTATTACAGTGAGTAGATACTTGTAGCCCTTGTTGATTTTGTCTAAGTTTTTCAACTGTCCACTTGCCATTTCAATCAAGACGCTCTGCCATAAATCATCTATGCCTTTTGTGACTACTGGGAGTCTCTTATAATTATGTCGGGCTTGTCTGTGTAATTCATCAACAATAATTTGTCTAGACATAATATGTAAACAAGAATATTGCAACTATAGGGTGTTCAGCAGCTGATACTACAGGATTTTCTAAATATAATTTGTCCCCTATTTGTATTTTAAATTCCAGAGATCCATCATCTTCAACATATGCTGTTTCTAATGTGTTGGGATCTGTAAAATCCTCCAATTCTACACTGGTGATTTTTATTTTGTTATCAGCATTTGTTATTGATAAGGTGGGGTAGTGGTGTGCCTGTGGTTGTAGCCAATATTTGATCTTGATTGGTCTCAGTGTGCCCCCAACAAAAAATTGATAATAAAATTGTGCAGGGGACAGCATATATATTTTGCCACCTGGTGTAAATGGTGAATCATATTCTTTGTTGGGGATGCTGTACAATTCAAGAATTACTGAATGTTTTGGATTCTCGATTACTCCTGTTATTTCCTTTTCTGCTGTAAGCAATCTGCTTGTTACAGATTCAAGGTGCTCATTGATGGTCCTAACAACATCATCATGGCCTGGCTTGATTTTTATGTCCACAATAAGTTTCTTGTATTGTTGCACAATCTCTTGAAGCTGGGTGGCAAAAACAGACAGAGCATTTGCTTGATTGGATTCCATGGTTCCTAACTGTTGCTTGATATTAGCTACAATTTGTTGCAAATTTTCAACAACTGCCAATTTTGAATTTTGAGCAGTAAGATCATGGACCTGTCTTCTGATATCCTCAAACAGGGCATGCAGTTCATTAATATGTTGATTAGTTGGTAGAGTGGCCACTGTCTGAGTGAGTTGTTTGATCTCTGTCTGGATATTCTTGATATCTTCTGATTTCAATATCCTATTCACAGCTCTCTTAATATTTTTAAGTTCCTGTGATGTGGGAAGATTTGATACTGTATTTTGCAAAGATTCAAGTGCCAATTTTACATTGTTTAATTCAGAAGCATCAGCCACATTTTGCATAGCATTTTGGAGCAGGGTTATATCTGCCTGAGTGGGTGTGGATTGTTGTAAAATTTCAAGTTTTGTTTGGATATCATCGATCAAATGATGAAAATGAGATAGTTCAGATTCAGTGTTGAGGTTTTCAAGCTTTGTGATCTGTTGCTGGACACTGACAAGTGTATCTAAAATACCGGGCAGGCGAGTTTCTTGTACATTTGCCAAATCACTTTGCACTGCTGCTATTGTACCTTCAAGATGGGTTATGGTACTTTGAATTTTTCCAAAATCTTCATATGTTTCAAGTTGCAGCTTAATGTTGGCAACACTCCGAGTTATTGCATTCAAAGCATCAGAAGATGGCAAATTGTTCATAAAATTTTCAAGTGTCTCAATTTTTTCTTTAACCTCGGCTATGGCATTGTGCAGAGGGTCCAGATTAGGTATTTGGAGTGACTGAATCTGTTCCTTTAGAGTGGAAATCACTAGATCAAAATCTTCCTGTGATTTTATGCTTTTGACAATTGTTTGGAGCTGTGCCTGGACATTATTTATCTGCTCTTCCAATTGTTGTTTCAATTGCTCAGAATTGGTGGCCTGGGTCTTAAATTTGGCTTGAAGAGCTGCTACAGCCTCTTCTAAACTTTGAAAATTATCTAATGTTGCCAGATCAGTATATTTTTGAAGCAACAATTTGAGTTCTGAGTCAATTTTAAGAAGAGGGTCCATGCATTGTGATTGTAAATTTGTAATTTCTAATTGAAGACTGGCATTGAGTGTGGTTTGTAAAGCTTGCAAATCACTTCTTAATTTCTTGACTCTGACATCAAGCATCAGAATCTCATCACTGTGATCTTCATGTCTTGTATGGCCAAATATATCATTAGGCATTTTTGTTTTAATGGTTATTTATTATAGAGTATCTGATTCTTAATTCTATATAAAAGGTTATAAGCTTGTCATAAGGTCCCGGGACCTCAATATATAAGCAGTCACCAGCAGAAACAGTATATACAGTGCCAGAAATCATGTTTGAGTGCTTAATTCTATAAATATTTCTCCCTACTGAAATCTTGACATCACCCTCAGGGGTTGTAATAAATTGCAATTGCCCACCTACAGGTAATTGGTAATGATTTAAATTATTGTTAAATATGTACAATATTTTGCCTGTTTCATCATCATTAACTGTAAATATGCTGTTCAGAAGAATAATTAACAAGCCACTCAGTTTAGACAGCATATCAGAAGAGGGTTGTGCTGTTGGCAGGTCCATAATAGCCTGTTTTTTGAACCCAAATAAGTTCATAGGCATGTTTATTTATTTCAAATCATGCTCTGTAATTGGGCATTGATTTCCATTTTTCAAATCACAATGCCCCCAAGGTAAAGTATGTATGCCACATGATAAAATGCATCTCTTATCATCATGTGGGTCCAGGGCCACTTTTCTTACAATATTTGAAGTCAATAAGTGATCCTCACTCTGAATTCTATTTTCTGATGTTTTGATTGAACTCTGTGATTTGAGACAATCTTTATAATCTTCAAATTCAAGATCTTTGTCTACAGTCACTCTGCCAATGCCCTTGGCTTTTTTGGCAACAGCGCCACTACATGTTTCAAAACTGTACATCTTGGCACTTAACCCAGCAAATTTCACAATAACATCACCAAGTGTCTCATCTTTTAACTTGCCAGGCACCTTTTTGTTGTGGGGTTGAATCCTTGTATGTTCACTGGTATCAAAGTATTGAAACAATTCAGGCTGTGACATATCTTGATAAACATCTTCTGTTTGAATATCAAGAATAAAACTATCCGTGTCCATGTACAATAATTTTACACGATCACCATAAAAAGGTTTCAACACATCATAATACAATATTAACATATGTAATTTGGCCAATTCCAATATTACAGCCCCTACATAAATAGGTTTATCAAATTTGATCTTTGTTTTCTTCATGTTGAAAAGTGCCATGTGCTCATCATAAATTCTTCTGTAATTGAAGTTGGGCTTTGCAACCAATTTTTTGCTCAGGCTGGGGTCAGTAATTATTTTAACATCTGTATGTTTTCTGACATTTTCAATTGTTTTGCCATACACTGAATTCACCATCAATTTAAACAAGCCCTTATCAAATTGGCTCTTTGCAGATGTTCGAAGCTCTGTATTTGTATCAATGTATGGTTTCAACCATTCTGAGTGCCTGAACCTCAAAACTTTTCCAACTTTGGTCACTTGAACACCATGTTTCATCAAGAACTGGAGGTTTTTGTAATATGTAACATATCCCTGTTTCGGCTCCAGAGTCATCATGAGCTTCTTCTGTTTAGGTGAACACTGAACCTCGGAAATTGGGTGCAGATCAGAAAATTTATTGTGCAAATTATCTGGAATTGCCAGATCAACCTCTAAGAAGAGGCCATTGTCACTGTCATCATAATTCTTAAGATCTTCAATATTGACATTTTCGACCCATTCAAGCCCTGCATATGGCAGTTTTTGCATCATGGCGTGACCATAGAGGCTGTTTGCATCTACATATGTTATATAATTTGATGGCCGTGCTGGATCATAATCAGGCATATATTTGTTATTTGCTCTGGCATATCTCTGGGAACATTGCACCATCCCCCCTCTTATACATTTCTCCATAAACAGATACATATCTTGATCTTGGATCAGATCCAATGGCTTTTTGGTGTTTAAAAACATTGCAGACCATGCTAGGCCCGAGCACTGTAAAAATACATTGGATCCAGCTTATAATTTTGCATGGAAGATTTTCTGAATGCCTGCAATATATCAGCTAAGAGGGTGACATCAAGTTTCAAATATGCCATGTGATAATCACCAAATGTCTTGCATTTTAAATTACTCCACATCAACTGAGCATGGTGATAATCATCATCAGTGATTCCAGATCCTCTGATTTTGCTGTAAAACTCTTCTTGTGGTGGCAGGGAACACTCATCAAATTTAGAAAAATCTGTAACATAGTCATATGGATATACACCCTTCCGCCTAATTAATTTCAGGTCCTGATTTGGAAACAATGCACGTGTTATTTTGAATTGATCATCAGATAATTGAGTGGCCAGTGTGGCCAGGCTAGCAGATAAAAATCTGTAAGAATCAAGAAATCTTATGTGAATAGGAACACCATCAACTTTAATTATCTTGCTAATAGATATATATTTTTCATCATTTTCAGCTAAAATGTTTAAATTCTGCTTGTCAAACCCCTCGTACCTGATCAGATGATGGAAATCATAATTGGATGCTCCATGGCAAAATATGGGGACAAATCTTGGTCTCTTGATCTTAATATTACAGCTATTACACAGGGCCTGTTTATATCGACCATCTGTATGAGAATGGTGTTTCACCTTGATATTTGTATCTGAAAATTCACAATCACATACCGGGCATTTTTCTGCATTGTTGAAATCTTCAATCTGTTCCTCTGTTAAAGGCAACATAGGCTTTGATTTTAATAAGATGTTAGATGCTATGTCACGGCACTCATTTTCTATTCTATGTGCAAATATTTTGATGGCATCTGGTCCCAAGTATAAGTGTGGCTCACTAGCTACACCATCCTGTACAACTGTATAACAAAAGCTGGAAGGTTCATGTAGCTGGTATGGTGTAATAGAAGATTCTTCATTATCTGGATTGCAGAATGCAAGAGGTTTGAGGTTCGATTCAAAATCACAGACAATATATGCGGGGAGTTCCAACAAGGCTTAAAACTTTTTGAATTTGCAATTTTCACTTGGATTGGGCATCACCATATGAACAGGTTTATGGTTGCCACAGTATTTCAGATGCTCAATTAACTTGTTTTTGGCAATTTCTGTGTTATATTCAGGAACCCTATTTACCATTTTCCTGCCATCAAATACAGTTAAACATCTTCTGCACAACTTAAATATTCTATTAGATTTGTCTAGTTGTGTTCTGACTATAGCTTCAAGATTATGTATCAAAGTGTAATGATATGTACCATCCCCTTCAATTAAGAGCAGATCAATCGGAACAGCAGATTCATCATCAAGTGTACTGATTCTGAGAGGTGCTATCGGGCAATTGCCAGTGGAACAAATAAATACATTAATAGATAATTGTTTACCATTGATGTGCCTGGCCCTTTTTTCAAATTTATCAATATTCTGAACAGACATTGGATATTCTAAACCCTCCATTGCATCGTCAAAATCATGTTCATGCTGTTTGTAATAACTTATTCTCTCAGCATGCCTTGAAACTGGATACAAAGCAGCTAAAATACACCACAAAAAGCATTTGTGGTCGGTATTTTCTATATTAACCACGGCTCTTCTGTTTTTAATATTATCAGGTAATGGCAAATATGTAGATCCTTGTAATGGGCTGAATTCAGAAATATTAACATATAACTTGTGCGGAGAGCCACATAGGCTCCATCCGGACTCTTTTGCCGCAAATTCAGAGTGTTTGATATTCAGTTGATCCATCAAACTGCTTATTATTTTGTCCGAATTTGTATTTGAATATACCGGTACAGTTTCTGTTATGTGGGGCTGTGTAAATTTTGTGCCATTTGGTTTCTTATATTGTGTAAACAATTTGAGGGACAGCTTATAAGAGCCATTTTGTGCATTAAGAATTGCTTGCAGATTAGAATTTATACTGTTCAAAAAATTCTGAATGCCACATCTTGGCTCTGATACAAACCGGTAATCCCTAAGTTGGGCATTAAAACTGCTACGGATAGGTTCATAGCGTGGCTGCTTTGCTGCTCTGGCATTAAGAGGTGCTTCGTGCTTTCTTTTCAGACCAGATGTGGATGGTTGTGTTGATGACTGTACAGAGCAAGTATCTTTATGTGTATATGTGAAGTATTGCATGCTGTATTTTTTATGGCATTTGGGGCAAATTTTTGTGGGAGTTCTGCATTTGTCTGGGTTACAAATCTTTTGGTGCTTGGCCCAATTGGGGCTGGATATATTTTTATTGCATTCATTAAAATATTTTTGACTTGGCATTTTTGTTGTTGTTTATTATATACAATTTCCTGGGATTCAAATCAAAACTCTATACTGGATCAGTTGGGTTCAGCACTGTGCTTTGTGTGTGTATGTATATATGTGTGTATGTGTGTATACACTTAATATTTTTGGCTTTGGTATTTATATACAATTTCCTGGGATTCAAATCAAAACTCTATGCTGGATCAGTTGGGTTCAGCACTGTGCTTTGTGTGTGTATGTATATATGTGTGTATGTGTGTATACACTTAATATTTTTGGCTTTGGTATTTATATACAATTTCTTGGGGTTCAAATCAAAATTCTATGCTGGATCAGTTGGGTTCAGTGCAGACAAAAAAACTGCATAGCTCTATGTCAATTAGTTCTTGAGATTTTGTATTTAGGAACCACTTTGGCCCCCCTGCCAAAAATTGGCTTTTATTGCATCAGTGTATATTGTCTCTATGACCTTACTTGGGTTATTCCGCCAAATTATATGCTTCAAGTCTCCTATACTTTGGTGGAGCCTGTTCAGGTTCTGCCCCCCACTTGTGGGTTCCACTGCCGATCCAGCAATGGTGAAGAATCTGCACTGTGCCCTGGCTTATATAGATTTACAGAGCCAATAGAAACACTGCTTATTTAAACGTAACACATAATCACATTATGTCATAAGCAACCAATCAGAAAACACCACATAATCACATTATGTCATAACTATTTAATCAATTAATATTGTACAACATGATGCAATAGAAGTGGACCGGGAAGTAAATATGTATGGATGTGGGTGGGTGGGTGTGTTGGGGTGGGTGGGGGTGTATTCAGAAACATGAGCTATTCTCTAACATTTTTGCCGAAGTACTTTCTTCTGAGTGTATCCCGTTTTTCTGCTGAGCGTACATGCAATCCATACCGCAGCGCCATGCCTCAGCGCCGGGGAAGCGGAATTGTCCGGAACTAATCGATGTCAATAAGACTGCCGGAGCTTTTGCTAATAAGACTCAATGCAGGCAATAGGACTCCCGTGCCAAGTATCGATCCCACCGCTTTGGGGCCGTCATGCGCACATATTGTTCAAGTATTGATCCATGCAGAAGAACTGGCCGTGTCGCAGGGTTTTTTTTTCAGCGGCCTTCAGAGGCACTGACCCTCCGCAAATACCTGCGCGGACATGCATGTCCCAGAAGGCACTGACCTTGTTATGTATTGATATTTGTATAACAGGCTGAGACAGATATAACCATGACCCTAAATAAGAATAGATTACAACAAACAAGCTGGATGTAACAAATATCAGATTTTGTATAAAAAAATGCAAAATATCCCAGTTTCAATTCGATGTCATTCCCCATATCCTTGTATGCTTGCCCTATTAGTACCTCTTTTGCTGTTGTGCTCAATTAATTTTCACTAATTGGCAATTTTCTTGAAGAGGCCTAATAGAACAAGATACTGCGGTATGAGAAATATGTGAATTAAAGATATTTTAGTAATATACGACGTCTTAAGAAAGGCATATTCAGCTCCAAAGTACTTTGTCTAACACTTACTACCATTCCCTATTACTGGCAAAAAGAGTTAAAAATATTGACATAATGAAAAAAATTGACTTGTTCCCAAGTGTTCACCGAGTTCAGACATTTGCACATAGATGGCCCTGTTGTTGTTGCTTATTTTTTTGGAATATCTCTAAAACAGGCAAATTTTGTTTACTGTTTTCTACAATTGGCAGTACTGACATGTATTACACACCAGATGAATTCAAAACACAGAGACCCATGTTTGTAATCAACACCTCAAAAAGAAAACAAGTTGTGGTGAATGACAGGACAAACATTAAAATTATCTGTGAATTCCATGAGGCATTACCTGATGACACCATATGTAGTGTTATTCTCATAGGGGAAAAATCATATGTTTATGATGTAAGAAATGAGAGAGTCACGGAGCAATTCTAGAAGAATTACATTGTTTTAATATTAGATAAACAAATTAAAGCTGGTATCCAATTGAACTTAAACCAGAAATAAATATGTGTGTGTGTGTGTGGGTGGCTCATATAAGCATCTTGGCCTAGTTTTAAGTGTGGCCAAAAAAATATCAAGAGGGGCATATTTTTAACAAATTTATGGACAACAATCTCTCAGAAGTGCCTTTTGTAAGTATAGACAAATCAATCTGAGGGGGTTCATACTTTCTGAGGGGCATTTTCACAAAAATCTTGGATTAGACGGGGTTCCACACTTGAGCAAAAAGCTCATGTAGGCATGTTGAGCTTGTTTTAAGTATAGCCAAACCTGCTTGAGGGGAGTTCATACTTTCGTGGGTTTATAATAGCACAAATACAACTACTATATTGATTTTCTTGGCTCCTAATTGAGGTAGGATGATGATTTTAGGTTTGTTGGATGGGATTCGACGAGAACTATTCGACAGGCAAATAATATCGATTCTACCCCCTCAAGTTTAAAAAATGCGGACATTTTTTTATTTTTTGGCTCCTAATTGAGCTAGGATGATGATTTTAGGTTTGTTGGATAGGATTCGACGACAGAATACAGAATGAACAATAATTAAGGGCTTGGGACGACGGAAGTTATACTTAACGGTTTTTCAGTAGCGGAACGATGGAATTCCTCACTGACCAATTTTAACCTTACAGCTAGAAATGTTTCTATAAAATAACCATGCCTATGAATCTGTTTGAAACAAACAGCAAAAATAAAAATATCCGAGATTTATATAAAGGTGTAAATGAATTTTAGAAAGGGGTGGCACCCTAAAGTAAACTTGATAAAAGATAAAGACGGTGATTTTCTAGCTGACCCAAGCGATATTCTAAATAGATGGAAGAACTACTTTAATGACCTTTTAAATGTCCATGTAGGAGATAAATCAGAAGTAAATGAAGTCCACACAGCAGAACCTTTAGTTCCAGAACCTAACTTGACTGAAGTTAAAGATGCTATTAAAAGGCTAAAGAATAACAAAGCACCTGGCATTGATTTAATACCAGCTGAGTTAATTAAATATGGTGGAAATTCATTAATATGTCAAATTCATAAATTAATTTGTTTAATATGGAATAAAGAAGAAATCCCTCAACAGTGGAAAGAATCCATAATTGTTCCTGTGTTTAAAAAAGGTGATAAAATGAACTGCAATAATTACCGTGGAATTTCTCTACTCTCAACAACATACAAAATATTGTCTAACATTATTTCAACAAGACTAACCCCATATGCTAATGAAATTGTAGGTGATTATCAATGTGGATTTAAACGTAACAGATCAACTACAGATCAATTTTTTCACATTAGACAGACACTTGAAAAAAAGTGGGAATATAATCAAAATGTCCATCAGCTATTCATTGATTTCAAAAAAGCATATGATTCGGTCAAAAGAGATAAATTATATAATATATTAGTAGAGTTTGGAATACCTAAGAAGCTTGTTAGTATGATAAAAATATGCACCAGTGAAACAGAAAGTAAAATTCGTGTGGGTAATAATATGTCTGACAAATTTACAATTCATGATGGGTTAAAACAAGGAGATGCATTATCTCCATTGCTCTTTAATTTTGCCCTAGAATATGCTGTGAGGAAGGTAAAAGAAACTAAAGAAGGACTAAAATTAAATGGTGTGACTCAGTTGTTAGCATATGCAGATGATGTAGACTTACTGGGGGATGATCTGAATACAATTAAGAATAATGCTAAAATATTTTTCAAAACTGCTAAAGAGATAGGTTTGGAAGTTAACAAAGAGAAAACTAAATATATGCTTACAGGCCGAAACCAAGTGTTAGGTAATAATCAAAACCTAATTATTGATAACAACTTGTTTGAAACAGTTTCCAAATTCAAATACTTAGGAGTAATATTAACAAATGAAAATTATATTAAAGAGGAAATAAAAAGTAGGCTTAATTCAGGAAATGCATGTTACTTCTCTCTTCATAAACTTTTGTCTTCTCGTTTAATTTCTAAGAAACTAAAAGTTAAAATATACAAAACAGTAATTTTGCCTGTAGTATTATATGGGTGTGAAACTTGGTCCCTTACATTGAAAGAGGAACATAAATTGAGAGTATTTGAAAATAAAATCCTTAGGAAAATATTTGGACCTAAAAGGGATGAGGAGACAGGTGAGTGGAGAAGGTTACATAATTTAGAACTACATAATTTGTATTCATGTCCAGATATTATTAGAATAATTAAATCAAGAAGACTTAGGTGGGCAGGCCATGTGGCACGAATGGGAGAGGAAAGAGGAGTTTACAGGATTCTTGTTGGGAAACCTGATGGTAAGAAACCTGTAGGAAGGCCAAGACGAAGATGGAGGGACAATGTTGAGATGGACCTAAGGGAAATCGGTAGGGATGGAAAAGAGTATATAGAACTTGCTCAAGATAGGGACAGATGGAAGGCCTGTGTTGCTGCAGCCATGAACCTTCGGGTTTAAGAAGGCTAGAGAGTTAGTTAGTTAGTTAGTTTTATGAATCTGTTTGGTTTCAGGAAGCAAGCTATAGAAGTCCCCGTCCAGCCTACGAGTTTCAACGGACTCCTACCTTCTATGCTATCTAAACTTAACTGTGTGTTAATTATACACTTGAATAGCATTCTGACCCAGTACGACGAGGATGTGGGCAAAACTTTCTATGTATTCAACAACAACTTGAATTATTACCAGTTCCCCATCTCTGGCAAACTTCAGTTCAACATGAATCCCGAGAACAAAGGGGAGGCCAAGGTGTCGTCTGGTAAAGGTAAAAGGTAAAGTGTTCCCCTGTGCACAGCACCACGCCATGAAGGCGTATAGGGGGTGTGGGGGTAACGCCCCACACTTTCTTGATCTCGTTCGTGAGTGGGGGTGATGTGATCAGCATCACGCCCCTGACCGCCTTTACCCCCCAGGGTTTCCCCAGGTACCCATGTTATTCGACGCTGGGTGGGCGTCGGGGCCGCTTTCACCGTTAGAAAAGTTCCCGGATTTGAACCGGCCGGGGATCGAACCCGGGACCTTATCTATCGCATCAAGCATGATAGGATGAACATTACCACCACGTACGATGTGTCTGCTGGCGATCGCGTGTACGTGGAGCTCTTGGACGACTAAGACAAACTCATCCCTCTTTTTGTGGAGATGCAAATCACCTATCCTATCACATGAGGGTTTTTTCATAAATACTATTTACTACATTTGAGGCAAGTCTAACTAGTTTTTAGACGATAGTGGCCCCACGGGAGCGTGTGAAACCCACATTTCAGAACACACCTCTTGTCGTCGCTTGCGTCCAGGGAAAACTTTCTCACCTTGTTGGTTGTCAACACATGGTCGACACTCTGGATGCGCTGCTCCTCTCCTAGAATTGGTGTCCTAGTTTGAAGAGTCTCGACGTAATCCTCAAACTTGAGGCGCTCTTGGACAACCTGCCTGCCCACACCCTTAGTTTTTTTTGTGATGGAACCCTCTGCCCGAATAGCAAAGGCTTTGGAGCGAAGCCCGGCAAACTCAAGAATTACATCTCCGTCCTTCTCGTATTTGAGTTTGCCAGGCACTCTCTTGTTGCGAGCCAGGATTTTGTATCGGTTCGGCTGGGAATAGCCTGACGTGTCAAAGAGGATCACAAAAGTTTCTACCGTGGCTAAATCCCTATACGCGTCGTCCGTGCGAAAGTGGTACACCAAACTATCTGTGTCCGTGTAGAGTATCTTATAATATATATAAAACATGTGTAGCTTGCTCAGGTCTAATACTGTGGCACCAACATAGATTGGCTTGTTGAGCATCACCTCGCTCTTCCTCATATGCACCAGTGCAAGCTGATCATTGTAAATAGTACGTGACTTGAATAACGGGCTTGCTACAAGCTTGCGACATTGTGCTTTCTTTGATATTAGCCTCACATCAACACGATTTCGCACATTCTCCATGGTTTTCCCAAACACTTCCTTGTTTATTAACTTGAAGAAATCGCGTTCGAAATCAGAAATGGCGACTGTGCGGTGTTTGGTGTTGAGCTCGATGTAAGGTTTCAACCATAGACAATGCTCGAACATAAGAACTAGATGTACGGTGCGGACGGTAACCCCTTGCTCCATCAACCACCAGAGGTTTTGGTAGTGCAGAACATAACGCTCCTTGGGCTTGAAATCTATGACGAGCTTTGATTGGTTCGAGCCAGGAGGGCATTTGAATTCCGGGACTGGCGAAAGGTCGCAGAACAAATCCTGCAGGTTCTCAGATAACTCAAGGTCCACCTCTGCAAAAAACCCGTATTCCACATCGCTGAAATCTTGAAATTTAAATTTGGAGGAATCAGCCAACCTGAACCCTCCGGAGGGGAGTGGCAGCATCATGGAGTGTCCGTAGAGGTTATTGACGTCTGTGTACATGATGTAGCTGGACGGTTGGGAAGGGTCGTAACCGGTGGCCCTGTGGTGATTGCTGGCGTGCGAGTGTCGCTGCGACACTTGGACCATTCCACCCCGGACGGCACGTTTTACAAACAGCATCATGTCCACGTCTGAAAGAAGCTCAAGCCTAACTTTTGTAACAAGGAGAATGGCCGACCATGCCAGTCCAGGAAGACTGTAGAACTATACAGGGTCCAGCTTGTAGATGGTCTTCGTAGTTGCACGAAACGCCTGTATCACATCAGCGATAAGCGTCACATCTAGTTTTAAGTAGGCCTTGTGGTAGTCCCCGAGATTTTTACAATCCAGCTTGCGCCACGTGGACTGAGCATGGTTGTAGTCGTCCTCAGAGATGCCTGAGCCTCGCAGCTTGCTGTAGAACTTCGCTCGAGGAGGCAGAAACTTCTCCGCAAACTTGATAGAGTCGGTTATGTATTCGAATAGGTACACCCCCTTACGCCTGAAGAGACCGGTGTACAAGTTTGGAAAGTTGGCAGAGGTGATGAGCATTTGCTCGTCGCTGAGCTTTTTCGCCAGGGCATCGAGGCTGGCCGGGAGGAACATCAGGGAGTCGAGAAAACGAAGTTCGATGGAAGAGCCTGAATCTGGGATTGGCACCCACTTGCTCAAGCTAATATAACGCTCCTCGTTCTGTGCCAGGACGTTGATTCGCATGTCGTCGTACCCAAGATGTGGCACCAGATGGTGGAAGTCGTACCCCGAGCCATTGTGGAAAAACACAGGGATGAAGCGCGGGTCCCGGGCCGACAAATTACACCGGTTGCACCAGGGACCAATGTATCTACCGTTGAAGTGATATTGATGTTGAACTTTACGGTTGTTGGTGCTAAACTCCCTGGTGCACACAGGACAGGTAGTAGCCTCCTCGTGCTCGATTTCGTCGTCAGGAGACAGCGATTCTATAGACTTGGGGGTCAACAGGAACTCCCCTATCTCGTTGGCTTCCACAACCATCCTTACTAGAAAATGTTTGAGTTTGAGTTGGGACCGCGATACACATAGGGCTCGGGGTCAACAAGCCGGTCTCGCCACACCACAACATAAGCATTTCTCGAAGCCTCGTGAAGTTTGGGATTGGGATCGCATGTGGAGATAGGTTTGAGGAAGGTCTCGAAATCGGTGATGATGTTAGCAGGGTGCTCTATCATGGCACTGTGCATGTGAAATGTTTCTACAGTACCAGGTTTGGGCAAGACTGCCACCCCCAGCTCGTTGTTACTGCAGTAGAGTTTGTGGCGAGCGAGCTTCTCGACAGCGATGTTGGAGCCTCGAACATGTTGGTAACTGCGTTGATCGTGTCCGTCGAACATTGACAAGCACCTGCGACAAACTTTTATGTGTTGTTTTTGTTTGCTTGTTTGGCTATAAACAAGCCGAGAGAGAGATCGAATAAGAGTGGAGTGATGGTGAGTTTCATCCTTGATGAGTAAAAGATGGATTTCTCGAGCATCTTTGTTGTCTACGTCGCTCACCCGAATAGGGTACACTACATTTTTCTCAGTGAGGCCATAAACACTGATAGCCAACTGCGTGTTGTGTGTACGGGCCTCGAACTTGCGAATATCCGAGACCTCCAACGGGTATTCGATCACAAAAATAGCATCTTCCAGCTCTGGCTCGTACTGCTTGTAGAGGGCAACACGACGCGGTTGTTTTTTCCGGTGGACAGGGTGCAACACTGCAAGCACTCACCAAAGAAAGTACTTGGCGTCACTTTTCTGACCAGCTCCTCGGCAAACTAGTTGTAGATGGCCTTTAGGTTGTCGACATCCGCCAGATGCAGTGTCTTCGCCTTGGTATTGTGGTAGAAGCTATAAATTTCTTCAGACGGCTTCTTGTACTGGCAACATAGCGATGCCTAGAATTTGGAGGAGTGCGTTGCAAGCGCATCTCTGAGGATGGAAATAATTTTGGCTTGCTCGTTCTCCAAAAAGGTACGCACGTCACACGAGCCCTCCGAAGTGAGGACAGAGTCCTTTAACAAACCCTCGAAAGCAGACTGGTTCGCCTTCGACACAGGCTGGACACGTTTGGCGGATGGCGGCAGGTCGGCTTTCGCTTTCCTCTTGGTCGACGTTTGTGGGACAGGTGCTCCGACGACTCTGCATGTTGGTATATGTCTTTTCAGATGACCAATAGTAATATGTTTTTCGCACCTGGAACATGGTTCTGTAGCGGTCACATGCTTACCAGTTACACAGGTTCGGCAGTGTCTTTCGAAATTTTTACTTGAAACACTAGTTTCACACATAGGATAAATTTTTACAGATTGCATGTTATTGAAAAATATTTGTGGGTATGTTATTTTTATACATTTAGTGGAGTGTCACAAAATAAATGCTTTGCAATAAGAAAAAACCCTTCGAAGGCTAATTCACGATGGTGCTGGTTTTGGTGTGTTATTTATGTATATGCTATTCTTGCATCACATACATACATACATGTGGAGGACCCGTGGCTTTACAAGAGCCCTGCCTTCATAGAGGTTTGGTCAGCATGCAATAGATCAGTATGCAACAGAGGGGGGTTAGAATCGATTTTATTTGCCAGTCGAATAGTTCTCGTCGAATCCTATCCAACAAACTTAAAATCATCATCCTAGCTCAATTGGGAGCCAAGAAAATCAATATCTTGGAAAAACATCTTAAGATATTTGTCTTAAGAAAATTTTCTTGACAGACCGGAAGTAATATCTTGACATACCGGAAGTCGACTTTCTTAAAGATTAAGATATTTGTCTTAAGACGTTTTCCAAGACATTGAGAAGAAACTAGTCAGCGTTGCCAACTTCTATTTGTAGGTTAGCTTTGCAAGTAAAATATTACATGGTGAAATTTTCTTGGGGTGGGTTGGCAACACTGAGATCCACTTGATGTTGGTGAAGCGGCTTTATCCTAGTACTCAGGGTAGTCAACGCTATCGATGACGGTGCAATGCTTTCTAAGTTCCACCTGCGAGAACAGGTGTGGTACAAATTTGTTCACGAGCCTTAGATTTGGTTTGGTGGGGAAAGCTTCGCCATTGTCTTTCTTCAGTACATCAAACATGATGTACAAATCAGCTCTGAGAGGGTGAATGAATCCGCTCCCGACGTTTCGTTTCGTTGAGGTTAGCAAACGTGCCACGATTGGGAGGGAAGTATTGTAACTCGTAACTTTCTATTTGCTCCATGATGATTCTTTATTACAAATTGATCTCCACGACCGCAGAGGTGGCTCCGGCAAAATCTACCACCTCGCCCTTCTCGTTTGTCACTGCAAATTCTATGTTGTCAATGCTTATACGATACAGGAAAATATATCGGCGAGGAGAGTGTGTAGATAATTGGTTAGGTTAGGTTCCTGTTTGTTTGTGGCTGCCTGGGATGCCATCCGAGGATTTGGTGATCATACCTTCTGCCACGTTGCAATGTATGTTCAGAGTTTCTATCTGCTTGATGCGAGGTTCAAGTTTGGTGTTGTTTTCGAATCCCAGAAGCTCTCCGATAGTATCTAGGTCCACGGTTTCCGTAGCAGACATCAGTTCCACTCCGTGGGTTACGGAATTTTGTGACTGCAACACACCTCTCGGCAAGTCGGCTTGCAAGGTAGACAGGTTGTACTAGCCAGGGGTGATGCCGATATTTTTTGTTGCCAACCTTAATGGTGATGTTATGAACTGTGACATTGGGTATCAGGTACATGCTGTAGAATTGCCGGAAAATTAATGATGATGTCGTCATGCAATGAGAGTTTCAGTACTGAAGTCTCGCTTGTGAGATGGAACACTCCCATAATGCTTCAGGTGCCAGAATGCTTTTTGGAAATCCTCAATTGTTGGGTTATTTAATTGCCAGAGGAAGACGAGCATGGAAATGCAGAGATGTCCGCAGTTCAATTGCTGAAACTGGATGCGTTCGTCATCGTATCAGAGGCTAGGAACATCAAAATACTTCACCAACCCAGCAGGTGGTTTGCCTCCAAATGAATCGAAAACAAATGCTTCATTATTGTTGAGTTTCAGGTAGCATATTCAATTGGTACATGGATTTTCGTAACTCTCCAGGTTAACCAGGCCACACTCTTTTTTCTTCACAACAGAGGGTAGAGAATCGGACATGAAAACTAACCTGAAGTGCTTGATCCCCAACGGTTCGATCAGATATTCAATATCTAGTGATGACAGGGGCTCTTCTATTTTTTAAACTTTTTCAAAGCTTCGAGGTAGTTTTTTCCCTTCCAGTTCAAACATTTCCCCTTCTTCTCCATAGACAACTTGTGGCGTTTCTGCTCTCCCAGCTCGGCCTTGTTCTTCTTTGCGTCGATGACGGTCTTGGCAATGGCGGCACTGCCTCCTGCCAAGCTGCCTACAGCACCCATAGCTGCCAAGATACCCGGGATGCTGAATATGAAACCTCCAGTCTTCTGCTGCTTTCGCGAACGTTTCATCCTCCTCAGTTGAGGGATACTGAGCAACAATTTCATTCCATGACCTTTGGCCAGGCAGGAATGTTGCTTCCCGATCTACTTTATGGTGAACAATCCATCAAGAGGTCCGAGAGGCTTGAGGCTTGTGTAGGGTACCTGGTAAACAACAACCTTGGGTTTCATGGTTTCCTTTTTCACAGGGTGTTAGTTATTTACAGCCCCATCCTATTTTTTGTTTTGTGTTCATGTCGATTATTTTACCGAAAGCAGCAACCCGTTCACCTGGCGAGGCGTCTCTGCTGGCGAGTCTCCTGAAAGCCACGTGTTCCAACTTCCTGTCGGCATTGTGACGTGCGTCAAGATCGGTGTGACCATTGTAAGCGATGTTGTGATCCTTGCGTGCATCATCCAGTAGATTCACACCCTTGTCTCCTCTCTCCAGTCGCTGTTCGAGTTTGGTACTTAGGCCGCAGTACTGGTAACCCGGCAGGTGCATCTCGAAGGGCAGCTTGTTGAAAATATCGTGCATGAGACCACGACCTTCGGCCATATTCCAAAATTTCGGAGGCAGGGTGTTAATGATTTTGATGAGGAACCCTATGCCTTTGCTGACGTTCACAATGAAGTTAGCAAGCTTCTAGCTGATCATGTCCACGATGCCCACCTTCTCGTTGTGGAAATTGCGATTTCCTGCATTCTCGCCGCCTGGGATGACCAACAAACGGTCCACAAGCTTCCTCACGTCGTCCACCCACACAAATTCTTTAGGCAGAGTGTTGTAGAGTTTGACATCGCTGCCAGTCTTGAGCTGGATCCATATTGCCTTAATGAGTCTCTTGTACTTATCGCCGCTGCCGGATTTGAAGCGATTCTGTGTTGCTTCGTTGTTTTGGTACAGGGCGTTCGTCATGATCAAAATTTCCATGTAACTTTGCTAATCCACATCCGTGTAATCTTTGGGTTGCTTTTTGGTGATGATCTACCACAGTCCCACTTTGAAAGATACCTAGTCCAGCTCTTCTTCTCAAGCAAATTGATTTTCACGTCGTCACCCTCGAACGTGACTTTCGATTTTCCAATTTTCCCTACCATTCCCAGCTTGAATTCCATGATTGGGTACAATCCGAACACCTCGTCCTTTTCGAATTTCCCGATGCTTAGGTAATCCCTCGCCAACGGACCGAACTAGACTAGCTTGTCCGAAGAGGTACTGCCTAAGACCTGAAGTTTTGATGGTGGTGCGAGTTCAAACGGAGAAGTGTGAATGGTAGATATTGGTGTGGATATGGTATAATTTCGAGCAGTGAGTGGCACAAGCTCGTTGACCAAGTCTTTGTTTTGCTCTGTGACATCTTTCATTTCTTTATCAAGTCCGTTGATGGCATCCATGATAGGTTGGTCCTGGCGCTTTTTCTCTTCGTAAATTCCACGATTCTCGGATTTCCACCTTGAAAAGTTTATCCAGGTAGTCGCGTAGCTTCAGTTTGTCGTCTGCGAGTTTGCGTTTCGCCACTGTTATTTATATTACACCGAGACGTTTCTTGAAACGTTGCACGTTTAGAAAGTTATTATTTTTGTTTCTGTATTTTCATTTTCATTGGGTTTCTTTTTCATGTCTATTGTCACGAATCAAAAATCATATTGGTTTCAGCATTAAGAGCAAAATTTGGAAAACAGATTGTAGTTTATGTCCCCACCTACATAATCATCGTTAGTGTGTTATAAATTGCTGTAGTCTTGACGAAACATAGAAATGAAATTTGCATTGTCCCGGACCAGCTGCTAGGGATTTTGGAAATTCTGAGCAAGGTAGAAGCAGTCCATGCCTCTGTGCCGACCCTGAGTAAAATAATTGCGAATCTCGTTCTGGTTCTCCAATATCACAGACCTGTCGAAGACCACCACTGAATTTTCAAGGCAAGAATCCCTTCAGAAGCAAAAGTAGCTATGCCCAGCTCCTCGTACAGTAACATCAGCTGACAGTACTTGGGTTGTTCCAAACTTTTGGAGAAAACACACAGGTGCCTGTTCTTCCAATCTAGCCAGTCGGTTGCAATTGAAAAATTGTCTACAACCAACGTTGTTTTTCCGCACCCCAAAGGTCCAACAACAAGCAAGCGAATGTTGTTGGGCAACAGTTCACCGTTTTTCCTAACCTGACGTACCTAGGGAAAATCTGGCAGTTGCCTCACCAGATCCCAAGCATCCGTTACACAATCACCTTGTTTGCTTCGATCCAACTTTTTGCTCGACTCCCAGCCATTTCACCTTTTCTACGTAATACTTTTTCAATAGGATACGTGTCGGGGTATTTTGTTTTAGAAAGTTCCTCTTCGTAAAATCTTCCTTTGAGAATTTCGTCGCGATTATCTTTTATTATATATGTATGACGGTCCCCGGGTAAGACCCGAACTACGGTGAAAAGTTCCGTACTCCAATTTTTAGTGAAGCCTTTTTCGAACGTAAGCTTAAATTTACTGATTCTCACCTGATCTCCAATTTTGTGTTTCGGTTTCTCGCTTGTAAATTTGTACTTTGGGCAAAAAACTGTACAAATCAGATTTGTTAACGTCAACTGGTTTCATGTTTATCGTGCGATGCAAACTGTGATTATAGTTTTTAACAAGTTCCGGGACCATGTCGAGCCACTTGCAATTCCCCTGATGCGTGAATTGTTTCCACATGTGTGTTTTGAGATTTCGGTTGAAACGTTCCACAACGCTGCCTTTGATGTGACTCGAGTAATGTTGAATATTTTGTTTTTGAATCAATTGCCGAACGACAAAGTTGTAGAATTCTTTTCCGTTATCTGTTTGAAGAAATTGGGTCGCCTGCCATTTTCATTGATAATAGTTTTGAATGCTTCCACTACACAGGTTCCTGTTTTTGCCTTGAGAGGTAAAGTCCTCACAAATTTAGAAAATGTTTCTATAACGGTGAGAAGCTACTTGTATCCCTTTTTTGTTTTATGTACATTTTTAAGTTCACACTGAACATTTCCACAAGGTCAGCTTGCCACAGGTCGTCTATGCCTTTGGTCACTACCGGCAGTCGTTTGTAGTTTCGCCGTGCAGGTTTGTGCCGCTCGTTTACAATAGCCTGCCTAGACATTTTGTGAAAATAAGAATATAGCTTGGATGGGATTTCTGGCCGCAGACAATGCCGGGTTTTCTATGTACATCTTGTCACCTATTTCTATGTCGATAATTTGAGTGGCGTCTTTGGCATACACAGTCTCGCGAGTTTTGGAATGCGTGAAATCGACCAACTCCACGCCTCTTATTTTAGGCAAGTCACCAATGTTCGTCACGGTCATGGTTTGGTAGTGGGTTGCGTGAGGCAAAGTCCAGTAGGAAAATTTAACGATCTGAAGCGTGCCAGCGATGAAAAACTGTTGTTAGGCTTTGGCAGGAGTCAGCATGTCGAGTTTGGAAGAGCGAGGAAAATTCCCTGTTTGGAATGCTGTACAGTTCGATGACAATTGAGGACTTGAGATTGTCGACGCTAGAGTTCAGGGTGTTTACCTTGGTTCGAACCTCGCTCTCCACATTCTCCAATCTACGTTTATTCATTCCAGATGTTTCTCGATAGCACGGACAACAGTGTCATAATCGGGCTTGATCTTTACATCGACAATAAGCCTCTTGAATTTTTCGTTTAACTCATGTAGTTGGGTACTGAAATTGGTTATGGCCGATTCCTGTCTCGCCTCGATGCTGCCAAATTTGCTTTTTCACATTGGCTGTAATCTGCTGTAGACTCTCCACAAATGTCAACTTGGAGCTCTGGGTTGCGAGGACGTGGACCTTCGTTCTAATTTCCGCAAACAAGCCATGTAGCTCGCTGATGTTCTGGTTGGTAGGCAAGGTTTCAACAGACTCCCGAAGCAATTCAATTTCGGTTTGGTTGCTTTTGATGTCTTCGGATTTGAGTATTCGGTTGAGAGCCCTCTTCAGGCTTTTCCATTCCTGTAAGGTAGGCAGGGTGGCCACCATGTTTTTAGCGACTCCAAAGCTTTTTCACCGCTTCCAACTCGGAGGCAGAAGGAGCAGCGCGTATGCCTTCTTATAGTTGTGTTATGTCGCCCTGGGTAGGGGAAGATTGATGCAAAGTTTCCAATTTAGTCTGTATGGCGTCGATCAAGTGATGAAAATGCGACAACTCTGATTCGGTGTTTAGATTTTCCAACTTCGTGATCTGCTGTTGGACGCTGGCCAGAATATCCCTGATGCCAGGCATTTTGGATTCCAGTGCTTCGTGTACGTTTGCCAGATCATTTTTGATGACGGCGAGAGCATTCTCAATGTGCGTTATTGTTCCTTGCAGCTTCGCGAAATCCTCGTAGGTCTCAAGTTTGATGTTGGCAACACTACGGGCAATGGCGCTCAGCTCGCTGGACGAAGGTAGATTGTCGATGAAGTCCTCTAGGGTTTGGAGTTTAGTTTTGACTTCGGTGATGGCTGAATGCAAAGCGTCCGTTTCAAGCTCAGCCTTGATGGTTTCCAAAGTAGGAATTTCGATCAATTGAACCTGTTCGCGCAATGTGAATACACTGGCGTTCACGCGATCGTAGTGATCTTGAGTCTTGATGCTCTCGATAATAGTTTGTAGTTCAGTCTCGACGGTGCTTGTTTTGTCCTGCAAGTGTAGCTTCAGCTGTTCCACATCGGAGATCTGCGTTTCCTGCACCTTCAAAAGTTCGTTCTGCAGCTTGCCTATGCTCTGCGCTTAGTTGTGGAGATTGTCTATAGGCGAGAGGTCGGTGTACTTTTGCAGCAGTGATTTGAGCTCGGCGTCGATAGAGATTACAGTCCAGGTACTGAGACTGCAGTACTATTTCTGACTGGAGGCTGGAGTTGAGCGTGGACTGCAGAGCCTGCAGGTCGCTTCGCAGCTTCTAACTCTGACGTCGACCATGAGAAACTCGTCGCCGTGGTCGTCGCGTTTCGTGTGGCCAAAAAAATCGTTAGGCATTGTTACTACTGTGGTTATTTATTATAGGGTAGGCGTTTCCCATCTCCACAAAAAGAAGGATGAGTTTTTCGTAGTCGTCCAAATGTTCCACGTACAGGCGATAACCAGCAGACACATCGTACGTTGTAGTGGCATGAATTCCATCATGCTTGATGCGATAGATGTTCTTGCCTGAGGAAACCTTGACCTCCCCTTTGTTCTCAGGGTTCATGTTGAACTGCAGTTTGCCGGAGATGAAGAACCGGTAATAATTCAATTTGTTGTTGAATACATAGAAAGTTTTGCCCACATCTTCGTCGTACTGGGTCAGAATGCTATTCAAGTGTATAATTAACAGACCATTAAGTTTAGATAGCATGGAAGGCTGGAGTTCTTTGAATCTCGACGACGACGACGGGCACTTCCATAGCTTCCTTCCTGAAGACAAACGGATTCATAGGCATTGTTTTTTTATATGTTTGTATTATAGAAACATCGCCAGCTGTAAGGTTAACCATCCCGTTTCTAAGCTTTTTGACACCTTTATTTTACCAAGCGGGGTATTTTGATTACCCCAATACAATTTTATGATTTAGTGTAATATTTGTTTTTTCATTCTGTTATTTTCAATGAATAGCTTTATTTAGTACTGAAATGCAGTTTTTCAAATTAATAAAAGTATTTAAACTGAACATAAACACCGTATGGTGACTCTAGTGCAGCGTTGCCATGTATGCGCGCTCTAATTCAAGTAAACAATAGTAACCTGAAACAATATAGTTCAATATATGTTATTTGAGCTAAGCAATGGATGTATGGTAAAACTCAACAATGGAAAAATTAAATAACGAAGATGAATGAGATACATATTTCATAAAACCTTCATTTTTGACAAATAAGAAGATAAGACATTTCATACCAAGCGGGGTAGTCTCACAACCCCACCAATATATCCCGTCAATAATAACTATAAAAACAAAACAAAAATTGGTCAGTCACGAGTGTAAATACAATTTCAATCATTTTAGGACAAAGTCATGAAACCACACGTATGTAGCTCTTCAGATATAATTATTGTATGGAAAAATCAACCTGGGGTAGTCAGAATACCCCGCTTGGTAATGCGAGGGTTAATTGGCCACCTTCTCCCAAATCGCATTTTTTCTTTTGACAACGTTACCTTGTTGACTGGGATGGTAATATACAGAGTGATTCTAAAGGTGTAGTACAAACGAAAACCACAGATACGTCACATGAAATAGAGACGAAAGTTCCCCTTCCACCTTGCCGAGAGATGCCTCCGTGAGGAGCTAGACAACGCCGAAAACGTGTGAAAATGAACTTCACACCTCTGTACAGCCAGTACCAGTGAAGATAGAAAGGCGGAACAAACGAAGTCAAAAGGAACACCAAAGTCGCCCATCCGAAAAACACTAGGCGGCAGCTGCGCAACGCATGCGCATGGGGTTCCACAAAGGAAATAGGAGTGTCCCGCAAGACAAGTGAAGGGAAAGGGTAGCGATCGACAACGGTAGGGAGAAAAGTAGCTATGAAGCATGAAGTAACAATTGCACAGCGGGAAACAAACACCATGACTGAAGCAGTGCAGTCGAGAGAAGTAGTGCGGGGTTGCAGAACCACGGGAGGACGACGTAGGATGTAAAAACACACAGAGAATGCAAGCAAAGTGGTCCGTGACACTCGACAGGCAACAGACGCGTACATGGTTCGGGGCAGAAATGGCGGCGCTGGCGTTGCAGCGCAAGGGGATTCCCAAAAACACAGTGGGGAGACACCGCAGCAAGAACAAAGCACGGTGCAACAAAAGAGAAAGAGGACCGGACGGGGAATGGTACCTGCCAAGGAGACAACAAATGCGGGACGAGGGATTCCCCGTAGCAGCACCGAGGGGATGTCACACAGAGGTCGTGCGCCAGCAGGACAAACACAGCAACTACGGGCACAGGAGGTTATTGCTAATGAAAGGTGCACGTACAGATAGGATCACGTACCCCGTACTGACGTTGTAACAAACGTCGTGATGGGGCCCAATCAGCCTCTTAGAAATGAAGCCGGAGGCACATCGCTGGTAGGGAGCGGGCGAAAGGCTGCTGGAGTGTCGTACGGACCCCACCACTCCGTACGGTGGACGACACTAATGGACGAGGTCGGAATGTTTCCATCCCGATCACCAGGTCCACCGTTCCCAGACCTGACGCGGCTGCTTGCTTCCGAGCGCAACCCCACCCGAACAACTCGAGTCCCTCCTCGGCCGCAGCCTTCCGCTCCGAAACCAAGCGTGGCCTCACACCACCGCAGCCGCACACTGCCGCGTGGGTGTGAGACCGGGTCGAGCAAGGCTGGACAGATAAACTGCGTGGGATAATCGTGTAATGAAGCTACGTGGGGGTATGCACGTCTGTTCAAATGCTGGGTTACCCCACATTGGTGTACACAAACACCTCACGATCGTACGTATTGCTCCCCGTCGGCTCGAGCAAGACGGACGAAGTACGTGGTGTGGGTGAATGGGGCAAGAATGAAGGACGCTACATGTGTTCCACGATGACAAGGCCCCAGAGTACATGGCCCCACCTGACGGCAGTGGTCAGGTAGCGAAGAGCATAGGCACGGGTGGCTCAGGAACGTCAGCTGATTGTACCACAGCGCCGTGCGGACGTGTGGGCTGATTGGAAGTGCAGCGTCAGGGAGCGTGTCAGTGAAAGAGCCGGTGCGGTTGTGGTGTACTTGACGTACGACAATTGAGTACGTTGTGGATACCATAGCAAAAAGAACAACATTCGGAAAAGGACCTTGAAAAGCATTATCGATCGAAATCTGCTGCGTTCATGCGACGTAAGAATAAGCTTTGATGACGCTTCTGGTGAACGGATAATGGGCAGGAGCGTAAGAGACTGCTCTGTCTATGGCCAAACTGGTGGTAGGAGTAGGAATGATGTGATTTATTTCAAGAACAGCCTTTAAAATATTTAATCTGGTGGTTGGTGAAGTCTGATCTCCCCAGATGTAAAAAGCCTCACGTGACCTGGCTAGATCGATACGTACTTCAACGCCGTTGATCAGGTATTTAGGCTGGTGGAAAAAATCTATGTGCAGTTTTCCCATAAGTTCGACTACGGCAGACACTTCTGTAGGATTTTTGGTTGTCGGAACGTGCTGGAAAAAGTATTTTCTGGCGGTGAAACCTGTGTTGTCGGCTGTGATTTGATCTTGATGTCCAGGTGTGTCCAAGTACCACAAGGCATTTGTGAGATGCGTGTTCGCAGATGTTCTTATACGGGTGGCTGAACGTTTGAACATCGACTGAGCAATTTTTGTTGAAGGTTTTGTTCTTATACTGGAACCTACCAGAGAATCGATTTTTCGTTGTGCTTTACTTTTAAGATTTTGACCCGCTTCACGTACACGTTGACGGACGATAGTTCTCGGAGTCTGTTGGCTTGTTGCAATGTCGGTTAGCGCCTGTTTTTAAAGCTTCTTTCACGATTGCTTTTGTACCGCTCCAAAGTAGAGGTTTCACCATTCTAAAGAGTCCTGCGAAAAGTGAGCCCAATCCTCTACCTTTTTGAATTCTAGTTGAACGGTAGATGGATCCAATTTCCCCACGGATTTGATTACTGTAATATTCGGTCTGCGAATTCATGGTGATTTATTCCCTTTTCGGCATAGACTGAGAAAAATAAAGGCCTGCTGTTTTTTAAAAGGACTTTGCTTTTCTACGAAAATGTAAAACAACAATTGTGGGTACTGAGCCGTTCCTCAAAGGCAGGAGATCTCCTTTTGTATCGTACATCGCAATTTCTATTGTTTCGAAAGAACCTTTATCCAGAGAAACGTAATGAATCGGATTTAAAATATGAAGGGCTACGGGTACTGTGCAAGATTAATCTGTTTCCGAATACAGTTTTCGAGTAAGACGTAGAAGACGTAGCATTTCTCCTCCGACCAATTGCGGTTTCACTAGATCGGAGTAAATGAATATGTAGGGGTTTTTATCCACGACGTTGTTGGACACAGCGTGCGTAGATTAAATAGATTTCAATATGTCATATCGAAATTTAGCTAAGTCATCAGTCTCGTCTATGGGTGTAACAGTATTTGTTGGAGCATCGTTAGATTCAGGCTTTGGAACCCCTATCACGGACAGATGTTTGTACACAGCCTCTTTAAAGAAAAACCTGAGATGAGTAGGAACAGCGATGTTAGCAGGGTTTGTTTTCAGGAAACTAATCAGATCCTCTATTGTGTATGTTGCTGCAGGAAAATAGAATGGTTGTTCGTTAATATAGAGTGTGTTATCTGTAGAAACAGAAGATCCCGACGAGCCCCATTGCGGTTCCAACAAAAAATGCCAGAATTTCTCGAGAACGGTTCTCCTTATTTCCAGGTCGTTGGGGAGGGATTCTTCGATGGAAGAGATCAGGTCCTCAGCACTCGCATATGTCCGAACAGGAAAGGTTACCGTTCCAGAATCTGTTTAAAAAATATTGTCGTATAGAGTTGAATAATGCAGTTCTGCTAATCCGACTTCCCACAATTCTGGAGACAGATCGATCCGTTTTGCAAGTTTTACGTTGAAATGGGTCAGCGTGTTGTTCGGAAAATAATTCTCCGATGCAGATGACGGAAGGTAAACATAGAAATTATCGTCCATTCTCGCCGAACACAAAGAATTCACTGAATCGTGGTGACGATATATTTTGATATAAATATGTTTTGGAAATTATTTTTCTGATAACTGTTTTACGGAAGATGCCTTGATCCACGAATCGAAACTAGGTGGATGTCCAAGCCAGCGAACCAGGTATTCCAAATTTTTACCTTTTCCCCGGCTGTTCAAAATTTTATCAATTTTATACTCTTTGTCAGGATCCGAATAAACTTTCTGCAGTTCATGTTTGTAAAATGTACCTTTTACAGGTTCTTCGAAGAACCAAAGAAGTGTATACCCTGCCTCAGAAGGAAAAAAGAATGTGACGGCAAAGACTGCCCCACATATAACATTCATTTACAAAGACTAATTGAAAGAACCGATTATGGACCATAAGACAAACTCCAAACAGTCATCCAGGGCCAAGAACAGGAAAACACCCTGCCGCGTTCGCCGCGATGCAGCAAGGGCGGCAGCGTACAGAGAAAGAAAGATAAGAGAATGGAAACTAATCTTAGCTACTAAAGAAGAGAAACCGATTGACGATCTAATTATTAACCTGCTAAAATCGACAATACTTAACTCAGAGTATTGCAATAGTCACTGCAATAACAATCCATTATCAAATTTTTACCTAACCAACAATCAATCCACCCCTCCAGCGAGACTACCTTACCAAATAATTAGTCGAAACATTCCCGGACTACCCATGAGCGTTTTCACCGCATTGCCTTGCATTTTCCCCACACTTAACCCCACATATGGCTCCCCGGAGTCATCCTACTCGGAAATGCCACACAGTTATTCTCCACTTTCCTCATCCACCCCGCCATCACCAGTTTGTGCCTCACCAGTCCATGAACCTAATACAAACAATGTTTTAACTCTGCCTATGACCCCACCCGATTCCCCATCGGAATCACCCGAGAGACCTCACACTATCTACTATTCTCCTAAACTCGAAAGGACTACTCCCTCCCCTCCCTCGCCAACAAACATCCTTGCGCAACTGCACCTGGAGCCCACCCCCTCAGAACTTCCGCGAACAAACCTTGTAAACACAACCTCTGCTTCAGAAAAGAACCTCAACCCCAACGCTCCTGAGTTCCAACCTTCCAGTAAATACCCTAATTTTTGCAAACCGACACTCCTAAACCCACCTACACCGGAAGTCTCTTTCAATAACATAAACCCAGATACAATATATAAAGATTTCGAAACGTCTTTACGCCTCAGTCGGCTGGAACAGAAAGATAACCTGGCAACCGCACTGAGACTAATAATCAGATATAAACATAAGAACGGCAGAAACATTACTTTTCCATATCCGGAGGCTATAGACAAAATAACTCTAGCGTCGAATAACATACCAATTACGGAAAATGAACTCTTTGAACTCCTTGACAAGGTTTTCTCACGAAGGGAAGTGCCCTTCGAGCTGGAAGACATTTATGCTGACTTCGCAAGGGCGTACGGAAGAGTCGCGTTTATCCACCATAAAGAATGGCCGCAATGTTACCAGATCGTCAGACATCCATGAACGGCCAAATAAGAGTCTTACAGGCCAACCTCAATGGTGCAAAACTAGCTACCCAGGAAATATTTGAATTCGCAAATATAAATAAAATTGATATTCTGTCCATTCAAGAACCGTATACTATTAACAGTAAAATACCATACGTACCGTCAGGAATAAAAGTATTACATGACGGCGAGAAACCACAAGCTGCTGTAATTTTAATGAACAAGAACATCATTCCAACCAAAATCGCTCAATTTTCGAACTCGCACATTAATTGTGTACAACTCTCCCTAGAAAACTTTACGTTCATCCTTATAAATAGTTATTGTCAATTCAGCACTAACCTCGAAATTTTTCTTGACAAGATTGGGGAAGCATGCGATGCCTACAACATCCACAAATTACTGATAACTGCGGATGCGAACTCTTCCTCCCCTTGGTGGCACGGCGACACAACGGATCCTAACGGAGAGTTGATGGAAGATTTTATTGCGAGCCACAACCTCTTTGTCGAAAATGCTCCTGGAAATCCGCCAACGTACAGGGGAAGAGCGGGGGCGTCCAGCAACATAGACATCACTTTATCAAACAACAAACTCTCAGGAAAAGTGCGAGAGTGGAAGGTCTTCGACATGGAAACCACGAGTGACCATAACATAATCACCTTCTCTTTATTAACCGACATCAACGAACCCTCAATTAAGGCCGAAAATACGTACGACTGGAGAAAAACTAATCATAGGGTTCTTATGCAAGCAATAAATCTCCCACCGCAGGTGGACTTTACAAAGACCGTGCATGAATGGGCAAAATACGTGACAGAAGAATTAAAAAATGCAATAGATCAATCAACCCCGAAATTATCGTCCAGCGGGAGACAATCTGGTAAGCTCTGGCCCAAAAAACTTAAAAACCTAAAGCAAGTCATGAAGAAAGCGCGTAAGCTGTACCAGAGGACGCGAATACACGCTCTGAGGGTAATAAACTTAGATCTCTACAGGAGGGCCAAGAGCAGATTCGAAGCCGAGCTGAAGAACTTTAAAACCAATAGCTGGAAACGCTTTGTCGAATCAAAATTAAAAAATGACAAATGGGGACTTCCCTATAGGGTTGCAATGGACAAGATAAAGATTGGAACTGGTTTTACAACTCTGCAGAAAGAGGACGGCACCTACACCAAGGACCTGCAAGACACAGCGGAATTGCTACTTAACACTCTACTTCCCGATGATAAAATAAATGAAGATAACGACACCCATAAATACATCAGAAGTAATTATAAAGAAAAAAACAACAACAGACCCCTCCTTCCCTTCAGCGTGGAGGAGGTCATAACTGTAATCACGGCCACAAGAAGCAAAAAATCGCCGGGTCCAGACAAAATTCCTGCTGAAATCATTAAGATGGCAACCCCGGCAATCGCCCCTTTCCTAACGTCTCTGTACAATCAATGTCTCATTGTTAAGGAATTTCCGAAAATTTGGAAGGAATCTGAACTTATTATTATTAAAAAAGACGGGAAAAAAGAGGAAACGCACCCCAAGTCGTACAGACCGATCTGTCTTATCAACATATTGGGAAAAATATTCGATAAATTACTGACTAAAAGACTTTTGGAATTCACAGCTTTAACAAACAGCTCAGACATTCAATTCGGCTTCACGAAAGGTAGATCTACCGAAGACGCTATAAACAATCTATTAAACACGATTGGCTTGGTTGGTGAGAAATATGCGGTGGCGGTGCTGGCGGATATATCGGGGGCCTTCGACAACCTCTGGTGGCCCCACCTCTTCCAAACTTTGCGGAACTTGGACTGTCCTGGGACACTGTACGCTATCTTACTTGACTACCTCACCGACAGGAGAGTGTTTTTATCTCTTCCAGAAGGAAAAATCAACAAACTTATATCTAAAGGGTGCCCACAGGGATCGGTACTCGGTCCACACTTGTGGAATGCTAATTTCGAACCATGTCTCCAAGTCATGAAGGGCCTACAGGTAGTACACAAGTGTATTGCGTATGCAGATGACTTATTGCTGGTGATAACTGGAAATTCCAGACGGGAGATTGAATCACGCACTTCTACTGCTCTTAATAGATTGACGCAATGGTGTAACAAAGCCAAATTGGATCTTTCTGCGAATAAAACCAACTATGTTTTACTAAAAGGAAAATTAAGTTTTAACAGAAACCCTACAATTAAAATAAATAATAATTCCATCAAAAGAGTGAAGGAAGTAAAATATCTCGGAGTCACTCTCTACGAGGGGCTGCTTTTCAAGAGGCACATCGAAACCATTACCTCTAAAGCAGAACTAATAATGAACAAGGTGGCCACGATAGCCTCCAACAAATTCCATCTGCCACCTTCAACTTGGAAAACGTACTTGGTCTCCATTTATGACTCGATAGTATCGTATGGTGCATCTGCGTGGGCATCGACATCCCTGGGGAAATCGACATACGTGCATAGACTCAGATCGTCGCAGAGAAAGGTTCTGCTCAGGCTAACCGGGGCGTTCAGAACAACATCTACCGAAGCCTTGCTCACAGTAACGGGCACCTTGCCGTTGGATTACATTATAAAGCTCCGGGCCCTTTCCTACTTTTTCAGGAAGGGCAACGAAAGAAAGATAACCGAGATGCTAGGAAACTTCTACCCAACATTCCGTGACATAAAGCATAGAGTAAGAGAGGATTGGCAGAGGGAATGGAGCTCTTCCGAGAAGGGTAGGAGACTCTACCAGTTCATGCCGAACACGAACGAGCCTTTGGTGCATAAAAACAAGGGGTTCTCAAGGGGCTTGATCCATTTTCTCACGGGCCACGGCCCATACGGCACCCATCTTTTAAAAACGGAGAGACGAGACAACGATCTCTGCAGGTCCTGCACGACGGAAATTGACACCCCAGAGCACAAGGTATTTTTCTGCCAAGCTTCGGACGAAATTATCATCGCAGCGAGGCGGGACGTCTACAATCTGCTAAGGAGTCCACATTTTGATAAACTAAATGCTCTGGCAGACACGGTGTCCGATGCGGAGCTGAAGATATTCATGCGAGCTAATCGCCGGCGACCTTTTGCCCCCCTGCCCCGCCCAGCCCCCGGCGAAACACCAAGAAGGAATCCGAGGAGAGGAATCCCTGCGCCCCCTCCCGAGCCCCTCCCCGAAGAGGAGTCACCGGAGGGTGCGTCGGGGCGCCGCTGCTGCGATGTCGCCGCTGGACGAAGGAGGCGGCCGAGAGAAGAAGAATCCACCCACCTCGCACGCCTGGGGAGCGACACAGGAAGTACATGAGACGGATGGAACGGCGTTAGGAGGAACAGCAGTGTTAAGTAAATGATGTCAGCTCGATCCCCAGGGAGGACCAAAAAATGCTAAAGAAACAAATTTAAAAAAATTAATTAAAAAAAAAAATCCCAAAACAAGAAACTGACATCCCGGGAGCTTCCCTTCTGGAGATTTTTTAATTTACTTAAGAAAGCTTATCTGATCAAATTAGATCAAATAAATGAATCACCGCTGGAAGCCAGTGGACTCCCTGGGCGTTGAGCTCGGGACTGAGATTAGAATTACAATTTAAGATTATAATTTAACAACATCTAATATATGTATGTTCATTGCGTTCAATTAACTTACACAAGTTGTACGCTTAGCATGGTTAAACATATTCTATTTTTCTTATGTAATATATTAATGTTTATATTTCTTGTACTTTAAACATATATAATTTTAACAGGTGAAGGTAATAAAGGGATATTTTTAGTTTCATAAACATTAATCACTCCCGTTACATTGATTAAATAATTAAATAATAATGTAATAAAACAAAAAGTTATGACCCCTGGTAGTGAGACGGGCGTGATAGGATGCCATTTTATAATGTAGAGAAGCAACGACAATAAAGCATCGTTCTTCACACGGACATTGCTCCTTGTCCGTCGTGATCCCTTGTCCCCTCCCTGGAATGCAGACGCTGCACTCTTGCATGGACGTGTGCCAGATCAGCAGTTGTGCACGCGGCGGTAACGACCCTAAAGAATTCAAATACAAATATCACACTCCAAAATTTTAATTTTATCTCTTCTTTCTAATTAATGAATAGCAATCAGTGTGGGCGCAGGATGCGGCCTTTCTTTGGGCTCCCTGCTCTGGTATGCCAGACTGGGGCTCTGGACTTGTAAGTTGGGTTCTGTGGGTTTGATGAGGAAAATAATCTTGTACATCAAACCGCTCTGGAATGCCGGAACGGAATCTTCTGCGACTCCAATATTATGCATGCTTGTCTCACTGCCAGGGAAACGTTATCGAGAATGTTATTGAAGATGTTCTTCATGATGTTGTTGAAATAATATTATTAATATTGTTATGTAATGTAATGTCATGTCATCTGTTCTGGATTCCAGAACAGAAATAATATCACATAAAGTACATCAATTATATCATGTATATGTTCCTTGTATAACATTACAATTTATTATTATTATACCTATTTTAAAATGCAAATAGTAATAAATAGAGGAAATAAAGTCGGGGGAACCGTCAAATTCGGAGCAACTGACGTCCTGGTATATTTTTAGGAACCAGGACAATAAGACCATACCCTCGAATGTAGGCGGGAGGAGCCGGGCATACTTCGGGGGTTCCCCCCTTATTACATGTATTGAATAGCTGTATATTTGTGTATGATTGTTGCTTATAGTTGATAATTGTCTAAATTATATGATAATATGTAATGTAATAATGTAATAAAGGGAATTATTATTATTATTATTATTATTATTAGGTTCTTCATTTAAATCGTCTAATATGTATACAGGTACAGGTGTTCGCTGAACGAGGGAGTGGATTTTGAAACGTTCTCGTGACCACGATTGTTCGTATCCCTTCTCGAAATGTCCTTTGACGACTGAGATTCGTACGATATCACCAACATTCAGATCTGAAGACCGTTGTGAAATATGTTTGTCAGGTTTGTTGAGACGTTTCCACACAATGTAAACGTTTGTCTCGTTCACATCTCGAGGTGCCATTCCTATGGAACTGTGGATAGTTGTATTGTAACCTTCGAGAAGTTGCGGTAAAATGTCTACGTAACGTCTTGTTTGTTTCGATGTGAAATATTTCCACATTCGTTCTTTCAATGTTCTGTTGAAACGTTCCACTACACTTGCTTTCACAGGATAATTTGAAGCAATCAAAAAATTTACCTTTTCATTTTTTAAGAACTTCTGGAATGTAGAATTCGTGAATTCCTTTCCTTGGTCGGTCTGTAGTGTGACGGGTTTTCGTCTGTTTCTTCCGAAAATAGTTTTGAAAGCTTCGGTTACCAAATTGCTTGTTTTATTTTTTAGCGGTAATGCAAAAGCATATTTTGAGAATACATCGATCACTGTCAGAAGATATCTGTATCCATCGTTATGTTTTTGTATTGAATTCATGTCGTTGAGATCAGCTTCCCAAAGCATGTCTATGTTCCACACATTGTAATGATTCCGGAGGAACCTTTTTCTCGCAGGTTTGTGGAGAGTGTACGTTTCCTGGTGCATCAACCATTTTTTCACCGTATTGCGGGATATATTTTTATCCCGTACCGCGTTCCATAAACGATCTACAGATGAGAATAAAGCACGGTGTCGGGGATCGTAATATATTTTGGTGAGTATTTTATCGTGTTTTAACTTAGGGACTCCCATGACTGATCTCTCTGTCTACGGCTTTTTCTCAAAGGAACCAGCTTGTATGCGTCAGGTGTTCTCAGAAAAGGTGTAGTTTTCCTGGAAACAGGGACAGCAACTTTCTTCTTCTTTTTCTGTTTCTGTCGATGAGACGGTCCAGGGCTTTCCGTTGACGACGCTGAGAAGTTCAACGTCTTCGGATCAGGAAGTGTTTTTTCCTGACGTTCGTCTATCACATGTTGAGCCGTAGACTGGTACTCGTCGGTGATATTTTGTAACTGATGACGTGTATTACGGGGTAACGTCTCTACTAGGTTCGGAGGAAAATACGTCGATCCTAGCGAAATAGTAGAAGAACCGTCGTTATCTTGAACAATAGGAATTTGTAATGGTTCTTGAGATTCTCGACTCAGAAATAAATACTCGTCCAGTTCTTTTCTATAAAGCCGCCATTTTTTTTCGTCTGTTATATTTTTCATTTTCAGAATATCATTCATTTTCTTATCCAGAACGGATAATTTTTGAGTTACAGACAAGTCGGAACCGCGAATACGTGCTAGTTGTTCCGGTGAAAGGACGATCATCTTTTTGTAAGAAGATGCCATTTCTCAATGAGGAATGAGAGTACCGAGAAGACCCGATTACAAAGACCCTAGAAGTAAGTGTAGAAATCCTCCTTTCTGCACAAGAAGTTTTCTTCTTTCTTCGTTGTTCACTTTCGGTTTCACGAGATTGCGTAAGACCGTCTTGTAAGGTGCCAGACGACGTTTTGTGCACGGTTTAATCTTCACGTTTCCTTTTAAAACGTTCAGGCAGCATTCGCTGATGAAACGGATTGTCTTTTTCGGAGCACTTTTCAGCAACGATTTACGGAGTTTGGTCGGTGAATTTTTCAACACGTGCAAAAAAGAGGAATGTTTCTTGAAAGGAGTCGAATTCCTGTTAGAACGTGATTTGGTACGTGTCTTCCTCGTTCACCTCATCTCGATGTTTTAAACATTCAGAAGGAAGATATGCAGTTGAGTAATTCTGGTTAAAAATGTCTGTCTGATAACGTAAAAGATCCTTTGTTGACTGTGAAAGATCAATATACAAATAACTGAAAGGTTGAGTGGTAGCATCTATATATACTTTTTCGAGTTCCTTCATGCGGTGAGGATGAATTTGTCGTGCAAACACAGTAAATTGGTTCATATCTCGCGGATTTTTAAAAATAACGAAATGCTTTACGTTCAGTGAAATGTCTCTGCAAGTTTTCCCTTGATGAAAAAGATTCTGTGTAATGAACACCGCCGAAATCTTTTTGTGATGACTGCCTTTTGTGAAAAGGTCGGCGACTTTTTCTCTTTGAGCAACCATCATAAGATCATCCAGGATTATGAGAGTAGGGGTTTTTCCGTTCCACGACTGCCAATCGACGATCCCTTTATGATATTGCACATCTCGAAGATTTTGCGGAATACTCTTTTCCTGATCGTAACACCATACGATTTTCTTGACGAGTCCTTCGACAAGATGAACGATGGAGTCGATCATATTTGTCACAAAAGTAGTTTTTCCACTTCCTGATGCTCCGCAGAACATCATGGTGAATAGATGGGAAAGTTTAGGAAACATGTTTTATACTGGAGATTTGAAGAAAAATGAAGATCTGCCACATTGTAAACACATTTTATACACTGACTGCCCGAAGAAGGGTTCAAACTCTGGACCATTACAGGCATATTTTAGTCTGCACAGTATCCGAAAGGAAACGATAAATATTCATGATCGAATCGTCGTTTCAACAATATTGGCTGAATCATCTTTTTTCATTCGTACTGATAACTTGGAACTGTTATATTCTTCTGATTCTGAAAATATTTTCGACCTTAACTTCAGGTTTTTCATCGTTTATCATGTCGCACATGGTATCGGAATTGAAAAATTCCGATGTGGAGGTATTCAATGTGATCCCTTTCACTTTACAGATATATTGTGGTTCGGAGAATGGCTTCGTTATTTTCATGCTCTAACTTTTCGGTCCCGTTGAAACAAACTGTTCACAAATCGCATCAGGGCCGAAATCTGTCAATTCATCGGTGAGTTCTCCTAGTGCGTCACCTGTCTGGGGTGATACTCCATTTTAGGATTATCTATGTAAATTACAGAGTCTGTATCACAATAACATATCCTATCACCCAACTTTTCGAGAAGTTCGTACAGTTTCAGACGAGCATGTCATGCTGTGAAGGCTGCAATAGGAACATTTACTTTCCTGTTCAAACTGACAGCCTCTTCAACATATTTCCAATTCACTAAAACAGTGTCCTGATTGATGAATACGACTCCTCCGATCACTATATTAGGGTCAGTCATTTTATCTAGAAAATCTTTCGATTCCTTGATGATGCTTGTTTGGGAAAGGTTGCCCCGTTGACAGAACTTGCCCCATAGGGAATTAAGGCAGAGTTTATCCAGAGTACGTTTCCTAGGATTGATTTCTATACTGTTTTCTTCCAATAGAATACCCTCCTTATTGAAATATTCTTGTATGTACTTCTTCTTATCATCATCGTTTTGACACCATGAAGACCAACCGCTCGCTTCCTGTTTTATTTTCAAGAAGGTGTTGACATAGCCTGCAAAAAGTCCTCCAATTTTTGTGACACGGTCGTACATCGATATTTCATGCTTCCACACTTCCGATACCGACAACACTTTGTAGCCTAAACTACAAGCCTTACGCACCTCGGCGATGACCCAAGTCCCTGAAAGCGCGCGTTGTTCATTGGAATGCTGGCATGTACCTTCACATTTCAATTTGATAGTACACTGCTTACACAATACGAACATGAGTTTTCCATACATTTTTGTAGGCAAAACAGGATGTAATTTTTTTTGGTGGCAGAATAGTACATTTGATGAGTCCCTCCATGTGCTGAATCTCATTTACCGAAGGAATAGAAGTTCCTAGAAATATGGTAGGATGTCCGACAGGATAGGCGCAGTATTTGTTCACATAAGGGTACAGACATGTAAAATCGTTGTACTGCAATTTTTCATTCACTGTCAGGACTTTGCACATCTTCTCTGTGGCATCGCCCATACTTCTTATACCAAACCATCTCTCTTTTTCTTTTCCTTCCTTCTCTTCCAGTCCTCTCTCTTTTATCTCTTTCCTTCTTCTTCTGTTGATGTTGTGTCTGTCTTTCTTTTCATAGCCATTCTCTTCTAGTTGTTCCCACAGTCTATTAATCTTGGTTTCTGCAAAGTGCTGAGGAAAGTGGGTATAAGAACTTACAGGAAGGGAGGACGCACTATTTTAAGTATAGCCAGCAAGAAGAAGGAAGAAAAGAGAGAGGAAGAAGAGGAAGGGGTCATCTATGAGGTGAAGTGCAGAGGATGTGAAAGTGTATATATAGGGGAAACGAAGAAGAGACTTAAATACAGGTTAAAGCAACACATGGATGATGTGAGATTGAAGAGAGACAGGAATGCCATATTCAAACACACTAGAGAAACAGGACATGAAGTTGAATGCGATTCGGCTGGTCGAATAGGAAAAGAAAAGAGAGAACTAGTGAGGAAATGGAAGGAGGCCAAAGAAATAGAAAAGAAAGGAGAAGACATCATGAATTTGAATGGAGGACTCAAGATAAACAAGGAATGGAAGAGTGTGTTAGAGAAAGTTGAAAGGATGAAGAAAAGGAATGAAGAAAAAAGAAGTATGAACAAGGAAGAAAGAAGAGAAAAGAAGAAGACCAGAGGAGGAGGTATTCATCCATAAACAAAGAAGCAGGAGGTGGTGGGGGAATGGTAAGCAGGTGGTTCTAGACTCTTGCTAATCTTGACCTGTCAATCACCTGTCAGTGTAGTATACCCATTAGTCAACAACTGTCAGGAGGTGATATGTTTAATTCCTTTGGAGAAATCTTCCTAGATAAGGACTGTCAAGTTGATTTGTTGTTGTGTGGCTAGTGACCCTGCTATGTGTATGTAATCTTTCTGTGTGTAGGTTATTTCATCATAATATTAGTTTAGTTCTTCGTCTGAGGAAGACCCTGATACAGGGTTGAAACGTTACGTGTTAAGTGTTTTTATCTTAATAAACTGCCTTGGTCAGCAACTTATTGTTTTTAATATGGAAACAAGACTTAATTATATTACAAATGAAAAAAAGTTTTTTCTTTGTCAGAATAAGGAATATTAGTGTAGCATTCGAAATCGTAAAACACAAATAGAAATTTTGAGTTCTGTTTAGGTTTCGGTATAGGCATGTAGCAGAAATGATTTACAGGTTTCACACAATTACACACAGTACAATATTTCATGTTGCATCTATGTACTTTCTCATATCTATTGTTTGTGAGAATGATTCTGACACTGTTGGATTTCGCTACAGACAGTACAGTTTCGGAATGGTGTAGAAACATGATTTGTGAAACACTGTTCATTTCTGAAATTTCCGTGACATGTCTGACATGTTCTACGGACACCCGGTTCAGATACACACGGTGGAGTTGGATGGTACATACAACATAATTGCTTACACATGTGACTATGAGGTTTCCCAAATATGAGCTGGTTACACCCATGACATTCTTGTTTTGCTGCAAATGCTCCAACACGGTTCACTATCACATCATAATGTTGTCTGGTATTATCATACAGAAGGTATATAAATTTTGAAACATGTTCAACCTGTCCTTCAAAAAGAAAATCTTTAGCATCACGAAGATTGTTGTATAAAATAGTTTTATGATCTGTGAGAACTTGCTTAAATTTTCTCAGTTCAGGAATTCCGTTTCCGGCACAAGCATTGTCTGTCAGATCTACATCTGCTTTCCGCATAAGATCGAAAACAGGTTTAAAAAGATTTATATTTCTTCGATACTGTGAATAGGACGGATCATTATCACCATGGGCTTTTCCTATTACCAAAGCTTCAGCTAAACAGAGTGTTTTTTTCGTATTCGGCACACCGACGATACTTTTTTTTTGCGTACTTAACATGTAATTAGGTAAACAACATGTTCGTTTACCTCCACCACCTCCGACAGGTATATCGACATGGTCGGCTCGCAAAATTAACCGATCTGTAGCGGTAAATGTTTTCGCACTCTGCAATATTTTATACATAATGTTCCACACCATATCACTGTGTAACTGGTCGCTTCTGTGCCACCCGATATAAATATCTTTCATGGTTGGGTCAGATATGTTAGAGAGAGTTAAACCTATCTTGTCTTCGTCCTTGGTGTCTTTCTTAACATAGGTGAGAAGATTTTCAACACCTTCACGGATCCATGTGTGAGGATCGACATTTTCTGGAGGGTGCGAGAAACTGAATTCCACACGACGTCCTTTGGAACCGATTTTGGGATATTCACGTTCTTGAATGTTATGTAATATTATGTTCCCTATTTGTTCACGAGGCACTGTATCACGTTTTCTTTTTTTACCTCTTCTATCTGATACAGAAGCATTTTGGAATGACGCTTCTGCTGAGGGTAAGGGATCCAGTCTCCATGACGGTCCTGGTAAAGGTTCCGGGTCTGGTCCGGATGCGGTGTTTCTGGAAGTTCCTGGTGATGTGACGGCTATCTGCTTCTCCTCGGCAACTCTGGATACAGGATCGGGTGTCGATGACGGGCCTGGCGACTGTTCGGAAATATCTCTCCATCCTTCTCCGGTAAGATCGGGTACGAATGATGTCACGGTCTGTAGTAGACGGTCATACTCCTCTACTAGGGGGATACTTTCTCCCGCGATGATTTTTTGAGCGATGATCGTCAACACTTCCCGCAACTGTCCATGCGTTGTGTAATATCCACCACGATAACGTGCTAACAGATCGTCAGCGGATAACTGTACATCCATGATCGTACGATGACTGTTTCACGAACACTGTGTTGTGGAGAGAACGCTTTTGTTTATATACGCAAGCATGACAAAGCAGTTATTTCCGTTCCTAACGGTTCTACTGCGGCTAGTTAACCGTCTTTACCAGATGTGTTCCTGACGGATATGACTGTTCATGTAAAATTCTCAGAAATCGTCAAACGTCTTCAGCAGATGTTTTCCTGACTGATATCAAGGCTCACGTAAATTCTCGGAATCAATTAACCGTCTTTACAAGATGGCTTTTAGCAGTGACACATTCTGTTATTCAACGCAGATGTCTTCCTGACTCATACGAGTTGCAAAAATCGAAATTTTCAAATCGCTCTAGCTCCTCCCCTAATTGACGTAGAGCGAATCTGATTATATATTCGTAATCTAAATTTGAATTTCACCTTTTTTGATTCCCTGATGCATTATTTGTTACCATCTGGAGTTTCAACGAAACTCAGAAGTAGCATTTACTGAGTTTTTTGTTTTACATTGCATATTAATGAACCACGGCTAATTGGTTCGGCCTATCATTTATTAGGAGGCCATTAGAGGCTTGCCAAAGCAACTTTTTAGGACACTAATAGCTTGCTTTGCGCAACGCAAATTTATATAATTTTTTTTGAGGGTTCACAACATAATAATTTATTTTATAAATTTAAACAGAATTCAGAACATGCTTGCAACACTTACTTTTGTTTATTAATTCTACATTTTGTATTTTTGAAGTGTAATCTATTACTGACAATAAATTATTTCAGTTTATCAGAACACGTAATGGTATTTTAATATCAGGCTCAGGTCAATTTATTGTCATTCAGAATTTGAATAATAATTTGAATACCCATAGATCAATTCAGATTACCGAGGGGCAATCTATATTTTCTAACTATCAGGATTTTTCGCAGATTATTGTGGATCAACAAATTTTACATACAAGAATTTTAGCGTTTGAACAAGTAAAAATGAGGGAAGTTGAATTACCACTTAATATTCCCAAGAATTTATCTGATTTCACTATTCCTCAATGGACTCCGCTTGAACTTGCCTTAAGGCAACTTAATCAATCTATTAGTAAGGGCATTTCATTTCAAGAATTAGTTTTAAATCCTTTGCCCATGTCTATATTAGTATTTATTAATTGGCATTTATTATTAACATCAGCATTAGGGTATTATTTTTATAAGCACCATCAACTTGCGAGACAGGTTCATTCAGAGCAGCACAGTAATAATTAATAATTTAAGGTAACACATCAATAATGGACATTAATATTTTAATTACGGTTGTATATTTTATTTAAAATTTTCCTTATTTATTTTCAAAGATTTGTGGCAATTATTTAATCAATATATTTTAATTTTATTTTATTTTTGATGAGGCAATTTAATTTAATTTAATTTAGTTTTAAGAAAAGGCAATGGAAAAAGTTTGGTCTTGTGCGTTACCAGAATTATATATATCTATCTCACGCAGTTTCCTTTCATTCTTATAATTTTCCCTTGTTTAACTTAACCTGTCTATACGGAACGACGTGGACAAGCAATGCCTACACCAATTATGGGCATTTTATTTATGAAGGACGTCCGCATGTAGTCAATTACTACACAGAAAGACTTATTACCATTCTACGAGGGAGGCATGCAGACATTTTAAGTCATACTACAAAAGTACTAAATGTTTACCAGCAAGGCTGTATTCAACCAGGAATTTTCCATTTTAGTGTCGCAGACTATCAACGACACCTAGTGAAGGAACCAGATAAAATTTCCCTCCACACTGTTTCCAGTTGGGACAAATTTTCCCCATCTCCCAAGTTTTACGGGTAATTTACCCCGCCCTTTACATTACCCCAAATTCAGTCAAGACGATAAGCAATACGAAGAAGAAGAGAAGTAAAGAGAACATATATTCTACAAGCAACAGTTTCGGTCACAACAATAAGTACAGAATTATTGTTCAAATTGTGCTACAGTGTTTTCCCACACATACACATGCAAGCTTATATCATGTGTATTCATGTGAATATTTACCATGCATTATGGAAAACAATACTTTTCCATAGTAATTCTACAAATCTTCAGTTCCGTACCATCCATGCTAGCCAGTTTTTACATGCATTATAGTTTACATTACAAGGAGACGACAAGAGCCAGTTGTGTTAATTATCCAACGATATCAATTAGTTTGAATTTTTTTTTAAGAAGAAATCTTTACAATGGATAATCAACCATAAATGCAAGCCATACCAAGCATAATTACAGCACTTCCGAACATTTCAAGAAGTATGCTTTAGTGCCACTTTTTTGTGCAAATGTTTCTTCCAAGCAGTTAATTTTGTTTCACCAACATGGACATTTTCTGATGTTTACAATCAGAGCAGACAATTGGTGGATACTTGCAAGATTTTTTGTGCAGTTACACACCGGTATGTACAAGGCTATATTAATACAAAGCTATATATACATTATAATGTACATTATAACATAAGAATGGAAACCAAACGTTATATTTAGGGTTTTTCCTGCGACAGTTTTCTGTGTAATTAATTGTGTGCTTCAAATATTTTATAATCAAACATCGGAATACGCAAGATAGCCAGTGAAAAGTTCATATATTTTGAAGAAGTTTAGTTGGCTTACATAGAAGGGAAGATTTGTTATAAACAATGCATACCAATATTTTCCTTTCACGTTGTCATAAGTGAAGTGGCTATACAGTTAGCAATACATATTACATCTTGGGGTACACAGGCTTTTACATGCAAAACAATGAGATGTGTTTATAGTGAGAATGATACAGCGCATATTTGTGTTTACCTGCTTATTTATGATTTCACTCACATATGGGACAATCTAAGTTTTGTGTACTTACTTTTAAACCTTTTTACTTATCTGAAGGGTCTACATCGAGTTGCAATATAAACAAACATTGTGAACTACGTTCTTCCTTGCGAAGACGCTTCAGCCAGCCATTTGCCTTGCCTGGCATTAGAGTGGTCGGAAGGGGGGGGGGGGGCTACGATGGAAAATAAAGAAATTAGGAAACCGCGTTGCAAAAAATGATACCAGATGTCCGTCTCTGTAAGGAAGTGTTGTTCGAAGAACATGTGCTGACACGGAACAAGGAACTTCTGTGAAAGTTATCAAGGAATTGTTGTGCCTCACAAAAACGTCGTGATCTCATATGCAGACTTCTAACGTACGTTGCAAAAAATAATTGCAGATGTTTGTCTCTATAAGGAAGTGGATAGAATTCCTTCTGCGGGCATCCTTCCCTCCAGTTCATCTCCTTTTCATCTGGGCAGCAACATGGATGGCCAAGATTTATTACATGTTGTAAGTACCCTTTTACATTTCACAACCATACCTGAGCAGAATCAAACATGTTTTTAGGGAACCTTAGTTAATTGCAGGTTTCGAATCCAGGGTCTCCGTCGACATTCGCAACCATACCTGAGTGGGATTCGAATCCGGGTTTTCTTTATGCAAACATTGGGAATTCCAGGATTCGAACCATGTCTGGAGGGTTTCGAATCCGGTACCTCTTTTATCAAAACATAGTTAATTTCAGGATTCGTGGTACTTTTTTCATTAAACTTTTGGGGTTTGTATCCTGTCTTAGGCATTCTAATATAATACTATTTATATACAAAAAAATATTTTTCTGTACAAAATCTTTTATTAACACATTGGACTTCTACAGAAAAATTACAAGTTTCTTACATATACAAACATTTTTTTTATTTCAACTCGTACTACAGGTTATTAGATATTTTTACATATTTTGTTACACTACTGGTAGATGTTAGTGTATTAGTATGTGTTAGTTACTCGTTCAGTTTTCTTTTTTTCAACATCTCCATCATTCGTTCATGTATATTTTCCCCTCTTTCTCCTGTTTTCTTATTTTCACCCTTCTCATTTCTCACACCTTTAAACACCTCCATCAATTCGAAACATATTCTTAAAGATAGATGAGAAACTACATATTGCGCTCTTTGTATATTTTCTATAAAATCGCCAAACACTGGCGCATCTCGTTTCTTGTCAACAATGTAAGTAAATATTTTGACCAAACAGTCCACCGATAACTCGATATCTTTACATGTCTCTTCTAATTTTGCCAATAACTCTTCCGCCAGTCCATTTTCTTCACAGAAATTCACATAATTGCCGATGTGTTTTTCAACCTGTCTTCCATGTGTTTTACTCCATAAGTTTCTTCGTTCTGTCGGACCTGCTGTTCTCTCCTTAATATCGGCATACACCAAATTGGATCCGAGAGGGATGGTCGACATCTGAAATTAGACAGAAAATATGTTAATTATGTTTTACACAAATTAATCACTTTCATATATTAATTCACACATATTTTCAGGAACACATAATCCATCACGGAGAGGCTCTGCGAAATGCATATTATCGACGTCAGGCAGGCACTGAAGGCGCTGCGCATTTCGCAGAGGCTACGAGGTACATTGAGCTGTACCTGGAGGAAGAAAATAGAATTGAGGAGGCCCAACAGCGTGCCTCCGCTATTTTCCGGGCTCGATGTCCCCGGAACAGGGAAAGGCTCCACGCCAAATTCCGTCGGTATAGAGCCAGGTAATTATTTTTTCAGTTTATTTCTGATAACATCGTTTATTCTAGCATGCTGTTTTTCCGATTATATATGCTACATATCTGATAACTTTTCATTCTAGCTTATATCTCCATGGAACGGAATATATTCTTCTACAGGTACCGTTTTTATTTTCTCACCTTTCAAGCTGTCTGCTTCAAAAGAAAGATGTATTTATGTTTACGATTCTCACTGTGTGAAGGTGATGATGGTCTTTGACAAGCGATTTGCATTGTTGTAGGTAGAACATTAAAACTAAATATTTGTCTCTTACCTTTTCAATTTTCTTCACTCTCGCAACAGATGTGCCAGTCTCGGTTATGATCTCCGGTCGGTAGACTTGCATCAACAGTTCTGTGGTACCTACACAATTTTTCTTTTTTATATAGTACTGTCTCCGTGACGTATTTTCGAATTATATTCGGCACGCATTGTTTTGCGCAAAGTATCCAACGCCCACGTGCCTCTCCTGTTTTCTTCCTGTCCTGGGACACTGTACACTTCCACCTTTTCCGAGAAACGTGTTTTTTTCCTCTTTTTTAACATCACTCGTCTCCACGTCTTTTTTTCTTTTTTTGTTTCTCCATCAACACGTACTAACTACCACCCGAAACATGTTCTATCTTGAAAGTTCTATTTATGCCTTCTTTTTTTTCTACAATTTCCGTTAAACACGCTTCAAACAGTCACGCTAGAAGAACCAAGCCTCAAACATGTTCGGGCATGTTCATTTCAGACAGATAACAGTCACACCCCAATTCCTGGAATTTCAAACTCTACAACCGGCTCAAACCGGAAACGCCCGAGGAAAACAGTTATCTCTTCCTCAGAACGACTCATCAACGCCATCTGTTTTCAGACCCCGAAAACACATACACCAATTCGGAGAAAACCAACCGTCACGCCGTCGCCTACTTCTCCTCCTCCCCAGAATGACTCATCACCCAGACGAGAAAGCCGACTGTCGCCGCTCACTTTTCCTCCTTCCCAACAACCAATCAAAACTCTCCTTACAAAATGAGCCACACCCATTTCTGACGTCACAGCCAATCAAAATCATCCTTACAAAATAAGCCCCGCCCATTTTGTGACGTCAAAAAAACTGCTGCGTCATCAATTGATCTTTGATCGATCTTTTCCAATCAATTGATTTATCGACCCGAACGCGGGTGCATTACTACTATATCCGACCAGGATGCGTCCCGGAATATGTTGCTAAGTTAACCTCACTGTATATCTTGTGTTGTGTTAGGCAAACCTCATCAGGATGTAAGACTAGCTGAACTTAACTGGTCTTCGGCTCGGTACCATACCTACTTTCGATTAACATTATGTACCTACATATGTACATAGGTATCGTGCCTACATCCTGCATTCACACCACAACCCTACTGTGTCACAGTGCCCAAGTGGTAAAATGTTCGGCCAACATTCAATAGTTTGAGGGTTTAACTCCCTTGACCATGGGAAAACAAAATTCATTTTATCATTGTAGGTATTGGTATATTATAAAAGATTGCTGAACAAAAAGAAAAAAAATATTATTATAAATATTTTGTGACAAAAAAACATTTCATGGTTTTTGAAATTTGTTTCTATTAGGAAAGCAGTAAGGAAGAAGATAAGAAATGCGAAATTTAATTATTACAATGATTTAAATTTTTGTTTTATGCATGACAAAAATTCATTTTTGAAAAAATTTAAATCTTAAACATCCAGTGATTCTTGTATCCTGGATCCTGTTAACGGAATTTTAACTGACAAACAAAATATAGCTGAAACATTTTGTGAAATGTTCGAAAATAATTTTAACTTCCTTCAAATGATAATTATGCAAATAAAGAGTGGTCTACTATGCCAATATTTAATCCAGTTAATGATGAAAAGGAAATCTTTGATGCTTTTCGTAAACTTAAACCTAGAATTGATTCCGGCATTCAACGTATTCCTAATTATATTTTCAAGGTGTGCAGTAATTTACTTGTTCTTGTTTTGTGCAGCATCTTCTACAGGTCTCTAGAAAGTGGTATATACCCTAAAATGTGGAAAGAAGTAACAATTATTGCTATCCCAAAAGCGAGAACACTGAGGTATCTAATCTAAGACCTATTTCAATTTTTAATACTTTTAGTAAATTGTTTTCAATGCACTCTATTTTAATTTTAAGCATAAGATCAGTATCACATAACATGAATATACGGCTGGTAGATCAATAAGTACAAATCATTCAGTATTCTTAACTGACATCTCTCAGGCTTTTAGCAATAGACACCAATTAGATGCTACTTACCTAGATCAGTCTAAGGGTTTTGATTCAGTGGACCATAAAACATTGTTTCCTAAAATTAGGAACTATAGTTGTACACCGATTCATTGTAACTGGATTAGTAATTATCTTAGGCACAGATTATTCAAAGTCAGGTTTCAAAATGTTCTTTCCAAACCTGGTTTTATCAACAAAGGTGTACCTCAGAAATCTCCCATAGGTCCCCTTTTGTTAATTTTATTTTTAAATGATATAGAACATGTTGTATAAAGTATTCGAAATGTCTTTTTTATGCTGATGACTTTAAGCTGTATGCAGAGATTTATGATATAAATGACCATTATAAGCTACAAACGGACATTAATGCAATTAAGAAGTGGTTAGATAATAATCAACTCTCTATCAACTTGTCTAAGTCAGTTGCAATGACCTTCTCACGCAAGAGACAGCACTCCTGTTACAATTATAAAATAGATAATGTGAAACTTAGTCTTGTAGAAGATGTTAAGGATCTTGGGGTTTTTCTTGACAGGAAACTTAGCTATAAGATGCATGTTAATCATATGGTGTCAACAAGTAGAAAACTGACAGGTTGGGTCATAAACAAATAGCAAGGTCTGAAAAACCTCCACCTTCTCTTAGTTATGTACATAACATTTGTCAGACACATTCTAGAATTCAGTTCTGTAACATGGAATTTTTGCTGTGGTGTTGGAAAATGTGACATCATTGAGAATATACAAACGAAATTTCCTTCCTATTTAGATTATAGATTTAAACTGTTTAAATTATTTTATAGTTATGATAACCTATTTAAGAAGTTAAATGTTGAATACCTTTCAGCTAGAAGAAACAGAAATGATATAAAATTCGTTGAGAAAATTTTAGAAGCTTATTACTCTGTCCGTACGCTTTTAACGCGAATATCTATACGAGCTACCCCGTGTCGAGTACGCTCTTAAAAGTCGTTATTGACAACATCTACAGATTATAAATATAATAAGATTTTAAACTCCATAGTCAGTAGTTATAATGATTTCCAAGGAGCCTAAAGATAAATTGTAATTTAATAATTCATCAAGACTATTTTAATGACTTATCATGTATACTTTAATGTATATTTCATTCATATTTTATTGTATATAGTATTTATTTTGTACAGTCACATCTTTATCATTCAATCATGTATAATAAATGTATGACATTTTTCTATTTAAATGCATACCTACTGCTGTACTACGGCCAGTCAGCTGTTTTTTTTCAGCAGGATACTAGCATAAATAAATAAATGTTACGTATTCTCTTTTTTGTACGGGTGTATCTTCCGTCACAAAGGTGGGATTGAGGTTTTCCATACGCCCTAGTCGAACCCCTTCACACATCATACTCTTTCGATCTTTTACAAACTACCAACCACAGGTAAACATTTTATTCCCTTGACATTCGTCAGCAAACGATCATTTTTCTTGCATTTACTGACAGCATTGGTATGCGCATTTGCCCTCCGGCGAAAACTGTCCCGGTTCCTTCTATCGTGTTTCCGTAATTGTGAATGGCAGCTGGATATCATGAATGGACGTCCACTTACTTCCTCAGATACCTCTTTGACGTAATCATTCTAGGAGAAACGGATGGGACTCCTCATAAGTCCAACAGATCTCCCGTGGTTGTGTTTCTGATAGAGCGCATGAGATTATCTATGATTTTTTTGGAACCGCCTTTCTAACTGCCATAGTACTCGTACTACAGAGGTGTGAACTTTAGTTACCCACCCTTCAGGTGTTGTCTAGCTCCGACAGTGAGCATTTCTCAGAAAAGTGGAACAGGGAATTTCGTCTGGGTTTCACACGATCTATCTCTGGTTTCATTTAGCACCATCACTTATGATACACTCTGTATATAGTGGTAACGTCGTCGCCTTGTAATCAAGGTGTCCCGAGTTCGATTCCCGGTAGAAGCACATGGCACAGTGGTTCGGATCACAATTTAAAATGTAGGTCCAGTCCCGATTAGCCTTTCTGTACATAAGGTGGACGTAAATCAATAATTCAATGAACACTCTGTATATATATATTCATATATACGCGTATATTGATGCGTTCGATGCTTTCAAAAGCTTAAACTAAGGGGACCATGATTTTGAACATTTCGAGGTCAGATGGTAGAGCAAGGTTACGTTTCAAGTGATATGGACGATGTGCATCTTACCTCGTGAGATATAAAGCCCAATCCACATTCTATATGAAAGTATATATTTTTCGCCTTTTAGGTGAAAGTACAGTTCAATAGTGAAAGCCACCTGGTAGAAAGTTCCAAAACAACTTTCTAATAGTTTGGAGGGAGTAATGTTTTGTGTATATATATTGCCCTGTTTTTGGTATCTTGTTACTTTTGTACTTGATACAGAGTCTGATGAAGACCTTGCTAGAAGGTTCAAACGTTACGTTTAGTTTATGTTTTTAATAAAATAAATTACTGCCTTGGTCAGCATAATTATATTTTTTAATAAATATGGAAACAAGGCTTAATGGTGTTATAGAAGTCTGTATATGAACAAATAATCATGGTGAGACTTCAGGAAAAGGTTCGAAATGTTAGAATCATACAATTCTATGCACCTAAAAAACGCAGCAGAAATTGAAGATAAACAAGGGTTCTGCAAGGAATTGCAATTCACTATAAATAAGGTTAGAAAGAAAGATGTTATTATATGTAGTAATGAGCGATTTAACCTCTTAACTGGGTAATTTCCTCGTCGAAAGCCCAATCTGCCCTGGGAATTTTTGTTGATAAATTGATGAATTTCGTAAACCAATATTTTAGTTAATATTTCGGTGCTCCATGGCATACCATTTAGGTATTGTTTATTCTTTTATTGGTTCTTGTTATACTTTTTACAATATGCGAGATTTACAACTACAATGATTACAATTACAATCTTTACAATTGCAATGGTTACAAAAGGAATGTTTATATTTAGTTCGGTTTAAAATCATCTATGTTTTTACAATGTCGAGATTTCAAATGAAATGTTCACAAATATATTGTTAACAATTATAAAGTTACAATGTTTACAACTACAATGTTTACAATTACAATGCTTTAAAATACAATAGTAACCCTAAAATAGTTCATAGTTTTAAACTTTTGTCAGTGTGATATGCACGAAAACATGGCACAACGCACAGAGCTTTTTCACAGTCAGGGCACCAATGGGATGTTTCCTTTCTTCTTCCATTGCTCCAACATACAACACATCGTCTTGTAGGGTACTTTTTAGAAGTTGCAGGCAGCATGTCTGGAAAACATCGTCGCATGAGTCGACTTGGTGCTGGACTTCTAGATGGACGGCTCCTGCTGGCAGACTTTTGTACCCCACCAGATGAGGATAAGTTTTCAGCTAATACCATGAGAAAATCAAGCCTACACAATTGTCCACCATTTTTCTTGTATAATATAAAGGCATTCAGGCACACAAGATCAAGTAAATAGCGGAATATCTTCTGATAATATTTCTTCAAACGCTCTCTAGCCATTGTGTAGATGCCAATTTGACCATCATTATCTACGCCTCCCATGTTTTTGTTATAATCAAGTACAACAGATGGTTTCTGTACAATTCCTTTTCTTGATGTTACATTTTCCATGCTGTCATCATGAAATGTGCTGACCAGTGTAACATCCCGCTTGTTCCATTTCATGATCATCTGTTTACCTCGAAATGCTGCCTCTGTTTCTCCTTTTTTCAATCTGGCACTCCTCATTGACAGAGGGAACTCCTTTCTGTTGGTTCTCATTGTCCCAACAACATCAGTGTTTCGAACACATAATGTGTCAATTAGTTTGGGACTTGTGTACCAGTTGTCCAGGTACAGGCAATATCCCTTGTCAAGCAAGTTATTGGCAAGTTCCAAGTCAATTCGTGAAGAAGTTTGTTCACCAGGATGTCTTTGTCCATAATCAGTGTCCTTTCCAGTGTACACTACGAAATTCCACACATATCCTGAGTTGCTTTCACAGAGCTTGTACACTTTCATTCCAAAGCGACTTCTTTTTGAAGGGATGTATTGCTTCCATCCCAGTCGCCCTTTCCAGAGAAGAAGCGATTCATCGACACATATGTTTTGTTCAGGAGTGTATGCAGATGAAAATTTTGTCTTTACATGGTCAAGAATAGGATGAATCTTGTACAGCTTTTTGTTGTGCATAAGTGGATCAAATTTAGAAATATCAGCAAAATGGAGGAACTTCAGAAGCAAATGAAATCTCTTTTCACTTATAATTTCTAGAAAATATGGTGTAATAATAGAAACACGTTTAGAAAAATACATGCCATTCTCTGGTTTGTGAACAATTCCTTGCAATAGCAACAAACCAATCAGAGTTCTTATTTCGTCTTTATTTGTATCAACCCAGTCTCTTGCTCGAGACCGAGCCTTCAAGTTAGGATGCGCCAACAAAAACTGACTCGCATACGTATTTGTTTGCTCGGCAATCAACTGACACATATCACTGCCTATAAATGTGTCAATGTACTCTACAACGTCTTTTTCATCATCAAATTGAGCATGCAAACCACTTATGCAACAAATAAAAACTCCTCCGTTACTTACGAAACTCTTTGATGCAGGTTCCAATTCTTCCTCTTCTTCATTGTCTGTCCCACTTTCAGGATGCGTCTCACTGCTGGAATAATCGTTATCTGAACTGCACCAGCCATCATTACTAGATTCACCCGAAAACTCTTCCGATTCGTCGTCACAATCCAATATATCTCGGATTTCTTCAGCAGGAAAACACGTCGTGGCTTCAGATTTGCCTGAGCCATTATTGCATAAGCGATAGAACTGAACGTCGCCCTGTGTTCGTTACTTCCCGCTAACTCTAACGGTTACAACAGTCTGGAAGTCAGAGCCATCTGGTGAAACAAAGAAGAAAGTAATTTTACGAAGTATCTCGCCATACACAACAGATATCAGCAGTAAGAACATGAGAATGTAGTATCCCGTCATGCCCATTATAAATCAGTAGAGCCATAAGGGTGTATTACGTCATACCCAGTTAATGTAAAAATTGGTTCAGAAAATGTTGGGCTGGAACAAGTGATTGGCAATCAAGCTCTAAATGATAGAAATGAATATGGGAAACTATTTGTAGATTGGTGTGTCTCAAAGTAAATTACTATTGGTGGTGCACTATTTGCACATAAAAATATGCATAAGATCTCTTGGGTATCTCCAGATCATAGATCTCAAAATGAGATTCATCATATAGCTGTAAGTAAAACATGGAGAACATCCTTATTAAATGTGGGAAGTAAACGTGGAACAGAAATCAGCAGTGATCATCATCTTATGGTAGTCAGTTCTATAGTAAAAATTATGGCCGCAAAAATTAACTTTAGTAAACAAAGCACAAAATTTGACATTGGAAAGCTACTGATCAATAGTGTAAAACAGGACTTCAAGTTGCAACTTCAGAACAAATATCAAAAACTAAGGGAGCTGGATGGTGATGAGGTGGAACAACACTGAGAAAAGGTGAAACATACATATATAACAGTATCAAAAAGTTTTGGGATATAGAAACCCTAAGAAAGAGAATTGGATGTTATAGGAAACTTCGAGGAAAAAAATAAGAAAGGAAACACATTAAGCAGAAGATAAATATGTGTAAATCTAAGAAAAAGAAAGCAGGAGTACAAGAAGAACATAGTAAAAAAGGTAACAAAGTGAAAAATAGCGCGCGAGCAGACAGTAGAAAATGGACCAGCGAGTTAGCCAGGACGCAGAAAAAGCAGTAAATGAAAGAAATATGAAGGTAGTGTACAGAATTACAAAGATCTTGTCTCCAAAGAAATCCATACGGAATCGCCCATTGTGAAATAAAGATGGAGTACTCCATATGAATAAGGAAAATCAACTCAATAGACGGAGAGAACATTTCTCAATCCATAGAAGCGTGAAGGACAGAAGACGTGCTTGAAATAACGGACGAAATTCCAGAATATGAAATAGATGATGAAATAACTACGTACTAAAGTACCAACAGAAGAAGGAATTATAAAAGCATGGAGAGAACAAATGCGTGGTAAAGCACCTGGAATTGATAAGATTCCACCAGGAATTCTCATGGAGGACACGGGGATGACAATAGAAATAATACAACTACTCTTTGCGGAAATATGGAAAATATACTGAATGCCAGAAGATTGGAAAAAAGGTTTACTAGTAAAAATACCTCGAAAGGGAGATATTACCAACTGCAATAACTGGAGAGACATAACACTACTATCAGTTGCTAGCAAAGTTCTAAGTAGAAATATTTGAAATCGAATTAATTGATGTGTTGAGTAAAAGATCCGGAGAGAACAAGCATGCTTCCGAAGCAAGAGTTCCTGTAAAAATCAGATAAATACATTGTGTATTATTATGGAACAGACTATGGAATACTTCTCTAATCTTTACCTTATGTTTGTGGACTTCCAGAAATAATTTGATTCTGTAAATAGAATGAAAATATGGACAATTGTAAAGGAGTATGGTTTTCAAGCAAATATGATTGATCTTATTAAAAACTCCAATGATGGTCCCACATGCCAAGTTTTGCGTGAGGGAATACTTACGAATCCAATACCAGTTATTTCAGGAGTAAACCAACAAGGTATTTCATCACCAACGATATTTCCGATGGTAATTGATAAAGTAGTGAAGCGGATAAAAGAAGGAAAATAGAGAGGTAGAGATTGTAGTCTCACAAAACAGATAGAACACTTGAACTTTGCAGATGATATTTATTTGCTATCACACACACACTATAATATTGAAAAGAATTAGGAGATTTAAATAAGGAAGGGAATAGAGTTATTTTAACGATAAGTAGTACAAAGACAAAATCATTAAGAACAAATGTAAAAAATGATGGAAAATTTGCACTTGAGTGAGGATAATATTAAAGAGGTTAAAGAGTTTACATATTTGGGGTGTTTGGTGACAAATACAGGGGGAACAGAAGATGATGTTAAATCGAAAAATAAGAAAGCATATGTTGCATTTATTCAGATATATATCAAGTTTCGAAAGCCAGGAAAATTTCATTAAGAAGTAAGCTGCGAATTTTTAGAACTAATGTGAAGTCAGTTTTCCTTTATGGATGTAAAACTTGAAAAGTAACAAAGAAAATTACTGAAGACTTACAGACATTCATACAGAGATGCCAAAGGAAACTTCTGAGAATAAATTGGACAGATATTATTTCAAATGAAGATCTATGGAGACGTACACATGAGAAATCTTAGGCAAAATAGATCAAAAGAAGAAAGTGGAAGTGGATTGGCCACACATTGAGGAAAGATCCATCGGAAATAGGAAGACAAGCATTTAGCTGGAACCCACAAGGACGACATAGGAGAGGAAGGCCAAGAATGAGTTGGAGAAAGACAATAGATCAAGAAATATGGGAAGAAGGAAAGACCTGAAACGAGATAATTAACCCTTGAATTCCCGGTGTCCCCTGTAGGGTACTCTATTAAGAGACGTAATATTTCATTTTCAACTTAACTTTAAATTCCTTTTTTGGATACTTGCTAATGTTAGTATATTTCTGAAGGCTGCCAATACGGATGTAACTGTTGACTCCCCTGGTGGTACTTCCAGGAACTAGTAATTCAAAATGGCCGAAGAGTTGATGGACGGTATCGCTATGTCTTCCTCTTCAAAAACACGTGCAACAGACAAAAGGTAAGATCTGTGTATGTTTGTTAATTTGTGATATAGGTAATAGACTAATGCTAAATAATGAATGAAAAGCAAGATCAAGCACTAAATATAAATACGAGTTATTTATTGAGAAATAATTTGTGTCCCCTGGAGGGGACACTGGGTGTTACGTGATGTGAATCGCATCTCACTCATCAAATGTTTACGTTATTATTCTACCTTGTGACATAAATTTCCTCTGTGATTATAATTTGTTATGATTATTGTCAATAATGCTGCTTCTGCTGGGTCTACACTGAAACAAGTCAAACATTTTTAACAACAGTACATACAGTATATAAAATATAAATATATTCAAGGAAACAAACAAACAGAAGTAGTTGGAAGATCAATGCATGATAACTTGTAAAAATTCTGTACAAAATACTACGCTTTTGAATTATATATTTCTTTAGAATGGGTTACTGATATTACATTCCGATTTGATACAAAGATTTTTTTTATTGTATTTTGTTTGATTATTTATAAGAAAATAATTATTTTATAATAATTATTGTGTAGAATATTTGTAAGAAACCGTAAGGTTCTAAAAATTTTCTTTGTCTTTTCAGTCTACAACTACATGAGACTGCTGATTTTCTAATGCAGAACGACAATGACGTGGAGGAAGTTGTACTTTTTCCTCCAGATGATGGAAGTATTACAGATGAGGAGAGTGGAGATGAAGCTGAAGTAGACATCAATCACCTTCCAGGTCGTGTGCTGAGATCAAGAGTGGAGGTAAAATTAACTTCTCAAAATATTTCTGAGGCATCAGAAATAGCGAAAGGTGATAACAAGGTGACATCACAAATAAAGAAGAGAAAGTTTTACCAACTCCTGTGAAAGTATGGACAGATAAAATTGAACTTTTTTCACCTTCCTGTGGCAGGGGTGATCGAGATGAAACAACAAGTGAATGTGCTGAGTTGGATGTTACACAAGTTCAGTGCTTTGAACATATGTTCAGTGATGAAATTATCAATGTTATAGTTGAAATGAGTAATCAATATGCTTTACAAAACAATCGTGTTTTGAATGTAACAATTAGTGAAATGGAAGTATTTTTAGCTATTTTGTTACTTACTGGATATTTTCGACCAAAATACATGAGGATGTTTTGGGAAATAAAACATGACAGTCACAACAAACTAGTATCTGACAGTAAGCGTAGAAACAGATTTTTTTTTAAATTAAGCAGAATTTGCATTTATGTGATTATCTCAATTTACCTCCAAATGATAAATTTACAAAAGTTCGCCAATATTTCAGGCTGCTAAATAAGAATTTCATTGAACTTTAAAAAGTCGCCACCAGTCATGTGTCAATAGATGAGACTATGATACCATACTATGGCCATCATTCTTCAAAGCAGTATATTCATGGGAAACCTTTCAAATTTGGATATAAAATGTGGTCTACAGCCACTCATCTAAGATATCTCATTTCATCTGAACCTTAACAAATTGCTGCAGCTTCAAAACTACCAAACCAAGATGAATTTGGTTTGGGAGTAGCTGTGGTACTTGAAATGGAGACACGTATGCCCAAGGAATTTGGACCCTACAACTTCTATTTTGATAATATTTTTACTAGTTTCCGATTACTTTCAACACTCAGTGAACACGGAAGTGGAGGAACTGACACTATTAGAGAAAACAGACTTGAGAAATGTCCACTTGATAATTCATCTGATCTGAGAGAGCAGGCACGGGGTACAATGTCCTTCAAGACGACTGAAAATTTAATGGTAGTGAAGTGGCATGACAATAGTATCGTAACACTTGCTCCAAATTGTCATTCTGCTCATCGAATTTCTAAGGTTGACCGAGTTGGAGTTGTTGGCGGAAGGAGGAAGAAGATACAAGTTGACTGTCCGTCTGTCGTTCAAATAAATGTATAACAGATGCATGGGTGGAGTTGATAGGTTCGACGAAAATATCGATTCACTTCGTGTTGGCTTTAAAGGTAAAAAGTGGTGGTATTCCCTATTTGCATTTGGCCTTGACGCCGCATGCCAAAATGCTTCGTATTTGTTCAGAAAATGTAAACATTGTGCGTGTTTTTGTGAAGTCCACGGCACATGCCGTCAGAGACATTATACATGTGCTTCCCCAGTCGACAGTAGAGTGCCTGATGAAGTACGAAACGACGGAGATATCAGTGAACACATTCGACAGGAGTGTTTACAAAATAGATGTGCCAAGTGTCACAAACACATGAGAGTCATGTGTGAGAAGTGTAAAGTTGAGTATGAGTTCCATACAAAAAAGTAATATTAAAAGTGGAATGCTAATTCAGAACTATAGTTATTTAACTAAATTTCAAAGCGTATAAAAGGTTTATCATTGTTTTGTATTCTTGTATCAGTATATGTTGTTTAATATATAAGTGTTCAAATGGAAACACCTTTTTTTCATTAATGTCCATCACTTCAAAGTGTCCCCTAAAGGGGACGCCCCTGTAAAAGTATGTAGCATTGTAAAGGTTAATAAAGTGAGAAATAAATTAATTGAGACATATGAATTACATCCCAAAACTCTGAAAAGTATAAATTTTCTATCACACATGTACCTACGAGAACTGGAGGGTTAAGATGGCTGACAAAATATAGCTGATGTATACAAAATAATTTTATGCTTATGTTGCAGTGTCCTTTCACTGGTAGTCTTTTTGTGCTAATAGCACTGACTGTATTTTGTATATTTTTTTGTATTTAGCTTACTCTGAATACTCTGTCCCATGAATAGTGATAATGTTTTACATTAGTTTTCCAGTATTTCTTGCGTAAGATACTGTCAATTGTTTAAACTGCTTGACGCAAAGTGCAAGTCATTAAGTTTAAAGAAAAAAGTTTAAAGCTTAAGTGCAGAAATCAATAACGACTTATTATTTTTTGTTCATAGACTGAGGTTTGAAACACTCATACATTGTAGTTTTTTAGCACTTTCATACTGTTGTTCGGACCACTTTGTGTGTGTATGCTATTGTATGGCATAAAATAGCTTTACATGTGTCGCCATGGAGCTCCGTTGCGATGCACTGATTGAAACACAGGAGGGGGGTTAGAGTCTTGGTGTCGACGATGCTGGTACACCTGTGAATTGCTTCCGGATGAAATGACATCTGTCCCTTAGCCGAGAGTTGATGCGATTAGAAGAGGGTGTGGGAGATCTATTCGTGTGGGTAAATAGACTGTGGGAGAGAGTATGTTTCACTTTGGGTGTTTGCATTTGAGGAGATTTTGAGGGGACTGGGGAGCTTGATATTTTGGGATTGCTATGGAGACTGTGTGGATCCGAGTGGAAGATGGCTTTACTAATGGGCGAGATAACGACGGCAAACGTGCACTTATTGTTGGAATTTTGTAGTCCTTAATCTTTCGAATTGGTTTTCTACAACTCCAGATTATGTAACATAAATAAACGACGATTATACTTAGCATAAAAAAAACAAATAACGCAATGGATACATAAACTGCAACATGACTTGGGGATTCAAGGCCGACGTGGGGTGAGAGAGCATTTGCTTTCTTTGGATGAAAATAAGTGAATTAAATTTAATAATAATTTTATGTAGCGCTGTGGGGTGTCTTAGCAGAATAATTAATGTTCACTGCTATATTATTTACTTATTTATTGCTGATTTACTTATTAAGTTGATGTAATGAATGAATAAGTATCACTAAAATAAGCACAAGTTTATGCAGTAATGCCATTTGCGCTTAATGTTAGTGTTGTTAATACTAATGTTATTATTTCACACCTTTGATTTGTTGATATTATCATTGAATAATACTTTGAGACGAGAAGAATCGAGTATACCTGAGCGAGCAATTCTAGTTTCCTAACATGAATGCGCTTCTTTGTTTATGCTTTGTCTGCTTTGTTATATTCTTATCCAAAACTGTTGTCATACACATAGCTTTTCTAGGCTGTCAGCCGAATCTACTGACACAGTGATGTGCTGAACTACATTTGATTGATGTGTTTGTTTGATTCTATGCATTTTCATACGTGAATCCCAAGAAGACAGGAATTCTGTGGAGTAAGCATATACGCGATATACGCTGTTTCAACTGATTCATGTGAATCACTAGTAAGAAACAATTCATCTTGCTTTCTCTGTTATTTGTTTTATATCTTGCGTGAGTGTAAAAATTACAGTTCTTTGTAGCCATGCTACACTCGGGAAAGTTTACTATTCTTTTCGTTTCGTTATTTTGTTTTTAGAGAAAAGAAATCTGCCGACATTGGATATGATGTGCTGTTACTTATTTTCGTGTATATTGGAACACGTGCAGAGGTTAGCGTATGGGAGAGCCAGATATCAGTGACGAGAGGCGATTTTTGGATTTGCAGGAGGGAGGGGCGTCATGGAAGCATGTGCCTGGTGAGTACACAAAACAATGAAAAACAAGAATAATTTAATAGTCTGCAGTGCTAAATTGGGGAATCTGTCTGTTTGTCTGTGTCCGAAGAATCATCTTTGAAACGGAGCTTGGACCAAGCTATTGTAATAGTATCAATTTTTTCTCTATTTCGGCCATCTTTAAATGAAATCTTGTAAGAATTCGTGTCCATTTGCTCTACAATTTTAGGTCTACATTTGTAATAGATGGCAAGAGATTGCGGTGTGGTTGGGGCTGGTGTATTTTCAAAAATCCAGACATCTTGTCCGATAGCATAATCGGAATGTTTCTTGTGAGGGAGAAGGGATGAATTCGTTGACCAATAACCTTGGTTCGAACCCGTGTAACGGGAACCGCCGTGAAAGCTAATGCTGTGTGCATGAACAGCAGATTCAAATTAATCTTGCCATTTTCCCTTTCGTTCTGAGCACGTAGGGCGTCATGATATCCTTTAGGTAAGTAAAGGATGCTTCAACTAAGCCATTTGTGTGATAAGCGGCTGTATTTACATATTTCAGTTGTACACCAGATAATTCAGCCAGCTCATGAATGAGATTTGAAGTGTTTGCTGAACCCTTGTCAAGGACAACGGTAACTGGAGTCCCAAATTTGATGAAAACACAACGAAAAAGTGCGTCAGCAATTGATTTTGCATCGTGCTCATGAATGATGGTCGCCACGACGTACCTCGTACAGCTATCAACTAGAGATAAATGGTGCTTGTGACCCTTAGAATTTGACGCAAGCAGACCGCAAACATCTAAGTGAATTTTCTTGAGTAGAACTTCTTCTGGTTCGAATTGTTACAATGTGTGTTGCCTAGCGCCAAGATGACGCTTAGCTATTTAGCACGCCACAAACTTTTTTACTTGATCTACGCTTCATGTTGGGAATGTACTAGCAAGATACTAGGTACCTAAATGTTTTGCCAGCGTCCGGATGAGCGTTCGTGTTTTGATTAGCGTACACAAGTTCGAACATTTCTTTACGGTTCGCCTTGATTACGCAAAACTACTTGTTGTAGCAGTTTGCGAATCGGGTCAGCCTATGCAACAGACGGTTCTCAATTGTGAAATAATACGCTTTTTTTATATATTTAGGGTTAGCTAAGGGTTTTCCTGTAATATTTGGATTATATTACCAAAGTAAGGGTATTGTATGTCCAGAAGATATGCCAAAAGACTCGGCTTGTATGGAAAATACCTGTAGCGTCATCTTTTTGCTATTGGAATCAACTTCATCGTAGCTATTAGCCTGGTTTACCGGTTGATGACTTTCATTCTGGTTGCGTAAAAATCTAATCCCTGACTGGGGGCTAAATATACACTTGGGTACACAAATATTATGCGTAAGCAATGTTTCAATAGAGGCAGTCAGTAATATGGGCTTGATTTAATTGTTTAGTTGGAACGAAACTGGCACATAGTTCTGTGTGCGAGGACATAATGTCAAAGTAGTTATGGTACCGCGTTGAGTCCGATAAATCAATTGATTGGAAAAGATCGATCAAAGATCAATTGATGACGCAGCAGTTTTTTTTGTTTTTTTTTGTGACGTCACAAAATGGGCGGGGCTTATTTTGTAAGGATGATTTTGATTGGTTCTGACGTCATAAATGGGCGGGGCTTAATTTTGTGAGGAGCGTTTTAATTGGTTGGAGGAGGGAATTCGGGTTTTTCCCGTGACGTCGGGAGTTTCCGGCGTCTGAAAACAGATGGCGTTGATGAGTCAGAAAGTCTGGGTTGGGAGGAGGAAAAGTAGGCGACGCGGTGACGGTTGGTTTTCTCGTAATTGGAGTACGTGTTTCCGGTGTCTGAAAACAGATGGCGTTGATGAGTCAGAAAGTCTGGGTTGGGAGGAGGAAAAGTAGGCGCCGCGGTGACGGTTGGTTTTCTGGTAATTGGAGTACGTGTTTCCGGTGTCTGAAAACAGATGGCGTTGATGAGTCACGTGTTTTTCCCGTGACGGTTGGTCGGTAGTTTCCGGTGTCTGAAAACAGATGGCGTTGATGAGTCAGAAAGTCTGGGTTGGGAGGAGGAAGTTTTTGTTATGTTATTTTGGCATGTGACGTCATATATAAATTGGAGTACGTGTTTCCGGTGTTTGAAAACAGATGGCGTTGATGATTCTGAAATTCTCGGAATTGGATACGTGTATCCGGTGTTTGAGGAGAGATGGCGTTGATGAGTCATTCTAGGAAATTCCAGGAATTGGGCGTGTCTGTTTTCTGCCTGAAAGGAACATGTTCGAACATGTTTTAGGTTGATGAGCCATTCTTGGAAATTCTTGGAATCGGGTGTGGTTGTTTTCTGTCTGAAAGGAACATGTTCGAACATGTTTTAGGCTCGGTCTTCTACAGGACTATTTGAAGTGTGTTTAACGGAAATCGTGACGTAGAAAAAAGAAGGTATAAATAGAAGGGATACATGATAATAGCGTCATGCGAGGATGGATGTGTGCGGTACAAGACTGTCTGATAATGGCGTGAATTTCTACGAGGTTAGCTACGAGGAGTTCTGGGAACTTGTTCGATCTTGCGGCGACCTGGACAACGATCGAACGGCCCTGCATCGGGTGCTGAGTTATTTCCCGTTTATGTATGTAGCGATACCTGAATCTCCCTGGTGTGGATGTTACCTGTTCAACGGATTAGGAAAAGGAGTCCATCATCACTGCGAGATGTTGAAGGAGATAAAAGAGAGGAAAAGAAGAGCGGACGAGAGAACAAGATTTCCAAGTCACGGGTGTATGTGCGAACTACGTCGCAGGAAGGAAGAGGACAAGATCGGTGAAGCTTTGAAGGAGAGAGTGAAGGAGTGGCTTTCTTTGTTGGCGAACAGAAATTCCTTGTGGTGTTCTGGCTGTGATCGTCCTTTGTTACGTAAATTAGAAGGACATCCCTGTTTCCCTGTGGTTCCTGCAGAAGGTTTCGGTGTCCGCAGACCTCTGTTCCCCGAAGATCCTCTGGCTGTTCCTTTATCGCTGATACCTGGGACGCCGTCACCTACAGTATCCGATTACTTCGCCTTTTATGACGTATGAGAGTGTTTACTTATCACGTCTGCAGGACTCACGCCGAGCCGTATGTTATCAATTACTTATCAGTGAATTCGAGATACAGAACATACAGAAAGTGGCCTATAGGATTACGTCAGACTCCGGAAGAATTAGTGACTGCAGGATTTTACTATTCAGGCTTTAGCGACAGAGTATTATGTTTTCATTGTTCGTACGGACTTTGCGATGGACATCCAAAGATTGCCCGATTCTAGGACATTACATGTTGGTACCCATTTGTCCTTTTATACAGAGTGTTGCGGCCTTACATCGTAACTCCAAGAGCTGCAAGTATTGCGACAGTATAGAGACTCTTGAGAAAACGTCCGATAAACCTAGTGGGGATTCTGTGTGCAAAATATGTTTTGAGAATCCTAGCAGTGTTGTAATTCTCCCGTGTCGACATTTTGTTTCCTGCGGATCCTGTGCTTCCCAATTGAACAAGTGCGCCGTATGCCGGGGTAGCATTGAAGATACGTTGACAGTTTTCACTTGATGAACAAAATGAATGTCTGTTTTTTTTTTGGACGTTCAAGGTCTTCGAGGAGTAGAAGGAGAATTTGTGTGGAAAGAAGTCGGAATTTTAAAATTTCCTTATGACAATGCATTTGACTGTTTAGTGAAATCTCCATATGGTTTACACTGTTTGAGTGAAAAGTATCACCGAGTAAATTACTGGCTCCGTGCCAACAAACACGGTCTCAACTGGGGAGATGGATGGCTGCCGTATGTGAAATTAGGAGATCTGTTATATGTTGTGCTTGTGAATCAAATAGTGTACGTCAAAGGTACGGAGAAAGTGAAATGTTTGAAAAGTTACTTGGAAAAAAGGTATGGGTAAAATATCCGTACGTAACATCGAAGAACTTGAATGTCCAAAATTAAATAGTGTGAAAAACACTTCAGGAAGATGCAAAGAACATAGCAAATGTGAAAATGTAAAAAAAAACTGTGCAGTTGAAAATGTCTGGAAGATGTACAGTTTCTATTGTAATAAGTACAAGAAATAAAAGAGTTTTTTAAATATACAAATGTTTTATTTACAATCGAGAATATGGATATAGGTTTACAATACATAGAATAACACAAATGTTGTATTTACAATTGAATATGAAAGGTTTACAATACCTGAATGGTTATATTACAATACATAAAATAACAATACACAGAAAGAACAATGGTTCATTTACAACATCAGATACATGAAAGGAACAGAACTTTATTACAATGTCAATGTCTGTCCAAGATTGTTCTCAAGATATATTTCAATCATCAGTTCGTTGTACCAAAGAATATAAAAATAGTTCACTAAATTGGGGACTTCTTTTTTTTTCTGAAACCATATTTTTCTTGATACAATATACAAAAGCCTCCATTTCGGGTTGCAATTTATGATAACGTTCGTTCTTTAATTTCTGCAGAGGCCAAAAAAGGTTACACAAAAATAAGTGTAGTTCGGAGGCTGTGAAAATAAAAGCATCGGAGGAATGATGCTGATACATCGAGATACAACATTTCCCGAAAAAATTTACACCACTGACAGTGATATTTCCTGTAACCAAGTAATGGAATCGACGACCTGTTTCGAAGTAATTCAGTAAGTCAGATTTCAAAGCCCACAGTTCTCTAATCTGCTTAGAATCGATGCGTACGGGTGATCTCCCCTGTTGCAAGAACTCCCACACCAAATTGAAAGGGGATTGCTTTTCGAATCCTATTGCTACGAACTTGTTTTTTTCCTTGTTCAGAAAATATGTGTTAGCAAGATAGAGATCTAAACATGCCTCCACGTTGTGTAGTCCAGGACATTCGATTGTATCTGGGGAAAAGCCGATCTCCCTACGCCATTTTATGAAATCACAGTCTGTAGTCACATCTACCCCCTCATCCATCGGTTCGTTCTTGATAGGGGCAGTTTCGATTTTGAGGGGCTGCACACGTTTGCGGGTTTTACGTTTGGAAGCATCATCCTGATGGGTCATACGTTTCACTAGTTTATCATGTTTTTCCATTGTAGAATCCTTAGTAGGCTCCAGGATGTTTTCACTAGAGCTGTCTCGACGGCACTGTGAGAAAGATACAGCAGCACACATTTATATAGCTTTTTTCATAACACGACACCGGATCGTGTGGATGGAGCAACACGATTGATCCCCTCTCGGGCACTTGGAATGGGGTAAACATTTGAAGATCTGAAGAAAACGGTGTAGGATATATCCATCTTTACTGACATCGGGTGGAAATGTTTGAATGAAATCCTTGGTCGTAACATGGCGTGCTTTGTAATAAGCATACACGCAACAGTAATGTCCGCACGTCGTGGCCAATACCCCCTGTAAAGGAATGTTGTTGTAAGTCCAGACCGAGGAATGACGATTCAGGAAAGTTTACGAATTCTGGATAGAAAGGATGAAATCCGTATGAATCGAAATATTCAGCAATATTGTTTTTGCCAAAATAGAAGGCCACCCAGTGTGTACCCTGGAAGTTGGAAGTGTCAGTGTTTGCGATTATCAAGGCAGGGGTAGGAAACGTCCGAGGTAAAAGATCTCTCGAGTAAACACCGTAGAAAATGTTCTTGGTGGAACAGTTTCGAGATAGAATCTCCCTGATCTGCGACGTATTCATGTTGCCTATGTTTTCGAAAACGTAAAATGAGGATAAGATGATATTCTTCTAATATTTGGGGGGACGGTTGCGTGTCAACAGGTTTGGCGGATAGTACTTCCAAAGAATCACTATTATAAATATCATCACAGGTTATCAGTTCGATGAGTTTTCCCATCTCACGTTACATATGTTTTCATATGTTTATAATAATATCTCTGTCTTTGGTCATTTCCATGAGTCCAGGGTAAAATCTGGTGTCTGGCAGTCGTGGAAGCAAACGTGTGTCAACAGGTTTGGAAGCTGTCACTTTCGAAGAAACACTTTTATGAGTAATATCACGGGTTTTCCGTTCGGCTGGTTTTTCCATCACAGGTAGTATAATGTCTACATCAGAACTGTCTCAATAACACTGCAAGCCAGAAACACGAGCACACATATTTATAGACAATTCGGTCTCACTGATGGAGGATAACACTTCTGTCTTTTGTTATATCTACTGCACATTCGAGTTCAGCATACAGAAGGCATGTTATATTTTCCGACAGCTGGGGAGAAAATTGCATCTTGTTCCTGGAGACTGGTGTGCGTGTCGTTTCCTGAAGAGTCAGGCGTTATGTCGAAAATCAGGAAAAAGGACCCGTTCTCGAACATTTTCTTTGTAATCTGGTGTCCGTAATTGGCGTGGTGAATGCCTGTACCGGAAAATAGAGTTTGATAGGCACGTGTTATCAATCCACCGTTTCCTCCTGTGGTGACCCGCAAGGGTTCGTAAGGTACGAGTTCTCCATTTTTCACAAGATGGAAAGAAGATAGGTTAAAACTTCTAAAGTCGAACGGATTTTTCTTACTGTCTCCGAGAAAGCTGGCGGTGGATACCATAGCAAAAAGAACAACATTCGGAAAAGGACCTTGAAAAGCATTATCGATCGAAATCTGCTGCGTTCCGGCAACGTAAGAATAAGCTTTGATGACGCTTCTGGTGAACGGATAATGGGCAGGAGCGTAAGAGAGCAAACTGGTGGTAGGAGTAGGAATGATGTGATTTATTTCGAGAACAGCCTTTACAATTTTTATTCTGGTCGTTGGTGAAGTCTGATCTCCCCAGATGTAAAAAGCATCACGTGACCTGGCTAGATCGATACGTACTTCAACACCGTTGATCAGTTATTTAGGCTGGTGGAAAAAATCTATGTGCAGTTTTCCCATAAGTTGGACTACGGCAGACACTTCCGTAGGATTTCCGGTTGTCGGAACGTGCTGGAAAAAGTCTTTTCTTGCGGCAAAACCTTTGTTGTCAGTAGTCCAGTTTAGACAGTTCTGCAACATCAAGTGGTGAGCTGAAGTGGTGAGCAGTGTTGCCAACTCCTCACTCGAAAAAAGCACCAAGGTTTTTGTTTTTGGGTCTAACCTAACCTAAAGCAAGGAGGTGGCAACCTTGCTTGAGGTATTTTCTCGCAGTGTTGCCAACTCCTCACTCGAAAAAATCACCAAGGTTTTTTTTTTTGGGTTTAACCTAGCCTAAAAGCAAGGAGCTGACAACCTTACTTGAGGCTTGCCTTACAGTGCATAAAGCAAGGTTGCCAACCCACTGGTACTTTTGCCATAGCCTTTTACAAAAAAAAAAAAGAGAAAGGGAAGAGTTAAACAACCGACAGCTTACCCACAGCCTTTTTTGCTCTAACCTAACCTAAAGCAAGGAGCTGGCAACTTTGCTTGTGCAATCAACCCGGTTGACCACCCTCAAGTAAAAAATCAACGTTGCCAACTCCTCACTCGAAAAAAAAAATCACCAAGATTTTTTTTTTGTCTAACCTAAAGCAAGGAGCTGGCAATTTTGCTTGTGCAATCAAGCCGGTTGACCGCCCTCAAGTAAAAATCAGCGTTGGCAACTCCTCACTCGAAAAAAAATCACCAAGATTTTTTTTTGGTCTAACCTAACCTAAAGCAAGGAGGTGGCAACTTTGCTTGAGGCTTGCCTTACAGCGCATAAAGCAATTTTTGCCAACCTACACACACTAAACAAGGAGAGCCGACAACAAATATGTACTGCCGTAAAAGAAAGAGAGATGGGTGGATGGTAATATAGTATGTGTGTGCGTGTGCGCGTATAATATGTAGCATTATTAACTAGTGTGTGTTGGCAATTTACTTACAACTAAAAAAAAATAGAGATGCCAACGTTGGTGTAAGATGAAGAGAGAGAGAGAGAGAGAGAGATTTATGGCTGGCAAGAGTAACGAGCGAATGCGCCATATCGTAATTTTCCAACTCCGTATATCGTGACCTTTGTAAACCTCTCTCGGGGGAATATTGTAACGCAAACAAACAAACAAAATAATAATTGTTGTTTTTTAGAATGCCTGGCCCCTATAACCTCGCCAGGGTGCGTGGTGCCCAACCAAAAATGTAAAAGTTTTCTAACGGCTGCGGTTATAGATTACCGCACCTCTGTAGAGTTTCACGTGTTTTTTTTTTTTTCTCAAACTTCTTATATATTTTTTTAAATTTTTTTACAGGGTTTATTAAAATACATATTTGAGGAAAACAACGCCACCCATATATAAATAAACCCCTCAAACTAACACTAATTAGAATTAGCCTACAAAATTTTTCTCGTAAGGTATTTTTTTTGTAAACACTCTACCACCAACAGATCACATATAAATAAACATACCCCCAAAAAAATGCGCTCCATGAAAAGTTGTCCTGTGTGCAAAATAAGCATATCAAGCGCACATTTTGCAAGACATTGTCGTACCTGCGCACCTGGTAAGCGTGTAACCGCTAAAAAACCATGTCCCAGGTGCGGTATACCTATTACTATTAATAATTTGAAGAGGCATATAACATCATGCAAAGTTGTTGTTGAAGCACCTGTTCCCCAACCGTCGACCAGCTCGACCAAGAGGAAAGCGGAAGCCGACTCGCCACCACTCGCCAAACGCGTCAAGCCTGTGACAAAAACAAACCAGACTGCTTTCGAGCGGTTGTTAGAGGATTTTGTCATCACTTCGGAGGGCTCATGCGACGTGCGTAGCTTTTTGGAGAACGTGCAAGCCGAAATTATTTCCATCCTCGGCGATGCGCTTGCAATGCACTCCACCAAATTCTACGCATCGCTACGTTGCCAGTACAAGAAGCCGTCCGACGAAATTTACAGCTTCTGCCACAACACCAAGGCGAAGACGCTGCATCTGGCGGATGTCGACAACCTCGAGGTCATCTACAACCAGTTTACCAATGAGCTGGTGGCAAAACAGGAGGAACATCAAGCTAAAGGCTCGGGGGGTTCGCTGTGTGGCGAGCCTCACGAACTGTGCGTCAAACTTTGTAAGTTCGTGCCTCTCTCCGCCTCCAGCTACGCCGCCTTACCACCTACCATTGCGGCAAAGAAGGCCGTCCTGAACATCCAAAATAAAGATAACAAGTGCTTTCTCTGGTCGGTGCTTGCAGCGTTGCACCCTGTCGACAGGAAAAACCAACCACACCGAGTTAACCACTACCTACCCTATGAGGCAGAGCTGGAAGTTGCCATGGCTGGGATCGACTACCCGGTAGAGGTCCCGGACATTCGAAAGTTCGAGGCTCGTACGCGGTTGGCCATCAACGTTTACGGTCTCACTGACGAAAATGCGGTGTACCCCATCCGGGTGAGCGACGTAGAGGACGATGGTGCGCAGGAAATTCACCTTCTGCTCATCAAGGACGAGACCAATCACCACTACACCCTCATCCGTTCGCTCTCCCGGTTGGTGTCGAGCCAAAAAAGCAAGCATGATGGTAGCATAGAAGTTTGTCGAAGGTGCTTGTCAACTTTTGACAATCAAAAACAGCAGGATTATCAGCACATCAGAGGTCCCAACATCGCTGGAGAGAAGCTTGCCAGCCATAAGATCTACTGCAATGCCAACGAGCCTGGTGTGGCAGTCTTGCCCAAACCTGGCACCGTGGAGCGTTTTCACATGCACGGTGCCATGGTGGAGCATCCCGCTATCATCATCGCGGATTTCGAGGCCTTCCTCAAACCCCTGTCCACTTGCGATCCCGACCCTGAAGTTTCTTCCACCACCCCTTACCAACTCCACGAGGCTTCGAGTTATGCATACGTTGTGGTGCGACGTGACCAGCACATTGCTCCTGAGCCCTACGTGTACCGTGGTCCCGACGCAGCCAAACACTTCCTCGAGAGGATGGTTGTCGAGGCCAACGAGATAGGGAAGGTACTGTTGGCCCCCAAGTCTATGCTCCCACTGTCCCCCGACGATCAGCGTAGACACGACGAGTCCATTGCTTGCCCTGTCTGCGTCAAGGAGTACACCGCCAACAACCGTAAAGTCCAACACCACGATCACTTTAACGGTAGGTATGTTGGTCCTTGGTGCAACGGATGCAACCTCATGGCCCGGGACTCGCGATTTATCCCTGTGTTTTTTCATAATGGCTCGGGATACGACTTCCACCATCTGGTGCCTCACTTTGGGTACGACGACATGCGAATCAACGTCCTGGCGCAGAACGAGGAGCGTTACATCAGTGTGAGCAAGTGGGTGCGAATTTCAGGATCACACTCTACCGTCGAGCTTCGCTTCCTCGACTCCCTGAGGTTCCTTCCGGCCAGCCTCGATGCTCTCGCAGGGAAGCTTAGCGACGAGCAAATGCTTATTACCTCCGGAAACTTTCCGAACTTGGACGCCGGTCTCTTCAGGCGTAAGGGGGTCTATCCCTACGAATACATCACAGACCCTTCCAAGTTCGCAGAGACGACGCTACCTCCCCAGGCGAAGTTCTACAGTCAGCTGCGAGGCTCGAACATCACCGACGAGGAATATCACCACGCCCAGTCCATGTGGCGCGAGCTGGGCTGTCGAACTCTCGGGGACTACCACGACGCCTACCTCAGACTTGACGTGACGCTCCTCGCCGACGTGTTCCAGACGTTCCGTGCGACCGCAATGAAGATCTACAAGCTGGACCCTGCCTACTTCTATAGTCTCCCCGGACTGGCGTGGTCAGCCATGTTTCTGGTGACGAAGATCAAGCTGGAGCTTCTTTCGAACGTGGACATGGTGCTGTTTGTGGAACGTGCCGTGCGGGGTGGAATGGTCCAGGTGTCGCAGCGACACTCGCGCGCCAACAATCACCACATGGCCACCGGTTACGAGCCCTCACAGCCGTCCAGCTATATTATGTACACGGACGTCAATAACCTCTACGGGCACTCCATGATGCAGTCACTCCCCTTTAGAGGCTTCGAGTGGGCTGACCCTTCCAACTTCGACGTCGAAAGCTTCGACGATTCGGAACATGGGTTCTTCGCTGAGGTGGACCTTGAGTTCTCCGAGAAGCTGCAGGATTTGTTCAGCGATCTCCCCCCTGCACCCGAGTTCAAGTGTCCACCCGATTCCAACCAGAAGAAGCTCGTCATGGATTTCGAGCCCAAGAAGAATTACGTCCTACACTACCAGAATCTCCGGTGGTTGATGCAGCGAGGGGTCGCGGTCCACGCAGTTCACCGCATCCTCAAGTTCGAGCATTCTCCATGGTTGAAGCCATATATTGAAGTCAACACCAAACACCGTACCGCAGCCACGTCCGAGCTTGATAAGGATTTCTTCAAGCTTATGAACAATGCGGTGTTTGGCAAAACTATGGAGAATGTACGGAATCGCATGGACATAAAATTGGTAACGAGGAAAGCACAATGTCGCAGGCTCGTAGCAAACCCGTTATTCAAATCGAGGACCATTTATAACGAACAGCTTGCTCTGGTGCATATGAGGAAGAGTGAGGTGAGGCTCGACAAGCCAATTTATGTTGGTGCCTCAGTATTAGACCTGAGCAAGCTGCACATGTTTCAAACATATTATGGGGTACTACGCCAGCACTATAACGACAATATTAACCTACTCTACACGGACACGGACAGCTTGGTGTACCACGTTCGCACGGACGATGCGTACGGGGATATAGCCACAGCTCCATCTTTGGTTAACCTCTTCGACACCTCGGGCTATACCCAGCCGAACCAGTACGGCATCCTGCCCCGAAACAAAAAAGTGCCTGGCAAACTCAAAGACGAGAAGGACGGTGATGTAATTCTCGAGTTTGCAGGTCTTCGCGCCAAGGCCTATGCCATCAAAGCCGAGGGCAGCGTTACCAAGAAGGCCAAGGGTGTCGGCAGACAGGTGGTTCGGGAGCATCTCGCATTCGAGGACTTCGTCGATTGCCTCAAGACCAGGTCATCGGTTCTAAGAGAAGAACAGCGCATCCAGAGCGTCGACCATATCATCACCACAAACAAAGTTAGAAAAATTGCCCTGGATCCCAACGACGATAAGAGGTGCGTCCTCAAGTGTGGTATTCACACATTGCCGTGGGGGCACTATCACTTAGCAGAAAGCAAAACCTGCAACATATGTCCATCTTCAACAGAAGATTCATAAAACAAAAACAAAACAAAAAAAAAAAAAAACACTGACTGTCATTACAAAAAAAAAAAAACTATGACCGTATTCTTAAATAACCAGCATGCCTATGAATTTGTTCGGTTTCAAAAAACAGATCATTATGGAAACCATACCAGATCATGAAGTCTTACCTTCCGTGTTACCTAAACTCAACGGTCTGTTGATCATTCACCTCAACAGCATTTGGACGAAACTGAATGACGATGTGGGCAAGATGTTTTATGTTTTTAATAACAATTTACATTTCTACGAAATTCCGATCGACGGGAAACTTCAAATCATCGTGAATCCGGAAAACGCAGGCGAAATCAAAATTTCTACCGGCAAGAACATTTTTCGAATCAAGCACGACAAGATGCTTTCTAACATTACGTACGATGTGTCTGCAGGAGATTATTTTTACATGGAACTCCTCGGAGATTACGACAAACTTATTCCTCTCTTCGTAGAATTACGAATCGTCTATCCTATTATAAATAACCGTTAACAAAATGCCTAACGACATTTTCGGCAACACCAAGCGTGTGGACCACGCAGAAGAGATTCTCATGTTGGACATTCGAGTTAAGAAGTTGAGGACCGATTTGATCGCTTTGCAGGAAACCTTAAACAAAAGTTTAGAGTCGGAAATCGCTACGCTCCAAACGCAATGTCTCGACCCCATTCTGAAAATCGATTCCGAACTGAAAACGCTGATAAAAAATTATGTCGACGTACCTTCTTACGACAGCGTTCAAAATATACAGTTGAGCGTGGATTCGCTTCAAAATGATTTGGCCAAATTACAGCAATTTCAATCGAAAAATGAAGATTTGGAAAAATTGAAACTCGAAATCGAAGAACGAACTTCCGCAATAGAAAAGAATTTCTCCGAACTTCAAACCGTGGTGAACGATATAGACGCAGAACGCTTGCATGTCGTCGTTTCCAAATTACAAGAAGAATTCACCAGCACGTTGGAAGAAATTAAATCCAAGTTGCAGACTTTGGAAGATACAATGACGAACCTACCATCGTCGGACGAACTGCAGGTCATCGGTAAAAGCGTCGCGAACATAAAAATTCAATTGGAGGCCTATCAAGATTTCGAACACATTCAAACCACCATCGCCACGCTTCAGGCGTCCTTGGAATTGATCAACGAAGAAATTAAAAATATTCACGCTGAAGCGAGAGCGTTGACGAGCATTCAAGACACGTTGAGCACGGTTCAGCAGAAGATCGAATATTTAGAAAATTTGAACGTCGAAACGAATCTCGCTCATTTTCATCACGTACTCGACAACATACAGGGTGACTTGGAATCGTTACGGACGAGCGTACCTTCGAGCGAAGATTTGGAAAAATTGAAAACGGCGGTGACGGCACTATCCGATTCGAGCGACATCAAAAGTTCATTGAGCGATCTCGAGAGTAGGGTGGCCAATCTCCCCACCTCCAAAGAATTGCACGTTTTGAAAAGAAACATATCTCGAATGCTGAAACGACTAGAAACGGAAACGGCGAACGTGGAACAGATTCGAGACGAACTTGCTTCGCTGGTGTCGACGCTGCCCACTTCGCAGAGCGTCGCCGACCTTCACACGCAGTTTACAGAGATGCGAATAATCGTGAACGATCTTACCGAGAAGAGCTCGAAATTGAATCAAGTCGAGAACCTTCAGAACATTGTCGTCAACATCAGAGATCAAGTTGGAGTGCTGGAATCAACGCAGGAATCGACGCTGGCCTCTTTCGGTGCCAAGTTGCAAGAACTCAACGAAAACTACAAGCAGTTGAACGTGGAAGTGAAAATCAAACCGTCGTTTTCTACCGTAACGGATACCATAGTCGAGCATTTGCTGCCCATCGAAAATAAACTCGGACAAGTTCACAGTAATCTGCTCGGCGTCGACACTAAATTCGCTAAACTGCATTCTCTGCAAGCCATCGAAATCAACAGCGTACCCAATCAACAGAGAATCTCCACCTTCGTCGAAGGTAACAAACTGTACATGTTGCATCCTTATCATCCGTACTACAAGTTTCTCCTCGATGGTACGATTCAGATAAACGAATTTTCGTACTGGTCTCACGGTAGAAAAGCTAGCGTTCCCACCATGACTTTGATATCGAATCGTGGTGTCCAGAAAGCAGGAAACATTCCTCTGGCGCGTTGGAACGAAACGCGCAACATATATGAAATACACGAAGACGAAGATCTCACCGTTTTCGACGTGAGTGCCGGCGATAAGCTGATCATTCAAAACACGAGCGAAGTGCCACCTTCTTTGAATCCTATCACGCTTGTGCTTCTCTTGAAACGTAATCTCTAAACAAAAAATGTCTAGGCAAGCCATCGTCGAAGAATTGCATAAACCTGCACGCCGCAACTACGAACGTTTGGCTGTGGTAACCAAGGGCATCGACGACCTCTGGCAAAGCGACCTCGTGGAGATGAGTAGCGGCAATTTGAAAAACGTACAATAATTGAACAAGGGCAACAAGTACCTTCTCACCGTCATAGACACGTTTTCGAAATTCGCATGGGCTCTACCTTTGAAGGCAAAAACAGGAACGTGCGTCACGGAAGCATTCAAGACAATTTTTCGCGAAAGCGGTGGCAGACGACCACGGTTTCTGCAAACGGACAACGGTAAAGAATTTTACAACGCCGTATTCCAAAAGTTTATTCAAAAACACAAGATTCGACATTATTCGAGCTTCAGTCACATCAAAGCCAGCATCGTGGAAAGATTTAATCGAACCTTGAAAACACACATGTGGAAACGATTCACTCTTCGGGGAAATTACAAATGGGTCGACATCCTGCCGGAACTCGTCGATATTTATAATGATACGGTACACAGAACAATAGGCATGAAGCCAGTTGACGTTACGAAATCCGACGAGCAGCGTTTAATTTCTACCGTTTACTGTCCAAAGTACACTCCCACGACAAAAAAAGCTAAATACAAAATTGGAGACCAGGTGAGGATCAGCAAATTCAAACGCACCTTCGAGAAGGGATTCACAAAAAATTGGAGCACGGAACTTTTTACGGTGGTTCGAGTTCTACCTGGAAACCAACACACGTATATAATAAAAGATAGTAGCGGCGAGATTTTGAAAGGAAGATTTTACGAAAAGGAACTCTCTAAAACGAAACACCCCGACACGTACCTCATCGAGAAAGTATTGCGTAGGAAAGGTGACAAACTGTTTGTCAAATGGCTGGGACTTCCGGAAAAAAGTTGGATCGACGCGGACGAAGTGATCTTGTGAGTACGTGGAACGTGGTGAAGCGTCTACCGGATCCGGAAAGTCAAACGAGAAAAAAAAAGAACGGCGAGTTGCTTCCCGACAGCATCCGCTGTCTGATCGTAGGTCCTTCGGGGTGTGGGAAAACGACACTGCTCGTGGACAATTTTCTCCTCGCACCGAATTGGTTAAATTGGAAGAACAGGCACCTGTACGTGTTCTCGAAAAGTTTGGAGCAATCCAAATACCAGCAACTGATAAAACTGTACGATGGTCTGGACATTGCAACGTTCGCCTCGGAAATAAAACCGCTCGACGATTGTCGTGAAAATTCAGTCGTCGTGTTCGACGACGCCATCCTGGAAAATCAAAATGAAATTCGCAACTTTTTCACGCAAGGTCGTCACAAAGGAATGGATTGTTTTTACCTAGCTCAAACGTTTTCCAAAATTCCAAAACAGTTAGTGCGCGACAACGCCAATTTCATATGTTTGTTTCGTCAAGATCACACCAACCTCAAGCACGCGTACGATGACTACGTAGGCGGAGACATGAACTACAATCAATTTTCGGAAGGCTGCTCTACTTGCTGGAACGGTGACGATTTCGGATTTGTGACGATCGACATGACGAGAAAACCCAACGATGGAAAATACAGAAACAAAATCAACGACTTTCTAAACGTTGCAACGTTGTGAGAAACGACGTATATAAATAACGTCATGACGAAACGAAAAATCGAAGACGAAAATCTCAAGTTGCGAAAATACCTCGCGAAACGCTTCAAAGGTTGGAAATCCGAGAATCGCGGATTCTACGAAGAGAAGAAACGTCAGGATCAACCCGTGATCGATGCCATCAGCAGTCTAGGTAAAGAAATTAAAAGTGTCACGGAACAAAATAAAAATTTGATTAATGAACTCGTACCGCTCGCAGCTAAAAGTTACGCCGTACCCACACCCATTTCGAGCATTCCTTCGACGCCGTTCGAACTGAAGGATGCACCGGCACGACGTCGAGCCATAGGCAGCACGTCGTCGTCTTCGGATAAAATCGAGTTGGGGCCTTTGGCACGAGACTACCTGAGCACGGGGAAATTCGACAAGGATGAAGTGTTCGGATTGTATCCCAGCATGGAAACCAGCGAAGGCGGCGGTGTGGTGTGGAAGATTGGGAAATCGAAGGTGACCTTCGAAGGCAACGACATTAAAGTCAATTTAGGCGACAAGGATAGTTGGAACAGGTATCCGGGTACGGTGGGACTGTGGGAACTCGTCGCCAAAAAACAGCCGAAAGATTACACCGACGAAGATTACCAGAGTTACAAGGAAATTCTGATCATGACGGATGCCTTGTACCAGAACAACGACGCCTCGCAGAATAGGGTGAAATCGAGCAGCGGCGAGAAGTACAGGAATCTCATCAAACCGATTTGGAACCAGGTCAAAACAGGCAGCGGCGTCAAACGTTACAACACGTTACCCAAAGAATTCGTTTGGGTGGACGACGTTAGGAAACTCGTGGACCGATTGTTGGTGATAGCCGGCGAAGAGAATGCAGGCAACCGTAATTTCTACAACGAGAAGGTTGGCATCGTGGACATGATCAGCACGAAACTTTCCAACTTCATCGTGAACGACGACAAGGGCATAGGTTACCTGATCAAAATCATCAACACGCTGCCTCCGAAATTCTGGAACGTTGCCGAAGGAAAGGGACTCGTGAACGACATCATCAACAAGTTACCTTTCGAGATGCATTTACCTGGCTACCAGTACTGCGGACCGGGTACCAAACTCGAGAAAAGATTGGAGAGAGGAGACAAGGGTGTGAATCCGTTGGACGCCGCATGCAAAGATCACGACATCGCCTACAACACCACGCAGACGGATCTGAATGCACGTCACGAAGCAGACAGAAAGTTAGAGCACGCAGCTTTCGAAAGGTTCGTGAGTAGAGACGCATCGTTGGGTGAACGGGTCGCCGCACTAGGCACCACCATCGCCATGAACACGAAACAAAAATTGGGGTGGGGTATATAAATAACATACAGTAAAAAAAAACAACATGGATTACATAACTAATTTGCCACCCGAGCTACTATCTAAAATATTCAAGAAAGTAGTTAACGGAGATGTTAATAAACTTGTAAGCATGGCAAAAACAATGCCGGAATTTCGCATCCCTTGTGAAATGGTTCTCAAGGACCTTCTTCGGGAGATCAGCGGCCTGAGGTGCGATGATCTCAACATTCTGCTTTCGGCTGCAGGGCAAAAATTGGACGATAGGTCGGACGAACTGTACGAGGCGATGCAGGGAAGAAGACAGTATACTGATGATTGGTACAAGTCTATGCAGGAGAAGGATGATATCACTACGCATATCCTCGCGTTTTCCGAAGCACGAACTTTCTTCCTCTGTTAAAAAAATAATAATATATATACGTGCCAAAAAAAAAAAAACTTGATATATAAATAACACACATCGTGAAAAAAAATAATCTTCGGTATATATAAATAACAAACATCGTGAAAAAAAAAAAAAAAAGCAATTAAATTTCTCTCTAACACTTTGAAATTTTTCTTTGATATGACGACCGAAAAAATAAGCGATCTCCAAGCATTAAAACAAATGCTAAATTTGTCAGTCGAGTATGTAAAAATTCAGGAATTGGAAGTCGACAAACCTTACACGATAACTTCCGGTTCAATCGTTTCTACCCAGTATGGTCCCAAGGTACGCCTGTTGCTCAACGCACAATACAGTCTATTTTTACCAGATCGATACGCTAACATGTTATCCGACGAGAAGCTATCTATTTTAATCGAGAACAAAACTCGAATCGTGTACAAGGGGACAAAGGAACTTCTTGGCAAGAAAACGAAGCACGTAATAGAATTTGTGTAACGACTGCGAGGCCTTGAAAATATATAAATAACATACCGTAAAAAAAACTACACAAAAAAAATCTCAGAATATATATATAAATAACATGCCGTGAAAATAACACATAGAGCATCAACATGAAGCCCAAGGGTGTCGTGTACCAGATACCATACTCCAATCTAAAAAATCTAGGTGCTCTCGATGGGTTACTCACCAAGAAACAACGCGAGAAGAAACGTTCTTGCTTGTCGAAAGGACACGGAATGAAATTGCTGCTCAGCACACCTCAATTGAAAAGATTGCAGCGTTCGCGGAAACAGCAAAAGATCGGAGGTTTCATATTCAGCATCCCGGCCATCCTGGCAGCATTGGGGGCCGTTGGAAGTTTAGCCGGCGGAAGTGCCGCCATCGCAAAAACCGTCATCGACTCGAAGAAGAACAAGGCGGAATTGGAAGAACAGAAACGTCACAACCTGGCCATGGAGAAGAAGGGGAAAGGTATAACCAAAAAACAAAAAAGCAACCTCGATGCTTTGAAGAAATATAAAAAAAAGAAACAAAAGCACTCACCAACCGAGACATTGAATCTCTGATCGAACCGTTACAAATCAAACACTTCAGAGGAGTTTTCATGTCCGACTCGTTACCTTCAACCGCTAAAAGAAGAGAATGCGGAGTAGTCAACTTGGACGGTCAAGAAAATCCAGGCACGCATTGGATATGTTACCACAAAAACGATAATGATAAAGCATTCGTTTTCGATTCTTTCGGAGGTGTTCCACCTACAAATTTAGTTCATTATCTGAAAACGAACAAAACCTCCATATACTACAACGACGAACGCATTCAAAATTTCGGAGACGTGAACTGCGGTCATCTCTGCCTCTCCGTGCTCGCGTTTCTCTCTAAAATAAATAACCCTACGATCGAGGATTTCCAGAAAGCATTGTGGAACCTCAAACAGCATCACTAGGATGGGCGTGTTCCATCTCACGAGCGAATCTTCGATCTTGAAACTCACGCTGCACGACGACATCGTCTATCCTAAATCCGTGGCTCTGCGTGCATTCTACAGCATGTACCTCATACCCAATGTTACGCAGCACAACAACAAAATTAGCGTCGGAAGCGAACACATCGTCGTCACGCCAGGACAATACAATCTTTCCACTTTGCAAGCTCAATTACCCAAAGGCACATACCTTTCTCAAAATTCGGTCACGCACAGAGTGGAAATCCTGTCCGCGACGGAGACCGTGGACCTGGGCACCATGGGAGAACTTTTAGGTTTCGAGAACGACACCAAACTCGAAGCTGGCATCAAGCACGTAGCAACCAACATTCCTAAATTCTTGGCCATAGAGACTCTGAACGTACACTGTAACGTTGCCGAAGGTATGATCACGAAATCTTCGGACGGATTGTTAGGAAGTCACAAGCAGACGGGAATCATAGCTACTTTCAAACCAAGTTCCGAGTTCATGGAACCGATCATCTACACGCCCTCTTCGCCGATCTATTTTCCAGTATGTCGCAACCGCATAGACGACATAGAGTTGGTGGTGACGAACGAGAAAGGAGACGTGGTGGATTTCGCAGGTGCAACGACCACTGCCATCGTGGAGATCAACGTATAATAAATAACATACATAGTGAAAAAAAAATGGAGCAAATCGAAAGTTACGAATTGCAATCTTTCCCTCCCAACCGTCGCACGTTTGCCAATCTGAACGAGGTGAACAGGGAGATCGAATACGACGTGGACGTAGGCGACGGGTTCGTTCATCCTCACAGAGCGGACCTCTACCTTCAATTCGACGTGGTGAAGAAAGAAAGCGAAGACGCGTTTCCTGCAGCAGCAAACTTGATACTCGTGGACAACTTCGTGCCTCACCTGTTCTCGCAGGTGGAGGTGAGGAAACACAACACCGTCATCGACAGAATAGATTATCCAGGCATCACGTCGACGGCAGTGGGAACGTTGAAATTATCCAAAACGGACGCAGCGTACTACCAGGCCGGGGGATTCGAAGCCGGGACCAAAATATCGACGAGAAGTCACACGGTGCTCTTTCCCATGCGTCTGCTGCCTGGTTTCTTCTCGGACTACAAGGAGATCATGTGGAAGGGAGGACTGAGAGTCACGTTTCGAAGAGCAGCCAACGACAACGATGCACTGATGCGATACGCTACTTTGGGTCCGGACGGCACCACGCCGATAGCCAACACTTTACCCGAAGCAGCAAAATGCGTCATCCGGAGCATGGAATTGAGAATGCCGGTGGTGGAATACGAAACGAACTACGCCCTCAAGTACAAAGCGGAGATCTTGAAAAGTCCGCAGGTGCTGATTCACTTTCACGGTTACCAGTGCGTGCAGAAGGTTGCGTCGGGAAGTCACATGGAATTCGACGTGACGACGCAGTTCAACAACATACAGTTCGACATGCCAGATTTCGTCGTAGTGCTCTTTCAGACCGGGAGGGACAAGAATCAGGAAAAAAATTCCAGCAAGTTCGACGACTGCAAGATCAAGAACGTTTATCTGAAGAACGGTCGCAACGAAGTGTTCCCGCGTGAGAATTACAACCTCGACGTAACCAAAGACGATTACCTCAAACTTTACGAAGCTTACACAGCTTACAAACGCGTGACCGAGGGAAGCGTGGACATGTACTACACGCCCAGCGAGTTCAAAGCACGGAGACCCATGACCGTCATCAACACATCTAAGAGGAAGAAGGTTGTGGTCAACGATCGAACCAACATCAAGGTCGTCTGCGAGTTCCACGATGCCTTGCCCGAGGATACCCTATGCAGTGTCATCCTGATTGCAGAGAAGTCCTTCGCCTACGACGTGAAGAACGAGAGGGTCACAGAGCAGTTTTAACAAGTTTTTTAACATCTATTTTCTTGCACAATAAGAAATTTTCTGCACTAGCACAATCAGTTACAATAGCACAATACGAATTTCACTAGTTCAGATCACTTACAAATATTAATTTCATTAGCTATCAGCTACAATATCTTTTTTGCACTATAGCACGAGACAATCAGAAAATTTGCACAAAAAAAATTTGTTGTTGTTTTTTACACGTGAAAATTAACAATAAAATTTTTTTTTTATCGTTTCAGATGCTGTCGAAACATCAAAAACACATACACACACACTAGAAAAAAAAAGCATGCAACTTTATTTGTAACACACACGCATACATTCTCCATCTTCATCAAGAAAATATTATAATAAACATAATCATTTTTATCTATCTCATAATAAAACTCTATATCCAAAAATATCACAACATCAAATAACACTAGAGTCGTTAGTACACGTTGCATGCATTACGGAGGTCCTCTGTAGGGTTTCATGGAAGTTTGGGGGAAAAAAAAAAAAACACGTGAAACTCTACAGAGGTGCGGTAATCTATAACCGCAGCCGTTAGAAAACTTTTACATTTTTGGTTGGGCACCACGCACCCTGGCGAGGTTATAGGGGCCAGGCATTCTAAAAAACAACAATTATTATTTTGTTTGTTTGTTTGCGTTACAATATTCCCCCGAGAGAGGTTTACAAAGGTCACGATATACGGAGTTGGAAAATTACGATATGGCGCATTCGCTCGTTACTCTTGCCAGCCATAAATCTCTCTCTCTCTCTCTCTCTCTTCATCTTACACCAACGTTGGCATCTCTATTTTTTTTTAGTTGTAAGTAAATTGCCAACACACACTAGTTAATAATGCTACATATTATACGCGCACACGCACACACATACTATATTACCATCCACCCATCTCTCTTTCTTTTACGGCAGTACATATTTGTTGTCGGCTCTCCTTGTTTAGTGTGTGTAGGTTGGCAAAAATTGCTTTATGCGCTGTAAGGCAAGCCTCAAGCAAAGTTGCCACCTCCTTGCTTTAGGTTAGGTTAGACCAAAAAAAAATCTTGGTGATTTTTTTTCGAGTGAGGAGTTGCCAACGCTGATTTTTACTTGAGGGCGGTCAACCGGCTTGATTGCACAAGCAAAATTGCCAGCTCCTTGCTTTAGGTTAGACAAAAAAAAAATCTTGGTGATTTTTTTTTTCGAGTGAGGAGTTGGCAACGTTGATTTTTTACTTGAGGGTGGTCAACCGGGTTGATTGCACAAGCAAAGTTGCCAGCTCCTTGCTTTAGGTTAGGTTAGAGCAAAAAAGGCTGTGGGTAAGCTGTCGGTTGTTTAACTCTTCCCTTTCTCTTTTTTTTTTTTGTAAAAGGCTATGGCAAAAGTACCAGTGGGTTGGCAACCTTGCTTTATGCACTGTAAGGCAAGCCTCAAGTAAGGTTGTCAGCTCCTTGCTTTTAGGCTAGGTTAAACCCAAAAAAAAAACCTTGGTGATTTTTTCGAGTGAGGAGTTGGCAACACTGCGAGAAAATACCTCAAGCAAGGTTGCCACCTCCTTGCTTTAGGTTAGGTTAGACCCAAAAACAAAAACCTTGGTGCTTTTTTCGAGTGAGGAGTTGGCAACACTGCTCACCACTTCAGCTCACCACTTGATGTTGCAGAACTGTCTAAACTGGACTACTGTTGTCGGCTGTGATTTGATCTTGATGTCCGGGTGTGTCCAAGTACCACAAGGCATTTGTGAGATGCGTGTTCGCAGCATCGCTGCCGTAATTGATTTCTGCTTCGAAGATTGATTTATATGCGTAATTGTTATCGGCAACTGTTACAGCGATACCGTTGAGAGCCACTGTAACTTGTGAAAAAAGCGAATGGAGAGGATAATAATCCCGCAGTTTTTTGTGAGGCGTTGGAAGGTTCGGAAGCACTCATGGGAGACCCATCTTGATTGACCATCTGCGTTAGCAGACGAAGATAGGCAGATGAAAGATCTAGAAAATCTGTTCCTGCCGGCGGAATGGCGAACTGAAGTATGTTCTGATTATCGATGGAAGCGATAGGCTTGTAGGCGACCGTGTAAGTTTTTTCGACATTTTGCTGAATAGGTTTTTTGCTGAAAAGATCGAACTGCGAGATCATGCAAGTGTTATTCTCCATTATTATCCAAAAATATCTTTTCCTGCCGCCTTCTGTTTAATTTTCCTTTTGCGTGTTGTCCTAGATTTTGTGGATGTTTTCCTCCGCTTTTTGGATGCGCTTTTTTTACGGATCGCAGATGTTCTAATACGGGTGGCTGAACGTTTTAACATCGACTGAGTAATTTTTGTTGCAGGTTTTGTTCTTATACCGGAACCTACCAGAGAGTCGATTTTGCGTTGTGCTTTACTTTGAAGATTTTGACCCGCTTCACGTACACGTTGACGGACGATAGTTCTGGGAGTCTGTTGGCTTGTTGCAATGTCGGTGATAATGTTAGTGCCTGTTTTTAAAGCTTCTTTCCCGATTGCTTTTGCACCGCTCCAAAGTAGACGTTTCACCATTCTAAAGAGTCCTGCGAAAAGTGAGCCCAATCCTCTACCTTTTTGAATTCTAGTTGAACGGTAGATGGATCCAATTTCCCCACGGATTTGATTACTGTAATATTAGGTCTGCGAATTCATGGTGATTCATTCGCTTTTCGGCATAGACTGAGAAAAATAAAGGCCTGCTGTTTTTTGAAAGGACTTTGCTTTTCTACGAAAATGTAAAACAACAATTGTGGGTACGGAGCCGTTCCTCAAAGGCAGGAGATCTCCTTTTGTATCGTACATCGCAATTTCTATTGTTTCGAAAGAACCTTTATCCAGAGAAACGTAATGACTCGGATTTAAAATATGAAGGGCTACGGGTACTGTGCAAGATTAATCTGTTTCCGAATACAGTTTTCGAGTAAGACGTAGAAGACGTAGCATTTCTCCTCCGACCAATTGCGGTTTCACTAGATCGGAGTAAATGAATATGTAGGGGTTTTTATCCACGACGTTGTTGGACACAGCGTGCGTAGAATAAATAGATTTCAATATGTCATATCGAAATTTAGCATAGTCATCAGTCTCGTCTATGGGTGTAACAGTATTTGTTGGAGCATCGTTAGATTCAAGCTTTGGAACCCCTATCACAGACAGATGTTTGTACACAGCCTCTTTAAAAAAAAACTGAGATGAGTAGGAACAGCGACGTTAGCAGGGTTTGTTTTCAGGAAATTAATCAGATCCTCTATTGTGTATGTTGCTGCAGGAAAATAGAATGGTTGTTCGTTAATATAGAGTGTATTATCTGTAGAAACAGAAGATCCCGACGAGTCCCATTGCGGTTCCAACAAAAAATGCCAGAATTTCTCGAGAACGGTTCTCCTTATTTCCAGGTCGTTGGGGAGGGATTCTTCGATGGAAGAGATCAGGTCCTCAGCACTCGCATACGTCCGAACAGGAAAGGTTACTGCCCCAGAATCTGTTTCCAAAACATTGTCGTATAGAGTTGAATAATGCAGTTCTGCTAATCCGACTTCCCACAACTCTGGAGACAGATCGATCCGTTTTGCAAGTTTTACGTTGAAATGGGTAAGCGTGTTGTTCGGAAAATAATTCTCCGATGCAGATGACGGAAGGTAAACTTAGAAATTATCGTCCATTCTCGCCGAACACAAAGAATTCACTGGATCGTTGTGACGATATATTTTGATATAAATATGTTTTGGAAATTATTTTTCTGATAACTGTTTTACGGAAGATGCCTTGATCCACGAATCGAAACTAGGTGGATATCCGAGCCAGCGAACCAGGTATTCCAAATTTTTACCTTTTCCCCGGCTGTTCAAAATCTTATCAATTTTATACTCTTTGTCAGGATCCGAATAAACTTTTTGCAGTTCATGTTTGTAAAATGTACCTTTTACAGGTTCTTCATTTAAATCATCTAATATGTATACAGGTACAGGTGATCGCTGAACAAAGGAGTGGATTTTGAAAAGTTCTCGTGACCACGATTGTTCGTATCCCTTCTCGAAATGTCTTTGACGACGGAGATTCGTACGATATCACCAACATTCAGATCTGAAGATGGCTGTGAAATATGTTTGTCAGCTTTGTTGAGACGTTTCCATACGATGTAAACGTTAGACTCGTTCACATCTCGAGGTGCCATTCCTATGGAACTGTGGATAGTTGTATTGTAACCTTCGAGAAGTTGCGGTAAAATGTCTACGTAACGTCTTGTTTGTTTCGATGTGAAATATTTCCACATTCGTTCTTTCAATGATCTGTTGAAACGTTGCACTACACTTGCTTTCACAGGATAATTTGAAGCGATCGAAAAATTTACATTTTCATTTTTTAAGAACTTCTGGAATGTAGAATTCGTGAATTCCGTTCCTTGGTCGGTCTGTAGTGTGACGGGTTTTCGTCTGCTTCGTCCGAAAATTGTTTTGAAAGCTTCGGTTACCGAATTGCTTGTTTTATTTTTTAGCGGTAATGCAAAGGCATATTTTGAGGATACATCGATCACTGTCAGAAGATATCTGTATCCATCGTTATGTTTTTGTATTGAATTCATGTCGTTGAGATCAGCTTCCCAAAGCATGTCTATGTTCCACACATTGTAATGATTCCGGAGGAACCTTTTTCTCGCAGGTTTGTGGAGAGTGTACGTTTCCTGGTGCATCAACCATTTTTTCACCGTATTGCGGGATATATTTTTATCCCGTACCGCGTTCCATAAACGATCTACAGATGAGAATAAAGCACGGTGTCGGGGATCGTAATATATTTTGGTGAGTATTTTATCGTGTTTTAACTTAGGGACTCCCATGACTGATCTCTCTGTCTACGGCTTTTTCTCAAAGGAACCAGCTTGTATGCGTCAGGTGTTCTCAGAAAAGGTGTAGTTTTTCTGGAAACACGGACAGCCACTTTCTTCTTCTTTTTCTGTTTCTGTCGATGAGACGGTCCAGGGCTTTCCGTTGCGGACGCTGAGAAGTTCAACGTCTTCGGATCAGGAAGTGTTTTTTCCTGACGTTCATCTATCAAATGTTGAGCCGTAGATTGGTACTCGTCGATGATATTTTGTAACTGATGACGTGTATTACGGGGTAACGTCTCTGCTAGGTTCGGAGGAAAATACGTCGATCCTGGCGAAATAGTAGAAGAGCCGTCGTTAGCTTGAACAATAGGAATTTGTAATGGTTCTTGGGATTTTCGACTCAGATATAAATACTCGTCCAGTTCTTTTCTGTAAAGCCGCCATTTTTGATCGTCTGTTATATTTTTCATTTTCAGAATATCATTCATTTTCTTATCTAGAACAGATAATTTTTGAGTTACAGATAAGTCGGAACAGCGAATACGTGCTAGTTGTTCCGGTGAAAGGACGATCATCTTTTTGTAAGAAGATGCCATTTTTCAATGAGGAATGAGAGTACCGAGAAGACCCGATAACAAAGACCCTAGAAGTAAGGGTAGGAATCCTCCTTTCTGCACAAGAAGTTTTCTTCTTTTTTCGATGTTCACTTTCGGTTTCACGAGATTGCGTAAGACCGACTTGTAAGGTGTCAGACGACGTTTTGTGGACGGTTTAATCTTCCCGTTTCCTTTTAAAACATTCAGGCAGCATTCGCTGATGAAACGAATTGTCTTTTTCGCAGCACTTTTCAATAATGATTTACGGATTTTGGTCGGTGAATTTTTCAACACGTGCAAGAAAGGTGAATGTTTCTAGAAAGAAGACGAATTCCTGTTAGAACGTGATTTGGTACGTGTCTTCCTCGCTCTCTTCATCTCGATGTTTTAAACATTCCTGAGGAAGATATGCAGTTGAGTAATTCTGGTTAAAAATGTATGTCTGATAACGTAAAGGATCCGGTGTTGACTGTGAAAGATCAATATACAAATAACTGAAAGGTTGAATGGTAGCATCTATATATACTTTTTCGAGTTCCTTCATGCGGTGAGGATGAATTTGTCGTGCAAACACAGTGAATTGGTTCATATCTCGTGGATTCTTAAAAATAACGAAATGCTTTACGTTCAGTGAAATGTCTCTGCAATTTTTCCCTTGATGAAAACGTTCTGTGTTATGAACACCACCGAAATATTTTTGTGATGACTGCCTCTTGTGAAAAGGTCGGCGACTTTTTCTCCTTGAGCAACCATCATAAGATCATCCAGGATTATGAGAGTAGGGGTTTTTCCGTTCCACGACTGCCAATCGACGATACCTTTATGATATTGCACATCTCGAAGATTTTGCGGAATACTGTTTTCGTGATCGTAACACCATACGATTTTCTTGGCGGGTCCTTCGACAAGATGAACGATGGAGTCGACCATATTTGTCACAAAAGTAGTTTTTCCACTTCCTGATGCTTCGCAGACCATCATGGTGAAAGGATGGGAAAGTTTAGGAAACATGTTTTATACTGGAGATTTGTAGAAAAATGAAGATCTGGCACATTGTAAACACATTTTATACACTGACGGTCCGAAGAAGGGTTCAAACTCTGGACCACTACAGGCATATTTTAGTCAGCACAGTATCCGAAGGGATACGATAAATGTTTATCGTCGAAACGTCGTTTCAACAGTACCCGCTGAAACAGCTTTTTTCATATGTACTGATTACTTGGAACTGTTTTGTTCTTCTGATCCTGAAAATATTTTCGACGATAACTTCAGGTTGCTCATTGTTTATCATGTCGCACATGGTATCAAAATTGACCAATTCCGATGTGGAGGTATTCATTGTGATTCCTTTCACTTTACAGATATACTGCGTTTCGGAGAACGGTTTTGTTATTTTCATGCTGTAACTTTTCGGTCCCGTTGAAACAAACTGTTCACAAACTGCATCGGGACTGAAATCTACCAATTCATCGGTGAGTTCTCCTAGTGCGTCACCTGTCTGGGGATGATATTCCATTTCAGGACTATCTACGTAAATTACAGAGTCTGTATCACAATAACATATCCTATCACCCAACTTTTCGAGAAGTTCGTACAGATTCAGACGAGCATGGCATGTTGTGAAGGCTCCGATAGGAACATTTACTTTCCTGTTCAGACTGACAGCCTCTTCAACATATTTCCAGTTCACTAAAACTGTGTCCTGATTGATGAATACGACTCCTCCAATCATTATATTTGGATCAGTCATTTTATCGAGAAAATCTTTCGATTCCTTGATGATGGTTGTCTGGGAAAGGTTGTCCCGTTGGCAAAACTTGCGCCATAAAGAATTAAGGCAGAGTACGTTTACCAGGATTGACTTCGATACTGTTTTCTTCCAATAGAATACCCTCCTTATCGAAATATTTCTGTATGTACTTCTTCTTATCCTCGTCGTTCTGACACCATGAAGGCCAGCCGCTCGCTTCCTGTTTTATTTTTAAAAAGGTGTTGACATAACCAGCAAAAAGTCCTCCAGTTTTTGTGACAGCGTCGTACATCGATGTTTCATACTTCCACACTTCCGACACTGACAGTACTCTGTAGCCTAAACTGCAAGCTTTACGCACCTCGGCGATGACCCAAGTCCCCGAAAATGCGCGTTGTTCATCGGAATGGTTGCATGTACCTTCACATTTTAATCTGATAGCACATTTGTTACACAAGACAAACATCAGTTTTCCATGCATTTTTGTAGGTAAAATAGGATGTAAAAGGGCTTTTGGTGGCAGAATAGTACATTTTATGAGCCCCTCCATGTTCAAAACATCATTCACCGAAGGAATAGAAGTTCCTAGAAATATGGTAGGATGTCCGACAGGATAAGCACAGTATTTGTTCACATAAGGGTACAAACTTGTAAAATCATAGTACTGTAATTTCTCATTTTCCTTGATTTTGTAATACGTCCTGACTGTTTCAACTCTTCCTCTATATAAGGCGTCTCGTGGATTTAAAGGAATGTAGCAAACGATAGGATGCGTCGATAGATGTCTATCGAGTTCAGGATCTGCTTGCAATATTTTTTTTAAATCGCATTCCCACATTGTGAGAACATGGTATCCTTCAGAACGTAGAGCCTCAAGTTTACGACACGTTGTCTCGTATCTGAAGGCTGCAGTGTTCAACATGTCACTATGTTTGTCACTGTTACTATCCTGAATGGTTTCATCTTCTTCGTCACCTTTCGGATTCATATCCCTGTTAATTGATATGCAGTGTCGACAACCATGCCAGTAGCATCCAAGCGCCTCGTACACAGTCTGCGTCTCCCCGTGATACCCGTCCACTCTGTAACGCCCTCCCATGACATATTTTTCACGAGTATGTCCGCCGTGAAGAAGTATTACATCATTTTGTTCTTCCACGTAGGTTAACCATTTCAATGCGAACTTGGACATCTGATCTGCATGATGGTAACCTCCTTTAGGTATTATTCCTATAGTGTTAGCCGGCATAAATTTCTGCCTGTAAATTAGTGAACAGGCAGATGCTATTGTGAGGCAATCCTTGAAAATGTCGATCTTGCATATGTCTAGGAAATTCTGTCTCAGCTTCAAACATCCTTGTCTCAACAGGGTAACATCCTTGATGCAGTATTGGAGTAGTTGGTTTTGCTGCATTCAATGTCATACCAAGACATAAAACGGTGCTGATCTTCAACTGTTTTCATAAATTCATAGCCGTATGCAGAAGGAGGAGGCATCGGTCCTATGTAATTTCTAGTCTTGTAGGTGTTCCACAGATGCGGATAATAGCCTTTCTGAACAGGCAAACCGAAAAGTTTGGAAAATCCAGCAAGATTTGTCTGAACGTAGTTGAGACTGTCCACAAAATGAAGATTTTGGTATGACATACTGATGATTTTGGTACCGTCTAAGATCACACGAGGTTTCATTTCTCTTTCCAGCATTCTTCGTAATAGAAACGTGCAATCGTAACCTCGTGCATTGTGTGCACAAATGGTTATGTTTGAAAACTTATGTTGCAATTCCAGGTAGGACAGGAATGTGTCTACAGGGTCATCCCAGAATATAAACTCTCTTGTTCCACAAACAGAACATGGAACCGTTAGATCCTCTTTCTTGTAACATGCGTGACAGGCCGTCTGCACCACAATAAGATTAGGAACATGAAGAAAAGTTTTCTCTTTCTCGGAGTGAGGAATATCTGTGTAACATTCAAAATCGTAATATATATATAGAAATTTAGAATTCTGCTTAGGTTTGGGTATAGCCATGTAGCAGAAATGATTTATAGGTTTTACGCAGTTGCATACAGTACAGTATTTCATGTTACATTTATGCACTTTTTCATATGTATTGTGTGTTACAACAATTCTGAAACATCGGGGACACTGCTGGATTTCACTACAGACTGTACCGTTTCGGAATGGTGTAGAAACATGATTTGTGAAGCAGTTTTCATTTTTGAAAATTCTGTGACATGTCTGACATATTCTGCGAACACCCTGTTCAGGCACACACGGTGGAGTTGATCGGCACATAGAACATAATTGTTTACACAGATGGTTATGAGCTGTTCGAAATATGAGTTCGTTACACCCGCGATATTCTTGTTTTGCCGCAAATGCTCCAACACGGTTTACTATCACATCATAATGCTGTCGAGTGTTATCATATAGAAGGTATATATATTTGGAAGCATTTTCAACCCGTCCTTCAAACAAAACATCTTTCACATCACGAAGATTGTTGTATACAACAATTTTATATTCTGTAAGAACTTGCTGAAATTTTCTCAGTTCAGGAATTCCACTTCCTGCACACGCATTGTCTGTGAGATCTACATCTGCTTTGCGCATAATTTCGAAAACAGGTTTGAGAAGATTTCTATTTTTTCGATACTGTGAATAGGACGGATCATTATCGGCATGGGCTTTTCCTATTACCAAAGCTTCAGCTAAACAGAGTGGTTTTTTCCTATTCGGCACACCGACGATACTCCTTTTTTGCGTGCTTAACATGTAATTAGGTAAACAATATGTTCGTTTATCTCCACCACCTCCGACAGGTATGTCGACATGGTCGGCTCGCAAAATTAACCGATGTGTAGCTGTGAATGTTTTCGCACTCTGCAATATTTTGTACATAATGTTCCACACCATATCACTGTGTAACTGATCACATCTGTGCCACCCGACATAAATATCTTTCACGGTGGGGTCAGATATGTTAGACAGAGTTAAACCTATCTTGTCTTCATCTTTGGTGTCTTTTTTAATGTAGGTGAGAAGATTTTCGACACCTTCACGGATCCATGTGTGAGCATCGACATTTTCTGGAGGATGCGAGAAACTGAATTCCACACGATGTCCTTTGGAACGGAATTTGTGATATTCGCGTTCTTGAACGTTATGTAATATTATGTTCCCTATTTGTTCATAGGCACTGTATCACGTTTTCTTTTCTTATCTCTTATATCTGATACAGAAGCACTTTGGGATGACGCTTCTGCTGAGGGTAAGGGATCTGGTCTCCATGACGGTCCTGGTAAAGGTTCCGGGTCTGTACCGGATGCGTTGTTTCTGGAAGTTCCTGGTGATGTGACGGCTATCTGCTTCTCCTTGGCAACTCTGGATACAGGATCAGGTGTCGATGACAGGCCTGGCGACTCTTCGGAAATATCTCTCCATCCTTCTCCGGTAAGATCGGGTACGAATGATGTCACGGTCTGTAGTAGACGGTCATACTCCTCTACTAGGAAGATACTTTCTCCCGCGATGATTTCTTGCGCGATGATCGTCAACACTTCCCGCAACTGTCCATGTGTTGTGTAATATCCACCACGATAACGTGCTAACAGATTGTCAGCGGATAACTGTACATCCATGATCGTACGATGACTGTTTCACGAACACTGTGTTGTGGAGAGAACGCCATTCTTTATATACGCAAGCATGACAAAGCAGTTATTTCCGTTCCTAACGGTTCTACTGCGGCTAGTTAACCGTCTTCACCAGATTTTTTCCTGACGGATATGACTTGTTCATGTAAAATTCTCAGAAATCGTCAAACGTCTTCAGCAGATGTTTTCCTGACTGATATGAAGGCTCACGTAAATTCTCGGAATCAATTAACCGTCTTTACAAGATGGCTTTTAGCAGTGACACATTCTGTTATTCAACGCAGATGTCTTCCTGACTCATACGAGTTGCAAAAATCGAAATTTTCAAATCGCTCTAGCTCCTCCCCTAATTGACGTAGAGCGAATCTGATTACATATTCGTAATCTGCACGTCGAGACCTTTCGTTAGAGTGTTCGGAAGGTGGGTCTACGGTTGAAAATAAAGAAAGTAGGAAACCACCAGCCCTAGAACAATGAAACCTGGTTCACCGGAAAGAGGGCTTCACTCCGAGTCCAACAAGCTATCAATCATCTTCCCAGCTCAATTAGGAGCCGAGCTACAGCGATTTTAAATTTTCGCAAAAAAAAAATAAGGTAAAAAAATCGACATTTTCAAATCGCTCTAGCTCCTCCCCTAATTGACGTAGAGCGGATCTGATTTCATATTCGTAATCTGCACGTCGAGTCCTTTCGTTAGAGTGTTCGGAAGGTGGGTCTACGGTTGAAAATAAAGAAAGTAGGAAACCACCGGCCCTAGAACAATGAAACCTAGTTCACCGGATAGAGGGTTTCACTCCGAGTCCAACTAGCTATCAATCATCCTACCAGCTCAATTAGGAGCCGAGCTACAGCGATTTTAAATTTTCGAAAAAAAAAAAAAATAAGGTAAAAAAATCGACATTTTCAAATCGCTCTAGCTCCTCCCCTAATTGACGTAGAGCGGATCTGATTTCATATTCGTAATCTGCACGTCGAGTCCTTTCGTTAGAGTGTTCGGAAGGTGGGTCTACGGTTGAAAATAAAGAAAGTAGGAAACCACCGGCCCTAGAACAATGAAACCTGGTTCACCGGAAAGAGGGTTTCACTCCGAGTCCAACTAGCTATCAATCATCCTCCCAGCTCAATTAGGAGCCGAGCTACAGCGATTTTAAATTTTCGCAAAAAAAAAAAATACGATTGCAAATAAAGAAATTAGGAAACCGCGTTGCAAAAAATGATACCAGATGTCCGTCTCTATAAGGAAGTCTTGTTCGTAGAACATGTGCTGACACGGAACAAGGAACTTCTGTGAAATTCATCAAGGAACTGTTGTGCCTCACAAAAACGTCGCGATCCCATATGCAGACTTCTAACGTACGTTGCAAAAAATAATTGCAGATGTGTGTCTCTATAAGGAAGTGTATAGAATTTCTTCTGCTGGCATCCTTCCCTCCAGTTCATCTCCTTTTCATCTGGGCCGCGTTGCAAAAAATGATACCAGATGTCCGTCTCTATAAGGAAGTCTTGTTCGAAGAACATGTGCTGACACGGAACAAGGAACTTCTGTGAAAATTATCAAGGAACTGTTGTGCCTCACAAAAACGTCGTGATCTCATATGCAGACTTCTAAGGTACATTGCAAAAAATAATTGCAGATGTGTGTCTCTATAAGGAAGTGGATAGAATTCCTTCTGCAGGCATCCTTCCCTCCAGTTCATCTCCTTTTCATCTGGGCAGCAACATGGATGGCCAAGATTTATTACATGTTGTAAGTACCCTTTTACATTTCACAACCATACCTGAGCAGAATCACACATGTTTTTAGGGAGCCTTAGTTAATTGCTGGATTCGAATCCAGGGTCTCCGTCGACATTCGCAACCATACCTTAGTGGGATTCGAATCCGGGTTTTCTTTATGCAAACTTTGGCAATTCCAGGATTCGAACTATGTCTGGAGGGTTTCGAATCCGGTACCTCTTTTATCAAAACATAGTTAATTTCAGGATTCGTGGTACTTTTTTCATTAAACTTTTGGGGTTTGTATCCTGTCTTAGGCATTCTAATATAATACTATTTATATACAAAAACAATATTGTTCTCTACAAAATCTTTTAATAACACATTGAACTTCTACAGAAAATTCCAAGTTTTCTACATATACAAATTTTTTATTTCAACTCGTATTACAGGTTATTAGATATTTTTACATATTTTGTTACACTACAGTAGTGTAATTGGTGATAGAACCAGGACCACTTACAAGTGTACAAATGATGAGCTCATATAATTAAACAGCCCGATTTGCCCACAATTAAAACTATGCCAAGATCCTCTTATTCCCCAATTCTTCAAGTGTGATATGCTCTTAATTCTCAAGAATTTTGAATCCTAGTGTACAAATGAAGAGCCCCCTCAGATTTATTTGCCTACACTTATAAAAGGCACTTCTGTGAGATTGTTGTCCATAAATTTGTTAAAAATATGCCCCTCTTGATATTTTTTTTTACCCACACCTAAAACTAAGCTAAGATACACCCACACCCACACCCACACACACACATATTTACTTCTGGTTTAAGTTTAATTGGATACCAGGTTCAATTTGTTTATCTAATAGTAAAACAATGTAATTCTTCTAGAATTGTTCTGTGACTCTCTCATTTCTTACATCATAAACATATGATTTTTCCCCTATGAGAATAACACTACATATGGTGTCATCGGGGAGTGTTTCGTGTAATTCACAGATAATTTTAATGTTTGTCCTGTCATTCACCACAACTTGTTTTCTTTTTGAAGCATTGATGACAAACATGGGTCTCTGTGTTTTGAATTCATCTGGTGTGTAATACATGTCAGTATTGCCAGTAGTGACCCTTTTGTATGCTGTAAAAGCTTCATATAATTTAAGGAAATCATCCTTGGAAATGTCTAAATTATAATTTTCTCTAGGGAATACCTCATTTCTGCCATTTTTAAGATATATGTTCTTGATGTTGCAGTTATCAAATCTACTTGAATTTTTTTCCTGATTATTGTGCCTTCCAGTCTGAAACAGCACCACCATAAAATGCGGCATGTCGTATTGCATATGGAGAATGAATTTGTAGCATCAAACTCATAATAAGTACCAGTTGCGGGCTTCTGTACACATTGATATGTATAAAATTGTAAAGGTACTTGTGGATTTTTTATTATATCTGCTTTGTATTTAAGAGCATAACTGGCTTCATATTCAACAACTGGGATTCTTAGCTCCATAGTCTGAATAATGCATTTGCCTTTATCAGGTAGGGTATTGGGCAAAGCTTCCCCTGTAGAGTTTAATGTGCTGTACCTCATCAAAGCATTATTATCATTTGCAGCTCTTCTAAATGTGATTCTTAAACCACCCTTCCACATAATATCTTTGTAATCTGAGAAGAATCCTGGCAACAGGCGCATAGGGAACAGCACTGTGTGGCTCTTAGATATAATTTTATCACCAGCCTCAAATCCACCTATTTTGTAGTAAGAAGCCTCGGTTTTGGATAATTTTAGTGTGGCCAAAGCTGTGGAGGTAATGCCGGGATAATCCACTCTGTTTATAACAACACCATGCTTTCTGATCTCAATTTCAGAGAACAGATGCGGCACAAAATTATCCACCAATCTTATATTTGAATTTGCCGGATAATCTGTTCCATCGAGCTTTACAACATCAAATTTGATGTATAGATCTGCTCTGTGGGGGTGTATAAAGCCATCCCCTACATCAAGATCAACCTCAATCTCTGTGTTGGGTTGATTTAAATTTGCAAATGTCCTCCTGTTTGGGGGGAATGATTGTAGCTCATAACTCTCAATATTTTCCATTTTTTTTGTATGTATTTTTATTTAAATATTAATCTCTATGATTGCAGTTGTTGTGGCTCCAGCAAAATCAACTAATTCTTCTTTTTCATTAGTGACCATCAATTCAATATTATCTATTCTATTATGGCACACAGGAAAATATAATGTTGGGGATGGAGTGTAGATGATTGGCTCCATAAATTCAGAATTAGGTTTGAATGTTGCAATGATGCCAGTTTGTTTGTGAGTGCCTATACCATTTGATTTGGTGATCATACCCTCAGCCACATTACAGTGAATATTTAGAGTCTCTATGGCTAAGAATTTAGGTATATTAATAGCAATCACAAATATGGCGCACTCTATTTTTTCGTTTCTGTTACCATGACTGATATAGAAGTAGTGGGCCTACATTCAAGTGTGTTCTTAGGGTAGTGTTAAACCAAATGTAACACCTAAAAGACCACAAACAGGATTTTCGAATGTTGCTCGAAAAGTGTATAAATCACGGACTATGTAATTATATGTAGGCCAAATTATTAATATTTGGTTCACGTTTGAGATGAGATTTTTAAAACTGGTTCAATATTCAATTTTCATTAAACATTTCATTTTTAAAAACAATTTGACTTTTTAACTCAATTATTACCGGCTGAGTTCATACATAAACAAAAGACAGAGATCATAATATTTCTTCTACAAGCGAAATACGGAAACAAGCGTTTAACACATTAAAGTATATCTGGTATTCTCTTTGGTTTTTAGTGTTTCTCCTTTCTGATAGTTTTTTCCTTCAGGATTCCGTGTTCTTGGAAAAAGAAAAATATCCTTGAAAAAATATCCTTTCCAGCAACCATTCATAGCCGACGACGCTGGAGCTCTCTCCTCTTGCAGGACCTGTGTTTCGCTGGTTAGAGAGTGAAACAAACCCAAGCATAATGGTGCTGAATCTCTTACGAGTGTAAAAATTCGTTTGTATTTGTAAGTTCGGGATATAAATAAAACAACAGGACCGCTGTTCGTGGTAGTTGAAATTTCTCAAACTTTCGACGTGTAACGATGAACCTACACCATTGGTCGAACCATTCGAATTAATATTTATGTTTTTGTTATAAATTAATATTAATAATATTTAGATTCCAGAAACAAAATGTAGTATGTAGCATAATTTCGGAGTTCAAACGACACCATGGATACCCAGAAGATGCAAGGGGAGAAGGCCCTTTCTGGAAAATGAATGTCAACTGTAAAATAATATATTTCACACATATTATTTCATTTCAGTAACACCAAATTTTGATCATTATTGTAAGGGCGTTGCACAAAAATATTAACTTCAAATTGAATTAGTATCTATTGAGGAGGAAACTCTATTACGGTGGAAATAAACCTAGTTTAGCCCCCTCTCTGAAAAAAAATAATTTAATTAATTCTCCCTGGTGGAAGGAAATGAACATCCATGAACATCACTTTTTATAAGTAGGAGTTTGCAACGCTGATGTTAGCCTCTGACCGTAGGTTTTTGGCCAGCTCTTCTCTGACAAGATAGGGTAGGCACTGCTCGCTCTTGGCCAGAAATTTGTAAGGCAAAATTCACAAGGCTTCCAACTTTCCGCAAACAAAAGGCGGGAGTTCACATTAGCTATGCCATCTGTTGCTGACTTGTTGCAATCTAACAAACAGTATCTCGAACACTGGTGTCAGCCCGAGTTGAAATTTGTTGTTTACGAATTTTGCATATATGCGTAATTACATAATTACACACATTTTACTAGATCTATTAAAGCGTAAGCTAGGCGTACACAGCATACATGAACGCTCCAGGCCTGAATTGTCCAGTGTTTTCGTTTGGTGTTTCATTTTAATATTTCACATATATTTTCAACCGATGCATCTTCCAAATTGATATTTCTTTTTTTTAAAAAAAAAAATATCTTAATGTTATCATTTACTCTTGATTGTATTCTGTTTTTCAAATCGTATAAAATTAGATTAGTATTCTTAGAATAGCAGCTTTTTGTAGCGTTTGCCAAAGTGGAAAAATTGGAAATCTGTGATATCATTTGCATTTACGATAGCGACATAGTAGTGGAAGTGTATTGGTTCTAAGTAATTCATGTAGGTATGCCTAGTATTTAACCTCAGTTGTGACATACTTTGATGATTTTCTTTATGGATTTTATTGCGTTCGACGATGTTCTAGCCCTATTTTTTGCTAAATCACATTTTTGGAGCCTCATCTTTGTAGGTAAGCCATGGTCTTACGTGATATAACTTAACCTATTCACTTTTTTACAGCCTTTTACGGGTTAAAATAACCTACAAAGTGTAAAAATGGCTGTTTCTATCCAACCTTTGTAGGTGGACCTAGTATTTAACCTCAGTTGTGACATATTTTGATGATTTTTTTTGTTGATTTTATACTATTTGACCCTATTTTTTTGCTCAATCTTATTTTTGTAGGTGGTGGGCCCCCAGCGTAAACGCCTACGGGCTTTTTTGTAGGTGGTGGTCCCCCAACGTAAACGCCTACGGGCTTTTTTGTAGGTGGGGTGGGCACTCAGCCTAAACGGCTGCGATGTTATTTTTTATGATGTGCGAGCCCCCCCTTTTTCACGATGTATGTCGTGGCCTTGGTTCAATGCCCTCCACTACTACTTTTGGAGGGGCCCACAGTGGGGGTTCGCAGTGTTGCCAACTTAATCCAAAAAAAAATTCACCATATGATATTTCACAGGCGAAGCTAACTTACAAATAGAAGTTGGCAACACTGACTAGTACCAAGAAATTTGCTTCACAAATCCCTTTTTTTTAAAAAAAAATTGCCATATGATATTTCACAGGCGAGGCTAATCTACAAATTAGAGTTGACAGCGATCTACGCTGTAATATTTTGTAGCCTTCTAAGATGATAAGTATGCAGTAAGATGGAGAGTTGGTGACAAATGAGTACGATCTAACAAATGCTAACTGGCAATAGTGGTGGTGCAGTGTTAATGTCTGGCTCAGAACCTGGGCCTTCAGTCTAAAATATTATGGTATTATTTCTGCAATTATTTGCAATCTTGGCCAGATAGAAGAAAAGTGATATTTTTTTTAATATCGAGCGTAGCTTCTCATCTATATTTAAATTTATACATGTGCGCATGCGCGCAGGGGTGAAATTTATTTTTTTGTTCGGGTGGGTTGTGAGGTGAGTGAATATGTATGAAAAAAAATGGTATACACATAAATCAAAGTCACATGGTTCTAGGTCCCATTGGAGCCAAGAAAATCAATGTCTTGGAAAACGTCTTAAGACAAATATCTTAATCTTTAAAAAAGTCGACTTCCGGTTTGTCAAGATGTTACTTCCGGTCTGTCAAGAAAATTTCCTTAAGACAAATATCTTAAGACGTTTTCCAAGACATTGATTTTCTTGGCTCCTAATTGAGCTAGGATGATGATTTTAGGTTTGTTGGATAGGATTCGACGAGAACTATTCGAATAGCAAATAAAATCGATTCTACCTCCTCAAGTTTTGTAAATACAGACATTTTTTTATTTTTGAGAAACTTGATTTGCTGACTTAATTTTTACCCTAATTCGAAAATTTTAATAGCATTTGATAAAAAATTAGAAGTACTTTACAACCTATTGGAGAGGTGATGACAAGTGCTTGCTGTTTCCGAGTTATTTTAAATTTAAATTTCAAGATATAATTTCTAAGACGTTTTGTAATTCATAAACTACGGGTTGTAGAAAACCCATTCTTGTTTGATCTGCTATTGCTCGACGAATAGTATAAACATAAATACACTAGACTCTCGCTAATCTGGCCCCTCTTAGTAGTCTGGCCCATATTTGGCCTGTAGTTACTCAAGCAGAAATGACGCGCGTAACAATAAATTATTGTGTTCAACAATATTGTTGATTAAAAAAATGTTAAACAATGCTATACATACACACAGTATTTGAAATTGTGACTTTACTACAGTAAAGTTTAGTACATACCATGGTTTCTAAACGTCTACGTTACCCTTGACCTCAAGCAGAAACTCGAAATTTTAGATAAGTTGAACCGATGCTCTTTACAAAAAGCCATTGCTATTGACTATCTCGCTAATCTGGCCATTCCTTGCACATATGGGTGCAGAATTGGCGAGAGTCTAGTGTAATGCTTATTGTTTGATTTTTTTTTTTTAATTCCATTTTTGAATTTTTAGATTCCAGATTATTCTCATAAAAAAATCTTCTCCACAAAAAGAACAGCATGGCACAATGTTTTGACAGGGGAGAGTGAAATCTTAATATTGTAAGAAGATGTTCCATGAAGTATGCTCAATTATCAACCTCCACCTCCTGGACACTGCGTTGCAGGTTAACAAAAAAATCTAATGTTTGAACCTACGGTCATTATATATATATATATATATATATATAGAATTATGCGATATTTTTTCTTGTACTTAAAACTGTTCGGTCACTCTTTCATTCTTGACATCATACACAAAAGTTTTCTCTGCAATAAGGATGACGCTGCACAGGGCGTTGGCGGGCAGGGCATCGTGGAACTCACAGACCATCTTGATGTTGGTGCGATCGTAACAACAACCTGCTTCCTCTTAGATGTGTTAATGACGAACATGGGTCTGGGAGCTATGATTTGATTTGATTTGATTTAGTTTATTTTACTTCGCGTTTTGTGCCTCTTGGCTAATTTGCGAAGATGGGGATGAGTGATGAAATGATGAAATTGATGAATGGACATTCACAAACAACCAAGCCCGACCGGGATTCGAACCCGGGACCCTTGGCTGGGAGCTATGAACTCATTGGGGTTGTAGTACACGTCCACATTGCCGGAGGTCACTCTCTTGTAATTTGTGTATGCCTCGTACAGTTTCAGGTAGTCGTTGTTTGCAATGTTCAGGTTGTAGTTCTCTCGCGGGAATATCTCGTTCCTGCCATTTTTGAGGTAGATGTTCTTGATCTTGATATTTCGAACTAGCTCGAATCTTTTTCTTGGTTGTTGTTCTCCCATGTCTGGAAGAGCACGACCACAAACTCTGGCATATCGTACCGGATGCTGTTAAACTGTGTGGTCACGTCAAATTCAAAATGGTTGCTGGAAGCAGGTTTCTGCACGCACTGGTAACCGTAAAATTAGATGGGTACTTGGTGATTCTTCAAAATATCTGCTTGTACTTTAAAGCGTAGTTAGTTTCGTATTCCACTACGGGCATGCGCAGCTCCATGGACTGGATGATGCACTTGGCAGGATCATGTAGTGTGTTGGGAAGTGCTGAACCGTCTGTACTCAAGGTGCTGTAACACATCAGCGCACTGTTGCCGTTGGCGCTTCTGCGAAAAGTGACGCGCAAACCACCCTTCCACATAATCTCTGTGTAGTCGGTGAAGAAGCCAGGGAGCAGGGAAACAGTACTGTGTGACTTTGAGTTTTAATTTTTGTACCTGCTTCGAATATCCCTGCCTGGTAGTATGCTGCATCGGTCTTGGAGTGTTTCAGTTATCCCACAGCTGTAGAGGTAATCCCGGGGTAGTCAATAGTCAACCCTATCGATGACGGTGCCATGCTTTCTAACTTCTACCTGCGAGAACACGTACGGCACAAAATTATCTACAAGTCTTAAATTTGCATTGGAAAAGAATGCTTCGCAGTTGTCTCTCTTCACAACATCAAACTTGATATACAATTCAGCTCTGTGAGGGTGAATAAACCAGTCTCCGACGTCGACGTCGTATTCTATCTCTCGATTCGCTTCATTGAGGTGGCAAACGTGCGACGATTGCGTGGGAAGGACTGCAACTCGTAACTTTCGATTTGCTCCATAATGGTTATTTATTATATGTTAATCTCCACTACAGCAGTAGTCGTGGCTCCTGCAAAATCTACAACATCGCCCTTCTCGTTGATAATTGCCAATTCTATGTTGTCTATGCGATTACGAGATACAGGAAAGTATATCGGTGGGGAGGGTGTGTAGATAATTGGCTCCATGAACTCAGAGTTTGGTTTGAACGTAGCGATAATACCTGTCTGCTGTGACTCCCTGGGATGCCGTCCGAGGATTTGGTGATCATACCTTCTGCCACATTGCAATGTATGTTCAGAGTCTCGATGGCTAGAAATTTAGGAATGTTAGCACCGATGTGCTTCGAGCTTTGTGTTATTCTCGAATCCCAAATGCTCTCCGATGGTACCCAGGTCTACGGTTTCCGTGGCAGACACTAGTTCCACCCTGTGAGTTACAGAATTTTGCGACAGCAGTACACTTCTTGGCAATTGAGTCTGCAAAGTAGACAGGTTGTACTGGCCAGGGGTGATGCTGATTTTTTCGCTGCCAATTTTGATGGAATTGCTGTGGACCGTCACATTTGGTATCAGGTACATGTTGTAGAATGCACGAAGAGCAATAGATTTAGGATAGAAGATATCGTCATGCAATGCGAGTTTCAGAAGTGTCGCTTGTGAGATGGAATACTCCCATATTGCTTCAGGTGCCACAATGCTTTCTGGAAATCCTCGATTCTTGGGTTATTTAATTGCGAGAGGAAGACAAGCATGGAAACGGAGAGATGGTCACAGTTCACATCGCTGAAACCATGTATGCGTTCGTCATTGTAGTAGAGGTTGACAACACTGAGATACTTTACCAACCCAGCAGGTGGTATGCCTCCGAATGAATCGAAAACAAATGCTTTTTTGTTTTTGGCTTTGAGGTAGCAAATCCAATTTGTACCTGGATTTTCGTAACTGTCTAGGTTAACCAAACCACTCTTTTTTTTCTTCACAACAGAGGGTAGAGAATCAAACAAGAAAACGCCCCTGAAGTGCTTGATCCCCAAAGATTCGAAAAAAGATTCAATATCGAAGTTGGACAGGGGCTCTTCTTTTTTTTAAAACCTTTCCAAAACTTCGAGGTTGTTCTTTCGCTTTTTGGTCACACCTTTCCCCTTCTTCCCCATAGCCAGGTTGTGGCGTTTCTGCTCTTCTAACTCGGCCTTGTTCTTTTTTGCATCGATGACGGTCTTGACAATGGCGACACTGCCTCCTGCCAAGCTACCTACAACACCGAAAGCTGCCAAGATAGCCGGGATGCTGAATATGAAACCTCCAGTCTTCTGCTGCTTTCGCGAACATTGTAACCTACTCAACTGAGGAATGCTGAGCAGCAATTTCATTCCATGACCTTTTGCCAAGCAGGAATGTTTATTCTCGCGCTGCTTTTTGGTGCGCATTCAATCTAATATTCCGAGAGACTTGAGGTTTGCGTAAGGTATTTGGTAAACAACACTTTGGGCTTCATGGTGATAGTATGTTATTTATATATCGTGAGAGGGTAAGAAAAAATCTCTGATTTGCCATTAATGCAATGAAGTGATGATAGGTTGGTTATACAAGTTGCTCTTTCCACAAGAGTTATTTCGTTACAATCCCCACCCAAATTTTTGTTTTGAGTTCATGGCGATGGCTGTACCCAATGCAGCAACCCGTTCACCTAGCGAGGCCTCTCTGCTGACGAGTCTCCCGAAAGCCACATGCTCCAATTTTCTGTCAACATCATGACGTGCGTCAAGATCGGTGTTAGTATTGCAGGCAATGACGTGGTCCCTGCAAGCAGAGTCCAGTGGGTTCACTCCCTTGTCTCCACTTTCCAGTCGCTGTTCGAGTTTCGTACCCGAACCGCATAACTGGTAACCTGGCAGGTGCATCTCGAAGGGTAGCTTGTTTATAATATCGTTCACCAAACCTCGACCTCGGCTACATTACAGAATTTGGGAGGCAGGGTGTTGATGATTTTAATAAGATAACCTATACCTTTGTTGTCGTTGACAAAAAAGTTGCTAAGCTTGGTGCTAACCGTGTCCATGATGCCCACCTTCTCGTTGTGGAAGTTGAGATTGTCTGCATTTTCTTCGCCTGCGATAACCAGCAATCCATCTACAAGTTTCTTTACGTCGTCTACCCAAACAAACTCTTTAGGTAGAGTATTGTAGAGTTTGACACCGCTGCCAGTCTTGAGCTGGGTCCAATTGGCTTGGTGAGGATCCTGTACTTTTCTCCAATAGTTGATTTCACGCGATTCTGTGTTGCATCTTATTTTTGGTACTGTGCGTCCGTCATGATCAAAATTTCTGTGTAACTTTGGTAATCCTCGTCTGTATAAACTTTAGGTTGCTTCTTAGTGATGAGCTCCCACAGTCCCGTGGTGCCGTGATACCTGGTCCAGCTGTTCTTCTCGCCCAAATTAACTATTACATCGTCGCCCCTCGAACGTGACTTTTGAATTTCCAATCTTCCAAACCACACCGTCGTTATGTTCCATGGTCTGGTACAATCCGAATACCTCGTCTTTTTCGAATTTCCCGGTGCTTAGGTAATCCCTCGGCTACGGACCCAGCTCAACTAGCTTGTCCGAAGAGGTACTGCCTAGGGCCTGACGTCTCGGAGCCGGAGCAAGTTCTAACGACGTAGTGTGAATGCTGGATATCGGTGTAGGTATGGCACAAGCTCGTTGATTAACTCTTTGTTTTGCTCCGTGACATATTTGATTTCTTTACCGCGTCCACTGATGGCATCGATGATAGGTTGGGCCTGACGCTTCTTCTCTTCGTAAATTCCAAAATTCTCGGATTTCCAACCCTTAAACCGTTTTGCCAGGTAGCTACGCAGCTTTAGGTTGTCGTTTGCAAGTTTGCGTTTCACCTTTTTTGGTATGTAGTTATTTATAATAGGTCAAAACGTTTCTTGAAACGTTTCAACGTTTAGAAAATTAGTAATTTTGTTTCTGTATTTTCCGTTATTGGGTTTCCTCGTCATGTCTATTGTGACAAATCCGAAATCATCTTGGTTCCAGCATGAAGAGCAAAATTTGGAAAACTGATTGTAGTTTATGTCCCCACCTACATAATCATCGTAAGCGTGTTTTAAATTCGTGTAGTCTTGACGAAACAAACAAATGAAATTAGCATTGTCTTGGTGTAGCTGCTTGGGGATTTTGGAAAAAGTCTGAGCAAGGTAGAAGCAGTCCATGCCTCTGTTCCGACCCTGAGTGAAACAATTGCGAATTTCGTTCTGATTCTCCAGGATCACATCGTCAAAACAACCACCGAATTTTCGAGACAGCAGTCTAGTGGTATCACTTCAGAAGCAAATATAGCTATGCCTAGTTCCTCGTACAGTTTCGACAGCTGGCGATACTTCGCTTGCTCCAAACTTTTGGAGAAAACATACAGGTGCCTGTTCTTCCACCAGTTTAACCAGTTGGATGCAAGAAGAAAATTATCAATAAGTAACGTTGTTCTTCCACATCCAGAAGGTCCAACAATGAAGCAGCGAATGTTGTCGGGTAGAAGCTCCCCATTTTTCCTATCCTGACGTTCCGATGGAAAATTTGTCAGTCGCCGTACCACATCCCAAGTACCTGTTACACAATCACCTCGTTTGCGTCGATCCAACTTTTTTCCTCGAGTCCCAACCATTTCACCAACAATTTGTCACCTTTTCTACGTAATACTTTTTCAATAAGATACGTGTCGGGGTATTTTGTTTTAGAAAGTTCCTCTTCGTAAAATCTTCCTTTCAGAATTTCGTCGCGATTATCTTTTATTATATACGTGTGACGGTTTCCGGGTAAGACTCGAACTACGGTTAAAAGTTCCGTACTCCAATTTTTAGTGAAGTATTTTTCAATCGCTTGCTTAAATTTACTGATTCTCACCTGATCTCCAATTTTGTATTTTGGTTTTTTGCTTGTAAATTTGTACTTTGGACAATAAATCGTAGAAATTAAACGCTGCTCGTCAGATTTGTTGACGTCAGCTGGTTTCATGTTTATCGTGTGATGCAAACTGTGATTATAGTTGTTAACAAGTTCCGGAAGCATGTCGAGCCACTTGTAATTCCCCTAAAGCGTGAATTGTTTCCACATGCGTGTTTTCAGAGTTCGGTTGAAACGTTCCACTATGCTGGCATTGATGTGACTAAAGGTGGAGTGTTTTGTTTTTGAATAAATTGTCAAAAAACAGAGTTGTAGAATTATTTTCCGTTGTCCGTTTGAAGAAATCGAGGTCGCCTGCCACTTTTATCGAAAATAGTTTTGAATCCTTCCACTACACAGGTTCCTGTTTTTGCCTTGAGGGGTAAAGCCAAAGCAAATTTTGAAAATGAGTCTATAACGGTGAGAAGATACTTGTATCCCTTGTTGTTTTTATGTAATTTTTTTAAGTTGGCACTGCTCATTTCCACAAGGTCAGCTTGCCACAGGATGTCTATGCTTTTGGTCACTACCGGCAATTGTTTGTAGTTTCGACGTGCAGGTTTGTGTAGCTCGTTCTCAATAGCCTGCCTAGATATTTTTTTTAAAATAAGAATATAGCTTGGATGGGATTTTTGCCTGCAGACAATGCCGGGTTTTCTATATACATCTTGTCACCTATTTCTACGTCGATAATTTGAGTGGCATCTTTGGCATACACAGTCTAGCGAGTTTTGGGATGGGTGAAATCGAGCAACTCCACTCCTCTTATTTTAGGCTCGTCACCGATGTTCGTCACGGTCATGGTTGGGTAGTGGGTTGCGTGAGGCAAAGACCAGTATGAAACCTTGACTAACTGAAGTGTGCCAGCAATGAAAAACTGGTGATAGTCTTTGACAGGACTCAGCATGTAGAAATTGGCACCCGGATGGAAGAGCGAGGAAAATTCTCTGTTTGGAATGCTGTACAGTTCGAAGACAACAGTGGACTTGAGATTGTCGATGCTGCCGTTCAGGGTGTTACCATTAGTTCGAAACTCGCTCTCCACATCCTCCAATCCACCGTTTACTGATTACAGATGCTCTTCGATAGCACGGACAACAGTGTCGTAATTGGGCGTGATCTTCACATCGACAATTAGCCTCTTGAATTTTTCGTTTAACCCATGTAGTTGGGTACTGAAATTGGTTATGGCCGATTCCTGGCTCGCCTCCATGCTGCCAATTTGCTCTTTCACATTGGCGATTATCTGCTGTAGACTTTCCACGAGTGTCAACTTGGAGCTCTGGGTTGTAAGGTCGTGAACCTGGGTTCTATTTTCCGCAAACAAGGCATGTAGCTCGCTGATGTTCTGATTGGTGGGTGAGGTTGCAACAGACTCCCGAAGCAATTCAATTTCGGTTTGGATGTTTTTGATGTCGTCGGATTTGAGTATTCGGTTAAGAGCCCTCTTCACGCTTTTCAGTTCCTGCGAGGTAGGCAGAGTAGCCACCGTGTTTTGGAGCGTCTCTAAAGCTTCTTTCACCGCCTCCAACTCTGAGGCAGCCGCAGCAGCGCTTATGCCTTCTTGTAATTGTGTTATGTCGTTGTGGGTGGGGTGGATTGTAGCAAAGTTTTCAAATTATCCTGTATGTTGTCGATCAAGTGATGAAAATGCGACAACTCTGATTCGGTGTTTAGATTTTCCAACTTGGTGATCTGCTGTTGGACGCTGGCCAGAGTATCCCTGATGCCAGGCTGTTTGGATTCCAGTGCTTAGTGTACGTTTGCCAGATCATTTTTGATGACAGAAAGAGCATCCTCAATATGGGCTATGGTACCTTGCAGCTTCCCGAAATCCCCGTATGTCTCAATTTGGAGTTTGATGTTGGCCACGTTACGGGCAATAGCATTCAGCTCGCTGGACGAAGGTAGATTGTCCATGAAGCCCTCTAGCGTTTGGAGTTTAGTTTTGACTTCGTTGATGGCTGCATGCAAAGCGCCTGTTTGAAGCTGAGCCTTGATCCTTTCCAACGTAGGAATTTCTAAGGATTGAAACTGTTCGTGCAATTTAGCAATACTGGCATTCACGCGATCGTAGTCATCCCGTTTTGCCAGGTAGCTACGCAGCTTTAGGTTGTCGTTTGCTCGTTTGGTCCAGCAAGTGTTGCTTCAGCTGTTCCACATAGGAGGTCTGCGCTTGCTGCAGGTTCAAAAATTCGTTATGCAGCTTGCCTATGCTCAGCGCCAAGTTGACGAAGTTGTCTATTGACGCGAGGTCGGTGTATTTTTGTAACAGCGATTTAATCGGCGTCAATTTTGAGTACGGGGTCCAGGCACTCAGACTGTACACTAGCTATTTCTGACTGGAGGCTGGAGTTGAGAGTGGACTGCAGGGCCTGCAGGGCCTGCAGGTCGCTTCACAACTTCTTGACTCTGACGTCGAGCATGAGAAGCTCGTCGCCGTGGTCGTCGCGTTTCGTGTGACCAAAAATATTGTTAGGCTTTGTTGCTATGGTTAGTTACTTTAGGGTAGGTGATTTGCATCTCCACAAAAAAAGGGATGAGTTTATCGTAGTCGTCAAAGAGCTCCACGTACAGGCGATCGCCAGCAGACACATCGTACGTTGTAGTCGCATCCATCCTATCATGCTTGATGCGATAGATGTTCTTGACAGAGGAAACCTTGACCTCCCCTTTGTTCTCAGGGTTCATGTTGAACTACAGTTTGCCGGAGATGAGAAACCGGTAATAATTCAATTTGTTGTTGAATACATAGAAAATTTTGCCACATCCTCGTCGTACTGGTTCAGAATGCTATTCAAGTGAATAATTAACAGACCGTTAAGTTTAGATAGCATGGAAGGCAGGAGTTCGTTGAAGCTCGACGACGACGACGTAGGCTGGACGGGCACTTCCATAGCTTGCTTCCTAAAACCAAACAGGTTCATAGGCATGGTTATTTTATATGCTTGTGTTGATAGAAATATTGCCAGCCGTAAGGTTTTTTCATTTTTAAAGTGATTTGTATGCATTTCTTACTACTATCAAAACGATAGTGCCCCCAAGGCAACGTGTGGATCCCACAAGACAAAATAAATATTTTATCATCATGTGGATCTAATGATACTTTTCTAACTTTGTGTGTTGTAATCACATGGTCTACACTTTGGATTCTTTTTTCCAATCGTAGCTGCTTCTTCAAAAATTTTCACACAATCAATATAGTCTTGAAATGAAAGTTTGTTTTGTACAGTATTTTTACCAACACCTTTAGCCTTCTTCGTAATGCTGCTCTAACTAACTAACTCTCTAGCCTTCTTAAACCCGAAGGTTCATGGCTGCAGCAACACAGGCCTTCCATCTGTCCCTATCTTGAGCAATATCTATATACTCTTTTCCATCCCTACCGATTTCCATTAGGTCCATCTCAACGTTGTCCCTCCATCTTCGTCTTGGCTTTCCTACAGGTCTCTTACCATCTGGTTTCCCAACAAGAATCCTGTGAACTCCTCTTTCCTCTCCTATTCGTGCCACATGGCCTGCCCACCTAACTCTTCTTGATTTAATTATTCTAGTAATATCTGGACATGAATACAAATTATGTAGTTCTAAATTATGTAACATTCTCCACTCACCTGTCTCCTCATCCCTTTTAGGTCCAAATATTTTCCTAAGGATCTTACTTTCAAATACTCTCAATTTATGTTCCTCTTTCAATGTAAGGGACCAAGTTTCACACCCATATAATACTACAGGCAAAATTACTGTTTTGTATATTTTAACTTTTAGTTTCTTAGATATTAAACGAGAAGACAAAAGTTTATGAAGAGAGAAGTAACATGCATTTCCTAAATTAAGCCTACTTTTTATTTCCTCTTTAATATAATTTTCATTTGTTAATATTACTCCTAAGTATTTGAATTTGGAAACTGGTTCAAACGAGTTGTTATCAATAATTAGATTTTGATTATTACCTAACACTTGGTTTCGGCCTGTAAGCATATATTTAGTTTTCTCTTTGTTAACTTCCAAACCTATCTCTTTAGCAGTTTTGAAAAATATTTTAGCATTATTCTTAATTGTATTCACATCATCCCCCAGTAAGTCTACATCATCTGCATATGCTAACAACTGAGTCACACCATTTAATTTTAGTCCTTCTTTAGTTTGTTTTACCTGACTTACAGCATATTCTAAGGCAAAATTAAAGAGCAATGGAGATAATGCATCTCCTTGTTTTAACCCATCATGAATTGTAAATTTGTCAGACATATTATTACCCACACGAATTTTACTTTCTGTTTCGCTGGTGCATATTTTTATCATACTAACAAGCTTCTTAGGTATTCCAAACTCTACTAATATATTATATAATTTATCTCTTTTGACCGAATCATATGCTTTTTTGAAATCAATGAATAGCTGATGGACATTTTGATTATATTCCCACTTTTTTTCAAGTGTCTGTCTGATGTGAAAATTTTGATCTGTAGTTGATCTGTTACGTTTAAATCCACATTGATAATCACCTATAATTTCATTAGCATATGGGGTTAGTCTTGTTAAAAGAATGTTAGACAATATTTTGTATGTTGTTGAGAGTAGAGAAATTCCACGGTAATTATTGCAGTTCATTTTATCACCTCTTTTAAACACAGGAACAATTATGGATTCTTTCCACTGTTGAGGGATTTCTTCTTTATTCCATATTAAACAAATTAATTTATGAATTTGACATATTAATGAATTTCCACCATATTTAATTAACTCAGCTGGTATTAAATCAACGCCAGGTGTTTTGTTATTCTTTAGCCTTTTAATAGCATCTTTAACTTCAGTCAAGTTAGGTTCTGGAACTAAAGGTTCTGCTGTGTGTACTTCATTTACATCTGACTTATCTCCTACATGGACATTTAAAAGGTCATTAAAGTAGTTCTTCCATCTATTTAGAATATCGCTTGGGTCAGCTAGAAAATCACCGTCTTTATCTTTTATCAAGTTTACTTTAGGTTGCCACCCCTTTCTAAATTCATTTACACCTTTATATAAATCTCTGATATTTTTATTTTTGCTGTTTGTTTCAATTTCGTTAATTTTGCTTTTCAAGTAATCTCCTTCTAAACGTGCGGTTAACTTCTCGCTTTATTCTATTATAATTGCTTAGATTTGTATCATCAGAATTATTCAACTACCTAAGTCTAGCCTGATTTCTTATTTCTATTAGATTATGACATTCATTATCAAACCATGGCTTACTTTTTCTCGGTTTATGGTATCCTATACTTTCTTTAGCTGCTGATTCTATTGCATTACGTATGTGCTCCCAATTCTTATTTACGTCTGTTTCATTTATATTTTCATCATCATTTAAATCCTGCAAAACCTCAAATCTATTTGACAGTTTAATTTGGTAATCTTTCTTAATTCTTTAATCAGTAAACTTTCCTGTATCAAATTTTATAACTTTTAGATTTTGTTGCTTATGATTTATCACTGAGAGTCTTTCTCTTAATTTAGCAATTACTAAATAATGGTCACTGGCACAGTCAGCACCTCTATGTGTACGAACGTCAATTATACTAGTGTGCCTTCTCTTATCAATGAGAATATGATCTATCTGATTATGAGTTTTACCATCTGGAGAAGACCAGGTATATTTATGGATATCTTTATGTTTAAAAGTGGTACTTTTCACAATTAAATTCTTTGAGGTTGCAAAAGTAATCAATCTTATACCATTATCATTACTTAATTCATGAAGACTTTCTTTACCAATCGTGGGTTTAAATGTCTCTTCTTTGCCAATCTGTGCATTACAGTCACCTACCAGAATTTTCATATCATACTGAGAAAATTTATCAAAGACTTGTTCTAACTCTGTATAAAAATCATCTTTAGTATTATCATCTTTATCTTCCGTTGGTGCATGTATGTTTATTAAAATAATTTTACACCACCTACCCTGTAAAACTGCATATGATATCCTATCATTAATAAATTCTACTGTTTTAAGAGCTGAGATAATTCTATTATTTATGAAAAAGCCTGTTCCAAAATTATGATTTTCAGTACCACCATAGAAAAAAGTGTAATTCTTAGTTTTACAATTCCTTTCTCCTGGCCACCTAACTTCCTGGACAGCTACTACATCTAATTTATACTTCACTATCTCATTAACTGTACACTGAAATGTCCCAGGCCGGTAAAGGCTCAGAACATTCCAGGTGCCTAATTTAATATCCTTATTCCTAACGTAGATCTTATCCTTAGTCCAGGGACCTCCCAAAGTAGTCCCCACCCGGAGATCCGAACGGGGGACTATTTTACCTCCGGAATATTTTACCTTGGGAACATCCATGGCCTTATATTTCTGTTTCTTGACATGTCTTTTTACAGTGCAGAGTTGTCAGCTCTACGCCTAACACCCGATATGAATGGAGGAACTACTACACAAGACAAACACAAACATATTAGACAGCACAATTACTACACAAGACGAACACAAACAAATTAGACAGCATAACTACTACACAAGACACACACAAACACATCACAACTACTACACAAGACACACACAAACACATCTGCAATTTAAAATTTTCCCTATTTCCCTATTTCTTATTTCTATTCCCTTACAGAAGGCAATTTGTGTACCCAAAATTGCCGTTCCTGAGAGATGTCCCTGCCATAAAAAACACAGCTTCTATGTTTACCAACAACACAAAAGCCTTCGGGAGAGAAATGTGGAGGAGGGTTGTAGGAGGTCAATGGTAACCAGCGGAGGGAAAGGCAAAGGCTCTGGGGGATGAGACCAGTGAACTCTCACCAGGAGGAGGTTACCCTGGACAAAAAATCACTGTGCTGAGAAGCAGTGTTTCCTACGCCCCCCTTTCCTCTCTCTCCTCCATCCTCACCAAGGGTTGTAAAGGAAGCTGGTGGAATGACGTCAGGGTGAGATTCCCTAATGTCTTTGATTTGATTTGATTTGGTGTTTTAAGTCCACTTTGTGCACAGTAAGGCTAATCGGGACTGGACCTAGAGAGAAGTAACATACATTTTCTGAATTAAGCCTACTTTTTATTTCCTCTTTAATATAATTTTCATTTGTTAATATTACTCCTAAGTATTTGAATTTGGAAACTTGTTCAAACGAGTTATTATCAATAATTAGATTTTGATTATTACCTAACACTCGGTTTCGGCCTGTAAGCATATATTTAGTTTTCTCTTTGTTAACTTCCAAACCTATCTCTTTAGCAGTTTTGAAAAATATTTTAGCATTATTCTTAATTGTATTCACATCATCCCCCAGTAAGTCTACATCATCTGCATATGCTAACAACTGAGTCACACCATTTAATTTTAGTCCTTCTTTAGTTTGTTTTACCTTACTTACAGCATATTCTAAGGCAAAATTAAAGAGCAATGGAGATAATGCATCTCCTTGTTTTAACCCATCATGAATTGTAAATTTGTCAGACATATTATTACCCACACGAATTTTACTTTCTGTTTCGCTGGTGCATATTTTTATCATACTAACAAGCTTCTTAGGTATTCCAAACTCTACTAATATATTATATAATTTATCTCTTTTGACCGAATCATATGCTTTTTTGAAATCAATGAATAGCTGATGGACATTTTGATTATATTCCCACTTTTTTTCAAGGGTCTGTCTGATGTGAAAAATTTGATCTGTAGTTGATCTGTTACGTTTAAATCCACATTGATATTCACCTATAATTTCATTAGCATATGGGGTTAGTCTTGTTAAAAGAATGTTAGACAATATTTTGTATGTTGTTGAGAGTAAAGAAATTCCACGGTAATTATTGCAGTTCATTTTATCACCTCTTTTAAACACAGGAACAATTATGGATTCTTTCCACTGTTGAGGGATTTTTTCTTTATTCCATATTAAACAAATTAATATATGAATTTGACATATTAATGAATTTCCACCATATTTAATTAACTCAGCTGGTATTAAATCAATGCCAGGTGCTTTGTTATTCTTAAGCCTTTTAATAGCATCTTTAACTTCAGTCAAGTTAGGTTCTGGAACTAAAGGTTCTGCTGTGTGTACTTCATTTACTTCTAATTTATCTCCTACATGGACATTTAAAAGGTCATTAAAGTAGTTCTTCCATCTATTTAGAATATCGCTTGGGTCAGCTAGAAAATCACCGTCTTTATCTTTTATCAAGTTTACTTTAGGTTGCCACCCCTTTCTAAATTCATTTACACCTTTATATAAATCTTTGATATTTTTATTTTTGCTGTTTGTTTCAATTTCGTTAATTTTGCTTTTCAAGTAATCTCCTTCTAAACGTGCGGTTAACTTCTCGCTTTATTCTATTATAATTGCTTAGATTTGTATCATCAGAATTATTCAACTACCTAAGTCTAGCCTGATTTCTTATTTCTATTAGTTTATGACATTCATTATCAAACCATGGCTTACTTTTTCTCGGTTTATGGTATCCTATACTTTCTTTAGCTGCTGATTCTATTGCATTACGTATGTGCTCCCAATTCTTATTTACGTCTGTTTCATTTATATTTTCATCATCATTTAAATCCTGCAAAACCTCAAATCTATTTGACAGTTTAATTTGGTAATCTTTCTTAATTCTTGCATCAGTAAACTTTCCTGTATCAAATTTTATAACTTTTAGATTTTGTTGCTTATGATTTATCACTGAGAGTCTTTCTCTTAATTTAGCAATTACTAAATAATGGTCACTGGCACAGTCAGCACCTCTATGTGTACGAACGTCAATTATACTAGTATGCCTTCTCTTATCAATGAGAATATGATCTATCTGATTATGAGTTTTACCATCTGGAGAAGACCAGGTATATTTATGGATATCTTTATGTTTAAAAGTGGTACTTTTCATAATTAAATTCTTTGAGGTTGCAAAAGTAATCAATTTTATACCATTATCATTACTTAATTCATGAAGACTTTCTTTACCAATCGTGGGTTTAAATGTCTCTTCTTTGCCAATCTGTGCATTACAGTCACCTACCAGAATTTTCATATCATACTGAGAAAATTTATCAAAGACTTGTTCTAACTCTGTATAAAAATCATCTTTAGTATTATCATCTTTATCTTCCGTTGGTGCATGTCTGTTTATTAAAATAATTTTAAAACCTACCCTGTAAAACTGCATATGATATCCTATCATTAATAAATTCTACTGTTTTAAGAGCTGAGATAATTCTATTATTTATGAAAAAGCCTGTTCCAAAATTATGATTTTCAGTACCACCATAGAAAAAAGTGTAATTTTTAGTTTTACAGTTCCCTTCTCCTGGCCACCTAACTTCCTGGACAGCTACTATATCTAATTTATACTTCACTATCTCATTAACTGTACACTGAAATGTCCCAGGCCGGTAAAGGCTCAGAACATTCCAGGTGCCTAATTTAATATCCTTATTCCTAACGTAGATCTTATCCTTAGTCCAGGGATCTCCCAAAGTAGTCCCCACCCGGAGATCCGAACGGGGGACTATTTTACCTCCGGAATATTTTACCTTGGGAACATCCATGGCCTTATATTTCTGTTTCTTGACATGTCTTTTTACAGTGCAGAGTTGTCAGCTCTACGCCTAACACCCGATATGAATGGAGGAACTACTACACAAGACAAACACAAACATATTAGACAGCACAATTACTACACAAGACGAACACAAACACATTAGACAGCATAACTACTACACAAGACACACACAAACACATCACAACTACTACACAAGACACACACAAACACATCTGCAATTTGAAATTTTCCCTATTTCCCTATTTCTTATTTCTATTCCCTTACAGAAGGCAATTTGTGAACCCAAAATTGCCGTTCCTGAGAGATGTCCCTGCCATAAAAAAACACAGCTTCTATGTTTACCAACAATACAAAAGCCTTCGGGAGAGATATGTGGAGGAGGGTTGTAGGAGGTCAATGGTAACCAACGGGGGGAAAGGCAAAGGCTCTGGGGGATGAGACCAGTGAACTCTCACCAAGAGGAGGTTACCCTGGACAAAAAATCACTGTGCTGAGAAGCAGTGTTTCCTACCCCCCCCCTTCCTCTCTCTCCTCCATCCTCACCAAGGGTTGTAAAGGAAGCTGGTGGAATGACGTCAGGGTGAGATTCCCTAATGTCTTTGATTTGATTTGATTTGGTGTTTTAAGTCCACTTTGTGCACAGTAAGGCTAATCGGGACTGGACCTAGAGAGAAGTAACATACATTTCCTGAATTAAGCCTACTTTTTATTTCCTCTTTAATATAATTTTCATTTGTTAATATTACTCCTAAGTATTTGAATTTGGAAACTCTTTCAAACGAGTTGTTATCAATAATTAGATTTTGGTTATTACCTAACACTCGGTTTCGGCCTGTAAGCATATATTTAGTTTTCTCTTTGTTAACTTCCAAACCTATCTCTTTAGCACTTTTGAAAAATATTTTAGCATTATTCTTAATTGTATTCACATCATCCCCCAGTAAGTCTACATCATCTGCATATGCTAACAACTGAGTCACACCATTTAATTTTAGTCCTTCTTTAGTTTGTTTTACCTTACTTACAGCATATTCTAAGGCAAAATTAAAGAGCAATGGAGATAATGCATCTCCTTGTTTTAACCCATCATGAATTGTAAATTTATCAGACATATTATTACCCACACGAATTTTACTTTCTGTTTCGCTGGTGCATATTTTTATCATACTAACAAGCTTCTTAGGTATTCCAGACTCTACTAATATATTATATAATTTATCTCTTTTGACCGAATCATATGCTTTTTTGAAATCAATGAATAGCTGATGGACATTTTGATTATATTCCCACTTTTTTTCAAGTGTCTGTCTGATGTGAAAAATTTGATCTGTAGTTGATCTGTTACGTTTAAATCCACATTGATAATCACCTATAATTTCATTAGCATATGGGGTTAGTCTTGTTAAAAGAATGTTAGACAATATTTTGTATGTTGTTGAGAGTAGAGAAATTCCACGGTAATTATTGCAGTTCATTTTATCACCTCTTTTAAACACAGGAACAATTATGGATTCTTTCCACTGTTGAGGGATTTCTTCTTTATTCCATATTAAACAAATTAATTTATGAATTTGACATATTAATGAATTTCCACCATATTTAATTAACTCAGCTGGTATTAAATCAACGCCAGGTGTTTTGTTATTCTTTAGCCTGTTAATAGCATCTTTAACTTCAGTCAAGTTAGGTTCTGGAACTAAAGGTTCTGCTGTGTGTACTTCATTTACATCTGACTTATCTCCTACATGGACATTTAAAAGGTCATTAAAGTAGTTCTTCCATCTATTTAGAATATCGCTTGGGTCAGCTAGAAAATCACCGTCTTTATCTTTTATCAAGTTTACTTTAGGTTGCCACCCCTTTCTAAATTCATTTACAAGTAGACCCAAATAGAGAGTTCACAAACCGAAAATGGGGCTCGGTGGGGCTCGCCTTAATGGTTTGCTCTTGTAAGGCATAAGCCCCATTTTCTCGCAGTGTTGCCAACACCTTACTCGAAAAAATCACCAAGGTTTCTCTCCACGTTCCGCGCCTCATTTATTACGCTGACACAGCGTGATGAGTAAATGAATGCACCTTATCGTAATTTTTTTCCAAGTCCCGGGGACCAAAATGTTTATATATCGTGACCTTTGTAAACCTCTCTCTCTTAGAGAGAGAGAGAAACGATGTTCCCGCGCGAGAATTACAACCTCGACATGACCAAAAACGATTACCTCAAACTTTACGAAGCGTTCTCGGCTTACAAACGCGCGCATATGCCTCTCATTATTTCCGTATTGTGACGCAAGCAAACAAACAAAATAATAATTGTTGTTTTTTTAGGATCCCTGGCCCCTATATAACCTCGCCAGGGGTGCGTGGTGCCCAACCAAAAAAGTAAAGGTTCTCTAACGGCTGCGGTTATAGATTACCACACCTCTGTAGAGTTTCACGTGTTTGTTTTTTTTTCTCAAACTTCCATGAAACTCTACAGAGGACCTCCGTAACGCATGCAACGTGTACTAACAACTCTAGTGTTATTTTGATGTTGTAATTTTTTTGGATATAGAGTTTTATTGTGAGATAGATAAAAAAATTATGTTTATTATAATATTTTCTTGATGAAGATGGAGAATATGTGTGTGTGTGTTACAAAATAAAGTTGCATGCTTTTTTTTTCTAGTGTGTGTGTATGTGTATATGTTTTTTTGATGTTCGACAGCATCTGAAACGATAAAAAAAGAAAGAATTTTATTGTTAATTTTTTCTCGTGTAAAAAAAATAAAATTTTTTTTGTGCAAATTTCTGATTGTCTTGTGCTATAGTGATGTAACTGATAACTGATGAAATTGACATTGTAACTGATCTGAACTAGTGAAATTCGTACTGTGCCATTGTAACTGATTGTGTTAGTACTAAAAATTCCTTATTGTGCAAGAAAAGATGTTAAAAACATGTTAAAACTGCTCTGTGACCCTCTCGTTCTTCACGTCGTAGGCGAAGGACTTCTCTGCAATCAGGATGACACTGCATAGGGTATCCTCGGGCAAGGCATCGTGGAACTCGCAGACGATCTTGATGTTGGTTCGATCGTTGACCACCACCTGCTTTCTCTTAGATGTGTTGATGACGGTCATGGGTCTCCGTGCTTTGAATTCGCTGGGCGTGTAGTACATGTCCACGCTTCCCTCGGTCACGCGTTTGTAAGCCGAGAACGCTTCGTAAAGTTTGAGGTAATCGTTTTTGGTCACGTCGAGGTTGTAATTCTCGCGCGGGAACACTTCGTTGCGTCCATTCTTCAGATAAACGTTCTTGATCTTGCAGTCGTCGAACTTGCTGGAATCTTTTTCCTGATTCTTGTCCCTCCCGGTCTGAAAAAGCGCTACGACGAAATCTGGCATGTCGAACTGTATGTTGTTGAACTGCGTCGTCACGTCCAATTCCATGTGACTTCCCGACGCCATCTTCTGCACGCACTGGTAACCGTGAAAGTGAATCGGCACCTGCGGACTTTTCAAGATCTCCGCTTTGTACTTGAGGGCGTAGTTCGTCTCGTATTCCACCACCGGCATTCTCAATTCCATGCTCCGGATGACGCATTTCGATGCTTCGGGTAAAGTGTTGGCTATCGGCGTGGTGCCGTCCGGACCCAAAGTAGCGTATCGCATCAGTGCGTCGTTGTCGTTGGCCGCTCTTCGAAACGTGATCCTCAGTCCTCCCTTCCACATGATCTCCTTGTAGTCCGAGAAGAAACCAGGCAGCAGACGCATGGGAAAGAGCACCGTGTGACTTCTCGTCGATATTTTGGTCCCGGCTTCGAATCCCCCGGCCTGGTAGTACGCTGCGTCCGTTTTGGATAATTTCAACGTTCCCACTGCCGTCGACGTGATGCCTGGATAATCTATTCTGTCGATGACGGTGTTGTGTTTTCTCACCTCCACCTGCGAGAACAGGTGAGGCACGAAGTTGTCCACGAGTATTAAGTTTGCTGCTGCGGGAAACGCGTCTCCGCTTTCCTTCTTCACCACGTCGAATTGAAGGTAGAGGTCCGCTCTGTGAGGATGAATGAACCCGTCGCCTACGTCCACGTCGTATTCGATCTCCCTGTTCGCTTCGTTCAGATTGGCGAACGTGCGACGGTTGGGAGGGAAAGATTGCAATTCGTAACTTTCGATTTGCTCCATTTTACATGTATGGTTATTTATTATACGTTGATCTCCACGATGGCCGTCGTAGTGGCACCTGCGAAATCCACCACGTCTCCTTTCTCGTTCGTCACCACCAACTCTATGTCGTCTATGCGGTTGCGACATACTGGAAAATAGATCGGCGAAGAGGGCGTGTAGATGATCGGTTCCATGAACTCGGAACTTGGTTTGAAAGTGGCTATGATTCCCGTCTGCTTGTGACTTCCTAATAATCCGTCCGAAGATTTCGTGATCATGCCTTCCGCCACGTTGCAGTGTACGTTCAGAGTCTCTATGGCCAAGAATTTAGGAATGTTGGTTGCTACGTGCTTGATGCCAGCTTCGAGTTTTGGGTGGTTGTTCTCGAAACCTAAAAGTTCTCCCATGGTGCCCAGGTCCACGGTCTCCGTCGCGGATAGGATTTCCACTCTGTGCGTGACCGAATTTTGAGAAAGGTATGTGCCTTTGGGTAATTGAGCTTGCAAATTGGAAAGATTGTATTGTCCTGGCGTGACGACGATGTGTTCGCTTCCGACGCTAATTTTGTTGTTGTGCTGCGTGACGTTAGGTATGAGGTACATGCTGTAGAATGCACGCAGAGCCACGGATTTAGGATAGACGATGTCGTCGTGCAGCGTGAGTTTCAAGATTGAAGATTCGCTCGTGAGATGGAACACGCACATCCTAGTGATGCTGTTTGAGGTTCCACAATGCTTTCTGGAAATCCTCGATCGTAGGGTTATTTATTTTAGAGAGAAACGCGAGCACGGAGAGGCAGAGATGACCGCAGTTCACGTCTCCGAAATTTTGAATGCGTTCGTCGTTGTAGTATATAGAGGTTTTGTTCGTTTTCAGATAATGAATTAAATTTGTAGGTGGAACACCTCCGAAAGAATCGAAAACGAATGCTTTATCATCATTTTTGTGGTAACATATCCAATTCGTGCCTGGATTTTCTTGACCGTCCGAGTTGACTACTCCGCATTCTCTTCTTTTAACGCTTGAAGGTAACGAGTCGGACATGAAAACTCCTCTGAAGTGTTTGATTTGTAACGGTTCGATCAGAGATTCAATGTCTCGGTTGGTGAGTGCTGTTGTTTCTTTTTTTTAAACTTCTTCATCACGCCTTTCCCCCCTTTCTTCTCCATGGCCAGGTTGTGACGTTTCTGTTCTTCCAATTCCGCCTTGTTCTTCTTCGAGTCGATGACGGTTTTCGCGATGGCGGCACTTCCGCCAGCCAAACTTCCAACGGCCCCCAATGCTGCTAGGATGACCGGGATGCTGAATATGAAACCTCCGATCTTTTGCTGTTTCCGCGAACGCTGCAAGCGTCTCAATTGAGGTGTGCTGAGAAGTAATTTCATTCCGTGTCCTTTGCTCAAGCAAGAACGTTTCTTCTCGCGTTGTTTCTTGGTGAGTAACCCATCGAGGACACCTAGATTTTTAAGATTCGAATATGGTATCTGGTACACAACACCCTTGGGCTTCATGTTGATGCTCTATGTGTTATTTTCACGGTATGTTATTTATATATATATTCTGAGATTTTTTCTCCTGTAGTTTTTTTTACGGTATGTTATTTATATATAAATGTTCCGAGATTTTTTTTGTTTCGTGTATTTTTTTTTCAAGAATATACTCCTCGCAGTCGTTACACAAATTCTATTACGTGCTTCGTTTTCTTGCCAAGAAGTTCCTTTGTCCCCTTGTACACGATTCGAGTTTTATTCTCGATTAAAATTGATAGCTTCTCTTCGGATAACATGTTAGCGTATCGATCTGGTAAAAATAGACTGTATTGTGCGTTGAGCAACAGGCGTACCTTGGGACCATACTGGGTAGAAACGATTGAACCGGAAGTTATCGTGTAAGGTTTGTCGACTTCCAATTCCTGAATTTTTACATACTCGACTGACAAATTTAGCATTTGTTTTAATGCTTGGAGATCACTCATTTTTTCAGTCGTCATATCGAAGAGAAAAATTTCAGAGTGTTAGAGAGAAATTTAATTGTTTTTTTTTCACGATGTGTGTTATTTATATATACCGAAGATTATTTTTTTTTCACGATGTGTGTTATTTATATATCAAGTTAGTAGTCCAATTAAGCCGGTTCTGAAACCGAAAATGGGGCTCGGTGGGGCTCGCAGTGTTGCCAACTCCTCACTCGAAAAAAATCACCAAGGTTTTTCTTGGTCTAACCTAACCTAAAGCAAGGAGCTGGCAACCTTGCTTGAGGCTCTTGTAAGGCATAAGCCCTATTTCTCGCAGTGTTGCCAACTCCTCACTCGAAAAAAATCACCAAGGTTTTTTTGGTCTAACCTAGCCTAAAGCAAGGAGCTGGCAATCTTGCTTGAGGCTCGCCTTAATGGTTTGCTCTTGTAAGGCATAAGCTCTATTTTCTTGCAGTGTTGCCAACATTTTACTCGAAAAAATCACCAAGGTTTTTTTCTTGGTCTAACCTAGCCTAAAACAAGGAGCTGGCAATCTTGCTTGAGACTTGCGTTACAGTGCATACAGCAAGAAGCTGGCAACCTTGCTTGAGGCTTGCCTTACAGTGCATAAAGCAAAGTTGCCAACCTACTGGTACTTTTGCCATAACCTTTTACAAAAAAAAGAGAGAGGAGAGAGAGAGGGAAAAGTTAAACAACCGACAGCTGCCAACACCCACCCTAACCTAACCTAACCTAACCTAACCCAACCTAACCTACCCTACCCTAACCTAACCTAACCTAACCTAACCTAACCTAACCAGGTCTAACCTAGCCTAAAGCAAGGAGCTGGCAACCTTACTTAAGACTTGCCTTACAGTGCATAAAGCAAGGTTGCCAACCTAGTGGTACTTTTGCCATAGCCTTTTACAAAAAAGAGAGAGAAGAGAGAGAGGGAAGATTTAAACAGCCGACAGCCCACCTACAGCTTTTTTTTTGTCTAACCTAACCTAAAGCAAGGGGCTGGCAATTTTGCTTGAGGTTTGCTTTACAGTGCATAAAGCAATTTTTGCCAACCTACATATACTAAACAAAGAGAGCCGGCACTGCCGTAAAAGAGAGAGATGGATGGATGGGAACACTACACGGGTTCAACGTCATCAAATAAAAATCGCCTTAATGTTTTTTTTCTTGTAAGGCATGATTTCTATTTTCTCGCAGTGCTGCCAACTCCTACCTACACTTTTTTTTAGTTGGCAAGGGCTAGAGAGAGAGAAAAAACTTATAGCTGGGAACAGTAATGAGCGAATGCGCCATATCGTAATTTTCCAACTCCCGGGGGCCAATGTTTGTATATCGTGACCTTTGTAAACCTCTCTCTCTCGGGGGAACGTAGTGCCACACACACACACACACACACGCACACACACACGCGCGCATATGTATTGTAACACAAACAAACAAAAAAAATAATAATTGTTGTTTTTAGGATGCCTGGCCCCTTTAACATCGCCAGGGTGCGTGGTGCCCAACCAAAAATGTAAAAGTTTTCTAATGGCTGCGGTTATAGATTACCGCACCTCTGTAGAGTTTCACGTGTTTTTTTTTTTCCCTAAACTTCCATGAAACCCTACAGAGGACCTCCGTAATGCATGCAACGTGTACTAACGACTCTAGTGTTATTTGATGTTGTGATATTTTTGGATATAGATTTTTATTGTGAGATAGATAAAAATAATTATGTTTATTATAATATTTTATTGATGAAGATGGAGAATGTATGCGTGTGTTACAAATAAAGTTGCATGCTTTTTTTCTAGTGTGTGTGTATGTGTTTTTGATGTTTCGACAGCATCTGAAACGATAAAAAAGAAATTTTATTGTTAATTTTCATGTGTAAAAACAACAACAAATTTTTTTGTGCAAATTTTCTGATTGTCTCGTGCTATAGTGCAAAAAAAGATATTGTAACTGATAACTAATGAAATTGACATTTGTAACTGATCTGAACTAGTGAAATTCGTATTGTGCCATTGTAACTGATTGTGCTAGTGCAGAAAATTTCTTATTGTGCAAGAAAAGATGTTAAAAACTTGTTAAAACTGCTCTGTGACCCTCTCGTTCTTCACGTCGTAGGCGAAGGACTTCTCTGCAATCAGGATGACACTGCATAGGGTATCCTCGGGCAAGGCATCGTGGAACTCGCAGACGACCTTGATGTTGGTTCGATCGTTGACCACAACCTTCTTTCTCTTAGATGTGTTGATGACGGTCATGGGTCTCCGTGCTTTGAACTCGCTGGGCGTGTAGTACATGTCCACGCTTCCCTCGGTCACGCGTTTGTAAGCCGTGTAAGCTTCGTAAAGTTTGAGGTAATCGTCTTTGGTCACGTCGAGGTTGTAATTCTCGCGCGGGAACACTTCGTTGCGTCCATTCTTCAGATAAACGTTCTTGATCTTGCAGTCGTCGAACTTGCTGGAATCTTTTTCCTGATTCTTGTCCCTCCCGGTCTGAAAGAGCACTACGACGAAATCTGGCATGTCGAACTGTATGTTGTTGAACTGCGTCGTCACGTCGAATTACATGTGACTTCCCGACGCCATTTTCTGCACGCACTGGTAACCGTGAAAGTGAATCGGCACCTGCGGACTTTTCAAGATCTCCGCCTTGTACTTGAGGGCGTAGTTCGTTTCGTATTCCACCACCGGCATTCTCAATTCCATGCTTTGGATGACGCACTTGGCTGCTTCGGGTAGAGTGTTGGCTATCGGCGTGGTGCCGTCCGGACCCAAAGTAGCGTATCGCATCAGTGCGTCGTTGTCGTTGGCCGCTCTTCGAAACGTGACCCTCAGTCCTCCCTTCCACATGATCTCCTTGTATTCCGAGAAGAAACCCGGCAGCAGACGCATGGGAAAGAGCACCGTGTGACTTCTCGTCGATATTTTGGTCCCGGCTTCGAATCCCCCGGCCTGGTAGTATGCTGCGTCCGTTTTGGATAATTTCAACGTTCCCACTGCCGTCGACGTGATGCCTGGATAATCTATTCTGTCGATGACGGTGTTGTGTTTCCTCACCTCCACCTGCGAGAACAGGTGAGGCACGAAGTTGTCCACGAGTATCAAGTTTGCTGCTGCGAGAAACGCGTCTCCGCTTTCCTTCTTCACCACGTCGAATTGAAGGTAGAGGTCCGCTCTGTGAGGATGAACGAACCCGTCGCCTACGTCCACGTCGTATTCGATCTCCCTGTTCGCTTCGTTCAGATTGGCGAACGTGCGACGGTTGGGAGGGAAAGATTGCAATTCGTAACTTTCGATTTGCTCCATTTTACATGTATGGTTATTTATTATACGTTGATCTCCACGATGGCCGTCGTAGTGGCACCTGCGAAATCCACCACCTCTCCTTTCTCGTTCGTCACCACCAACTCTATGTCGTCTATGCGGTTGCGACGTACTGGAAAATAGATCGGCGAAGAGGGCGTGTAGATGATCGGTTCCATGAACTCGGAACTTGGTTTGAAAGTGGCTATGATTCCCGTCTGCTTGTGACTTCCTAACAATCCGTCCGAAGATTTCGTGATCATACCTTCGGCCACGTTACAGTGTACGTTCAGAGTCTCTATGGCCAAGAATTTAGGAATGTTGGTTGCCACGTGCTTGATGCCAGCTTCGAGTTTGGTGTCGTTCTCGAAACCTAAAAGTTCTCCCATGGTGCCCAGGTCCACGGTCTCCGTCGCGGATAGGATTTCCACTCTGTGCGTGACCGAATTTTGAGAAAGGTATGTGCCTTTGGGTAATTGAGCTTGCAAAGTGGAAAGATTGTATTGGCCTGGCGTGACGACGATGTGTTCGCTTCCGACGCTAATTTTGTTGTTGTGCTGCGTGACGTTAGGTATGAGGTACATGCTGTAGAATGCACGCAGAGCCACGGATTTAGGATAGACGATGTCGTCGTGCAGCGTGAGTTTCAAGATCGAAGATTCGCTCGTGAGATGGAACACGCACATCCTAGTGATGCTGTTTGAGGTTCCACAATGCTTTCTGGAAATCCTCGATCGTAGGGTTATTTGTTTTAGAGAGAAACGCGAGCACGGAGAGGCAGAGATGACCGCAGTTCACGTCTCCGAAATCTTGAATGCGTTCGTCGTTGTAGTATATGGAGGTTTTTTTCGTTTTCAGATAATAGACTAAATTTGTAGGTGGAACACCTCCGAAAGAATCGAAAACGAATGCTTTATCATCATTTTTGTGGTAACATATCCAATGCATGCCTGGATTTTCTTGACCGTCCAAGTTGACTACGCCGCACTCTCTTCTTTTGACGCTTGAAGGTAACGAGTCGGACATGAAAACTCCTCTGAAGTGTTTGATTTGTAACGGTTCGATCAGAGATTCAATGTCTCGGTTGGTGAGTGCTTCTGTTTCTTTTTTTTAAACTTTTTCATCACGCCCTTCCCCTTTTTCTTCTCCATGGCCAGGTTGTGACGTTTCTGTTCTTCCAATTCCGCTTTGTTCTTCTTCGAGTCGATGACGGTTTTCGCGATGGCGGCACTTCCGCCGGCCAAACTTCCAACGGCCCCCAATGCTGCCAGGATGGCCGGGATGCTGAATATGAAACCTCCGATCTTTTGCTGTTTCCGCGAACGCTGCAATCTTTTCAATTGAGGTGTGCTGAGCAGCAATTTCATTCCGTGTCCTTTCGACAAGCAAGAACGTTTCTTCTCGCGTTGTTTCTTGGTGAGTAACCCATCGAGAGCACCTAGATTTTTTAGATTCGAATATGGTATCTGGTACACGACACCCTTGGGCTTCATGTTGATGCTCTATGTGTTATTTTCACGATATGTTATTTATATATATATTCTGAGATTTTTTCTTGTGTAGTTTTTTTACGGTATGTTATTTATATACCCCACCCCAATTTTTGTTTTGTGTTCATGGCGATGGTGGTACCCAGTGCGGCGACCCGTTCACCCAGCGATGCGTCTCTGCTCACGAACCTTTCGAAAGCTACATGTTCCAATTTTTTGTCTGCTTCGTGACGTGCGTCCAGATCCGTCTGCGTGGTGTTGTAAGCGATGTCGTGATCTTTGCATGCGGCATCCAACGGATTCACACCCTTGTCTCCTCTCTCCAATCTTTTCTCGAGTTTGGTACCCGGTCCGCAGTACTGGTAGCCAGGTAGATGCATCTCGAAAGGTAACTTGTTGATGATGTCGTTCACGAGTCCCTTTCCTTCGGCCACGTTCCAAAATTTCGGAGGCAGCGTGTTGATGATTTTGATCAGGTATGCCCTTGTCGTCGTTCACGATGAAGTTGGAAAGTTTCGTGCTGATCATGTCCACGATGCCAACCTTCTCGTTGTAGAAATTACGATTGCCTGCATTCTCTTCGCCGGCTATCACCAACAATCGGTCCACGAGTTTCCTAACGTCGTCCACCCAAACGAATTCTTTGGGTAACGTGTTGTAGCGTTTGACGCCGCTGCCTGTTTTGACCTGGTTCCAAATCGGTTTGATGAGATTCCTGTACTTCTCGCCGCTGCTCGATTTCACCCTATTCTGCGAGGCGTCGTTGTTCTGGTACAAGGCATCCGTCATGATCAGAATTTCCTTGTAACTTTGGTAATCTTCGTCGGTGTAATCTTTCGGCTGCTTTTTGGCGACGAGTTCCCACAGTCCCACCGTACCCGGATACCTGTTCCAACTATCCTTGTCGCCTAAATTGACTTTAATGTCGTTGCCTTCGAAGGTCACCTTCGATTTCCCAATCTTCCACACCACACCGCCGCCTTCGCTGGTTTCCATGCTGGGATACAATCCGAACACTTCATCCTTGTCGAATTTCCCCGTGCTCAGGTAGTCTCGTGCCAAAGGTCCCAACTCGATTTTATCCGAAGACGACGTGCTGCCTATGGCTCGACGTCATGCCGGTGCATCCTTCAGTTCGAACGGCGTCGAAGGAATGCTCGAAATGGGCGTGGGTACGGCATAACTTTTAGCTGCGAGCGGTACGAGTTCATTAATCAAATTTTTATTTTGTTCCGTGACACTTTTAATTTCTTTACCTAGACTGCTGATGGCATCGATCACAGGTTGATCCTGACGTTTCTTCTCTTCGTAGAATCCGCGATTCTCGGATTTCCAACCTTTGAAGCGTTTCGCGAGGTAATCGCGAAGCTTGAGATTTTCGTCTTCGATTTTTCGTTTCGTCATGACGTTATTTATACACGTCGTTTCTCACAACGTTGCAACGTTTAGAAAGTCGTTGATTTTGTTTCTGTATTTTCCATCGTTGGGTTTCCTCGTCATGTCGATCGTCACAAATCCGAAATCGTCACCGTTCCAGCAAGTAGTGCAGCCTTCCGAAAATTGATTGTAGTTCATGTCTCCGCCTACGTAGTCATCGTACGCATGCTTGAGGTTGGTGTGATCTTGACGAAACAAACATATGAAATTAGCGTTGTCGCGCACTAACTGTTTTGGAATTTTGGAAAACGTTTGAGCTAGGTAAAAACAATCCATTCCTTTGTGACGACCTTGCGTGAAAAAGTTGCGAATTTCATTTTGATTTTCCAGGATGGCGTCGTCGAACACAACAACTGAATTTTCACGACAATCGTCGAGTGGTTTTATTTCCGAGGCGAATGTTGCAATGTCCAGACCATCGTACAGTTTCATCAGTTGCTGGTATTTGGATTGCTCCAAACTTTTCGAGAACACGTACAGGTGCCTGTTCTTCCAATTTAACCAATTCGGTGCGAGGAGAAAATTGTCCACTAGCAGTGTCGTTTTCCCACACCCCGAAGGACCTACGATCAGACAGCGGATGCTGTCGGGAAGCAACTCGCCGTTCTTTTTTTTTCTCGTTTGAATATCCGGATCCGGTAGACGCTTCACCACGTTCCACGTACTCACAAGATCACTTCGTTCGCGTCGATCCAACTCTTTTCTGGAAGTCCCAGCCATTTGACAAACAGTTTGTCACCTTTCCTACGCAATACTTTCTCGATGAGGTACGTGTCGGGGTGTTTTGTTTTAGAGAGTTCCTCTTCGTAAAATCTTCCTTTCAAAATCTCGCCGCTGCTATCTTTTATTATATACGTGTGTCGGTTTCCGGGTAGAACTCGAACCACCGTAAAGAGTTCCGTGCTCCAATTTTTTGTGAATCCCTTCTCGAAGGTGCGTTTGAATTTGCTGACCCTCACCTGGTCTCCAATTTTGTATTTAGCTTTTTTTGTCGTGGGAGTGTACTTTGGACAGTAAACGGTAGAAATTAAACGCTGCTCGTCAGATTTGGTAACGTCAACTGGCTTTATGCCTATTGTTCTGTGTACTGTATCATTATAGGTGTCGACGAGTTCCGGCAGGATGTCGACCCATTTGTAATTTCCCCGAAGCGTGAATCGTTTCCACATGTGTGTTTTCAAGGTTCGATTGAATCTTTCCACGATGCTGGCTTTGATGTGACTGAAGCTCGAATAATGTCCAATCTTGTGTTTTTGAATAAATTTTTGGAATACGGCGTTGTAAAATTCATTACCGTTGTCCGTTTGCAGAAACCGTGGTCGTCTGCCACCGCTTTCGCGAAAAATTGTCTTGAATGCTTCCGTGACGCATGTTCCCGTTTTGGCTTTCAAAGGTAGAGCCCATGCGTATTTCGAAAACGTGTCTATGACGGTGAGAAGGTACTTGTTGCCCTTGTTCAATTTATGCACGTTTTTCAAATTGCCGCTACTCATCTCCACGAGGTCACTTTGCCAGAGGTCGTCGATGCCCTTGGTTACCACAGCCAAACGTTCGTAGTTGCGGCGTGCAGGTTTATGCAATTCTTCGACGATGGCTTGCCTAGACATTTTTTTAGAGATTACGTTTCAAGAGAAGCACAAGCGTGATGGGATTCAAAGAGGGTGGCACTTCGCTCGTGTTTTGAATGATCAGCTTATCGCCGGCACTCACGTCGAAAACGGTGAGATCTTCGTCTTCGTGTATTTCATATATGTTGCGCGTTTCGTTCCAACGTGCCAGAGGAATGTTTCCTGCTTTCTGGACACCACGATTCGATATTAAAGTCATGGTAGGAACGCTAGCTTTTCTACCGTGAGACCAGTACGAAAATTCGTTTATCTGAATCGTGCCATCGAGGAGAAACTTGTAGTACGGATGATAAGGATGCAACATGTACAGTTTGTTACCTTCGACGAACGTGGAGATTCTCTGTTGATTGGGTACGCTGTTGATTTCGATGGCTTGCAGAGAATGCAGTTTAGCGAATTTAGTGTCGACGCCGAGCAGATTACTGTGAACTTGTCCGAGTTTATTTTCGATGGGCAGCAAATGCTCGACTATGGTATCCGTTACGGCAGAAAACGACGGTTTGATTTTCACTTCCACGTTCAACTGCTTGTAGTTTTCGTTGAGTTCTTGCAACTTGGCGCCGAAAGAAGCCAGCGTCGATTCCTGCGTGGATTCCAGCACTCCAACTTGATCTCTGATGTTGACGACGATGTTCTGAAGGTTCTCGACTTGATTCAATTTCGAGCTCTTCTCGGTAAGATCGTTCACGATGCTTCGCATCTCTGTAAACTGCGTGTGAAGATCGGCGACGCTCTGCGAAGTGGGCAGCGTCGACACCAGCGAACTAATTTCGTCTCGAATCTGTTCCACGTTCGCCGTTTCCGTTTCTAGTCGTTTCAGCATTCGAGATATGTTTCTTTTCAAAGCGTGCAATTCTTTGGAGGTGGGGAGATTGGCCACCCTACTCTCGAGATCGCTCAATGAGCTTTTGATGTCGTTCGAATCGGATAGTGCCGTCACCGCCGTTTTCAATTTTTCCAAATCTTCGCTCGAAGGCACGCTCGTCCGTAACGATTCCAAGTCACCCTGTATGTTGTCCAGTACGTGATGAAAATGAGCGAGATTGGATTCGACGTTCAAATTTTCTAAATATTCGATCTTCTGCTGAACCGTGCTCAACGTGTCTTGAATGCTCGTCAGCGCGCTCGCTTCAGCGTTAATATTTTTAATTTCTTCGTTGATCAATTCCAAGGACGCCTGAAGCGTGGCGATGGTGGTTTGAATATGTTCGAAATCTTGATAGGCCTCCAATTGAATTTTTATGTTCGCGACGCTTTTACCGATGACCTGCAGTTCGTCCGACGATGGTAGGTTCGTCATTGTATCTTCCAAAGTCTGCAACTTGGATTTAATTTCTTCCAACGTGCTGGTGAATTCTTCTTGTAATTTGGAAACAACGACATGCAAGCGTTCTGCGTCTATATCGTTCACGACGGTTTGAAGTTCAGAGAAATTCTTTTCTATTGCGGAAGTTCGTTCTTCGATTTCGAGTTTCAATTTTTCCAAATCTTCATTTTTCGATTGAAATTGCTGTAATTTGGCCAAATCATTTTGAAGCGAATCCACGCTCAACTGTATATTTTGAACGTTGTCGTAAGAAGGTACGTCGACATAATTTTTTATCAGCGTCTTCAGTTCGGAATCGATTTTCAGAATGGGGTCGAGACATTGCGTTTGGAGCGTAGCGATTTCCGACTCTAAATTTTTGTTTAAGGTTTCCTGCAAAGCGATCAAATCGGTCCTCAACTTCTTAACTCGAATGTCCAACATGAGAATCTCTTCTGCGTGGTCCACACGCTTGGTGTTGCCGAAAATGTCGTTAGGCATTTTTGGTTAACGGTTATTTATAATAGGATAGACGATTCGTAATTCTACGAAGAGAGGAATAAGTTTGTCGTAATCTCCGAGGAGTTCCATGTAAAGATAATCTCCTGCGGACACATCGTACGTAATGTTAGAAAGCATCTTGTCGTGCTTGATTCGAAAAATGTTTTTGCCGGTAGAAATTTTGATTTCGCCTGCGTTTTCCGGATTCACGGTGATTTGAAGTTTCCCGTCGATCGGAATTTCGTAGAAATGTAAATTGTTATTAAAAACATAAAACATCTTGCCCACATCGTCATTCAGTTTCGTCCAAATGCTGTTGAGGTGAATGATCAACAGACCGTTGAGTTTAGGTAACACGGAAGGTAAGACTTCATGATCTGGTATGGTTTCCATAATGATCTGTTTTTTGAAACCGAACAAATTCATAGGCATGCTGGTTATTTAAGAATACAGTCAAAGTTTTTTTGTAATGACAGTCAAAGTGTTTTTTTTTTGTTTTTTCTTGTTTTGTTTTGTTTTTTATGAATCTTCTGTTGAAGATGGACATATGTTGCAGGTTTTGCTTTCTGCTAAGCGATAGTGCCCCCACGGCAATGTGTGAATACCACACTCGAGGACGCACATCTTGTCGTCGTTGGGATCCAGCGCAATTTTTCTAACTTTGTTTGTGGTCAACACATGGTCGACGCTCTGGATGCGCTGTTCTTCTCTTAGAACCGACGACCTGGTCTTGAGGCAATCGACAAAGTCCTCGAATGCGAGATGCTCCCGAACCACCTGTCTGCCGACACCCTTGGCCTTCTTGGTAACGCTGCCCTCGGCTTTGATGGCATAGGCCTTGGCGCGAAGACCTGCAAACTCGAGAATTACATCACCGTCCTTCTCGTCTTTGAGTTTGCCAGGTACTTTTTTGTTTCGGGGCAGGATGCCGTACTGGTTCGGCTGGGGATAGCCCGAGGTGTCGAAGAGGTTAACCAAAGCTGATGCCGTGACTATATCCCTGTATGCATCGGCTGAGTGGACGTGGTACACCAAGCTGTCCGTGTCCGTGTAGAGAAGCGAGATGTTGTGGCTATAATGTGGACGTAATATGTCGTAGTACGTCTCGAACATGTGCAGCTTGCTCAGGTCTAATACTGAGGCACCAACATAAATTGGCTTGTCGAGCCTCACCTCACTCTTCCTCATATGCACCAGAGCAAGCTGCTCATTATAAATGGTCAACGATTTAAATAATGGGTTTGCTACGAGCCTGCGACATTGTGCTTTCCTCGTTACCAATTTTATGTCCATGCGATTCCGTACATTCTCCATAGTTTTGCCAAACACCGCATTATTCATTAACTTGGAGAAATCGCGATCGAAATCAGAAGTGGCGACTGTGCGATGTTCGGTGTTGAGCTCGATGTATGGCTTCAACCATGGAGAATGCTCGAACATCAAAACTCGATGTACTGTGCGGACGGTAACCCCTTGCTTCATCAACCACCGGAGGTTTTGGTAGTGCAGGACATAACGCTCTTTGGACTCGAAATCCATGACGAGCTTCTTCTGGTTGGAATCGGGTGGACACTTGAACTCGGGTGCAGGGGGAAGATCGCAGAACAAATCCTGCAGCTTCTCGGAGAACTCAAGGTCCACCTCGGCGAAGAACCCATGTTTTGAATCGTCGAAGCTTTCGACGTCGAAGTTGGAAGGGTCAGCCCACTCGAAGCCTCTAAAGGGGAGTGGCTGCATCATGGAGTGTCCGTAGAGGTTATTGACGTCCGTGTACATGATGTAGCTGGACGGTTGTGAGGGGTCCCGTAGAGGTTATTGACGTCCGTGTACATGATGTAGCTGGACGGTTGTGAGGGGTCGTAACCGGTGGCCATGTGGTGATTGTTGGCGCGCGAGTGTCGCTGCGACACCTGGACCATTCCACCCCGCACGGCACGTTCCACAAACAGCATCATGTTCACGTCCGAAAGAAGCTCCAGCTCGATCTTCGTCACCAGAAACATGGCTGACCACGCCAGTCCGGGGAGACTGTAGAAGTAGGCAGGGTCCAGCTGGTAGATGGTCTTCGCAGTCGCACGGAACGTCTGGAACACGTCGGCGAGGAGCGTCACATCAAGTCTGAGGTAGGCGTCGTGGTAGTCCCCGAGAGTTCGACAGCCCAGCTCGCGCCACATGGACTGGGCGTGGTGATATTCCTCGTCGGTGATGTTCGAGCCTTGCAGCTGACTGTAGAAGTTTGCTCGAGGAGGTAGCGACGTCTCTGCGAACTTGGAAGGGTCTGTGATGTATTCGTAGGGATAGACCCCCTTACGCTTGAAGAGGCCGGCGTCCAAGTTCGGAAAGTTTCCGGAGGTAATGAGCATTTGCTCGTCGCTAAGCTTCCCTGCGAGAGCATCGAGGCTGGCCGGGAGGAACCTCAGGCAGTCGAGGAAGCGAAGCTCGACGGTAGAGTGTGTTCCTGAGATTCGCACCCACTTGCTCAAGCTAATGTAACGCTCCTCGTTCTGCGCCAGGACGTTGATTCGCATGCCGTCGTACCCAAGATGCTTGACGAGGTGGTGGAAGTCGTATCCCGAGCCATTATGAAAAAACACAGGGATAAATCGCGGGTCCCGGGCCATGAGGTTGCATCCGTTGCACCATGGACCAACATACCTACCGTTAAAATGATCATGGTGTTGGACTTTACGGTTGTTGGCGGTGTACTCCTTGACGCAGACAGGGCAAGCGATGGCCTCGTCGTGTCTACGTTGATCATCGGGGGACAGTGGGAGCATAGACTTGGGGGCCAACAGTACCTTCCCTATCTCGCTGGCTTCCACAACCATCCTCTCGAGGAAGTGTTTGGCTGCGTCGGGACCGCGATACACGTAGGGCTCGGGGGCGATGTGCTGGTCACGTCGCACCACAACGTATGCGAAGCTGGATGCCTCGTGGAGTTGGTAAGGGGTTATGGAGGAATCTTCGGGATCTGGATCGCAAGTAGACAGGGGTTTGAGGAAGGCCTCGAAATCCGCGATGATGATAGCGGGATGTTCTACCATGGCACCGTGCATGTGGAAACGCTCCACAGTGCCAGGTTTGGGCAAGAATGCCACACCCGGTTCGTTGGCATTGCAGTAGATCTTGTGGCGAGCGAGCTTCTCGACAGCGATGTTGGAACCTTTGATGTGCTGATAATCCTGCTGTTTTTGATTGTCAAAAGTTGACAAGCACCTGCGACAAACTTCTATGTGGTGTTCGTGTTTGCTTGTTTGGCTCGACACCAACCGGGAGAGGGAGCGGATAAGGGTGTAGTGGTGATGGGTCTCGTCCTTGATAAGTAGGAGATGGATTTCTCGAGCATCATTGTTGTTTACGTCGCTCACCCGGATGGGGTACACTGCATTTTTGTCAGTGAGACCGTAAACGTTGATGGCCAACCGCGCACGAACCTCGAATTTTTGAATGTCCGGGACCTCTACGGGATAGTCGATCCCAGCCATCGCATCTTCCAGCTCTGACTCGTAGGGTAGGTAGTGGTTAACTCGGCGTGGTTGGTTTTTCCGGTCGACAGGGTGCAACGCTGCAAGCACCGACCAGAGAAACACTTGGCGTTATTGTTCTGAATGTTCAGGACGGCCTTCTTTGCCACAATGGTAGGTGGTAAGGGGACGTAGCTGGAGGCGGAGAGAGGCACGAACTTACAAAGTTTGACGCACAGTTCGTGAGGCTCGCCACACAGCGAACCCCCCGAGCCTTTAGCTTGATGTTCCTCCTGTTTTGCCACCAGCTCATCGGTAAACTGGTTGTAGATGACCTCGAGGTTGTCGACATCCGCCAGATGCAGCGTCTTCGCCTTGGTGTTGTGGCAGAAGCTGTAAATTTCGTCAGACGGCTTCTTGTACTGGCAACGTAGCGATGCGTAGAATTTGGTGGAGTGCGTTGCAAGCGCATCGCCGAGGATGGAAATGATTTTGGCTTGCACGTTCTCCAAAAAACTACGCACGTCGCATGAGCCCTCCGAAGTGATGACAAAGTCCTCTAACAAACGCTGGAAAGCAGACTGGTTCGCTTTCGCCACAGGCTTGACGCGTTTCGTGGGTGGTGCATTGATGGAGGCTGCTTCTGCCTTCCTCTTGGTGGAGGTCGAAGGCTGGGCCCCAGATGTATTTTTGCTTAGACAATTAAGCTTATGCTCCTTGACATACGCAATTGTGATCTGTATATTGCATCCGGAACATAGTTCAGTGGCAGCCAAATGCTTGCCTGGCACGCAGGTACGACAATGTCTTGCAAAATGTTTGCTTGATTTGGTTTTCTTGCACACAGGACAACTTTTCATGGAGCGCATTTTCTTGGGGGGTATGTTTATTTATATGTGATCTGTTGGTGGTAGAGTGTTTACAAAATAAACCCTGTAAAAAAATTTTAAAAAATATATAAGAAAAATATGATTGTAGATAGGAAAAAGCACAATAAATATTGTATGCATGTGTAATTCTATTTAGCTTATTTTTGCTAGACACGAATCTTCTTCAGATTTTATTGCCTATTAGTATATTTTTCTACCAATCTAGTAGAGGTATGAAACTATGAAAATGTACTTGTTTATATATATTCTATTGTTTCGGCTGATATAATAGCAAATATATATATATATATATAGCTATTTTGAAATTCAAAAACTTTCAGGTATACTTATTTTTACATGCAAACATACATCATAAAAAATTACACAATCGTATTTTTTTTCCATACACACATTTTTTATTTTCAGAAAACAAAGTTATTTTCAGAAAACAAAGTTATTTTCGATTTTTTTTTAAATCAAAACAATAAACATTATTTGTGTTTATAGTATTTGTCGGGCAATAGCAGATAAAACAAGAATGGGTTTTCTACGACCCCCAGTTTACGAGTTACAAAACAACTTAGAAATCACATCTTGAAATTTAAATTTAAAATAACTCGAAAACAGTAAGCACTAATCATTATGTTTCCAATAGGTTGTAGAGTACATTTAATTTTTTATCAAATGTCATTAAAATTTTCGAAATAGGGTAAAAACTAAGCCAGCAAATCAAGTTTCTCAAAAAATAAAAAAATTGTCTATATTTTCGAAACTTGAGGGGGTGGAATCGATTTTATTTGCTAGTCGTATAGTTTTTGTCAAATCCTATCCAACAAACCTAAAATCATCATCCTAGGTCAATTAGGAACCAAGAAAATCAATGTCTTGGAAAACATCTTAAGACAAATATCTTAAGAAAATTTTCTTCACAGACCGGAAGTAACATCTTGACAGACCGGAAGTCGACTTTCTTAAAGATTAAGACAAATATCTTAAGATGTTTTTCCAAGACATTGATTTTCTTGGTTCCTATGGGGCCTAGAATCACGCAACTTTGGATTATGTATATACCGTTGTTTTTTCCTACATATTCACTAGGGCTCGAAAGTGCGGTAGTTGTGTTGTTGCCTTGTAATCAAGAGGTCCTAGGTTCGAACCCGATAAAAGTATATAGTGGTTCGGGTCCTATTTTAAAAAAACTGTAGGCCTAGTCCCGATTAGTTTTACTGTGCATATGTGAATATAGGAAAGTACAACGGTATATACATAATCCAAAATCAGCAATGTGTGATGTGGTCAGCACCAAATATTTTAATTTTATATGTATATTTACGTTTCATGCATAAACATGGCAGTTTTCCTATATGCTTTTATGGTATGGTGCTATGCACGGAGGAGCACTTTATTTAAGCATATTTAACTTCTCTTTCCATCTCTCAATCTATTCATATTTGACACGGTCATTGCACGTCGGCCATTTTGTTTACGTAGCAATTAGGCTAAAAAAAACTTTGGCCGTGTCCGGATTGGCAAGCGCTCCGTCCAGTTCTCCCCCTTTGCTCTCGCGTGCCGTCGAAGTCACGTCCAAGTCGTCCGAATCTGCATGTCCCCTTGTAGTACGGTTGTCACTTTTCCCGCCAGGTGTCAGCTCGAACTTCACCCACCGCGCTCTGGGGCGCAGGCGCATCGCACGGAAGCAGAAGGCAGACGCCAAACAAACATGACAATGATTTCCACCTATTTACTACTCATATTAAAAATGTAACACGCTATTTCATCATTTACAATTTTTCTGCATTCAATATTATCGATAAAATGTTAAAGTATAACTGAGTTTTACATCCTCTAATCAGTAAATGTTGTCTGTACAAAGTGAAAATAAGAATATGGCTGCCAAGCGCAGCGTCACAGGGAGTTCAAGCGTGCATCTGTCGCTCCTCTCTGCTCCCCCCACACTCCGACTCCACGTCTGCCGCGAATTCGGACAACGGAGGTTGGCTGAGTCCCCGGATGGAACGGTGCTCTAGGTGACATCTGCTGTCGATTCGGACGCGGCCTTTGACACACTCATTGCAAGTCGGCCATTTTGTTTACGTAGCAATTACGTTAAAAAACTTTAAACCACATTATTGTTATTTTTTTTGTGAATGCTTGTTGTGATAAAAAAAACATAATTAGATATATTTTATTTAATTTTATGTTTAATATCTTTTCTGTGTATAAAACTAAATAATAATAAAATTCGAAACACTATGTACCTCCACTAAATATCAAACGCACAAAAGAAAAACAGGCTAACACACGCAAAATTATACTGGTCTGCCAGACGCCAGAGCCTCGTTACTCTACAGTCCAGGGTGTACTACGCAGAAGTGAGGTTAACTGTTGGGCGTCTTACCAGAAAGTCGTCCTCTTACACCCCGCATATTGCTATTTTGCATATGTTTGGTGTATATAGTAATATGTAATAAATATATATATAAAAAAGCAAGAAAAAAAAGAGAGAGATAAAATCAACACACTTAAAACTTGTATACTTTCTCTCTCTTCTTTTTGCGTGCAACACTACCTATTTATATAACACAAAGCCAACTCATCCAAGCTAACAAACAAATTTACTCACGTTAGTTAATTTTAATTACAATCACAAATTTCTTCTTGCAGCTCACAATCACAATTTTCTTCTTGCAGCTCACAATATTCTTCTTGCAGTTCACAGAGTAGAATGATGCTTTATTAGTCAGAATAGAGGAAGCTCGCTTGTGTGATCTCCCGTTACATGCCTGCCTCCCGCCCCACTCCCCCTAGTTGTTATAAAATGGCGACGGAAGTGTGTACATGTTTCTTTTCTCCCCGTCTTTTTTTTTTTTTTTTTTTGGTTTAAGAATAGAAGCAGGAAACTTGGTTCTGGCAGCATTAGTGATGGGTAATGTAAAAGTCTGTGACGGTCTAATGTTAATGCCCTCAAGCTTCTAGTTTTATTAGTCGAGGAGTAATATGTAGGTTAACAACGTGGACTAGTAGAAATCTGCTCTGTCGACATGAAATTCCATCATTATTGTTAGCATTTAAAAAAAAACAGGAAGTACATCCGCCACTGTGAATAGCCAGAAATGCTGCCCCCTCCCAGTCATCCATCTCTCTTACAATAGCATGTGTGTGTGTGTGTGCGTGTGTGTGTGTGACACATCGTTCTCCCGAGAGAGGTTTACAAAGGTCACGATATACAAACATTGACCCCCGGGAGTTGGAAAATTGCGATATGGCGCATTCGCTCATTACGTTGCCAGCCATAAATCTCTTTTTCTCTTTTCATCTTACAGCAACGTTGGCATCTCTATTTTTTTTTTAGTTGTAAGTAAATTGCCAACACACTCTAGTTAATAATGCTACATATTATACGCACACACGCACGCACATACTATATTACCATCCACCCATCTTTCTCTCTTTTACGGCAGTGCCGGCTCTCTTTGTTTAGTATATGTAGGTTGGCAAAAATTGCTTTATGCACTGTAAAGCAAACCTCAAGCAAAATTGCCAGCCCCTTGCTTTAGATTAGGTTAGACAAAAAAAAGCTGTAGGTGGGCTGTCGGCTGTTTAATTCTTCCCTCTCTCTCTTCTCTTTCTTTTTTGTAAAAGGCTATGGCAAAAGTACCACTAGGTTGGCAACCTTGCTTTATGCACTGTAAGGCAAGTCTTAAGTAAGGTTGCCAGCTCCTTGCTTTAGGCTAGGTTAGACTTGGTTAGGTTAGGTTAGGTTATGTTAGGTTAGGTTAGGTTAGGTTAGGTTAGGGTAGGGTAGGTTAGGGTAGGTTAGGTTAGGTTAGGTTAGGTTAGGTTAGGGTGGGTGTTGACAGCTGTCGGTTGTTTAACTTTTCCCTCTCTCTCTCCTCTCTCTTTTTTTTGTAAAAGGTTATGGCAAAAGTACCAGTAGGTTGGAAACTTTGCTTTATGCACTGTAAGGCAAGCCTCAAGCAAGGTTGCCAGCTTCTTGCTTTATGCACTGTAACGCAAGTCTCAAGCAAGATTGCCAGCTCCTTGTTTTAGGCTAGGTTAGACCAGGAAAAAAACCTTGGTGATTTTTTCGAGTAAAATGTTGGAAACACTGCAAGAAAATAGAGCTTATGCCTTACAAGAGCAAACCATTAAGGCGAGCCTCAAGCAAGATTGCCAGCTCCTTGCGTTAGGCTAGGTTAGACCAAAAAAAACCTTGGTGATTTTTTTCGAGTGAGGAGTTGGCAACACTGCGAGAAATAGGGCTTATGCCTTACAAGAGCCTCAAGCAAGGTTGCCAGCTCCTTGCTTTAGGTTAGGTTAGACCAAGAAAAACCTTGGTGATTTTTTTCGAGTGAGGAGTTGGCAACACTGCGAGCCCCACCGAGCCCCATTTTCTGTTTCAGAACCGGCTTAACTGGACTACTCAAGTTTTTTTTTTGACACGTATATATATTTATATTATTTTTTTTAACAGAGGAAGAAAGTCCGTGCTTCGGAAAACGCGATGATGTGCGTAATGATATCTTCCGTCTCCTACTTAGACTTGCGCCAATCTACTGTGTACCGTCTTCTTCCCTGCCTTGCCTCGTGCAATTCATCTAACCTATCGTTTAATTTTTCCCCTGCAGTCGAAAGCAGAATGTTGAGATCACCGCACCTCAGGCCGCTGATCTCCCGAAGATGGTCCTTGAGAACCATTTCACAAGGGATGCGAAATTCCGGCGTCGTTCTTGCTATGATTACAAGTTTCCCTACATCCTCACAATCTCCGTTTACTGCGTGTTTAAATATTTTACATAGTAGCTCGGGCGGCAAATCAGTTATACGAGACATGTTGTTATTATTATTATTTTTTACTCTATGTTATTTATATACCCTACCCCAATTTTTGTTTCGTGTTCATGGGGATTGTGGTACCCAGTGCGGCGACCCGTTCACCCAGCGATGCGTCTCTGCTCACGAACCTTTCGAAAGCTGCGTGCTCTAACTTTCTGTCTGCTTCGTGACGTGCATCCAGATCCGTCTGCGTGGTGTTGTAAGCGATGTCGTGATCTTTGCATGCGGCGTCCAACGGATTCACACCCTTGTCTCCTCTCTCCAATCTTTTCTCGAGTTTGGTACCCGGTCCGCAGTACTGGTAGCCAGGTAAATGCATCTCGAAAGGTAACTTGTTGATGATGTCGTTCACGAGTCCTTTTCCTTCGGCCACGTTCCAGAATCTCGGAGGCAGCGTGTTGATGATTTTGATCAGGTAACCTATGCCCTTGTCGTCGTTCACGATGAAGTTGGAAAGTTTCGTGCTGATCATGTCCACGATGCCAACCTTCTCGTTGTAGAAATTACGGTTGCCTGCATTCTCTTCGCCGGCTATCACCAACAATCGGTCCACGAGCTTCCTCACGTCGTCCACCCAAACGAATTCTTTGGGTAACGTGTTGCAGCGTTTGACGCCGCTGCCTGTTTTGACCTGGTTCCAAATCGGTTTGATGAGATTCCTGTACTTCTCGCCGCTGCTCGATTTCACCCTATTTTGCGAGGCGTCGTTGTTCTGGTACAAGGCATCCGTCATGATCAGAATTTCCTTGTAACTCTGGTAATCTTCGTCGGTGTAATCTTTCGGCTGCTTTTTGGCAACGAGTTCCCACAGTCCCACCGTACCCGGATACCTGGTCCAACTATCCTTCTCGCCTAAATTAACTTTAATGTCGTTGCCTTCGAAGGTCACCTTCGATTTCCCAATCTTCCACACCACACCACCGCCTTCGTTGGTTTCCATGCTAGGATACAATCCGAACACTTCATCCTTGTCGAATTTCCCCGTACTCAGGTAGTCTCGTGCCAAAGGTCCCAACTCGATTTTATCCGAAGACGACGTGCTACCAATGGCTCGACGTCGTGCCGGTGCATCCTTCAGTTCGAACGGTGTCGAAGGAATGCTCGAAATGGGCGTGGGTACAGCGTAAATTTTAGCTGCGAGCGGTACGAGTTCGTTGATCAAATTTTTATTTTGTTCCGTGACACTTTTAATTTCTTTACCTAGACCGCTGATGGCATCGATCACAGGTTGATCCTGACGTTTCTTCTCTTCGTAGAATCCGCGATTCTCGGATTTCCAACCTTTGAAGCGTTTCGCGAGGTAATCGCGAAGCTTGAGATTTTCGTCTTCGATTTTTCGTTTCGTCATAACGTTTATTTATATACGTCGTTTCTCACAACGTTGCAACGTTTAGAAAGTCGTTGATTTTGTTTCTGTATTTTCCGTCGTTGGGTTTCCTCGTCATGTCGATCGTCGCGAATCCGAAATCGTCACCGTTCCAGCAAGTAGAGCAGCAGCGTTCCGAAAATTGATTGTAGTTCATGTCTCCGCCTACGTAGTCATCGTACGCGTGCTTCAGGTTGGTGTGATCTTGACGAAACAAACATATGAAATTAGCGTTGTCGCGTACTAACTGTTTTGGAATTTTGGAAAACGTTTGAGCTAGGTAGAAGCAATCCATTCCTTTGTGACGACCTTGCGTGAAAAAGTTGTGAATTTCATTTTGATTTTCCAGGATGGCGTCGTCGAACACAACAACTGAATTTTCACGACAATCGTCGAGTGGTTTTATTTCCGAGGCGAACGTTGCAATGTCCAGACCATCGTACAGTTTCATCAGTTGCTGGTATTTGGATTGCTCCAAACTTTTCGAGAACACGTACAGGTGCCTGTTCTTCCAATCTAACCAATTCGGTGCGAGGAGAAAATTGTCCACGAGCAGTGTCGTTTTCCCACACCCCGAAGGACCTACGATCAGACAGCGGATGCTGTCGGGAAGCAACTCCCCGTTCTTTTTTTTTCTCGTTTGACTTTCCGGATCCGGTAGACGCTTCACCACGTTCCACGTACTCACAAGATCACTTCGTTCGCGTCGATCCAACTCTTTTCCGGAAGTCCCAGCCATTTGACAAACAGTTTGTCACCTTTCCTACGCAATACTTTCTCGATGAGGTACGTGTCGGGGTGTTTCGTTTTAGAGAGTTCCTCTTCGTAAAATCTTCCTTTCAAAATCTCGCCGCTACTATCTTTTCTTATATATGTGTGTCGGTTTCCGGGTAAAACTCGAACCTCCGTAAAGAGTTCCGTGCTTCAATTTTTTGTGAATCCCTTCTCGAAGGTGCGTTTGAATTTGCTGATCCTCACCTGGTCTCCAATTTTGTATTTAGCTTTTTTTGTCGTGGGTGTGTACTTTGGACAGTAAACGGTAGAAATTAAACGCTGCTCGTCAGACTTGGTAACGTCAACTGGCTTCATGCCTATCGTTCTGTGTACCGTATCATTATAGGTGTCGACGAGTTCCGGCAGGATGTCGACCCATTTGTAATTTCCCCGAAGCGTGAATCGTTTCCACATGTGTGTTTTCAAGGTTCGATTAAATCTTTCCACGATGCTGGCTTTGATGTGACTGAAGGTCGAGTAATGTTGAACGTTGTGTTTCCGAATAAACTTTTGGAATACGGCATTGTAAAATTCCTTCCCTTTGTCCGTGTGCAGAAACCGAGGTCGTCTGCCGCCGCTTTCGCGAAAAATTAATTTGAATGCTTCCGTGACGCACGTTCCTGTTTTCGCCTTCAAAGGTAGAGCCCATGCGAATTTCGAAAATGTGTCTATGACGGTGAGGAGGTACTTGTTCCTTGTTCGATTTATGTACGTTTTTCAAATTGCCGCTACTCATCTCCACGAGGTCGCTTTCCCAGAGGTCGTCGATTCCCTTGGTTACCACCGCCAAACGTTCGTAGTTGCGGCGTGCAGGTTTATGCAATTCTTGGACGATGGCTTGCCTAGACATTTTTTTTTTTTTAGAGATTACGTTTGAAGAGAAGCACCAGCGTGATGGGATTCAAAGAGGGTGGCACTTCGCTCGTGTTTTGAACGATCAGCTTATCGCCGGCACTCACATCGAAAACGGTAAGATCTTCGTCTTCGTGTATTTCATATATGTTGCGCGTTTCGTTCCAACGTGCCAGAGGAATGTTTCCTGCTTTCTGGACACCACGATTCGATATTAAGGTCATGGTGGGAACGCTAGCTTTTCTGCCGTGAGACCAGTACGAAAATTCGTTTATCTGAATTATGCCATCGAGGAGAAACTTGTAGTACGGATGATAAGGATGCAACATGTACAGTTTGTTACCTTCGACGAACGTGGAGATTCTCTGTTGATTGGGAACGCTGTTGATTTCGATGGCTTGCAAGGTGAACAATTTGGCGAATTTAGTGTCGAAGGTGACGAGATTACTGTGAACTTGTCCGAGTTTATTTTCGATGGGCAGCAAATGCTCGATTATGGTATCCGTTACGGCAGAAAACGACGGTTTGATTTTCACTTCCACGTTCAACTGCTTGTAGTTTTCGTTGAGTTCTTGCAACTTGGCACCGAAAGAGGCCAGCGTCGATTCCTGCGTGGATTCCAGCACTCCAACTTGATCTCTGATGTTGACGACAATGTTCTGAAGGTTCTCGACTTGATTCAATTTCGAGCTCTTCTCGGTAAGATCGTTCACGATGCTTCGCATCTCTGTAAACTGCGTGTGAAGGTCGGCGACGCCCTGCGAAGTGGGCAGCGTCGACACCAGCGAACTAATTTCGTCTCGAATCTGTTCCACGTTCGCCGTTTCCGTTTCTAGTCGTTTCAGCATTCGAGATATGTTTCTTTTCAAAGCGTGCAATTCTTTGGAGGTGGGGAGATTGGCCACCCTACTCTCGAGATCGCTCAATGAACTTTTGATGTCGCTCGAATCGGATAGTGCCGTCACCGCCGTTTTCAATTTTTCCAAATCTTCGCTCGAAGGCACGCTCGTCCGTAACAATTCCAAGTCACCCTGTATGTTGTCCAGTACGTGATGAAAATGAGCAAGATTGGATTCGACGTTTAAATTTTCTAAATATTCGATTTTATGCTGAACCGTGCTCAACGTGTCTTGTATGCTCGTCAGCGCGCTCGCTTCAGCGTGAATATTTTTAATTTCTTCGTTGATCAACTCCAGTGACGCCTGAAGCGTAGCGATGGTGGTTTGAATGTGTTCGAAATCTTGATACGCCTCCAATTGAATTTTTATGTTCGCGACGCTTTTACCGATGACCTGCAGTTCGTCTGACGATGGTAGGTTCGTCATGGTATCTTCCAAAGTCTGTAACTTGGATTTGATTTCTTCCAACGTGCCGGTGAATTCTTCTTGTAATTTGGAAACGACGACATGCAAGCGTTCTGCGTCTATATCGTTCACGACGGTTTGAAGTTCAGAGAAATTCTTTTCTATTGCGGAAGTTCGTTCTTCGATTTCGAGTTTCAATTTTTCCAAATCTTCATTTTTCGATTGAAATTGCTGTAATTTGGCCAAATCATTTTGAAGCGAATCAACGCTCAACTGTATATTTTGAACGTTGTCGTAAGAAGGTACGTTGACATAATTTTTTATCAGCATTTTCAGTTCGGAATCGATTTTCAGAATGGGATCGAGACATTGCGTTTGGAGCGTAGCGATTTCCGACTCTAAACTTTTGTTTAAGGTCTCCTGCAAAGCGATCAAATCGGTCCTCAACTTCTTAACTCGAACGTCCAGCATGAGAATCTCTTCTGCGTGGTCCACACGCTTGGTGTTGCCGAAAATGTCGTTAGGCATTTTTGGTTAACGGTTATTTATAATAGGATAGACGATTCGTAATTCTACGAAGAGAGGAATGAGTTTGTCGTAATCTCCGAGGAGTTCCATGTAAAGATAATCTCCTGCAGACACATCGTACGTAATGTTAGAAAGCATCTTGTAGTGCTTGATTCGAAAAATGTTCTTGCCGGTAGAAATTTTGATTTCGCCTGCGTTTTCCGGATTCACGGTGATTTGAAGTTTCCCGTCGATCGGAATTTCGTAGAAATGTAAATTGTTATTAAAAACATAAAACATCTTGCCCACATCGTCATTCAGTTTCGTCCAAATGCTGTTGAGATGAACGATCGGTAAACCATTGAGTTTAGATAACACGGAAGGTAAGAGGTTATTGGAATTTGGTGGTGCAGTCTCCATGTTGATCTGTTTTTTGAAACCGAACAAGTTCATAGGCATGCTGGTTATTTAAGAATACGGTCAAAGTTTTTTTGTAATGACAGTCAAAGTGTTTTTTTTTTGTAATGACTAAGAAAATGATTTTTTTTGTTTTGTTTTGTTTTTATGAATCTTCTGTTGAAGATGGACATATGTTGCAGGTTTTGCTTTCTGCTAAGCGATAGTGCCCCCACGGCAGTGTGTGAATTCCGCACTTCAGGATGCACCTCTTATCATCGTGCACATCCAAAGCAATCTTCCTGACAATGTTGGTTGTCAATTTATGGTTGACGCTCTGGATTCGATACTCTTTTCGTAGAACAGGTGAGCGAGTTTTCAGGCATTCAACATAATCCTCGAATGCGAGATGCTTTTGTACAACCTGCCTACCTACACCCTTGGCCGTCTTGGTGACAGACCCCTCGGCCCGAATTGCATAGGCTTTGGCCCGAAGTCCAGCAAACTCAAGAATAACATCCCCGTCCTTCTCGTCCTTGAGTTTACCAGGCACTTTTTTGTTTCGGGGCAGGATGCCGTACTGGTTCGGTTGGGGATAGCCTGATGTGTCGAAAAGCTCGATGAAAGGTGGAATCGACGCTATATCCTTATATGCATCAACTGTGCGAACATGGTAGACCAAGCTGTCCGTATCTGTATATAAAAGAGAAATGCCACGAGCATAATGTTTGCACAGTGTACCATAATGTGTCTTAAACATATGCAACTTGCTCAAGTCCAGAATCGTGGCACCAACATAGATTGGCTTGTTTAGGTGCACCACAGGTTTATCCATGTGGACCAGAGCCAACTGCTCATTATAAATAATCCTTGATTTAAACAACGGGCTTGCAATCAGCTTACGACATCGCTTCGCATTGGTAACCAGCCTAACGTCCACGCGATTTCTCACGTTCTCCATCGTTTTACCGAACACAGCATTGTTCATCAGCTTGAAGAAGTTTTTGTCAAGCTCCGAGGTTGCAGCGATGCGGTGTTCGGTATTGGCTTTGATGTAGGGTACTAACCAGTTACTGTGCTCGAACCTGAGGATGCGATGAATTTTACCAATTGTAACACCTTGCCTCATCAACCAAGCAAGATTCAGGTAATGTAGCACATACCTCTCTTTGGGCTCAACATCCATGATGAGCTTGGGTTGATTCGAGTTAGGTAAACGCTTAAATTCTGGAGCAGGTGGTAACTCGCTGAATACATCATGGAGCTTCTCGGGGAATTTAATGTCCACCTCGGCAAAAAATCCGTATGTACTATCTTCGAAATTTTTCATGTCGAAATCCGAAGGATTAACCCACTCGAATCCCTTGTACGGAAGTTTCTGCATCATGGAAAATCCATACAGGTTGTTTACATCTGTGTGGAGGATGTAGCTTGTTGTTTTAGAGGGATCGTAACCGGTGGCCATGTATTGATTGTTAGCACGTGCATAGCGTTGCGTCACCTGGACCATACCGCCTCGGATGCCTCGTTCCAAAAAAAGTAACTTTTCCACATCATTAAGAAGCTGGAGTTTAATCCTGGTCATGAGCAGCATGGCTGACCATGCCAGTCCGGGGAGGCTGTAGAAGTAGGCAGGGTCTAGGTGGTAGATGTTTATTGCTGTCGCGCGAAACGCCTGCAAAACGTCCGCGAGAAGCGTCACGTCAAGCTTTAAATATGCGTCGTGATAATCTCCAAAATTTCGACAACCTAACTCTTGCCACATGGACTGGGCGTGCTGGTATTCCTCATTTGTTATGCTAGAGCCTCTCAGCCGACTGTAGAATTTATCGTGTGGAGGAAGCGATGTTTCCTCGAACTTGTCGGGGTCCATTACGTACTCGTATGGGTAGACCCCCTTACGTCTGATGAGCCCAACATCCAAGTTTGGAAAACTAGCTGCAGTGATAGTCAGCTGCTCGTCCCTAAGCTTGCCTGCAAGAGCATCAAGGCTTGCATGGAGGAAACGCAGCGAGTCAAGAAACCGAAGCTCGATAGTTGCTTCCAATTCGGGGATAGACACCCACTTACTCACGCTAATATAGCGCTCCTCGTTCTGTGCTAAGACCCTGATACGACTATCATCGTAGCCGAGATGGGGTACCAAGTGATGAAAATCGTATCCCGAGCCGTTGTGAAAGAAGATGGGAATAAAGCGCGGGTCCCTAGCTTTTAAGTTGCACGTGTTGCACCACGGACCGATGTAGCTACCAGTACCATAATGGTCGTGGTGGTGCACTTTACTGTTATCGTCGGTGAAGACCAAGTTGCAAACAGGGCAGTTGGTTGCCTCCTCGTGCCTACGCTTATTCTTAGGAGAAAGTCGTTGCATGCGCTTGGGGGACAGCAACACCTTTCCTATCTTTTGGGCCTCCTCTACCATCCTCTGCAAGAAGTGCTTGACCGGGTCGGGACCGCGATAGACATACGGCTCGGGGGCAACACGTTGGTCTCGCCGCACTACAACGTAGGCGTAACTTGAGGCCTCGTGGAGTTGGTAAAAGGTGGTGGAAGAAACTTCGGGATCGGGATAGCAGGTGGAGAGAGGTTCGAGGAAGGCTTCGAAGTCCGCTACAATGATGGCAGGATGCTTTGCCATGGCGCTGTGCATGCTAAATTTTTCTGTCGCATCAGAATTGGGTAGAATAGTTCGTGCAGGTTTGTTGGTACTGCAGTAACGCATGTGGCGAGCGAGCTTTTCGGCAGCGATGTTTTCTCCTTGTAAGCTCTGGTGTTTTTGTTGTTGGTTGTCAAAAGTGATCAGACACCTTCGACAAACTTCTATCCTACCATGATGCTTGCTTTTTTGACTCGACACCAACCGGGAGAGCGAGCGAATAAGGGTGTAGTGGTGTTGTGTCTCGTCCTTGATGAGCAGGAGGTTGATTTCTCGTACCTCGTTGTTGTTGCTCACGTTGCTCACCCGGATGGGGTGGACCTCATTTTTGTTCTCGGTGAGACCGTAAACGTTTATGGCTAATTGTAAGTTGCGAGCACGTGCCTCAAACTTGCCAACATCCGAAAGCGCCACCGGGTAGTCGATTCCCACCATTGCATCCTCCAACTCCGACTCGTACTGCTCGTAGTGGCCAACGCGACGCGGTTGATATTTCCAGTCGACGGGGTGCAACGCTGCTAGCACCGACCAGACGAAGCACTTGTTATCCCTGTTCTGAATATTCAGAACAGCCTTCTTTGCTGCAACATCTGGTAGTAGAGGGACGTAACTAGACCCGGACATTGGTGCAAACTGACTAAAAGTAACACACAATTTATGGGGTTCTCCACACAGCGAACCGCCCGAGCCTGTGGCCTCGTGCTCCTCCTGTTTAACAAGCAGCTCCTCTGTAAACTTGTCGTACATTTCCCCAATGCTGTCACCATCCGCCAGATGCAGCGTTTTTGCTTTCGTTGCATGAAAGAAAGTGTATCTTTCATCGGTCGGTTTCTTGTATGTGCAACATAGCGTACCGTAGAATTTAGTGGAGGAGTGCGTAGCCAGTGCATTACTAAGAATAGAAACTATCTCTGCTCGCTTCTCCTCTAAAAAGCTACGAACATCGCAAGAGCCGTCCGACAATCGGACATAATCTTCTAATATTCCTCCGAAAGCAGACCGGTCTGCTTTCGTTGCAGGCTTGACGCGTTTGGTGGGTGGTGCATTGATGGGGGCTGCTTCTGCCTTTCTCTTGGTGGAGGTCGAAGGCTGAGCCCCAGATGTACTCTCGCTTAGACAAGTAAGCTTATGCTTCTTGGCATACGCAATTGTGATGTGTTTATTGCATCCGGAACATAGTTCGGTGGCAGCCAAATGCTTGCCTGGCACGCAGGTGCGACAATGTCTTGCAAAATGTTTGCTTGATATGGTTTTTTTGCACACAGGGCAACTTTTCATGGAGCGCATTTTTTTTTTCGGGGTATGTTTATTTATATGTGATCTGTTGGTGGTAGAGTGTTTACAAAACAAAAATGCCTTATGAGAAAAATTTTGTAAGCTAATTCTAATTAGCGGTAGTTTGAGGGGTTTATTTATATATGGGTGGTGTTGTCTTCCTCAAATATGTGCTTTAATCAACCCTATAAAAAAATTAAAAAAATATATATAAGAAAAATATGATTGTAGATAGAAAAAGCACAATAAATATTGTATGCATGTGTAATTCTATTTAGCTTATTTTTGCTAGACACGAATCTTCTTCAGATTTTATTGCCTACTAGTATATTTTTTCTACCAATCTAGTAGAGGTGTGAAACTGAAAATGTTCTTGTTTAAGCACTAATCATTATGTTTCCAATAGGACTCCTATGGGACGTAGAACCTTGTAACTTTGCTCTATGTATATACTAGTGCTTTTGCAACATGTTCACAAAACCTTAGAACCTTCACAGACAAAAAGATAAAGTTTCCCCCTGTGTACATGTATAATTCGAATCCCACTGTAGGTCCAGTCCCGATTAACATTACTGTGCATAAAATAGACTTAAAACAACAAATCCAACCCAGAGTATCAACAAATTCAAAAAGATAAAGTTTCCCCCCCCTGTGCACTTGTATAATTTTAAACTCCAAGTTCGATACCCGGCGGATCCCACTGTAGGTCCAGTTTCGATTAGCCTTACTGTGCATAAAGTAGACTTAAAACAACAAATCCAACCCAGAGTATCAACAAATTAAAAAAAAATAAAGTTTCCCCCTGTGTACTTGTATAATTTTAAACTCCAAGTTCGATACCCGGCGGATCCCACTGTAGGTCCAGTTTCGATTAACATTACTGTGCATAAAGTAGACTTAAAACAACAAATCCAACCCAGAGTACACGCGTCAATACCATCCACCATGAGTAAACTAACATGATCATGATCATCGTCCCTCCGATTGTTACCTCGCTTTTATGTTATTCGCGATGAAGAATAGTTTTTTCAAGCGCACGTTATGTATGCTCATATTTTTTTTTGTTTAGCGTAAATTTCGATGTTTAATCAAAACACCACTTCCTGTTCACTAACGCAACTCGCAATTATTACACACACATGCAAGAGAAATAACAAGAAACAAAACTTACCTACAAAAAGCTGCTAGCAATTTAACACACACAAAACGGTTGTATAATCGCGTGCAGTTGCAAAAAAACGTTACTCTTCTCTACAGAAACTTTCACGCTACTGTGTTTGATCTGACCTACATCCACACCACAGAAACGAAAATCATCTCTCCCCCTCCCGTCGTCGCATCCGGTTGCGATGACAATATAAGCAAAACTAGGTCGTGTCAGTATTGCCAACTCGCTAGGCCTCTGAGTTTAGGGCGACCCGACTTGTGCGAGCGGTTGGGGTGCAGCCGAACACCGTCGCCGCCCACCATCAACTCAAACTAGACAGCATAGAAGTGGTGCGTTACCTTTTCGGGAACCTCTCCTCGTACACGCTGAAGTACGTTTCGTTGTACTTCAACCTGGGAGAGAAGATGATGCCCGAGGGCGAAACCGTGCAGACGCTCTACGAGAAAAACAAGATAGACGATCTGTTGCAGTACAACGTACAGGTTTCGATGCTTGTGAGGGACGTGTTTCTGAAAAACAGACTCGTGCAAACGATCGTCTCAACGTGCTGCCAGAGCGTGTTGCGAGCGGACCAGGTTCGAGGGCATCAACTCAACTTGCATCTCTCGCATTACTATTTCAGCGAAGCGTTTGTGTTTGTGTTTCCCACGACAGCATCTCGAGTACCACCACAAGCTGGTCGGGGGTTACGTGCACCGTAACCCTCACATGAACGTTGCGCTCAAAAACAGGACGGAGGATGAGATTATTTTGGTATTGGATTTTACGTCACTCTACCCGAGCGTCATGGTCGCAGCTGGCCTCTCCCCTTTCAACGTGAACTTGGGGAGTGGCGCGAATTCCACGCCGGAACGTCCGTTCCGCCCGGCACGGAAGTTGATGTTTATCGCGGCGTTACGAATCCAACCGGCTGCACGGAAGCTGATCTTCACGTGTATTTCTCACGGGACACGCTCAATGCCACGTGCATACGCAAGATTATGGCCTTGCGTAAAAAAATTAAAGAATTTAAAAACAATAAGACTTTACCGCCGGGCAAACTGCTCGAAATGGACGCGAAACAGAACACGGCGAAGTTGATGATGAACAGCATGTACGGTCAGATGTACGAGCTGAAAGATATTCCGGAAGAGATTCGAACTCAGGAGAACCAATTTTACGTTCGAAGGCCGTACGGGAACGCAGCCGTTAGAGAACCTTTACTTTTTTTTTGGTTGGGCACCACGCACCCCTGGCGAGGTTATATAGGGGCCAGGAATCCTAAAAAAACAACAATTAATATTTTGTTTGTTTGCTTGCGTCACAATACAGGCGCGCACGCGTGTGTGTGTGTGTGTGTGTGTGTGTGGCACATCGTTCCCGAGAGAGGTTTACAAAGGTCACGATATATAAACATTTTGGTCCCCGGGACTTGGAAAAAAATTACGATAAGGTGCATTCATTTACTCATCACGCTGTGTCAGCGTTATAAATGAGGCGCGGAACGTGGAGAGAAACCTTGGTGATTTTTTCGAGTAAGGTGTTGGCAACACTGCGAGAAAATGGGGCTTATGCCTTACAAGAGAAAACCATTAAGGCGATCCCCACCGAGCCCCATTTTCGGTTTGTGAACTCTCTATTTGGGTCTACTTTTACACCTTTATATAAATCTCTGATATTTTTATTTTTGCTGTTTGTTTCAATTTCGTTAATTTTGCTTTTCAAGTAATCTCCTTCTAAACGTGCGGTTAACTTCTCGCTTTATTCTATTATAATTGCTTAGATTTGTATCATCAGAATTATTTAACTACCTAAGTCTAGCCTGATTTCTTATTTCTATTAGATTATGACATTCATTATCAAACCATGGCTTACTTTTTCTCGGTTTATGGTATCCTATACTTTCTTTAGCTGCTGATTCTATTGCAATACGTATGTGCTCCCAATTCTTATTTACGTCTGTTTCATTTATATTTTCATCATCATTTAAATCCTGCAAAACCTCAAATCTATTTGACAGTTTAATTTGGTAATCTTTCTTAATTCTTTCATCAGTAAACTTTCCTGTATCAAATTTTATAACTTTTAGATTTTGTTGCTTATGATTTATCACTGAGAGTCTTTCTCTTAATTTAGCAATTACTAAATAATGGTCACTCGCACAGTCAGCACCTCTATGTGTACGAACGTCAATTATACTAGTATGCCTTCTCTTATCAATGAGAATATGATCTATCTGATTATGAGTTTTAACATCTGGAGAAGACCAGGTATATTTATGGATATCTTTATGTTTAAAAGTGGTACTTTTCACAATTAAATTCTTTGAGGTTGCAAAAGTAATCAATCTTATACCATTATCATTACTTAATTCATGAAGACTTTCTTTACCAATCGTGGGTTTAAATGTCTCTTCTTTGCCAATCTGTGCAAACGGGGGACTATTTTACCTCCGGAATATTTTACCTTGGGAACATCCATGGCCTTATATTTCTGTTTCTTGACATGTCTTTTTACAGTGCAGAGTTGTCAGCTCTACGCCTAACCCCCGATATGAATGGAGGAACTACTACACAAGACAAACACAAACATATTAGACAGCACAATTACTACACAAGACGAATACAAACACATCAGACAGCATAACTACTACACAAGACACACACAAACACATCACAACTACTACACAAGACACACACAAACACATCACAACTACTACACAAGACACACACAAACACATCTGCAATTTAAAATTTTCCATATTTCCCTATTTCTTATTTCTATTCCCTTACAGAAGGCAATTTTTGAACCCAAAATTGCCGTTCCTGAGAGATGTCCCTGCCATAAACAACACAGCTTCTATGTTTACCAACAACACAAAAGCCTTCGGAAGAGAAATGTGGAGGAGGGTTGTAGGAGGTCAATGGTAACCAGCGGAGGGAAAGGCAAAGGCTCTGGCGGATGAGACCAGTGAACTCTCACCAGGAGGAGGTTACCCTGGACAAAAAATCACTGTGCTGAGAAGCAGTGTTTCCTACCCCCCCCCCCTTTCCTCTCTTTCCTCTATCCTCACCAAGGGTTGTAAAGGAAGCTGGTGGAATGACGTCAGTTTGAGATTCCCTAATGTCTTTGATTTGATTTGATTTGGTGTTTTAAGTCCACTTTGTGCACAGTAAGGCTAATCGGGACTGGACCTAGAGAGAAGTAACATACATTTCCTGAATTAAGCCTACTCTTTAATATAATTTTCATTTGTTAATATTACTCCTAAGTATTTGAATTTGGAAACTGGTTCAAACGAGTTGTTATCAAAAATTAGATTTTGATTATTACCTAACACTCGGTTTCGGCCTGTAAGCATATATTTAGTTTTCTCTTTGTTAACTTCCAAACCTATCTCTTTAGCAGTTTTGAAAAATATTTTAGCATTATTCTTAATTGTATTCACATCATCCCCCAGTAAGTCTACATTTTGAGTTTTACCATCTGGAGAAGACTAGGTATATTTATGGATATCCTTATGTTTAAAAGTGGTACTTTTCACAATTAAATTCTTTGAGGTTGCAAAAGTAATCAATCTTATACCATTATCATTACTTAATTTATGAAGACTTTCTTTACCAATCGTGGGTTTAAATGTCTCTTCTTTGTCAATCTGTGCATTACAGTCACCTACCAGAATTTTCATATCATACTGAGAAAATTTATCAAAGACTTGTTCTAACTCTGTATAAAAATCATCTTTAGTATTATCATCTTTATCTTCCGTTGGTGCATGTATGTTTATTAAAATAATTTTACACCACCTACCCTGTAAAACTGCATATGATATCCTAACATTAATAAATTCTACTGTTTTAAGAGCTGAGATAATTCTATTATTTATGAAAAAGCCTGTTCCAAAATTATGATTTTCAGTACCACCATAGAAAAAAGTGTAATTTTTAGTTTTACAATTCCCTTCTCCTGGCCACCTAACTTCCTGGACAGCTACTACATCTAATTTATACTTCACTGTACACTGAAATGTCCCAGGCCGGTAAAGGCTCAGAACATTCCAGGTGCCTAATTTAATATCCTTATTCCTAACGTAGATCTTATCCTTAGTCCAGGGACCTCCCAAAGTAGTCCCCACCCGGAGATCCGAACGGGGGACTATTTTACCTCCGGAATATTTTACCTTGGGAACATCCATGGCCTTATATTTCTGTTTCTTGACATGTCTTTTTACAGTGCAGAGTTGTCAGCTCTACGCCTAACACCCGATATGAATAGAGGAACTACTACACACGACAAACACAAACATATTAGACAGCACAATTACTACACAAGACGAACACAAACAAATTAGACAGCATAACTACTACACAAGACACACACAAACACATCTGCAATTTAAAATTTTCCATATTTCCCTATTTCTTATTTCTATTCCCTTACAGAAGGCAATTTGTGAACCCAAAATTGCCGTTCCTGAGAGATGTCCCTGCCATAAAAAACACAGCTTCTATGTTTACCAACATCACAAAAGCCTTCGGGAGAGAAATGTGGAGGAGGGTTGTAGGAGGTCAATGGTAACCAGCGGAGGGAAAGGCAAAGGCTCTGGGGGATGAGACCAGTGAACTCTCACCAGGAGGAGGTTACCCTGGACAAAAAATCACTGTGCTGAGAAGCAGTGTTTCCTACCCCCCCCCTTTCCTCTCTCTCCTCCATCCTCACCAAGGGTTGTAAAGGAAGCTGGTGGAATGACGTCAGGGTGAGATTCCCTAATGTCTTTGATTTGATTTGATTTGGTGTTTTAAGTCCACTTTGTGCACAGTAAGGCTAATCGGGACTGGACCTAGAGAGAAGTAACATACATTTCCTGAATTAAGCCTACTTTTTATTTCCTCTTTAATATAATTTTCATTTGTTAATATTACTCCTAAGTATTTGAATTTGTAAACTCTTTCAAACGAGTTGTTATCAATAATTAGATTTTGATTATTACCTAACACTTGGTTTCGGCCTGTAAGCATATATTTAGTTTTCTCTTTGTTAACTTCCAAACCTATCTCTTTAGCAGTTTTGAAAAATATTTTAGCATTATTCTTAATTGTATTCACATCATCCCCCAGTAAGTCTACATCATCTGCATATGCTAACAACTGAGTCACACCATTTAATTTTAGTCCTTCTTTAGTTTGTTTTACCTTACTTACAGCATATTCTAAGGCAAAATTAAAGAGCAATGGAGATAATGCATCTCCTTGTTTTAACCCATCATGAATTGTAAATTTGTCAGACATATTATTACCCACACGAATTTTACTTTCTGTTTCGCTGGTGCATATTTTTATCATACTAACAAGCTTCTTAGGTATTCCAAACTCTACTAATATATTATATAATTTATCTCTTTTGACCGAATCATATGCTTTTTTGAAATCAATGAATAGCTGATGGACATTTTGATTATATTCCCACTTTTTTTCAAGTGTCTGTCTGATGTGAAAAATTTGATCTGTAGTTGATCTGTTACGTTTAAATCCACATTGATAATCACCTATAATTTCATTAGCATATGGGGTTAGTCTTGTTAAAAGAATGTTAGACAATATTTTGTATGTTGTTGAGAGTAGAGAAATTCCACGGTAATTATTGCAGTTCATTTTATCACCTCTTTTAAACACAGGAACAATTATGGATTCTTTCCACTGTTGAGGGATTTCTTCTTTATTCCATATTAAACAAATTAATTTATGAATTTGACATATTAATGAATTTCCACCATATTTAATTAGTACCATACCCCGTTCGGTTAAGAAATATTGACCCTGGCAGGCCTTGTCAGCTCCTGCTCAGAATGTGTAGAATAAGCATTCTACAGGAAATGGTAAGAACACTGGCCTTTGGCAAGAGGTGACGAGAGGCCAAGCGAGTGTTTAAATACGTGCGCATGAGACCGACACGAGGTCTTTTAATCTGGAATCATCGGAGAAGCAGGAGCTACTGGTCTTATTTCTAAACCGAACAGGGTAAGCTAGTCTACACCCATTCTGCCATTTGCATTGCTCACTTCAGTCTAGAAACGAATCATGAGTCTATTTTAATGAATAGTTAGATATTTGTACCTGCCCGTTCAGGGCTGTCTCTACCATCAACTAGTTCTAATAGTACATCCCTATTTGAGATCCCCGCGTTCAGAGGAACGCTACGTGGTGGAGATGCGGGGCAGACTAGAATTGACATGCAATTCGTACAAGGACTCCATCCAGCTGCAACTCTGAAACCTCGCGGTACCCCTCACCCCGCTATGAAGCCGTTACTGGGTCAATTTGAACAAAACCACTCCACAACCTCCGGCCTCCAGGAAGCTGGATTACAGGAGCCCGCCACAACTCCCAGCCTCAAATCATCCGATAGTTCAGCTGGTACTCAGCTGGTATTAAATCAATGCCAGGTGCTTTGTTATTCTTAAGCCTTTTAATAGCATCTTTAACTTCAGTCAAGTTAGGTTCTGGAATTAAAGGTTCTGCTCTGTGTACTTCATTTACTTCTGATTTATCTCCTACATGGACATTTAAAAGGTCATTAAAGTAGTTCTTCCATCTATTTAGAATATCGCTTGGGTCAGCTAGAAAATCACCGTCTTTATCTTTTATCAAGTTTACTTTAGGTTGCCACCCCTTTCTAAATTCATTTACACCTTTATATAAGGTTGTTCCTTTGTGAACACTGTAAGAAAAGTTTGAGGTATACCTGCGTTCTTTGCAAACTTCAGCTACTTTATCTTCCATATACTTAACAGGAAGGGCCTCCCCATGGTGCAATGGTAGCATCATCAACTTGTAATCAAGGGTTCGAGGGTTCGATACCCGGTGGAGGCACATAGTGGTTCGGATCCCACTTTAAATAGTAGGTCCAGTCCTGATTAGCCTTACTGTGCATAAAGTGGACTTAAAACATTAAATCAAACAAACTTAACAGGAATTTAGATTTAAATTGAATCAATGTGTTTCACTTATCCAAATATAAATTTATATTTCGTAAGTTTCCATAGTTTTTCTCTATGCTGGAAACTCTTTGTCACACACTAACACTTTGAAAACCTAACATCTTTTATGCCTTCTTCTGAACAGAGAAACTAATCCACAGTTTCAGACTGTACCTGCAGTTTAAAGTGTCACCACTAGAACTGAAACACATAACTATTGATAACAACAATGGGGATTGATTCCAGATTATTTTACAATGTATCAGAATTATTTATTATACAGGTAGAATTGTCTGTTAGAGTTATCAGTCCAAGTTCCTTTATGTGGTTCCATGTTATAAATCTAAGGAAAGTCAAGATTGCTACTTGAATTTCGAGTATAAAGTTTGCCTGCTCCATGGGCAATGAAACTATAGACCACCTTACTTTGAAGGTAACGTTATCTGGGAAGCATCATTAAATTTTGAGCATTGGAATGAACGCATGAGTTGTACAACCTTTTCAGACGATAGTCATAAAACTTCTGCATTTGAAGGAGGAGACAACAAATATTACAGAAAAATCAGGAATTAATGGCTTAATAAACAGTAATCAAAATTTCAAAATCAATACACACTGGAATTTTGAAATTCCAATATTTAGGAACTCTGAAATTATTCTAATTTCAAGCTATTCTAATTTCAAGCTCGATTCTGGGATTGAGATATTTATTTAAAAAAATATATAAATTTTTGGAATGTATCTAAGCTAGTCTGCTGCCACCCACACCACATCCAGTCGTGGCTGGGGACAAGATGTGTAAAGTACACCTCTGAACACTCTCACACCCTCATTTTATGGTAGATTGCTTCTAGAAAATATCATTTTTAGACCTACTCTTACCTACGTAGGTTGGCATGAATTTAACTTTAACTTGACCCCCCCAGGAATAATTCTGCCAATGCTCCTGATAACCATTAACCACTGCACTGAAAAAATATTATTGTAATTTAAAATTAAACCTTTAACAGGATCAAACTAAATAAGAAAATAATAAATGTTATAACATTGCTCATCAGGTGGACACGTAGAAAGAAGAAATGTCCAATAGGTGGGTTTCATGTGACGTCAGGATGCGCACAGCCGCCATGTTTGCGGCCAATTTTAACACAATGCAACAGTTTGTGACGTAAGTGAAACACACCTATAACGAGAGAAAAATAAAACTAGTGCACTGAGCATTTTCTCATAGAAAGGTGATGTAAGGCACCAGATTATTTGTGGTTTATGATGATATTAATGTGTTAAGGAACGAAAGGAAACATTCAGTAACTTTTTGACATATTTAATAAGTTGCATAAAATTTGTACACATACCCACTTTGTATCATTAAATCGGACAATATGTAAGTTAAATAACAGGCAATATAACATCAAATATAAGGCATAAGAAGTTATAAACTTGAGCTAAAATATTATTCAATTTGTTAAAATTTATGTTGATATTTGACCAACACCTGCAAATTGGAACCTGCAATTTTTTTTTCAGTTACATTGTACAATTAAAATGTGGTACTGTTTCTATATGATGAATATATCATCAAATAGGTACATTGAAAATGTTGCATTTGCAAGCTTATTTTAAAATACAATTTTCACATGGTTGATTGAAAAAGATATACAGCGACTTGCTAATTAAATGCTTGTATTGCATTTCAGTGAACAATGCAAATTAGAAATACCCACGTAAACAGAAAAGATTGCATGATGTTTTACCTTTTAACATGACATTTTTCAAATTAAATAAGACAATATATAAAACATGTGAAAGTAATAGACCATAGAAAATATGAAACAAAAATAAAATAATTTTTAAATCACAGATACTACTCTGAGTTAGAGACTAATGTTATCAGAAATGTGAAGCATTGCATAAGCTTCTATGGACACCTTACATAGTCTGGGATTAGCATGGGAAATAAAAATAGGAAATTTGTTCACCGATACTTTCGGCACATACATACACTCTATTTTTCACTCACATATTAAAACCAGAGTAAAATATCATTGTCGAATCATAAACTTGTTATAAATTTTAATGTGCTATTTTATTCCCTGTTCTCTTTCAATATAAAAATTCCATATTGCACTGTAACAGGAGAAATGTATTTTTACTAAATAAAAAAAAATCTACTTATTGTTTCTGCAATTTCCTTCTGATAATGTCTTGGCAGAGTATTTCCTAGTGTAACAGTTTTGTACAAAAACCTTTATTTTCAGCCAATTCTTGTCATTTAAGAGCGTACGATGTTGAGCAATGAGTGTTTCACATTCGGACCTTCTTGGAGGCTTCTTCCGTGAAATGTGACCTCTAAAGAAATCAATTACTGTCTGTTTCTGCTCAGTGGTCCAAGTTGTATAGTCACGTTTTTTTGAATTCATGGAACTAGTTTTAACCTGTTCGTTCTTTTTCAGACTTTCACTAGTCACTGGTCGGATATTCTCTACTTCATTTTCAAACAAATCTTCTAACTCATCTACTGCTTCTTCATTTGAGTCATCTTCAGAACTATTAAAATTATCATAAAGATTTGTATTTCTTTCTAGCAAATCTTCTTCCATATTTACATTTATCTCATCGAGACTTTTGCCTCTAAAATTTGAGGCCATTCCACTTTCCATCATTAAAAGCAATTTGCTCACTTTTGCAGTTTGAAATATGTGATCAGGCAGCCTATATTCATTCCTGTGGGTACCACTTGTATGACCCATGAAAGTAGCCAGTTGCTCTATATCCTGTTCAGTAATAGATAAGATCTGGCTTATTGTTGCTAAATGCTTCCTTAATTTTCTTGTTGTGATGGAGTCAGGATTTTGTAATTTTGCTCTTTTAGCATTGTAACAGGCAAAATTCTTTATTGTATTGGCAATAGTGACACTAGTCTCAAACAATTAGTTGCATTAAGTAAAATCCTTATTGTGCAGGCTTCTGCCAAACAAGCCACAGAGATAGCGAGTCCGATACTTCCTCTAGGAAAAGTCAAAGGAAAGATAGCATCTTTCCCTTATTCTGGTAAACAACACAGTTAAATAACAGGATGTGGCCTAGCAAACACAAGAGTGAGATAATCTGCCATTAGAGGAGACGAGGTCAGATAGCAATCGCTAGTGTCCTCAACCAAGGTCTCCACATGCACATGTGGACCCCCCAACCCCTCCACGTGCATGATATAGTGATCGCCCTGATAGCTTGTCCTCTGAAGGGCAAGACAGTAGGAAATGGACTTATGCGAAAATGGCCACTGGAATAGAAAAGGTCTCTTGAAGGTTAGGGCAAGTATCGAGACACGCTGACTGAAATGGTATAAAAGAAACCCTTTAGGAAAACAGCATCCTGTACCAGGGGAATTGCTGCCTGACGCTGATGGTGTCGCTTCTGCAAATCTTAGGTAAAAAGGACTTTACTATATTCTTCTATAGTATGGCGCCTTAGATTATCTCCATTCAGTTACTTATAGGATTAGAACTTAGACTTTATAACTTAGTATTTTAGAACATAGTGTATTAGAGGCCGGGCATTATGCTACATACGCAATTCTGGTCTTATATATATCCGAACTTACGGAACCTTGTGTAAATTAGAGAGAAAATAAACATTAAAACAAATGTACTATTGAAGTATCCATGAACCACCCTGAGCAAAACCCCAAGTGACGTCAAAGCCCCCTTGGCGTTGCATAAGTGGTGGAGGTGCGGCTTTCTCTGCCATATTGAGGCGGAGGGTAGTATTCTGGTACCTATTTGGTTCTTTTTGTTGTTATGTGGTATTTCATACACATGGGTGTGTTGTCTCTCTGTTGTTGGTCCTTTTATTGTTTTGTCTCTGGGCGATTAGGTGTTGTCCATTAGATTGGTTGTGTTGTCGTTATGTTCTTTCGTATGGATTACATTCGTTTCGATCTGGTAGTTGTTTCGATTCTTGAATACCCACTTTTGTGTTCGGTTGACTTTCCCCTTTCATGGTTTTAACACGCCAACAGGCATCCGGTGACACCAAACCCCTTCTTAGTGCCCGTATAACGTGCCCTCTCCCTGGGTGTTCCGCAGAAGCATTACGAACACCTCTCCCTGAGGATCGCGATACCACAGGTACAATGCCAGACCATACACAAAGCGGTATTGGTGAAGCTGCCACTACAACACCCAGTTATGCACGAGTTCCTTCTATCCAACCAGACAATTTTAACGCAGATCCAGGTGAAAGTATTACCGAATTTTTTAACACTTACAATAGAGTAGCTAACATTTTGGGATGGACCGAAGCACAGAAAGTTATGTTTTTACCGGCATATCTAAAGAAAAGTGCTCTTGCATACTGGGATTTAAACCGGACCATGTTAGAAAACTTAGCGGGATTTGCGCAGATTGAGGAAACTCTTACCAAAGCATTTCAGCCGCTATTACCTGTAGGCCAGGCATATCTTGAATTAGCAGCACGGAAAAAGCAACATACCGAGTCTATTGAAAATTACTTTTACGACATTCTCAAGTTATGTCAGAAAGCAGATCCCAACATGACGGACGAAGGTAAAATAAACTTCATGTGCAACGGGTTAGAAGCTAAGGACACAGAAAAACTCATAACTATGAAATCCAAAACGTTGGATGACTTGCTTGCTAATTTACGACTGTTAGAACGTGCAAAACGACAGGCCGAAATTGCATCAAAAACTTACGCCCAAGTTGTGCGTGGGCACACAGAGAAACAGGGACATGTAACAGGCCGAAATGGACAGCAAACACGTTATGTTCACACTATGGATCAGTCTAGTTCTGGTAATGGTTCACAAAATGGTTCTACCCCCAATGCAAGTTCTTTCCGTGGAAACACAAATAATAGAGGACGTTCATCTTACAGGGTCCGCCCAAACAGTAACAGGGACAATGAAAAACTTTGCTACACTTGTGGTTCGCGATACCATTTTGCTAGAGCATGCCCTAAACGAGGATCTTATTCTATGGGACGCGGAAGAGGGACTTTTTCTATAAGAGGACAAAATTTCAGAGGCCGCTACGACCGAAATTTTGAGAGAAATCAGAGAGAAACTCCTCAGCGCGAGCCTAGAACTCCATCTCCATATCAAAGAAACCCAAACGTGTAAGGTGAGAGCGTCTCAGGGGTCGCTTACGCCCAAGTAAAATAAAACCCCTGCATAATCAGCCTCATTGTGCATTCAATTGTTCTTCCTTCTCACAGCAAAATAAATATCAAAATTATCGTCCAACGATTAGCATAAACATTTTTCGGAAGACAATTCCTGCCTTAGTTGACACAGGCAGCACTTGTAGTCTTTTATTCATTGGTATGCTTCCCCCAAATTTTTCTATTACAGCAAGAAAAACAGGATCTGTTAAGTTATCCACTCTTTCAGGAGTAGCTAGCAAAAATACTCCTGTATGTGATTTGTATTTTTGGATCGGTCCTCATAGATTCACCATGCCCTTGGCAATTTGTGCAAATGCTTCATTGCGTAACAGGATTATATTAGGAGCAGATTTCTTTAATCGCTTCGTGACACACTTGACACCCTCAGGCTTGCATTTAAATCGACGTAAACATTCATTTGTTCCGTATGTCACTGACGCAACTGTTTCTACATGTTCAGACGAGATTAGGAATAGATATGAGAAGAAAAAACATAATAAATGCTCAATGATGCAAGAAACGCCAAATGACGACAATAGAAATAAGGTTCAGTCTGAGAATCGAACTCTGGGCCTCAGTTTGAGAAAAGGCGAGAAGGCAAACAGTTTCAATAAAGTTTTGGAAGGGAATACGGGTCTGAATCATGAACTTCACGGTTCGGAGCACAGACTAAAAGAAACCATCATTATTCCACATATTTTACAAAAGCCTCGTAAATTTGTTCATTTTAATAAGACTAGCAACGAGGGGACTTTGCATCAATCTTCTTCGACAAAACATGTTGGGGAAAAACAGGAAACAGCTCGAGGCGAAACCGCAGATAAAACCTTTCCCAACAGCGAACATATTGCATCGCCTGATACCAGTGACGCAACTGATAAACTGCTCCCCGAGCAACTTCCGTCTTCACGCGGCGAGGAGGGGGAAGAAAGATCCCCAGAGGAACGTAAATTAAAGACCATCTCTTTGCATACGGTAACTTTAGAACCCCACCAGTATGCAGAATTAGCAATTTCTTTTTCCAAATTTGTTCCACCAAATAGAGATTTCATTCTAGAAGCTCATGATGGTCTATATGACCAACATCGTTGTCTTATGCCGAGACTCCTGATTAATACTACTACTACACTTTATGTTCCAGTCATAAATATGAATCACTTCGCGGTAGTCCTTCCCGCAAATTACGTTCTTGGACTTTTACATGAACCTGTCGATATTTCTTCCAATGCCGTAAATTCAAGTTTACAGGAAATAGATGCTATAAATATCGAACAGTTTAAAAGTACCTTGCAGAAAAGTGAGATAGAGTTCGATATCAAAACAGACGTGGATATTTCACCTGAATTGTCACCTTTACAACGGCAACAAGTAATAGAACTTTTGCAAAAGTATAGATCTTGTTTTGCAGCAACACCTGAAGAACTGGGAATTACAAATGTTTACGAAGTAAAGATTCCACTGAAGGATGACATACCGGTACGAAGAACCCCTTACAGAGTGTCCCCCAATCAACGGGAATTTATAAAACAAGAAATCCATAGAATGCTTGATCTTGGGATTATACGGGAAAGTGAGTCCGCTTACGGTGCCACTATCCTGTTGGTAGGTAAGCGAGACAATTCTGTACGCATGTGTATTGACTATCGACAATTAAATGAGAAAATGATTGTCCAGGTTTGGAATCTCCCTACAATTCAAGATATTATTCATTATCTTAGTGGAGTCCAGTACATTTCTCATTTAGACCTTTTCAGTGAGTATTGGCAACTTTCAATCGCTGAAGAACACAGACACAAAACCGCGTTCGTATCCAGTGAAGGTACGTTTGAGTTTTGTAGGTTACCTTTCGGTCTCGCGAACGCCCCTGCTGCATTTCAACGATGCGTAGATAAAGTATTTGCAGGACTCAAATGGAACAGTCTATGCGTTTTTCTGGACGATATAGTTGTTTTCAGCCCCGTCTGGCCTCAACATTTAGAAAGGTTAGAGAAAACTTTTCTCGCCCTACAGAAATCGAACCTCAAGGCGAAACCTTCAAAATGCCGTATAGGATATACAGAGGCTGAAATCCTTGGCCATATTATTGGTAGAAATGGAGTGGGAGTAAACCCTAAAAAGGTTTCTGCCATTTTAGATCTTCCACCTCCAACTACGTTGAAAGGGATACGTAGCTTCCTTGGATGTTGCGGATTTTTCAGGCGATTCGTTCCCTCTTTCAGTTTGATAGCCAAACCCCTAACTGACCTGACTAAAAAAGGAGCCCCATTTCGTATGGGTGAAACCCAGTTGGCCGCTTTTAATAAGTTAAAGCAGTGCCTATTATTTTATTTATTTATTTATTTATTTATTTTCAATAATGAACTCAACAGGCTGGCGCCCAGTTATCCGTCCCTGTGTTAAGTCATTTTGACCCCAAACTCCCCATAGAATTGCAATGTGACGCTAGTAAAATAGGCTTTGGATCAGTCCTTTGTCATCGCATACCTGACCCTAATAACAGTAAGAAGACTATGGTACAACCAATTTCGTATTGCTCACGATTATTCACAGGTGCTCAAGTAAATTATAGTATTTACGAAAAGGAAGTGTATTGTCTAGTTTTCTCAGTTTTGCATTTTCGTCAGTATTTGACTGACACATTTTTCACCGCCGTGGTCGATAATTCAGGTGCGTGTTGGCTCCAACGTAGCCGAGATTTGTCAGGGCGCTTATCACGCTGGGCTCTACGACTTTCGGAATTTACTTTTCAAATAAAACACAAGAAACACATAGAAATTCATGATCTGCCTTGCGGTGTACAGTCTCCATTGTTTGCTTTCGGAAACCAAAGAGACTCATTGTCCTTGCTAGTTCTTTATTGTGTATGTGATAATTTGAGACAGTTAAAGTTTTTTTTATTTTAGTTATAGTTATTTAAGTTTATTTTTTTTCAATTGCATTGCCTACAATTTTTACTAATTTCAAAACGATAGTGTCCCCAAGGCAACGTGTGGATTCCACAAGACAAAATACATCTTTTATCGTCATGCGGATCTAATGCTACTTTCCTAACTTTGTTTGTTGTAATCACGTGGTCTACACTTTGGATTCTTTGTTCTATACTTAGTATCGTCGATTGTGAGTAAAGGCAATCGATGTAATCGTGGAAGGTGAGTTTGTTCTCCACCGTATTTTTGCCCACACCTTTTGCTTTCTTCGTGACGCTACTCTCTGTTCTCATGGCATACATCTTCGAACTCAAACCCGCGAACTCGACAATAATATCACCGTTACATTCATCTTTCAGTTTACCTAGTACTTTTTTGTTACGAGATGGAATCCCAAATCTGTTGGGTTGAGGATACGCAGAAGTATCGAAATACTCAAGCATGGAAGGATTTTTTATGTCTTCATAGAGGTTAGGTGTTTGTATGCTGTAAATGAAGCTGTCGGTGTCCGTGTACAAAAGTGATATTTTATCATTGTAGAAGGGTATCATCACGTCATAATGAAATTCGAACATGTAAAGTTTCGACAAGTCGAGAACCGTTGCGCCAACGTAAATTGGTTTTCTGAATTTCATCAATTTTATATCTAGATTGAAAAGTGCCAAATTCTCGTTGTAAATTTTTCTCGACTTGAATCTAGGATCGGCTATCCACTTCCGACATTTATTCTTATCGGAAATTAATTTCACGTCTACGTGCTTTCTAACATTCTCCATGGTCTTTCCGTACACCGCATTGTTCATTAATTTAAAGAAGTCCTTGTCTAAATCGGAAGTGGCAGCTGTTCTATGTTGTGTGTTAGTTTCTATGTAAGGTCTTAACCACGTGGAATGTTTAAACTTTAGTATTCTTCTAACATTTACTATCTGAACACCCTTCCCAATCAAAAACCGGAGATTCTTGTAGTGGACGACGTATCTCTGTTTAGGGTCCAATGTTAACAAAAGCTTGTCTTGAACCGAGTCGGGTGGACATTTGATTTCGGGAGTCGGAGGCAAATCCGAAAACGTGTCGTGCAGGTGGTCGGAGAATTGGAGATCTACCTCTGCGAAGAAACCACACTCGCTATCGTCGAAATGAATAATGTCTATCGAAGTGGGATCTAACCATTCGAATCCCCCGTAAGGAAGTTTCTGAACCATGGCATGTCCGTAGAGATTATTAACGTCGGCGTAGAAGATGTAATTCGGTGCTCGATTTGAATCGTAATCTTCTTTCATGTGTACGTTAATAGCTTTTGCATGTCTCTGTACGCATTGCACCATTCCACCTCGTATCCCTCTTTCGATAAATAGCAACATGTCAACGTCCGATATCAGTTCCAGCTTGACCTTTGTCTGGAATAACATTGCCGACCACGCTAATCCCGGTAGGCTGTAGAAATACGCTGGATCTAATTTATAAATATTCGTTGCCGTTTTCCTGAACGCTTGAAAAACATCCGCGAGTATCGTCACGTCTAATTTTAAGTATGCGTCGTGGTAGTCTCCGAGTGTCCTACATTCTAATTTCTCCCACATGAGTTGCGCGTGTTGGTATTCTTCTTCCGTGATTCCTTTCTCTCTGAGTCTGCTGTAAAATTCTCTTGGAGGTGGGAGAGCGTCGTCGTTAAATTTAGAATTATCACTAACATATTCGTAAGGATAAACCCCTTTACGTCTAACGAGTTCTATGTCTACGTTGGGAAAACTAGCTCTAGTTATTTTAAATTGATCGTCGGTGAGTTTGTTCGCTAAAGCATCCAGACTTGCAGAGAGAAATCTATACGAATCCAGGAAGCGCATCTCGATTGTATTTTTCGTTCCCGGAATCGACACTTGCTTGCTGAGACTAATGTAGCGTTCTTCATTCTCGGCCAAGACACCTATACGTTTCGGATCGTAGCCAAGATGTCTCACCAGGTGGTGAAAATCATATCCGCTTCCGTTGTGAAAGAATATGGGGATGAATTTAGGTTTCTGGATTTTAAGATTGCACGTGTTGCAAATTCCACCTATGTAGTTTCCGCTGAAATGATCGTGGTGGAATATTTTTTTGTTCTCATCAGTAAAACTTTGATCACATACCGGACAAACCTCAGTGGAATTGTAATTTTGAAGTTCATTTTCAGTTAAAGGTGCCATCGGTTTTGATGTAAGAAGTACGCTACCAATTACCTCAACCTCCTCCACCATTTTTTCCAGGAAGTGTTCGATTACATTTGGTCCGCGGTATATATATGCTTCATTTATTTTATCACGTCGCACAACAACATAGCCGAAACTATTAGGTTGATGAAGCTGGTACGGCGTTGTGGAGGAAATTTCAGGATCCGGTTCGCAGTAGGAGAGTGGTTTCAGGAAAGACTCGAAATCTGCGACGATGATTGCGGGATGTTCCAACAATGCCTTGTGCATTTTGAATTCTTCGACTTCGTTCGTTTCGGGCATCAACATTCTAGCCGGTCTGTTGTCACCGCAATAAATTTTATGTTCGGCAAGTTTCTCGATAGCAATTTGACGTCCGGTGTATTTTCGATAATTGAGTTGTTTTTGATCGTCGAACGTGGTTAGGCATCTCGGGCAAACTTCGATGCAATGTTTATACTTGGTAGTTTGACTTCTGACCAAACGTGATAGAGAACGAATTAGCGTGTAGTGATGAACATCCTCGTTTGAAATTAGAAGAAGATTTATTACACGAGCATCGTCATCGTCGATATCGCTTATCCTGACGGGATGCACGAGATATTTATCTGACGTGAAGGAATATACATTAATAACGATGCGTTTTCCTGCACGATTTTCGAACTTTGTTATATCCGACAATGTCACCGGGTATTCGATGCCAGACATTACACTTTCAAATTCGGACTCGTATTGTTTGTAATGTCCAACCCACTGTGGATTATTTTTGCAATAAACAGGATGCAGTGCAGCCAATATACACCAAAGGAAACACTTGTTATCGCTGTTCTGTATATTTAACACAGCTCTCTTGTGTTGAATGTTCGGTGGAAGAGGAACGTAGCTGGAGGCTCGAAGAGGCGAGAATCGGTTCACGTAAACGGTTAACGTGTGAGGACTTCCACACAGAGACCATCCCGACCCTTTAGCCTCGAAACCGTCATGTTTCTTAACCAGCTCGTTGGAAACTTTATAATAGAAGTTGTCCAAATTTTCGACGTCAGCAAAATAAAGAGTCTGGTTTCTTGTACGATGATAAAAAATACTCGTTGTGCCATCAACTTTCTCGTATTCGGAAAACAGAACAACGTATACTTTTATAGAGTTGTTTTCAAGTTTATCTTTCAAAATATTTAGTACACATGTTTTCGTTTCATGCAAGAAACTAAGGATGTCACGGCCTGCTTCTGACTTAATTGAAAAATCCTGGAGTTGGTCGTTGAATGCAGATCTAATTGGTTTGCGTTCATTGGATAATTTAATTTGCTTGGAAGTGGAAGCTTCCGTATCTGCATTATCGATTTTCCTTTTCAATGTTCCTTGTCCGGTCGATGGTTTGCAAATTTTGAGGTGTTTACTTAAATGTGCAATGCTGATCATCTTTCCGCATCGAGCACAAGGCTTAGAAGGTAACGAACGATTAATTCTCGAACCTGTTTCGCTACATCTTGCTCTGTGTTTGCTAATATTAGTTTTAGATATTAATTTTTCGCAAGTAACACATTCAGTTTTATCATTTTTATGATTGAAACTGGTGGTGGATGCCATATTGCTTTCTCCAAAATCACAGAAATCAAAAAGTGTCTAGTATATATAGCGATACAATTTTCAGGTATGTTATTTTATATAGAATTTCTTGGAGTGATTACAAAACTCAAAAATTCAATCTACTGTAAATAGAATTTCAGGTATGTTATTTATATAGAATTTCTTGTGTGCGAATACAAAAACTCAAGAATTCAATCTACTGTGAATACAATTTTCAGGTATGTTATTTTATATAGAATTTCTTGAGGTGATTACAAAACTCAAAAAAATCAATCTACTGTGAATATAATTTTCAGGTGTGTTATTTTATATAGCATTTTCTCAGGGCGAATACAAAACTCAAAAATCCGAGACAGTTCAGTTTTAACGTGTTCATATTTGAAAAAAAAATGCAAAATACGCCTTGGAGATTTCAACCAATCCACTTTACTAGTTCGGCGAAACTCTAACTATTGTTATTTGGAACCTTTAACCTTTTTTGGTGACGTAGAGTACGCGTAGAGAGGTTGGGTTTAGTGTGTCGGTCGAGTCTCGGTGTCCTCTGTCCTCCCATACCAAAATAAACATAGGTCGTCATGGAACAAAAAAAATGTACCGATAATTTTCTAAGTCCAGCGTTAAAAAAAAATCTTAAATTGCAAATATCTCGAAAATAGTAAGAGTTATCGAAAAACACCCCCATACGGCATCGATAGATGCCCCCTGTCGATTTTGGAGGTGTAGGATACGTGTAGCAAGTTTTGGTGGTCCTGGGGTCAAGGGTTAAGAAGTTAGCCCACCCCCTCCCAAAAACTTTGATCACTCGTAAGGTTTGAACGAATAGTCGTAGAGAGGTCGGGTTTAGTGTGTCGGTCGAGTCTCGGTGTCCTCTGTCCACCAATACCAAAATAAACATAGGTCGTCATGGAACCATTTTTTTTTTCATCAATCGAGAATTTTTTCCAAGTCCTGCGTTAAATTGCAAATATCTCGAATTTTTGACAAACAGAGGTGTCCCATAGGACCTTTGACAAAATAAAACACGTGAAACTCTACAGAGGTGTGGTTATCTAACCGCAGCCGTTAGAACCTTTTTTTTGGGTTGGGCACCACGCACTCCTGGCGGGGTTATAGGGGCCAGGGATCCTAAAAAAACAACAATTATTATTTGTTTGCTTGCGTCACAATACGGAAATAAGGTCGTAGTAGATTACACTGAGGGACGTTTTACAGTAAGAGGAGACAGACTTATAGGAAAATGTCGTAAGTCATTTCAAAAGTGTAGGTCAAAGAACAAGTTAGCATAAGAGCAAACATTTGCAGGAGGTAAAAGAAATAGCTTAAAAAAGGATGCCAAAGCTTCTTCTGTCCACTTTTCTCTCATTGTAGGTTAGTTTAGTCCGTAAAACGTCGTAAAATAAAAAGTAGGTCAAAGGGCGCAGCCAGAACGTTGGGTTCCACCTACTAACCTATGTTCGGAAATCGAAAATAGCGACCGGAAGTGGGGTTATCTTGCAAACGGTAAGACTTAGAAAAAATCTGTTTGTGGATTCGTCATGTACACCTATACGTGAGAAAAAGTATGAATAGAACTTATGTTCGGAAATCGAAAATAGCGACCGGAAGTGGGGTTATCTTGGAAACGGTAAGACTTAGAAAAAATCTGTTTGTGGATTCGTCATGTACACCTATACGTGAGAAAAAGTATGAATAGAACTTATGTTCGGAAATCGAAAATAGCGACCGGAGGTGGGTTTATCTTGGAAACAGTAAGACTTAGGAGAAATCTGTTTGCGGATTCATCACGTACGCCTATATGTAAGTAAAATATCAATAGAACCTATGATCGGAAATCCAAAATGGCGACCGGAAGTGGGGTTATCTTGGAAACGGTAAGACTTAGGAAAAATCTGTTTACGGATTCATCACGTACACCTATACGTGAGAAAAAGTATGAATAGAACCTATGCTCGGAAATCCAAAATAGCGACCGGAAGTGGGGTTATCTTGGAAACGGTAAGACTTAGAAAAAATCTGTTTGCGGATTCATCACGTACGCCTATATGTAAGTAAAATATCAATAGAACCTATGATCGGAAATCCAAAATGGCGACCGGAAGTGGGGTTATCTTGGAAACGGTAAGACGTAGGAAAAATCTGTTTGGTGATTCATCATGTACACCTATATGTGAGAAAAAGTATGAATAGAACCTATGCTCGGAAATCCAAAATAGCGACCGGAAGTGGGGTTATCTTGGAAACGGTAAGACTTAGAAAAAATCTGTTTGTGGATTCGTCATGTACACCTATACGTGAGAAAAAATATGAATAGAACTTATGTTCGGAAATCCAAAATGGCGACCGGAAGTGGGTTTATCTTGGAAACGGTAAGACTTACGAGAAATCTGTTTGCGGATTCATCACGTACACCTACACGTAAGAAAAAGTATGAATAGAACCAATAGTGTCCGGAAGTCATGCGGGTTTGGACGTGACGACGCAGTTCAATAACATAGGTTAGACCAAGGAAAAAAACCTTGGTGATTTTATTTCGAGTAAGGTGTTGGCAACACTGCGAGAAAATGAGGCTTATGCCTTACAAGAGTAAACCATTAAGTCGAGCCTCACCGAGCCTCACTTCGAGCCTCACTTTCGGTTGCAGAACTGTCTTTGTGGTCCTACTCTAAAGTAGGTCAAAACACGTAGAGGCTCTCGTGTAGTTTAGCACGAAAAAAAATGAATAGGTTAAGTTATATCACGTAAGATCGTGGCATTCGTACCAAGTATGAGTGGGAAAAAAGGGAAATTTTACTAAAACATCGCTAAACGCTAAAACATCGACAAAAAATTGTCAAAATATGTCAAAAACTGATATTCAATTGATAAAAAAAAGGCTACAAATGCATACCTACCAAGTACGAGTGGGGGAAAAATTTTGCAGTGAAAATTGTACTAAAAACATCGCTAAACGCTAAAACATGGACAAAAAATTGTCAAAATATGTCAAAAACTGATATTCAATTGGTAAAAAAAGAGAATACCTACAAAGTACTATTTTGAAACGCTCCAATTACACTACTCTTCAATCTATCTAGATTGGGAAAAATTACCCGCTTCACTAGGGAATACTTCCATTTTAACCGACCCAGCAGTACAAGGATGGAGTTATTTTAGAGCCACTAAAACACATATAAGGACTTTATTCTTAAAAGACACAGACATTAATGAAATTTACGACCGCATACAACACTTTCCGGCCCAAAATTGGGTTACTATTAAGGACTTACCCCTGAACGACGTGCCAGAGTTATTTCATGTTCTTACCTCCTCTTGCCAAAGTAAAATTCCACATCCCGCATTAATTTCATTCCAATTATTGCAAGATCACCTAAAGACTGTAGTCCGAAGAACAAGTAACTATAACTATACTTTAGCTATTCCTATGAGTAAATTAGGACAATATTATAATATGCCCATAGTAGAGTGTACTATTAGTTCCACCACTGCTTTAGTAGCTGTTAAAGTACCACTTGTGCACAAGTCTGCAATTTATATTGCATATAACTTTAGACCGTTACCTTTTCAATACTACGAAAGGACTTGCGTTACACCTCTGTCCACTTCTAACGTTGTATATGACACCAAAAGTGAAACACTATACAAACCTCTTTGTGATTTTTCTCAAGACACCCTCTGTTTTATAACTCCCTTTAGAGATATGTACACTCCCGAAAATCGATGCATACTTTCAAATATTCAAAACGACGTACCTAGTCAAGTAAAATATTGTCCCTTGAAATGCATTGAAAATCCATGGATTATTTCTCCAATTCTGTTTAATGTTTCCACTTACCTTTTATTAATCCCTTCTAATGTTGAAATTAATGTAAAATGTGAAACTATTCTTTTCAGTTTTCAACGAGAATCTCCTTTTGGAACACTGGTGATCCAATTAGGATGTCAGTGCAATCTTTGCATTTCTAATGCATGTTATCAAGCTCAATTCCCATGTATACTTCCAAACCCGACGAAAGCCCAAATTTCGAGGATATTACCTATTAATTGGGTAGATTACTCCCAGACTAATAAAACAAGCTATGAATGCACCCTAGATATACAAGATACCCCTATCTGTAGAATTTCGACTGCCATAGAACTTCCAGAAGGTAACAAATCAGATTCCAAATTGCTTATATATATTTGGCTCTCCTTAATGACTTGTGTCTTGTTCAGTCTTATTTTCTGGATTATATATCGCATAAATGTCAGAAAACGTAGAAATGTTAATGTTCCAGTTGCCATGAGAGCAACCGCTATAAGGCCACCCTCATATGAGGCCCCGAAAGGCCCACCTATATACGAATGTATTTTGGAAGGCTAAGAAAAATCAACTTGTTTATAGATGCTTCTCAGTTACAGATTCCATTTGCATTCCATTGTTTGAGTGGTTGATGCTGCCATATTCCAGAGTCGGACAACCAATGACCCGGCCAGAGAGAACTTACTCTACCCAGTAACATCGACGTCAGCACTACCCCCGGTGAATTGAGATTCGCCCCAAAATATTCCAGTTGTATCCAGACAACTTCAGATTGACCCAGGCATACTTCCATCCCCAGTGACAACCTGTTGTGTGACCCCAACATATTTCAATTCCTCTGAATGCAGTCTCCAGTTGGAACTTTCCATGCAGTGACATTCAGAATTCAATTTTTTGACATATAAGGAAAACGGACTTCTTCAGGAAATAAACGATGAGTAAAACTGTAATCAACGAAATACATAATGTATAAACATTTCTTAACTACTATGTGCAATGAAGGAGTAGTACACACACTTAGATGTGAAACTTACGACTATCATGTAGACAAATCAATGATTGCAACAAAAGAAGAAAACACTCATATATAATGTTCAATATGTAAGAAGTGTACTGTAACATTACAAGACGTTGTGTAATTCATAACTATCTAGGTTAAGTAACTAGGATCTTAAGATCCTCATAGATTGAATAATGTAATTGATGAGTATATTGATATTTAGTCAGGATCAATGAGAACCTACATTTTTAATTATAGTTAAACAGTTAGGACTTGAGGAAAATAGTTAGGATTATGCAGTGCATAAATTTAAATGATATGCCCTCTATATGATTCACTGTATCAATATCCATTTATTATTATTTCTGGTATTTTATTATTATTACATTATCAGTTTGTTTTGTTATTCAGTTTCATTATTATTCCACTTTATTATTATTTTCAATTTTTAATTTCTTTATATTATTATTATTTCTTTTAAATATTTTGCCATATACGAGGGCAGTTGAATTTTAGGACGTAACTGACATTAGATGGAGACCATCTAAGATAAGGTGGGGAGTTATTTAACGGACAAAATTCTTTATTGTATTGGCAATAGTGACACTAGTCTCAAACAATTAGTTGCATTAAGTAAAATCCTTATTGTGCAGGCTTCTGCCAAACAAGCCACAGAGATAGCGAGTCCGATACTTCCTCTAGGAAAAGTCAAAGGAAAAATAGCATCTTTCCCTTATTCTGGTAAACAACACAGTTAAATAACAGGATGTGGCCTAGCAAACACAAGAGTGAGATAATCTGCCATTAGAGGAGACGAGGTCAGATAGCAATCGCTAGTGTCCTCAACCAAGGTCTCCACATGCACATGTGGACCCCCCAACCCCTCCACGTGCATGATATAGTGATCGCCCTGATAGCTTGTCCTCTGAAGGGCAAGACAGTAGGAAATGGACTTATGCGAAAATGGCCACTGGAATAGAAAAGGTCTCTTGAAGGTTAGGGCAAGTATCGAGACACGCTGACTGAAATGGTATAAAAAAAAACCCTTTAGGAAAACAGCATCCTGTACCAGGGGAATTGCTGCCTGACGCTGATGGCGTCGCTTCTGCCAATCTTAGGTAAAAAGGACTTTACTATATTCTTCTATAGTATGGCGCCTTAGATTATCTCCATTCAGTTACTTATAGGATTAGAACTTAGACTTTATAACTTAGTATTTTAGAACATAGTGTATTAGAGGCCGGGCATTATGCTACATACGCAATTCTGGTCTTATATATCCGAACTTACGGAACCTTGTGTAAATTAGAGAGAAAATAAACATTAAAACAAATGTACTATTGAAGTATCCATGAACCACCCTGAGCAAAACCCCAAGTGACGTCAAAGCCCCCTTGGCGTTGCAGCATGTTTTGCTAGTGTTTTATACCCTACCAGTGGATTATTTGTCTTCAGGTTACAGAAAAGGTAGGGGTTACTCTCACTGATGAAGTTATTCCTTAACCTGAGTAGGAGATCAATATGTTCTTGAACATCAAAACTAAACAATACTGGTGTTACCTTTCTTTTTCCTTGAATAACTACTCTCTTAAATTTTTTTATCAGTATCATTTCAGCTGGCTTGACTGCTTCAGCAAATTCTTCATAGTTTTGATTACTGCTCGCATTCTGATAAAGCTTCACTGTTAACCTGCTTAATTCTCCTCCTCTTTTTCTACACAGAAGAACAACTCTGCAGTACACTCTTTCCAGTAAAGTTTTGTATGCTGTTTCATTCCCAGGATCATCTATCAGGTCCTGAGCTGCATTCTTTCCTTGTTCTTGAAGAAATTCCTTAAACTTTTTTAGGTCACTTGCAAAAGGTATGATTGTGATTTTGTTCATTCTGTTAACATGCAGGTCATTGGCAGCTTGGTGAGATATTTCATATTTCCAATTGGAATTTAGTAGAAGGATCATGGTACGTAGGTCACTTTCTATCTGACTAGTTGTACGTCCATCCAAACAATTGCCTTTCCTATATATGTGGGATATTCCTATTTCACAGCACTCTTTAAGAGACGTTCTAATATTCATTGCATATGTAGGTGCATTAAATTTGTCTTCCAGATCATCATATTTTGCTGCTGATTTGGCAGCTTCAACTAGAGTATCAAAATTTTGAGGTTGTAATAAAATCCTAAGCAATAAGTACAGGGTAAAACGTTGGATGACCCACCCAATGATTCTCTCACAGGTTTTACCTCACCTAGATCCTTACTGAGGTAGTTGCCTTTCTTTCTGAGAATAGATATTAACTGTTTTCTCTCTTTGCTGTTTTTTGGTTTGGACATTATTTGTTGCACAGCTATTTCATATTTATGGTTCCGCACTATGTGGCGACCAAACTGTTTAACAAGAGTTTCGCAATAGAAACAAAAGTCTTTTTTACGCTTGTATATTTTCTTCTTACTATTATCCCTGGTATAATTTCGTGGTGAGTCCTCATCTTCACTTTGGACAACTGGACTTCCCTGTACACTCTGGATAACTGGACTCTCCTGCAAACTCTGGACAATTAAAATCTTTTCTTGATAGTGAGAACCTGTATTCTCTTTTGGACTCTGTAGAAGTGGATCCATATGTAGACCTTGGAGAACTGGACTCTCTTCTTGGTAGTGGGGACCTGTACTCTCCTCTGGACTCTGGAGAAGTGGATCCATACATAGACTCTGACAACTGGACTCTCTTCTGAATCATGTGTACCTGGACTTTGAATAAATGGACTGTCCTGTAGGCTTGGGAAAACCAGCCACTCTGTTTGATTGTGAAACATTGAAGTCTCTTCTGGATTTTGGGTAACTTCTTCTTTTTCTATACTCTCGAAAACTTTGATGTCCTCTGGATGCTCAACACACTCCATGTTAATAGTGTCTGGACTCTCATCATCATTATAAATAGCTCAGACTGAGGAGGGTGGAATGATCTCACTGTCAACTATCAAGTCATAAGATATCCCAATTTCAAATTAACTTTTTATTCTTAACTTTTCTTTCTTGTCCTTAAACATTGCTGAAAGAAAATACTGAGTGTATATGCCACAACTGGGCCAACATGTAGACTCTGGACAACTGGATACAGATGCAGACTTAGGGCAACTGGATACAGATGCAGACTTGGGACAACTGGATACAGATGCAGACTTTGGACAACTGGATGCAGATGCAGACTGTGGACAACTGGATTCTCTTCTGGATCTCTCTTGGATTTCACATTTCATTCCATTGGATATTAATTCCCTCATGTTTTGGTCTGGGGAAAAGGAATAATTAAACTGGTCAGTTTAAAGTGCAAAAGTTACACTATACAGTATTTGTACATACAATTTACAGTATATATGTATTTTTCAACATTTAAATTAATTTATAAAAAACAGGGGAAAATCCGTTTTGTTTCCATTCATTTTATAATAATAATAATCCTTTGCAATACAGTCCATAAAGGGCCTTGGCTTACCTAACGACTGCCGGCCTCCCTCCCACACTTTTCATCGTCACCTGTCTCTATGCGTGGAGATCTTCAACCAGTAGTGGAATAGTCAGGGTGTCAGCCCGACATATCCCCAGCAGTTACAGTAGGTCACCGCGACCGGATTACGCTCTCTCATTCGGAGCTCCCCAATTTCCTCATGATGGTGGGTTGCCACCGGTCCTGTACACAGGTCGAACAGAATCAGGAGTGAATTGGGTTCAAACCAATTGCCATCCCACAGCGCCATCCAAAGCATGGGGCCTTAGACTGCACGGCAACGGAGAAGGACTTCAATTCATTTTAATATTTTGTAATTGAAAAAATCATACGCTTAAGTTCCTTATTCTCATTTACAAATTATTTCATTATTAAATTAAACTTCATGCAGTTGGTTTTTCCAAAAAAAATGTTAGGAACAAATGCTGGCTAATTAGGACTGTAATTGAGACGAATTACCTCCCTTCCATTCAGGACAGGGCCAGTTAAACTGAATGTCCTCTATAAAAATTTCAAAACCACTGACATAACCCCCTCCCCGGGGAAGCGGTGGCACTCTTGGTTAGTATGCTCACCTCTGGTGCCAGGGGTCATAGGATTGATCCCTGTTGGGACCATGTGAGTTTCTTAAACACCGTGACCTTGTGGTTCCAAACCCACGTTAAACTGTAGGCCTAATTGTTTTAATATTCTATTGTTTCAACTTTCAACAAATATCTCTAGAATCCTGAAAATGTTCTCAAAGGAAAGAGTGAAGAATGGCACTGTAAGGGGGGTGTTACTGTTCACTTCCAAGTTCTAACTGCTTAAGTGGGCCACAAACAATAAGTACTCAAAGAGGTTAAATTTTTTTCATGAACAAGCAATCATTAGTTTCCCTTGGAAGATGATTTTTTTTTTTTTGGGAAAGTTCCTTTCCTGGTCAAAACTCTAGATAAGGAAACATGAATCAGGATAGCCAATCTGAGCGGGATCCACTAGAATATTACGTTCTTTTATCACTTCCTAGTTATAGATTTTGCCTACTGCATTTCTTCACATTCAGTGTAAATAATGTTCAATAATAGCACATTCAAAGAGGATCCCAAGGGTTAAGATTTTGATTATGTTTTTTTAAAGTTCTGGAGTCATTAAATTTCTTTAAAATAAGCGCATGTACATGCTTGAAGAATGAAGGCTGCCTATGTGTGTAGCTGACCACAGCAAATTCACTGATTGCTGAGTTCAAGAAAAGCATCTCCTCTGATGCTTACATGCAATGTGATAAATACATCGTAAAAAGGTAAAGGTATGCCATGTGCAATGCACCATGCCATGAAGGCATATGGGGGAGATGTGGAAGTAAAGCTCCACACTTTCTTGTCATTGTCTATGTTGGAGATGGGTGGTCAGCACCATGCTTTGGCAGCCTTTCGAGGGTAACCCCCGGTACTCATTCATTTATAAGGCTGAGTAGGCCCCAGAGCCTCTTGGTGCTGAGACCACGGAAAAGTTATCCAGGTATGAACCACCCAGGACTCAAACCAGCATCACCCATGTGGCAACCAGTTGCTCCACCGCCTTGACCACCGAGGCTAAAGCCAGGGATATACTTTAACTCCTAAGAAACAAACAAACAAAATAAAATTTCAGTAAACACTGTGGTGGTATAGCCCCAGTAAACTAATTTTTCATTAAGCAACAGGTCTATCAGTTACCAGTCTATCAGTTACCTGTAATTGCCATTCTGTTGCTTCCCTTACTAAAATACGTTTCTGATAAAAAAAAAAAAAAAAAGGTTTTATCTTGTAGCTCCTTAATAATCTGTCATCTTGACGAACTGAACCCAAAACCCCATGAATCAATCTAAAGGGATGTAACAGTTACACCATATGGGAAGAAAAGCCATTTCTACATCATGTTAAAGTACCATAAAGTGGAGCTATTCTGGACACTCCTTCCTAAAATGTTTCGAATGGGCATGTGTGAACATTCAGCTGTTATTTATTGTTATAGAATTACAAAAAAATCTTTACCGTTTATAATTTTTCCTTTCTTGGAGCCATGAAATAGTTACTGAATGCATCCTTGTAGCATATCAAAGTGTTCATAAAAACACCAGCTAAAATATGGTATGTTTTGAATTGCCCCACGATCTATAAGGAATGAGTAGAACACAAAAACACACAATGTTCAGAATAGCCCCAAATTAGTTTTCATTTTTTTTTGGGGGGGGAAGGTTGGAAAAAATTCACATGAGTACACTTCACAATGCTGTAAAGATCTGATGTTCTGCTTAATTGCATTTTTTTGCAACATTTTCCATCAGAGGCATGGTAAATTACATAACTACACCAAAACATGTTAGGAATAGCTCCATTTTACGATAGTATTATTGAATTTTGTGACCGGTATTAGAATTCAAATATGTAGGACTTCACATGCAGATATATAAGTAGGATATTTTAAAATTAAGCAGATTTATTTCTTATGGAAACATCTACAAGTGAATTCATTCATTTACACAAAATAGATATGGTTCACACAAAGACATTTAAGAAAAGCTATAATTTATGTTAATACCCTTTGTTTCAGAATTGTGATTAATAATAATAAAAAATATGTTTCAGTAGTTATCGTTAGTAGGAATAGAAACAAATGTATTTAAATCTGAGGGGTACAAAGAAAAGACACTTACAGTTCTGAATTGCTAAATGCCTCTCTGTTTCTGTCAATCCCTTTGCTGTTTCATATTTTGGCCACCACAAATGAAACCATTCTCCTTTAGATTTGCATAAATCAAGAATTTTTCTTGATCTTTCCTGTGGGGGAAAAAAATGGATTCAGACTATGTTTCATTGTAATATGATGTTTGTCAAGCTGTGGAAAAATACACATGCATCAAATGCAATGGAATGCATTTCCATGAAAAAAAAACAAGATTCTTGGGAAAGTGGATTTTTTACCCACCTTTACACACTTCTTTGGATAACAGCAGAACTAAAATAGTTAGGTGTAAAAGAATTTCATACTGACGTATATGACAACATTTATTATGTACACTGGAGGCACACAGTGGTTCGGATCCCACTTTAAACTGTAGGTCCAGTCCCGATTAGCCTTACTGTGCATAAAGTGGACTTATAACACCAAATCAATCAATCAATCTTCATTATGTACTGTCCCCAAACATTAATTAATCCTGAACGAAAGAAATGCCAATACAAACCATAGCCTGTGATAAAGTTATCCCCATTACTACAAATAGAAACATGCGAACAACGCAGTCCATAAGAAATGATATGTGCCAGTGTAATTATTTAAGCTTGTTAACAAAGAAAGTTTCTGTATGTTTAGTAAGAAATTGAAAAGTAGTACTACCAATTGCTTCATGTAGTCTCAAAAGCGAATGCATCCCTCAATGCAGATATTTAAGGAAAAACTATGAGGTCCACTAGGCCAATATATTCTGCACCTCATAGATGGCCATAGAAATTTCAGTGATGTCGCCGAGTATTTATCAAGAATATGTTTATTTCTTTCTCTTTTTATTCACTTCATCTCATTATGTTCAGACCACATCATCCTGATTATGCATTAAATAATGAGATATAGTTCAATGAACTAATGCATCCAGCATTCCCAACCAGTACACTTAGATGGTATGTTAGGTTGTTGTTTTATCGCCACCTTATACGCAAGCTGATCGTGGTGAGGCCTACAGTTTAAACTGAATTCAAAACACTATTTTTCTCCACCAGGAATCTAGCCCAGTACCCCTTCATTACACCATTGTATCACCCAAGCAACCGTTGTATCACTAGAAGTCTTACGAAGCTGTTATTTAATTCAGATTTCATTCAATTCTATGTTTCGTGCTACATCTCTAGTTTTCCTATTACGAAAACCATTATTATTTTACAAGCGCAACTAATTTCATGAATTATTTCCATCAGTATTTAAATTTATCATTAATATATTCAGCTTTTTGCTATGACATCCTTTAATACGATTTACAAATTTTCGGCTCTTCATAAAAGAGAAATAAGGGAAAATTCTCACTTCCCACTTGTTCTGAGATGGAACTACTACACCATGTTTACATAGGTGCGAAGGTAACAGTTCAGATTGTTTTATGATTTCTTCAAATTCTCCTAGCAGGAAGAGTAATTATCATAGAACTTTGGAAATCATTGGCTCATGAAATTTGAACCTTGCTTAAAGAAATGAGCATTGTTTGAAATTCGAAAAAAAAATATCTATGTTGAAAAAATTACTTAAAAATTACCTTACGCAAGCATGCATGCTTCCCGTGGACAATGTATTTTCCACTGAAAACAGACTGTAATCATCGGAGACTAGTGGGAATTCATGTAGAAGTAAATCGGAACCTTAGTAGAAAGTATTTAGGGATTTTATTTTAATGCTAACAGAACCAAACCTAACCTGCCTAACCTAACCCCAAAAGCATATATTGAACAAAATCTTAAGTAATCTTAAAACCCCGCAGTATGTGTTAACAGACATAAATCGAAATCGAACAATGTAAACATTACATTCGTAGCATGATAAATTCACCATAAAACAAATGGAACTTGGGCCGGTGTGAATTTTGATCGCTGGAGTAACACAAAATAAGCTACGAATTTTGCGTTACTACACAGTAACTACTCCAACCCCATGCAGGTTGTTTTGCAACTAATCGCCGAGGAATGAATAAATAAAATAAAATTTCAAATTCAAATCATTGAGTAAATTCTTTACAATAAAAATCACTAGTTATTTATAATAAATAATTATCTATCTTTCCGTTCCACTTTTCGGATTTATCGTACCCCTTCCTGTGTCAGAGATGGCACAGGCTCAGTTTCTAGTTTATTGACAGGAAGCTAACTTAATAAAATTTTGAGAAAATACATTCATGAGAAAGGACTTCCCTCACTATCAATGGCTTGCAGAAGACAGTTTTACATTACATCATTTCAAAATTGGATTTATCTAAACTTGGAACTCCCTAAAAAATAGGGGATAAGAAAATTGAACTTTTTGTAACTTTCACTGTTTTTAGAAATGCTGTGGATTGAAAATTGTTCGGTAAAACTATCGCAGAGTTAAAACACTTTTCAAAGACATTTCTGTCCTTTTTTACTGGTCATTGATCTTTCTTCTTGCGAAAGAAACACATTCCCAGTTAATTACTATGTGTTTCTAACGCCACAAACCATCCACGGATAGCCCAACGCACAATTCACAGAGACGAGGTAAGCCTACAAGGTTAGGTTAGGCCTGTTGGGTTAGGTTCAATTAGCATAAAATACATTACGATGTGTTTCTAACCCCACAAACCATCCACGGATAGCCCCACGCACCATTTATGCAGACGAGGTATGCCTACGAGGTTAGGTTAGGCCTGTTGGGTTAGGTTCCATTAGCATAAAAATTCATGATTTTCCTCTTAAATTAAGTTATTTCGCTTCTGGAAGTTTGCGTTTGGCAAGAATACACTTCCATAAACATAGGACAGTTCACAGAAATGTGTTAAGGGAAGTAGTTTCTTGTGTAAAACGTTAAGAAAAGTGTTTTTACTCTGCGATAGTTTTACCAATTGTTCATTTGTATAAGGCCTCATATGAATATTTCAAACATTTCAATACATATGTTCTATGTTCTAAACAACACATTTGCAATATTGCAAAGTGAGAAGTGAATTTTTATCAAATGGCTAATAATAATAATCACAAAGTTCATCATTGTATTACTTGTAGAGTAACGTTAAAAATAACTACGTCGTTACTAAATTGAATTTTATTATTTCTAAATGTTACACTTTCTTTGAGTCTCAGTGGTCAATTCGGTATAGTATCTGCTACATAGGGGTATCAGCGTTCGATTCCTGGAGTAGTCAGACCTGGATATTCTCCGTGGTCTCTGCACCAAATATCTAAATACAATGAATACACAGGATCAGACCTGGGGTGGAAAAAGCAGCAGGAGTATGATGCTGATCACCCACCTCCAACATGGCCATCAAGAAAGCGTGAAGCTCTACCATATGTCATCATGGCATGGTGAATTGCATGGGGGACACTGTTATCTTTCAATTTTATTGCTTTGTTCTGGTGTCGGAATAATGAAATTTATTAGATCCTGTTTAAAATTAGGGTAAAGATTGCGTATATCGCAGTTGGTAATTGGACATTTATTTGGTTAGGTTGGCAAAGGTTGCATTCCGTCAGTTTACCTTACTAAGATGCTACAAAATGCTCTCTTCGAGCTATATAGATATTACGTTCTGTTTCATTTTTAAGTATTTTAATAAGGTAACCTGAACTTCGCCAACCTAACCAAAAAAATGTCCGCGATATACGCATCTTTACCAAAATTTGTCCCTACTCTTTAACAAAAGGAAAGAAAGAAAAATACGTTATGTATGTTAGTAAAGTAGATAGAAAGAGTATCATACATGCAGTAGAAATAAACAACACATAGGTCTATCGGTAAATTTCTTGCAGAGCGGAAACGCGTTTCTTAACATTTACGGGAGAAACTACTTAGTGAAATTACGAAATTGTGTTTCTGTATTATTTTCGAAGTTTCTTGATGTTATTGCTGTAGAGTGTATTCCGATTAACACGAAAATCGGTAAATTTGTGTTGTTTTTATGCTAATGGAACCTAACCTAACAGGCCTAACCTAACCTCGTAGGCATACCTCGAACCTGTGAAGGGTGCGTGAGTAACGGAAATTATTGTACGAAATGGAAGTAATTATGGTGAAAAAGGGAAAAGCACACCCCACACAATCTTCAGCATTGTGTAATACATAAGTATAAATAAAAAATAACCGAAAAGTAACTATTTTATGTGTTTCCGCTCTGTAAGAAATTTAATAGTCTAACATTTATGCCAGTCGTAAAATTGATGAAATGGTTGAATTCAGTTTTTTCCTTCTCAGGTATCAAATGTGAAAGACGTGATAATACCCTATTTCTTGCATTCCAGTAATTAATGTCATAGTTCCGAGACTTTAAACAGAATTGCGGAAAAATATTGAGCATATAACCCTGTGTTTATGTGTGTGTGACACCTGCCCCGATCCAAATAACAACATTCGTCCGTGCCGTAAAATAAAATACGTAAAATAATGAAATGACTAATGCTATCACTAAAATTAACCTGTAACAGCAATCATTAAAGTCAACACTTTCATGCTCACTTTCACTTTCAGTTCAAACATATGTTAAAGCAAAATAAGTGCGTTATAAACTTGTTTTATTTCATAATTAAATTTCACAAACAAATAATGATGAAATGTCAATGCTATAATTAGAAAATACAAAATATTACATTCACTTACCATATTATCAGTAATCAGCACTTACTGCAGTTCAAATTGCAAGAGTTAGGCCTAACACAAAAATTGCCAAGTGCAAACAAAATGTACTCAGCTTCTTCTTTTCTTCTCCTCACCGCCGGGCCAACGTACTCAGCAAATGCCTACGCAATTTCGCTGGTCTCGTGATCCAGGGCTACCAAATGTCTCAACGGATGCACGTTACACGATGAAGTGAAAACTTACCTGTTTATTCATGTTCACAATAAAAACAATACGGAACCCAGAATTATACGGGTGCGCTCTCAGCGCACCAAGTGGAAAATCATTGAACTAAAAAATATACCATATCTGCCATATTACGATCATTACTGCAACCAGGCTAGAAAACTTTCGTATTTTTATATTTTCAATTGCGAATCTTTTTTTCAAAAATATAAATTACAGTAGGTAGAGGGTACCAAGAGACATCCATTGGCAAAGTTGTAAAGATGTTAAGCACAGGAGTGAAAAGCAATACAGGGAAGACAATGTCGCATCCATGTATGGCATCCGTAAGCACAAGGCTGCAATATATATATTGCATGGGTGTATGGTTGTTGTACGTTTGTCGCCGCTAGAGGAGAGGGGTTGGGAGTATCTCGACAATTTTAAATGGTATATGGTGTCACTCCACACTTCGTTTCATTTCACTCAACCTTAAAGAAAATAGCTTTGACCAAACATATTTTTAATAATTTCTGAAAAATTGCCGATATAGATTTGTATCTTGACAGAAAGAATAGTCCAAGTCCACTTTTTGTTCAGAAACAGCTAATCAGGACTGGGTCTACAGTTTTTAAAATCTGATTTTGACACCCACCCTCGGAAGTCTAGTCTGGGACCTAACGTATGGGGATCTGAATCGAACTTGAGGAATAACTTTCGGTGGCGGGCAAAATAAAAAAGTTTTGTTCCCCATAAAAATAACACCAAGATAATTTTGCAAAATTACGGTTGAAATTGTAAAATCATTAAAATTACTCATCAATTTGCTTCTCAGGTCCTAGGAGCTTAACACAAGTTCAATTAGCTTGTTAGTTCTGAAACTTTGTTAGGCACTAGGCAGGCAAGTTTCCCTTCAAATTAATTAGTCTGGGAATCCTTGAATACAACATACAAAACAATATAAATTACCACTACTAAATATGTAATGCCCATCATTGTGTATGTCATTTCATGATCAATTGTTGTTACGGAACTGATGAAGAGAAAGAATTTAATATCGATTCTTCTGTACTTTTTAATATGATAATTTATAAATGTGTTTAGCTTGCTGCAAATATACAAAACTACCAACTTGGCAATGCATGCTGAAACCGAAAAATATTTCCAACAAAGGATATCACATTCCAACTCGCCCATGTGTTTTAATTCAGTGACGTTGAGAGATGTTGTATGTGTAAATTCATCACTATATACATCAAGGCATGAACATTTGTTAATTTTTTTCATGGGCAACTAACAATCAAAAGGAACTCACCATTTTAATACTCCTGTCTTCTTGTGAAGATGCACTTCAAATGTTCAGAACCAATTCCTTGATCAAGACAGCCTTCACCGCCACCAGCTTGTAATGAGGTGAATCATTACTTGATCCTCTTTTATTTTATATGTTTAATTAATTAATTTAATTGGATCGGTCGGGATTTATTTCATGTATTATGGTAATGTTGTGAATGTCTATGTATTCATGTACAAACAACGGCAAAGGTAATAGTAGACCTTGAGGTGAAGTGGGAAAAAAACCATGCGTGCTGTAAGGCAGCTTTGATAAGGCACCTGAATTGTCCCGAGCTAAACCAAGAAATGTACGATCTCTAATGTCCAAGGCCATTTTGCAAAAGGAATGCCACAAGGGGTTTGTGTGTGGATTTGCTGGGTGATGATAAGTGTATTTGTTATTCCTTTCTGTTTTCGTTATTTTACGTTGCTTTGCTACCTCTGGAATTTGAATGAAGAATAGAGTGGTTTGATGAACTGTCATACACGAAAAAGCCAACCCCGTTTCAAATTGATTAGCGTAACGCGCATCAAAGTCGAATAGCTGGGTTTAGAACCTGGTCTTCATCCCACCTCCACCTATCACATCCTTAATCTTTATCATCGCAATTAACGGACACTGGTAGAACAATTGCCTGAAAGTACAAAAATATAATCCTCGTTATTGGCTTCTCAGTTTACAACATTGTTGTTTCGTCAATCAATATCAAAGATTGACCACGAGAGTGAAATTAAATAATTTTTATTTTCCAAAAACAACTGTAAAAAAAAAGAGCGATAGGTATTCCTCGTATTTTCGAAAAAAAAAAATGTCTAGTCTGTGGTGATAATGAACTCTATTTAGTGTACGAAATATGTTTAAAATGAATTTATATTAATCCATGCAGATGTAACCCATTACAGAGGGCCTTCGCGATGACGTATTCATAATGTCAAACCTTGAAATCAAGGGGCACTGAGTTTCATACCCGATGGAGACAAATAAAGGTTTGGATCCCACTTTAAACTGTAGGCCCAGTTCCGATTAGCCTATCTGTCCATAAAATGGACTTGAAACAAAAACCTAAACTTATTAAGAACTTATCGCGAAATGCTGCCTATATCTAGAATGGTAACAATGAAAATGATTTCGAATAGCAATAGTACGCAAAGCACCTCAAATCCCCACTGGCTTTCAACATCATACTATTCGTCACATAAAAGGTAAAGGTAAAGTGCTCCCCTGTGCATAGCACCACGCCATGAAGGCGTATAGGGGGTGTGGGGGTAACGCCCCACACTTTCTTGATCCGGTCGTGAGTGGGGGTGATGTGATCAGCATCACGCCCCTGACCGCCTTTACCCCCGAGGGTTTCCCCCAGGTACCCATGTTATTCGACACTGGGTGGGCGCCGGGGCCGCTTCCATCGTTAGAAAAGTTCCCGGATTTGAACCGGCCGGGGATCGAACCAGGGACCTTTAGCATGGTAGTCAGACACGTTACCGACTGAGCCACCGCGGCCCAAGTATTTGTCAGATAAGAATTATTATTTCACAGTTCAAATTATGACATTTGCAGAAATTTGCAGCATTGAAATTCAATGTTTCTCTCAATGATTAAGTGCTTTCTTCGCTTTGCATTGCTTTGGTTCGTTCATTAGCTATCTTTGTGTGAGCTTAGATTAAATGTGATAGAAGTTTATCGTCAATCCTTCTCAAAACGTCACTATATGCTTGCTACAGGTTTGACATCTTAATAGAACTTCTATCGAACATGGCTGATGAAATATATTTTACCTATCAGCTGTTTATTCACCTTTTAATTTTCACATATATTTTTATTTTTATTATTTAGCGTCGGTTTTCTGCCACTTTGGGCAATCGCGACGATGAAGATGAGTGAACATATGATAAAAAGAACATTAAAAAATAACGACAATGTCCAGGCCGGAATACGAATCTGGAACTCCTGATATAAAAGCGTCTAGTGCTACCACTCACTCAATGTTCACATAGAAACTTACACTTACACACCTCTTCCTTACAAATGTATTTCGTTTTACCTACTGCACTTCTCTTCTGGTGAATATTAACTCCTCATTTCAGATTTATCTAATGTTTATAGCTATTGCTTTGTAGTGAATTATAATCCTATTAAGCCTTGTGAATCTTATTCCGAAGAAAACCCTCTTAGAGGATTCTGTGCGTAGTGTTATTAATAACATATAATGAAGTCTGCTTTGGTCAGCATTTTTAGTGTACTGAATGAAAATTGCATTTTCATTTCGTGTTGAGGCACATTTTCTTCACCCAGGTGTTGTATTTAAAAAATTTAGGTCCAGTATATATGAGTCGTTGTGAATTTGAGTCAATTCAAACATTTTGCGTTGTTGCGAGATTATATATTATAATACAATTTGGACATAATAAATTTAAGTAGAGAAAATACATATCAAAATTGCCAAGTCCAAATGATCTCCGAAAGTAGTGTTTAGCACGTCACATTTCAACTAGGTGCCGCCGACCATGGCAGAGTGGTTAGCACTTCGCGCTACGACGCCAGTGGTTCCGTGTTCGAATCCTGGCCTGGACATCGATTTTTGTGAGTGTCCATTCATCAATTTTATCGTTCTAACACTCATTCTCATCTTCGCAAATTAGCCAAAAGTGGCACAAGGAGCGAAGTAAAATAAAGCAATTCAATCAATCAATTAAGTATAGATTATGATTGTATCTGGTATATGAACGAGATGTCTGTCTCCCTCCTCTCAAACAAAAAAATAAAATTAAAATCCAAGTGGGCTTGATGGAATCCGTCCATATTTATTACTTACAGGGTGCGCTGAAGTGCTTAAAACGCCTCTGTGTTTAATATTTTTATCTAATTATGAGGACGCAAACCTTTCCTACAATCTGGAAGCTAACAAGAATATGTCCTATCTTTAAATCAGGTGAAAATGCAAAAATTGAACACTACAGACCGATTGCCATTCTGTGTGCTCCAGCAAATATGTGGGAACAAATTTTGTATTCGAGGATATCTAAACATGTTAGAAGCTATATAAGTATCAATCAACATGGTTTTATCCATGCCGATCCACTACAACTAACCTAGTAAATTTTGTTCAAGATGTCCACAATGAATTTTATAATAGATAAAGTGTGCATTCAATTTATATTGATTTTGCTAAAGCATTTGATAGAATTAACCATAATCTCATTTTACGTACGTTATCAAGTTTTGGGTTTACAGTCAATTTAATAAACTTATTCAAATCATATCTTCAGGGAGGAAAGCAATATGTAACACATAATCAATCAATATCTCGTGAGTATGATGTGAACTCTGGTGTGTCCCAAGGATCAAATCTCGGGCTTCTGTTATGTATGTTGTTTATAAATGATTAGCCATCTTATGTTAAGTATTCAAGATGCCTTATTTACGCTGATGATGTAAAATTATATAAAGAAATTACTAGTATAGAAGATACATTAATACATCAAGAACATCTAAATGCATTATATGAGTGGAGTTCTAAAAATGATCTTAGTTTTAATGTAAAGAAGTGTTGCTTTATGCAGTTAACAAATAAGATAAATACTATTTATTATACGTGCTCTGTAAATGGTACTTGCTTCTTCAGGTATACGTAGTAGAAGACCTTGGTGTTCTTATTGATTCTTCCTTGACGTTCAAACAGCATATCGCACATGCTGTTAATAACGCATACAAAATACTAGGCTTTGTTATTAGAAATACTGAGAATTTCAGAAGTATAAACTGTATAACAACCATATACAACAGAATTGTAAGAAGTAGACTGGAATATGCTTCTATTATCTGGTCACCAATCTACAAATCGCATGCAAATACCGTGGAGAGAACACAGAAGAAATTTTTGAGGTATTTATATTATATAATATTTAATAAACTAGTACAATATAATGTGCCATATCAAAATTTGCTGCATGAATTTAATTTAAAATTCTTTGTAATAGGCGGAATATTCTGTATCACTTATACTTACATAAAACTGTAAACGGTATATTTGACAATAGTTAATATCTCAGTCAACTACAATTCAATACGAGAAAAAGTAATTTTCGTGGGCGAAACTTAGAGATTCCGAAAATTCCTAAAACTTAGAAATATAATACGCTTTCAATGAATAACCAGGCCTTAGATTTATCATTGCCATTCAAACTATATAAAAAAATTGTTGATTCAGAATTATGACAAAATTACACTGTAATTATTCCGGTATTACTATTTTCCCTATTATTTTTCATTGTATTCTACAATTATATATCTATAGGTATTTTATATTTGTAATTATTGCACAAGTCGTAGTTCTTGTATGGTGAAAGACAAGAGAAAGGAACAGATTGTTTAATTTCGTTATTGATTATGTTATTGATTACTTGTGTTATCAGTTGATGTAGGTTTATATATGTAATTGGAGGTTTACCTCTGTTGAGGGCAGTAAATTAATAAATATATAAAAGTTAATAAATACGTGGATTGTCCCCAACGAACGAAGTGTGGATTAATGTCACTTATAAATGAAATTTCCGAAAGCAGGTATTAGTCACGAACAGAGCAAGAAATACTCCTGAGCAATTACAAGTACTATAAGACAGTTTGTAGCCGCGAGTTATTGACGGTCTTCCCTAACCTATAAGCTTTAGGCTTCGGGTTCGAGTCCTGGTCTGGCAATCTCTTTTTTAAGTGTCCCTTCATCAATTTAATCGAATTATCATCAATCTTCATAGCTGTGATTAATTATAAAGTGACGTAAAAGCGAAGCAAAATAAGAACAAATAAAAATAATTGCAAAATGACTAGAATGTCAGAACTACATTTCAAAAATAAAATGCGAGCAGAAGATTCATCTTCAAACATTCATTTGGGGAGAACTGTGTAGGCAGACAGCATGCTCCCGAAAGTTGCCAATCCACGTATTGCATAACCTTCGATACTGGAGTTGTGCTTTTCAGGAAAGTTTGCTCGACGCTCCTCAAGCGTTATCAAGAATGCCTCGGTGTTCGCAGCATTGCCAACTTATTTTCCGCCGGGAAAATATTTGTTCTCCTATTTTATTTGCCCTTGGCTGTACGTGCGTATTCTTGGGTAGGTAGATGTGACGCTGGACAGCCGACCAGCGGAAAGTTTCCAGTAACGGTTAGGTGATTAGCGGGGCCTATATAAGGAAGGGAACGGAGCAGTCGGCTCTCAAATGTTTTGGTGCAATACGGCGAGATAAAGAGTTGTATTTCTCTATGGGGCGAAACGAAGAATTTTTTTGATAATATGAATCAGCGGGGACACAAACTTCTTTCTTTCTTACAATACACACACTTGATCGTTTTCCACATTTAATTCCATAGTACATCTCATGTGGGAAACCGGGTACATATGTACTCATACCTTCATCCACCTTTTTTTTGGTACTGAAGGTTATACTCGTGAAGTCAATGGCTACACGAGTCTACACCCACTCTGTTCGGGAAGGGGGGACAGGGTACACCGAAATGTAGATTTTGCGAATAACGGTCAAGAATTAACTTATGTAAATATAATATGAATAAACCTATATATATACATATATATATATATATATATATATATATATATATATATATATATAAAAGAACATGGGCGTTAAGTTGAAGAAGTACCTGTCCATTGCCTAAACTAGCATCCACAGAACTTCAGGTACTGCAAGTTTTGAACAAAGGGACAAGGATTCAAAATGTATGATTGTGTATATTGTGTATGTTGCTGAGAATCGCCTTAAAAGCACATACTATACCTATACATACTGGGGGCTCAGAGTCAGGGATATTTTTTTGTGAGAAGTACTGAGAGCATATGTTATTGCGAAGTGGAAAGGAAGTAACAGGAGACAAAATGGCAATTACAATAAACAGGGAGATCATAGGCAAGTTGCTAGGCAATGCGAGCTTTGAAGGAAGGCCTGTGGAAGATATTGTTGGGGAACTTGAGAGACTTTCTTTAAACCTTAAGCAAGGAACTTCGGCAATAACGGGCGAGGAGAAAATGAGGAAAATCTTGGATCTTTAAGGAAAACGTCGGGGATGTAAGTCCACACGATTATTTGTTTGAATTACGCAATTATCAGGAAATCATGGAAATTGGGGAAATTTGCCTTCTCTCGTTAGAGGAAATCGCCGCAGATTGGTTCAGATTTTCGAGACCGTTCGGCACTTTTAGGGAATTCAAGAAGGCTTTTCTCGAAGAATATTTTAGTGTCGATACGACTCGGAAATAGCAAAGATCATTCAGAACAATTACCAGTCACCAGACCAGTCTCTTTTTGCATTTATTCGACACACCAGGAAGCTTTTTGCAATGATGAAGAAACGGGGGACAGAAGACGAGGTCATCCAGCATGTTTTGAAATTTTCCCATCCTAAATTCAGGACACACCTGTACAACAGAGCATTCGCAACAATCAAAGATTCGGAAACCCTTTCTATGGACATTCAAAAGAGATTGTATAAAAAGCCCTCTGCTATTGCCTAGAACTGAGGGACATCAGATATGTCCACCGCGCCGTTTCCATTGAGTGGCACCAAGCAATTAGCAGCCACGGGGGCAACGAACCCCTATAGCAGCGTTAGCGTGAGGACAGAAGTATCAATGAGCGCCAGAAATAAAGGACTGGTTAACCTGCCAAGCTTTTCCAGGAATGTCGGTACCCCGTCGAGAACAGAAGAACCGACGAAGAGAAGGGGGATCCGAGGTTTCCGGTGTGACGGTCCTGACCACAAAGCCGCCATGTGTACTGCTTCAAAATAATCGTTATGCCCGAAGAGAGCAACACCTCCATCGTAGCAGGCGCTGCGTGGAAGAAAAACAAAGGGGTGGGTAGGAAGATACGCAACTGCAGGAATTTCACTACTTGCGACAAAGAGCCGTTACTACCCTGTAGGAAAGGACTTATTCCTATTCGTAGACGCAGGGACCTCTTTTGAGATCGCAAAAGAACTGGAAAAATAAGGAAATAAGATTAACAATAAGCGTATTAATATTTCTTTGGCAGTAGGCTCTGCACACTCATGTGGGAAATGTATCTTACTGTAGATTTGAATGGGATGAAACTTAGGCATAAATTCGTCGTTTTGCGCGATTGTTTCAAGGGATTCATCGTAGGTCTTTGGTTCATACGGCAATCCGGATTATCTCTACACTTGAAATGGGGATACTACTGCTTTCCAAACAGTGACGTCATCTATTTGTTATCTGCGGAGTAGAGGGAAGCAAGGAAGAGTCTTCCGATTTTGTAGGGGGTAAGGTCGACTGTGGAGGCTGAAGCTGGGAAAACTGCGACGGTATCCACGACGATGGGAAAACGTGAAACATCTGATTCAACAACCGCGACGATGGGATATTGCCAAACACGTCCCGAAATAGCAGAAATGATTGAGCGTTCAGAATGTTGACCAGAAGTAAAAAAAAATATCATATATATTAAACATCTACAGCAACGTCTTTCCTGAAAAACCTGGCGTTACACACATGTTGCAGCACAAAATAGAACAAACTAATAGAACACCATTCTATTCAAAGCTTCGTATTTTAACTCCAGAAAAACATGAAATAATGGACAAGTATATCGATAAGTTGCTAACTGAGGGTTTCATTGAGCCCTGGAATTCTAATTACATTAATTCACCGTTGTTAATGAAGAAGGGGGATAAATAAAAGGTGATCCTGGATCCTCGAAAGACAAGCGCTGTAACAATGAAATCTGGGAATGAAGTTCCGGATATGTTTGATTCTTTGAGTAAATTAGGCAAGGCTAGATATTTCTGTAAATTAGTTTTGGTAAACGCTTTTGGCCAGCTTTTATTTAAAGAACACTCACGCCAATACACGGCTTTCAACACTTCCCCATGAATCTTTCGCTATTTGAGATGTCCCTTTAAATTAAACATTAAGGTGGAGTGAAAAAACAGGGAATTTTTTTTTAAAAAATGAAGGTGCCTGTAGTTGGAAAATCTGTGTTATTATACAGTTAATTAACCCTAACTATTTCAGAAAAGAAAAAGATTTTTAGTGGTGCCCCAGGGTCACTGAAGATTTCATATTGAAAGTCAGCATTTACTCACCGAAAATTATAACTGTTTATTTATCTTCCTGAACTGAAACACAGAATACCCTGTTTCCTAAGTAAACAAGTGCAAAAAATAGATATTTGAATACAACCATAAAGTTCTGTTACCGAAATACATAAAATAAACTACGCAAGTACCCATGTACCCATTAATACCCAAAATATGTAACAATGTTAAACTCTTACATTTACATATAGCTCAATATCGTATTACCAATTACTTTTACAACTTATATTCTTTCTTAGTGTGAAATTTTTTCATCAAAGGTCTTGACTTGATAGTTCAAAAGATAAATCCATCTCTTTGCACTGGAGTATATACCATCACCACAAAGGTCACAAGAGTTGTCAAATTATTTGAGGGTTTATGAGTCGATACATACAACCTTAGCAGTCTTGCAGCTGTTGTTAGCCACCTAGAATGGTTTTTTGGGCCTGTTTTGCGATTCGCTAATTCATCACTGCCGTGTCCATTTGTTACACTAATACACCAATAATAGAGATACCTCTCATCAGTACTTAAGCCTTCAAAGTCAATATTCCCAACAAGCTGACAAGAAGAAGGAACATTTATTGGATCGAATTGCAAAAGAGGTTGTTTTTCGCAAGTTTGCAGAGCTTTTCCTATTTCCCCAGAAAAAGCTTTTGGACCAGTTGTGAATCCATCAATTTTATGAAAAAGATAGCGCAGTTGGAGTTAATTTATATGCAGCAAACTTATAAGCCACTGGAGGGGTCTACCAAGTTATTTTTGAGTAAAATAATAACTCCTCCTTTGTTTCCTGTATTCACATTTGTACCATCAAATCCAACTGCTAAAATATCGTCCATACTTATTTCCTTCCTAGCACAGAAGCTCAAGATCTCATTTTTTATAGTAAGAGATAACCCATTGGATACAGTGACGTGTCCTATATACTTTGAATTTGGTTCCTGGACTAAAGTCACATGCTCTTCTGTTACGAAGCGACCATAATTCTTCACTCCTCTCTTCTCATTAATTCTTCTCTGGTCCTTTTCTGCCATCAAACAACAATCCAGTCAAAGTATCCAAACTATCAGCAGCTGTTTTCCTGACTTTACTTCCTTCCCTTCTAACCGTGTTCTCATCTATCACTTTAGAAACATCTGCATCACTAATAACACCTACATCTTGATGAACTGCACTAGCAATTTTAGCTGCACTTCTGTCACTTCTGTCAGATATGCGATGTCTGTCACACTCTCTAGCAAAATTCTTAAGAGGCAACCTCATTTGAGTCTCGTTTGAGGTTAATGAGGAATCGCTGAAATGGAGGGCATTTCCGATTTGGTTTTAAGTTCTTTACTTGTGTCGCTATTAGTATCTCAACCTTCTTCCTCCAGTTCACTTGATGGACTTGATTGAGGACTACTAGTAGCAGCATTGACACTACAGCTTGACAAATGTTTCTGAAGTCTTGCTTCTTCCATAGCTTTTCTTGCTTGCTTCTTCTGCAATTCTTTGGATTTTTTTAAAATCAGTTTATCCAATGAGAATTTTTCTCCTTGTTCATTGATCCAAAATAAATTATTTTTCTTGAATAGGTACTTTCTTCTCTCGAGAACAAAAACAGGTTGAAAAGTCTTTACACTTGCAACACGATATATCAAATAATGTAGAGTTAGCAAAGAGCAATACCATGCAATTTTTTCATTTTGTATACGCTTAAAGGCTTTAAGGTACCTGAGTTTTTCTCATTTTGATTTTAAAGGCGGATATGGAAATATAATTTCCTTACATCCAGAAATCTCCACGTATTTTTCAATACGCTAAAATAAGTGGAAATATGAAAACTTCGGAGGCCTTGGGGCACCAGAAGAAATTGACCTAGAGAGCCTATATTTTTTATTTTACTATCTGATACCAAAATTCAACTTTCTTGACTATAGGCATTTAGAAATTTAAAAACAATCTCCATGTATCTTTCAATACGCAAAAATAAGTGGAAATATGACAACTTTTGAGGGCTTGGGGCACCAGAAGAAATTGACTTAGAGAGCTGATTTTTATTATTTGACTATCTGATACCAAAATCCAAATTTTCTCACTACAGGCATTTCTAAATTCAAGAAAAAATTTCACTCCACCCTATGAAGCATGATACCTAACACGCTCGCAAACCTGATGAATATACCGCTACAGGGTGTCTTCTGCATTGATATTTTAGTTAATGGGGAAACAGAGAAACAACTGTTGCTTGCGCTGGAAGGGGTTTTAGAGAAAACCTTTAGCCTTCAAATTCGAAACTTTTCACTTCACAAGTGGATTGCTTGGGCTTCAAAATTTCTCACAAGCAAATGCCACCCGTCCAAGATTGAGTATTTGGACCAGATGAGGGCTCCGAAGAATGTGAAGCAACTCCAAAGCATCTTAGGATTCTTCCATTTTCTGAAAGGTCACATTAGCCACATGTCAGAGTTGACGAATCTTCTCACTCACATGTTCGTTTTCGGTGGACGGATGTTCACAAAGAATGCCTGACGAAACTGAAAGAAGCTGTAAAGAATAAAGTTTATCTGTACATTCCCGTACTGAATGAGTCGTTCGTCATCTACAGCGACGCGAGCGATAACTGCCCGGGTTTCTTACTAGGACAGAGAGACCAAGAAACTGCATGTTGTATCCTTTGGAAGATATAAGCTCTCACATGCCTAGAAGAAATACAGCACAACGCACAAAGAATTCCTCGCTTTGCTCCTTGCAGTCGAGACTTTCGACAAGTATATCTGCCACACACCGGAAGCGGAAGTTTATACGGATCACAGGGCGCTGACTACGATCTTCAGTACTGAAAATAATAGCGCAAAGATATTAAGGTGGACCGCTCGTCTCTCGCGCTACCCTCTGCTCATCAAATACTGGAAAGGAGAGCAAAATCGGGTAAACTTTTTATCGAGAAATGAAGTATGCAACACTCATCCGCCTGAGTACGACGGGTTGCCCGCAGCGCAGGAAACATTCCCCCTGGAAGATGAAAATGATGAAGGTTACGTAAAATTCGAGATGGGAGACGGAGTTGTGATCGATTCGTCAGAAACCAGTTGCTGACCTCAGTGCTTTGTGCACTATACAAAGCGCGAAGCAAATAAAGAAGAAACGACGAGAAAATTTGATTCAAACTACCAGAGGTTCATCTCCTAAAATGTGAAAAGATGCAGGGCTTTTGATTGTTGCCTTTTTTCCATGGCTCAAGGGAATGAATAACACGAACCACTGGATCCGAGCAGGCTTCTGGACACCACTTTGATCTTTTTCGAGCAAGTGAAAGAGAAATTTCTTGAAGATATAGCGAAGGCTGTTAGAAACGAGGAGGTAGAAGGAACGAAGAAGTACAAGGAAAAGGTGAAGACACTGGCCAAATCTTCTTATTTCAACGATGATGGAATCCTTAGTAGAAATTTATCTGCAGAAAGGTACAAAGAGAAAGGAAAGGGGAAAATATGGGCACCTCTATATCTACGTGCCAAAATTCTTATGTCGTTGCATCATAGTGCATTCGCGTCTCACCCTGGAAGATTAAAAGCTTTAGCAAGGGTCATAGAACAATACACGTGACTAGGCCTAACCAAAGACGTTATTCAATACTGTAAGTCGTGCCAACCATGCTGTGTATTTAAAGAGGACACGACTAAGAAGCAAGGCTTCATGGCAAGTAATAATGGAACAGAAGTTGGCAAGAACTTATACTGTGACATTTTGGGACCAGTCGTTCGTTCGAAAATGGGACATTTCCAATACGTTCTAGTATGTGTCGATAGTTTTAGTAGATTTACTATCTTGCGCCCTCTCCGCATTGTGACTGCGAAATCTGTACTAGAAAAATTACTGGATATATTCTCGATACATGGATTCTACCCGAGAATCTCTACTGATAATCAAAGCATTTTCAATTCCAGAATGTAGAAACAGATGATGAAGTTGTTTGATTCCAAACAGATCAGAATTTCTCTATATCGCACGCAAGGCAATCTCGCAGAATGCTACGTAAAGTCAACTAAACGTGCTCTTTACAAACTGATTTCGTCGCACAAGGAGTGGGTGTCATCGATACCGTACGTGCAGTTTACATTGAATTCACAAGTTTGAAACTACCACATTCAGTCCAACATATTTGCATTTTCGGCGTTCTGAGAGGGGTCCTTTCGAGAAGGCCAGTGACGCTTTGCCTCAAGGACCTCAAATCAGACAGGAGGACATCTTGGAATTTCTGGAGGAAACGAAATTCAATCAATCAAGAGCGCATGCATAATGCACAGAAGAAAGTACATGATAAGAAACGCCGCAAGTGCACGTTTAAGGTGGGGGGAAAAGCTTGGCTTGATTCTGTGCTTTCCACGTGGCCTGTGACTATCTCCTATCATCGATATAACTTTCTCTTACTATATCCTTTCACCTCGTGAAATACAGAGACCAATGTTAACTTCTTAGCATGGTGGATAAACTTTACATCCAACGATAAACTCCTGATAAAAGTCCAGCCTAGGTGGAGAATCGAACCTACGACCGCCCTCGTGAGAATCAAGCACGCTACCTTTTCTCCAGGTATGTCTTATTACGATTAGCTACCTGTTTCAAGAAACCAATTCACAATTCATGGCAATTTTCATGAGGAAAGGAATTCAGAAAAAATCGACAAACGATGAAATTGAAAGATGATGAACATGTCTTTTGGTGTTTTGTCATATCTTGTAAATTGTGTAAAAATTCCGTCTTTGAACAAGTAAAATGTTCTGTTACTAAGTCTTTTGTTATTTGTTTAAGGTAGGAACAGGAGAGCGAAAAGGAGTAATTTGAACGAGAACCCGGTTGTCAAGAAATTTCAGCCCTTTTTCCAAAGACTGTTTGAAAAGAGAGAGGAAAGGGATATTCAAAGCATGAAATATAAAATATGTGTGAAAATAAAACAATGGAAACCCTGCAAGATAATACTAACGAACTTCAGAGAATGGAAACACATTTTCGTGGTGGAAAGCTGCAAGTCATTTTCGAAATATGAACTTGAATTTTTCTGTATTAGAAAGTGGAGATATTGGACGATACGATCCCTCAGCATGAAAAAAACTTTTTCAATGGTCATAATTAGTAATTAGGGTCCGGAAGTTGAGGAAAAATCAACTTTTTTTCTGACCCTTAAAAACAATGCCAAACCTGATATCATGTCCGTTTCCCTTCAGTTAGAGCCTGGAAACACTTTCTATTTTACACTTATTTTGCATTTCTCAGCCTTTTTTGGCTTTTAATTTATTTGTCAGTATTCTTAACAGATTTTGTTGCATTTTGTTCTTATTTTTGAGGTTTGTTTTTCCCCTCCCCTGTTGTTTCGTGTATTTTAAATAGATTTACTAGTAAAACTTACATTTGAAGATTTCTTGACATGGTCCTTTTAGCAAATTCACTTTGAATCGAAAATACGGTCAACGGATAAGCATAATATAATTCTTAACTGAAATGTTCGGCAATTGATTAAAAAGCTTTGTGTGAAGACTACTTTTAGGTTCTTTTTCTGGTCACTATTATAGCTTTAAACTGTGCTTTTAAAGTAAAATTAGTCACAATATTAAATGAAATTATACTCTGCTGTACGCGAAGCAGAACTATATTTTCGGATGCTGGCCGACTACAGTATCGTAGAAGACTCTCTCTGAAAGGAGATGTATTGGTTGATTTGGTGTTTAAGTCAACTTCATACACAGTAAAGCTAATCGGGACTGAACCTACAGTTTAAAGTGGGATCCGCACGACTGTGCAATGAGCCTCCGACTGATATTAAAACTGGGTCACCGTGATTACAACATGCTGTTTAAGAACATGTATTTATGATATATCACCATATCTCTACATTCCCCTTGATAAGTCAATCGATCCATTCTGTCGATTGTCGATCAACCATGTCAGATACGGTTAGATTTAAATTGTCATTTATTGAAATTTCAAAATTGTAGAACACCAAAACGCACCAAGGATATTCATATCACCAAGCACCGTTGAACAAATCACGTAGAAAAAAAAATAAGCTTCAGGGCAAAGCCCCTTGTGTACTGAAATATGTTCAGCACTAAAGAGCAAAGTCCTGAGGCATATGGATTAGTTGTGTAGTATTTAAGTATCAATTAGTTTTGAATAAAACACGAAGACACAAGAACAGCCGGATAATACATCGATGATAACTCACCACAACGCACGTGGGTTTGTTGATTCTTTACAAACATCAAAAGCACACACACTGAAAGACATGCACGCTGCGGGACGGACGTTTAGCGATGGTCACCATAGGAACGCGACCGACTGTTTGTCGCCGAAGGCGGGGCTCACACTGTAATGCAGACAAAGTAATGTCATATCACAACGGAGAATAGTAGCAGCGTACCTGACGCGGGGCTTGAGAATGTAAATGCATTAACGAATATATCAGCACAAGTCGTCACAAAGTTGATCATGCACACGAAGTTGCACAGACGAAACACGTGCACTACGTCATCTAGCAAGGCACAAACACTGAAACACACTTGCGGCCAAAGAAAGTAACTGAGCGCAACACGTGACACAGCTGATGTAGACAAGACTCACTGGATGGGAGAGGCTTTGCCGAGGAAGTTCTGCGTGACGTCACAGGCGAAGGAGAATCTCGATGCGTGCGATATCGCTGTGCGCAACACAAAAGCTGAAGTGAGGATGCCATCTTGAGTGGGCAGCGCCCTGAGTTCGATGTAAAGCGTTGCGGCGTTCCGTAGTGTCCAGGGAGAACCAAGAGAAAGTTAGCAGATCGTTCCAGACGGAAGAGGGTGCTTTAGCGATGGATTTCTACGAAAATTTCATCCGTTCACTTCAAAAGAGCCCAAAATTTTCCCGTAAGCATTAGCAGCAGATCGAAGTGCTCAATGATCCAGCGGAGGTCATGACGATGATGGAAAAGAAAAATAGGGAAAAGTGAAAAGTGAGCGGAGCATTTTTATAATAAATGGTGGCGAGTAATAAACGCAAAAGAAAAAGAACTTTCAAAAGAAACTGGGGAAGAATTTCGAAAAGAGGAGGCATTACCTGATCGAAGTGACGGCGAAGGGGTGGGGTTACTTATATTAGACAGATTTTATAAAATGACCTGTTTATGAATAACAGGTTTACGGGGGGAAATTTCGCAGGGGTGCAACGGGGTAGGGGCGGGAGGGGTGGGGGAGCCATGGGAGCTTAGGGAGCCGGGGGAGTTACCTGAAGTCTATGTCCTTTCGGAAATGTTGTGGTACATCGGTTAGGAATAGTTGCTTGTTGTACTGTTCAAGAGGAAAAGGGGGAGAGGGGGTGGGGGAATTGCTGTTTTCTACAGGACATGTAAAATCGATTGTAAAGCAATTGGTTAACTTATAGAAGGTTTATTTAGTCATTTCGGGTATGTTGTAACAGGGGATTTGTTTAAACAACAGCAAGATGTAATTAATGTAATCAATAGGAGAGGAATGCCGATAGGACCTGTCACGATGGTCGCGATAAGGGCATAATCAGCGGAAGACATCTCGTGGTGGGAGTCTGAAATGATAAAAGAAATGTGAGGTTCAGTGATAATAGAACGAACTATGTGATTACGAGACATTTCCGTCTGTCATATGTGTAAGTGTCGTATTGGAAAATGCAAAATTTGTATATGTAATGTGTGCAAAGGATTAAGCACCTTTGACTCGCTCCTAGCCAAAAAAGTAATTGAAAAATAATAAGTAATAAACTTATGAACAGTTCATGGAGTTAGGTAAAAAACGGTAAAGTTCTCCGCTGTGCATAGCACTACGCCATAAAGGAGTATAGGGGGTGTGAGGGTAACGCCCCACACTTTCTTGATCCGGTCGTGAGTGGGGGTGATGTGATCAGCATCAGCCCCTGATCGCTTTTAACCCCAGTGTTTCCCCCAGGTACCCATGTTATTCGACGCTGGGTGGGGGCCGGGGCCGCTTCCATCGTTAGAAAAGTTCCCGGATTTGAACCGGCCGGGGATCGAACCCGGGACCTTTAGCATGGTAGTCAGACGCGTCACCAACTGAGCCACTGTGGAGTTAGAGAGGAGGTATTTCATTTCGTGGGATATGTACCGTGATATGTTAAACTATATGGTCGAAAGAGAGAGTGGGAACATTTGCCTATATTTATTTTATGTTTGATAACATATTTAGTGCATTGCAGCTTACACAAGAAGCAGTTCGCGTTACACATGAGAGTAAGTAAAAAAAATTCTAGGTCCAAAAGCCAAAAGTTCAGTAATTTCTACGCAGTTCATTTGTTCTTTAAGTTGTTCATCTTCTTATTTCTTATTTTTTCATTGCAGCGTATATGTCCGAGCAAGTGGGGAAAAAATATTTGCATGTCAGGAACATAAACGCGGTAAGTACTTATGAGTCAAATCACCTAAGTGATACGTTCAGACTATTACTATGTATAGTAGCAAATTATATAAAAAGCACATTAAAATACCGGGGGAATTATTTATTTGGCAAGGGATATACTAAAATTTCTCCGGTGTTTAGGAGGGCGTTCTGTAATCCTCGGCTTTTTAAAATAAAATGTCTTCGTTCTTATGCAGAAGTGCATTGCGTTCACGGGAAGTGAAGAGTGGAGAGAGGGTGGTATGCGTTGGAAAACTGCTGGAGTGTGGGATGTTAGCATGTGCAATTTACGTAGCGAGGAGGCTAGAGAGAGAGCGGTAGTAATAGATGTTAGTGTGTATGTAATCGGGGTTTCATGGCACTAGTCGTAGCGAGATTTCAATATTGAAATCATGATCGTATCCGTTTTCTCTTTGTTTCTACCATCAATGAAAATAACTTCATAAGAATTTTCGTTCACTTTTCAAAGAATATTTAGTTTGTACTTATAGGAGGATGCAAGATCTTTAGAAAATGCTGGAGTCGGACTGGAATCTAGGAGCCACACATGTTGGCCTGGTGAGTACTGTATTTGTCAAGAAGTTCGATATGTGTACTGTTTCTGTTGTTCGAAACGCTTGTGTAAATTATCACGAGCGGTCTGACATATGGATGTCAGGAGTTCAAGTCTTTTTGCGTTTGCCTGGGAGATGTTGTCAGGGGTCTACCTGGCGCTAGATGCATCCTTATTATTCAATACATAAATTCGCATGACTTTCTTTAAATAGCTCAATGAACTCTAAATTAGCCCGTTCGTGAAATGTGCACAAGTGTACACAGGTAATATTTTCTAACTCCCGTAGAAGTAAGCTTAAATTCGGTGATGAGTGATCTAAATAAATAGTGTCCGGGAGACCATGGACTAGAAAAACTTTCTCAACCAGAGTTGTTGCTATGTTATGTGCATCATGATTAGCCAAAAGAGTGTGATGACGTATCTCGTACAACAATCGAATATTGATAGAAAATATTTGAATTTGTGTGTCTTAGAAGAAACTAAGGGTCCACAGACGTCAAGATGAATTTGTTGGAAAGGAAGGGATGCAGAGGGGAATATCTGGAGGGTGTGGGGTAGAACCTTGTAGTTTCTTTGAAATCTGGCAAGGGATGCAATGTCGAACCTTATTTCTTCATGTAAAGGGAAAAAGTAGTGCATGAGCATTATGTTATATGATTTTTGTGCGCCTTGGTGACTTCTATTCATTTTTTGTGTATGAATAAAGTTGAACACTTGATTTGTTAATGCGTGGGGAACGCAAAGCCTATCTCGACATCCTGTTTTGAGTTTTGTTTTTCTGTATAAAATGTTATTTTTTAGAATATAAGAAAAGGGGAGTTGTTCTAGCCTACGATTGCTAGCTTGATCTTTGATCTCTAAAATATCAATAATGTCTCTCAATAAGGGACTTTATGCTGTTCTGTGCTAATATCGAAACTTGAAAGTTTTCAGAACATAATAAGCACCAGCAATTTCAAGGGAAATGTATCAGCCTTTTTCTCTGTTTTGTGTTAAGGATTTCGAGCAGTAACTGCAAGTATGTAAATTTGCTTCTTCGTCAGAATATAATAGCTCTCCACCAATGCCATTCGCGAGTGCATCAATAAACACAAATGAGAGGACCTTATGGTCAGGGTCATAAGGGCGGAGGATAGGGGCTGAACTTATCATTTGTTTTCCTTTTTCGAAAATTTTCTGGTGTTCGGCAGACCATTCAAACTTGACATTCTTTTTTAGAAGCTTGAATAAATATTCTGTCGGTCCTGCAAACCCTTGAACAAATCGCCTAATAAAGTTCACAAGTCCCAAGTTTTGGTGTTAAGGGTGGGATATTCCAGAATGGCTTTAAGAATATGTTCAGAATATCTAACTCCCTTCTGAGATACCAGATTGCCAAAGACTTTAACTTCAGTGAAGGCCAGCCTAACACTTAGAAGGTGATATTTTAATGGATGCTTTTCTTAGCTTTTTGAGGACTCTGTCCAGTAGGTTAATCATGTCTGGGAGATTCGAACCGTATAATATGACATTATAACAGTAATTAAAAATAAAGGGGGGCGTTTAGGGTTCGAACCAAGGTTACAGCTAATTTTTAGGCATGGATGTTCTAATGTATGGAGAAATTAAAAAGTACCATTAAAATTTGTCACGGTCCAAGATACGGCCGATGGAAAAAGACGATGAAGTTCAGTTTTCATCGGTCTTCGTTTACAAGCCAAATTTACCAGGAATTTATCTTGAATTTAAAAATCAGGAATCGGAAATCAGAAATCAGAACACTGGACACCGAAATAAGTTACGACATATTATTTAATACACCACTCGATACATACTTACAATTCCGCTCGCCTACTGAGGCACCATAAAAAAAAACACTGTCACCGACCCACAATGCACAGGGTCTAAACAAGTGAGCAACGCGGACCGCTGATGGTCGGTGCTTTACGTAAACGCTATGTTTCTAGCACCATGGCCTAACCAGTTACGTTAAAGAAGTTTGAAAGCACAAAGCTAGAAATTTAAACATGGTCCAGAGTAGAGAAAACAATTTCTCTTTGACCTACAAAGGTGCTGAAAATCAAAGTTTCTATCTGAAACTTTTAACTGTGAATGAATGTTCTAAAACTGTCTCTCTAAAAAGTGAATGTCGAACTGCCAAATCGTAATGCCTATTTCCACTCTCACTTTCCACTGCCTCTGCTAAGTCCTTACTTCGTCTTTTCTTTCCGTTCTCCCAAGAATTGTCCTTCACTCTATTGGTCGTTGAACTTTTTGGTCCGCCCACACGTGGTCACTTCTGGATGTAGGGGTGAGAATCGTAACACACGGGGGTGTTAAGGGCGAGAATTGCTTACTGAGAGGCGATAATCGCATAGCATGAAAACACAATAGCACCTTGTTTGAGAGCTGATCTCGAGGAATGAAAAGCATCTGTTCTAATTAATTTTAATGGCTCTCAGCTCAAATTTTATCGCACACAACTCGGACACTTCAGTAAAGTTATTCCTTCCTTTGCTGTCGAAATTGCATCGAAGCGAAGATATACGAAAAGAAATGTTCTGGCAGGGTTGGAGTTCAAGATTCTGTGCTATTTACTCTTGTCAATCCACTGGCACTGAGCCAGACTAGCGGGCAGTGGTCGTGGAATTTATGACGTCTCGTCCAGGCTGCCATGTGTAGGGTGATTGTCTAGAATCCGAGCCTGGCCAGCTGCAAACTCTCGCGAGGACGGAGGATCTTTGTTTCCTACAGGGGAAAAAGTCTTTAAATTTTAAATGCCTGAAGTCCCAGGTGATTAGCTCCTTCTCGGCCGAAATCATCTCGATAGGCTCCATCTGGGCCGAAATTATCTTGACGTAAACCAGAGTTTAGATGGATTTGTACGGTACAGATATGGGAATTTATTGTCGGACACACAGTTTCCTTCACCTTGAAGTAGGGATGGTGATATATGGAAGGCTTCATGGGAACAAACGCTGGTTTCTCGAGGCAGCTGTGTTTCTTCTCAGAGAGCCGAAAATTAAGATCTTGGGGGAAAGCGTAGAAAGACCGATGGGGATTTGTAATTGGCACATCGGTTATACATCCCCCTGCTCCCGAATAAAATTTGCTGGACTGTAGGGAAGCAAATTTTTCAGCTAGGTGTTGCGTTGCCTCCTGCAGGACTTCTGATGTATCTTGCCTTACGATGTTAACTTAGGTCAGAATATAACCCTAGCACCCGTAGACTTAAGTGTTCGGGTTATATCTGCCTCTTATGGGCAAGTCTGGCTGTCTCTTTCCTCTTCCCATTGCTGTAGTTCTCTTCTGCTGCTCCTCCTCCTGCCTGGATTGGCTCGGGGCAAGCGAGTTGTGCCCTTGCTGCTTCATTTGGGGTCCATGGCATCTTCTTCCTTCTAACTGCTGACTCTGGTGTCGAGTGGCTCAGGAATACGGTCGGTAATAATGGTGGGATGCCCTCATTGCATAGTCATCTTGGAGTAGTAGCCTGTCCTGGCCTTCTCTTCTGCCATCTGGTCTGCTTGGCTGGAGCTCCCGTATCGGCTGGAGAAATGTGTCCGGAGTCTCCTTGGTGCCTCTTCTCCTGCCATCTCTTTGGCTGTAGTATCTTGTTCTGTGAAAGTTTTTAAAGGCATTAGAATATGCTTAGTTGAAAGTCTTAATTTATCTTCATGCACTTTCTTCACATGTCACAACTTCAAGTCTCTTTACCACTTTAAGTTCCTTGTCTTCTTGTACTTGACCACTATGTCTCTCGATTACATTTTTACAAGCAAAGAAAATTACACAAAAATTTTGTAGCTTCTACATAGATAGTATAATTATGAAAATCAATACATGATTTAATAAGATATTATATAAAAAATTGTTGGCTAGTTCTAAAATTAAAATTGAAAAATTTACCGATACACATATTAAAATAAGAAAATTCCCTTTATTTTATATTCTTCATGCACCCTTCTCTTCAATTTATCTCATTGTTTTTAGCTTATTTCATTTTTCATTAATGGGCTCAAGGCTTTACCAACACAAGTCTATTTCACCAACACACTTCATAGGTTAAAACAGTATTTGCTGCACGGGCATTCAGCCCCTTACATGTGCATACTTAAAACTATAATGGCCACTATGGGCAAATCTTCTGCTCTATGGCAGGAATTATGTGTGCATCATAGGCACCGTCATTATGCTATGTACAGCATAGGCCTCCTTGGGCAAATTAAAATTAACACAACCCTTATAACAATACCATCCTTGTTATGTGTTGTTGGCAAGTGTATGTGGTAGATGTATTTATTCTGTGTCTTATACCTCACATTAAGTAAAATTAAGCAACTTGAGCCACTTAAGATGCAAAAATTTAAATATTCTCCTTATCAACATAAAACAAACAGTGAATACTTATTATGGAGATCTAGCCTCCATTTTCTCCTGATCAAAGTTAAATGGTGCATGAAACTAGTTATTATAAAAACATAATCCTTATTTTACTATACAGACCCAACTTATTTTCTTCATCATACATCACTGGCCGTTCCATGCCTTGGTTGGTCTGGTGTGTCTAGCCTATCAAATATTAACTATAATAAATCAAAAATACACATTTAGATAAAAGTAGATAATCAGATAATAATCCATTGATATTAACATTTTCCTGTAAATATTGACAAACAAATGACAAAAAAAAACCAAAGAAAACTACTTCTTCTTCCAAGTAAATAAAAAGATTACATGGCACTATAATTGTGCTAATTATCCTTAGTAAACAAAATTATAGGTTTCACCACTAACTAGACATTAATAAAACGATAAGGTGACTTACTGAGTCACGTGTGTGCATTTATAGAGTTGCACCTGATTACACAAGTTTACAAGAATTAAGATTACAAAATGATAAAAACATAAAATTTAAACACACAAGAACAATAGAGTATATGATTGTTTAAATATAATAAAGAAGTTAATATGATCAAATGTATGAGATTATTACAAACAGAAGACCTAACACCACCTTCTGTTAGTTACATCATAAGAATCAAAAGATTAAAATACAACTATATTACAAGTGTATGCATGGGTATGAAATTTTTGCTTTTTTGGTCGAGTGTAATTGTTGTCTTACTTATTCTTAAGCAATTGTTGCAATGTGTTAGCCCCGCAGGGCTATTTTATGAGGACTACGTAGTTAGGCCCTAACTTCTAGCAGCCAAATGTCGACCTGTCACGTGGCTGATAGAATCCAGGAACCGAACATGTCCAAACCCAACCCGCATGTATATATAAAAGAGTCCCCCCCTTTGAATCCGACAGCAAGATAATATGTTGATAAAAAAAAATCCCTTAAAGCCTAAAGAAGGCAAAGTGTAAAATAAAATATGCTCCGCACATGAAAACTGTCGAATTCCGCAATGATTGAGTCAAATCCATATTTAAATCATGTTTAGCTCACGCTGCCATAGCGTCTTATGAGCTGTTGGGAGGACAGGTGACACGCGGTGTGCTCCAATCTTCCTCTTCCTAACTCCTTAACTTCCACACCAAAAAAAATCTTTCCAAGTTACCCGGGGTATACCAAAAGTATTCCAAAATGGTGGCAAAAATAAATTTTTGGTTCTAGTCTCCTTTGAGAATAGAAATTTTGATCTTTGAGGTTCTCTATAGTAAGAAATTAACCCTAGGGAGATATATAAAACGAAGAAGTTGGTCTCCCTTTTCATTATAAGTTTTTTATTTATCATCAGGTCATCCGTCACATTCAGCATGTACAGGTAAGCACGCATGCTGAGAAAAATATTAAAGTTGATGGTTGCAAAACCATTTGTAATGAATTGTTACTTAGTAACTACTATACTGTATGATTACACAAGTCACAGGTAGGCTGGTTTAATCAGTACATCGAAGAAAGGTGATTTCGGAAAATGATTCCTCGGAACGTCAAAAATTTTCTAAAAAATTAGCTGGCAACACTGATTTTCACTAACTTTAAATGGTAGTTGGTTGCAAAACTTCTATAACACTTATATTAAATAATTAAACAAGTTTGAAGTAAATATCCTGAAATAAAAGTAAAATTTTTACATAAATTCGAAGTTTCTCGGTTTACGAGCCTCCGATACGACACCTTTGTCTAAAAACTGGATAATTAAAAATAAAATTATGCAAGTCCTGGTTGATTTTTTGTAATTTCCCTCAAGGGTAGTCTATTTATGACTTCAGTAATTAGTTTTCATAAAGATCCAACTGTAATTTAGCATGTTATGGCTGATTTAAAATTAAAGTTCTCCGCAAAAGTATTAGTTCAGACAAAATTTGGAATTTTATGTCACAGTAGTTCAATTTTGTGAAGCAATACAAGCTTAACTCTTTATATTTAAGTAATTTATAGTTTAATTGTTATTATTAAGTTCTAAATGTAAGATTTTGTTACAAAAATTGTAGCTTTTATGCTGAAAATTCATTTTAAGTGCCTTATTTAACAGCGTAACGCTTTTAGTTTGGAAAATGAAAGATAAGCCAAATATTGTTTTTAAGAACCAATTTTTAGGTTGAAGGAGAAATAAAGAACAAAATTCTATTTACGCCATCCTGAGAATCAAGTGTAAAAGAGTCTCCCAGCCTCCAGTCCTTTAAGAGGACTTCCCTTTAAAAGTATGTGTGTTATGTAACATGTGTATCATTAACATCCTGTGGAAAAAGATCTGGTCTCTTACCCTTCAACATCTTGAGGTACAATGTCCTTTTACCTTCGGTACAGTGCCACAGCTTCATGTTTTCCACATGCTGATTGGTTACCATCTGGCCGGTACAGCAGTCCAACAGCGTGAACACATCAACTCTCTCCTCCTGGTAGCAGTAATAAGGACCGGAGAAGGTATTGCAGTATTTCCTGGTTATGGCATCTAATAAGCTACTAAGAAAGTGTGTTTTCAAAAAGATTAAGTTACCTACAGAGACATTTTGCCTTTGGGACAATTGTGCATTTATCCTGGTATTTCTTTTGTTTCTTTCACCCGCTGTATTAATACTAGCCATGTACAGCTTATGTTCCCAGTTCATCTCTTCACCAGGTGGCAACTCAAAGTGTGCTTTTACTGCATTATCAATGGGATAATTTAATTGAAGCTCTATGGGTGCAAAACCAGTGGAATGGTTGACACTTGCATTCAACAAGTTAACAACTTTGGTGACATGCTCTGGCCAAGCATTATGCGCGCCTTCACAGACCATTCGCATAAGCCGGTTCAAATCTTTGTGTATCCTCTCTACTAGGTTACTGCTCGGTTTATATACCGGGGTGTAAGCAACCTTTATGCCTAGAGAGGCTAATGACTGTACATATTTATTTGCCTTGAACTGGACTCCATTGTCACTTACTATTAAATTTGGGATCCCGAAATGTAAAAAATAGACATCAATTAGCTTTCGTAGTATGCTGTCGGTAGTACTGTTACGTAAGGTGTATGCGGTTAGAAACCTAGTTTTTGCATTTTGAATAGTTAGTAAGAATCTTTCACCTCTCTTACCCCTTGGTAATGGGCCCTGAATATCTATGAACAAAACAATATATTTACCTTCCATACTGTGCAATAACAGTGTTTGTCTAGGTGGGTGTGTGTTATCTTTAGTACTTTGACATGTAATGCAGTCTGTAACATAAGATCTGACATCTTTCCTCATATTTCTCCAATTATACAGTTTTAAAATCCTTCTCATCACTTTATCTACTCTATAAATGTATTAAAATATCATGGTAGTCTTTAAACACTACTGGTACCAATAAATCAGGTATACAAAGTTTCTATTCATTCAAAAAATGATAATCATAGTGGCTGCTATGCCATCTTGCAGAAAAATTTGTAAAATACAGCTAATTTCTGATCTAATTTAGCTTTTGTTTTGTAAACAACTCAAAAACTGTATGTTGGTAAGAAGTATGGGGTGTTTCTGCTGTTCCGCAGCTACGAAGTTACTGAAAAAATTAATTTTGGAAGAAATTGATCATTATTTACACTTATATTGGTGTAATAAGTGTGTACATTGCACAGTCATCATAAAAATCTGGCCTCTTACCTTCTGGTACATTTGTGTACTTTACCTCTCTTCTTTTTTCTGTTACCCTTCCATACTTGAAATATTTTATGCATGTTGGGTGTTGTCTGACCTACATGGTTACGGAACGAGGCGGAAACGTCGTGCCGTCCTTTACCTCTGACATTACGCAGAGCCGTATGGGTGTTGCTCAATGCTACGTTAACTTCGTCTACTAGAATGCTAAAAAGATATGCTTTAGTGTCTTGGCTACAGTTAAGTTTCATGAGTAGTGACATACTTTCATTGCTGGTTAGGTTAACGTTAGCTTCTGTACATTTAGTGCCCTTGCTCAGTTCCTTGCTGGCAGGCAAATCATAGAGGGGTATCATTACTTTATTTATGTGCTTGCTACCTTGAGCTTTCATTACTGTAGATGCATTATTCTTGCCATTACTCTCTACTTTCCCCCTTATTCCCCTTCTCTCATTAATCCTCCAACTTCCAAAGCTACGCAGCCTACTCCTAACCTTCCCATTACGGTACAACCATCCTATTTCACCGTACTCAATTAGCCTTAATTCATCAGCAATAATCTTCTTAAAGTGGGTCATATCCCCCCTCACTCCTAGCTCAAAAGTTACTCTACTGCTACTGGCAAACTTATGCTTCTTAGCTGTACTAATATCCACAACAATAACATTGTCTTCAGTAGGCCTAACTTCTGCCTGCTGTACCTCGATAATAATTAATTCATCATCATCCACTTTGTTTACATTTAGCACTTCATCATAACAATTAGGGGATGCATCTAATTTAGAATTATTTTCATCCCTACACTCATCTATAGTTTGACCTAGTTTTTCATAACTGGAATCTATCTTTTCTCCAAACGAGTCTAGTTTTTCATGAAAATCATCTACCTTCTTATTTATAACTTTGAGTACTTCCATTAGGGTGTCCCTAAGCTCTTCCAAGGTCAATGCCATTTTTATGTTGCAATTTCACTCTGCTTACTTATGAAATTAACTCATCTCTGCCCACTGGCATTATAAAACAAACACTAGAAATTCTTAATGCATCGTCGTCTATTTATTTATCATACTTCATTTTCATGGTAACGATTAGGTTATTTTGCCCTCAAAATTAGCTTTTAGCTCCATAGTTCCCCTTTACTTGTACTTTCACTTTTTACGTATGTGCATTTCAATAATATTGTCAACTCGTTGTTTCCACTTTATGAACTTATGCTACTCGGAAGTTAGTTCACTCGCGAGGCATGCAAAAACTACCGTAGTGTCCTGATTTCTTTATGAAATTTATAAAATTGAGGGCAAATTTAGAAAATTTAGAACAATTTTTAGAAATGGTACATTAAGTATGGCTTGTAAACAAGTCCCTGTTCGGGAAAAGCCATTTATAACAGTAATTAAAAATAAAAGGGGGGGCGTTTAGAGTTCGAACCAAGGTTACGGCTAATTTTTAGGCATGGATGTTCTAATGTATGGAGAAATTAAAAAGTACCATTAAAATTTGTCACGGTCCAAGATACGGCCGATGGAAAAAGACGATGAAGTTCCCTTTTCATCGGTCTTCGTTTACAAGCCAAATTTACCAGGAATTTATCTTGAATTTAAAAATCAGGAATCGGAAATCAGAAATCAGAACACTGGACACCGAAATAAGTTACGACATATTATTTAATACACCACTCGATACATACTTACAATTCCGCTCGCCTACTGAGGCACCATAAAAAAAAACACTGTCACCGACCCACAATGCACAGGGTCTAAACAAGTGAGCAACGCGGACCGCTGATGGTCGGTGCTTTACGTAAACGCTATGTTTCTAGCACCATGGCCTAACCAGTTACGTTAAAGAAGTTTGAAAGCACAAAGCTAGAAATTTAAACATGGTCCAGAGTAGAGAAAACAATTTCTCTTTGACCTACAAAGGTGCTGAAAATCAAAGTTTCTATCTGAAACTTTTAACTGTGAATGAATGTTCTAAAACTGTCTCTCTAAAAAGTGAATGTCGAACTGCCAAATCGTAATGTCTATTTCCACTCTCACTTTCCACTGCCTCTGCTAAGTCCTTACTTCGTCTTTTCTTTCCGTTCTCCCAAGAATTGTCCTTCACTCTATTGGTCGTTGAACTTTTTGGTCCGCCCACACGTGGTCACTTCTGGATGTAGGGGTGAGAATCGTAACACACGGGGGTGTTAAGGGCGAGAATTGCTTACTGAGAGGCGATAATCGCATAGCATGAAAACACAATAGCACCTTGTTTGAGAGCTGATCTCGAGGAATGAAAAGCATCTGTTCTAATTAATTTTAATGGCTCTCAGCTCAAATTTTATCGCACACAACTCGGACACTTCAGTAAAGTTATTCCTTCCTTTGCTGTCGAAATTGCATCGAAGCGAAGATATACGAAAAGAAATGTTCTGGCAGGGTTGGAGTTCAAGATTCTGTGCTATTTACTCTTGTCAATCCACTGGCACTGAGCCAGACTAGCGGGCAGTGGTCGTGGAATTTATGACGTCTCGTCCAGGCTGCCATGTGTAGGGTGATTGTCTAGAATCCGAGCCTGGCCAGCTGCAAACTCTCGCGAGGACGGAGGATCTTTGTTTCCTACAGGGGAAAAAGTCTTTAAATTTTAAATGCCTGAAGTCCCAGGTGATTAGCTCCTTCTCGGCCGAAATCATCTCGATAGGCTCCATCTGGGCCGAAATTATCTTGACGTAAACCAGAGTTTAGATGGATTTGTACGGTACAGATATGGGAATTTATTGTCGGACACACAGTTTCCTTCACCTTGAAGTAGGGATGGTGATATATGGAAGGCTTCATGGGAACAAACGCTGGTTTCTCGAGGCAGCTGTGTTTCTTCTCAGAGAGCCGAAAATTAAGATCTTGGGGGAAAGCGTAGAAAGACCGATGGGGATTTGTAATTGGCACATCGGTTATAACATCATCCATGTATATAGAAAGTTCTGAACTGTCTATTCCAATAAGGGAGAGCTCGCTTACGCGGTTCATTACACCGGGGGATGTTTTTTATCCCTGGCATAAACGAGAATACCTATAGCTACCAAGATTGTTAATAAAGAAGGCAGTAATGTCCTTAGAACGCTCTGTTAAGAGTACTTGAAAAAGTGAGCTTGAAAAATCCAAGCCATAATTGTGGAGATATGGGGAATTTTAAGAGAAATCGGAGCTATTAAAGGTTTAATGCCCGATAGTCGGAAATAAAACGATAGGTCCCTTGACGTTTTATGATTAATATGACTGGGTGTCCGTAGGCGCGTCCTTCACAGCGTTCTATAGCACCTTGGTCTAATAACTTCTGAATTTCCTGTTTCATGGGTTCTCCGTAATAAAAGGGTATAGGGTAGGTTTTGGCATTTACGGGGGTGTTATCTGTAAGCTTGAAGTCGTATTCCAAAACTATATTTAATTTATTCCCTGGCCAAAGAAAAATATCTGCAAGCGTGTATGCGAGCTTTAGGATTTTTTCTTTCTTGAGGGGGGATTTTCAGGGTTAACTTTGAGCAAGGAGGAATCAAATTTCTGGTGGGTTGCACTGATGTGTTGTTCTACTGTGCTACTTTCACTACAAGTGAATGAAAATGTGACATCTTCGCTTTTACTTTTCATAATGGAAGTGACGTCATTTAAAATTTCACATGTCGATATTTCGCCTAATATCGTGTCTGTTTAAAAAGTGATTGTGTTGTCACTAGGGTTGTGTATGTGAATGACAGGTGATTGTTGGTTTACTGTAGCATTGGGAAGGACTATTGCATGCTGTGTCATTAGGGAAGCAGATGGGGTAAAAAGTACATGCTTAGAGGTAGAAGTTGTCATAGGGGTAAGTTTCAAATTGAGGTAAGTTTTGGACCGTGGATATAACTGAATTGTGTTTGAAAGTATAGCTTTCCCCGTATATACATTTTCAATTTGAATTTGGTTGAATATGTAATACGACACCTGGTGAGTTTTGTATTTTAACCTCAAAATACTGTAATATGGAGTATGTCCTAAATGATGAATAGTTATTGTATTGTCTTTTAACAACATCTAGCACCTCTGTGTTCGCAAAAAGTAATTACCTAAACGTGGGGGGAAGGTTGTAGAATCTATCATTCTGAAAAGGTGCGAATATTTGAATTTTCTATTTTGATTAGAAGTAATTCAATTTGAGACATACTCACTTCTGTTCCAGATACACCTTGAATTGTGGACGTTACATTGTAGATTTTTCTTTCGGAAGGAAGGAGGTGGGAGGGATAAATTGATATCTGGGAACCCACATTAATGAGTACGTCTATTTCTTTCCCATGTATACTGCTGTTGATGTAATACAATCCATCTTTCTCAAGTATAGCTATTCTACTAATATGTTGGATTTAGTTCCTGCAAGCCGAAGAAGATTTTAGTTTAAACTATTGTCTCTTTGTGGCTTGTAATAGCAATTAATATTTAAATGGTTATATCGACCACAGAAACTACAGGCCGATGCATTTGTACCGTCGCGATTACCCATATTTCGATCCTGGCCTCTACCTTGAGACCTATTATCTCCTCTAAATTGCCTTCTAGAGTTTGACCTATAGTTTTCTCTTTGATAGCTCTGTAATTACCTCTGTAGGAATGGGAGTTTTTATTCCCCTTGTTTTGAGCTATACTGTGTCTGTTACATTTACATCGCCACTAGAGGCGGTGTTATCAGTGAGTTGAGCGCTAGCCACAGCTGGTGGTGCCGCGTAGTGTGGAATTTGGGAAATTGGTTGGGAAGCCGAGAACGGTTGATACGTGAGAGGATAAAAATTTTGGCCTTGATAATTTGCCACAGCAACCGTTGGCGTAGGTGTCTGCGGGGGAAAGACTGGAGCGGGAGTTGACTGCATGCTTTGAACTAGATAAGATGGGGGAAGGGGGGGATTCTGGTTGTACGCTACAAATTGCTGAGCCTGAGCTGGCGTATTGCCTGGAAGGAGAGAACGTACATGCGCATGGGAACAGCTGTGAGCTGGCGTGGGGGTCAATGTCTGAAGCAAGGTTGCTTGCGCTATTGCCTGATCAATTTCATACTTCTCCTCCATCATGCGGGAGTTAATCAATAATTCTTGGCGTTCGTAATTTTGGAGGTGGGCTGTTAATTCCTCTGTTTTAGCAAAGTGTTTGTTAGTTAAGCAACAAATGAATGCCTTATTGGATAGGGATCTCAGTCACTTTTGTATAATTTTGAGAAAAACAAGAAAAATTGTATAATATTGATAGTGTAAGAAAGAAATGTGCCGTTGTTTCCTCAAATTTTCAGCATAGCGAATAGTTAATTTTGCAACCTTAAATGCGCCCCCCTGCAGTATGCTGCTAGAGACAGTGGAGATGAAAAAGTTGTGACTCCGGTACCTTTCTGCAATAAAAGTGGAAACTGTGTGAAATAAGACGAGAAATGTCCTACAAACGCCCGTTTGTCGTTGCCACATACGCTAGGTTAGGTTAGATTATGTTATTTATGTACCAGGAAATAATAGATTCATCAATAGATGACATTTTACTGCACTTTCTGGACTTTATTGTCGATGTTTCAAGTACAGTAATGTAAGAGCTCATACATGCATGTGTTATTCTACATCTGAGTCTGTTTCATTGGCGCGTGGAGTGGGCCACTGAAGAATATCTTCATAAAATCCTTTGACGTTGTCTGGTACATACGACAAGGCAGTCCTAATGTCCTTCAAATTAATAAGCTTGATAGACATACGTGCAACTGGGAACGTGCGTGGTGTAGGAATTACAATTCTTGCGCCTTTGGACAGATAGAAGGTGTGAGACGTCAAACCTTTGAAGAATTTCAAAACCTTGACAGTGACCTTATACTTGGAAAGCTGGAAATACTGCCTATTCTTGTAGGAACACTTGGTAGTTTCCACAGATGCCACATTGTTTTGTAGATATGATTCCACCACGTTGCGAAATCAACAATATTTCTGTTGTCAATAATTTTGACAGTATGTTTACCTTCCCGAGCTGGATTACAGATTAGCGTACACAGTTCATGCAACATATAAATACATCTACAACGTCTGATGGGACGTCTAATAACACTAAACTTCCGGTCACATGGAAGATATGAGTGACCTCTGATAGGAAAATGATGCACGATTTTGTGAAATCTGCCAGTGTCCGTTAATGCTAGTAGAACTCAACACAATGTGTGATTTGTATTTTGCGCAGGACAATTGTCCGAGAAATGTTGCAATTCTCTAACACTAAAAGGCACCTAGTCTGCAATATAATCTAACAGGAAAGACGCCATGGCATTTGGTCCTTTGCCTGCTTATCCTTCATGATACAGGTAAAGCTGAGAATGTCCTTTTTTCATGTTAAAAACACAAAACGTATTTACAGTCAGCTGACGCAAATATAACATGTCTTGTACAGGAACTTTTGGTAGGTCCCGATTTTGCATGAAATCGAAACACAGCCCCACTGTATCTTCCCTAGAACGAGACAAAGTTGCAGATTCCTACAGTGCTGTGTAGAACTTGTTTGATCGTATTTTATGAACTATTAATTCGGCAGCAGCAACTCATTTTGCATTGTCATTTAAGAATATACTCTTCATTTTGTTAGTCTGTACTTCACAGACAACACACGTGTCTCTCTGTGGCCTCCCAAAAGGAAACGCAAAATTTTGCTTAAAATACTTGTAGTTGAAACTGTGTGTTATTCTGGATATAGGGTATTTTTCTTTAAACAGTTCATACATCCTTTAAATCGACAGGTTTTCATGTAGGTATTTCATGTTTGCATAATGACAAAGCTTAGTTTGAAAAGACGCGATATGTCCATGTGCTGCCTGTATATCCTCAGTCATATTCCCACTTTTGCTCTGTCCGAGCATATTATGAGGTATTTTGCCCTCTAACAATAACTTCCGCAAACGCCTTATTCTTTTCTCTGACACATCATAAAGTCTGCAAAACACCTCACGACAAACTTGTATTTTGCTACTTGACAGTAGTACGTGGTACTTAAACGACTTTTCGTGTAAAGCAGCATCTTCTTTGCGTGGACGATGTGTCTTAACATTTTCAACATGGATCATTCTCTGCAAATGTGTATCCTGTTCATCTTTACTTTGCATTCTATACAATATGTCAAACACTGCACGTTGTTCGTCTTCGTTGAATTGTTCATAACATTATTTGGGGCACTTACACGGCGACCCCACTTTTTTCGCAGGTGTTGTAACACTCCTGTAGTTCACATTCTCTTGTCCATTCACATTTGAACTTCTAATCACATTTCTGTTATGTGTTTCCGGATGTCGAATTCTTTTCCGACGTTTGCTTGGACTGTCAACGCTAACGTCACTAACACTACTGTCGTCCTCCATATCTTTAATACAAGCAACCAAACCTCTAACAACAGTTGCCACCTCTCTGCACTAACACATATTACCCTCTAAAGAACCACGGTTACAGACGAACTTTTTCTTTAGGAAATCGCTTGTCACTTGTTTCAGAGTTGACAAGTTTATTTTCCACATGGTTATTTCTCTTTCTCTGTGAAAAGGGACTAGTGTACGTCGCTAGAGAGTAGCTAGGTTTATTGCAAAAAAGGACAGGAAGTGACTTAGGTACCTTTCTGCATCAAACTGCACTTTTCACTGTGCATTTTCTTGGCTATAGTCTCGTGTGACTGACGTCCTTTCTCCAATAAAAGATGTGTCTGTAACTAGGAAAATAAAAAAATACCATTAACTCCCATACCTCAAAAATGTGACTCAGGTCCCTTTCTGCAATAAGCCATTCAAATGTATTTAGCTCGCATTTCCGTAATTATGTAGGATAAAGTCTGCTCTTCAGTGCCTTCAGGATATACTGTTGGACCAATGCATTCTTAGCAATAACATATGCGTGAATTGGTCCCGTAACTTCTTCTTTGCGTTCCAAGACGATCTGGACAGGCAGTGCGGGGAGGAATGCTCCTTTGAGGAGGTCACTTAGTTCGTTTTTGATTTGGGTATATGTCAAATCCGTGAAGTTAGGTATCTTCTGTTTGTCGTGAAAGTATATCAGAGCTGTGTCAGTTAAGAACAAAGGCAACATTTATTCCCGTTTGGCATCCGACCACCCTTCCGAGTGAGCGACATTCTCTATTTTCATGAAAAAGGGCTCGACTTCCTTGGGGTTGTTTCCGCTGAAAGGCGTCGGATAAAGCGCAGTTGAGATGGGAGTGGCCATGTCAGTGGTGGAAATTTCTGCAGAAACTTTATTGCAGCTATTAGTAGTGTTAGAGTTAGTTGGTATGTTAGTTGGGCTACTTGCCAAGGGTTGGTGTCGGATTCTGCTGGGTGTTTCTAACCCTAGAAACAATTGGGGTAGTTTCTCTTAGCAGATCTTAACAGTGTTAATGAAGAGCAGGGAGCCGGTGATAGGGGTTGTGATTGTACTGGGCCCGACGCAATTGCAGGAGCTAACTCTATGATTTGGTTTGGGGAGGCATCTAGGTGTTCGTGAAATTCTGTCTCTGACGTATTCATATAATAGAGTTAGTCGTGTTGACCAAAGGACAAATGAAAGTAGGGGTATGCAGTTAGTTGATTCATTGATAGGACGTTTTTCAAATAAATGCAAGCAACTGTTCTCATTCCCTTGTAAATTATGCTTAAGCACATACAGAATGAATATTATACAATAGAACTAGATTTTGTGTGGGAGCGGCACAAAATGAAAAGGTGAGTTGTAGCCCATATGTTAATATTCAAGATTGTCATTTGGCATGACGCATCTTAAGCGTACTGTTGGAGTATTTGATTGTGAATACTGAAAAACTTAAAGTATAAGTATAAGAGGAGGGGGACTAATAAAATTTAAAGCAATTTGTACGGAAGGGTACTTGTCTGCTTTCCAGTCCGTAAAGGACCATAACTGAATGTAGAACCTGTCCGGCTGTGAAGGACCAGAATGATGATCCGAACCGGTAGGATCTAAATGTATGTGAAATTGTAGGTTACCACTTACATCTCAATGGTATGGATTGTGTCGCTACAGGGCAAAGTTCACCGCGATCCTATTTTCTGAGTTGTAAAGAAAACACAGACACACACACTGATAACTATAACTATGTATTATAAGGTATATACACATAACACTTGATTACACTTCCCATGCACTCCTCTCTAGGGAAAACTGTTTACACGAAGTTGCAGCTGGTGTTACAACAACGCGCCACTAATGAAACGTAGCCACGTTGGGCTTACGGTATCCATAATTGTCCGCGACGGTTTCTGGCTGTGTCCCGAGTGGCTTCTCTACGCACACTGGCTGGAAGTAACTACCGCGCTAAGATGGCGGCAACTAGACACCGCGCTCAGAATGAATTAGTCAATGGGAGTTCAGGTTACTTAAGGCATTTGATATACACAAATAAACAATTGAAGCTATATGCAATATAAAATATATATAGAAAGAATAAACGTGGTTACTTTTATAGATAATCTCCAACAGTACTCAATTGCAAAAGGAGTCTATAGCACCTCCACCATGTTGTAATCCCTCTTTTACCAGGGATCTGAGATTACAGGGATGCAACAATGACACAATAAGGTAGAGATTAAATATATTTGTGATTGAACCTGTTCCGACTGAGAGAAAGGAGATATAGATTAAATATAGTAGGTTATTCACGCTCGTTCATACCTGGTAGGCGAATAATGTATCATGTCCAAATGCTTCTTGCTGACCGTATTGTGACTGATGCCGAGGTTCGATACCATGACCCCCGGCTCACTCTTCCGCGCAATCCCGCACGAATGGCTGTAAGGCTTATGCAGCCGTAAACTTCGTATACCCTTGTTGTAATTCAGTACGACGTAAAGTAGATGAGTAAAAATAGAGAAATGAGAGCAAGCTCTAGGGCGAGCTTGCTTCTATAATATTTTGCCTCGAAAGGTTATTACATTTCGAACAGGCTGGATCACGTTAGGTCCACGTATTTACCTCTCAGTCAAAGCTCTGAGGAAATAACGATGCCTGCACATCCTTGAGATTGCTCGGCGGTCGGACAATTCCAGTTAATAAACAAGCATAAAATAATCTCTTGACAAGGTTTTCTCGTACTTTCAATCACCATAGTTTAACATTGTAATATTATAGTAAAGTATTTTGATATGATCCATATTTTTATGTGGGGTCACAACTTTAAAATATGTCACTCAAATAGATATCGCGTAAGAAAAAACACACTATCGCCACGGATTGACGAAGCTTTTAAACTTAAAAGGGCCTCCTCTTTGTTGTGCATAGATTTTGGTATGTTACTTCGGGGTGCAAGCTAGGCATATGTTATCATAGGTACGCCGATAACCATGCATTGATGCTATGCAGAGTACTGCAACGATTCTACGTTAAATAATAAAGCTAACCATTAGGATTAATTTGGAAATAAAAGGCTAAAGAGCAAATATTGGCAAAGTTATTATTTCATATCTCTTGGTGTGGTAGTTCGGGGTGCAAGCTAGGTCTATGTGATCATAGGCATGCCGATAGTCACGCATTGAGTTTATGCGTTTTAGTTGAGTCAATTCATCGACAAAGTTAAATCCTCGCCTTCGTCTCAAGTATATTTGCATTATAAATGCAATAAATAAAGAATGTAACCTTTCAGTTTATAAATTTTGCAGCAATGTGTTTTTTTTTGTCTGTGCTGTGAATATTGTCTTTGCCTAACACTATCCCTGTACCTGAGAGGAGTCTGTGTACTTCACCGAGTCTCATCGTTCACCGCTGAGTATTATTAAGTTATTATTATTAAATATAATAACTCGTTTAATAGTATAATAATACAGGCTATTGAACGTATCAATTGGCAGCTCAACGTGTTGGCTCGATTTTGTAGTGTACAAGGTCAAGACAATCGTTTAAAGTTGAAATTCATTGTGCAAGAGCACTGAACTTTCAAATTTATAGAAAAGCACAGTTATATTTTGTTTCTATATGGACAAGAAGCATTTGCGAAGCGCAAAAAATCTTACTTTGAGTTCAGGACAGAACAGTTCAGAACAATGTTCCCGATTGTTGTCGGACATTGATAAAGAAAGAACCACATTTGCGGGCAAGAAATGTACAAAGAATCTACATTATGAATGTTGTGGCCTAGATATTCGAACTGAAAGTTACGAAGCTACTGATTTGGTTTGTAAAGATTGTGAATCGTGTTCTACGGATATTTCATCTGATCCATTAAATATGTTGAAAGCATTAAAATACAAGATTGAAGGACTTAGCAAGCAACAAGTCGAAAGTATGGAATCATTACAGGCTGGTATTAGCAAACAGTCTGAAACATTACAGACTGATATTAAACAGCAAGATGATTCCATTAACAACTTGAAGACTGATATCTGTAGACAATCTGAAATATTAAAGAAAGATATCCTCAGACAAGGTGCTTTGTTAAAAGGATGATATCGGTAAGCAGCACGATGAATCTGTGAAAGTATTAAGAGCTGAAATAGGCCAGATATCCTGTGAGATTCAACAACTGAAGTCTGAGAACGAGGAAACTAGGGCGCGATTCTCTGAAGAAATCCGGCAGGCTAGGGAGATAGGCTTTGATGACTTCCGGCGTAGCTTGACAGCCGATGTAAATAAATCCACGGAAAGTGTTCTCACAGATATGTAGGATATTTACTCGAGATTCACTGGAGAGTGCAATAGGATTATTGAAAAACAGCTGACAATAGAACATATGTTGGTTCAGACCGAGACTAACAAAATACAGTTCCGGGCTGAGGTCCAAGGTCAGATTTCAGTACTTGTGTCTCAACGAAGCAAGGATGTTGAGGAAATAAGGACTTGAGTAGAACAACTTACGAATCAGTTAGAGACCATGCACGTTACCCGGCAAACGGAAACAGAAACTGGATCTCGAGCAGCTGGTCATCCGTCTGCAGTTTCTGAGAGTGCAGTGTTGCCAACCATGAACATTGAACTAAAAGAAGCGAGGACAGAGCCAATGGAGAGATAACTAGGTAAGACAAACAAGTCTTCCACCCACGAGGTACTGCTGATTCAAGAGCTAATGAAGTGGCCTTTGCAGTTCCACCTACCTTTAGTCTTTCGGGCGATGATAGAGGTTACAGAGAGCATGAATCTCGTAGCGCACGGCATCGTCCTTATGAAGAAGGGACAAAGAGGAAACGTCTAGAAAGGAAGAGAGATCGCATTTCCTCCTCTACCAGAAACAGCTCTGACTCTCAGTATCAAGCAAATATCAGAAAGGGAACACGAAGGCATGGAAATGTGAGGAACGGGTCAGATGAGTCAGCACCGCGAACTCAGTGATCAGCAACGACAGGAACCCCAAGGATGGCAGACCTTAATTCCTTGTCCAAGTTCAAGGGAGACATGGAAGCCCAGAATGCTGAACAGTATTTAAAAGAACTCAATATCAACTTTAATTTAATGCAAGTTCCATACGAATACCGATTGGAAATTATTCCTCGGTTATTTAAAGGCCAGGCTGAGCATTGGTTTCGAGCAAATCAGTTGGAGTTCTGGTCTTATTCTGATTTCTGCCGCCGTTTTTGCGAGCAATATGCTTCTGAAGAGGCCAAGGAGAGGCAGCTGACGGTAGTGAGATCTCGCAGATATTCAGAGCAGCCTGGTATGAGTATGGAGGAATACACTTTGTCCATTTACTCAGCCTACAGCAATCTGTCTGCCCGTTATGTAGAACCAGAGATAGTGAACTTAATCATCTCCCAGCTTCCATATAGAGCCCGCAGTCTGAGTTTGGCTAATTTTCCTCGAACTGTACGACAGCTTGCTGATTGTTTGAAAAAATTCGAGGTGCTTGAGGAGCAGCACAGTTGGAAGCCGGTGTGGAATAGAGAAGGTGCTGGTTAGGGAAATGCTCCTAGACAAAATAGAATTGGAAACCAACAACCCACGATCAGACAAGTTACGCAGAACGATAGAAATGGTTATTCCAATTACAACAGGCGGCGTAATACTCCGAGTAGGGATGGGAGGAACAAGTATGTACGTGGGCCACGTCGTTCCAGATCTGATCTAGAAAACCATTCCCGTGACTCTTCACATAACGCCTCTGAGCCCTGTAACTTCAGAGCGACGGCGCCTCCGTTTGAACCTTCTGCTTCACGTTTGACGAATGAGCAACGACAAAGCGTCGTCATAACAAGATAATTTTGTTGGGCACCATCGATAAGTGCTAATCCGAGTGGCATGCAGTCGGATTTAGCCAGTCGCCCAACGTGAATTCTTCGTTCCCGATCACGGTTGACCTAAAATCTTGGACTTCTCTGGGAACAGATGATAGCGTTATAAATAAGGAAGACTCTGACTGTGCTGACTCTTACTGTGCTGACTCTCAATGAAGGAGAACAAAGTTTAGATAGAGCACTACAACAGGCAGTTAGAAAGGACAATTTACCCACGGCTCCTTTAAGTAAAGCTACTGTAACAGGCGCCGATTTTATTTGTGTTCTGGACACTGGCAGCGAATGTAATCTCATTAGCTACTATATATGTGGGTTTGACCGCAAGTTCAAAATATTGACCGTTTTTAAAATCGCTGCAAGTATGAAAATTGCAGAAACTGTAATTTAAAAGAAAATGGACTCGAAATGTAAAAATTGTGAAAATTATAATGTTATAAGACCCGGTAATTTGCCGGGGTTAAGAGATAATGAAAAATACCACTGCTAAATTATAAAAATTGTGAAACTACCCATTTTATAGGAAAGTCATTAAAAATAATTACATAGAATTCAACTCTAATACATTATTAATTCCAAGTATATATTCAAATGAATTATCTTGTTTTAGAAATAGTCTAAATGGCGATCTAATTTCAAATTTATCATCTCTCTTATGTTTTTAATTTTAATATTATTTGAGCTAAACGGAGATTGCAAATTGATATATTTTTCAAGAGTTTTCACATTGTAATCAACTGGTGGAACTATTAACTTTTTTATTTCCCCATCTTCTTCATATTGTAATATAGTAGCTGATGGCATGATTTATTTATGTAAAATTATTTAATTAGAATCACTATCGATTAAAAAATACAATTTACTGGATTAATATATGGATTTTTGTAATTCTTTCTTTTTACTTCATAGTTTGTTGTTCCTATAGAATAGTAATGAGTATCTGCAGCGAAATGAAATGTATCCCAAGCACCATTACCATCGTATTCAATTGAATGCTTTTTGGCCTCTGCAATGATATCTGTTAATGGTAGGGTATCAACTACAATTTCACTAGGAATATGATTTGTATTTGTTTCTTCATCAATCAACTTGTCGCATTTTTCAGTGAGCTTGTAAGGAATATCGTGTTTCTTCAACACTGATTCAACAATGTCAATCATTATGGTGTCTGATCGTAACAACATTATATATTTATAAGAAAAATATTATATGATAAATACTATTCAGATTACTACAATATCATAAGCAAATTAAAGGAATGGTATAACGCTACTGTTGGTTTATCTGATCTGAATATTGATTTTGAATTATATTTTTATGACCATAGCTTAACCTTGTAAATCTATTTAGCAAATACTTTTTATCGTCGTATGGAGATAACCCTACCTTTGTTTGTTTTATTGTGTACATTTGTAGATTACTCGATCACAGTGAATTAAGATTTTATCAACATCGCGTAATATTAGCCATGTTCTGGGCTATATTAATTCTTTCTTTGTATATCTTGTTTTTTTCAAATCCTAGTAATTGATGTAAATCTCCTTCATAAAATCTAACACAATAATTGTTTTCATTTATAATTAAAATAAAACGTTTTACCGCGTTGTTAATATCAAACAAAAAAGGTAATTTATCGGTTTCGAAATAGTCCTCTAAATAAAAGTTCAGTTCTTCCTCATCATACAATCCCTTTGGGCTGGTCAGTGACTTCCATGTTTCCCCTTTATCATCAGAAAACTCCAATTTATTGTTATTAAAATTGTCGCTGATATTATCCCACGAATAGCACAAGCCACATTGTGTTAGAGCTATCTCATAATCACCATCTCGAATATCGATTGGGTTATTTGCATAATTTACCTCAAAATCACTCTGTTTAGATGTTATCACTAACAGACATATTTATGGACATATAATTTTGGAATATTTTCTTATGTTTACTTTTACTAATCAACTTTTCAACAAGCAAATAATCGAGAATATCTACTATTTCGTTGTGTACTTCATCAGAAGTATTTCCAGCGCACTTTGAACTTAAAGGTAATTGCAATCTATCAACCACTTTATTTGGATCAGAATATATTCCTGTTCCAGATTGCGCAAGATATTTGGGAATTTGTTGGATATTTTTAGAGCTGTTTGATAAATACGTAACTGTGAATCTATTTGCTTATAAAGTTCTTTTTTCTCTTCGTCATTTGCTCTAACAGCATTAGTTTTATGAGCACGATACTGTTTAATAAGTGAACCACATTTGTCAAGAAGGTTTCTTATTTCTGTGGTTTGCTCGGTTTTTTCACTAATAGTTAGTAACTCGCTTGGTTTGGGAAACTTAAATTGAATTAAGAAATCTTCATCTATTCCAGAGTTTAGATCTAATGATAACGGCTTTTATTCTTTCCTTTCATAGGATATTCGATACTCGCTATCAATGCCTCTTGAGGGTTGATCTGTTCGATTACTGTAATTGTATTAGATAATTTTTCAGTAATAGGTTTTTGAAATTTCTCAATTTCATTTTTCGTAAACTGTTCCCTCATCTGGTTCTGTACTATTCAGTCCCTGACTATACTTCGGGATTCTAAAATTGTCTTGACTGCTTTCTGCACATTAATTTATACGAAAAATAAAAACCAGCTATAATTTACGTTAACGTTTACGAACGTTGATAATTTACGTTATATAAATGTCTATTGTAATTGAGCATTACGATCTGGATGAGGACAACTATATTAACACTGATAATTTAGCACCTCAGTGGCCTTTTAAATACTTAATTTGTGGAAATTCAGGAAGTGGGAAGAATAATCTATTGCTAAATTTGGTTCTCACATATCTATACTTTGATAATCTATACGTTTTTGCTAGAGATTTGGATGAACCATCCTATCGTTACTTGATTAAAATATTCAATAATCAAAAACTAAAAAATAAAATTTTCAGTAAATTTTCTTCAGACCCGAGTGAAATTATTAACGTTGATGAACTTGACGGAAAAAAACAAGACTTGATCATTTTTGACGATTACGTAACGGTAAGAGATCAATCAAAAATCGAGGATTTGTTTATTCGAGGTAGGAAACGAAATGCTTAAGTAATTTATCTAACGCAATCGTACTTTGACGTTCCTAAAAAAATACGTTTACAGTGTAACTACATTTCGTTATTTCCTTCCTGTGCTCGAAAAGACGTAAATCTAATTTTGAAAGAATATTCGATCGATGCACGCATTAAAAATACTTATAAGGAAATATCGAAAGAACCATATCACTTCTTTGCCATAGATTTCAAAATTCCGAAAATAAAGTATAGAGATAATTTCACACCTATAAATGAATCACTATATTCCGAGAAAAAACAGAACTTAAAGAGGAGAAAAAAGAGGTCCTCGCGGGGTTGGATTTAAACTTACTGATAATAGAAATTATGACATCTCCGAAAAGAAACTAATAAATGTTGCTGATGCGAAAGAAGAAACTGAAGTTTTAAATTTGGGAACTTTAAATAATAAACTTCGGGATTTGGAAATTTTACTTCAGAGAGGTGTCAACGATAAATAACCAGAAGTGGATGTGAAAATAAAGGACATCAGCAATTACGTAATGCTGTTTGACGACTAGTTTTACTGCTCGAAATAATTTGTTGAATTTCCTGAAGACGGATATGACGCTGCAAATAAAAAGTATGTCGATGAAGAAACTTTTAAGATGAAAGCTATTATATTAAAATATAGATTAAGAGTAAAAAGACAAGTATTTATGGTAAATTTACCATTTGTTAAAGAATATACTCATGCATATATGTATATCAGTACATAACGTTAATTCCAATTTTGGTGATGTGTTTAAAATTGAGGATTCATTAAAGCCATTACGTTCCATCAGCTTTTTGAAAATCACTTTTCGTATTGCAGAAAATAAAAGTCAGAAAAATGTGTGGTTTGCTACTGAAGATTCACGTAATGTAAGAACTAAAATAATGAAGGGTTCAGAGAGTGATACTATTGCCTTTTCTAATGTTGAAGATAATTTATATATTACGTGCAATATTGAAAGAGAGGTGGAAGAATTAGGAACTTTGGTGATTGCTTGTAAAATTCTTTTTGAAGCAGTATATATATAAATGATCATATTTTTATATAAAATAAATGGAGTATAATGTATATCTATCAGAATCGCAACTCTCAAAGTTAAGAAAAGGTAAGAGTTGTAAATTAAGATTTGATTTAACCAAACCTCCAAATAACCGAATAAAATTAACTCAGGCACAAATTAAAAAATATGAAGCTGCAAAAAAATATAAAAAGAAAAAGTGCACAATCGATTTCACTTCTAATCAAATTGGAGGATTTCTACCAGCTTTAATTCCATTGCTAATCGCAGGAGCAAAAGCTTTTGGGCTTGGTGCAGCAACAGCGTTGGGATCTTATGGTGCCAAGAAAGGATTAGAAGCCATCGGAGGGAAAGGTCTTAGAAAAAAGACAAAAAAAGGAGCAGGGTTTTTTTTAGTAGGAACAAGAAAATAAGGCTTTCAAATATAGATATATTGGAGAAAATTAAACATGAAAGAACTTTCAGGGGTGTGTTCCCCATTGACTGACTACCAAAAATGATAAGGAAAACTGAGAGCGGTATTGTAAATTTTGAAGCATCTGATTCACCTGGGAGTCACTGGGTGGCGTATTTTAATTCCGAACCTAATATATACGTTTACTATTATGATTCGTTCGGTTTACAACCTATTGAAATAATTAAAAGATATTTGAAAACAAGTAACATGCCAATTATGTATAATTCCTCGCAGTTACAAGAAAATAATAGTATGTCATGTGGATTGTATTGTATTAATTTCATTAAACGTGTTACCAGCGGTGAAAGTTTTTACTACATTTTATGCAGTTTCGAACAAAAACCTAGCAAAAAAAGTGAAACACGAATTCATAAATTATAAATAGAAATACCAAATAATATCCCAAGAGAAAAATTGATTCAGTTATTAGAATCAATAATAAACTAATATGAGATAATGTTAAAGAATAAAAATAGGAGGTATAATGCTTTAAAATATTTCTATTATTGTTTTATCACTCTATCCAGCTGCAACAGGATTTGTAAATGTTCTAATACCACTAACCACATATACAATTATCAGTACTAGTTTTACAACCATTTCAGCAGTTATCACCGGATTAAGCACTAAATTTAATTTTAATAGAAGAAAACAGATTATAAGAATATAATTCAGCTGATCAAGAATGTTAAAAATGAGTTAGAAATTCTATTAACTCTCAATGGGGATATGGATGATGAATATATTAAAAATCTTGTTGAGAAAATTAAAGATAAATTGTTTAAAATCGAGTCACATATTTGAGATTTTTAAAAACTGACACTCCCATTAATTTCTTCGGAAAATTTTATTAAAAGTAGCATTTTGGATTTTTCAAATATCTTAATTGGTAAGTGAGAAAATAATAAAAATAGGTTTTTTGCCCCTGAACGTTATGCAACCCGTATTGCCGCTGTAAGTTATGCAACCCGCAATACATGAGTGGGCTACCCAAATCTGGTCAGATTGTTAAAATATTTAATAGGAACCAAGATAATAATATTCCCCTATTTTTGGCAGCGTGTGTTATGCAACCACCAATACAACATTTTGAATTTGGCGCGATGCCCCTTACGAACGTCGAACAAGAAGGAACTGAGGAGATTAAGCATTCGAACAGCTTTCAGCGGAGAATTGTGTCATCAGAGACAGACAGGTATTGTTCCTTCCAAACATGTTGATCTAGAATTGAAGGTATAAATCCAACTGCATTCTTTGCCATTTCCAAATGTGTAGTTAGTACCTTATACTTATTACCATTAGGGTTACCATAAAGAGCGAGTCCTCAAATGAAGAGGATGAATGATAAACAATATAATACAGAGTGTCCACGAAGTTCAGTCCCTTTAAATTTGGAACCTGCAAGTTGGTAATGAAATATAGAAGATGAATACGACTTTAACACAAGAGAGCATGGTACTTTGGCATGTTTTTGCGCTGGAAACACAGGAGAGGAAGGGATATCGTGTAGGGTCGAGAAGAAAATGAACCAATGCATATATTTGCCCCAAAACGTATCTCAATTCCTGGTTTACAACAACTTTCTCTGAACTGTTAGTGTCTCTACTTACACAGAAATGTAGAGAAAGGCTATTTTTTTGTTGTTGCAATGACAGATAAATATTTTTTTATATAGGTCAGCAGAAAAACCTACTTTTTGCACATTTTCACGGCAGTTTCCAACGCTGCGAGCATCATATTGCAAAGCACTATGCATGCTGGGTATCTACACAACATTTGGAAGAAAAAAGTACTGACATCGAGTGGTAGTAAATTGTAACATCTGGTATAGAAGGTTACTTTTACTGTTTGTTGGTTAGCAACACTAACTTTTCTGGTGAGCAATCCAGACGGCGCAGAGTGCTTTGTAACTAGATAAAACCTGTCAGAGCTGGACTGTTTGTTGCATTCTTGGCTGGATAGTTGTATCGTATGAGAGTGACGTTGTCTTAGCTGCTGTGAGTGCTGTTATTAATTTGATTTAAAAGTTATTATTCCTTTAACTTTTGAAATGAGTTACATCTTGCAAGAACTTTTTCTATCCTGAAATGTTTCTTGAGAAAAAAAAAACAGTCATGAACAGGTGGAGAAAAAGTTTTCGTTGAGTTATCCTGGCAAGAGTGTACCTGCACCACATAGGAAAATACTTTTGGGCCTTAAAAACAAATTTGGTGACTCTTGTAGCGTGTGTGACAAGCCACAAAGTGAAAGAATTAGTGCCTTTCCAGATGATTTTTTGGAAGATGTGGAACTGTGATTTGTAAGGGTTTGTAAGGGTTTCCCGTCCCGATCCCGACTTCAGGAAATGACTTCCCGAGTAGTCGGGAAATACCGAATGGTTATTTTAAAAAGTCGTTAGTTAATTCTTGACGTTTTCTGCATTGTAAATGTCTGGAACTTATCGGAAATTGTTAGTTTTGTACGATAAATGCAAAAACAATCACTTAAAGCGAAAATTACTTGTAGCATTCGAGATTTCCAGAGCTTCGGGAAATTTCGAACATTTTCTGTCTCGAAAATTTCACTACTATCTCGGGAAATATATAATTTTCCCCTCCCGACTCGAAAAATTATGTCACGCACACCCCTAGTGATTTGGAACATCGGTATGCTCGTTCGCCTAAGAAATCACTCCGGCGTTTATCAAATGAATCACATATCCCCAAATCTACCATACATAAAGCATTGCGGAAGTTAAAATTTCTTGCCTACCATGTTCATGTCGTACATGAACTTTAATTTCCGGATATGGACAAAAGAATACGATTTTCTAGATGGTTCCTTCAGACATTCAGGTCTCAAAGGAAACTTGACAAAGTTTATTTTTCCCATGAAGCATGGTTTTACCTATCGGGTTACATTAACAGTCAGAACTGTAGGATATGGACTACAGAAAATCCTCATGTTTTACATGAGGAGCCACTTCACTTCATGAAAAGAGGTATTGTGTTACATATCACGGCGGCGCAGTGTGTGACCGTTTTTCTTCAAATTGTGTATATGAACATTGTGCAGGAATTTGTGTCGATGTTAGAGGAGAATGAGAGAGACGTATGGTTTCAACAAGATGGTGCCTCAAGTCATTTACCACGCGAAAGAATGCCTTTCTTGAGAGATTTTTTTCGTGACAAATTGATGGGAAATGGCGTGTGGCCCCCTCGTTCCCCCGACATCTCACCACATTTGTATTTGCTGTAGACGTCTTGCTAGTTCACCGTTGAGGTCAACATACGTTAAGTCGCAGTAGTCTATTTGCGACAAAACTAGCGATTCCACAAGTGTTTCTTTACCTCTTGTGGTAAGATGTTTTTAGGCGGTAGAGTGAGTGTAATGCTGCGTAAGATTTTTTGCATATGTCCTTCACATAGTCACTCCAGGTCAGGTTCTCGTCCACAACAATTCCAAGGTCTTTCACCGAAAGTGATAGTGAGATGGGTTTTCCGTCTTCAAGAATGTCCGGGATGGATGTCTTCGCTGTTGTGAATATGAGGTGCCGTGAGCCAATTAAAATACATTTAGTTTTCTCAGCATTTACTCGTAGACCGATTGCCTGAGACCACTTGTAGACGTTCATAATATCAGCGTTTAGAGCTTTGATGGCCATATTGATGTTTGTATTAGGGAACGATAAGTAACATTGGTCGTCATCAGCGTACAGATGGTAATTCGTTGATTGAAATGTTTCCGATATATCATTTATGTACATGGAGAACAGTAGCGGAGACAAAACACTTCCTTGAGGTACACCGCAATTTATCGGCAGCCATGACGACTTATTTTCAGAAACGAATGTACATTGCTGTCTGTCTGCTAAGAATGATCGAGTGGTGCTGTGTTGTGGTCAAAAACCGGACTGGAAGTGGTTTAACATATTTTTGGATTGTACATAATTAAAAATTTGCTCGTGCACGATGTGTTTAAATACTTTTGACAAAGTGGGGAGAATACTGATCGCTCGAAAATCTTGAGCGCAAACTGGGCTGGTGATTTTAGCCAGGGGGCGTATGTGAGCGAGTTTCCAAATGTTTGGGAAAATGCCCGTACACAGGGATGTGTTGAAAACGTCTGTAATTGCAAATGCGATGTGGGAAGCGATGCATTTTAACATTTTTATAGAGATTTCATCTGTACCGTTGCATTGAATTTTATTTTATTAATTGCAGTTTGATCCTTAGCATGAGTTATAAAAGATAAATCAAAACTATTTTTGTTTTTGCTTTTGTGAACACTTATGGAGTCGATCTTAAGTTTCTTAACTTTAGGATTTATGTCTGACGAGTTCTGAAAATGACCATTTAGTTCTTCAGTAGAAATGCCAATTATTTCATTTCTATCACGTTTTTTCTCAACACCGAACATTTTAAGTTTGTTCCACAGCGATTTCAGTTGCGATCTATAGTTTAAGAGTTGTCCGGCAAAGGAAAACTTTCTCTTTTGTATTTCCTGCGTGCAACGATTGCGAAGAATGCGGTATTCTTCGAAATAATCATGCACTGACTGCAGGTTTGATTTGAGTGCCGACTTATATTGCCTGTACGCTGCATCCCTGCGGGACATCAGCTGCAGGATCTCCGGGGTGGTCCAAGGTCTGGGAGGTCTCGCAACTCTCTTTCTTTTCACGGGCGCGTGCTTCTTGTAAATCTGTAGGATGAGGTAGTCTAGGAAGTTCACTTTATCATCCACCGTTTGAAATTAAGAGACAAGGTACCATGGAATATTTGCTGCTTCGATATTCAGGGCTTGAATGTCAAGTCGTTTAAAATGTCTGAAGGATATTACTTTTGGTTTATATTTATATGTCTTAAGTGAATAGGACATAAAAATAAGATTGTGCTTCGATATGCCTGGGACTGGAAATTGTCCGAAATTTAGAATTTTTAGTGGGTTAGTTGTTAATATGTGGTCAATAAGAGTTTCGCATTGTTGAGAACGATGTGTAGCTTTTAACGGGCAGGCTGACAGGTTGAGAGACGATATGGTGTCTTTGTAATTCCGTACTTCCGGTTTGGAGCTCAGGAGGTCGAAGTTCAGATATAACACAATGTTCGTATAATGGTAAAAATTTGGATATTTCCTTTTCAAAATTTTCAAAAACTGTTTTTGGGGGTCGATACACTTCGCTGAGGAGGATTTTCTGGTTGTTTATATTTAGCTCAAGTATCAAATATTCCGAACTACCCGAGTATTCTCCTTGAGAAGAAGAGAGGATTTTTACGGGAATGTTTTCTATTTAATATATTGCACAGCCACTGCCCTTTTGTTTTCCGGTCGCAATGGTAAAGCTTGTATCACTGCATGTCGACCAGGTGATCTGGGATCCCTGGAACAAGCCAGCTCTCGGATACAAGAATGGCATCGAAGGACAGAGGCGCAAATATCGTTCGGAATTCGTCGTAGTAGTATAAAAGACTCTGCGAGTTGACGTGCGCTGCATGGAATGCCCTTAGGTGCTTGACTAGCTCCTCCTTCAGTACTGTTACAGCAGGGTGAGAATGGCAAGGATAAAGTGAGTGACGGGAGACAGGGGGTTGAGCGCTGGACTCTACTTCCATTTGGCATAGCTGCCGAAAATATACTGTGGTTGGACTTAGTTTTGCAATATCTTATAATTTGTTACCCAAACACGGCGCGTCTGGCCTGGGAGAGAGGGAGAGAGAGAGATGAGAAAGGAGATACATATGTATATATTGTTGGACTTACCAGTACTGAAACCAGGATTCCCTTGAGGCATGGAAAGAAGTAGACGTCCACTGGAGAACACACACACGTTGTTGGTTAACATTAGTACAGATTTAATATATATGTATACGCTATACATTTTTGCAGGGACAAACACAGACTCGACACAAACACATGAACTTCTACGAAAACAAATACACATACATAAACACATACACTTAGATACGAAGACACAAACTAACATATGAAGTAAGCAAAAACACGCAAACAAAGGTAAGTATCTAACTTGGTGGCTATTATGCATTTCATCATTGCACTTGGCTTCTTCTTCACCTTAGCGTTCCAGAAGTGTTTCAAACTCGGGAGCTGTGTTGATAGTTTTCCTGCCGATGCTGCCCTGGATGATGATCTGGCCATCGGAGGTCCAGAAATTCCTCACCCCGAACGTCTCCTTGGCGCGGCGGAGAAGATGCTGTCTCATCGCCGTCAGGGACTCCGTTATCAAGAGGCCACTTCCTTTTAGCTTCCTTTTGTTTTCTTACAGGTGTTCCCGAGTGTGGTACCTCAGGAACTTAACGATGATGGGACGGTGTCCCTGATGCACAACTTCGGCCGACGTCCGAGTACTTTTGGGGCTCAACCTGTGCAGGCGATCCACATCGGAGGCGTTAAGAGTGATGCCGACTTTCGATGAAAAGGTATCCGTGAAAACCCTCATCGTGTCCTTCGCCTGGCGTTTCCGAGATTCCATGGAGGAGAAGGCAGTTTCTCCTGCTATACTGCTCAGCGGCGTCTATAGCTTCCTCCTGTGATAGCATTCTGCTGTGAAAGCTATCCATATCTGATCGCAGCTCCAATATCTGGTTCTTAAGATCCTTTATTTCTTCTTGGAGGCATTCGAAGATTGTGCTGTTTGAAACTGTCTCTGCGACGGCCGTTGTTACCGTGGGCTGACACTGTGGCAGGGACTTCAAAGCCTCCGACACTTTGGAGTTCAATTTGCTGAGAATTGCCCCCAGAAGACTGCATCTCTTGTCCAGGCTGTTGCTGTTTTTCTTTTTTGGAGGCCATCCTCGTCCGTAGGTAGCAACATTGAGTCGGAGGATTGTGGTCACCGATTGACGCTGTGTTGTTCGGGCAATCCGATATCTTGTAACTGGTAAAAAAGCTCCTTTTTATGGCCCCCAGCTTTCAGTTAGACAGAGAGTGTATCTCACATGAGTCTGTGGGACTCTGGTTATATTTTAACACATAGCACTGATTGAAAAGTACCAGAGAAATGTGGAAGTGAACATCCTCACGATACTACGCACAGCCAATCCCGTCCGCCATGTTTGGTCTGTTGTCAGTACTTTTTCTCTGTCACCCTACACATTGCAAAAACAAAACATTAGCCTCTTTCGACATTTCTATGTAAGTAGAGACTAAGAGTTCATAGAAAGTTGTCGTAAACCAGGAATTGAGAGAAGTGTTGTGGCAAAAATATGCTTTTGTTCATTTCTTCTGCGTTTCTTCAGGTATGTGGTGTATTTCTTTCAACCGCAAAAAAATGCCATAGGACCATGCTCTCTTGTGTTTAAGGCGTATTCATTTCCTTCATTTCGTTACCAACTTACAGCTATTCAATGATCAAGGTACACGACTTTGTGGACACTCGTATAATGTCACAAAGGTGTTAATGAGGTGCGAGGTATGTCACTCAGGGATGTGGCAGTAAAAAGATGCTGAACCGTGTTTTGCTGCTTGTGGATAGCCCTCCCTGACAAGGTGAAGAGGTAATGAAAGCGGACGGACAAAGCACACTCACCTATTAGGGCAGTACTATCTGGCGTCTCGGACTTAGGTGGCGACCACGACACGGGTGAAATTGTCACCTGAGATAACAGGTCTCAGGGGTCAGATGTCAATACCAGAATGGTGACGTGCGTCGGCAGCGCAGTCACGACAATATCAGAACACTCCTTATGTTTCCTAGCACCACGTGCGTGTTTCTGATGAGCTTGCAAGTTAATACTTCCCTGTCTCGATCAGCAACAGGAACCCAGTAGCTGCAAGCTAAATTCCGTCTAGCCAGATTAATTTTTGTATTGTCGCCACCTTCATTGGGCTTCTTTAGGCTTTTAATACCCGTTTGCCTTCCCATGACATTTCACTGATTTTGCTGTATCTTCCTTTCAGGTTACTTGCTTTCATTTTTTTTCTTTACATTGAAGGAGGAATACCTACAATGTTTATATTTAAAGAGGCATATATACATGATGTGTTGTCAGGTAAGCGACTGCTGCTTGGTAGTGGTCTTCGTGTTGGTAGTTTCGGTGCAGTCTGTCTGGGTGGCCCTGGTCTCGTTGTACTGGTGCAACCTATCTGGGGTGTTTATAGGTCTTTTTTAACCCTTAGCTTGTGAGGTGGATTTTTGGGACGTAACTGAGAGAAACCCCCAACAAAAAAATGCCATCACAAAGGAATGGTTATGATTATATTTGAAAAACTAAAACTATGAATGACGTTGATATTAAATAGCATATTTTCACAAATTAGTTAGACGAAACATTACAGAAAATTTACATAAATGATATTTTCTTTCAAAATGGAAGATGAAAAGAAAAACATGCACATCTTCAATTTTAATTTTTTTCCAGCTCATAAAGAAGGAAATTAATAAAATTCGTACATAATATTGATTACGACGACACAGATATAAAGGATAATAACAATATTCTACAATGATGTAATTTTCATACAGTTTATTTTGCACATTTAACACACTTGATCACAGTGCAAATTGAGAAAATGGATTTTTTGTAATCAGCGTATATTATTAATGTCTTTATGAATTTTACCCTAGGACACATGCCACATCTTACCTGCTTTGTTAATTTCCTTCTTGAAGATGGAGGTATTTTTTCTTGAGGATACCTTCCAAATGTTGACGCAGTGATCTATTTGAGAGTTTTATGTTTAGCTGAGGCTCCCTCAGTTGTCTTGCCGAAAATGTCACGGAATCAAGTTCAGATCATCTATCAGAGACGTATTTATTTACCCTTACTTGTTTATCTCTTTTTGAAGATGTGCTCCTTGTCACCATCATCTTCTTTTTAATCTTCATCGTCTTCGACACTAGACAGACCATCTTCACTTGATGATTTCTTTTGTTCCGAGTTGCTGTCATGTTCGTTCAGGAAAATCTTGGAGTTCCACATTCCTTTCATTACCAATGAAATCTCTTTCCACATTATTGAAGATGTCACTAATCCATTCATTAAGTAAGGATCATTAGTGCTGATAACATTACTGGAGATTGCCATTAGAACACGAAAAATTAAAATTACAGGATCACGAAAAATGTTACCCGTTTGCTTACACAAGACAACAAACTCTCGCCCGCACACAGCTGCTAGAGAACTGACTGAAAGGTACTTAACATTCCATGTATCACACGTGACAAATATGTAAGTACAATCAATTCAAATTAATAGTGGGGTAGCTCTCACCCCCCCTCTCCAGTTAAGTGTTAAGTAGTCTCTGTTAGCCTCTGGTTCTGTTTTACTTCTCCACGCGCCATTCTTATGCAACAACTTCATCAAAGGTATATCCTGCGGCAGGATGTTTGCATTTCATAGGTTTTGCCTATATGTTAAAAATTATTGTTAACAAGCTAGTTCAAAATAGATAAAATTGACATAAACTTATTAGATAGGTGATGAATAAAAAATATATAAAAAACTGCTTTCTTGTAATGGTTAACTGCATTGTGCTGTGCCTACACCTAATATGAAGTTTAAATGTGAACATGTATTGAAAGTATTAAGTTGTGACACATGCAAACTTTATATTCTCGTTACAGTTAACTTTTGAAACTTAGTGGATGTATAATATTAAATTCAATTTAGATATCTGAAATTTATAAGCCTATGGTTATCGACATGTATGTTAATTTCATCATGAAGGTTGACATTCAGTTGTCTTCTTACGATAGGAACGTTCAACTTGAAACGTTTTTCCCTTAAATCCATGTCCCTTTTCTTCTTGTACTGTATAATTGTCTTTATGGGTAGCATTAGCCAGTAGCAAAAAAATTCAAATCCACTGAGAAGGCTAAGTCCAAGAAATACTCCAAAAACGCCGCCATATGACACTGAAAAATAAATTCCATTAGTTTGACTATTTACTTCCATAAATAACAAAATTATCCTAAATTTCACAAAATACAAAATAATTCTTCCTGTTTTGACTTCTACTATTTGACCACAAATATTAACTAATTTTGTGCATGTACAAAATACGGCTTGTAGTTTAAACAAACACAGGATAGCCAATATTTTGAAAGAACCAATATTTTAGGAACATAAACTCATATTCCGACGTGGTTTGGTTGCCTAATAATGGAAGATTATGTACAAAATTGGATTGAGCATTAAAGAAAAAAAAATGCCAGAGTAAGTTACAAAAGCCAGAGTAGAGCATTTATGCGAGTAGATAGTAAATGTACCTTTGAGGCCAACTTTGATTTCTTGACCAAACGACCACAAAAAGTTGAAAAACTCACTTTCTCTCCCTGTTCCGCGCCTCATTTAGTGCGCTGACGATGTTTCACGGGCGCAGAAAAGCAGTGATGAGTGAAAGATGAGCTCTCATCCTCTCATCCTCTCATCTTCTCATTCTCTCATTCTCTCATTCTCTTATCTTCTCATCCTCTCATTCTCTCATCCTCTCATCCTCTTATACAAAATAATAATTGTTGTTTTTTAGGATACCTGGCCCTTATAACCTCGCCAGGGTGCGTGGTAACGGCGAAATCATCACGAGTTTAGATTTGTACTGCGAATGTTGTCAAAAATTTAATCAATGTTGTTTATTCTCGATGCTAGAATCTTACATAGATTATTCTCTAAAAACGAAAATTGATAATCCTATGCCAAGCCCCCAAGGCATTCAGGCAATTTCTAATGTTCGCGTGGATAGCGACGCTCGGTAGAATTTTTCCTGTCCCCTGTGGAGCAATTGTGTTTCGTCGCCCAATGTAACATTTTCATCACGGACCAAACTATCCACAGCAACCCCTCCCCGAACCCATTCACCTTGCATCCTCTTTCGCCCGAAGAGATTCTATTTTTTTCAGCTTTCCCACGGTTCTGAATGAAGAATCCATCACATCCCCGATAACAATAGAATCAGAGGGGGATGTGGCGGAAGCAAACACAGCAGCATCTTCCGCTTTTTGAGTTTTATACTGGGAATCGTTTGTTTCACACACCACACCCTGACGGGGCGTGGAATAGAGGCCGAGGGGAAATGATCGACAATACATACATGGGTGGAACTATCAACGTCCCGTTTATTGTTATTTGTCCCCCACAGGATATTGTGCGCATCACAAAATCTTTTGTTGAAAAAAATATAACATGAGTAAATCAGTCAACAAGGGTTTTTATTTGCTAGGACATTGACTATAGCGCTCATTGTGTTTTCACCAAAGAGAGTCGCGTGGAGTAGGAAGGAGAGAAGGAGAAAAAAATAGAGGAGTTCCTATATAACCTACCAGTTTTTTTGTACGTCATTATCATAGTGAACGTCAATCGTGGCAGTTCAGTATTTTTTAATTTGTTTGTCTGGTAGTATACATATATATCATCGTGGAAGTTTTAGTGAGCTACAAGTTTTATTTTGAAGTTTCTCTATCTCTCTTGAAAGATGAACGTCAATCGTGGCAGTTCAGTATTCTTAATTGTTTATCTGGCAGTATACATATATATCATCGTGGAAGTTTTAGTGAGCTACAAGTTTTTATTTTGAAGTCTCTCTCTCTATCTCTGTTGAAAGGTAAGTTTTTATTTTTTCATGATATATTAATATTTTTTGTTTTTGCGTCTGACACACACATATTCAGAGGAGTCATAAAAAATTGACACACACTTACATGTCGTATATTTTTAACCTCCTACAACAGTGCACACACACATACATACATACATACATACATACATACATACATACTGTTCGCGTCTAATATATATGTGGAAGGAAAAAATATCTAGCATTTTTCAACTTTTTTTCCTTCTGTTTCAGTGCGCTTTCCACTACCATCACCACAACCCCCCCAAAAAATTTCTCTGTATATATATATATAAATAACAGAGAGAAAAAATGGAACCGCAACCAGGTCCCTCCGGTCTTTGCGGGAAAGTGGCATGTCGCAACTGTGGGGAGTTGATTTCTAAACCTAACATTGCTAGGCATTTGAAAAAATGTCGTTTACCGGATCATGATGTCCTAGTCCCGCCGGCAAAGAAATCTCGCACTGATGGGCATGAATGCGGTGCTTTGAATAAAAGTGCACGCATCATGACCTATAAATCTGGAAGCGATGAAAAGTGTGACTCGAGCACCTTCCTCAACAATGTGAAATCTCAGGTAGTCGATAAATTACGTGATTGCCTCCTCAATGTTGCAATTAAAATTCATCTCGTCTTGACCCTGCTGTATGAGAAAGTTGTCTCGTCCGAGTCAAGCACTTTCAGCTTTTACGTAGGGTGTGAAGGCTTACACGATGACAATAACGAGGATCTTGACGAGATAGTGACACGGCTATTTGAGCACTTGACACAAAAACAAGAAGAGTTTGAAGGTAGAGGAAGTGGATGGAGTCTTTGCGGTCGCAGCCACATGTTAGAACTTCGAGTCTGCAATTTCAAACCATTACGCAGCGCTCAAAAAAAAACAAAAAAACAAAAAAAGCAAAATGCAGTGTTGAACATACAAAGTAATGATCAGAAGAGTTTCCTATGGTCTGTCATCGCCGCATTACACCCAGCTAATAATCACCCCCAACGCCTGTCCAATTACAGAGGATATGAGGGGAGATACGAGAATATGATGAGAGGAATTTCCTATCCTGTGCCCCTGAATAAGATCAATCAATTTGAAAAAAACTATAGAGAGGAAAAAGGAAAAGATATCAATATTTCTGTGTTTGGGGTTGACGATTGCGACAACATTCGTGTGTTAAGACCTGCTAGAAGCCAGAATAATGTAATTCGACTCTTGCTTGTAGATGACAGTTACAGTTTGATACGGAATTTCTCACGATTAGTAGGAAGACAGATCACCAAGCATCACGATAAGATCGAAATTTGCGATCGATGCTTGAGAATTTTTCGCAAGGGAAAGAAGATGAAAGAACAGCACAAGTGTTTTGGCTCCGTGAATGCAGAACCCGAAGATGTCATGCCGGAACCCGGAACCAAGATGAAATTTCAGAAACACCAGGCTCTTCTCCACCATCCCGCTGTCCTTTATGCCGACTTTGAAAGCTTCCAAGTTCCCATGACGTCTTGCAACCCTGATCCCTCTACCTCAAGCACGATCCAAATTTCTCACCACGAGCCTTGCAGTTTCTCCATCTACGGAGAAAAATTGAATGATGTCATCTTGTATTGCGGACCCGATGCGGCAAAACATTTTGTTAAGAAGATAGCGGAATGCGCGAGAGAACTTGCACCCAGCCTGAAAGGCTCTTACGTTTCTCCACCTGCTCTCACGACGGAACTACAACGGGGACATGACGCGGCGACAAGATGCGCGGAGTGTAACCAGGCTTTCACCGCCGAAAATTACAAGGTCGTCCACCATGACCACCAGAATGGATTATTTCTGAGCACCATCTGTAATTCGTGCAATCTCAAGATTAAGGAGTCGCATTTCGTTGCCGTGTTTCTGCACTACACGGAGAAGTACGATACGCATCTCTTCGTTAAAGAGCTCTACAACATAACTTCTCGAATCAGCATCATCCCGAGAACGAGCGAGAAATATATTGTGGTGAGAGTGTGGATCCCTCTCCAAGAAGGAGGAAGCGTGGAAGTGCGAATCCTGGACTCTTACAATTTCCTGTCCTCCAGCCTCGCAAGCCTTGCATCTCAACTTGGCGACGAAGATCTTGTGGCCACCAAGCAAAAATGTTTTTCGGGGAGAGATGAGAATTTGAATCTGTTGCGTCGCAAGGGTGTCTACCCCTACGAGTACGTCAACAATTTCGACAAATTTGACGAGACGGAACTTCCACCCCGGGAGGCATTTTATTCTTCTCTCACGGAGGACGTCTGTTCCGAAGAGGACTACGAACACGCTCGTAGTGTGTGGACGGCATTCAATTGCCAAACTTTTCGCGATTATCACGATCTTTATCTGAAATTGGACGTGACACTTCTGATGGATATTTTCGAATCGTTTCGTAAGAGATGCATCACGATATACAAGTTGGATCCTGCGTATTTCTTCACCACGCCGGGATTGACTTGGGAATCGATGAAGAAATACACCAACGTGGAACTGGGCCTCATCGCAGAGAAGGAACAGTATGCTTTCATGGAGAGTGCGATACGCGGTGGCATCGTCCAATGTCCCCGACGCCATGCTCAGGCAAACAATCCTCATACGCCTGGTTACGATGCATCGAAGCCCAACACCTATATTGTCTACTGGGATGTCAACAACCTGTACGGCCACTCCATGTCCCAGTGTCTTCCCATCAGCGACTACGCGTGGATGACCGAAGAGGAACTCTCCTGCGAGGATTTTCTCAACTGGAGCGAAGATAACGAATGGGGCTGTTTCTTGGAAGTGGATCTCGATTATCCCGAAACACTTCACAAGAAACATCATGGATTGGCCCTGGCCCCCTCCAAAAAGAAGCCACCTGGAGGATCGGAGCCAAAACTCATACTAAGCATGGAGAACAAGCGGAATTACGTTCTGCACTACCGACTCCTCCAATTTTACATAAGTCACGGCTTGCAGTTGAAGAAAGTTCATAGAGGATTGAAGTTCCGACAGAGCAAGTGGCTGGAACCCTAATAACCGAGAACACGCGCCGCAGAGCGCAATCGACATCGCCTGCAGACAAGGATCTGTACAAACTGTTCCAAAACGCCATCTACGGCAAGACGATGGAGAACGTGCGTAATTACATCGACGCAACGTTGGTCACGGACGAAAAGAAATTTGAAAAGATCGTCGCGTCCCCCTACTTCAAAAACTTCACCATTTTCGACGAGAATCTAGTATTCGTCGAGAGGAACAAGAAGCAAGTGATGCTCAACAAGCCGATTGCCATAGGTGCCACTGTCCTTGAACTATCAAAATTGCACATGTACCAATCGTACTACGATCAGTTTCAACCTTTTTATGGAGATAACATCCAAATATGTTACATTGACACGGATAGCTTCATTTTTCTAATCCAAGCACCAAGCCTCGAACATGATCTGACTAAGATGAAGCATCTGTTTGATTTTAGCAACTTACCATCAGGCAATCACTTACATTCGGCAGAAAACAAAATGACGATTGGAAAATACAAAGATGAAGTTGGCGGGGAGTACATCAGCGAATTTGCGGGGCTTCGTGCCAAAATGTACTGTGTAAAGATTGCAGAAGAAAAAGAGATCAAGAAAGCGAAGGGGGTGGGAAAAAATAAGTACCAGCAAATTTAGCATGCAAGACTACAAGGAATGTCTTTTTCATGGTAAAAGGCAACTCAGCACCGATTATCGCATTGCAAGTAAATTGCATGATTTGTACACGACGCGCGTAAGCAAGGTCGCATTGGATGCAACGGACAACAAGTTACGTGTTCTCGATTGTCAAATCCACACGAGAGAGTGGGGGCACTACAATGGAAGCGATAAATGTGACGTGTGTTAACCGTAACCCCATAGCATGAAGTCCGTTGTGTTTTTTTGCCATTCTTCAAAACATACGGGGGGAAAGAGGGGCCCTCGGGCGATGAAAAGTTGCAAGCTGTTATTATGTTGTTAAGCCCGCTTCAAACCGAGGCTCATTAAATTCAACTCTTACTTTTCATCGCCCGAGGGCTCCTCTTTTCCTCCGTCTGTTTTTTTGAAGAATGGCAAAGGCACAACGTGTTAAATAACTAACAAGGACAATGAATCTCTTTGGTTTCCGCAAACAAAGCAACATGGACACTGCATCACCAAATTTCAATAACCTCTTACCTTCCGTGTTATCTAAACTCAATGGTCTACTAATTGTACATCTTAATAGTATATGGACGAAAATAAATGACGATGTGGGCAAGATGTTTTATGTTTTTAATAACAATTTACATTTCTATGAAATTCCGATCGACGGGAAACTTCAAATCACCGTGAATCCGGAGAACACAGGCGAAATCAAAATTTCTACCGGCAAGAACATTTTTCGAATGAAGCACGACAAGGTACTTTCTAACATGTCGTACGATGTGTCTGCAGGAGATTATCTTTACGTGGAACTCCTAGGAGATTACGACAAACTTATTCCTCTCTTCGTAGAATTACGAATCGTCTATCCTATTATAAATAACCGTTAACCAAAAATGCCTAACGACATTTTCGGCAACACCAAGCGTGTAGACCACGCAGAAGAGATTCTCATGCTGGACGTTCGAGTTAAGAAGTTGAGGACCGATTTGATTGCTTTGCAGGAGACCTTAAACAAAAGTTTAGAGTCGGAAATCGCTACGCTCCAAACGCAATGCCTCGACCCCATTCAGAAAATCGATTCCGAACTGAAGACGCTGATAAAAAATTATGTCGACGTACCTTCTTACGACAACATTCAAAATATACAGTTGAGCATGGATTCGCTTCAAAATGATTTGGCCAAATTACAGCAATTTCAATCGAAAAATGAAGATTTGGAAAAATTGAAACTCGAAATCGAAGAGCGAACTTCCGCAATAGAAAAGAATTTCTCTGAACTTCAAACCGTCGTGAATGATATTGATATAGAACGCTTGCAGGTCGTTGTTTCTAAATTACAAGAAGAATTCACCGGCACGTTGGAAGAAATCAAATCCAAGTTGCAGACTTTGGAAGATACAATGACGAACCTACCATCGTCGGACGAACTGCAGGTCATCGGTAAAAGCGTCGCGAACATAAAAATTCAATTGGAGGCTTATCAAGATTTCGAACACTTTCAAACCACCATCGCTACGCTTCAGGCGTCTCTGGAGTTGATCAACGAAGAAATTAAAAATATTCACGCTGAAGCAAGTGTGTTGACGAGTATTCAGGACACGTTAAGCACGGTTCAGCAGAAGATCCAATATTTGGAAAATTTGAACGTCGAATCCAATCTTACTCATTTTCATCACGTACTGGACAACATACAGGGTGACTTGGAATCGTTACGAACGAGCGTGCCTTCGAGCGAAGATTTGGAAAAATTGAAAACGGCGGTGACGGCACTATCCGATTCGAGTGACATCAAAAGTTCGTTGAGCGATCTCGAGAGTAGGGTGGCCAATCTCCCCACCTCCAAAGAATTACACGCTTTGAAAAGAAACATATCACGTATGCTGAAACGACTGGAAACGGAAACAGCGAACGTGGAACAGATTCGAGACGAACTTGCTTCGCTGGTGTCGACGCTGCCCACTTCGCAGAGCGTCGCCGACCTTCACACGCAGTTTACAGAGATGCGAAACATCGTGAACGATCTTACCGAGAAGAGCTCGAAATTGAATCAAATCGAGAACCTTCAGAACATTGTCGTCAACATCAGAGATCAAGTTGGAGTGCTGGAATCAACGCAGGAATCGACGCTGGCCTCTTTCGGTGCCAAGTTGCAAGAACTCAACGAAAGCTACAAGCAGTTGAACGTGGAAGTGAAAATCAAACCGTCATTTTCTACCGTAACGGATACCATAGTCGAGCATTTGGTGCCCGTACAAAACACACTGGGTCAGCTTCACAGCAACCTCGTTAGCGTCGATACTAAATTCGCTAAACTACATTCTCTGCAAGCCATCGAAATTAACAGCGTACCCAATCAACAGAGAATCTCCACCTTCGTCGAAGGTAACAAACTGTACATGCTGCATCCTTATCATCCGTACTACAAGTTTCTCCTCGATGGTACGATTCAGGTAACGAATTTTCGTACTGGTCTCACGGCAGAAAAGCTAGCGTTCCCACCATGACTTTGATATCGAATCGTGGTGTCCAGAAAGCAGGAAACATTCCTCTGGCGCGTTTGAACGAAACGCGCAACATATATGAAATACACGAAGACGAAGATCTTACTGTTTTCGACGTGAGTGCCGGCGATAAGCTGATCATTCAAAACACGAGCGAAGTGCCACCCTCTTTGAATCCCATCACGCTGGTGCTTCTTTTGAAACGTAATCTCTAAAAAATAATAAAAAATGTCTAGGCAAGCCATCGTCCAAAAATTACATAAACCTGCACGCCGCAACTACGAACGTTTGGCTGTGGTAACCAAGGGAATCGACGACCTCTGGGAAAGCGACCTCGTCGAAATGAGTAGCGACAAGTTAAAAAACGTGCATAAATTGAACAAGGGCAACAAGTACCTCCTCACCGTCATAGACACATTTTCGAAATTCGCATGGGCTCTACCTTTGAAGGCGAAAACAGGAGCGTGCGTCACGGAAGCATTCAAGACAATTTTTCGCGAAAGCGGCGGCAGACGACCTCGGTTTCTGCACACGGACAAAGGGAAGGAATTTTACAATGCCGTATTCCAAAAGTTTATTCGGAAACACAACGTTCAACATTACTCGACCTTCAGTGACGTCAAGGCCAGCATCGTGGAAAGATTCAATCGCACTCTGAAATCACGCATGTGGTCACGCTTCACGCTTCAGGGAAGCTACAAGTGGGTCACTATTCTTCCGGAACTTGTTAACGACTATATTCACACACGGCACGCAACGATAGGCATGAAGCCAGCTGACGTTACCAAGTCTGACGAGCAACGTTTAATTTCTAGCGTTTACTGTCCAAAGTACACGCCCACGACAAAAAAAGCTAAATACAAAATTGGAGAACAGGTGAGGGTTAGTAAATTGAAGCGAACGTTTGACAGGGGTTTCACACGAAACTGGAGCACTGAACTTTTTACCGTGGTTCGAGTTCTACCCGGGAACCGTCACACGTATATAATAAAAGACAGTGGCGGTGAAATTTTATTGGGGCGCTTCTACGAGGAGGAACTCTCTAAAACTAAATACCCCGACACGTACCTTATCGAAAAAGTTTTGCGCAAGAGAGGCAACAAACTTTTGGTGAAATGGCTGGGACTTCCGGAAACAAGTTGGATCGATTCAAACGAAGTGATTCTATGGGTACGTGGAACGTGGTAAAGCGTCTACCTGATTCGGAAAGTGGAACGAAGAAAAAAAACGGCGAGTTGCTTCCCGACAGCATCCGCTGTCTGATCGTGGGTCCTTCGGGGTGTGGGAAAACGACACTGCTCGTGGACAATTTTCTCCTCGCACCGAATTGGTTAGATTGGAAGAACAGGCACCTGTACGTGTTCTCGAAAAGTTTGGAGCAATCCAAATACCAGCAACTGATGAAACTGTACGATGGTCTGGACATTGCAACATTCGCCTCGGAAATAAAACCACTCGACGATTGTCGTGAAAATTCAGTCGTTGTGTTCGACGACGCCATCCTGGAAAATCAAAATAAAATTCGCAACTTTTTCACGCAAGGTCGTCACAAAGGAATGGATTGCTTCTACCTAGCTCAAACGTTTTCCAAAATTCCAAAACAGTTAGTACGCGACAACGCTAATTTCATATGTTTGTTTCGTCAAGATCACACCAACCTCAAGCATGCGTACGATGACTACGTAGGCGGAGACATGAACTACAATCAATTTTCGGAAGGCTGCTGCTCTACTTGCTGGAACGGTGACGATTTCGGATTCGCTACGATCGACATGACGAGGAAACCCAACGACGGAGAATACAGAAACAAAATCAACGACTTTCTAAACGTTGCAACGTTGTGAGAAACGACGTATATAAATAACGTCATGACGAAACGAAAAATCGAAGACGAAAATCTCAAGCTTCGCGATTACCTCGCGAAACGCTTCAAAGGTTGGAAATCCGAAAATCGCGGATTCTACGAAGAGAAGAAACGTCAGGATCAACCTGTGATCGATGCCATCAGCGGTCTAGGTAAAGAAATTAAAAGTGTCACGGAACAAAATAAAAATTTGATCAACGAACTCGTACCGCTCGCAGCTAAAAGTTACGCTGTACCCACGCCTATTTCAAGCATTCCTTCGACGCCGTTCGAACTTAAGGATGCACCGGCACGACGTCGAGCCATAGGCAGCACGTCTTCGGATAAAATCGAGTTGGGACCTTTGGCACGAGACTACCTGAGCACGGGGAAATTCGACAAGGATGAAGTGTTCGGATTGTATCCCAGCATGGAAACCAGCGAAGGCGGCGGTGTGGTGTGGAAGATTGGGAAATCGAAGGTGACCTTCGAAGGCAACGACATTAAAGTCAATTTAGGCGACAAGGATAGTTGGAACAGGTATCCGGGTACGGTGGGACTGTGGGAACTCGTTGCCAAAAAGCAGCCGAAAGATTACACCGACGAAGATTACCAGAGTTACAAGGAAATTCTGATCATGACGGATGCCTTGTACCAAAACAACGACGCCTCGCAGAATAGGGTGAAATCGAGCAGCGGCGAGAAGTACAGGAATCTCATCAAACCGATTTGGAACCAGGTCAAAACAGGCAGCGGGGTCAAACGCTACAACACGTTACCCAAAGAATTCGTTTGGGTGGACGACGTGAGGAAACTCGTGGACCGATTGTTGGTGATAGCCGGCGAAGAGAATGCAGGCAACCGTAATTTCTACAACGAGAAGGTTGGCATCGTGGACATGATCAGCACGAAACTTTCCAACTTCATCGTGAACGACGACAAGGGCATAGGTTACCTCATCAAAATCATCAACACGCTGCCTCCGAAATTCTGGAACGTGGCCGAAGGAAAGGGACTCGTAAACGACATCATCAACAAGTTACCTTTCGAGATGCATCTACCTGGCTACCAGTACTGCGGACCGGGTACCAAACTCGAGAAAAGATTGGAGAGAGGAGACAAGGGTGTGAATCCGTTGGACGCCGCATGCAAAGATCACGACATCGCTTACAACACCACGCAGACGGATCTGGATGCACGTCACGAAGCAGACAGAAAGTTAGAGCACGCAGCTTTCGAAAGGTTCGTGAGCAGAGACGCATCGCTGGGTGAACGGGTCGCCGCACTGGGTACCACCATCGCCATGAACACGGAACAAAAATTGGGGTGGGGTATATAAATAACATAGAGTAAAAAATAATAATAATAACAACATGTCTCGTATAACTGATTTGCCACCCGAGCTACTATCTAAAATATTCAAAAAAGTAGTAAACAGAAATGTAGGGAAACTTGTAATCATGGCAAGAACAACGCCGGAATTTCGCATCCCTTGTGAAATGGTTCTCAAGGACCATCTTCGGGAGATCAGCGGCCTGAGGTGTGGTGATCTCAACATTCTGCTTTCGGCCGCGGGGGAGAAATTGAACGAGAGGTTGGATGAACTGCACGAGGCGAGGCAGGGAAGAAGACGGTATACTGATGATTGGCGTAAGTCCAAAAAGGAAACTGAAGAAATCATCACGCACATCATCGCGTTCTCCGAAGCACGGACTTTCTTCCTCTGTTAAAATAATAATAATATATATACGTGTCAAAAAAACTTGATATATAAATAACACACATCGTGAAAAAATAATCTTCGGTATATATAAATAACACACATCGTGAAAAAAAAACAATTAAATTTCTCTAACACACACACTGAAAATTTTCTCTTCTTCGATATGACAACTGAAAAAATGAGTGATCTCCAAGCATTAAAACAAATGCTAAATTTGTCAGTCGAGTATGTAAAAATTCGGGAATTGGAAGTCGACAAACCTTACACGATAACTTCCGGTTCAATCGTTTCTACCCAGTATGGTCCCAAGGTACGCCTGTTGCTCAACGCACAATACAGTCTATTTTTACCAGATCGATACGCTAACATGTTATCCGACGAGAAGCTATCTATTTTAATCGAGAACAAAACTCGAATCGTGTACAAGGGGACAAAGGAACTTCTTGGCAAGAAAACGAAGCACGTAATAGAATTTGTGTAGCGACTGAGAGGCCTTGAAAATATATAAATAACATACCGTAAAAAAAACTACACAAGAAAAAATCTCAGAATATATATAAATAACATACCGTGAAAATAACACATAGAGCATCAACATGAAGCCCAAGGGTGTCGTGTACCAGATACCATACTCCAATCTTAAAAATCTAGGTGCCCTCGATGGGTTACTCACCAAGAAACAACGCGAGAAGAAACGTTCTTGCTTGTCGAAAGGACATGGAATGAAATTACTGCTCAGCACACCTCAATTGAGACGGTTGCAGCGTTCGCGGAAACAGCAAAAGATCGGAGGTTTCATATTCAGCATCCCGGCCATCCTAGCAGCATTGGGGGCCGTTGGAAGTTTGGCTGGCGGAAGTGCCGCCATCGCGAAAACCGTCATCGACTCAAAGAAGAACAAAGCGGAATTGGAAGAACAGAAACGTCACAACCTGGCCATGGAGAAGAAAGGAGGAAAGGGCGTGATGAAGAAGTTTAAAAAAAAGAAACAGAAGCACTCACCAACCGAGACATTGAATCTCTGATCGAACCGTTACAAATCAAACACTTTATGTCCGACTCGTTACCTTCAAGCGTGAAAAGAAGAGAATGTGGAGTAGTCAACTTGGACGGTCAAGAAAATCCAGGCACGCATTGGATATGTTACCACAAAAATGATGATAAAGCATTCGTTTTCGATTCTTTCGGAGGTGTTCCACCTAAAAATTTAATTCATTATCTGAAAACGAGCAAAACCTCTATATACTACAACGACGAACGCATTCAAGATTTCGGAGACGTGAACTGCGGTCATCTCTGCCTCTCCGTGCTCGCGTTTCTCTCTAAAATAAATAACCCTACGGTCGAAGATTTCCAGAAAGTACTGTGGAACCTGAAACAGCATCACTAGGATGGGCGTGTTCCATCTCACGAGCGAATCTTCGATCTTGAAACTCACGCTGCACGACGACATTGTCTATCCTAAATCCGTGGCTCTGCGTGCATTCTACAGCATGTACCTCATACCTAATGTTACGCAGCACAACAACAAAATTAGCGTCGGAAGCGAACACATCGTCGTCACGCCAGGACAATACAATCTTTCCACTTTGCAAGCTCAGTTACCCAAAGGCACGTACCTTTCTCAAAATTCGGTCACGCACAGAGTGGAAATCCTGTCGGCGACGGAGACCGTGGACCTGGGCACCATAGGAGAACTTTTAGGTTTCGAGAACAACACAAAACTCGAAGCTGGCATCAAGCACACGGCAACAAACATTCCTAAATTTTTGGCCATAGAGACTCTGAACGTACACTGCAACGTGGCGGAAGGTATGATCACGAAATCCTCGGACGGATTAGGAAGTCACAAGCAGACGGGAATCATAGCCACTTTCAAACCAAGTTCCGAATTCATGGAACCGATCATCTACACGCCCTCTTCGCCGATCTATTTTCCAGTATGTCGCAACCGCATAGACGACATAGAGTTGGTGGTGACGAACGAGAAAGGAGACGTGGTGGATTTCGCAGGTGCAACAACTACTGCCATCGTGGAGATCAACGTATAATAAATAACCATACATGTAAAATGGAGCAAATCGAAAGTTACGAATTGCAATCTTTCAATCCCAACCGTCGCACGTTTGCCAATCTGAACGAAGCGAACAGGGAGATCGAATACGACGTGGACGTAGGCGACGGGTTTATTCATCCTCACAGAGCGGACCTCTACCTTCAATTCGACGTGGTGAAGAAAGAAAGCGGAGACGCGTTTCCTGCAGCAGCAAACTTGATACTCGTGGACAACTTCGTGCCTCACCTGTTCTCGCAGGTGGAGGTGAGGAAACACAACACCGTCATCGACAGAATAGATTATCCAGGCATCACGTCGACGGCAGTGGGAACTTTGAAATTATCCAAAACGGACGCAGCGTACTACCAGGCCGGGGGATTCGAAGCCGGGACCAAAATATCGACGAGAAGTCACACAGTGCTCTTTCCCATGCGTCTGCTTCCAGGATTCTTCTCCGATTACAAGGAGATCATGTGGAAGGGAGGACTGAGAGTCACGTTTCGAAGAGCGGCCAACGACAACGACGCACTGATGCGATACGCTACTTTAGGTCCGGACGGCACCACGCCGATAGCCAACACTTTACCCGAAGCAGCGAAATGCGTCATCCGAAGCATGGAATTGAGAATGCCGGTGGTGGAATACGAAACAAACTACGCCCTCAAGTACAAAGCGGAGATCTTGAAAAGTCCCCAGGTGCCGATTCACTTTCACGGTTACCAGTGCGTGCAAAAGATGGCGTCCGGAAGTCACATGGAATTCGACGTGACGACGCAGTTCAACAACATACAGTTCGACATGCCAGATTTCGTCGTAGTGCTCTTTCAGACCGGGAGGGACAAAAATCAGGAAAAAGATTCCAGCAAATTCGACGACTGCAAGATCAAGAACGTTTATCTCAAGAACGGCAGGAACGAAGTGTTCCCGCGCGAGAATTACAACCTCGACATGACCAAAAACAATTACCTCAAACTTTACGAAGCGTTTTCGGCTTACAAACGCGTGACCGAGGGAAGTGTGGACATGTACTACACGCCCAGCGAGTTCAAAGCACGGAGACCCATGACCGTCATCAACACATCTAAGAGAAAAAAGGTTGTGGTCAACGATCGAACCAACATCAAGGTCGTCTGCGAGTTCCACGATGCCTTGCCCGAGGATACCCTATGCAGTGTCATCCTGATTGCAGAGAAGTCCTTCGCCTACGACGTGAAGAACGAGAGGGTCACAGAGCAGTTTTAACAAGTTTTTAACATCTATTTTCTTGCACAATAAGAAATTTTTAGTACTAGCACAATCAGTTATAATGGCACAATACGAATTTCACTAGTTCAGATCAGTTACAATGTTAATTTCATTAGTTATCAGTTACAATATCTTTTTCATCACTATAGCACGAGACAATCAGAAAATTTGCACAAAAAAATTTGTTGTTGTTTTTACACAAGAAAATTAACAATAAAATTCTTTCTTTTTTATCGTTTCAGATGCTGTCGAAACATCAAAAACACATACACACACACTAGAAAAAAAAGCATGCAACTTTATTTGTAACACACACACATACATTCTCCATCTTCATCAAGAAAATATTAATAATAAACATAATTATTTTTATCTATATCTCACAATAAAACTCTATATCCAAAAATATCACAACATCAAAATAACACTAGAGTCGTTAGTACATGTTGCATGCATTACGGAGGTCCTCTGTAGGGTTTCATGGAAGTTTGGGGGAAAAAAAAACACGTGAAACTCTACAGAGGTGCGGTAATCTATAACCGTAGCCGTTAGAAAACCTTTTACTTTTTGGTTGGGCACCACGCACCCTGGCGAGGTTATAGGGGCCAGGTATCCTAAAAAACAACAATTATTATTTTGTTTGTTTGTTTGTGTTACAATACGGAAATAATAAAAGGCATACGCGCACGCGCGCGCGTGTGTAAATGCCACATCCTTCCCCCAAGAGAGAGGTTTACGAAGGTCACAATATATAAATATTTGTTCCCGTTGATTCCAGCACTCCAACTTCATCTCTAATGTTGACAACAATGTTCTGAAGATGGAGAGAATAAGAAGATGAGAGGATGAGAGAATGAGAAGATGAGAGGATGAGAGGATGAGAGAATGAGAGCTCATCTTTCACTCATCACTGTTTTTCTGTGTCCGTGAAACATCGTCAGCGCAATAAATGAGGCGCGGAACAGGGAGAGAAAATAATACACGCGCGCGCGTGTGTATGTATGTGCCACATCGTTCCCGAGAGAGAGGTTTACAAAGGTCACGATCTACAAACATTTGGTCCTTCAAAAATAAGAGAATAAGAAGATGAGAAGATGAGAGCTCATCTTTCACTCATCACTGCTTTTCTGCGCCCTGAAACATCGCCAGCACAATAAATAAAGCACGGAACGTGGAGAGAAAATGAGTGTGTATGTGTGTGTATGTGTGTGTGTGTATGTGTGTATGTGTGTGTGTGTGTGGCACATCGTTCTCGAGAGAGAGGTTTACAAAGGTCACGATCTACAAACATTTTGGAGGATGAGAAGATGAGAAGATGAGAAGATGAGAAGATGAGAAGATGAGAGGATGAGAGGATGAGAGCTCATCTTTCACTCATCACTGCTTTTCTGCGCCCGTGAAACATCGTCAGCGCACTAAATGAGGCGCGGAACAGGGAGAGAAAGTGAGTTTTTCAACTTTTTGTGGTCGTTTGGTCAAGAAATCAAAGTTGGCCTCAAAGGTACATTTACTATCTACTTATGCGCTTATGAGCATAGCAAATATTTTCATCGCATATGTGCATATGCTTATTGTATGAAAAATTTAATTTGAAAGGGGGACGAAATGCCATGGGTCATCTATGGTAGAATGTGAAAAGGGACAAAATACACTGACATATAACGGACTTAACTCATATTATAGCATATATATGAATATGTAGTGTGGACGAAATAGCATGATTCCTTATGGTAGAATATCCAAAGGGTTAAGACGCATTGATGCATAACGACCTACTGATAGAGATGTCCATCTTTAAATTTTAGGAGAATGGGGTGAAGAACTAATGAGTCCTCATAGTAGAATGTCAAAAATACAATGTTTCCATACTGATAGAGAGGCCTAATTACGTAGGTACGAAAAACCATCAGTCACATATGGTGACGAAATTCATTAATGTAAATCGTCCCCCATGATAGGGAAGCTTAACTAAAAAAAATTAGTCGAACGGAATAAAATGGTTTCACTATTCTAGAATCCCAAATGGAAAACATATCATTAATAAAGGCCATTGTGTTTCCATCATATCGGGTTTAATGAGGAGGAAAAACAGTAGGGGAGCATTGTACGAAATTTATACTAACGTTCGCCATCCACATCCACCCTCTGCTCCCGTCGGGACCCAAGGGTGAGGAACAACAATAGGGAGAGAGGTCATTCCACCCAATTATGGACAGGCAGTCAACGGTCATCCCCAGAAAAAGGGAAAGAGACGGTGAGTAAAGCATTATTTAATCTAGCATTTCAAAATACCCGAGGACTCCGTACAGTGGCTGAAGTCGAAAGCTGGCTGGTACCTGGCATCAGGAACAGTGAACTGTTTGATGACAGATATGGCGTAACTAGATGTGATCGGAAAATGAAAACCTTGGGAAAAAAGGATGTAGGGGGGGTTATTTTAGGAATACAAAACAAATTCAGATCAACCACCATAGAATTAGCTGACCTACCAATTGAATGTGTCCTCGGAAAAACTGTAAATAACGATATTATGTCTCTTTTTATATGCATAAGTAGTGTCACAAATATGCCTTCTACTGCAACCCTGATTTTTAGACCCCACGACCACCAAAACCTCAAAAACTCACTTTCTCTCCACGTTCCGCGCCTCATTTATTGCGCTGACGATGTTTCACAGCGTAGAAAAGCAGTGATGAGTGAAATGCACTCTCTCATCCTCTCATCCTTGAAGGATGAATGCACCTTATCGTAATTTTCCAAGTCCGGGGGTCATGTTTATATATCGTGACCTTTGTAAACCTCTCGGGGGGGAACGATGTGCCACACGCGCGCGCGTGCCTCTCATTATTTCTGTATTGTGACGCAAACAAGCAAATAATAATTGTTGTTTTTTTGGGATTCCTGGCCCCTATAACCTCGCCAGGGTGCGTGGTGGCGGCGAAATCCTCACGAGTTTAGATTTATATTGCGAATGTTGCCGAAAATTCAATCAACATTGTTCGTTCTCGATGCTGGAATCTTACGTAGATTATTCCATGAAAAATAAATTGATACTCCTGTGCGAAACCCCCAAAGCATTCGTGCAATTTTTTATGTTTACGTGGATAGCGACGCTCGGTGGAACTGAAATTTTTTCCGATCCCCGTGGAGAAATTGTGTTTTATCGCTCAATGTAATATTTCCATCACGGACCAAACGCTTTTTCAAATCGATCCCAAAAAATTTTCTGCAAAACAAAACGTTCGAAAATATCGAATGTCTTCTCTCGAGAGTGGTACGGAAAAATTGAAATCGATTTTCGATTCGATGGGAGCATCACCCCAAACGGTAGTAACCATTCCGGAGCTTGCACGACACGAATCCGAAAACAATTTTTCGTCCGAGATGATGGAATTGTTTTCGCACAACGTGCGAAGCATTATCTTGCAAGCGTTTCAGTAGTGGTAGTGGGCGGTTTCTGCAACCGAAAATGAGGCTCGGTGAGGCTCGCCTTAATGGATTTCTCTCGTAAGGCATGAGCCTCATTTTCTGGTAGTGTTGCCAGCTCCTTACTCGAAAAAATCACCAAGGTTTTTTTTGGGGTCTAACCTAGCCTAAAGCAAGGAGCTGGCAATCTTGCTTGAGGCTCGCCTTAATGGATTGCTCTTGTAAGGCATGAGCCTTATTTTCTGGCAGTGTTGCCAATATTTTACTCGAAAAAATCACCAAGGTTTTTTTTTTGGGTCTAACCTAGCCTAAAGCAAGGAGCTGGCAACCTTGCTTGAGGCTTGCGTTACAGTGCATAAAGCAAGAAGCTGGCAACCTTGTTTGAGGCTTGCCTTACAGTGCATAAAGCAAAGTTGCCAACCTACTGGTACTTTTGCCATAGCCTTTTACAAAAAAGAGAGAGGAGAGAGAGAGAGGAGAGAGAGAGGAGAGAGAGAGAGGGAAGAGTTAAACAACCGACAGCTGCCAACACCCTAACCTAACCTAAGCTAACCTAACCTAACCTAACCTACCCTAACCTAACCTAACCTAACCTAACCTACCCTAACCTAACCTAACCTAACCTAACCTAACCTACCCTAACCTAACCTAACCTAACCTAACCTAACCTAACCAGGTCTAACCTAACCTAACCTACCCTAACCTAACCTAACCTAACCTAACCTAACCAGGTCTAACCTAACCTAACCTAAAGCAAGGAGCTGGCAACCTTACTTAAGACTTGCCTTACAGTGCATAAAGCAAGGTTGCCAACCTACTGGTATTTTTGCCATAATCTTTTACAAAAAAGAGAGAAAAGTAAGAGAGGGAAGAGTTAAACAACCGACAGTCTACCTACAGCTTTTTTTCCTAGGTCTAACCTAGCCTAAAGCAAGGAGCTGGCAACTTTGCTTGAGGCTTGCCTTACAGTGCATAAAGCAATTTTTGCCAACCTACATATACTAAACAAGGAGAGCCGGCAACAAACATGCACTGCCGTAAAAGAGAGAAAGATGGGTGGATGGCAATATAGTATGTGCGTGCGTGTGTGCGTATAATATGTAGCATTATTAACTAGAGTGTGTTGGCAATTTACTTACAACTAAAAAAAATAGAGATGCCAACGTTGCTGTAAGATGAAGAGAGAGAGAGAGATTTATGGCTGGCAACAGTAATGAGCGAATGCGCCATATCGCAATTTTCCAACTCTCGGGGGTCAATGTTTGTATATCGTGACCTTTGTAAACCTCTCTCGGGGGAACGATGTGTCACACACACACACACACACACACACACACGCTATTGTAAGAGAGATGGATGACTGGGAGGGGCAGCATTTCTGGCTATTCACAGTGGCGGATGTACTTCCTGTTTTTTTTAAAAGCTAACAAAAATGATGGAATTTCATGCTGACAGAGCAGATTTCTACTAGTCCACGTTGTTAACCTACATATTACTCCTCGACTAATAAAACTAGAAGCTTGAGGGCATTAACATTAGACCGTCACAGACTTTCACATTACCCATCACTGATGCCGCCAGAACCAAGTTTCCTGCTTCTATTCATAAACCAAAAAAAAAAAAAAAAGACGGGGAGAAAAGAAACATGTACACACTTCCGTCACCATTTTATAACAACTAGGGGGAGTGGGGCAGGAGGCAGGCATGTAACGGGAGATCACACAAGCGAGCTTCCTCTATTCTGACTAATAAAGCATCATTCTACTCTGTGAGCTGCAAGGAGAACATTGTGAGCTGCAAGAAGAACATTGTGATTGTGATTGAAATTAACTAACGTGAGTAAATTTGTTTGTTAGCTTGGATGAGTTGGCTTTGTGTTATATAAATAGGTAGTGTTGCACGCAAAAAGAAGAAGAGAGAGAAAGTATACAAGTTTTAAGTGTGTTGCATGTATCTCTCTTTTTTTTCTTGCTTTTTTTATATATATATATTTATTACATATTACTATATACACCCCGCATATGCAAAATAGCAATATGCGGGGTGTAAGAGGACGACTTTCTGGTAAGACGCCCAACAGTTAACCTCACTTCTGCGTAGTACACCCTGGACTGTAGGGTAACGAGGCTCTGGCGTCTGGCAGACCAGTATAATTTTGCGTGTGTTAGCCTGTTTTTTTTTTTGTGCGTTTGATATTTAGTGGAGGTACATAGTGTTTCGAATTTTATTATTATTTAGTTTTATACACAGAAAAGATATTAAACATAAAATTAAATAAAATATATCTAATTATGTTTTTTTATCACAACAAGCATTCACAAAAAAATAACAATAATGTGGTTTAAAGTTTTTTAACGTAATTGCTACGTAAACAAAATGGCCGACTTGCAATGAGTGTGTCAAAGGCCGCGTCCGAATCGACAGCAGATGTCACCTAGAGCACCGTTCCATCCGGGGACTCAGCCAACCTCCGTTGTCCGAATTCGCGGCAGACGTGGAGTCGGAGGGTGGGGGGAGCAGAGAGGAGCAACAAATGCACGCTTGAACTCCCTGTGACGCTGCGCTTGGCAGCCATATTCTTATTTTCACTTTGTACAGACAACATTTACTGATTAGAGGATGTAAAACTCAGTTATACTTTAACATTTTATCGATAATATTGAATGCAGAAAAATTGTAAATAATGAAATAGCGTGTTACATTTTTAATATGAGTAGTAAATAGGTGGAAATCATTGTCATGTTTGTTTGGCGTCTGCCTTCTGCTTCCGTGCGATGCGCCTGCGCCCCAGAGCGCGGTGGGTGAAGTTCGAGCTGACACCTGGCGGGAAAAGTGACAACCGTACTACAAGGGGACATGCAGATTCGGACGACTTGAACGTGACTTCGACGGCACGCGAGAGCAACGGGAGAGAACTGGACGGAGCGATTGCCAATCCGGACACGGCCAAAGTTTTTTTAAGCCTAATTGCTACGTAAACAAAATGGCCGACTTGCAATGACTGTGTCAAATATGAATAGATTGAGAGATGGAAAGAGAAGTTAAATATGCTTAAATAAAGTGCTCCTCCGTGCATAGCACCATACCATAAAAGCATATAGGAAAACTGCCATGTTTATGCATGAAACTTAAATATACATATAAAATTAAAATATTTGGTGCTGACCACATCACACATTGCTGACTTTGGATTATGTATATACCGTTGTACTTTCCTATATTCACATATGCACAGTAAGGCTAATCGGGACTAGGCCTACAGTTTTTTAAAATAGGACCCGAACCACTATGTACTTTTATCGGGTTCGAACCTAGGACCTCTTGATTACAAGGCAACAACACAACTACCGCACTTTCGAGCCCTAGTGAATATCTAGGAAAAAACAACGGTATTTACATAATCCAAAGTTGCGTGATTCTAGGCACCATAGGAACCAAGAAAATCAATGCCTTGGAAAAACATCTTAAGATATTTGTCTTAATCTTTAAGAAAGTCGACTTCCGGTCTGTCAAGATGTTACTTCCGGTCTGTCAAGAAAATTTTCTTAAGATATTTGTCTTAAGATGTTTTCCAAGACATTGATTTTCTTGGTTCCTAATTGACCTAGGATGATGATTTTAGGTTTGTTGGATAGGATTTGACAAAAACTATACGACTAGCAAATAAAATCGATTCCACCCCCTCAAGTTTCGAAAATATAGACAATTTTTTTATTTTTTGAGAAACTTGATTTGCTGGCTTAGTTTTTACCCTATTTCGAAAATTTTAATGACATTTGATAAAAAATTAAATGTACTCTACAACCTATTGGAAACATAATGATTAGTGCTTACTGTTTTCGAGTTATTTTAAATTTAAATTTCAAGATGTGATTTCTAAGTTGTTTTGTAACTCGTAAACTGGGGGTCGTAGAAAACCCATTTTTTTTTATCTGCTATTGCCCGACAAATACTATAAACACAAATAATGTTTATTGTTTGATTTAAAAAAATCGAAAATAACTTTGTTTTCTGAAAATAACTTTGTTTTCTGAAAATAAAAAAATGTGTGTATGGAAAAAAAAATACGATTGTGCAATTTTTTATGATGTATGTTTGCATGTAAAAATAAGTATACCTGAAAGTTTTAGAATTTCAAAATAGCTATATATATATATTTGCTATTATATCAGCCGAACCAATAGAATATATATAAACAAGTACATTTTCATAGTTTCATACCTCCACTAGATTGGTAGAAAAATATACTAATGGGCAATAAAATCTGAAGAAGATTTGTGTCTAGCAAAAATAAGCTAAATAGAATTACACATGCATACAATATTTATTGTGCTTTTTTCTATCCACAATCATATTTTTCTTATATATTTTTTTAAATTTTTTTTACAGGGTTTATTTTGTAAACACTCTACCACCAACAGATCACATATAAATAAACATACCCCCCAAAAAAAATGCGCTCCATGAAACGTTGTGCTGTGTACAAGAAAACCAAATCAAGCCAAAATTTTGCAAGACATTGTCGTACCTGCGTGCCAGGCAAGCATTTGGCTGCCACTGAACTATGTTCCGGATGCAATATACAATTCACAATTGCGTATGTCGAGAAGCATAAGCTTAATTGTCTAAGCAAAAATACATCTGGGGCCCAGCCTTCGACCTCCACCAAGAGGAAGGCAGAAGCAGCCTCCATCAATGCACCATCCGCCAAACGCGTCAAGCCTGTGGCGAAAGCGAACCAGACTGCTTTCCAGCGGTTGTTAGAGGACTTTGTCATCACTTCGGAGGGCTCATGCGACGTGCGTAGTTTTTTGGAGAACGTGCAAGCCAAAATCATTTCCATCCTCGGCGATGCACTTGCAACGCACTCCACCAAATTCTACGCATCGCTACGTTGCCAGTACAAGAAGCCGTCTGATGAAATTTACAGCTTCTGCCACAACACCAAGGCGAAGACGCTGCATCTGGCGGATGTCGACAACCTCGAGGTCATCTACAACCAGTTTGCCGAGGAGCTGGTGGCGAAACAAGAAGAACATGAAGCTAAAGGCTCGGGGGGGTCGCTGTGTGGCGAGCCTCACGAACTGTGCGTCAAACTTTGCAAGTTCGTGCCTCTCTCCGCCTCCAGCTATGTCCCCTTACCACCTACTATTGCGGCAAAGTAGGCTGTCCTGAACATTCAAAACAGTGACGCCAAGTGCTTTCTCTGGTCGGTGCTTGCAGCGTTGCACCCTGTCGACCGGAAAAACCAACCACACCGAGTTAACCACTACCTACCCTACGAGGCAGAGCTGGAAGTTGCGATGGCTGGGATCGACTACCCGGTAGCGCTTTCGGACATTCGAAAGTTTGAGGTTCGTGCGCGGTTGGCCATCAACGTTTACGGTCTCACTGACGAAAATGCGGTGTACCCCATCCGGGTGAGCGACGTAGACAACGATGATGCGCAGGTTGGTGTCGAGTCAAAAAAGCAAGCATCGTGATAGCATAGAAGTTTGTCGAAGGTGCTTGTCAACTTTTGATAATCGAGAACAGCAGGACTACCAGCGCATCAGAGGCCCCAACATCGCTGCAGAGAAGCTTGCCAGCCACAAGATCTACTGCAATGCCAACGAGCCGGGTGTGGCAGTCTTGCCCAAACCTGGCACCGTGGAGCGTTTCCACACGCACGGTGCCATGGTAGAGCATCCCGCTATCATCATCGCGGATTTCGAGGCCTTCCTCAAACCCCTGTCCACTTGCGATCCCGACCCTGAAGTTTCTTCCACCACCCCTTACCAACTCCACGAGGCTTCAAGTTATGCATACGTTGTGGTGCGACGAGACCAGCATATTGCCCCCGAGCCCTACGTGTACCGTGGTCCCGACGCAGCCAAACACTTCCTCGAGAGGATGGTTGTCGAGGCCAACGAGATAGGGAAGGTACTGTTGGCCCCAAATCTATGCTCCCACTGTCTCCCGACGATCAACGTAGACACGACGAGGCCATCGCTTGCCCTGTCTGCGTCAAGGAGTACACCACCAACAACCGTAAAGTCCAACACCATGATCACTTTAACGGTAGGTATGTTGGTCCATGGTGCAACGGATGCAACCTCATGGCCCGGGACCCGCGCTTCATCGCTGTATTTTTTCATAATGGCTCGGGATACGACTTCCACCATCTGGTGCCTCACTTTGGGTACGACGACATGCGAATCAACGTTCTCGCCCAGAACGAGGAGCGTTACATTAGCTTGAGCAAGTGGGTGCGAATCTCAGGATCACACTCTACCGTCGAGCTTCGCTTCCTCGACTCCCTGAGGTTCCTCCCGGCCAGCCTCGATGCTCTCGCAGGGAAGCTTAACGACGAGCAAATGCTCATCACCTCCGCGAACTTTCCGAACTTGGACGCAGGTCTCTTCAGGCGTAAGGGGGTCTATCCCTACGAATACGTCACAGACCCTACCAAGTTCGCAGAGACGACGCTACCTCCTCGAGCAAACTTCTACAGTCAGCTGCGAGGCTCGAACATCACCGACGAGGAATATCACCACGCCCTGTCCATGTGGCGCGAGCTGGGCTGTCGAACTCTCGGGGACTACCACGACGCCTACCTCAGACTTGATGTGACGCTCCTCGCCGACGTGTTCCAGACGTTCCGTGCAACTGCGAAGACCATCTACAAGCTGGACCCTGCCTACTTCTACAGTCTCCCCGGACTGGCATGGTCAGCCATGTTTCTGGTGACGAAGATCGAGCTGGAGCTTCTTTCGGACGTGGACATGGTGCTGTTTGTGGAACGTGCCGTGCGGGGTGGAATGGTCCAGGTGTCGCAGCGACACTCGCACGCCAACAATCACCACATGGCCACCGGCTACGACCCCTCACAACCGTCCAGCTACATCATGTACACGGACGTCAATAACCTCTACGGGCACTCCATGATGCAGCCACTCCCCTTTAGAGGCTTCGAGTGGGCTGACCCCTCCAACTTCGACATCGAAAGCTTCGACGATTCGGAACATGGGTTCTTCGCCGAGGTGGACCTTGAGTTCTCCGAGAAGCTGCAGGATTTGTTCAGCGATCTTCCCCCTGCACCCGAGTTCAAGTGTCCACCCGATTCCAACCAGAAGAAGCTCGTCATGGATTTCGAGCCCAAGAAGAATTACGTCCTGCACTACCAGAATCTCCGGTGGTTGATGCGGCGAGGGGTCGCGGTCCACGCAGTTCACCGCATCCTCAAGTTCGAGCATTCTCCGTGGTTGCGTCCATATATTGAAGTCAACACCAAACACCGCACCGCAGCCACGTCCGAGCTTGATAAGGATTTCTTCAAGCTTATGAACAATGCGGTGTTCGGGAAAACCATGGAGAATGTACGGAATCGTGTAGATGTGAGGCTAATATCAAACAAAGCACAATGTCGCAGGCTCGTAGCAAACCCCTTATTCAAATCGAGGACCATTTATAACGAACAGCTTGCTCTGGTGCATATGAGGAAGTGCGAGGCGAAGCTCAACAAGCCAATTTATGTTGGCGCCTCAGTATTAGACCTGAGCAAGCTGCACATGTTTCAAATATATTATGGGAAACTACGCCAGCACTATAACGACAATATTAGCCTACTCTACACGGACACGGACAGCTTGGTGTACCACGTCCACTCAGCCGATGCATACGGGGATATAGCCACAGTTCCATCTTTGGTTAACCTCTTCGACACCTCGGGCTATGCCCAGCAAAACAAGTATGGTATCCTGGCCCGCAACAAAAAGGTGCCTGGCAAACTCAAAGACGAGAAGGACGGTGATGTAATTCTCGAGTTTGCAGGTCTTCGCGCCAAGGCCTCTGCCATCAAAGCCGAGGGCAGCGTTACCAAGAAGGCCAAGGGTGTCGGCAGACAGGTGGTTCGGGAGCATCTCACATTCGAGGACTTCGTCGATTGCCTCAAGACCAGGTCGTCGGTTCTAAGAGCAGAACAGCGCATCCAGAGCGTCGACCATGTGTTGACCACAAACAAAGTTAGAAAAATTGCGCTGGATCCCGATGACGATAAGAGGTGCGTCCTCGAGTGTGGTATTCACACATTGCCGTGGGGGCACTATCGCTTAGCAGAAAGCAAAACCTGCCACATATGTCCATCTTCAACAGAAGATTCATAAAAACAAAACAAACAAAAAAAAAACACTTTGACTGTCATTAGAAAAAAAACTTTGACCGTATTCTTAAATAACCAGCATGCCTATGAATTTGTTCGGTTTCAAAAAACAGATCATTATGGAAACCATACCAGATCATGAAGTCTTACCTTCCGTGTTACCTAAACTCAACGGTCTGTTGATCATTCACCTCAACAGCATTTGGACGAAACTAAATGACGATGTGGGCAAGATGTTTTATGTTTTTAATAACAATTTACATTTCTACGAAATTCCGATCGACGGGAAACTTCGAATCACCGTGAATCCGGAAAACGCAGGCGAAATCAAAATTTCTACCGGCAAGAATATTTTTCGAATTAAGCACGACAAGATGCTTTCTAACATTACGTACGATGTGTCTGCAGGAGATTATCTTTACATGGAACTCCTCGGAGATTACGACAAACTTATTCCTCTCTTCGTAGAATTACGAATCGTCTATCCTATTATAAATAACCGTTAACCAAAAATGCCTAACGACATTTTCGGCAACACCAAGCGTGTAGACCATGCAGAAGAGATTCTCATGTTGGACATTCGAGTTAAGAAGTTGAGGACCGATTTGATCGCTTTGCAGGAAACCTTAAACAAAAGTTTAGAGTCGGAAATCGCTACGCTCCAAACGCAATGTCTCGACCCCATTCTGAAAATCGATTCCGAACTGAAGACGCTGATAAAAAATTATGTCGACGTACCTTCTTAGGACAACGTTCAAAATATACAGTTGAGCGTGGATTCGCTTCAAAATGATTTGGCCAAATTACAGCAATTTCAATCGAAAAATGAAGATTTGGAAAAATTGAAACTCGAAATCGAAGAACGAACTTCCGCAATCGAAAAGAATTTCTCTGAACTTCAAACCGTCGTGAACGATATAGACGCAGAACGCTTGCATGTCGTTGTTTCCAAATTACAAGAAGAATTCACCAGCACGTTGGAAGAAATTAAATCCAAGTTGCAGACTTTGGAAGATACCATGACGAACCTACCATCGTCGGACGAACTGCAGGTCATCGGTAAAAGCGTCGCGAACATAAAAATTCAATTGGAAGCCTATCAAGATTTCGAACACATTCAAACCACCATCGCTACGCTTCAGGCGTCCTTGGAATTGATCAACGAAGAAATTAAAAATATTCACGCTGAAGCGAGCGCGCTGACGAGCATACAAGACACGTTGAGCACGGTTCAGCATAAAATCGAATATTTAGAAAATTTGAACGTCGAAACGAATCTTGCTCATTTTCATCACGTACTGGACAACATACAGGGTGACTTGGAATCGTTACGGACGAGCGTGCCTTCGAGCGAAGATTTGGAAAAATTGAAAACGGCGGTGACGGCACTATCCGAATCGAACGACATCAAAAGTTCATTGAGCGATCTCGAGAGTAGGGTGGCCAATCTCCCCACCTCCAAAGAATTGCACGTTTTGAAAAGAAACATATCTCGAATGCTGAAACGACTAGAAACAGAAACGGCGAACGTGGAACAGATTCGAGACGAAATTAGTTCGCTGGTGTCGACGCTGCCCACTTCGCAGAGCGTCGCCGACCTTCACACGCAGTTTACAGAAATGCGAAGCATCGTGAACGATCTTACCGAGAAGAGCTCGAAATTGAATCAAGTCGAGAACCTTCAGAACATCGTCGTCAACATCAGAGATCAAGTCGGAGTGCTGGAATCCACGCAGGAATCGACGCTGGCTTCTTTCGGCGCCAAGTTGCAAGAACTCAACGAAAACTACAAGCAGTTGAACGTGGAAGTGAAAATCAAACCGTCGTTTTCTACCGTAACGGATACCATAATCGAGCATTTGCTGCCCATCGAAAATAAACTCGGACAAGTTCACAGTAATCTGCTCGGCGTCGACACTAAATTCGCTAAACTGCATTTTCTGCAAGCCATCGAAATCAACAGCGTACCCAATCAACAGAGAATCTCCACGTTCGTCGAAGGTAACAAACTGTACATGTTGCATCCTTATCATCCGTACTACAAGTTTCTCCTCGATGGTACGATTCAGATAAACGAATTTTCGTACTGGTCTCACGGTAGAAATGCTAGCGTTCCTACCATGACTTTGATATCGAATCGTGGTGTCCAGAAAGCAGGAAACATTCCTCTGGCACGTTGGAACGAAACGCGCAACATATATGAAATACACGAAGACGAAGATCTTACCGTTTTCGACGTGAGTGCCGGCGATAAGCTGATCATTCAAAACACGAGCGAAGTGCCACCCTCTTTGAATCCCATCACGCTTGTGCTTCTCTTGAAACGTAATCTCTAAAAAAATGTCTAGGCAAGCCATCGTCGAAGAATTGCATAAACCTGCACGCCGTAACTACGAACGTTTGGCTGTGGTAACCAAGGGCATCGACGACCTCTGGCAAAGCGACCTCGTGGAGATGAGTAGAGGCAATTTGAAAAACGTGCATAAATTGAACAAGGGCAACAAGTACCTTCTCACCGTCATAGACACGTTTTCGAAATTCGCATGGGCTCTACCTTTGAAAGCCAAAACGGGAACGTGCGTCACGGAAGCATTCAAGACAATTTTTCGCGAAAGCGGTGGCAGACGACCACGGTTTCTGCAAACGGACAAGGGTAAAGAATTTTACAACGCCGTATTCCAAAAATTTATTCAAAAACACAAGATTCGACATTATTCGACCTTCAGTCACATCAAAGCCAGCATCGTGGAAAGATTCAATCGAACCTTGAAAACACACATGTGGAAACGATTCACGCTTCGGGGAAATTACAAATGGGTCGACATCCTGCCGGAACTCGTCGACACCTATAATGAAACGGTACACAGAACGAGAGGCATGAAGCCAGTTGACGTTACCAAGTCCGACGAGCAGCGTTTAAATTCTACCGTTAACTGTTCAAAGTACACACCCAAGACAAAAAAAGCTAAATACAAAATTGGAGACCAGGTGAGGATCAGCAAATTCAAACGCACCTTCGAGAAGGGATTCACAAAAAATTGGAGCACGGAACTCTTTACGGTGGTTCGAGTTTTACCTGGAAACCGACACACGTATATAATAAAAGATAGTAGCGGCGAGATTTTGAAAGGAAGATTTTACGAAGAGGAACTCTCTAAAACGAAACACCCCGACACGTACCTCATCGAGAAAGTATTGCGTAGGAAAGGTGACAAACTGTTTGTCAAATGGCTGGGACTTCCGGAAAAGAGTTGGATCGACGCGGACGAAGTGATCTTGTGAGTACGTGGAACGTGGTGAAGCGTCTACCGGATCCGGAAAGTCAAACGAGAAAAAAAAAGAACGGCGAGTTGCTTCCCGACAGCATCCGCTGTCTGATCGTAGGTCCTTCGGGGTGTGGGAAAACGACACTGCTCGTGGACAATTTTCTCCTCGCACCGAATTGGTTAAATTGGAAGAACAGGCACCTGTACGTGTTCTCGAAAAGTTTGGAGCAATCCAAATACCAGCAACTGATGAAACTGTACGATGGTCTGGACATTGCAACGTTCGCCTCGGAAATAAAACCACTCGACGATTGTCGTGAAAATTCAGTCGTCGTGTTCGACGACGCCATCCTGGAAAATCAAAATGAAATTCGCAACTTTTTCACGCAAGGTCGTCACAAAGGAATGGATTGCTTCTACCTAGCTCAAACGTTTTCCAAAATTCCAAAACAGTTAGTGCGCGACAACGCTAATTTCATATGTTTGTTTCGTCAAGATCACACCAACCTCAAGCACGCGTACGATGACTACGTAGGCGGAGACATGAACTACAATCAATTTTCGGAACGCTGCTGCTCTACTTGCTGGAACGGTGACGATTTCGGATTCGCTACGATCGACATGACGAGAAAACCCAACAACGGAAAATACAGAAACAAAATCAACGACTTTCTAAACGTTGCAACGTTGTGAGAAACGACGTGTATAAATTACGTCATGACGAAACGAAAAATGAAAGACGAAAATCTCAAGCTTCGCGATTACCTCGCGAAACGCTTCAAAGGTTGGAAATCCGAGAATCGCGGATTCTACGAAGAGAAGAAACGTCAGGATCAACCCGTGATCGATGCCATCAGCAGTCTAGGTAAAGAAATTAAAAGTGTCACGGAACAAAATAAAAATTTGATCAACGAACTCGTACCGCTCGCAGCTAAAAGTTACGCCGTACCCACGCCCATTTCGAGCATTCCTTCGACGCCGTTCGAACTGAAGGATGCACCGGCACGACGTCGAGCCATAGGCAGCACGTCTTCGGATAAAATCGAGTTGGGACCTTTGGCACGAGACTACCTGAGCACGGGGAAATTCGACAAGGATGAAGTGTTCGGATTGTATCCCAGCATGGAAACCAGCGAAGGCGGCGGTGTGGTGTGGAAGATTGGGAAATCGAAGGTGACCTTCGAAGGCAACGACATTAAAGTCAATTTAGGCGACAAGGATAGTTGGAACAGGTATCCGGGTACGGTGGGACTGTGGGAACTCGTCGCCAAAAAGCAGCCGAAAGATTACACCGACGAAGATTACCAAAGTTACAAGGAAATTCTGATCATGACGGATGCCTTGTACCAGAACAACGACGCCTCGCAGAATAGGGTGAAATCGAGCAGCGGCGAGAAGTACAGGAATCTCATCAAACCGATTTGGAACCAGGTCAAAACAGGCAGCGGCGTCAAACGCTACAACACGTTACCCAAAGAATTCGTTTGGGTGGACGACGTTAGGAAACTCGTGGACCGATTGTTGGTGATAGCCGGCGAAGAGAATGCAGGCAATCGTAATTTCTACAACGAGAAGGTTGGCATCGTGGACATGATCAGCACGAAACTTTCCAACTTCATCGTGAACGACGACAAGGGCATAGGTTACCTGATCAAAATCATCAACACGCTGCCTCCGAAATTTTGGAACGTGGCCGAAGGAAAGGGACTCGTGAACGACATCATCAACAAGTTACCTTTCGAGATGCATTTACCTGGCTACCAGTACTGCGGACCGGGTACCAAACTCGAAAAAAGATTGGAGAGAGGAGACAAGGGTGTGAATCCGTTGGACGCGGCATGCAAAGATCACGACATCGCCTACAACACAACGCAGACGGATCTGGACGCACGTCACGAAGCAGACAAAAAATTGGAACATGCAGCTTTCGAAAGGTTCGTGAGCAGAGACGCATCGCTGGGTGAACGGGTCGCCGCACTGGGTACCACCATCGCCATGAACACAAAACAAAAATTGGGGTGGGGTATATAAATAACATACCGTAAAAAAACTACACAAGAAAAAATCTCAGAATATATATATAAATAACATACCGTGAAAATAACACATAGATCATCAACATGAAGCCCAAGGGCGTCGTGTACCAGATACCATACTCCAATCTTAAAATTCTAGGTGCCCTCGATGGGTTACTCACCAAGAAACAACGCGAGAAGAAACGTTCTTCCTTGTCGAAAGGACATGGAATGAAATTGCTGCTCAGCACACCTCAATTGAAAAGATTGCAGCGTTCGCGGAAACAGCAAAAGATCGGAGGTTTCATATTCAGCACCCCGGCCATCCTGGCAGCATTGGGGGCCGTTGGAAGTTTGGCGGAAGTGCCGCCATCGCGAAAACCGTCATCGACTCGAAGAAGAACAAAGCGGAATTGGAAGAACAGAAACGTCACAACCTGGCCATGGAGAAGAAAGGGGGAAAGGGAGTGATGAAGAAGTTTAAAAAAAAGAAACAGAAGCACTCACCAACCGAGACATTGAATCTCTGATCGAACCGTTACAAATCAAACACTTCAGAGGAGTTTTCATGTCCGACTCGTTACCTTCAAGCGTTAAAAGAAGAGAATGCGGAGTAGTCAACTTGGACGGTCAAGAAAATCCAGGCACGCATTGGATATGTTACCACAAAAACGACAATGATAAAGCATTCGTTTTCGATTCTTTCGGAGGTGTTCCACCTACAAATTTAATTCATTATCTGAAAACGAACAAAACCTCTATATACTACAACGACGAACGCATTCAAAATTTCGGAGACGTGAACTGCGGTCATCTCTGCCTCTCCGTGCTCGCGTTTCTCTCTAAAATAAATAACCCTACGATCAAGGATTTCCAGAAAGCATTGTGGAACCTCAAACAGCATCACTAGGATTTGCGTGTTCCATCTCACGAGCGAATCTTCAATCTTGAAACTCACGCTGCACGACGACATCGTCTATCCTAAATCCGTGGCTCTGCGTGCATTCTACAGCATGTACCTCATACCCAATGTTACGCATCACAACAACAAAATTAGCGTCGGAAGCGAACACATCGTCGTCACGCCAGGACAATACAATCTTTCCACTTTGCAAGCTCAATTACCCAAAGGTACATACCTTTCTCAAAATTCGGTCACGCACAGAGTGGAAATCCTATCCGCGACGGAGACCGTGGACCTGGGCACCATGGGAGAACTTTTAGGTTTCGAGAACGGCACCAAACTCGAAGCTGGCATCAAGCACGTAGCAACCAACATTCCTAAATTCTTGGCCATCGAGACTCTGAACGTACACTGTAACGTGGCCGAAGGCATGATCACGAAATCTTCGGACGGATTGTTAGGAAGTCACAAGCAGACGGGAATCATAGCCACGTTCAAACCAAGTTCCGAGTTCATGGAACCGATCATCTACACGCCCTCTTCGCCGATCTATTTTCCAGTATGTCGCAACCGCATAGACGACATAGAGTTGGTGGTGACGAACGAGAAAGGAGAGGTGGTGGATTTCGCAGGTGCCACTACGACGGCCATCGTGGAGATCAACGTATAATAAATAACCATACATGTAAAATGGAGCAAATCGAAAGTTACGAATTGCAATCTTTCCCTCCCAACCGTCGCACGTTCGCCAATCTGAACGAAGCGAACAGGGAGATCGAATACGACGTGGACGTAGGCGACGGGTTCATTCATCCTCACAGAGCGGACGTCTACCTTCAATTCGACGTGGTGAAGAAAGAAAGCGGAGACGCGTTTCCCGCAGCAGCAAACTTGATACTCGTGGACAACTTCGTGCCTCACCTGTTCTCGCAGGTGGAGGTGAGGAAACACAACACCGTCATCGACAGAATAGATTATCCAGGCATCACGTCGACGGCAGTGGGAACGTTGAAATTATCCAAAACCGACGCAGCGTACTACCAGGCCGGGGGATTCGAAGCCGGGACCAAAATATCGACGAGAAGTCACACGGTGCTCTTTCCCATGCGTCTGCTGCCTGGTTTCTTCTCGGACTACAAGGAGATCATGTGGAAGGGAGGACTGAGGATCACGTTTCGAAGAGCGGCCAACGACAACGACGCACTGATGCGATACGCTACTTTGGGTCCGGACGGCACCACGCCGATAGCCAACACTTTACCCGAAGCGGCGAAATGCGTCATCCGGAGCATGGAATTGAGAATGCCGGTGGTGGAATACGAAACGAACTACGACCTCAAGTACAAAGCGGAGATCTTGAAAAGTCCGCAGGTGCCGATTCACTTTCACGGTTACCAGTGCGTGCAGAAGATGGCGTCGGGGAGTCACATGGAATTCGACGTGACGACGCAGTTCAACAACATACAGTTCGACATGCCAGATTTCGTCGTAGTGCTTTTTCAGACCGGGAGGGACAAGAATCAGGAAAAAGATTCCAGCAAGTTCGACGACTGCAAGATCAAGAACGTTTATCTGAAGAATGGACGCAACGAAGTGTTCCCGCGCGAGAATTACAACCTCGACGTGACCAAAAACGATTACCTCAAACTTTACGAAGCGTTCTCGGCTTACAAACGCGTGACCGAGGGAAGCGTGGACATGTACTACACGCCCAGCGAGTTCAAAGCACGGAGACCCATGACCGTCATCAACACATCTAAGAGAAAGAAGGTTGTGGTCAACGATCGAACCAACATCAAGGTCGTCTGCGAGTTCCACGATGCCTTGCCCGAGGATACCCTATGCAGTGTCATCCTGATTGCAGAGAAGTCCTTCGCCTACGACGTGAAGAACGAGAGGGTCACAGAGCAGTTTTAACAAGTTTTTTAACATCTTTTCTTGCACAAATAAGAAATTTTTTGTACTAGCACAATCAGTTACAATAGCACAATACGAATTTCACTAGTTCAGATCAGTTACAAATGTCAATTTCATTAGTTATCAGTTACAATATCTTTTTTTGCACTATAGCACGAGAGACAAATCAGAAAATTTGCACAAAAAAATTTGTTGTTGTTTTTACACAAGAAAATTAACAATAAAATTTCTTTTTTTATCGTTTCAGATGCTGTCGAAACATTAAAAACACATACACACACTAGAAAAAAAGCATGCAACTTTATTTGTAACACACACATATTCTCCATCTTCATCAAGAAAATATTATAATAAACATAATTATTTTTATCTATATCTCACAATAAAACTCTATATCCAAAAATATCACAACATCATATAACACTAGAGTCGTTAGTACACGTTGCATGCATTACGGAGGTCCTCTGTAGAGTTTCATGGAAGTTTGAGAAAAAAAATAAAACACGTGAAACTCTACAGAAGTGCGGTTGTAGATAACCGCAGCCGTTAGAAAACCTTTACTTCTTGGCTGGGCACCACGCACCCTGGCGAGGTTATAGGGGCCAGGCATCCTAAAAAACAACAATTATTATTTTGTTTTTTTGTTTGCGTCACAATACATACGCGCGCGCGCGCATGTGTGACACATCGTTCCCCCGAGAGAGGTTTACAAAGGTCACGATATACAAACATTGACCCCCGAGAGTTGGAAAATTGCGATATGGCGCATTCGCTCATTACTGTTGCCAGCCATAAATCTCTCTCTCTCTCTTCATCTTACAGCAACGTTGGCATCTCTATTTTTTTTTAGTTGTAAGTAAATTGCCAACACACTCTAGTTAATAATGCTACATATTATACGCACACACGCACGCACATACTATATTGCCATCCACCCATCTTTCTCTCTTTTACGGCAGTGCATGTTTGTTGCCGGCTCTCCTTGTTTAGTATATGTAGGTTGGCAAAAATTGCTTTATGCACTGTAAGGCAAGCCTCAAGCAAAGTTGCCAGCTCCTTGCTTTAGGCTAGGTTAGACCAAGGAAAAAAGCTGTAGGTAGGCTGTCGGTTGTTTAACTCTTCCCTCTCTTTCTTTTCTCTCTTTTTTGTAAAAGATTATGGCAAAAATACCAGTAGGTTGGCAACCTTGCTTTATGCACTGTAAGGCAAGTCTTAAGTAAGGTTGCCAGCTCCTTGCTTTAGGTTAGGTTAGGTTAGACCTGGTTAGGTTAGGTTAGGTTAGGTTAGGTTAGGTTAGGTTAGGGTAGGTTAGGATAGGGTAGGTTAGGTTAGGTTAGGGTAGGTTAGGTTAGGTTAGGGTAGGTTAGGTTAGGTTAGGTTAGGTTAGGTTAGGTTAGGGTAGGTTAGGTTAGGTTAGGTTAGGTTAGGTTAGGGTAGGTTAGGTTAGGTTAGGTTAGGTTAGGGTAGGTTAGGTTAGGTTAGGTTAGGTTAGGTTAGGTTAGGGTGTTGGCAGCTGTCGGTTGTTTAACTCTTCCCTCTCTCTCTCTCCTCTCTCTCTCCTCTCTCTTTTTTGTAAAAGGCTATGGCAAAAGTACCAGTAGGTTGGCAACTTTGCTTTATGCACTGTAAGGCAAGCCTCAAGCAAGGTTGCCAGCTTCTTGCTTTATGCACTGTAACGCAAGCCTCAAGCAAGGTTGCCAGCTCCTTGCTTTAGGCTAGGTTAGACCCAAAAAAAAAACCTTGGTGATTTTTTCGAGTAAAATATTGGCAACACTGCCAGAAAATAAGGCTCATGCCTTACAAGAGCAATCCATTAAGGCGAGCCTCAAGCAAGATTGCCAGCTCCTTGCTTTAGGCTAGGTTAGGCCCAAAAAAAAAACTTTGGTGATTTTTTCGAGTAAGGAGCTGGCAACACTACCAGAAAATGAGGCTCATGCCTTACGAGAGAAATCCATTAATGCGAGCCTCACCGAGCCTCATTTTCGGTTGCAGAAACCGCCCACTACCACTACTCGTTTCCGAAATTCGCATCGTTTGACGATGCAATTTTGGAAGTTGTGACATCGGACATTGAATGGCTTCGAAACCTCACTCGCTTTTTCTGCTCCCGAAACCTGGATATCGGAGCGATTCGCAATTTCGCTCGCAAGCTTTATCTTTCTTGCAAGCATGTAATCGATTAGGAAACAACGGTATTTTTTCGAGGGAGCAAGAAATAATCGCCGTACTGCCCATGCTACCCGCTTCCGCAGCGGACGACCCCCAACCTCGGAAACCCCGCCGCCGCAACAAACAACGACAACTCTTCGAACCCATTCAGCTCGCATCCGCTTCCACCTGAAGCGGATCTATTTTTTTCCGCCTCCACGGTCATGAATGAAGAATCCACCACTTCCCCGATAACAATCGAATCAGAAGCGGATGCGGCGGAAGCGAGCACAGCAGCATCTTCCGCTTTCGAAATTTATCTATCCACATTATGCTCGACCAACAAAAAGCTGCATTGTTGCACGTGGAATTTTTCAACCTTTTCGCGTATTATTTTTATGGAATCACAAGCACGAAACGAAGCGTCCACCGTTTCGTTTCAGGCATGGTTGAGTTTTATGCTGGTTCTCGCAGAGCTGGGGGTCGCCCGTTTCACACACCACACCCTGACGGGGCGTGGAAGAGGCCGAGGAAATGATCGACAACATGCATGGGTGGAACTGTCAACGCCCGTTCATTGCTATTTGTCCCCCACAGGATATTGTGCGCATCGAAAAGTCCTTGGTTGAAAAAAAAAAGTATAGCATTGTTCGTTTGTACCACATGCATGAGTGAATCGGTCAACGGGGGGCTTCATTGCTAGGATATTGTGTTTTAACCAAAGGGGGTCGAGTGGGTGGGGTTCCTATATAACACACCAGTTTCTCCTTTTGTACATCATTATCATAGTGAACGTCAATCGTGGCAGTTCAGTATTCTCAATTGTTTTGTCTGACAGTATACATATATATCATCGTGGAAGTTTTAGTGAGCTACAAGTTTTTTTTTTTAAGTCTGTCTCTCTCTTAAAAGGTAAGTTCCTTTTCATGATATATATATATATATATATATATATATTGTTTTGCGTCTGACACACACATATTCAGAGGAATCATAAAAATTGACACACACCTCCTACAACAGTGCACACACACTGTTCGCGTCTAATATATATATGTACTTGTGGAAGGAAAAATGTCTAGCATTTTTCAACTTTTTTTCCTTCTGTTTCAGTGCGCTTTCCCCTACCACCACCACAACCCCCCAAAAAATTTCTCTGTATATATATAAATAACAGAGAAAAATATGGAATCGCAAGCAGGTCCCTCCGGTCTTTGCGGGAAAGTGGCATGTCGTAACTGTGGAAAATTAATTTCGAAACCTAATATTGCTAGGCATTTGAAAAATGTCGTCTACCGGAACATGATGTCGTCCTTCCGGCAAAAAAATCTCGCATTGATGCGCATGAAGGCGGTGCTTTGAATAAAAGTGCACGCATCATGATGTATAAATCTGGAAGTGATGAAAAATGTGACTCGAGCACCTTCCTCGACAATGTGAAATCTCTGGTAGTGGATCAATTACGGGATTGCCTCGTTAATGTTGCAATTAAAATTCATCTCGTCTTGACCCTGCTGTATGAGAAAGTTTTGTCGTCCAAGACAAGCACTTTCAGCTTTTACGTAGGGTGTGAAGGCTTACACGATGACAATAACGAGGATCTTGACGAGATAGTGACACGGCTATTTGAGCACCTGACACAAAAACAAGAAGACTTTGAAGGTCGCGGAAGTGGATGGAGTCTTTGCGGTCGCAGCCACATGTTAGAACTTCGAGTCTGCAATTTCAAACCGTTACGCAGCGATCAAAAACAAAAACAAAAAAATGTTGCACGAGACATTAAAAAAAAAATCCGTGTTGAACATAGAAAGTAATGATGCGAAGAGTTTCCTATGGTCTGTCATCGCCGCATTACACCCGGCTAATAATAATGACCCCCAACGTCTGTCCAATTACAGAGGATATGAGGGGAGATACGAGAATATGATGAGAGGAATTTCCTATCCTGTGTCCCTGAATAAGATCAATCAATTTGAAAAAAAACTATAGAGAGGAAAAAAGAGAAGATATCGATATTTCTGTGTTTGGGGTTGACGATTCCGTCAATATTCGTGTGTTAAGACCTGCTAGAAGCCAGAATAATGTAATTCGACTCTTGCTTGTAGATGGCCGTTATAGTTTGATACGGAATTTCTCACGATTAGTAGGAAGACAGATCACCAAGGATCACGATAAGATCGAAATTTGCGATCGATGCTTGAGAATTTTTCGCGTGGGAAAGAAGATGAGAGAACAGCACAAGTGTTTTGGCTCCGTGAATGCAGAACACGAAGATGTCATGCCGGAACCCGGAACCAAGATGAAATTTCAGAAACACCAGGCTCTTCTCCACCATCCCGTCGTCCTTTATGCCGACTTTGAAAGCTTCCAAGTTCCCATGACGTCTTGCGACCCTGATCCCTCTACCTCAACCACAATCCAAATTTTTCACCACGAGCCTTGCATTTTCTCCATTTACGGAGAAAAATTAAATGATGTCATCTTGTATTGCGGACCCGATGCGGCAAAACATTTTGTTAAGAAGATAGTAGTGTGATTTGACCTATAACCAGCACAGGAAAGGATGAGCACCTCTCAGGCAGATTTGGCTACACTTAAAACAGGCTCAACATGCCCATATGAGCTTTTTGCTCAAGTGTGGAACCCTGCCTAATCAAAGATTTTTGTAAAAATGCCCTCGGGATGTTCCCGTGAAATGATGACCCCCCTCAGATTGATTTGCCTACACTTATAAAAGGCACTTCTGTGAGATTGTTGTCCATAATCCTGTCAAAAATATGCCCCTCTTGATATTTTTTTTGCCCACACCTAAAACTAGGCAAACGTATTAACACACACACACCCACACACACATACACCCACACCCACCCACACCCACCCACACACACACATACACCCACACACACATACACCCACACCCACCCACACCCACCCACACACACACATACACCCACACACACATACACCCACACCCACCCACACCCACCCACACACACACATACACCCACACACACATACACCCACACCCACCCACACCCACCCACACACATACATACACCCACACACACATACACCCACACCCACCCACACCAACCCACACCCACCCACACACACACATACACCCACAGACACATATACACCCACACCCACCCACACCCACCCACATACACACCTACACCCACCCACACCCACCCACATACACACCCACACCCACCCACACCTACCCACATACACAACTACACCCATCCACACCCACCCACACCCACCCACACCCATCCACACACACACACATACACCCACACCCACCCACACCCACCCACACACACCCACACACACACACACACATACACCCACACACACCCACCCACATACACACCCACACCCACCCACACCCACCCACACATATTTACTTCCGGTCCACTTGTGGCCTATTTCTGCTTTATTTCTGTTGCATTATGTTTTGCAACAAATTATTACCCAATATTATGCATTAGACACGTGTTGTTTTCTGATTGGTTGCTTATGACATAATGTGATGACGTGTTAAATTCTGATTGGCTTATTGTTTCAGATGTTTTCAATGCGGTCCGTGCTTAGGGTATATAAAGAGATTTTGCATTGCATATCAGCCAGTATTGAAAAAGTTGTTGAAGAGTACAGATGTGTTGTTGCAGTGCTGCTCATATTTTTTAAACACAAAAATATTGCAGATTTGTATAAATTGAATTACAAATCTATTTGATTTAATATACAGAATATTTGACAACCTGTCATAGGTTTATTAAGTATAAAGTTTTGATTTGGACCCCAAGAAATTTTATATAAATACCAAAGCCAAAAATATTAACACACATACACACACACAGAATATACAAGTCACACTGCTGAACCCAACTGATATTTTTTATTAAGCATAGAATTTTGATTTGGACCCCAGGAAATTGTATATAATAAACAACAACAAAAATGCCAAATCAAAAATATTGTAATCAATGCAAAAAGAATATAACCAGCCCCAATTGGGCCAGGCATCAGAGGAACTGTAATCCAGACAAATGCAGAACTCCCATAAAAATATGCCCTAAATGCCATAGAGAATATAATCTGCAATACTTCACATATACACATAAAAATACTTGCTCTGCACAGATATCAACATTGCCCCCAAAACCATTTACATCTGGTCTGAAAAGGAGGCATGAAACACCTGTTAATGCTTCACCGGCAAAGCAGCCACGCTATGAACCCATCCATAGCAGTTTTAAAGGCCAATTAAGGGATTACCGGTTTGTATCAGAGCCAAGATGTGGCATTAAGAACTTTTTGAACAGTGTAAATTCTGATGTGCAGGCAATTCTCAATGCACAAAATGGCTCTTATAAGCTGTCCCTCAAATTGTTTACACAATATAAGAAGCCAAATGGCACAAAATTTACACAGCCCCACATAACAGAAACTGTACCGGTATATTCAAATGCAAATTCAGACAAAATAATAAGCAGTTTGATAGATCAATTAAATATTAAACACTCTGAATTTGCAGCAAAAGAGTCTGGATGGAGCCTATGCGGATCTCCACACAAGTTATATGTTAATATTTCTGAATTCAACCCATTACAAGGTTCCACTTATGTGCCATTACCTGCCAATATCAAAAACAAAACAGCCGTGGTTAATATAAAAAATAATGACCAGAAATGCTTTTTGTGGTGTATTTTAGCTGCTTTGTATCCAGTTTCAAGGAATCCTGATAGAATAACTTATTATAAACAGCATGAAAATGATTTTGATGAGGCAATGGAGGGTTTAGAATATCCAATGTCTGTCCAGAATATTGATAAATTTGAAAAAAAGGCCAGGCACATCAATGGCAAACAATTATCTATTAATGTATTTACTTGTTCTACTGGCCGTGGCAATTGCTTGATAGCACCTCTCAGAATCAGTACACTTGATGATGATTCTGCTGTTCCGATTGATCTGCTCTTAATTGAAGGGGATGGCACAAATCATTACACTCTGATACATAATCTTCAAGCTTTAGTCAGAACACAACTAGACAAATCCAATACAATATTCAAGTTGTGTAGAAGATGTTTAAGTGTATTTGATGGTAGAAAAATGGTGAATGGTGTTTGTGAAAAGAATGCAGAAATTGCTAAAAACAAGTTAATTGAACATCTGAAATACTGTGGGAACCATAAACCTGTTCATATGGTGATGCCTAATCCAAATGAAAATGCCAAATTCAAAAAATTTGAAGCCTTGTTGGAACACCCAGCATATATTGTCTGTGATTTTGAATCAAACCTCAAACCTCTTGCATTCTGCAATCCAGATCCTGAAGAATCTTCAATTACACCATACCAGCTACATGAACCTTCCAGCTTTTATTATGTGGTTGTACAGGATGGTGTTGTTAGTAAAGAAAATTTATACATGGGAGCAGATGCCATCAAAGAATTTGCACATAGAATAGAAAATGAGTGCCATGACATAGCATCTAATATTTTATTAAAATCAAAACCCATGTTGCCTTTAACAGAGAAACAGATTGAAGATTTCAACAATGCAGAAAAATGCCCGGTATGTGATTCTGAAATTTCAGATATAAATATCAAGGTGAAACACCATTCTCATACAGATGGTAAATTCTTAATGGCCCTGTGTAATAGCTGTAATATTAAGATCAAGAGACCAAAATGTATCCCTATATTTTGCCATGGAGCATCCAATTATGATTTCCATCATCTGATCAGGTACGAGGGGTTTGAGAAGCATAATTTAAATATTTTAGCTGAAAATGATGAAAAATATATATCTATTAGCAAAATAATTAAAGTTAATGGTGTTCCTATACACATAAGATTTCTTGTTTCTTACAGAATTTTATCGGCTAGCCTGGATACACTGGCCACTCAATTATCTGATGATCAATTCAAAATCACATGTGCTTTGTTTCCAAATCAGGACCTGAAATTAATTAGGCGGAAGGTTGTATATCCATATGATTATGTTACAGATTTTTCTAAATTTGATGAGTGTTCTCTGCCACCACAACAAGAGTTTTACAGCAAAATCAGAGCATCTGGAATCACTGATGATGATTATCACCATGCCCAATTGATGTGGAACAATTTAAAATGCAAGACATTTGGTGATTATCACAAGGCTTATTTAAAACTTGATGTGACCCTCTTAGCTGATATACTGCAAGCATTCAGAAAATCTTCCATGCAAAATTATGAACTAGATCCAATATATTTTTACAGTGCCCCGGGCCTAGCATGGTCTGCAATGTTTTTAAACACTAAAATGCAATTGGATCTGATCCAAGATCAAGATATGTATCTGTTTATGGAACAATGTATAAGAGGAGGCATGGTGCAATGTTCTCAGAGATATGCCAGAGCAAATAACAAATATATTCCTGATTATGATCCAGCACTGCCATCAAATTATATACTGTATGTAGATGCAAACAGCCTGTATGGTTATGCCATGATGGATAAACTGCCATATTCAGGGCTTGAATGGGTTGAAGATTTCAATATTGAGAATCTTAAGGATTTTGATGACAGTGACTATGGCCTCTTCTTAGAGGTTGATCTGACAATTCCAGATAATTTACACAACAAATTTTCTGATCTGCCCCCAATTCCCGAGGTTCAGTGCTCACCTGGCTCTAGCCATATATTGATACAAACACAGAGCTTCGAACATCTGCATTGAGCCAATTTGATAAATCTTTGTTTAAATTGATGGTCAATTCTGTATATGGCAAAACTATTGAAAATGTCAGAAAACATACCGATGTTAAAATAATTACTGACCCCAGCCTGAGCAAAAAATTGGTTGCAAAGCCTAATTTCAATTATAGAAGAATTTATGATGAAAATATGGCACTTTTCAACATGAAAAAAACAAAAATTAAGTTTGATAAACCTATTTATGTAGGGGCTGTAATATTGGAATTGGCCAAATTACACATGTTAAAATTGTATTATGATGTGTTGAAACCTTTTTATGGTGATTGTGTAAAATTGATGTACATGGATACAGATAGTTTTGTTCTTGATATTAAAACAGAAGATATTTATAAAGATATGGCACAGCCTGCATTGCTTGAATATTTTGATACCAGTGAACATACAGAGATTCAACACTACAACAAAAAGGTGCCTGGCAAGTTAAAAGATGAGACACTTGGTGATGTTATTGTGGCATTTGCTGGGTTAAGAGCCAAGATGTACAGTTTTGAAACATGTAGTGGTGCTGTTGCCAAAAAAGCCAAGGGCATTGGCAGAGTAACTGTTGAAAAAGAGCTCCAATTTGAAGATTATAAAAATTGTCTCAAATCATGTAGCACAATCAAAACATCAGAATCCAGAATTCAGAGTGTGGATCACTTATTGACTAGCAATATTGTAAGAAAAGTGGCTCTGGACCCACATGATGATAAGAGATGCATTTTATCATGTGGCATACATACTCTACCATGGGGGCATTGTGATTTGAAAAATGGCAATCAATGCCCAAACACAGAGCATGATTTGAAATAAATAAACATGCCTATGAACTTATTTCGGTTTAAAAAACAAGGTATTATGGAGCTGCCAACACCACAACCCTCTTCTGATATAATATCTAAACTGAGTGGCTTGTTAATTATTCATCTGAACAGCATACTTACAGATGTTGATGATGAAACAGGTAAAACATTGTACATATTTAACAATAATTTAAATCATTACCAATTACCTGTAGGTGGGCAATTACAATTTATTACAACCCCTGAGGGCAATGTCAAGATTTCAATAGGGAGAAATATTTATAGAATTAAGCACTCAAATATGATTTCTGGCACTGTTCATACTGTTTCTGCTGGTGACTGCTTATATATTGAGGTCCCTGGATCATATGACAAGCTTATACCCCTTTTTATAGAATTAAGAATCAGATACTCTATAATAAATAACCACTAAAACAAAAATGCCTAATGATATATTTGGCCATACAAGGCATGAAGATCACAGTGATGAGATTCTGATGCTTGATGTCAGAGTCAAGAAATTAAGAAGTGATTTACAAGCTTTACAAACCACACTCAATGCCAGTCTTCAATTAGAAATTACAAATTTACAATCACAATGCATGGACCCTCTTCTTAAAATTGATTCTGAACTCAAATTGTTGCTTCAAAAATATACTGATTTGGCCACATTGGATAATTTTCAAAGTTTAGAAGAAGCTGTAGCAGCTCTTCAAGCCAAATTTAAGACCCAGGCCACCAATTCTGAGTAATTGAAGCAACAATTGGAAGAGCAAATAAATAATGTCCAGACACAGCTCCAAACAATTGTCAAAAGCATAAAATCACAAGAAGATTTTGATCTAGTGATTTCCACTCTAAAAGAACAGATTCAATCACTCCAAATACCTAATCTGGATCCTCTGCACAATGCCATAGCCGAGGTTAAAGAAAAAATTGAGACACTTGAAAATTTTATGAACAATTTGCCACCTTCTGATGCTTTGAGTGCAATAACTCGGAGTGTAGCAAATATTAAGCTGCAACTTGAAACATATGAAGATTTTGGAAAAATTCAAAGTACCATAACCCATCTTGAAGGTACAATAGCAGCAGTGAAAAGTGATTTGGCAAATGTACAAGAATCTCGCCTGCCCGGTATTGTAGATACTCTTGTTAGTGTCCAGCACCAAATCACAAAGCTTGAAAACCTCAACACTGAATCTGAACTATCTCATTTTCATCATTTGATTGATGATATTCAAACAAAACTTGAAATTTTACAACAATCCACACCCACTCAGGCAGATATAGCCCTGCTCCAAAATGCTATGAAAAATGTGGCTGATGCTTCTGAATTAAACAATGTAAAATTGGCACTTGAATTTTTGCAAAATACAGTATCAAATCTTCCTACATCACAGGAACTTAAAAATATTAAGAGGGCAGTGAATAGGATATTGAAATCAGAAGATATCAAGAATATCCAAACAGAGATCAAACAACTTACTCAGACAGTGGCCACTCTACCAACCAATCAACATATTAATGAACTGCATGCCCTGTTTGAGGATATCAGAAGACAGGTCCATGATCTTACTGCTCAAAATTCAAAATTGGCAGTTGTTGAAAATTTGCAACAAATTGTAGCTAATATCAAGCAACAGCTAGGAACCATGGAATCCAATCAAGCAAATGCTCTGTCTGTTTTGGCAACCCAGCTTCAAGAGATTGTGCAACAATACAAGAAACTTATTGTGGACATAAAAATCAAGCCAGGCCATGATGATGTTGTTAGGACCATCAATGAGCACCTTGAATCTGTAACAAGCAGATTGCTTACAGCAGAAAAAGAAATAACCGGCATAATCGAGAATCCAAAACATACAGTAATTCTTGAATTGTACAGCATCCCCAACAAAGAATATGATTCACCATTTACACCAGGTGGCAAAATATATATGCTGTCCCCTGCACAATTTTATTACCAGTTTTTTGTTGGGGGCACACTGAGACCAATCAAGATCAAATATTGGCTACAACCACAGGCACACCACTACCCCACCTTATCAATAACAAATGCTGATAACAAAGCAAAAATCACCAGTGTAGAATTGGAGGATTTTACAGATCCCAATACATTAGAAACAGCATATGTTGAAGATGATGGCTCTCTGGAATTTAAAATACAAATAGGAGACAAATTATGTTTAGAAAATCCTGCAGTATCAGCTGCTGAACACCCCATAGTTGCAATATTCTTGTTTACATATTATGTCTAGAAAAATTATTGTTGATGAATTACACAGACAGGCCAGACATAATTTTAAGAGACTCCCAGTAGTCAAAAAGGGCATAGATGATTTATGGCAAAGGGACTTGATTGAAATGGCAAGTGGACAGTTGAAAAACTTAGACAAAATCAACAAGGGCTACAAGTATCTACTCACTGTAATAGATACATTTTCAAAATTTGCCTGGGCTGTGCCACTCAAATCCAAGACTGGAAAATGTGTTACAGAAGCCATCAGAACAATCATCAATCAGAGTGGAAGATCACCGCGCTATTTGCAAACAGATAATGGCAAAGAATTTTATAATTCTGTGTTCCAACAATTTATTAAAAGCCAGTCAATAAAACATTATTCGAGTTACAGTGATCTCAAGGCCTCAATTGTAGAGAGATTCAACAGATCACTAAAAAATCTTATGTATAAACAATTTACCCTCCAAGGTAATTATAAATGGATTAATATTCTTCCAGAACTTCTACATAAATATAACAACTCGGTCCATTCCACAATCAACATGAAACCCTCTGAAGTAACTTCATCTGATGAGCAAAAATTGATCAGCACTGTTTATTATCCTAAATACCAGCCAAAAACAAGAAAGGCCAAATACAGGGTGGGTGATCAAGTAAGAATCAGCAAATATAAGCACTTATTCAAAAGAGGCTTTACAAGAAACGGGAGCACTGAATTATTTACAGTGGTTCAAGTTAAACCCGGGACCCTTAACACATATATAATAAAAGACCACCGAGGAGAAATTGTCAAAGGCAGATTCTACGAAGAAGAGCTCAGCAAAACTAAACAGCCTGACACATATCTCATAGAAAAAATCATCCGCAGAAAAAGCAACAAGTTATTTGTCAAATGGCTAGGACTTCCAGAACACAGCTGAATCGATGTAAACAAAATAATAATATGAGCATCTGGGATGTTATAAAAAGGCTCCCAGAACCTGAACAACAGAATAAGAGAAATGGCAATTTGCTGCCTGATAATATTAGGTGTCTTATTGTTGGGCCATCTGCTTGTGGTAAAACTACACTAATGGTTGATAATTTTTTATTGGCACCCAACTGGTTAGACTGGAAAAACAGGCACTTGTATGTCTTCTCTAAGAGTTTAGAACAATTAAAATATCAGCAGCTGATGAAGCTATATGATGGATTGGATATTGCCACTTTTGAACCAGATGTTAAGCCACCCCATGGATGTCTCGATAATTCTGTTGTTGTGTTTGATGACATTATATTGGATAATCAAAACAAGGTTAGAAATTTTTTTACACAGGGGCGGCACAAAAACATTGATTGTTTCTACCTGGCACAGACTTTTTCTAAAATTCCGAAGCAGCTGATCCGAGACAACAGCAATTTTATATGTGTGTTTCATCAAGATCATACCAACCTCAAACACATACATGATGAATATGTAGGTGGGGACTTGAGCTACAATGATTTTTCCAAGTTTTGCAGTAGGTGCTGGAATCAAAACAGTTATGGGTTTGTCACAATTGATATGACAAGAAAACCCAGTAGTGGCAAGTACAGAAATAAAATCAACAATTTTCTAGACATTGAAACATATATAAATAACCATGAAAATGCCAATCATTGATGATCTTAAATTAAAAGATTATCTTGTAAAAAGATTTAAGGGATGGAAATCACAGAACCTAGGAAATTATGAACAACACAAACAAACAGAACAGCCTATTATTGATGCTATTAGTGAATTAGGTAAAAATATCAAAACTGTTACAGAGCAAAATCAAAATTTGATCACAGAGCTTGTACCTGTAGCTGCAAGGAACATATTAGATTATCCAATCACCCCACTTTCCAGTATTCATACATCTAGTCCTGTTGCTCCTCGAAGAATTGAAGCTACACAGGATCCTATTGAATTGGGTCTTCTTGCTCAAAAATATTTAAGCACACCTAAAGACAACAAAGATGAGGTCTTTGGCTTATATGCTGACACAGAGCGTGATGGTAGCATCATACATAGAATTGGCAATTTCAGAGTAACATTTATGGGAGATGATATAATTGTTTATTCAGAATCTCCTCTTGGACAAAGAGGTGGTTTTGTTAAATATCCCGGCACACCTGGGTTGTGGGAACTGATGACTAGGAAAAGGCCTGGCAGCTATACAGATCAAGATTATGAATATTACAAAGAAATATTAATAAAATCAGATGCTCTATACCAGAACAATGATCCCACACAAAAAAGAGTCAAGTCTAGCAGTGGGGCAAAATACAATAATTTAATCAAGCCCATATGGTCACAGATCAAGACTGGTAGTGGAATCAAACAATACAACACCCTGCCTAAAGAATTTGTGTGGGTTGATGATGTCAGGAAACATGTAGATAGGTTATTGGTGATAGCTGGGGAGGAAAATGCTGGAAACCACAATTTTTACAATGAAAAGTTTGGAATTATGGAAATGATAAGCACCAAATTATCTAATTTTATAGTGAATGACACTAAGGGGATTGGATATCTCATAAAAATTATTAATACTCTACCACCTAAATTTTGGAATATTTCTGAGGGTCGGGGCCTGGTTAATGACATTATAAACAAGCTGCCATTTGAACTACATATTCCAGGCTATCAGTATTGTGGTCCAGGCACAAAACTGGACCATAGATTAAACAGAGGTGATCCTGGTGTTAATCCCCTAGATGCTGCTTGTAGAGACCATGACATAGCATACAACACACAGTCTGATCTTGACAAGAGACATGTTGCAGACAAGAAATTAGAAGAGGCTGCATTTGGTAGATTTGTAAGCAAAAATGCTTCTTTAAGTGAAAAAATAGCAGCATTGGGAACCACCATAGCTATGAATACCAAACAAAAACTGGGGTGGGGGTTGCGAATATGTATATAATAAACCTACAATGAAGGCCAAGGGTGTTATGTATCAAATACCTTATGCAGGTCTCAAATCTCTTGGGCCTATTGATAGTCTTTTAACCAAAAAGCAGCGGAAGAAAAAAAAATCTTGTATTGCCAAGGGCCATGGTATGAAATTGTTGCTTAGTACCCCCCAATTAAAAAAAATTACAGCAATCTAGAAAAAAATCACATGTGGGGGGTTTCATATTTACTATCCCGGCCATCTTAGCAGCACTTGGGGCTGTTGGGAGCTTGGCTGGGGGATCAGCTGCCATAGCAAAAACAGTAATAGATGCCAAAAAAATAGGGCAGAATTAGATGAGCAGAAGCGCCATAACCTGGCCATGGAGAAACAAGGCAAAGGTGTTAAGAGAGCCATGAATAAGTTTAAAAAAAACAAGAGCCGCTTACAAACCAAGATATTGAAGCTTTAATCAAGCCACTAGGCATCAAAAATTTTAGAAGAGTGTACATGTCTGATTCTTTGCCAGAACAACCACTCAACAAAGAGTGTGGCATTGTTAATTTGGATAAGTACAAAAATCAGGGCACTCACTGGATTTGTTATCTTAAATATTTAAACAATGAGGCATTTGCGTTTGATTCATTTGGAGGTGTTCCACCTGAAAATTTAATAAAATATCTAAAATCACCTAATCTTTATTACAATAATGCCCGTGTTCAAAATTTCAAACATGTTAATTGCGGACATTTGTGTTTATCTGTTCTTAGATATATGTCTCAAATAAATAAACCATCAATTGAAAATTTTCAAAAGGCCCTGTGGTATCTGAAACATCATGGGGGTATTTCATCTCACCAGCCAAAATTCAATATTGAAACTCAAATTGCATGATGACATAGTGTATCCCAAAACAATAGCTCTCAGAGCATTTTATGGCATGTACTTGATCCCTAATATTACACACCACAACAATGCAATTGCAGTAATGGATCAAAAAATTGTCATCACTCCAGGGCAATATAATCTATCCACTCTAAATGCTCAATTACCCAGAGGTGTAGTGTTAAGTCAAAATTCTGTCACTCACAGAGTAGAGATTGTATCTGCTACAGAAACAGTGGATCTGGGTACTATAGGAGAGCTGTTAGGCTTTGAGAACAACACAAAACTTGAACCGGCCATCAAACACACTGCTATTAATATACCTAAATTCTTAGCCATAGAGACTCTAAATATTCACTGTAATGTGGCTGAGGGTATGATCACCAAATCAAATGGTATAGGCACTCACAAACAAACTGGCATCATTGCAACATTCAAACCTAATTCTGAATTTATGGAGCCAATCATCTACACTCCATCCCCAACATTATATTTTCCTGTGTGCCATAATAGAATAGATAACATTGAATTGATGGTCACTAATGAAAAAGAAGAATTAGTTGATTTTGCTGGAGCCACAACAACTGCAATCATAGAGATTAATATTTAAATAAAAATACATACAAAAAAAATGGAAAATATTGAGAGTTATGAGCTACAATCATTCCCCCCAAACAGGAGGACATTTGCAAATTTAAATCAACCCAACACAGAAATTGAGGTTGATATTGATGTAGGGGATGGCTTTATACACCCCCACAGAGCAGATTTATACATCAAATTTGATGCTGTAAAGCTCGATGGAACAGATTATCCGGCAAATTCAAATATAAGATTGGTAGATAATTTTGTGCCGCATCTGTTCTCTGAAATTGAGATCAGAAAACATGGTGTTGTTATAAACAGAGTGGATTATCCCGGCATTACCTCCACAGCTTTGGCCACACTAAAATTATCCAAAACCGAGGCTTCTTACTACAAAATAGGCGGATTTGAGGCTGGTGATAAAATATTAACCAAGAGCGACACAGTGCTGTTCCCTATGCGCCTGTTGCCAGGATTCTTCTCAGATTACAAAGATATTATGTGGAAGGGTGGTTTAAGAATCACATTTAGAAGAGCTGCCAATGATAATAATGCTTTGATGAGGTACAGCATATTAAACTCTACAGGGGAATCTCTGCCCAATACCCTTCCTGATGAGGGCAAATGCATTATTCACACTATGGAGCTAAGAATCCCAGTTGTTGAATATGAAGCCAGTTATGCTCTTAAATACAAAGCAGATATAATAAAAAATCCACAGATTCCTTTACAATTTTATACATATCAATGTGTACAGAAGCCTGCATCTGGTACTTATTATGAGTTTGATGCTACAAATTCATTCTCCAGTATACAATATGACATGCCGGATTTTGTGGTGGTTCTGTTTCAGACTGGAAGACACAATAATCAGGAAAAAAATTCAAGTAGATTTGATAACTGCAACATCAAGAACATATATCTTAAAAATGGCAGAAATGAGGTATTTCCTAGAAAAAATTATAATTTAGACATTTCCAAGGATGATTTCCTTAAATTATATGAAGCATTTACAGCATACAAAAGGGTCACTACTCTAATACTGATATGTATTACACACCAGATGAATTCAAAGCACAAAGACCCATGTTTGTCATCAACACTTCAAAAAGGAAACAAGTTGTGGTTAATGACAGGACAAACATTAAAATTATCTGTGAATTCCATGAGGCATTACCTGATGACACCATATGTAATGTTATTCTCATAGGGGAAAAATCATATGTTTATGATGTAAGAAATGAGAGAGTCACGGAGCAATTCTAGAAAAATTATATTATCTTAATACTAGATATACAAGTTGAGCCTGGTGCCCAATTGAACTTAAACCGGAAGTAAATATGTGTGTGTGTGTGTGTGTGTGTGTGTGTGTGTGTGTGTTAATACGTTTGCGTAGTTTTAGGTGTGGGCAAATAAAATATCAAGAGGGGCATATTTTTGACAGGTTTATGGACAACAATCTCACAGATGTGCCTTTTATAAGTGTAGGCAAATCAATCTGAGGGGGGTCATACTTTCTCAGGAAATTCCCGAGGGCATTTTTACAAAAATCTTGGATTAGACAGGGTTCCACACTTGAGCAAAAAGCTCATATGGGCATGTTGAGCTTGTTTTAAGTGTAGCCAAATCTGCATGAGGGGGGGTCATCCTTTCTTGTCCTGGTTATAGGTCAAATCACACTACTGAAGATAGCGGAATGCGCGAGAGAACTTGCACCCAGCCTGAAAGGCTCTTACGTTTCTCCACCTGCTCTCACGACGGAACAACAGCGGAGACATGACACGGCGACAAGATGCGCGGAGTGTAACCAGGCTTTCACCCCCGAAAATCACAAGGTCATACACCATGACCACCAGAATGGATTATTCCTGTGCACGATCTGTAATTCCTGCAATCTTAAAATTAAGGAGTCGCATTTCGTTGCCGTGTTTCTGCATTACACGGAAAAATACGATACGCATCTGTTCGTCAAAGAGCTCTACAATATCACGACCCGAATCAGGATCATTCCGAGAACGAGCGAGAAGTATATTGCGGTGAGAGTGTGGATCCCTCTCGAAGAAGGAGGAAGTGTGGAAGTTAGAATCCTGGACTCTTACAATTTCCTGTCCTCCAGCCTGGCCACCCTTGCAGCTCAACTTGGCGACGAAGATCTTGTGGCCACCAAGCAAAAATGTTTTTCGGGGAGAGATGAGAATTTGAATCTGTTGCGAGCAAGGGCGTCTACCCCTACGAGTACGTTAACGATTTCGACAAATTTGACGAGACGGAACTTCCACCCCGGGAGGCATTTTATTCTCATCTCACGGAGGACGTCTGTTCCGAAGAGGACTACGAACACGCTCGTAGTGTGTGGACGGCCTTCAATTGCCAAACTTTTCGTGATTATCACGATCTGTATCTGAAATTAGACGTGACACTTCTCATGTACATTTTCGAGTCGTTTCGCAAGAGATGCATCTCGATATACAAGTTGGATCCTGCGTATTTCTTCACGATGCCGGGATTGACTTGGGAATCGATGATGAAATACACCAACGTGGAACTGGGGCTCATTGCAGAGAAAGAACAGTATGCCTTCATGGAGAGTGCGATACGCGGTGGCATCGTCCAATGTCCTCGACGCCATGCTCAGGCAAACAATCCTCATACGCCTGGTTACGATGCATCGAAGCCCAACACCTACATCGTCTACTGGGATGTCAACAACCTGTATGGCCACTCCATGTCCCAGTGTCTTCCCATCGGCGACTACGCGTGGATGACCGAAGAGGAACTCTCCTGCGAGGATTTTCTCAACTGGAGCGAAGATAACGAATGGGGCTGTTTCTTGGAAGTGGATCTCGATTATCCCGAAACGCTTCACGAGAAACATCACGGATTGGCCCTGGCCCCCACCAAAGAGAAGCCACCTGGAGGACAGGAGCCAAAACTAATACTAAGCATGGAGAACAAGCGGAATTACGTTCTGCACTACCGACTCCTCCAATTTTACGTGAGTCACGGTTTGCAACTGAAGAAAGTACATAGAGGATTAAAGTTCCGACAGAGCAAGTAGCTCGAGCCCTACATAGCCGAGAACACGCAACGCAGAGCGCAATCGACATCGCCTGCAGACAAGGATCTGTACAAACTATTTAACAACGCCATCTACGGCAAGACGATGGAGAACGTGCGTAATTACATCGACGCAACGTTGGTCACGGATGAAAAAAAATTCGAGAAAATTGTCGCGTCCCCCTACTTCAAAAACTTCACCATTTTCGACGAGAATCTGGTATTCGTCGAGAAGAACAAGAAGCAAGTGATGCTCAACAAGCCGATTGCCATAGGTGCCACCGTCCTTGAACTATCAAAATTGCACATGTACCAATCGTACTACGATCAGTTTCAACCTTTTTATGGAGATAACATCCAAATATGTTACATTGACACGGATAGCTTCATTTTTCTAATCCAAATACCAAGCCTCGAAAATGATCTGACTAAGATGAAGCATCTTTTTGATTTTAGCAACTTACCATCAGGCCATCACTTGCATTCGACAGAAAAAAAAATGACCATAGGAAAGTTCAAAGACGAAGCGGCTGGTAATTACATCAGCGAATTTGCGGGGCTTCGTGCCAAAATGTACTGCGTCAATATTGCAGAAGAAAAAGAGATCAAGAAAGCGAAAGGGGTAGGAGAAACAAGTACCAGCAAATTCAACATGCAAGACTACAAAGAATGCCTGTTTCAAGGTAAAAGAAAACTTAGCACAGATCATCGCATTGCGAATAAATTACACGAACTATATACGACGCGCGTAACCAAAGTAGCACTGGATGCCAGAGACATCAAGTTACGTGTTCTCGATTGTCAAATCTACACGAGAGAGTGGGGCCACTGCAATGGAAGCGATGAATGTGACGTGTGTTAACTGTAACCCCATAGCCATGAAGTCCGCTGTGTCTTTTGCCATTCTTCAAAAATATACGGAGGAAAAGAAGGGCCCTCGGGCGATGAAAAGTTGGAAGTTGTTATTATGTCGTTAAGCCCGCTCTAAACGAGGCTCATTAAATTCAACTCTTACTTTTTTCTTCTTCATCGTGATTTAATGACATAATTACGTGTTCGAGCCTTTTGAATTGCATCGCCGCAGATAAAATCATCTCTTTTCTTTATTCGATCTACAAAGAGGCACAGCATATGGAAAATTTAAATAACTAACAAGGACAATGAATGTCTTTGGTTTCCGCAAACAAAGCATCATGGAAACTGCACCACCAAATTCCAATAACCTCTTACCTTCCGTGTTATCTAAACTCAACGGTCTACTGATCGTTCACCTCAACAGTATTTGGACGAAATTGGATGACGATGTGGGCAAGATGTTTTATGTCTTTAACAACAATTCACATTTTTACGAAATTCCGATCGACGGGAAACTTCAAATCACCGTGAATCCGGAGAACGAAGGGCGAAATATTAAAATTTCTAGCGGCAAGAACATTTTTCGAATGAAGCACGACAAGGTGCTTTCTAACATGGCGTACGACGTTTCTGCAGGAGATTTACTTTACGTGAGGAGATTACGACAAACTCATTCCTCTCTTCGTAGAATTACGAATCACCTCTCCTATTATAAATAACCGTTAACATAAATGCCTAACGACATTTTCGGCTACACCAGGCGTGTGGACCACGCAGAAGAAATTCTCTTGTTGGATGTCCGAGTTAAAAAGTTGAGGAGCGATTTGATCGCTTTGCAGGGGACCTTAAACAAAAGTTTAAAGTCGCAAATCGCTACGCTCCAAGCGCAATGTCTCGATCCCATTCTGAAAATCGATTCCGAACTGAAAACGCTCATAAAAAATTATGTTGACGTACCTTCTTACGACAACGTTCAAAATATACAGTTGAGCGTGGATTCGCTTCAAAATGATTTGGCCAAATTACAGCAATTTCAATCGAAAAATGAAGATTTGGAAAAATTGAAACTCGAAATCGAAGAACGAACTTCCGCAATCGAAAAGAATTTCTCTGAACTTCAAACCGTCGTGTACGATATTGATGCAGAAGTCTTGCATGTCGTCGTTTCCAAATTACAAGAAGAATTCACCAGCACGTTGGAAGAAATTAAATCCAAGTTACAGACTTTGGAAGATACCATGACGAACCTACCATCGTCAGACGAACTGCAGGTCATCGGTAAAAGCGTCGCGAACGTAAAAATTCAATTGGAGGCTTATCAAGATTTCGAACACATTCAAACCACCATCGCTACGCTTCAGGCGTCTCTGGAGTTGATCAACGAAGAAATTAAAAATATTCACGTTCAAGCGAACGCGTTGACGAGCATACAAGACACGTTAAGCACGGTTCAGCAGAAGATGGAATATTTAGAAAATTTGAACGTCGAATCGAACCTTGCTCATTTTCATCACGTACTCGACAACATACAGGGTGACTTGGAATCGTTACGGACGAGCGTGCCTTCGAGCGAAGATTTGGAAAAATTGAAAACGGCGGTGACGGCACTATCCGATTCGAGCGACATCAAAAGTTCATTGAGCGATCTCGAGAGTAGGGTGGCCAATTTCCCCACCTCCAAAGAATTACACGCTTTGAAAAGAAACATCTCTCGAATGCTGAAACGACTGGAAACGGAAACGGCGAACGTGGAACAGATTCGAGAAGAAATTACTTCGCTGGTGTCGACGCTGCCCACTTCGCAGAGCGTCGCGGATCTTCACACGCAGTTTACCGAGATGCGAAGCATCGTGAACGATCTTACCGAGAAAAGCTCGAAATTGAATCAAGTCGAGAACCTTCAGAACATTGTCGTCAACATCAGAGATCAAGTTGGAGTGCTGGAATCCACGCAGGAATCGACGCTGGCCTCTTTCGGTGCCAAGTTGCAAGAACTCAACGAAAACTACAAGCAGTTGAACGTGGAAGTGAAAATCAAACCGTCGTTTACTTCTGTAACGGATACCATAGTCGAGCATTTGTTGCCCATCGAAAATAAACTCGGACAAGTTCACAGTAATCTGCTCGGCGTCGACACTAAATTCGCCAAATTGTTCACCTTGCAAGCCATCGAAATCAACAGCGTACCCAATCAACAGAGAATCTCCACGTTCGTCGAAGGTAACAAACTGTACATGCTACATCCTTATCATCCGTACTACAAGTTTCTCCTCGATGGCACGATTCAGGTAAACTAATTTTCGTACTGGTCTCACGGCAGAAAAGCTAGCGTTCCCACCATGACGTTGATATCGAATCGTGGTGTCCAGAAAGCAGGAAACATTCCTCTGGCACGTTGGAACGAAACACGCAACATATATGAAATACACGAAGACGAAGATCTTACCGTTTTCGACGTGAGTGCCGGCGATAAGCTGATCATTCAAAACACGAGCGAGGTGCCACCTTCTTTGAATCCCATCACGCTGGTGCTTCTCTTCAAACGTAATCTCTAAAAATGTCTAGGCAAGCCATCGTCGAAGAATTGCATAAACCTGCACGCCGCAACTACGAACGTTTAGCGGTGGTAACCAAGGGCATCGACGACCTCTGGGAAAGTGACCTCGTGGAAATGAGTAGCAGGAAGTTGAAAAACGTACATAAATTGAACAAGGGCAACAAGTACCTCCTCACCGTCATAGACACATTTTCGAAATTCCCATGGGCTCTACCTTTGAAGGCCAAAACAGGAACATGCGTCACGGAAGCATTCAAATTAATTTTTCGCCAAAGCGGCGGCAGACGACCTCGGTTTCTGCACACGGACAAGGGGAAGGAATTTTACAACGCCGTATTGCAAAAGTTTATTCGGAAACACGACGTTCAACATTACTCGACCTTCAGTGACGTCAAGGCCAGCATCGTGGAAAGATTTAATCGCACTCTGAAATCGCGCATGTGGTAACGCTTTACGCTTCAGGGAAGCTACAAGTGGGTCACCATTCTTCAGGAACTCGTTAACGACTATAATCACACGGTGCACAGAACGATTGGCATGAAGCCAGCTGACGTTACCAAGTCCGACGAGCAACGTTTAATTTCTAGCGTTTACTGTCCAAAGTACACACCCACGACAAAAAAACCTAAATACAAAATTGGAGACCAGGTGAGGATCAGTATATTGAAGCGAACGTTCGACAGGGGTTTCACACGAAACTGGAGCACGGAACTTTTTACCGTGGTTCGAGTTTTACCCGGGAACAGTCACACGTATATAATAAAGGACAGTGGCGGTGAAATTTTATTGGGGCGCTTCTACGAGAAGGAACTCTCTAAAACTAAATACCCCGACACGTACCTTATCGAAAAAGTTTTGCGTAAGAGAGGTGACAAACTTTTGGTGAAATGGCTGGGACTTCCGGAAACAAGTTGGATCGATTCAAACGAAGTGATTCTATGAGTACGTGGAATGTCGTGAAACGTTTACCTGATTCGGAGAGTCAAACGAAAAAAAGAACGGCGAATGCTCCCCGACAGCATACGATGTCTGATCATAGGACCTTCGGGGTGCGGAAAGACGACACTGCTCACTGATAATTTTATCCTCGCACCCAATTGGTTAGACTGGGAAAACAGACACCTCTACGTATTTTCGAAAAGTCTCGAACAACCGAAATACCAGCAACTTATGAAACTGTACGAGGGACTGGGCATTGCAACTTTCGCATCTGAAATCATTCCACTGGACGATTGTTTCGAGAATTCCGTTGTGGTGTTCGACGACATGATCTTGGAAAATCAAAACGAGATTCGTAATTTTTTCACTCGAGGTCGTCACAAAGGATTAGATTGTTTCTACCTGGCACAAACTTTTTCCAAGGTTCCGAAACAACTGCTACGCGACAATTCTAATTTCATATGTTTGTTTCGACAAGACCGCACCAATTTAAAACACGCATACGATGATTACGTAGGGGCTGACATGAATTACAATCTATTTCCTAAATTCTGCTCCCACTGTTGGAACAGTGGTGATTTCGGATTCGTGACCATTGACATGACTCGAAAAGCAAACCATGGAAAATGTAGGAATAAAATAAACGTTTATCTAGACGTCTCAAAGGCTAACAAGAGGACAATTTCAGATTTGCAACAAGAAAAAAATCCAAAAAAAATCAAAGGTCGTGAGAATCTAAAAAATAAAATTTGAAAAAACGTTCTTTTTTTTCAAACGTCTGACAAGCATATATAAAATAACCATTACAACAAAAAGTGAGTGTTAGAAAAAGTGGATAGTCTCAAGCGGGTGACGGCAAGAAAACTACGAGAACCGAACGTATAGGCTGAGAATTCGACGTTTCAGAAACGTTTCAACGTATATAGAAAAATGTCAAAACGTCAATTTCAAGAAGAGGACAATCTCAAGTTGCGGGAATATCTAGTGAAACGCTTCAAAGGTTGGAAATCCGAGAATCGCGGATACTACGAAGAGAAGAAACGTCAGGATCAACCTGTGATCGATGCCATCAGCGGTCTAGGTAAAGAAAATAAAAGTGTCACGGTACAAAATAAAAATTTAATCAACGAACTCGTACCGCTCGCAGCTAAAAGTTACGCCGTACCCACGCCCATTTCGAGCATTCCTTCGACACCGTTCGAACTGAAGGACGTACCACGACGTCGAGCCATAGGTAGCACGTCGTCTTCTTCGGATAAGATCGAGTTGGGACCTTTGGCACGAGACTACCTGAGCACGGGGAAGTTCGACAAGGATGAAGTGTTCGGATTGTATCCGAGCATGGAAACCAACGAAGGCGGTGTGGTTTGGAAGATTGGGAAATCGAAGGTGACCTTTGAAGGCAACGACATTAAAGTTAATTTAGGCGAGAAGGATAGTTGGACCAGGTATCCGGGTACGGTGGGACTGTGGGAACTCGTTGCTAAAAAGCAGTCGAAAGATTACTCCGACGAAGATTACCAGAGTTACAGGGAAATTCTGATCATGACGGATGCCATGTACCAGAACAACGATGCCTCGCAGAATAGGGTGAAATCGAGCAGCGGTGAGAAGTACAGGAATCTCATCAAACCGATTTGGAACGAGGTGAAGAGTGGAAGCGGCGTCAAACGCTACAACACGTTACCCAAAGAATTCGTTTGGGTGGACGACGTGAGGAAGCTCGTGGACCGATTGTTGGTGATAGTCGGCGAAGAGAATGCAGGCAATCGTAATTTCTACAACGAGAAGTTTTGCATCGTGGACATGATCAGCACGAAACTTTCCAACTTCATCGTGAACGACGACAAGGGCATAGGTTACCTCATCAAAATCATCAACACGCACCTCCGAGATTCTGGAACGTGGCCGAAGGAAAGGGACTCGTGAACGACATCATCAACAAGTTACCTTTCGAGATGCATTTACCTGGCTACCAGTACTGCGGTCCGGTTACCAAACTCGAGAAAAGATTGGAGAGAGGAGACAAGGGTGTGAATCCGTTGGACGCGGCATGCAAAGATCACGACATCGCCTACAACACCACTCGCACGGATCTGGATGCACGTCACGAAGCAGACAAGAAATTGGAACATGCAGCTTTCGAAAGGTTCGTCAGCAGAGACGCTTCGCTGGGTGAAAGAGTTGCAGCACTGGGCACCACCATCGCCATGAACACGAAACAAAAATTTGGGTGGGGTATATAAATAACATACAGTAAAAAAAAAAACATGTCTCGTATAACTGACTTACCGCCCGAACTGCTATGTAAAATATTCAAACACGTAGTAAACGGAGATGTTAATAAACTTTTAATCATAGCGAGATCAACGCCGGAATTTCGCATCCCTTGTGAAATGGATGTCAAGGATTATCTTCGGGAGATCAGTGGAATGATGTGCGGTGACCTCGACACTCTTCTTTCGGCCGCAGGGGAAAAATTAAACGATAGGTTGGATGAACTTCACGAGGCGAGGCAGGGGAGAAGACGATACACGGATGATTGGCGCAAGTCTAAACAGGAGACCGAAGAAATCATCACGCACATCATCGCGTTGTCGGAAGCACGAACTTTCTTTCTCCGTTAAAAAAATAATAATATATATACGTGTCAAAACTTGATATATAAATAACACACATCGTGAAAAAAAAATATCTTCGGTATATATAAATAACACACATCGTTAAAAAAAAATTAAATTTCTCTAACACTCTGAAATTTTTCTCTTCGATATGAGTGAAAAAAAAATGAGTGACCTCCAAGCATTAAAACAAATGCTAAATTTGTCAGTCGAGTATGTAAAAATTCAGGAATTGGAAGTCGGCAAATCTTACACGATAACTTCCGGTTCAATCGTTTCTACCCAGTATGGTCCCAATGTACGTCTGTTGCTCAACGGACAATACAGTCTATTTTTACCAGATCGATACGCTAACATGTTATCAGACGAGAAGCTAGCTATTTTAATCGAGAACAAAACTCAAATTGTGTACAAGGGGACAAAGGAACTTCTTGGTAAGAAAACAAAGCACGTAATAGAATTTGTGTAACGACTGCGCGGAGTATATATAAAATAACATACCTTGAACAAAAAAAATACACGAAACAAAAAAAATCTCAGAACATATATATAAATAACATACTGTAAAAAAAAATTACACGAGAGGGAAACAAAAAAATCTCAGAACATTTATATATATAAATAACATACCGTGAAAAAAAACACATATAGAGCATCAACATGAAGCCCAAGGGTGTCGTGTACCAGATACCATATTCGAATCTTAAAAATCTAGGTGCCCTCGATGGGTTACTCACCAAGAATCAACGCGAGAAGAAACGTTCTTGCTTGTCCAAAGGACACGGAATGAAATTACTTCTCAGCACTCCACAATTGAGACGCTTGCAGCGTTCGCGGAAACAGCAAAAGATCGGAGGTTTCATATTCAGCATCCCGGCCATCCTGGCAGCATTGGGGGCCGTTGGAAGTTTGGCTGGGGGTAGCGCCGCCATCGCGAAAACCGTGATCGACTCGAAGAAGAACAAGGCGGAATTGGAGGAACAGAAACGTCACAATCTGGCCATGGAGAAGAAAGGGGGGAAGGGGGTGGGCGTAATGAAAAAGTTTAAAAAAAAGAAACAGCACTCACCAACCGAGACATTGAATCTCTGATCAAACCATTACAAATCAAACACTTCAGAGGAGTTTTCATGTCCGACTCGTTACCTTCAACCTTTAAAAGAAGAGAATGTGGAGTAGTCAACTTGGACGGTCAAGAAAATCCAGGCACGCATTGGATATGTTACACAAAAATGACAATAAAGCATTCGTTTTCGATTCTTTCGGAGGTGTTCCACCTACAAATTTAGTTCATTATCTGAAAACGAACAAAACCTATGTATACTACAACGACGAACGCATTCAAAATTTCGGAGACGAGAACTGCGGTCATCTCTGTCTCTCCATGCTCGCGATTCTCTCTAAAATAAATAAGCCGCAGGTGGAAGATTTCCAGAAAGCTTTGTGGAATCTGAAACAGCATCACGATGGGCGTGTTCCATCTCACGAGCGAATCTTCGATCTTGAAACTCACGCTGCACGACGACATCGTCTATCCTAAATCCGTAGCTCTGCGTGCATTGTACAGCATGTACCTCATACCTAACGTCACGCAGCACAACAACAAAATTAGCGTCGGAAGCGAACATATCGTCGTCACGCCAGGCCAATACAATCTTTCTACTTTGCAAGCTCAATTACACAAAGGCACGTACCTTTCTCAAAATTCGGTCACGCACAGAGTGGAAATCGTGTCCGCGACGGAGACCGTGGACCTGGGCACCATGGGAGAACTTTTAGGTTTCGAGAATGACACAAAACTCGAAGCTGTCATCAAGCACGTAGCAACCAACATTCCTAAATTCTTGGCCATAGAGACTCTGAACGTACACTGCAACGTAGCGGAAGGCATGATCACGAAATCCTCTAACGGGGGGTTGCTGGGAAGTCACAAGCACACGGGAATCATAGCCACGTTCAAACCCAGTTCCGAATTCATGGAACCGGCCATCTACACGCCCTCTTCGCCGATCTATTTTCCAGTATGTCGCAACCGCATAGACAACATAGAGTTGGTGGTGACGAACGAGAAAGGAGACGTGGTGGATTTCGCAGGTGCAACGACGACGGCCGTCCTGGAGATCAACGTATAATAAATAACACACATAGTGGAAAAAAAATGGATCAAATCGAAAGTTACGAATTGCAATCTTTCCCTCCCAACCGTCGCACGTTCGCCAATTTGAACGAAGCGAACAGGGAGATCGAATACGACGTGGACGTAGGCGACGGGTTCGTTCATCCTCACAGAGCGGACCTCTACCTTCAATTCGACGTGGTGAAGAAGGAAAGCGGAGACGCGTTTCCCGCAGCAGCAAATTTGATACTCGTGGACAACTTCGTGCCTCACCTGTTCTCGCAGGTAGAGGTGAGGAAACACAACACCGTCATCGACAGAATAGATTATCCAGGCATCACGTCGACGGCAGTGGGAACGTTGAAATTATCCAAAAAGGACGCAGCATACTATCAGGCGGAAGGATTCGAAGCGGGAACCAAAATATCGACGAGAAGTCACACGGTGCTCTTTCCCATGCGTCTGCTTCCGGGATTCTTCTCGGACTACAAGGAGATCGTGTGGAAGGGAGGATTGCGCGTCACGTTTCGAAGAGCGGCCAACGACAACGACGCACTGATGCGATACACTACTTTGGGTCCGGACGGCACCACGCCGATAGCCAACACATTACCCGAAGCAGCCAAGTGCGTCATCCGGAGCATGGAGTTGAGAATGCCGATCGTGGAATACGAAACCAACTACGCCCTCAAGTACAAAGCGGAGATCTTGAAAAGTCCCCAGATGCCGATTCACTTTCACGGTTACCAGTGCGTCGGGAAGTCACATGGAATTCGACGTGACGACGCAGTTCAACAACATACAGTTCGACATGCCAGATTTCGTCGTGGTGCTCTTTCAGACCGGGCGCGACAAGAATCAGGAAAAAGATTCCAGCAAATTCGACGACTGCAAGATCAAGAACGTTTATTTCAAGAATAGTAGGAACGAAGTGTTCCCGCGCGAGAATTACAACCTCGACATGACCAAAGACGATTATCTCAAACTTTACGAAGCTTACACGTCTTACAAACGCGTGACCGAGGGAAGCGTGGACATGTATTACACACCCAGCGAATTCAAAACCCACAGACCCATGACCGTCATCAACACCACGAAGAGGAAGCAGGTGGTGGTCAACGATCGCACCAACATCAAGGTCGTCTGCGAGTTCCACGACGTGCTGCCCGAGGACACCGTGTGCAGTGTCATCCTGGTCGCAGAGAAGTCCTTCGTCCACGACGTGAAGAACGAGAGGGTCACAGAGCAGTTTTAACAGGTTTAACATCTTTTCTTGCAGAATCAGTTACAATAAGAAATTTTTGTATTAGCACAATCAGTTACAATGGCACAATACGAATTTCACTAGTTCAGATCGGTTACAATGTCAATTTCATCAGTTATCAGTTACAATATCTTTTTTTTTTCATCAGTTTTTGCACTATAGCACGAGACAATCAGAATTTGCACAAAAATTTTGTTGTTTTTACACGAGAAAATTAACAATAAAATTCTTTTTTTTTATCGTTTCAGATGCTGTCGAACATCAAAAACACATACACACACTAGAAAAAAAAGCATGCAACTTTATTTGTAACACACACATATTCTCCATCTTCATCAAGAAAAATATTATAATAAACATAATTTTTTTATCTATCTCACAATAAAACTCTATATCCAAAAAATTACAACATCAAAATAACACTAGAGTCGTTAGTACACGTTGCATGCATTACGGAGGTCCTCTGTAGAGTTTCATGGAAGTTTGAGAGAAAAAAACAAACACGTGAAACTCTATAGAGGTGTGGTTATCTACAACCGTAGCCGTTAGAAACTTTTACTTTTTTTGGTTGGGCACCACGCACCCTGGCGAGGTTATAGGGGCCAGGAATCCCAAAAAAACAACAATTATTATTTGCTTGTTTGCGTCACAATACAGAAGTAATGAGAGGCACGCGCGCGCGCGTGTGGCACATCGTTCCCCCCCGAGAGGTTTACAAAGGTCACGATATATAAACATGACCCCCGGACTTGGAAAATTACGATAAGGTGCATTCATCCTTCAAGGATGAGAGGATGAGAGAGTGCATTTCACTCATCACTGCTTTTCTACGCTGTGAAACATCGTCAGCGCAATAAATGAGGCGCGGAACGTGGAGAGAAAGTGAGTTTTTGAGGTTTTGGTGGTCGTGGGGTCTAAAAATCAGGGTTGCGGTAGAAGGCATATTTGTGACACTACTTGCGTAGTATATTTCCCACCCTTGTGTACTATTTCAATTTATGAAGCGTTTTATGAAGCGATTTATTCTGTATGTCTTCCCAGTTTACGCATACTCATCGTAGGTGATTTTAACTTGCCGGAAGTAACAGGTTCTAATTATGATTTCAGCAAAGGTTGGCAAAAATCTTAAACTCTCTACAACTTTATGTCTTACTATAATTTAAGTAGTGTAAACAATGTGTTAAACACCAACAACAAAACACTAGATTTTTTTCCGACTAACATCCAAAACTTGTCGGTCTGTAAAGAACGGACGATGAACATCACCCCCAACTTAGCATCGAATTTTTTGTTTCGAAGCATGTTAAAGCAAATGAAGAGAATAAAATTAGCATGCGTTATTTCCAAAAAGCAAACTTTGAAGAAATGTATCGTGAAATTGCTACCATCAACTGGGAAGAAATATAGAATCAAAAGAATGTAAACGACGCGCTTGATATCTTTTACGAAAATCTTGATAAATTTTTCGAAGTCACCGTTCCGTACAGAAAGAAATCCATAACATCACGATACCCTAGTTGGTTCACCAGTGGCATAATTAAAAACATTAAAAGCAAATCCCACCACCATAAGAAATGGAAACGTGGTAATACCAACTTTCATCGTGTACAGTTTGAAAGTCTCACCAAAATAAGCAAAAGGAAAATTGAAAAAGCTTACAGGAATTACATATCAGAAACAGAAAATTATATAAAACTCGATTTAGACACTTTTGGTCCTTCGTTGAAAATAAAGGGAGGAAAAATACGTCCATATCCCTCAAATACAATGACACTACACTAGACGATGACGTAGCATTTACGAACGCCTTCGTCCAGCATTCCTTTCCACCTATAAGAGCACGCCCGCGAATTACGACTGCAATTTAATCGAAGACCACGAAAAGATAGACGTAGGTGAAGCATTTGTACTAAACGCAGTCAGTATTGATGATGTTGAAAAGGCAATAATAAAGTTAAAACCAAAGAAATCCTGTGGCCCTGACGGCATTCCGCCCTACGTGTTAAAAGGTTGTCAAGCTTATTAGCCCTACCCTTAATGAAAATATTCAATCTTTCCCTAGTTACGTCTGTATTTCCCAGGAAATGAGAAACATCTACAGTGCGTCCCGTACGCAAAAATAGTGGCACCGGTAACATTGAAGAGCATAGGCCCATATCTTTATTGTCTGCGCCCGCAAAAGTTTCCGAAAGTATTATTTATCAAAGATTGTTGTCACACATATCCCCAGTAATATCTGCAAATCAACACGGCTTAGTCCCGGGTAGATCCACTGTTACGAACCTATCCCTCCTAAGTCATTTCGTTGCAACTAACCTAGAAGAAAGAAAGCAAGTAGATGTTATCTATACATATATATCCAAAGCCTTCGATAGAGTAAACCACGATATTTTGTTGAGTAAACTCTCGTGTTACGACCTCTCCAAACCAGCACTAAATTTCTTTGCTTCTTATCTAAAAGACGGTAAGCAGAACGTACCTTATAATGGAATTTTAACAGAAAAGCTCGCAGTTTTCTCAGGAGTCCCCCAGGGTTCGAATCTCGGACCTCTGTTGTTTATAAGTCTAATCAATGACTTACCAAAGTACCTCTGTGACTCATTCAGACTCTTATACGCGGATGACTTAAAATACGGTAGGACTATTTGTAATATTGATGACTGCAAAATCCTTACAAAATGAAATCAATACAGTAACAAAGTGGGACGAAATATATTATCTTAATCTGAACATAGAAAAATGCTGCACGATGACATACTCGCGCAACAGAAAGAAAATTGAATTCAATTACAAAATAAATAACACAAAAATTAAAAGGGTTAACGAGATGAGAGATCTAGGAGTTACATTTGATTCAAAACTTACATTTGCAACACATGTTGAAAGGGTCGTAAATGAGGCACACAGGAACCTAGGGTACGCAATTAGAATGAGTAAAGAGTTTATGAACAAATAAATAATGAAAATAATATTTAACGCTTTAGTCCGAAGCAAAGTAGGATATGCAGCAGAAATGGGCTCCTCAGGACACAAAGTAAACGCATAAAATAGAAATGCTACAGTCTAAATTCGTAGGGTAAGCCACTTATAAAGAAACAGGTATATATCCCCGATACGAATCATACACTTCCCTCTGTAAACACCACAACCTGACTTCTCTCAGCAAAAGAAGGAAGATGCAATTGCTCTCTTTCTTATACAAAATCATGAACAATAATATTCAAGTGCAACATCTTCTAGAACAAATACCCATACGTGTTCCTATCTCCAAGACACGATCCAAAGGGGGCCTCTTTTACTGTAGTAACGGATGATCGAACATTATAAATAAATAACTTATCAGGAGAATGTGTGAACTGTACAACAGATGTTCCGAAAGGGAAACAAAATTACACATATTTCACATGCCTATTGGGACATTCGAAAAAGTTGTTCAAGGAATGGAAGAATAAATGTCAACAATGTAAACATAAACGCAATATTTATAAATATATATTTCTTTCGTAGTTTATACTCAATTACATATATGTACGTACTTTCTAGTGTGTCAAATATTTACAGGTCATTTATTACACATAATTAATATATTTATTTAATGTAAATAACTTATGTCCTTGATTTACACTGTCTTTATTTTATGTCCGTATTTTATGTAATGCATAATATATTATATCAGTATCTTATATATTGTACATGGTGGTAAAGATCTGAAATACTGAGTGTAAAGATGAATACGTTGTGCATTGTACTTAACAATTGAAATCTTGTATTCATGTAGGCTATTTTTGTAGATACTAGTTAGATATTTCATTCCACTCTCTTCAATGAACATGTATTATTATAACTCGATTTGTTAACGGTTGTATACACATATAATTTATCGTTGACATGTTTTATGTTTATTTACATTTCTGCACAAATATTTCTTACCAAACTGTAAATTTACAAACTGAAAGCAAGAAATGTAGAACACTGTAATTGGGCATTCGCCTGTTGTGTTTAGTAATAAATAAATAAATAAATGATTAACCCAAGCGCTAATCCGGCCTGGAATGCCCTGATCTCCTGATAATTGGTTGGATGTGTATATAATATTAGTATAGCCCCCTATCCAGTCTCTCACATTTTTAGAATAGGATTTTATATTATTAAGTGATTGTTTCGCGAATTAAGCTGGCTCGGGAATATACCGTCAGTGACTTTGGTGAGAATGTTGAGAAAATAAGCTGGCACAGAGTAATTCTGAGAAATTAAGTAGGCTCTGGAATATTCTACCCCGAAGGGGTCAAATGATCCTTTCTTATATATCTACATACACATGTTACTAATGTCCTCGACCTGTTTTACGGTGACAGTCAATACGAGCAGTGCATGTTCCATCGCACTGCGACAATAGCATCGACCCATCTCATCAATACCGGGTGTATGTGTTTGTCCTCATGACATTGACCCATTCCATCAACACTAGGCATTGACCTGATAGATCAATACGGGACATCGAGACTTGGCAACACACCAAACCCGTGATCTCTACGACTATTTGTTCGGAAATTATGATTAATCGAAGTTTCAAAAGTCTGAAAATCTACAGAGGGTATCTAATGGTACACAATGGGAGGATTTCTCGATTTTTTTTTGCGCAATTTCTCACTGTTTTCGAGATATTTGCTATTTTATGTTGTTTTTTTTAACTTGGGACTTGGAAATTTTTAGAGTGAGTAAATTTGGTTCCATGGTGACCTTTGTTAGTTTTGTTAGGAGATCAAAGGGGACGCCGAGACTTGGCCAACGCACCAAACCAGATATCTCTACGACTATTTGTTGGAAATTATGAATAATCAAAATTTCGATTTTTGGACCAACCCTTAGCTAGCTCGGGAATGTCCACAAAGATCAGTGAGCAGGGCCGATAATTCTGAGAAATTAAGCTGATTGGGGAATGTCCCGTCAGGGTCACTTGATCCCTTGCTGATTGGTTGAGAGTGTATATATAGGTTTCGCTCGAGCATTGCCATCAGTTTTTAAAAAGCATTTGTCATTGAGAGTGGTTGTAAGCAATTTTTTTTTAGAACAATTGTGGTACATATGTATAGTTACTAAATATACCAAGGTATAGACTTGTCTTTCTAGTAATATAAAGTAACTACTAATACCAAAAATATTTTACAATTTTTGATACACTTAGGCATAGGCTTGTGTCTCCATCAAAATCTATACATAATAACCAATACCCAAAATAATTTACTGTTTCTAATACATTTAAGCATAGATTAGTTTAAATTTAATTTTTAAAAAGTGTTTGTGACAAATACATTATCTCACAAATACAAATACATTATACAAGTGAGATTGAAATATCGAGACTCTCTACACTTATTGTGTATCCAAAAAAATATATATAAATACCAAGTAAAAAACAATGGCTTAACTGGAATGCCCAAATTGTGGTAAATTCGTATCCAAATCAAATATGTCAAAACACCGGGCAATATGCAGTGATCAACCGAACAATTCTCTATTACCAACCCAACCCTGCACCTATTGTGGAAATCTTATTAGCGTACCTCATATGAGCAAACATAAGAAGATGAGTTGCAAATCTCAATCATCAACCAGCCAGATCAATCCTAGAAAAAGACAATCAGATATAACCCCAAACGATGACCCTAAACCGAAACAAATTAGATCTTCGACCACACCTGGCGTAACAGCTTTTGGTGGTCGACTGAATAATTACTCCTTGGAATCGGAGCTACGCTGGGATATTAATAATTTCTTGAGAATATAAAATCGTCAATAATAGACCACCTGAAAAATAAACTTACAAGTAAATCTATTGAGTTCTATACTATCCTATCTTATGAATATGAGCAAGCAGGTGAAACATGTCATATACATCACCATTGTGCCAAGAATCAGACTCTATATTTGATTGATATAGATAATTTGGAACAAATCTATGCCTGGCTTATGGATACTTTTCTCGCAAGACACTAGGAATTCGAGGCCAAAGGATCGGGTTGGAAATTGTGTGGGGATCCACATAAATTGGAACTGAAAAAAAGTCAGTTCTCACATCTATGTGCTTCTACCTATGTCCCTTCCAGTGGATATTAAAAAAAAGTAGTTGTTAATATTCAAAATAATGATAATATTTTTTTCTGGGGTGTGTCTTAGCGAAACATCACCCAGTTTATAGGAAAAACAATCCAGAGCGTGTTTATCATTATCTGCAATATCAGATAGATTTTAAACATTCTATGTCTGGTATCGAGTATCCTGTTGATATATCCGATATAGCAAAATTTGAAAATCGTTTGCGAGATTATTTTGTATATCCCCTCAGAATAAGCAAAATCGATGATGACCATGCTACTGTCATCGATTTGTTAATTATTTCAGATGATAATATTTTCCATTACGGCCTTCTACGCATTATTTACCGTCTGGTTAGAAACCAGACAACCAAACATTGGGGGGAAATTAAAATTTGTCATAGGTGTTTGACTACATTTGATAATCGTATTCAACATAACTATATCAAATTTAATAATCCAGAAATTGCTATCCACAAACTTGAAGAACACAAACAACACTGTGGTGAAAACAAGCAGGTAAGATACAGAAATTTAAACAACACAATGCCCTGTTGGAGCAGCCACCTATAATAATAGCAGATTTTGAGGCGTTTCTCAAACTAATCAACTATTCAGATAGTCATCCAAAAATTTCTTCAACTACACCTTATCAGCTCCATGATGGTTGTGGTTATGGATGTGTAGTTGTGTGGCGCAATTCCTCAACACCCAATAAGCCTTATACATATCGAGGACCCGATGCTGCTAGAAAGTTTTGGAAAAAAAATGAGTTGATAAAAAATGGTAGTATATTATCTTTGTCTAAACCAAGTGTACCATTATATGCTACCTAACAGCAATTATATGATGCTACTGTGATTTGCCCATAGTGCAATTCATCTTTTACGAATGATAATAAGAAAATTTATCATCAGTGCCATTTCACAGGGGAAAATCTCGTACCCTTGTGCAACCAATGCAATCTCAAAATTTGTTCCCATATTTTTCCATAATGGCAACGGATATGATTTCCACTATTTGTTTAGGCATTTTAATTACGATGTGGAGAACATAGAAGTCTTGACAGAGAACCAGGAGAGATATATCAGTCTCAGCAAAAGAGTAAAAATTCCTGGTGGTGGCAATATCAAGATTTGATTTTTGGACTCTATGAGATTTCTCTCTGCTGGCCTGAATGCCCTTGCCAGCAAACTATGTTATGACCAGTTCCAAATCACAACAACAAGTTTTCCCGGCTTGGGTACAGAACATATTAGACAAAAATTGGCCTATCCATATGAATATGTGTATGACTATACCAAATTTGATGATGATTCACTTCCTCCACAAAATTAATTCTACAGCCAACTTAGAGAACAAAATATCACAGATCAGGATTACCATAATGCACAACAGATGTGAGAGAAATTATGGTGTAGGACACTGGGTGACTACCATGATCCCTATCTAAAATTGGATGTGACAATCTTTGCAGATGTATTCCAGGCTTTTAGAAAATTGTTCATGGATATCTATAAATTGGATCTAGCACATTTTTACAGTCTGCCAGGATTAGCATTGGTCAGCTATTTTACTCAAAACACAAATCGAGCTGGAGCTAATTACAGATGTGGACATGCTTCTCTTCATAGAGCGAGCCATACCCGAGGGCATGGTGTAATACACACAAACATATGTTAGAGCCAACAATACCCATATTACAGAAGAATATAACCCAGATAAACCCTCCAGCTATATATTCTATGTGGATGTGAATAATTTGTATGCTGAAACTCCCTTACAGTGGTTTCGAGTGGATGGACTCCACATCAATAGATATCCAAAATTTCGATGATGCCGAGTATGCTTTTTTTGGCAAGGTGGATCTCGATATCCCTCATAATTTGCACAGTCAGCTTTCCGATTTGCCACCAGCTCCCGAGTTGAAGTGTCCACCCGATTCAAAACAAAAAAGCTTCTAATGACACTGGAGTCTAAGGAGAGATATGTCATCCACTATAAAAAACCTGAGATTTTTAAAGGACAAGGAGGTCCATGTAGTACAAATTCGAAGAGCCCTCAGATTCAGGCATTCGGAGTGGTTAAGGCCCTATATTGAAACCAACAGAAGACATAGAACAGCTGTCAATTCAAATTTGGATAGGGAGTTTCTTTTTAAAATGATGAATAATGCAGTCTATTGTAAGACCATGGAGAATGTTAGGAAACGTATAGATGTAAGGCTGGTCTCCGATCCCAAAAAGTGTAATAAATTGGTGGCAGATCCGAAATTCAAATTGCGCACATTATATCATGAAGATTTGTCACTTTTCCAAATGGGGAGACCATGGATCAAATTCGAGAAACATATCTGTGTGGGTGCTACAGTTGTGGATATGTCCAAGCTACAAATGCTGAAACTCTACTATAATACAATGATGTCCTATTATAAGTATGATTTATCTCTTCTGTATATGGATACATACAGTTTTGTTTATTTTTTCAAAACACCGGATCTCTATGAATATATAAAACACACTAAGGTGTTTGATTAGTTTGATACATCTTCATACCCCCCTTGGTATTGCTATCCCACCCCACAACAAAAATTGGCCGGGCTAACTAAAATATGTGAAAAATGGTGATATTATTATAAAGTTTTTTGGGTTGCTATAAAAAATGTATACTATTAGATCGGAGATGGATTTATCAAAAAGCCAAGGGAGTCGGTAGAACCATAGTAGAGAACAAACTCTCCTACTATTGTTATTACAATTGTCTCACAAATAAATCTCCCAAATTAAGGGTAGAAAATAGAATCCAGAGTGTTGATCACATATTGACCACAAATAGAATAAGAAAAGTTGCCCTAAATCCTGAGGATGATAAAATACAGATTCTATCATGTGGGATACACACATTACCGTGAGTCACTATAGCCTGGGAAATGGCAACCAATGTGATATTTGTCAATAAAGTAAGCATTAATCTGTTTGGGTTTAGAAAACAATCTATGGAAATGCATGTTCATATAGCCCCACCAAATCTCACTAATCTGTTGCCTAATCTAAATTGACTGCTGATAATCCATTTGAACATTATGCTAACAGAATATAATGATGATACTTGTAAAATATTTTATATTTTCAATAACAATCTAAAATATTACAATTTCCCCATTGGCGGGAAACTGCAATTCACCATAAATCGTGAGAACAAGGGCGAGATAAAAATATTTACTGGAAGTAATATCTATTGTAATAAATATAATAAGATGGAAACTGTCACTACATATGATATATCTGCAAATGATTGTATGTGTATAGAGTTGCTGGGAGAATATGATAAACTCATACCTTTATTTTTGGAGTTGAAAATCACCTATCCTATAATAAATAACAATTACCAAAATGCCTAATGATATTTTTGGTCATACAAAACACAATAATCACACCGATGAAATTCTTATTCTCGATATTAGAGTAAAAAAATTTCGAATTGATCTGCGAGCAATACAGGAAACACCCAACTTCAGTCTCCAATCTGAGATAGCCCGCCTACAATCCCAGCGTCTGGATCATATTTTTAAAATCGATGCCGAACTCAAATCCCTGCTACAAAAATACACCAATTTGGCCTCAATGGAAAATCTTCAAATTTTAGAGCAGGGTGGAGGCAAATTAACAATTGAGCTTGAGGAATTTTGACAAGGCCAGACCACCAATGCAGAACAATTGAAAAAAGAACTGAATAATCAAACAAACAATATTCGCCCTGAATTGGAAGCCATCATCCAGAGTATCAAAACTCGATTGATTGATTGATTTGGTGTTTTAAGTCCACTTTATGCACAGTAAGGCTAATCGGGACTGGACCTACAGTTTAAAGTGGAATCCGAACCACTACGTGCCTCCACCGGGTATCGAACCCGGGACCCCTTGATTACAAGGCAACGACGCTACCACTGCGCCATCGGGGAGGTCCTATCAAAACTCGAGATGGTTAAGATAGTGTATGTAATAACTGACTTGCGAGAGCAGTTTCATACTTTTGAGATTCCTACAATGGAAATTATAAAAATTGAACTACATACAGTTGAGCTGCACACAGCCATAACTGAATTCCAGGTCAAATTTCAAATATTCGAAAACTTTATAAACAACCTGCCATCCTCCAGTGAACTGAATGCCATTGCTCGTAATGTTAGCAACATCAAACTCCAGCTTGAGACTTATGAGGATTTTGGGAAAATTCAAAGTACCATAACCAATATTGAGGATACTGTAGCACTATGAAAAATGAACTTAGAAGTGGCCAGGAAATATTGGAATCAAAATTACCTAACATGAATGAAACTTTGAATATAATCCAGCAACAGATTACTAAACTGGATAATCTGATCAGTGAATCTTATTTGTTCCATTTCCATCATTTGATAGATGCATACAGAATAAATTGGAAACACTAGAGCAATCAACGCATACACAAAATGACATAACAAAACTCCAAATTGCCCTGACTACTGTAGCTCATGCCACTGAAGTAGATGCTGTAAAAAAAGCCCTGACGACACTCCAAAATACGGTAGCTAGCTTACCAACTTCTCAGGAACTGAGAGCTATAAAAAAATCGATAAATCGAGTACTCAAATCTTATGATATCAAAAACATCCAGGTGAAAATTGCACAAATCCGAGAAACTATTGCCATTTTGACCACCAACCAGATTGTCCCTAAACTCCACTCACTGTTTATGGAAATTAGAAGCCAAATACATGATCTCTCCAGCCAAAGCTCCAAATTGAGGGTTGTGGAGAGCTTACAGCAAATTATTTCAAATATTAAAATTCAAATTGGGACTATAGAAACAAATCAAGACACAGCATTTTCAAGTTTCACCACGTAGTTCCATGATCTAAATGAACAATTTAAACAATTGTATGTTGATGTGAAAATCAAACCTGGCTACGATGAGATTGTCCGTACCATAGGGGAACACCTGGAACCAGTGGTGGGCAGATTAGATGCAGCTGATTCTCGTCATTTTTTTATGTTGAGATTGTTAGACCTCAAAGTGTACCAAATAATGAGGGCACTGGACATATGTTAAGACTGGTAATATTTACAATGTATATCCTTACTCACAGACTCATGATTTTTTTTTCTCAATGGTACTGTTAAGTTTCTGAAGTTTCGATATTTAAAAATGGGAAAACAATTTGAGGTGCCACTTTTCATCATACTAAGAAAAGATGTTTTTTTTCAGGACACTACAAATGCCAATAGCATATTGGGATAGTACCACGAACAAATATAAAATACATGAAAATGAACAATTGTTGGTTTTTAATGTTGAAACTGGTCAGAAATTATAAGTTGAATTCAAACAATTGTACCCTGAGGATAATACATTTTATCTAATTTTCTCTCTCAAGACTCCATGTATAGACAAGATATAGTCAATGAATTACACAGACCAGCTCGCCGTAACTGCAAACGACTATATGTGGTAACAAATGGAATTGATGATTTGTGGCAGGCTGATTTGATTGAAATGGGAACAGGAAATTTGAAAAATTTGTATTAGATAAATCATGGTTTTTAATATTTGCTCACAATGATAGACACTTTTAGTAAATGTGCTTGGGCTTTTTCTTTGAAATCTAAAACTGCGGATTCTGTCATCGAGGCTTTTAAATCTATTTTGTGCAAGGTAGAATACCCCTTATTTACAGACAGACAGGCGAAAAGAATTTTACAATAATATGTTAGTAGTGTTATTGGGTTGTTTCTACGCCATACTTAGTAGGTATCCTCTTTTTTATCAATTGAAAATCAGTTTTTGACATATTTTGACAATTTTTTTGTCGATGTTTTAGCGTTTAGCGATGTTTTAGTACAAATTTTCACTGCACTCATTTTTTTTCCACTCATACTTGGTAGGTATATCACGATCTTACGTGATACAACTTAACCTATCTTTTTTTTTACGATTTTTTAATTTTTTTTACGATCCTAAGTGATATAACTTAACCTATCATTTTTTTTTATTTAAGATCTTTTACGCACCGAACTAACCTACAAGGGACTCTGTTTTGTTTTAATATTTCAGTATTTTAAGGTTTTTTCACATATTTTTTATATAACCTAAAATGTGTTGGATGTTGATTTTTTTTTAGTATGTGGCAATTTTTTTACGATTTTTTTTTAAAACTGTTCCATCACTCTCTCGTTTTTCACGTTGTACGCGAAGGACTTGTCTGCAATCAGGATGACGCTGCACACGGTATCATCGGGCAGCGCGTCGTGGAACTCGCAAACGATCTTGATGTTGGTTCGATCGTTGACCACCACCTGCTTCCGTTTCGTCGTGTTGATGACGAACATGGGTCTGCGTGCTTTGAATTCGCTGGGTGCGTAGTACATGTCCACGCTTCCCTCGGTCACGCGCTTGTAAGAGGTGTAAGCTTCGTAAAGTTTGAGGTAATTATCTTTGCTCATGTCGAGGTTGTAATTCTCGCGCGGGAACACTTCGTTGCGTCTATTCTTCAGATAAACGTTCTTGATCTTGCAGTCGTCGAATTCGCAAACAGATTTTTCCTAAGTCTTACCGTTTCCAAGATAACCCCACTTCCGGTCGCCATTTTGGATTTCCGAGCATAGGTTCTATTCATACTTTTTCTCACATATAGGCGTACGTGATGAATCCCCAAACAGATTTTTCCTAAGTCTTACCGTTTCCAAGATAACCCCACTTCCGGTCGCCATTTTGGATTTCCGAGCATAGGTTCTATTCATACTTTTTCTCACATATAGGTGTACATGATGAATCACCAAACAGATTTTTCCTAAGTCTCACTGTTTCCAAGATAATCCCACTTCCGGTCGCCATTTTGGATTTCCGAACATAGCTTCTATTCATACTTTTTCTCACGTATAGGCGTACATGAGGAATCCGCAAACAGATTTTTCCTAAGTCTTACTGTTTCCAAGATAACCCCACTTCCGGTCGCCATTTTGGATTTCCGAGCATAGGTTATATTTATACTTTTTCTCACATATAGGTGTACATGACGAATCACCAAACAGATTTCTTCTAAGTCTTACTGTTTCCAAGATAACCCCACTTCCGGTCGCCATTTTGGATTTCCGAACATAGCTTCTATTCATACTTTTTCTCACATATAGGTGTACATGATGAATCACCAAACAGATTTCTCCTAAGTTTTACCGTTTCCAAGATAACCCCACTTCCGGTCGCCATTTTGGATTTCCGAGCATAGGTTCTATTCATACTTTTTCTCACATATAGGTGTACATGACGAATCACCAAACAGATTTCTCCTACGTCTTACCGTTTCCAAGATAATCCCACTTCCGGTCGCCATTTTGGATTTCCGAACATAGCTTCTATTCATACTTTTTCTCACATATAGGTGTACATGACGAATCAGCAAACAGATTTTTCCCAAGTCATGAATTGGAGGGTTCTATGACAACCTATATTAATTCTCGTAAGAGAACAGAAAACACAAAAAAAAAGCAATACTGTGGTCACTACAACAAATAGTCTTCTTCAACCCCTATCCAATAAACAAAAAAAATCATCATCCTAACTAGAACCATGTAACTATCTGCCATCTGTTAGAGGTTTTGTGAACTAAGTGGTGCTTTGTTTGTGTGTAAAAAAAAAAAAAATTCAATGCTTTTTGCACTTGGTTATCATCACCTAACATGTTATTAATTGTTTTTTAAAATTAATTACAACTGAAAACTAATAATTAATATTATCTAAAGTTACTAATTAATATTATACAAGTAATTGATATAATTTTTTTGTTCTTGTTGCTAGTGTTGGGTAATTATAGTTGTTGCAAAATTATAGCTCTCGCGTATGACAGTTTCTGAGTTTTGTTGGGTATATATAGACGAATCGAAATTTTACTTGTTATGTTAAATTGTATGTTAGGGTACATGGTAGGAGAAATCATTGTATATTAGAGCGCTCTTTTAATGATTTGCCTATAACTGCATACAAGCAGCCGTAAATTTAGCATAAAATATCCTGATCCTGTTTCTTCTAGCATGTGCGACGTTTGTTGTGGTGGCCTCATTGGGGGAAATGTGATTCTCCCAGTATGTCATCTGACTTACTAGCATATGCGATACGAAGAACAGGTGTGTATGTGGCTTACTAGGATTAGGCTCATGGTAATGAGGTCCTAGTAGCTGAAACGTTGTCGGGGTATTTTGCATTTTTTTTTTTTTCAAATATGAACACGTTAAAACTGAACTGTCTCGGATTTTTGAGTTTTGTATTCGCACACAAGAAATTCTATATAAATAACATACCTGAAATTCTATTTACAGTAGATTGAATTTTTGAGTTTTGTAATCACTAAAAGAAATTCTATATAAAATAACATACCTGAAAATTTGTATCGCTATATACTAGAGTTTTTGATTTCTGTGATTTTGGAGAAAGCAATGGCATCCACCACCAGTTTCAATCGTAAAAATGATAAAACTGAATGTGTTACTTGTGGAAAGCAAATCTCAAGGAACAATTTATCGGTACACAGGGCAAGATGTAACGAAACAGCTTCGAGAATTAATCGTTCGTTACCTTCTAAGTCTTGTGCTCGATGCGGAAAGATGATCAGCATTGCAAATTTAAGTAAACACCTCAAAATTTGCAAACCATCGACCGGACAAGCATCGAAAAGGAAAATCGATAATTCAGAAACGGAAGCTTCCACTTCCAAGCAAATTAAATTATCCAATGAACCCAAACCAATTAGATCTGCATTCAACGACCAACTCCAGGATTTTTCAATTAAGTCAGAACCAGGCCGTGACATCCTTAGTTTCTTGGATGAAACGAAAACATCTGTACTAAATATTTTGAAAGATAAACTTGAAAACAACTCTATAAAAGTATACGTTGTTCTGTTTTCTGAATACGAGAAAGTTGATGGCACAACGAGTATTTTTTATCATCGTACAAAAAACCAGGCTCTTCATTTGGTGGATGTCGGTAATTTGGACGGATTTTATTATAAAGTTTCCAACGAGCTGGTTAAGAAACATGACGATTTCGAGGCTAAAGGGTCGGGATGGTCTCTATGTAGAAGTCCTCACACGTTAACTGTTTACGTGAACCGATTCTCGCCTCTTCGCGCTTCCAGCTACGTTCCTCTTCCACCGAACATTCAACACAAGAGGGCTGTGTTAAATATACAGAACAGCGATAAAAAGTGTTTCCTTTGGTGTATATTGGCGGAACTTCACCCGATTCATTGGTCAAATCATCCAGAACGGGTTTATCATTACAAGCAATACGAGTCCGAGTTTGAAAGTGTAATGTCTGACATTGAATACCCGGTGACATTGTCGGATATAACAAAGTTCGAAAATCGTGCAGGAAAACGCATCGCTATTAATGTATATTCCTTCACGTCAGATAAATATCTCGTGCATCCCGTCAGGATAACCGATATCGACGATGACGATGCTCGTGTGATTAATCTTCTTCTCATTTCAAACGACAGTGTTCACCATTACTGTCTCATTCGTTCACTATCACGCTTGGTCAGAAGTCAAACTACCAAGCATGCAAACAACATCGAAGTTTGCCCGAGATGCCTAACCACGTTCGACGATCGTGACCGACGTGATCATCAAAATCTTCATAGTCGTCAAATTGCTATCGATAAACTTGCCGAACATAAAATTTATTGCGGTGACAACAGACCGGCTAGAATGTTGATGCCCGAAACGAACGAAGTCGAAGAATTCAAAATGCACAAGGCATTGTTGGAACATCCCGCAATCATCGTCGCAGATTTCGAGGCGTTCCTCAAACCACTCTCCTACTGCGAACCGGATCCTGAAATTTCCTCCACAACGCCGTACCAGCTTCATCAACCTAATAGTTTCGGCTATGTTGTTGTGCGACGTGATAAAATAAATGAAGCATATATATACCGCGGACCAAATGTAATCGAACACTTCCTGGAAAAAATGGTGGAGGAGGTTGAGGTAATTGGTAGCGTACTGCTTACATCAAAACCGATGGCACCTTTAACTGAAAATGAACTTCAAAATTACAATTCCACTGAGGTGTGTCCGGTATGTGATCAAAGTTTCACTGATGAGAACAAAAAAATATTCCACCACGATCATTTCAGCGGAAACTACATAGGTGGAATTTGCAACACGTGCAATCTTAAAATCCAGAAACCTAAATTCATTCCCATATTCTTTCACAACGGAAGCGGATATGATTTTCACCACCTGGTGAGACATCTTGGCTACGATCCGAAACGTATAGGTGTCTTGGCCGAGAATGAAGAACGCTACATTAGTCTCAGCAAGCAAGTGTCGATTCCGGGAACGAAAAATACAATCGAGATGCGCTTCCTGGATTCGTATAGATTTCTCTCTGCAAGTCTGGATGCTTTAGCGAACAAACTCACCGACGATCAATTTAAAATAACTAGAGCTAGTTTTCCTAACGTAGACATAGAACTCGTTAGACGTAAAGGGGTTTATCCTTACGAATATGTTAGTGATGGTTCTAAATTTAACGACGATGCTCTTCCACTTCCAAGAGAATTTTACAGCAGACTCAGAGGGAAAGGAATCACGGACGAAGACTACCAACACGCGCAACTCATGTGGGAGAAATTAGAATGTAGGACACTCGGAGACTACCACGACGCATACTTAAAATTAGACGTGACAGTAGAGTAAATTTGTGACTCCCACCCCAACTCTGATTTCTTGACCAAACGACCACAAAAAGTTGAAAAACTCACTTTCTCTCCCTGTTCCGCGCCTTATTTATTGTGCTGACGACGTTTTACGGGGGCAAAAAGGCAGTGATGAGTGAAAGATGAGCTCTCATCCTCTCATCCTCTCATCCTCCCATCTTCTCATCTTCTCATCTTCTCATCCTCCAAAATGTTTGTAGATCGTGACCTTTGCAAACCTCTCTCTCGAGAACGATGTGCCACATACATACACATATACACATACACACATACACACATACACACATACACTCATTTTCTCTCTACGTTCCGTGCCTTATTTATTATGCTGGCGATGTTTCAGGGTGCAGAAAAGCAGTGATGAGTGAAAGATGAGCTCTCATCTTCTCATCTTCTTATTCTCTTATTTTTGAAGGACCAAATGTTTGTAGATCGTGACCTTTGTAAACCTCTCTCTCGGGAACGATGTGGTACACACATACACACGCGCGCGCGTGTATTATTTTCTCTCCCTGTTCCGTGCCTCATTTATTGTGCTGACGATGTTTCACGGGTGCAGAAAAGCAGTGATGAGTGAAAGATGAGCTCTCATCCTCTCATCCTCTCATCTTCTCATCTTCTCATCCTCCAAAATGTTTGTAGATCGTGACCTTTGTAAACCTCTCTCTCGAGAACGATGTGGCATATACATACACATGCGCGCGCGCACATATATACTTATATTATAACACAAACAAACAAACAAAATAATAATAATTGTTGTTTTTTAGGATTCCTGTCCTCCATAACCCCGCCAGGAGTGCGTGGTGCCCAACCAAAAAAGTAAAGGTTTACAAATAGGAATTGGCAACACTGACTAGTCGCTTCACAAATCTTTTGTTTTTTAAAAAAAATTGCCATATGATATTTCAGAGGCGAGGCTAACCTACAAATAGGAGTTGACAGCGTAGCCTTCTAAGATGATAAGTATACGATAAAATGAAGAACAAGAATTAATGACGCTAACCGGCGGTGCAGTGTTAATGCTTTCTCTTCTTCTTCTTTTTTTTTTTGTATTTTCTAGCATACTGATCTATTGCATGCTAACCAAACCTCTTGGGAGGTGGGCCACGGGTCCTCTACATGTATGTATGTATGAAATGCGATTTGGGGGAGGCCAAATTTTAAATTTACAACTTAATTAATCTGCATGCATGCTTAATGTTTGATTTTTTTTGTTTCTAGTTCGACATGAGATACACACAATTTTATTTTTTGAAGTACAGTTAATATTACCTAGGTTAATCTGTGACATACAACTAGCGATCGACACGACCACCTGACACACAGACACAGAGAGAGTGAGCAAATTTAAAATGTGATCTATCGTGAATTAAACTAAGCTCCTTCACCCACCCACATATAGCCTTACAGGTGACTCAAAAGCAGAAATTGGTCATAGCGTGACAGGTTGATCTATCGTGAACTAAACTAACCTCCCCCTTACACACTATGTCTTACAATAAGTAAGGCTGCTATATCACATGTAAGGGCTGACGGTTGCCAATACATACAAGATCTATTGCAAATTTTATTAACCTACGACATAAGCCATGGACATACATACACCAAGCCTTCCAGATAGGCTATAAGCAACTCACCTCTTGCAATTGTATAACGGGGAAAATTAACCTACAGCTAGCAACACTGTTTGAGCTGCTTTTGACGAGTAGTGTTACCAAACTTATTTTTTTTGCAAATAGGCTCTACAGCTAGAGGCTTGAAACATATACCCTACCAGAGTATGCCAACTTACCTCATGTAAAAATATTACCTAGTACGGGTTAAGCTGTGACATACAACTAGCGAACGACACGACTACCTGACACACAGACAGAGAGAGTGTGATACAGCTTATACGCAGTTTTTCCTACACACGTACTGGGTTTAAAAGATAACTTGCAACAACCATTTCACTCACCTCCTATCATATAATAAAATTACCACAGGTTTTTGATACTTGCTGCCAGAACATGGTGGTTTTAGACTGGAAATTCAGCCCGATTATTCTATTTGTGCAAGAGAAAAATGATGATGCCTGCATTTGGAATATATAATTCTTCTTACGGTATTTTGCGTGCCCCCAGTAACCTTGCTTTCGATTCACGGAAGCTATGACGTGTATTTCCTGTTTCGCGAACATACGAGAACCTTTCACAATGTCGCATCAGATAATATATTGCAAGAGCGAGTTGGTTGTGTATATAAATCTAGTCTTGGGGAATGGACATGAATATAATGTCAAAATTATTGCATAACTTAAAAAGAATATTTATTGCACTGCGCTTTCTAGCAAAGGTAAATGTGGAATGCCCCGGCCCCCTCAGAGATTCGAATACTGTTAGTTAAACAGCAAGTATTGTCATATGGACTGACGATTATTATTTTTTTAAAAAAACAGACCTCGTAGTAAGTTATAACCTGAGCTGTCTTGCAAGTCTCTCGAGTTTGATATCTGGTGAAGGAATATGATGCTACTATAAACTGTATACAAGATATACCCAGTCCCTGGCATGAGATGGACGAGGACCTATACAGTTGTACAATGGTTGTTTTTTTTATTAAAGCATAGCGCTTATTTACATGTCAGCGCAACATGCATGCAAAGAAGGGAGGGAGACCATAACGGATAATTCTTATTTCGATTTCAATATTTTTGCTAGTCATGCTATCTAGACGAACACTGGAAGATGGGCAAAAGCGAGGGAAAGAGAGAAATGTTACTTTTTGCCTCTCTGCCTGTGTGTGATATACTAGTTTTACATGCATACGGCTGTATCGTGAAGCGAGGCCGAAAATAATTTTTGAAAGCAGTCTCGAGCATCTTTGCGTTCAGCCAACAAGAGAAATAAAATATTACACATGGGTGTGGGGTGCAACAGCCACAGTACGGTAATGTGCATGGATGTTAAAACTTTTGGGTTTTTCTGAATAGACATACATATCAGTTTTGCAGTCTCCAGATGGGACCGGAGCTTACTTTTTATTTGGACAAGGGGGGTTCAGATCAACTATAATTTTTGTTTACATCAAAATGAAACAAAGGATTTTACTCCACTGCTTACTTATTCAATATTTTTATTATTGTAAAGAATGGGGCGGTGTGTCTTATTGTATATAGTCTTCCAACAACCACCTCGGGGGCGTAAATTTATGTTTCTGCATGTATGCAAAATGCACTTAACTTCTGTTGTGAAGTTTGTTTTGCTGTTGTGATTAAATACTAAACCAAAATCTCACTACATAATTTTGAATTATATTTGTTAAAATCGATCTATATTATATCATCGCTATAGGTGGTCTATGTTATGAGCAGGAGAATTTTTAAAAAATGTCTTGTTTCTCGAACCTGTGGCCTGTAGATTTGTTTTGTTGGCAAACAGTAACAGAAAAATGGCACCATGTTATTCTATACTGATATACTGATAGTCAACAACTATGTCGAAAAGCAATGATGGGGGGGGGGGACTTGTCTGTGTTGGGTCTTATTAACAACTTCACAGCTGTACCTGCACAACTCATCGACAACAAATCAACAATGTTAGGAAATGTGTGCATGGCCCCCGAGAATACAATTTAAAATCACTGATGTGATATGAACCCCCTTCACTTGTGTGTATTTGAATATGCGAACATGAGGCATTTTGAATAATCGAGGCGGACAATCACAAAAACAGCTTGCAACAGTATGGAGAGTTCAAACTTCAGACGATTTTTGTTAATCTACGAAAAGCCAAGGGGCGAACGGAGATTACTACGAAAATTGTAACGCGAGGCTATTTTGGCTAATGGCAACGATGAGGATGAATAATGGTTGTTTTGATGAAATTGAAAAAGTGGGGCACGTCTGCTTCGAAGTGCATTACACCAACAACTACAATTGTCCCTCTTCCCCACACGAGGCGATTAACAGAGGTGTATTTTTGCCGGTCTACGACTCTGAGGGCTCAAGTTACAATGTTTACCTATAGCTGTACATATTTAAAAATGACCTGAGCAATTAAATGTTACAATACCGATCCTGATTTTTGTCGGATGACGTAGGTTGCAATCCCACCCCCGATGGCGTATAGACTTAAATGTTTCCATAACATGAAATACTGTTAATGGAAATCTGTCGTTTCTAATGTAAAAATCATATAACAAGAAAAAGAAGAAAATAAATGTTGCGAGCAAATACGGAGCCTCAACCCAAACACATAAATAATCAGACAAGATGTCAACGGTGCGTTCATAACTAACAAGTGATTATTCAAAAATTGAAATGGTGCAGGGGGAAACAACCAACTAACTAACTAGGCTTCTTAAACCCGAGGACAGCAAATACAAGCCTATTCTGATCTGAGAAAGATCTCTATCTACTTTTTTTTCCATCCCAACCGATTTTTTTAGGTCTATTCAACCCCTCATGGTACACGAGCTCCCACTGCCCTGATGGTGGAGGAAGCGAATCTATTTGGACATGAAAGAGCATTATGTGTGGGAGACTATAATTTATACATGTGGTTGCTTGGATGCTTACAGAGGATGCCATAGCTCGTGCGATTGAGGCATTTTATTAAGCACATATTTTGATGAGTGTAAAGAATTAAATAAGTCACAAGGGGCTGAGGCATGGTTCGAATTTCTCGATCTAGGTATGGATGCAGACAGACACGAAGTTTTGTGTGTGGACACAAATGATAATGGAAAAATGCCGTTCACCCCGATAGCATAGTGGTAATGTTGTTCTTGCCTCGTTTCCATCGACAACATAGTGGTTATACTGTCCAATATTAAGAAGTTCTCAAAATTATTCAATTATTTTCTCTCTTCTTCTTCTATCATCTCGGTAACCAAAAAAAAAGGTTTTCTCAAACGTTTAGACGACTACGAAAACGTTGAAATGTAAAATATTGTTGCATTGTAATCAAAAAAGAATTCGTTGAATATGCCTAACCTAAAATAAAATTCAAGAATTAATAGAGTTAAATATTTGCCACTCTGAAATGGCGACGGCTATCATAATATTATTTTCAGCAGGATAATAATGACAATATTATATATATTAAGGATTAGGCCCGAGGGATTCTTATTCACTACACTCGTTTCTAACCTGTCCACACTGGAAACCGAAAACACAAGTACGAGACACTAACTTGGGAGAGGACATGCAAAAACTCTGCGGGGGCTCATCTTAAAAACTTCAGTAGATGTTTGTCATGGAACTCCCTCCTTAAATTCGATTCGAAAGGCACAAATATTCCGGTTCTTGAATAAGAAGCGCGTATGCCTTCGGAAAGAGAGAAGAAGAAATAAATAAATCAACTCATGCATATTCTTCATGTACGTACGCTTGGTGACAAGAAACAGTATTTTTTTTTCTCTTCAAGAAATTGTTTTCAACTTTTTGCTAGGTGACCCAACAGGAGTGGACGAAATAGCTTATTCATTCAAACTGGAAGCTTGCTTTTTTTTTTTCAACAATGGAAAACACATTATTTCCAGTGAAATATCGACTCAACTACCTAGAATGGCTACCACGGGCTTGGTGACTGAATACTAAAAAACTATCGAGCGACTTACTTCACAGCAGTGTCACTTAGTTTCAACAAGAATAGTTCAAGGCTTCCCGGGTGTCCTGCAAGGTTCGGCATTTATTTTTTTTAATAGCAAGCAGATGAACTGGCCTTACAATATGAAGACCCCTCTCACTGTGTCGGTTGCAGTTATTTTCTGGTAATTATGTCTTGCCGATGGCGTTGTCGCTTTGTAATCATACTTAGGAGTTATTTTTTTTTTATTTTGCCTTTCGCGACATGTTCGACTAATCGTGACAATACGTTTCAACTTTTCTGCATAAACGTTGATCATCGTTTATCTTGTCCGCATCGATTAATCTTCTTATGTTTTTTTTTGTTTTTTCGTCGCGTCCATCTCTTCTGTTATCACAATCGAGACTTCTAGATTATTATTTTTTCTCCCTGCAATTTTAGAAATGTAATTTTTCATGATCATCCAGCGAACGCCTGAGACATTTCAGCAAAATGTCGATTATTCAATGGATGTTGTAAGGTTCCATGTTTTTTTTTCACTATCTCTTGTTTGGTCGATTTTGAATTTGGGAGTTATTTTTTTTTATTTTGCCTTTCGCGACATGTTCGACAATACGTTTCAACCTTTCTACATAAACGTTGAAACGTTGCAACGTTTAGGAAGTCGTTGATTTTGTTTCTGTAATTTCCGTCGTTGGGTTTCCTCGTCATGTCGATCGTCACGAATCCGAAATCGTCACTGTTCCAGCAAGAAGAGCAGCGTTCCGAAAATTGATTGATCAACAGACCGTTGAGTTTAGATAACATGGAAGGTAGAAATCCATGATCTGCCGTGCGGTGTACAGTGTCCATTGCTTGCTTTCGGAAACCAAAGAGATTCATTGTCCTTGCTAGTTATTTATTGTGTATGTGATAATTTGAGACAGTTAAAGTTTTTTCTTATTTAAGTTATAGTTATTTAAGTTTATTTTTTTTCATTTGCATTGCCTACAATTTTTACTAATTTCTAAACGATAGTGTCCCCAAGGCAACGTGTGGATTCCACAAGACAAAATACATCTTTTATCGTCATGCGGATCTAATGCTACTTTCCTAACTTTGCTTGTTGTAATCACATGGTCTACACTTTGGATTCTTTGTTCTATACTTAGTATCGTCGATTGTGAGTAAAGGCAATCGATGTAATCGTGGAAGGCGAGTTTGTTCTCCACCGTATTTTTACCCACACCTTTTGCTTTCTTCGTGACGCTACTCTCTGTTCTCATGGCATACATCTTCGAACGCAAACCCGCGAACTCGACAATAATATCACCGTTACATTCATCTTTTAGTTTACCTAGGACTTTTTTGTTACGAGATGGAATTCCAAATCTGTTGGGTTGAGGATACGCAGAAGTATCGAAATACTCAAGCATGGAAGGATTTTTTATGTCTTCGTATAGGTTAGAAGTTTGTATGCTGTAAATGAAGCTGTCGGTGTCCGAGTACAAAAGTGATATTTTATCATTGTAGAAGGGTTTCATCGCGTCATAATGAAATTCGAACATGCAAAGTTTCGACAAGTCGAGAACCGTTGCGCCAACGTAAATTGGTTTTCTGAATTTCATCAATTTTATATCTAGATTGAAAAGTGCCAAATTCTCGTTGTAAATTTTTCTCGACTTGAATCTAGGATCGGCTATCCACTTCCGACATTTATTCTTATTGGAAATTAATTTCACGTCTACGTGCTTTCTAACATTCTCCATGGTCTTTCCGTACACCGCATTGTTCATTAATTTAAAGAAGTCCTTGTCTAAATCGGAAGTGGCAGCTGTTCTGTGTTGTGTGTTAGTTTCTATGTAAGGTCTTAACCACGTGGAATGTTTAAACTTTAGCATTCTTCTAACATTTACTATCTGAACACCCTTCCCAATCAAAAACCGGAGATTCTTGTAGTGGACGACGTATCTCTGTTTAGGGTCCAATGTTAACAAAAGCTTGTCTTGAACCGAGTCGGGTGGACATTTGATTTCGGGAGTCGGAGGCAAATCCGAAAACGTGTCGTGCAGCTGGTCGGAGAATTGGAGATCTACCTCTGCGAAGAAACCACACTCGCTATCGTCGAAATGAATAATGTCTATCGAAGTGGGATCTAACCATTCGAATCCCCCGTAAGGAAGTTTCTGAACCATGGCATGTCCGTAGAGATTATTAACGTCGGCGTAGAAGATGTAATTCGATGCTCGATTTGAATCGTAATCTTCTTTCATGTGTACGTTATTAGCTTTTGCATGTCTCTGTACGCATTGCACCATTCCACCTCGTATCCCTCTTTCGATAAATAGCAACATGTCAACGTCCGATATCAGTTCCAGCTTGACCTTTGTCTGGAATAACATTGCCGACCACGCTAATCCCGGTAGACTGTAGAAATACGCTGGATGTAATTTATAAATATTCGTTGCCGTTTTCCTGAACGCTTGAAAAACATCCGCGAGTATCGTCACGTCTAATTTTAAGTATGCGTCGTGGTAGTCTCCGAGTGTCCTACATTCTAATTTCTCCCACATGAGTTGCGCGTGTTGGTAGTCTTCGTCCGTGATTCCTTTCCCTCTGAGTCTGCTGTAAAATTCTCTTGGAAGTGGAAGAGCATCGTCGTTAAATTTAGAACCATCACTAACATATTCGTAAGGATAAACCCCTTTACGTCTAACGAGTTCTATGTCTACGTTAGGAAAACTAGCTCTAGTTATTTTAAATTGATCGTCTTTGAGTTTGTTCGCTAAAGCATCCAGACTTGCAGAGAGAAATCTATACGAATCCAGGAAGCGCATCTCGATTGTATTTTTCGTTCCCGGAATCGACACTTGCTTGCTGAGACTAATGTAGCGTTCTTCATTCTCGGCCAAGACACCTATACGTTTCGGATCGTAGCCAAGATGTCTCACCAGGTGGTGAAAATCATATCCGCTTCCGTTGTGAAAGAATATGGGAATGAATTTAGGTTTCTGGATTTTAAGATTGCACGTGTTGCAAATTCCACCTATGTAGTTTCCGCTGAAATGATCGTGGTGGAATATTTTTTTGTTCTCATCAGTGAAACTTTGATCACATACCGGACACACCTCAGTGGAATTGTAATTTTGAAGTTCATTTTCAGTTAAAGGTGCCATCGGTTTTGATGTAAGCAGTACGCTACCAATTACCTCAACCTCCTCCACCATTTTTTCCAGGAAGTGTTCGATTACATTTGGTCCGCGGTATATATATGCTTCATTTATTTTATCACGTCGCACAACAACATAGCCGAAACTATTAGGTTGATGAAGCTGGTACGGCGTTGTGGAGGAAATTTCAGGATCCGGTTCGCAGTAGGAGAGTGGTTTGAGGAACGCCTCGAAATCTGCGACGATGATTGCGGGATGTTCCAACAATGCCTTGTGCATTTTGAATTCTTCGACTTCGTTCGTTTCGGGCATCAACATTCTAGCCGGTCTGTTGTCACCGCAATAAATTTTATGTTCGGCAAGTTTATCGATAGCAATTTGACGACTATGAAGATTTTGATGATCACGTCGGTCACGATCGTCGAACGTGGTTAGGCATCTCGGGCAAACTTCGATGTTGTTTGCATGCTTGGTAGTTTGACTTCTGACCAAGCGTGATAGTGAACGAATGAGACAGTAATGGTGAACACTGTCGTTTGAAATGAGAAGAAGATTAATCACACGAGCATCGTCACCGTCGATATCGGTTATCCTGACGGGATGCACGAGATATTTATCTGACGTGAAGGAATATACATTAATAGCGATGCGTTTTCCTGCACGATTTTCGAACTTTGTTATATCCGACAATATCACCGGGTATTCAATGTCAGACATTACACTTTCAAACTCGGACTCGTATTGCTTGTAATAATAAACCCGTTCTGGATGATTTGACCAATGAATCGGGTGAAGTTCCGCCAATATACACCAAAGGAAACACTTTTTATCGCTGTTCTGTATATTTAACACAGCCCTCTTGTGTTGAATGTTCGGTGGAAGAGGAACGTAGCTGGAAGCGCGAAGAGGCGAGAATCGGTTCACGTAAACAGTTAACGTGTGAGGACTTCTACATAGAGACCATCCCGACCCTTTAGCCTCGAAATCGTCATGTTTCTTAACCAGCTCGTTGCAAACTTTATAATAAAATCCGTCCAAATTACCGACATCCACCAAATGAAGAGCCTGGTTTTTTGTACGATGATAAAAAATACTCGTTGTGCCATCAACTTTCTCGTATTCAGAAAACAGAACAACGTATACTTTTATAGAGTTGTTTTCAAGTTTATCTTTCAAAATATTTAGTACAGATGTTTTCGTTTCATCCAAGAAACTAAGGATGTCACGGCCTGGTTCTGACTTAATTGAAAAATCCTGGAGTTGGTCGTTGAATGCAGATCTAATTGGTTTGGGTTCATTGGATAATTTAATTTGCTTGGAAGTGGAAGCTTCCGTTTCTGAATTATCGATTTTCCTTTTCGATGCTTGTCCGGTCGATGGTTTGCAAATTTTGGGGTGTTTACATAAATTTGCAATGCTGATCATCTTTCCGCATCGAGCACAAGACTTAGAAGGTAACGAACGATTAATTCTCGAAGCTGTTTCGTTACATCTTGCCCTGTGTACCGATAAATTGTTCCTTGAGATTTGCTTTCCACAAGTAACACATTCAGTTTTATCATTTTTACGATTGAAACTGGTGGTGGATGCCATTGCTTTCTCCAAAATCACAGAAATCAAAAACTCTAGTATATAGCGATACAAATTTTCAGGTATGTTATTTTATATAGAATTTCTTTTAGTGATTACAAAACTCAAAAATTCAATCTACTGTAAATAGAATTTCAGGTATATTATTTATATAGAATTTCTTGTGTGCGAATACAAAACTCAAAAATCCGAGACAGTTCAGTTTTAACGTGTTCATATTTGAAAAAAAAAAAATGCAAAATACCCCGACAACGTTTCAGCTACTAGGACCTCATTACCATGAGCCTAATCCTAGTAAGCCACATACACACCTGTTCTTCGTATCGCATATGCTAGTAAGTCAGATGACATACTGGGAGAATCACATTTCCCCCAATGAGGCCACCACAACAAACGTCGCACATGCTAGAAGAAACAGGATCAGGATATTTTATGCTAAATTTACGGCTGCCTGTATGCAGTTATAGGCAAATCATTAAAAGAGCGCTCTAATATACAATGATTTCTCCTACCATGTACCCTAACATACAATTTAACATAACAAGTAAAATTTCGATTCGTCTATATATACCCAACAAAACTCAGAAACTGTCATACGCGAGAGCTATAATTTTGCAACAACTATAATTACCCAACACTAGCAACAAGAACAAAAAAATTATATCAATTACTTGTATAATATTAATTAGTAACTTTAGATAATATTAATTATTAGTTTTCAGTTGTAATTAATTTTAAAAAACAATTAATAACATGTTAGGTGATTATAACCAAGTGCAAAAAGCATTGAATTTTTTATTTTTTTTTACACACAAACAAAGCACCACTTAGTTCACAAAACCTCTAACAGATGGCAGATAGTTACATGGTTCTAGTTAGGATGATGATTTTTTTTTGTTTATTGGATAGGGGTTGAAGAAGACTATTTGTTGTAGTGACCACAGTATTGCTTTTTTATTGTGTTTTCTGTTCTCTTACGAGAATTAATATAGGTTGTCATTGAACCCTCCAATTCATGACTTGGGAAAAATCTGTTTGCTGATTCGTCATGTACACCTATATGTGAGTAAAAGTATGAATAGAAGCTATGTTCGGAAATCCAAAATGGCGACCGGAAGTGGGATTATCTTGGAAACGGTAAGACGTAGGAGAAATCTGTTTGGTGATTCGTCATGTACACCTATATGTGAGAAAAAGTATGAATAGAACCTATGCTCGGAAATCCAAAATGGCGACCGGAAGTGGGGGTATCTTGGAAACGGTAAAACTTAGGAGAAATCTGTTTGGTGATTCATCATGTACACCTATATGTGAGAAAAAGTATGAATAGAAGCTATGTTCGGAAATCCAAAATGGCGACCGGAAGTGGGGTTATCTTGGAAACAGTAAGACTTAGAAGAAATCTGTTTGGTGATTCGTCATGTACACCTATATGTGAGAAAAAGTATAAATATAACCTATGCTCGGAAATCCAAAATGGCGACCGGAAGTGGGGTTATCTTGGAAACAGTAAGACTTAGGAAAAATCTGTTTGCGGATTCCTCATGTACGCCTATACGTGAGAAAAAGTATGAATAGAACCTATGATCGGAAATCGAAAATAGCGACCGGAAGTGGGGTTATCTTGGAAACAGTGAGACTTAGGAAAAATCTGTTTGGTGATTCATCATGTACACCTATATGTGAGAAAAAGTATGAATAGAACCTATGCTCGGAAATCCAAAATGGCGACCGGAAGTGGGGTTATCTTGGAAACGGTAAGACTTAGGAAAAATCTGTTTGGGGATTCATCACGTACGCCTATATGTGAGAAAAAGTATGAATAGAACCTATGCTCGGAAATCCAAAATGGCGACCGGAAGTGGGGTTATCTTGGAAACGGTAAGACTTAGGAAAAATCTGTTTGCGAATTCGACGACTGCAAGATCAAGAACGTTTATCTGAAGAATAGACGCAACGAAGTGTTCCCGCGCGAGAATTACAACCTCGACATGAGCAAAGATAATTACCTCAAACTTTACGAAGCTTACACCGAGGGAAGCGTGGACATGTACTACGCACCCAGCGAATTCAAAGCACGCAGACCCATGTTCGTCATCAACACGACGAAACGGAAGCAGGTGGTGGTCAACGATCGAACCAACATCAAGATCGTTTGCGAGTTCCACGACGCGCTGCCCGATGATACCGTGTGCAGCGTCATCCTGATTGCAGACAAGTCCTTCGCGTACAACGTGAAGAACAAGAGAGTGACGGAACAGTTTTAAAAAAAATCGTAAAAAAATTGCCACATACTAAAAAAAATCAACATCCAACACATTTTAGGTTATATAAAAAATATGTGAAAAAACCTTAAAATACTGAAATATTAAAACAAAACAGAGTCCCTTGTAGGTTAGTTCGGTGCGTAAAAGATCTTAAATAAAAAAAAATGATAGGTTAAGTTATATCACTTAGGATCGTAAAAAAAAATTAAAAAATCGTAAAAAAAAGATAGGTTAAGTTGTATCACGTAAGATCGTGATATACCTACCAAGTATGAGTGGAAAAAAAATGAGTGCAGTGAAAATTTGTACTAAAACATCGCTAAACGCTAAAACATTGACAAAAAAATTGTCAAAATATGTCAAAAACTGATTTTCAATTGATAAAAAAGAGGATACCTACTAAGTATGGCGTAGAAACAACCCAATTACACTACTTATGTTTACCAAATTAATGGACCATCATAAAATTCAACATTATTCTACATACAGTGATCTGAAAACCAGCGTAGTTGAGAGAACCAAAAGGACACTAAGAAATCATATATGGAAACAGTTTAGTTTGCAGGGTAATTATAGGTCAATAACAATTTTAACTGGTCTTGTTCGTAATACATATGAATCCTGCTGAGGTGCTTAAATCTGATGAGACAAAATTGATTTCCACTGTTTACTGTTCCAAATATCATCATACAACCAAAGAAACACAAGTACAAAATAGGGTATCGGGTCAGGGTTAGCAAATTTAAACACCATTTTGAAAAGGGTTTGAGACAGGGCCGACCGAGATTTGACAGACAAACTGCGTGGGATAGCCGTGGAATGAAGCTACGTGGGGGTATGCACGTCTGTTCAAATGCTGGGTCACCCCACATTGGTGGACACAAACACCACACACTCGTACGTAGTGCTCCCCGTCGGCTCGAGCCAGACGGACTAATTACGTGTTGTGGGTGAATTGGGCAAGAATGAAGGGTGCTACATTTGTTCCACGATGACAAGCCTCCAGAGTATATGGCCGCACCTGACGGCAGTGGTCAGGTAGTGAAGAGGACAGGCACGGGTGGCTCGGGAACGTCAGCTGATTGTACCACAGCGCCGTGCGGACGTGTGGGTTGCAGGTGTCTATTCTGCGTACACAGTGCCAGATTGAAAGTGCATCGTCCGTGAGCGTGTAAGTGAAAGAGCAGGTGCGGTGGTGGTGTGCTTGACGTACGACAGTTGTGTACGTTGTTTCGAAGCCGTTGTGAGCAGTGTGTGTGCGTGTGTGTGTGTGTGCCACCTGTGCACTGGAGTACAATATTCCATAATTGGCACTGTCCTCACCGGACCATGGAATGCTATACATTTGTAGAACTGAGGGACATGCATTTTGTCTACGCCCTTCCAGATGGCAATGGTTGAGCAGCTGCACGCTTGTATCGCGAACGGTATCGGAACAGGAGACACCCCGACAGCAAATTGTTTTCGAACGTGGACCGTACCCTTGGTGAATCGGGTGTGTTACGTGCAGGCCATCATGTAGGTCACCCAAGACATGTGCTCATCGCGGCGGTCGAGGAGGACGTACTTCCTCGCGTGGACGACACACCGTCCGCTAGCACCCGTACCATTGCAGGTGCAATGGGAGTGTCACAGTTGACAGTGTGGCGTATCCTTCATGATGATCTGTTGTATCCACGCGTTGCTGGCCTAGGATCACCCATAAAGTTTGGAATTCTGTTGAAGTTTTGTACCGACGATCCCCGTTTTATGCGCCATGTGCTTTTCATTGACAAGGCATAATTCACTCGTGAGAGCATCTTCAATTGCAGAAACAGCTAAGTGTGGGATTATGAAAATCCACATGCAGCAGTAGAGGTTCAACATCAGACCTAGTTTGCAGTGAATATCTAGGCAGGTATCATCGATGAACAGATTATCGGTCCATACCACTTGCCATCACGTTTAAACGGCCGCCTCAATCGCCCCTATCTTGCATCAGTCCTTCCAGAGCTGCTAGAAAATGTACCCCTCATCGCATGTGGTTTCAATTGAATGGAGCGACTGCACATTTTGATGGCACAGTCTGAAACCATTTGCACCGTACCTACCCACAGAGCTGGATCAGCAGAGCGGGACACGTCCCCTGGACCGCCCGTTCGCCTTACCTCACACCAATAGAATTCTTATTGTGGGGCCATGTGGAAATACTCGTCTACGAGACCCCGTTGCCTGATCAGGAAATATTGCTAGCACCGATACTTGCAGCATCGGCCGAGGTGTGTACCATGCCAGGGATTTTTGACAGGGTTAGCCAGAAATCCCTGCGACGGTGCAATACCTGCATCGAATGTCGTGGTAGTCAATTTGAGCAATTTTGTAACAACGTCAGTCCGGGATACGAGTAGTGTGATTTGTGGTACAACCAGGACCGGAAATGATGAGCCCCTCTCAGGCAGATTTGGCAACACTTAAAACAGGCTCAACATGCCCATATGAGCTTTTTGCTCAAGTGTTGAACCCTGCCTAATCAAAGATTTTTGTAAAAATGCCCTCGGGAAGTTCCTGTGAAATGATGAGCCCCCTCAGATTGATTTGCCTACACTTATAAAAGGCACTTCTGTGAGATTGTTGTCCATAAATTTGTTAAAAATATGCCCCTTTTGATATTTTTTTTGCCCACACCTAAAACTAGGCCAAACGTATTAACACACACACACACACACACACACACACACACACACACACACACACGCATATACATATTTACTTCCGGTTTAAGTTCAATTGGGCACCAGGCTCAACTTGCATATTTAATATTAAAATAATGTAATTCTTCTAGAATTGCTCTGTGACTCTCTCATTTCTTACATCATAAACATATGATTTTTCCCCTATGAGAATAACACTACATATGGTGTCATCAGGTAATGCCTCATGGAATTCACAGATAATTTTAATGTTTGTCCTGTCATTAACCACAACTTGTTTTCTTTTTGAAGTGTTGATTACAAACATGGGTTTCTGTGCTTTGAATTCATCTGGTGTGTAATACATGTCAGTATTGCCAGTAGTGACCCTTTTGTATGCTGTAAATGCTTCATATAATTTAAGGAAATCATCCTTCGAAATGTCTAAATTATAATTTTCTCTAGGGAATACCTCATTTCTGCCATTTTTAAGATATATGTTCTTGATGTTGCAGTTATCAAATCTACTTGAATTTTTTTCCTGATTATCGTGTCTTCCAGTCTGAAACAGAACCACCACAAAATCCGGCATGTCATATTGTATACTGGAGAATGAATTTGTAGCATCAAACTCATAATAAGTACCAGCGGCAGGCTTCTGTACACATTGATATGTATAAAATTGTAAAGGAACCTGTGGATTTTTTATTATATCTGCTTTGTATTTAAGAGCATAACTGGCTTCATATTCAACAACTGGGATTCTTAGCTCCATAGTCTGAATAATGCATCTGCCTTCATCAGGTAGGGTATTGGGCAGAGATTCCCCTGTAGAGTTTAATGTGCTGTACCTCATCAAAGCATTATTATCATTGGCAGCTCTTCTAAATGTGATTCTTAAACCACCCTTCCACATAATATCTTTGTAATCTGAGAATAATCCTGGCAACAGGCGCATAGGGAACAGCACTGTGTGGCTCTTGGTTAATATTTTATCACCAGCCTCAAATCCACCTATTTTGTAGTAAGAAGCCTCGGTTTTGGATAATTTTAGTGTGGCCAAAGCTGTGGAGGTAATGCCGGGATAATCCACTCTGTTTAAAACAACACCATGTTTCTGATCTCAATTTCAGAGAACAGATGCGGCACAAAATTATCCACCAATCTTATATTTGAATTTGCCGGATAATCTGTTCCATCGAGCTTTACAACATCAAATTTGATGTATAGATCTGCTCTGTGGGGGTGTATAAAGCCATCCCCTACCTCAAGATCAACCTCAATTTCTGTGTTGGGTTGATTTAAATTTGCAAATGTCCTCCTGTTTGGGGGGAATGATTGTAGCTCATAACTCTCAATATTTTCCATTTTTTTGTATGTATTTTTATTTAAATATTAATCTCTATGATAGCAGTTGTTGTGGCTCCAGCAAAATCAACTAATTCTTCTTTTTCATTAGTGACCATCAATTCAATGTTATCTATTCTATTATGGCACACAGGAAAATATAATGTTGGGGATGGAGTGTAGATGATTGGCTCCATAAATTCAGAATTAGGTTTAAATGTTGCAATGATGCCAGTTTGTTTGTGAGTGCCTATGCCATTTGATTTGGTGATCATATCCTCAGCCACATTACAGTGAATATTCAGAGTCTCTATGGCTAAGAATTTAGGTATATTAATAGCAGTGTGTTTGATGGCTGGTTCAAGTTTTGTGTTGTTCTCAAAGCCTAACAGCTCTCCTATAGTACCCAGATCCACTGTTTCTGTAGCAGATACAATCTCTACTCTGTGAGTGACAGAATTTTGAGTTAATACTATACCTCTGGGTAATTGAGCATTTAGAGTGGACAGATTATACTGCCCTGGAGTGATGACAATCTTTTGATCCCCTACTGCAATTTTGTTGTTGTGGTGTGTAATATTAGGGATCAAGTACATGCCATAAAATGCTCTGAGAGCTATTGTTTTGGGATACACTATATCATCATGTAATTTGAGTTTCAATATTGAATTTTGGCTGGTGAGATGGAATACCCCCATGATGTTTTAAATACCACAAGGCTTTTTGAAAATTTTCAATTGATGGTTTATTTATTTGAGACATATATCTGAGAAAAGATAAACACAAATGTCCACAATTAACATCTTTGAAATTTTGTACACGGGCATTATTGTAATAAAGATTAGCTGATTTTAGATATTTTACTAAATTTTCAGGTGGAACGCCTCCAAATGAATCAAACACAAATGCCTTATTGTTTAAATATTTAAGATAACAAATCCAGTGAGTGCCCTGATTTTTGTACTTATCCAAATTAACAATGCCACACTCTTTGTTGAGTGGTTGCTCTGGCAAAGAATCAGACATGTACACACCTCTAAAATTTTTGATGCCCAGTGGCTTGATTAAAGATTCAATATCTTGGTTTGTAAGCGGCTCTTGTTTTTTTTAAACTTATTCATGGCTCTCTTAACACCTTTGCCTTGTTTCTCCATGGCCAGGTTATGGCGCTTCAATTCATCTAATTCTGCCCTATTTTTCTTGGCATCTATTTCTGTTTTTGCTATGGCAGCTGATCCCCCAGCCAAGCTCCCAACAGCCCCAAGTGCTGCTAAGATGGCCGGGATAGTAAATATGAAACCCCCCACATGTGATTTTTTTCTAGATTGTTGTAATTTTTTTAATTGGGGGTGCTAAGCAACAATTTCATACCATGGCCCTTTGCAAGACAAGAATTTTTTTTCTTGCGCTGCTTTTTGGTTAAAAGACTATCAATAGTTTTAAGAGATTTAAGACCTGCATAAGGTATTTGATACATAACACCCTTGGCCTTCATTGTAGGTTTATTATATACATATTCACAGCCCCCACCTCAGTTTTTGTTTGGTGTTCATAGCTATGGTGGTTCCCAATGCTGCTATTTTTTCACTTAAAGAAGCATCTTTGTTTCAAATCTACCAAATGCAGCCTCTTCTAATTTCTTGTCTGCAACATGTCTCTTGTCAAGATCAGAATGTGTGTTGTATGCTATGTCATGGTCTCTACAAGCAGCATCTAGGGGATTAACACCAGGATCACCTCTGTTTAATCTATGGTCCAATTTTGTGCCTGGGCCAAAATACTGATAGCCTGGAATATGTAGTTCAAATGGCAGCTTGTTTATAATGTCATTAACCAACCCCCGGCCTTCAGAAATATTCCAAAATTTAGGTGGTAGAGTATTAATAATTTTTATAAGATATCCAATCCCATTAGTGTCATTCACTATAAATTTAGACAATTTTGTGCTTATCATGTCCATAATTCCAACCTTTTCATTGTAAAAATTGTGGTTGCCAGCATTTTCCTCCCCTGCTATCACCAATAACCTATCTACAAGTTTCCTGACATCATCAACCCACACAAATTCTTTAGGCAGGGTGTTGTATTGTTTAATTCCACTGCCAGTCTTAATTTGTGACCATATGGGCTTGATTAAATTGTTGTATTTTGCTCCACTGCTAGACTTGACTCTTTTTTTGTGTGGGATCATTGTTCTGGTATAGAGCATCTGATTTTATTAATATTTCTTTGTAGTGCTCATAGTCTTTATCTGTATAGCTGCCAGGCCTTTTCCTAGTCATCAGTTCCCACAATCCAGGTGTGCCGGGATATTTAACAAAACCACCTCTTTGTCCAAGATGAGATTCTGAATATACAATTATATCATCTCCCATAAATGTTACTCTGAAATTGCCAATTCTATGTATGATGCTACCATCACGCTCTGTGTCAGCATATAAGCCAAAGACCTCATCTTTGTTGTCTTTAGGTGTGCTTAAATATTTTTGAGCAAGAAGACCCAATTCAATAGGATCCTGAGTAGCTTCAATTCTTCGAGGAGCAACAGGACTAGGTGTATGAATACTGGAAAGTGGGGTGATTGGATAATCTAATATGTTCCTTGCAGCTACAGGTACAAGCTCTGTGATCAAATTTTGATTTTGCTCTGTAACAGTTTTGATATTTTTACCTAATTCACTAATAGCATCAATAATAGGCTGTTCTGTTTGTTTGTGTTGTTCATAAATTCCTCGGTTCTGTGATTTCCATCCCTTAAATCTTTTTACAAGATAATCTCTTAATTTAAGATCATCAATGATTGGCCTTTTCATGGTTATTTATATATGTTTCAATGTCTAGAAAATTTTTGATTTTATTTCTGTATTTGCCACTATTGGGTTTTCTTGTCAAATCAATTGTGACAAACACATAACTGTCCTGGTTCCAGCACCTACTGCAAAACTTGGAAAAATCATTGTAGCTCAAGTCCCCACCTACATATTCATCATGTATGTGTTTGAGGTTGGTATGATCTTGATGAAACACACATATAAAATTGCTGTTGTCTCGGATCAGCTGCTTCGGTATTTTAGAAAAAGTCTGTGCCAGGTAGAAACAATCAATGTTTTTGTGTCGGCCCTGTGTAAAGAAATGTCTAACCTTGTTTTGATTATCCAGTATAATGTCATCAAACACAACAACAGAATTATCGAGACATTCATGAAGTGGCTTAACATCTGGTTCAAAAGTGGCTATATCTAATCCATCATATAGCTTCATCAGCTGCTGATATTTTAATTGTTCCAAGCTCTTAGAGAAGACATACAAGTGCCTGTTTTTCCAGTCTAACCAGTGGGGTGCCAATAAAAAATTATCAATCATTAGTGTAGTTTTACCACAAGCCGATGGCCCAACAATAAGACATCTAATATTTTCAGGCAGCAACTTGCCATTTCTCTTAATCTGCTGTTCAGGTTCTGGCAGCCTTTTTTATAACATCCCAGGTGCTCATATTATCATTTTGTCTGCATCGATCCAGCTGTGTTCTGGAAGTCCTAGCCATTTGACAAGTAACTTGTTGCCTTTTCTGCGGATGATTTTTTCTATGAGATATGTGTCAGGCTGTTTAGTTTTGCTGAGTTTTTCTTCATAGAACCGGCCTTTGAGAATTTCTCCTCGGTGATCTTTTATTATATATGTTTTAAGGGTCCCAGGTTTAACTTGAACCACTGTAAATAATTCAGTGCTCCAGTTTCTTGTAAAGCCTCTTTTGAATAAGTGCTTATACTTGCTGATTCTTACTTGATCACCCACCTTGTATTTGGCCTTTCTTGTTGTTGGCTGGTATCTAGGATAATAAACAGTCCTGATCAATTTTTGCTCATCAGATGAAGTTACTTCAGAGGGTTTCATGTTGATTGTGGAATGGACCGAGTTGTTATATTTATGTAGAAGTTCTGGAAGAATATTAATCCATTTATAATTACCTTGAAGTGTAAATTGTTTATACATAAGATTTTTTAGGGTTTTGTTGAATCTCTCTACAATTGAGGCTTTGAGATCACTGTAACTCGAGTAATGTTTTATTGACTGGCTTTTAATAAATTGTTGGAACAAAGAATTATAAAATTCTTTGCCATTATCTGTTTGCAAATAGCGCGGTGATCTTCCACTCTGATTGATGATTGTCCTGATGGTTTCTGTAACACATTTTCCAGTCTTGGATTCGAGTGGCACCGCCCAGGCAAATTTTGAAAATGTGTCTATTACAATGAGTAGATACTTGTAGCCCTTGTTGATTTTGTCTAAGTTTTTCAACTGTCCACTTGCCATCTCAATCAAGTCCCCTTGCCATAAATCATCTATGCCTTTTGTGACTACTGGCAGTCTCTTATAATTAGGTCTGGCTTGTCTGTGTAATTCATCACCAATAATTTGTCTAGACATAATATGAAAACAAGAATATTGCAACTATGGGGTGTTCAGCAGCTGATACTGCAGGATTTTCTAAATACAGTTTGTCTCCTATTTGTATTTTAAATTCCAGAGAGCCATCATCTTCAGCATAAGATGTTTCTAATGTATCGGGATCTGTAAAATCTTCTAACTCTACACTGGTGATTTTTGCTTTGTTGTCAGCATTTGATATTGATAAGGTGGGTTAGTGGTGTGCATGTGGTTGAAGCAAATATTTGATCTTGATTGTTCTCATTGTGCCCCCAACAAAAAACTGGTAATAAAATTGTGCAGGGGACAGCATATATATTTTGCCACCTGGTGTAAATGGTGAATCATATTCTTTGTTGGGGATGCTGTACAATTCAAGAATTACTGTATGTTTTGGATTCTCAATTATGCCGGTTATTTCTTTTTCTGCTGTAAGCAATCTGCTTGTTACAGCTTCAAGGTGCTCATTGATGGTCCTAACAACATCATCATGGCCTGGCTTGATTTTTATGTCCACAATAAGTTTCTTGTATTGTTGCACAATTTCTTTTAGCTGGGTGGCAAAAACAGACAAAGCATATACTTGATTGGATTCCATGGTCCCTAGCTGTTGCTTAATATTAGCTACAATTTGTTGCAAATTTTCAATAACTGCCAATTTTGAATTTTGAGCAGTAAGATCATGAACCTGTCTTCTGATATCCTCAAACAGGGCATGCAGTTCATTAATATGTTGATTAGTTGATAGAGTGGCCACTGTCTGAGTAAGTTGTTTGATCTCTATCTGGATATTCTTGATATCTTCTGATTTCAATATGCGATTCACTGCTCTCTTTATATTTTTAAGTTCCTGTGATGTAGGGAGATTTGATACAGTATTTTGCAAAGATTCAAGTGCCAATTTCACATTATTTAATTCAGAAGCATCAGCAACATTTTGCATAGCATTTTGGAGCAGGGCTATATGTGCCTGAGTGGGTGTTGATTGTTGTAAAATTTCAAGTTTTGTTTGGATATCATCGATCAAGTGATGAAAATGAGGTAGTTCAGATTCAGTGTTGAGGTTTTCAAGCTTTGTGATCTGTTGCTGGACACTAACAAGTGTGTCTACAATACCAGGCAGGCGGGATTATAGAGATTCTTGTACATTTGTCAAATCACTTTGCACTGCTGCTATTGTACCCTCAAGATGGGTTATGGTACTTTGAATTTTTCCAAAATCTTCATATGTTTGAAGTTGCAGCTTAATGTTGGCAACACTCCGAGTTAATGCACTCAAAGTATCAGAAGATGGCAAGTTGTTCATAAAATTTTCAAGTGTCTCAATTTTTTCTTTAACCTCGGCTATGGCATTGTTCAAGGGGTCCAGATTAGGTATTTGGAGTGATTGAATCTGTTCCTTTAGAGTGGAAATCACTAGATCAAAATCTTCTTGTGATTTTATGCTTTTGACAATTGTTTGGAGCTGTGCCTGGACATTATTTATCTGCTCTTCCAATTGCTGTTTCAATTGCTCAGAGTTGGTGGCCTGGGTTTTAAATTTGGCTTGAAGAGCTGCTACAGCTTCTTCTAAACTTTGAAAATTATCCAATGTTGTCAGATCAGTATATTTCTGAAGCAGCATTTTGAGTTCAGAATCAATTTTAAGAAGAGGGTCCATGCATTGTGATTGTAAATTTGTAATTTCTATTTGAAGACTGGCATTGAGCGTGGTTTGTAGAGCTTGTAAATCACTTCTTAATTTCTTGACTCTGACATCAAGCATCAGAATCTCATCACTGTGATCTTCATGTCTTGTATGGCCAAATATATCATTAGGCATTTTTGTTTTAGTGGTTATTTATTACTGAATATCTGATTCTTAATTCTATAAAAAAAGGTATAAGCTTGTCATATGACCCCGGGACCTCAATATATAAGCAGTCACCAGCAGAAACAGTATATACAGTGCCAGAAATCATGTTTGAGTGCTTAATTCTATAAATATTTCTCCCTACTGAAATCTTGACATTACCCTCAGGGGTTGTAATAAATTGCAATTGACCACCTACAGGTAATTGGTAATGATTTAAATTATTGTTAAATATGTACAATGTTTTACCTGTTTCATCATCAACATCTGTAAGTATGCTGTTCAGATGAATAATTAACAAAGCACTTAGTTTAGATATTATATCAGAAGAGGGTTGTGCTGTTGGCAGGTCCATAATAGCCTGTTTTTTGAACCCAAATAAGTTCATAGGCATGTTTATTTATTTCAAATCATGCTCTGTAATTGGGCATTGATTGCCATTTTTCAAATCACAATGCCCCCATGGTAGAGTATGTATGCCACATGATAAAATGCATCTCTTATCATCCTGTGGGTCCAGAGCCACTTTTCTTACAATATTGCTAGTCAATAAGTGATCCACACTCTGAATTCTGGATTCTGATGTTCTGATTGTGCTACATGATTTGAGGCAATTTTTGTAATCTTCAAATTGGAGCTCTTTTTCCACAATCACTCTGACAATGCCCTTGGCCTTTTTGGCAACAGCGCCACTACATGTTTCAAAACTATACATCTTGGCCCTTAACCCAGCAAATGCCACAATAACATCACCAAGTGTCTCATCTTTTAACTTGCCAGGCACCTTTTTGTTGTGGGGGTGAATCCTTGTATGTTCACTGGTATCAAAATATTTAAACAATTCAGGCTGTGCCATATCTTGATAAACATCTTCTGTTTGAATATCAAGAACAAAACTATCTGTATCCATGTACATCAGTTTTACACAATCACCATAACAAGGTTTCAGCACATCATAAAACCGTTTTAACATGTGTAATTTGGCCAATTCCAATATCACAGCCCCTACATAAATAGGTTTATCAAACTTAATTTTTGTTTTTTTCATGTTGAAAAGTGCCATATTTTCATCATAAATTCTTCTATAATTGAAGTTGGGCTTTGCAATCAATTTTTTGCTCCGGCTGGGGTCAGTAATTATTTTAACATCAATATGTTTTCTGACATTTTAAATTGTTTTGCCATACACTGAATTGACCATCAATTTAAACAAGGTCTTATCAAATTGGCTCATTGCAGATGTTCGAAGCTCTGTGTTTGTATCAGTATATGGTTTCAACCATCTTGAGTGCCTGAACCTCAAAACTTTTCCAACTTTGGTCACTTGAACACCATGATGCATCAGGAACTGGAGGTTTTTGTAATATATGACATAATCCTGTTTCGGCTCCAGAGTCATCATCAATTTCTTCTGTTTAGAGCCAGGTGAGCACTTAACCTCAGGAATTGGGGGCAGATCAGAAAATGTGTTGTGTAAATTATCTGGAATTGTCAGATCCACCTCTAAGAATAGGCCATAGTTACTGTCATCAAAATCCTTAAGATCTTCAATATTGAAATCTTCTACCCACTCAAGCCCTGCATATGGCAGTTTATCCATCATAGCATAACCATAGAGGCTATTGGCATCTACACACAGTATATAATTTGATGGCAGTGCTGGATCATAATCAGGAATATAACAGTTGGGCTGAAAAGTTCGTAGGCTAACATAGTAAAAAATATTTTTTTGACAAAATTCGATTTTATTATTCAATATAGTTGCCTTCGAGGGCGATACAACGATTATAGCTGTCATACAATTTTTCGATGCCATTTTTATAGTACGATTTCTCTCTAGCCTCAAAATAGGCCTCAGTTTCGGCGATTACCTCTTCATCAGTGCTAAATTTCTTTCCAGCGAGCATTCTTTTAAGGTCTGCAAACAGGAAAAAGTCACTGGGGGCCAGATCTGGAGAATATGGTGGATGGGGAAGCAATTCGTAGTCTAATTCATATAATTTTGCCATCGTTTTCATTGATTTGTGACACGGTGCATTGTCTTGATGAAACAGCACTTTTTTCTTCTTCAAATGGGGCCGTTTTTTCGTGATTTCATCCTTTAAACGCTCCAACAACACTATGTAATAATCTCAGCTATCTCGATCAACTTCACTTTACGATCATTTAAAATTATTTTGTGGACTTTTTTGATGTTTTCGTCGGTAACAGCCTCTTTGGGGCGTCCACTGCGTGCATCGTCTTCGATGCTCATTTCACCTCGTTTAAATTTAGCAAACCACTTCTCAACGGTTGATTTTCCTGGTGCAGAGTCCGAATAATGTTTATCAAGCCAAGCCTTGGCTTCAACAGTATTTTTTTTCGCCAAAAAGCAATGCTTTATTAACACACGAAATTCTTTTTTATCCATTTTTTCACAATAACAAAAGCTGCTTCACTCACAATGCTATATCTCACGAACAAATTATCCGGCAGCTGTGAAATTTATACACGTATCTTTTGAAGGTTAGTACTAAGGAAAAATCACATGGATTTAATTCTAGTAACGCCATCTATGAGTCAGCCTACGAACTTTTCAGCCCAACTGTTATTTGTTATTTGCTCTGGCATATCTCTGAGAACATTGCACCATGCCCCCTCTTATACATTGTTCCATAAACAGATACATATCTTGATCCTGGATCAGATCCAATTGCATTTTAGTGTTCAAAAACATTGCAGACCATGCTAGGCCCGGAGCACTGTAAAAATACATTGGATCCAGCTTATAATTTTGCATGGAAGATTTTCTGAATGCCTGCAGTATATCAGCTAAGAGGGTCACATCAAGTTTTAAATATGCCCTGTGATAATCACCAAATGTCTTGCATTTTAAATTGTTCCACATCAACTGAGCATGGTGATAATCATCATCAGTGATTCCAGATGCTCTGATTTTGCTGTAAAACTCTTGTTGTGGTGGCAGAGAACACTCATCAAATTTAGAAAAATCTGTAACATAATCATATGGATATACACCCTTCCGCCTAATTAATTTCAGGTCCTGATTTGGAAACAAAGCACATGTGATTTTGAATTGATCATCAGATAATTGAGTGGCCAGTGTAGCCAGGCTAGCCGATAAAATTCTGTATGAATCAAGAAATCTTAAGTGAATAGAAACACCATTAACTTTAATTATTTTGTTAATGGCAATATATTTCTCATTATTTTCAGCTAAAATATTTCAATTCTGCTTGTTAAACCCCTCGTACCTGATCAAATGATGAAAATCATAATTGGATGTACCATGGCAAAATATGGGGACAAATTTTGGTCTCTGGATCTGAATATTGCAGCTATTACACAGGGCCATTAAGAATTTACCATCTGTATGGGAATGGTGATGAACCTTGATATTTGCATCTGAAAATTCAGAATCACATACCGGGCATTTTTCTGCATTGTTGAAATCTTCAATCTGTTTCTCTGTTAAAGGCAACATGGGTTTTGATTTTAATTAAACATTAGATGCTATGTTATGGCACTCATTTTCTATTATTTGTGCAAATTCTTTGATGGCATCTGCTCCCATGTATAAATCTTCTTTACTAACAACACCATCCTGTACAACCACATAATAAAAGCTGGAAGGTTCATGTAACTGGTATGGTGTAATTGAAGATTCCTCAGGATCTGGGCTGCAGAATGCAAGGGGTTTGAGATTTGATTCAAAATCACAGACTATATATGCTGGGTGTTCCAACAAGGCTTCAAACTTTTTGAATTTTACATTTTCATTTGGGCTAGGCATAAGCATATGAGCAGGTTTATGAATCCCACAGTATTTCAGATGCTCAATTAACTTGTTTTTAGCAATTTCTGCATTCTCTTCACAAACACCATTCACCATTTTTCTACCATCAAATACAGACAAACATCTTCTGCACAACTTGAATATTCTATGAGTTTTGTCTAGTTTTGTTCTGACTAAAGCTTCAAGATTATGTATCAGAGTGTAATGATTTGTGCCATCCTTTTCAATTAGGAGCAGATCAATCGGAATAGCAGATTCATCATCAAGTGTACTGATTCTGAGAGGATCTATCAAGCAATTGTCACGGCCAGTAGAACAAGTAAATACATTAATAGATAATTGTTTGCCATTGATGTGCCTGGCCTTTTTTTCAAATTTATCAATATTCTGAACAGGCATTGGATATTCTAAACCCTCCATTGCCTCATCAAAATCATTTTCATGTTGTTTATAATAAGTTATGCTCTCAGGATGCCTTGAAACTGGATACAAAGCAGCTAAAATACACCACAGAAAGCATTTCTGGTCATTATTTTTCATATTAACCACAGCTGTTTTGTTTTTGATATTGGCAGGTAATGGCACATAAGTGGAACCTTGTAATGGGTTGAATTCAGAAATATTAACATATAACTTGTGTGGAGATCCGCATAGGCTCCATCCAGACTCTTTTGCTGCAAATTCAGAGTGTTTAATATTCAATTGATCTATCAAACTGCTTATTATTTTGTCTGAATTTGCATTTGAATATATAGGTACAGTTTCTGTTTTGTGGGGCTGTGTAAATATTGTGCCATTTGGCTTCTTATATTGTGTAAACAATGTGAGGGACAGCTTATAAGAGCCATTTTGTGCATTTAGAATTGCCTGCACATCAGGATTTACACTGTTCAAAAAATTCTTAATTCCACATCTTGGCTCTGATACAAACCGATAATCCCTTAATTGGCCAGCAAAACTGCTATGGATGGGTTCATAGCGTGGCTGCTTTGCCGGTCCAGCATTAACAGGTGTTTCATGATTCCTTTTCAGACCAGATGTAGATGGTTGAGGGGGCAATGTTGATAACTGTGCAGAGCAAGTACCTTTATGTGTATATGTGAAGTATTGCATGCTATATTCTCTATGGCATTTAGGGCATATTTTTGTGGGAGTTCTGCATTTGTCTGGATTACAATTCCTTTGATGCCTGGCCCAATTGGGGCTGGTTATATTCTTTTTGCATTGATTACAATATTTTTGATTTGGCATTTTTGTTGTTGTTTATTATATAAAATTTCCTGGGGTCCAAATCAAAATTCTATGCTTAATAAAAAATATGAGTTGGGTTCAGCAGTGTGATTTGTATATTTTGTGTGTGTGTGTGTGTGTGTGTGTGTGTGTGAATATTTTTGGCTTTGGTATTTATATAAAATTTCTTGGGGTCCAAATCAAAACTTTATACTTAATAAACTTATGACAGGTTGTTAAAAATTCTATATATTAAATCAAATAGATTTGTAATTCAATTTATACAAATCTGCAATATTTTTGTGTTTAAAAAATATGAGCAGCACTGCAACAACACATCTGTACTCTTCAACAACTTTTTCAATACTGGCTGATATGCAATGCAAAATCTCTTTATATACCCTAAGCACGGACCGCATTGAAAACATCTGAAACAATAAGCCAATCAGAATATAACACATCATCACATTATGTCATAACCAACCACTCAGAAAACAACACGTCTAATGCATAATATTGGGTAATAATTTGTAGCAAAACATGATGCAATATAAATAAACCAGAAATTGAATTGAATTGAATTGAATTGACTTTATTGCTGGGCGAGGTTCAGCTGTTGCTGGTCTACCACCTAACCCCAAAAAGTACAGATTAAAATAGGCCACAAGTGGACCGGAAGTAAATATATGTGTGTGTGTGTGGGTGGGTGTGGGTGTATGTGGGTGTATGTGTGTGTGTGTGGGTGGGTGTGGGTGTATGTGGGTGTATGTGTGTGTGTGTGGGTGGGTGTGGGTGGGTGTGGGTGGGTGTGGGTGTATGTGGGTGGGTGTGGGTGGGTGTGGGTGTATGTGGGTGGGTGTGGGTGGGTGTGGGTGTATGTGTGGGTGTGTGTGTGGGTGGGTGTGGGTGGGTGTGGGTGGGTGTGGGTGTATGTGGGTGGGTGTGGGTAGGTGTGGGTGTATGTGTGTGTGTGTGTGTGTGTATGTGGGTACGCAGATATATTCTTCTTAGGACCGGCGTATCTTTAAACACCTTTCTTAATGGGACCAAAAAAAATGTTGGGACTTTTTGCCGGTCCCAATAAGGAAAAGGCCATTGCGAGACTCCTCAGACCCCTTTCGACATGTACGCGAAGTATTTCGAAGGTACCAAAAAGTTCATATTTGTTGCATTAGTGTTTTTACGGGTGTGTTACACTCTGCCACCTGCTGGTGAAAGCTGGTACCTTCAAGGCTGTGTAAAACTGTGGTGTTTAATCGCATCCCTTGGTACCGTGAAGTGTGGGTGTGTAAAATCTTGGATCTATTTTGCATGTATTGGTACCGAACATCGCAGGGGGTTGAGAGGCAAGGAAAGGTTCGTTCGGCGGCCGCCGGGCTTCCCCGCTCGCCTGGCCGTCCTGTTGCTCCCGAGCTGTCAATGTTGCCAACTTAAAACTTTGGAACCAAATCTGTTCTTCTATTATACTTTATTCCTATACTCGAACAATACTCTACAAATGTGACTTTTGTATGTCCCATAACAAATTATCAGTTGGTTTTAATATAACACTAGTAAATGCACTATAAATGCATTTCTAAAGCACATTTTCTTCCATTGCCAAGAAACAAATAGCAGAGTTTTCAGACTTTATTGGTAACATCTCGTTACTTGTTTCGGTCATGCTGAAGAAAAATGAATTCATAACGAAATAATAATAATATTTTTTTTAAAGAAATAAGAATGGAGAATTCTGTTCAAAAGTGACAACCGACGGGCAATAGGGGTGGGGGTTATATCGAAGTGACAAGTGACACAGGTACCTTGGTCTATATGCAAGTCTTCTCATATCCGCCAACAACAGACCAAGACGACATGATGCATAACATTCATGGAACTTTCAAACCGAAGTGGAAGGCGACAAGTGACACGTATCGCTTTGAGACAATTGCAACACTAATGAATTCAACATTTCGAAACAAAGCAATGTGACAAGTTGCACGTCTCGCTTATTGCTTCCGTGTTGCACAGAATGGGCAGTTTTCTAAATATCGTGAATTATGTCGCATCGGTCTGGTGTTCGGGCTTTCGCATTTTAATGATTTGTGATAGACTAAAGTGGTCCGTGTGTCTTGTAACTTGTCACTTCGATGTGAACCTTAATTGTCACTTGCCGCCGTTATGTGATACTTGTTCCCTGTAGCTTCGGTTTGAAGTCTCTCCGTAAGAAACCATTCAACGCGTGGGCACGACCCCAGACGGAAGAAATACGGCAACGCTCATTGCGAGAAACACGTAAGCGACACATGATGTTTGTCGTGTCGCATTGGTTCGAAAACGACGCACGGGTCCCGGGTTCGAATCCTGGCCTGGGCATAGATGTTTGTGAGTGTTTATTCATCAATTTCATCATGTCATCAGTCATCCCCATCTTCGCAAATTAGTCAAAAGTGGCATAAAAAGCGAAGTAAAATATAGCAAAATAGCATTGGTTCGAATGTTTCATTTATATTTTATCGAATATTTCATATATATAAACGCTCATATTTAGAATAACAGTGTGTACAAACTAAGGGGTTCATACCGAAGTAACAAGCAACACGCACCTCTTAAGAATATAAGCAAGCATTCAGTGCAGCTGCGCTACCAGAAGACGACACCTGATTAGAACGACGCAATGCGACTCGACATGTGCACCTTGTCCATGTCACTTCGAAACGTCACATATACTTTTGAGTGTTTGTTTCCAAGTTATATGCTTCGCTTCTCACTTTGATCTGGAAGCTCCCTAAACTCGTACAGGATTCGAACACAGAATCCACAGTGTAGAGACGGAGACAAGTGTTCATACGTCTAAAAGCTAAGTGCTTGGTCTGAGTCCTTAACTTCAATGTAGTTCTTTTTCTAAGGACCGTGTTTGGCAACACTGTTGTTTTATGCGATCCACCTCTGCGGCCACTGCGCCGTGCATGAGTTTTTTTGCTACGTTGCCACACTTTTTGGCGTCTTCACTTCCCGCCCTCTCTGCTCAAAGTGCGACTTGAAAAGTTGATAAGCTCCTCACCTGACAACGTCGCGGGGGAACACAAGTACGCTCCCCTCTTGCAGAAAAGGATCAACGCGACTTGCTAAGCTGCCCGTTATCACGTTCATCTATCTCTCCATTGCGTATCAGCTTCACAAAGCAGGAAACCCATCATTTCGTATGTTGAAGTTGATACAATTCCATTTAAGTTACATTCTGTGTCCTGCTCTTCTTGTGTTGTTTATGTGCGTGTATTCAAGAGAAAATATAAATAGATAACATACAAATTCTTACGCAGGGATATTCGAATTATTATATGCGTATCATCCTTAATGCACATTCTTACTTACATAAAACAACAGAGAGGACACTGAAATAAGGGCAGCTTTGCTAATGTTCTACAACAAACAACTTTGGGGAAAGGGGAAAACCTCGAGTAGAAAACATTGATTTTATTCCTTTATGATAAATAATGCCTGGAAACTACACATGTACTTACCATCTACGATCATAAAGAAAATATTAATTCCATTAATTTTAAAATGACAAGGTAAAAAAAAAACTATATAAATACTCTTCCCGTTTCTAAACGTGAATAATATGTAGATGTTTATTTGATTGAGATTAAAATAAATTATGTAATAAAATAAAGGGCCAACAAAAATTCAGTTTTAGTAAAAGGAAGCGTGTTCATTTCCTTAGTGTGGCTTTATTGAGACAATATTTACGAAGTTACACAAACAAGTGTACTTAGGGGAACAGCGAAGCCCTAGGCAGAGGTTATGCCATTAAAATGTGTGTGGGCGAGTGGTACAAAAGGTAAAGTTCTTTCTTGTGCATCTTACGGTGCTACCTTTCAAGCAGAAGATATGGCTCCACACATTCTCGATCACGGCCGTACTGCGGGTGATATTGTCAACAGCACGCTCCGTTGAAGGGATAGTAAAAAATGAAAGCTATGTAGTTAAACTTCCCCTTAAAACGGTATATGCGGTGGAGCCATATAGTGGTTCGGAACCCACTTTAAACTGTGGGTCCAGTCCCGATTAGCGTAACTGTGCATAACGTGGAATTAAAACACCAAATCAATCGATCAATCAATCAATGCGTATATGTTCTCATTCAGTAAATTCGACTCTATTGTAGCTGCCGGCCCTCATGGCGGAGTGGTTCGCACATCGCGCCACGTCACCAGGGGTACCGGGTTGGAATCCCGGCCTGAGCGTGGATGCTTGTGAGTGCCCATTCATCAATTTCATCATATCATCACTCATCCCCATTTTCGCAAATTAGCCAAAAGTGGCACAAAAAGCGAAGTAAAATAAAGCAAATCAATCGGTCAATCTATTGCAGCTGACCTTCATGGCGGAAAGGTTAGCACAGCGAATTACGACGCTACTTGGGTGTTCCTTTGTGGGCGCTCTTCAGCAATTTCATCGTATCATTACTCATCCCATCGTTTCGTCTGGACAAAAGGGAAAGAAAAGCGACGCTAAATAATAATATTCAAATCAAATCAACTGTATTGTATTATATTTTTTTTTACCTTCCGGTCTGCATGAAGGAGTAGCTACGAAGCCAGAAGCCCTAATTTAGAATCCTGAGTAAGGCATAGATATACCATTGTGTTCGTTCTTTCATTTATTTCTGCATTCCACCATTAATGCTCATTAACCGAAGAAAAGCAATTCAGATTAACGTTAAAGGCTATACGTTGCATTTTTCTGTCGCTTCATTAATGTTTACCATTTCACTATCCTAGGGTATAATTTTAGTTAAGCAAAGTAAGGAATATTTACATTCGAGGCAATCCAAGGCATGGGAAGGGATAATAAATTCAAAATACCGTCTTTCGAAGCGTCACATATATTTTATGCAGTTGTGTTTGTACGTTGAGCATTTTATTGTTAGTTGATTTAGTTTATTTAACGTCGCATTTCTACCATTTCTGGCTAATTGCGAGGATGCAAATGAATGTTAGAAATGGATGAAGGGACAAACATATAACGCAAACCCCACAGAGGATTATACTGATTGTGAATCCAAGCGCTAGAACCTCCTTCTTCTGCACAATGCAGTCGAGGAAGAGAGGTTGACATTTGGATGTATTGAACATTTTATTGTATTATAATTGTCAGATATACAATGTTACAAAGTAACACACTGTATCTAGGAAACTGTAATATATCAAGAGACAGCCACTCGGGATCAAAGGATCATAAAATATTCTGACAGCACTAAACTTAACTCTCCTAAGCAACTAGCATGTTTAAATTTTACAATTAGAATTTTAAACAGTGGCGACGATTAGGGGGAGCGAGGGAGGCTGTTGTCCCCTTATTTATGCCACTTTTGCCCTCACACTATGCTAAATCTTATGCACCAAAGTAAACTGTCTTTGCCCCCCCCCAGTTTTGGAACCCAATCGCCGCCACTGATTCTAATGACAATTCTACGTTGTTAGGTTAGGAGAGGAGATTTAGGGCTCTTAGCAACCAATTTTCGCTTCGTGTGCACGTCGCACTGCACCACGTTCTCCGCTCTCTTGTCACTGCTGTGTGCCGTATTCTATGACATTCTGATATTGTCCTCGGATTTCTTACAACTTTTCTTTCAATCCTCGATTTTTATTGCATACAACAATGTGTACAATATTCACGATGACAACATGCCTACTGCTGCATTTGCAAACTGGAAGTAACAAAATGCAACTAATTTTTACTGCTGTAATCTAATTTTGTATTGGTATAATTGTTACTTCCCCTTGCTCATCCCTACTCTTCGCGGCCTCTTGTCCGGACTTCGAGGCGCCAAGCATTCCTCTCATGCTTGTTTCCCTCTGAAGTTCAAATGCTATGGAAGAATAAAGCTTTGAATTCAAAGCATTTAGAAGGAAAACGTTTAAGTAAATTTTGTATTTTATTCTAACGATATTAATATAAATAAATAAACTACATAAACATGTGTAGAATAAGTGAATTATTTTAGATCAACAAGTTACTTTTCCTGGATATTCAGGTAAAGAACTAAAGAGTTGTTGCAAGTCACTACCGTCAGCATATTATGCGCCGCTCAGTGTTTAGTTTTCTAGCCTATGGCTACACCGAACAACCGATTGGGAATTTTAGGTTTAAAATGAAAGCCTTAACCTGCAAAAGTATCATATTAATATGAATGATTAATCTTAGAAAATGAATAAAACTTTTCAACAAAGTTTTAAACTATATAATTGTAGTTCTAAAAACCTACCGATTAAATTCTATTCTTACACCAATATCCATACTTTGAAACATATTTTTATAGAAAGAAATCACGGCTTTTCAACAACACTTTTAATGTCAGTTAAAATATAATTATATTTTTAATCACTTATTGACGCATAGTCGTAACGTAATTTCCTGAGAAATATGGTGTGAAAAGATTAATTCCCCCACTTCTAAAGGTTCGACACTGTGGAAGAGTGCGTTGAATGACCGTACACTCCGAGTTCGAGTCCCGTCAGCCTGGACGAGACTGTTTTGTGAGTGTCTCTTCATCCATTTAACATAATCGTGATCCATCGTCGTGAATAGTCAAAAGTGGAAGAAAAGCGACGTAAAATAAATATGAAATACAAATGACTTCTAAACAACACTTTTTTTATTACAATCGAAGCAAGCAAGAAATATTTTTTTGCAAAATTGAGGGGAAAACCGGCAATTTTGACCAAATATTTAGTCTAAAATTTCTACTAAAGTAAAAAGTTGTTAATCGTAAGTGGCTGCTGGGAGCTCAGAATGTAATCTTTATTTATTTGGGAGATGCAGAAGGTGCCTCGTCTGACCACCCACTTCCTCCAAGCACAAAGTGTGCCTGTATAAAGTGAGTTGGCATAATAGTCCTTCCATTAATACTGGCCATGGTTTGATTGCACATATCTCTCAGACATCTGTATTTCAACTGACTTGCAAAAGCGTTTTAGCATGATTTTTCTTTTACATTTGTTGAACAAAGAAAACTGGGAAACATTGTTAACTTTTCGACAATTTCTTACATTAACCTTTTGATTCCCAAGGCCATTTTCAAGGACTTGGTCCCGAGCCGATTTTGAGTAAAATGTAGAGTTTCAATTAAATGAGTGTAGATCGGAGGCTAATTGCCCTAGAGAGATGAGTGATATCCCGTTGTATGTGGAATGAACCAGAGATTCAGACTATATGAAAGTTATGCAAATTCGGCGTATATGTGGCGATTAACCCGAAAGGTAGAAAATGGGTGTAAAATAGAAATACACTGGAACTCTTAGTGGCGATGCATGGCAACTGTAAGCACAAACATTCGTGTATTAGACGACCAAGATTTGAAATGTATGCTACTTTTCCAAGAATTCAATTGCCACTTTTTGCACAGAAAGGCTATTCGAGACTGAACCTACAGTCTAAAGTGGAATCCGTACCACTGTACACGTGTCCCCACCGGTATCAAACCCACGACCCCTTGACGCTATCGTTTTCGAATACCACAGCAAAACGTCCTTTTTCTATATAAGTTACAGTCAACGGGAAACATTATAGCAGGCAAAATATCCATAGTTTTTCCATTATTTACTTTCCCAGGCAGGGCTATTTTAAGAAGCTGTATTATTATTATTTTTATATATTATTTGAAGTAGGGTTACACTTAAGCCTACAGTATTTTTAAACGGGAAATCACATTGAGGAACACAGAATTAATTAACATAATGATTAGCAATTTGTCTATTTTCACATTTGCCTTCGATTGTGCGCACAACACAGGAATTCTGCATTTATCGCAAGTTACACAGGAAGAGCGAGAGAAACCTGCGAAGTGCTTCTACAGATAACATCTAAAGTGGTTTCCCCCCATCCCTTGTCTGCGAGGGCGAGGGACTTAGTGGGCATGTTTGCCACTGCCTCAGAAACAATGCAAGTCGTGTGGGAAGAGAGAGAACTAAGAAGGCCCCCTCCCGTGTTCTCTCTGCATTGCTTCACGAAACGTATAACAGAAATATTCTCAATTTAAACTGTGTAAACCAACTTTATGCTTTAATGTTGAAAAAATAACGTTATTTAAAATCAGCGAAGTTAAGCATAAAAGATGAAGGTCTGGCAACCTTAGATACCGATAGAAGAGAAGCAAGATCGCCTGGTTGTCCTGTCTCTTGGTTGCAACCTCCTACATTGCAAACGCAAGCTGCAGAAAATGCAAGCTCTTCCGAAAAAAGTTTAGAAAAGACTTTTTTTTTTATAATCAATCGGTCTACAAACCGAAGGCAATAGCAATTGAATAGAATGGTCATATTTCCATACAACAACTTTACTTTTTACTCTACATTTTTTTTTGTCTGAGAGCGTACCGGTGGTGGTGGGGGGGGATCTGTATACTCCCCTAATACATGAGCAATATTCAAAGAACTTAAATGCAGTATTCATTCATTCATTCATTCATTCATTCATTCATTCAGTATAGGTTATATACGCGTGACTTACAAAGTACGAAATTACCTTGCATATAATTTTGTTGTGGATTTGTCAAATTTTACATTGTTATAACAATTTTCTTCTGCGATAAACAAGTGCTTAGCTTTCCTTAAGCTGACATTGAATATAAGTCAACTATAGATCGACCACAAGGAAAAAAACCTTGGGATGAGAAGTCCCCGCGCAGCTTTCCCTTCTTCCCTCCACCTCGAGCCATAAGGAAGCATTGTCCACTCTCCCCCTCCCCTACTAGCGGGGGTACGGTGCACAGGAGCCGCGGGTCTGCGCAGGTTGTTTTGCTCGTGGTTCCACTATAAGGGGAAAAACGAAATCCTCAGCATTGTACCAACATGTGACACTGGCGACACCACACAAAATTAGATAAACTTCATAATACAACGACCTCGTACTCTAAACCAAACCAATGCAATGCTCAGGTTATAATACCAATAATATGGCTACCGTTCCAAGTATTTTTTTTGTGAAAGTATTGTGGATTGTGTGGATTAGTACGAGGTGAAGGTAACTAATTTGTACCGTCTGGTTAACCACGACGCGGATATGAGAAGGCGTGCAGAACGGTAGAAACGGGATGTTTCCTGCAAGTTATCTAAGGTTCTGGTCACATGATCGTCTGCAATAAGTGAGAAATAATTCCAAAGGGCGGAATCACAGCCTAATTTCCTGAAATTGCTGTTCTCTGCTTGCTTTCCTATACTCAATAACATGCAACTCACTATCACTACAATTCACGAATGTTGAAGAAAAGAAGATTTAAATAAGATAAGGCATTTTGCCACCCCAAACTCGTGCACCCCAAGGTCCTGGCTGAGAAGTTAACTTTAGGTCCAGCGCTGAGTAACTGAACGTAAAACTAAAATTACAGTCAAAATAAATTCATTAAATGAAGGGCTCGGGTGTAAAACATGGTAAGTGACATCTTACCATGTACATCTTACCCGTACCATCTTACCAAAATGATCAAAATGTCACAAACAGTTCAATCTGTTCTTTATACTTGATATTTTGTGATTTTCTTGCCACCTGAAGTGAAATGAAGGAAGGTTTTTTCACCGTAACACTGGATTGCTCAATATCCCTCGAAACGATCTCCTCTCAGCGGATGATAGTGCATGAGAACAATTGGGAGTGGAGAGGTCTAAGGGCAAGGTGCAACGGGGGTATCTCCCCAACAATCTCTCTTTCAAACGATCATTAACAGATCTGCAGCAATAGCAACGTATTCACAATTAAAGTGAAACAAGAAAGTACAATAAATATAAGAATGAAACGTAATTGATTTATATTAATAGAAAAACTAAACACAATGTTTCACATCCGTGGCGAAGTGGTTAGCATAGCGTGCTACGACACCTTAGGTTCCGGGTTTGAATCCCGGCCTGGGCATGGGTAATTGTGAGTGTCCCTTCATCGGTTTCATTGTATATCAGCCATTTCAATCTTCGCGATTAGCCAAAAGTGGCAGAAAAGCGAAGAAAAATAAACCAATTCAATCAATCAATCTTTCAGCTGTTCCATAATAAAACAATTTCAACAATTTTGAAACTAATTGACATCTTTAACCACTTAGTAAGGAAATCAGTTTGCTACTTGATGCAAATGTGATATTTATAAATGTAAAAAGATAATTGTTTAAATGTATTTAATAATGTTATTTTTAAATATTTAGTGATTTAGTAATTAGTAATGTTGTATTTAAAATACGTATACATATTAGTGCGCACGTACGTGTAGATTAAGATCTTTGTAAAGCTCAACCAGTGATTTCACAACATGTACACGAACCAAAAAGAAGAACAGTCAGTATTGATTGATTCATTTGGTTTTTTAAGTCCACTTTATGCACAGTAAGGCTAATCAGAACTTGACCTACAGTTTAAGGTGGGATCCGAACCACTATGTGTCTCCACCGGGCATCGAACCCGGTACCCCTTTATTACAAGGCGACGACGAAGAGTCAATATGATGATGTTACACCCATATTCTGCCTACCGTTTCAAAGATAAGGGCCTCCGTAATTGTTTCATGCCCAACGCTGTCGCTTTGTAATCAAAGGATTCCGAGATCGAACTTTCATGCCTGCTTGCGGTAGATTGATCAGAGGCTCGAATCCCACTTTAAACTGTAGGTCCTTCCCGATTAGCCTGCCATGCAAAACGTGTACTCAAAACAAAGTTAAACCACAGATGAATGTGGTTTGACCAAAGTTTTGCTATGACACGTAAGCTATATTAAACGATGAAACAACATTGACCCCCCACCCTTCACTCATCCGTTTTGCTTTGTAGTTCGCATGTATTGACTCCAGTTATATCCTTCTTAAGTGGATGATAGACAGATATTACCAACGATGGCAAAAACGAAGTACGTAGTGACTAGCAGCTAATGCAAACGCAATTTTCCGTCCGTAGCTTTTCCGACCGGGGTATGAGACTTCCTGGCGCCATTCTTTACTCCGCTGACGCTTCCAGCAAGGGAGGTCAGGAAGCAAGTTGCACAGAATTAGTTATTGCTTGTGGCGTTCTGAAAGCCCACTGTGGAAAATAAAGGAACCCACCAAAGAGTGTTTTCTTTTTACTTTGTACAGTCAACGGCAAAGAAATGGTAGGCAAATTGTCCTTTGCTATTTTCATTACTTTTTATTGTACATCCTGTGCTGTTTTAAGGAATGACACTATGTTGGTTCGATGCAGGCGTTGTTCTCTGATTATTGACGTCATTATTTCAATTCAGTATCATCACATTGTGTAATACAGACCGAATGAAAATGGTGGTGGACAATTCGTCTATTGCTTCTTTCGCCGCTGAGTGTACAGCAGAACTGTTAAATACATTAAAAAATGATCAGAAAGTACTTTAACTTTAGATCAATTCGTCTTTTCTTTTGAAAAATTCAGCCTGAGGCTATCCAACTACTCTTCTTTAGCCAACATATTTAAAGACGCGAAAAGCATGAAGGTTGTACAAAATTATGTAACGAGATTGCTAATTTGAAGCAAGTATATAAAATATTTTGAGACTCTTTTTAATCAACGCAAAGCAATGTCCATTTTCTGCAACGACCAGTTTATTCGTCCAACAAACTTATGTAAGTTATTTAGATAACTAACCACTTCTACTCGTTCCTTTGGGCCGGCCCCAGAAGGCAGAGTGGTTAGCACATAGCGCTACGACGCCAGAGGTCCCGGGTTCGAATCCTGGCCTGGGCATGGAAGTTTGTGAGTGTGCATTCATCAATTTCATCATGTTATCACTCATCCTCATCTTCGCAAATTAGCCAAGAGTGGCACAAGAAGCGAAGTAAAGTAAAGCAATATAATCAATCAATCGTTCCTTTGGGGCAGGTAGGAGATTCAGTTCAGACGCGATAGAGTAATGTGCAACGGCTTCACCCCTAAATAAAACCGAGACGCAGTGCGATAATATTTTCTTCCGCCCTTCTTTTCCTTAGATGTTCGACTATGCATTATGGCAATTGCCAGTGAGTCACTGATAAAGTAAAAACATAAATGTGAAGGATAATGGCAGGTTGACGTGTGAATATACAAAATTATTGCTTAGGAGTATCAAAATGTAAAATCGTCGCGATTAAGAAAACAGGAAGAAAAGCCACGTAAAATATGCAGTGCGTTCAATTTAAAATTGAACCCACCGGAAAAGCATCATGAGAGTAAGTATTAATTTCCTTGCCTCTTCGTTCCACACCAAGCTACGTGACTATTCAGCCGTCGTGTTACCATTACAAACAAAAAACATGCATTGCGTTAGGTATTCGTAAATGGGCGGACTGCGGTAGAATTTTAAATTGAACGAGCTGTAAATAACAGATTATAAATAGTTGTTTATTAACTTTGGATATTCCTTTTATGTTGCTTACGAATTTAGAAACGGTACCTGAATACTTTATTCCGAAAGAAGCACTGCACAGGCACACAGCCTCCACATGTGTGCATATGTATAAATGTGTGATTAGAAAATAAATATGAATGATAAGAAACGTGATACTTTTTAAAGATGGTGGAGTTATTGATTTACCGTTACTTGAAAATACCAGAATCTCAGGTATTGGCAGCACCGAAATATCGATATATCGAAACGGTACCTTCGCTATTTTCCGGTACTTTCTGCATCTTCGATGTAACCGGTATTTCGAGATATTGAATCCCGGTATCTAAAACTCACTCTATACTTCTAATATTCTGAGACTGACACTTGCATGGTATAAGTTTACTCTCCAGCACTTGAAATGAGAAGGAAAAGGAAATGGGGGGGGGATTTCTCGCACCCATAAGCAAAGATGAAGACATGGGACTGGATCGCAACTCTGCCATTGATTGCAACAACTAGGGTGATGTTTTAGCCCCTTTTAGCCCTAAATGAGTATCACCTCACCTCACGTCACGAAGTCTCCGGGGTGTCACTTCGCGAGGTTTTCTTTCTCCTGATAGGAGAGGGAGCTCCTTTTTAGTTTTACCGTGCGACGGGGAAAACGAGCCAACATCTGGGCAAAGCATGTCAAGCTGTTGATCACGTGGCCTCGGGTTAGAATCTCGACCGTCCCCCAAACTTTACGTTGCAGAGAAACGAATGGCAAACGCGGTAGCAAGAGAACCAACAAAACGCAAGCATTCATGTAATAAAAAGATTTTCATCTAAAACGTTGTTAAATGTTTAAAAACTCATACTTGACTGATCGAAATCAAATTATTTCAAGGATGGGGTCGACTTCTCACATGATCACTCTTTTGGTTTGCCTCTAATTGTGGTCATCCATTCTTAACTTACTTATTTCATTATTCCATTGATTTTAAAGTGGAGATGAGTGGAGTGTCAGGAAATTTCGTTAGAGAACGCAATTGCGGGGACAAGAAGTGCCAAAACTTGAGGGAGGAAACTACCCCCATGCCCCCATAATCACCGCCACTGTGTATAATCCTATTCTGTTTAATATTAATAATAATAATATGTTAATGTAATTTCCCTTGTTCACCAAGAAGTGATTCTACGAATGATGGCTACTGTCCCACGATATTAAGGGAGTAGCCTCGGCTAGAATCTACGATGGTGTTGTTTTTTATATAATCCGCTTCGTGAGCTAATTACTTCATTTCCTTGAGGTTAACTTGCTGGTGTATATAGTGCACCGTAAAGCAGGCAAAATTAAAAAAAGATATCCTGTAATGGTTGCATAATCGGGGTATATTTAGTGCTGCTGAAACTAATGATTGATTTGGTTTATTTTTATTCGCTTTTCTGCCTCCTACGGTTAATTGCGAAGTTGAGGATGAGTGATGATATAGCCTAATGAAATTGATGAAGAGACTTGCACAAACACCCATGCCCTGGCCAGGACTCGAACCAGGGACCCTTGGCGTCGAAGCGCGCTGTGCTAGCCACTCCGCCACGGAGGCCGGTTGCTGAAACCATCGATAGACGGGATCCGTTATCTGTACTCGAAAATATGGCCTCTAAATATCGATATACTGAGAACCGACATTTTCGGTATCTTCGGTAACCAATATAAAGTACTCTCTTTAATGGTGACATTCATTTACCTATATCTTGTAAGGTTGAGTAGTACAGGCACTAACGTTAGGACCTACGAGCATATTTTTGCGCGTCTGTATTTATTTGCTCTCATCGACGCATTGTTATCTTTGCGATAGAGACGGCCGAAACACGCCCGCTCTAAATTGCAATTGATTTTGTAATGTTCAAAATGTTATAAAAATAAATTTAACTATATCCATGTCTATATGTCCCGTTTTTTTTATTTTAGAAATCTCGCAACCCTACTTACAGCGAAAGGGGGAAACTACGTTCAAAACGTAAATACGCTCATGTAAAACGACAGAGAAGTAGGGGAGAAAAGTTTTCAGCACTCTGAACTCAATATTTCACATGCATATACTACATGAGAAGCAGCAAATTGAACTTTCCTAAAGGATAAATGGAAAATCTGCTGCTACCAGGGTTCTCTGGGTTCTACTCTAACTCCGCGCTATTAATTCGAGGAGACGATTTTCTTCACATATTGACTCGCATGCTAGTCTTTCATGAAAATCCGCGCTTTTAGTAGGTCATTCCCAAGCAGTGACATGAATAGATATTGATATTTTTTAACCTTAAAATTCAAGAAACTATTTTCTAATGAATCATTTCTTCCTTTGTTGTTTATATTAGTGCAGTTATATAATAATTATAATAATTGCAAAATTATTATCATTAATTAAAAGGGAACCAATTATTGCACCAGTGTTACACACATATTTTATCATTTTCTAAACCTCAAAGTAATATGTTAATATTGAATCTATGCTTTTTCTTGTTCACATCAAATCACCTCCAAATTAGCGGCGATTGAAGGTTGAGTGAGGCCCTACACATCGTTTTATATATTCTGATAGATAGTCTGGTCATTGTTAAGAGACTAAACAAAATGCAGGACTACATTTAGAATATAATCGTTATATTTGCACCTTTAATCACTGCCACATGCACTGTAGGAGCAATGCGTATAAAGTGTGTTTACAACATGCTCCGAAACGTTTGCCGGAATCATTTCAATGGGTGTGATTTCGCGCTAACAATTGTGGGGGAAGTTGTTGGCTGAATATCATCCAATGGAAACAGCCTCTGAGGCTCTAATGGTGATCGAACGCCGGATAGCATCATTACATGTGATACCGTTACCACTACGCCATTTGGGATAATTGCGATAGCAGACAACGTTCACACCATTTCGCCATCTTTATTTGCAGTTGAAGTTAATTGTACAGCGAGCTTGAACCATATGGGGAGTACTGTATTCTCAAACAATTGCCCCTATGCACACGCCACTGTTGCTTGTGTATATAAGTGTTCACTCACTTACAACCGAAAACGAAACTCGAGCTCTCAGCGACACAAATCCAGACGCTTTGGCGCCTGAAACAGACGTTCGTTGGATCCTGCATTTCTACAGTCGTGGCCTTTGTCCCACTGCTTTGGTTGCGATGAAGTATTTTGACAGGTTTCCGTCGTTCGCTGCAGGATACATGCAAGGCTTAACAGAAGAATGTTAATGATATGCATATGATATATAATGGTGATTAATTATTATTCCGAAATTAATACATGATTTATCTTCTGCAGAGTGTAAGAATTTTTTCTTCCGATAAAATTAACAACGAAATAATAAAAAAAATATTTAACCAGAAATCAACCTTTTGATATATTACCAAAGCAATTACCGACTTTTTTTTTAATACTGTCCGATACTGTACGTAAATGCAGTCAGTACTCCTTCCCCCAAAATGATATGTTAATGTCTCTTTATATATCTCTGGCTCTAATGAATTATTTATTGCCACGTAATACAGATGAAACTGACATAGGAATTCGAACCCAGAATTTATTGTGCTAAGATAATGAGTCAACCGACATTTAACAATCGTTACATCCTTTAACTTTTCCAGGCAGTCATAGCCGAGATATATAAAACAACGTTTCGATTATAATTCTGTGGGTTAAAGTTGGATAATTTTTCGTAAGTAACGAAAACGCTTTGCTCGTTTCCGAATAGCACCTTTCAGTAAAAAGAAATTATAGATTGATCGAGTTCGTGTTTTAAGTCCACTTTACATACAGTATGGACCGGACTAGACCTACAGTTTAAACTGGAAACCTAACTATGTTATGCCTCAACTGGTTATTCGAACCCAGGAGCCTTTGATTACAAGGCGGCGACGTTACCACTACGCCAACAAGGAGTCCCAGTAACCAATATATATATATATATATATATATATATATATATATATATATATATATAACACAGTAATAGGATGAGAAAGAGTGCCACAAGGGCGGATAAACTCTAATAATGGAGAGAGAGTGTATATAGCCTATATAAGTACACAGAAGAGTAACAGTGTACAATTTACTTTCTTTTGGTCTATAAAACAACCGATATTAACACACCTTCAAAAAACAGCTTGTACATATGAAGCAAATTAAAATTGATATGTGAGGGCATAGTAGTGCGCACGGGGGTTGCCAGTGGTGCATGAACACCTCCAAATGCGTCCTCAAAAAATTAAGAATGTAGAAACAACCATTACAATAATGAAAATAATATCCCCTACTGTCTTGAAATTTGAATTTTAATGGTCGGACCTTTCTAAAGGATGAAGAGTGAAACGACTTGCAGCCAAAGATATCCTCTTCCCTATATTTAAGCTGCTCTTCCCTATCCTCTTCTATACTCTGTTTCGTAAATAAGGAAAGTGTCTTGAGGCTAATGCTCTTTTTATTTTCGTCAGTTAATTTTTGAACACCCTGTGCACTTTCACTTTTCCATCCTTGATATTTTCCTTTCTGACACTGCGCAGCATATCGTGCAAGAAAATATCTTCTAAATGCAACTCAAATTTCGCAAATTCTTCTTCGCTCATTCTCGCTCAAGATTTATGGTACCACTTTTTACAAAACTACATTCTATTGCCCCAGCATTCAAGTGTTTTATTCCAGCCTATTTCGGCTGCTTCGTCCTGAGACGGCGAGATCGACGTTCGAACCATGTTTGTACCACTGACCTACTTGTCGCTAGCTCGCTAATCCCTTAATCCCGTACAGCTGCAACGAAAAAGTCTGCTCACCCGATCAAACAGTACAGTTCTTTGTCACTTTCTTACGTAGGGCACAAATATTTTACACACAAATAATCCTATCTCAACTTATTATTAATACGATTTCTTAAGTTGAATGTATTATCTCAACAAATAACCTTAAGGATATCCTGGGTACAAGGCACCAAGTAAGGTTATACAAAATAGCATCTAAGTTGAAGTTTTATTGTGGACTGACGTCAAAAGCAAAAAAATAAATAAAACCGACCGTGGATTTTTATATTTAAATTTATATGTATAAATATACATACAGGGTGGCTCAATAAGTCATTTAACACCCCCGGTACAAGGCCACTGCGACATGGAACGTGAAAATGGCGATGACCAATCGTTGCCTGGCCAAGGGGGAACCACATTGACGTCTCGCGCATGGTCGGCAGCCATATTTATGTCCGCCATCTTGAATTCAACTCCAGAAATTAAAATTGGAAGAGGGTCATGCGACATATCAAAATAGGCTAGAATTTCACCAGGAAAACAACTGTGACATTTGTTTTCACCTAACTTTAATTGTTGCAGAGTTAACAATACCACAAAGTTATGGCTCAATAAGTCACTTAACACCCCCAGTACAAGGCCACTGCGGCATGGAACGTGAAAATGGCGATGACCAATCGTTGACTGGCCAAGGGGGAACCACATTGACGTCACCCGCATGGTCGGGAGACATCCTGATGTCCGCCATCTTGAATTGAACTTCAGAAATTTAAATGGGAAGGAGGTCGTGCGACATATCAAAATTGGCTAGAATTTTACCAGTAGTTTTCATTTATTTCCCTTTAGTGCGTGTGCGGTATTTGTGTGGTATGGTGAAATGCATTTTGCAAGTCGCAGTTTTTTTTTAAAAGAAACTAAATTTACAGAATAATTTTTAATCAGATGTCTATATCTTAAAGATTACAAGTGCTATTAATACAGATCATGCAATTAGTGGAAGTGAAGTTTCATGATAAGAAAACTCTTAATAATAATAATAATAATAATGATAATGTCGATACTGCCCAAAACAAAGAATAGTCAACGAGACAAAATGTTATCAATCCCGCTCTGCCTGGACAACAAACGGGGCTTTGGCTTCTAGACTCACGGTCAGTCTGTCTGTTCCTCACTGCCCATGCGTATTTGTCATTGCCCTTGCATTAATTTCATCCTAATCTTCGCGATTGATCAAAAGGGACAGAAGGAAGAAATAAAACAAATCAAATCAATCAGAAGAAAAGAGCAGCAAATGGCTGTGCCTTTCCCAAATTGAGGATTCATATGGCAAGTCTCGCATATAATATGAAGGTTAGGATGAATAATGAAACAGTTTGTTGGAACAAACACAATTTCATGTCCAGGTTCTATCCAGGATGCGAAACTAGGACACCAAGTTTATTTGCACGTTACGCTAACCATTCAGCCACAGAGCCGAACTAAGGGTCCCGGGTTCGAACCCCGGTCGGGCTTGGTTGTTTGTGAATGTCCATTCATCAATTTCATCATTTCATCACTCATCCCCATCTTCGTAAATTAGCCAAGAGGCAACAAAACGCGAAGTAAAATAAACTAAATCAAATCAAGATAAAAATAAAAAACAGAGCCGAACTGAAATACTTTGTATTTGGCGAGTGATTCCCGACACGTAAACGATACAACTGGGAAGATAAAAAGAGACTGTTGCATTGGCGCCTTCAAGTCTGGGCAGAGCATTCAACCTTATCAGTATCAATCACTCAACTTGATTTTGTGGTTTCAGGGTGAATAGTAAGCAAGCCCATACTTCCGGTCATTCTGTCTGTTTCTGTCCTCCAACTTAGAGATATGCGTGTGTAACATAGTGTTAATGCGCAGGGACATGTGAAAAATGCTAACGTTGGGATAACCGTTAAAATAATAGAAATGATAATTGCATTATGGTGGATTAAGGGTGTTGTTTGTTAACTGACTGTCACAATTACAAGTATGGAAATTTAAATCTTTGTAGTTAAGTAAAACTCTTGGTAAAATATCTTCATACCAATGGCTAATAATGTATTTAAACGCGTCGTTTCTCAACGTATGGAGCGCGACCCACTGCAGGGTCCCGAGAAGGCGTTTGGTGTGTCGCGTAGTCGGGCTCGAAAATTTATTTTTTGTGTCTCAAACACTTATTACATTTTAATTACTAAGATACATTGTTTAACAATTTAAATTCAACTCTTGTTGTACGAAGTCTAAGCTCTTCATGTCTATTATTTGCGCTCTACCATCGCTTTTTGCCGGCATCTCTCAATTTCATCATGCGTGTTTAGTTAGACTAGAGTAAATTAGTCTTTTAAATCACATATTTACTTTTCTTGAAGGAAGTATACGTAATTTCATTACGGAAATGTAAAAGAGGGCTTCTTAAAGTACTCGATGTTAGCAAAAGTATGATTTTAAACTGGGTGCACACCCCTTCAAGTAATTTTGCCGGCGTCCCGTGAAGTGTAATATCCTTCAAGGTGGGTCCCGAACTGAAAAAGGTTGAGAACCATTTATTAAAGGTAATATACCTAGATATTAGTATTTTCAGTTTGAGACATCACAGAGTGCGAAGGGGCGGTTTTTGAAGGACTGCTGAATTCGCCGCATTATTCCTGCAAGGGAAAGGGTGGGGATATCGTATTGTATCCATGTACATAAGAAGCACGGACTTGAAGTTTCCTATGGGATATATTAAAAATTACGTGCAACCCCCTCTCCTCTACCGCCAATAAATCTTTGACACGCTGCTACCACGGGTCTGTACTCTAACTTTGCGCTTTTAGTCAGAGGAGACGCGTTTCTTCACACACTCACTCACCTAATAATTCATGAAAATCCACGTTCTTAGAATGTCATTCCCAATCAGTGACATTGCGAATAGAAATGCGGGAATATAGCTCGCGTAGTTTGAAACGGTGTTCATTGAAAATAACCCATAAAGCTTTCACGTTGAACGGTGCTGAAACTTGGTTGACGTCAAAATTTACGTCTTGTCGAATTGTATTACTCGTCCCCATCTGTTGCCACATAGATGGCGACGCAATCGATCACGGTTAAGCTCTGGCAATTAGCAATATTTTATTATTACAGCAAGAACTGTGCCTTACTGCTAGGCCTACTAAGTGAATTTCCCTTCCATACACGTTACATTAAATCATTTTATGAACAAAATAAATTTAGAAACATTGGTAGGGAACATCCCTAGAGAACAGTGTAATTTATTTTCATTTTTCATTAAAATATTTATTTACAGTTAAAAATTTGATAACAAGATGTTGTAGGAATGGCAGCATTAGCCTCTCCTCGTGATCCAGTCTCGATCAACCTATCTGTGAACAAAGTGAACTATATAGAAGAATGTTGTTCCCTAGTCATAAAGGATCACCGACCTGTACTCCGAAGGAGGTACAAGGGCGGATACTTTATTAATGTTACTCGGCCATCCAATTTATAATAATATTTTGAGACGTTTCGGGCGAGAGTATCTCATTTCACAGTTAATCCACCCATGACTAAATTTAAACTGCATAGGCTATTTTACGCTTAATGGGGAGAGTTTCTTCTATTTTTGTGTCCCATTTTGGATATTTTACGTTGCTTTTCACCGTAGAAAGATGAAGTAATGGCATTAAAATCGCACAAACACAATGAATCGTCTATGCCTAACCAGCGTTGAACCCGCTTACCTCTGGCTCTGGAGGCTGTTAATTTCACCACTAAACCGTGGTTGGTTGGAACTTTAGTGAATGTACGTATGCCAATAAAATTGTTTATAATGATAGGTTTGATTAGATATACAGAGGTTGTTCCGTCTACGTTTGGCCGATTTCGTTCCTCCCCCCTCCTGGGCAGATTGGACTCACCTGAACTGGCGCGTGGCATCCTGCAGTGTTGTGCAGTGACTGTCTGGGAACGGAGTTGTTTATCCGCGCGGACGAAAATAATGCACAAAACAGGACCATTGTTGTGAGTGTTGTGTAAAATCTTTTTCCAAGTGTGTGGGTTTCCGCTCTGTGACCAACATGCCGCCCAAACTAAGCCAATTTTGGGAAGGCTATGTTGCAGCCCTTTATGACGCCCAGTTTAGTGTTTCTGTCATTAGAAAACAGTGCAAGAAGAATGGTTGCAACATCAGTTTAAGTGGAATAAAAAATGTTATTAAAAAGTACAAGAGCAACGAAGCTCCACCACTTGGATCACCAACGAAGTTGCCTAGGAAGTGGGCCAAGGCCAAGGCCACCCCTACCATGCAGAGAAAACTGCGCAAAATGGCAATGCAAGAAAATCCGCCAACACAAAGGTGTATGGCTAATCGTCTTGACGTGTTTTTGGGGACTGTGAGCCGGACCTTACACCATCAACTCAAGCTGGAAAAAGTCATGAAAGCTTGCTGCCATCTTCTCACGGATGCCCACCAAAAGGAACGAAAGTGTAACGCCCGGAAGCTGTACGAACGGCATCTGGCAAAACAAATGTGGAAGCACGTCGTAACGCTCGATGAAGCATGGATTTACCTTTCCAACTGCGGTAAACCGAGAGCCATCATGTACCGAGAGAAAGGTGCAAAGAACTTCAGAAGGTGGGTCCGTGTATGTAAAGAATCCTTCCCAAAAGGGTTCATGGTCGTTACTGGCTACTGTTACCGAGGTAAACTGAAGATTCGTAGGGTGGCGAAGAACTGCAAAATAAACTCACAGTATTATCAGGAGCAGATCATGCGGCCGATCTACGAGCATGAGATTCCAACAATGTACGGAAATGATGCCAATCTGGTGCGCATTCACATGGACAAGGCCTCATCACATACTTCACGATCGTCCCTCGCATTCTACAGGGAGATGGAGGAGGCAAGTGGTATACAGGTGATACCTTTCAATGAGGTACCTGTTAAATCTCCAGACGCAAGTCCTATGGACTATTGTGGATTTGGCTTGCTGAAGCGGGCTTTGGGAAAACTGTGACAACTGTGGAAGGACTTTGGAAAGCTCTGCAAAGTGAATGGAAGAAGATTCCCCTCCCAGTTCTTCAGAGAAGCCTATTACAGTTGAAATTACGCTGTCGGGCTATTGTTAGGAACCAAGGGACACACATCGAGCACTTACGGACCTGGTGCCATGGATTCGTCTAAATTTTTGGTTAAGTCAAAATTGGCCAAATGTAGACGGAACAACCTCTGTATTTCATTCGCTTACTTTCAGTTAATCGCAAAGATTATTTGGATCGAGTGTCTTGAGCATGTACTGCAGGGTCCATGGTAAATATGAAGTTAAGGAAACCGTCCCGTAATATTTCCATTGTACCAGAAAATACAACAGGAAAAATAGGGAGACAGAAGGGTGTGTATTTTAGGGACAAAATATCATTGGACATACCCATAAAAACCATACGAAGATAAAATATATGGGTTTGAAAAATCGTTTATTGATTGTACTTCTCTTGAACTTGCTTTCTGTGAGGCGAGAGGTTGTATACACCTTATCCCCTTTGTTGTCGCGAAGTACGTTATTTTATATTCTACCGTTGCCCTCGGTCTCCTTAGCGATTTTCTTTCAATCCTCAAATGTTGTAATGCATATGGCATAGTTATAAACATAGTGATGGACAACTTGCCTGCTGCTTCAGCTGCTGCTTAAAATAAGAGAATGCAAGTAAAATTATGCTATTGCAAGTTTAATTTGTGGAAGCAAACGTTATATTTTTCCTTCCTTCATTCCTACCTTTCGCCGACCCTTCTACAGACTTCGAAGCGCTATGCACTGACACAGCTTGCAGAAGCATTCTTCCCAAACTTGATTCTGTCCGACTCAAGTGCTAGGGGGAATAAAGCATTGGATCGTATCGTTTCTCAACCTATGGGGCGCGACCCACAGCTGGGTCCCGAGAGGGTGTTTGGTGGGTCGCGAAGTCGAGCTTGAGAATTTACTTACTGTCTTACAAAACTATTACATTTAAAATACTAGTATATATTTGTTTCAATATTTTAAATTCAACCCGTGTTGTCCGTAATCTAAGCTTTACATTTCTGTTATGCGCACCCTACCATTGCTTTTCACCGGCATCTCTCAATTTCAGCTTTTAAAATTATATATGTATGGCACTTCTCTAGAATGAAGTATGTGAAATTTGTTTAAGCAAGCGTAAAAGAGGGCTTCGTAAATTACTTGATGTTAGCAAAAACACGTACTATTATAAACTGGGTGCACACCCCTTCAAGTAATTCTGCCGGCACCCATACTTGTGGGTCCCGTGAAGAGTAATATTCTTCAGGGGGGTCCCGTACTGAAAAAGGTTGAGAACTACCTGATTAGAGGCCCTTGAAAAGTTTGATTCGATTCACTGATTGATTGAGTTTATTTTACTTCGCTTTTCTGCTACTTCTGGCTAATCGCGAAGAAAAGAATGAGTGATGAAATTGAAGAAGAGACTCTCTCAAAGAATCCCAATTCCCAGGTCGGGAATCGAACTAAGAACTCGTGGCGTGCTACCCACTTCGTTACGCAGGGCGGTGCCCTAAAGGAAAACTTGGAATTGGAAGTAAATTCCGCACAGAAATGCGTACAGAGTAAGTGAATGGTGGGTGGCGTTTTCTGAATACTGATGGAAATAATTAAAGAGTTGATTTAAGTCCCGAGAATGAAGAGAATTCGTTCAAACCTAATCGGGTTTGAACGGAATCCAAGCAAATATGAGCCTCCACCGGACATGAATTCGTGACCCTCGATAAAAAGTTGACAGCATTACCAGTGCACCATCAATATAAACGGCTTGAAAACACATTGCCCCTTTCCTCGTTTCAAGATTAGTCAGTTAGAGTCAGCGTCAGGGTGCAGGTGAAGTCCCTGGAGGTCTTGCAGTGCAAATTTAGAGAAAACCGAATGACATATAGTACAGACAGATGCCTTTTATCATTCTTCTGAAAATTTATACAAATGCTGTTTATACGGCCTTACTAAAAAAACCTTGCGAAAAACACTTCGTTATGTGTTGCCGAACAAAGTTCATACATTGCTGAAGACATTATTAGAGTTCACAATGAAAATTATTTGGTTATGTCATACAGTGTTGCAACGAGGCTAGAAAAAGGCATTTTACCTATCGTATATTAATTTTAAAATGTGACTTTTTGTCGTAGTTTTTTTTTTTAAGTTTGTCCATTTACTTATGCCAAATCACAGGAATGTAAAAGCTTTAATAACATAAATTGGGGGAGAAATTATCTCACACAAACTAATTTGGAAGCATTAGGTGACTGTAACATCTAGAAACAATAGATTTCGTGAATATAACTTGCCTGATAATTGCAGGACAAACCACATCGTTGGAAATTGATATTGCTGAAATTAATGTCGAATTATAAGGAACGATTGATTGATTTATTTGCTTTACTTTAATTCGCTTCTTGTGCCACTTTTTGCTAATTTGCGAAGATGGGGATGAGTGATGATATCATGAAATTGATGAATGGACACTCACAAACATCCAGACCAAGGCCGGGATTGAACCCGGGGCCCCTGGTGTCGTAGCGCGATGTGCTAATCACTCCACCACGGGGGCCGACTTAACAAGAACGAAACAAGTTTCAAAATATTAAATTTCGTATGTAAATAAATCACCGAATGCATAGTCCGCGTATGCAAGGGCCGAGTGACGGAGCAACCAAAACATTAAAAATTGCTTCATGTTTGTCAACCCGGCGTTGGTCTACTTGTTAGCGTTGCTCTAACATTGAAATTTATGTGCTTATATATCTGTTGTAAAATTCGAAAGTCTTTTGTTTTGTCACGGGCCGGAGGGTGGTCATAACATGGTGGAGCAGTGGTGGCGATTAGGGGGGCGAGGGGGGTACTTGCCCCTCGTTCATCGTCACTTTTGTCCTTGCACTGTGCTAAACCTTATCTTCAAAGGGAAATATTGTCTTTGACCCCGCGGTTTTGGAACCCAATCGCCGCCACTGGGGTGGAGCATTTCCTATCGTCATTCGGTGCTGTGCCGTTATCCTGCAAACACATTGTCTATGTTAACTTGACGTTCACGTGCCGACCAACCTCGAAATTGTTTTTTTTAATATTTTTTTTAGTGAATTGTATTGGTCTTCTTGTGCTTATGTGATTTTTTCTCATGATGGACAATACACACATATTGTAATGTCTCTCTTGCCCTCCGTGCGCACGCCTATAAGAAGGATTGTTACTGCTGTGACTTTCCATCCGAAGTATGATTTGGAACGGTCTTCTTATCCTGAACAGGTATTGAACTTTTGAAAGATCCTAGGTGATTACTTTGAAGATCTGCCTATTAAAGGAGGAGTTCAATGATACATGGATTCAACACACACAGAAACGCTCAGGTCGTTAGACCTGACTCAACTTTTATTCATTTTTATTATTTTACTTCACTTTTCGGTCACTTTTGACTAATCGCGACGATGAGGATGAAGTTGATGAAGTGACACTCGCATCCATGCCCAGTCCAGAATTCGGAACATTGGACGCCGGGCGACAAGTAAATCGAGTTCACAACTGTTGACTTCGTAGTAACCATTCATCTACTCGTCATTATAAGAACACTGACGTCATCAAAGCTGCTACCCTCGAGATATAAATAACCATCAAGACTAAGTTTCGGTTGTGATAAATTGTAGACAGTTGTTGCTTCATTCTGCGTGCAACATTTCATCGTACCCTAACCTCTCGATTTCAATACACCGAGCTGTTTGACACGCTCTTAATTTCAACAGTTCACTCATTAGGTCCTTATTGATGTTGTCATTTATATAGGGTGACCGTACGTCCCGTTTTGACCGGGACAGTCCCGTTTGAGAGGCGTGTCCCGGTCGTCCCTTCGATATTATTTATAAACACTATTTGTCCCGTTTTATAAAAGTCTAGGTGTTAGGTTGAAAACCAAGTATAAAGTTGAGACATTTCATGCTAAAAAAGTTTGTATTGTTTTGCGTGTGTTCCGTTATTTGTAGAGCAGTGCATAAGCATGCCCAAGAAGCGTACATGCAGTTTCAATAGGGACTTGGTACAAGACACAAACCAGAAACTCAAATGGCAAATCTCGCGTCAGATGTGTGGGGTAAGGTTTTCAAGGAGATTTATAAACGGTTGATGAAAAAATATAGCTGCTCTCAAGAAGATTGATTGTTCTGATAAATACTTCTTGCACTCCTCAACTTTAGCGTAGGGCTAACATAAAAGATTTATCAGAAGGAACCAGAAATACCGTGTAAGTCACACCGAGATTATAAAAACGACAGTTCATATTTCAAATAATAATAACGATAGTATAATTATAACAATAATTTTATAATTAGGTCTAACTGATTTTTCAGGAGGGGAGGAGGTAAACTGATCTCCTTGGGATGTCCCGTTTTTGGGCCAAAATATTATGGTCACCCTACTACTAGGGCGCCAAAATATCTAGCTCCTGGGTTCTCATTCCATTGTAATTATCATGCTCTTACCATGAAAAGGTCTCCCACGTATTATCCGCGGTCCCGGGTTCGAACTCTGGTCATAGCTCCAAAATTTGGGTGATGACTCAAAAGAATGAGAATATAGTTAGGAAAACTTAATAAGGACGATCTGGCTCCTATTGAGAAAGTCTGATAACAGCGGCGGTGGGACTCAATGCGCTCAACGAAGAACCCGTTGATAGGCTTTTGTCTTTAAGAAGGCTGTTGGATTCCATGTCTATGCAGAGCACCTGCGTTATATTGAAAACTGAAAATCCATTACGTGAAGTCAAATTAACAATTTTGTAATAGCAATTTTGAAGTAATAAGCATAATCTTGAGTTTCGGGTCATAGAAACAAATGTTTAGAGTGTGAGCGAGCAAATCAATTGTTACTAAATACATGGTAAAAAACAGACAATTTGGTCCAAATTGAACAAAGTATATTTTGTCCCAATCCTCCATCCCCGGTCACGTCCCTTGTCTTGTATGTATACGTGTCAGTTAGAAACCGAATTCATTGCCTGTGTGCTCACTGAGGGTCTGCTTGAGACGATTCCCGACACTTTGGCGCCACCGGTCAGCTGGGTCGCTCGGAACTTGCTTTTGTCGCGGACACGATTCGAATGGAAACATACAACTCTGCTAGTGATTGTTGCAGTCTAATTCTCGAATGAATATTTCACTTGCTCTCGTTGCCTTCACGAATTCTATTTAAAGCAGCCCAATAAATCAAAGAACGAAATAGCTATATTGGGAACCTTTCAACAACTCCCATATTCGCAGCCAAAATATTTTAGAATAACAGGTGTAATTGTATTTTTGACTGTAAACACAAGAATCTAATAAAAATCTTCCCACATTTTTCATCACGTTTCAATGAAGTCAAAAATTACACTGTTCAAACTTTCTTGTAATACTTTTCTAGATATCCAAGTTACAAGATGTGATTTCTCAACGATAACTTTGTTGCAACATTAATATACTTCTGTCATTGTAATCAGCATTTCTTAGCTACGGTATAGTAATCGTTCATGCAACTTCCCACTCTTTAAAATGATACACCTTTACGTGAGGTGAGATCCCGCCACCATAAGTTAGGATTTGAGGAACAGAAACGGATGACACGCTCACTCAACAAGAGGCTTTGCATCAGTGGTGCTTTCAAATCTGGGCCGAATAACAATTACAAAAGTCAGATCAAGTTTACGCCATAGATTAAGCTGATGCACTCGTATCCGGACTGAGATTTTCTGTGGTTTCTACAAACGACTGCAAGCATAGAAGCTACGTCGTTGGCCAGTATTTTTCAAATATTCCTAAATCAAGTAATTGTCCAAAATAGTGGACATTAAGTGAGATAGAAAGTGTGGCCCCTTACAGCTATATTCGTGCAACGATTTAATACATTTTATTTTACTTTTACATGATTCACATTCATATCATCAATAAATATTCCACTCCTTTCTGACAATTAATATTATAATGCAATTTCTGAAGTGCAATAATGAACGTGGTATGGTGTCTGACTATCACGGGGTGACCTACCTAGGATTTTATTATTAATTAATTCAATACTTCGAATCAATATTTAGCCATTTGCAGTTTCTTAAGACAGGTCTACTCATGAGAAACCGTTGAAGGGAAAAGTGAACTGTGCACCGTATCCGACGAAGAGAAAGAAAACTGTTCGTGTTAACTAACTCCTTTATTACGAAGAATATTTTTTTATAGGATAAATCTCTAACATGCCCACATGTACGTATTCGTTTAGGTCTCTGGTTTGAATGCTTATTTAGAAAAATAAATAACAGAAATAAAAGTTTCATCGATGTAATTAAATGTTACAAAGATTACAAATGTTACAAATTTCATCCTGTCATCACTCATCCTCGTCGTCGCGATTAGCCAAAAGTGGTAGGAAAGCGACGCTAAATAACAAAATCAAATCTTTCCAAGACCGCGAACACACAACCAACATCCATACATTGAAGAAACTGAATAGCAGCAACATTTCCTTTAACGCGTGTGTATCTTTATTTTTTCCCTTTCACCCGAGTACACTGCAGTGTTGCCAGTTTCCTTCAGTGCTTCACTGTCAAAAGGTTTAACAACGATAAATATTACATCTCTACTTTCGATGTGTGAGGTTCGTGATGATACAAATGCTCAGCACTGAATAAAGATGATGACCGTGCTGAACATTTTGGCAAAGCAGGAGAAGAATTCCATGGTAAACTGTTGATTGCTCCCTTACTGTTGAAAATTATGCAACAGCGCCAGTGGATTGTTCTTATCTTGGTGAAGCTACTTTTCTTGGGTGGATTTCGAAATCAAATCAAACTTGGGCGAATATACGAGTTATTCACTTCCTTGGCTGCTTATACGTTTTCGCCTTTCAAGTAAATGCAGGAAAGCACGCCTTGTGTGAGAAGCTAAGAGCATTAAAAACGTGTTCGTTCGTCCCTCCCACTCTCTGTAAGAAAGCAATAAGAATTACGTCCTTCGTTGTCTTCACCCAAATCCATTCAGTTAATCATGTCAAACACATTACAAGACCTGGGCTCGGTGGTTGACTGAGGACGGAATAGGCAGTAAAATGTTACAAAATGAATGTTTGGCCCATCTTTCAGAGCTCAAAGACGAGGTTACGAAGTATCTTTGCGAAACTTTTCTTTGGCTTGTTCAAAGTATTTACTGGTGATTCTTTACTGCAAAGATTACTGTGGCTGTGTTTGCTTTATCGTTTTTATTTCCGTCATGTTTTGATCGGAGCTTCGAAACAGTCGAATGGTAAGGGCCTAACATATAGGGCATCCCCGATTTAGTAGTAGTAACGTCGTCGGCCTGTAATCAAGGAGATCCGGGTTCGATACACGGGAGAGTGGTTCGGATAACTGTAGGTCAATCCTGATTAGCCTATCTTTGCATAAAGTATATTTAGAACTCAAGTTAGCGCAATCACATAACATTTCGGTTTCTTGAAGGCAATTGGGGAGCTACGTGGACTAGCAGGTTCCGATCGAGAAAACCAGATAACAGCGGCAATGCGATTCGATGTACTGACCACGTGTCAACCAATGACGAATTCTATTAACGGGCCGTTGTTATTGAAGGAACCTTTTGCCACGGAGTTAGTTCATCGTAACTGTTACGAAGATAATTAATATATAAATTGAGCGGGTAAATTTTAACAAAACAGGCTGTTATAGTAACCACTACATCGGCTTGTATTATGTTCACGCTAAACGGGGTTAAATTCTGTTACCGGGTGATAGACCAGTATTATGATGTGCAAGCTGCGAAGTTATGTAACAGTGGCGTATCTAGAAGTAGTTTTAGAGGGACATAGTCTTATTTTTGATCAACTTTCCTTTCAAAACACGTAAAACATAGGAAAATAATTCAGGATCTAGGAGTGGTAAAAATAACTCATAACTCCCTTATGCTCACATTTCTTTACTACATTTATGTACACGCCACTGAAAGCTGGTGAATACAGCCCACAAGTGGAGAGGTTTCCATATTTGGCGATAACAGAAGCGGGGTGTAAAGGATGATTCTCCTGTAAGCACCAAAATGCCAACCTCTCTCCACGTATTACATCCTGTACTCAGGAAGGGTGAGGGGGGGGGGGGTTGGTACTAAGCCATCTTATGCTATATCCTAGGGCCGTACAAAAATGAGACCCTGAATGCGCAGAAGTTAAAAAGACCATCGACTATTACATTTTCCTTAATGTTGTGATAATAGCAAATTAGAACATGTCAGATCCTTTTACCTGCTTATTTAATGAATGAAGGTAGAAGGAAGGAGTTTCTAGCGTTTAAATAAGTTCTTGCATGATGATCCTATTTTCAAAGGTCAAGTCATATAAACAATATGTACAATTTTTATGCTCGAATATAAACAATTTTTCCTCGTAAAAACGAATGTAAACATTTTAAATGCCAATAATTAAAAGTCAAGTAAAGTGGAGGGATACTAACGGTCCAAATTAACATCCTTGTTTCTTGGTTAATTCGCGTCCAGTGTGGCTACCGTAATGTAATGTTGGTTTCTGTTCCTTTAGTGTTTGTGCAGTATTAGTCTGGTATGGTGAAATGCATATTGAAAGTGGCAATTTTAAAAGAAACTGAAATTTACTGAATAATTTATAATCAGACGTGTCTATATTTTAAAGTTTACAAGTGTTATTAATAGAGAGCACGCAATTAGTGGAAGTGAAGTACCATGAAAACAAAACGGTTAATAATAATAATAATAATAATACTAATCATAACAACAATGATAATATCGACAGTGCCAAAAACAAGGGATAGTCCAGGAGCCCACATTTTATAAATCCCAGTCTGCCTGGACCACAGTCAGTCTGTATTGCGCACTGTCCCTACGTATTTGTTATTGCCCGCGCATCAATTACAACCTAATTTTCGCGATTGGGTAAAAGAGACAGAAGGGAGAAGTAAAATAAATCAAATCAATCCGTAGGAAAAAAAGTAAAATCCTCCCCTGTGCTTTGTACCACGCCATGAGGGCATATACGGGGTGTGGAGTTGGACCCCACACTTTCTTGGTCACAGCCGAAGCCCTGGCCGCCCCCAGAGTTTCCTCCAGGTACCCACTTTGTACGACGCTGGGTGGGCGCCAAGGCCGCTTGAACAGGTGGAAAAAATCCCGGTTCTCCCTCGCCTGGTAGTCAGACGCCCTAACGACCGAGTTACCGCGGCAGTATAAAACAGCAGCAAATGGCTGTACCTTTCTCAAATTGAGGATTCCTGTGGCAAGTCTCTCATATAATATGAAGGTTAGAATGAACGATGAAAAAGACTTTCGGAACAAACACAACTTCTATCCAGGATGCGAACCTAGGACACCGAGTTTTGTAGCGCGTCATGCTAACATTTCAGCCACAGAGCCGAACTGATATACTTTGTAATTGGGAGAGTGATTCCCGACACTTACACGATACAACTGGGAAGATAAAAAAGGAATGTTGCATTGGCGCCTTGAAGTTTGCGCAGAGCATTCAACCATATCAGTTACAATACCTCAACTTGATTTCATGGTTTCAAGGTGAATAGTATGTTGTGTTTCTGCCGTACAACTTATAGATTTGCATCAATAACATAGTGTTAATGCGCAGGGATATGTGAAAAATGCCAACGTTGGGATATCCGATAAAATAAAAGAAATTATAATTCAAGGATCGTGGATTAAGGGTGTTGCTTTGGTAACTGGCTGCCGCAATTATAACTATATATATACATAAAACTCTTATATTTAAATTACTAAGATATATTGCTTTAATAATTCAAATTTAACCCGTGTTGTACGTACATAGTCTAAACTCTGCATGTGTATTATTTACGCTCTACCATTGTTTTTTACCGGCATCTCTCAATTTCAGCATGTGTTATTAGTTAGACTATAGTAAATTAGTGTTTTAAATTACATATTTACTTTTCTAGAATGAAGTATGCGTAATTTGTTAACGCAAGTGTAAAAGAGGGTTTCTTAAAGAACTCGATGTTAGCAAAAATATGATTATATACTAGGTGCACATCCCTTCAAGTAATTCTGCCGGCGCCCATTTTTATGGATTCCGTGAAGCGTAATATCCTTCAAGGTGGATCCCAGACTGAAAAAGGTTGAGAACCACTTATTTAAAGATAATATATATTTTCAGTTTGAGACACCACAGAGGGTGAAGTGGCGGTTTTTGAAGGACTGATGAATTTGCCGCATTATTCCTACAAGCGAATGGGTGGGGATATGTGCACAAAATGTAAATACTCGTATTTAAAACGCCAGTAACAATAAAGAAATAGAGGGGAAATTGTTTTCAGCACTCTGTCCTCAATATTTTGTATGCATATACATAAGAAGCAAGGACTTGAAGTTTCTTATGGGATAAATGAACAATTACGTGCAACCCTCCCCTCCTACCACCAGAAAATCTTTGGCACTCTGCTACCAAGGGACTCTACCATAATTTGCGCTTTTAGTCAGAGGAGACGTGTTTCTTCACACATTCACTGACATACTAGTCATTCATGAAAATCTACGCTCTTGAAGGTCATTCCCAATCAGTGACATTATGAATAGAAATGCGGAAATATAGCTCGCACACTTTGAAACAGTGTTCATTAAGAATAACCCAGGAAGCTTTCACGTCGAACGGTGCTGAAACTTAGTTCACGTCAAAATTCACGTCTTGTCGAATTGTATTACTTGTCCCCATCTGTCCCCACATTGCGTGAATTTTACCGTGAACGAATCGATCACGGTTAAGCTCTGGTAATTAGTAATATTTTATTATTACTGCAAGAATTGTCCATTACTGATAGGCCTAATACGTGAATTTCATTCCATGCCCGTTACCTTTATCATTTTATGAACAAAAGTAATTCAGAAACATTGGTAGGTATCATCCACAGGGAACAATGTAATTAATTTTACTTTGAAGCAAATATTCACAGTTGAAAATTTGATAAACAAGAAACGGTGGACCTGTCCCTCTGGGAATCCAGTCTCAATCAACTTTTCTATGAGCAAGTGAACTATGAAGAAGAACGCTGTTCCCTCGTCATAGTACAGGATCACCGACCTGTGCTCGGAACGAGGCACCGGGGCTGATACTTTCTCAATTTCACTAGGTCACCCAATATATTTTTTAAAAATTGAGACGTTTCAGTACAGGCGAAAGTATTAGATTTCCCAGTTAATCCGCCCATGATAAATGTACATTGCATAGGCTACTTTACGCTTAATGGAGAGAGTTTCTTCTATCTCTGTGTCTCATTTTGGTTATTTTACGTTTTATCTTCACCGTAGAATGATGACGTAATGGCATAATAATCGCACAAACACAATGAATCGTCACATTGTTATAAAAATTGCAGCGTTCAACGGTGGCTTCGATTTAGGAGACAGTTGCTCCCCATTTTTTGCCTCCGCACTATGGCCTCTTAATGCTAGGCCTTGTCTACCAAGAGAGAGTAAACTTTCCTTGTCCCCCCCCCCGTTTGGCGCCAAAAGTTGCCAAAAGGCCACCACTAGCCCTAAACATACACTTGTGAGGTTCTATCTATACCCCTTAAAAATATGTTGTTCAGCCCCCCCCCCCCGAAAGGTGCCTGATTGCAAGCTTATTTTGTGTAAGTAAAAGTTTTCTTTTCCTTCCCTGATTCCTGCTCTTTGCTGACACTTCTCCAGACTTCGAGCCGCCATGCACTGAGACAGCCTACAAAAGCATTCTTCCAAAATTTGTTTCTGTTCGACGCTCAAATGCTAGGGGGGAATAAGGCATTAGATCGAATCGTTTCTCAACGTATGGGGCGCGACTCACAGCTGGGTCCCGATGGGATGTTTGGTGGGTCTCGAAGTCGGGCTCGAGAATTGATTTACTGTCTTAAAAATCTATTAATTACTAAGATATATTGTTTCATCATTTTAAATTCAACCCGTGTTGTACGCAGTCTACATTTCTGTTATGCGCACCGTACCATTGCATCTCTCAATTTCAGCCTTTTAAATTATATATGTATGGAACTTTTCTAGAATGAAGTGTGTGAAATTTGTTTAAGCAAGCGTAAAAGAGGGCTTCTTAAAGTACTCGATATTAACAAAAATACGATTATAAACTGGGTGCACACCCCTACAAGTAAATCTGACATGCTTGTGCGTCCAGTGAGGTGTAGTATCCTTCAAGGTTGATCCCGGACTGAAAGTGGTTGAGAACTACCTGATTAGAAGTTTCAAGATGGCTGTCAATTAAAGTCAGGTGCAGTCCTAGAGGGCTTTAAGAGCAAATTTAGAGAAAACCGAATGACATACAGTACGGACAGATGCCTTTATCAATTTTCTGAAAATTTATCCAAATGCTGTTTATACGGCTTTACTAAAAACACCTCGTTACGTGTTGCCGAACGACGTTCATAGTACATTGCTAAACACATTATTAGAGTTCAGAATCAAAATTATTTTCTTATGCGATACAGTGTTGTAACGAGGCTACAAAAAAACCATTTTACCTACCCCTGATCATCGTATATTAATTTGAGAATGTGACTTCTCGTCGTATTGTCCACTTGCTTATGCCAAATCACAGGAATGTAAAAGCTTTAATAAGAAAAATTGGGGAAGAAATTATCTCACCCAAATGAATTTTTGAAGCATTAGATCACTGTAACATCTAGAAAGAATAGATTTGGTGAATATAACTTGCCTCATAATTGCAGGACAAACTACATCGTTGAAAATTAATATCACTGTCGAATTATTAAGAACGATTGATTGATTGATTTGCTTTATTTTACTTCGCTTTTGGTGGCACTTTAGGCTAATTTGCAAAGATAGCGATGAGTGATGATATGGTGAAATTGATGAATGGACACCAAACATCCATGTCCAGGACGGGATTGAACCCGGGGCCCCTAGTGTCGTAGTGTGATGTGCTAACCACTCCGCCACGGGGGCCAACTTATCAAGAACGAAACAAGTTTTAAAATATTATATTTCGTATGTGGAAATGCTGTATTTGCCCCCCCCTCCCGGTTTTGGAACCGAATCGCCGCCACTTAAGCACAAGAACACGAATTCAATTTTCTCATGATGGACAATACACACATATTGTAATGTCTCCCTTGCCCTCCGTTCGCACACCTATGAGAAGGATTGTTACTGCTGCGGCTTTCCATACAAAGTGTGATTTAGAACGGTCTTCTTATCCTGAACAGGTATTTAACTTTTGAAAGATCCTAGGTGATTACTTTGTAGTTCTGCCTCTTAAGGGAGGAGTTGAATGATGCATGTATACAATTGATGAGTAACCCAACACACAGAAACTCTCAGGTCGTTATACCTGACTCAACTTTTTAATCATTTTTATTATTAACTTCACTTTTCTGTCACTTTTGACTAATCAAGACGATGAGGATGAAGTTGATGAAGTAACACTCACATCCATGCCCAGTCCAGAATTGGGAACATTGGGAGCCGGCGACAAGTAAATCGAGTTCACAACCGTTGACTGCGTAGTATCTTATTCTACAGACAAAGGCGTTGATCCCCGTTTATCTGCTCGTCCCCCCTTCGAGTTTGCGTGATCAAAGGTTTATTTACCGGTGGGAGCTCCAACATTTCCGTCGTTCGAAGTTCCGACCACGTGTTAACCAATTAACAGGCATTTGTTATACAGGGACGTCTTGCCACGGAGTTTATTCATCATAACCGTTATGGAGATGATGAATAGATAAGATGGGCGGCAAAATATTAACAAAACATGCTAATATCCTAACCACTAGATAAGCTTGTACTGTGTTTCACGCTAAACAGAGCCGAATTCTGTCACCGGGTGATTCAAGCGTGTTACGATGTGCCAGCTGCAAAGTTATGTAACAGTGGCATATCTACAAGGAGTTTAAGAGCAACTATCCTAAAACAAACGCCAAATTTAGGAAAAGATTGAACGATCTTGGCGTGGTAAGAAATAACTCAGGCTCCCATCCCTTTACTACATTTATGGGTACGCCACCGAAAGCGTGGGGAATACTGCCCACAAGTGGAGATTTCCTTATGTAACGATAACAGGAAACTAGGTGTAAGGGATGACTTTCCTGCAAGCGCTTCTCTTCCACGTATTACACCCTGTACTCACGGAAGGGTGAGCGGGGGATTGCCACTAGGCTATCCCAGGCTATAACCTAGGGCCGCACAAAAATGAGACGTACATGGAAGAAGTTTCTAGCACTTAAATAAGTTCTTACATCATGACCCTACTTTCAAAGGTCACGTAATAAAATAATATGTACAATTTTATTGCTCGAATATAAACAGTTGTTCCTCGAAAGAACGAATGTAAACATTTTAAATGCCGACAATTAAAAGTCAAGTGGAGGGATATTGACGGTTGAAATCCTTGTTTCTCGGTTCGCGTCTGGTGTGGCTACCGTAATGTAGTGTTGGTTTGGTTTCCTTTAGTGCGTGTGCGGTATTAGTGTTGTATGGCGAAATACATATTGAAAGTGGCGGCTTTAAAGGAAAACGAAGTTTAATGAATCATTTTTAATCAGATGTATCGATATTTTAAACTATAAAAGTGCTATTAGTACAGAGCAAGCAATTTTGGAAGTCAAGTACCATGATAACAAAATTGTTAATAATAATTATAATAATGTTGACAGTGAACAAAACAAAGGATATCGTAAGGACCCAAATTGTATAAATCCAGCTCTGCCTTCACTACATTTTGCAGACAAACGGGGCTTTGGCGTCTAAACTCACAATCAGTCTGTGTGTGGCATACTGCCTATGCGTGTTTGTTATCCTTCGCATCAATTTCGTCCTAATCTTTGCGATATGCCAAAATAGGCAGAAGAGGAAGTAAAATAATTCAAATCGATCAATAAATAACAGCAGCAAATGACTTTACCTTCATCAAATTGAGGATTCCTGAAAATCTCGCATATAATATGAGGGCCAGTATGAATGATGAAACAGACTCTTGGAACAAACACAACTTCGTGTACAGATTTTATCCGGGGTGCGAACTTAGGACACCGAGTTTTGTAGTCTGCTACGCTAACTATTCAGTCACAGAGCCGAACTGAAATAATTTGTGCTCGCGGGAGTTACACAACACTTCAACTTGATTTTGTGGTTTCAAAAGTGAATAGCATGTATTCCCTTACTCCTGGTAATTGTGTTTCTGTATTATCAAGGGGTCCCAGGTTCGATACCCGGTAGAGGGACATACGATTCAACTTTAAACTGTAGGTCCAGTTCCGATTAGCCTTACTATGCATAAAGTGGACATAAAACACCAAGTCAATCAATTGTGTTTCTGTAGTCGAACTTGATATATGCATGCGAAAAGAAATGTTAATTCCATGATGGTGGATTAAGGGGGTTGCTTTGTTAACTGACTGTAGCAAATACAATAATGCAAAATTAAATCTTTATAGGTAAGCTCACCTAAAAACTTCTGGTATTTTATTTTTTTTACATTTTTATACAAATGGCAAGTTAATGTACTTGAAGGTTTGAGACATCGCAGAGGGTGGATGGGTGGTTTTTGAAGGACTGCTGAATTCGCCGCTTTACTCCTACAAGGAAGGGGGGAAACTATTCGTTCAAAATGTAAATACTCTTATCTAAAACCTTAGTTAGCAATATAGAAAGAGGGTAGGAAAAAGTTGTTTTCAGCACTCTGTCTTTTTAATATTTCGGATGCTTGAGAAGCACGGACTTGAACTTTACAACAGAAAAAATGAAAAAATACTTGCAACTCCCCCTCTTTCCCCAAAAAAATCTACCAGGGGGCTCTGGTTCTACTCTAACTCCGCGCTTATAATCCGAGGAGTCGGATTTCTTCACATATTTACTCGCATGCTAGTCATTCAGAAAATCCGCGCTTTTAGTATGTCATTCCCAATGAATAGAACTTCGCAGGTATAGCTCGCATACTTTGAAACAGTGTTTGCTAAAAAAAAAAAAAGAAAGAAAGAAAAAGAAAACAACGAAACTTGGTTCACATCAAAATAGAGGCCTAGCAATCTTTGTCGAATGTATTCCTCGTCCCCATCTGTCTCCATATCGATGGCGGGCAATCGTTTCACGGTTAAGCTCTCGCAATTAGTAATATTTTATAATTACTGCAAGAATTGTGCGTTAGCTTTCCTTTCCTTTATGCTTACTTGTGAAATCTCGATTATTTATTTCAATTTCACTGGCTTTTATAGTTTTTATTCTTATTTTTAACATACGTATATTGTATTTTAACCTGTTCAAAAGATGTAACTTGTTTCTCTAATATCTAGACTTGAAACACGACCAATTTGTACTATTTTTATAACTTACTTAAACCTGTTCTTCCAACAAAAATGAATTGTGTTATTTAAGTCACGACTTTACAATCTTAAGATCTGTAGGAATTGAACAGGAAAGGGTCTCAAATTACATTAGCTTTACCTTTTATCGGCTACAATTGAATTGTACCTATTCTGGCTCAAGAGGAAAAGACAGAAGAGGATAGGTGGCAGCCAAAATGTTGAATGAATGAGAATCTGACCAAAGAACCCTTGCAGAAATATTATACGTATAAGACATGATTGCATGCATGAAACCATTGTTTAACAAAATAACTGCAGTTAAGACTGGAAGAAGTTTTATATTATCCCTAGCTTATCCCTGGCGTACAATAAACGTAGACAGACTACTTACATAAGGGAGGCCTCAGAGGCCCACACATTTTCTTCTTCTTTAACATTAAAATTCAAGAAACAATTTTTTAAAATGAATAATTTCTTCCTTTGTTGTTCATATAGCTGCAGTTATATAATATTGCACGAGTGTCACACACAAATTTTATCATTCACTAAACCTGAAAATAACATGTTAATGTTGAATCAATGATTTTTTTGTTTACATATGAGCAGTTCTATAGTTGTTATAATAATTACATTAATTACCATAATTACCAATCAATTGTACACTGTAACAAGGTACACAAGTACCTTGGTGGAACATACATCTGTTTTAGGGCTGATAGGCCCTCAACCTAAATTTTCCTCGTATGTACGTTACCTTCATCATTTTATGAACGAAGGCAATTGAGAAATATTGGTAGCGAACATTGTAATTGACTTTAGTTTATTGTCAATTTTTTTATACAAATATCAACAGTTCAAAATTTGATAAAAAGAGGTGGTGGGTTTGGAGTCTCTCCCTCCCCCCTGCCCATCACGGATAAGCTATTGCTAACAATAAATCATTTTAATTAAGAGCGCGGGGGAAGGGGCTGTAGTGAAACTAAGTAGCTTATACACAATACAGTAGGGATCCTGGCTCCCACGGGAGTCCCGTGGATGATCTAAGGTCAATTTTTTTTCGGCCATGTCCATGCATAAAACGGTTCTGGAGCTCACCCAGCCTCAAACAAACGGGTGCCTAGGGTTAAACTTTGGGGGGGGGGGGTTAAAGGCGGCAAGAACGTGTTGCTTGGGCTTGTTCACTTACAAGCGAAACCGAAACTCGAGCTCTCTAGCACACAAGTGGCGATGCAACTCCAGACGGTTTTGCGCCAGGGACAGAGAACGGTTTAGCAACTGAGGTTCGGTTGGAACCTGCATTTCTACAGTCGTGGCTTTGTTCCACTGCTTTGGTTGCGATGAAGTATTTTGACAGCTGTCTGTATTTCGCTGCAGGGTTGTTGCAAGGGATAATAAAACCATGTTAATACTAGTATTACCTCGTGTGATATAACATGGATTATTATCTCTCTTTGGATAAAATTAACAACGGCAAGATAGCAAAGTATTTAATCAGAAATCAACAAAATGAATACAGCATTTACTTGTCTTTACCTTTTGATGTATTACCAAAGGAAGTAGCTGTCTTTGTTTTTAAATACTGCCGATACTGTGCGTAAATGCAGTCAGTAACCCTGCCCCCAAAATGGTATGTTTACTGTCTCTTCCAACGCTCTCTATTTCTAACTATTTACTTATTGGCCTCCTTAGGCAGATGAAACTGATATGCGAATTCGAACCCAGAATTTTTGGAGCTGTGATTATGAGTCGCAGTCATAGCTGCGATATATAAAAGAAAGTTTAGATTGCAATTCTGTTGAAGTAGGAGAATTTTTCGTAAGTAACGAAAGCGCTTTGCTCATATCAGAATAGCACCTTTCAGTAAACAAAGGATTCATTGATTGACTTGGTGTTTTAAGTGTACTTTATGCACAGTGTGGGTAATCAGGACTAGACCTACAGTGTAAAGTGAAATCCGAACCACTATGTGCCTTCACCGGCTATCGAAGCAGGGACCCCTTGATTAAAATGCGACGACGTTACCACTACGCCAACAGGGAGGTCCCAGTAAACAAACAAACGCAATACGAGTACAAAGAAGTGTAACAGTGTAAAATTTACTTCCTCTTGTTCTACCTACTAAACACCCGATATCATCACACCTTCAAACACCATCCCTAGTTTTGGTTATCGTCAATATTTCCTTGCACACATGAAGCAAATGAAAATTGATATGTCAAGGCATGGTGGTGCGTACGGGGGGTGCCAGTGGGGCCTGAGTGCCCTCTCATATGTCCTCAAAAAAAATATGTATAAACAACCATTACAATAATGAAAATAATGTCTCCTGCGCTGCCTCCAAATTTGAATGTTAACAGTTGGGTCGTTCTCGAGTTACAACTGGGGCCTCCCCGCTGTTCGATACCCAGTGGAGGCACATAGTGGTTCGGATCCCACTTTAAACTGCAGGTTCAGTCCTAATTAGCTTTACTGTGCAGAAAGTGGACTTAATAAAATACTTACCAAATTCAATCAATCAATCAGTCGAGTTAGAGCCGGTAGGTTGAAGAGACTTGCAGCCAAAGCTGGAAACCATCCGGAGAGATGACCTTTCGTTCGGGATTCACAAGAGATAAGAGGAAATACTTGAATGCTTGTCGAGTTTCAAACAAATGATGTTGACTAATACAATAAAATACAATGGTAACAATACCCACAATAGTTTTCAAAATGATCTACGTAATCTGTACGATGTTTCTAGACGAGAAACATTATACTTGAGAGGTTTCAAAGTAGACTTCGATTGATTTGATTTATTTAACATCGCATTTCCACTACTTTTGGGTAATTGCGAAGATGAGGGTGAATGGTAATACGATCAGATTGATGAAGTAACAATCACAAACCTACATGGACGACACAACCCAGGCACCAGAGCCTCGTTAGTCTGATAAATACAGTTCAAGGTCAGACTCCAAGACACACATTTTGGCGAAGTACAAAATAATTTTAACTATATTCTTCTTATTATTATTCAATTTGTTCGACATAGCATGCAGTTTTTCTTGCATAACAATTGTGTTACTGAATTCTAATTAGATATTTTATGTGTAAATATATAGCGTACTACATACTGCAAGAGAAATTGCTCTACTCGATATATATAGGGCCTCCTTAATCTGTTTTTCGGGGGGGGGGTGCAAAACTGATATAGCAGTCACCGTTTTGCTGGTGCGTATTAACGCTTTTCGTATAGTAACGTTATCGGCCTGTAATGAAGATGTCTCTGATTCGATTTTCAGTGGCGGCACATATAAATGGTGTAAATACCGTCACAACTCACAATAATAGGAAAAGCTGTGCTAAGGTGATAATGCATACCCATAAACAATAAGGTCAAATATTTATCTTCATATACCTAATGGTTTCTGTGAAAGGGGGGAAATGAACGCATGACAATTAAGCTAACACTGTCCAGATAGGCAACTGAAACACCCCTTAACACTCCCATGCATGCATATGTGTGTGATGGGTAGGGAGAGGAGAGCGTATAGTTTAGAATTCCATTACTTACGTCTTTAAGTGACATTTCAAAAGCTGAATATCTGTTCCTCAGCATCATGAAACATGACCTTGAGACTCCGTATCGAGTAGTTGTATTTACGGTACTATAAACTCACGAAAGTATGAACCCCCCCTCAAGCAGATTTGCTATACTTAAAACAAGCTGAACATGAGCATATGAGCTTTTTGCTCAAGTGTGGAATCTTGTCTAATTCAAGATTTTTGTAAAAATGCCCTTGGGAATATTTCGGAAAGTATGACCCCCCTCAGATTGATTTGCCTATACTTACAAAAGGCACTTCTGTGAGATTGTTGTCCATAAATTTGTTAAAAATATGCCCTTTTTGATATTTTTTGATATCTTAAGTATAGTGACTGCTATAGTGCCCTAGCAGGTATAGATTTCAAAATTTTGTTAATATTACACTTTTCAGAAAATTCTATTTATAAAAATTAGGCATTTACAGCTTAAGTATTGCATATATCAGGAAAATTATAGAGACATAAAATGTAGAGAATCATGCCTAGAATATGCCTACAAAATTTCAAGTCTCCAGTACTGATAGTTTATGAAAAATCTCAAATTCAAAAAATTATCGATTTTTTAACAAAACTTCTAAACAGCCTCTAGATTTCAAATATGCAACCCCCATGCACCTATCTTGAAAAATAGGCAAGTTATTTAAGATCTAGAGAACAACAAGAGATTTTTGAAAAATTATAGAGATCAAAAAGTTGCATCTTGCCATGCCCAGGCCAAAGCAACAAACCCCATGTCTCTAGGATTCATGGTTCCAGAGATAATCAAAATCCAAAAAATTATCGATTTTTTCAAAATTTGAGTATGTTGCTCTGGGGAACATGCAGAGTCACCCCATAAAATATTACTGGCCTAGGATCAAAATTAGTGAAAATTGCAAAAATAAAATAATCGATTTTTTCAAAATTTGAGTATGTTGCTCTGGGGAACATGCAGAGTCACCCCATAAAATATTACTGGCCTAGGATCAAAATTAGTGACAGAATGCAGAAACAAAAATTATAATAGGGCTTGGATACAGCTACCAGCCATTATATTTTTATTTTGAACACAGCACTTAAAACTAAGCCAAGATGCACCCCTACCCCCACCCACACCCACCCACCCACACCCACAAACCCCCACACCCACCCACCCACATCCATACATATTTACTTCCCGGCACACTTCTATTGCATCATGTTGTGCAATATTAATTGATTAAATGGTTATGACATAATGTGCTGATGTGGTGTTTTCTGATTGGCTAAAGCAAGCAAGGTTTTGATTGGTCCGACAAAACTATAAAAGCCAGGGCACAGTGCAGATTCTTCACCATTGCTGGATCGGCAGTGGAACCCACAAGTGGGGGATAGAACCTGAACAGGCTCCACCAAAGTATAGGAGACTTGAAGCATATAATTTGGCGGAATAACCCAAGTAAGGTCATAGAGACAATATACACTGATGCAATAAAATCCAATTTTTGGCAGGGGGGGCCAAAGTGGTTCCTAAATACAAAATAATTAATATCTCAAGAACTAATTGACATAGAGCTATGCAGTTTTTTTTGTCTGCACTGGAATAACCCAAGTAAGGTCATAGAGACAATATACACTGATGCAATAAAAGCCAATTTTTGGCAGGGGGGCCAAAGTGGTTCCTAAATACAAAACTCAAGAACTAATTGACATAGAGCTATGCAGTTTTTTTGTCTGCACTGAACTCAACTGATCCAGCATAGAGTTTTGATTTGAACCCCAAGAAATTGTATATAAATACCAAAGCCAAAAATATTAATACACATATACACACACACAAAGCACAGTGTTGAACTCAACTGATCCAGCATAAAGTTTTGATTTGAATCCCAAGAAATTGTATATAAATACCAAAGCCAAAAATATTAAGTGTATACACACATATATACATACACACACACAAAGTACAGTGCTGAACCCCAACTGATATTTTTTATTCAGTATAAAGTTTTGAATTGAATCCCCGGAAATTGTATATAATAAACAACAGCAAAAATGCCGAATCAAAAATATTGCGACCAGTGCAATAAAAATATATCCAGCCCCAATTGGGCCAAGCACCAAAAGATTTGTAACCCGGGCAAATACAGAACTCCCACAATAATTTGCCCCAAATGCCATAGAAAATACAGCATGCAATACTTCACATATACACATAAAGATACTTGCTCTGCATTGCCCTCTCAACCATCTACATCTGGTCTGAAAAGAAAGCACGAAGCACCTCTTAATGCCAGAGCAGCAAAACAGCCACGCTATGAACCTATCCGTAGCAGTTTTAACGGCCAATTAAGGGATCACCGGTTTGTATCAGAGCCAAGATGTGGCATTGAGAATTTCTTGAACAGTGTAAATCCTAAAGTGCAGGCAATTCTAAATGTACAAAATGGCTCTTATAAGCTGTCCCTCAAATTGTTTATACAATATAAGAAGCCAAATGGCACAAAATTTACACATCCCCACTTAACAGAAACTGTACCTGTATATTCAAATACAAATTCAGACAAAATAATAAGCAGGCTGATAGATCAATTGAACATTAAACACTCTGAATTTGCGGCAAAAGAGTCAGGATGGAGCCTATGCGGTTCATCACACAAGTTATATGTTAATATTTCTGAATTCAGCCCATTACAAGGTTCCACTTATGTGCCATTACCTGCTAATATTAAAAACAGAAGAGCCGTGGTCAATATAGAAAATACCGACCAGAAATGTTTTCTGTGGTGTATATTAGCTGCTTTGTATCCAGTTTCAAGGAATCCTCAGAGAATAAGTTATTACAAACAGCATGAACATGATTTTGACGATGCAATGGAGGGTTTGGAATATCCAATGTCTGTTCAGAATATTGATAAATTTGAAAAAAGGGCCAGGCACATCAATGGCAAACAATTATCTATTAATGTATTTACTTGTTCTACTGGCAATTGCTTGATAGATCCTCTCAGAATCAGTACATTTGATGATGATTCTGCAATTCCGATTGATCTGCTCTTAATTGAAAAGGATGGTACATATCATTACACTCTGATACATAATCTTGAAGCTTTAGTGAGAACACAACTAGACAAAACTCATACAATATTTAAGTTGTGCAGAAGATGTTTAACTGTATTTGATGGTCAAAAAATGGTGAAAGGGGTTCGGGAAGAGAGTGCAGAAATTGCTAAAAACAAGTTAATTGAGCATCTGAAATACTGTGGCAACCATAAACCTGTTCATATGGTGATGCCCAATCCAAGTGAAAAAGCAAAATTCAAAAAGTATGAAGCCTTGTTGGAACACCCAGCATATATTGTCTGTGATTTCGAATCGAACCTCAAACCTCTTGCATTCTGCAATCCAGATCCCGAAGAATCTTCAACTACACCATACCAGTTACATGAACCTTCCAGCTTTTGTTATACAGTTGTACAGGATGGTGTAGCTAGTGAGCCATACTCATACATGGGACCAGATGCCATCAAAATATTTGCACATAGAATAGAAAATGAGTGCCGTGACATAGCATCTAACATCTTATTAAAATCAAAGCCTATGTTGCCTTTAACAGAGAAACAGATTGAAGATTTCAACAATGCAGAAAAATGCCCGGTATGTGATTCTGAATTTTCAGATACAATTATCAAGGTGAAACACCATTCTCATACAGATGGTCGATATAAACAGGCCCTGTGTAATAGCTGTAATATTAAGATCAAGAGACCAAGATTTGTCCCCATATTTTGCCATGGAGCATCCAATTATGATTTCCATCATCTGATCAGGTACGAGGGTTTTGACAAACAGAATTTAAATATTTTAGCTGAAAATGATGAAAAATATATATCTATTAGCAAGATAATTAAAGTTGATGGTGTTCCTATTCACATAAGATTTCTTGATTCTTACAGATTTTTATCTGCTGGCCTGGCCACACTGGCCTCTCAATTATCTGATGATCAATTAAAAATCACACGTGCATTGTTTCCAAATCAGGACCTGAAATTAATTAGGCGGAAGGGTGTATATCCATATGACTATGTTACAGATTTTTCTAAATTTGATGAGTGTTCCCTGCCACCACAACAAGCATTTTACAGCAAAATCAGAGGATCTGGAATCACTGATGATGATTATCACCATGCTCAGTTGATGTGGAACAATTTAAAATGCAAGACATTTGGTGATTATCACATGGCATATTTAAAACTTGATGTAACCCTCTTAGCTGATATATTGCAAGCATTCAGAAAATCTTCCATGCAAAATTATAAACTGGATCCAATATATTTTTACAGTGCCCCGGGCCTAGCATGGGCTGCAACGTTTTTCAATACCAAAAAGCTATTGGATCTGATCCACGATCAAGATAAGTATCTGTTTATGGAGAAATGTATAAGAGGAGGGATGGTGCAATGTTCCCAGAGATATGCCAGAGCAAATAACAAGTATATGCCTGATTATGATCCAGCACGGCCATCAAATTATATAACGTATGTAGATGCAAACAACCTCTATGGTCACGCCATGATGCAAAAACTGCCATATGCAGAGCTTGAATGGGTTGAAAATTTCAATATTGAAGATCTTAAGGACTTTGATGACAGTGAATATGGCCTATTCATAGAGGTTGATCTGACAATTCCTGATGATTCGCACAATAAATTTTCTGATCTGTCCCCAATTCCCGAGGTCCAGTGCTCACCTGGCTCTAAACAGAAGAAGCTCATGATGACACTGGAGCCGAAACAAGGATATGTTATATATTACAAAAACCTCCAGTTCCTGATGAAACATGGTGTTCAAGTGACCAAAGTTGGAAAAGTTTTGAGGTTCAGGCACTCAGAATGGTTGAAACCATACATTGATACAAATACAGAGCTTCGAACATCTGCAAAGAGCCAATTTGATAAGGGCTTGTTTAAATTGATGGTGAATTCAGTGTATGGCAAAACAATTGAAAATGTCAGGAAACATACCGATGTTAAAATAATTACTGACCCCAGCCGGAGCAAAAAATTGGTTGCAAAGCCTAATTTCAATTATAGAAGAATTTATGATGAGTACATGGCACTTTTCAACATGATGAAAACAAAGATTAAGTTTGATAAACCTATTTATGTAGGGGCTGTGATATTGGAATTGTCCAAATTACATATGTTAATATTGTATTATGATGTGCTGAAACCTTTTTATGGTGATCGTGTAAAATTATTGTACATGGACACGGATAGTTTTATTCTTGATATTCAAACAGAAGATGTTTATCAAGATATTGCACAGTCTGAATTGTTTAAATATTTTGATACCAGTGAATTGCCTGGCCATCTGAATATTCAACCCCACAACAAAAAGGTGCCTGGCAAGTTAAAAGATGAGACACTTGGTGATGTTATTGTGAAATTTGCTGGGTTAAGTGCCAAGATGTACAGTTTTGAAACATGTAGTGGTGCTGTTGCCAAAAAAGCCAAGGGCATTGGCAGAGTTACTGTTGAAAAAGATCTCCAATTTGAAGATTATGAAAATTGCATCAAATCCCAGAATTCAATCAGAACATCAGAAAATAGAATTCAGAGTGAGAATCACTTGCTGACTAGCAATATTGTAAGAAAAGTGGCCCTGGACCCACATGATGATAAGAGATGCATTTTATCATGTGGCATACATACTTTACCTTGGGGGCATTGTGATTTGAAAAATGGGAATCAATGCCCAATTACAGAGCATGATTTGAAATAAATAAACATGCCTATGAACTTATTTGGGTTCAAAAAACAGGCTATTATGGACCTGCCGACACCACAACCCTCTCCTGATATGCTGTCTAAACTGAGTGGCTTGTTAATTATTCATCTGAACAGCATATTTACAGATAATGATGAAGAAACAGGCAAAATATTGTACATATTTAACAATAATTTAAATCATTACCAATTACCTGTAGGTGGGCAATTGCAATTTATTACAACCCCTGAGGGTGATGTCAAGATTTCAGTAGGGAGAAATATTTATAGAATTAAGCACTCAAACATGGTTTCTGGCACTGTTTATACTGTTTCTGCTGGTGACTGCTTATATATTGAGGTCCCTGGATCATATGACAAGCTCATACCCTTTTTTATAGAATTAAGAATCAGATACTCTATAATAAATAACCATTAAAACAAAAATGCCTAATGATATATTTGGCCATACAAGACATGAAGATCACAGTGATGAGATTCTGATGCTTGATGTCAGAGTCAAGAAATTAAGAAGTGATTTACAAGCTTTACAAACCACACTCAATGCCAGTCTTCAATTAGAAATTACAAATTTGCAATCACAATGCATGGACCCTCTTCTTAAAATTGATTCCGAACTCAAACTGTTGCTTCAGAAATATACTGATTTGGCAACATTAGATAATTTTCAAAGTTTAGAAGAAGCTGTAGCAGCTCTTCAAGCCAAATTTAAGACCCAGGCTAACAACTCTGAGCAATTGAAACAGCAATTGGAGGAGCAGATTAATAATGTCCAGACACAGCTCCAAACAATTGTCAAAAGCATAAAATCACAAGAAGATTTTGATCTAGTGATTTCCACTCTAAAGGAACAGATTCAATCACTCCAGATACCTAATCTGGACCCCTTGAACAATGCCATAGCCGAGGTTAAAGAAAAAATTGAGACACTTGAAAATTTTATGAACAATTTGCCATCTTCTGATGCTTTGAATGCAATAACTCGGAGTGTAGCAAATATTAAGCTGCAACTTGAAACATATGAAGATTTTGGAAAAATTCAAAGTACCATAACCCATCTTGAGGGTACAATAGCAGCAGTGCAAAGTGATTTGACAAATGTACAAGAAACTCGCCTGCCCGGGATTGTAGACACTCTTGTCAGTGTCCAGCACCAAATCACAAAGCTTGAAAACCTCAACACTGAATCTGAGCTATCTCATTTTCATCACTTGATCGATGATATCCAAACAAAGCTTGAAATTTTACAACAATCAACACCCTCTCAGGCAGATATAGCCCTGCTCCAAAATGCTATGCAAAATGTGGCTGATGCTTCTGAATTAAACAATGTAAAATTGGCACTTGAATTTTTGCAAAATACAGTATCAAATCTTCCCACATCACAGGAACTTAAAAATATTAAGAGGGCAGTGAATAGGATATTGAAATCAGAAGATATCAAGAATATCCAGACAGAGATCAAACATCTCACTCAGACAGTTGCCACTCTACCAACCAATCAACATATTAATGAACTGCATGCCCTGTTTGAGGATATCAGAAGACAGGTCCATGATCTTACTGCTCAAAATTCAAAATTGGCAGTTGTTGAAAATTTGCAACAAATTGTAGCTAATATCAAGCAACAGCTAGGAACCATGGAATCCAATCAAGCAAATGCTCTGTCTGTTTTTGCCACCCAGCTTCAAGAGATTGTGCAACAATACAAGAAACTTATTGTGGACATAAAAATCAAGCCAGGCCACGATGATGTTGTTAGGACCATCAATGAGCACCTTGAATCTGTAACAAGCAGATTGCTCACAGCAGAAAAGGAAATAACAGGCATAATCGAGAATCCAAAACATACAGTAATTCTTGAATTGTACAGCATCCCCAACAAAGAATATGATTCTCCATTTACACCAGGTGGCAAAATATATATGCTGTCCCCTGCACAATTTTATTACCAGTTTTTTGTTGGGGGCACATTGAGACCAATCAAGATCAAATATTGGCATCAGCCACAGGCACACCACTACCCTACCTTATCAATAACAAATGCTGAGAACAAAGTGAAAATCACCAGTGTAGAATTAGAGGATTTTACAGACCCCAATACATTAGAAACAGCCTATACTGAAGATGATGGCTCTCTGGAATTTAAAATACATATTGGAGACAAATTATATTTAGAAAATCCTGTAGTATCAGCTGCTGAATACCCCATAGTTGCAATATTCTTGTTTACATATTATGTCTAGACAAATTATTGTTGATGAATTACACAGACAGGCCAGACATAATTTTAAGAGACTGCCAGTAGTCACAAAGGGCATAGATGATTTATGGCAGAGCGACTTGATTGAGTTGGCAACTGGACAGTTGAAAAACTTAGACAAAATCAACAAGGGCTACAAGTATCTACTCACTGTGATAGATACATTTTCAAAATTTGCCTGGGCTGTGCCACTCAAATCCAAGACTGGAACATGTGTTACAGAAGCTATCAGGACAATCATCAATCAGAGTGGAAGATCACCGCGCTATTTGCAAACAGATAATGGCAAAGAATTTTATAATTCAGTGTTTCAACAATTTATTAAAAGCCAGTCAATAAAACATTACTCGAGTTACAGTGACCTCAAAGCCTCAATTGTAGAGAGATTCAACAGAACCTTAAAAAATCTTATGTATAAACAATTTACCCTCCAAGGTAATTATAAATGGATTAATATTCTTCCAGAACTTCTACATAAATATAACAACTCGGTCCATTCCACAATCAACATGAAACTCTCTGAAGTAACTTCATCTGATGAGCAAAAATTGATCAGTACTGTTTATTATCCTAGATACCAGCCAACAACAAGAAAGGCCAAATACAAGGTGGGGGATCAAGTAAGAATCAGCAAATATAAGGACTTATTCAAAAGAGGCTTTACAAGAAACTGGAGCACCGAATTATTTACAGTGGTTCAAGTTAAACCCGGGACTCTTAACACATATATAATAAAAGATCACCGAGGAGAAATTCTCAAAGGCAGGTTCTATGAACAAGAGCTCAGCAAAACTAAACAGCCTGACACATATCTCATAGAAAAAATCATCCGCAGAAAAGGCAACAAGTTACTTGTCAAATGGCTAGGTCATCCGGAAAACAGCTGGATCGATGCAAACAAAATAATAATATGAGCACCTGGGATGTTATAAAAAGGCTGCCAGAACCTGAACAGCAGAATAAGAGAAATGGCAAGTTGCTGCCTGAAAATATTAGGTGTCTTATTGTTGGGCCATCAGCTTGTGGTAAAACTACACTAATGGTTGATAATTTTTTATTAGCCCCCAACTGGTTAGACTGGAAAAACAGGCACTTGTATGTTTTCTCTAAGAGCTTGGAACAATTAAAATATCAGCAGCTGATGAAGCTATATGATGGATTGGATATTGCTACTTTTGAACCAGATGTTAAGCCACTTCACGAATGTCTCGATAATTCTGTTGTTGTGTTTGATGACGTTATACTGGATAATCAAAACAAGGTTAGAAATTTCTTTACACAGGGGCGACACAAAAACATTGATTGCTTCTACCTGGCACAGACTTTTTCAAAAATACCGAAGCAGCTGATCCGAGACAACAGCAATTTTATATGTGTGTTTCATCAAGATCATACCAACCTCAAACACATACATGATGAATATGTAGGTGGCGACTTGAGCTACAATGATTTTTCCAAGTTTTGCAGCAGGTGCTGGAACCAGGACAGTTATGGGTTTGTCACTATTGATATGACAAGAACACCCAATAGCGGCAAATACAGAAATAAAATCAACGATTTTCTAGACGTTGAGACGTATATAAATAACCATGAAAAGGCCAATCATTGATGATCTTAAGTTAAGAGATTATCTTGTAAAAAGATTTAAGGGATGGAAATCAGAGAACCGAGGAATTTATGAAAAACACAAGCAAACAGAACAGCCTGTAATTGATGCTATTAATAATTTAGGTAAGAATATCAAAACTGTTACAGAGCAGAATCAAGATTTGATCACGGAGCTTGTACCTGTAGCTGCAAGGAACATATTAGATTATCCATTCACCCCACTTTCCAGTATTCATACACCTAGTCCTGTTGCTCCTCGAAGAATTGAAGCTACTCAGGATCCTATTGAATTGGGTCTTCTTGCTCAAAAATATTTAACTACACCTAAAGACAACAAAGATGAGGTCTTTGGCTTATATGCTGACACAGAGCTTGATGGGAGCATCATTCATAGAATTGGCAATTTCAGAGTAACATTTATGGGGGATGATATAATTGTTTATTCAGAATCTCGTCTCGGAGAAAAAGGTGCTTTTGTTAAGTACCCCGGAACACCTGGATTGTGGGAACTGATGACTAGGAAAAGGCCTGGCAGCTATACAGATCAAGATTATGAGCATTACAAAGAAATATTAATAAAATCAGATGCTCTATACCAGAACAATGATCCCACACAAAAAAGAGTCAAGTCTAGCAGTGGGGCAAAATACAATAATTTAATCAAGCCCATATGGTCACAGATCAAGACAGGTAGTGGAATCAAACAATACAACACCCTGCCCAAAGAATTTGTGTGGGTTGATGATGTCAGGAAACTTGTAGATAGGTTATTGGTGATAGCTGGGGAGGAAAATGCTGGCAACCACAATTTTTACAATGAAAAGGTTGGAATTATGGACATGATAAGCACAAAATTGTCTAATTTTATAGTGAATGACCCTAAGGGGATTGGATATCTCATAAAAATTATTAATACTCTACCACCTAAATTTTGGAATGTTTCTGAGGGTCGGGGGTTGGTTAATGACATTATAAACAAGCTGCCATTTGAACTACATATTCCAGGCTATCAGTATTGTGGTCCAGGCACAAAATTGGATCATAGATTAAACAGAGGTGATCCCGGTGTAAATCCCCTAGATGCTGCTTGTAGAGACCATGACATAGCATACAACACACATACTGATCTTGACAAGAGACATGTTGCAGACAAGAAATTAGAAGAGGCTGCATTTGGTAGATTTGTAAGCAAAGATGCTTCTTTGAGTGAAAAAATAGCAGCATTGGGAACCACCATAGCTATGAGCACCAAACAAAAACTGGGGTGGGGGTTGTGAACATGTATATAATAAACCTACAATGAAGGCCAAGGGTGTTATGTATCAAATACCTTATGCAGGTCTCAAATCTCTTAAAACTATTGACAGTCTCTTGACCAAAAAGCAGCGCAAGAAAAAAAGCTCTTGTCTTGCAAAGGGACATGGTATGAAATTGTTGCTTAGTACCCCCCAATTAAAAAAATTACAGCAATCTAGAAAAAAATCACATGTAGGTGGATTCATATTTACTATCCCGGCCATCTTAGCTGCTCTCGGGGCTGTTGGGAGCTTGGCTGGGGGATCAGCTGCTATAGCAAAAACAGTAATAGATGCCAAGAAAAATAGGGCAGAATTAGATGAGCAGAGGCGCCATAACCTGGCCATGGAGAAAAAAGGCAAAGGTGTTAAGAGAGCCATGAATAAGTTTAAAAAAAACAAGAGCCGCTTACAAACCAAGATATTGAAGCTTTAATCAAGCCACTGGGCATCAAAAATTTTAGAGGTGTGTACATGTCTGATTCTTTACCAGAACAACCACTCAACAAAGAGTGTGGCATTGTTAATTTGGATCAGTTCAAAAATCAGGGCACTCACTGGATCTGTTATCTTAAATATTTAAACAATGAGGCATTTGTGTTTGATTCATTTGGAGGTGTTCCACCTGAAAATTTAGTAAAATATCTAAAATCAGCTAATCTTTATTACAATAATGCCCGTGTTCAAAATTTCAAAGATGTTAATTGCGGACATTTGTGTTTATCTGTTCTCAGATATATGTCTCAAATAAATAAACCATCAATTGAAAATTTTCAAAAAGCCTTGTGGTATCTGAAACATCATGGGGGTATTCCATCTCACCAGCCAAAATTCAATATTGAAACTCAAATTACATGATGACATTGTGTATCCCAAAACAATAGCTCTCAGAGCATTTTACGGCATGTACTTGATCCCTAATATTACGCACCACAACAACACAATTGCAATAGGGGATCAAAAAATTGTCATCACTCCAGGGCAATATAATCTATCCACTCTAAATGCTCAATTACCCAGAGGTGTAGTGTTAAGTCAAAATTCTGTCACTCACAGAGTAGAGATTGTATCTGCTACAGAAACAGTGCATCTGGGTACTATAGGAGAGCTGTTAGGATTTGAGAAAAACACAAAACTTGAAGCGGCCATCAAACACACTGCTATGAATATACCTAAATTCTTAGCCATAGAGACTCTGAATATTCACTGTAATGTGGCCGAGGGTATGATCACCAAATCAAATGGCATAGGCACTCACAAACAAACTGGCATCATTGCAACATTTAAACCTAATTCTGAATTTATGGAGCCCATCATCTACACTCCATTCCCAACATTATATTTTCCTGTGTGCCATAATAGAATAGATAACATTGAGTTGATGGTCACTAATGAAAAAGAAGAATTAGTTGATTTTGCTGGAGCCACAACAACTGCTATCATAGAGATTAATATTTAAATAAAAATACGTACAAAAAAAAATGGAAAATATTGAGAGTTATGAGCTACAATCATTCCCCCCAAACAGGAGGACATTTGCAAATTTAAATCAACCCAACACAGAGATTGAGGTTGATCTTGATGTAGGGGATGGCTTTATACACCCCTACAGAGCAGATCTATACATCAAATTTGATGTTGTAAAGCTCGATGGAACAGATTATCCGGCAAATTCAAATATAAGATTGGTGGACAATTTTGTGCCGCATCTGTTCTCTGAAATTGAGATCAGAAAGCATAGTGTTGTTATAAACAGAGTGGATTATCCCGGCATTACCTCCACAGCTTTGGCCACACTAAAATTATCCAAAACCGAGGCTTCTTACTACAAAATAGGTGGATTTGAGGCTGGTGATAAAATATTATCCAAGAGCCACACAGTACTGTTCCCAATGCGCCTGTTGCCAGGATTCTTCTCAGATTACAAAGATATTATGTGGAAGGGTGGTTTAAGAATCACATTTAGAAGAGCTGCCAATGATAATAATGCTTTGATGAGGTACAGCACATTAAACTCTACAGGGGAAGCTTTGCCCAATACCCTACCTCATGAAGGCAAATGCATTATTCAGACTATGGAGCTAAGAATCCCAGTTGTTGAATATGAAGCCAGTTATGCTCTTAAATACAAAGCAGATATAATAAAAAATCCACAAGTACCTTTACAATTTTATACATATCAATGTGTACAGAAGCCTGCCGCTGGTACTTATTATGAGTTTGATGCTACAAATTCATTCTCCAGTATACAATTTGACATGCCGGATTTTGTGGTGGTACTGTTTCAGACTGGAAGACACAATAATCAGGAAAAAAATTCAAGTAGATTTGATAACTGCAACATCAAGAACATTTATCTTAAAAATGGCAGAAATGAGGTATTCAATAGAGAAAATTATAATTTAGACATGTCCAAGGATGATTTCCTTAAATTATATGAAGCTTTTTCGGCTTTCAAGAGGGTCACTACTGGCAGTACTGACATGTATTACACACCAGATGAATTCAAAGCACGGAGACCCATGTTTGTCATCAACGCTTCAAAAAGGAAACAAGTTGTGGTTAATGACAGGACAAACATTAAAATTATCTGTGAATTCCACGAGGCATTACCCGATGACACCATATGTAGTGTTATTCTCATAGGAGAAAAATCATATGTTTATGACGTAAGAAATGAGAGAGTCACGGAGCAATTCTAGAAGAATTACATTGTTTTAATATTAGATAAACAAATTGAGGCTGGTGCTCAATTGAACTTAAACCAAAAGTAAATATGTGTGTGTGTGTGTGTGTGTGGGTGTGTATGTGTGTGTGTGTGGATGGCCTAGTTTTAAGTGTGGCCACAAGAGGGGCATATTTTTAACAAATTTATGGACAGCAATCTCTCAGAAGTGCCTTTTATAAGTGTAGCCTCATCAATCTGAGGGGGTCATACTTTCTGAGGAAATTCCCAAGGGCATTTTTACAAAAATCTTGAATTAGACAAGATTCCACACTTGAGCAAAAAGCTCATATGCTCATGTTCAGCTTGTTTTAAGTATAGCAAATCTGCTTGAGGGGGGGTTCATACTTTCGTGAGTTTATAGTACCGTAAATACAACTACTGTATCGTATCGTTAACTAAATAAAGACCGAGAAAAGGATGGAAATTGGAAATTATTGATTGTTTTGGTGTACTTCACTTTTCTTTTCTGCCACTTTTGACTAATCGCGAAGATGAGGATGAGCTCTGGTTTTCTCCCTATATTTTAGTCGCAATTAGTCACCGTGCACAGTTTTTTTTAAAGTAAACGCTTCCTCCACAACTACATAAGTTTGAGTAGAATAAAAATAGTTACAAGGAACACAGACATTTGCTAGTAAAAAAAGCGTGATCTGCGCGCTTTACAAAAGTACTAGCAACATTTTTTCTTGGTAATTAACAAATCACACAACTTTTTAACGTCTACGGCCACTAGGCCTAACTACATATAACAAAGCGTCACAGATTCAACTACAGTTTCTGCCTCGATCGATAATCTCATCACGGGAATTTAAACGTCATTTCTACAGCAATTCTTTTCTTAAAAACCACGACAGTGCAGTTATGCAACGTGCGTGTATAAATTCCAGCCACAGAAGATCCTGCATGTGGAGATAAAGAGTGTCTGCCAAATGGCAACCGTTGCGGAGAAAGCGCTACGGGACGGATAAAGCCGCGTTTACACCGAATGTTACCTACAACTGTTATCAACATTTTGTTACCAACACGGTTAAGAACAGATATTGCCAACAAATGTTGGTTGCCATAACACTACTTTCACTTTATTTTTGTTAATAACTTTTGTTAACATTTTGGCTGCAAGATGCCGACTGTGGAGGAAGTTGATTACTCTCTGTGGCAACATGAGTCATTTTGGCGCAACAGAGAAGACAGAAGATTCTGGATGAGACCTTCACTGCGGGCAGGAAGTAATTGTAACGGAAGTGTCCTTTGATCTTTACCGACTTCTAGTGGATAACATTTCTGTTTCCAACAAGGGAAATCTGTTGCTAACGTGAGATGTTGATAAGAAATTCGGAAGCGTTTTTTCGAAATATTACCAAAATTTGTTGGTGACGTGTGTGAGCAACCCCGGTGTAAACGCGGCTTTATAGCATGGATAAATCCTGGAAAGTTTCGATACAAAATTTGTTTTCCAATAGTTTTGTTATCCTGAATTGGTATTGAACTACAGCTAGGATCGTAGCAGTTAGTTAATATACTATTTTGTTCATCATTTGAAACTTTTCAGGTACTACAAATCGACATTAACAGTCGAAATAGACGATTACGTTACATTTACATGTAAATGTAATGTAATTGTTTGAGCAATGTTAATTTGTTCGAGCAATAAAATGTAAATAAGAATTTAAGAACTAAGAATATGATTTACATTTATTGATTATAAAGTACATTGATTGAGTTGGTGTTTTAAAGTCTCTTTTATGCACAGTACAGCTAATCGGGACTCGAACTACAGTTTAAAGTGGTAGGTGAACAACTATGTGCCTCCACCGGGTATCGAACCCGTCGAACATTTACTGCAGCTGCGCTACCAGCAGATGCCACCCGAAAACAACGACGCGACGGGAGACGTGCACGTTGTCATGTCGGTTCGAAAAGTTGCATTTGTTATTGAATGTTTTTTCAAGTGACAAATGTCGCTTCTCGCTTCGGTCGGGAAGCTCCGCAAGACTCGTACGGGATTCGAACACAGGATCCCTAGTCGTAGAACACGGAACCAAATATTTATACTTCTCAAAGTTAACTGCTTGATCGCAATCCTTAACTACATTCAATTTCAATGTAGTTACTTTTTTAACAGTCGTGTTTGGCAACACTGATAAGTGAAGCGAAGTTTTTACTCTCGGCCTGCAGCCACGGCGAAACCCTGGATGTCTTCTTGCAACGTTGCTACACGTATTGGACGTCTTCTGTAATCGCTCGCCCCCTGTGTCTGTTGTCACGGTATCTTACGCTTGATCTCTCCATTGCGTAAGTTTCACAATATCCATGTGTCCTGCTCCTTACTTCGGTTTGTGTGCGTGTGTGTTCAAAGTTCAAATATATAACATATGTATAACATACAAAAACTTACGCAGAGATATTCGAATTATCATATGCGTATAATGCATTTTCATATACATAAAACAACCGAGAGAACAATGAAATGTACATTTGATAATGGTCCCCAACAGAAACTTTGAGGAAGGAGAAAAACCTCGAGTTGAAGACATCGATTTCATTCCTTTTTGATAAATAATGCCTGTAAACAACATGTACTTGCCTTCTATGATATTAATGAAAATATTAATTCCACTGTAGTAAACACTACTTGCTAGATGGCAAAATAAAATATAAACTACATATATACTCTTCCCGTTTCTAAACCTGATAATTTATAGCCGTGTATTAGAATGCACTTTATAATTAATAATGCAATGAAGTAAATGGTCGCACAGTATTTAGGTTTAATGGAAGATAGAGCATTCCTTCCCTCAGTGTGGTCTTTATAAAACAATATTTACAAAGTTACAGAAGCAAATGTACTTGAAGGGACAGCGAAGCGTTAGGTAGATTTTATGCCATCAAAATATATGTGGCGACTGCTACAAAAAAAGTAAACTTCCCCCTGTGTATGGCACCGTGTCGTGACACCATTCGAGCAAATGATATGGCTCCACACATTCTCGATCTCTGCCGTATTGAAGGAGACATGAATGATCAACACCACGCTCTGACGTAATCTAGGGGTCCCGGGTTCGACACGCGGTGGAGCCACATGGTACAGTGATTCGGATCCCACTTAACTGTAGGTCCAGTCCCGATTAGTGGACTTAAAATTCCAAATCAATGAATGAATCAAAAACCACGCTCTGGTGAAGCATTATATAGGAAAGTCTCCTCAAAACGAACGTATTCAGTAGATTCGACTATATTGCAGCTGACCTTCGTGGAGGAAAGGTTAGCACAGTGCGTTACGACGGTACGTGGTTTCGGTTCGAATCCCGGTCTGCTCATGGGTGTTTTTTTGACGGTGAATTTCATCATATTATTACTCGTCCACGTCGTTTGGATTAGCCAAAAATGAAAAAAGCGACGCTAAAAATAATCTAATAAAATGTATTCACTTTTTACCTTCAGGCCTCCATGAAGAAGTGGCTACGAAGCTAAAGCCCTACTTTTGAATCCTGGGTAAGGAATGAATATGTCATCGTGTTCGTTCTGATTCCACCATTAATGCGCATTAACGATTAACCTACGACGTAGAAATACGCTTAAAATAAACGTAAATATACGTTACTTTCTTCTGTTGCTTCATTAATGTAGATCATTTCTCTATCCTAGGGAAAAAATGTTAGTTTAGCAACGTAAAGAATATTCACTTTCGGGGCAATCCAAGGCATTGAGAGTCAGTGGTGAAGCAAGGGGTGCGAGAAATGCGCAACCGCACGGGGCCTCGCGCCTAAAGGTGTCTCGAGTCGCATTAGCTTCATACGAAAAATGTTATAAATAGAAGTGGGGGGAAAAAAACATGTGGGCAATAATATTAAACTATTCTGTATTCATCTGATTTTAAATTCTAGTTAAACGTTATAATTTGAATGAATACGTCAAATCAGGGGCATAACATACAGGCAGGCAGGAATAAGTAAAAAATGATCGTCGTTTTTCTCACGTGAAACAGTTAGCAACAATTCACGATAACTTGCTTAGACATTTGTTCCCATTTATTCTTTCATTAATAAAAAGCCCGTTGTATTGTATTCTCTTCTTTCTCTTTATCTTTTACTCCCGATTATAATAAGTTAACAACAAACGCCTCCAACTGCCACGAAGCAAGTGTGAGGCATTTAAATGCTCGCGTTGTTTTATTGCTTCCTAGAACAGGCACGTACCCAGGATATTTTTGAGGAGGTTGGAGACAGATCCGAAAATGTGGAACAAAAGGGAAGATCAGAATTGCTGTTGGATTTGTTGAGTTAGGTTATTTTACGTTGATTCTCTGACACTTTGGCTTATCGCGATGATGAGGATGAGTAACGATATGATGAAATTTATCAAGGAACACTCACAAAGAACATCCAAGGCCAACCCTGGATTCGAACCCGGAACCCACGGCTTCGTAGCGCGCTGCGCTAACCACTCCGTCAAGGTGGTCGACCCTGGTCGGCGCAATTCTGTTGGGAGTACTGGATGTGATCACCAATGTTTCGGTAGTATTATTGTACGAGCTAGTGCTAGCTCGTAGATACAGTGCTAAGTGTACACCCAACGGTTAAAGCAATATGTCCATCTCCTTTGAATTTTCATTCAGTCTGTTTTCCACAGTGTCATGATAATGGGTTGAAATAGAGACTCAGATGTCAACATAAGCTTCACATCAAAAGAAAAAATGACCCCTTAGAAGAACACAAGATGTAGGGTAAAGAGAGAATGAAAATGGTGGTGAATAATTTGCCTACTATTATCTTTCCTAGCTATAGAATTGTAGAGTTGCAATGTTATGGTCCAAAGTATCGGGAAAAAATGAACTCACCGATAAGCCCTCTCCCCCCTATCCGACAATCAGCATTCAGCAACACTATCGCTTACAGACTAATGTTGGTGCTTATTGTTTGCATTCAATTCTCAGAAGTTGAATAGTACTGTGTTCCGCAAACTAAAAATGTTTTCATTATTTTAGAAACGTTCTTGTACCAGCACCATTGAACAGCCATGATAATTCTATGGTTAGAAAATAATACATATATTAATTAAATTATACGTATTAGCAATCATTATTAAAATGAAGAACATGTCAAAATGTGAGTTACCCCCCCCAAAAAAAATAAACATTTTCGAAACACGACTTAAGTTTGAAAGAAATTGGGACAGGGATTAGAAGAAATGGACTGTCCCGACTAAATTGGAATGTCTTGTAAACACGCATCAATGATTATAAAACAAAAAATACATGGACAGTTTACTTTCCCTTGGTAGATAAGGTTTAGCATAGTGCTCTCGCAAAGGTGGAAAAAAAGGGGGAAGCGGCTGCTCGCCCCCACTTCCCCTTAATTTCCGCCACTGGATGCGGGCCTCGCCTTCTAATCTCGTCCAGGGCTTCGCATATTGCTACGCAACTGAGAGAGGATTACTAAATTCAAAATTGCACCTTTTGAAGCGTCATACATGGATTGTGCACTTATTAATATACTTATTGTTAGTCGATTTAGCTCATTTGACGTCGCATTTCTACCACTTCTGGCTAATTGCGAGGATGCAAATGAATGCCAGAAATGAATGAAGGGACAATCACAGATTTAAGGGTCTTAGCAATAGCAAAAAAATTTCGCGACGTGTGACCGTCGCATTACATTACCTTCTCCCCTCTCTCTTGCCATTACTGTGTGCCGTGTTCCTTCAAATTCTGACATGTTTTTGTATGAAGTTCAGATGCTATGCAAGAATAAAGATTGGAATTGAAAGCGTTTTGGAGGAAAACTGAAGTAAATTTTGCATTTAATTCTAACGATGTTAATACAAATAAATAAACTATGTAAACATGTGTAGAATTAGTGACTTAGTTCAGATCTACAAGTTACTGTTCCTAGCCTCCCCGATGGCGAAGTGGTAGCGTCGTCGCCTTGTAATCAAGGGGTCCCGGGTTCGATACCCGGTGAAGGTACAAGTGGTTCGAATCCCACTTTAAACTGTAGGTCCAGTCCCGATTAGCCTTACTGTGCATACAGTGGACTTAAAACACCAAATCAATCAATCAATCAAGTTACTGTTCCTGGATATTAAGGTAAAGAGATAATGGGTTGTTGCAAGTCTACTTTGTGAACAGATCGACTAATCGGGACCGAATGGGATCCGAAACAATATGTGCCTCCACCGGACATCGAATCCGGGAGCCCTTAATCAAGGTCCGTAGAATCATTCTTCCTCCCCGTCCGAGAAGGTCCCGTCATAACTGGGCTTTTCTAACAACCCCCGCGGTCGAGAATTCTGCGACGTCATCGCGAAAGCACTTGCCTTCCTTCGCCAGTCTTTTCACATGGAAGCGCATTGGAGGCACGAATGTTTGGAATTAGTATACAGACCTATATGTATGCAATTGTTGTTGGAATTTTTGTATGCAACGTCGTATTTAGAGGGTGAGTTCTGGGGTCGAGCTCCCCCGGAAAACTTGCGAAGTAGCTACTTAAATTTAAAAAGCAAAATACTTGATTACTGTATGACCAGTGAGCCGGAACACTCCGGAACTCTGTTTGTTGAAGGAACTCAGTTCCTGCTGCGACATAATACTCGAAAGTCTATTCTTTGTTACACCTTGTAAACAATAGGTAAGGAGGAAGGAGAAAGATCTGGAGCTAAATTTTACTCTTGTCGGTGGTTGGTCCGAAAATTTAGAAAAAAATATACATTTCGGTAATAATAATAATTATATATTATTATTATCGCAAGTTAGCCAAAAATGGCCCAAAAAGCGAAGTAAAATAAATCATTTCAATCAATATCAATAAATCAATAAAAATAACAATCTCGGGTCTCGTAGCAGTCAGACGCCCTACCGACTTAATCACCGCAGCTCCCTGCCTCCATTCACAAATCATCCATAATTATTACATAATAATAATTATTATTCCTATTTTATGAAAGTCAACCCTTTACGCACTCTGCCATAGATCCGTCTATTCTTTGTCTTTTAACATGGTGTTATTAGCAGATATTGTAATACCAAGACATTTTTGTGTGATACATATTATACTATTATATGTGATACAATTGACCAACGTTCGTGAACCCTTCCCGGAATATATTTCTAGATAAATGTCTACGTCCATTTCATACCCCAGAAATAAAATAAAAGATATAATGAGTTAAATATTTTGTTGTAACTATTGGAAAATATTGACACCTCGTCGTTGTTTGAAATGAATTTGTCAAGGCAGAGGAGAAGCTTCCTTCCGAGGTGACGCCAGAAGTTTACGACCCCCACCCCTCGCGGAAAAGGGGCCGTTATGGACAGACCTCTTCAAGCGGGGTAGGAGAAAGTCTTCACGGACCTTGCCCTTAATAAAAACCTTGATTAGAAAGTGACATCGTTCTTAGTCCACCATTTATATATGTATAGAAAGATTTCAACACTGGGAAATATACAATATTACAGGATTGTAAAAAAACAATTATAAAATCACTGTAAAATTTAAGAACGATAAGTAGTTACGAGGATTTCCGAATAATTCGTTCCGAGTAATGTTTTGGTCCTAAAAACTTAGAAGAATCAGGTAATTGACTTGAGGTTTTATTTCAAATCTACTTTATGTACAAATAGGTTAGTCATAGTGGACACCTACAGTTTAAAGTTGAATCATAACACTATATGCCTCCATCGAACACAGAACCCCTTGCTTACAAAGGGACATGTGAAAAATGCTAACGCTGGGATAACCGTTAAAATAAAATAAATTGTATTTGCATGATGGTGCATTAAATGTGTTGCTTTAGCTGACTTTAGCAGTTATAACTATCGAAAATTATATATTTGTAGTTAGGTTCGCCTAAAATATATTGGTTGTTGGTTGATTTGGTGTTTTATGTTCACTTTATGCACAGTAAGGCTACCTAAAATATATTGGTAAAATGTTTTACATTTTCACACAAATGTCAAGTTAATGTACTTGAAGGTTATATATAGTGTAAGTATGAGACATCACAGAGGGTGGAGGGATGGTTGTTGAAAGACTGCTGAATTCGCCGCATTATTCATACAAGGGGAGAGGGAAACTCTGCGTTCAAAACGTAAATATTCTCACCTAAAACGCTAGTAGCAACAAAGAAAGAGGGGAGAATTGTTTTCATCACTCTGTTCTCAATATTTAGCACGCATGTACTACATGAGAAGTAGAAACTTGAACTTTTCTAAAGGATAAATGAAAAATCTGCTGCTACCAAGGGCTCTGTGTACTTGGTTCTACTCGTAACGGTGTTTTCACATGTTGACTCACATGCTAGTCATTCATGTAAGTCTGTGCTCTTAGTAGGTCATTCCTAATCAGTGACATGAATAGATATTGATATTTTTTAACATTAAAATTCAAGAAACTATTTTCTAATGAATAATTTCTTCCTTTGTAGTTTATATTAGGTGCAGTTATGTAATAATTATAATAATTGCAAAATTATCATCGTTGAAAAAAGAGAACCAATTGCACGAGTTTTACACATATTTTATCATTCTCTAAACCTTAAAATAATATGTTAATATTGCCCGACCCTGTGGCCGAGTGGTTAGCACATCGCGCTGCGACGCCAAGGGTCCCGGGTTCGAATCCCGGTCGGGCTTGGTTGTTTGTGAATGTCCATTCATCAATTTCATCATTTCATCACTCATCCCCATCTTCGCAAATTAGCCAAGAGGCACAAAACGCGAAGTAAAATAAACTAAATCAAATCAAAAATATGTTAATATTGAAAGTAGGTGGAATGGGCGATCCTGGACACGTCCTTTGACCTACTTTTTATTTTACGACGTTTTATGCACTAAACTAACCTACAATGAGAGAAAAGTGGACAGAAAAAGCTCTGGAATTACTTTTTAAGCTATTTTTTTACCTTTTACAAAAAAGAGAGAGGAGAGAGAGAGTGAGAGAGAGGGACGAGTCTCCCCTTACGATATTTTTCTGTAATCTACGACCTGCCAATAGGTTTTTGCTCTCAGCGTAATCTGTTTTACGGGCTAAACTAACCTACAATGAGAGAAAATTAGACAGAAGAGAAGCTCTAAAAATAGAGATGCCAACTTTGCTGTAAGATGAAGAGAGAGAGAGAGAAAAACCTACGGCTGGCAACAGTAATGAGCGAATGCGCCATATCGTAATTTTCAAACTCCGGCAATGTTTGTATATCGTGACCTTTGTAAACCTCTCTCGGGGGAACGATGTGCCACACACACATACACACACACACACACACACACGCGTGCGCGTGTATTGTGACGCAAGCAAACAGACAAAATAATAATAATTGTTGTTTTTTAGGATTCCTGTCCTCCATAACCCCGCCAGGAGTGCGTGGTGCCCAACCAAAAAAGTAAAGGTTTACAAATAGGAATTGGCAATACTGACTAGTCGCTTCACAAATTTTTTGTTTTTTAAAAAAAATTGCCATATGATATTTCAGAGGCGAGGCTAACCTACAAATAGGAGTTGACAGCGTAGCCTTCTAAGATGATAAGTATGCAGTAAAATGAAGAAGAAGAATTAATGATGCTAACCGGCGGTGCAGTGTTAATGCTTTCTCTTCTTTTTTTTTTTTTTTTTGTATTTTCTAGCATACTGATCTATTGCATGCTAACCAAACCTCTTGGGAGGTGGGCCACGGGTCCTCCACATGTATGTATGTATGAAATGCGATTTGGGGGAGGCCAAATTTTAAATTTACAGCTTAATTAATCTGCATGCATGCTTAATGTTTGATTTTTTTGTTTCTAGTTCGACATGAGATACACACAATTTTATTTTTTGAAGTACAGTTAATATTACCTAGGTTAATCTGTGACATACAACTAGCGATCGACACGACCACCTGACACACAGACACAGAGAGAGTGAGCAAATTTAAAATGTGATCTATCGTGAATTAAACTAAGCTCCCTCACCCACCCACATATAGCCTTACAGGTGACTCAAAAGCAGAAATTGGTCATAGCGTGACAGGTCGATCTATCGTGAACTAAACTAACCTCCCCCACTCATACATACACACTATGTCTTACAATAAGTAAGGCTGCTATATGACATGTAAGGGCTGACGGTTGCCAACACACACAAGATTTATTGCAAATTTTATTAACCTACGACATAAGCCATGGACACACACACACCAAGCCTTCCAGATAGGCTATAAGCAACTCACCTCTTGCAATTGTATAACGGGGAAAATTAACCTACAGCTAGCAACACTGTTTGAGCTGCTTTCGACGAGTAGTGTTACCAAACTTATTTTTTTGCAAATAGGCTCTACAGCTAGAGGCTTGAAACATATACCCTACCAGAGTATGCCAACTTACCTCATGTAAAAATATTACCTAGTACGGGTTAAGCTGTGACATACAACTAGCGAACGACACGACCACCTGACACACAGACAGAGAGAGTGTGATACAGCTTATACGCAGTTTTTCCTACACACGTACTGGGTTTAAAAGATAACTTGCAACAACCATTTCACTTACCTCCTATCATATAATAAAATTACCACAGGTTTTTGATACTTGCTGCCAGAACATGGTGGTTTTAGACTGGAAATTCAGCCCGATTATTCTATTTGTGCAAGAGAAAAATGATGATGCCTGCATTTGGAATATATAATTCTTCTTACGGTATTTTGCGTGCCCCCAGTAACCTTGCTTTCGATTCACGGAAGCTATGACGTGTATTTCCTGTTTCGCGAACATACGAGAACCTTTCACAATGTTGCATCAGATAATATATTGCAAGAGCGAGTTGGTTGTGTATATAAATCTAGTCTTGGGGAATGGACATGAATATAATGTCAAAATTATTGCATAACTTAAAAAGAACATTTATTGCACTGCGCTTTCTAGCAAAGGTAAATGTGGAATGCCCCGGCCCCTCAGAGATTCGAATACTGTTAGTTAAACAGCAAGTATTGTCATATGGACTGACGATTATTATTTTTTTAAAAAAACAGACCTCGTAGTAAGTTATAACCTGAGCTGTCTTGCAAGTCTCTCGAGTTTGATATCTGGTGAAGGAATATGATGCCACTATAAACTGTACACAAGATATACCCAGTCCCTGGTATGAGATGGACGAGAACCTATACAGTTGTACAATGGTTGTTTTTTTTATTAAAGCATAGCGCTTATTTACATGTCAGCGCAACATGCATGCAAAGAAGGGAGGGAGACCATAACGGATAATTCTTATTTCGATTTCAATATTTTTGCTAGTCATGCTATCTAGACGAACACTGGAAGATGGGCAAAAGCGAGGGAAAGAGAGAAATGTTATTTTTTGCTTCTCTGCCTGTGTGTGATATACTAGTTTTACATGCATACGGCTGTATCGTGAAGCGAGGCCGAAAATAATTTTTGAAAGCAGTCTCGAGCATCTTTGCGTTCAGCCAACAAGAGAAATAAAACATTACACATGGGTGTGGGGCGCAATAGCCACAGTACGGTAATGTGCATGGATGTTAAAACTTTTGGGTTTTTCTGAATAGACATACATATCAGTTTTGCAGTCTCCAGATGGGACCGGAGCTTATTCTTCATTTGGACAAGGGGGTTCAGATCAACTATAATTTTTGTTCACATCAAAATGAAACAAAGGATTTTACTCCACTGCTTACTTATTCAATATTTTTATTATTGTAAAGAATGGGGCGGTGTGTCTTATTGTATATAGTCTTCCAACAACCACCTCGGGGGGGCGTAAATTTATGTTTCTGCATGTATGCAAAATGCACTTAACTTCAGTTGTGAAGTTTGTTTTGCTGTTGTGATTAAATACTAAACCAAAATCTTATTACATAACTTTGAAGTATATTTGTTAATACGATCTATATTATATCATCGCTATAGGTGGTCCATATTATGCGCAGGAGAATTTTTAAAAAATGTCTTGTTTCTCGAACCTGTGACCTGCAGATTTGCTTTGTTGGCAAACAGTAACAGAAAAATGGCACCATGTTATTCTATACTGATATACTGATAGTCAACAACTATGTCGAAAAGCAATGATGGGGGGGGACTTGTCTGTGTTGGGTCTTATTAACAACTTCACAGCTGTACCTGCACAACTCATCGACAACAAATCAACAATGTTAGGAAATGTGTGCATGGCCCCCGAGAATACAATTTAAAATCACTGATGTGATATGAACCCCCTTCACTTGTGTGTATTTGAATATGCGAACATGAGGCATTTTGAATAATCGAGGCGGACAATCACAAAAACAGCTTGCAACAGTATGGAGAGTTCAAACTTCAGACGATTTTTGTTAATCTACGAAAAGCCAAGGGGCGAACGGAGATTACTACGAAAATTGTAACGCGAGGCTATTTTGGCTAATGGCAACGATGAGGATGAATAATGGTTGTTTTGATGAAATTGAAAAAGTGGGGGCACGTCTGCTTCGAAGTGCATTACACCAACAACTACAATTGTCCCTCTTCCCCACACGAGGCGATTAACAGAGGTGTATTTTTGCCGGTCTACGACTCTGAGGGCTCAAGTTACAATGTTTACCTATAGCTGTACATATTTAAAAATGACCTGAGCAATTAAATGTTACAATACCGATCCTGATTTTTGTCGGATGACGTAGGTTGCAATTCCACCCCCGATGGCGTATAGACTTAAATGTTTCCATAACATGAAATACTGTTAATGGAAATCTGTCGTTTCTAATGTAAAAATCATATAACAAGAAAAAGAAGAAAATAAATGTTGCGAGCAAATACGGAGCCTCAACCCAAACACATAAATAATCAGACAAGATGTCAACGGTGCGTTCATAACTAACAAGTGATTATTCAAAAATTGAAATGGTCCAGGGGGAAACAACCAACTAACTAACTAGGCTTCTTAAACCCGAGGACAGCAAATACAAGTATATTCTGATCTGAGAAAGATCTCTATCCATTTTTTTCCATCCCAACCGATTTTTTTTAGGTCTATTCAACCCCTCATGGTACACGAGCTCCCACTGCCCTGATGGTGGAGGAAGCGAATCTATTTGGACATGAAAGAGCATTATGTGTGGGAGACTATAATTTATACATGTGGTTGCTTGGATGCTTACAGAGGATGCCATAGCTCGTGCGATTGAGGCATTTTATTAAGCACATATTTTGATGAGTGTAAAGAATTAAATAAGTTACAAGGGGGCTGAGGCATGGTTCGAATTTCTCGATCTAGGTATGGATGCAGACAGACACGAAGTTTTGTGTGTGGACACAAATGATAATGGAAAAATGGCGTTCACCCCGATAGCATAGTGGTAATGTTGTTCTTGTCTTGTTTCCATCGACAACATAGTGGTTACACTGTCCAATATTAAGAAGTTCTCAAAATTATTCAATTATTTTCTCTCTTCTTCTTCTATCATCTCGGTAACCAAAAAAAGGTTTTCTCAAACGTTTAGACGACTACGAAAACGTTGAAATGTAAAATATTGTTGCATTGTAATCAAAAAAAAATTCGGTGAATATGCCTAACCTAAAATAAAATTGAAGAATTAATAGAGTTAAACATTTGCCACTCTGAAATAGCGACGGCTATCATAACATTATTTTCAGCAGAATAATAATGACAATATTATATATATTAAGGATTAGGCCCGAGGGATTCTTATTCACTACACTCGTTTCTAACCTGTCCATACTGGAAACCGAAAACACAAGTACGAGACACTAACTTGGGAGAGGACATGCAAAAACTCTGCGGGGGCTCATCTTAAAAACTTCAGTAGATGTTTGTCATAGAACTCCCTCCTTAAATTCGATTCGAAAGGCACAAATATTCCGGTTCTTGAATAAGAAGCGCGTATGCCTTCGGAAAGAGAGAAGAAGAAATAAATAAATCAACTCATGGATATTCTTCATGTACGTACGCTTGGTGACAAGAAACAGTATTTTTTTTTCTCTTCAAGAAATTGTTTTCAACTTTTTGCTAGGTGACCCAACAGGAGTGGACGAAATAGCTTATTCATTCAAACTGGAAGCTTGCTTTTTTTTTCAACAATGGAAAAACACATTATTTCCAGTGAAATATCGACTCAACTACCTAGAATGGCTACCACGGGCTTGGTGACTGAATACTAAAAAACTATCGAGCGACTTACTTCACAGCAGTGTCACTTAGTTTCAACAAGAACAGTTCAAGGCTTCCCGGGTGTCCTGCAAGGTTCGGCATTTATTTTTTTTTTAATAGCAAGCAGATGAACTGGCCTTACAATATGAAGACCCCTCTCACTGTGTCGGTTGCAGTTATTTTCTGGTAATTATGTCTTGCCGATGGCGTTGTCGCTTTGTAATCATACTTAGGAGTTTTTTTTTTTTTTATTTTGCCTTTCGCGACATGTTCGACTAATCGTGACAATACGTTTCAACTTTTCTGCATAAACGTTGATCATCGTTTATCTTGTCCGCATCGATTAATCTTCTTATGTTTTTTTTTCTTTTTTCGTTGCGTCCATCTCTTCTGTTATCACAATCGAGACTTCTAGATTATTATTTTTTCTCCCTGCAATTTTAGAAATGTAATTTTTCATGATCATCCAGCGAACGCCTGAGACATTTCAGCAAAATGTCGATTATTCAATGGATGTTGTAAGGTTCCATGTTTTTTTTTCACTATCTCTTGTTTGGTCGATTTTGAATTTGGGAGTTATTTTTTTTTATTTTGCCTTTCGCGACATGTTCGACTAATCGTGACAATACGTTTCAACCTTTCTACATAAACGTTGAAACGTTTCAACGAACAAACGTTTGTTCGTTGAAACGTTTCAACGTTTATGTAGAAAGGTTGAAACGTATTGTCACGATTAGTCGAACATGTCGCGAAAGGCAAAATAAAAAAAAATAACTCCCAAATTCAAAATCGACCAAACAAGAGATAGTGAAAAAAAAACATGGAACCTTACAACATCCATTGAATAATCGACATTTTGCTGAAATGTCTCAGGCGTTCGCTGGATGATCATGAAAAATTACATTTCTAAAATTGCAGGGAGAAAAAATAATAATCTAGAAGTCTCGATTGTGATAACAGAAGAGATGGACGCGACGAAAAAACAAAAAAAAAACATAAGAAGATTAATCGATGCGGACAAGATAAACGATGATCAACGTTTATGCAGAAAAGTTGAAACGTATTGTCACGATTAGTCGAACATGTCGCGAAAGGCAAAATAAAAAAAAAATAACTCCTAAGTATGATTACAAAGCGACAACGCCATCGGCAAGACATAATTACCAGAAAATAACTGCAACCGACACAGTGAGAGGGGTCTTCATATTGTAAGGCCAGTTCATCTGCTTGCTATTAAAAAAAATAAATGCCGAACCTTGCAGGACACCCGGGAAGCCTTGAACTGTTCTTGTTGAAACTAAGTGACACTGCTGTGAAGTAAGTCGCTCGATAGTTTTTTAGTATTCAGTCACCAAGCCCGTGGTAGCCATTCTAGGTAGTTGAGTCGATATTTCACTGGAAATAATGTGTTTTCCATTGTTGAAAAAAAAAGCAAGCTTCCAGTTTGAATGAATAAGCTATTTCGTCCACTCCTGTTGGGTCACCTAGCAAAAAGTTGAAAACAATTTCTTGAAGAGAAAAAAAAATACTGTTTCTTGTCACCAAGCATACGTACATGAAGAATATCCATGAGTTGATTTATTTATTTCTTCTTCTCTCTTTCCGAAGGCATACGCACTTCTTATTCAAGAACCGGAATATTTGTGCCTTTCGAATCGAATTTAAGGAGGGAGTTCCATGACAAACATCTACTGAAGTTTTTAAGATGAGCCCCCGCAGAGTTTTTGCATGTCCTCTCCCAAGTTAGGGTCTCGTACTTGTGTTTTCGGTTTCCAGTGTAGACAGGTTAGAAACGAGTGTAGTGAATAAGAATCCCTCGGGCCTAATCCTTAATATATATAATATTGTCATTATTATCCTGCTGAAAATAATATTATGATAGCCGTCGCCATTTCAGAGTGGCAAATATTTAACTCTATTAATTCTTGAATTTTATTTTAGGTTAGGCATATTCAACGAATTCTTTTTTGATTACAATGCAACAATATTTTACATTTCAACGTTTTCGTAGTCGTCTAAACGTTTGAGAAAACCTTTTTTTTTTGGTTACCGAGATGATAGAAGAAGAAGAGAGAAAATGATTGAATAATTTTGAGAACTTCTTAATATTGGACAGTGTAACCACTATGTTGTCGATGGAAACGAGGCAAGAACAACATTACCACTATGCTATCGGGGTGAACGGCATTTTTCCATTATCATTTGTGTCCACACACAAAACTTCGTGTCTGTCTGCATCCATACCTAGATGGAGAAATTCGAACCATGCCTCAGCCCCTTGTGACTTATTTAATTCTTTACACTCATCAAAATATGTGCTTAATAAAATGCCTCAATCGCACGAGCTATGGCATCCTCTGTAAGCATCCAAGCAACCACATGTATAAATTATAGTCTCCCACACATAATGCTCTTTCATGTCCAAATAGATTCGCTTCCTCCACCATCAGGGCAGTGGGAGCTCGTGTACCATGAGGGGTTGAATAGACCTAAAAAAAATCGGTTGGGATGGAAAAAAAGTGCATAGAGATCTTTCTCAGATCAGAATAGGCTTGTATTTGCTGTCCTCGGGTTTAAGAAGCCTAGTTAGTTAGTTGGTTGTTTCCCCCTGCACCATTTCAATTTTTGCATAATCACTTGTTAGTTATGAACGCACCGTTGACATCTTGTCTGATTATTTATGTGTTTGGGTTGAGGCTCCGTATTTGCTCGCAACATTTATTTTCTTCTTTTTCTTGTTATATGATTTTTACATTAGAAACGACAGATTTCCATTAACAGTATTTCATGTTATGGAAACATTTAAGTCTATATGCCATCGGGGGTGGAATTGCAACCTACGTCATCCGACAAAAATCAGGATCGGTATTGTAACATTTAATTGCTCAGGTCATTTTTAAATATGTACAGCTATAGGTAAACATTGTAACTTGAGCCCTCAGAGTCGTAGACCGGCAAAAATACACCTCTGTTAATCGCCTCGTGTGGGGAAGAGGGACAATTGTAGTTGTTGGTATAATGCACTTCGAAGCAGACGTGCCCCACTTTTTCAATTTCATCAAAACAACCATTATTCATCCTCATCGTTGCCATTAGCCAAAATAGCCTCGCGTTACAATTTTCGTAGTAATCTCCGTTCGCCCCTTGGCTTTTCGTAGATTAACAAAAATCGTCTGAAGTTTGAACTCTCCATACTGTTGCAAGCTGTTTTTGTGATTGTCCGCCTCGATTATTCAAAATGCCTCATGTTCGCATATTCAAATACACACAAGTGAAGGGGGTTCATATCACATCAGTGATTTTAAATTGTATTCTCGGGGGCCATGCACACATTTCCTAACATTGTTGATTTGTTGTCGATGAGTTGTGCAGGTACAGCAGTGAAGTTGTTAATAAGACCCAACACAGACAAGTCCCCCCCCCCATCATTGCTTTTCGACATAGTTGTTGACTATCAGTATATCAGTATAGAATAACATGGTGCCATTTTTCTGTTTCTGTTTGCCAACAAAACAAATCTACAGGCCACAGGTTCGAGAAACAAGACATTTTTTAAAAATTCTCCTGCGCATAACATAGACCACCTATAGCGATGATATAATATAGATCGATTTTAACAAATATAATTCAAAATTATGTATTGAGATTTTGGTTTAGTATTTAATCACAACAGCAAAACAAACTTCACAACAGAAGTTAAGTGCATTTTGCATACATACAGAAACATAAATTTACGCCCCCCCGAGGTGGTTGTTGGAAGACTATATACAATAAGACACACCGCCCCATTCTTTACAATAATAAAAATATTGAATAAGTAAGCAGTGGAGTAAAATCCTTTGTTTCATTTTGATGTAAACAAAAATTATAGTTGATCTGAACCCCCTTGTCCAAATAAAAAGTAAGCTCCGGTCCCATCTGGAGACTGCAAAACTGATATGTATGTCTATTCAGAAAAACCCAAAAGTTTTAACATCCATGCACATTACCGTACTGTGGCTGTTGCACCCCACACCCATGTGTAATATTTTATTTCTCTTGTTGGCTGAACGCGAAGATGCTCGAGACTGCTTTCAAAAATTATTTTCGGCCTCGCTTCACGATACAGCCGTATGCATGTAAAACTAGTATATCACACACAGGCAGAGAGGCAAAAAGTAACATTTCTCTCTTTCCCTCGCTTTTGCCCATCTTCCAGTGTTCGTCTAGATAGCGTGACTAGCAAAAATATTGAAATCGAAATAAGAATTATCCGTTATGGTCTCCCTCCCTTCTTTGCATGCATGTTGCGCTGACATGTAAATAAGCGCTATGCTTTAATAAAAAAAACAACCATTGTACAACTGTATAGGTCCTCGTCCATCTCATGCCAGGGACTGGGTATATCTTGTATACAGTTTATAGTGGCATCATATTCCTTCACCAGATATCAAACTCGAGAGACTTGCAAGACAGCTCAGGTTATAACTTACTACGAGGTCTGTTTTTTTAAAAAAATAATAATCGTCAGTCCATATGACAATACTTGCTGTTTAACTAACAGTATTCGAATCTCTGAGGGGCCGGGGCATTCCACATTTACCTTTGCTAGAAAGCGCAGTGCAATAAATGTTCTTTTTAAGTTATGCAATAATTTTGACATTATATTCATGTCCATTCCCCAAGACTAGATTTATATACACAACCAACTCGCTCTTGCAATATATTATCTGATGCGACATTGTGAAAGGTTCTCGTATGTTCGCGAAACAGGAAATACACGTCATAGCTTCCGTGAATCGAAAGCAAGGTTACTGGGGGCACGCAAAATACCGTAAGAAGAATTATATATTCCAAATGCAGGCATCATCATTTTTCTCTTGCACAAATAGAATAATCGGGCTGAATTTCCAGTCTAAAACCACCATGTTCTGGCAGCAAGTATCAAAAACCTGTGGTAATTTTATTATATGATAGGAGGTGAGTGAAATGGTTGTTGCAAGTTATCTTTTAAACCCAGTGCGTGTGTAGGAAAAACTGCGTATAAGCTGTATCACACTCTCTCTGTCTGTGTATCAGGTGGTCGTGTCGTTCGCTAGTTGTATGTCACAGCTTAACCCGTACTAGGTAATATTTTTACATGAGGTAAGTTGGCATACTCTGGTAGGGTATATGTTTCAAGCCTCTAGCTGTAGAGCCTATTTGCAAAAAAATAAGTTTGGTAACACTACTCGTCGAAAGCAGCTCAAGCAGTGTTGCTAGCTGTAGGTTAATTTTCCCCGTTATACAATTGCAAGAGGTGAGTTGCTTATAGCCTATCTGGAAGGCTTGGTGTGTGTGTGTCCATGGCTTATGTCGTAGGTTAATAAAATTTGCAATAAATCTTGTGTGTGTTGGCAACCGTCAGCCCTTACATGTGATATAGCAGCCTTACTTATTGTAAGACATAGTGTGTATGTATGAGTGGGGGAGGTTAGTTTAGTTCACGATAGATCGACCTGTCACGCTATGACCAATTTCTGCTTTTGAGTCACCTGTAAGGCTATATGTGGGTGGGTGAGGGAGCTTAGTTTAATTCACGATAGATCACATTTTAAATTTGCTCACTCTCTCTGTGTCTGTGTGTCAGGTGGTCGTGTCGATCGCTAGTTGTATGTCACAGAATAACCTAGGTAATATTAACTGTACTTCAAAAAATAAAATTGTGTGTATCTCATGTCGAACTAGAAACAAAAAAATCAAACATTAAGCATGCATGCAGATTAATTAAGCTGTAAATTTAAAATTTGGCCTCCCCCAAATCGCATTTCATACATACATACATGTGGAGGACCCGTGGCCCACCTCCCAAGAGGTTTGGTTAGCATGCAATAGATCAGTATGCTAGAAAATACAAAAAAAAAAAAAAAAGAAGAAGAGAAAGCATTAACACTGCACCGCCGGTTAGCGTCATTAATTCTTCTTCTTCATTTTACCGCATACTTATCATCTTAGAAGGCTACGCTGTCAACTCCTATTTGTAGGTTAGCCTCGCCTCTGAAATATCATATGGCAATTTTTTTTAAAAAACAAAAAATTTGTGAAGCGACTAGTCAGTGTTGCCAATTCCTATTTGTAAACCTTTACTTTTTTGGTTGGGCACCACGCACTCCTGGCGGGGTTATGGAGGACAGGAATCCTAAAAAACAACAATTATTATTATTTTGTTTGTTTGTTTGTGTTATAATATAAGTGTGTGTGTGCACGCGCGCGTGTGTATGTGTGTGCCACATCGTTCTCGAGAGAGAGGTTTACAAAGATCACGATCTACAAACATTTTGGAGGATGAGAAGATGAGAAGATGAGAAGATGAGAAGATGAGAGGATGAGAGGATGAGAGCTCATCTTTCACTCATCACTGCTTTTCTGCGCCCGTGAAACATCGTCAGCGCAATAAATGAGGCGCGGAACAGGGAGAGAAAATAATACACGCGCGCGCGTGTGTATGTGTGTGCCACATCGTTCCCGAGAGAGAGGTTTACAAAGGTCACGATCTACAAACATTTGGTCCTTCAAAAATAAGAGAATAAGAAGATGAGAAGATGAGAGCTCATCTTTCACTCATCACTGCTTTTCTGCGCCCTGAAACATCGCCAGCGTAATAAATAAGGCACGGAACGTAGAGAGAAAATGAGTGTATGTGTGTATGTGTGTATGTGTGTATGTGTGTATGTGTGTATGTGTGTGTATGTGGCACATCGTTCTCGAGAGAGAGGTTTGCAAAGGTCACGATCTACAAACATTTTGGAGGATGAGAAGATGAGAAGATGAGAAGATGAGAAGATGAGAGGATGAGAGGATGAGAGCTCATCTTTCACTCATCACTGCCTTTTTGCCCCCGTGAAACGTCGTCAGCGCAATAAATGAGGCGCAGAACAGGGAGAGAAAGTGAGTTTTTCAACTTTTTGTGGTCGTTTGGTCAAGAAATCAGAGTTGGCCTCAAAGGCATATTTACTATCTACTTAGGTTGCTTGCCTTAAGTTAAAAATTAAGCACATATTTCAAATTCAGAAACATTGTTTACGTAAAAAGGACTAAATAAGCAAATGTATGAAACAATCATATCTAAAACCATCTGTAGACTAACAAGTAAGTGGCATTTCAGTGAAAATATCACACCCCGGGGCGCCGCGGAGCACACTTTGGGAACCACTGCTCTATTCAATTTTGAATCAGTTTGTGAAGAAAGGTTTAATTAAAATGTCGAATAAGACTCACACCATTATATACTTGGATAGTTTTACTGTACTGGACTTCTGGTAAATTAACACTTAATTCATTTTACAAAGAAATTAAATAAGTTACTTTTCCTTTGCTCCTTTTGTTCAAATGTACAGTCTACATGGAACAGCTTTCTGAAGCACCACCCTCCACCCCCAAACTAATAACTCCAACAGAAGAAGTAAATTTTTTGTGGACTATAGTCTCCAAATACTGTTCTCACACAGAGAGATAAAATCGTAACAATTCTATTGCGAGTGACCCTTCACAACGATGAGGAAAGTGAGATCCTAGTTCCAGCGAATATTTTGTTAAGGCCGCTTCAGTAGATTAAAGTGCACGCTGAGTGTGCACAGAAAATAGAGTTTCAAATACAACGAGTGGCTTCGTAAATGATCTACGGAGACTATATTTGTATAAGCATTCTCTTCCTTTCCTGAGGAGAATTCAATAAAACAATGGCTTGGTGTAGCTTTCAGAGAGAAGCTGCTCATGACACGCTTCACTTGCAAACCAGCATTCAGAAATAAATGCAACCTTTCGTATCACAGCGACAGGACAAGCTGCACGTGTCGCTCTGATTAGGCAGTTTTCTCAATAGCGTGCATCCTGTCACCTCGTGCTCTTGTTAGCTCATGCGAGGTGAATGTTTGAATTTAAACTAACTGTGCTAGTGTCGCTTCCCGCTTGCAGCTTTTGTGTGAATTCTCCGTGTCGCTTGTCGTCTCACTTGTCGTCTGTCGTTTGCAGCTTTTATGCTTTGGAAGGGAGATTACACACGAACCAACACGTGTCCCTTGGAAGCGAACCAGCAGTAATGAATTGAACCTTTCTAACAGAAGCGACACGACAGGATGCAGGTGTCGATTGTAGCTTGCGTGTCGCTCTGATTGGCCGGTTTTGTTAATACCGTGCATCATGTCGCTTCGTACTTTTGTTCGCTCATGCGCGGTGAATGTTTTGAGTAGTTGTATTGATACTACGGACAGCGCCGGAAAGGAAGAGCTTCTCTCCAGCAGCTTTGCTACACTTAAAACTTGCTTAACATGAGCATATGAGATTTTTGCTCAAGTGTGGAGCTCTTCCTAATCCAAGATTTTTGTAAAAATGCCCTTGGGAATTTTTCAGAAAGGAAGAGCTTCCTCAGATTGATTTGTACATACTTACAAAAGTTGCATCAGCCAGATTTTTGTCCATAAACTTGTCAATTTTTGGCTATACCAGAAATTAAGCTTATAGTATGTTTTTCTGTCAAAATCCCAGGAATCTTGAATTGATATCTATTGGGTTCTGAGACCGAGTGGAGTGTGGTGCATTGTCTTGTAATCAAAAGGTTCGGGTTTGAGTCCTCATAAAATCTGATGGCAAAATGTTAATATTGTAGTTTTGTAAACAAGGGGTTTTGGGTTCGAGTCCTGATAGATTGAAATATGTGTGGCAAAATAATATCTCCACACGTGAGATTTTGAGAATAATTATTCCTAGTTGATATACAACTCCCAGATCTGAAAACCTGGTAAAAAGTGTTGTTCAACAGAGCAAAATTATTCTCTATTGGGAACCACTCGCTCAGCCATACAATAGGGGGAAAAGCGGGTAAATATAATTAATTGTTTGCATGTCTTGCCGGCACGCAAGAGATAAAATCTACACGCTAGAAGGGAACATTAATGATTTTTCTGTACGATTCACTGAAGGGGCTATTAATCTTTCTGTGCGACAGGGGAAAAAGTGTAACATGTCTGCAACATGTAAAAGTGTAACAAAGATTATTGAGATAAAAATACATATTTTCACACAGTGGCAATGAACTGCACCCCCTTCATGCTAAAAGCAATTCTATTCTAATAATATGAGCCTAGGCAGAGACTTGGAAAATATTATGGCAGTTCAAAATCCAATTTTGTCTGTATAAGGGTCTCAGAACCCAGTAAAATGTGGGCATATTCCATTTGGAGACGTATTAATATTGTTGCATTGTAATCAGGGGCTTTGGGTTTGAGTCCTGATATAAGATTGAAATATATACAACTGCCCACACATAAGATATTCACTGCTAGCTGATAATACAGTTGAGGTTTCAAAGCTGGTAGAGTGTCTGGGGCCTCTCTGACAGCAAAGTGTTGGTATTATTGCTTTGTAATCAAGGGGTTTCTGTGTTTGAATCGGGCCTCTAGAATTGCTCCGTGACTCTCTCATTTCTTACATCATAAACATATGATTTTTCACCTATGAGAATGACGCTACATATGGTGTCTTCGGGTAATGCCTCGTGGAATTCACAGATAATTTTAATGTTTGTCCTGTCATTAACCACAACTTGTTTCCTTTTTGAAGTGTTAATTACAAACATGGGTCTCCGTGTCTTGAATTCATCTGGTGCGTAATACAGGTCAGTACTGCCAGTAGTGACGCGCTTGAAAGCCGAAAAAGCCTCATATAATTTAAGAAAATCATCCTTGGAAATGTCTAAATTGTAATTTTCCCTAGGAAAAACCTCATTTCTCCCATTTTTAAGATATATGTTCTTGATGTTGCAGTTATCAAATTTACTTGAATTTTTTTCCTGATTATTGTGTCTCCCAGTCTGAAACAGTACCACCACAAAATCGGGCATGTCAAATTGAATACTGGAGAATGAATTTGTAGCATCAAATTCATAATAGCTACCAGTGGCAACCTTCTGTACACATTGATATGTATAAATAGGCAGAGGAATCTGTGGATTTTTTAGGATATCAGCTTTGTATTTAAGAGCGTAACTGGCCTCATACTCAACAACAGGGATTCTTAACTCCATAGTCTGAATAATGCATTTGCCCTCATCAGGTAAGGTATTAGGCAGAGCTTCTCCTGTAGAGTTTATTGCACTGTACCTCATCAAAGCATTGTTATCATTTGCAGCTCTTCTAAATGTAATTCTTAACCCGCCCTTCCACATAATTTCTTTGTAATCCGAGAAGAATCCTGGCAACAGGCGCATGGGGAACAGCACTGTATGATTTTTAGATAATATCTTATCACCAGCCTCAAATCCGCCTATTTTGTAGTATGATGCCTCGGTTTTGGATAATTTTAATGTGGCCAAAGCTGTGGAGGTAATGCCGGGATAATCCACTCTGTTTATAACAACACCATGCTTTCTGATCTCAATTTCAGAGAACAGATGCGGCACAAAATTGTCTACCAGTCTTATATTTGAATTTGCCGGGTAATCTGTACCATCGAGCTTTACAACATCAAATTTGATGTATAGATCTGCTCTGTGAGGGTGTATAAAGCCATCCCCTACATCAAGATCAACCTCAATCTCTGTGTTGGGTTGATTTAAATTTGCAAATGTCCTCCTGTTTGGAGGGAATGATTGTAGCTCATAACTCTCAATATTTTCCATTGTATGTATTTTTATTTAAATATTAATCTCTATGATAGCAGTTGTTGTGGCTCCAGCAAAATCAACTAATTCTTCTTTTTCATTAGTGACCATCAATTCAATGTAATCTATTCTGTTGTGGCACACAGGAAAATATAATGTTGGGGATGGATTGTAGATGATCGGCTCCATGAATTCAGAATTAGGTTTGAATGTTGCAATGATGCCAGTTTGTTTGTGAGTACCTATGCCATTTGATTTGGTGATCATACCCTCAGCCACATTACAGTGAATATTCAGTGTCTCTATGGCTAAGAATTTGGGTATATTCATAGCAGTGTGTTTGATTGCTGGTTCAAGTTTTGTGTTGTTCTCAAAGCCTAACAGCTCTCCTATAGTACCCAGATCCACTGTTTCTGTGGCAGATACAATCTCTACTCTGTGAGTGACAGAATTTTGACTTAACACTACACCTCTGGGTAATTGAGCATTTAGAGTGGACAGATTATATTGCCCTGGAGTGATGACAATTTTTTGATCCCCTATTGCAATTGTGTTGTTGTGGTGCGTAATATTAGGGATCAAGTACATGCCGTAAAATGCTCTGAGAGCTATTGTTTTGGGATACACAATGTCATCATGTAATTTGAGTTTCAATATTGAATTTTGGCTGGTGAGATGGAATACCCCCATGATGTTTCAGATACCACAAGGCTTTTTGAAAATTTTCAATTGATGGTTTATTTATTTGAGACATATATCTAAGAACAGATAAACACAAATGTCCGCAATTAACATCTTTGAAGTTTTGAAGACGGGCATTATTGTAATAAAGATTAGCTGATTTTAGATATTTTACTAAATTTTCAGGAGGAATACCTCCAAATGAATCAAACACAAATGCCTCATTGTTTAAATATTTAAGATAACAGATCCAGTGAGTGCCCTGATTTTTGTACTCATCCAAATTAACAATGCCACACTCTTTGTTGAGTGGTTGTTCTGGTAAAGAATCAGACATGTACACACCTCTAAAATGTTTGATGCCCAGTGGCTTGATTAAAGCTTCAATATCTTGGTTTGTAAGCGGCTCTTGTTTTTTTTAAACTTATTCATGGCTCTCTTAACACCTTTGCCTTTTTTCTCCATGGCCAGGTTATGGCGCCTCTGCTCATCTAATTCTGCCCTATTTTTCTTGGCATCTATTACTGTTTTTGCTATAGCAGCTGATCCCCCAGCCAAGCTCCCAACAGCCCCGAGAGCAGCTAAGATGGCCGGGATAGTAAATATGAATCCACCTACATGTGATTTTTTTCTAGATTGCTGTAATTTTTTTAATTGGGGGGTACTAAGCAACAATTTCATACCATGTCCCTTTGCAAGACAAGAGCTTTTTTTCTTGCGCTGCTTTTTGGTCAAGAGACTGTCAATAGTTTTAAGAGATTTGAGACCTGCATAAGGTATTTGATACATAACACCCTTGGCCTTCATTGTAGGTTTATTATATACATGTTCACAACCCCCACCCCAGTTTTTGTTTGGTGCTCATAGCTATGGTGGTTCCCAACGCTGATATTCTCTCACTCAAAGAAGCATCTTTGCTTACAAATCTACCAAATGCAGCCTCTTCTAATTTCTTGTCTGCAACATGTCTCTTGTCAAGATCAGAATGTGTGTTGTATGCTATATCATGGTCTCTACAAGCAGCATCTAGGGGATTTACACCAGGATCACCTCTGTTTAATCTATGATCCAATTTTGTGCCTGGACCACAATACTGATAGCCTGGAATATGTAGTTCAAATGGCAGCTTGTTTATAATGTCATTAACCAACCCCCGACCCTCAGAAATATTCCAAAATTTGGGGGGTAGAGTATTAATAATTTTTATGAGATATCCAATCCCCTTAGTGTCATTCACTATAAAATTAGATAATTTGGTGCTTATCATGTCCATAATTCCAACCTTTTCATTGTAAAAATTGTGGTTCCCAGCATTTTCCTCCCCAGCTATCACCAGCAACCTATCTACAAGTTTCCTGACATCATCAACCCACACAAATTCTTTGGGCAGGGTGTTGTATTGTTTGATTCCACTGCCAGTCTTGATCTGTGACCATATGGGCTTGATTAAATTATTGTATTTTGCCCCACTGCTAGACTTGACTCTTTTTTGTGTGGGATCATTGTTCTGGTATAGAGCATCTGATTTTATTAATATTTCTTTGTAATGCTCATAATCTTGATCTGTATAGCTGCCAGGCCTTTTCCAAGTCATCAGTTCCCACAATCCAGGTGTTCCGGGGTACTTAACAAAAGCACCTTTTTCTCCGAGACGAGATTCTGAATAAACAATTATATCATCCCCCATAAATGTTACTCTGAAATTGCCAATTCTATGAATGATGCTCCCATCAAGCTCTGTGTCAGCATATAAGCCAAAGACCTCATCTTTGTTGTCTTTAGGTGTAGTTAAATATTTTTGAGCAAGAAGACCCAATTCAATAGGATCCTGAGTAGCTTCAATTCTTCGAGGAGCAACAGGACTAGGTGTATGAATACTGGAAAGTGGGGTGAATGGATAATCTAAAATATTCCTAGCAGCTACAGGCACAAGCTCTGTGATCAAATCTTGATTTTGCTCTGTAACAGTTTTGATATTCTTACCTAAATTATTAATAGCATCAATTACAGGCTGTTCTGTTTGTTTGTGTTTTTCATAAATTCCCCGGTTCTCTGATTTCCATCCCTTAAATCTTTTTACAAGATAATCTCTTAACTTAAGATCATCAATCATTGGCCTTTTCATGGTTATTTATTTATGTCTCAACGTCTAGAAAATCGTTGATTTTATTTCTGTATTTGCCACTACTGGGTGTTCTTGTCATATCAATTGTGACAAACCCATAACTGTCCTGGTTCCAGCACCTGCTGCAAAACTTGGAAAAATCATTGTAGCTCAAGTCCCCACCTACATATTCATCATGTATGTGTTTGAGGTTGGTATGATCTTGATGAAACACACATATAAAATTGCTGTTGTCTCGGATCAGTTGCTTCGGAATTTTTGAAAAAGTCTGTGCAAGGTAGAAGCAATCAATGTTTTTGTGTCGGCCCTGTGTAAAGAAATTTCTAACCTTGTTTTGATTATCCAGTATAACATCATCAAACACAACAACAGAATTATCGAGACATTCGTGAAGTGGCTTAACATCTGGTTCAAAAGTAGCAATATCCAATCCATCATATAGCTTCATCAGCTGCTGATATTTTAATTGTTCCAAGCTCTTAGAGAAGACATACAAGTGCCTGTTTTTCCAGTCTAACCAGTTGGGTGCCAATAAAAAATTATCAACTATTAGTGTAGTTTTACCACAAGCAGATGGCCCAACAATAAGACACCTAATATTATCAGGCAGCAAGTTGCCATTTCTCTTATTCTGTTGTTCAGGTTCTGGCAGCCTTTTTATAACATCCCAGGTGCTCATATTATCACTTTGTCTGCATCGATCCAGCTGTTTTCCGGATGACCCAGCCATTTGACAAGTAATTTGTTGCCTTTTCTGCGGATTATTTTTTCTATGAGATATGTGTCAGGCTGTTTAGTTTTGCTGAGTTCTTGTTCATAGAATCTGCCTTTGAGAATTTCTCCTCGGTGATCCTTTATTATATATGTATTAAGGGTCCCGGGTTTAACTTGAACCACTGTAAACAATTCAGTACTCCAGTTTCTCGTAAAGCCTCTCTTGAATAAGTCCTTATATTTGCTGATTCTTACTTGATCACCCAACCTGTATTTGGCCCTTCTTGTTGTTGGCTGGTATCTAGGATAATAAACAGTCCTGATCAATTTTTGCTCATCAGATGAAGTTACTTCGGAGGGTTTCATGTTGATTGTGGAATGGACAGAATTGTTATATTTATGTAGAAGTTCTGGAAGAATATTAATCCATTTATAGTTACCTTGGAGTGTAAATTGCTTATACATAAGATTTTTTAAGGTTCTGTTGAATCTCTCTACAATTGAGGCCTTGAGGTCACTGTAACTCGAATAATGTTTTATTGCCTGGCTTTTAATAAATTGTTGGAACACTGAATTATAAAATTCTTTGCCATTATCTGTTTGCAAATAGCGCGGTGATCTTCCACTCTGATTGATGATTGTCCTGATGGCTTCTGTAACACATGTTCCAGTCTTGGATTTGAGTGGCAGAGCCCAGGCAAATTTTGAAAATGTATCTATTACAGTGAGTAGATACTTGTAGCCCTTGTTGATTTTGTCTAAGTTTTTCAACTGTCCACTTGACAACTCAATCAAGTCGCTTTGCCATAAATCATCTATGCCCTTTGTGACTACTGGCAGTCTCTTAAAATGATGTCTGGCTTGTCTGTGTAATTCATCAACGATAATTTGTCTAGACATGGTATGAAAACAAGAATATTGCAACTATGGGGTGTTCAGCAGCTGATACTACAGGATTTTCTAAATATAATTTGTCCCCTATTTGTATTTTAAATTCCAGAGAGCCATCATCTTCAGTATAGGCTGTTTCTAATGTATCGGGATCTGTAAAATCCTCTAACTCTACACTGGTGATTTTCGGTTTGTTGTCAGCATTTGTTATTGATAAGGTGGGGTAGTGGTGTGCCTGTGGCTGATGCCAATATTTGATCTTGATTGGTCTCAATGTGCCCCCAACAAAAAACTGGTAATAAAATTGTGCAGGGGACAGCATATATATTTTGCCACCTGGTGTAAATGGAGAATCATATTCTTTGTTGGGGATGCTGTACAATTCAAGAATTACTGTATGTTTTGGATTCTCGATTATGCCTGTTATTTCCTTTTCTGCTGTGAGCAATCTGCTTGTTACAGATTCAAGGTGCTCATTGATGGTCCTAACAACATCATCGTGGCCTGGCTTGATTTTTATGTCCACAATAAGTTTCTTGTATTGTTGCACAATCTCTTGAAGCTGGGTGGCAAAAACAGACAGAGCATTTGCTTGATTGGATTCCATGGTTCCTAGCTGTTGCTTGATATTAGCTACAATTTGTTGCAAATTTTCAACAACTGCCAATTTTGAATTTTGAGCAGTAAGATCATGGACCTGTCTTCTGATATCCTCAAACAGGGCATGCAGTTCATTAATATGTTGATTGGTTGGTAGAGTGGCCACTGTCTGAGTGAGATGTTTGATCTCTGTCTGGATATTCTTGATATCTTCTGATTTCAATATCCTATTCACAGCTCTCTTAATATTTTTAAGTTCCTGTGATGTGGGAAGATTTGATACTGTATTTTTCAAATATTCAAGTGCCAATTTCACATTGTTTAATTCAGATGCATCAGCCACATTTTGCATAGCATTTTGGAGCAGGGCTATATCTGCCTGAGAGGGTGTTGATTGTTGTAAAATTTCAAGCTTTGTTTGGATATCATCGATCAAGTGATGAAAATGAGATAGTTCAGATTCAGTGTTGAGGTTTTCAAGCTTTGTGATCTGGTGCTGGACACTGACAAGTGTATCTACAATACCAGGCAGGCGAGATTCTTGTACATTTGCCAAATCACTTTGCACTGCTGCTATTGTACCTTCAAGATGGGTTATGGTACTTTGAATTTTTCCAAAATCTTCATATGTTTCGAGTTGCAGCTTAATGTTTGCAACACTCCGAGTTATTGCATTCAAAGCATCAGAAGATGGCAAATTGTTCATAAAATTTTCAAGTGTCTCAATTTTTTCTTTAACCTCGGCTATGGCATTGTGCAGAGGATCCAGATTAGGTATCTGGAGTGATTGAATCTGTTCTTTTAGAGTGGAAATCACTAGATCAAAATCTTCTTGTGATTTTATGCTTTTGACAATTGTTTGGAGCTGTGCCTGGACATTATTTATCTGCTCTTCCAATTGTTGTTTCAATTGCTGAGAATTGGTGGCCTGGGTCTTAAATTTGGCTTGAAGAGCTGCTACAGCTTCTTCTAAACTTTGAAAATTATCTAATGTGGCCAGATCAGTATATTTCTGAAGCAATAATTTGAGTTCAGAATCAATTTTAAGAAGAGGGTCCATGCATTGTGATTGCAAATTTGTAATTTCTAATTGAAGACTGGCATTGAGTGTGGTTTGTAAAGCTTGTAAATCACTTCTTAATTTCTTGACTCTGACATCAAGCATCAGAATCTCATCACTGTGATCTTCATGTCTTGTATGGCCAAATATATCATTAGGCATTTTGTTTTAGTGGTTATTTATTATAGAGTATCTGATTCTTAATTCTATAAAAAAGGGTATAAGCTTGTCATAAGATCCAGGGACCTCAATATATAAGCAGTCACCAGCAGAAACAGTATAAACAGTGCCAGAAACCATGTTTGAGTGTTTAATTCTATAAATATTTCTCCCTACTGAAATTTTAACATCACCCTCAGGGGTTGTAATAAATTGTAATTGCCCACCTACAGGTAATTGGTAATGATTTAAATTATTGTTAAATATGTACAATGTTTTGCCCGTTTCTTCATTATTATCTGTAAGTATGCTGTTCAGATGAATAATTAACAAGCCACTCAGTTTAGACAGCCTATCAGGAGAGGCTTGTGGTGTCGGCAGGTCCATAATTTTGAACCCAAATAAGTTCATAGGCATGTTTATTTATTTCAAATCATGCTCTGTAATTGGGCATTGATTCCCACTTTTCAAATCACAATGACCCCATGGTAAAGTATGTATGCCACATGACAAAATGCATCTCTTATCATCATGTGGGTCCAGGGCCACTTTTCTTACAACATTTGAAGTCAACAAGTGATCCTCACTCTGAATTCTATTTTCTGATGTTCTGATTGAATTCTGGGATTTGATGCAATTTTCATAATCTTCAAATTGGAGATCTTTTTCAACAGTAACTCTGCCAATGCCCTTGGCTTTTTTGGCAACAGCACCACTACATGTTTCAAAACTGTACATCTTGGCACTTAACCCAGCAAATTTCACAATAACATCACCAAGTGTCTCATCTTTTAACTTGCCAGGCACCTTTTTGTTGTGGTGATGTTGAATCTTTGTATGTTCACTGGTATCAAAGTATGGAAACAATTCAGGCTGTGACATATCTTGATAAACATCTTCTGTTTGAATATCAAGAATAAAACTATCCGTGTCCATGTACAATAATTTTACACGATCACCATAAAAAGGTTTCAGCACATCATAATACAATATTAACATATGTAATTTGGACAATTCCAATATCACAGCCCCTACATAAATAGGTTTATCAAACTTAATCTTTGTTTTCATCATGTTGAAAAGTGCCATGTGCTCATCATAAATTCTTCTATAATTGAAGTTGGGCTTTGCAACCAATTTTTTGCTCCGGCTGGGGTCAGTAATTATTTTAACATCGGTATGTTTCCTGACATTTTCAATTGTTTTGCCATACACTGAATTCACCATCAATTTAAACAAGCCCTTATCAAATTGGCTCTTTGCAGATGTTCGAAGCTCTGTATTTGTATCAATGTATGGTTTCAACCATTCTGAGTGCCTGAACCTCAAAACTTTTCCAACTTTGGTCACTTGAACACCATGTTTCATCAGGAACTGGAGGTTTTTGTAATATATGACATATCCTTGTTTCGGCTCCAGTGTCATCATGAGCTTCTTCTGTTTAGAGCCAGGTGAGCACTGGACCTCGGGAATTGGGGACAGATCAGAAAATTTGTTGTGCAAATAATCTGGAATTATCAGATCAACCTCTATGAATAGGCCATATTTACTGTCATCAAAGTCCTTAAGATCTTCAATATTGAAATTTTCAACCCATTCAAGCTCTGCATATGGCAGTTTATCTATCATGGCATAACCATAGAGGTTGTTTGCATCTACATACGTTATATAATTTGATGGCCGTGCTGGATCATAATCAGGCATATACTTGTTATTTGCTCTGGCATATCTCTGGGAACATTGCACCATCCCTCCTCTTATGCATTCCTCCATAAACAGATACTTATCTTGATCGTGGATCAGATCCAATGGCTTTTTGGTGTTGAAAAACATTGCAGACCATGCTAGGCCCGGGGCACTGAAAAAATATATTGGGTCCAGTCCATAATTTTGCATGGAAGATTTTCTGAATGCTTGCAATATATCAGCTAAGAGAGTGACATCAAGTTTCAAATATGCCATGTGATAATCACCAAATGTCTTGCATTTTAAATTGTTCCACATCAACTGAGCATGGTGATAATCTTCATCAGTGATTCCAGATCCTCTGATTTTGCTGTAAAACTCTTCTTGTGGTGGCAAAGAACACTCATCAAATTTAGAAAAATCTGTGACATAGTCATATGGATATACACCCTTCCGCCTAATTAATTTCAGGTCCTGATTTGGAAACAATGCACGTGTGATTTTGAATTGTTCATCAGATAATTGAGTGGCCAGTATGGCCAGGCTAGCAGATAAAAATCTGTAAGAATCAAGAAATCTTATGTGAATAGGAACACCATCAACTTTAATTATCTTGCTAATAGATATATATTTTTCATCATTTTCAGCTAAAATATTTAAATTCTGCTTCTCAAACCCCTCGTATCTGATCAAATGATGGAAATCATAATTGGATGCTCCATGGCAAAATATGGGGATAAATCTTGGTCTCTTGATCTGAATATTACAGCTATTACACAGGGCCTGTTTATATCGACCATCTGTATGAGAATGGTGATGTACCTTGATATTTGTATCTGAAAATTCACAATCACATACCGGGCATTTTTCTGCATTGTTGAAATCTTCAATCTGTTCCTCTGTTAAAGGCAACATAGGCTTTGATTTTAATAAGATGTTAGATGCTATGTCACGGCACACATTTTCTATTCTATGTGCAAATATTTTGATGGCATTTGGTCCCTTGTATGAATATTCTTTAATAACAATACCATCCCGTACAACTACATAACAAAAGCTGGAAGGTTCATGTTGCTGGTACGGTGTAATTGAAGATTCTTCTGGATCTGGGCTACAGAATGCAATAGGTTTGAGGTTCGATTCAAAATCACAGACAATATATGCTGGGTGTTCCAACAAGGCTTCATATTTTTTGAATTTGCAATTTTCACTTGGATTGGGCATCACCCTATGAACAGGTTTATGGTTGCCACAGTATTTCAGATGCTCAATTAACTTGTTTTTGGCAATTTCTGCATTTTTTTCACGAACCCCATTTACCATTTTTTGACCATCAAATACAGTTAAGCATCTTCTGCACAACTTAAATATTGTATGAGTTTTGTCTAGTTGTGTTCTCACTAAAGCTTGAAGATTATGTATTAGAGTGTAATGATATGTGCCATCCCCTTCAATTAAGAGCAGATCAATCGGAATTGCAGCTTCATCATCAAGTATACTGATTCTGAGAGGTGCTATCGGGCAATTGCCAGTAGAACAAATAAATACATTAATAGATAATTGTTTGCCATTGATGTGCCTGGCCTTTTTTTCAAATTTATCAATATTCTGAACTGACATTGGATATTCTAAACCCTCCATTACATCGTCAAAATCATGTTCATGCTGCTTGTAATAAGTTATTCTCTGAGGATCCCTTGAAACTGGATACAAAGCAGCTAATATACACCACAAAAAGCATTTCTGGTCGGCATTTTTTATATTAACCACGGCTCTTCTGTTTTTAATATTAGCAGGTAATGGCACATATGTAGATCCTTGTAATGGGCAGAATTCAGAAATATTGACATATAACTTGTGTGATGAACCGCATAGGCTCCATCCTGACTCTTTTGCCGCAAATTCAGAGTGTTTGATATTCAGTTGATTTATCAAGCTGCTTATTATTTTGTCTGAATTTGTATTTGAATATACAGGTACAGTTTCTGTTAAGTGGGGATGTGTAAATTTTGTGCCATTTGGCTTCTTATATTGTACAAACAATTTGAGGGAGAGCTTATAAGAGCCATTTTGTGCATTAAGAATTGCCTGCAGATTAGAATTTATACTATTCAAGAAATTCTCAATGCCACATCTTGGCTCTGATACAAACCGGTGATCCCTTAATTGGCCGTTAAAACTGCTACGGATGGGTTCATAGCGTGGCTGCTTTGCTGCTCTGGCATTAAGAGGTGCTTCGTGCTTTCTTTTCAGACCAGATGTAGATGGTTGTATTGATGACTGTGCAGAGCAAGTATCTTTATGCATATATGTGAAGTATTGCATGCTGTATTTTTTATGGCATTTGGGGCAAATTTTTGTGGGAGTTCTGTATTTGTCCGGGTTACAAATCTTTTGGTGTCTGGCCCAATTAGAGCTAAATATATTTTTATTGCATTGATTACAATATTTTTGATTCGGCATTTTTGTTGTTGTTTATTATATACAATTTCTTGGGTTTCAATTCAAAACTTTATACTGAATAAAAAATATCAGTTGGGTTCAGCTGTGTGCTTTGTATATGTGTGTATATGTGTAGGTGTGTATACACTTAATATTTTTGGCTTTGGTATTTATATAAAATTTCCTGGGTTTTAAATCTAATCTTTATGCTTATTATGACAGGTTGTAAAGCCAATAGCTTACAAGTGGAATATTCATTCACACTGCCATTCCGCAAATGCCTGCACGGACATGCATGTATAGAATGGCAATGACCTTGTTATGTATAACAGGCTGGGACAAATATAAGCTTGACTCTAAATATGAGTGGATTACAACAAATATCAGATTTTATAATGTTCAATTAAACCAAACAGGCCTGTAAGTATGAGAAGCACTGTATCAACACATCTATTCCCCTCAGTCACTCTCACATAACTGGCTGATGCAATAATCGGGAATTTCTGTAAATACTGGCGCTGAGGAAAAAAATCAATACTACCGTCTCGGGAATTCCACACATTGCCACAGAGGGGGAAACATGCAAGCACAGAGCAATTCTAGAAGAGGGCTCTACATATTACATTGTTTTAATATTAGATAAGCAAATTGAATGGTATCCAATTAAACTTAAACCAGAAGTAAATATGTATGTGTATAAGCTTAATTTCTGGTGTGGCCAAAAATTGACAAGTTTATGGACAAAAATCTGGCTGATGCAACTTTTGTAAGTATGTACAAATCAATCTGAGGAAGCTCTTCCTTTCTGAAAAATTCCCGAGGGCATTTTTACAAAAATCTTGGATTAGGAAGAGCTCCACACTTGAGCAAAAATCTCATATGCTCATGTTAAGCAAGTTTTAAGTGTAGCAAAGCTGCTGGAGAGAAGCTCTTCCTTTCCGGCGCTGTCCGTAGTATCAATACAACTACTGTTTTGCCTTATATTAAATAGTCTAATGTCGCTTGTCGCTTTGGTATAAAATCTCCATGTCGCCAGTCGCCTGCCGTTTATGCCGTTTAAGCAGATTCCAGACCGAAGCGTAAAGCGACAAGCGATAAGCCTCGGTAATCAATGCAACGTTTTGAACTGATAAAGCAAGGTAAGCTGCAAATATTGCATGTCGCTTGGTTGTGTCACTCAAACTGGCTACTTTATCAATGTTGTGCACCGTGACGCCTCCACTTGTTGTCGTGCACGGGCGGTGAATGTTTTAGTCTACAAGACAAAAGGGACCCGTGTCTCTTAACGATGTGGAAGCACACTGTCGCTTGTCGCCTCCGTCAGAATTCTTCCCCTGACCCCCTTCAAGGAGACTTCAGATCGAAGCGACAAGTGGCAGACGACAATCGACAGGCAACACTGGCATGAACGTCAGCAGGATTTTTTCCAGGGAGGGGCAAGGAAGGTATTTTTTTCCAGGGGGCAACTAAGCCACATTTTCCCCAATGTTCTCTAAAAAAATATTGCTTAAATTTGAATTTATCATGTTCGTGCATTAACACATATTATTGTGGCTGAAATGAAATTATATGTGTGAAATATATAATTAATGGTTGATTTTCATTTTCCAGGGGGGGCACGCCCCCCCCCCCCCCCTTGACCCCCTTCCGGGCGCCCATGAACACTGGCGACTTCAATCTAAAGCAAGAAATTCACCGCTAATGAGCGAAAAACCTAATGCATCGAGCGGAAAGCGACATGTGCAGCTTTCCCTGTCGCATCGATGCGAAAGGTCGAATTGATTACTGAGGGTTCACTTGAAAGCGATACGTATCTCTTGTCGCTTGTTACCTATTGCGTTTCGCTTGGTACCGTGCCAATAAAGTTCACACCGTTGCGGCATGATAGGCCGCACAAGTCTGCTTTGATTTCTGAAATCTTCAAACAACACAAAAAAGTATGCAAAGTAAAAATTAAGAGTAAGCGATTAGGGTAAATGTGATTATTATCTCAATTCCAGAGTGAGGCAAAAACTCCTTCAGTACGCCACTGACTGCGCAGCAGTCTGACTGCGCCCTTCCTCAACTGCGCCCTTCCCGCGAGAGGAACTCTTTCCCCCCCTCCCCTTCCTACTGCTCTGTGCCGAGACAGAGACGCGCAAGCTACGCGCTCTCAATTGACGCCGTAAAGCGCATTTCACAACTATTGCCCAATTCGGTATGGCACGTAGCTGCTTACACACAGGAAGAAATCATGTGACCTACAAGAATTGTGATTGGTTGGACGGTTTGTGCAATATTGATCGGTACCCACAACGGATGCAATTGTATTAAAAACTACAACACGTAAATTAGACAGGTGATATTGGTACCAGGTTCCAACAAGAATAGTAACCATTTTTTCGTGAGGAAAACTGCATAAATGATAATTTTCAAAAACCACGGTGGTATTTGTAATCACATGCATGGTCTCGACATTTTAAAATGAATTTGATTATGCTAATTTATCAAATTATAGTGGTTCCAACAACATATGTACACTCACTCGGGCCTTATAAGACCACGTTTACACGTATGTGTGTGTATGTGGGTGGGTGTGGGTGGGTGTGGGTGTATGTGTGTGTGTGGGTGGGTGTGGGTGGTTGTGGGTGTGTGTGTGTGTGTGTGGGTGTGTGTGTGTGGGTGTGTGTGTGGGTGTGTGTGTGGGTGGGTGTGGGTGGGTGTGGGTGTATGTGTGTGTGTGGGTGGGTGTGTGTGTGTGTGTGTGTGTGTGTGTGTGTGTGTGTGTGTGTGTGGGTGTGTGTGTGGGTGTGTGTGTGGGTGGGTGTGGGTGGGTGTGGGTATGTGTGTGTGTGTGTGTGTGTGTGTATGTGTGTGTGTGTGTGTGTGTTAATACGTTTGGCCTAGTTTTAGGTGTGGGCAAAAAAAAATATCAAAAGGGGCATATTTTTAACAAATTTATGGACAACAATCGCACAGAAGTGCCTTTTATAAGTGTAGGCAAATCAATCTGAGGGGGCTCATCATTTCACGGGAACTTCCCGAGGGCATTTTTACAAAAATCTTTGATTAGGCAGGGTTCCACACTTGAGCAAAAAGCTCATATGGGCATGTTGAGCCTGTTTTAAGTGTAGCCAAATCTGCCTGAGAGGGGCTCATCATTTCCGGTCCTGGTTGTACCACAAATCACACTACTGATACGACTACGTACTACGTACTATTTCTATCTGTATGTGCACCTTTGCGTGGCAATAGCCCTCCTGTGCCTCTAGTTGGTGTGTTTGTCCTGCTGGCGCACGACCTCTGTGTGACATCCCCCCGGTTGTGCTACGGGGAATCCCTCGTCCCGCATTTTTTGTCTCCTTTTCACATACCATTCTCAGTCCTGTCATCTTTCTACAGGGAGGTTATTGCAGCATGCCACCGCAAGAGCTTCGGCCGCTTGCCGGCCCAGTCATGCAACAGGTGCCGGCAAATTGCGTAACAGATAGCCCGTTACACAAACCGCTTGTTTTGTAATGTTTCCACTTTTCACAATTATAGTTACAATTACAACTTAAATAAGCACGTACCTTGTCGTAAGGATGCTGGAAAAGGTGTCCTCTAAAATACAAATATTTCTGGCACTTTATTTTTGACATGTAATCTTTCTTAGACACCGCGAGAGCGTCGTCCGCTTACCGGCCTTGTCATGCATCAGGTGCCGCCAAATTGCGTAACAGATAGTCCGTAACAGAAACCGCTTGTTTTGTAATGTTTCCACTTTTCACAATTACAGTTACAATTACAACCTTATTTCAGACATCTAATCTTTCTTAGACATCTCTACTTTATCCTCGGTTGACAGAAAGGGAAGACAGCATCGCGGCGCATAAAGCAAACCGAAAGTGTAAAATTATATTTAAAACTAATAATAATGATGATCACTAACCTTCTGTGTTATAAATGATGTTGAAAATGACCTCCTTCAACACCAATACATTTCCGGCATCTGCGTATGAAATTCCTCTGAACATCCATAAGCTCCTCAGGTGTGATTCTGGCAATTTCTCTTCTTATATTTTCTTTTAAATCCTCTATTGTACGCGGGTTATTCTGATACACTTTGTTTTTTAATGTTCCCCATAAATAATAATCACAAGGAGTAAGATCGGGGCTACGAGAGGGCCACAACTCAGTACTGATAATTCTGTCCTCAAAAATCTCGGCAATAAAATTAAGTGATTCATAAGCAGTGTGAGCAGTAGCAGAGTCCTGCTGAAAAAATGACTGCTGGCATTCAATGTCCGTTAATTGTTCAAAAAAAGGTTGTAGTATGTCTCTTCGATACCTTTCACCATTGATAGTACCTTCATAAAAAATAGACCCTATTATTCTGTGCGCATTCAAACCACACCACACACCAATTTTTGCAGGATGGAGCGGAACTTCATGCACAAGGTCAGGTTTTTCTGCGCTCCAATAGCGATTGTTTTTGAAATAACTCGGACATTCAATTCGAACCAAGCTTCGTCTGAAAATATGATTAATTCTGGATTTACTCTGCCAGCAACAATATTATCCAGCATCCAGTTACAGAATCGAACTCTAGTCGCGTGATCGCGCGGTTGCAATTCATGAACCACTGTAATTTTGTAGGGTTTTAATCTAAGTAATTTAGTGGCATTTCGTGCTGAGGATTTTGAAATGCCTGTTTCCTGAGCAAGCCGACGGAGGGATTTTTTTGGAGTATGTTCAAGTCGTTCACCAATTTCGTATAGCTTTTCTTCCGTAAGAACACGTCGTCTGGAAACACGTTTCTTAGGTTCAAGAGATCCTGTCTCTCGTAATCTTTTAACGAGGTTGTAAACAGTATGTCTGTCCGGAACAGGATTGCCAGGAAATTTTCTTGCGAATCGCCTGACTACTTTTCTGCAAGAGTTCGTTTTCACGTAAGTATCGTACATAAAAACTCTTTGTTCAAGGCTATATTTGTTTGGCGGCATAACTAATGAATGAATAACAATTAACACACGATAAAGCACTAGCACTTTAGCACACCAACTCAATAACACAGTATAAACAACACGAGTACTGATAAACGCAAACCGAAGTGAACACGTCTAAACAACTGGTAGCCGACAGCTGTCGCATTCGCGTAGTATCGAGAGGCTTCTCGCGGCTTACCACTACTCCGATAAGCCGCTGACGCTCTTGCGACATCTGAGGAATTTCGCTTCTAGCGTCGGCTCTATAGACACTGGATGGACCAAATTTTGAGGGAAGCACAACAAAAGACTACTCTATGAGGATATGTAATGCTCCTGCCGCAACTTTGAAAAAAAAAATATGGAAATTACGACGTTCAGAAATTTTGCGTAATTACGGGGGAAAATAGAACTTTGGGATTTGGCCCCCGTTTCCCCCTGGACTCACAATTGTCGGAATTTACATAAAATGTTGCTTTTTGTTCATTCTTACATTTAGAATTTAAATTTCTTAAAAAGATGCAGTTGTTGAGCAGTTATAGCCTTTTATATTCAGTTTATCCCATAGTAGCAAAAGGGGAAAAGTGCTTATTTCAAATGGCGCTCTCAGAAAGAAAAACGCACACAGTGTATGATCGCTACTTTACTTCAAAAATATTCACACGTTAAAATTAAGTGACACTGTTAAATAATTCGTTTATCTGCGCTTTCGTTTTGCATAATAATGTATACGTAGCCTCCCCCCTCGAAAATCTTGGGCACGCCACTGACTCTAGTGTTCAAAAGGATTAATCTTGTGTTATCTGCAAAATAAGAGTCACGGTTTTGTTTATTCGAAGGCAAGACAAGAATGAAAAATTGAATCCTTTATGTTGGATGAGTCATTGCTGTCAGAAGCGATATGGGCAGAAATAAAGTGCCAGAAATATTTGTATTTTAGAGGACACCTTTTCCAGCATCCTTGCGGCAAGGTACGTGCTTATTTAAGTTGTAATTGTAACTATAATTGTGAAAAGTGGAAACATTACAAAACAAGCGGTTTGTGTAACGGGCTATCTGTTACGCAATTTGCCGGCACCTGTTGCATGACTGGGCCGGCAAGCGGCCGAAGCTCTTGCGGTGGCATGCTGCAATAACCTCCCTGTATTTTGTTGTACCGAGCTTTTTTCTTGCTGCGGTGTGTTTGGGGCCTCCCCATGCGCTGCACCGCCAGCGCCGCCATATCTGAACCGAACCATGTACGCGTCCGTTGCCTGTCGAGTGTCACGGACCACTTTGCTTGCATTTTCGGTGTGTTTCCTCGTCCTACGTCGTCCTCCCGTGGTTCAGCAACCCCGCACTACTTTTCTCGACTGCACTGCTACAGTCATGGTGTTTGCTTTCCGCTGTGCAATTGTTACTTCATGCTTCATTGCTGCTTTTGTCCGTACCGTTGTAGATCGCTACCCTATCCCTTCACTTGTCTTGCGGGACACTCCTATTTCCTTTGTGGAACCACATGCGCATGCGTTGAGCAGTTGCCGCCTTGTGATTTTCAGATGGGCGACTTTGGTGTTCCTTTTGACTTATTTTGTTCCGGCTTTCTATTTTCACTGGTACTGGCTGTACAGCGGAGGGAAAGTTCATTTTTACACGTTTTCGGCGTTGTTTAGATCCTCACGGATGCATCTCTCGGCAAAGAGGAAGGGTTTTCGTAGTTTTTTTACACTGGGCCGTTAAAGGAGAATAGACTTTTTTTTTTGCTCAGATTTATTTAAAGATTCCCAAACAGTTACTTAGGGATAATACAAATTTTGTTTGTTTGTTTCGTCAGAAGTAGTGCAATCGGGTTCCTTGAAAGTCATACTTGGAACGAGTCCTATTATTTTTATTACTTTTAGCACAGTGGAAAATCTATTTTGATGATGTTTTTATCGATTTTATACTATTGCAAATCTGTGATTTTTCATCTCATACTTCGTACGAGTGTTATAATTTCTTTCGAGTTAAAGTACTTAACACCTACACCCACGCACACCTACACCCACCCACACCTACACCCACCCACACCCACACCCACCCACACCAATCTACATATATTTACTTCCGGTCTACTTCCGGTTTACTTCCGGTCTACTTCCTTTCCACTTTCGGTCCACTTCCGGTCTACTTGAGAGACACCTGTGAGTTTTCCAGTCTTTCTTTAAGTATACAAGTACATATATTTTAGGGGTTCAATACCGTACTTGGTATTATTTTCTTTGATTTAAGCACAATGATAAACCTATTTTGACGAGTTTTTGTCGATTTTATACTATTGCAAATCTGTGATTTTTCTTCTCATACTTAGTACGAGTGTCATAATTTCTTTCGAGTTAAAGTACGTAACACCAATGCACACCCACGCACACCTACGCACACCTACACCTACACCCACGCACACCCACACCTACACCTACACCTACGTACACCTACCTTCACCCACGCACACCCACGCTATGCAACAAGTTATTACGCAATGTTTACGCAACAAGTTATTACGCAGACCCGTATCTAGCGTGTTGTTGGTTATGACGTAATGGGTGTCTTCTGATTGACTTACTGTTTTGGATGTTTTCATATCGCTTAGGTTACTTAAAGGGTTTTCGCATTACAAATCAGTCAGTATCGTGAGAGTGTTTTGAAGAGTACGGATGTGTTGTTGCAATGTTAAAAGTTAAGCATTTAATTTATTTTAAAGCTACATACTATTTATTATTTTTAAGTTTAAAAAAAGTGTATCAAGTGTTGTTTTTTTCCATAGTAATTTCGATCAGCTTGAGTTTTGATGTGATCATATCTTACTTGTTGTCTCCGGAAATTCTGTATAAATGGCATAGCTGAAAATTTTTTGGAAATAGCTACAATTTTTTTATTTTGAATGTGGTTCAAGTTGTTTTTGACACAGATTGAATTTGTATTAATTTGTATTTGTATTGAATTCTGTATTTTTCCCGAGAAAATTTATATATAAATACCAGAGCTCAAAACAATTATTATAATTATAACTATTGTTTTTTAAGTTACATTCTATCAATTATAGTAAGTGTAAAAGTGTTTTTTCTAGTAAATTAAATTTTATTGAATTTTGAGTTGATTGTGCGTCTTATTGTTATTTACTTAAAGCATATTAAAAAAAATGTCATCTACCAAGTTCATCGAATGTGCTATTTGTGGGAAATTCATCTCCAAAACTAATATTAGCAAACATAGGGCAAGATGTAGCGAAACAGTTTCAACAATAAATCGTTTGTTACCAAATAAACCTTGTACTCAATGTGGAAAAATAATTAGCATTACTAATTTAAGTAAACACCTGAATATTTGCAAGGTATCAAAAGGACATATAACATTGAAAAGAATAATTGATCATCCTGAAACTGAAACTTCTACTTCCAAACAAATTAAGATATCTAATGACCAAAAGCCGATTAGATTTGCATTCAACAACCAACTCCTGGATTTTCTTTTTACTTCGAAACCAGGCTGCGATATTTTTAGTTTTTTGAGTGAAATTAAATCATCTCTCATAAATATTTTGAAACATAAATTGGAAAAAAACTCCATTAAAGTAAATGTTGATCTAATCTGTAAATATAAGAAAACCGATGGTACAAGAAATATTTTTTTTTCAAAAAACGAAAAACCAAGTTCTTTATTTGGCAGACATTGATAATTTGAATGTTTTTTATTCTGATCTTACTAGTTAATTGATTAGGAAACACGATGAATTCGATGCTAAGGGATCAGATTGGTCTTTATGTAGAAGTCCTCGCAGATTAATCGCTTATGTAAAAAAATTTACACCTTTTTCTGCTTGGAGTTACGTTCCACTTCCGGTAAAAATTCAGCATAAGAGAGCTGTGCTGAACATTCATAACACTGACAATATGTGTTTTATGTGGTGCATTTTAGCAGCGCTTCACCCGATTCATTTTTCGAATCATCCGCAACAGGTTAGTCACTATAAGAAATATGTAGACGAGATTGAATATGCTATGACAGTAATCGAATACCCTGTTGCTATTTCTGACATAACAAAGTTTGAAAACAGGGTACGAAATGGAGAAGGAAAACGATTAGCTATAAATGTTTATTCGTATGCTTCAGTTAACCATTTTGTGCATCCTGTTAGGATAATTAATATTGTTGATGACGAAACCATGGAAATCGATCTGCTTCTCATTGCTGACGATGATGTTCATCATTACATGCTAATTCGTTCACTCTCCCGCTTGGTCAGAAGCCAAACAACCAAGCATCGTGCACACATCAAAGTTTGTCCAAGGTGTTTATCCGTATTCGAGGATCGTGACCAACGTAAATACCAAGATTTCCAAAATCAAGAAATTGCCAAACAAAAACTTGCTGAACATAAAGTCTACTGTGGAGTCAACAGACCGGCTCGCATGTTGAAGCCCAAAGCAAATGAATTCGAATAATTTAAAATGAACAAGGCCTTGTTGGAACATCCAGCCATTATCATTGCAGACTTTGAGGCTTTTCTCAAACCATTGTCCAATTGCGATCCGGATCCTGAATTTTCTTCCACAACACCGTACCAGCTTCATGATCCAAATAGTTTTGGATATGTTGTTGTTTGGCAGGATAGGATACATAAACCATATATATATCGCGGATCGAATGTTATTGAACTCTTTTTTAAAAAGATGCTGGAGGAGGTTAAGAAAATTGGCAGCTTCTTATGCCAATCGAAATCAATGCTTCCATTATCTAGCGATGAACGTCAATCTTACAATAACATTGAAAGGTGTTCGGTGTGTGATCAACATTTCACGGATGAGAATCGGAAAGTATTTCACCATAATCATTTCATTAGTGGAATCTGTAACACCTGCAACCTCAAGATCCAGAAGCCTAAATTCGTACCAATATTTTTTCACAATGGATCTAATTACGATTTCCATTTCTTAATTAGGAATCTTGGATACGATACGCAAAAAATAGATATTCTTGCTCAAAACGAAGAACGTTATATTTCTATAAGTAAGAAAGTTAAAATTCCAGGAAGGAATGAAATCATAGAGATGAGGTTTCTAGATTCTTTTAGATTCCTATCGGCAAGTCTCGATGCTTTAGCAAGTAAACTTACTGACGAACAATTTAAAATTACAAAAGCAAAATTTGACGACGACACTATCCCACCTCAAAAAGAATTCTTCAGTCAACTGCAAAAAAAACGGAATTACGAATGAAGAACACGAACATCCGAAATTAATATGGAAGGAATTGAGATGCATTACTCTCGGCGATTATCAAGATGTATATCTCAAATTAGACAACAATACTTGCTGATGTATTTCCAGTATTCAGAAAAACAGCAATAAATATTTATAAATTGCATCCAGCATACTTCTACAGTCTTCCTGGTTTGGCGTGGTCTGTTATGTTGCTCCAGACCAGGATCAAGTTGGAATTGATATCGGGTGTGGACATGTTACTTTCTATAGAAAGTGGGACACGTGGGGGGATGGTGCAATGCTCGCAGAGACATGCAAAAGCAAACAAAATTCACATGTCTGAGAATCAATATTATGCAAATCGACCATCGAATTACATATTTTACGCTGACGTAAACAATCTCTACGGGTTCGGAATGATACAAATCTTCCATACGGAGGATTCGAGTGGATAGATCCCATTTCAATTGATATTAATCATTTCGACGATCGTGAATTTGGTCTGTTCATTGAGGTGGACATTGAATTTGCAATTAATTTGCATGATATTATTTCCGATTTTCATCCTTCTCCCGAAATTAAATGTCCACCTGATTGAATCAAAGCAAACTTATGTTAACTCTGGAGAGAAAAGAATCTCCAGTTCTTGATTGGGAAGGGTGTTCAGGTAGTAAATGTGAGAAGAATTCTCAAATTCAAACACTCTTCATGGTTAAAATATTATATTGAGACCAACACGAGACACAGAACAGCTGCCATTTCAGAATTAGGTAAAGAATTTTATAGACTAATGAATAATGCCGTTTATGGGAAAAGGATGGAGAACGTCATAAAGCATATAGACATAAAATTGCTTTAAGATAACAATAAATGTAGAAAATTAGTATCTAATCCTAGATTCAAATCGCGAAAAAATTCCAATAGAGAATTTAACACTTTTTAATCTAGATATAAAATTAATGAAATTCAGAAAACCTATTTACGTTGGTGCAACAGTTCTCGACTTGTCGAAACTGTACATGTTCGAATTTCATTATAATATTATGAAACCTTTCTGTAATGATAAGCTTTCAATTTTGTACATGGACACCGATAGGTTTATTTATGACATGCAAACACCTAACCTCTACGAAGATCTTAAACATCCTTCCATGCTTGGGTATTTCGACACTTCTTCCTACCCTCAACCTAACAGGTTGGAATTTCTTCCCACGACAAGAAGGTTCTTGGTAAGTTCAAAGATGAGTGTAACGGCGATATTATTGTTGAGTTTGCTGGTTTGCGTTCGAAGATGTATACATTCAGAACAGAGAGCAGCGTCACGAAGAAAGCAAATGGAACGTGCAAAGATACCGTGGAAAACAAATTAATATTCCAGGATTATATTGATTGCCTTTCTTCAGAGTCGAGGATACTTCGAGAGGATAATAGAATACAAAGCTCAAACCATGAGATTACAATGAATAAAATAAAAAAGTTAACCCTAGATCCATACGACGACAAGAGGTGTATTCTCGAGTGTGGAATCCGTACTTTACCTTGGGGACACTTTATGTTAGAAGTTAATAATAATTGCACCCAACACATGTGAAAAAAATAAACCTAACATCAAACCACATTTTTAAAATAACACAAAAAACTACACGTAATCTAATTTTTATATATTATTTTCTCCTATTAAAATTTTTCTATCACTCTTTCATGTTTTACATCATAAATATATGATTTCTCCACAATTAAAATTGCACTGCATATTGTATTTTCAGGTAGAGTTTCATGAAATTCACATACCAATTTAATATTATTTCGATCATTTATAACTACCAATTTTCTTTTTGACGCACTTATTGAAAACATTGGTCTGTGAATTATGAACTCATCTGGATTATAATGCATGTCTATGTTACCTTAAGTTACTCTTTTAAATGCACTATAAGCTTCATATAATTTTAAATAATCTTGTTCTGTAATGCTTAAATTATAATTTTCACGAGGAAGTACTTCATTTCTGCCATTCTTTAAATACACATTTTTTACTTTACAATTATCAAACTGGCTGCTATCTTTTTCCTGATTGTCATCTCTCCCTGTTTGAAACAGCACAGCTAATAACTCTTTCATGTCATATTGCAAGGATTGGAACTGATTAGTAAGGTCAAATTCAAACAATTTACCCTGCACTGACCTCTGTATGTATTGATAAGTATAAAATTGAATCGGAATTTGAGGATTTTTCAAAATGTTGGCTTTGTGTTTGAGAGCTTAATTCGATTCATATTCAACTATAGGCATTCGCTACTCCATAAACTGGATCACACATTACGCAGCTTCGGGTAAACTAGCCTCATTAGCTGTTCCATATTCATTCAAAGTTTTGTATCTCATAATGGCATTATGATCATTGGGTTCTCTGCGAAATATGACACTCAAACCACAATTCCACATAATTTCTTTATAATTAGAGAAAAATCCAAATAGCAATCTCATAGGAAACAGTATTGTGTGACTTTTGCTTGAATTTTTGTTCCAGCTTCGAACCCACCAACTTTATAATATGCACTCTCTGATTTGGACAGTTTCAATGTTCCCACTTTAGTGGATGTAATTCCAGGGCAATCAATTATGTCAATCACTGTACCATGCTTCCTGACTTCAATTTGAGAAAATAAGAATGGAACAAAATTATCTATAAGTTTTATATTAGCCCCGGGGAGGGGATATTCTTTACATTACTTTGTTTTACAATATCAAATTTTATATACAAATCAGATCTATGTGGATGAATGAAGCCATCCGCCACCGTCATGTCATTATGTATCTCTCTGTTGGGCTGATTCAAACTTGTAAATGTCCTCCTCTTTGGAGGGAAGGACAATTCATAACTCTCAATATTTTCCATCTTGGTATTTATTTATATATTTTAAATATTGATTTCTATTATCGCAGTGCTATTAGCACCGGCAAAATCGATGATTTCATTTTTTTCATTCGTAATTGTTATCTCTATGTAATTAACTTTATCAATAGAAACAGGGAAATAGACTGGTGGGATTGGGGAATAGAAGATAGGTTCCATAAATTCCGAATTCTGTTTAAATGTAGCAATGATACCTGTCTCCTTGTGACTGCCAATCGAATTTTCTTCTGATTTGATAATCATACCTTTGGCAATGTTACAGTAAATATTCAATGTCTCAATAGCTAAAAATTTTGGTATAAATTTACATATGTGCCTAACACCCGGTTCTAATTTGCTATTGTTCTCGAATCCTAAAAGTTCTCCCATGGTAGATCAGTCCACTGTTTCATTGGTAGTTACAATCTCTACTCTGTGTGTTACAGAATTTTGAGAAAGCAAGACAGTGGTTGGAAGTTCAAATTGTAAAGTAGATAAGTTATACTGTCCAGGAGGAATAATTATTTTTTCATTACCTGCTAATATACTATTGTTGTAGGTAGTTACATTCGGTATCAGATACATACTGTAGAATGTTCTCAGAGCTATGGATTTTGGATAGATAATATCATTGTGAATATGTAGTTTCAAAACCCAAGTCTCGCTGTAGAGATGAAAAATTCCCATATTTAATATATAATACAGCTTTGTTAAAATCTTTTAATTTGATGTTTGATATTTTATTTAAAATTCCGAGCATCGTAATGCAAACATGGCCACATATAATTTGATCGAAATCTTGAATACGATCGTCGTTGTAATAAACTTTAACATGTTTCAAGTAACGAATTAATTCTGTAGGGGGTACCCCTCCAAAAGAATCGAAACTAAAAGCATTGTCATTTTGTTTATAATAGCATATCCAGTGAGTACCAACGTTTTCTTACTTGTCCAAATTCACCACGCCACATTCTCTAGAGTGAGGACTACCTTTAGGAAGAGAATCAGACATGAAAACCCCTATGAAGTGTTTAATTTTAAATATTTTAATTAAAGATTCAATGTCTTGGTTGGTAACAGCCTCTTCTTTTTTGTTAATTTTCTGAGTGCTCTAGACTTCACACCTTTGCCTATTTTTTCTCCATGGCAAAATTATGACTCTTCTGCTCTTCTATTTCTTCCTTACTTTTTTTCGAATCAATTACAGTTTTGGCGATAGCAGCACTGCCCCCCGGCTAGGCTCCCAACTGCCCCCAATGCAGCCATCAGAGCTGGAATGCTGAATATGAATACTCCACTGTGTGTTTTCTTTCTTGCATTTTGCAATCGTTTAAATTGTGGCGTACTGAGTAATAATTTCATTCCGTTCCCTTTGGCTATACATTGAGTCTTCTTTTCTTGTTGTTTTTTAGTTAAAATTTTTAAGATCATGATATGGTATTTGGTATACAACTAATTTTGGTTTATGTTGTTTTATTATTATTATTATTTTTCATGGTATATATATTACAAATCGCACCCTAATTTTCGTTTTGTATTCATAGCAATGGTTGTACCCAACGCTGTTATTTTTTCACCCAATGATGCATCTCCGCTTGTTAATCTTCCAAAAGCTGCCTCTTCCAGTTTTTAATCAGCCACATGACTATCATTCAGATCTTTGTGTGTTTTGTATGCAATATCATGTTCTTTGCAAGCTGCATCCAGAGAATTAATACCCCCTCTCCCTCTTTCTATTCGTTTCGCAAGTTTTGTACCAGGACCACAATATTGGAGGTACGTGTACCTCAAAGGGAAGTTTATTAATAATATAATTCACTAAACCTCGACCTCTGATATATTCCGAAATTTAGGAGGTAAAGTATTAATAATTTTAATAATACCAATAATTTAACCTTTAGGATCGTTTACAATAAAATTAGCTAATTTGTCACTAATCATGTTTACAATACCCATTTTCTCATTATGGAAATTATTGTTCCCAGCATTTTTATCCCCTGCTTTAACCAGCAACCTATCTATAAGTTTTCTCACATCGTTTCCCCATACAAATTCCTTAGGTAGAGTATTGTATTGTTTAATACCACTACCGGTTTTTAGTTGATTCCAGATAGGTTTAATCAGATTTTTGTATTTATCCCCGCTGCTCGATTTCACACACTTTTGACTGGCATCGTTATTGTGGTACAAAGCATAAGAGAGTGTCAACATTTCAGAGTAACTTTGATAATCATCTTCTGTAAAATTTTTTGGTTGATATTTGATAATAAGCTTCCATAGCCCTACGGTACCAGGATATCTGGAAGAGCTGTTTCTCCCACCCAAATTAATTTTTATGTTATCCCCTTCGAATGTTACTTTCGACTTGCCAAATTTCCATACCACACCTTCATTACCCTCCATACTTTGCTACAAACCAAATACTTCATCTTTTTCGAATTTTCCAGTACTCAGGTAATCCCTTGCCAGGGTACCCAACTCGATTTTCCCTGATTTTTCTATAGCTGCTTTAGCAGGTGGTTCCTTAAGTAAAATGGGAGTGTGGATGCTGGATAAGGGGGTAGGTGGAAAATCTTCATATATTTTAGCAGTAAGAGGTACCAATTCATTGATGAGATTTTTATTTTGTTCTGTAACACTCTTAATCTCTTTACCCAGGCCACTGATTGCATCGATAATAGGTTGATCTTGACGCTTGTGTTGTTCGAAAAAAACAAGAATCTCTGCTTTCCAACCTTTGAAACGTTTGGACAAGTACTCTCGTAATTTCGAATTATTTTCTATTTTATGTTTCGTCATATATTTTTTTGATTAATGGTTATTTTATATCGTTTCAACGTTTAAAAAGTCGTTGATTTAATTTCTGAATTTACCATTGTTAGGTTTCCGAGTCATTTCCATGGTAACAAATCCAAAATCGTCGCTCTTCCAAGATGAACAGAATTTTGAAAATTGTTTGTAATTTAAGTCTCCTCCCACATAACCATCGTATACATGTTTCAAATTAGTATGATCTTGACGAAACAAACAGATTAAGTTTGTATTATCTCGTAGTAATTTTTAGGGGAATTTGGAATAAGTTTGAGCTAAATAAAAACACAATGCATGGTTATCTGTGAAAACTATAAAGGGTGTGTTGATTAAGAAGAATTCGAATGATTTTAGGACATAAAAGGTAGATGGAATTTCAAGAGAAAAGACATCTGCTTTTTTCTCAGTGTCTGTAAGGTGTCTGCTGCAGAAGGCTATCGGATGTAGTATTCCATCAGTATCTTTCTGCATAAGACAACCACCTATACCCTGGTAGGATGCATCGATGTATACGCATGAAGTTTGCTTTGGGTCATAAGGTCTAAGAATGGGCGCGGAAATAATTTTGTCTTTTAATGCCTCAAAGCTTTTCTGATGCTCTTCATGCCAATGAAAGTTTACTTTCTTTTTGAGTAATTTGAACAAACATTCTGCGGGTTCCGCAAACACTTGTACATAGCGTCTGATGAAATTGCATATGCCTAGGAAGGATTTCAAATTCTTCTTAGATTTAGGTGGAGGGAATTCTTTGATTGCACGCAGGATGTGATCAGAAATTTTAAATCCCTTTTGCGACACAAGATGGCATAAGACTGGAATTTCTTCAAAGCAAAATTTACATTTATTTGGCCCTACTTTCAAATTGGCTGCACGTAATATAGCAAAGACTTTATGTAAAACTTGTAGCATTGCGTCAACTGAGTTTGTGTAGCAAATTATGTCATCCGTATATGCAGATATCTCGGAACTATCTATGCCAAATAGAGCCATAGACATTACATTGTTCATGACTTGACTACTTGTCTTCAATCCCATTGGCAATACTTCATACTCGTAATTTCCACAATTACTAATTGCAAATGAGGTCATTTTCTTTGACCTTTCTGTTAATTTTACCTGAAAAAATGCCGACTTAAGGTCAAGGGTTGTGTAATATTTCTTGCCTGCCATATCTGCTAAAATGTTATCAATGTTAGGTGTTGGGAGAGAAGAGGGCTGAATAATTTTATTCAGCGTCCAAAGGTCAGACACCACGCGGAACGAATTGTCTCGCTTGCGCACTAAGAGAACTGGGTGTCGGAATGGACTACCTTCTGACCTGCGAATGATGCCATCTTGTAAGAGCTTGTTAAGCTCAATCTTCATTTGCTCTCTAAGATTCAAAGGGATGGGGTGTTGTCTCATATAAGGAGGTTGATTGTCGCCAATGTCAATGTCATACTCATAAATTGGGGTTGTGGTGAGTTTATCGCCTTTCCAAGCTAAAACATCAGCATAATCAAATACTAACTGTATAATTTTTTGCTTGTCTGCCTCTGATAAGTCAGGGTTAATACTGATGCAAGATGGGTCAAATTTTTTCTGACTTTCCTTCAGTCTTGTGGTTTCTGTATTGTCTTCCGTGCATGCGTATGTGGTGGTAGTCATATCAGTGTTGGATGCGTCTGTCATGTCTACTAGAATGTCACAGGGGGTTGCTTGGCCAAGTGTGGTGTTGTATTTGAGAGTGACTGGTTTTTCGGAGGGGTTATGAATTAGTAACAGAGGGGAAGAAGTGTTAAGGAGAGCATGGGGTATGAGGATATTGTATGTAAGGAGTGTTTCCTGAGAAGGTGTGAGTAGGATATTGTGGGGGAGGGGGGAGTGATGGAAACTGGAACATATGTTCGGGTTCTCGGTTTTAGGGTTACATTTTCTGGGATTGTTACTAAACTTTGTTGGTTGCTAGTAGGGTGTAGTTTAGAAAAAATTACATCAAGGATGTTGTAGGTGTGTGATTTTGTGGGAAGGTTATAGTTCGGAATATGGCCTAAGCGTCTAAGAGTTAACAGGTTAGTACTAAGTGAAATGTCACAATTTTGTGTCTTCAAGAAGTCATTGCCAAGGAGAGGAGGTAATTCTTTGGATTGCACAACTCTAAAAGGGTGGGAGTACCTATATCTAACTATGTGAAGGGGGAGTATTACAATTTCTGAGATAGGAAGTCTGTTGCCAGTGACGCCTTTAATAATGCTGTGCATTTGAATTTTCTTTGCATTGGGTGGAATTAAATGGTGAGGACAAATACTAATCTGGCTTGCGTTGTCAATCATAATTTCTAGGGGGTATTATTTACATGAGCTTGAATGAAGAATAGGTTGTTTTTTCAAGGATAGGAACTGTGTCAAATTTTGTCTTGCATGTGGATCCGTCCCAACGATTCACACGGTTTTTCAGTTTAAATCGCCCTTGTTTTCATTGTTTGGATTATAAAAACAGTCCCTGGTAGAGTGATTTGAACGGAAACAAATCTGGCATTGCGAAAACTGTGAATTTTGTCGCCCCCCGACTGAATTGTTATTTCCACCTCGAGATCTGAAATTACGTCTAATGCCGCGAGTAGAACCTCTGCGATTGCCATTCCCCTGCCCGTAAAAAGTAGGCCGGGTCTAAAATTGATTACTGTTATTTGATTTTATTTGGTCCGCCAGGTTCTGTACAGTGTGACACAACGCTTCAAATTTATTTTCTAATGTAAAGGTTTGCAATTGATTTGTGACTGAATCTAGTTGGTTCGCTGTTGAACCGCCAGATGGCAGAATTGCGTTGCAAGACTGTGAAACGGCAACGCTGGTAGTACTAGTGGACTGCGTGTGTGGAGCCTGACTGGAGGGGAGGGAAGGAGAGGCTGTGGGCGTGGTTTGGACCTGACACGAGTTGGTCGGGAGAGCTGGTGTTGCTTGATAGGATTGCTGCGGAAGAAAGTTGTATGGAGCTTGAGAGATCTGCGGGAGGGTGGTAGGGGGGGGGAAATACGTCACGAATGACGAAGCAAACTGAGGTGTGTGGAAAGGATGCGTGCTGCTGACCTGTGGTTGCGTACAGCTGGGAGACTGAGGGGAGGCTGTTGCGTAAATGGAGTGCATGTACTTAGCGGCATCTATCAGTTTCATCGCTTCACTTTGTTCCTCATTGCGTCTAGCTTGAATCAGCATGTCTTGCCTTTCTTGATTCTGCAGATGTGCAATAAGAGAACTTGTGTCGGTGAACTCTTTGTCTCCTATCGCAGCGATGTGTTTAGATCGGAGTCCCGACACAACATAGGAAAGGATTTGAGGGTTCGTGGCTTGCGGGAAGAATTGAAGGACGAGATTTGTCTTACGAATTACATAATCATGAATATTCTGGTTAATTTCCTGATTTGTCTCTAATAAAATTTGGATAGGCATGCTGACTAAGTGACTGCCTTTAAATAATGAAATTAAGGCGAAGAGGGACAATTACGCACCAGGCATGCATTTATTCCAATATCGTCGGAATGAGCAATGCTACTAAAAAGATCTCCGGCAGAAATGAAGAGTATGAATTTCTCCCCATGTGACAAGTGGAAGCGGTTTCCTAAGTTGATTATTAAGCCTTATATGATTTTTGAAAAATATGATGAATTAGTATTTACCGAATCCCATGTATTCCTTATGGGACATCAACTTCAACTTCAAGTTACGGCTCATCAAATGAGAGTTTCGACTTTTCCTACTGCTATGACATAGTTCTACGTGTCCTTTTTCCGTCCATGTACTTTTCTACGTCATCGGATGTTTGATATTCCCGAGAGAACGAATAAAATAATGGTCCCATAAGCCTAGTGCATTTCTCCTTGCCTCCTACGGCCATCCTGGCAGTGTTGCCAAACCTGATGTGCATAATGGAGCTAAATTTCACCATTCATATAGCTAAAGAGGACTTTCAAGGAGCTAGATTAACGAAGGCTGCATAAAGTGCCTACTAGGGTAATTTTAGTTGTCAGAGGGGTAGGGGTGCTGCTATTACCGTTAGCTTTAAAGTGATGGCAATTTATTCTTTCTTAGTTTTCACCGCCTAGATTTGGCGGCATCACCCATCTCAATAATCCAATGATGTTAATATAAAATCGAAAATAAAGGGTTCCCGGATAACAAAATTGTCATCTTCATCTTAGCCACAGCGCTATATATAAAAATACATGGGGAGGAAACAAAAGGTGGGTGACGCAGCCTATAGCTATACGAATATCACGTCACGTGCAAAATGTACACTCATGGCAAAAGTTGGTATTTTTGGGCCGGAGCCAGTGGTGGCATCATGGTGGGGCAGAGGGCGGGTGCCACAGTTCACAGTCAAACGAGTGCACGAAAGAGCCAGATTTGGCTCCAAAAGAGCGATGTTGGCAACAGTGATCAGCAGCTGCCCCAGCGAGAAAGACCAAGGGGAAATTGTCCCTCCTTGCCTTAATTCTTTCTTGATTTGCGGAAAGGTGAGGGTGTTGAAGTTTGGCTGCTTCTTGAGATCGTTCAAAAATGTGAGCGCTATGTCTACGAGGAACAATGGCAACATTTCGCGTTTTTTATTTTCCTCCCACGCCAAAGCGACCGCAATACTCTCGAACTTTTCAAAAAACTGCTCAACTTCTTGAGGGTTTTTTCCTGTGAAGGGGGCGGGGTGTAAGCCATGGAGTATATTTACTGACATTCTTGACGGGGATGGATTGATGGTGGTAGGGGTGTTAGTTTTAGGTGTACTGGTTTGGGGTTCTGGGTTTTTTCTTTTTTCGTTTTGGTGTTTCTAGACCACCTAGAAACTGGGGATAATCGGGATGTTGAGCCTTGGATCTGGTTATTCGGGGGGAAGGAGCGGGGAAATTAATAGCGGAGGCTAAGGTGAGATTCTGGTCAAGAGAACGGTCTAGCTCTTCGTGAAGAATAATTTGGGATTCGTTCATGCGAATTTAGGGAGGGGGAATTTTTATGCACTTATTCATAAGGAATGAAAAATAGTGAGCGGAAGAAAAAAATTACAAGTGGGGGTTTTATAAAACGAAGTGTATTATCGAAAAAGAAGAATTTCTAGGGTTGCTGCTGTGTGCGGCGGGGATTTAAATTATGGGGTTTTGAGTGACGTAAAAAAAATAAAATGTTATGCAAATCCACGGAGTGGAGCCGGCTATCTCCACCATGTAGCGTGACGTCGGGTAAGGTACGGGATCGAGTCACGCCGGGACGTAGCTCAGAAAAATACGATAGGTCTTAAGTTTGACTTGGCTAACCACCTCTACCCTTAAGGAGGCTGATGAAGGATTGTTGGAAGCCTGTGTTGTTGAACGCTACTCACCCCTTGCTGTTGGTCTGGCCCTCGGCTTCTGGCGTCGGCGACGGTGACAGGTGTCCGCTATAGAGATCGAAGATGACGATAAGAGACGGCAGGCAATTCGGCGACTTGTTTTATTCTTGCAGATTCTTCGGTTGGCTTAATCCGGACTGCTTATGGACTTCTCGCTTGTTGCCGCCTCGTAGTGTCGCGATCTATCAGCAGGCCGTCGTCCTCTTCTCGTCGATCAGTTTGGTGGTGATATTGGAGCGAAGTGAGAGATCGATTTATCGACTCCAGGGGTTTTATTCATTGGATTTGAGTCATACTTTGGTGGACTTTGCACCTCCACTGTGCACCTGGGCTATCCCTGGATGCAGATGGAAATTTACAGTGGAGGTGCACTCACCGCTGGCGAGGGACGTTGCCTTGCTGACTGTGCAGAGCCAAGTGGAAAATTCTTGTTGCTCGGCTATGCATCCGGTGGAATGTGGGGTGAATGAGCGTTCAACTTGCGAGCTTCAGAGCGATGTTTGAGGCAAATTAATGTATCGACTTTTATGCTCCCAATTCCTTCATCAATATATATTAGACGCGAACAGTGTGTGTGTGCACTGTTGTAGGAGGTAAAAAAAGAAGAAAATGTGCGGCATGTGTGTGTCAATTTTTATGACTCCTCTGAATATGTGTGTCAGACGCCAAACAAAATAAATATATCATGAAAAAATAAAACACAGTTGAAACTGCCACGATTGACGTTCACTATGATAATGATGTACAAAAGGAGAAACTGGTGCGTTATATAGGAACCCCACCCACGCGAACCCTGGTTAAAACACAATGAGCACTATAGTCAATGTCCTATCAATGAACCCCATTGACCGATTCACTCATGCGCGTGTGTGTGTGTTGCCCTGGTACAAACGAACAATGCTATAAAAGCTTCCTATTTTTTTCTCAGCAAGACTTTTTGACACACATGTCCTGGGGGACAAATAGCAATGAACGGGTAAGTACCCCGTTGACAGTTCCACCCATGCATGTTGTCATGGTACAATGAACAATGCTCTACTTCCTATTTTTTTTCAACAAGACCTTTGACACACATGTCCTGGGGGACAAATGGCAAAATGTTCGTTGACCGATCTACCCATTGGGCGTTTGGGTCTGCTACAAAGGACAATGCTACTTCATACCTTTTTTCCAGCGGACCCGGGATGTTTCTGGACCAAAAAAATGACAAATGATCGTTGACAGATCCACCACCCATGAGTATTTTGGCTTGGTACAAAATAACAATGCTACTTCCTACTTTTTCACCCGAGAGCAATTGACATGAGAGAGAGAGGGTGATATTTTTCCGACATCATGAATTATATTTCGACGAATCCGACCGAGCAGCAATTTTTTTTGGATTACGACGGCGATCACATAGTCCAAAAAAAAAAAACGTCACGACGACATCCGTCGTGCCGGAAATTCATTCGGCTTACACGAACCCACACCTGATGTTTCAACGGGGATGGTTTACAGCTGCGGTATGTTCACCAATCAATTTTTGGCCTTCCGATTCATTGGCGATTCTCAAGAAGGACAAAGTGAGAGTTTCTTACTATGTTTCCTGCACGTGTTTCAAGTAGCTGGATTTTCTTACCGAGCTACGCACTCGAAGAGGTTTTAGATCGGCTCAACAATTACTATGCCGAGTGTTTCACTCAAGGCCAAAAACTTGTTTTTCCTTCGATGACGTTCTCGAATTAATAGATAGACACGAAGCAGCAGCACCTGACGCGACGACTCCCCCCAAAATAAAAAAAACTCCTCTCTGCACTTCCTCGCGTCCGTCGGGTTCTCACGGTTCACACCCAACCAATCTGGACCAAATTTTCTCTTCGATAAATTGTCCTTGCGAAACGTGCAAATACTTCAATGGATACGGCGCCTCGTGTCTGTGAGAACGTTTTTTCTCAACAGTAGAAGTGCCCAAGTGGATTCCCGCTTGTTCAGCATCCAAGGCTACAAGATGCTGCAGTGGCTGTTCGGCACGCCGACGCTGATTTTTTGGAACGATCACATGCAGATGATCGAGATCACGTCCAAAAATCCAGAGGGAGAAACGCTCGTGTATTTGAGTCACAATAGAGAAATAATGAGAGGCGCGCGTGTGTGTGGCAGAGATCACATCGTTCCGAACATTTTGAGGTTTACAAAGATCACGACATATAAACATGGCCGGACTTAGAAGATTACGATAAGGTGCATTCGTACTTGAAGTACGAGAAGTGTATTCTCTCGTACCTGCTTTTCTTCGCTGTGAAACATCGTCAGCGCAATAAATGAGGCGCGGAACGTGGAGAGAAAGTGAGTTTTTGAGGTTTTGGTGCGGTTTTCTTAGGGGTCAAAAAATCAGGGTTGATCTCAAAGGCACATTTACTATCTACTTGCGTGGGTGTATGTGTAGGTGTGCGTAGGTGTGTGTGGGTGTGCATGGGTGTTACGTACTTTAACTCAAAAGAAATTATGACACTCGTACGAAGTATGAGTTGAAAAATCACAGATTTGCAATAGTATAAAATCGACAAAAACATAGTCAAAATAGGTTTGCATAAATTAATGAAAATAATAGGCCTCGTACCAAGTACGGCGTTGAACCCCTAAAATACATGTACTTGTATACTTAAAAAAAACTGGAAAAACTCACAGGTGTCTGTCAAGTAGACCGGAAGTGGACCGGAAGTAGTCCGTAAGTGGACCGGAAGTAAATAAGTGTAGGCGGGTGTGGGTGGGTGTGGGTGTGGGTGGGTGTAGGTGTGCGTGGGTGTAGGTGTGCGTGGGTGTAGGCGTTACGTACTTTAACTCGAAAGAAATTATAACATTCGTACGAAGTATGAGATGAAAAATCACAGATTTGCAATAATATAAAATCGACAAAAGCATCATCAAAATAGGTTTGCCACTGTGCTAAAATTAATAAAAATAATAGGCCTCGTACCAAGTATGACTTTGAAGGAACCCGATTACACTACTGTCAGAACTACACCAATTTTAAACATGTGAAAAATGAATATGTTGGGGGAGATTTAAACTACATTCAATTTTAAAAATTCTGCTCTTTCTTCTGGAACAAATAAGATTTTGGATTTGCAACAATTGGCATAAATCGAAAACCAAACAAGGGAAAATACATAAATAAAATCATCAATTTTATCAATGTTAAGACGATATAAGATATATTGTGACGTTATAAATAACCTCTAAACAATAAATGACAAAACATAAAATTGAAGACAATCTGGAATTACGCGAGTATTTGGCTAAAAGATTTGAAGGCTGACAATCTGAGAATCGCGGATACTATGAACAACACAAGCGTCAGGTCCAACTGGTTATTGATGCCATCAGCAATCTTGGTAGATAAATTAAGAGTGCCACAGAAAAAAATAAAAATCTTATAAATGAGATGGTGGCTCTAGCTGCTAGAAATTATGCAGATTTTCCTGCTACACCACTATCCAGTATCCACACTCCTCTAGCACTCAAACAGCTACTTACCAATGATATAGGACAAGCTGAACAAATTGATTTGGTCCCTAGGCTAAAGATTATCTGAGTGCTTGGATATTTGTCAAAGATGAAGTCTTTCGATTATATTCAACCATGGAGCCTAATGACGGAGTAGTTTGGAAAATTGGAAATTCTAGAGTTACATTTCATGGGGATGATGTGAAAATTAATGTGGGTGGATCAAATAGCTGGTCCAGATAACTTGGCACTGTAGGACTGTGGGAACTCATAACCAAAAAACAGCCTAGAGATTATACAGGTGAAGATTACCATAGTTAATCAAAAATTTTGATACTATCTGATGTTCTATACCAAAACAATGATGCCAGTCAGAATAGAGCTAAATTTAGCAGTGGGAACAAATACAAAATTCTGACTAAACCTGTATGTAACCAACTCAAAACTGGTAGTGACATCAAACACTACAATACTCTACACAAATAATTTGTGTGGATGGATGATGTGTAAAAAAATTAGATACATTATTGGTCATAGCAGGAGAGGAAAATGCTGGCAAAAATAATTTCCATAATAAAAAAATAGGCATTGTGGTTATGATCAGTGATAAACTACCCAATTTTTTGTAAATGATAGTAAAGGCATAGGATATTTAATTAAAATTATAAATACTCTACCTCTAAATTCTGGAAGAGTAAGTGTTTGGTTAATGACATTATCAACAGAGTGCCTTTCTAAATGCACTTACCTGGTTACCAATATTGTGGTCCAGGGACAAGAGTGGAGCAGCGACTGGGGGAGGAGACAGGGGAATCAATCCTTTGGATACAGCCTGTAAAAAACATGATATTGCCTTAAATACTCACATTGATCTTGATGCCCGTCATGAGGCTGATCAAAAATTGGAGCAGGCAGCATTTGGAAGGTTAATCAGCAAAGATGAATTATTAGGTGATAAAAATAGCAGCATTGGGCACAACCTTAGCGATGAATACAAAACAAAAATTAGGTGGGTAATATAATATCTTCTAAATATTTATATAAATACCAATCATTATACCAAGTACCATGTTCAGATTTTAAATCTCTGGGATCCCTAAACAGTCTCGTCACTAAAGAACAACAGGATAGTTAAAAATGGGTCGCGGAATGAAATTAAATATCAGTACACCCCAGTTTAAAAGATTGCAGAATTCCAGAAAACAAAAACAAACTGGAGGTTTTATATTTAGTATTATTACTATCTTAGCAGATCTGGGTGCTGTGGGGATTCTAACAGGGGGTAGTGCTACCATAGCAAAAAGAGTCAATGATGCAAGGAAAAATAAAGCTGAACTGGACGAGCAGAAACGTCATAATGTGACAATGAAAAAAAAGTCAAGGGTAATAATGCCCTAAACAAATATAATAACAAATAGAACCAGTCTCCAACTATGATTTTGAAAATTTGATTAAAATACTAAAAATTAAACATTTTTGAGGTATTTTCATGTCAGACTCCCTAACCGTTAAGGGAGCATAGAAAATAGAGTCTGGTGTAGTGAATTATAGTATCAAAAATCAAGCCACACACAGGATTTGTTATTACAAACAAGACAAGATTGTTTTGTTTTTGATTCTTTTTTTGGCATACCACCATTGGGTTTAGTCAGCTATCTTGATACTCCTAAACTCTATTATAGTGGTGATCGTATCCAGGGTATTGAGGATGTAAATTGTGGCCACATATGTGTTTCCATGCTGGCTTTTCTATCTGGAATAAATAAACCATCAATTGAAAATTTCCAGAAAGAAGTGTGGCATCTAAAACATCCTGGGAATATTCCATCTTACCAGTGAAACATCAGTATTGAAACTCAGCTTACACAATGATATTATCAAACCTAAATCTATAGCCCTTCGCGCATTTCATAGTATGTATCTTATTCCCAATATTACGGAACACAATAATATGGTTGCTGTAGGAAATAATAACAATTATTATCAGTCCTGGTCAGTATAGTCTATCAACATTACAGGCTCATCTGCCTAGAGGAGTAATACTATCACAAAATTCCGTTACACACAGAGTAGAATTGGTTTCTGCAACTGAAAGAGTCTATCTGGGTACACTTTGTAAACTACTGGGTTTCGAGAATAACACCAAACTTCAGCTTGCCATCAAACACATAGATGGCAATATTCCTAATTTTTTGGCCATAGAGACTTAGAATGTCCATTGCAATGTAGCAGAAGTAATGATTACCAATTCCGATGGCAACATAGGGAGTCACAAACAAACTGGAATCATAGCAACTTTCAAACCAAATTCCGAGTTTATGGAGCCAATCATCTATACACCCTCTCCACCAATCTATTTTCCAGTATCTCACAATCGTATAGACCACATAGAGTTGGTGGTAACCAATGAAAAGGGAGATGTTGTAGATTTTGCTGGTGCTTCTACAACAGCCATCAAATAAATTAATATATAAAATAGCCATCAAACATGGACAATATGAAAGTTATGAATTGCAATCTTTTACTCCCAATCGCCGCACATTTGCTATTCTCAATGAACCAAACCGGTAAATTGAACTTGACGTGTACGTGGGTGGTAAAAGGTGGTAAAAAGTGAGAGTGGTGAGGCATTTCTCCCTGGTGCAAGCATAAATCTAATAAATAATTTTGTGCCACACTTGTTCTCTCAAGTAGAAATGAGAAAACATGGTACTGTGATAGATAGAAAAGATTATCCAGACATAACTTCTACTGCCATTGGAACACTTAAATTTTCCAAAATGGATGCAACATGTTACCAGGCAGGGGGATTTGAATCGGTAACCAAAATCTTGACAAAAAGCCACACAGTACTGTTTCCCATGCGTCTGTTGCCAGGTTTCTTCTCAGACTACAAGAACATCATATGGAATGGTGGTCTGAAGGTCACTTTTCGCAGGGCAACCAATGATAATGATGCCTTGATGCACTACAGTACCTTGAATGCAGATCGTACAACATTACCCAACACCTTACCTGAAACAGCCAAGTATATCGTCAAAACCATGGAGCTGACGATACCAGTAGTGGAATATGAAACAAACTATGCCCTCAAATACAAAGCAAATATTCTATAATATCAACAAGTTCATAATAGATTTTGCAGTTACAGTGTGTTCAAAAACCAACCTCTGGCAGCCATTATGAATATGACGCCACTAATCAATTCAGTAGTATACATTATGATATGCCAAAATTTTGTAATTGTGCTGTTACAGACCGGGAGAGAAAACAGTCAAGAGAAAGATTCTAGCAATTTTGACAATTGCAAGATTAAAAATATTTATCTTAAAAATGGACGTAATGAGATATTCCCCCGTGAAAATTATAATCTGGACATGAACAAGATGACTCTCTTAAATTATATGAAGCTTACTATGCATACAAACGTGTGACTGAGGGAAACATAGATGTATACTACACTCCCAGTGAATTCAAGGCACACAGACCTATGTCTGTTATCAACACATCAAAAACAAAACAAGTGGTAGTCAATGATAGGACAAATATCGAAATTGTATGTGAATTTCATGAGCCTCTCCCCGACAACACTCAATGTAGTGTTATTCTTATTGCAGAGAAAACATTTGTTTATTATGTTAAAAATAAGGGAGTCACAGAACAATTTTAGTTAACCAAAAATCTATTAATTTACTTGGGCAAAACACTGCTCTCTGTTAACATAGCAGCTTACGCAAACTGCTAGGTAGCTATTTTTATCAAGTCACACATCTGAAAATAGCTTATCGAAGATATTTCTACAAACATGCTAAGCAGCAATAAACGCCGGCCAGGTAGGTATTTCTGTAAGGCTCTACAGACACACACACACCCGGTATTGATGAGATGGGTCGATGCTATTGTCGCAGTGCGATCAAACATGCACTGCCTGTATTGCCTGTCACCGTAAAACAGGTCGAGGACACTGGTGGCATGTGTACGTAGATATATAAGAAAGGGTGAAGCTTGAAAACAAAAGATGGCCTATACTAATATTATATACATAACCAACCAATCAACAGTGTATCATTTGTCCCCTTGGGAGTAGAAGAGCCAGTATAATTTCCCTGTGCCAGTTTAATTTCTCGAAATTCTCACCAAAGTCACTGACGGGACATTCCCGAGCCAGGTTAATTCTCGAAACATTCACTTAATAATATAAAATCCTATTCAAAAGATCTGAAAGAGGGGGTAGGAGGGCTATACAAATGTTATATACACACCCAACCAATTAACAGGAGATCAGGGCATTCCAGGCCAGCTTGGCACTTGGGTCAATCATCTTAGTAAAATTTCGTACAATGGTGAGGCAATTTGTTACATTTATAGATTAGCTAAAATCCACCAGAAGATATAAAAATATAGCGTAATTTTAGTCAATTTAAGCCGAAATAGATCCTAATATTAATCGATGCTCGTACAATGGTGACGCAGAATTCTTCAAACACAACCATTAAGGGTAAAGTTCACATAGTATTTTCTCCTGGGGCGACATTTTACATTTTTTTGTATTGAAAGCATTACCATTGGAGATGTTCTACGCTGCAACAGAAGCCCAACGCACGGTTCCGTCCATCAGGAAAAGAAGTAAGTTTGTATACGTACATACACACACACAGCCAACCTGTTCAGTTGCTGAACAAGTTAAGTGGCCCATGTTTCGAGCTTGCGCCCGAAGTTATAGGATTTGACACTCTGACTGGACATAGACATTTCTTGTGAGTGTGTTCATCAACTTTATCTGATCACCACTATCTTCATCGATACGATAACCAACACTGGCAGAATAATGAGATAAATAACTGATATACAAAACACACACTTATAATACATGAATACTTAATTCCGTCTAAAATTTTATTTATGTTTCATTTGAAAATTTACCAGCTGTATATATTTCAACGTGCAATGAACGAACTATACTTTGCCGTAAAATCGTTGTAAATGTACATAATACAATTCCAAACATTATTATACATTATAATACATAATTCTCTTTCCATAATATATTTTGAAAGTGATAACGAAGTAACAATTTTTTCAATTAACTAACTCAAAACACTATGCGTATCTGTTCAATCGAGCAACAGCCCTTCAATATAAATAAAAATTCTTCATCTTTAGGCATAAGCATTTTCCCTTTTCGCAACGAGAAAGTAATCATAAATAATTTATTAACACTTCGGGTGCGCCAAGAATCTGAGGACTCAGCGAGAATCGTGAGCGTTCAGCTACTTGATGACCAATTGAGCTTTACTCCGTGAGCGCTGGTGACTTGCTCGCTGAACAAATTTGAACTTTGCTCGGTGCAAGTTGAATACAGGTTTATATGTTTCGATCCCGTTAAGAAAAGAGTAACAAGACGAAGATTATTTATAGACGCAGCTCATGAAAAGGTATTTGCGATTAACGGCTAATGATGCAGCGTAATTACAGGAGACGTTCAAGTTAGAGAATGTAATACAATGTTTTTTAAAAGCCCTGTATAATCCTAAAAACAAAAAAATTAAATAATAGGTATTATAAAACGGAATTGTTTCTTACACAGAGTCAACTTGAAACAATAATATTTGGTGTAGTTTGGTTCATCGCCAATGTCCACCTGGACACCTACACGTCCATTAACACTCGCAATCTTCGTTTGAATCCGCGAATTACTTTCTGGCGGCGCTCATTCGGTATGCTGTGAATCACATCACGTATCTTGAACCTCAATTCGTCAATGTCCTTCGGTCTCTCTGCATACAGCTGGGTCTTGACATATACCCTCAGCCAGTAATCGCAAGCGAACAATCTGATGACCTCGTTGGCCAAAGTATGGGTCCTCTGCCGCTAATCCATCTCTACCGAAATTGGCAAGGAAAAAACTGACGACCTTCAAGTGAAAATGTGTGTGTGACTGTGTGTTTGTGTGTGTGTGTGTGTGTGTATCTAGAATATGCGCTCATCCAAATTGAAACATGCAAGGACAAGATAAAACTACTTTTAAGATGGTGACTAGCTGCCGTGCTTAGTAGCTAAGGTTGTAGCTATGTAAAGATGCGTTTTAATTATTTGATTCCTGGTAGAGTCAGTGGAAAGTGTAAACATTATCTCGATTGGCTTGGGTGAACACAGTGTGCACGGAAAACAAAAATATTGGCTGTGATCGAAAAGATGGTTTGTCAGCTTAGTGGTTAATGTTGTAAAATACATGAAGTAAAGTACATAGTAAAAAAGAGGAATCGTTACTGTTGAATTGTAAAACTAAAAATTATACTTTTTTCTATGGTGGTACTGAAAATCATAATTTTGGAACAGGCTTTTTCAAAAATAATAGAATTATCTCGGCTCTTAAAACAGTAGAATTTATTAATGATAGGATATCATATGCAGTTTTACAGGGTAGATGGTGTAAAATGATTTTAATAAACATACATGCACCAACGGAAGATAAAGATGATAATACTGAAGATGATTGTTATACAGAGTTAGAACAGGTCTTTGATAAATGTTCTCAGTATGATATGAAAATTCTGTTAGGTGACTGTAATGCACAGATTGGCAAAGAAGAGACATTTAAACCCACGATTGGTAAAGAAAGTCTTCATGAATTAAGTAATGATAATGCTATAAGATTGATTACTTTTGCAACCTCAAAGAATTTAATTGTGAAAAGTACCAATTTTAAGCATAAAGATATCCATAAATATACCTGGTCTTCTCCAGATGGTAAAACTCATAATCAGATAGATCATATTCTCATTGATTGATTGATTGATTTCGTTTATTTTACTTCGCGTTTTGTGCCTCTTGGCTAATTTGCGAAGATGGGGATGAGTGATGAAATGATGAAATTGATGAATGGACATTCACAAACAACCAAGCCCGACCGGGATTCGAACCCGGGACCCTTGGCGTCGCAGCGCGATGTGCTAACCACTCGGCCACAGGGTCGGGCTAGATCATATTGTCATTGATAAGAGAAGGCATACTAGTATAATTGACGTTCGTACACATAGAGGTGCTGACTGTGCCAGTGACCATTATTTAGTAATTGCTAAATTAAGAGAAAGACTCTCAGTGATAAATCATAAGCAACAAAATCTAAAAGTTATAAAATTTAATACAGGAAAGTTTACTGATGAAAGAATTAAGAAAGATTACCAAATTAAACTGTCAAATAGATTTGATGTTTTGCATGATTTAAATGATGATGAAAATATAAATGAAACAGACGTAAATAAGAATTGGGAGCACATAGGTAATGCAATAGAATCAACAGCTAAAGAAAGTATAGGATACTATAAACTGAGAAAAAGTATGCCATGGTTTGATAATGAATGTTATAATCTAATAGAAATAAGAAATCAGGCTAGACTTAGGTGGTTAAATAACTCTGATGATACAAATCTAAACAATTATAATAGAATAAAGCGAGAAGTTAACCGCACGTTTAGAAGTAAAAAAAGAGATTACTTGAAAAGTAAAATTAACGAAATAGAAACAAACAGCAAATATAAAAATATCAGAGATTTATATAAAGGTGTAAATGAGTTTAGAAAGGGGTGGCAACCTAAAGTAAACTTGATAAAAGATAAAGACGGTGATTTTCTAGCTGACCCAAGCGATATTCTAAATAGATGGAAGAACTACTTTAATGACCTTTTAAGTGTCCATGTAGGAGATAAGTCAGATGTAAATGAAGTACACACAGCAGAACCTTTAGTTCCAGAACCTAACGTGACTGAAGTTAAAGATGCTATTAAAAGGCTAAAGAATAACAAAACACCTGGCGTTGATTTAATACCAGCTGAGTTAATTAAATATGGTGGAAATTCATTAATATGTCAAATTCATAAATTAATTTGTTTAATATGGAATAAAGAAGAAATCCCTCAACAGTGGAAAGAATCCATAATTGTTCCTGTGTTTAAAAGAGGTGATAAAATGAACTGCAATAATTACCGTGGAATTTCTCTACTCTCAACAACATACAAAATATTGTCTAACATTCTTTTAACAAGACTAACACCATATGCTAATGAAATTATAGGTGATTATCAATGTGGATTTAAACGAAACAGATCAACTACAGATCAAATTTTTCACATCAGACAGACACTTGAAAAAAATGGGAATATAATCAAAATGTCCATCAGCTATTCATTGATTTCAAAAAAGCATATGATTCCGTCAAAAAAGAAATAATTATATAATATATTAGTAGAGTTTGGAATACCTAAGAAGCTTGTTAGTATGATAAAAATATGCACCAGTGAAACAGAAAGTAAAATTCGTGTGGGTATTAATATGTCTGACAAATTTACAATTCATGATGGGTTAAAACAAGGAGATGAATTATCTCCATTGCTCTTTAATTTTGCCTTAGAATATGCTGTAAGTAAGGTAAAACAAACTAAAGAAGGACTAAAATTAAATGGTGTGACTCAGTTGTTAGCATATGCAGATGTTGTAGACTTACTGGGGGATGATGTGAATACAATTAAGAATAATTCTAAAATATTTTTCAAAACTGCTAAAGAAATAGGTTTGGAAATTAACAAAGAGAAATCTAAATATATGCTTACAGGCCGGAACCAAGTGTTAGGTAATAATCAAAATCTAATTATTGATAACAATTCGTTTGAACCAGTTTCCAAATTCAAATACTTAGGAGTAATATTAACAAATGAAAATTATATTAAAGAGGAAATAAAAAGTAGGCTTCATTCAGGAAATATATGTTACTTCTCTCTTCATAAACTTTTGTCTTCCCGTTTAATATCTAAGAAACTAAAAGTTAAAATATACAAAACCGTAATTTTGCCTGTATTATTATATGGGTGTGAAACTTGGTCCCTTACATTGAAAGAGGAACATAAATTGAGAGTATTTGAAAATAAGATCTGTAGGAAAATATTTGGACCTAAAAGGGATGAGGAGACAGGCGAGTGGAGAAGGTTACATAATTTAGAACTACATAATTTGTATTCATGTCCAGATATTATTAGAATAATTAAATCAAGAACACTTAGGTGGGCAGGCCATGTGACACGAATGGGAGAGGAAAGAGGAGTTTTCAGGATTCTTGTTGGGAAACCTGATGGTAAGAGACTTGTAGGAAGGCCAAGACGAAGATGGAGGGACAACGTTTAAATGGACCTGAGGGAAATTGGTAGGGATGGAAAAGAGTATATAGAACTTGCTCAAGATAGGGAAAGATGGAAGGCCTGTGTTGCTGCAGCCATGAACCTTCGGGTTTAAGAAGGCTAGAGAGTTAGTTATTTAGTTATTGTTGAGATTGTAGGTATAGTTCGAGCTCCGATGAGCCTATTTTTGCAAGAATTATATTTTAGCAAACAACCAGCTTAAAACATTAAAATGCTGACCAAAGCAAAATTTATTGTGTTAAAAATGTACACTAAAAACGTAACCTTTCCACCCTCTAACAGGCTCATCTCCAGACGAAGATTTACAATAAATTCATATTTATATTATATAATTCTGGAATTTAATGTGAATCTTGGCCTGAAGAAGGCACTGTTAGATAATGGATTGATTGATCGATTGATTTAGTTTATTTTACTTCCCGTTTTGTACCTGTTGGCTAATTTGCGAAGATGGGGATGAGTAATGAAATGATGAAATGGATGAATGGACATTCACAAACAACTAAGCCTGAGCGGTATTCGAACCCGAGACCCTTGGCGTTGCGGTGTTAGAGAGTAGAAACGTCACGTTTTGACTGTATATTTTTTATACAATATATGTTTCCTTGGTGAGCATTTTAATATTTCATTAACTGGAAACAAGGCTCAACAGCGTTATCAAGAGTAGCCATGTGGTTAACGCTAGTGATGAAAATTAATAGGTTTCGGGTTCGATTGCTGTTTTTGGCATATTGTATAATGCTTCAGATCGCAATTTGAACTCTAGAATCAGCCCCAATCAGCCTGAGCGAGGGCTGGGCTGGCCCAATATCCCGGTAAACCTTCTCTCTCGTCTCGGCGCCCTTCCGAAAACACAAATTCTCTGTTGTTATTTTTGTATTATTCACAATCGGTCACAGATGTAACAGTTGTGAATAAACTTTTTTCTGTTCAATCGTGGACTTACACAGGGGCGGCTTAAGGCCGGGCAACTGGCAGGGGCGACTCCCTCGGGGACGCCAGACCTATACGCCTTCCTCTGATTAGCGCCAAAACCTTTTTGATGATTGCTTAAGCTTGGCCATTTGTTTGTTTATTTGTCATGTTTTTAAGTTCACATCTTGCACATAAAAGCTAATCGGGAATGGACGGCAGAGTGGATAGTAGTGGGGGGAGGAGCCCAAAATTCATCTCATCCAGATTAAAATTATGTCTTGAACCGCCCCTGGACTTAACGAACAACAGAGCGGCCTGATGCCTACTGAACAGAAACAATGACTAAACAATGGTTACATAAATTGTGACCCTTAGCGCCCGGGGACGCCGTGTCTGGCTTACAGGGGCGCCACAACATGTTCCAATATATCCAGTCGATGATATGATTGTTCCAAATATGTGATCATTTAGTACTTTTTACACATAAAATATTTCTGAAGTTGAAATAAGTATTTTTTTTAACTTAAAGGCATGCAATCTAACAACACTAAATGAGTACTTAGGTCTACATTTTGAATTTGGTACCGCAGAAAAGTTTTGAAACACTCAGGGTGCCGTAAAGCAAAACCTTTTGAGAACCCCTGGACTAAAAGATTAGTAATTATCTTAAAAAATGAGCAGAAATATATCTCGTGCCGTAGGTAATCCACTTTATATGTTGAATTATTTTTCGTGTTAATTGGTGTGTGTATGTTTGCATTTCATTTTTAGCTTGTTGCAAGAGACTCAAGTGTTTCTGAGATTACTTGCCGCAGACTTTCAGCGTTAGATTTGCAGCAATAGGAACCACAAGATGGAGGAGCAGAAGTTAGGTCACGACAAACTTATTTGGTTGTCTCTTATTTTTTGACTGAAAATCACGAAACTGAAAAGAGGAAACACAATCATGTTCTGTCAGCATGTTGCAACACTCTTTCTAATTTCTATTTTAATGAATTCGATACAAACGACGTACGAAATGATACCACGGCACTTTTTAACAATTTCACTGCTTACGAGACAAATGATGTGTCCACAGGTTTTTAAAATTACAACTCCTCTTTCAGATTATAAACAAACCAGGTATTTGGATTTCGTTCAAGCTGGGCGACATGTTACCACTGCAATAACAGACAGATATGAGGTTTCAAGGAACACATTTTGGAAAAAAAATCTCCCAGGGTGCCAACACGTTTGCTGCTATCATGTCTGAAACATTGATGAAAAAGGTGGAAAGTGTGAGAACTACAGATATTATCTATTGATGAAGAATTTTAAAGAAATGACAGATTATAATTTATAGAATGCCTGGAAAATAGCAAGAGAAGAAAGCATTTGATCAACAGACTATCAAGTTTTGTAGAACTGTATTCAACTGCGTTATGAATGGTTTTGTTCATAGCATAGAAGTTAATTTGGGCTTTGAATGCTTCTATCTAAAAGGATTTAAAGATGTAAGGGCAGGAGCAAAATGTTCGCAGTCTATAGAAGGAGGCTACAAGTCTGGCAGTGATGACAAATTGATGAACATTTAATGGAAATTTGAAGAAATGAATTAGGTAGAAGTTATGACAGCTGAAGGTGAGAGAAAGTGTGCTAATACAACATGCAACATTTTCGTCAAATGTGCATACAGTATTATTCGTGAGTACAATGTGTATTTCATGCAATAAACTGAATTGTAATAACTTGATAAAAATATCGTTACAATTCCACTTACACAAGTAAGCTGCAAGAGAGATTTTGTCCAAATTAGAGACATTATAAACAAAACTACGTAATAGTCTACGTGGTTATAATCTTGGACCACTCTTCCTAATGGAGTGTGAACGAGATATATTCATTGCTATCGATAATGACAAAATTATTACAAATTATGCTCCTAAAGTTCTGAAATGAACAATGTCTCTTACTGTAAAATGTGATTTCAGTTTTGGTTCCTTTAATAGCAAAGTGATTTCAAAACAAATTTTTGTATAAACATCTAAATGTGGGGGAAAAAGAAGGAGACAGAAGAGAGACCTGAAGCAGAAGATCCGGAGCCTTGTGTAGAGCTCACCTCAAATAAACGCCAGGAGGAAGCTGCAAGAATATGTATCTGAACACAAAGGTCTCCAGGGGAATTACAAAAAGTTTTCATCCAAAGGATTCGAACTCGTTACACTTAGGATTCGAAGCCAGTAAGGAAAGGAAACATGCCAGACGAATCTAACCAAAACCAAGACAGAATTACACACACATCTAGAACTCCTAACTTACCAACTCCTATTAAATAATATTGTCTTTCCACCTTCTTCTTTCATAACCTTGCTATCCTAACGAATCCCAGGATTAACCTCTCCTGGAGTCTCCACAATTGTCATAATTCTATGCTCTATAAATGCACCATTCTCCTTACCTGAAGACACTCACACAACATTTATCCCATTTATCACACTTAATATTTTAGCCAAAATCCAGACTGTTAACTCTCCTACTTGATAAAGTTCTTCACCCTGCCTTGATATATTTAATCAAATAACTCCCACTTTCCATTTGCACACTCATACATAAAAAACAAACTAAAATACCCTCGAATGTATGCGGATTAAAGCAGGCATCTGCCAGGCGTTCCGTTCTTTTCTTTGTCAATGGATGTTATCTGTCACCTGGCGATAGCTAAGCACCAAAAGCTGGTGATTGGTAATGAGGAGATACCAGATTCGATTCCTGATTCTGACAAATTGCACAATGCTTCTGACGGTAATTTATACTTTAGGTCAATCCCCGAACAGCCTATCTTAGCATAAAACAGAGTTGAAACAAACAACATGGAGGCCAGTATGTCCAGTGGCGATCCCAAAAGAGTAATAATGGTCTAATGGCAGGTTTTTCAATGTAAACGTTCATGTTAGCACCTAACTGAAAAATTGTAAAATTCTCGGTTTTTTATGTACAGTTTTTTATGTAACTGTAACTCTGGTAGCGATTATCTTTACTGCTACTTCTTCTTGCAGTTACCAACCGAACTGGAAATTCCGAAGCAACATGGCTGCCTGATGTAGCTATAGAAGTTCCCTTCCTACTCGTAAATTCAATACCAGATTAAACAAAATATTTAAAGAAAATATGAAATTGGTACAGAAGGAGACTTGTTTTCCTTGGCAGAGCTTACCAATGTCCATGCATATATGGAAATTAAGCAGCGTAGTAGCTTGAACTCGCTCGGCAAGGTTGAATTGGAGAATTTGTGACCAGGATGTCCAGTCTACCAGTAGGGACAATCTCCAAACGGTAATTTAGTGCTTTGGTTAGCGGCACCACCTACCGGAGCATGTTGTGTTTGAGTCCTGGTCACGGAGCCTTTCTTCTATTCTTGTCAATTATGTATTACGTGTGTTGCCTTCAATTCATGCTTTATTGTTGAATGTTCTTCAAGAAGAAATATTAGAGTAAATTTGGAAATAATTTTTACTCATACCTTCATATTTTTAGAAGTTGACCTACAAAGCATGCTTATTAACAGGTTATTTCTTCGCTCAATTAACATTCATAGAGAGGTACAATATCTACATATTCATAGTGTATATATTGAAAGACGGGTATTATTAATATTTCGACTTTTGACTTCTTCTCGCTTTTTCTACAAGAAAGAATATGTGAAATTTACTTCGTAAGCATACATAATGGATACGCAGCAATTGTTCCAATCGTTTCTTATACAATAATGCGCTTTCGAGTGAAATGCGCTAGTAGTTCTATATTTAAACGCCAGATATATACCAATCGACGCGGTTTAAAACCATACTAATGAATGGCGTGCAGATCGATTACCTGTTTTTTTCGCACTTAGTATATATATACATATAATATAATTCTAGTTGACAATGCAAGTTATTCTATGACCTGGTGATAGCCTTGGGTTTGACACTGTAGGCTGCTAAGTAAGAGGCTCAAGGCTTCGAATCCTGTTTTGGCAACTTGGATAATACTTCCGATCGCAACATAAACTGAAGATCCAGTACCAATTAGCATATCTGAGCATATAATGGAGTTGAATCAATGAAGATGCTGGCGAACTTCTCCAGTAACGAACTGACAGAGGAAAATTAAAGGATTTGTGTACAAGTAAATAAACTGAAATAGTATGGGCGAGAATGGGTTGATTCTACATATGCATCTACCGCATGTAGGTGGTCTTGCGGTCTCCCGATAGAGTACAGATTCAAATTTAACTTGTAGGTCTGATCCCGACTAAACTATGTGAACATATATTGGACGCAAAGAAATTAGAAACAAAAACCTCAGAGATGTGTGAAAGTGTATGTGCATCGAAATTTAATGCATAACATAAATAAGCATATCCCTAAAATGGCTGTATTTCCTATTTCGATATCAGTAGGCTGTTGATAGAAAAATATGGATTTTGTTCCCCTAGTTAGTGTAGTGGTCATAACCAGAAGTGTGCAAATCAAAGTGCGTTCAGGGTTCGAAGCTGGTAAGGATATGGGTGTTATTTTGGGGTTATTTTTTGTAACTATCGTATTTCAGCTTGTCTCTTATCTTCCTCTCTCTCTCTCTCTCTCTCTCTCTCTATCTTTATTTGTGTGTATGGTGTGTATGAGTATGGCCATGCACATAATTATATTGAGTGATGAAATATTATAGAAGAAAAGGTTTGGCTATTCTTTATCATGTAGTAAAGTGATGTAACATTTTGTGTTTTGAGAAATGTTGAAAAAATCGGACACTGTTATTTTGTCAATGTAAGTAAGCATGTGTGGATCTAAAATTTAAAAAATGATTTGAAAATATTTAATACTAAAATAACTCACATTTATTATATCACCATAATGTGCACATATCATATTGATAGTGGATTGTTATTGTTATTATTGCTATTTTTATATCCATTGTGCATAGTTGTTGATTAACCTTAGTAGATGGTATCCGAGATAGAACCAAACAATAGACCCTTTAATTGACATTAATGGCTTTTTTATTCATTTTCGAGGGGTGACGCTATTGTTAATTAATCTAGCGCCACGTGGCGCCACGTGTCGGGGGTGGAGGAGGAGATGAGTCATCGATGACTCATGTACACGTGTGAGTTTGAAATTAATGGTTTTCCATTAGTGCACAAAAGATACTATTATGTATTCCGTTTTTGACCTAAGCTAACCTTTTGTTGTATATTATATATGCGTTTCTGCCGGATATGAGTCACAGATGATTTATACAGACGTTGGAGTTTGGAATTAATGGTTTTTCCATTAAGGTACAAAAGACACTATTGTGGAGTTCGTTTTCGGACTATTCTAACACTATTGTTGTATATTATATATGCGTTTCTGCCGGATATGAGTCACAGATGATTTATACTGACGTTGGAGTTTGGAATTAATGGTTTTTCCATTAATGTACAAAAGACATTTTCGGGCTATTGTAAGGCGTCACGTCCGGCCATTTTGGCGTCGGTGGTGAGTCATATTTGGTATAATTAAGGATCCGGATTTACCCGTATTCAACCGGTGCCGACGCGTTCGATCGGAGGTAGAAGATATTATAACACATGTTCGCTTTAAAGGCGAAGAAATTGAACGATGTATTCTATATGAAAACGAAGTATGCGAGCGGAATCCATGTTATTAATATTAACCTGTTACGGAAGAACCTGTTATGTGGTTGCATTCATCGGCACCCTCAATCCGCGCGCGTTCATGGACATGTGAGGGGGAAGAAAGGGTCGCCATTGTTACGGCCCCCTTCGCTTGGTGTTCTTCCGAAGTTGAATGGAAGTCAAGTGTCGCCAAATTTTTACACACGAGTATTGATTTTCTTTGAGGTTCCAATTTTATTTGGTGGAAGTAATCTACGCGGTATTTCTGCCGCCTTTCGTAACATTGCAAAGACTATTTGACCAAAACCGTAAGGAATTTGGCTGAACTAGGAACATTCAGTTCCAGTATCTACAAGTTAAAGTGGATGGCATCCACTATTTGCCCTTATTTCGGGGTTGCGAACCACGGACCATTTGATTATTGCCTTATAAACATCAGGATTCACGTAAAATTGACCAGATGTTTTTACTGTTAGGGACAATATTTCGCATTTTTTGTGTATTTTTACTCAGAAAACGCTATTTGAACGATTCAAGCAAGAGTTCGCATGGCAATTTAGACACACAAACTGTGTTTCTTCAACTTTAGCTGAAATTTAGGTTTATTTTTTACTCTAATATCACAATTTCTTCTATTCAGGCAACATTTTTTATTAAATTTTGGACTCACAAAGACATTTTTCAACTTTTAACTTGTTATTTTAAAAGTTTATTTCCATTTTTTACTCTAATATCACAATTTCTTCTATTCAGGCAACATTTTTTATTAAATTTTGGACTCACAAAGACATTTTTCAACTTTTAACTTGTTATTTTAAAAGTTTATTTCCATTTTTACTCTAATATCACAATTTCATCTATTCTGGCAGGAGTGTTTATTCCAGTTTAGACTTGCAAAGATAATTTTTTCAACTTCTTTTATTAATTTTTCTATTTATTGCCTTTTGTATCTTATATTTATTAATTCTTAACTTTGAGTTTTGTTCTTTATTTAAAAAATTTCTCTAATCACTAAGGAAGAAGTACTTTTAAGTAAAACTGTACCCACAAACTTTATTATTACTATTATTATTAGTATTATTATTATTGTTGTTGTTTTTGTTTTGATGTAGTTGTTGAATCTTGTTGTTGTTGTTAGGGTTTATTGACTTCCACTACGCTATTTTTGGTTTGCTTCGTAGGAAAGTTTGCTTATTTTAGAGTTTCCTAGGTATTTTCTTACTGTTAGGGTAGGTAAAGTTTCCTAAATATATGAGTAGGGTTCCATATATTCTTGTTCTTGCATGTTTTTCATATGATGTGATCACCACAACTCTCCAAGGGCTTTTACTGCATGTTTCCATTTTTATTGAGGCTTAGTGATTCCTAGAGCCACTTTATGCATGAGAGAAAGCTTGAAAATTTTGATCTCAGATAGCCGTCAACCTTCTGTCAGAGTATTTTCGAGTATATTTTAGTCTTATTATGGCCCACTAGAATATCACGGCTTGCTTTTTTTTAAGTATGTTGCGCAGTTATTGTATTTTTGCTTTTGCTTTCTAGATAAACTGTATGAAATGTTTAATATTTGTACTTTTTGCACTTATAAGAGGCCAAACTTTTACTGTAACTAAAATTATTATGTCTCTGGGCACTGAAACCCCTTTACCAAGAGTACTATAACTGCATGTTTATTAATATTGTTTCTTTCATCCCTCAAATATAACAATTTAACAATATAATGACTAATCACAGGACAAGTTGATGTTAGCAGATGACTACGTGGCTCTTAAGTCCACCTGCCAAACTTTTCTTACCATGCTATTTACCCTTATAGTCTTTTATTCGGGGTACGTTTCAAGTACTATTGAATTTTTGAGTGTTTGATTAACACCAGGGGTTATTTGTATCTGTTATGCTTTATTATTTGAGGCTTCTTTTTTTATTCTACAATCACTATATGTCCCTGAGAACTAAATTTCCACTGACTGAAGCTTAAAGCTTACGCTCTGCAGCATGTTGAATGGTTAAGCACTGGTCAATATGAATTTTACAGAGGCTAGTAGGAGGCATAGGAACACACGCCAGAGCATTATTAGCGTGCAAGAAGCACTACGAGGAAACGAAGTTGATTTTTTTGAGTGCTTTACCAGTTACACAGCCAATATTTGCTATTTCAAGTAACTACATGTACCAGAACATTTTACAGCCCAACACTAACTAGACTTCAATTTATACTATATTAGGGGCTAAATGTAGCAAGAACACTGATTGTACATATTTTTGAGAATCCAACTATATCAGGATTTTTTCTATGTAAGTATATTTTTATTGATTACTAACTTTAACAGACCAATCAGGAAGACAACAAAATTCACTAAACTTAGTACTATAGTGTAGGTGATTGCATGAAAAGTAGAAATTATAACATCCACAAGATTTCGCTTTTTTTGCTTTTGTGACTAATCGTGACGCTGAGGATGAATGGATGGCCAAAAATCTTAAGGACTGGATGTATTTTACCACTACAGACGCCTATGTAGAAACACTAGAGTACTGTTAGCTTTCAAAATTGAGGATATACTGTACTGTTTCTTAAATATTTTGTACTTGGCACGTTATAGTTATATCCATTTCAGGACAAATATTGCTAAAACTCTCAAATTTACTGGTACAAGTTGATATTTCTGCTATCAGAGGAATTAACAACCCTATTTTACAAACAAATGGTATTGTTTACACTTTATTTACTTCAATCTGAGACTAATATTTTACAGTAATTGAATCATTCAGCCCTAGTCAATACTTTACTGCATCAGAAAGTTTGTTATTAATCTAATAAGTATGCTATTTTGGGATATTCTAATGCAAACGTTGTTTAATTCACTGGTTATAATGCAAACTTTTGCACAAATTCGATATATTCACTACCTTCAAACCAAACAATTGTACTTATTTAGCGCATTTCATTTATATTTCTTGTAATTAACTTATGTTTCTTATAATTAACAAACTAAACTAATTACTTTGGCATGTTAAAAAAATTATTTTTTACTATTTCCTATTCTATCAGGTTCTATATTGCTGTTTTTATCAATTATGTAAGACCACACTCTGGTAAATGCCTATATATTCTCTTTTATACACACGCACGCACGCTACACACACACACACACACACACACACACACACACACACACACACACACATTTACGCACTTATACGAACATACATCTGACGTTTTTCAATATTTTGCTATGAAGTTTGCATCCACGCTATTCAAACAAGGGCAGGCAATGTAGTATTTATGAGTATTAGTAATCCCAAAGTGGTGTTTTTTGTGTCCAAGTTCAGATGAGAGTCTGCTATGTGCCTTTTGCAGGGGATTGCATGTGAAGTGTATGCATATTGAGCATTATTGAGTGTGTAGGCTTCCAAGTTTTGCTGTTATTTTCCTATAATTCTGCGAGACTGTAGAGAGTTCTCCCTTTTCAACCAGTTTTCTTTCATTGATTGGATACTTTTTGGGAACTTAGCAGTTTTTTATGTTATGAAGCAGATTGTTGTAGAATATTTTGCATGGTCATTTGTGATATTGAGTGCCTGCTGTAACGGAAGTAAGTATCTTTCCTTCTTGTGTTGATGTTCTCGTGTAGGTTTCCTATTTTCGGTCAAGTTGCAGTAGGGAACTTAGCAGTTTTTTATGTTATGAAGCAGATTGTTGTAGAATATTTTGCATGGTCTTTTGTGATATTGAGTGGGTGCTGTAATGGTAGTAAGTATCTTTCCTTTTTGTGTTGATGTTCTTGTGTAGGTTTCCTATTTTCGGTCAAGTTGCAGTACTTAGAATAATCGCTATTGTCTTATTGATCTACGAAGCTCCTTTGAATAATCATTTGCATGTGACCCTATACTCCACGCTGTACTTTGTTCTGGGAGCTATCTTTTGAAGCCTTGGCATTCTGCTAGTACAGTATTATTAGCGTAGAGGTAAATTAGTTCGTGAAAATATGTATTTTTCTGATTAACTATAGTCGCTTAGTTGTTCTAGCAGGTATAAGTAGTTACTGCTGATGTTGTTAATTTTCTATTCGCAGGGGCTATGTATGATGTAGCGTATTTGTGTTGGCTGTCCCTTTTATGCCTATGTTGTTGAGTTTCTCCATAAGCATGTCCTGTATTACTCTATTCTATGCCTTGTTGCTGCTAGATATCTGAGGTATGTTGCTGGTTCATATCTGATGTAGCTTGTTTGACTATCTATTATTTTTGCTATGGCTGTGGCTATTGATGTCCCTTTCTGAATTCCATGTTGGTTTCTGTTTATCCTTGTTGCTGCTTGTTATCTGAGTTAGGTTGTTTGACTTCAGGACTATCCTTTTTTAACTTTATTGTTGATTGCTGTTTTGTGTCTTGTAATATTATTTACTATAGTAACAAAATTATTTTCCTTCCATCCCACATTTATTATTCTGAGCAACAGAACTTCTCCTTCTTTCCCATATATTTGATTATTTCTGGTGTAAAAGTACAATTTTTCAAAGTGAATGTTTTAAAAGTACAATTTTTACAAAGTTAATGTTTAAAAGTACAATTTTTTCAAAGTTAATAATTTAAAAGTACAATTTTTTCAAAGTGAATGTTTTAAAAGTACAATTTTTACAAAGTTAATGTTTTAAAAATACTATTCTTTCAAAGTTAATAATTTAAGAGTACAATTCTTCTGCTATTTGAACTTTTGTACAATTTTGTTATTGTTGTTAAAATAAATATGTTAGTTGATATAAAATTAGAGTAAATTTTCATGAATTTATATATTAAATTTCAAAATAGTGTTACTTGCTAAAGATAGCGGACAAAATAAATTAAACTTTGACAAATACTGAACAAGAAATATACAAGTATGTTGATAAATATCAATTTTTAAAAATAATTTTGTTATAATAACATTCACTTTGAAAAATTGTACTTTTACACCAGAAATAATCAAATATATGGGAAAGAAGGAGAAGTTCTGTTGCTCAGAATAATAAATGTGGGATGGAAGGAAAATAATTTTGTTACTATAGTAAATAATATTACAAGACACAAAACAGCAATCAACAATAAAGTTAAAAAAGGATAGTCCTGAAGTCAAACAACCTAACTCAGATAACAAGCAGCAACAAGGATAAACAGAAACCAACATGGAATTCAGAAAGGGACATCAATAGCCACAGCCATAGCAAAAATAATAGATAGTCAAACAAGCTACATCAGATATGAACCAGCAACATACCTCAGATATCTAGCAGCAACAAGGCATAGAATAGAGTAATACAGGACATGCTTATGGAGAAACTCAACAACATAGGCATAAAAGGGACAGCCAACACAAATACGCTACATCATACATAGCCCCTGCGAATAGAAAATTAACAACATCAGCAGTAACTACTTATACCTGCTAGAACAACTAAGCGACTATAGTTAATCAGAAAAATACATATTTTCACGAACTAATTTACCTCTACGCTAATAATACTGTACTAGCAGAATGCCAAGGCTTCAAAAGATAGCTCCCAGAACAAAGTACAGCGTGGAGTATAGGGTCACATGCAAATGATTATTCAAAGGAGCTTCGTAGATCAATAAGACAATAGCGATTATTCTAAGTACTGCAACTTGACCGAAAATAGGAAACCTACACAAGAACATCAACACAAAAAGGAAAGATACTTACTACCATTACAGCACCCACTCAATATCACAAAAGACCATGCAAAATATTCTACAACAATCTGCTTCATAACATAAAAAACTGCTAAGTTCCCTACTGCAACTTGACCGAAAATAGGAAACCTACACGAGAACATCAACACAAGAAGGAAAGATACTTACTTCCGTTACAGCAGGCACTCAATATCACAAATGACCATGCAAAATATTCTACAACAATCTGCTTCATAACATAAAAAACTGCTAAGTTCCCAAAAAGTATCCAATCAATGAAAGAAAACTGGTTGAAAAGGGAGAACTCTCTACAGTCTCGCAGAATTATAGGAAAATAACAGCAAAACTTGGAAGCCTACACACTCAATAATGCTCAATATGCATACACTTCACATGCAATCCCCTGCAAAAGGCACATAGCAGACTCTCATCTGAACTTGGACACAAAAAACACCACTTTGGGATTACTACTACTCATAAATACTACATTGCCTGCCCTTGTTTGAATAGCGTGGATGCAAACTTCATAGCAAAATATTGAAAAACGTCAGATGTATGTTCGTATAAGTGCGTAAATGTGTGTGTGTGTGTGTGTGTGTGTGTGTGTGTGTGTGTGTGTGTGTGTAGCGTGCGTGCGTGTGTATAAAAGAGAATATATAGGCATTTACCAGAGTGTGGTCTTACATAATTGATAAAAACAGCAATATAGAACCTGATAGAATAGGAAATAGTAAAAAATAAGGTTTTTAACATGCCAAAGTAATTAGTTTAGTTTGTTAATTATAAGAAACATAAGTTAATTACAAGAAATATAAATGAAATGCGCTAAATAAGTACAATTGTTTGGTTTGAAGGTAGTGAATATATCGAATTTGTGCAAAAGTTTGCATTATAACCAGTGAATTAAACAACGTTTGCATTAGAATATCCCAAAATAGCATACTTATTAGATTAATAACAAACTTTCTGATGCAGTAAAGTATTGACTAGGGCTGAATGATTCAATTACTGTAAAATATTAGTCTCAGATTGAAGTAAATAAAGTGTAAACAATACCATTTGTTTGTAAAATAGGGTTGTTAATTCCTCTGATAGCAGAAATATCAACTTGTACCAGTAAATTTGAGAGTTTTAGCAATATTTGTCCTGAAATGGATATAACTATAACGTGCCAAGTACAAAATATTTAAGAAACAGTACAGTATATCCTCAATTTTGAAAGCTAACAGTACTCTAGTGTTTCTACATAGGCGTCTGTAGTGGTAAAATACATCCAGTCCTTAAGATTTTTGGCCATCCATTCATCCTCAGCGTCACGATTAGTCACAAAAGCAAAAAAAGCGAAATCTTGTGGATGTTATAATTTCTACTTTTCATGCAATCACCTACACTATAGTACTAAGTTTAGTGAATTTTGTTGTCTTCCTGATTGGTCTGTTAAAGTTAGTAATCAATAAAAATATACTTACATAGAAAAAATCCTGATATAGTTGGATTCTCAAAAATATGTACAATCAGTGTTCTTGCTACATTTAGCCCCTAATATAGTATAAATTGAAGTCTAGTTAGTGTTGGGCTGTAAAATGTTCTGGTACATGTAGTTACTTGAAATAGCAAATATTGGCTGTGTAACTGGTAAAGCACTCAAAAAAATCAACTTCGTTTCCTCGTAGTGCTTCTTGCACGCTAATAATGCTCTGGCGTGTGTTCCTATGCCTCCTACTAGCCTCTGTAAAATTCATATTGACCAGTGCTTAACCATTCAACATGCTGCAGAGCGTAAGCTTTAAGCTTCAGTCAGTGGAAATTTAGTTCTCAGGGACATATAGTGATTGTAGAATAAAAAAAGAAGCCTCAAATAATAAAGCATAACAGATACAAATAACCCCTGGTGTTAATCAAACACTCAAAAATTCAATAGTACTTGAAACGTACCCCGAATAAAAGACTATAAGGGTAAATAGCATGGTAAGAAAAGTTTGGCAGGTGGACTTAAGAGCCACGTAGTCATCTGCTAACATCAACTTGTCCTGTGATTAGTCATTATATTGTTAAATTGTTATATTTGAGGGATGAAAGAAACAATATTAATAAACATGCAGTTATAGTACTCTTGGTAAAGGGGTTTCAGTGCCCAGAGACATAATAATTTTAGTTACAGTAAAAGTTTGGCCTCTTATAAGTGCAAAAAGTACAAATATTAAACATTTCATACAGTTTATCTAGAAAGCAAAAGCAAAAATACAATAACTGCGCAACATACTTAAAAAAAAGCAAGCCGTGATATTCTAGTGGGCCATAATAAGACTAAAATATACTCGAAAATACTCTGACAGAAGGTTGACGGCTATCTGAGATCAAAATTTTCAAGCTTTCTCTCATGCATAAAGTGGCTCTAGGAATCACTAAGCCTCAATAAAAATGGAAACATGCAGTAAAAGCCCTTGGAGAGTTGTGGTGATCACATCATATGAAAAACATGCAAGAACAAGAATATATGGAACCCTACTCATATATTTAGGAAACTTTACCTACCCTAACAGTAAGAAAATACCTAGGAAACTCTAAAATAAGCAAACTTTCCTACGAAGCAAACCAAAAATAGCGTAGTGGAAGTCAATAAACCCTAACAACAACAACAAGATTCAACAACTACATCAAAACAAAAACAACAACAATAATAATAATACTAATAATAATAGTAATAATAAAGTTTGTGGGTACAGTTTTACTTAAAAGTACTTCTTCCTTAGTGATTAGAGAAATTTTTTAAATAAAGAACAAAACTCAAAGTTAAGAATTAATAAATATAAGATACAAAAGGCAATAAATAGAAAAATTAATAAAAGAAGTTGAAAAAATTATCTTTGCAAGTCTAAACTGGAATAAACACTCCTGCCAGAATAGATGAAATTGTGATATTAGAGTAAAAATGGAAATAAACTTTTAAAATAACAAGTTAAAAGTTGAAAAATGTCTTTGTGAGTCCAAAATTTAATAAAAAATGTTGCCTGAATAGAAGAAATTGTGATATTAGAGTAAAAAATGGAAATAAACTTTTAAAATAACAAGTTAAAAGTTGAAAAATGTCTTTGTGAGTCCAAAATTTAATAAAAAATGTTGCCTGAATAGAAGAAATTGTGATATTAGAGTAAAAAATAAACCTAAATTTCAGCTAAAGTTGAAGAAACACAGTTTGTGTGTCTAAATTGCCATGCGAACTCTTGCTTGAATCGTTCAAATAGCGTTTTCTGAGTAAAAATACACAAAAAATGCGAAATATTGTCCCTAACAGTAAAAACATCTGGTCAATTTTACGTGAATCCTGATGTTTATAAGGCAATAATCAAATGGTCCGTGGTTCGCAACCCCGAAATAAGGGCAAATAGTGGATGCCATCCACTTTAACTTGTAGATACTGGAACTGAATGTTCCTAGTTCAGCCAAATTCCTTACGGTTTTGGTCAAATAGTCTTTGCAATGTTACGAAAGGCGGCAGAAATACCGCGTAGATTACTTCCACCAAATAAAATTGGAACCTCAAAGAAAATCAATACTCGTGTGTAAAAATTTGGCGACACTTGACTTCCATTCAACTTCGGAAGAACACCAAGCGAAGGGGGCCGTAACAATGGCGACCCTTTCTTCCCCCTCACATGTCCATGAACGCGCGCGGATTGAGGGTGCCGATGAATGCAACCACATAACAGGTTCTTCCGTAACAGGTTAATATTAATAACATGGATTCCGCTCGCATACTTCGTTTTCATATAGAATACATCGTTCAATTTCTTCGCCTTTAAAGCGAACATGTGTTATAATATCTTCTACCTCCGATCGAACGCGTCGGCACCGGTTGAATACGGGTAAATCCGGATCCTTAATTATACCAAATATGACTCACCACCGACGCCAAAATGGCCGGACGTGACGCCTTACAATAGCCCGAAAATGTCTTTTGTACATTAATGGAAAAACCATTAATTCCAAACTCCAACGTCAGTATAAATCATCTGTGACTCATATCCGGCAGAAACGCATATATAATATACAACAATAGTGTTAGAATAGTCCGAAAACGAACTCCACAATAGTGTCTTTTGTACCTTAATGGAAAAACCATTAATTCCAAACTCCAACGTCTGTATAAATCATCTGTGACTCATATCCGGCAGAAACGCATATATAATATACAACAAAAGGTTAGCTTAGGTCAAAAACGGAATACATAATAGTATCTTTTGTGCACTAATGGAAAACCATTAATTTCAAACTCACACGTGTACATGAGTCATCGATGACTCATCTCCTCCTCCACCCCCGACACGTGGCGCCACGTGGCGCTAGATTAATTAACAATAGCGTCACCCCTCGAAAATGAATAAAAAAGCCATTAATGTCAATTAAAGGGTCTATTGTTTGGTTCTATCTCGGATACCATCTACTAACCTTAATGTCAGATTTCCAAAGAAATATTTAGTTGCTTTCTAGGAGAGAGCCAGTATGATAAATAGAATTAGTGATAATACACTAAAAGAAAAACAAATACTTATGCATCCAACACTGTTACTTCTAGCTTCATACCCGAAGAATAAAATGTGTTGTTTGCATTTATAATTTCTTTATTATGTGCAGCGTTTTGAAATTTTGTATGGGGTGTTGTAGGCGGTTCCTGGTAATACTTTATGCATCAGTATTCAAATCCAGAAATAAACAATAGAGGAATATACGTAATGAAGAATAATAAAATAATAATGATTTATATTTTTTCTACCTTATTAACAATATTCATAGATCTCATAAAATACAAGCACATGGGTATGCATTTTTAACTATAGATACTTGTCTCCAATAATGCATATGAATTAAATACTTACCCATGACATTGTGTCTCCTAACGATCTACTATGAACTTAAGTTTACCATACATACGGATCTCAAATAAATCTACAGCGAATTCATATAGAAAATGCTCATAAATACCTAGGAACCCATTGATTTTTCAACGCCGAATTCTAAATATTATTGCAGGAGTTCCTTCTTACGGATTTTGTTCTCCCTGTTCCATTTGACTTATTTTAGACGCTTTACTATATCTTCCTAGGATAATCGTAATGATGATCAGTAATGGTTAACTGTAAACAATGCAAGGGAAGACCATATTTTTCATTCAGGTCACTGTGAAATTTATAGCTGGCTGCAAGCAATGTACGTGTGAGAGAGAAAAAAAATAATTGGGAGAGAGAAGGAGAAAAACTGAAAGAGAGACAGAGAGAGAGAGAGAGAGAGAGAGAGAGAGAAAGAGAATGATAAAAAGAGAGAAACAGAGAGAAAAAAAGAGAGAGTGATTAAGTGAGAGTGAGTTCGTCTGTATAAGTACAAATTTTGCCTACACTTTACTTTAGATTTGGGTCATTCAATGTGAAATTGCCCCTGAACCTCAATTTGAGACTTGTAACTATGTTTATGAGCAATCTAACTTTCTAATCTGCATAGAAATTCAAGTGTTATACATAACTAAAGCCTGGTTTACATTGGTCGATTAGACAGGAGAGTAGCTGGACCGAGTAGGGTAAAGCGAAGTACTCTCCTCGTGTAAGCAAGTTGGGACAATACTGGATCCAGTACTCGCTCCAGTAGTGAGGACAGTCGAGTGGCTGTCCAAGGATGTCAGCGACTCGACCGAGTTGCTTCCTCTCCCATCGATTTTTTCACTCGCGCGTAAACTCGACAGACAGTCGATCAATGCAAACGCTTCTTGAGGAGAGTATAGAGTCTGTGCTGTCGTAGAGTGTTGTGAGTTTTTTCTTATTATTAAAAAGTCAACCATGAATAGGAGGTGATCCAAGAAATACGTTTTACGTGCAACCCAGAAAAATTAAAAATAGAAAATCAAGGAAATTAATTTTCTTTTTAGGCACGTCCTCGTGCATTGTTCTATTAATTTCTCTGTTGTGTAAATGTAAACTGTTTCACAGCTTTTGTTCTTAATCGCCAACAACATCCATGGGTTCATTCTGTCCAAAATAGAACCAAACAACTGCAGTCACTATCCCACTTTCCTACAGTCAAGTAGAAAGTGTGTAAAAAGTTACCCGTCACAGAAGGGTCGAGTCAAGCAGAAAAGCCTGTAACTCGTCCCAGTAACTCTCCCGTTTACTCGACCAATGCAAACCAGCTTTAAGTTAAAAGGTAGAAAATATTTTACATATGTTGTGTTTAACCTTTGTTTTCTATTGTTTCCCAAGAGTGACACCAACAAAAAATTATTTCTCTCTTAACTGTTACATTTTCCCCTGAACTCCAAAAGAATATTCAAAAGAAAAATACTTACTTTCTTTGTCTCAAATAATTTGTGTTTCATAATTTGAAAATTCTCAGAAATTAAAATAATTTTCTCATTAAGTGAAGAAGCATTGTTTCAACTATCCAACCCATGATACAAAATTATTCCCTTGTAGCTGCAAATTTGCGTAACTATTTTAAGGGTAGTTATCTTTAATCAACAATATTCAGTTTCATATTTCAATACACGGAAACTGCAAGTGAAATGTTGCTTAACTCTCAGTAGTATTGTTACTTTAATATCAAACATGTAGTTTTCATGTCCTACCCGTGACAACGAAATGTCCTTTTTTTGCCATACTCCTTACACTTGTTTTACTTACCAAGCATATCCTGCCATCCGTGAAGAAGCCTTCTATTATAACGCTCTTCTGGGAACTCCCAAGTACGAACGAAAATTTGAGTACTAAAACAAAATTACATATTTTAATGAGTGTAATAAAATTAATTAAAATATTATTAATAACATATTATAATGATCAAGCAAATAGTAACCCCAGTTTTGAAGTACACTATACATAACTAATAACTACATATATTCTAATTGTATATTTTCACTATTGAGTCTTAGACATTCGCGGAAAATCTGGTGTGGGGGATGAGAATTAATTTCTTTGGAATGGGCAATGTTCAATATTCCATATCAACAATAAGTAAATAAAATACATGGAAATTTTAATGGGAGGATTGTGTATTAAATTTAGATGTGGATAGGATTACTAAGGGATTTTGATATTGCTGGAAAGTTCGAACATTACATTTTTGGGGACTATATTCAGCGATTTGGTAAACACTTTTTTGGCGCCGAACATGTGAAAAGGGAAGCTGGAAAACATTAAATATCACGGAGTTCTATGTTTTGACACCTCACTAAATCAATATTATTAAATCCTCACGCCAGTAATTCTGGGTTCAAATCCAGGCCTTAGCATGGATATTTATGAGTGTCTATTCATCAATTTCATCATATCAGCACTCATCCCAATCTTGGCAATTAGCCAAAAGTGACAGAAATGCGATGTAAAATATAGCAAATCCATAGTCTTCAAAGCCTGCAAAGAAATTCGTGCTACATTTTATTCTCGCCTCGTTTGCAAACAATGAGTTAATAACATGCTTGTTTTGTGTTTTGATGATGCGTTGGTGAAAAATTATACTATTTCGTTCTACATAGATATGTACAATGTTCTTAATATTGATTAATAATATCATTTTCTAAAATATAACTCTTAGTTTTGGTATACTGTTTACTGTAGGCCCATCATTTTGAACATGCATTTCTATTAGTAATATTATTTTATTATTATTCCCTGTATGCTGTAGTAGGAGTACTTCATTACACATTACTCGACCAGAAATAAAGAAATAATGTCAAATTCGCAATTTTAACATATTTTTGCAGGACAATAGAAGGTGTAATTGGGGGTCTTCCTCGACGTGTTCGAGGTGCCTACGGGCCCTCGGTGTAACGTTTCACCATGTGTTCGAAACAACTCATGCGTGGTGAGTCCCACAGATGCTCGGCGTAGTGTTTTACGATGTATTTTTGTAGGGCCAGTAGCTTTTCACGACGCGCCTTAACCTCATGGGTCCCTCTAGGGTGTAGCGTTTCACGATCCGTTTAAACCTCATGGGTTTTTTCTCGTAGCTTTTCAAAATGTGTTCTTAAAAGATGGTCCTGGAGAGTCCCATAGTGGGTCCCCTCGGCGTAGCCTTTAACCTCTTGTTTACCACTTATTGTTTAAAACATACCTTTTCATGCGATTTGCGATTTTATTATTTTATATTATTGTTAACACATATACTACACCGTAAACACTCTTGCACGTCTTGTACCTCCATAAAAGGGGGTGCCTGTAGATTCCTTCCAGGTAACAACATGAAAGAAACTAGCATCTCTGGGGATGACGCAATATTGAATACCTTACCATAGGGCTGGAACAACGGATACAGCAAAAAAAATTGCATATCATACAAGTCCTTTACCTCATTTGGCATTATACAGTAATTAAACACGATTGCACACTGACAAGATACACAAAAGCCCATATCCGCTGCCGCGAGCCGACATGCACCATGCCGCTTTGTTCGAATGTAACGCTCCCAGAATTCCGCGTTCTTGCAAGAAGCTCCAAGCGTGAGTAAAATATAGACAAATGAGGAGCGGAAAGCAATACTATATACAATCTTCAACCCCCCGTCGTAATGCGCAGCATCCAAACTAAATAATGAAAGTTCTATTGATCTTCCCATCTGGAAGAGGCACAATTTTAGTGATAGCCCTTCGGTACACTCCATCCTTGGTTTGAACCATGGCTACACGAACTAAATTCTTTCCCTGGAAACAATTCTATAATGCCCATTTTCCAGGATAATGGGGGTAGGTTGTCTTCTTTCACAAGCACAAGTATTCCTGGTTGCAAGTTGGGCTGCGTAGTTGTCCACTTCTGACGCTGTTGCATACCATGAAGATAATCTCGGGACCAGTTTCTCCAAATCCTTTGTTGAAACTGTTGAATTCGTTGCCACCAGGAAAGTCTATTTTCCTTGAGATAAATTCAAGTCTGGTTGAGGAAAGGAAGTTGGCGGTCCACCAATAAGAAAGTGGCCTGGAGTGAGGTAATTAAACTCTTCATCAGAGTAAGGTAAGGATGTAAGAGTTCGAGAGTTTAAGCAAGCTTCGATTAGGTATAAAAGAGTTGACAGCTCTTCGTATGTGAGTACAGCATTCTTGGCGACTCTATGAAGATTGTTCTTCATGGATATTATGGCGCTTTCCCAGACACCACCGAATGATGAGCTACGTGGAGGTGATTATTTCCACTGAAAGTTTTCTTGTGCTGCATAACCTTGAATGTCTTCACTGAATCCTTGCGATTGAAAGAGAAATTTTAGTTTCTGAAGTTCGTTCCTCGCTCCATGAAATGTTGTAGCATTATCGCTGATAATGGTGGAACACTTGTCTCGCCTTGCTGTAAAGCGTCGCACTCCTGCTATGAAAGCTTCAGAAATAAGGTCTGTTACTAACTCAAGATGTATTGCTCTCGTGGCTAGGCACGTAAAAAGAGCGATGTAGCATTTCTTTGTGATTCTACTCCTGATTGACACTACTTTCATGACGTATGGTCCAGCATAGTCTATGTCCATATGATTAAATGCCTTGCTAGGTGTAACTCTGCTGGATGGGAGCTGTCCCGTTAATTGTTGTGCTGCGGATGCCTTCAAACAGTAACAAGTTAATCACTGATGAATGATTTGCATAATAATTTGTTGTATTCTAGGTATCCAGTACCTTTCTCGAATGGATGAGATTAACAATTGTGGTGGGGCTTGCATCAATGGTTCATTGTCTGATGCAATTAGTAGACGGGCGAAGTGACTCTTTGGATGCAAAATAATTTGATGCTTGCTGCTGAATTCCAAGGTGCTATTTTCTAGCCTACCTCCGACACGAATAATTCTCTGATCATCCAGAAAGGGGTGTAAGTCCTTGAGAATACTTTTGTTGGATACTTGCTCTTTGGCAGTGAGATCATTTATCTCTTGATGAAAGAACGAAATTTGTGTCATAACGATGCACGTTTCAGTGGTATTTTCAATGTCAATTGAATTAAGTGGATGATATTGTTTGTTTCTTGCATTTCTACAATTGCGAATGAATCTTTTACGGTGCGTTACAATCCTCAACAATTTAAAAAATGTAGAAAAAATGTTTATTATTACCTCTGATTGCAGATGAGACACCAGTGTGGTTACAGGAAGCTTTCGTTGTTCAGGAACATCTTTGTTGTTAAGACTTGTGTCAGATGATGATGAGGGCCAGAACGTTTCATTTTCTTGCAACCAAGCTGGACCATGAAACCATAGCGAATGATGATGAACATCTTGAGGTTTAACTCCACGGGAGATTAAACCTGCTGGATTATCCTTGGACGAAACATGTCTCCATTGATAAGTTTGAGTAAATTCCTGAATTTGCGCTACTCTGTTGGATACAAAAGGCTTCCATCTGCTTGCTGGCGATCTGAGCCATGCCAGAACTATTTGTGAATCTGTCCACGAATAAACATTGTCAATATTAAGTCTCATTATTGGGAGAGTCTTGTTGAGTAATTTGGCCATTAAGACTGAAGCGTACAGTTCCAATCTAGGAAGAGTGGTTTTCTTGATCGGGGCGACCCGTGATTTTGAGCAAAGTAAGTGCACTTCCGTGTGACCTTCTTCGTTGAACGAACGTACAAACAACTGCCACAATATTTCTCCGATGCATGGGAAAGGCATGGATTAGTATATTCTTGACACAACAAGGTGTTAGGATGAAACGTGGTAATTGCATTTCACTGATGACTGGTAGATGCGAATGAAGATTAACCCATTCAACTTGCAGGCTTTCTGGAAGTGGATCATCCCAGTTTATGTTACGAAGCAACAACTGTTGGAAAAAAATACTTATATATTACAGTTACTTTTGAAAGTAGTACTTTTGGATCAAAAATATCTGGGCAATAACCCTGGATACTTGACATTTGGTTTGTTTGTGTGACATCGTGTTAACAGACTTGGCTCTAATGTTAATCATGAAAGTGTCTGGCGAGGGATTCCATAAAACTCCTCTGTATGAAAATGAATAAGATTTTGAGTCTCTCTCAGTGATTCTGGAATAGCGTTGAGTACTTCAGTCCTTTTAGAGCACCACTTTCGTAAGATGTATCTTTCTCTTTTCAGAAGTTCTGATAGATCTTGATAAAGTTGTAACGCACCTTGCACGCTACTGTTTCCTCCTGCATAATCATCAACATAAACATCACGCTGTAACGCTGGAGATACGTGTGTGAAGTTAACTGCTTCATCTTCGGCTAACTGCTTCAGATATCTGGTTGCTGAAAAGGCACTTGATGTAAGCTCATACGAGACCGTATTCAAATGAAATACTGTTATGAGTTCCTGAAGAGAGTTCCTCCACAGAATGCATTGCAGTGGCCTGTCCTCAGGATGTATGTGTATCATTCTATACATTTTTGTTACATCAGAAACCAATGACACCTTGTGAGTTCGAAATCTCAGAACAATGGAAAACAAATCTTCCTGTATGGTAGGTCCAACCATTTGTGTGGTATTTATTGATTCACCGCTTGTTGATGGCGAAATCCCATATAAAACATATTTCTTTGTACTGGAATCCTTGAAAACACAATGATCTGGAATGAAACATTTTGTGCTGTCATTTGTTTGTACATCATTTAAATTTCCTATGGGCTACATGTGTCCCAACTGGTAATATTCTTGCATAAATTTAGTATAATCAGATCACACCGTGTGTCATCGGTTTTTATCGACAGAAGCCGACGTCACACGGCGTGTGTCACTGACATTGTTAGTTAGCATTCGCCAGTTGTGAGTTGGTTATTGGCTTGGGAGGTTGTATTCGTTCCGGCCTTTTGAGGGACATACTACTGCATTGATTTCCACGACTGGTTTCGTGGATACGCGTTTTGTATTGTTTCTATGAAACCATATGTTGCAGGGAAGTCGAAGTGAAAGGGACAATGTACTAACAGGATAAACAAGAGGACATTGAAAGAAGCAAAGTTAAATCAAATTGCCCAGGCATCATTCACATCTCCAGTGAAAAATGTGTTGATTCCAGGCCCCTAGCCAGGATTTTGTTTTGGGGCAGGTTGGCTCATTCCTTATCAGTAGCTGCCATCTAGGCGAAGAACTAGAGGTATAGAAGCATTGAACATGAGAATTTCTCAGAACGGTATATTACAAATTATTCTTAAAGATTCTGCTAATGAAGTAAAATTAACCATCACAATACACTATTTAAATTTGATATTTTAGGATTTCTGGGGGAGGGGCTTCAGCCCCCGAAACCTCCCCCTGGTTTTGATTTGGAAGACTCTTGGCATAGAACTTATGATGTACTGATATGACGAATGACTCAGATGGTGAAGTTGATGATGGTGTCGATGCTACGGGAAACGATTCTAGAGATGGTGGTATTATCAGAAAGAGCCTTACCTTCTACAAAAATGCTGAGGCTTATGGAAAATTTTCCATCTAAGCTTGACAGAACAAGATGCAGAGTTTGCAACCAAAACAAAATTCGGAAGACAATCGACTCTGAAAATCAACCTTGACTGTGTTTGGACATCTGTTTTGCAAAATTACACAGACATTGTAGAGTTGTGTTATTGCCTGTGTTGTGAGTAGGTTCATAATGTTACTATTTTTATTGAAGTGTTTTTCACGTTCATTGGTCTGAAAGTGATCTTCACTCTTAGTTGTTCAAAAATAGATAGTTTTGTCTGAATTTGTGCTTCCGAAATCAATTGTATTTCTTAGAATATACATTGTTTTTCAGTTTTGAATGTATGGTATGTGTTGTAACAATAATAAAGTTTCTTGTTTATCTTTAGCGATACCATTTTTCAAACGTTTTGCAGTTAGAAGTTATATAATACCATGGCACACACCATGTGACACAGGCATCTTACGAAAAAAAATGCGAAAGGTTGGTGACACACAACGTGTGACGCCCTCCAAAATCTCCTCCAAAATAACAAAAATGAATTGTACATTGGCAAAATATAACAAATACTTATGACATAAACAACATCAAGGAAAAGGTTTTTGACGTGCGCAACACATTCAGGCAACGGCCTGTTGCTTATGCAATGCAAAATGGACCGGCAGTGAACAAGTTAAAGGCTTCACACGAAAATAAGCCATGTTTGTTTGCTTTACAAAACATGCACAATGAAGAATCTGTTGTAACATATGGCTTCGAAGATTATTGACATTTAGCACTGTACTGTTTGTGCATATTTGTAAATGATTTTGTTGCTACCTTGTTACCTTCACTCGTAACGGGATTGATCTTTTCAAGAGCCTGGCATCTGTGCTCTAGAAAAATAAAGAGCTGATCTAATGTGCTAAATTCAGTATCATTACTTTCTAGTTCAAATGCTCTTCTCGTTGCAGGTAGTGTTGCCCACGGGACGAGGCGGGACAGGCTTTTAAAAATTCGAGATGAGACGAGATTGATCATGTGTCCCGAGACAAACGAATATTTTCGAGACCAGACAGCATTTCACAGCATTTCCACGAGACTAGACAGGCCAAAGTCTCGTCTCGTGGGCAACACTAGTTGCAGGATTGAGATTTGAAAGAAAATGCTGAACTAATATTATATCAGTTAACGACGTGTCCTCAGCTATCATTTTGAGCGCTGAAATAGAGCTAACTGCAGTGTTTGTAAATGCACGAAGTTCCTGACAATTCTCCTTTATAAGTGGATTGTGTAGAATATCATTTACATGTGAGACTGCAATGAACCTTTTGTTGTGTTATCGCTCACTGAGTTGCTCCCAAGCAATAGAGTAATTTCTGTCATTGGCAAATTCTGAATTAAATGTAAGGCCTCGCCTTTCAACGATACGCGCAAATACTGAAACCTCTGAACATTTGAAATATCTACATTCTTGTGTATCAGCAACACGAAGGTGTTCTTGAAAGACACACACTGCGTGAAATTACCCCTAAAATGTGGTAATGCAATTACCGGACGTTTCACCTGAGTACCTACTCGTGATGCAGATTGTGTAGTTTCAGGGGAAACTGCCTCTCTGACATGCTTGTCAATCAAAATTTGCATCCTAGTTTTCAAATCAAAGTATATGCATTCAATTTCTTCTCTTGACGCGTCATGTTTACTTTCGACTGATTGTAGGTCAATGCTCCCTTGTACTTCTTCTAATTTTAGCCAAACCTTGTTTAAATGCTCCAAGTGAGTCTTGAGTGTTAGAATGTTGCTTCATGCTTCATCGTAAATATCAACATACAAAGCTATACGCTTGAGTTTGCGCTTGCATGCATTTCTTTCTTTGATAAGACGCTGAATGTCGGCCATGGTTGCAAGGTAAGGAAAATACAAGGAAGGAATTTTGAAATGACTCACCGATTTGCTTCTTTGAAGATCGCGTAGGAAGTTAATCCCTCCTCCCACGACGGTGGTGAAGAAACAGAGAATGCATCATCGTACGACGAAACAAGATTTCCTGAAACAGCTGATTCCACCGTGCCGTGACGATTAATGATACTGTAATCGGAACCGAGTTCAAGGTCACTGTAAAATGTGTTGAAACAATGATAGTTATGAGAGCGCGGAAAACATGTATGCGTGCAAACCAAAAACACTGTTTGTTCTGTAACACCATCACAATTAGCACTGTCAAAAGTGATAACTCGGGTCAACAAGATTTTCCTTATCATTTCTTGAGATGAATTCTTATAGATTTCGACCCACTAAACACGAATCCGGCAACGAGTTTATGGAAATATCAACATTTTGAAAGATGTTATAATGTTTTGTTCTGCTGCCTTAGCCACAGCAATATTGGTGTATTTACTCTAACAGTCGCTAGATGGAAGCACAGATGCTGTTGATTTTAACTCGTGTAAAGGTTCGAAACTCCCCCTTCATGTCCACCCCGTCTGTGTGGTTTATCTATTTTTTGTGTGTGCTTTTATTGGTGCGTAGTAAATTTGAAGAGTACAAGCGCTCACCTGAATTCATATTTTGTTGTTGTGGTTGTATGTTTCAAGGTTGTTTCTTCGCCACCATGTCTACTACTTCAGTCTGTGTGGATGTTAATCTGCGTTAAGTTCATTTGCTTTGTTATGGAACAACATGTCAGCGGGTCGGAAGTGCAAATTACATGCAGTCTCGTTATGTTTTGCATGTGGATACTATAATGAGCCCAAGCAAGTTAAACATATAATTGTACCAGGGACAAATTTTGTGAAGCCTACAAAGAGTACTTTGGAATGGCTGTTGGTGATCTGGACAAACCATGGGCTCCACATGTTACGTGTGGTAACTGCAGGTCGACGACGATGGAACATTGGTTGCGTGTTAGCAGGAAAGGCATTCCATTTGCGATTCTGCGAGTGTGGAGGGAACCTACAAATCATCATGATGATTGTTTGTTTTGCATGATGGACCTGCCACTCAGTGTTAAATTGTAAAACAGGCTCTTGCAGGTCCTGTAGGTTGCGTCATCGCACGAGTTTGCACAAGAGAGGGGTGGCGACCGCCGTGTACCTCCTCTCCCTCCAGGAAGATCAGCTGCCAACGATGCAAGCAGTGTTGCCAGTCGAAGAATGTCGAAGAATGCCAGTTCATCGTATTCAGTAAAGAATAAGAACCAAAATGTTTTGCTGGCTACTGCCTGTGTTCTGTCAAAGGACAAAGATGGAAAATACTTGCCTTCCCGCATCTTATTGGACCCGGAGTCTCAAGTGAACCTCATTGGTATGGATACGGTACAACGTCTTGGGTTACGAAGACAGAGACAAAATACGTTGATACAGGGAATAATTTCCAATACTGTAAACTCACCTTATGCTGTGAATGTGGAATTAAAATCAAGATTCAATGAATTTACTGCAGAGGCACAATGTTCTGCCTTGAAAAATATTACTGAACGTTTGCCTGCAGAAAAAATGGATACTTCGATGTGGGAGATACCTACAGATATTGACCTGGTGGATGAAAACTTCAATGTTCCTGCAGAGATTGACATTTTAATTTCTGCAAGTATATTTTTCGATATCCTAATGCCAGAGAAGATGTCGAAACATGGACCTTATCCTACGTTACAAAACACACCGTTTGGCTGGATTGTAGTGGGCAACACTCCAGGAAAAACGTCACATTCAAGCAGATCATTCTTCATACAGGATGAGCCGTTGGATATCCTTTTACACCGTTTCTGGTCGGTGGAAGATTTGTCGGAAGAAATTATGTCGCCTAAAGAAAATAAAATGGAAGCACATTTTCACCAAACTACAGAAAAAAAGTAAGATGGCACTTACACGGTACGCTTACCTTTGACGGAAGATAGATCATCATTAGGGGAATCTTTGGAACATGCACACTCCAGATTTTTACAGTTAGAACGCCGACTAGACAGAGAACTGGAATTGAGAGAAGAATATGTAGAATTTATGAGCGAGTACGAGAGATTACACCACATGCAAGCAATTCAGGAAGTACGAGAGGCGCCAGCAACTGAATACATCTGATATTGCATCCCCCATCACCGGATTGTGAATACAGTTAGCTCCACAACGAAGGTACGAGTCGTGTTTGACGCTTCAGCAAAAACGACCAGTGGCTGATCACTCAATTGTCTAAAAAGTGCAGGATCGGTTCTACAAGAAGATCTTTTCGGGATACTGCTTCGCTTTAGAACTCATATAATTGCTCTGAAATCTGATATTGAGAAGATGTATAGGATGATTCATATGAACCCTTCTGATAGGAAACTACAGTGTATATTATGGAGAAAATCTCAAGATGAACCACTCATGATCTACGAATCGAAAACTGTAACTTATGGTTTGACATGTAGCTCATATCTAGCAACTAAATCCCTATAGCAACTAGCTCAAAGAAAAGGCTTAACGGAAAGAAAACAGCATAAATATATATTAACTGGAATTTCCACGTCTACAATCAAAGTAATGCAGATCTGAAATATTCCTGAAATTTATTTTTAAAAGATATTGCTTTCATAATGTTCGTGACGACGTAGTTATTACAAATCGTTAGAATGCGAGGGCCCCGGGTTCGAATTTCCCCTGAGCTTGTGTGTTCTTCATCGTCGCGAGTAGCCGAAAATAAAAGAGAAGCAACACTAAATAACGAAAGGAAAAAACGCAATAAGAATAAATGAGACAGAAATAGTGCTTTTGCAATTGCTGAAAAAAACTTTCGGAAATAGTGTTATCCTAGTCTAGGAGAAGGCTTGAAGAATAAATAAACACCTTCCGCATACACTTTGCAAACAGAAGAGCAAAGTTCGCAGAATATGCGATGGGAAATATAATAGAAATCCTAAAGGAAGAAGAGTTTATGTCAGAGCCAGAGGGGCATATGAGAGGAGGTACCCCCACATAAGTCATCAATGCTATTTAAAAAAAATCAATGGTTGTCCTCTCATTATACTATAAGAGTAAATGAAATTTTTGGAAAATAAAAATTGTCGGCCTTTACTTGTTTTACAGGTGCACATTGTAGATGTTAATATGCGAAACAAACAGAATTAATCAGTAACTACAATTATTTAAATAAACATAACTGATATGGCACTTAGAATAGAGCTGTAAAATATGTAATTTGGATTATTAGCTGTGTGAGTTATTTAATAGTGCACAAGTAAGTGTTTGGATCAACCCTCTCTTTTAAAGCTGTAACTTTCTAAACGTCAAGGAATATAATTTAATCCGGTTGCTGAAGTTATTACTAAGAATATAAAAAACTACATTTAACTAAAATTAAGACCAAAATTGCTTTCTAGTAGTGTTTGTTTAAAAAGAAAGCACTATTTTCGGCCACTATATAATTCATTAACATGAATGAAAGTTTACCTCTCTCTTTTTGATCTAGAAATGTGGATTATTTAATTTTTATGTTGTTGGAAAATTATTACTTTAATTTATTTTTGTTTGGGGAGTTATGTTTATAGTTCTCTAGTTTAATCGTGAGCTAAATTACAAATTGATAAATTTCATGACATAAAAGAGAGACTATAGTATGTTGTGTTGCAAATTAGTCCCTTTGAAATAGAGTGGCTCTGGGATCGATAGCAGGTGCCAGGCATATAGTGGCTCAGTTCTGACTTGCAACTGTGAGTCCCGTCCGGAGTATAATTGAAGTGCGAGTGTGAAGTGTCCACACACTTTTGACAGGTTTGTAAAAAAATCACTTTGCCACGTGCCCCTGTAAAAATCAAGAGATATTTGAAATATATATGTATAATTTTTCCATCTCTATGTAACCTTTAAAAGCGCAAAAATATAGGTTTTCGGTTACCACCATACGTTTTTACATCTGAATTTTTGCTATTGAATTGAACATTGGCGGTTCTCGAAATTACACATTATACATCGATGGCAAAAATAAACCGAAATATCAAAATCTACTTTTGAATCTCGCTACACTTCACTGTTTACCGCGTATATAAAGATAAGAAAAATCTTATCGTGACATGTTTCTTAATTTATACCAAAGAAAAATGATTTTTTTCTGCTTCTCGGTCTCAGTGAATAAACAGCTGGATTTACAGGTTCACGTGACTACGTCACTGGAGCCTACCTTACTCGAACACGGCGAATACTTGACTTTGGTAATCTAAAGCATCTCCCGTGAAAGTCAAAAGACATGAGGAAGCTTTTATGCATAGTTCGTAACAAGGAAACAACATTCCATGGAATGCAACGTTGAATTTACTTAATACCAATTCATACGATAAGTTACCCCAGACGATACGTGCGTAGTATAATGTGAATGGAAACGAAATATTTGTCCCTTTCATCTCTCTCTACTGCAATAGTTTCCTTGCTATTAATATTAGATTGCAGCCTGGATTCAACATTTTCGCTCAAATTGCACCTCGTCAGCAGACGTATGCAGACGTATAATATAAGAATAATAATTCAACCAACTAATTATCCAAAATACATATTTGCAGCTCTATTGTAAGTGCCATATGAAAATGTTTAGGTAAATACAACCTTGGTGACAATGAAGTTCGACCAGAAAGGAATACGTGATTAAATGCACAGAGGCATAGGCGGTGGAATGGGTGACCCGCAGAAGTGACGCATGTGTGTAAGAGGAGGCGTGTGAGCAGGCAAGAATCGTGATCCCAGCATGTTGCACCCAAGGTCACGTAAAGAACGAAAACGGGGAAATATACGCGTGACATTGAACTTCGACCAGGCACCAGACCCATACGGAAAATGACAGATAGTGGCGCATTCGACGGAAGCATGACGTCACGGACACGATAAGGGAGTCCGCCGATTATAAGCGCGTGCTGTGCACCGAGGAACCGCAGTGCATCATCACCATGGCCAGGGGCAAACATATTGACAACACCGTGAGTAGAAGAGTGGTGGAGTTGCAACGGGATGGACTCAGTGAACGGGAAATAGGGCGCCAACTGAACTTACCCAAGTCATGGCGTCCACTGCATCATCAAACACCAACAATATACGGGTACTACAGAGCCAGGTAAGGCCCCCGGTCGAAAACGCCTGATGAGCGTGCGTGATCTACGGATATTTAGGCGCTATATCCAGACCAACAATCATGTTTCTGTGGCCGAATTACGACTGTGGACTCGAGAACGCTTTCACATTGAAGTATCAACCAGAACCATTCGCCGTTACCTACAGCGATGCGGTGTACAAGGCGAAACGTAAACCCTTTCTTTCCATGTTGAACAAAGGCAATCGACTACGGTGGGCACGAATGTACCGGGGATGGAAATTTCGGCAGTGGAACAGGGTTTTGTGGACGGACGAATCCATTTTCAATGTTGTGTACGGGAAAATACGGAAAACAGTCATTTGTCGGAAGGAGGAACAGAATGAAGCAAAATGTTATGCATGTCGGGTACAGAAACCTGCGTCAGTGATGGTATGGGGATGCATGACGCCATCTGGGGTTGGCCCACTACACGTCTGTGAGGGCATTGTGAACGCACACGCCTGTACACGCATACTGGAGCGGCATCTTCCCACAGTGAGAAAGCACCTGTTCCACAGGCAGCGTCTCATCTTTCAACACGACAATGCCAGGCCTCATACAGCGCGGCTGACGAGAGAATGGTTGACTCGCCATCACGTGCGAACTCTGCCAGGGCCACCATCGAGTCCTGACCTCTCGCCCATTGAGAATGTGTGGCGTGTTCTGAAGCGACGTGTGCAACAGAGGGGACCCACGACAGTGGCTGCTCTTATCGCCTGCCTGCAGGAGGAATGGCACCGCATCGATGTGGAATACCTTGAACGACTCGTCCGCAGCATGCCCCGACGCATTGCAACAGTTATTCGCCGACGGGGTGGCGCAACACCATGGTAAACAGGATCCCCTCTAACAGTGGTCGAAATTCAATGTCACGTGTAGATGGACGAAAATGTTTTATTTTGTGTGGACACCATACATTGCTGCGTTGCAGCGGAAATTTATGTTTTCCTTCGTTCCACGTAGCCTGCTGAATAAAATATGTTCAGCATATGCATGTGTTCTCCTTCTTTCACAATGCACTTCTATATTTGTGACTGGTAGAACTTCATTGTCACTAAGGTTGTAATTGAAGTTACTGATTAATTCTGTTTCTTTTTATAATAAGATCTACAATCTGCGCACGTCTCGACATTACAATTTGGACTAGGCTTTCTTTCATTCCCATCTTAAAATTACTAATAAGATGCGACCATTCATCGAGTGGGTCCCTTCTAAATATCTATCTATGTATAATACGAAAAGAGTGACAAACGAATGACGGATCATCTTTAAATACATCTGCTGATGTTCCTCACAACCTACATATTTTATATATGTGTTTTTCTTTTCAGAATATTAACGGTATGTTTTATCACACAAAAAAAATCAATTTTAGCACTTGTTTTAAATATGGAGGCTTAGCAGCAACAAAAAAAAACTCAAATGCAAGTAGTCGCGACTTACAGTTACATTCTCTGAACGAGTAATAGTTTCAATACATATTTTTTTATTGGCTCGCAAGCAATAACAACATTTCAGGCTGCAATTGGTGTGACGAAAATATAATACATCATGTAGCACACATATAATATATTTTGGAGATATGGCTATTCGAACGTAAGAATTCAGCTTACAAAGCTGGCTTTTAACCGACATGGCCACAACCAACGATAAAGAAACCAAGCTATTCGAATAATTTATCCATAAGATTACATATTTTCCTGTCCTGATCAAAATGTCGATGTCGCACTCGCTAATTACATTTATTTGAAAGCAATACGCTTCATCATGGTTCATATGCTGTGAACATTGCTGACAAAATACAAGTGAAGCTTGAGAATGAAAATTAATGAAGACTTTGGAAAATCGTGCTTTTGTGGAAGGTTAGTATTTGCAACACTGCTATGTGACGACGAATCTCATTAACCAACAGGACATATTTTTTTTCTTTTAAACTATTGATTTCAAAATGAAGAATCATTATTCTGGAATCTACGGAGACATTCATTCATTCGGTTAAAATGTTACGACAGTCACAATTCTAATTTTTTACTCCATTACGAAACCAATGTGCACGTGTAAAACAAGTAAAGGCCGAAAATTTATATTTCACAAGAACTCAATTTACTCTTAAAATTAAATCAGAGGACAACTATTGGCATACGTTTAATAGCCTGGATGACTGATGTGGAGGTTGGGGGGAGCTGTGACATAAATATTTCTCCTTTTAGGATATCTATTATATTTCCCATCGCATATCCAGTGCCAACTTTGCAATTCTATTTGCCAATTTGTATGGGGAAGGAGCTTATTTTTTCTTTAAACCTTCTCCTGGACTAGGATAACACTATTTCAGAAAAAAAATGTTGCATTATTTTCAGGATTTGCAAAAGCACTATTTCTGTCTCGCTTATTATTATTGCGTTTTTTTCCTTTTCGTTATTTAGTGTTGCTTGTCTTCAATTTTCGAGGACAATTTTCGAGGCTTAAGAGAACACCAATGCTCAGCAAGATTCGAACCCGGGGCTTACGGATTCTAACGAATTGTGACAACTACTTTGTCACGAATGTCAAAAACAAGTTTCCTTTTAAAATAAATTTCAGGAATATTTGACATCTGCATTACTTTGATTGTAGACGTGGAAAATCAAGTTCAATAATATCTATATTATATCTAATAATGTCTTATTAAAATCAAAACCCATGTTGCCTTTAACAGAGGATCAGATTGAAGATTTCGACAATGCAGAAAAATGCCCGGTATGTGATTCTGAATTTTCAGATGCAAATATCAAGGTTCATCACCATTCTCATACAGATGGTAAATTCTTAATGGCCCTGTGTAATAGCTGTAATATTAAGATCCAGAGACCAAAATTTGTCCCCATATTTTGCCATGGAGCATCCAATTATGATTTTCATCATTTGATCAGGTACGAGGGGTTTGACAAGCAGAATTTAAATATTTTAGCTGAAAATAATGAGAAATATATTGCCATTAGCAAAATAATTAAAGTTAATGGTGTTCCTATTCACTTAAGATTTCTTGATACATACAGAATTTTATCGGCTAGCCTGGCCACACTGGCCACTCAATTATCTGATGATCAATTCAAAATCACATGTGCTTTGTTTCCAAATCAGGACCTGAAATTAATTAGGCGGAAGGGTGTATATCCATATGATTATGTTACAGATTTTTCTAAATTTGATGAGTGTTCTCTGCCACCACAACAAGAGTTTTACAGCAAAATCAGAGGATCTGGAATCACTGATGATGATTATCACCATGCCCAGTTGATGTGGAACAATTTAAAATGCCAGACATTTGGTGATTATCACAAGGCATATTTAAAACTTGATGTGACCCTCTTAGCTGATATACTTCAGGCATTCAGAAAATTTTCCATGCAAAATTATAAGCTGGATCCAATGTATTTTTACAGTGCTCCGGGCCTAGCATGGTCTGCAATGTTTTTAAACACTAAAATGCAATTGGATCTGATCCAAGATCAAGATATGTACCTGTTTATGGAGCAATGTATAAGAGGAGGCATGGTGCAATGTTCTCAGAGATATGCCAGAGCAAATAACAAATATATTCCTGATTATGTTCCAGCATTGCCATCAAATTATATACTGTATGTAGATGCAAACAGCCTCTATGGTTATGCTATGATGGATAAATTGCCATATGCAGGGCTTGAGTGGGTTGAAAATTTCAATATTGAAGATCTTAAAGATTTTGATGACAGTAACTATGGCCTGTTCTTAGAGGTTGATCTGACAATTCCTGATAATTTACACAACACATTTTCTGATCTGCCCCCAATTCCTGAGGTTGAGTGCTCATCTGGCTCTAAACAGAAGAAATTGATGATGACTCTAGAGCCAAAACAGGGTTATGTCATATATTACAAAAACCTCCAGTTCCTGATGAATCATGGTGTTCAAGTGAGCAAAGTAGGCAAAGTTTTGAGGTTCAGGCACTCAAGATGGTTGAAGCCATATATTGATACAAACACAGAGCTTCGAACATCTGCAATGATCCAATTTTGATAAGACCTTGTTTAAATTGATGGTAAATTCAGTGTATGGCAAAACAATTGAAAATGTCAGAAAACATATTGATATTAAAATAATTACTGACCCCATCCGGAGCAAAAAATTAATTGCAAAGCCTAATTTCAACTACAGTAGAATTTATGATGAAAATATGGCACTTTTCAACGTGAAAAAAACAAAGATTAAGTTTCATAAACCTATTTATATAGGGGCTGTGATATTGGAATTGGCCAAATTACACATGTTAAAATTGTATTATGAGGTGCTGAAACCTTTTTATGGTGATAGTGTAAAATTGATGTACATGGACACAGATAGTTTTGTTCTTGATATTCAGACAGAAGATGTTTATCAAGATATGTCCCAGCCTGAATTGTTTAAATATTTTGATACCACTGAACATTCAAAAATTAAACACCACAACAAAAAGGTGCCTGGCAAGTTGAAAGATGAGACACTTGGTGATGTTATTGTGGCATTTGCTGGATTAAGGGCCAAGATGTATAGTTTTGAAACATGTAGTGGTGTTGTTGCCAAAAAAGCCAAGGGCATTGGCAGAGTGACTGTAGACAAAGAGCTTGAATTTGAAGATTACAAAAAATGCCTCAAATCATGTAGCACAATCAGAACATCAGAAAATAGAATTCAGAGTGTGGATCACTTATTGACTAGCAATATTCTAAGAAAAGTGGCTCTGGACCCACATGATGATAAGAGATGTATTTTATCATGTGGCATACATACTCTACCATGGGGGCATTGTGATTTGAAAAGTGGCAAACAATGCCCAATTACAGAGCATGATTTGAAATAAATAAACATGCCTATGAACTTATTTGGGTTAAAAAAACAGGCTATTATGGAGCTGCCAACACCACAACCCTCTTCTGATATGATATCTAAACTAAGTGCTTTGTTAATTATTCATCTGAACAGCATATTTACAGATGTTGATGATGAAACAGGTAAAACATTGTACATATTTAACAATAATTTAAATTATTACCAATTACCTGTAGGTGGTCAATTGCAATTTATTACAACTCCTGAGGGTGATGTCAACATTTCAGTAGGGAGAAATATTTATAGAATTAAGCACTCAAACATGATTTCTGGCACTGTATATACTGTTTCTGCTGGTGACTGCTTATATATTGAGGTCCCTGGATCATATGACAAGCTTATACCTTTTTTTATAGAATTAAGAATCAGATATTCAATAATAAATAACCACTAAAACAAAAATGCCTAATGATATATTTGGCCATACAAGACATGAAGATCACAGTGATGAGATTCTGATGCTTGATGTCAGAGTCAAGAAATTAAGAAGTGATTTACAAGCTTTACAAACCACACTGAATGCCAGTCTTCAACTAGAAATTACAAATTTGCAATCACAATGCATGGACCCTCTTCTTAAAATTGATTCTGAACTCAAATTGCTGCTTCAAAAATATACTGATTTGGCCACATTAGATAATTTTCAAAGTTTAGAAGAAGCTGTAGCAGCTCTTCAAGCCAAATTTAAGACCCAGGCCACCAACTCTGAGCAATTGAAACAGCAATTGGAAGAGCAGATAAATAATGTCCAGACACAGCTCCAAAAAATTGTCAAAAGCATAAAATCACAAGAAGATTTTGATCTAGTGATTTCCACTCTAAAAGAACAGATTCAATCACTCCAAATACCTAATCTAGACCCCTTGAACAATGCCATAGCCGAGGTTAAAGAAAAAATTGAGACACTTGAAAATTTTATGAACAATTTGCCATCTTCTGATGCTTTGAGTGCAATAACTCGGAGTGTTGCCAATATTAAGCTGCAACTTGAAACATATGAAGATTTTGGAAAAATTCAAAGTACCATAACCCATCTTGAGGGTACAATAGCAGCAGTGCAAAGTGATTTGACAAATATACAAGAATCCCGCCTGCCTGGTATTGTAGACACACTTGTCAGTGTCCAGCAACAGATCACAAAGCTTGAAAACCTCAACACTGAATCTGAGCTATCTCATTTTCATCACTTGATCGATGTTATCCAAACAAAACTTGAAATTTTACAACAATCAACACCCACTCAGGCAGATATAGCTCTGCTCCAAAATGCTATGCGTGGTGTGGTTGATGCTTCTGAATTAAATGATGTGAAATTGGCACTTGAATCTTTGCAAAATACTGTATCAAATCTCCCTACATCACAGGAACTTAAAAATATTAAGAGAGCTGTGAATAGGATATTGAAATCAGAAGATATCAAGAATATCCAGACAGAGATCAAACAACTCACTCAGACAGTGGCCACTCTACCAACTAATCAACATATTAATGAACTGCATGCCCTGTTTGAGTAAATTAGAAGACAGGTCCATGATCTTACTGCTCAAAATTCAAAATTGGCAGTTGTTGAAAATTTGCAACAAATTGTAGCTAATATCAAGCAACAGCTAGGGACCATTGAATCCAATCAAGCAAATGCTTTGTCTGTTTTTGCCACCCAGCTTCAAGAGATTGTGCAACAATACAAGAAACTTGTTGTGGACATAAAAATCAAGCCAGGCCATGATGATGTTGTTAGGACCATCAATGAGCATCTTGAATCTGTAACAAGCAGATTGCTTACAGCAGAAAAAGAAATAACAGGCATAATTGAGAATCCAAAACATCCAGTAATTCTTGAATTGTACAGCATCCCCAACAAAGAATATGATTCACCATTTACACCAGGTGGCAAAATATATATGCTGTCCCCTGCACAATTTTATTACCAGTTTTTTGTTGGGGGCACACTGAGACCAATCAAGATCAAATATTGGCTTCAACCACAGGCACACCACTACCCTACCTTATCAATAACAAATGCTGACAACAAAGCAAAAATCACCAGTGTAGAGTTAGAGGATTTTACAGACCCCAATACATTAGAAACAGCCTATGCTGAAGATGATGGCTCTCTGGAATTTAAAATACAAATAGGGGACAAATTATATTTAGAAAATCCTGTAGTATCAGCTGCTGAACACCTCATAGTTGCAATATTCTTGTTTTCATATTATGTCTAGACAAATTATTGTTGATGAATTACACAGACAAGCCAGACATAATTATAAGAGACTGCCAGTAGTCACAAAAGGCATAGATGATTTATGGCAGAGCGACTTGATTGAGATGGCAAGTGGACAGCTGAAAAACTTAGACAAAATCAACAAGGGCTACAAGTATCTACTCACTGTCATAGAGACATTTTCAAAATTTGCCTAGGCTGTGCCACTCAAATCCAAGACTGGAAAATGTGTTACAGAAGCCATCAGGACAATCATCAATCAGAGTGGAAGATCACCGCGCTATTTGCAAAAAGATAATGGCAAATAATTTTATAATTCTGTGTTCCAACAATTTATTAAAAGCCAGTCAATAAAACCTTACTCGAGTTACAGTGATCTCAAAGCCTCAATTGTAGAGAGATTCAACAAAACCCTAAAAAATCTTATGTATAAACAATTTACACTTCAAGGTAATTATAAATGGATTAATATTCTTCCAGAACTTCTACATAAATATAACAACTCGGTTCATTCCACAATCAACATGAAACCCTCTGAAGTAACTCCATCTGATGAGCAAAAATTGATCAGGATTGTTTATTATCCTAGATACCAGCCAACAACAAGAAAGGCCAAATACAAGGTGGGTGATCAAGTAAGAATCAGCAAATATAAGAACTTATTCAAAAGAGGCTTTACAAGAAACTGGAGCACTTAATTATTTACAGTGGTTCAAATTAAACCTGGGACTCTTAACACATATATAATAAAAGACCATCGAGGAGAAATTCTCAAAGGCAGATTCTATGAAGAAGAACTCAGCAAAACTAAACAGCCTGACACATATCTCATAGAAAAAATCATCCGCAGAAAAGGCAACAAGTTATTTGTCAAATGGCTAGGACTTCCAGAACACAGCTGGATCGATGCAGACAAAGTGATAATATGAGCACCTGGGATGTTATAAAAAGGCTGCCAGAACCTGAACAGCAGATTAAGAGAAATGGCAAGTTGCTGCCTGATAATATTAGGTGTCTTATTGTTGGGCCATCAGCTTGTGGTAAAACTACACTAATAGTTGATAATTTTTTATTGGCACCCAACTGGTTAGACTGGAAAAACAGGCACTTGTATGTTTTCTCTAAGAGCTTGGAACAATTAAAATATCAGCAGCTGATGAAGCTATATGATGGATTAGATATAGCCACTTTTGAACCAGATGTTAAGCCACTCCATGAATGTCTCGATAATTCTGTTGTTGTGTTTGATGACATTATACTGGATAATCAAAACAAGGTTAGAAATTTCTTTACACAGGGCCGACACAAAAACATTGATTGCTTCTACCTTGCACAGACTTTTTCAAAAATACCCAAGCAACTGATCCGAGACAACAGCAATTTTATATGTGTGTTTCATCAAGATCATACCAACCTCAAACACATACATGATGAATATGTAGGTGGGGACTTGAGCTACAATGATTTCTCCAAATTTTGCAGTAGGTGCTGGAACCAGGACAGTTATGGCTTTGTCACAATTGATATGACAAGAAAACCCAATAGTGGCAAATACAGAAATAAAATCAACAATTTTCTAGACATTGAAACATAAATAAATAACCATGAAAGGCCAATTATTGACGATCTTAAATTAAGAGATTATCTTGTAAAAAGATTTAAGGGATGGAAATCACAGAACCGAGAAATTTATGAACAGCACAAACACACAGAACAGCCTATTATTGATGCTATTAGTGAATTAGGTAAAAATATCAAAACTGTTACAGAGCAAAATCAAAATTTGATCACAGAGCTTGTACCTGTAGCTGCAAGGAACATATTAGATTACCCAATCACCCCACATTCCAGTATTCATACACCTAGTCCTGTTGCTCCTCGAAGAATTGAAGCTACTCTGGATCCTATTGAATTGGGTCTTCTTGCTCAAAAATATCTAAGCACACCTAAATACAACAAAGATGAGTTTTTTGGCTTATATGCCGACACAGAGCGTGATGGTAGCATCATACAAAGAATTGGCAATTTCAGAGTAACATTTATGGGAGATGGGAACTGATGACTAGGAAAAGGCCTGGCAGCTATACAGATCAAGATTATGAACATTACAAAGAAATATTAATAAAATCAGATGCTCTATACCAGAACAATGATCCCACACAAAAAAGAGTCAAGTCTAGCAGTGGAAAAAAATACAACAATTTAATCAAGCCCATATGGTCACAGATCAAGACTGGTAGTGGAATCAAACAATACAACACCCTGCCTAAAGAATTTGTGTCGGTTGATGATGTCAGGAAACTTGTAGATAGGTTATTGGTGATAGCTGGGGAGGAAAATGCTGGCAACCACAATTTTTACAATGAAAAGGTTGGAATTATGGACATGATAAGCACAAAATTGTCTAATTTTATAGTGAATGACACTAAGGGGATTGGATATCTTATAAAAATTATTAATACTCTACCACCTAAATTTTGGAATATTTCTGAGGGCCGGGGGTTGGTTAATGACATTATAAACAAGCTGCCATTTGAACTACACATTCCAGGCTATCAGTATTGTGGTCCAGGCACAAAATTGGAGCATAGATTAAACAGAGGTGATCATGGTGTTAATCCCCTAGATGCTGCTTGTAGAGACCATGACATAGCATACAACACACATTCTGATCTTGACAAGAGACATGTTGCAGACAAGAAATTAGAAGAGGCTGCATTTGGTAGATTTGTAAGCAAAGATGCTTCTTTAAGTGAAAAAATAGCAGCATTGGGGACCACCATAGCTATGAACACCAAACAAAAACTGGGGTGGGGGCTGTGAATATGTATATAATAAACCTAGAATGAAGGCCAAGGGTGTTATGTATCAAATACCTTATGCAGGTCTTAAATCTCTTAAAACTATTGATAGTCTTTTAACCAAAAAGCAGCGCAAGAAAAAAAATTCTTGTCTTGCAAAAGGCCATGGTATGAAATTATTACTTAGTACCCCCCAATTAAAAAATTACAACAATCTAGAAAAAAATCACATGTGGGGGGTTTCATATTTACTATCCCGGCCATCTTAGCAGCATTTGGGGCTGTTGGGAGCTTGGCTGGGGGATCAGCTGCCATAGCAAAAACAGTAATAGATGACAAGAAAAATAGAGCAGAATTAGATGAATTGAAGCGCCATAACCTGGCCATGGAGAAACAAGGCAAAGGTGTTAAGAAAGCCATGAATAAGTTTAAAAAAAACAAGAGCCGCTTACAAACCAAGATATTGAAGCTTTAATCAAGCCACTGGGCATCAAAAATTTTAGAGGTGTGTACATGTCTGATTCTTTACCAGAACAACCACTCAACAAAGAGTGTGGCATTGTTAATTTGGATAAGTACAAAAATCAGGGCACTCACTGGATTTGTTATCTTAAATATTTAAACAATGAGGCATTTGTGTTTGATTCATTTGGAGGTGTTCCACCTGAAAATTTAATAAAATATCTAAAATCAGCTAATCTTTATTACAATAATGCCCGTGTTCAAAACTTCAAAGATGTTAATTGTGGACATTTGTGTTTATCTGTTCTTAGATATATGTCTCAAATAACCATCAATTGAAAATTTTCAAAAGGCCCTGTGGTATTTAAAACATCATGGGGGTATTCCATCTCACCAGCCAAAATTCAATATTGAAACTCAAATTACATGATGATATAGTGTATCCCAAAACAATAGCTCTCAGAGCATTTTATGGCATGTACTTGATCCCTAATATTACACACCACAACAACATAATTGCAGTAGGGGATCAAAAAATTGTCATCACTCCAGGGGAGTATAATCTGTCCACTCTAAATGCTCAATTACCCAGAGGTATAGTATTAACTCAAAATTCTGTCACTCACAGAGTAGAGATTGTATCTGCTACAGAAACAGTGGATCTGAGTACTATAGGAGAGCTGTTAGGCTTTGAGAACAACACAAAACTTGAAGCGGCCATCAAGCACACTGCTATTAATATACCTAAATTCTTAGCCATAGAGACTCTGAATATTCACTGTAATGTGGCTGAGGGTATGATCACCAAATCAAATAGCATAGGCACTCACAAACAAACTGGCATCATTGCAACATTCAAACCTAATTCTGAATTTATGGAGCCCATCATCTACACTCCATCCCCAACATTATATTTTCCTGTGTGCCTTAATAGAATAGATAATATTGAATTGATGGTCACTAATGAAAAAGAAGAATTAGTTGATTTTGCTGGAGCCACAACAACTGCAATCATAGAGATTAATATTTAAATAAAAATACATACAAAAAAATGGAAAATATTGAGAGTTATGAGCTACAATCATTCCCCCCAAACAGGAGGACATTTGCAAATTTAAATCAACCCAACACAGAGATTGAGGTTGATCTTGATGTAGGGGATGGCATTATACACCCCCACAGAGCAGATCTATACATCAAATTTGATGTTGTAAAGCTCGATGGAACAGATTATCCGGCAAATTCAAATATAAGATTGGTAGACAATTTTGTGCCACATCTGTTCTCTGAAATTGAGATCAGAAAGCATGGTGTTGTTATAAACAGAGTGGATTATCCCGGCATTACCTCCACAGCTTTGGCCACACTAAAATTATCCAAAACCGAGGCTTCTTACTACAAAATATTTGGATTTGAGGCTGGTGATAAAATTATATCTAAGAGCCACACACAGTGCTGTTCCCTATGCGCCTGTTGCCAGGATTCTTCTCAGATTACAAAGATATTATGTGGAAGGGTGGTTTAAGAATCACATTTAGAAGAGCTGCCAATGATAATAATGCTTTGATTAGGTACAGCACATTAAACTCTACAGGGGAAGCTCTGCCCAATACCCTACCTGATGAAGGCAAGTGCCTTATTCAGACTATGGAGCTAAGAATCCCGGTTGTTGAATATGAATCCAGTTATGCTCTTAAATACAAAGCAGATATAATAAAAAATCCACAGGTTCCTTTACAATTTTATACATATCAATGTGTACAGAAGCCTGCCACTGGTACTTATTATGAGTTTGATGCTACAAATTCATTCTCCAGTATACAATACGACATGCCGGATTTTGTGGTGGTTCTGTTTCAGACTGGAAGATACAACAATCAGGAAAAAAATTCAAGTAAATTTGATAACTGCAACATCAAGAACATATATCTTAAAAATGGCAGAAATGAGGTATTCCCTAGAGAAAATTATAATTTAGACATGTCCAAGGATGATTTCCTTAAATTATATGAAGCATTTACAGCATACAAAAGGGTCACTACTGGCAATACTGACATGTATTACACACCAGATGAATTCAAAGCACAGAGACCCATGTTTGTCATCAACACTTCAAAAAGGAAACAAGTTGTGGTTAATGACAGGACAAACATGAAAATTATCTGTGAATTCCACGATACACTCCCTGATGACACTATATGTAGTGTTATTCTTATAGGGGAAAAATCATATGTTTATGATGTATGAAATGAGAGAGTCACAGAGCAATTCTAGAAGAGCTCTGCTTATTGCTCAAGTTGAGCCTGGTGTATAATTAAACTTAAACCGGAAGTAAATATATGTGTGTGTGTGTGTGTGTGCGTGTGAGGGGTGTGTGTGAGGGGTGGGTGTGGGTGTGTATGTGGGTGGGTGTGGGTGTGGGTGGCTTAGTTTTAGGTGTGGGCAAAAAAAATATCAAGAGGGGCATATTTTTGACAGGATTATGGACAACAATCTGACAGAAGTGCCTTTTGTAAGTGTGGACAAATCAATCTGAGGGGGCTCATCATTTCACAGGAACTTCCCGAGGGCATTTTTACAAAAATCTTGGATTAGACAGGGTTCCACACTTGAGCAAAAAGCTCATATAGCCATGTTGAGCTTGTTTTAAGTGTAGGCAAATCTGCTTGAGGGGGGCTCATCATTTCTCGCGCTGGTTGTAGCATCAATTACACTACTATACAACCTTTCCGTTAGGCTTTTCCTTTAGTCTGAGAGACACAAAATTCCCTGCATATGGTTAAATTGACTGATAGTAAGCAACACTGCTGCTTTCCGAACACTTATTTCTGCTGTACTTCCGGCCACGAACCTGGACTTCTACTCAAAAGAGGGTGCAAATTTTTTGAACAGAAGTGTACAATACTTCCCAACTATTTGTAGAACAATTCACAACTGTTTGTACTACAGGGCGTTACAAGGTTTTCTGACTAGTCGGAAAAAATCAAGTAATATTATCCTACAAGTTTATATAAGACATTGCACAGTGCAGATCAGTCAGTTCTGTGAAAGCGATCGAAAAGTACGGACGCCCTGTCGCAGCGCATCTTGTTGATCTATTTACGAAACGTAAATTTGTACTGCTTTTACGCAATCCACTCCACTGCAAGCTAAGTATAAAATAAACATACCCTAAAAAAATCTCTCTACCATTCGTTCTATGAAAAATTGCCCAATATGTCTGAAAGTTATGTCTAGTAAAAATCTTGCTAGGCATTGCCGGACATGCGTGTCGAGTAAACAATTGACCACGACAGTAGATAGAAAACAGGCATTTAAAAACAAACCGGTTATAACCGGTTATACAAGTGTCATGTGCCATCGGGCACTTAACAAGTGCAATCAGGTGACTCTGTATCGGGATGTGTCATGTGCCCATCTTGCATCTTGGAACATGCATATTAGAACATGTTATTTCCCAGTAGGGAACAGTGCATCTTGGGCTAAACTGGTTATAACTGGTTATACAAGTGTAACTTGTCATCAGGCACTTAAGAAGTGCAATTTAAGGCTATGCCTACCTCTCTGCAAGAGGCTACCCCTCTGTAAGAGGCCACTTACACTCACTTCCGGTCCACTTCCAGTCTACTTCCGGTCTAATTCCAGTCCACTTTCGGTTATACAGTGTAACTTGCCTCTATCGGGCACTTAACATCAATTGCAATCACACGACTCTGTGTCAAGGGTGTGCATGATCTCTCTTGCATCTTGGTCCAAGTTCACCCACACCCATTTTTGCATCTTGGGCATAAAGTTCTGATACTTATTTCATGATAATAAATAACCCAATGAAAAATAAGGCCAATGAACCTGTTTGGATTTAAGAAACATATTAAACCTGTAGAGAAAACAGCTGTAAACATGGATGTAATTAGAGAAATTCATCGCCAATTAAAAGGAATAATTATCATCCATCTGAATAGTATCTGGTATCAGGTTGATGAGGATACAGGGAAACAATTGTTTGTGTTCAATACTAATCTTGCATCTTACAGAATTCCTGTTACAGGTAAAATTCAAATATCTGTTTCTTCTAGCACGGGGGAAGGGAGGCCCCCTACGGGGGTAAATATACATATAGGTAGAAATCTGTATAGAATTAAACACAATAATATGAACCCCGACAGCACATACGATGTAGAGAAAGATGATTATCTCTATGCAGAAATTATTGGCGAGTATGACAAGTTAATCCCCTTCTTCATGGAAATTAAATTAATTTATTCTCTCATGAATATATAAAAATACCGTGAATAAAAAATAAAATTAAATAATACATATTCAAAATTAATATACATAAGGGATATATTTGGAAACAGAAGAAGACAAGAAATACCAGATAATTCAAGTGACATTGCCAGACTAGATGAAAGATTAAAAAAGCTTAGAGCTGACTTGTTAATCTTACAGAATTCACTAAGTTTAAACATACAAACATAGATTACTAATCTCCAAACTCAATTGATTAACCCCATAGTGAAAATTGATAGTGAACTCAAATCCCTACTTGAAAAATATACAAATTTAGCATCCATAGACAACCTTCAAAGCTTGGGGGAGAGTGTAGGCAAATTGAAAATTGAACTTGAGAAATTTAGACAAATACAAACAACTGCTACAGAGCAATTAAAACAAGAATTAAACAATCAAGCGAATACTCTTCGCACAGAACTGCTTTCTATTATTCAAAATATCAAAACTCAGGGGGGATATGAACAGTTCAATGCCAGTATTGCAGAATTACAAGAGCAGTTTCAATCTTTTGAGATCCCTTCACTGGAAAATATTAAAACTGAACTCCAAACAGATCAGTTGCATACAGCTATAGCAGAAGTTCAAGCTAAACTACAAACATTAGAAAATTTTATCGATGATCTTCCTTCATCTTCAGAATTAAATGCTATCGCACGCAGCGTTGCCAATATCAAGCTACAGTTAGAAACTTATGAAGATTTTGGTAAGATACAGGGTACCATAGCTCACATTGAGGATACTTTGACTACTATGAGAAATGAATTAACAAATGTACAAGAAACTCTAGAATTCAAGTTGCCAAGTATAACCGAAACTTTAAACTTTATTCAAGAACAAATCACCAAATTGGAAAACCGAAACTGAATTATCGCATTTTCACCATCTCATAGATAACATTCAGAACAAATTGCAAATATTACAGCAATCTACGCCAACCCAAGATGACTTAAAGCACCTTCAGGATGCCTTGAGCAGTGTTGCAGATGCCAGCGAGTTAAATATTGTGAAAGAAGCCTTGACCACACTTCAAAACACTGTAGCTAATTTGCCCACTTCCCAAGAGTTAAGATCTGTAAAAAGAGCAGTGAATAGAATTCTCAAGTCAGAGGACATGAAAAACATACAGGAAGAGATTGGTGTAATTCAAAATACTATTAATACTTTACCTACCAACCAGTTAATCAATGAACTTCATGCATTATTTGTGGAAATCAAAAATCAAGTGCACGATCTTGCAAGCCAGAGTACAAAATTGAAACTTGTAGAGAGTTTACAAGAGATTATATCAAACATCAAGCTACAGCTTGCTACTCTGGAATCTACTCAAGAATCAGCATTATCTAATTTCACCACACAACTCCACAACCTCAAGGAGTTCAAACGATTGTATGTTGATGTGAGAATCAAACCTAGCTACAGTGAAGTAGTACAAACCATAGAGGAACACTGGAACAAATATTAAGCAGGTTGGAGGAACAAGAATTAAAACATTTTTTTACTGTTGATATTGTTAGACTACAGAGTATTCCAAATACTAGAGGTCGCTGGACATATGTCAATGCAGGCAATGTTTACAAATTGTACCCATACAATCAGTCTCATGAATTTTTCCTCGATGGTAATATTAAATTTCTCAAATTTGGTTACTTGAAGAGTGGTAAGCATTTTGAAGTACCACAGTTCACCATACAAAGAAAAGATGGTGTTCATAGAGCACTTCAGATACCTGTTGCATACTGGGATGAATCTGCAAAAAGATATAAAGTACATGAGGATGAACAATTATCTGTTTTTAATGTAGAAGCAGGTGATCAATTATTATTTGAAGTGAAACAATTATACCCAGAGGATAATCCATTTTATGTCATATTCTCTTATACTATTAGATGTCAAGACAAGATATAGTTTATGAATTACATAAGCCAGCTCGTCGCAACTACAAGCGATTGAGTGTGGTGACAAAGGGTATAGATGATCTGTTTCAAGCAGATCTGATAGAAATGTCAACAGGATCTTTGAAAAATTTACATACGATAAATCATAATTACAAGTACATGCTTACAGTTATCGATACATTTAGTAAGTATGCATGGGCAATTCCCCTAAAATCCAAAACAGGTGCTTGTGTTGTTGAAGCTTTTAAATTGATATTTATCAAAGGCAGGATACCAAAATATCTACAGACAGATAGAGGAAAAGAATTTTATAATTCTACATTTAGCAAGTTAATGGAACAGTATAATATTAAACATTATTCTACATATAGTGATCTCAAAGCAAGTATAGTGGAAAGGTTCAATAGAACATTAAAACATCTAATGTGGATTCAATTTACTCTACAGGGTAATTACAAGTGGATAGATATTTTACCTAGCCTAGTTCATAATTATAATAACTCAGTACACAGTACTATTCACATGAAACCAGCTGAGGTAACCAAAGCTGATGAGGCAAGATTGATTTCTACTGTTTACTGTAATAAATATAAACATACAATTAAGAAACCAAAATTCAGAATAGGAGAACAATTAAGAATTAGTAAATTTAAACATTTATTCGAGAAGGGATTTACTAAGAATTGGTCTACAGAGTTATTCACTATAGTTCAAGTTTTGCCAGGGAATAGAAATACCTATATGATAAAAGATAGTAGCAATAAAATACTAAAAGGGAGATTTTATGAAGAGGAGCTCAGTAAAACAAAATATCCAGACACATATCTAATTGAAAAAGTATTACTTAAAAAGAATAATAAACTTTATGTTAAATGGCTTGGATTAGCAGAGAAAAGTTGGATAGATGCAGACAAAGTTATTCTTTGACACCAACATGGAATGTTGTACAGCGATTGCCAGATATAGCAAAAACTACTAAGAGAAATGGTGAGTTGCTGCCTGATCACATAAGATGCCTCATAGTAGGGCTTTCAGGTTGTGGGAAGACTACCTTGCTTGTAGATAATTTTTTGCTGGCCCCTAACTGGTTACACTGGAAAAATATACACTCGTATGTATTTTCAAGAAGTATAGAACAACCAAAATACCAGCAACTCATGAAGGTGTATGAGGGACTTAACATATCTACATTTGATTCAAAAGTAAAACCTCTCGATCACTGTTTGAAGAATTCTGTTGTTGTTTTTGATGATGTGATTCTAGAAAATCAGAATGAGATAAGAAATTTGTTTACACAGGGTAGACATAGGGAAATAGATTGCTTTTACTTAGCTCAAACTTACTCCAAGATTCCCAAGCAGTTATTAAGAGATAATACAAATTTAATTTGTTTATTTCGCCAAGATCATACTAATCTGAAACATGTTTACGATGACTATGTTGGGGGAGATTTAAATTATAATCAATTTTCAAAATTCTGCTCTTCATGTTGGAACACCGATGATTTTGGATTTGCTACGATCGACATGACAAGAAAACCTAGCAATGGGAAATTTAGAAACAAAATCAACGACTTTTTGAACGTCGAAACATTATAAATAACCATCAATCAAAAAATATAAATATGTCAAAACATAAAATTGATGATAATTTAAAATTACATGAGTATCTTGCTAAACGCTTCAAGGGGTGGAAGGATGAGAACAGAGGCTTTTATGAGCAGCGCAAGCATCAAGATCAGCCTATTATAGATGCTATCAGTGGTCTTGGTAAAGAAATTAAAAGCATCACAGAGCAAAATAAAGATCTCATCAATGATTTGGTGCCTCTCACTGCTAAAAACTGTGCAGACTTCCCTCCTACACCCTTATCTAGCATTCACACACCTTTAGAACTTAAATAACCTCCTAGACCAGCTATAGAACAACAAGAATCAGAGAAGAAAATTGAGTTGGGGCCCTTGGCAAGGGATTATTTGAGTACAGGCAAGTTTGAGAAAGATGAGGTCTTTGGACTGTACCCTACTATGAAACCTAATGAAGGAGCAGTTTGGAAAATAGGGAAGTCTAGAGTGACATTCGAGGGGACAACATAAAAGTCAATTTGGGTGATGAAAACAGTTGGTCAAGGTACCCTGGTACCCCTGGTCTATGGGAGCTCTTAACCAAGAAGCAACCAAAACATTTTACTGAAGAAGACTATCAAAGTTATTCTGATATTCTGATACTATCTGATGCCTTGTATCAAAACAACGATGCTAGTCAGAACAGAGTTAAATCAAGTAGTGGAGACAAGTACAAGAACCTTATCAAGCCCATCTGGAACCAACTCAAGACTGGAAGTGGTATCAAGCAATACAACACTTTAGCTAAAGAGTTTGTGTGGATTAATGATGTAAGAAAACTTATAGACAGGCTGTTGGTGATAGCAGGGGAAGAGAATGCTGGAAACAACAATTTTTACAATGAGAAGATGGGTATTGTAGATATGATTAGTAACAAGCTAGCTACTTTTATTGCAAATGATCCTAAAGGCATAGGATACTTGATTAAAATTATCAATACTCTACCACCTAAATTCTGGAATATGGCAGAGGGTAAAGGCTTAGTTAATGATATTATTAATAAACTGCCATTTGAGGTACATGTTCCTGGCTATCAGTACTGTGGTCCAGGTACCAAACTTGACAAGCGATTGAAGAGGGGAGACAAGGGAGTTAATCCTCTCGATGCAGCCTGCAAGGAACATGACATTTCTTACAATAGACATGCAGATCTTGGTACTCGACATGTGGCTGATCAAAAATTAGAAGAAGCAGCATTTGGAAGATTAACCAGCAGAGATGCTTCGTTGGGTGAAAAAATAACTGCATTGGGTACAACAATTGCTATGAATACAAAACAAAAGTTAGGGTGGGGTTTGTAATATAAATATATATAAATACCCTTAAATAATAATAATAAACAACATGAAACCTAAAGGTGTTGTCTACCAGATTCCATATCATAATCTTAAAAATTTAAAAATTAATCCAATTTTAACTAAAAAACAACAAGAGAAGAAGAGACAATGTATAGCCAAAGGGAATGGAATGAAATTATTACTTAGCACATCACAATTAAAAAGGTTGCAAAATGGAAGAAAAAAATCACATAGTGGTGGGTTCATATTTAGCATCCCTGCCATCTTAGCTGCTCTAGGGGCTATTGGGAGCTTGGCTGGCGGGAGCGCTGCTATTGCCCAAACTGTAATAGATTCAAAAAAGAATAAAGCAGAACTAGCAGAACAGAAAAGACATAATCTAGCTATGGAGAGCCCCCTACGAGGGGGTAGTGGTGTAAAGTCTAGGGTACTCAGTGGTATGAAATCCAGAACTCTCAGAAAATTTAAAAGAAAGAAGAAGCACTCACCAACCAAGATATTGAATCTTTAGTTAAAATATTTAAAATTAAGTATTTCAGAGGTGTTTTCATGAGTGACGCTCTCCCTAAAAATAGTTCTCCCCCCTCTTGGGGGCTCGAGAATGTGGTGTGGTTAACTTGGATATGTCCAAAAATATTGGTACACACTGGATATGCTATTATAAACAGAATAACAATGCTTACATATTTGACTCCTTTGGTGGGGTGCCCCCTACAGAATTAATTAATTATTTAAAACATGTAAACATTTATTACAATGATGAGCGTATACAAAATTTCAATCAAATTATATGTGGTCATGTTTGTGTTACCATGCTCAGAATTTTGAATAAAATACATAACATCAAATTAGAAGATTTTCAAAAAGCTGTGTGGTACATTAAGCATGGGAATTTTTCATCTTTCTAGTAAGACATCGATCTTGAAACTACATCTCCATGATGATATCATATATCCAAAATCCATAGCTCTCAGAGCATTCTACAGCATGTATCTTATTCCAAATGTAACAAATTATAATAATTATATAGTTGTAGGCAATGAGAAAATTGTTATTCCCCCTGGACAGTATAATTTATCTACTTTACAATCAGAACTTGGCAACAGTGTACTCCTATCTCAGAATTCTGTAACACACAGAGTGGAGATTGTGTCTGCGCAAGAAACGGTAGACCTGTCTAGCATGGGTGAGATTTTAGGATTTCCCAACAACACCAAACTAGAACCAGGTATTAGACACATAGGTAAATTCATACCAAAATTCTTGGCTATAGAGACATTGAACATTCACTGCAACATTGCTAAAGGGATGATTATCAAAGCTGAAGAAAATTCAGTTGGTAGACACAAGGAAACAGGTATCATAGCTACATTCAAACCAAATTCTGAATTCATGGAGCCAATTTTCTATTCCCCCATCCCACCAATCTATTTTCCAGTTTCACATGACAAAGTTAATTACATAGAGATAACAATTACAAATGAGAAGAATGAGATAGTTGATTTTGCTGGTGCCAATACCACTGCAGTAATTGAAATAAATATTTAATAAATAAATATATAAATAAATACCCAAAATGGAAAATATTGAGAGTTATGAATTACAGTCCTTCCCTCCAAACAGGAGGACCTTTGCAAACCTCAATGAAGCCAACAAAGAGATCGAGTTTGAAATCTCAGCAGGGGATGGGTTTATTCATCCACACAGATCAGATTTGTATATAAAATTTGATATTGTTAAGAAGAGCACTGGTGAAGAATTTCCTCCTACTGCTAATGTGAAACTTATAAATAACGTTGTACCCTTCTTGTTCTCACAAGTTGAAGTTAAGAAGCATGGCACAGTCATAGACAGAATTGATTACCCTGGTATTACATCCACTACAATAGGAACTTTGAAACTATCTAAAGCAGAAAGTGCTTACTACAAAGCTACTGGATTCGAAGCAGGTACAAAAATTCAAACAAAATTTCACACAGTGTTGTTCCCTATGAGATTGCTATTTGGATTCTTTAGTGATTACAAAGAGATCATGTGGAAAGGAGGTCTTAGCATCATATTTCGTAGAGCACCCAATGATAACAATGCCATCATGAGGTACAAAACTTTAAATGCAGATGGTACAGCAAATGATGCTAGCTTGCCAGAGTCTGCAAAATGTGTTATACAGTCCTAGGAACTAAGAATGCCAATTGTTGAATATGAAGCAAATTATTCTCTCAAGTATAAATCCAACATCTTGAAGAATCCAAAAATTCCTTTAGTTTTTTATACTTACCAGTGCATATCTAAGCTGTAGAAGGCAAGTTTTTTGAATATGATATTACAACACAGTTTCAATCTTTAAGATATGACATGCCAGAGTTTGTAGCTGTACTGTTCCAAACAGCAAGAGATGACAATCAAGAAAAAGACAGCAGCCAGTTTGATGACTGTAAAATTAAAAAACATATATTTAAAGAATGGTAGAAATGAAGTGTTTCCCCGTGAAAATTACAATTTGAACATAGCAAATCGAGATTATTTAAAATTGTATGAAGGATACTCTGCTTTTAAGAGAGTTACTTAAGGAAATATGAATATGTATTATGATCCAGATGAATTCATAGCTCATAGGCCAATGTTTCTAATAAATGCTTCAAAAAGAAAATTAGTAGTTATAAATGATAGAACTAATATTAAAATAGTATGTGAATTTCATGATGCACTACCAGAGAACACTACATGCAATGCAATTTTAATTGTAGAGAAGTCATACATATATGATGTGAAGAATGAAAGAATAATAGAACAATTTTAATTTCTATATGTTTAACAAGTTATCAACCATTCTCCTAGCTCAATTAGGGATGGAGATATAACAATTTTTAAGTTACATCTATCTATGATGAACATTTGTTGCAAGATTTGCTTGTATTATAGTGTCCATACTCTCTTGTATGAACATTGCAATCTAATATTTGCAATTTATTATCATTGCCATTGAGTGCTATTTTGTTTTTTATAGTGGTATGGACACCATCCAATCTACTAGTAAGATGATGAGCTGACATTAATAAGGTTTCATTTTTCAATAGGCACTGTTTGAAATCTTCTATTGTGAGTTTAGCAGTACAGCTTAGACTCACACCCTTGGCCTTTTTTATTTCATTTTTGCCATCTATCTTTAGGCAGTACATTTTTGGCCTCAGGCCAGCAAATTCTGATATTGTGGACCCTTCCACCTCATCTTTCATTTTTTCTGGGATCATCTGATTTTCAACACTGTACAGTGGATGATCTTTTGGATAGTTACTAAAATCAAAATGTTCTCTCATAGAAAACAGATCACTGTATAAATCATCTATTTTTATTACATATACAAAAGCATCAGTATCCATGTAGGCTATCTGAATATTATTTTTGGGCCTCATAACATCATAATGGAACTTATACATCTCCAATTTAGCTAATTCTAGAACTGCAACACCCACAGCTATTGGTGCATCACATATTACACTGACAGGGTTCCTCTGAATAAGAGTTAGATCATCAATGATGCTGTTAAAGCTCTTGTATGTGGGGTCAGTAATAAGCTTCTGGATTTTTTTAGGATCAGACACCAAAGAGTATCTCACCCTATTTCTTTTATCCTCTAAACATTTCCCATAAATAGAGTTGTTTATTAATTTATACAAATTTTTCTCAACCTTGGAATTTGTCTGTATGCGACGATTTGTATTTTCTTGAATATAAGGGGCTAACCATTTTTGTTGCTCAAATTTCAATCCCTTGTGGATTTTGGTGAGTTTCAAACCATGCTTGACATAATATTGTAACAGTCGATAATGAAGCACATAATTATATTTGTTTTCAAAAGATAACACCAATTTTGTTTCCCCTGTACCTGGAATCTTCTGAGAAACTGGAACCATAGCAAATCCATGGTGTTCATCATGAAGATCAGATGGATATTCTAAATCAACTTCTAATAGACAACCCACTGGATGATCTTCACCCCAATTTAGAAAATCCTGGTTTTCAAGTTCTGCATTAGTCATCCATTGATAGTTCCCAATTGGGAGTGATTGGGTCATGACATAACCATATAAATTGTTCATGTCAATGTATAGTATGTATGTAGAAGATTTGCTAGGATTGTAATCAGCTAGATATTTATTGTTGGCTTTTGCATACCTCAAAGGACACTGTACTATACCACCACGTTTACCAGACTCAATAAACATGAACTGCTCAATATTGTCAACAAGACCAATTTCAACTCCTGTATACTTAAACATAGCCTGCCAGGATAGACCAGGTGTTGTGTAATAATATACAGGATCTAGTTGATATATGTGGAAACACCTACTTCTAAAAGCCTCGAACACATCAGATAATAGGAGGGTATCCAGAATCAAATATTTGTCATGATAATCTCCCATTGTTCTACAATCTAGTGTATTCCAAATTTTCTGGGCATATTGATACCTTCCTCACTACACTCCTCATCTTCAAGATGATTATAAAATTGTTCTCGTGGTGGTAACTGTGTCTCATTAAATTTATCAAAATTATCCATGTATTGATAAGGGTAGACACCCTTTCTTCTCAGCAATTTCATGTTATCATCACCAATATATTTCTTCGTGTGAACAAATTCACTATCGGTTAATTGTTTCACCAGAGTTGCCAAGCTACTAGATAGAAATTGGTATGAATCAAGAAACCTGAGAGAAACAATTTTTCCATTTTTTAATCTAATAGTTTTCTCTATGGTGATATATTTGTCTTTACTGCGTGGTATAATATTAATATCCTCTGCATCATATCCCAATTCTGAGATAAACAAGTGTGCATCAAAATTTTGCAAATTGTGAATAAATACTGAAATAAATTTGTATCTCTGTATTTTCAAGTTACATGGATTGCAAATACTGGCAATGAAATCCCCACTATAGTGATTGTGATGTTGAATTTTTGGGCAATGTGAATCAAACTTATTGTTACAGTATGCACACTGTGTTGCATTATTATGTTGGTCTTGTTGCTCTGGTGTAAGATCATTCATCGGTTTTGTGTTATGTAAAATTGGAGCAAGTGTTTCCACCCACTCTCGAAGAGTTTGGATAAATTTTGGGGCTGTATATTCACCTCGATAAATATAAGGGGGTGGACTGTTTGTGTGATATGTGTTTACCAATTTCAGAGCAAAACCACAAGCGACATGTTTAGCAATATGTGTTGTGTATGATGAATTTGAATCTGGGAGGCATACTGCCATTGGTTTCTGTATTGTCTCAAAATCAGCATAGATCACAAATGGATGCTGCACTAGTGATTTAAAATTTTTGAATTTTATAGTTTTGAGTGGAAATTTATAAGTCACACAAGGGTAGAGGTAACATTTTTCAATATGTTCCTTTAATTGTTCTTCTCTTGTTTTCATACTTGTGCCATGAAATATTGATAGGCAACAATCACATATGGTAATTCTATTATGATATAATGTTATTTGGTTTCTCACTAATTTTGGGAGATCCTGTATCAAACAATAATGCTTTTGATTTCTCTCACAAACATACAGCAATCTAGTAATATGTGCATCATTAGCTGGTGGATGGTGTCTAAGTACATTAATGTGGAATTTTTCATCATAGCCATAAAGAAACACAGCTAATGGTTGATTGTGGTGCTGTTCATATTGTTTTTCAAATTGCTGGATAGCTGAAATACCTACTGGATATTGGATACCAAACATTATTTGTTCAAACTCATCAAAATATTTCATATAGTGAGAGACACGATGTTTATTATTTGGTGCTGGATAAAAATGTGCTATAATACACCAAAGAAAACACATATCATCTTCATTTTGAATATTTAACACAGCATGTTTGTTTCTAATCTTTTTGGGCAGCTCAATATAACTAGACCCACCACCAAGGGGAGTATATCGAGCTAATTTAATTTCAAGTTTATGATCAGTATTACACAATCGCCATCCTGAACCTCTGCCTTCAAATTCTTGTTGTTTTAGTTTAAGTGTTTCACACATTTTATCATAAATATCATTCAAACAAGTGATATCATCACGGTGTAAAATTGACACACGGGTACAATGAGAATATTGTTCTTGTTCACCACGAGGATTTATATACAGTGAGGATAGAGTGAAGTATATTTTGAGGGAACATTTCAAAAGCATGCTTTGAATTGCATCTATAATTTTTTGCTTCAGTTGAGCCAGAAAATTTGGAATATCTGAGAGATCATCATCTATGTCTGTTGTAGTATATTCATTTCTATACAAGATTTCTTGTTTTTGGTTTGATCTAATTCTTTTGTTACTCATTTTTTTTTACCTATTGTTTATTTATATACAATTAGAAAAATTTGTTGGAATAACTCACACTTAACTAAAATTGTTATAATTTTATGTTAATAAAAATTATAGAAAAAACAACAAATATCATGAAATAGAGTTTATACTGGGGTATATGTTTATTTTTATAGGTTTCTTTTTCAAATTGTATAATTTCAGGCAATAAATTATTAATATACAATGTTTAAGAACAGAGCTTTATATTCACACACCTTTAGCACTTAAAAAACCTCCTAGACCAGCTATAGAACAACAAGAATCAGAGAATAAAATTGAGTTGGGACTCTCGACTATAGTCTACAATAATAGAGCACTTGAGTACCAGGCAGACAAAAAAACTCCATAGCTCTATGTCAATTAGTTCTTGAGATATTAATTATTTTGTATTTAGGAACCACTTTGGCCCATCTTACAGAGGGATAGGCATAGGTGGATGTAGGTGTGTGTGGGTGGGTGTGGGTGGCCTCTTACAGAGGGATAGGCATAGGTGGATGTAGGTGTGTGTGGGTGGATGTATGTGAGTGTAGGTAGGTGTAGATAGGCATAACCTTAAATTGCACTTCTTAAGTGCCTGATGACAAGTTACACTTGTATAACCAGTTATAACCAGTTTAGCCCAAGATGCACTGTTCCCTACTGGGAAATAACATGTTCTAATATGCATGTTCCAAGATGCAAGATGGGCACATGACACATCCCGACACAGGGTCACCTGATTGCACTTGTTAAGTGCCCGATGGCACATGACACTTGTATAACCGGTTATAACCGGTTTGTTTTTCAATGCCTGTTTTCTATCTACTCACGACCGAACCGTATCCTGGATGAGGTTGCAATATCATCGTCGACAACCTTAGAAGGCACCAGCTCACTTGCAATGCTACTGCGACGTCGATGTCGCAACCGTCGACGTCGACAAAATGGAAGGCTACGGCAACTCCCCTCGAAACGACACCGTGTGCCAATCATCTGGATGTGCCCTCATCTGCGAGACGTAAGACAAAAGAGGAACTATCACGGTCTGCCGTCAACTATTTGTTGAAGGATATTGCCCTAATGCCGAACCGCTCCTGCGTAGCTTCTTGGTAGATATTCGGTCCAGGATAATCTCCATCCTGAGTGATGCACTGGCGGAGCACTGCAACAAATTTTACGCCTCACTACGTTGTCATTATAGGACGCAGTCCGATGAAATTTACAGCTTCTACCATACCACAAAGGCGAAGACGTTGCATCTGGCAAATGGCCACAACTTCCTTGAGGGGCTTGTGCCGAAGCAGGAGGAGCATCAGGGTAAAGGCTCAGGTGGTTTGTTGTGTGGCGAGCCCCACGAACTTTGCCTAAAACTGAACAAGTTCGCGTAACTGGCAGGATCTAGCTACGTTCCCCTGACTCCCGACATCGTGGACAAGAAGGCTTCTCTGAATATTCAGAACAACAACACCAAGTGCTTCTTGTGGTCGATGCTTGCAGCTTTGCATCTGGTCGAGCGAAGAGGCCAGCAACACCGTATTACCAACTACATGCCATACGAGCCGGAGATGGAGGACTTGATGGTTGGCATCGACTACCCGGTGGCGCTATCAGACGTTGGCATGTCCGAGTCTCGCGCGCGTTATATGTTGGAGCTGCGACTAACCTTCAATGTTTATGCCTGTACGAAGGATATAAATGATAAACATGTGCTGTATCTCATCCGGGTGAGCGACGTGGACGATGATGGTGAGCAGGAGATGAACCTACTGTTGATTAAAGACCTATCTTGCCACCACTGCTTGCATGTGGGTCTCAGGTCAGAAAAACAATCATGGACATCACATCGAGGTGTGTCGAAAGTGGATGATGACGTTCGACAAGCGGGAACAGACTGGATTCCAACACCTGCGAGGCCTAAATATTGCCGTCGAGAAGCTTGCCCACCACAAGCTCTACTGTGGTACCAACAACACAGCGCGAATGCTCCTGCCCGAACCTGGTGTGGTAGAGCGTTTTCGGATGCACAGTACCACGTTAGAGCACCCCGCAATCATCGTAGCGGATTTTGAGGCCTTCCTCAAACCTATCTCCACCTGCAATCCCGATCCCGAGCTATCCTCCACCACCCCCTACCAGCTCCATATGGCCTCTAGTTTCTTGTACGTTGTGGTATTGCAAGACTGGCGTGTTGCTCCCCATCCGTACGTGTATCTCGGTCCTGACATAACTAAGCACTTTCTGCAGAGGATGGAGAAAGAAGCAAGAGCGATAGGGAAGGTGTTGTTGGCCCCCATAACTATGGTGTCGGTATTATGCAATGAGCAGCGTAGACACGATGCATCTACCACCTGTCCAGTTTGCAAGTCGTCCTTCAACCTCACCAACAGGAAAGTAGGACACCATGACCATTACACCGGCAGCTATATTAGTCCGTGGTGCAACAACTCCAACAAGTTGGCCCGAGACCCGCGATTCTTTCTGGTGTATTTTCTTAATGGTTCGGGGTACGATTTTCATCACCTGGTTCTTGGCTACGACAGCGAAGGCATCAAAGTCCAGGCACAGAACAAGGAGCGGGAGTTAAGTGTCAGGAAATGGGTGCCTATCCCGAGAGACCATTCAGTATCGGTTCCTAGACTCGCTGAGGTTTGTCCAGGCAAGCCTTGACGGCCTCGAAGGGAAGCTTAGCGACAACTAGCTGGGCATCACCATATCTAGTTTCCCGAACTTGGATGTCGAGCTCAAAAGGCGTTAGGTGGCAAACCCCTACGAATACGTCATCGACTGCACCAAGTTCGGGGAAGAGTCACTGCTTCCCCAGGCTAAGTTTTACATCCAGCTGACAGGCTCTGGTATTACCGATGAGGACTATCAGCGCGCCCAGTCCATGTGGCACGACCTGGATTGCGACAGTTGGTGACTACCACGACGCCTACCTCAAGCTCGATGTGACGCTCCTGGCGGATGTGTTCTAGGCTTTCCATACGATATCCATGAGAATCTACCACCTTGACCCCGCATACTTCTACAGCTTCCCAGGTCTAGATTGGTTGGTGATTATGTTGTTGACGAAGGTTGAGCTCCATCTCCTATCCAACCCAGACATGGCGCTCTTCTTCGAGATACTATCCGGTGGGGCATGGTCCAGGTGTCGCAACAATACGCGCGCGCCAACAACCACCACATGGTAACTGGCTAAAACCCCTCTCAGCTGTCGAGCTACATCATGCACACGGAAATAAACAACCTCTATGCACAATCTATGATTCAGCGACTACCCTCCGGAGGGTTCCAGTTCTTTGATCCTTCCGGTTTCGACGTCGAAACTTTCGACAATACAAACACGGGTTCTTCGCAGAGGTGGACCTCGAATTCTCCTAGGAGCTGCATGGGTCTTTCTGCGAATTGACGTCTGCTCCCGAATTCAAGTGTTCGCCTGGCTCGGATCAGCCCAAGCTCCTGATGGATGTCTAGTCAAAAGTGAGGTACGTTGTACTCTACCGGAACCTCCGGTGTTTGATGCTGCAAGGGGTCACAGTCAGAACGATTCATGGCGTCCTTGCATTCTCCACTCTCTATGGTTACGTTCCTACATTGAAGCGAACACCGCACGTCGTACCGCCGCATCCTCTGAATTTGACGGGAACTTCTTCAAATTGATGAACAACGCAGTGTTTGGTAAGACAATGGGAGAACGTGCAAAATCGCCAGGATGTGAGGTTGGTTGCCAACGCCTAACGTTTCCGCAAGCTGGTGGCAAACCCAACTCTCAACTCTAGGACCATCTACAACGAGCAGTTGGCCCTGGTTCACATGGACAGGATTGTTGTGCTCCAGAACAAACAAATCTACGTTGCTGCCACGGGCGTGGACCTAAGATGGTTTCACATGTTTGAGACGCACTATCGCACCCTACGGAGACACTATGACAGTGACAGCTATCTTCTATACACAGATACGGACAGTTTGGAACGAGGACATAGCGGCAGTCCCATCCTTGCCTGAACATTTTGACAAGTCGGGCTAACCCCAGCCTAACAGGTACGGCATCCTGGGTCGAAACAAAAAGGTGCCCGACAAACTCAAGGACGAGAAGAACGGTGATGAGATTCTCGAGTTTGCCGGTCTTCGTGCCAAGGCTTACGCAATTCGGCCGAGGGTTGTATCACCAATACGTTGAAGGGAGTGGCCAGGCAAGTTGTCCAGAAGTGCCTTACGTTCGAGGACTACGTCCATTGCCTCAAAACCAGGTCGTTGGATCTACAAGTGGAGAAGAGCATCCAGAGCGTCAACCACGTAAGGAAGGTCGCCTTGGATGCGTATCACGATAAGTGATGTGTCCTCGAGTGTAAGATCCACACACTCCCGTAGGGCCATTATAAGCGAACTCAAGGTGCGGTAGCGCATCAGCGCGTCGTTCTCGTTGGCGGCTTTGCGAATGGTGACGCGCAAACCGCCCTTCCACATGATCTCTGCGTAGTCGGAAAAGAAACCGGGCACGAGGCGCATGGGAAACAGAACCGTGTGGCTTTGGGTTTGATCTTCGCTTCGAATCCCCCTGACTGGTAATATGTGGCATCGGCCTTGGAAAGTTTCAGAGTTCAAACAGCGGTCGAGGTAATCCCAGAGTGATGTCTGATCGATGATCAATCGATCAATGATCGTTGACGGTGCCATGCTTCCTAACTTCCACCTGCGAGAACAAATACGGACGAAGTTGTCCACGAGCCTCAGGTTTGCGTTGGTGAGGAAAGCTTAGCCATTGTCTCTCTTCACCACGTGGAACTTGATGTACAGGTCATCTCTGTGAGGGTAGATGAATCCGACCCTGACGTCCACATCGAACTCGATCTCTCGGTTCGGTTCGTTAAGTTTGGCGAATTTGCAACGGTTGAGAGGGAAGTACCGATACTCGTAACTTTCAATCTGCTCATATATATTACACATTGATCTCCACGACCGCAGTGGTCGTGGCTCCGGAAAAACCAAAACCTGACCCTTATCGTTGGTCACCGCTAACTCTATGTTGTCTATACGATTGCGACACACAGGAAAATATATAGAATTCTAGAGGGAGCAATCTAACGGTGTTACTTCAGAAGCAAATGTGGCTATGGCCAGTCCCTCGTACAATTTTGCTAGCTGGCGATACTTGGGTAGCTCCAAACGTTTGTAGATAACATATACGTGCCTGTTCTTCCAATGCAGCCAGTCGGGCGCGAGTAGGAAGTTGTCCACAATTAAAGTTGTCTTCCCTCATCCCGAAGGTCCGACGACGAGGCAGCGGATGTTGTCAGCTTGCCGTTCGCCTTTTTTCCTAGAACGTTCCGAAGAGGAATCGGGCCGTCGCCCCACCACGTCCTATGTACCGGTCACACGATTACCTCGTTCGCGTCGATCCAGCTTCTTTCCTCGAGTCCCAGCCATTTGGCCAGCAACTTCTTTCTTTTTCTGCGCAGGACATTCTCGATTAGGTAGGTACACGTCCCGATGTTTTGTCTTCGAGAACTGCTCGTCGCGTCAAAATTACGTCGCGAGTATCCTTTATTAGATACATGTGCATCGTTCCTGGCATGACTCGTACAATGGTGAAGAGTTCCGTGTTCCAGTTTCTAGCAAACCCCTTCTCGAATTTGCGATTGAACTTGCTGATCCTCACCTGGTCACCTATTTTGCATTTCGGTTGCTTGGTGGTATGTCGATACTTGAGACAGTAAACGGTGGAGATGAAATTGCCTCGTCGGATTTGTTGAAGTTCACAGGCTTCATGCGTATCGTGCGATGGACCGATATGTTGTGTTCGTCCACGAGATCTCGCAGCACGTCGACAAACTTGTAGTTACCCTGAAGCGTGAAACATTTCCATATGCGCTGTTTCAAAGTTCGGTTGAAGAGTTCTACCATGCTGGCCTTCAGGTCGCTGAACGTCGATTAATGTCGGATGTCGTGCTTTAGCGTTAACTCTCAAAAAATATAGTTCTTCGATTCCTTCCCGTTGTCCGTATTGAGAGAGTATGCCAGTCTGCCGGATTGCCGGAAACGTTAATGTGACGCACGTATCAGTCTTGCCTTTCAACGGCAGGGCCCACGCATAGTTGGAAAATGTGTCTATAACGGTCAGGAGGTACTTGTTACCCTTGTTGACTTTGTGCAATTTCTTCAAATTACCACAGCTCATTTCGACAAGATACGCCTGCTACAGAAGGTTGATGCTTTTGGTTACCACCGGCAAGCGTTCGCAGTTGCGACATGCAGGTGTACAGCTCGCCAACGATGGCTTGCTTAGACATTGAGTGACAGATTTCCTCGGAATGAAAAGATTAGGGAAACCAGGTTATCCTTGGGGTACAATTTTGACATCGAAGAATAATCTGTCTCCACTTTCGACGTTAAAAACACATAATTGTTCATCCTCGTCTATTTTATATTTGTTTGGTTGTGCCTTCCCAATATGCGATCGCTAATTGAAGCCCTCTGAATACACCATCCTTTTTTTGTATGGTGAAGAGCGGCATCTCGAGATGCTTTCCACTTTTCCAGTATCTAAATTTGAGAAACCGAACGGTACCGTTCGGAACACTATAAAGAATGACAATCAGGACGGAGAACAAATGGCGCAAGACTGAATCGTCCAATCTGCTCAGCACCCGTTCCAAGTGTTCTCCAATAGTCCGAACAACCTTGTAGTAACGGTGTTTGATCCGTTTGTCGATGTACAGTTGCTTGAATTCCTCGTTCAATTCATGAAGCTTGGTGCCAGAACTTTGGAAGGCCGATTCCTGGTTCGCCTCGACAGCACCGATCTGGAGCTTGACGTTTGCAATAATCTCCTGCAAGCTATCCACGAACCTCAACTTAGAAGTTTGGGTTGCGAGATCGTGCACTTGTGTCCTGATCTCAGCAAACAGCACGTGGAGGTTGGCGACGTTCTGTTTCGTGTGCAAATAGGCAACCGTGAACCGATTTTGTGCGATTTCAGCTTGGATGTGTTTGACGTCGTCGGATTTGAGTTTTCGGTTCAAGGTCCGCTTTATAGTCTTCAGTTCCTGAGACGTTGGGATTGTGGCCACCGTACGTTGGTATGATTCCTGAACCCTTTTCACAACATCCAGTTTGGTGGCATCCGCCAAGGTGAGCATGGCATTTTGAAGTTGTGCCACATCATCCTGGGTAGGTGTCGATTGCTGCAGTGTTTCCAACTTGTTCTGTATGTCGTCTATCAGGTGGCGGAAATACGAGAATTCGGATATGGTTTTCAAACTTTCCAGCATGGAGATCTGCTGATGAACGGTGGCCAGAGTTTCGGCGATGCCGGGCAACTTTGATTCCAAAGCTTCCTGGACGTTCGAGAGATCGCTTTCCATTGTCAAGGTATCCTCTATGTGAGCCACGGTGCATTGCATCTTCGAGCTGGAGTCTCGGGCTGAAGTTTGATGTTTGCTACAATGCGAGCGATGGCGTACAGTTTGCCGGACGATGTCAGGTTGTCTATGAAGATTTCCAGCCTTTGGAGTTTGGCATGGACCTCGGCGATAGCGGAGTGCAGGGTATCCGTTTGAAGTTCCAACTTAATGTTTTCCAGCGTAGGAGTTTCCAAGGATTCAAACTGCTCCCGTAAATCGGCGTAATCATCCTGAATGTTGATACTCTGAACTACATGCATTGCAGCCTGGTCTGGATGCAACTCGTTCGATTCTCTAATCGCTGTTTCAGTTGTTCCACGTCTTTGGTCACCCATAAGTTAAGAGTACAGGATATCGGCACGAGCCTTGATTTCGTGTTCCAGCTTGCCATCGCTCACCTTCAAGTTCTCGATGTTATCAATGGACGAAATATCGGTGTACTTTTGCAGCAGAAATTTGAGCTGGGTATCGATTTTGAGGATGGGGTCGAGGCACTGAGACATCAGGCTTGCTATCTCGGTGTGACGGCTGGAGTTGAGCGTGGGATGCAAGGCCTGCATGTCGCTCCGCAACTTCTTGACCCTGACGTCGAACCTGAGAAGATGGTCGCGTGGTCGCCGCGTTTCGTTTGGCCGAAGTTGTTGTTAGGCATTGCTCGTACTATGTTGATTTTATATAGCGTAGGTGATTCGCAACTCGATGAAGAGAGGTATGATTTTGTCGTAATCACCCATAAGTTAGACGAAAAAGGATATAGTCGGCAGACACCTCGTACGTGGTGGCGCTGTCCATCCTGTCGTGTGTGATGCGATACATGTTCTGCGAAAGGAAACCTTAACTTCACCTACATTCTTCGGATTCACAATTTTCTGAAGTTTGCCACTGATCGGAATTTTGTAGAAATTCAAGTTATTATTGAAGATGTAGAATGTTTTGCCGACGTCGTCATCGTATTTCGTTCAAATTCTGTTCAAGTGAATGATTAAGAGTCCGTTGAGGTTGGACAACATAGACGTCAATAGGTCCAAGCTTGGCGATGCAGCCTGACTCGATGCCTCCATGAAAGGCTGCTTTTTGAACCCGAACAAGTTCATAGGTATGTTTATATATATATATGTTTGCGTAGAGCAAGTGTGGCTGATCATTGTCTTAATTTGTAGAAGCATTGCCAACTGGAGGTTAGTTGAACCCCTTTCCATTTACAAATTGAAAACTGTGTATTTTCATTATGTATAGCTTCATGTGTAAGTGTGATACAGGCATGCATGTTCCCATCCATAGAATATGCACTAATTATGCCTGTCCTAATATTGCTTAAGGTTCTGGTTAACATGCGATAAATCCTGGTAAATATTGGTATTCAATATTGAATTATTATATTAGGCGACAGCATGCCAGCTGCGCATTGCACAGGAGTTAAAAAGGAGAGGGTTCATAAAAACTGCACCAATGTCGCCAGATGTAAGTTTGCTTAACATGTATTAGATCGTAGTGCCAACTCTCCATCTGACGGGTTAAAACTGCAAACTCATCAGCATAGAAAGCGACAGCAAGCTAGAATACACAGCGTAGAAAGACAAATCATGCTAGAATACACAGCGTAGAAGGCTACACCAAGCTAGGATACACAGCGTAGATAGTTTTCAGTGTTGCCAACTCACTAGTTGTAGGTTGGCTTCGCCTATGAAATATCATATTATGGAATTTTCGTGGGTTGTGTTACCAACAAGGACGAGCCATAAATGAGGGCACCTTAGTTGCTCTTTATCGTAAAGCAAGCCTCACGAGCCTCAAATGATGTCTTGGGAGTGGTCCACTTTCACTACTACACAGAAATTGGGTCTAAAGCCTAAACCTTAAAATCTGTTTATTAATAAAAATGTACACATATATATGAGTAAAAGACTCAATACAACGTATGCTCGGAAATCCAAAATGGCGGCAAAAAGTGGCTCCATCTAGGAAACCGTTAGACTTAGCTAAAATCTGTTCACAGATTGATAATTTATTCTTGGATATGAGCAAAAGTCTCAATACAACCTATGCTCGGAAATCCAAAATAGCGACAGGAAGTAGCTCTACAGCCTAAGCGGTAAGATTTAGTCATATTTTTTTTTTTTTTGCGAATTTATAATGTACACCTATATTTGAGTAAATGTCTGAATGCAATCTATGCTCGGAAATCCAAAATGGCGACAGGAAGTGGGTCTTGCTCGGAAACCGTTAGACTTAGCTGAAACCTGTTTGCGGATGTATAGTATATTATCGGCTATGAGCAAAAATTTCAATACAACCTATGCTCGGAAATCCAAAATGGCTCCAGGAAATGTGTCCATCTCGGAAATCGTTGGTAGTAGAGAGTTCGGGTTTTCTGCATTACCATTGTCTTGATGTGCAAGTTTGGTATCTCTAAGTTCCGAATTAGAGGTCTGGTTCAACTGTCGATATTATGGATAACAATCCAATCTGGGTAGAGGCCTTCTTGACAGTCTGCTTTCTGAAACCGAACAAATTCTAGGCATGTTTTTTTATGTTTGCAAATTGAATCACCACGACAGTGAGTTGACAACACTGAGAGTTTGGGGTGCATTCAGATTTTCGACTAATGCTATATATCCGAGAAGTTAGCTACATCATAGTAACGAAAGGTGTCATCCATTTTAGGTTAGATTAAGTTGTAGGAGGCTTCGACAACAAACACTGATACGGTTGCTAGGGTAACACAATTAGGCATCACTGATTCGCTTGCCAGAGTAAATTAAGTTCACAACACTGCGAGTGTCACACAGCGTCAAATGATGTTGCAGAATGTGGCTTATACCCATACTACCAGATTATATGAAAATGTAGTGTATTTCTTGTCAAAATTGGCCCTGGAAGCAATGAACCTTCGACAAGGTCGAACCGTCAACCGACTATTTTCTACTACTTACAGCGTTCGCGGAAGCAGTAGAAGACCGTTGGTTTCATATTTCACATCCCGCCATCCTGGCCGCTCTGTGTGTTGTGGGTAGCTAAGCCGGCTGAATCGCCGCAATTGCCAAGACCGTCATGGACGGGATGTCCAAGGTACTCAGGCAACTGCGACACACCTCGATGTGACCATCATGTCTACTTTGGATTAAAACCAACCGGGAGAGCAATCGCACGAGGGTGTAGTGGTGGCAGGAGCCGCTCTTGATCAACAACAAGTTGATCCCCCGCACACAGTCGTCATCCTCATCGCTCACTCGGATGGGATGCACCAGATGTGTCCCTTCGGTGACGCCGTAAACATTCATCGCTAGTCACATGCCTGACGCATCTAGCGCGCGCCTCGAACTTGGGGATGTCGCCGGCCACCACGGTGTAGGTGATTCCGACCATCGTATCCTCCGGCTCCGGCTCGAATGGCACGTAGTAGTTAACTCGGTGCTGGTGGTCTTTCCAGTAGACCGTGTGCAGAATTGCCAGCACTGACCACAAGAAGCAAATGTTGTCATCTTTCTGAATATTCAGTACCGCCTTCCTGCTCGCAACGTCTTGTGGTACGGGGACGTAAGTAGGTGGTAACTCTTCATTTGAAAATAGTTCAAGTTATGTCTGTTTAAATGACTTGGTTTTAGCTGTGAATCGAACGCTGTTTCACTCGCGCGAGACTGATTGTACTCGTTTTAGCTAGAAATTCAAGCAAATCACCAGGTTCAAAAACATGCCTCAACTCGCCCCGGACTTTGGGCGAGGGCCAGACTCTATATGTCGGAAAGTGGGCCGGCCATAGTTATAGACTTTTATGACGGTTTTTAATGGTGGGCTCTTTTTATGTTCGCTGGCCAGATTCTTACTACGAATCTCGCTATGGTACGAAGGCCCAGATTCTATATGTTGTAGTACACGTCTGTTCACAAAACGTAACACACCCGTTTTAGTTGAAGTCCAACTTCGTGGCCAGAAGTACAGCCGAAGTATGTGTTCGGAAAGCAGCTGTGTTGGTTTCTTACAATCAATTTAACCATATGCAGGGAATTTTGTTTCTCTCAGACACACAGAAAAGGACAACGAAAATACTGCAGCTTAAATATTAATTAACTGGAATTTTCACGTTCAAAGTAAAGTAAATGTGAAATATTCCTGAAATTTATTATAAAAGGAAACGCGTTTTTGACGTTCGTGTCGAAGTAGTTATAACAATTCGCTAGAATGCGAGGTCCCCGAGTTCGAATTTGGCCTGAGCATGGGTGTTCATTTTCAGTCTCTCTTCATCGTCCCGAGTAGCTGAAAATGAAAGTAATGCAACACTAAATAACTAAAAGAAAAATACCACACGGGTGCTACATAATGTACTTTATTCTCGACACCCCAATTGCAGCCTGAAACTTTGTTATTGTTTGCGTGCCAATAAGAAAATATGTATTGAAACTATTATTAGTTCAGAGAACGTAACTGTTACTCGATACTACTTGAAATTGAGATTTTTAGTTGCTGCTAAGCCTCAATATTTACAACAAGTCCTAAAATTGAAAACTGTTATGTGATATAACAAAACGTTAATATTCTCAAGAAGAAAACCACTGAAATTAAATGAGTGAGTTGTGAGGAACATCTGCATATGTATTTTAAGATGTTCCGTCATTCACGCGTCACTCTCCTCGTTTTATACATAGATAGATATTTACAAGTGACCCAATCGATGAATGCTCGCACTTTAAGAGTAATTTTCAGATGGAAGAGAATAAAAGCTTAGTTCAAATTGTAAAGTCAAGACGTGCGAAAATTGTAGAAATTATTATCAGAAACAAACAGAATTAATCAGTAACTACAATCATTTACCTAAACATCACTCATATGGCACTTAGATTAGAGCTGTAAAATTTGTATTTTGCATGATATATTCCAGAACATCCCTTGCACTGCTTGGACAACAATATGGTGATCGTCAAAATCAAGGGCGAGGTGGCTGGTAATCACATTTCCGAATTTACAGGACATCACGCAAAAATGTACTGCGTGAAGATCGAGGATAAAGCCGAGGTGAAAAGAATAAAAGGCGTTGGACGGAGTAGCACCGCAAAGTTCACCACCGAAGACAACAAGTAATGTATGTTCCAAATAAAACCCACCAAACTTGCAAGTGAAACATCGCATTGATAGTATCTTCTATGCGCTACACACAACGGTCATGAGTAAGGTAGAACAGAACACCTCCGACCATAAGCTCCATATCCTTTACTGTCAGGTTCACACACGTGAGAGGGTGCATTACAATAGTGTTAGCAAATACGATTCTGGCGTACGGAAGCATTGCTGCAACTTCATTACAAGCTCCACGTTGTCAACTACGCAGCAAAGCATAAATCAGCTGTCATCTATCTCCATTCATCAAATTCTAAATGACAGAATATTACTTGAAGGTACATCAACACACAAGAAATTTTTTCTCAATTTTTTTGTAACAGACACAAGAGATAAATGGACGGGTTAAAGTTACTGTGGTGTAAGTCACTTTTTTAAAAAAAGCAGAGAGTCTGACTCACAGCACTCTGCTGATGAACACAACAGCTATTTCCTGTATCACTAGAATTTCAACTGTCACGTGTTGCCCGTTGAATGTATCTCTGACTTACTTCACGTGTTCTGTTAACAGATAGAGTTATTTCGATGTGGTTTCCCGTGTCTAAGTATTTTTTTTTAAAAATGTAACTTACACTACTGTAACTTTAACCCGTTAAAATAACTATGCCTATGAACTTGTTCGGGTTCAAGACGCAAACTGTCATGGAAGCAGTCAGGCTTCTCCATTAAGCTTCGGCCTGTTGCCGTCCATGTTGCCTAAAATGAGTAGCGTGTTAATCATTCACCTGAACAGCATTTGGACGAAATGCGAATGGCAAAACCTTTTACGTCTTCAACAGCGTGCTAAATTTCTACAAAATTTCGGTCATCGGCAACCTTCAGATAATCGTGAATCCGGAGAAAGCGGATAAAGTAAAAATTTCCTTCGGCAAGAATATTTATCGCATCAAGCACGATAGATAGGACACCATCACGACGTCGACTTGCCGGCCGAAGATTGTTTGTACGTTCAGTTTCTGGGTGATTACGACAAATTCATCTCTCTCTTCATCGAGTTGAGGATCACCTACCCTATAATAAGTAACCATATTGGCAATGCCTAACGATATCTTCGAATACACGAAACGCGACGATCACGGCGACGAGCTTCTCATGCTCGATGTCAGGGTCAAGATGTTGCGAAGCGACCTGCAGGCTTTGCAGTCCACGCTCAACTCCAGTCTCCAGATCGAGATAGCCAGCCTGCGGTCTCAGTGCCTGGACCCTAGCCTCAAAGTCGACGCTTAACTTAAATCCCTGCTGCAAAAGTACACCAACCTCGCGTCCATCGAAAACCTCGGAAACTTGTAGTTTAGCGTGGGCAAGTTCAGAAACACACTCACCGACCAACAACATGGAACAACTGAAACAGCGATTAGAGGATCAAACGAGCAGCATCCATACCATGGTTCAGAGTATCAAGACTCAGAATGATTACTCCGTCATTTACGCGATTTACGCGAGCAGTTTCAATCCTTGGAAATTCCCACCCTGGAAGTATTAAGCAGGAACTTCAAACGGATGCCCTGCACGAGGCCATCGCGCAGGTCCAGGCCAAACTCCGAACGCTGGAAATCTTCATAGACTACCTGCCGACGTCGGGCAAACTAAATGCCTTTGCTCGTACCGTAGCCAACATCAAAATCGGGAAAATTCAAGGCAGCGAAGAGCACATCGAGGATACTTTGGCAAGCATGCAAAGCTACCTCTCGAACGTCCATGAAGGTCTATAAACGAAATTCCCTGGCATCGACGAAACTCTGGCAACCGTTCAACAGCAGATTTATTGCTGGGAAAAGTCCTCAAACTTCGAAGTTGAGTATCGTGGAAATTTTGCAGCAGATCGTCCGGAACGTCAAGCTTCAGATCGGCGCTGTTCAAGCGAACCACGGATCGGCCTTGCATAGTTTTAGCAAAAAGCTTCATGAATTAAAAGAGCAATTCAAGCAGCTGTACGTCGACGTGGGGATCACGCCCAGCTACGACGAGTTTGTTTGCACCATCGGGGAACACCTCGAACCTGTTCTAAGCAGAAAACTCAGACTCGAGTCATTTATTCTCCGTCGAAATTGTCAGGCTTCACAGCATTCATTCCAAATGTTTGAGGGCATTGAACGTACGAATTTGTAATATTTACAAATTGTATACTTACACTCAGTCTCACAAATTTTTCCATGACGGTACCGTTCGGTATTTCAAATTTAGATACTGTAACAAATAAAATATCCCGAGTTGCCGCTCTTCACCATACAAAGATAGGATGATGTATTCAAAGCGCTTCAAATACCAATTGGATTTTGAGACGACGCATCCAAAAAACATAAAATACACGAGGATGAAGAATTATCCGTATTTGACGTCTAAACTTGAGACAGACTACTCTTCGAAGTCAACAATTGTGCCACGAGGATAGCACGCTTTCCGTAATCTTATTCTTCCAACGAAATCTCTCACTCAATATGTAAGCAAGCCATTGTTGAAGAGATGAACAAACCAACACTTCGAAACTACAAACGTTTGCCGGTGGTAATGAAGGGCATCGAAGGTTTGTGGCAGGCGGACCTCGACGAAATGAGCAACTGTAATTTGAAGAATTTCCACAAAGTGAACAAGGGTTACAAGTACCTGCTGACCTTCATAGTCACATTTTCCCAATTCGCGTAGACTGTACCGCTGAAATCCAAACCGTGCGTCTCGAAAGCCTTCCACTCGATCTTCCGGCAATCCAACAGACGGCCACACTTCCTGCAGACGGAAAACGTGAAGCAATTCCACAACTTGATCTCTCGCGAGTTAAAGAGGAAGCAGCACGTCTGACACTACTCAACGTTCAGCGACCTGAAAACCATCATTGTGAACGCTTCAACCGCACAATGAAAGCACGCTTGTGGAAACGGTACGTGTTTCAGGTTAACTACAAGTGGGTCGACGTGCTACAGGAACTCGTGGACGACTGCAAAGCCTCGGTGCACCTCCCGATACTCATGAAGCCTGTGATCGTTGACGAAACCGACGAGGCGCGTTTGATCTCCACCGTTTACTTTCCAAAGTACCGACCTACGAATAAGAAACCGAATGACAATGTAGGAGACCAGGTAAGGCCAGCAAGTTCAAGCGCACGTTCTAGAAAGACTTCAATAGAAACTGAGGCACGGAACTCTTCATCGTGGTTCGACTCACGCCGGGAACAAGAGAGACGTATCTAATAAAGGATGTACACGACGAAATTCTGAAAGGGCGATTCTACGAGGAGGAGGTTTCGAAGACGAAACATTGGGAAGCGTACCTCCAAATACTAGAGGGCACATATGTTAAGTCTGGTAATATTTACAAATTGTATTCTTACTCACAGACTCATGAATTTTTCCTTAATGGTACTATTCCATTTTTAAAATTTGGATATTTGAAATTAATTTGAGATGCCACTTTTCACTATACAAAAAAAAACATGTGTTCAGGGCACATAAAATACCAATAGCATCTTGGGATATGCCAATAAATATAAAATACATGAAGATAAACAATTGTCTGTTTTTGATGTTGAAACTGGTGACCAATTAATGTCTAGACAAGATATAGTTAATGAAATACAGAGACCAGCTCGTAGTAACTACAAAGGACTATCTGTTGTTACGAAAGGAATTGATGATCTGTGGCAGACTGATTTGATTGAAATGAAAACAGGAAATTTGAAAAATCTAAATAAAATAAATCATTGTTATGAGTATATGCTTACTCTAATAGACACTTTTAGTAAATATGCTTGGGCTGTTCCTCTGAAATCTAAAATAGGAACTTGTGTCTCTGAGGCCTTTAAGTCTATTATCGAACAAGGCAGAATATCTCGTAACCTACAGACAGACAGAGGAAAAGGATTTTACATTTCCACATTTACCAAATTAATGGTCCAGCATGATATTAGACATTATTCTACATACAGTAATTTGAAACTTAGCATAATTAAAAATGTCAACAGGACATTAAAAAATCATATGTGGAAACAGTTTAGTGGGTAACAATTTTTTCTGATCTTGTTCATAATTACAATAACCCTATACATGGAACCATATGTATGAAGCCTGCTGAAGTAACTAAAGCTGACGAATTACAATTGATTTCTACTCTGTACTGTTCTAAATATCAACATAGAACCAAGAAACCCAAATACAAATATTAGATCAAGTAAGAGTTAGTAAATTGAAACACAATTTAAAAGGGGCTTTTAAAAAAATGGAGTACAGAGTTGTTCACTGTGATTGAAGTCTTTCCAGGGAACAGGTATACATATATAATAAAAGACAATTGCAATAAAATATTGAAATAAAGATTTTATGAAGAAGAACTTCGCAAAGCTGATTACCCAGATACATATTTTATGGAGAAAGTATTACGTAGAAGAAACAAAATGATATTACTGAAATGGCAGGGACTTCCAGAAAAAAGTTGGTTTACCACAGACCAAATAATTCTGTGACGACCACATGGAATGTGGTAAGTTGTTTGTCTGATTTACTAGGAACTTGAAAGAAAAATGGTGAGTTGCTACTTCATAATATTAGGTGTCTCATTTTAGGTCCATCTGGTTGTGGAAAAACTACACTACTTGCAGATAATTTTTTGTTTACTCCAAATTGGTTAGACTGGAAGAAAATACACTTGCATATTTTCTCGAAATGATTAGAGCAATCCAAATACCAGCAGCTTATGAAACTGTATGAAGGACCTTTAAAATAGAAATAATACCACTTGACCATTGTCTTGGAAACTCAGTTGTAGTTATTGATGATGTAATTTTAGAAAATCAAAATTAAGTACGTAATTTGTTTTACTCAGGGTCGTCACAGGGGAATAGACTGTTTTTATCAGTCTATTTATTTGGCTCAGACATATTCTAAGATCCCCAAACAGTTACTTCGTGATAATACAAATCCGGTTTGTCTGTTTCTTTAGGACCGCAATGACCTTAAACATGTATATAATGACTATGTAGGAAGAGATTTATACGACAGTCAATTTTCAAAATTCTATTCTTCTTGCTGGAACAAAGATGATTTTGGATTAGACCCAATTAATATGACTCAAAAACCAAACAATGGAAAATATAGAAACAAAAATAACAATTTTATAAATGTTGAGTCATTATAAAATACTCTGTCAAGTTACAAATAAACTATAAACAAAAATTACAAAACATAAAATTGAAGACAATTTGAATTTACTTGACATACTAGCCATAAAAAAATTAAAGGCTGAGAATAGAGCATACTATGAAAAACACAAACGTCAAAATCAACCAATTATTGATGTTATCAGTAGTCTTGGTAGAGAAATTAAGGGTGTTGCAGAACAAAATATAAAGCTCATAAATGACCTAGTGCCTCTTTGCTGGTAGAAATTATGTAGAATATCCTCCTACACCATTATCTAGTATTGATACTCCTCTAGTACTCCCATAGTCACCTACTAAGGCCATAGGAGATTCTGAAAAAAATGAGTCAGGTCCCTTGGCAAGAGATTACCTGAGTACTGGGAAATTTGACAAAGATGAAGTGTTTGAATTATATCTAACATGGAGCCTAATGAGTGTGTACTTTGGAAAATTGGAAAATCTAGAATTACATTTGAAGGAAATGAATTAAAAGTCAATTTGGGTGAAGTAAATAGCTGGTCTAAATATCCTGGCACTGTTGGACTGTGGGAACTCATCACCAAGAAACGTCCTGGAGATTATACAGATGAAGATACTCAGAATAGAGTTAAATCTAGTGGAGACAAATATTTTTTTGATAAAACCTATAAAGAACCAACTTAAAACTGTTGGTGGTATTAAAAACTACAATACTCTACCCTGGGTGGATGATATGAGAAAACTCATAGATATATGTTTGGTCATAGCACGAGAAGAAAATGCTGTCAATAATAATTTCTATTATTCAAAAATAAGCATTGTAGATATGATTAATGCTAAATTAGCCAATTTTATTGTAAATGACAGTAAAGGCATAGGATACTTAATTAAAATTAATAATACTCTATCTCCCAAATTCTGGAAGGGTCAGGGTTTAGTTAATGACATTATTAACAAACTTCCCTTTGAAATGCACTTAACAGGTTACCAATACTGTGTTCCAGGGACCTAAACTAGAACAAAGACTGGAGAGAGGAGACAAAGGGATTAATTTTTTGGATACAACTTGTAAAGACCATGCCATTGTCTACAATACTTCACAAGTACCTTACTGTTCGTCATAAGGCTGATCAAAAATTGGAAAAATAGCATTTGTAAGTCTAATCAGCAAACATGGTTCATTAGGTGATAAAATATCAGCATTAGGTACAACCATTGTCATGAATTCAGAAAAAATGGGGTGTGGGCTATAATTTTATATATATATATATATATATATATATATATACCCGTTATGAAGGAACCTTAAAGTATTGTATACTAAGTACCTTATTCACTGAAAAAACACCAGGAGAAGAAAAAATCTTCTTTGAGCAGAGGTCATGGAATGAAATTAACACTTATTACACTTCAGTTGAAAAGATTGCAGAGTTCTAGACAAAAGAAACACACTGGTGGATTCATATTTAGTATTAAAGCTATTTTAGCAGCTCTAGGTGCTGTGGTAAGTCTAGCAGGAGGTAGTGCATCTATAGCACAAACAGTAATTGACGCAAAGAAGAACAAAGCTGAACTAGATGAGCAAAAACGTCATAATCTGGCAATAGAGAGGAAAGGCAAGGGTATTATTGCTTTGAGAAAATATAAAAAAATAGATCCATTATCCAACTATGATATTGAAAATATTATTAAGTTACTGAAAATTAAATACTTCAGAGGTGTTTTCATGTAAGATTCCTTACCCTTCAAGGGACCATATAAAATAGAGTGTGGAGTAGTCAAGTTGACTAGTTTAAAAAATCAAGGAACCTACTGGATTTGTTATTACATACAAGCTAACATAGCTTTCTTTCTGATTTTTTTGGTGAAATACCACCATCAGACTTAGTTATGTTAATACTCCTAATCTTTATTATAGTGACGATCGTATCCAGGGTTTTTAGAATGTATATTGAGGTCATCTATTGGTAGTGGAAAGGTATTGTTTCACCGACCCTCCTTGTAGGTATGCCTAGTATTTATCCTCAGTTGTGACATATTTTGATGATTTTGATGATTTTTTTTATGGATTTTATTGCGATCAACCCTATTTTTTGCTCAATCTCATTTTTGAAGACTCTTGTTTGTAGCTATTCCATGATCTTACTTGACATAACTTAACCTATTCACTTTTTTACTGCCCTTTACGGGTTAAAATAACCTACAAAGTGTAAAATAATTGTTTCTACGCAACCCTTGTAGGTGGACCTAGTATTTAACCTTAGTTGTGACATATTTTGATGATTTTGATGATTTTGTATGCATTTTATAGCATTTGACGATGTTCTAGCCCTATTTTTTGCTCAGTCTTATTTTGGGACTTTTTTTGTAAGGTGGTGGGCCCTCAACGTCAACTCCTACGTAGGTGGGATGGGCCCTCAGCGTAAACGGCTACGATGTGTGAGTCCCTTTTCACGATGTATGTCGTGGCCTTGGGTAAATGTTCCACACTACATTTTGGAGGGGGCCCAAAGTGGGGGGCTCGCAGTGTTGCCAACTTACTCCACAAAAATTTCACCATATGATATTTCACAGGCGAAGCTAATAGAAGTTGGCACGGGGGGACTTGCAGTTATAGAACTCGTCGAGCAATAGCAGATAAAGCAAGAAATGTTTTCCTACAGCCCATAGTTTAAGAATTACGAAAATCTAAAATAACTCGGAACCAGCAAGCACTAATCATCATCTGTCTAATAGGTTGTATAGTACTTCTAATTTCTTGTCGAATGCTATTAAAATTTTCGAATTAGTGTCAAAATTAAGGCAGCAAATCAAGTTTCTTAAAAAATAAAAAAAAATGTATATATTCCCGAAACTTGAGGAGATGGAATTAATTTTGTTTTCTAGTCGAGAATTTTTTGTCAAACTCTATCCAACAAACCTATCATTATCATCCTAGCTCAAGAGCCAAGAAAATTAATGTCTTGGAAAACGTCTTAAGATATTTGTCTTAAGAAAATTTTCTTGAAAGACCGGAAGTAACATCTTGACAGACCGGAGGTATCATCTTGACAGACCGGAAGTCAACTTTCTTAAAGATTAAGATATTTGTCTTAAGATATTTTATAAGACGTTGAGTATCGTATGGGAGCTAGAACCATGTAACTTTGGTCTATGTATATGCTTGTGCTTTTCCAACATGTTCACCCACCTTCTCAGATAAAAAAGTAAAGTTTCCCCTGTGCACATGTATAAAATTTAAACTCCAACCCAGCAACATTCCTACTATCATACTGATTTTTTTTACCTTCCCAAAGCTTTCTTAGCACTCCATTCACACACCTCCACTGTAGACCTCATGGCAAGTGAATTGGGCAAGACAATTCAGTCAGTTATTTCATTTGCAATAACAAAGCTATCTATGTGCAAATGTTGGAACTCGATGAATGCTTGAGGGGGACAAGTTATTTTTTTTCGGTACGTCAACATTTTTAACTTTTATTGCCAGTGAATGGGTTAGGAGACTTAGCTTAAGCCAGCGTAATTCGCTAAAATATCTTGAAATTTGCATATTTCTTATACCGCCGTATCTTGTTCCATTAGACCTCTTCAAGAAAATCGCCAATTAGTGAAAACTAATTGAGCACAACAGCAAAAGAGGTGCTAATAGGGCAAGCATACAATGATGTGGGGATATGTGAATTGTCGGTTTCTTCGATTCAGAGAAATGGATCGAATTGAAACTGGGATATTTTGCATTTTTATATGATAGCTAAAATAACAGAAATTTTGATTGGCTAATAATTTATAAGTGGTGTTTTCTGATTGGTTTAAGTAAGTAAGATTTCTATTGGCTCTATACATCTATATAAGTCAGAGCAAAGTGCTGATTTCTCACCTAGCTGTATCGGCAGAGGAACCCACATCGCGGGGGATAGAACCTGAACGGGCTCCACCAAAGTATAGGAGACTACAAGCATATAATTTGGCGGAAAACCCCAAGTAAAGTCATAGAGTTTTTCATAGGGAATAGTATTATCAGGTTGAATTTTAAGTTGGTGATATCCCATTAAATTTTATATAAAAATTTTAAATTCTATATTAGTAACATATGTGAAATTTATATCGTTTGTTTGCTCATATTTTAAAGCATATAAAAAATGGATTCACCTACCTGTTTTACTCGTAAGAATGATAAGATCGAATGTGTCACTTGTGGGAAACTAATTTCAAAGAATAATTTATCGATACATAAGACAAGGTGTAACGGAGCAAATCGTTTGTTACCTTCTAAAGCCCGTGCTCAATGTGGAAAAGAAATTAGCATTCGAAATCTAAGTAGACACTTGAAAATTTGCAAACCATCGACCGGAGAAGGAACATTCAAAAGAAAAATTCATTATTCTGAAGCAGAAGCTTCTGCTCCAAAACAAATTAAATTACATAATAAATATAAACCAGTTAGGTCTGCATTTAATGGTCGACTTCAGGATTTATCATTTACGTCGGAAGCAGGCCGTGACGTTCCTAGTTTCTTGCGTGAAGCGAAAACTTTTGTACTGAATACTTTGAAAAATAATCTTGAAAATAATTCCATAAAAGTATACGTTGATTTATGTTCCGAATATGAGAAAGTCGATGGTACAACAAAAGTTTTTTATCATCGTACCAAAAACCAGGCTTTTTATTTGGCAGATATTGAAAATTTGGACGAGTTTTACTCTAATCTGTGAAAGGAGTTGATTATGAAACATGAAACTTTCGAGGCTAAGGGGTTCGGGATGGTCTCTATGTGGCAGTCCTCATACATTAACCATTTACGTTAACAAATACATGCCTCTACCACCGAACATTCAAAGCAAGAAAGCAGTGTTAAATATTCAAAATAATTACTCAAAATGCTTTCTTTGGTGAATCTTGGCAGATCTGTATCCTGTTGATTGGAAAAATCATCCAAAGCGAGTTTATCATTAAAAGCATTACGAGACGGAGTTTGAAAATACAATGTCTAGCATTGAATACCCCATGGCATTGTCAGACATATCAAAGATCGAGTCCCGCGCACGAGATTCTGATGGAAAACGCATTGCTATTAATGTATATACTTATAGTGCAGAAAAACATCTTGTGCATCCCATCAGCATAAATGATATCACTGATAATAATGCTCATATAATTAATCTTCTTTTAATTTCAAACAACAATATTCACCATTACTGCCTTATTCGCTCACTATCATGACTAATCAGAAGTCAAGCAAAGAAGTATGTAAATCACATCGAGGTTTGTCAAAGGTTTTTGACAACGTTTAATGATCGAAGAAAATTCAATCACCAGATACATACCGCACGGAGAATTGCTATTGACAAACGTGTCGAACACGAAATATATTGTGGTGACAACAAACCAGCTCGAATGTTGATGCCCAAAAGAACGAAGTCGAAGAATTCAAAATGTACAAGGCTTTGTTTGATCATCCAGCCATTATTGTCGCAGATTTGGAACCATTTCTGAAGCCACTGTCCTCCTGCAAACCAAATCCAAAAATGTCCTTTACAACGCCATACCAGCTTCATGAACAAAATAGATTTGGATACATTGTTGTACGACAAGATGAAATAAATGAACCATATGTATACCGTGGACCGAATGTTATCGAACACTTTTTTGAAAAGATGGAAGAGGAGGTTGAGAAAATTGGCAGCTACTTGCAAATATCCAAACCGATGAATTTGTTGGCAACAGAGGAACAAAAAATATTTGATGAAACTGTCGAGTGTCCAGTGCGCAATCCATACTTCACATACGAGAATCGTAAAGTGTTTCACCATTCGCACACAGACGGTCGTTTCATCAGCGGAATCTGTAATGCTTGCAACGTCAAAATTCAAAGGCCCAAATTTGTCCCCATATTTTTTCATAATGGATCGAATTACGATTTTCATTTCTTAATTCGGAAACTTGGATATGACACACAAAAAATAGATATTCTTGCTCAAAATGAAGAACGATACATTTCTATAAGTAAGAAAGTTAAGATCTCGGGGACAAATGAAACCATAGAGATGAGGTTTCTTGACTCGTTCAGATTTCTCTCTGCAAGTTTGGACGCTCTAGCAAGTACACTGTGTGACGAACAATTCAAAATTACGAAAACTAGTTTTCCCAACATAGATATAAACTGATTAGAAGAAAAGGGATTTATCCGTATGAACACGTAAACAATGAATCTAAATTAAATGACGACATTCTCCCTCCTCAAAACGAATTCTTCAGTCAACTGAGAAAAGCAGGAATTACGGACATAGAATACGAACATGCACAACTGATGTGGGATAAAATAGAATGTAAAACATTCGTAGATTATCACAACGCATAATTGAAATTAGACGTAATAATACTTGCCGATGTTTTTCAAGCATTCAGGAAAAGATCAATGTCTATTTACAAGATGGACCCAGCCCATTTCTTCAGCCTCCCGGGATTAGCGTGGTCTGCAATGTCGTTGCAAACAAAAATTAAGTTAGAATTATTAAAAGATGTAGACATGTTACTTTTCATCGAGAGAGAGATTCGAGGTGTGATGGTACAATGTGTACCATCATGAAGAAGCCAACAACATGCACATGGGAGAAAAATATGATGCAAATAAACAATCGAATTACATTTTTTACATCGACGTTAATAATCTCTATGGATATGACATGGTACAGAATCTTCCTTATGGAGGTTTCGAATGGATAGAACCAACAACTTCCATAAATATTATTGATTTTGACGACTGTGAATTTGGTTTCTTTGCAGAAGTAGATATTGAATTTCCAGACAATTTGCATGATATTTTTTCCGATTTACCACCAGCACCCGAACTTAAATGTCCACCAAATTCTAATCAACGCAAACTTTTATTAACTTTGGAGAAAAAAGAGAGATATGTTCTCCGCGGTGGCTCAGTCGGTAACGCGTCTGAATACCATGCTCAAGGTCCCGGGTTCGATCCCCGGCCGGTTCAAATCCGGGAACTTTTCTAAAGGTGGAAGCGGCCCCGGCGCCTACCCAGCGTCGAATAACATGGGTACCTGGGGGAAACCCTGGGGGGTAAAGGCGGTCAGGGGCGTGATGCTGATCACATCACCCCCACTCACGACCGGATCAAGAAAGTGTGGGGCGTTATCCCCACACCCCCTATACGCCTTCATGGCGTGGTGCTATGCACAGGGGAACACTTTACTTCTTCTTCTTATGTTCTCCATTACGAAAGTCTGCAGTTTTTGATTGCGATGGGTGTTAGGGTATTGGATATTAGAAGAGTCCTCAGGTTTAAACATTCCGAGTGGCCCAAACCATACATTGAAATAAACACACAACATAGAACAGTTGCCACTTCCGATTTAGACAAAGATTTTTTCAAATTGATGAACAATGCTGTATATGGCAAGACAATGGAGAACGTGAGAAATCACGTGGACGTGAGATTGGTTTCAGATGAAAATAAATGCAGTAAGTGGGTGTCTGATCCTACATTTAAATCACGAAAATTTACAACGAGCATCTGCCACTTTTCAATCTAGAGATAAAAGTGATAAAATTCCGAAAACCAATTTATGTGGGAGCAACAGTTTTAGATTTATCGAAACTTCACATGTTTAAATTTCACTACAATGTTATACATCCTTTCTGCAACGATAGCATTTCATTACTTTACATGGACACAGACAGTTTTATTTATAGCATTAAAACATCCAATCTATATGAAGATGTAAAAAATCCGTCCTTTCTTGATTATTATGATACTCCTTCCTACCCTCAACCGAAAAGATATGGAATTCCATCTAGTAACAAAAAAGTTCTAGGTAAATTAAAAGACGACTGTAACGGTGACATCATTTTCGAGTTTGCCGGTTTGCGTTCCAAAATGTATACATTTAGAACTGAGAGCAGCATCACGAGGAAAGCTAAAGGTGTTGGTAAAAATACTGTACAAAACAAACTTTCATTTCAAGACAATATTGATTGTGTGAAGGAATTGAAGAAGCAGCTACGATAGGAATGAAGAATCCAAAGTGTAGGCCATGTGATTACAACAAACAAAGTTAGGAAAGTAGCATTAGATCCACATGATGATAAAAGATGTTATTTGTCTTGTTGCTTTGGGGGCACTATCGTTTAGATAGTAGTAAGAAATGCATACAATGCACTTAAAAAAAACTTACGACTGGCAATATTTCTATCAACACAAGCATATAAAATAACCATGCCTATGAACCTCTTTGGCTTCAGGAAGCGAGCTATGGAAGTGCCCGTCCAGCCTACGAGCTTCAACGAATTTCTGCCTTCCATGCTATCTAAACATAACGGTGTGTTAATTATACACTTGAATAGCATTTTGAACCAGTACGACGGGGACGTGGGTAAAACTTTCTATGTATTCAACAACAACTTGAATTATTACAAGTTCCGCATCTCGGGCAAACTGCAGTTCAACATGAACCCTGAGAACAAAGTTGAGATCAAGGTTTCCTCTGGCATGAACACCTATCGCATCAAGCATGATAGGATGGATGCGACTACAACGTACGATATGTCTTCTGGCGATCGCCTGTACGTGGAGCTCTTGGACGACTGCAACAAACTCATCCCTCTTTTTGTGGAGATGCGAATCACGTACCCTATAATAAATAACAACAGCGGTAACAATGCCTAACGATATTTTTCGCCACACCAAGCGCGACGACCATGGCGACGAGCTACTCTTGCTTGACGTCAGGGTCAAGAAGTTGCGAAGCGACCTGCAGTCCCTGCAGTCCACGCTCAACTCCAGCCTCCAGTCAGAAATAGCTAGCCTACAGTCTCAGTGCCTGGACCCCGTACTCAAAATCGACGCCGAGCTTAAATCGCTGCTGCAAAAGTACACCGACATCGCGTCAATAGACAACTTCGACAACTTGGCGCTGAGCATAGGCAAGCTGCAGCAAGAATTTTTGAAGCTGCAGCAAGAGCAGACCTCCGATGTGGAGCAGCTGAAGCGACACTTGCTGGACCAAACGAGCACCATCCAGACTGAACTGCAAAACATTATCCAGAATACAAAAACTCAAGATGACTACGATCGCGTGAATGCCAGTATTGCCAAATTGCACGAACAGTTTCAATCGTTCGAAATTCCTACGTTGGAAAGCATCAAGGCCGAGCTTCAAACAGACGCTTTGCATGAAGCCATCAACGAAGTCAAAACTAAACTCCAAACCCCAGAGGAATTCATCGACAATCTACCTTCGTCCAGCGAGCTGAATGCTATTACCCGTAGCGTGGCCAACATCAAACTCCAACTTGAGACGTACGAGGATTTCGGGAAGCTGCAAGGTACCATAGCCTATATTGAGGAAGCACTTGCTGTCATCAAAAATGAACTGGCAAACGTACACGAAGCACTGGAATCCAAACTGCCTGGCATCAGGGATACTCTGCCCAGCGTCCAACAGCAGATCACCAAGTTGGAAAATCTAAACACCGAATCAGAGATGTCGCATTTTCATCACTTGATCCACAACATACAGGTTAAGTTGGAAACTTTTGAACAATCCACTCCCACCCCGGACGACATAACACAATTACAAGAAGGCATACTCGCTGTTGCCTTAGAGTTGGACGCGATGAACAAAACTTTGGACTCGCTCCAAAACACGGTTGCCACTCTGCCTACCTCGCAGGAACTGAAAAGCGTGAAGAGGGCTCTCATCCGAATACTCAAATCCGACGACATCAAAAACATCCAAACCGAAATTGAATTGCTTCGGGAGTCTGTTGCAACCTTACCCACCAACCAGAACATCAGCGAGCTACATTACTTGTTTGCGGAAATTAGAACCCAGGTCCACGACGTCGCAAACCCAGAGCTCTAAGTTGACACTCGTGGAAAGTCTACAGCAGATTATCGCCAATGTTAGAGAGCAAATTGGCATCATCGAGGCGAGTCAGGAATCGGCCATAACCGATTTCAGTACCCAACTACATGAGTTAAACGAAGAATTCAAGAGGCTAATTGTCGATATGAAGATCTAGCCCGATTACGACACTGATGTCCGTGCTATCGAGGAACACCTGGAATCAATAAACGGTAGACTGGAAGATGTGGAGAGTGAGGTTCGAACCAATGTAAACACCCTGAATGCCACCATCGACAATCTCAAGTCCACTGTTGTCATCGAACTGTACAGCATTCCAAACAGGGAATTTTCCTCGCTCTTCCATCCGGGTGCTAGCTCTACATGCTGACTCCTGCCAAAGCCTATCACCAGTTTTTCCTCGCTTTCACACTTCAGTTCGTCAAGGTTTCATACTGGTATTTGCCTCACGCAACCCACTACCCAACCATGACCGTACCGAACATCAGTGACGAACCTAAAATAAGAGGAGTGGAGTTGGTCGATTTCCCCCACCCCGAAACTCGAGAGACTGCCTACGCCGAAGATGACACTCAAATTATCGACATAGAAATAGGTGACAAGCTGTACATAGAAAACCCGGCATTGTCTGCAGCCAAAAATCCCATCCAAGCTATATTCTTATTTTCGCGCAATGTCTAGGCAGGCTATTGTCAACGAGCTGCAAAAACTGCACGGCGAAACTACAAACGACTGGCGGTAGTGACCATAAGCATAGACGACCTGTGGGAAGCTAACTTTCTGGAAATGAGCAGTGGCAACTTGAAAAATTTACATAAAATCAACAAGAGATACAAGTATCTTCTCATCGTTATAGACACATTTTCAAAATTTGCGTGGGCTTTACCCCTCAAGGCAAAAACAGGAACCTGTGTGGTGGAAGCATTCAAAACTATTTTCGATGAAAGTGGCATTCGACCTCGATTTCTTCAGACGGATAACGGAAAAGAATTCGACAATTTATTCAAAAACAAAGTATTCAACATTACTCCACCTTTAGTCACATCAAAGACAGTATAGTGGAACGTTTCAACTGAACTCTCAAAACACGCATGTGGAAACAATTCACGCTTCAGGGGAATTACAAGTTGCTCGACATACTTCCGGAACTTGATAACGGCTATAATCACAGTTTGCATCGCACGATAATCATGAAAGCAGCTGACGTCAACAAATCTGACGAGCGGCGTTTAATTTCTACAGTTTATTGTCCAAAGTACAAATTTACCAGCAAGAAACAGAAATACAAAATTGGAGATCAGGTGAGAATCAGTAAATTTAAGTGTGCGTTTGAAAAAGGCTTCACTAAAAATTGAACTATGGAACTTTTCAAAGTAGTTCGAGTCTTACCTGGAAACCGTCACACGTATATAATAAAAGATAATCGCGACGAAATTCTGAAAGGAAGATTTTACGAAGGGAAACTTTCTAAAAAAAATACCCCGACACGTATCTTATTGAAAACGTATTACGTAGAAAAGGTGACAACTGTTGGTGAAATGGTTGGGACTCGTGGAAAGAAAGTTGGATAGACGCAAACGAGGTGATTGTGTAAAGGGTGCTTGGGATATGGTACGACGCCTGCCAGATTTTCCATCGGAACGTCATGATAGGATAAATGGCGAGCTTGTACCCGACAACATTCGCTGCCTTATTTTTTGACCTTCTGGATGTGGAAAAACAACGTTACTTAATGATAATTTTCTTCTTGCACCCAACTGGTTAAACTGGAAGAACAGGCACCTGTATGTTTTCTCCAAAAGTTTGGAGCAACCGAAGTATCGCCAGTTGTCGAAACTGTACGAGGGACTAGACATAGCTGTATTTGCTTCTGAAATGATACCACTAGACTGTTGTCTCGAGAATTCGGTGGTGGTTTTTGACGATGTGATCCTGGAGAACCAGAACGAAATTCGTAATTGTTTACTCAGGGTTGGCACAGAGGCATGGACAGCTTCTATCTTGCTCAGACTCTTTCCAAAATCCCCAAGCAGCTACTCCGAGACAATGCTAATTTCATTTGTTTGTTTCGTCAAGACTACACCAATTAAAAACACGCTTACGATGATTATGTAGGTGGGGACATAAACTACAATCAGTTTTCCAAATTTTGCTCTTCATGGTGGAACCAAGATGTTTTCGGGTTTGTCACAATAGACATGACGAGGAAACCCAATAACGGGAAATACAGAAACGAAATTAATAATTTTCTAAACGTTGTAACGTTACACGAAACGTCTTGTAACTACATACAAAACAAATGAAACGCAAACTTGCAGACGACAACCTGAAGCTGCGTAGCTACCTGGCAAAACGGTTTAAGGGTTGGAAATCCGAGAATCGTGGAATTTACGAAGAGAAGAAGCGTCAGGACCAACCTATCATCGATGCCATCAGTGGACTTGGTAAAGAAATCAAAGATGTCACCGAGCAAGACAAAGAGTTAATCAACGAGCTTGTGCCACTCACTGCTCAAAATTATAAAATACCCACACCGATATCCAGCATTCACACTACTCCGTTCGAACTTGATGCGGCTCCGAGACGTCAGCCCCTAGGCAGTACCTCATCGGACAAGCTAGTCGAGCTGGGTCCGTTGGAGAGGGAAATTCGAAAATAACGAGGTACTCGGATTATACCCAACCATGGAACATAACGAGGGTGTGGTTTGGAAAATTGGAAAGTCAAAAGTCGCGTTCGAGGATGACGTTGTGAAAGTTAATTTGGGCGAGAAGAACAGCTGGACCAGGTATCCTGGCACGGTGGGACTGTGGGAACGTATCACCAAAAAGCAACCTAAAGATTATACAGACGAGGATTATCAAAGTTACACAGAAATTTTGATCATGACGGACGCCCTGTACCAAAACAACGATGCAACTCAGAATCGCGTGAAACTGGCAGTGGAGAAAAGTACAGGAACCTCATCATGCCAATATGGACCCAGCTCAAGACTGGCAGCGGTGTCAAACTCTACACACCATACCTAAAGGGTTTGTTTGGGTAGACGACGTAAGGAAGCTTGTGGACCGTTTGCTGGTTATCGCAGGCGAGGAAAATGCAGGCAATCTCAACTTCCACAACGAGAAGGTGGGCATCATGGACATGATTAGCACCAAGCTTGCCAACTTCATTGTCAACGACAACAAAGGTATAGGTTACCTTATCAAAATCATCAACACCTGCCTCCAAAATTATGGAATGTAGCCAAGGGTCGAGGTCTCGTGTACGATATTATCAACAAGCTGCCCTTCGAGATGCACCTGCCAGGTTACCAGTACTGCGGTCCGGGTACCAAACTCGAACAGAGACTGGAAAGAGGAGACAAGGGGGTGAACCCACTGGACGCAGCATGCAAGGACCACGACATTGCTTACAACACACACACAGATCTCGACGCACGTCACGATGCCAACTGGAAGTTGGAGCGTGCAGCTTTCGGGAGACTCGTCAGCAGATATGACTCGCTAGGTGAACGGTTTGCTGCATTGGGTACGACCATCGCCATGAACACAAAACGAAAATTGGGGTGGGGATTGTAAATAAATAACACCCTGTGAAAAAATAATCAACTTGTATAACCAACCTATCATCCCTTCAGTGCATTAGGGGGCAAAGCCTTACTCTTTGACGATATATAAAAAACATACTATCACCATCAAACCCAAAGGTGTTGTTTACCAAATACCCTACGCAAACCTCAAGTCTCTCGGAATATTAGATGGAATGCTCACCAAAAATGCAACCAATTGCAGCTTAGCATTCTTCTGTTGAGGAGGTTACAAGGTTCGCGAAAGCAGCAGCAGACTGAAGGTTTCATATTCAACATCCCGGCTATCTTGGCAGCTTTGGGTGCTGTAGCCAGCTTGGCAGGAGGCAGTACCGCCATTACCAAGACCGTCATCGATGCAAAAAAGAATAAGGCCGAGTTAGAGGAGCAGAAAAGCCACAACCTGGCTATGGAGAAGAAGGGGAAAGGTGTGACCATAAAGCGAAAGAACAACCTCAAAGCTTTGAAAAAGTTCAAAAAAAAATGAAGAGACCCTGTCCAACTTCGATATTGAATCTCTGATCGATTCGTTGGGGTCAAGCACTTCAGGGGCGTTTTTATGTCTGATTCTCTACCCTCTGTTGTGAAGAAAAAGAGTGTCGTGTGGTTAACCTAGATAGTTACGAAAATCCAGGTACACATTGGAAATGCTACCTGAAAGCCAACCACAACAAAGCATTTGTTTTCGATTCATTCGGAGGCATACCACCTCCTGGGTTGGTAAAGTATCTCAGTGTTGTCAACCTCTACTACAATGACGAACGCATACAGGGTTTCAGCGATATGAACTGTGGCCATTTCTGCGTTTCCATGCTTGTCTTCCTCTCGCAATTAAATAACACGACAATCGAGGATTTCCAGAAAGGATTGTGGTACCTGAAGCACTATGGGAGTATTCTATCTCACAAGCAAGACTTCGCTTCTGAAAATCGCATTGCATGACGATATCATCTATTCTAAATCTATTGCTCTTCGTGCATTCTACAGCATGTACCAGATACCTAATGTGACGGTACACAACAATACCATCAAAATTGGCTGCGAAAAAATCAGCATCACTCCTGGCCAGTAAAACCTGTCTACCTTGCAGGCTCAATTACCAAGAAGTGTGCTGCTGTCGCAAAATTCTGTAACTCACAGGGTGGAACTGGTGTCTGCCACGGAAACCGTAGACCTGGGTACCATCGGAGAGCTTTTGGAATTCGAGAACAACACAAAGCTCGAACCTGGCATCAAGCACATCGGTGCTAACATTCCTAAATTTCTAGCCATCGACCTCTGAACATACATTGCAATGTGGCAGAATCCTCGGACGGCATCCCAGGGAGTCACAAGCAAACAGGTATTATCGCTACGTTCAAACCAAACTCTGAGTTCATGGAGCCAATTATCTACACACCCTCCCCACCGATATACTTTCCTGTATCTCGTAATCGCATAGACAACATAGAATTATCAATTACCAAGGAGAAGCGGGAGGTGGTTGATTTTGCAGGAGCCACGACCACTGCCGTCGTGGAGATTAACATATAATAAATAACCATCATGGAGCAAATCGAAAGTTACGAGTTGCAGTCCTTTCCTCCCAATCGTCGCACGTTTGCTAACCTAAACGAAGCAAATCGAGAGATAGAATACGACGTGGACGTTTGGGATGAGTTCATTCATCCTCACAGAGCTGGTTTGTAAATCAAGTTTGATGTTGTGAAGAGAGACAACGGCGAAGCATTTCTTGCCAATGCAAATGTAAGACTTGTAGATAATTTTGTGCCTGTTCTCTCAGGTATAAATTAGAAAGCATGGCACGGTCATCGATAGGGTTGACTACCCCGGGAATACCTCTACAGCTGTGGGATAACTGAAACACTCCAAGACCGATGCAGCATACTACCATGCAGGGAGATTCGAAGCAGGTACAAAAATCAAAACTCAAAGTCACATAGTACTGTTTCCCATGCGCCTGCTTCCTGGCTTCTTCTCCGACTACACAGAGATTATGTGGAAGGGTGGTTTGCGCGTCAATTTTCGCAGAAGCGCAAACGACAATAATGCGCTGATGCGTTACAGCACCTTGAGTGCAGATGGTTCAGCGCTTCCCTACACACTACACGATCCTGCCAAGTGCATCATCCAGTCCATGGAGCTGCGCATGCCCGTAGTGGAATACGAAACTAACTACGCTTTAAAGTACAAAGCAGACATTTTGAAGAATCCCCAAGTACCCATCCAATTTTACGGTTACCAGTGCGTGCAGAAACCTGCTTCCGGCAACCATTTTGAATTTGACGTGACCACACAGTTTAACAACATCCGGTACGATATGCCAGAGTTTGTGGTCGTGCTCTTCCAGACACCGAAGGACAACAACCAAGGTAAAGAATCGAGCCAGTTCGACAACTACAGGATCAAGAACATCTACCTCAAAATGGCAGGAACGAGATATTCCCGCGTGAGAACTACAACCTGAGCATTGCAAACAACAACTACCTGAAACTGTACGAGGCATACACAGCTTACAAGAGAGTGACCTCCAGCAATGTGGATGTGTACTACAACCCCAATGAGTTCATAGCTCGCAGACCCATGTTCGTCATTAACAAATCGAAGAGAAAGCAGGTGGTTGTTAACGATCGTACCAACATCAAAATTGTGTGCGAGTTCCATGACGCCTTGCCTGCCGATACTTTATGCAGCGTCATTCTTATTGCAGAGAAAACTTTTGTGTATGATGCCAAGAAGGAAAGAGTGACTGAACAGTTTTAGATACAAGAAAAAAATTGGATAATTCTATAAAAATTACACTGACCTTAGATCCAAACATTCTTCACACATAAAAGAAAATCACTATACTATAGAAATTTATGACAATACTGAGTAGTGCCAACTTCTATTTGTAGGTTAACTTCGCCTGTGAAATATCATACGCTGAAATTTTTGTGGAGTAAGTTGGCAACACTGCGAGCCCCCCACTGTGGGCTCCTTCCAAAAAGTAGTGATGGGCATTGAACCAAGGCCACAACATACATCGTGAAAGGGGGGCTCACACACCGTAGGCGTTTACGCTGAGGGCCCACCCCACCTACATAGGCGTTTACTTTGAGGGCCCACCACCTTACAAAGAAGGTCCCAAAATAAGATTGAGCAAAAAATAGGGCTAGAACATCGTCAAATGCTATAAAATCCATAAAAAAATCATCAAAATTATCAAAATATGTCACAACTGAGGTTAAATACTAGGTCCACCTACAAGAGTTGCGTAGAAACAATCATTTTACACTATGTAGGTTATTTTAACCCGTAAAAGGCAGTAAAAAGTGAATAGGTTAAATTATATCACGTAAGATCATAGCATACCTACAAAAAGGAGGCTCCAAAAATAAGATTGAACAAAAAATAGAGTCGAACGCAATAAAATCCATAAAAAAATCATGAAAATCATCAAAATGTGTCACAACTGAGGCTAAATACTAGGCATACCTACAAGAAGGGTCGGTGGAACAATACCTTTCCACTACTCCTGTGTGTTTCTATGCTCGCCTTCTTATCTGAAATAAAAAAATCAACAAATGAAGATTTTCAGAAAGCATTGTTGCACCAGAAGCAACATTCCATCTGAATACTGAGACTTCAGTATTGACACTTAGCTTACACAATGATATTATCTATCCTAATTCTACAGCTCTACGTGCATCCTACAGTTTGTATCTTATTCCTAATATAACATAATACAATAATAGGGTTGCAGTAGGAAATGAAATATTATTATTACTCCTGGTCAGTATATACTATCAACATTACAAGTTCATGTGCCTAGAAGAGTGTTTCTTTTACAAAACTCTGTTACACACAGAGTGAAATTAGTTTCTGCAACTGAAACAGTTGATTTAGGTACACTTGGTAAACAACTAGGTTTTGAGAATAATTCAAAACTTGAGCCTGGCATCAAACATTTAGGTGGCAATATTCCTAAATTCTTTTCTATAGTACTTTGAACATCCAATGTAATATTGCAGAAGGAATGATTACCAATTATGATGGCAACATAGGTAGTCACAAACAAACTGGAATAATAATAAGTTTCAAAACCAAATTCTGAGTTGATGGAACGTATCATCTACACAACCTCCTCACCTATTTATTTTCCAGTATCTCACAATCGTATAGACCACATAGAGTTGTTGGTAACCATCGAAAAACGAGAAGTAGTAGATTTTACAGGTGATTGTACAACAGCAATCATAGAAATTAATATATAAACTAACCATTCACCTGGAGAATATTGAAGGTAATGAATTACAATCTTTTCCTCCCAATCGTCGTACATTTGCTAATCTCAGTGAACCAAATCGTGAAATTAAATTTGACGTGTACGTGGTTGACAGTTTTGCACATCCTCAAATGTCTGACTTGTATATTAAATTTGAAATAGTAAAAAATGAAAATAATGAAACATTTGCTCTTGGTGCAAACATATACTTGTACATAATTTTGTACCACACTTGTTCTCTCAACTAGAAATTAGAAAACATGGTAATGTGATAGATAGAGTAGACTATCCTGGCATTGCTTCTACTGCCATTGGAACACTTTAATTTTCCAAAGTAAATGCAACATATTACCAGGCAGGAGATTTGAATCAGGAACCAAAATTCTGACAATAAACCACACAGTACTATTTCTGCTGCCTGGATTCTTCTAATACTACAAGAACATCATATTGAAAGGTGGTCTCAGGTTTACTTTTCGCAGGGCAGCTAATACAAATAATGCACTAATGCGTTGTAGTACTTTAAATCTTGATGGTACAACATTAAGCAACACCTTACCTGAAACAGCTAAGTGTATCATCAAGACCATGGAGCCAAGAATACCAGTGGTAGAATATGAAACTAATTATGCTCTCAAATACAAAGCAAATATTCTAAAAAATCAAAAATATTTTTGCATTTTACACTTACCAGTATGTCCAAAATCAGCCTCAGATGGACATTATGAATTTGGCGAAACTAATCAATTCAGTAGTATACAGTATGATATGCCAGATTTATAATTTGTGTTGTTTCAGACTGGGAGAGAGAACAGGCAATAGAAAGATTCTAGCATATTTGATGATTGCAACATTAAAAATATTTATCTTAAAAATGGACGTAATGAGATTTTCAATAGTAAAAATTATAAACTGGACATAGCACAAGATGATTTTCTTAAACTATATGAGGTTTACAGTGTTTACAAAGAGTAACTGAAAGGAAATATATATGTATACTACACTCCTAGTGAATTCAAGCCACACAGAACACATCAGCACATCAAAGAGAAAACAAGTGGTAGTCAATGACAGAACTAATATCAAGATTGTGTGTGATTTCCATGAGCCTCTGCCTGACTATATTTATGTAGTGTGAAGATTGAGAGAGTCACAGAACAATTTTAGTTGTTTGATTTACTTAACTAGACTAAACTAGTCTCTTACATAGGATGCCACAAAGTATTTGTAACCAATTTTAAAAACTACCTTAAATATAAGCAAAGCAAAAAATAACTAGTAATCAAGTAGTCTGTAGTTTTTTCATACCATATAAAACTATCTTGTCACCATTCTCAAATAAAACTAGCCAAGCATAACTTAAGTACAATCTTGAAAATCAACCGAGTGTCACATGACTCTGAGGGTTCATGCTAGTTCTTAGTACAAGAATTCAGGGATGGGCATTTTTGGCAACATCTACACATTAGCTAAATCCACCAGAAAATTCAAAAAATGTAGCTTAATTTTGATTAAACTAGTCTACTAATATTAAACATCCTAGTACAAGAATTGTATTAATCATCACAGTACGAGGATTTAGAATTCGTAGGATGATTAGATTATTTTGCTACACCTAGAAATTAGCTAACTATACCATAAGATATGAAAAAACAACTTAATTTTGGCCAAACTAGACCATGGTATCAATTAGTCTAGGACAAGGTCCTTGGGTGAAGGAATACATTAGTAGTACTGCTACCATACATCGTAAATGGCTCTAAGCCATCAAAATATACATCGTAAAAGGTTACGGTGAGTTGGCAACACTGCCCGTAAAGTTAACATGAGTCGAAAATGCCCTTGGCCCTCAAAATATACAATGTAAGAAGGTATGGTGAGTTTGCAACCCTGTCAATGAGGTTAACGTACATTGTACAAGGCTGTTGGCAATCAAAATATACATCGTTAAATCTAGGGTGAGTTGGAAAAGCTGCTGCTCAGATTAACATACATCGTAAAAGGCTGTAGGCCCTAAAAATATACATCGTGTAAGCCTACAGTGAGTAGGCAACACTGCAGGTGTGGCTAACATACATCGTAAAAGGCTGTGGCCCTTCAAAATATACATCGTAAGAGGCTACGGTGAGTTGGAGACACTGACGGTGAGGTTATAATACATCGTAAAAGGCTGTGGTCCCTCAAAGTAAACATCTCAAAAGGCTACGGTGAGTTGGAACACTGCCGCTGAGGTTAACATACATCGTAAAAGGATGTGAGCTATCAAATAGACATCGTAAAAGGAAGTGAGCCCTAAAAATAGACATCATAAAAGGCTAAAGTGAGTTGGCAACACGACTAGTTAGGTTAACATACATTGTTAAAGGCTGTGGACCTTAAAATATAGATCTTAAAAGGCTACGGTGATTTGGCAACACTGTCGGTGGGGTTAATATACATCGCTAAAGCTGTGGGCCCTCAAAATATACATCGTAAATGGCTACAGTGAGTTCACAACAATGCCGGTGAGATAAACGTACATTGTAAAAGGATGTGAGCCATCAAAATATACATCGTAAAAGGCTACGGTGAGTTGACAACACTGCCGGTGAGGTTAACATACATCGTAAAAGGATGCGGGCCCTTAAATATACAGCACAAAAGGATACTGTGAGTTTACAACACTGCCGGTGAGATAAACATACATCGTAAAAGGATGTGAGCCCTCAAAATAGACATTGTAAAACGCTAAGGTTAGTTTGCAACACTGCCGGTAATGTTAGCGAACATCGTTAAAGGCTGTGGGCCTCACAATATACATCGTACAAGGCTGCGGTGAGTTGACAACACTGCCGTGAGACTATCGTACATCGTAAAAAACGTAAGCCTTGAAATCAAAATAGTCATCGTGAAAGGCTAAGGTGATTTGGCAACACTGTCGGTGAGGTTAACGTACATCGTTAAAGGCTGTTGGCCCTCAAAATATACATCGTAAAAGGCTACGGTGAGTTGACAACACTGCCGGTGATATTAACGTACATTGTAAAAGGATGTGAGCCCTCAAAGTAGACATCGTAAAAGGCTACGGTGTGTTGACAACGCTGCCGGTGAGATTATCGTACATCGTAAAAAGATATGAGTCTTCAAAATAGACATCGTAAAAGCCTAAGGTGATTTGGCAACACTGCCGGTGAGGGTAAAGAACATCGTGAAATGCTTTGGGCCCTCAAAATATACATCGTAAAAGGCTACGGTGAGTTGACAACACTGCAGGTGAGATTAACGTACATCGTAAAAAGATGTGAGCTCTCAAAATAGACATTCAAAAATTCTAAGGTGAGTTGGAAACACTGCCGTTGAAGTTAACATACATCGTTAAAGGCTGTGGGCCCTCAAAATATAAATCGTAAAAGGCTACGGTGAGTTGACAACACTGCCGGTGATATTACCTTTCATTGTAAAAGGATGTGAGACCTCAAAATAGACATCGTAAAAGGCTAAGGTGAGTTGGCAACACTGCCAAGTGAGGTTAACATACATCGTTAAAGGATGTGGACCCTAAAAATATACAGCACAAAAGGATACGGTGAGTTGACAATACTGCGGGTGAGATTAAAATGCATCGTAAAAGGATGTGAGCCCTCAAAATAGACATTGTAAAACGCTAAGGTTAGTTTACAACACTGCCGGTAATGTTAACGAACATCGATAAAGGCTGTGGGCCTCAAAATATACATCGTAAAAGGCTAAGGTGAGTTGGCAACACTGCCGGTGAGGTTAACAAACATCGTTATTGCTGTGGGTCCTCAAAATATACATCGTAAATGGCTACGGTGAGTTGACAACACTGCCGGTAAGATTAACGTACAACGTAAAGGGATGTGAGCCCTTCAAAATTTACATCGTAAAAGGCTACGGTGAGTTGGAAACACTGCCGTTGAAGTTAACATACATCGTTAAAGGCTGTGTGCCCTCAAAATATAAATCGTAAAAGGATACGGTGAGTTGACAACACTGCCGGTGGTATAACCTTTCATTGTAAAAGGATGTGAGACCTCAAAATAGACATCGTGAAAGGCTAAGGTGAGTTGGCAACACTGCCCGGTGAGGTTAACATACATCGTTAAAGGATGTGGACCCTAAAAATATACAGCACAAAAGGATACGGTGAGTTGACAACACTGAGGGTGAGATTAACATGCATCGTAAAAGGATGTGAGTCCTGAAAATATACATTGTAAAACGCTAAGGTTAGTTTACAACACTGCCAGTAATGTTAACGAACATCGTTAAAGGCTTTGGGCCTCAAAATATACATCGCAAAAGGCTAAGGTGAGTTGGCAACACTGCCGGTGAGGTTAACAAACATCGTTATTGCTGTGGGTCCTCAAAATATACATCGTAAATGGCTACGGTGTGTTGGAAACACTGCCGTTGAAGATAAAATACATCGTTAAATGTTGTGGGCCCTCAAAATATACATCGTAAATGGCTACGGTGAGTCGACAGCACTGCCGGTGAGGTTAACATACATCGTAAAAGGATGTGGGCTCTTGAATATACAGCACAAAAAGATACTGTGAGTTTACAACACTGCCGGTGAGATTAACATACATCGTAAAAGGATGTGAGCCCTCAAAATAGACATTGTAAAACGCTAAGGTTAGTTTGCAACACTGCCGTTGAAGTTAACATACAACGTTAAAGGCTGTGGGCCCTCAAAATATAAATCGTAAAAGGATACGGTGAGTTTACAACACTGCCGGTGAGATTAACGTACATTGTAAAAGGATGTGAGCCCTCAAAATATACATCGTAAAAGGCTACGGTGAGTTGACAACACTGCCGGTGAGGTTAACCTACATCGTAAAAAGATGTGACCTCTCAAAATAGACATTTTAAAAGGCTAAGGTGAGTTGGAAACACTGCCGTTGAAGTTAACATACATCGTTAAATGCTGTGGGCCCTCAAAATATAAATCGTAAAAGGATGCGGTGAGTTTACAACACTGCCGGTGAGTATAACGTACATTGTAAAAGGATGTAAGCCATCAAAATATACATCGTAAAAGGCTACGGTGAGTTGACAACACTGCCGGTGAGATTAACATACATCGTAAAAGGATGTGAGCCCTCAAAATAGACATTGTAAAACGCTAAGGTTAGTTTGCAACACTGCCGGTAATGTTAGCGAACATCGTTAAAGGCTGTGGGCCTCACAATATACATCGTGCAAGGCTGCGGTGTGTTGACAACACTTAGGTGAGATTATCGTACATCGTAAAAAACGTAAGCTTTGAAATCAAAATATTCATCGTGAAAGGCTAAGGTGATTTGGCAACACTGTCGGTGAGGTTAACGTAGATCGTTAAATTCTGTTGGCCCTCAAAATATACATCGTAAAAGGCTACGGTGAGTTGACAACACTGCCGGTGATATTAACGTACATTGTAAAAGGATGTGAGCCCTCAAAGTAGACATCGTAAAAGGCTACGGTGTGTTGACAACACTGCCGGTGAGATTATCGTACATCGTAAAAAGATATGAGTCTTCAAAATAGACATCGTAAAAGCCTAAGGTGATTTGGCAACACTGCCGGTGAGGGTAAAGAACATCGTGGAATGCTTTGGGCCCTCAAAATATACATCGTAAATGGCTACGGTGAGTTGACAACACTGCAGGTGAGATTAACGTACATCGTAAAAAGATGTGAGCTCTCAAAATAGACATTCAAAAATTCTAAGGTGAGTTGGAAACACTGCCGTTGAAGTTAACATACATCGTTAAAGGCTGTGGGCCCTCAAAATATAAATCGTAAAAGGCTACGGTGAGTTGACAACACTGCCGGTGATATTACCTTTCATTGTAAAAGGATGTGAGACCTCAAAATAGACATCGTAAAAGGCTAAGGTGAGTTGGCAACACTGCCAAGTGAGGTTAACATACATCGTTAAAGGATGTGGACCCTAAAAATATACAGCACAAAAGGATACGGTGAGTTGACAACACTGCGGGTGAGATTAACATGAATCGTAAAAGGATGTGAGCCCTCAAAATAGACATTGTAAAACGCTAAGGTTAGTTTACAACACTGCCGGTAATGTTAACGAACATCGTTAAAGGCTGTGGGCCTCAAAATATACATCGTACAAGGCTGCGGTGAGATGACAACACTGTCGGTGAGGTTATCATACATCGTAAAAGGACGTGAGTATTGAAACCAAAATTGTCATCGTGAAAGGCTAAGGTGTATTGACAACACTGCCGGAGAGATTAACGTACATCGTAAAAAAGATGTGAGCCATAATAATGGACATCGTAAAAGATTGTGAGTCTTAAAAATATACATCGTAAAAGGCTAAGGTGAGTTGGCAACACTGCCGGTGAAGTTAACAAACATCGTTATTGCTGTGGGTCCTCAAAATATACAACGTAAATGGCTACGGTGAGTTGACAACACTGCCGGTAAGATTAACTTGCAACATAAAAGGATGTGAGCCCTTCAAAGTTTACATCGTAAAAGGTTACGGTGAGTCGACAGCACTGCTGGTGAGATTACTGCACATCGTAAAACGATGTGAACCTTCAAAATAAGACATCGTAAAACCTAAGGTGAGTTGGCAACACTGCCGGTGAGGGTAAAGTACATCGTGAAATGCTGTGGGCCCTTAAAATATACATCGTAAAACGCTACGGTGACTTGACAACACAGCCGGTGAGATTAACGTACATCGTAAAAAGAAGTGAGCCCTCAAAATAGATATTCTAAAAGGCTAAGGTGAGTTGGAAACACTGCCGTTGAGGTTAACATACATGGTTAAAGGCTGTAGGCCCTCAAAATATACATCGTAAAAGGCTACGGTGAGTTGACAACACTGCCGGTGATATTAACGTACATTGTAAAAGGATGTGAGCCCTCAAAATAGACATCGTGAAAGGCTAAGGTGAGTTGGCAACACTTCCGGTGAGGTTAACATACATTGTAAAAGGATGTGAACCTTCAAAATATACATCTTAAAGAGTTACGGTGAGTTGGAACACTGGCGGTGAGGTTACCATACACCGTAAAAGGCTGTGGGCCTCAAAATATACATCGTACAGTGGGATCCATGAGTATTACCGTGCAAATTGTCCATGACTATTTTCATTAATTTTTTCTTACATCCTATGTGTTTTTAAGCGATGGATTTTTATTTATGTTGGTGCAGAAGTTGTCAACAGCTTGTTTTGAGTTTTCTTTTAAATCTTGAAGCTCTTATTGGGTCAAATAAAGTGCACGAACATGGTGATGGACAATTTGCACGATAATACTCATGGATCCCACTGTACGAGGCTACGGTGAGTTGACAACACTGCCCTGAGATTATCGTACATCGTAAAGGACGTGAGCCTTAAATCAAAATAGTCATCGTGAAAGGCTAAGGTGAGTTGGCAACACTGTCGGTGAGGTTAACGTACATCGTTAAAGGCTATGGGCTCTCAAAATAAACAGCACAAAAGGATACGGTGATTGACAACACTGCCGGTAAGATTAACATACATCGTAAAAGGATGTGTGCCCTCAAAATAGACATTGTAAAAAGCTAACATGAGTTTGCAACACTGCCGGTTATGTTAACAAACATCGTTAAAGGCTGTGGGCCCTCAAAATATACATCCTAAACGTTTACGGTGAATTGACAACACTACCGGTGAGATTAATGTACTTCGTAAAAGGATGTGAGCCCTCAAAATAGACATCGTACATGGCTAAGGTCAGTTGGCAACACTGCCGGTGAGGTTAACATACATCGTTAAAGCTGTGGGCCCTCCTAATATACATCGTAAATGGCTACGGTGAGTTGTCAAAACTGCCGGTGAGATTAACGTACAACGTAAAAGGATGTGAGCCCTCAAAATATACATCGTAAAAGGCTACGGTGAGTTGACAACACTGCCAGTGAGATTATCGTACATCGTAAAAAGATGTGAGCCTTCAAATAGACATCGTAAAAGCGTAAGGTGAGTTGGCAACACTGCAGGTTAGGGTAAAGTACATCGTGAAATGCTGTGGGCCCTCAAAATATACATCGTAAAACGCTACGGTGAGTTGACAACACTGCCGGTGAGATTAACGAACATCGTATAAGATGTGAGCCCTGAAAATAGTCATTCTAAAAAGCTAAGGTGAGTTGGAAACACTGCCGTTGAGGTTAACATACATGGTTAAAGGCTGTGGGCCCTCAAAATATACATCGTAAAAGGCTACGGTGAGTTGACAACACTGCCGTGAAATTATCGTACATCGTAAAAGGACCTGAGCCTTGAAATCAAAATAGTCATCGTGAAAGGCTAAGGTGAATTAGCAACACTGTCGGTGAGGTTAACGTACATCGTTAAAGGCTGTGGGCCCTCAAAATATATATCGTAAACATCTACAGTGTATTGACAACACTGCCGGTGAGATTAACGTACATATTAAAAGGATGTGAGCCCTCAAAATAGACATCGTAAAAGGCCGAGGTGATTTGGCAACACTGCCGATTATGTTATCATACATCGTTAAAGTCTGTGTTCCCTCATAATATACATCGTAAAAGGCTAAGGTGAGTTGGTCACACTGCTGGTGAGATTAACGTACATCGCAAAAGGACGTGAGCTCTCAAAATAGACATCGTAAAAGGCTAAGGTGAGTTACCAACACTGCCGGTGAGGTTAAAATACATCGTTCAAACCTGGGGGATCTCAAAATATACATCGGAAAAGCTACGGTGAGTTGACAACACTGCCGGTGAGATTAACGTACATCGTAAAAGGATGTGAGCTCTCAAAATATACATCGTAAAAGGCTTAGGTGAGTTGGCAACACTGCCGGTGACGTTAACATACATCGTTAAAGGCTGTGGGCCCTCAAAATATCAATCGTAAAATCCTACGCTGTACGAGCTCCAAATGATGAGCCAGCTCCAAGAGATGTTGGTGAACCCGATCACATACACTACTCACAAAACCTCAGAAATTAGGACACAAATACCCAAGCACTGTAGTAACTAGGTAATAGGAACAACTGACCAAAACAGACATGCGGTTATCAATGTTGTAACGAGAGAGCGATGTTACCTCTGCAACTTTTACTTCGCAACTAAGGTTGTTGACACTCATCCATCCAACCCCTCTGCACTAAGATGATTGATGGACAGATACATCTAATCAGCAAAAAGTAGGTTTTCCGCTTGTTGGGTTCACAATCAGCACACAATATTATGATTTTGTAATTTTATATGAACTGTCTCGTCAGTGCATAAATACATATTACATTATAATGCATTTCTTAAATATATTGTATGATATTTATACGTTAAAAGAATTAATTTATTATTAGGCACTTTAAGCTCTATAAACTAATCTGAATATCAGCATACGGGTATTTAGATTTGTAATGCACACAACCAAAGGGGTATATATTCTCCTGGCAGAGAGGCAAACATCCACAATTCGCTTCGTTCCAACCCTGGATTCCTTCTATGCTCTGGTGTTCTGGTGAAACTGAAACACGAAATTTAAAATTAAGAGTGACAATTTGTAAATTTTGGAATCATCATTAGTGCACATATGCCACTTTACACATTATCTAAAGATTTATTTAGGTCTGCTTGTAAATATAAGAGATCAATGAATAGATCAATAAATGTAATTGCGTCATTTGATTAGTTTCCACCTATAATTAAAACATTATAATAGACAATGAATGATCATTAGTAAAAAAATGAATAATAGAATAATCTTAATCCTTCGTAAATCACATCCAAGGTTCTTAAAGTACTGTATCACATTTGTTTGAATTATTTATATGACGGGAATAAAATTCAAAGTCAGCGAATTTACATGTTACAGCTAATTACATTATTCTTTTTTCACATTTTCCTTTCAGATCTATGGCCTTAAGACATCCTGCAATGAGGGCGTGTATGCTATCCCTCTACCAATTTATATTCATTTCCGATGAATCTCTTGACATCTCAAACAATTGGGACGAAGAGAGAGAAATATGATAAGCAAGGTCAGGGCTGAAAGTAGGATGGCGGGCAACAGTTCAACCAACTCTAGCAGCGATTTCCTCCATTGTTCTCGGGTGTGAATTTTATTTTATCTAATAAACACTTCTCAAGAGGAAAAATGTCTGGCATTACATTTGAACAACTCTTATATTGTATGATCTTATATACATTTGTGTGAGAATATTTTGTCTTAACAAGTGACACTTGCGTTTTTTTATATTGCCTAATAATATTTGGAATTAACTATATGCAAGAACCAAAAAAAAATCACAACGCTAAAAACTTTATCATGGGCAGTGACATATGTCCACATGTGCTCTGAAGCTTATTGTGCCATACAGATAATCGATAAGTGACCAGCTTCTTTCAGACTATGCGAATGCACAACCTCAGCTTTCTGGGATTTTGTGAGAGTACCTCAGTCGTGATGTGTAAAGAAATGAAACATGTTACAAGGTATTCTGAATATTGACTAACCAGGATATAAAGCAACTATAAAAACCCTAGCACCAGCTCCAGTAGGTGTACTCGCCATGCCCTTAAGTGTGAATAGAGAGTGCTGTCGTCAGAGGCACTGACCAACTCAACATCAAAATGCAAGGCTGATATAACCACCCAGGCATTAAGGTTTGTCTACCATGTTGCTCTGACCACCAAACCTCCAAAGGCTGTTTACCACACTGCTTCTAACACAGCCTCCAAAGATTATCATGAAAAGCGTTACCACCACCCATATTTCAAAGGTTATGTACCAGTTTGCTACGAGCACCCAGGCTCCGAAGGTTTCCCATCAGGCTACTACACCCACCCAGCCATCAACGTTTTCTACCAGGTTGCTACGACCCCCAGCCTCAAAAGTTTGTTTACCAGTTTGCTTCGGTCACCCAGACTTCAAAGGTTGCCTACCAGGCTGTATAAACAAATTGTGTAGTAAACCGAATGCAATGAAGTTATATAGGCTTGAACTATCACGTTAATAAAGCAAGATCTGTCGTTGGGTAGACCTTGGAGTTTTATGAGCAAGGAGTATAGAGTAGCAGAACATCATTGACTTGTAGATTAGACGGATACCACCGACACAAGATTGGTAATTGTAACTCCGTGTATTTATTTTTCGGCCTGCGTGACCTGGTAATAATTTGCCTTAAATTTATAATAGTTCTGCTTTAACAGATATTCCACTTGGTAAATTGCTTAAATTTATTTGTTTGGTAAGGGTTGATTACTCCGGATCATGTTGGTATGATGGTATATTTCCTACCGACCAATGCACTTTTTCACTGATTACATGGACTGGCTTATCATTAAGGGTTATCCCCCGTAAATGAGCAGACATTGAATTCAAGAAATTAATATTATTAGGAGAATTATTCTTGTTGTTATAGTTGACTCATATAAAATGAGGTTGTACTTTTGTTGTATACATTTGAAATGTGTTTTGTTAAAGGATTTGGTATCTGTAGTTAAACAGAATATTTGGTAATAAAAATTGGGAGTGAAATGATGCTTCTACATTGACCATATTTATTATCTAATGTCGAAAAATATAATAACTTCCACTGAGCAGATAATTTAATATCCGTCTTCCCTATTTGTTTTAAAATTGTGAGGGTTAATAATATGTGTGATGGATTTTGCGACCACCCAGCCAAGAAACATTGTCTACGACGCTGCTACCACCACCCACCTTTCGAAGGTTATCTACCAGTTTGCTACGACAACCTAGGCTCCAATAGTTGTCTACCAGCCTACTTCCACCACCCAGACTCCAAAGGGTGTCTACGAGGATCTTACGACCATCCAGCCTTCAATGCTTGTCTAACCTACCATAAAGCTTCCAAACGTTGTTTACTAGACTACTAACACCACTTAACCTCCAAAGTGTGACTACTAGATGTTGGAATGCAATGGTCTTCTAATCGATTTAGGTCCAGTTTTTCAATGGCATGTTAATCTTTATGTTAACTAACTGCCAGTTGTAAATAACAGCCAGTCTTAACCTGCACCGGGTTTTTCAATGTGAAAGTAACTGCCAGTTAACTAAACCATGGTTCGTACTCCAAAACAGTGTGTTGGCAATTCTGAAGCACGGAAAGTACAGAAAATCGATCTGCGCGCCATCTGTTAGTATAGTTTGAAACCGAGTCGACTGTCTCACAGCCTGGCGTCTAAATATAGAACTACATGCGCGCCGCGATCGAAAGCACGTTATTGCATTGGGGAACGAATGGAATGGCTGCGTATCCATCCTGTATGCTTATGAAATAAATTAACGAAAGACAACACTACAAATTTGGATTTCTTCTAATAAAGATCTATTCCACGTGGGGGAAATGCTGTTATGTGGCGCAAGCGCAGATATTTTTATGTAGAAGAAGCGTGAAGAACTCGAAACTAGAGACATTAATATTACCTTACTGTTGATATAAACACTATTGTTATTATTAATATGTAAGTATTGTACATTTGACTGTATGCTTCGTACCTCTCTATACACGTTTGTTGAGAGAAAAAAAGCATGTTAATAGTAAGCATGCTTTCTAAACTTCTACAATTATGAAGGTACGAGTGAAAATAATTTTAAAATTTACTGTAATATTTCTCCGAGAAGAATATTCAACAATCAAGAGTGAATTGAAGGAAACACACATAATAAATAATTGACAAGAAAAAAAATCCGTGACCTGTACTCGAACTCGTATTACAAGACACTACACGCTCCGAAAGGTCGTGCTGCTAACCACTGCACCAAATTACTGTTTGGAGATTGTCCCGCCTGGTAGACCGAATATCCTGGCCTCAAATTCTCCAACACAACCTTGCCAAGGGAATTCTAGCCACCCGCTGCTAAATTTCCATATTTGCATGGACATTGGTAAGCTCTGCCAAACAAAGCAAGTCTTTTTCTGTACCCATTTAAAAGTTTTATGAATCATATTTTGTTTAATCTGACAGTGAAGTTGGAAGTGTGGAACTTCGGAAGCTGAACAAGGCATCTATCTTGCTTCGCAACTTTCAGTTAGGCTGGTAACTGCAAGAAGAAGTACCAGTAAAGATAATCGCCACCAGAGTTGAGATTAGGAACTAACTGTACATTGAAAAACTGAAATTTTCAATAACTTTTAGTTACATGCTAACATGAACTATAACTGAACATTGAAAAACTGGCCCTTACTATGTATCCACTAACTGTCACTTTATTTTGTGTAAATCTACTCTCTCACAGTTTAAAATGGGTATTATATCACTATCTCCATTGAACCTCGTTATTGTTTTCTATGTGCTTGATTATGTTCTTCAATAACAGTTAAGTCTTTACCAAAACATATTGTACTCTCTTTAAGGTTTATCCCGAATACATCTGAGATATGTCACCCATTACCGTAAACAACTTTATAATTTTGACTATACCGCTATGATAATCGTCTATTTCTTGTTATTTTGCTCTATATTCCTATTTGTTTGCATATAATAATATTACTTCAGCAGTGCTAAATTCAGCTTTCTTTATTTACATCATCTTCTATATGTCCACTTATTTCATTCGGCACACCATCGCTTCCTTCAAAATCTTGTCCTTTCTTGAACGTATTTTGTAACTGTAGACAGGAGTGCCACCTGGTCATAGGCGTATATGAGAGTTCTTCTTCGGAAGATTCAACTATTCAGATGATTCTCTCTTCTTCCACTTCATTCACTGAGGTAGAAAGCGTTTCATTGAGACATACTACTGAGAGATTTGCATGATAACTGCAGTGCCTTTCAGTGAAAATGTTCTTTTAGTAACGTTGGACGTTGACACACAGAAACCAATATCGTTCACCATTCAATATTATTTGTGAGTCTCACAGTAAAGGAATATTGGTGACAACTTTTACCCTGAAAACAATTAGTCTTGAAACTATTTTAATGATCACTGAGCAGCAAAATGCAGATGTCCCCCAGACGGAAGTAGTGTATATTAATCGGTTCTAAGTCGTACTTGGTACGAGCTCTTTTTTAGCCTCTTTTTTATCAATTGAAAATCAGTTTTTGACATATTTTGACAATTTTTTGTCGATGTTTTAGCGTTTAGCGATGTTTTAGTAAAATTTCCCTTTTTTCCCACTCGTACTTGGTACGAATGCCACGATCTTACGTGATATAACTTAACCTATCCTTTTTTTTATTACGTGCTAAACTACACGAGAGCCTCTACATGCTTTGACCTACTTTAGAGTAGACACAAATGGACAGTTAACAAACCGAAAATGAGGCTCGGAGTGAGGCTCGGTGAGGCTCGACTTAATGGTTTGCTCTTGTAAGACATAAGCCTTATTTTCTCGCAGTGTTGCCAACACCTTACTCGAAATAAAATCACCAAGGTTTTTTTTCTTGGTCTAACCTATGTTATTGAACTGCGTCGTCACGTCCAAACCCGCATGAATTCCGGACACTATTGGTTCTATTCATATTTTTTCTTACGTATAGGCGTACATGATGAATCCCCAAACAGATTTTTCCTAAGTCTTACAGTTTCCAAGATAATCCCACTTCCGGTCGCCATTTTGGATTTCCAAGCATAGGTTCTATTCATGCTTTTTCTCACATATAGGTGTACATGATGAATCACCAAAGAGATTTTTCCTAAGTCTTACCGTTTCCAAGATAACTCCACTTCCGGTCGCCATTTTGGATTTCCGAACATAGGTTCTATTTATATTTTACTCACATATAGGCGTACATGATGAATCCTCAAACAGATTTTTCCTAAGTCTTACCGTTTCCAAGATAACCCCACTTCCGGTAGCCATTTTGGATTTCCGAGCATAGGTTCTATTCATATTTTACTTACATATAGGCGTACGTGATGAATCCGCAAACAGATTTCTCCTAAGTCTTACCGTTTCCAAGATAACCCAACTTCCGGTCGCTATTTTCGATTTCCGAACATAGGTTAGTAGATAGTAAATATGCCTTTGAGCACTACCCTGATTTTTCGACCCCTCAGAAAATCGCATCGAAACCTCAAAAACTCACTTTCTCTCCACGTTCCGCGCCTCATTTATTGCGCTGACGATGTTTCACGGCGCAGAAAAGCCGGTACGAGTAAATTCACTTTCTCATCCTTGAAGTACGAATGCACCTTATCGTAATTTTCCAAGTCCGGGACCAAATGTTTATATATCGTGACCTTTGTAAACCTCTCTCGGGAACGATGTGCCACACACGCGCGCTCGTGCCTCTCATTATTTCCGTATTGTGACGCAAACAAACAAATAATAATTGTTTTTTTTTTTAGGATCCCCTGGCCCCTATATAACCTCGCCAGCGGTGCGTGGTGCCCAACCAAAAAAAAGTAAAAGGTTCTCTAACGGCTGCGGTTATAGATAACCACACCTCTATAGAGATTCACGTGTTTTATTTTCTCAAAGGTCCTATGGGACACCTCTGTTTGTCAAAAATTCGAGATATTTGCAATTTAACGCAGGACTTAGAAAATTTTCGATTGATGAAAAAAAATTGGTTCTATGACGACCTATGTTTATTTTGGTATGGGTAGACAGAGGACACCGAGACTCGACCGACACACTAAACCCAACCTCTCTACGCGTACTCTACGTCACCAAAAAAGGTTAAAGGTTCCAAATAACAATAGTTAGAGTTTAGCCAATCTAGTAAAGTGGATTGGTTGAAATCTCCAAGACGTTTTGTTATCACTCCAAGAAATTCTATATAAAATAACATACCTGAAAATTGTATCGCTATATACTAGACTTTTTGATTTCTGTGATTTTGGAGAAAGCAATGGCATCCACCACCAGTTTCAATCGTAAAAATGATAAAACTGAATGTGTTACTTGCGAAAAATTAATATCTAAAACTAATATTAGCAAACACAGGGCAAGATGTAGCGAAACAGGTTCGAGAATTAATCGTTTCTTACCTTTTAAGTCTTGTGCTCGATGTGGAAAGATGATTAGCATTACAAATTTAAGTAAACACCTCAAAATTTGCAAACCATCGACCGGACAAGCATCGAAAAGGAAAATCGATAATGCAGATACGGAAGCTTCCACTTCCAAGCAAATTAAATTATCCAATGAACGCAAACCAATTAGATCTGCATTCAACGACCAACTCCAGGATTTTTCAATTAAGTCAGAAGCAGGCCGTGACATCCTTAGTTTCTTGCATGAAACGAAAACATCTGTACTAAATATTTTGAAAGATAAACTTGAAAACAACTCTATAAAAGTATACGTTGTTCTGTTTTCCGAATACGAGAAAGTTGATGGCACAACGAGTATTTTTTATCATCGTACAAAAAACCAGACTCTTCATTTTGCTGACGTCGAAAATTTGGACAACTTCTATTATAAAGTTTCCAACGAGCTGGTTAAGAAACACGACGATTTCGAGGCTAAAGGGTCGGGATGGTCTCTATGTGGAAGTCCTCACACGTTAACTGTTTACGTGAACCAATTCTCGCCTCTTCGTGCATCCAGCTACGTTCCTCTTCCACCTAACATTCAACACAAGAGGGCTGTGTTAAATATACAGAACAGCGATAACAAGTGTTTTCTCTGGTGTATATTGGCTGCACTGCATCCTGTTTATTGGTCAAATAATCCAGAACGGATTTATCATTACAAGCAATACGAGACCGAGTTTGAAAGTGTAATGTCTGACATCGAATACCCGGTGACATTGTCGGATATAACAAAGTTCGAAAATCGTGCAGGAAAACGCATCGCTATTAATGTATATTCCTTCACGTCAGATAAATATCTCGTGCATCCCGTCAGGATAAGCGATATCGACGATGACGATGCTCGTGTAATAAATCTTCTTCTAATTTCAAACGAGGATGTTCATCACCACACGCTAATTCGTTCTCTATCACGTTTGGTCAGAAGTCAAACTACCAAGTATGAACATTGCATCGAAGTTTGCCCGAGATGCCTAACCACGTTCGACGATCAAAAACAACTCAATTATCGAAAATACACCGGACGTCAAATTGCGCTCGAGAAACTTGCCGAACATAAAATTTATTGCGGTGACAACAGACCGGCTAGAATGTTGATGCCTGAAACGAACGATGTCGAAGAATTCAAAATGCACAAGGCATTGTTGGAACATCCCACAATCATCGTCGCAGATTTCGAGTCTTTCCTGAAACCACTTTCCTACTGCGAACCGGATCCTGAAATTTCCTCCACAACGCCGTACCAGCTTCATAAACCTAATAGTTTCGGCTATGTTGTTGTGCGACGTGATAAAATAAATGAAGCATATATATACCGCGGGCCAAATGTAATCGAACACTTCCTGGAAAAAATGGTGGAGGAGGTTGAGGTAATTGGTAGCGTACTGCTTACATCAAAACCGATGGCACCTTTAACTGAAAATGAACTTCAAAATTACAATTCCACTGAGGTGTGTCCGGTATGTGATCAAAGTTTCACTGATGAGAACAAAAAAATATTCCACCACGATCATTTCAGCGGAAACTACATAGGTGGAATTTGCAACACGTGCAATCTTAAAATCCAGAAACCTAAATTCATCCCCATATTCTTTCACAACGGAAGCGGATATGATTTTCACCACCTGGTGAGACATCTTGGCTACGATCCGAAACGTATAGATGTCTTGGCCGAGAATGAAGAACGCTACATTAGTCTCAGCAAGCAAGTGTCGATTCCGGGAACGAAAAATACAATCGAGATGCGCTTCCTGGATTCGTATAGATTTCTCTCTGCAAGTCTGGATGCTTTAGCGAACAAACTCACCGACGATCAATTCAAAATAACTAGAGCTATTTTTCCCAACGTAGACATAGAACTCGTTAGACGTAAAGGGGTTTATCCTTACGAATATGTTAGTGATAATTCTAAATTTAACGACGACGCTCTCCCACCTCCAAGAGAATTTTACAGCAGACTCAGAGAGAAAGGAATCACGGAAGAAGAATACCAACACGCGCAACTCATGTGGGAGAAATTAGAATGTAGGACACTCGGAGACTACCACGACGCATACTTAAAATTAGACGTGACGATACTCGCGGATGTTTTTCAAGCGTTCAGGAAAACGGCAACGAATATTTATAAATTAGATCCAGCGTATTTCTACAGCCTACCGGGATTAGCGTGGTCGGCAATGTTATTCCAGACAAAGGTCAAGCTGGAACTGATATCGGACGTTGACATGTTGCTATTTATCGAAAGAGGGATACGAGGTGGAATGGTGCAATGCGTACAGAGACATGCAAAAGCTAATAACGTACACATGAAAGAAGATTACGATTCAAATCGAGCATCGAATTACATCTTCTACGCCGACGTTAATAATCTCTACGGACATGCCATGGTTCAGAAACTTCCTTACGGGGGATTCGAATGGTTAGATCCCACTTCGATAGACATTATTCATTTCGACGATAGCGAGTGTGGTTTCTTCGCAGAGGTAGATCTCCAATTCTCCGACCACCTGCACGACACGTTTTCGGATTTGCCTCCGACTCCCGAAATCAAATGTCCACCCGACTCGGTTCAAGACAAGCTTTTGTTAACATTGGACCCTAAACAGAGATACGTCGTCCACTACAAGAATCTCCGGTTTTTGATTGGGAAGGGTGTTCAGATAGTAAATGTTAGAAGAATACTAAAGTTTAAACATTCCACGTGGTTAAGACCTTACATAGAAACTAACACACAACATAGAACAGCTGCCACTTCCGATTTAGACAAGGACTTCTTTAAATTAATGAACAATGCGGTGTACGGAAAGACCATGGAGAATGTTAGAAAGCACGTAGACGTGAAATTAATTTCCGATAAGAATAAATGTCGGAAGTGGATAGCCGATCCTAGATTCAAGTCGAGAAAAATTTACAACGAGAATTTGGCACTTTTCAATCTAGATATAAAATTGATGAAATTCAGAAAACCAATTTACGTTGGCGCAACGGTTCTCGACTTGTCGAAACTTTACATGTTCGAATTTCATTACGACGTGATGAAACCCTTCTACAATGATAAAATATCACTTTTGTACACGGACACGGACAGCTTCATTTACAGCATACAAACACCTAACCTAAACGAAGACATAAAAAATCCTTCCATGCTTGAGTATTTCGATACTTCTGCGTATCCTCAACCCAACAGATTTGGAATTCCATCTCGTAACAAAAAAGTCCTAGGTAAACTGAAAGACGTATGTAACGGTGATATTATTGTCGAGTTCGCGGGTTTGCGTTCGAAAATGTATGCCATGAGAACAGAGAGTAGCGTCACGAAGAAAGCAAAAGGTGTGGGCAAAAATACGGTGGAGAACAAACTCACCTTCCACGATTACATCGATTGCCTTTACTCACAATCGACGATACTAAGTATAGAACAAAGAATCCAAAGTGTAGACCACGTGATTACAACAAACAAAGTTAGGAAAGTAGCATTAGATCCGCATGACGATAAAAGATGTATTTTGTCTTGTGGAATCCACACGTTGCCTTGGGGGCACTATCGTTTAGAAATTAGTAAAAATTGTAGGCAATGCAAATGAAAAATAAATAAATAACTATAACTAAAATAAAAAAAAACTTTAACTGTCTCAAATTATCAAATACTCAATAAATAACTAGCAAGGACAATGAATCTCTTTGGTTTTCGAAAGCAAACAATGGAGACTGTACACCGCACGGCAGATAATGAATTTCTACCTTCCATGTTATCTAAACTCAACGGCCTGTTGATCAATCAATTTTCGGAACGCTGCTCTTCTTGCTGGAACAGTGACGATTTCGGATTCGCGACGATCGACATGACGAGGAAACCCAACGACGGAAAATACAGAAACAAAATCAACGACTTTCTAAAATCTAAATTTAGAAAGTCGTTGATTTTGTTTCTGTATTTTCCGTCGTTGGGTTTCCTCGTCATGTCGATCGTCGCGAATCCGAAATCGTCACTGTTCCAGCAAGAAGAGCAGCGTTCCGAAAATTGATTGATCAACAGGCCGTTGAGTTTAGATAACATGGAAGGTAGAAATTCATTATCTGCCGTGCGGTGTACAGTCTCCATTGTTTGCTTTCGAAAACCAAAGAGATTCATTGTCCTTGCTAGTTCTTTATTGTGTATGTGATAATTTGAGACAGTTAAAGTTTTTTTTTAATTTTAGTTATAGTTATTTAAGTTTAATTTTTTTTCAATTGCATTGCCTACAATTTTTATTAATTTCTAAACGATAGTGTCCCCAAGGCAACGTGTGGATTCCACAAGACAAAATGCATCTTTTATCGTCATGCGGATTTAATGCTACTTTCCTAACTTTGTTTGTTGTAATCACGTGGTCTACACTTTGGATTTTTTGTTCTATACTTAGTATCGTCGATTGTGAGTAAAGGCAATCGATGTAATCGTGGAAGGTGAGTTTGTTCTCCACCGTATTTTTGCCCACACCTTTTGCTTTCTTCGTGACGCTACTCCCTGTTCTCATGGCATACATCTTCGAACGCAAACCCGCGAACTCGACAATAATATCACCGTTAAATTCATCTTTCAGTTTACCTAGGACTTTTTTGTTACGAGATGGAATTCCAAATCTGTTGGGTTGAGGATACGCAGAAGTATCGAAATACTCAAGCATGGAAGGATTTTTTATGTCTTCGTATAGGTTAGGTGTTTGTATGCTGTAAATGAAGCTGTCCGTGTCCGTGTACAAAAGTGATATTTTATCATTGTAGAAGGGTTTCATCACGTCGTAATGAAATTCGAACATGTAAAGTTTCGACAAGTCGAGAACCGTTGCGCCAACGTAAATTGGTTTTCTGAATTTCATGAATTTTATATCTAGATTGAAAAGTGCCAAATTCTCGTTGTAAATTTTTCTCGACTTCAATCTAGGATCGGCTATCCACTTCCGACATTTATTCTTATCGGAAATTAATTTCACGTCTACGTGCTTTCTAACGTTCTCCATGGTCTTTCCGTACACCGCATTGTTCACTAATTTAAAGAAGTCCTTGTCTAAATCGGAAGTGGCAGCTGTTCTATGTTGTGTGTTAGTTTCTATGTAAGGTCTTAACCACGTGGAATGTTTAAACTTTAGTATTCTTCTAACATTTACTATCTGAACACCCTTCCCAATCAAAAACCGGAGATTCTTGTAGTGGACGACGTATCTCTGTTTAGGGTCCAATGTTAACAAAAGCTTGTCTTGAACCGAGTCGGGTGGACATTTGATTTCGGGAGTCGGAGGTAAAAGGTAAAGGTAAAGGTAAAGGTGGTCGGAGAATTGGAGATCTACCTCTGCGAAGAAACCACACTCGCTATCGTCGAAATGAATAATGTCTATCGAAGTGGGATCTAACCATTCGAATCCCCCGTAAGGATGTTTCTGAACCATGGCATGTCCGTAGAGATTATTAACGTCGGCGTAGAAGATGTAATTCGATGCTCGATTTGAATCGTAATCTTCTTTCATGTGTACGTTATTAGCTTTTGCATGTCTCTGTACGCATTGCACCATTCCACCTCGTATCCCTCTTTCGATAAATAGCAACATGTCAACGTCCGATATCAGTTCCAGCTTGACCTTTGTCTGGAATAACATTGCCGACCACGCTAATCCCGGTAGGCTGTAGAAATACGCTGGATCTAATTTATAAATATTCGTTGCCGTTTTCCTGAACGCTTGAAAAACATCCGCGAGTATCGTCACGTCTAATTTTAAGTATGCGTCGTGGTAGTCTCCGAGTGTCCTACATTCTAATTTCTCCCACATGAGTTGCGCGTGTTGGTATTCTTCTTCCGTGATTCCTTTCTCTCTGAGTCTGCTGTAAAATTCTCTTGGAGGTGGGAGAGCGTCGTCGTTAAATTTAGAATTATCACTAACATATTCGTAAGGATAAACCCCTTTACGTCTAACGAGTTCTATGTCTACGTTGGGAAAAATAGCTCTAGTTATTTTGAATTGATCGTCGGTGAGTTTGTTCGCTAAAGCATCCAGACTTGCAGAGAGAAATCTATACGAATCCAGGAAGCGCATCTCGATTGTATTTTTCGTTCCCGGAATCGACACTTGCTTGCTGAGACTAATGTAGCGTTCTTCATTCTCGGCCAAGACATCTATACGTTTCGGATCGTAGCCAAGATGTCTCACCAGGTGGTGAAAATCATATCCGCTTCCGTTGTGAAAGAATATGGGGATGAATTTAGGTTTCTGGATTTTAAGATTGCACGTGTTGCAAATTCCACCTATGTAGTTTCCGCTGAAATGATCGTGGTGGAATATTTTTTTGTTCTCATCAGTGAAACTTTGATCACATACCGGACACACCTCAGTGGAATTGTAATTTTGAAGTTCATTTTCAGTTAAAGGTGCCATCGGTTTTGATGTAAGCAGTACGCTACCAATTACCTCAACCTCCTCCACCATTTTTTCCAGGAAGTGTTCGATTACATTTGGCCCGCGGTGTATATATATGCTTCATTTATTTTATCACGTCGCACAACAACATAGCCGAAACTATTAGGTTTATGAAGCTGGTACGGCGTTGTGGAGGAAATTTCAGGATCCGGTTCGCAGTAGGAGAGTGGTTTCAGGAAAGACTCGAAATCTGCGACGATGATTGCGGCTTGTTCCAACAATGCCTTGTGCATTTTGAATTCTTCGACATCGTTCGTTTCAGGCATCAACATTCTAGCCGGTCTGTTGTCACCGCAATAAATTTTATGTTCGGCAAGTTTATCGATAGCAATTTGACGTCCGGTGTATTTTCGATAATTGAGTTGTTTTTGATCGTCGAACGTGGTTAGGCATCTCGGGCAAACTTCGATGCAATGTTCATACTTGGTAGTTTGACTTCTGACCAAACGTGATAGAGAACGAATTAGCGTGTGGTGATGAACATCCTCGTTTGAAATTAGAAGAAGATTTATTACACGAGCATCGTCATCGTCGATATCGCTTATCCTGACGGGATGCACGAGATATTTATCTGACGTGAAGGAATATACATTAATAGCGATGCGTTTTCCTGCACGATTTTCGAACTTTGTTATATCCGACAATGTCACCGGGTATTCGATGTCAGACATTACACTTTCAAACTCGGTCTCGTATTGCTTGTAATGATAAATCCGTTCTGGATTATTTGACCAATAAACAGGATGCAGTGCAGCCAATATACACCAGAGAAAACACTTGTTATCGCTGTTCTGTATATTTAACACAGCCCTCTTGTGTTGAATGTTCGGTGGAAGAGGAACGTAGCTGGATGCACGAAGAGGCGAGAATTGGTTCACGTAAACAGTTAACGTGTGAGGACTTCCACATAGAGACCATCCCGACCCTTTAGCCTCGAAATCGTCGTGTTTCTTAACCAGCTCGTTGGAAACTTTATAATAGAAGTTGTCCAAATTTTCGACGTCAGCAAAATGAAGAGTCTGGTTTTTTGTACGATGATAAAAAATACTCGTTGTGCCATCAACTTTCTCGTATTCGGAAAACAGAACAACGTATACTTTTATAGAGTTGTTTTCAAGTTTATCTTTCAAAATATTTAGTACAGATGTTTTCGTTTCATGCAAGAAACTAAGGATGTCACGGCCTGCTTCTGACTTAATTGAAAAATCCTGGAGTTGGTCGTTGAATGCAGATCTAATTGGTTTGCGTTCATTGGATAATTTAATTTGCTTGGAAGTGGAAGCTTCCGTATCTGCATTATCGATTTTCCTTTTCGATGCTTGTCCGGTCGATGGTTTGCAAATTTTGAGGTGTTTACTTAAATTTGTAATGCTAATCATCTTTCCACATCGAGCACAAGACTTAGAAGGTAAGAAACGATTAATTCTCGAACCTGTTTCGCTACATCTTGCCCTGTGTTTGCTAATATTAGTTTTAGATATTAATTTTTCGCAAGTAACACATTCAGTTTTATCATTTTTACGATTGAAACTGGTGGTGGATGCCATTGCTTTCTCCAAAATCACAGAAATCAAAAAGTCTAGTATATAGCGATACAATTTTCAGGTATGTTATTTTATATAGAATTTCTTGGAGTGATTACAAAACTCAAAAATTCAATCTACTGTAAATAGAATTTCAGGTATGTTATTTATATAGAATTTCTTGTGTGCGAATACAAAAACTCAATAATTCAATCTACTGTGAATACAATTTTCAGGTATGTTATTTTATATAGAATTTCTTGAGGTGATTACAAAACTCAAAAAAAATCAATCTACTGCGAATATAATTTTCAGGTATGTTATTTTATATAGAATTTTCTCAGAGCGAATACAAAACTCAAAAATCCAAGACAGTTCAGTTTTAACGTGTTCATATTTGAAAAAAAAAATGCAAAATACGTCTTGGAGATTTCAACCAATCCACTTTACTAGATTGGCTAAACTCTAACTATTGTTATTTGGAACCTTTAACCTTTTTTGGTGACGTAGAGTACGCGTAGAGAGGTTGGGTTTAATGTGTCGGTCGAGTCTCGGTGTCCTCTGTCTACCCATACCAAAATAAACATAGGTCGTCATAGAACCAATTTTTTTTCATCAATCGAAAATTTTCTAAGTCCTGCGTTAAATTGCAAATATCTCGAATTTTTGACAAACAGAGGTGTCCCATAGGACCTTTGAGAAAATAAAAAACGTGAAACTCTATAGAGGTGTGGTTATGTATAACCGCAGCCGTTAGAGAACCTTTTACTTTTTTTTGGTTGGGCACCACGCACCCCTGGCGAGGTTATATAGGGGCCAGGGGATCCTAAAAAAAAAAACAATTATTATTTGTTTGTTTGCGTCACAATACGGAAATAATGAGAGGCACGCGCGCGCGTGTGTGGCACATCGTTCCCGAGAGAGGTTTACAAAGGTCACGATATATAAACATTTGGTCCCGGACTTGGAAAATTACGATAAGGTGCATTCGTACTTCAAGGATGAGAAAGTGAATTTACTCGTACCGGCTTTTCTGCGCCGTGAAACATCGTCAGCGCAATAAATGAGGCGCGGAACGTGGAGAGAAAGTGAGTTTTTGAGGTTTCGACGCGATTTTCTGAGGGGTCGAAAAATCAGGGTAGTGCTCAAAGGCATATTTACTATCTACTAACCTATGTTCGGAAATCGAAAATAGCGACCGGAAGTGGGGTTATCTTGGAAACGGTAAGACTTAGAAAAAATCTGTTTGCGGATTCGTCATGTACACCTATACGTGAGAAAAAGTATGAATAGAACTTATGTTCGAAAATCCAAAATGGCGACCGGAAGTGGGTTTATCTTGGAAACGGTAAGACTTAGGAGAAATCTGTTTGCGGATTCATCACGTACGCCTATATGTAAGTAAAATATGAATAGAACCTATGCTCGGAAATCCAAAATGGCGACGGAAGTGGGAATATCTTGGAAACGGTAAGACTTAGGAAAAATCTGGTTGCGGATTCATCACGTACGCCTATATGTAAGTAAAATATCAATAGAACCTATGTTCGGAAATCCAAAATGGCGACCGGAAGTGGGGTTATCTTGGAAACGGTAAGACTTAGGAAAAACCTGTTTGGTGATTCATCATGTACACCTATACGTGAGAAAAAGTATGAATAGAACCTATGTTCGGAAATCCAAAATGGCGACCGGAAGTGGGGTTATCTTGGAAACGATAAGACTTAGGACAAATCTATTTGCGGATTCATCATGTACACCTATACGTGACAAAAAGTATGAATAGAACATATGTTCGGAAGTCCAAAATGGCGACCGGAAGTGGGGTTATCTTGGAAACGGTAAGACTTAGGAAAAATATGTTTGAGGATTCATCATGTACGCCTATATGTGAGTAAAATATGAATAGAACCTATGTTCGGAAATCCAAAATGGCGACCGGAAGTGGGGTTATCTTGGAAACGGTAAGACTTAGGAAAAATCTCTTTGGTGATTCATCATGTACACCTATATGTGAGAAAAAGCATGAATAGAACCTATGCTTGGAAATCCAAAATGGCGACCGGAAGTGGGATTATCTTGGAAACTGTAAGACTTAGGAAAAATCTGTTTGGGGATTCATCATGTACACCTATACGTAAGAAAAAATATGAATAGAACCAATAGTGTCCGGAATTCATGCGGGTTTGGACGTGACGACGCAGTTCAATAACATAGGTTAGACCAAGAAAAAAAACCTTGGTGATTTTATTTCGAGTAAGGTGTTGGCAACACTGCGAGAAAATAAGGCTTATGTCTTACAAGAGCAAACCATTAAGTCGAGCCTCACCGAGCCTCACTCCGAGCCTCATTTTCGGTTTGTGAACTGTCCATTTGGGTCTACTCTAAAGTAGGTCAAAGCATGTAGAGGCTCTCGTGTAGTTTAGCACGTAATAAAAAAAAAGGATAGGTTAAGTTATATCACGTAAGATCGTGGCATTCGTACCAAGTACGAGTGGGAAAAAAGGGAAATTTTACTAAAACATCGCTAAACGCTAAAACATCGACAAAAAATTGTCAAAATATGTCAAAAACTGATTTTCAATTGATAAAAAAGAGGCTAAAAAAGAGCTCGTACCAAGTTCGACTTAGAACCGATTAATATACACTACTGACGGAAATATATTAGCCCATCTAGTATGATTCATTATCGTTTACCTCAATTGTTTCTTTGCACCCAACACTAACTAATTAACTAACTTTCTAGCCTTCTTAAACCCGAAGGTTCGTGGCTGCAGCAACAAAGGCCTTCCATTTGTCCCTATCCATCCCTACCGATTTCCCTTAGGTCCATCTCAACGTTGTCCCTCCATCTTTGTCTTGGTCTTCCTACAGGTCTCTTACCAGCAGGTTTCCCAACAAGAATCCTGTAAACTCCTCTTTCCTCTCCCATTCGTGCCACAAGGCCTGCCCACCTAAATCTTATTGATTTAATTATTCTAATAATATCTGGACATGAATACAAATTATGTAGTTCTAAATTATGTAACCTTCTCCACTCACCTGTCTCCTCATCCCTTTTAGGTCCAAAGATTTTCCTAAGGATCTTATTTTCAAATACTCTCAATTTATGATCATCTTTCAATGTAAGGGACCAAGTTTCACATCCATATAATACTAGAGGCAAAATTACTGTTTTGTATATTTTAACTTTCAGTTTCTTAGATATTAAACGAGAGGACAAACCTTTATGAAGAGAGAAATAACATGCATTTCCTGAATTAAGCTACTTTTTATTTCCTCTCTAATATATTTTTCATTTGTTAATATTACTCCTAAGTATTTGAATTTGGAAACTGGTTCAAACGAGATGTTGCCAATAATTAGATTTTGATTATTACCTAACATTTGGTTTTGGCCTGTAAGCATATATTTAGTTTTCTCTCTGTTAACGTCCAAAGCTATCTCTTTAGCAGTTTTGAAAAATATTTTAGCATTATTTTTAATTGTATTTATATCATCCCCTAATAAGTCTACATCGTCTGAATATGCGAACAACTCGCATTAACACCCATGTATTACATTTTCACAATGAATGAATTCTAGATGATAATAATTTTATTAAAAAATAACTAACTATATCATGCTTACAGTCACTACAAGAGCATTCTAGTCCATCATGAATGAACTTAAACAAAATGTGACCGAGCTGGAAAGAAATGCTTTGAAGACCTTCCACAACTTGGATAAGGGCTTTCTTATACACAACAGAAGTGAAGCTCATGACGATGAAGTTATGACACTAATTGATAGATATAGAGCACTGGGCTGTAGAATGTCTGTAAAATTACACATGCTTCATTCGCATCTTGATTTCTTTTGGGAGAGATAAGCGAATAACACGGCGATCACTTTCAAAACAACATTAAATTCATGGAAGGCAGATACCAGGGAAGATGGGACTGTGCCATGGTGGATGATTACATTTGGGGATTAGTTCGTAACGAAGGCGAACAAAGTGTTTCCCAAAACAACAACGAACAACAAATATTCACTCTTGGGCATGTTGTCACATAAGATGAACTAAATTAAGGGACTGATGTGTAATATCAATGTATTCTGTTTATTTCATTAAATTGTTTAGCTATTTTTCATTGTTATACTATTCATTATATATGCAATTTACTGGGTACGGACTGTACTGTGTTTGTAATTTTATGTTTTTCTACATAATACATATGACATATAGGATACAGGTTGAACTTTGAATAAAAAATAATAAAAAATCCATATTATCCGCAATCTGACATTACAGCAAAACCAATGTCATATTCGTGTTCACCGGGTTCAAATTATGAAAATAAGACTGAAAAATATACATCAGCAGAAAGTTCATTAACATTTGTAGACCACTGTGATGGAATAAACTTGTTAAATTATTATTTATGAAAATAATATCTTCTTATTTTTTTGTCTAATAAATAAATCAGTCATCACGCAAATACCTAGGCGGTAAATCATTAGAAGGTATGTTAAATTCGTCGCTCGAGTATATCATGATGCAAGATTTAGAAATACGTAACTAACTAACTAACTCCCTAGCCTTCTTATACCCGAAGGTTCATGGCTGCAGCAACACAGGCCTTCCATCTTTCCCTATCTTGAGCAAGTTCTATATACTCTTTTCCATCCCTACCAATTTCCTTTAGGTCCATCTCAACGTTGTCCCTCCATCTTCGTCTTGGCCTTCCTACAGGTCTCTTACCAGCAGGTTTCCCAAAAAGAATCCTGTAAACTCCTCTTTCCTCTCCCATTCGTGCCACATGGCTTGCCAACCTAAGTCTTCTTGATTTAATTATTCTGGTAATATCTGGACATGAATACAAATTATGTAGTTCTAAATTATGTAACCTTCTCCACTCACCTGTCTCCTCATCCCTTTTAGGTCCAAAGATTTTCCTAAGGATCTTATTTTCAAATACTCTCAATTTATGATCATCTTTCAATGTAAGGGACCAAGTTTCACATCCATATAATACTAGAGGCAAAATTACTGTTTTGTATATTTTAACTTTTAGTTTCTTAGATATTAAACGAGAAGACAAAAGTTTATGAAGAGAGAAGTAACATGCATTTCCTGAATTAAGCCTACTTTTTATTTCCTCTTTAATATAATTTTCATTTGTTAATATTACTCCTAAGTATTTGAATTTGGAAACTGGTTCAAACGAGTTGTTATCAATAATTAGATTTTGATTATTACCTAACACTTGGTTTCGGCCTGTAAGCATATATTTAGTTTTCTCTTTGTTAACTTCCAAACCTATCTCTTTAGTAGTTTTGAAAAATATTTTAGCATTATTCTCAATTGTATTCACATCATCCCCCAGTAAGTCTACATCATCTGCATATGCTAACAACTGAGTCACACCATTTAATTTTAGTCCTTCTTTAGTTTATTTTACCTTCCTAACAGCATATTCTAAGGCAAAATTAAATAGCAAAGGAGATAATGCATCTCCTTGTTTTAACCCATCATGAATTGTAAATTTGTCAGACAAATTTTACTTTCTGTTTCATTGGTGCATATTTTTATCATACTAACAAGCTTCTTAGGTATTCCAAACTCTACTAATATATTATATAATTTATCTCTTTTCACCGAATCATATGCTTTTTTGAAATCAATGAATAGCTGATGGACATTTTGATTATATTCCCACTTTTTTTCAAGTGTCTGTCTGATGTGAAAAATTTGATCTGTAGTTGATCTGTTACGTTTAAATCCACATTGATAATCACCTATAATTTCATTAGCATATGGGGTTAGTCTTGTTAAAAGAATGTTAGATAATATTTTATATGTTGTTGAGAGTAGAGAAATTCCACGGTAATTATTGCAATTAATTTTATCACCTTTTTTAAACACAGGAACAATTATGGATTCTTTCCACTGTTGAGGGATTTCTTCTTTATTCCATATTAAACAAATTAATTTATGAATTTGACATATTAATGAATTTCCACCATATTTAATTAACTCAGCTGGTATTAAATCAATGCCAGGTGCTTTGTTATTTTTTAGCCTTTTAATAGCATCCTTAAATTCAATCAAGTTAGGTTCTGGAACTAAAGGTTCTGCTGTGTGGACTTCATTTACTTCTGATTTATCTCCTATATGGACATTTAAAAGGTCATTATAGTAGTTCTTCCATCTATTTAGAATATCGCTTGGGTCAGCTAGAAAATCACCGTCTTTATCTTTCATCAAGTTTACTTTAGGTTGCCACCCCTTTCTAAACTCATTTACACCTTTATATAAATCTCTGATATTTTTATTCTTGCTGTTTGTTAGAAATACGTAAACCGTATGAAATCATGAATGGCGAAATTGTAAATACAATGCATGGTCTACAAGCACGCGTTACATTAGATAATAAAAGCAAGTTATTTTTACCAAATAGTTATAGCAAAAACTTAACTAATGAATTAATGCAAGAATTTTTTAACGATAAGTATAAATTTATATATAAATGTAAAAAAGAACTCTTTGATAAGTAAAGAAAGCATGACATTGAATTTGTAAAGCCACGAACAAATTTTATACATGTAATTACACGATGACAACAAAAACTGTAGTATTAAAAGTAACAGAAAGTGTGCTAAAACAGCATAATATCCCTTATAAGGTTACTGGCGAATATGAATGGATTGATGAAGAAAAAAATCATGTGGGGAGTGTAATTGTAATAAAGACCTAGCAGTATTTGAAAGTTAAATCGTCGCAGAAATTGAAAAACATTATATGTATAATATGATGTACGAGAATGCTCTTGTTGTGACTGTAAGCATGATTCAGTTAGTTATTTTTTAATACTGTTATACAATATTATTATCTAGATGTCGTTGATTGTGAAAATGTCATAAATGTGTGTAAACGTTAGTGTGTTGGGTGGAAAGAAACAAGAGGGGTAAACGATAATGGATCTGACTAGATGGGTTAACATATTTTTGTCTGGAGGACATTCTGCATTTTGCAGCTCAGTGATCATTAAATAGAGATGGTATTACCCGGGTCTGAATACTTTGCTTTTGTTTTTGCCCTGATTTTGCGTATTTTTTCTCCAAAAATAAAAGTGTTTTAAAAAAATGCTGAAATATAAAAGAATGTCACCTTTTTTTTAATGCTTTTTACCCATGATTTTGCACAATTTTCTTCGAAAAAAGAAAATGTACATAAATGGGAAAATTTTTCCTTGCGTTTTTGGCGATTTTGTGTCGCATATGAGATATATTTTGAAATGTGTCTTCAATGACCCATTATAGAAGTACAGACCTATGTCCACCCACCATCGTGAGGAAATTGGATAGGTACAAATGAGTAGGCAATCCGGCAATGGAAATCTGCAACATCGACTGGTGTTTCATGGTGCTGACAACACATAACCACGGGCTTAATATGCTCTGAAAATCAATATTAAATAGCACAGCACTAGACAGCATAATTCCACATTAAACCGATTTGAACATACAGCAGAAAGAGGGAAAATACAATCAGCACTTTTTTACAAATGAAATTTTAAATTTATCTGAAACCCTCACTGAACAATAAATATGGTTTTATATATTTGTCTATATTGCATTACGTTCCTACCTTCTGCAGCATCTGCACAGTAGGCGTCCTCGAAACTGCAGTACCTTACGCCGTCTGCATGCAAAAAAATGTATTCCTTATTAACAGCAAATATTGTGAAAAAAGAAAGCAATCCAAACACTCTTTACAACTCAATAACATATAGAGATGTATCGATAATTATCTAGACTAACATATTAACATATAATAAATAAAAATCCCTTAACAATTAATAGGAGTCAGGTCATGGAGAATGGCTCTCAGTAATAGATTAGCACATGATGCAAGTACATTCACCTAAATTTCACTCAATTTCATTATGTTTTTATATTTGTAATAGACTAACATTAGTCAATGGGAAAGCTAAGTTAAGAATTAAACGATAGCATAAACATTCCTTAAAATACTATAATTCTCTTAATATATAGACGGTAGTTTAAGTACCAGTATTATAAGATCCAATTTCAGGACACATTTTTTTTAATCCTGGACGAACTTCTGCGGTCCATAGATGGCAGTGTAGGCTTATTTTTTATTTTTGCCTAACAGGCAGCTTTTTTACAACGAAAACTTTCTCTGAAGATTTCAATTTATATTTAGTCACCAAAGTATGAAAACTGTTCCATAATTTTTTCTTAGTTCTGCATGTAATATGTGCAAAACTTGTAAGATTTACTGAAGATATTATCCAAATTAGGCCTAAACTTTAGTTTAGTACTTCTAAGTATAGTCACACATATGGAACGTGATGCCTTTGTATTTTTGTAAAGCGGCGTATCGAGGATTTTCGAAATGGAGGGGGTTATGTATACTTTCTATGGTAGTTAGTCCATATGTTGCCATATTTTCCTGTTTTTTTCTCTTCATTGTTTTAGTAGTACTTGGCCAAAAATGGGGTTCATGACACCCGCCAACCCCCTTATGCACACCGCTGTTTGTGTATATTAATGCAAGAGCCATAATATCACTTCAAGAGAGGAAAAAAAGTAGGAGGAACATAAAGGACACAGGTCATTCATAACTTTACATAACATGATTTTGACTCTTATGTAATGTAACATATCAAGAATTACATTACAAAAATTCACAATGGTTCTCCATTTAGTTCTTCAGATCAATGACAAACAAAATATTGTTTGACAAGGATATATGACCTACTTTTAACGTTATTCTATCAGATTTAGATAAGTCTCAATGAAGAACAAAGTTACAACCATGTATGGGAGTATAAATTTTGTTGTAACATGCATAGTGGCTTGGCAGTACTTCCAAGTACCAAAAATTAATTTCATATTTAAATAAAAAAAAAGTCGGATATTTTTTATTCATCTCCTCTAACTGTAAAAGTAACTACTGGTCTAACAAAAAATATTCACGTCTCTTCATATCTCATATAATAATTCAGTGTATAAAAGGAAATACATATGTCATGGGAAGTAGCTGAAAGAGTGAAATGTAACAATTGTCAATATAAGCAAACTGACCCAATCTAGTCAACGACAATAACAAAATTCCTGATGATAGACAGAACCTAGATTACAACTACCTGCTCGGTCTTTCTGCTCGAAGCAAGGAAGGACCTACACTTTATCTTTTCAGCTCATCAGAAAACTACACGTGGTGAGTAGGTTAAGTACCCCCAATTTTTGGAACCAAGGATAGTGAATATCTAGTATTTTCGAAAGAGTTACTATGTAGAAATGCACAGTGACGAGGTGTACATTTCAGCGAAGCGCTTGGAGTGGCACGCCGCATCCGTGCCGTCATCATCGTCACCGCCGAAGTTGATTCTCTGTTATCTCACGCCACCGAATCCAGGAAGACAGTGAACTGCCGCTTGAGCCTGATCGTGTATGTGGACTCTGATCATTCGCCGGCCTTACCGCTCTCTCTGCCGAGTAAAGGAGGTCTAGTATTCACGATCCTCTTCACCTAAAATTACCACCGGAATTATTTCGTAAAAATAGGAAATATGCAATTTCAACTTTCACAAACTTAACGTTATGCGAGAGGCTAATGTCATTAGTGGATACAATATGTTCAGCTTCGTAAAGACTTGTGATGTTTAATATAAACTTATGTTTTTTTACATCAAACCCTACTATCCCCTCCAGGGAACGCCGCCTTAAAGTAGCACTGACCGTGCGGGCGGAGGGGTTTGCGTGCTTTGTTGAGGCTGAGAGCTATGCCAGCGGTAGATTTTTCTACCAGCAGAAGAGAAGAGAAGCCAGACTAAGGCGTTCTTCAACGTCCAGTCTTACCTATATATCAGAACCTAATATTCCTACTCTATTCTATTGGTCTGGTCAACGGCTCCAAAGGCGGAAGAAGATGGATGGTCATCTCAACGGCTGAGAAGGCAGAGGAACCTAGAGGAGTAATACCTCTTTAAAAAACCTTGTAAGGGCCACTTGCCAGGGTTGCTGTGAAGTCCTCAACGGCGTAAGTGGCGGAGGAGAAACTCTCAGAACGGATGGCGTAAGAGGCAACCCAATCTCACCAGTGTTTAAAAGTGAGGATCTGCTGCCTTGCAAATGGGCGAGGGATCTCCAAAGCTAGGTGAAGAAACCACAAGAGAAAATCTGTCAAGCCTAGAGGCCAAGAGGAGGCAGCTCCTTCATTAGCCTAGCCTGGCGTAGGTCCATTAACTCACCCAGAGTGAAACAACAAACATTTAGAGAAATCAAAGGATGGACGGATTCATTGAAGGCAACAAGGCAAGGATAGGACAACGACATTTGGTACATGGAATATTACTTCTTTAATAGGTAAAGAAACTAAAATAGTTGGAGAAATGAAAAAAAATATATAAAATTAAGATACTGGGAGTTAGTGAAACTAAGAAAAAAGAAAATGGAGAGAAGAGCCTGGATAAGAATTACGCACTTTTCTACTCGGGAATAAGTAAGAAGAAGAGGGCTATGGAAGGAGTAGGAATTATTTTATTTTAGAATCAAAGTACAGAGGAAAAGTGATATATTGGGAACCAGTGAGCTCCAGAATAATAAGAGTAAATTTAGATCTAGAAGAAAAAGTAGCACTTATACAAGTATATGCCCCAACCCAAGATGCAGAAGAATTTGAAAAAGACCAGTTTTAAACAAATCTCAAAGAAACGGTGGATAAAGCCAGAGATACTACAATGCAAATTGTGATAATGGGAGATTGTAATGGTAGGATAGGAAATTACAAAGATGGAGGGTATGGGAGTATGGGAAGACATGGAGCTGAAAGAACAGTAAATACAAATGGAGAGCGAATGATACATTTTTATAGATAACAACTTGCTGATACGTAACACATTTTTCCTTCACAAGCAGATTCATAAAATAACTTTTGAAGCTGGAAATAAAGGAGATACAAGTATAATAGATTACTTTACATACACTAGGACAATGAGATATGCAGTACAGGATGTTAGGGTACATAGAAGTGCAGAGCTAGGCACTGAACATAGACTACTCATCATGAAGACAGGATTTTTAAGAACCAAGAAGGCAGAAAACAGAAAGATATACAAAAATTAAAGTAGCCCAACTACGAATCCCAGAGAAAAGATTAGAATTTTAAAGGAGAGTGACAGAAGATATGATCATTAGAGGAGAAGCAATTAATGGGGAAAATACATTGGAAAAGAAATGGAATGTTTTAAAAAAAGTCTGCTTAAGAAAGCAGAAGAGGTGTGCGGACTTATCACCTACCACAATAGCAGGGCAAAAGAAAAGAACAAAATGGTGGGGCAATGCTGTTAAAGAGGAAGTTAAAAAGAAGAAAGAGCTTGGAAAGTATATCAGAAATAAATCAGAAAATAACTGGAATGAATACATACAAAAAGAAATATTGCCAAGCAGGCAGTAAAACAAGCAAAGCTGGAAGCTTGGTAAGATTTTGGAAGAACAACTGAATAAAACTATCAAAGAAATGTTAAACAATTATGGCAAAAAGGCAAAAACCTTAAGGGGAAATATGGATAGAGAATAAGGAATATAGAAGATAGAGAAGGGAACATCAAAACATAAAGAGGGAAAGAACTAAAAGTATGGAGTGAATATTATGGATAAATATTCAAACAGAATCAAGAAATTTAAAAGAGAGATAATGCTGAAGAGAAAGTACAGGGTGAGCGCCAATATTGAAATGGAATAGAATTGTTTGATGTAAAGTTGGTAATATAAAAGATAATGCTTAGAAAATCAGGAGGTGCAGATGAAATATACCCAGAGTTAATCAAATATGGACGAAAGGAGGTTATACGGTGGATGTGGAGAATATGTAAAGAAGAATGGGAGAACAACAACATACCAACAGATTTGGGAAAAAAAAATAATAATACAAAATTTCGAGAAGGGTAGTACAATCAAGTGCGAGAATTACAGAGCCATATGCCTGTCATCATTAGCTATGAAGATCTACACAAAAATTTTGGAAATGGAATTACGAAACGAAGTAGAAAACAGAGTAGAAGAAGAGCAAGTTGCATTTATAAAGAATCTTCAGACAGGATCATATATTTACACTGCAGCAAGTCATTAAGAAGGTATTTCGTAAGGAAAGAGAAATCTGTGTGGCTTCCTGGATAAGAGAGCAGATTTCTATACGATACCAAGAAAACAACTACGGGATGCACTGGTGAAAATTGGAACATCTCCTACACTGGTACAGAGAATTGAAAGTGTATATAAATGAGTGAAAGAAACAGTCAGATTAGCAACGAAATGCTTAGATGAATTTAAGATAGAAATAGGAGTAAAACATTGAGACAGCCTGAGCCCTCTACTGTTCATTATCCTAATGAACCATATTATCAAACAATGTAAACTAAGAATTGGGAGATACAAAGTAGGAAACCGAAAGATGAGACCAGTACACAAGTACAATCATTAGTATATGCTGACGATATTGCCCTGGTGGCTAGAGATAGAGAGGAGTTACAGAAGTCGGTATTTGAATGGGCAAGTACAATAGAAGACAAATGAATGAGCATGAATAGGTAAGAGTAAAGTGATGGTGGTTACAAGAGAAAGAGAAACTGCACCCCTAAATATACAGTGGAATCATAAGCAGCTGGAACAAGTAAACAGATACACATACCTAGAAACAATCATAACGTCAGATGGAAGAATGGATGAAGAAGTGAATAATAGGGTACAAAAGGCAAACCAAGTGTACTTTCAACACAACAACACTTTAATTGGTAAACATGAAATAAGTGAAAAACACGAAGATGATGATTTACAGGACAATTTAAATTCCCACATTGCTGTATGGAACAGAGAGCTTGCTTGACATTATTACCAAAACAGAATAGCAGATTTCAAACGGCAGAGATGAGGTACCTACGAAAAGTAGTAGGAAAGACTAGAAGAGATAGGATTAGGAAAGGAGGGGAAGAGGACGACCAAGAGTTCAATGTGAAGATTCTGTGAAAAAGATAGGAAAGAAGAAAGGGAAAACAATGCCGGAAGTCTGAGAACTAGCCTTGGACCGAAAAGTGTACAGGAAGTGGATGATGGACACCCGACGCTTAATGGCAGAAGGGGATGGAAAAGAGGAAGAATATTTATAACCCCACATTATTTTTAATGCAATTGAGAATAGGATCAATACATTAGGAATGGCGATTGTTACATTGTAATACATCAAATAATTCTCAAGTAACTGTAACTTATGGTTGACGCTTGAAACAAATATTTCAGAAGTTGATTCCTGTGTCGTAACAAACATATCCGTCTTTGACATGACTTGCGTGTGGAAACGAACATATTTCAAATTTTGACTGAACATTTGTGACGTCAAAGGTGAAAACATGTTTGTGACGACACACGAATGACGTCAGAAGGGAAGTATGTTGTTTACGACACTAAAATGAACATCTGAAATGTTTGTTTCAAGCGTCAACTTCATACTATAATTTCTTGAGACTTGGCATATTACAATGTAATAAACGCTATATATTTCGAACTACTTTCAATTACACTAAAAATAATTTAGGGTTTCAATGTAAAAAGAAAACGTAAGTTTATGTTGAAAACCATACTTCCTTAAGTAATTGAACTTACTATATACAATAATTTCATGCGTCCCTCTCATAACTTCATGTATGTGCTTCATTGATTGATTGACTTGTTGTTTAAGTCCACTTCATGCACAGAGATGTTAATCGGGACTGTACCTACACTTTAAAGTGGGATCCCAAACACAATGACCCTCCACTGAGTATCGACCCTGGAGCCATTGATTAAAAAGCAACGACGTTTCCACTACGCCATCAAGGAGGCCTCTTTGTCTGTGAAAGTTTTTTTCTCTGTATTTATTATTGTACAAGAAATATTTCAGGTGGTAATTTTATGTGACTCACACTGTGCGTGTGAGTATAATATATAGGCCCTGCGTTGACGCAGTCTCAACCCGACGCGTTAGGCGTCCTTGGATGACCGAAATGGCACGCGCCGCTACTGCGCCTGTACTTTCGGTTCTGCTGATAACAACAAATGTCGTTTTTTCATGGAAAGGCAACTTCTTATTCCCCCTTACAATTAGTCGATCCTGGTGTTGTTATTCCTCTACTACCGGGTTGATTACTTCCTTCAGGCGAACGAACCCGGTAGCGACGGAGGAATTAATGTCAGTGCTATTCCAGCGTTATGCTTGATATCGGTTACACGGTTGGGTCAGCGTAATGTGTGCAGGTGCGATGTATTATCATGTTTGTTTAAGTCTCCCTCATCACCCTCCTTCCCACTGAGACAGCATCCATCTCTGGATGGTGGCACATGGGAGGAGCACGAACCACGACTATGTTTTTAGTACAAAATAACTATGCACAATATATGGTTATCATGTTTCCTTATGGCAGTTTCTTTGTTTGGTTATCAGAATCACCATCAATAAATGTTACCAATAACCACTGTTAATTATAAAATGCAAAACAACAATAATAGTTCAAATTAGAAGTTCACGACCAAGTAATAAGGTCGTCCATGTTAAACAAGTAGGCATTCTTAAGCACATGTAAGTTCCACAGCGACGAGAGTCCGTGATTACATTGTGCGAACATGTAAAATGCGTATGGCCTAGGGGGCATTGTCTGTAAATACGGTGTTGTTATTACGTAAGAAATGTATACGACGTTTCGTTGTAACACTTACGTCCTAACGTAACACTAACTGACTTAACTTGCATATAGTTACATGTTCCACAATGTGTTGATGTACATTTGGGTGAGCTCCACATTAGCTGGGATAGTTCACATGCATTTTGAGAGGGGGAGTCCTGTGATCCTTGTAGTAGAAGGATGTCCTGGAGGCGGTATGGGAGGAGAGGCAGGGGTCTTATGGGAATTTAGTGTCCATTGGTGGTCCCTCAGGTGGAGTGCCTCTGGAGGTGGTGTCAGGATCGTGTAGAGAGAAATAGAAAGATATAATGGGGGACGAATTTAGAAAAGGTGCGGGAGTTGATATAGCTGACTGAGAAGGTACCGCCGGTTGCGGGGGGTGGGAGCGATAGAGCAATGCAATATTCATTCCTGCATGTTAAATTATAGGTGTCCAAAAATGGTGATGGTGGTAGAGGAGCATTTTGACCTGGAGTTAAGTTTTGTAAGGGTGGAGGGGTCTGGGGTCTTCTTTGAGGCATTATATCGGTCATTGATAACGGTTGAAGCTCAAGAGGCGGGCTGATTAAAGGTATTTTTGTGGTGTGTGATATGTTATGTTTTCTGGTTTGGGCGGTGGTGGGATGAGAGCGTTTGCAAAACTTGAGAAATACACGTATCAGACAGAGAATGACTATGATTGCTGTGAGGATAATGATTGCTATGAACAATAGCAGTGAGAGAAGTAGAGTGGATGGAGTTGCCATATTGTCTTTTGGTCTGAAAGGTGAAAAGTTATTTGTAACTTGAAATACTTATACAGCATTGTGTACTAGACAATTCCTTCTAGTAGTTTGAGTTTATTTTTAGATTGTTATAATGCATTGTTGCGTTTGTGTGCAGGTGTTTACTCGCCAATGATTCGCCTTAACGTTTTATGATATCTAATTTATTGTTTCATTGTTTTTACGGGGGAGGTGTTGTAGAGAGGTTGGGTATTAGAGAGCGATGTGAGGTGTTTTGTTCTTTTTGTGGTTTAAGGAGTTAGTGACTGCATAATGCTGATTTGTTACCTTTTATTTTTATTCTTCTGTTCGTAAACTTGCGTTACGTTGCAATGACTTGCACCACAACAATGACCATGAATTTGAGCTACAGCATGTGAGCTGAATCCGTTCTCTATTGTTTTCTTTTTTGTTTATTTACCTGGCAATGTCCTGACATTACTAGCGTGGCGAATCGGGACTTGTTTATCCCGTTTCGCCACATTCTTCGGTCCACCCTGTATAGAGGAATTAGACCCGATGCGTGGGATTGTCAGTTCGCTGAGAATCTTCGTTTGTTTCCCAAGAAACTCGCATGGGGCGACGAGACTGCCACCTAGCGAGCTTCTCGGGGTTGACGTTTTCCTTGGTGGGCGAGCCAGTGTTCTCTCCCAGCCGACCCCGATAACATCTACTTCAGCAACGGCGCTCCACGACGTGATAGCCGCTTGAGTCAATGTGGGCATGACTCAGCTCTTATTTTCCCGTACACCTGGGACGTCAACTAGAATGTGGAACCTTTGCGGACAATGGAGTTAAGTATTTTTACTAAAAGGGTTTAGTTTACCGCGTTACTTTAATTGATAATTTTGAATCTTTCACCTCCTTCCCCCCCTTTTTTTACTAAAAAGTCTAGAAAAGATCGTGACTTCAGTTGCAAATAAATTTCCTATCGCCGGGGCTAATTCCTGCAAAATACGTAAGTAGTTAAAAGAAGGAATGATTATGGACATAGGTTTTGTTAGCACAAGTGTGGTAAGAGATAGTGGAACAAACAAAAGGTAAATAAAATGAATGGTCGACGTTGATCGTCATTGTAAATGTTTTATGAAAATCTGTCAAGGGGGGTAATTGCTAACAGATTCCTGTGTGAAGCGACTTATTTATAGAGAACACGTTGTTACTATTGTTGTTGTAAGAAATAAAAAAAAATTCACTTGTTAAGGAAATAAAAAGCTATTGAGAAAATACCCAATCTTACTGTTTACATAATTAAGCAGAGCGCTGGGCGCAGTTTTAGGATAAGTTCACCCTTTCCCCGTATAGATTCTTGGGTAGCATATATATATATATATATATATATATATATATATATATATATATATATTTGGAAGGGCCAAAAAAAGCAGTTGCATGTTTTCAGTCATATACACGTTAGTTCGTCGGGAGTGGGACTAGACGAGCCCGCTACAAAGCTCCGGACCAGCTGGCGGTATATTCGAGAAGGGGTTGGAGCGACGCACTATTTAATACCTTAATAAAACCTGGGATTTCGTAGTTTGATTTTTGCCAATTTTGATTGTCTGCTGCTTGGTTTTCTCCCTACAGCACGCGAACCACCTGTGATAGAGAATCTAAACATATATATATCCATACGTATTTTTTTGGGGGGTGTTGTTTTTTAATTTTTTATTACAGGGAGATAACCAAGGAAACGCACGAACTTCCAAAATAATAAAAAATGGGTTGTGACGGAATGTCAAGAACAACATCGAATTTGAACAAGACGTCACACTAGGTTGCGCAATTGCTAATGTGCCGGTTATTGAAAATCACCGTTCGGCAAAATCGTGACTAGTCAAATCAAATCTATTGGTTGTATCTGACACAATATTTAAGCACTTATTATTATTATTAAGCAAAGAAATTACAATCATGCTTAAGGGGGGTATTTCCGTTTGTGTTCTATTTTATTGTATGACTTCCAGCGGATGGGGTTGGATTTTTTCTGTTAAGATCAAGCACCAAGTCTGATTGTGCTGCGTCTTGGATGTGGAAGTTACAAGTTATGGTGAGGTGGGAATTATAGGAAGAAAGAAACGTGTGATGCCTATTGTAAGGTTTTGTGGATGTGTTTCTGCGTTACAGACATTTTAGTCTGTCTCGTCATGTGGTGGTTTTAATCGGGGGGTTTTGATGGTGTCTGTTGTTGGTTTCCCGCGGCCCTTGTGTTTTTTTGCGGACGCGAACGTTGTTGAAATACCAGGAGAGTGGACGCCATTCTATATCCACATCTTTTATCCAGGTTTGTAATCTGCTTGTCTCGTTTTGCGGTCGGCGTATTTGTTTGTTGTTCTAACCTCTTTTGTAAGTGTTCGTGCCATTTTCCTTATTAAACTTAGTTCTTTGAGTTTCATTTCATTAGAAAAGCTTAAGGTCTGGAGCGTATGTACAATTATGTCGGCTATAAGGCCGAACAGAGTATTGTACGGACTTTTCTGTAATCTAGAATGCAATGCAATGTTATGACAAGACGTCCCGCTAGCCAAAGAGTTATCCCCTTCGTCTTTTTTTCTGGTACATATACTCTCATTATATTTTTCAGATAACTAAAAGGCGATTTGGCTACTCTGTTGCGGAAGTGGCCACCAGTGACAACGTATTTGTGTCCAACTCCAGTGTATTAGTTATTTTAGAAGAAAGTCAGACTTGGGGGTGCTGCAATCTAAATCGATACAGTCTGGAATTAAGAAAAAGGATCATATCAACAAGTGCACGTAATGTATCGTTTCATGTTTCCAGTTTGTTGTTACTCATTATTAAGTTGGTCTCTCCTTAGACGAACTCGGTAGCGACGGAGGAATGTCAGTGTTATGCCAGCGTTATGCTTGATATCGGTTTCATGATTGGGTCAGCGTATTGTGTGGATAAGGAATGTATTTTCATTCTTGCTTAGAAAATAAATTAATATAAATATTGTAAATAGAATAATTCAGTTTAATAGATTGATTGATTGAATTGTTGTTTTAAGTCCACTTTATGCACATAAAGGCTAATCGGAACTGGACCTACAGTTTAAAGTGGGATCCGAACCACTGTGCCATGTGCTCCACCGGGTATCGAACCCGGGACCCCTTGATTGCAAGGCGACGACGCTACCACTGCGCCATCGGGGAGGCCCTATATATATTGAAGAGTGAAGCCGAGCAGAATCTGCAAAAGCTCAACTTTTCCAATTCTCTTCTTCTGACCAACGACCCGACCATTCATTGACAATGATGCATTTCTTTAGCTGCATACTGCTGCATATGTAATTCTGGCATCAAATCCTCTGGGGATTTTCCGTGGAGGATAGAGGCATAAACTTCTCGTTGTGAGGCGAGAAGCAAATGCTAAGGAAAGTAGTATAAAACATCCCTCATGGTAAAACTAACTCTCAGATGTTAGTAAGAATTCGTCAAGAATAGTAGTTGCGGGGTTGTGGAAGTTCGAGGCCGAGTATAACTGAAGGCGCGAGACGCTGCTTTAAGTTGCACTTTGAACCAAGGATATTGCATGGACCTTCATCACGATTTGGTCTAGGAAAGTGTGGAGAGAACTTTAATCTGGCATTCCTCTTTCTTCTCCTTGACACAAAAGGAAAATTAATTTAAGCAATGGAAACCTCTCACATTGCATAATTTTCTACAAAGCTTTGACTCTAACGATCCGCAAGTAAATCGCCGAGTCAAACTTGAATATATATATACACAGGGTGTTGCAAAATACCTGATACAACGCTTGGCAGGTGATTCGACAAGTAAAAACAAGGAAAAAATACCATGTGAAAAATGGACGAAATCGGCACCGTTTTCGAGTGACAGGCGTGCGAAAATCGCCTCACATCATGTTTAAGGCGCAATATCTCAAGATGTAAGAACAATATCAATGTCGGATTAAAATAATAGAAAGAAAGTCGTACATGACAAATACAATGGTGTAGGAATTGAGGCCCAGTGTAAATTGCGCAAGGTGACTCTCAATGATAGTGGGGAATACCCTGATGGATAATGCAGGAAATTTACTAATATTTTCTAAATAATGTTGAGATCGGAATGTAGACAGTAAAAAATGACGACGATGTCTCACTACTGCTGGAACACCGCCCCACACTCGGGAAATAGGAAATTCACCTGTCAGATCACGCAGAGATTGATTTCAGCTAAGTGATACAGAAAGTCCAACCAGAGGCCCTGGGAGTGTAGGTCACTTGTTACGTATTATCGTTGGTGGATACTACGTACAGAGTGTAGTCGACCGTTGTCCTTTCGGTCTGTCATGCGGGTAGCAGCGTGGAGTTTAGTCTGGCGCGTGTATGTGTGGTTAAATTGCGCCAAGGAGTATTGTACGTAGAATACGTATTCAAGTGTTCTTTCTCGGTTTAAAACAACTGCGTGGATACATGTGTGACATGACGTAGGTGCTAATTACGGTAGTTGTGATCCGATACTCGGATAAGTTCTCGAACAAGACCATGGCGGAGTACTCCACCCACGAGCTTGCTGATATGCATCTCGATTATGGACAGGCAAATCGAAACAACCGTGAAGCACGGCGTTCGTAACATGAACGTTTTTCCAATAGGCGGTTACCAACACATTCAATCTTTCAAAGACTTGATGCTCCACTGCGTGAAACTGGACTTTTACTATCCCGTAGGTGGGATTGTGGAAGACCACTTGTGGAAGTGCAGAACATTCCGCGCCGATCCATACAAAGCATGTAAGACTCTCTGCATTCCTCAATGGTGGCAAAAGGAGGGCAAGAACCTGTCACATGTAAATGTAAACATCTAACTCACTCCAGAATATATCAGCAAGCTCAAAAATCTATATATCTCCCATTTTTAGTTAATCAACAAATATTTTCATTCTTTTTGTCAGTATTCACATTTTTAGGTAAGAGTATGGTGTAGTGAAAACCCATTTCTTACAATTTACAGGAGAAACTACTTACGGAAGACTTTTGGAAGTTCGTGGAAGTGTTTTCTCCCTTCGCTCATCTTATTCGGCCGGTAAATCATGTATTTTTCGACATGAATGGATCTCCGATGCACAATAGCTACTCGTATTGCCACCATTAACGTCGACTACGTGAATCAAATGTTAAGTGCGTTCGATTATGTAACCCCCTGTTACTGTAGCAACCACGCGGTAGTTTTACTAGATGACGTGTAAAGGTTTTCTTTTCCAATTTAATTTTCTGTTTGCTTAACCTAAATGAACTTAACCTAACTTTCCGTGAATGGTTTTGTGGATCACTTTTCGCTTATAAACCTTCTGTGAATAGTTTGTGCGACATTATTTGGTTACTAAGTTTGGAAACATTGCATATCAGCTGACGATAGACAACGTGAGTCTAGATTTGCCTGGCATATTGTGTGTAACGAAAGCAAATTAGCAACGAACCATAAATAATTGTAATGTTAAAAATTACGATTTTGTCAGTATAAAATGCAAAATCCCACGTTCAAAAGTGTTCGCCTATTTATAACATGTAAGTACAAACGTAAATAATTAGGAAATAAACGAGTGAAATGTGTTTTCACTATACCATACTCTTACCCATTGTTATAATATTTTTTTCTTTTTTAATGTTAAATTTTTTGATTTATTTTTCATTTTTTTACATTTCTAAAGAATGTGATTGTAATAATATGTCGCTGATAACTAGCAGCTGTTTATTTTAAATTAGGTGTTATACGTATGCACATTTTCATTGTTATTGCCATATGCAATTCACACTTGGGACAGAATATATACTTCATGACTAACAGTGGAAGAAACGATAAATTTAAATGACCCCACCTATGTAGTCAACGATGCAGAAATGCCACTCCCAATCAGAATTCACTCCAGTTACTTTGATGAGTAGACCATTAATATCCACCACAGCAATTACAATATAGAGGAACAAATCGAAGCTGAAACAAATATATCTGAAAATGTCTTTAAATTATGTCATCTAAATATTCAAGGCTTACTCCAATCCATAGACGAATTTAAAGAAATAATATCGAACTTAAACTTTCACCTGCTTACAGAAAGCTGTTATAACCAAATATTAGTAATAATATAGTAAACATCGAAAATTACACATTAGTTCGACACGATAGACTAAACAAATCTATCGCTGGTGTGTGCTTATACATATCTAAATAGCTTAAATGGATTTTTTAGACGCGTTTGTTAATAATGATATGGGCGTAGAGTTTTTTGTAATCGAATTAACTATCGATAGGAAAAAAATAGATTTATGGCAGCATATAAACCCCTAATTTCAGCCATACTGACATCAGTCGCTTAGCAAATATCCTCCAACAAAAAAGGTAAAGTGCTCCCCTGTGCATAGCACCACGACATGAAGTCGTATAGGGGGTGTGGGGTCTTGATCCTGTCATGAGATCAGCATCACGCACCTGACCGCCTTTACCCCCAGGGTTTCCCCCATTTACCCATGTTATTCGACGCTGGGTGAGCGCCGGGGCCGCTTCCAACCTTAGAAAAGTTCCCCGATTTGAACCGGCCGGGGATCGAACCCGGGACCTTGAGTATGATGGAAACCCTGGGGGGTAAAGGCGGTCAGGGGCGTGATGCTGATCTCATGACAGGATCAAGACCCCCACACCCCCTATACGACTTCATGGCGTGGTGCTATGCACAGGGGAGCACTTTACCTTTTATGTTGGAGGATATTTGCTAAGCGACTGATGTCAGTATGGCTGAAATTAGGGGTTTATATGCTGCCATAAATCTATTTTTTTCCTATCGATAGTTAATTCGATTACAAAAAACTCTACGCCCATATCATTATTAACAAACGCGTCTAAAAAATCCATTTAAGCTATTTAGATATGTATAAGCACACACCAGCGATAGATTTGTTTAGTCTATCGTGTCGAACTAATGTGTAATTTTCGATGTTTACTATATTATTACTAATATTTGGTTATAACAGCTTTCTGTAAGCAGGTGAAAGTTTAAGTTCGATATTATTTCTTTAAATTCGTCTATGGATTGGAGTAAGCCTTGAATATTTAGATGACATAATTTAAAGACATTTTCAGATATATTTGTTTCAGCTTCGATTTGTTCCTCTATATTGTAATTGCTGTGGTGGATATTAATGGTCTACTCATCAAAGTAACTGGAGTGAATTCTGATTGGGAGTGGCATTTCTGCATCGTTGACTACATAGGTGGGGTCATTTAAATTTATCGTTTCTTCCACTGTTAGTCATGAAGTATATATTCTGTCCCAAGTGTGAATTGCATATGGCAATAACAATGAAAATGTGCATACGTATAACACCTAATTTAAAATAAACAGCTGCTAGTTATCAGCGACATATTATTACAATCACATTCTTTAGAAATGTAAAAAAATGAAAAATAAATCAAAAAATTTAACATTAAAAAAGAAAAAAATATTATAACAATGGGTAAGAGTATGGTATAGTGAAAACACATTTCACTCGTTTATTTCCTAATTATTTACGTTTGTACTTACATGTTATAAATAGGCGAACACTTTTGAACGTGGGATTTTGCATTTTATACTGACAAAATCGTAATTTTTAACATTACAATTATTTATGGTTCGTTGCTAATTTGCTTTCGTTACACACAATATGCCAGGCAAATCTAGACTCACGTTGTCTATCGTCAGCTGATATGCAATGTTTCCAAACTTAGTAACCAAATAATGTCGCACAAACTATTCACAGAAGGTTTATAAGCGAAAAGTGATCCACAAAACCATTCACGGAAAGTTAGGTTAAGTTCATTTAGGTTAAGCAAACAGAAAATTAAATTGGAAAAGAAAACCTTTACACGTCATCTAGTAAAACTACCGCGTGGTTGCTACAGTAACAGGGGGTTACATAATCGAACGCACTTAACATTTGATTCACGTAGTCGACGTTAATGGTGGCAATACGAGTAGCTATTGTGCATCGGAGATCCATTCATGTCGAAAAATACATGATTTACCGGCCGAATAAGATGAGCGAAGGGAGAAAACACTTCCACGAACTTCCAAAAGTCTTCCGTAAGTAGTTTCTCCTGTAAATTGTAAGAAATGGGTTTTCACTACACCATACTCTTACCTAAAAATGTGAATACTGACAAAAAGAATGAAAATATTTGTTGATTAACTAAAAATGGGAGATATATAGATTTTTGAGCTTGCTGATATATTCTGGAGTGAGTTAGATGTTTACATTTACATGTGACAGGTTCTTGCCCTCCTTTTGCCACCATTGAGGAATGCAGAGAGTCTTACATGCTTTGTATGGATCGGCGTGGAATGTTCTGCACTTCCACAAGTGGTCTTCCACAATCCCACCTACGGGATAGTAAAAGTCCAGTTTCACGCAGTGGAGCATCAAGATTGAATGTGCTGGTAACCGCCTATTGGAAAAACGTTCGTGTTATTAGTGACGCAGATGTTTCTAAAGTGATAGATGGGAGCAACGTTAGAAGGGAAAGAAGTAAAGTCAGGAAAACAGCTGCTGATAGTTTCGATACTCTGACTGGATTGTTGTTTGATGGCATAAAAGGACCAGAGACGAATTAATGAGAAGAGAGGAGTGAAGAATTATGGTCGCGTCGTAACAGAAGAGCATGTGACTCTATCTAAGTCAATTTCTTCTGGTGCCCCACCCCATCATAAATTTTCATATTTCCACTTATTTTCGCGTATTGAAAGACGCCAAATTCCAAGTATATAGGACACGTCACTGTATCACTATAAAAAATGAGATCTTGAGCTTCTGTGCTAGGAAGGAAATTAGTATGGACGATCTTTTAACAGTTGGATATGATGGTGCAAATGTGAATACAGGAAACAAAGGAGGAGTTATTGTTTTACTCAGAAAAGAACTTGTTAGACCCCTCCAGTGGCTTATTTGTTAGCTGCATATAAATTAACTCTCACTGCGTCATCTCTTTCAGAAAATTGGTTGATTCACGACTGGTCCAAAAGATTTTTCTGAGGAAATAGGAAAAGCTCTACAAACTTGCGGAAAACAACCTCTTGTGCAATTCGGTCCAATAAATGTTCCTTCTTCTTGTCAGATTGTTGACTTTGAAGACTTAAGTACTGATCAAAGGTATCTAGTAGTATAATTGATGATACTACTGGCGCGAGAAAGTATGAACCCCCCTCAGGCAGATTTGCCTACACTTAAAACTTGCTCGACATGCCCATATGACCTTTTTGCTCAAGTGTGGAACCCCGTCTAATCCAAGATTTTTGTAAAAATGCCCTCGGGAATTTCCTGAGAAAGTATGACCCCCCTCAGATTGATTTGCCTACACTTATAAAAGGCACTTCTGTGAGATTGTTGTCCATGAATTTGTTAAAAATATGCCCCTCTTGATATTTTTTTTGCCCACACCTAAAACTAAGCCAAAAATGCTCATAAAACCCACACCCACCCACACCAACCCACACACACTTATTTACTTCCGGTTTAAGTTCAATTGGGCACCAGCCTCAACTTGTATATCTAGTATTAAGATAATGTAATTCTTCTAGAATTGTTCTGTGACTCTCTCATTTCTTACATCATAAACATATGATTTTTCACCTATGAGAATAACACTACATATGGTGTCATCAGGGAGTGTATCGTGAATTCACAGATAATTTTAATGTTTGTCCTGTCATTAACCACAACTTGTTTCCTTTTTGAAGTGTTGATGACAAACATGCGTCTCTGTGCTTTGAATTCATCTGGTGTGTAATACATGTCAGTATTGCCAGTAGTGACCCTTTTGTATGCTGTAAATGCTTCATATAATTTAAGGAAATCATCCTTGGACATGTCTAAATTATAATTTTCTCTAGGGAATACCTCATTTCTGCCATTTTTAAGATATATGTTCTTGATGTTGTAGCTATCAAATTTACTTGAATTTTTTTCCTGATTATTGTGTCTTCCAGTCTGAAACAATACCACTACAAAATCCGGCATGTCATATTGTATACTGGAGAATGAATTTGTAGCATCAAACTCATAATAAGTACCAGCGGCAGGCTCCTGTACACATTGATATGTATAAAATTTTAAAGGAACCTGTGGATTTTTTATTATATCTGCTTTGTATTTAAGAGCATAACTGGCTTCATATTCAACAACTGGGATTCTTAGCTCCATAGTCTGAATAATGCATTTGCCTTCATCAGGTAGGGTATTAGGCAAAGCTTCCCCTGTAGAGTTTATTGCACTGTACCTCATCAAAGCATTATTATCATTGGCAGCTCTTCTAAATGTGATTCTTAAACCACCCTTCCACATAATATCTTTGTAATCTGAGAAGAATCCTGGCAACAGGCGCATAGGGAACAGCACTGTGTGGCTCTTAGATATAATTTTATCACCAGCCTCAAATCCACCTATTTTGTAGTAAGAAGCCTCGGTTTTGGATAATTTTAGTGTGGCCAAACCTGTAGAGGTAATGCCGGGATAATCCACACTGTTTATAACAACACCATGCTTTCTGATCTCAATTTCAGAGAACAGATGCGGCACAAAATTGTCTACCAATCTTATATTTGAATTTGCCGTATAATCCGTTCCATCGAGCTTACAACATCAAATTTGATGTATAGATCTGCTCTGTGGGGGTGTATAAAGCCATCCCCTACATCAAGATCAACCTCAATCTCTGTGTTGGGTTGATTTAAATTTGCAAATGTCCTCCTGTTTGGGGGGAATGATTGTAGCTCATAACTCTCAATATTATCCATTTTTTTTGTATGTATTTTTATTTAAATATTAATCTCTATGATTGCAGTTGTTGTGGCTCCATCAAAATCAACTAATTCTTCTTTTTCATTAGTGACAATCAATTCAATATTATCTATTCTATTATGGCACACAGGAAAATATAATTTTGGGGATGGAGTGTAGATGATGGGCTCCATAAATTCAGAATTAGGTTTAAATGTTGCAATGATGCCAGTTTGTTTGTGAGTGCATATGCCATTTGATTTGGTGATCATACCCTCAGCCACATTACAGTGAATATTCAGAGTCTCTATGGCTAAGAATTTAGGTATATTAATAGCAGTGTGTTTGATGGCCGGTTCAAGTTTTGTGTTGTTCTCAAAGCCTAACAGCTCTCCTATAGTACCCAGATCCACTGTTTCTGTAGCAGATACAATCTCTATTCTGTGAGTGACAGAATTTTGAGTTAATACTATACCTCTGGGTAATTGAGCATTTAGAGTGGACAGATTATATTGCCCTGGAGTGGTGACAATTTTTTGATCACCAACTGCAATTTTGATGTTGTGGTGTGTAATATTAGGGATCAAGTACATGCCATAAAATGCTCTGAGAGCTATTGTTTTGGGATACACTATGTCATCATGTAATTTGAGTTTCAATATTGAATTTTGGCTGGTGAGATTTAATACCCCCATGATGTTTTAAATACCACAAGGCTTTTTGAAAATTTTCAATTGATGGTTTATTTATTTGAGACATATATCAAAGAACAGATAAACACAAATGTCCACAATTTACATCTTTGAAATTTTGAACACGGGCATTATTGTAATAAAGATTAGCTGATTTTAGATATTTTATTAAATTTTCAGGTGGAACACCTCCAAATGAATCAAACACAAATGCCTCATTTTTAAATATTTAAGATAACAAATCCAGTGTGTGCCCTGATTTTTGTACTTATCCAAATTAACAATGCCACACTCATTGTTGAGTGGTTGTTCTGGTAAAGAATCAGACATGTACACACCTCTAAAATTTTTGATACCCAGTGGCTTGATTAAAGCTTCAATATCTTGGTTTGTAAGCGGCTCTTGTTTTTTAAAACTTATTCATGGCTCTCTTAACACCTTTGCCTTGTTTCTCCATGGCCAGGTTATGGCGCCTCTGCTCATCTAATTCTGCCTTATTCTTCTTGGCATCTATTACTGTTTATGCTATAATAGCTGATCCCCAGCCAAGCTCCCAACAGCCCCGAGAGCAGCTTATATGGCCGGGATAGTAAATATGAAACCCCCCACATGTGATTTTTTTCTAGATTGTTGTAATTTTTTTAATTGGGGGGTTCTAAGCAACAATTTCATACCATGGCCCTTTGCAAGACAAGAGCTTTTTTTCTTGCGCTGCTTTTTGGTTAAAAGACTATCAATAGTTTTAAGAGATTTAAGACCTGCATAAGGTATTTATACATAACACCCTTGGCCTTCATTCTAGGTTTATTATATACATATTCACAGCCCCACCCCAGTTTTTGTTTGGTGTTCATAGCTATGGTGGTTCCCAATGCTGCTATTCTTTCACTTAAAGAAGCATCTTTGCTTACAAATCTACCAAATGCTGCCTCTTCTAATTTCTTGTCTGCAACATGTCTCTTGTCAAGATCAGAATGTGTGTTGTATGCTATGTCATGGTCTCTACAAGCAGCATCTAGGGGATTAACACCAGCATCACCTCTGTTTAATCTATGGTCCAATTTTGTACCGGGGCCACAATACTGAGAGCCTGTAATATGAAGTTCAAATTGCAGCTTGTTTATAATGTCATTAACCAACCACCGACTCTCAGAAATATTCCAAAATTTAGGTGGTAGAGTATTAATAATTTTTATAAGATATCCAATCCCCTTAGGGTCATTCACTATAAAATTAGACAATTTTGTGTTTATCATGTCCATAATTCCAACCTTTTCATTGTAAAAATTGTGGTTGCCAGCATTTTCCTCCCCAGCTATCACCAATAACATATCTACAAGTTTCCTGACATCATCAACCCAGACAAATTCTTTAGGCAGGGTGTTGTATTGTTTGATTCCACTGCCTGTCTTAATTTGTGACCATATGGGTTTGATTAAATTATTGTATTTTGCTCCACTGCTAGACTTGACTCTTTTTTGTGTGGGATCATTGTTCTGGTATAGAGCATCTGATTTTATTAATATTTCTTTGTAGTGCTCATAATCTTGATCTGTATAGCTGCCAGGCCTCTTCCTAGTCATCAGTTCCCACAATCCAGGTGTGCCAAGATACTTAACAAAAGCACCTCTTTCTCCAAGATGAGATTCTGAATATACAATTATATCATCTCCCATAAATGTTACTCTGAAATTGCCAATTCTATGTATGATGCTACCATCACGCTCTGTGTCAGCATATAAGCCAAAGACCTCATCTTTGTTGTCTTTAGGTGTGCTTAAATATTTTTGAGCAAGAAGACCCAATTCAATAGGATCCAGAGTAGCTTCAATTCTTCGAGGAGCAATAGGACTAGGTGTATGAATACTGGAAAGTGGGGTGATTGGATAATCTAATATGTTCCTTGCAGCTACAGGTACAAGCTCTGTGATCAAATTTTGATTTTGCTCTGTAACAGTTTTGATATTTTTACCTAATTCACTAATAGCATCAATAATAGACTGTTCTGTTTGTTTGTGTTGTTCATAAATTCCTCGGTTCTGTGATTTCCATCCCTTAAATCTTTTTACAAGATAATCTCTTAATTTAAGATCGTCAATAATTGGCCTTTTCATGGTTATTTATTTATGTTTCAATGTCTAGAAAATTGTTGATTTTATTTCTGTATTTGCCACTATTGTGACAAACCCATAACTGTCCTGGTTCCAGCACCTACTGGAAAACTTGGAAAAATCATTGTAGCTCAAGTCCCCACTTACATATTCATCATGTATGTGTTTGAGGTTGGTATGATCTTGATGAAACACACATATAAAATTGCTGTTGTCTCGGATCAGCTCCTTGGGTATTTTTGAAAAAGTCTGTGCAAGGTAGAAACAATCAATGTTTTTGTGTCGGCGCTGTGTAAAAAAATTTCTAACCTTGTTTTGATTATCCAGTATAATGTCATCAAACACAACAACAGAATTATCGAGACATTCATGGAGTGGCTTAACATCTGGTTCAAAAGTGGCTATATCTAATCCATCATATAGCTTCATCAGCTGCTGATATTTTAATTGTTCCAAGCTCTTAGAGAAAACATACAAGTGCCTGTTTTTCCAGTCTAACCAGTTGGGTGCCAATAAAAAATTATCAATCATTAGTGTAGTTTTACCACAAGCCGATGGCCCAATAATAAGACATCTAATATTATCAGGTAGCAACTTGCCATTTCAGGTTCTGGCAGCCTTTTTATAACATCCCAGGTGCTCATATTATCACTTTGTCTGCATCGATCCAGCTTTGTTCTGGAAGTCCTAGCCATTTGACAAATAACTTGTTGCCTTTTCTGCGGATGATTTTTTTCTATGAGATATGTGTCAGGCTGTTTAGTTTTGCTGAGTTCTTCTTCATAGAATCTCCCTTTGAGAATTTCTCCTCGGTGGTCTTTTATTATATATGTGTTAAGGGTCCCAGGTTTAATTTGAACCACTGTAAATAATTCAGTGCTCCAGTTTCTTGTAAAGCCTCTTTTGAATAAGTGCTTATATTTGCTGATTCTTACTTGATCACCCACATTGTATTTGGCCTTTCTTGTTGTTGGCTGGTATCTAGGATAATAAACAGTCCTGATCAATTTTTGCTCATCAGATGGAGTTACTTCAGAGGGTTTCATGTTGATTGTGGAATGGACCGAGTTGTTATATTTATGTAGAAGTTCTGGAAGAATATTAAGCCATTTATAATTACCTTGAAGTGTAAATTGTTTATACATAAGATTTTTTAGGGTTTTGTTGAATCTCTCTACAATTGAGGCTTTGAGATCACTGTAACTCGAATAATGTTGTATTGACTGGCTTTTAATAAATTGTTGGAACACAGAATTATAAAATTCTTTGCCATTATCTGTTTGCAAATAGCGCGGTGATCTTCCACTCTGATTGATGATTGTCCTGAAGGCTTCTGTAACACATTATCCAGTCTTGGATATGAGTGGCACAGCCCAGGCAAATTTTGAAAATGTGTCTATTACAGTAAGTAGATACTTGTAGCCCTTGTTGATTTTGTCTAAGTTTTTCAGCTGTCCACTTGCCATCTCAATCAAGTCGCAATGCCATAAATCATCTATGCTTTTTGTAACTACTGGCAATCTCTTATAATTATGTCTGGCTTGTCTGTGTAATTCATCAACATAAATTTGTCTAGACATAATATGAAGACAAGCATATTGCAACTATGGGGTGTTCAGCAGCTGATACTACAGGATTTTCTAAATATAATTTGTCTCCTATTTGTATATGAAATTCCAGAGAGCCATCATCTTCAGCATAAGATGTTTCTAATGTATTGGGGTCTGTAAAATCCTCTAACTCTACACTGGTGATTTTTGCTTTGTTATCAGCATTTGTTATTGATAAGGTAGGGTAGTGGTGTGCCTGTGGTTGAAGCCAATATTTGATTTTGATTGGTCTCAGTGTGCCCCCAACAAAAAACTGGTAATAAAATTGAGCAGGGGACAGCATATATATTTTGCCACCTGGTGTAAATGGTGAATCATATTCTTTGTTGGGGAAGCTGTACAATTCAAGAATTACTGTATGTTTAGGATTCTCGATTATGCCTGTTATTTCTTTTTCTGCTGTAAGCAATCTGCTTGTTACAGATTCAAGGTGCTCATTGATGGTCCTAACAACATCATCATGGCCTGGCTTGATCTTTATGTCCACAACAAGTTTCTTGTATTGTTGCACAATTTCTTGTAGCTGGGTGGCAAAAACAGACAGAGCATTTGCTTGATTGGATTCCATGGTCCCTAGCTGTCGCTTGATATTAGCTACAATTTGTTGCAAATTTTCAATAACTGCCAATTTTGAATTTTGAGCAGTAAGATCATGGACCTGTCTTCTGATATCCTCAAACAGGGCATGCAGTTCATTAATATGTTGATTAGTTGGTAGAGTGGCCACTGTCTGAGTAAGTTGTTTGATCTCTGTCTGGATATTCTTGATATCTTCTGATTTCAATATGCGATTCACTGCTCTCTTAATATTTTTAAGTTCCTGTGATGTAGGCAGATTTGTTACAGTATTTTGCAAAGATTCAAGTGCCAATTTCACATTATTTAATTCAGGTGCATCAGCCACATTTTGCATAGCATTTTGGAGCAGGGCTATATCTGCCTGAGTGGGTGTTGATTGTTGTAAAATTTCAAGTTTTGTTTGGATATCATCGATCAAGTGATGAAAATGAGATTCATCACTTGATCGATGATATCAGATTCAGATTCAGTGTTGAGGTTTTCAAGCTTTGTGATCTGTTGCTGGACACTGACAAGTGTGTCTACAATACCAGGCAGGCGGGATTCTTGTACATTTATCAAATCACTTTGCACTGCTGCTATGGTGCCTTCAAGATGGGTTATGGTACTTTGAATTTTTCCAAAATCTTCATATGTTTCAAGTTGCAGCTTAATGTTGGCAACACTCCGAGTTATTGCACTCAAAGCATCAGAAGATGGCAAATTGTTCATAAAATTTTCAAGTGTCTCAATTTTTTCTTTAACCTCGGCTATGGCATTGATCAAGGGGTCCAGATTAGGTATCTGGAGTGATTGAATCTGTTCCTTTAGAGTGGAAATCACTAGATCAAAATCTTCTTGTGATTTTATGCTTTTGACAATTGTTTGGAGCTGTGTCTGGACATCATTTATCTGCTCTTCCAATTGCTGTTTCAATTGCTCAGAGTTGGTGGCCTGGGTCTTAAATTTGGCTTGAAGAGCTGCTACAGCCTCTTCTAAACTTTGAAAATTATCCAATGTGGCCAAATCAGTATATTTCTGAAGCAATAATTTGAGTTCAGAATCAATCTTAAGAAGAGGGTCCATGCATTGTGATTGTAAATTTGTAATTTCTAGTTGAAGACTGGCATTGAGTGTGGTTTGTAAAGCTTGCAAATCACTTCTTAATTTCTTGACTCTGACATCAAGCATCAGAATCTCATCACTGTGATCTTCATGCCTTGTATGGCCAAATATATCATTAGGCATTTTTGTTTTAGCGGTTATTTATTATTGAATATCTGATTCTTAATTCTATAAAAAAAGGTATAAGCTTGTCATAGGATCCCGGGACCTCAATATATAATCAGTCACCAGCAGAAACAGTATATACAGTGCCAGAAACCATGTTTGAATGCTTAATTCTATAAATATTTCTCCCTATTGAAATCTTGACATTACCCTCAGGGGTTGTAATAAATTGCAATTGACCACCTACAGGTAATTGGTAATGATTTAAATTATTGTTAACTATGTACAATGTTTTACCTGTTTCATCATCAACATCTGTAAGTATGCTGTTCAGATGAATAATTAACAAAGCACTTAGTTTAGATATCATATCAGAAGAGGGTTGTGGTGTTGGCATGTCCATAATAGCCTGTTTTTTGAACCCAAATAAGTTCATAGGCATGTTTATTTATTTCAAATCATGCTCTGTAATTGGGCATTGTTTGCCACTTTTCAAATCACAATGCCCCCATGGTAGAGTATGTAGGCCACATGATAAAATGCATCTCTTATCATCGTGTGGGTCCAGAGCCACTTTTCTTACCATATGCTAGTCAACAAGTGATCCACACTCTGAATTCTGGATTCTGATGTTCTGATTGTGCTACATGATTTGAGGCAATTTTCATAATCTTCAAATTGGAGCTTTTTGTCAACAATTACTCTGCCAATGCCCTTGGCTTTTTTGGCAACAACACACTACATGTTTCAAAACTGTACATCTTGGCCCTTAAACCAGCAAATGCCACAATAACATCACCAAGTGTCTCATCTTTTAACTTGCCAGGCACTTTTTTGTTGTGGTGTTTAATTTTTGAATGTTCAGTGGTATAAAAATATTTAAACAATTCAGGCTGTGCTATATCTTGATAAACATCTTCTGTTTGAATATCAAGAACAAAACTATCTGTGTCCATGTACATCAGTTTTACACTATCACCATAAAAAGGCTTCAACACATTATAAAACAATTTTAACATGTGCAATTTGGCCAATTCCAATATCACAGCCCCTACATAAATAGGCTTATCATACTTAATCTTTGTTTTTTCATGTTGAAAAGTGCCATATTCTTATTATAAATTCTTCTGTAATTGAAGTTGGGCTTTGCAATCAATTTTTTGCTCCGTCTGGGGTCAGTAATTATTTTAACATCAATATGTTTTCTGACATTTTCAATTGTTTTGCCATACACTGAATTGACCATCAATTTTAACAAAGTTTTATCAAATTGGCTCATTGCAGATGTTCGAAGCTCTGTGTTTGTATCAATATATGGCTTCAACCATCTTGAGTGCCTGAACCTCAAAACTTTTCCAACTTTGGTCACTTAAACACCATGATTCATGAGGAACTGGAGGTTTTTGTAATATATGACATAATCCTGTTTCGGCTCTAGAGTCATCATCAATTTCTTCTGTTTAGAGAAAGGTGAGCACTCAACCTCAGGAATTGGGGGCAGATCAGAAAATGTGTTGTGTAAATCATCAGGAATTGTCATATCAACCTCTAAGAACAGGCCATAGTTACTGTCATCAAAATCTTTAAGATCTTCAATATTGAAATTTTCAACCCATTCAAGCCCTGCATATGGCAATTTATCCATCATAGCATAACCATACAGGCTGTTTGCATCTACATACAGTATATAATTTGATGGCAGTGCTGGATCATAATCAGGAATATATTTGTTATTTGCTCTGGCATATCTCTGAGAACATTGCACCATGCCTCCTCTTATACATTGTTCCATAAACAGATACATGTCTTGATCTTGGATCAGATCCAATTGCATTTTAGTGTTTAAAAACATTGCAGACCATGCTAGGCCCGGAGCACTGTAAAAATACATTGGATCCAGCTTATAACTTTGCATGGAAGATTTTCTGAATGCCTGAAGTATATCAGCTAAGAGGGTCACATCAAGTTTTAAATATGCCTTGTGATAATCACCAAATGTCTGGCATTTTAAATTGTTCCACATCAATTGGGCATGGTGATAATCATCATCAGTGATTCCAGATCCTCTGATTTTGCTTTAAAACTCTTGCTGTGGTGGCAGAGCACACTCATAAAATTTAGAAAAATCTGTAACATAGTCATATGGATATACACCCTTCCGCCTAATTAATTTCAGGTCCTGATTTGGAAACAATGCACATGTGATTTTGAATTGATCATCAGATAATTGAGTGGCCAGTGTAGCCAGGCTAGCCGATAAAATTCTGTATGAATCAAGAAATCTTAAGTGAATAGGAACACCATTAACTTTAATTATTTTGCTAATAACAATATATTTTTCATTATTTTCAGCTAAAATATTTAAATTCTGCTTGTCAAACACCTCGTACCTGATCAAATGATGAAAATTATAATTGGATGCACCATGGCAAAATATAGGGACAAATTTTGGTCTCTGGATCTTAATATTACAGCTATTACACAGGTCCATTAAGAATTTACCATCTGTATGAGAATGGTGTTTCACCTTGATATTTGCATCTGAAAATTCACAATCACATACCGGACATTTTCCTACTTTGTTGAAATCTTCAATCTGTTTCTCTGTTAAAGGCAACATGGGTTTGGTTTTAATAATACATTAGATGCTATGCAACGGCACTCATTTTCTATTCTATCTGCAAATTTTTTGATGGCATCTGCTCCCATGTATAAATATTCTCTACTAACAACACCATCCTGTACAACCACATAATAAAAACTGGAAGGTTCATGTAACTGGTATGATGTAATTGAAGGTTCATCAGGATCTGGGTTACAGAATGCAAGAGGTTTGAGATTTGATTCAAAATCACAGACTATATATGCTGGGTGTTCCAACAAGGCTTCAAATTTTTTGAATTTGGCATTTTCACTTGGATTGGGCATCACCATATGAACAGGTTTATGATTCCCAGAGTATTTCAGATGCTCAATTAACTTGTTTTTAGCAATTTCTGCATTCTCTTCCCGAACCACTTTCACCATTTTTTGACCATCAAATTCAGACAAACATCTTCTGCACAACTTGAATATTCTATGAGTTTTGTCTATTTGTGTTCTGACTAAAGCTTCAAGATTATGTATCAATGTGTAATGATATGTGCCATCCCCTTTAATTAAGAGCAGATCAATCGGAACAGCAGAATCATCATCAAGTGTACTGATTCTGAGAGGATCTATCAAGCAATTGCCACGGCCAGTAGAACAAATAAATACATTAATAGATAATTGTTTACCATTGATATTCCTGGTCTTTTTTTCAAATTTATCAATATTCTGAACAGACATTTGATATTCTAAACCCTCCATTGCTTCATCAAAATCATTTTCATGTTGTTTATAATAACTTATTCGCTCAGAATCCCTTGAAACTGGATACAAAGCAGCTAAAATACACCACAAAAAGCATTTCTCATCATTATTTTTTATATTAACCACGGCTTGTTTGTTTTTAATATTGGCAGGTAAGGGCAAATATGTAGATCCTTGTAATGGGCTGAATTCAGAAATATTAACATATAACTTGTGTGAAGATCCGCATAGGCTCCATCCAGACTCTTTTGCAGCAAATTCAGAGTGTTTAATATTCAATTGATCTATCAAACTGCTTATTATTTTGTCTGAATTTCCATTTGAATATACCGGTACAGTTTCTGTTATGCGGGGCTGTGTAAATTTTGTGCCATTTGGCTTCTTATATTGTGTAAACAATTTGAGGGACAGCTTATAAGAGCCATTTTGTGCATTTAGAATTGCCTGCACATCAGAATTTATACTGTTCAAAAAATTCTTAATACCACATTTTTGCTCTGATACAAAGCGGTGATCTCTAAGTTGGCCGTCAAAACTGCTATGGATGGGTTCATAGCGTGGCTGCTTTGCTGGTCCAGCATTAACAGGTGTTTCATGCTTCCTTTTCAGACCAGATGTAGATGGTTGTGGGGGCAATGTTGATGACTGTGTAGAGCAAGTACCTTTATGTTTATATGTGAAATATTCCAGATTATATTTTCTATGGCATTTAGGGCATATTTTTGTGGGAGTTCTGCATTTGTCTGGATTACAATTCCTTTGATGCTTAGCCCAATTGGGGCTAGATATATTCTTTTTGCATTGATTACAATATTTTTGATTTGTTGTTGTTTATTATATAAGATTTTCTGGGGTCCAAATCAAAATTCTATGCTTAATAAAAAAATATCAGTTGGGTTCAGCAGTGTGATTTGTGTGTGTATATGTGTATGTGTGTTAATATTTTTTGGCTTTGGTATTTATATAAAATTTCTTGGGGTTCAAATCAAAACTCTATACTTAATAAACCTATGACAGGTTGTCAAAAATTCTGTCTATTAAATGAAATAGATTTGTAATTCAATTTATATAAATTTGCAATATTTTTCTGTTTAAAAAAATATGAGCAGCACTGCAACAACACAGCCTTACTCTTCAACAACTCTCACAATACTGGCTGATATGCAATGCAAAATCTCTTTATATAGCCTAAGCACAGACCGCATTGAAAACATCTGAAACAATAAGCCAATCAGAATATAACACATCATTACATTATGTCATAAGCAACCAATCAGAAATCAACACATGTCTAATAATTTGTTGCAAAACATGATGCAATATAAATAAACCAGAAATAGGCCACAAGTGGACCGGAAGTAGGCAAACCGGAAGTGGACCGGAAGTGGACCGGAAGTGGTCCGGAATTGGACCGGAAGTAAATATGTGTGTGTGGGTGGGTGTGGGTGGGTGTGGGTAGCTCTTATGAGCATCTTAGCTTAGTTTTAGGTGTGGGCAAAAAAAATATCAAGAGGGGCATATTTTTAACAAATTTATGGACAACAATCTCACAGAAGTGCCTTTTATAAGTGTAGGCAAATCAATCTGAAGGGGGTCATACTTTCTCAGGAAATTCCCGAGGGCATTTTTACAAAAATCTTGGATTAGACGGGGTTCCACACTTGAGCAAAAAGCTCATAGCATGTTGAGCAATTTTTAAGTGTAGGCAAATCTGCCTGAGGGGGGTTCATACTTTCTCGCGCCAGTAGTGTCATCAATTATACTACTGTATCTCTATGATTGGTGTATTTGTGTAACAAATGATCACTAGCGAATCCCAATCCAGGCCCAAAAAACCATTCCAGTTGGCTAACAACAGCTGCAAGACTGCTAAGGTTGTATGTATCGACTGATAAACCCTCAAATATTTTGACAACTCTTGTGACCTTTGTGGTGATGGTGTATAATCCAGTGCAAAGATATGAATTTTTCTTTTCAACTATCAAGTGATGAGCATTGATGAAAACATTTTACACTAAGAAAGTATAAAACGTGCAGGCAGGTGAAACCCATCAATCATTTCTGTTACATACCAAATCGAAAACCACAAAATCAAGCGAATTTTTTGTTTATATTTTACGATATTGAATGTTAAACGGATATTCCTTACACAGAAGAAAAACAATTAGTTTCTTCATATACCCAACCTAATTGTTTTGCAAACACCTTGCCATGGGTGTTATCTACAAGAATATTTATCAGTACCCTGTCAAGTTTATGGTACACGACAATACATTTTTTGGGATCATCCTGTTGACACATTTTTATCATACCTGGAACTGCAACACAAATTCAGTTACATCACTATTTGTGGGCACAAATGGTGAATCTGAGCATGAGGTACCAGAATTTACATTTCATCGATAGTTTAAATTATGTCCAATCAAATCTTTCAGGATTTTCAATTTTTTTTGGATTGCCAATTCTTAAAGGATGTTATCCACGTGTGTGGAAACCTACGAACACCGAAATTACGTAGGAGAAATGTCACCACCTTCAGCATACGGATATGACTACATGAAATCTCTGGATAATCAAAACAAATTTATGTTGTGGTACGAGAACGAGTGCAAGAAAAATGTTTATTTTAACAACAAGGAACAACTACTGGTATATTAAGGATGTTACACTATTGCCACAGGGCTGCTTAAAATGGATAAGGATTTTATTGACATTAGCACAACAGACATTTCCCAGAAGTGTATTACAAAAGCGCATCAGTATCATCATTACTCTACAGAGAGCTGTTTATGCCTAGTAATAGTGTAGGGATAATACCTCAAGGAGGATACCATCATGCCGACACAATGTCAAACTCTGCCTTGAAATGGTTAATTTATGTCGTGGAGCAAAATAACTTCACCATCATCCACGATAGAAGATGACAACCGTAAAAAATGTGTTGGGTGTACGTTATAATGTAGACGGCTTTCACAAAGAGACGCAAACCTGCTATGAGTTTTTAGGTGCTGGTTTCATGGATGTTCACAGTGTATATCCACCAACAGAAGTGTGTATCCGGAGTACAACAACCATAATGGTAAAGAAGAATAATATGGAGGTAATAGTGATCAAAGGAAAGAACAGAGAAAAATAAGTACATCAACCGGGTGAACACTGTGGCATTCAGGTATGAAACAACATGTCCCGAATCGGTGTCTTACAGTCTAAAGGTTACAATGTTGAAACCATCTGAGAGTGTGACTTTAAAAGATATTACAAACCGACCCACAACTTGATAAATACTTAGCAACACATCCTGTTGTACAGTGCACACATTTAAATCCACGGGATGCATTCTATGGAGGGAGAGTAGAGAATATTAGAAAAATATTATAAAATCGAGGAAAACTAACAGTTGAAATACTATGATTTTACCAGTCTTTACTCCTATGTCAACAAATACTGTGACTATCCAATAGGACATCCTACAATTTTCCTTGGAGATTCCATCCTACCTGTTTCGGAAATATTAAGTATGGAAGGGTTAATCAAATGTACTATTCTTCAACCTCAAACACTTTTCCACCCTGTGATACCTAAAATATGAAAAGCGGACTAATGTTTGTTTTGTGCAAAGAATGTGCATTACAACTAAAGTGTGAAGGTACCTGCCAAAATTCTAAAGAATAACGTTCACTTGCTGGGACGTGGGTGATAGCAGAGGTGCTTAAAGCCTGTACTTTAGGTTACACTGTACTATCTGTATCAGAAGTGTGGAAGTATGAAACAACTGTGAACGACCCTATCACCAAATCCGGAGGATTGTTTACGGGTTATGTGAACACGTTGCTAAATATAAAACAAGAAGCAAGTGGTTGGCCTTTGTGGTGTATGACAGAAGAGGATAAGCACACATATATCCAACAATATTTTGAGAGAGAGGGGATTTTGTTGGATGAAAAAAACTTTGAGGTGAACCCTGGTAAACGGACCCTTGCAAAACTATGTCTGATTTCTTTGTGGGGCAAGTTCGATGAACGGGTTAATCTGTCACAAACCACCATCATCACAGAATCAAAAGATTTTCTTTATAAAATAACCGAAACGAACATTATTATCGCTGGAGTTATATTTATCAACCAGGACACTGTATTTTTAAAGTGGAAACATGTTGAAGGGGCTGTCCTCAGAAACGATAAAGTAAGTGTCCCCATTGGTGCATTTACAACATATCACACACACCTTAAATTGTACAAACGCCTGGATAAATTGGGCGATAGAATGTGTTACTCTGACACCGATTCTGTACTTTAAATTAACAACACTATAATGGAATACCATTCCAAAATAGGTGATGCTCTCTGGGAACTCACCGATGAATTAGTGGACTTTAGTTCGAATGTTGTGTGTGAAGAATTTGTTTGGACTGCACCAAAACGTTACAGTTTGAAACATGTAACCATTTTCAGAACCCGAATATATGTGCAAAGTAAAGGGGATCACACTGAATGTTTGAACTTCAACATTGGTGAATTTCCTTACAAAGTGTGATATGGAGAAAAATTAAAAATCTAAAGTTGTTGTGGACAATTTTTTACAATACGAAGAACAAAACAATTCGAGGTGCTAAGTATATCGCAAACATGTCTGTTCTAACCGGTGTTGGTGAAACGTTGTTTCGAAGATAAACATCTCTCGTATCCTTATGGTTTCTGCATGAAGAAAATATAAAATTTGGTTCTCTACTACATTGGATCCTATGCACACTAGGTATAAAATATATTTACAGACTGACAGATCTCCATTCTTCTTCAAACATCGTAGAATAAGAAACTTGAATGTTTTGTTCAACGTAAAATGTACCTCAAGCTCTCCCATCATTTCACCATGGTGATTTGTGGGGCGTCAGGAAGCGGAATATCTACTTTTGCGACAAATATGGTCGACTCCATCCTTCATTTTGTCGAAGGATCCGTCAAAAAATCATATGGTGCTACGATCAGGGAAACAGTACTCCGAAAAATTTTTCGCAATGTGAAATATCATAAAGGTATCGTCGGTTGGCAGTCGTGGAACAGAACCGTTTTACTCGATCTTGCATCTGCCTATCTCCGTCTGCAAACGCAAATGGTCAAAAACAGGATGGAAGTCTAATGAGTGCTTCCGAAACCGAAATTTCGCTCACAAAAAACTGTGAGGTCGCAAATTATCTTCCCCATTCACTATTTTCACAATGTACAGAGACTCTCAACGGCATTACTGTAACAAGAGCCGACAACGATTATGCATATAAATCATACTTCGAAGCAGTTATCAATTTCGTTAGCGATGCTGCAAACACGTATCTCAATAATACCTTGTGGTATTTGGACACACCTGGACATCAATATAAAATCACAGCCGACAACAAAGGTTTCACCACCAGAAAACTATCCAGTATGTTCCGACAACCGGAAATCCTACGGAAGTGTCAACCATAGTCGAACTTAGGGGAAAACTTTACATAGATTTCTTCCACCAGCCTAAATACCTGATCAACGGTGATGAAGTACGTATCGATCTATCCAGGTCACGTGATAATTTTTACATCTGGGAAGACCAGACATCACCTACCATCAGAATAAAAATGTAAAGCCTGTTCTAGAAATAAATCACGTCATTCGTACTCCTACTACCTGTTTAGCCATAGACAGAGCAGTCTCTTCACTTACGCTCCCGCTCATTATCCGTTCACCAGAAGCGTCATGAAAGCTTATTCTTACGTCGTCGGAACGCATCAGATTTCGATTGATAATGCTTTTTAAGATCCTTGTTCTTTTTGCTATTGTATCCACCGTCAGTTTCTAGGAGACTAGGAGAAATCCGTTCGACTTTAGAAGTTATAATCTATTATCTTTATACCTTGTGAAAAATGGAGATCTTGTACCTTCCGAACCCTTGCGGAACACCACAGGAGGAAATAGCGGATTGATAACATGCGCCTATCGAACTCTATTTTCCGGTACAGGAATTCACCACAGAAATTATGGATACCAGATCACAAGGAAAATATTAGAGAACGGATATTTTTTTCTGATTTACGACTCTTCAGGAACTTACACGCACACAAGTCTCCAGGAACAGTTTATCATCGGAGCCGAGATGCAATTTTCTACCCAGCTGTCGGAAAATATAACATGCATTTTGTATGCTGAATTCGAATCTGCAGTAGATATACCAATAGACAGAAGTGTTTTCGTCCATCAGTGAGGCCGAGTGTTCTATAAATATGTGTGCTTGTGTTTCTAGCTCACAGTGTTATCGAAGCAGCTCTGATGCATGCACTATACTACCTGTGATGGGAAAACTCATGGAACTGCTAACCAGTGATATTATTCATATTAGTGTTTCTTTGAGCTTAGCAACTGCCAAACCTGTTGACACGCATCCCCTCGAATTTTAGACGGATTTCACCCTGAGAGTATAAAAATAACCGAAGGCTGCCGTATTATTGTACGTTTTCGAATACATAAGCAGCATGAATACGTCGCAGATCAGACAGATTCTATCTCGTAACTGTTCCACCAAAAACATTTTCTACGGTGATTGCCCGAGAGATCTTTTACGTCAGACGTTTCCTACCCCCCTTGATAATCGCAAACACGGACAATTCCGACTCCCGGTGTACACACTGGGTGGCCTTCTATAACAATGTGGCTGAATATTTCGATTCATACGGATATCATCGTTTCTATCAAGAATTCGTAACTTACCTGAATCGTCATTCCTCGGTTTGGACTAACAGCAACATTCCCTTAGAGGGTGTATCGGCCACGACATGCGGACAGTACTGTTGCATGTATGTTTATTATAAAGCACGTCATGTTAAACCAAGGATATCAATCAAACGTTTCCACCAGGTGTCAGCAAAGATGGATATATCCTACAAAGTTTCCGTCAGATCTTCAAATGTTTACCACATTCCACGTACCCCAGAGGGGGAACAAGTGTGTTGTTCTATCCACGCGATCAGGGCTCGTGTCATGAAAAGAATTATATAAAATGTGTGCTGCTCTACCTTTCACTCAGTGTCATCGAAACAGATCTAGTGAAAACATCATAGAACCTACTGCGGATTCTTCAATGGAAATATACAACAAACTTGTGAAACGTATGACCAAACAGGGTGATGCTTCCAAACGTAAAACTCACAAACGTGTGCAACATATCAAAATCGAAACTGTCACTATCAAGAATTAAACGGTGGACGAGTGAATGGATGTGACTACTGACTGTGATTTCATAAAAAGACGTAGGGAAATAGGCTTTTCTACAGATGCAATCGAATATACTGAGCTACAAGACGCAGAGGCATGTTTAGATCACTATCTTTCAAACACATATTTTCTGAACAAAGAGAAAAACAAGTACGTGGCAATAGGATTCGAAAAGCAATCCCCTTTCAATTTAGTGTGGGAGTTTTCGCAACATGGAAGATCACCCCTACGCATCGATTCTAAACAAATTAGAGAACTGTGTGCTTTGAAATCTGACTTACTAAATTATGTCGAAACTGCTCGACGTTTATTTTATACGGTTACAGGAAATATCGCCGTCAGTGGTGTAAATTTTTTCGCGAAACGGTTTATCTCGATGTATCAACATTATTCACCGGATGCTTTTATTTTCGCAGCCTCTGAACTACACTTATTTTTGTGTTAAATTTTTAGACCTCTGCAAAAATTAACGAATGCACGGTATCATAAATCGCAACCCGAAATGGAGGCTATTGTATATTGTATAAAATAAATATGGTCTCAGAAAAAAAAGAAGTACTCGATTTAATGAGCTATTTCAATGCTCTTTGGTTCAACGAATTGATTATTGAAATATATCTTCAGAAGAATCTTGGTGACACATTGACATTGTAAATAAGTTATGTTACTTTATGTATTTGATGTTGTCAATTATCGATTTGTATTTGATATTGAAAATGAGCCATTGTTATTTTTTGTATTATAAATCAACCATTGTTATTTTATCTATTGTTTTATAACCCCTCAGGTATTGTAAACCTGCTATATTATCAATTGTAAAATAAACATTTTGATATTGTAAACCTATATTATCTATTGTAAATAAAACATTTGTATAATTTAAAAAAAAATATTTGTTTTCTCTTAACACAATAGAAACTGTATATCTTCCTGACATTTTGAACTCCACAGGTTTTTTTAACATTTTCACATTTTCTATGTTCTTTCCATCTTCCTGAAGTCTTTGTAACACTATCCAATTTTGGACATTCAACTTCTTGGATGTTACGTACAGAGATTTTACCCATACGTTTTTCTACAAGTAATTTTTCAAGCCATATTAGTTTCTACGTACCTTTGACGTACATTTCCTGATTCATATGCACAAGATATGAAAAAGTCTCCTAATTTCTAAACGGTAGCCACCCATCTCCCCAGTTGAGACCGTGTTTCTTGGTTCGGAGCCAGTAATTCACTCGGCAATACTTTTCACTCAAAAAGTGTAAACCATATGGAGATTTCACTAAACAGTCAAATGCATTGTCGAAAGGAAATTTTAAAATTCCGACTTCTTTGCATTCGATTTCTCCTTTTGCTCCTCCAAGACCCTGAACGTTCAAAAAACAAACATCCATTTTTTTCAACAAGTGAAAACAGTTAATGTATTTTCAATGCTAACCCGCGCAAGGCACACTTGTCCAATTGAGAAGCACAGGATCCACAGGAAACACAAAGTCGACACGGAAGAATTACAACGCAGCATGGATTCTCGAAACATATTTTGCACACTCTCACAGAATCCACACACACTTTTGAGTTTCTACAATGTCGCAATACTTGCAACTCTTTGAGTTACGATATAACGCCGCAACACTCTGTATAAAAGGACAATGGGTTATCTACAGGTAATGTCCTACAATCGGACAATCTTTGGATGTCCAATCACAAAGTCCGTAAGAACAATGAAAACACAATACCCTGTCGATAAAGTCCGAATAGTAAAATCGTGCAGTAACTAATTTTCTCGGAGTCTGTCGCAATCCTATAGGCCACTTTCTGTACGTTCTGTATTTCGAATTCACTGATAGGTAATTGATGACATACGGTTCGGCGCGAGTCCAGCAATCATGGTAAGTAAACTCTCTCATATGTCGTAAAAGGTAAAACAATCGGATACTGTAAGTGATCACCCTGATAACGGTGATAAAGGTACAGCCAGTGGATCGTCGGGGAACAGACGTCTGCGAAAACCAAAACTTTCGGGACGAACCACAAGGATACAGGGATATCCTTCTAATTTACGTAACAACAGACGATCCCAACAAGAACACCAAAAGTAATTTCTGTTCGCCAACAAGGAAAGCCACTCTTTCACTCTCTCCTTCAAAACTTCGTTGATTATGTCCTGCTCCTTCCGGTGACGTAGTTCGCACATACATCCGTGACTTGGAAATCCTGTTCTCTCCTCCGCTCTTCATGGTCTCTCTTTTACGTATCTCCTATAACGTCTTGCAGCGATAATGAACTCCTTTTCCTAATTCGTTGAACAGGTAACATCCACACCAGGGAGATTCAGGTATCGCAACATACATGAACGGGAAATAACTCAGCACCCGATGCAGGGGCGTTCGATCGTTGTCCAGATCTCCACAAGATCGAACAAGTTCGCAGAACTCCTCGTAGCTGCTCTCATAGAAATTCACGCCGTTATCAGGCAGTCTTGTATCGCACACATCCATCGTCACATTTTCATATTATCTTGTGTCCCTTCTATTTATAACTTATTTTCTATTCTACGTCCGTTTTCCGTTATTCATATTTAAGTAAGTAGTATTATTTGACTAATTACTGGGGCGAGAAAGTACGAGTCCCCATCAGACTGATTTCGATATACTTAGAAGTATGTCGAGATGTCTATATGAGCTAATTGCTCAAGTGTGCTACTCTGTTGAAACCAGGTATTTAGTAAAACAAAGCCTTCATGCATTCCCTGAGAAAGTACGACCCCCTCCGACTGATTTGGCTACCCTTAAATCTAGCTGCATCTGTCAGATTGTTGTCCATAGGATCGTAAAAAACATGCCCCTCTTGGCATTGGTTTGGCTACACTTAAATCTAGGTCAAGATGCTCATATGAGCTTATTGCTTTCAGTGTAATATTCTGTAAAATGTAATCTTATTAGCTACATCTACACCCACACACACCCACACCTACACATACACCCACACATATTTACTTCCGGTCCACTTCCGGTTACTTCCGGTCACTTCCGGTTTAAGTTCAATGTATTAATATGTTAACCCGAATATTTTAATTGGACACCAGGCCCAAATTGTTTATCTAGTACTAATACAATGTAATATGCAGAAGTCTTCTAGAATTGCTCTGTGACTCTTTCATTTCTTACATCATAAACATATGATTTTTCACCTATAAGAATAACACTACATATAGTGTCGGCAGGGAGTGTATCATGGAATTCACAGATAATTTTAATGTTTGTCTGTCATTAACCACAACCTGTTTCCTTTTTGAGGTGTTGATGACAAACATGGGTCTCTGTGCTTTGAATGCATCTGGTGAGTAATACATGTCAGTATTCCCGGTTGTAACTCTTTTGTATGCTGAATATGCCTCGTATAATTTGAGTAAAATCATCCTTGGACATGTTTAAATTATAATTGTCTCTGGGGAACACCTCGTTTCGGCCATTTTTAAGATATATGTTCTTGATGTTGCAGCTATCAAACTTACTTGATTTTTTTTCTTGTATATTGTTTCTTCCGGTATGAAACAGTACCACTACAAAATCTGGCATGTCATATTGTATACTGGAGAATGAGTTTGTAGCATCAAATTCATAATAGCTACCAGTAGCAGGTTTCTGGACACATTGATATGTATAAAATTGTAAAGGCACCTGTGGATTTTTAGTATATCTGCTTTGTATTTAAGAGCATAACTAGATTCATGTTCATCTACTGGAATTCTTAGCTCCATAGTCTGAATAAGACATTTGCCTTCGTCAGGTAGGGTATTAGGCAGAGCTGCACCAGTAGAGTTTAATGTACTGTACCGCATCAAAGCATTATTATCATTGGCGGCTCTTCGAAATGTGATTCTTAAACCACCCTTCCACATAATGTCTTTGTAATCTGAGAAGAATCCAGGTAGCAGGCGCATCGGAAACAGTACAGTGTGGCTCTTGGTTAATATTTTATCACCAGCCTCAAATCCACCCATTTTGTAGTAAGAAGCATCGGTCCTGGATAACTTCAGTGTGGCCAAAGGTGTAGAGGTTATACCAGGGTAGTCTACTCTGTTTATAACAACACCATGTTTTCTGATCTCGATTTCGGAGAACAGATGTGGTACAAAATTGTCTACCAGTCTTATATTTGAGTTAGCCGGATAATCTGTACCATCGAGCTTTACAACATCAAACTTGATATAGAGGTCTGCTCTGTGGAGGTGTATAAAGCCATCCCCTATATCAAGGTCAACCTCAATCTCTGTGTAGGGTTGATTTCAATTTGCAAAGTTCCTACGGTTGGGGGGGAATGACTGTAGCTCATAACTCTCGATATTTTCCATTTTCTTTTATGTATTTTTATTTAAATATTAATTTCTATGATAGCAGTTGTTGTGGCTCCAGTAAAATCAACTAATTCTTCTTTTTCAGTAGTGACCATCAACTCAATGTAGTCGATTCTATTATGGCACACCGGAAAATATAATGTTGGTGATGGAGTGTAGATGATTGGCTCCATAAATTCAGAGTTAGGTTTGAATGTTGCGATGATACCAGTTTGTTTGTGAGTCCCTATGCCATCTGATTTGGAGATCATACCATCGGCCAAATTACAGTGAATATTCATAGTCTCTATGGCTAAGATTTTAGGTATATTAATAGCAGTGTGTTTGATGGCTGGTTCAAGTTTTGTGTTGTTCTTGAAGCCCAGTAGCTCTCCTATAGTACCCAGGTCTATTGTCTCTGTAGCAGAAACAATCACTACTCTGTGAGTGACAGAATTTTGAGTTAACACTATACCTCTGGGTAAAGGTAAAGGCAAAGTGTTCCCCTGTGCATAGCACCACGCCATGAAGGCGTATAGGGGGTGTGGGGGTAACGCCCCACACTTTCTTCATCCGGTCGTGAGTGGGGCTGATGTGATCAGCATCACGCCCCTGACCGCCTTTACCCCCCAGGGTTTCCCCAAGGTACCCATGTTATTCGACGCTGGGTGTGCGCCGGGGCCGCTTCCACCGTTAGAAAAGTTCCCGGATTTGAACCGGCCGAGGATCGAACCCGGGACCTTTAGCATGGTAGTCAGACGCGTTACCGACTGAGCCACCGCGGCCACCTCTGGGTAACTGAACATTTAGAGTAGACAGATTATACTGCCCTGGAGTGATGACAATGTTTTAGTCACCAACTGCAATCTTTGTTGTTGTGGTGTGTAATATTGGGGATCAAGTACATGCCACGGAATGCTCTAAGAGCTATTGTTCTGGGATATACTATATCATCATGTAGTCTGAGCTTCAATATTGAATTTTGGCTGGTAAGATGGAATACTCCCATGATGTTTCAGATACCACAAGGCTTTTTGAAAATCTTCAATTGATGGTTTATTTAATTGAGACAGATATCTAAGAATAGATAAACACAGATGTCCACAATTAACATCATTGAAGTTTTGAAAACGTTAATTATTGTAATAAAGATTAGTTGATTTTTGATATTTTTCTAAATTCGCAGGTGAAATACCTCCAAATGAATAAAATATAAATGCCTCATTGTTTGAATATTTAAGATAGCAGATCCAGTGAGTGCCCTGATTTTTATATTTTTCCAAATTATCTATCCCGCACTCATTTTTGAGTGGTTGTCTTGGTAAAGAATCAGACATGTACACACCTCTAAAATTTCTGAAGCCCAGTGGTTTGATTAAAGCTTCAATATCTTGGTTGGTAAGCGGTTCTTGTTTCTTTTAAACTTATTCATGGCTCTCCTAGGACCTTTGCCATGTCTCTCTACGGCCAGATTATGAAGCCTTAGTTCATCTAATTCTGCCTTATTTTTTTGGCATCTATTACTGTTTTTGCTATGGCAGCTGATCCTCCTGCTAAGCTACCAACTGCTCCTAGTTCTGCTAAGATAGCCGGGATACTAAATATGAAACCTCCTTCATGCATTTTTTTCCTGGAGTGCTGTAATTCTTTTAATTGGGGGGTACTAAGTAACAATTTCATACCATGGCCCTTGGAAAGACAAGAGCTTTTTTTCTTGCGCTGCTTTTTGGTTAGAAGACTATCAATAGTCCCAAGTGATTTGAGATCTTCATATGGTATCTGATACATAACACCCTTGGCTTTCATTGTATGTTTATTATATATATATATATATATATTCTGGGATTGACTAGCTCAATTAAGTTGTAACCAGTTTATTTAATCTGTATACAGTATTTTACAATTCCCACCCTAGTTTTTGTTTGGTGTTCATAGCTATGGTGGTCCCCAATGCTGCTATTTTTTCACCCAAAGAAGCATCTTGGCTACTAATCTACAGAATGCAGCCTTTTCTAATTTTCTGTCTGCCACATGTCGCTTGTTAAGATCGGTATGTGTGTTGTATGCTATGTCATGGTCTCTACAAGCAGCGTCTAGTGAATTAACACCAGGGTCCCATCTGTTTAGTCTATGGTCTAGTTTGGTACAGGGACCACATTACTGATAGCCTGTTATGTGTAGCTCAAATGGCAGCTTGTTTATGATGTCATTAACCAGCCCCCGACCCTCAGAGATATTCTAAATTTTAGGTGGTAGAGTATTAATAATTTTTATAAGATAACCAATCCCCTTAGTGTCGTTGACTATAAAATTAGACAATTTGGTGGCTATCATGTCTATAATTCCAACCTCTTCATTCTAAAAATTATGGTTACCAGCATTTTCTTCTCAGCTATGACCAGCAACCTATCTACAAGTTTCCTGACATCATCAACCCAGACAAATTCTTTAGGCAGGGTGTTGTAATGTTTGATTCCGCTACCTGTCTTGATCTGTGACCATATGGGCCTGATTAAGTTGTTGTATTTTGCTCGACTGCTAGACTTAAATCCTTTTGGTGGGGGATCATTGTTCTGGTATAGAGCATCTGATTTTATTAATATTTCTTTGTAGTGCTCATAATCTTGATCTGTATAGCTGCCAGGCCTTTTCCTAGTCATCAGTTCCCACAATCCAGGTGTGCCGGGATATTTAACAAAACCACCTCTTTGTCCAAGATGAGATTCTGAATATACAATTATATCATCTCCCATAAATGTTACTCTGAAATTGCCAATTCTATGTATGATGCTACCATCTCGCTCTGTGTCAGCATATAAGCCAAAGACCTCATCTTTGTTGTCTTTAGGTGTGCTTAAATATTTTTGAGCAAGAAGACCCAATTCAATAGGATCCAGAGTAGCTTCAATTCTTCGAGGAGCAACAGGACTAGGTGTATGAATACTGGAAAGTGGGGTGATTGGATAATCTAATATGTTCCTTGCAGCTACAGGTACAAGCTCTGTAATCAAATTTTGATTTTGCTCTGTAACAGTTTTGATATTTTTACCTAATTCACTAGTAGCATCAATGATAGGCTGTTCTGTTTGTTTGTGTTGTTCATAAATTCTTCGGTTCTGTGATTTCCATCCCTTAAATCTTTTTACAAGATAATCTCTTAATTTAAGATCATCAATGATTGGCCTTTTCATGGTTATTTATATAAGTCTCAATGTCTAGAAAATCGTTGATTTCACTCCTATATTTACCACTATTGGGCTTCCTTGTCATATCGATTGTGACAAACCCATAGCTGTCCTTTTCCAGCACCTACTGCAAAACTTAGAAAAATCATTGAAGCTCAAGTCCCCACCTACATTATCATCATGTATGTGTTTGAGTTTAGTATGGTATCGATGAAACACACATATAAAATTGCTGTTGACTCGTATCAGCTGTTTTGGTATTTTAGAAAAAGTCTGTGCCAGGTAGAAGCAATCTATGTTTTTGTGTCGCCCCTGTGTAAAAAATTCTAACCTTGTTTTGGTTATCCAGTATAATGTCATCAAACACAACAACAGAGTTATCAAGACAGCCATCGAGTGGCTTAACATCTGACTCAAAAGTGGCTATATCCAGTCCATCATATAGCTTCATCAGCTGCTGATATTTTAATTGTTTTAAGCTGTTAGAGAAGAAATACAAGTGCCTGTTTTTCCAGTCTAACCAGTTGGGTGCCAATAAAAAATTATCAACCATTAGTGTAGTTTTACCACAAGCCGATGGCCCAAGAAAAGACAGCGAATATTATTAGGCAGCAACTTGCCATTTCTCTTAGTCTGCTGTTCAGGCTCTGGTAGTCTCTTTATAACATCCCAGGTGTTCACAGTATCACTTTGTCTGCCTCGATCCAGCTGTGTTCTGGGAGACCTAGCCATTTGACCAGTATCTTGTTGCCTATTCTGCGGATGACTTTTTCTATAAGATGTGTGTCGGACTGTTTAGTTTTGTTGAGTTCTTCTTCATAGAATCGGCCTTTGAGAATTTCTCCGCGATGGTATTTTATTATATATGTGTTACGGGTCCCAGGTATAACTCGAACCACTGTAAATAATTCAGTGCTCCAGTTTCTTGTAAAGCCTTTTTGAAATACATGTTTATATTTGCTGATTCTAACTTGATCACCGATATTGTATTTAGCTTTTCTGGTTGATGGTTGGTATCTAGGATAGTAAAGAGTGTTGATTAATTGCTGCTCGTCAGATGAAGTTACCTCAGAGGCTTCCTTTTGATTGTGGAATGGACCGAGTTGTTATATCGATCTAGAAGTTCTGGTAGGATAGTAAGCCATTTATAATTACCTTGAAGGGTAAATTGTTTATACATATGACTTTTTAGGGTTCTGTTGAATCCTTTTACAATAGAGGCCTTGAGATCACTGTAACTCGAGTAATGTTGTATTAACCGGCTTTTAATAAATTGTTGGAACACCAAATTATAGAATTGTTTACCATTACATGTTTGTAGATAGCGCGGTGATCTTCCACTCTGATTGATGATTGTCCTGATGGCTTCTGTAACACATGTTCCAGTCTTGGATTTTAGCGGCACAGCCCAGGCACATTTTGAAAATGTGTCTATGACAGTGAGTAGATACTTGTAGCACTTGTTGATCTTGTCTAAGTTTTTCAGCTTACCACTTGCCATCTCAACCAAGTCAGCCTGCCACAGATCATCTATGCCTTTTGTGACTACTGGCAGTCGCTTATAATTATGTCTGGCTGGTCTGTGTATTTCATCAACAATGGTTTGTCTAGAAATAGTATGTGAACAAGAATATTGCAGCTATGGGGTGTTCAGCCGCAGATAGCACAGGATTTTCTAAATACAGTTTGTTCCTATTTGCATATTAAATTCAAGAGAACCATCATCTTCAGCATAAGCTGTGTCTAATGTATCGGGGTCTGTAAAATCCTCTAACTCTACACTGGTGACCTTTGGTTTGTTGTCAGCATTGGTTATTCATAAGGTACGGTAGTGGTCAGCCTGCGGTTGGAACCAGTATTTGATCTTGACCGGTCTGAGTGTGCCCCCAACAAAAAACTGGTAATAAAATTGAGCAGGGGATAGGATATATATTTTGCCACCTGGTGTAAATGGTGAATCATATTCTTTGTTGGGGATACTGTTCAATTCAAGGATTACTGTATGTTTAGGATCCTCGATTAGACCAGTTATTTCTTTTTCTGCTGTAAGCAATCTACTCATTACAGATTCAGTGTGCTCATTGATAGTCCTAACAACATCGTCGTGACCCTGCTTGATCTTTATGTCCACAACAAGTTTCTTGTATTGTTGCACAATCTCTTGAAGCTGCGTGGTAGAGACAGACAGAGCATTTGCTTGATTGGATTCTAGGGTCCCTAGCTGTTGTTTGATCTTGGCTACAATTAGCTGTAGACTTTCAACAACAGTCAATTTTGAACTTTGGGTTGTAAGATCATGGACTTGGGTTCTGATATCCTCAAACAGGGCATGCAGTTCGCTAATATGTTGATTAGTTGGTAGAGTGACCACTGTCTGAGTAAGCGGTTTGATCTCTGTCTGGATATTCTTGATGTCTTCAGATGTGAATATGCGATGCACGGCTCTTTTAATATTTTGAAGTTCCTGTGATGTAGGCAGATTGTCCAGCGTATTCTGCAGAGACTCAAAGGCCAATTTTACAGCATTTAATTCAGTAGCATCTGTCACACTACGCATAGCATCTTGGAGCAGGGCTATGTCTGCCTGAGTAGGTGTTGATTGCTGTAAAATTTCAAGCTTTGTTTGAATATCGTCGATCAAGTGATGAAAATGGGATAGCTCAGATTCGGTTTTGAGGTTTCCAAGATTGGTGATCTGTTGCTGGACACTGGCAATGGTGTCTACGATTCCAAGTAAACGGGACTCCAGAGTTTCTTATACATTTGTCAGATCGTTGCGTACTGCTTCTATGGTACCCTCAAGATGGGTTTTGGTACTCTGAATTTTGCCAAAGTCCTCGTATGTCTCTAGTTGTAGCTTGATGTTGGCAACACTATGAGTAATAGCACTCCGAGCATCCGAAGATGGTAGGTTGTTCATAAAATTTTCTATTGCCTCGATTTTTTCTTTGACCTCCGCTTTGGCATTGCTCAGAGGGTCCAGATTAGGAATCTCTAGTGATTGAATCTGTTCTTTTAGAGTGAAAATTACTAGAACAAAATCTTCTTGTGACTTTATGCTTTTGACAATTGTTTGGAGCTGTGTCTGGACACTACCAATCTGCTCTTCTTGTTGCTGTTTCAATTGCTCAGAGTTGGTAGCCTGAGTCATAAATTTGGTTTGAAGAGCTGCTATAGCCTCCTCTAAACTCTGAAGATTATCGAGTGTGGCCAAGTTAGTATATTTTTGATGCAGCAATTTGAGTTCTGAGTCAATTTTAAGAAGAGGGTCCATGCATTGGGATTGTAAATTGGTAATTTCTAGTTGAAGACTGGCATTGAGTGTAGTTTGTAGAGCTTGTAAATCTCTTCTTCATTTTTTGACTCTGACATCAAGCATCAGAATCTCGTCACTGTGATCGCGCCTTGTATGCCCAAAAATATCATTTGGCATTTTGCTTTAGTAGTTATTTATTATAGAGTATTTTATTCTTAATTCTATAAATAGAAGTATAAGCTTGTCGTAGTGTCCCGGGACCTCAATATATAAGCAGTCACCGGCAGAGACATCATACACAGTACCAGAAACCATGTCCTAGTGATTTGTCCTGTAAATATTTTTGCCTACTAAAACCTTGACATTACCCTCGGGGGTTGTAATAAATTGTAATTGGCCACCTACAAGTAACTGGTAGTGGTTTAAGTTATTGTTAAATATGTACAATGGTTTACCTGTTTTATCATCAACATCTGTAACTATGCTATTCAGATGATTAATTAACAAACCACTTAGTTTAGATAGCATAGACTGTATATCAGGAGAAGGTGCTGGTGTTGGTAAGTCCATAATAGCTTGTTTTTTGAACCCAAATAAGTTCATCGGCATGTTTATTTATTTCAAATCATACTCTGTGATTGGGCATTGATTGCCAATTATTAAGTCACAATGACCCCATGGTAAAGTATGTATACCACATGATATAATGCATCTTTTATCGTCATGTGGGCCCAGAGCAATTTTTCTTATAACATTTGTGGTCAACAAGTGATCCACACTCTGGATTCTGCATTCTGATGTTCTGATTGAACTCTGTGATTTGAGACAATCTTCATAATCTTTAAATTGAAGCTCTTTGTCCACAGTTACTCTACCAATGCCCTTGGCTTTTTTGGCAACAGCACCAGTGCATGTTTCAAAGCTGTACATTTTGTCCCTTAACCCTTTCAGGTACAAAAGTAAACTGTAATTGATATTTATGATATGTATTACTTTTTGTATACCTTTTGGAGTAATTTGGACAATTAAACTAATTTTTTTCACAAAAATGTATATTAAATATGAAATAATTGTTGGGACATATTTGTCCCTATGTACGTTAAAGGTAACAAATAACAAAATGTATGCGAAATTAAGCAACACTTCGATACAAAATTATTTTTCACTTCAGAATGCAATATTATATATCAAATTATTAGGAAACTCATGAACATTGTATATTTAAGTATTAAATTCTTGGAAACAATTGCGATCTCACACAACCTATTACATATTGACCACATGTTATTCGTACGATTTTCTAGTATCTTTTACCATAATTCACACAGCGTTTCCATTTTTGTACTTTTGTCATCTAATACTCTGGAGGTTTAGGAGGAAATTGACTCTCAAGCCTCTTTTTGGTACTTACTGTCATTGGAAATGATCTCTTTCTGTTCGAATTCTGTCCAATCAACTCTCGAGCAATCCTTTGGCGAAACTCTAGTGAAGTCATTGACTTCCCTGATTCTGTGCACACACTTTTGAAAAGCTTGCTATACACTATGTAAGAATTATTAATTCCAATACTTAATTTTTACCTTACGGTCAACTTCATAAGTAACATTTTTCTGATCCATAAGGTCGACACCTCCCATACACTCAACACTCATCGTACTTTCTGACCATCAAAGGGCAAGGAACATTTATTTTCTCAGTATTACCTCGAGTGCGTCTTTTTACATTTATTATTGGGATTGGTGATATGAAATTAGATAAAAGATACACTGGCCTACTGTCCATCCACTTGATGCAAAACATACCATTAGTGTTCACTGCATAAATATCCCCTCTCTTCATTTCTTTGCCCGTTGGAAATAAGTTTTTTGGCATGTTTTTTTCTGTTTGTGCGTACAGTACCACAAGCTTTTATGTTCTCTTCTGCTAGAATGTACTGTAGAACAGGCGAATTAAAAAAGTTCTCCATATAAATTTCACAATCAAGACCACAAATGGATTTTGTTAACTGCAGTATCACACTCTCTCCAAGACCCACTTCTGCATGACTTGCCCCTTTCTTCCCTATGTATAGGTCAAATTCATACAGGTGTCCAGTTTCTGATTCACACCTGCACCTCATTTTGAAACCACACGTTATAGGTTTTTTCTTTATATACTGTTTCATAATGTTATGTCCTTTGAATTTGACCATGTGTTAGTCTATTGCCTAGGTTTTAGATGGACTCAAAGCGGCTTGGGAGCTCTTATTTCGATGGTCCATTACTGGTCTCACTTTGTAGGCCCGGTCATACATTGGACTATTTCTGTTTGGTTGAGCCTCATTATTTGAGAAGTGCAAATACTTCCTAATTTCTTCAAAACGATGTAAAGGCAACACTTGTGAAACGTAAGGAACACTTAGATCAAGTTCTGTTGACCAATAACTTCTAATAGTAGGTAGAACATGGTTACTCATTATTACATTCATACCTAAGAAGGCTTTCATTTCTGCACTGTTTACATGAAAAACAACCCCGTTTTGCTGAGCATATCAGCAAGTTTCCTCGACTATCAATTTGATTAGCTCATTGATATTCATAAAGAAATTGAAAATTTCAATTGGTTTTGGAACACAACCACTTTCTTCTACATTGAAAACAAGAAATTTCCCATAATCAAAATTTTCATTAATACTAAATTTCCTTGGCTTGTAACTTCTATTCCACTTAAAATCTGGAACACTGAAAGCACTATGTGACTCGGGGTTTTGAACAGCTCCATGAGGACTTTCAGAATTAGGTTCCATACAATTCAGCTTGATGTCCGAAACTGTCAATCCCTCTCTTGAACAAGAAACTGAGGGTTCAGGATCGTCTATGATGACATTAGTTTCTCCTGCAACAATGTCTTCTATTAAAAATAATTGATCCACTTCATCTAGAAGGATATTATCTTCATTGTCACAGTCTTCAGCTTGTAAAACTTGCATGATTTCTTCACCAGAAACAAAAAAATCACGTTGCTTTCATATCTTTCTGAGACAATATAATGTAAAAATACGTTTAGAATATAACATTTTATTACACACACACACATATACGCAATATATATTTTATGTAGATACAATTCAAAACTTTTCTTTACAAAGAAATGTTTTTTCTTTCGAATTTGTAGAATTACCTTCAAACATGCAGAAAGTTTCCTTTGTGGTACATAGGGACATATATGTCCCAATTAGTTTCTGAGCCTGTAGTTCTTTCAGGTGCACTGCAGGTAAACAGAAACTCATCAAAATATTTTGTACGAACATTAATAATTACAAATACCAGAATTGTATTTGTGAATTAGAAAACAATTGCAAGATATTTTACGAAACATAATCCAAAATGCAAGGCTATATACTTGCCACATTTATATGCTTCTAAAACAGTATAAATAATACGTGTTGACGACAAAAACACTTGAAACTAATAATATACAGGGTGACTGGTAATTAGATGTATTCCCTGAAAAGGGTTAAAGTAGAGACAATTTGCAATAAATTTGACCATATGATACCCCGTCCGAAAATTAGTAGTTTTCGAAATAATCGAGTTTCAATTGTTTTTTGAAAAAATGACAATTTTCCACATAAAAAGATGAATTGAGAAAAAACTGCTCCGTGTACAGTGCACCGTGATGCATCAGAAACTGGAGGATTTTGTAGTATATGACATAACCCTGTTTTGGTTTTAGAGTCATCATTAGTTTCTTTTGTTTAGAGCCAGGTGAACACTCGACCTCAGGAATTGGGGCAGATCAGAAAACTGGTTGTGTAAATTATCAGGAATTGTCAGATCAACCTCTAAGAATAGACCACAGTCACTGTCATCAAAGTCCTGAAGATCCTCAATGTTGAAATCTTCGACCCACTCAAGCCCTGCATATGGCAGTTTATCCATCATAGCATGACCATATAGGCTGTTGGCATCCACATAAAGTATATAGTTTGATGGCCGTGCTGGATCATAATCAGGAATATATTTGTTGTTGGCTCTGGCATATCTCTGAGAGCATTGCACCATGCCTCCTCGTATACATTGTTCAATAAACAGATGCATGTCCTGATCCTGGATCAGATCCAATTGCATTTTAGTGTTCAAAAACATGGCAGACCGTTCTATGCCCGGAGCACTGTAGAAATAGATTGGATCCAGCTTATAATTTTCCATCGATGATTTTCTAAATGCCTCAAGTATATCGGCTAAGAGAGTATGTCTTATGATAATCACCAAGTGTCTGGCATTTTAAGTTGTTCCACATCAACTGGGCATGGTGATAATCATCATCAGTGATTCCGGATGCCCTGAGTTTACAGTAGAACTCTTGTTGTGATGGCAGCGCACACTCATTAAATTTAGAAAAATCAGTAACATAGTCATATGGGTATACACCCTTACGCCTAATTAATTTCAGGTCCTGATTTGGAAACATAACAATGTGATCTTGAATTGGTCATCAGATAATTGATTGGCCAGAGTAGCCAGGCTAGCTGACAGAATTCTGTATGAATCAAGAAATTTTTAATGTATAGGCTTACCATCAACGCTAATTATCTTGCTAATAGCAATATATTTTTCATCATTTTCTGCTAAAATATTTAAATTCTGCTTGTCAAACCCCTCGTACCTGATCAGATGATAAAAATCATAATTGGATACCCCGTGACAAAATATCGGGACAAATTTTTGTCTCTGGATCTTAATATTACAGCTATTACAAAGGCCCATTTTGAATTTACCATCTGTATGGGAATGGTGATGCACCTTCATATTTGTATCTGAAAATTCAGAATTACATTCCGGGCATTTTTCTGCATTGTTGAAATCTTCGATCTGATCCTCTGTTAAAGGCATCACACGTTTTGATTTTAACAACACATTAGAGGCTATGCAACGGCACACATTTTCTATTTTATGTGCAAATTCTTTGATGGCATCTGGTCCCATGTATAAATATTCTTTACTAACAACACCATCCTGTACAACCAAATAATAAAAACTAGAAGGTTCATGTAGCTGGTATGATGTAATTGAAGATTCATCAGGATCTGGGCTGCAGAATGCAAGCGATTTGAGGTTTGATTCAAAATCACAGACTATATATGCTGGGTGCCATAACAAGGCTTCAAGTTTCTTGAATTCGGCATTTTCATTTGATTTAGGCATAACCATATGAACAGGTTTATGGTTGCCACAGTATTTCAGATGCTTAACTAACTTGTTTTTAGCAATTTCTGTATTCTTCTCATAAACACCATTTACCATTTTTCGACCATCAAATACAGTCAAACATCTTCGACACAACTTGTATATTGTGTTGGATTTACCTCGTTGTTTCCTGACTAAAGCTTCAAGACTGAGTATCAGAGTGTAATGGTATGTGCCATCCCCTTCAATTAAGAACAGATCAATCGGGACAGCAAAATCATTATCAAGTGTACTGATTCTGAGAGGTTCTATCAAGCAATTGCCACGACCAGTAGAACAAATAAATACATTAATAGATAATGGCCTGACCATTGATATCTCTGGCCTTTTTTCAAATTTATCAATATTCTGAAGAGACATTGGATATTCTAAGCCCTCCATAGCATCATCAAAATTTTGTTCATGCTGTTTATAATAACTTATTCGCTCTGGATTATTTAAAACTGGAAACAAAGCTGCCAATATACTCCACAAGAAGCATTTTTGATCATTATTTTCTAGGTTGACCACGGCTTTTTGTTTTTGATATTGGCAGGTAATGGCAAATATGTAGAACCTTCTAGTGGTCTGAATTTAGAAATATTAATATGGAGCTTGTGTGGAGATCTACATAGGCTCCAACCAGATTCCATAGCAGCAATTGGTCTATCAACCTGCTTAGTATTTTGTCTGAGTTTATATTTGAGTACACAGGTACAGTTTCTGTTATGTGGAGCTGTGTAAATTTTGTGCCATTTGCTTTCTTATATTGAGTATACAATTTGAGGGATAGCTTATAAGAGCCATTTTGTGCATTTAGAATAGCCTGCACATCAGAATTTATACTGTTCAAAAAATTCTTAATGTCACATTTTGGCTCTGATACAAAATAGTAATCACTAAGTTGACCATTAAAACTGCTATGGATGGATGCATTGCGTGGCTGCATTGCTGGTCTAGCAATATCGGATGTTTCAAGCTTCCATTTTATAGCAGATGAAGATGTAGATGGCTGTGATGAAGTAGAAGGCTGTACATAACAAGTACCTATATGTTTATATGTGAATTATTACATGCTATATTTTCTATGGCATTTTGGGCATATTTTTGTGGGTGTTCTGCATTATTCTGGATCACAATTTCGTTGGTGCTTAGCCCAATTAGAGCTAGATATATTCTTATTGCATTGATTACAATATTTCTGATTTGGCATTTTTGTTGTTGGTTTATTATATAAGATTTCTTGGGGTTCAAATCAAAACTATATGCTTAATAAAAAATATCATTTGGGTTCAGCAGTGTACTTTGTATACTTAGTGTGTATACTTAGTGTGTATACTTAATATGTTTCTATATTTGGTTTTTGGTGTTTTTATAACATTTCTTGGGGCTCAAATCAAAAACGATATACTTAATAAAAAAACAACACAGGTGTCTAACAAACTATGACAGGTCGTAAGGCTATTGACCTACTATGTTGATCTACCGATACAATGACTTACCGCAAATACCTTTCTACACACGCACGCCGTGTTTATAGAATGGCAATGACCGCAAAGCGTGTCAGGTGGTAGAAGCCGCCGTATTGATTCCCTATAACAACCTGGGACAGATATAAGCCTAAATATGAATGGATTATAACAAACAAGCCAGATGTGTCAAATATCAGACTATTTTATATCTGTAGCCCAGTCTATACGAGTCTGTTTTATTTTTTTGCTCTAGTTATAGGATATTCTATATTACTAATACTTAATTTCTAACAAAAAAATATGAGGAGCACTGTAACAACACGTCCGTCCTCTTCAACCACTCTCACAATACTAACTAATCTGTAATGCACAATATTGCATAATATTGCATAATAATTTGTTGCACAACATGATGCAATGGAAATAGACCAGAAGTAGACCAGAAGTAAACTTGTGTGTGTTTGTGTGTGTGTGTATGCAGTTAATAAGATTACACTTGACAGAGTATTACACTAAAAGCAAAAAGCTTTTATGAGCATCTTGGCTTAGTTTTAAGTGTAGCAAAACAATATCAAGAGGACCATATTTTTATCAAGCTTATGGACAACAATTTGGCAAATGCAACTTTTGTACACATGTTCAAATTAATCTGAGGGGGGTCGTACTTTCTCAGGGAATCCATTAACTTTTTTTTTTTTACTAAATACCTGGTTTGAACAGAGTAGCACACTTGAGCAATAAGCTCATATAGACATCTTGACATACTTGTAAGTATATCCAAATCAGTCTGAGGGGGGCTCGTACTTTCTCGCCCCAGTAATAGGTCAAAAATACTACTTAAGTAATTTAACCTCTACCTATTTCAAACATACCGCTCACCTGTTCCGAGAATTTCATAATATTTCCCTTGGCTTCTCAACCGTAATCTTCTTTTCTATTAACGTCCGACAAAACTCTCTCGGTTTCAAGGAACTACTAAAAACAAGAAGAAAGAACAACGTTTTACGCATTATACATGTTTTCCGCATCCCCTACCCCAGAAACCATACTCACACACAATTCCATAAATTTCAACTCATTAACGTCACCAGAAACGCCCAAATTCAAAGAAAAAGAAATATGCACCCAGGGCTCAAAAACTCTTGAACGGGGGTGTGTTACTACTCTAATATTTGCAACGTGACTGGAGTGGAGTATTTTATCCAGTGTTTGCAGCCCATAATAGCCTCGTGCTAAACTTTCCGTCACACGGTTTGCAACAAAGATGACTCGTCGCGTCGTGCAATGGCGTACGCATAATATTTCCTTTTCGGCCGTGGCTGGGATTGTAAAAGTAGATAATACATTACTGGTTTGTAGGCAAACGGTATATAAACATTTTGACTCTGGAAAAAATGGTAATAAGTTGTTATTTGCACGGGGAAATACATTTAGCACTCTATTTCTCTCCCGAAATTATTCACTTCTTGTATGTGTTCCATCAGTTCTCACTCTGCGTTCGCCACGACGTCGTGTCATGTCCGGCTGGCCTTATCAAACAAAGTCTATGTTCATTGTACATAACGTTTTGCTCGAATGAAACACGGACATTTTAACGAAATATCGCTGAATAGTAACAACATTTTGTTTAGAATTGAAGCTACTATTTTCAATGTTGCCATTCGTTTCTTGACGTAAGTCTTGGTGTTCCTCGCTTAGTTCAATAGAAACAAGCAACATGATTCATGTAGCAAAAATTATTTTCCGTTTTGTTGAAAGCGACGTGGAAGCAAGACATTCTTGAAAGTTGCTACGATGATCAAGTTTAGATGAATTTCTTTTTAATTAAAACAGCCAGACCATTTATTCAATGTAACTATCCCCACATTCGTATGGTAACAATGAAAACAAATTGTCAGGACAATGAGCTCTAAGTTCAAACAAGGGACTTGTCGAATAATAGGTGCCTCATTGTTTCAGGTGATATAAGATGCCTCTGACATAGGATCAGAAGATAGATATCATCCTAATACCCGTGAGTAGTATGGAAATGGCGGAGCTGACTCACCCGGGCGAAAAAACGCTGAATTTTTTTCAAACGCGAACAGCAACGCGAACAGCCCAAAAGCGAAAAAACGCTGAAATTTTTCCAAACGCGAACAGCACGAAAGCCAAAAACGCTGAATTTTTTCCAAACGCAAATAGCCCAAAAGCCAAAAACGCTGAAATTTTTCCAAACGCGAACCGTCCAATAGCCAAAAACGCTGAAATTTTTTCAAACGCAAACAGCCCAAAAGCAAAAAATGCTGAAATTTTTCCAAACGCGAACAGCTCAAGATAACAACCCCCTTTTCTACGTGATCCATCGTGCGCTTTCGATTAACCGTCTATTTTATTTACAAGATAGCCAGTACGGCCGTGCTCGTGGCTCCGGCGAAATCCACCAATTCGCCTTTCTCGTTCGTTATAGTCAGTTCTACTTCACTGAACTTGTCGTGCTGGATGGGAAAAAAGATCGGATTTGGCTGGTTCGTAAAGAATCGGCTCCAGGAATTCCGAATTGGGCTTGAACGTCGCAATTATACCGGTTTCCTTGTGTGTTTGGTCCCGATTTGCGTCCGTCGATACAACCATGCCCTGAGCCAGGTTGCAATGTACGTTCAAAGTTTCTATGGACAGGAATTTGGGAATAGAGGACCCGACGTGCTTGATTCCCGGCGCCAACCTGCTGTCGTTAGGGAAACCCAAGAACTCCCCGATGGATCCGAGGTTTATTTCTTCTGTGGCGGACGTAATCTCCACGCGAGGAGTGACCGAACTCTCGGACAGGATGACGTTCGAAGGCAATTGGGCTTGCAGCGTAGTCAGGTTATATTATCCAGGCGAGACGGTGATCTTCTTGCTTCCCACGTGGAGGGTGTTGTTGTAGTCGGTGTGTTGCGATTCAAGTACATGCTGTAGAAAGCCACGAGCCCCAACGTCTCTTGTTGCAGAGTGCTCCTGATTACATCGTAATGCAGTTTCAGTTTGAGGATGGAAGTCTCGCTGGACAAATGCAGGACTAGCATTTTTCTTTTATCGCTATTGTTTTATCAAATACGTTGCTCTCTGAAACATTTCCAACGACGTCGAGTCGCCGCCGCCGGTTAGTTGCGAAAGAATAACCAGCATTACGACGCAGAGATGACCGCAGACCACTTCGTCGAAGCCCTGCATCCTTTCGTCGATGTAAAATATTTCGGACGTCGATTTCAGGTAGTTCGCAAGCGCGAGAAGCGGAACGCCACCGAAAGAATAAAAAACGAAACCGCTTCCGTCCTCGGCAATCCAATAACATACCCAGTGGGTTCCCGGGTTGAGAGAATTATCCAATTTGACCACTCCGCTTTCGCCGCCACTTCGGGGTCCGTTAGCAGGCAATGTATCGGACATGAACACACCTCTGAAGTTTATAACGTTGAACAATTCGGCTAGAGACCCAATATCTTCGTTTGAAAGGGGCACTTTTTTTTAAGATTGAATTTCTTGAACGCTGCTGCGGTGGTATGCTTCTTTGTTCTTCTTCTCTTCAATCCGGAACCAGTAGCGTTCAGCTTGCTTTCCACGGCGAGGTTGTGTCTTTTTTGCTCTTCGAGCTCTTTTGTGTTCTTCTTGGCATCGATCACGGTTTTCGCGATCGCGGCACTGCCACCTGCGAGACTTCCCACGGCTCCGAGAGCAGCGAGGATCGCAGGAATGCTGAAAATGAAACCTCCCTGCCTTCTTGACCTAGACTTTTGCAACTTGCTTAGCTGTGGCATGCTGAGAAGGAGCTTCATTCCGTGCCCCTTTTTTAAACATTTGTTTTTCTTCTCGCGTTGCTTCTTCGTGAGTATAGAATCGATGCCCGAAACCTTTTTGAGTTCCGAGTAAGGGATTTGATAAGCCACTCCTCTCGGACGCATTGCGAAGAACTCCTATTTTATTACGTCTGTTTATTCACTATTGACTTACTGCTATCCGTGAACTGCATTCTGCTTCAGTTGCTGCCTTCTTTTCTCTCTGTGGCACCCCAAGGCTAACATTGGGATAGTGTAGGAAAGAACAATAAATGGAGAGAAAAGGTTTTTGTGATACGATAGGGAAGAGACTGCCGTTTATTTCAGCAAAAAAATAGATGGATGCCGGAAATGAAGTGAATGAAAAATTATTTTGTGTGTGTGCGTGCGAAGTGGATTCGTTATATACAGGATTAGAATTAGCCTAATTACAGATATTGCATGATTTGGACTTCTCTCCGATTGGTGAATAGCCCCATGGAACGGTGTGAATACCGCAGTTCAAAACTTTTCTCTTGTCGTCCTCTGCATCCAACGCCACTTTGTTCAGTTTCACGGTCTTAACATCATGGTGTATGCTCTGGAACCTCCACTCTTCCCGCAGGATGGGGAGTTTCTTCTTCAGGCATTCGATGTAATCCTCGACGTTTAACTTACCCTGAACAGTGCTTTTCCCAACCTCCTTGGACTTCTTGATGGTGGCGACGGTCGTTCTTATACAATACGATTTAGCCCTGAGTACCACGAACTCTCTGATGATCTCACCGTTCATTTCGTCCTTCATCAATCCGGGAACTTTCTTGTTTCTTGGAAAAATGTTGTAGGGGTTCGGCTGTGGATAGCCCGAAGTGTCGAAATGTTCCTTCAATTCGGTTGTCATGCCCCTGTACGGATCTTCCTTCATCACATAAACGAAACTGTCCGTATCCATGTAAGCAATCTGGATTTGATTTTTGTATCGTGGCTTCATGATGTTGTAGTGGAACTCGTACATTTGCAGTTTCGACAGTTCGAGAATTACAGCCCCCACGTACGTCGGTTTGTTAACGTAACGCAGGATTTGTCAAGATGAAGCAACGTCAGGTTCTCGGTGAAAATTTTCCTGCTCTTGAAACGTGGGTTGGCAACCCACTTCCTGCATTTTTTTTCGTCCGAAACTATCTTGACGTCCTTGTATTTCCTTACATTCTCCATTGTTTTTCCGTAGATGGCGTTGTTCATCAGTTTATACATATCCTTATCCAGGTCAGATGTCGCCACCTGCCGCTTCTGGGTGTTCATGTTGATGTAGGGTTCCAGCCATTTGCCATGTGTGAATTTCAAAACTCTGTGCACTTTTGTTAAAACAAGGCCCTGCTGGAGATAGAATTTCAGCAGTTTGCAGTGCACTACGTAATGATCCTTCCTCTCCAACGTCAGAAGCAGTTTTGGTTGATTGGAGCGAGGAGGACATTTTAGCTCAGGCGCCAGAGGAAAATCCGAATAGAGCTGGTGCAATTCTGAAGGATACTCCAAGTCTACCTCCGCGAAGTATCCTGTCGATCCTTCAAAATTATCCTCTTGAAGCAGATGTTTCAGTTCTTCTTCGGTGATGTCCGACCACTCGAAATTAGACTGTGGCAGCTTCTGCGTCATCGCATAATCATACATGTTGTTGGCGTCCAAGTATATTATGTAGCTGGACTCCTGATTGGGATCGTACTCGTCTCCCATGTACTCGTTGTTTGCTTTCGCATGTCTTAAACAACATTGCACGATGCCGCCCCTGATACATTTATCGATGAAAAGCTGCATGTCGCATTGATTTTCCGCGAAAAGTTGCAATACAACATGGCATTCCAGGTGAATCCCGGAAGACTCACGAAGTTCGCAGGGTCGACTTTGTACTCACGAATAGGGGTTTGACGAAACGCTTGGAGCACGTCGAATAGGAGAAGCACGTCAAGCTTCAAGTATCGATCGTGGAAATCACCCAGCGAGGAGCATCGAAACTCGTTCCACATACGTCTGGCGTGCGCGTAGTCTTCGTCGGAACACACGGAGTCCTTCAAGGATGAATTGAAAGCGTCTTTCGACGGAAGGTCCGTCTCGTCGAACTTTTCGGGCCCGTCGACGTACTCGTATGGGTACACTCCTTTCCTTCGAATAGCGTCCAAGGACACATCTGGGAAATGATCTCTAGTAACTTCCGGCACGTCCAACATAGCGACGCATTTTTCGAGGCTAGCCTGGAGAAAGCGGTAAGAATCGATGAATCTAAGTTCAATTCTTCTGTATTTTGGCTTCTTGCCAGCAGCGCACAACGTGCACTCATCTTCGCAGGGGATAATTTTGCTCATCTTACCATGATAGCCCGGTGGAATATTCACCCACTTGCTGATAGCAATGTATTTCTCGTCGGTCTCAGCAATCACACGGATGGACTATTTGTCATAGCCCAGCTCTTTGACGAAATGGTGAAGATCATAATTGCTGAGCCCGTGGAAAAATACCGGCACAAACCTGGCTGTTTGAAGCTTCAAATTGCATCTATGGCATAACGGATGGATGTACTGGCCCGTTACGTGATTGTGGTGTGCCACTTTTATCACACAATAATCAAATTTGGACCCGCAATTTGGACAATGTGTTGCACAAACAAACCTCAATTCTTCGTCTTCGGTAAGACCATTCATGAGTTTAGTCCTGAACAAAACATCACCCCATTCCTCCACTTCCTTGACTAGGAATTCCAGGAAGCGTTTTCCAGCCTCGGGTCCTCGGTAAAGAATCGGTTCATTGCTATCTTCGTCCGCTCCTGCCATCCAGTGCAAGTAGTATGCGAAACTGCAAGGTATGTGCTCGTGGTAGGCAGTAGTTGATGATTTCGCCGGATAGGGGTCGCAGATCGCCATGGTCTTCAATAATGCCTCGAAGTCCGCAACGATGACAACGGGGACCTCCAGCTTGGACTTGTACTTACTGAAGAAATGGGAACCACCAGGGAACACGCACCTGGATGGTTGATGCTGCAGGCATTCTCTGAGGTGCTTCTGCAGCCTCTCCTTGGCGGTTCTTGAACCTAGGTTGCTGAAAAATTCCATACATCGATAACAGATTTCGATTTGATGTTCATGTTTCGTTATCTCGCTTCTGACCAGCTTCGAAAGATCACGGATGAGGCAATAATGGTGCTGTTTCACATTTTTCATCAACAACATGTGCACTACATCACCTCATCACCTACAAGTTTGCTGATCCGAAGCGGAAAAAGAGCTACTTCTTTGTTGCTGGTTGTATATCCGTACACATTTACACCGATTGAAATTTCGTTCTTTTGTTGATAGGCTTTTTCGATTTTTTTTATTTTTGTCAGCTGCACAGGAAATGGAACGTCTTCGAAATATTCACCCAATTCATTCTCGTACTGGCTGTAACTTCCAACGCGCGCAGATTTTTTTGTTTTATGATGCAAATAGGCAAGGAGGCACCATTTGAAACACTGGTTGTCGTCGTTTTCGATGTTAAGAACGGCTTTCTTGTTTTCGATCACCTGCGGGAGCTTCACGTAAGTCGATCCCGAAAGAGGCTTGTATTTGCTTATGTTGATGTTCATGATGTGTGTAGTGTTGCAAACACTCCAACCCGATCCTTTGCCTTGAAACTCTTCCTGCTTCCGCACGATCTCATTCACTAGCTTGTCGTAAAGTTCGCTTATCACCTCCCTCTCACTTTCCAGCAGAAGTTGTTGCTTTGTTCTACTGGAGAACACGTGAGTTTGTTCTGTTGCTTCTGGAACAACGAATCCAAAACCATGTCGAATTTGAAGGGGCCCTTGTCGAGAGTGGAAACCAAAATCTTAACCACTTCTGCTTTCTTCTCCTCCAGGAAAATTTCGTCACTGCAGGGCAAACCCCTATTCACGCTGGTGAGGCTGTAATTTTCCAACATATTCCTGAAGGAAATTCTTCGGTTTAATGCATCCTGGGTCGCGTGCTTCAGCCAATTCTGTGATCTTCGTTCTCTTTCCACGGCTTAACTGGTCATCGTTTGAAGACTGCTTTCGCTTTACCCCAATCTTCTGATTGACGGTCAAATTTTCTGTTGTTATCACTTTCCTGGATGTTGGGGAAGGTTTGGTGACGCTGGCGGGTTCTTTCAACGAACCAGGCCGCTGAATACATCTTTGTTTATGCCGACTTAGGTGGACTTGGTTTGCGGGATATTACAGAAGGGGCATGGAACTTGGGGTTGTTTCGTCTTCGGAACTGACGACGCAGTGGATGTGTCTTGTGGCTGCGACAGTTTTCTGCAACAGAGAAAACCAACTTTTCAGGGATATGCAATAAGCTATTATATACACATTGGGGCCATTGGTTTGATTCGAATCTGTAAGTAAACAGTAAGACGCCTCAAGATGCCGAACAACATCTTCGGCCACTCCAGAGGCGGCACGGATATAGAGCCACCCGACAACACTGAAATTTTGAGACTCGACCAACGAGTGAAGAAACTTCGCAGCGACCTGCTGACTCTCCAGAACACTCTGTTCTCGAGCCCAAAGGATGAGATCGCAAGTCTGCAGAAAATATTAGTGGATCCGATCCTGAAGATCGAAGCGGAATTCAAATCCCTGTTCGCCAAGTATGCTGATTTAGCATCCTTGGAAAGTTTGAGCGGCATTCAGGAAACAGTGAACAACCTGCGAGAGGAATTATCTAACGTACAAAAATCCAGAGACATTATTCAACTAAAAACTAAGTTTGAGGAACAGGAAACAAACATCGAAGCTAGCTTGAGCGAACATCAAAATGTTATTTCTAACATTAAGATCCAAATTGAAACCAACCCGGCCCCCGAAGACATACTTCTGATCAATCGAGCAGTGGCCGATCTACGAAACGAACCCGGTAGGTTTCGGGATGAGATCCCGTCTCTGATATCCTTCGCAGAACTTGAAAACTCGGTGATAAACATCAGGGAGAAACTTCAAACAGTCGAAGAAGCCATTGGCAACTTTCCTTCGTCCGAGGAACTGAAAATTATAGGAAAGTCTGTGGCCAACATCAAACTGCAACTCGAGACGTACGAGGATTTCGGTAAAATCCAAGGCACCGTAAGCCACATCGACGACACTTTGTCGTCCATGAGAACTGATCTATCGATCGTTCAGGAAGCTTTGGAATCGAAATTGCCAGGCATAACGGAAACCCTGACCACCGTTCAACAGCAAATTGCCAAGCTGGAAAGCCTTAACACTGAAACCGAACTTTCACACTTCCATCACCTGATCGACGACATACAGAGCAATATGGAAACACTGCAGCAATCAACCCCTACACAAGACGACATGACGCGACTCCGGGATGCGCTGGGTACGGTAGCCGACGCCAGTGAGCTGGACGCCGTGAGAAAAGCGTTGACCGCGCTGCAGAATACAGTCGCCAACTTACCAACATCGCAGGAACTGAAAGCCGTGAAGAGGACAGTGAATCGTGTTCTCAAATCCGAGGACGTGAAAAACATTCAGATTGAAATCGTGCAAATTCGAGACACCAACGCCACGATGCCCACCAACCAGAACGTCAACGAGCTGTACACTCTGTTCGCAGAAATCAGAAATCAGGTTCACGACCTCGACACAAATCTCCAAACTGAGGCTCGTCGAAAGCTTGCAGCAGATCATCGCAAACGTGAAACTTCGAATCGACGACGTGGAGACCGGTCAAGGGTCTGTTTTGGCTGATTTTGCCGATAAGCTTCGCGAACTGAACGAACACTTCAAGCAACTTCGCGTGGAAATCAAGATCAAACCTTCTTACGACAGCATCGTCAACCTCTTCAGCGAACACCTGGAGCCCGTACAGAACAAACTGGACGACGTGCAGGAGGAACTGCGAGCCAACGTCGGCAGCCGGAACGTTAGCCTCGACAACTTAAATTCGACAGTCGTCCTAGAGATATTCCGCATCCCAAATCGAGAATTTCCGTCCCCTTTCAATCCACGAAGCAAACTCTGCATGCTCACTCCTGTAAAAGCATACCATCAATTTTACCTCAGGGGAAAACTTCAGTTTGTCAAGGTAACTTACTGGTCGCTACTGCGAGCCCTTCACTATCCGACTCTGACTGTGACGAATATAGGGGACGAACCTAAAGTCCGCAATGTAGAGCTGGTTGATTTCACACATCCCCAAAGTTGAGAGACTACATATGCCGAGGATGCTTCGCAAATCATAGACATTCAAGTCGGTGATAAACTGTATGTAGAGAACCCCACGTTCTCTCCAGCACAAAATCCCATCGTCATCGTGTTCCTTTTCTCGCACGACGTCCAGTAGAAGCAAGTAAAATTTTGTTATGTAAACTTATTAAAACTCAAACGAGACTTTCCTGATTAGCGCAAAAATACACTGCTATTGTGCGATCACGAGATAATTCAAGTTAATAATATGCAATGTAAAAGTAAATTCCAAGTTAACTCGGGTTAATAAAGCAAGTTAAAACATAATTGATGTACTTACCTCTGTTGAAGTAAAACTCTTCTTTCTCCTTCTTGCAAAAGTTTTCATGCAATTGAACACACCGTGCATCACAAGCTCATATAGATCTCAGACACTAGAGTTAATACAGCAAAAATGTCACTAACAATTCACGGCAGGAATGCTGTTAATATATTCACTCCGGTCACCTTCTCGCTAAGCACTGCGAAAAGCCGAGGCGATGTATGGCGTGGTAGGAAACGATATCGATCCGTCTAGGAGTTGACCTACATACATCGTTCCGTCTTGCTCACGCAATTAGAGGGAAAGAATCGCGTAAATAGCATTAGCGACGACTCCTATACAGATATTTTTACTGGTAAAGATTTTCTTTCGAAGCCAACGCCCATTTTTCCCTTGCGTAATTAACCAGAACAGAGCCGCCCGAACGGCGAAAAGAGGTTCATCGGTAAAGGAAATGTTGGAATTTGTATTGTTTCTCGCGTTTCTTTGTTTTCGAAAGCATACTTCCTCCCTGAAGAGCACTCGTTTTGATTTGTTAGCTAAATTTAGCTTGCGGCTCAAACAACAGTAACACTAAGCAAAAAATATAGTAAAAGCGTTTTTTTCTCGGTTAAAGAGCCAAAAGTGCCACTTATCATCGCTAGATACAATATTGAAATTTTATTTTCACTTTTGTGTTGTACAGTCACCATAAAAATATGAAATGTACTTGCTCACAAAAGACTTCGAGGCTCACGCGCACAAAATTGATCACATTAGGCGCGCCATGAAATGTTCGGGAGGGGGGGGGGTGGCCACGCTGTCTTAGGTGACTTGACCAATCAGAGCCATTCACCATTGGGACAGGTTAGGTTAGTTCGTGCATGATAGAATAAATGTTGCCAACTCACTAGGTTAGTTTAACTCGTAAAATATTGTGGTGAAATGTTGATGACAGAGTTGGTAACGCTGACAGTGAGGTTAACGTACACCGTGAACTCTTGTAACATACAGCGTAAACGGCTACACAGAGTTGGCAACGCTGACAGTTAAAATATTGTGGTGAAATATTGATGTCAGAGTTTGCAACGCGGACAGTGAGGTTAACGTACACCGGGAACTCTTGTAATATACAGCGTAAACGGCTACGAAGAGTTGGCAACGCTGACAGTTACATGCGTTAGGTTTGAAAAAAAAGTGAAAGGGGGATGTTGTTTTGGGCTGTTGAAATGTTGATGACAGAGTTGGCAACGCTGACATTGAGGTTAACGTACACCGTGAACTCTTGTAATATACAGCGTAAACGGCTACGCAGAGTTGGCAACGCTGAGAGTTACCTGCATAAGGTTTGGAAAAACCGTGAAAGAGGGTTGTTATTTTGTGCTGTTAGCGTTTGGAAAAATTTCAGCGTTTTTTGCTTTTGGGCTGTTTGCGTTTGAAAAAAATTCAGCGTTTTTACTTTGGGCTGTTCGCGTTTGAAAAAATGTCAGCGTTTTTTCGGCTTTGGGCTGTTTGCGTTTTAGGTTTGGAAAAACCGTGAAAGGGGGTTGTTATTTTAGGCTGTTCGCGTTTGGAAAAATTTCAGCGTTTTTGGCTTTTGGGCTGCTTGCGTTTGAAAAAATTTCAGCGTTTTTGGCTTTTGGACTGTTCGCGTTTGGAAAAATTTCAGCGCTTTTGGCTTTTGGGCTGTTTGCGTTTGAAAAAATTTCAGCGTTTTTTACTTTGAGCTGTTTGCGTTTGGAAAAATTTCAGCGTTTTTGGCTTTTGGGCTGTTCGCGTTTGAAAAAATTTCAGCGTTTTTTCGCTTTTGGGCTGTTCGCGTTTGGAAAAATTTCAGCGTTTTTCGCCCGGGTGAGTCAGCTCCGACATTTTCATACTACTCCCGGGGAACGCAGCTTCAGCGACATCGGATATGATTACAACAGTAGGCACCAGTATCGTGCGGCACGGTCACATACTTATCGCCAAATTCCTAGAAACTGGAAATGTTAGTTCACATAGTGGGCGACCAAAGAGCGCCACCAATGAGGAGACTTTAACGAATTTGCTAGCAACGTTTGTTAAGAGTCCCAAACTAAGTACTCGTCGTCTCTCAATGGAAAGTGCAATCAGCCAGCCCTCCATTATGCGGATATTCTACACCAATCGCTGGAGTCCTTATAAACTGCACATGCAACATAAACTAAACGAGGGTGACCCAGACCGACAGGTAGAGTTCTCTACGTGGGATAGAAACCATCAAGAACTGGATCCCTCGTTTGCTCATGACATACTGTTCAGCGGCGAGGCCTATTTCTGTTTGATTGGGAAGCTCAATCGGCATAATTGTCGATACTGGTATGGCAATAATCCATACTGAGTGCAACCGAGTAAGGAACATAGTCCTGTAAAGGTGATTGTCTGGTGTGGCGTAAGGAACACTCACATCATTGGTCCATTTTCATCGACGCTACCTTAACGGCGCAAGAGTAGCTGATGCTACTTCAGGAACATGTTTTACCTTCCATTCGAACCCCGACGGCAAATTTCCCTCTTATTTTCAACAGGATGGAGCCTCTCCCCACTGTGACGTTGGTGTGCGTCAATGGCTCGATGCACAATTCCAAGCAAAGTGGATTGGTCGATGTGGTCCCGTGGAATGCCCGCCCAATTTCATGCCTTTTTGCCAATCAAACCTCAAAACACATTAGGGTTCAAAGGCAAGGACCAGCGAAACTTGCATATTATTATAAGGTGGGTAGAACGCAAAAATCCCTAGCTCTCTGCCAGCATTCGTTAAGGAAATTATGAGTAATGTAAGTTAATTTTAGGAATGGACCAAATTAGTTCCTCATATAAGAACCAGTGAATATTGTATATTATTATAGTGGGTGATATGCTGAGTACAACTCAAAAGAACTGAGTTTTCTGTGACCATTTGTTCGGACGTTATTAGCAACCTAAGATAATTTTGGGAGTGGGTCAAAATAGTTCCCCAGATAAGAACCAGTGACTAAATTGGTCCTAGCGGCTATGATCCTACTTGGGGTTCATCCGCCAATCCATTTCCTACGAGTCTCCGATGCCTTGGTGGAGCCCGTTTAGATTTAACCGCCCACAAGAGTATTTCCACGCCGATACAGCGAAGGTGAGAATAATGGAGAGCGACCCGCTATATATACCCTAAGCTCACTGTTTGCTACGCCATTTGACCTACTTATCAGCCAATCAGAACTCTCATGTAGCATGCGGCATGCGACATGTGACACCTAGAAAATTTTCGAAAACTGAAATGAAAAAAAAATGGGAGGGAGAATGTGGTCACAGCTAGGAAATTAATCAGATTCGAACACGATCTTGTAAAAATGCCTCCAAAAAGATAGACTTTTTATGAAGATACATTAAGTCATGATCACAGCTAGAAAAATGCCTGCATCGAGGTGTTAGGGTCTCAATAACATGAAAATTCATAGGAATATCAACATTTTCGGAAACATCAAAATATGGCCTAAACAATGCCTCTTTCGAGATGTTAATGTCTTAAGACCATGTAAATTCATGGAATATAATATTCTGGGTTGTTTTCTTTAAATCAAATCTCTCTGATCTGAATCAAATACGTCCCCTCTACTATTGCAAGTATACAATAAGCAAAGTCTCCAAAAACTCTATGAAAATGTAAGGTTAAACTTACCTTGGTTTACTTATAATGGTGTTTGCAACACTAACCGTCACACGACAGGCACTTATGCAAGTGTGCAAGCTGTGCTTTTCAAGTGTTGTTTAATAGTTTTTGCCTGCACACAATCTTACATCGCACTTCAGTTAAGTGTTTTGTTATCCCAACAAAAGTGACCATGTGGGTATATAATTACAATACCTCTTATTAATTATACTTAGATATTGATTTATATAAATTCTACAAAATTAATAACACAAATACTTTGACATCCAACAAAATACCACATGCTGATCAAGAAATATTGTTTGACCATATATTCTCATCATCACTATTTCATGTATCGGATATTCCGAATTTTCTTTCTAGCCTTAAAAACAAAAAAAATCACAGATGCAGTTCAAACTATATTTTCACAGCATTCCACAAAAATGTAATTTATCTTATCATCGTTGTATGAAAACCCTCAGAATGAAAAACAAAAATACCACCATCATACTACAGTAACTCGACTGCATCTCGATGAAATCTCGCAATTGCAACAGATTTACGACAATGTTTGCCGAGCCCTCGAACAAAAGCATCAACATTTTGAAGGTCGAGAATCGGGATGGTCCTTCTGCGACACATATCATGAACTTCGTGTAAAAAAAGGCAAATATGTGCCTTTTCATGGAAACAGCTACATCGACTTACCTCCAAAAATAAAAACAAAACAAGCCAGGTTAATTGAACATGCAGAATGCCGACAACAAATGTTTTCTCTGGTGCATATAGCATATTTTCATCCAGTTGAAATTAATAAATTCGTTGTCTTTCAATAACATCGACCCGAATGCATTTCCGAGTTTGAAAAAGCGATGTCTCTTATCCAGTATTCGGTAGATCTTTCAACTATTGGCAAGTTCGAAAGGTAACACGAACGAGACAAAAAGCAACCCATCGCAGTGCATGTGTACAACTACGATAAAAAGTTTATCACATATGCACACTTTGCAACATCTTAATTGTCCCCCCTGAAACAATTCAGTCCTAAATTCGTAAATTTGGCAAAAAAGCACCTCAGAGCCAACATATAGAAGCCAACTTTGCAAAAATTCTTCTTTCTAAAAAAAATAAAGGAAAGCTATTGTGATTCTTTTTCAAACTCTTTCGCATTCCGTGAAGTTTGAAACCCTAAACCCGTAATGCAAAACTTAATTAAACAAGAGTCGCAATTCGAAATATGAATGTATAAAAAATAGGATTCATTGATCTCAAATTGAAAATAGGAAAATTAAAGTAGAGTTTGACACTTTGAACTGGTTCTCCTCCACATGGAGAGAATTGTCATCACATTCCAATAGAAATTTTCACTATTCTTTCCTTTCAGCGTTTGTCGTTTAGTCGAAAGTGTTTTAGTTTAATTCATATAACACAAGTATTTCGGATATAAAGCAGTGGCGAATTAACTATCATTCACAGGTTTTACATTTTGATTTCACTAACTAAGTAAATACAAGTAGTTGTTGGTAGTATTTTATCGCATCTGCTCCGTCGCAATATCAATTTACTTACATTAACTGCCTATTTACTATTCCTTTTAGGCACTTCCGAAGATGAAGGCAAGACGATTAAAAACAGCCAATTACGAAGGAACGAATATGACATTACCAACCTTAGCAATATGAACTCATTAAACGCTCCCTTTCGTTACAGTAATACACTATATCACTGCTTAATATAATCGTGTGTGTGTTAGTATATGGAAATTATAAATATTTTAGGTGTCGATAAATAGCATATAAAATGCATATCTTAAATAACATTACATACAGCATCATGATTACATGCATGCGAATGTGAATTAGTCATATTATGTGTGTTAACACAACTAAGAGAAAAACGTATTAACCTTAAATCTTGGGAATCAGCCGCTTCTAAAGGAAAAGGTGTGCAGAGGGACGTCCTTCAGAGTTCGCATCGGATATTTTTTTGGAATGTTCTAACATCAACGGTATCTGTTCAGCTTAAAGAAAAAAATGCTAACCAACTGCTATAATTTCACTTACTGGTATCATGCCTTTACAAGCACGTTGACGTTGATGAAAACATCCACCTTCCTGTGTTTCGAGCATATTTTGTGGAAAAGTCTTGAAAAAAATATATATATTTTTTAGATCTGCTCGATAATATCCAGTGTATTGTAAATAAACTATTCTCAAAGGCGCTTCTTTCTGCTCAAATCTCATGGAGATTTCCTCCAGGTGGAGAGAAACTCTATCCAGTTTTTCAAACTTCACTGACTTCAAGTTTAGCAAGCGGAAACGTACATATTCCTTAAGGTTCTTCATACAATTTACTACCTCTGTTTCATTGAGTATTATAATAACGGTTCATAGTTTCTAAGTTCACGGAATGTGAGAAATTTAAAAAAAAATCACCACAGCCTTTTTCGTCTAGTTGAGAGACCATCTAAACTTTGGCTACTCTCGGCTGGCTCTCAAGTGCACAGTTGCTATGATTACGAATTTGGGACTCAGAATAAATAAGATGTTGCGAAGAGTACTTAAATATCATCTACCAAAAGCTAATGCACACATCATTAGATTGTTGTATGTTACAAATCTAAAAGAGCAACATTATTGTCTTATAAAAATCTTCCTCGCTTTGTAAAAAAAAATACCTCACAGTGCAACAAAATCACAATATGCCATCCATGCCTTTTAATATTTTTTAGGAGAGGCATAAAATCACGTCAAAAGGAATTAGAGGAACATATTAGGAACTGTTATCGACATGCTGCAGTAACTTATAAGTTTCCATTCAAAACCATATACCTTAATTATTATTCAGCATTGGTGCAGAATCCATGTGTGATCAATTGCGATTTGGAAATGATACAAATTCGCCTCGCCAACAGCCTTCCAGACCGCACATTTCTAAACACGTAGCTTGCGGCTTTGCTTTGAAATTAGTATGTACGTATCAACCAAATAGTCCAGAGCCATATTGGTACCGAAGAGAAGATGCTTCCCAAAAATATATATAAAAAAAACTTTGTGAGTTGGCAAAAGAGCTTGCTTCGTTCTCACATGGAGAAGAACGGAAAAATCTTAAATAGGAAAGGCAACGCAAACACGACTATGCAACAAATTGTGAAATTTATAAGAAAAGCTTTGGCAAGATAAAAAAATCATCAAAATAATAATTACACAGGATATTTTAATGCCAAACTTTGCGATACATATAAGTTGAAAATCAAGAAACCTAATTTCATTCCATTTTTTATTCATAATTTATAAAATTTCGATGCGCATCTGTTCCTCAAAGAATTTGGATACAATTAAGAAAAAAGTGACATCGTACCACGCAGCAAAGATAAATATATTTGCATAGAAAAGATGTAAGATTGGATAAATAAAAAAAATATGCCAATCTCAGGTTCCTGCACTCTTACCAGTTTCTGTCAAGCAGCTTGGTTACTCTAGCTATACAATTGAACAACGAAATATTTCGGTAGTGAATATTGATGATTGTTAAAGCGAAATATATGGATAAATTTGCTAGACACAAGGAGAGAAAATTATCATCGCGAGAAATATTCGCTAATCGTTTTGAAGGCATCGAATGCATGGAAAAAGATTATACATATACAAAATTTGAAACACATATGATTAAAAACCACGGGTGATTATCACGATAGATATTTAATTTAATTAATTACATTGCTAGCAGATGTTTCTCAAGCTTTCCGAAATCGTTGCTTTCACGCGTACGATTTAGATCCTGTGTACATGTTCACCACACCTCATTTCGGATGGCAAGCCATGATGAAATTTACTGAAGTTCAACTTAAACTTGTGACTGAACAGTATATATTTATCGAAAATGTTAAGCGAGGTGAAATTGTTCAATATCCTCTTCCATATGCAAAAGCGAACAATCACTGTGTACCTTATTACTATCCTAGGAACTCTCTCGTTCTTATATTTTACTGTTTTACATCGATACGAATCATTTTTACGGGTATGCCATGAAAGAAACACTTCATATCGGAAATTAGGAATGGATCACATCTGAAGAACTCGAAAGAAAGAAATTCTTGACCTGACCCGAATATCATCCACAAGGCTGTTTTATGGAAGTTTATCTAGAGTGTCATATCCGATCTTCATGACAAGCATCACGGCTTTGTCATGCCATTAGTTTCCCAACATGTTCCAGGTACTGACGAAACGAAATTGATGCTCACTTTCGAAAGTAGAAATAATTATGTTGTGCGTTATAGTCTCCTGAAATGTTATCTGAAACAAGGTTTAATATTAATAAAAATGCACTAAGGATTGAAATTCACTCTAAGCAAATGATTAAAAGTAAAAAAGTAAAAAAGTAAAGTGTTCCCCTGTGCTTAGCACCACGCCATGAAGGCGTATAGGGGGTGTGGGGGTAACGCCCCACGCTTTCTTGATCCGGTCGTGAGTGGGGTGATGTGATCAGCACCACGCCCCTGACCGCCTTTACCACCCAGGTTTCCCCAGGTACCCATGTTATTCGACGCAGGGTGGGCGCCGGGGCTCTTATATCATAAAGAAACACAAAGTGTCGCATACATGCAAATTCAAAAGTAGATAACAATTTTTAGAAATTAATGAGTAGTCCAGTATATGGTAAAACATTGTAAAATAAACGAAACAGAATAAGATGAAAGTTGGTGTCCGATCAAGAAAGGCTTCTGAAACTTATTGTTGACCCCACTTATAATGGTTTCACTCACATATCTGAAAATCTAGCTCTTATCGAAAGAGGCAATATAGTCGTAAAATGTGATACATCTATTGCTGTGCGTATTGCTGTTCTAGAATTATCGAAGCTTGCGATGTATCAATTTCATTATTATATCATGAAACCAAAATATACAAAGGACAATGAGATTGCTTACATGGATACAGATTCGTTCATTTATCTGATAAAAACAGATTATTTATATAATGATCTCAAAACCATGAAGGACAATTATGACTTCAGCAATTACCCTGAAAACAATCCATAATCAAACACAGAAAACATGATGAAAGTAGGTAAATTGAAAAATGAGACAACAGGTAAAATCATAAAACAATTTGCCGACTCAGAGATAAAATGTACTACATCAAAATACTTGATAAGGAAGAAATTAAGAATGCAAAAGGAATGAATCGTACATGTACTGCCAAACTTATAATAGAAATTAGAAACGTTGCCTCTTTTTAAGAGAAAGAGAAAATGATGAGGAAATATCGCATTTTTACGTTGCAGTACACAACAGAAATAAATAAGTTGGCAATCAATAGAAAATACAATGAATTTAGAATACTAGATTGTATATATTCATATTTAAGAATACTCACATTATAATACAAGTAAACAATGCAAGGCTGGCTGTTCAAAAAGTACTAATTTATAAATATTTTCAAGTTGTACCACAATATTTTCACACTATGTACAAAAAATTATAATTTATAAAAAAAATTAAATTGTTCTATAATACGTTCATTTTTCACATCGTACCCAAAAGATTTATCCACAATCAAAATAATACTGCGTATCGTATTTTCAGGTAACGCACCTTGAAATTCAATACCAAGTTAATACTTGCTCGATGTTTCACAACCACCTGTTTTTGCTATCTTTTCGATGTATTCATTAAGAATATCGGTCTGCGTGACATAAATTTCTCTGGATTAAATAAATATTAATAGTCCCCTCCGTCACTCGCTTGTATGCGGTGTATGCTTTGTATAATTTTAAATAATCTTCATTTGATATGTTTAAATGATAATTCTCTCGCGGGAACACTTAATTATGCCCGTTCTTAAGGTAAATATTTTTAATCTTGCAATTACCAAATTTACTACTCTCTTTTTCCTGATCTTCGTGTCTTCCAATTTCAAACAGCACAGCAACAAACTCGGGCACGTCGTACTGAATACTAGAAAATTTATTAGATACGTTCAAATAAAAATATTTGCCTTCGGCTGTTATCTGTATGAATTGGTAAGTATAAAATAGCAAAAGTAGCTTTTTATTTGAGAGCATATTTCGGTTCATATTCTACCACACATACGCATAATTCAATAGATTTGATCACACATTTTGCTGCTTACTTTAACGTAGCATCGTTGTCCATTTTATCTGCATGGAACGTTTTGTATCTTATGAGAACATTGTTATCTTTCGGTGCTCTGCGGAAAGTAAGGCGCAAATCACTTTTCCAGATGATTTCCTTGTAATCGGACAAAAAAAATAACAGTCGCAGAGTGTAGGTTCTTGTTTTGATTCTCTTCCCGGCTACGAATCCATCCGCTTCGTAGTTTCAATGTCGCACCGTAGGCGAAGTGATGCCGGGATAGTCAATATGGTCGATGACCGTACCACGCTTCTTGATTTCAATTTGCGAGAAGAGAAAATGTACAAAATTGTTAGTGTGGGTGAATAAATGCATCTCCAACGTCAATGTCTGCCTCGATATCTTTGTTCCGTTCATTGAGATTAGAAACGTCCTCCGATTGGAAGAGAAGGACTGCACCTTGTAACTTTCAATACGTTTGATGGTTATTTTTTTACATTGATTTCGATCACGACTGTCGTAGGGGCAACAGCAAAATCAACAACTTCGATTTTCTTTTTGGTGACTGTTATCTCTATGTGATTAATTTTATCGTGCGATACAAGAAATTAAACAGGTGGAACAGGACAATAGATGATCGGTTCCATAAACTCGTAATGTAGCAATTATGCCACTTTGTTTGTGACTGCCAATCGCATCATCTTCATGCCTTTCAGTACGTTGGAGTGAACATCTAATGTTTCGATAGTTCGAAATTTTGGGTTGAAAGTGGCAAGGTACCTGATGCCCGCATTTAATTTGGTATCGTTCGGAAAACCTAGAGGTTATCTCATAATAGACAGATACTCCGTTTCTGTCGTGGATACAATCTCCACTGTGCGTTACTAAATTTTGCGAAAGCATTATGTTATTCGGAAGTTCAGCTTTCATAGTGGATATATGATATTGCCCAGGTGGAACGATAATTTTCTCGTTGCCATGAATGATGGTATTGTTGTACGAAGTTACATTCGGAATAAGGTACATGCTGTAGAAAGCACTCAAAGCGAAAGATTTCGGATAGATAATATCATCGAGTAGATGAAGTTTTAAGACCGAATTCTTGCTGGAGAGATGAAAGATTCCCATGTTTCACGTGCCACACTGCTTTTTGGAAACCTTGGAATGAGATGTTGTGTAATTTAAAATGCAAGCATCAAAATGAAGATGTGAACGCATGTCGAAACCTTGGTCGAAAACTTGAATGCGTTCGTCATTGTAATACATGCCAGAATGTGATAGATAGTCGAGGAGATCAAGATGAGAATCCACTGGATGCATCATGCAAGTCACATGACATCGCTTATAATAAGAGCACATTTCATTGGAATGCATACGAGAAGAAAATTAGGATGGGGCTTGTAATAAAAAATACCCCCAAGGAAATTTGAAATCAAAGGTAATGTTTATCATGTTACTAATCAAAATCTGAAACATATATATATATATATTTTAATTCCATTCTAACAATAAAGCACCGAGAGAAAAAGCAACAAGATGTTCTCAAAAAACTCGGAATGAATTTATTATTAAGCACACCCAAAATAAAACGCTTGCAGAAAGAAAAGAAAAATGTTACATAACGGATAAAAAAAAGGTAAAGGTAAAGTTTTCCCCTGTGCATAGCACCACGCCACAAGGCGTATAGGGGTGTGGGGGTAACGCCCTACACTTTCTTGATCCGGTCATGAGTGGGGGTGATGTGATCAGCATCACGCTCCTGACCGCCTTTACCCCCCAGGGTTTCCCCCAGGTACCCATGTTATTAGACGCTGGGTGGGCGCCGGGGCCGCTACCACCGTTAGAAAAGTTCCCGGATTTGAACCGGCCGGGGATCGAACCCGGGACCTTGAGCATGCTGGTCAGACGCGTTACTACTACATTTAAACCTATCTACGACTTTATGGAAAATATCATCTATTGTCCTGCTCCATCCTTAGTGCCTAAGTTTATAAAAGCTCAGGTGATTAAGAGAGTGGGAGCAAGGCTTTTAGAAGTGAAACTTAGAAATGGATTTACAAAAACAGTGCACAGACATTAAGTGGGAAAGCTTAAGAACAACTATAAAGGTCAGAGATTGGAGGTTGAGAAGAAAGAAGAGGAGTTGGATGACTTTTGGACGTTTCCAATGTATACAGAGGCAGCACCAGGACATGGGGAACCAGAGGCAGTTGTACCTGCAGAAGCGAGGAACATAGAAAACAGAGAATTTCGAAGATCTTCTAGATCCAAGAAGGAGCCGGATAGACTACAACTTACCTTTGGTAACAAGACCTAAGAATGATTTTTTTTTGTTAGAGAGGGAGATGTGATAGAAGTTAAGAAAAAGATAAAAGTTTGTAGAAAAGATACTGTGAACAAGTCGAGTTGGAGAGAGATTGTCTTTTGTCTTTGTTGAAAGTCTTTCATGTAGTTTTTTTATAACATGAAGTTATAAGTTTAATAAATGTTGTTTTGTTCGTTAACGTTTTGCCTAATTGAAGATTATTACAATTGGCGACGAGGATTTATTTTTAGTATTCCGGCTATATTAGCATTTGGGTGTTGTGGGAAGTTTAGCAGGAGGTAGCGTTGGGATTGCTAAAATAGTCATCGATGCAAGGAAAACTAAAGCTGAATTGGCAGAACAGAAACGTCATAATTTGGACATTGAGAAAAAAAGTAGGTCTTTGTTTAAAACAATAATTACCGTTTACGAACCAAGACATTGAAACTTTAGTTAAAATAACTCAGATTCGAAATTCATAAGGCGTCTTCATATCTGAGACTCTGCCTTAAAATGGTCATTGGTCGCATGAATGTGGTGTGGTGAATTTGAATGTGTCTAAAAATATTGGTACGCACTGGATCTGATATTGCAAGCAAAACAACATTGACTTTATTTTTAATTTTTGTTGGAGGCCACCGTTACAATTAAGTCAAATACGTATCTATCCCATTCTAACATTTATTACAACGACGAACACATTCGAGGTTTTGACAAAGTTACCTGCGGTCATATGCACCACGTCACATTTCAAGTATATCAAAAAGCACTGTGGTACCTAAATCATGGGAGTTCTTCATCTCTCTAGAGAGACTTCGGTCTTTAAAATGCAACTACACGATGACATTATTTATCCGAAATATATTGATTTGAGAGCTTTCTACAGCATGTCCCTCATTCCGAATGTAATTTCGTACAATTCTGCCATCATTGTGGGCAACGATAAAATTTTATTTCCTCCTGGGCAATATAATGTATCCACTTTGCAAGCTGAAATTCCAAATAACATATAACTTTCACAAAATTCATGAATTCACAGAGTAGAGATGATATCTATTAACGAAACGGTGTATCTATCTACGATGGGAGAACTTCTAGGATTTCCTAACAAAACTAAAATAAATGGAGGCATCAGGCACAACGGCATTTACATTCCAAAATTTCTAGCTATCGAAACATTAAATATTCACTGTAACGTAGCGAAAGGTATGATTATCAAAGCAGAAGAAAATTCAAATGTCAGTCACAAAGAAAAGTGAGTCACTACTGCATTTAAACCTATCTACGACTTTATGGAAAATATCATCTATTGTCAAGCTTCACCTGCTTATTTTATTGTTTCGCACGACAAAATTAATCATATAGAGTTATAAGTCACCAACGAGAAAAAAGAAAGTTGTTGAATTTGCTGGTGCCTCTACAATAGCCGTGATATAAATCAAAGTTTAAAAATAACCATGGAGCATATTGAAAGTTACAGGTTGCAGTCCTCCCTCCGAATCGGAGGACGTTTGCTAATCTAAATGAACCAAAAATAGACATCGAGCTAGATATTGCTGTCGGAGATGGTATCATTCACCCACTCATAGCAGATTTTTAAATAAAATTTGATGTAGTGAAAAAGGAAAAGTGCGAGGAATATCCTCCCAATGCAATTTTAAAACTCATCGACAATTATGTACCTTTTTCAATCACAAGGAAATTATGTGGAAAGGTGGCTTCCGCATTACGTTTTGCGGAGCATTCAACGATACCAATGTGCTCCTTAGGTACAAAATATCGAATGCATCTGCAACAGCAAAGAATGCTTCGTTAGCATGAAGCAGCAAAATGTGTAAAAAATCCATGGAATTACACAAGCCTGCGGTAGAATATGATCAAACTATGCTCTCAAATACAAAGCTAACATCTTGAAAATTCCTAAAACTCCTTTGTTCTTTTACATTTACAGAATGCATACAGAAACCATCTGAAAACAAATACTTTGAATTCGACGTGACAACACAATTCCACAGTATGCATGCCAGAGTTTTAGTTGCCTGTTGTAGTTTATCTTGCTTTTGGTTGTACACCATCCTTTTATTTGAAATGCGTTAGTACGAAATAAACCTTAGAGTATTGTACATTGGAGACTTCAAAGGAACCATTTGTACGAATCTCACCATAAGTACGAAGGGTCCGCAGAGTAATCTTCTACGATGTATTTTCTTGGGGTCCGTGGCCTTTCACGATGTTTTTGAACCTCATGGATCCTTATGAGTCTTTTACGGAATTATCTAACCTACGTATGCATGCCCTTGCTAATTCGCAAAAAAAAAATGATGAAGTGTATAACTGTTTTCCGGAGATACATCCATTTCCGGTACTTTTTTTTAAATTTCTTCCAGTCAAGGATGACAGGGGATATCGCAGAAAAAAAGAAACCATGTTTTTACGATCATCATCCTTTCCGAAATTGATCGAGAAAAATAATCTCTCTTGACCTCACATTACCACTAAAATTTGTACGCGTATTCTATGTTACCGAAATCAACCAGTGGGTCAAGGGGGGATTTTTCGAGTTATTTTTGGCCTATCTCTTACCGTTTTTGAGGTACGTCCACTTACGGGTGCCATTTATTTATGATTTTTGTAATTTTTTGCGAAGGTCGAGAAATTTGTTAGGCGAAGAGAGAGCAAAAAACGTTGGGACTCTCGGTTCTTGGAAATTTCAGCAAACTTTTTCAGTACATCATTTTTTTATTTTTCTTAGTGAATGGGTTAGGTGACTTGTAATGATGAAGGCAATCTAGAAACACGAACTAAGCTTATGCTGGCGTATTTCACTAAAATATGTCTTTAACTATTGTCATTTACGAATCGGGATCTTCTTGTGGTTAATTTGGTAATGATCAATTTTCAAATTGAAATTGCAATTAAAAGTTCGTAATTAACTACTAACTATTATGTTTCCCCAAACTAGTTAGATAGGTTGGTTGAAATTTCCAGTTTCTTTTAAATAATTTAGTATTTTGAATTTCATTAATTTTGTTAAAATTTATGGTTTCTAAAATGATAAGTAAAAAAATAATTTATATATTTACAAGCAGTATTGGTGCGAATGATTTTTTTTTACCTATATATTCCATATATACATATTAACTCACATCTTGCAAATGATAAAGACATGTCTTTACAATCTTCCAAGGGCTAAATTAACCTACAAGGATAAACACAATAACTCTGGCTCTAGCAACGGAAAGCAAATAAGCTGTACGAATTGATACATTGGTGTTATTTATTGCTCTGTGTTATGCCACTTCAAAACCTACTTCACATTTCTCCCACTCCAACATATACCTATTTTATAATTAGTTATAATGAAGATTTTTTAAATTTGAACTGTCTTCCGCGATATAAACTAACCTCTTTTCTACATCGGGATTCAAAAATGGCCGGAAAAAAAGAATCGGCTTTTTATAACATTTCTTTTATTTACTATCATATCAACCATTTACATTATCCCCTCTTCCAATCTTCGGTTAAAATACAAGTAATGTGGAATTCTAAAATTTTAAATGGAAATTTGTATCCATTTTAATTTGCAATTATCAATCGAATAACACACCTATAAAATACAATAAAATTGCGTGAGCTTCACTATTCATTAACAACTATAACAATCACATATCAATACATAATTCTAATGTACTTTTATAATATAAAATCTTTAATACCTGGTGAAAGTGCACATCACTATAAAAATTACATGTCCAAAATAAATCTACCAATTCAAAGGTGCAAATATATACAAGGGTAATAATTTTCACTTTCAGTCTTCCATTTTCAACCTATATACAGGGTGATTCTAAAGGTAGGGTACAAACAAGAACCACGGATACCTCCCATGAAATAGAGACGAAAGTGGCTCTTCCACATTGCCTAGAGATGCCTCCGTGCCGAGCTAGACAACGCCGAACGTGTGAAAATGAACTTCACACCGCTGTACAGCCAGTAGCAGTGAAGATAGAAAAGCGGAACAAAATAAGTCAATAGGAACACCAAAGTCACCCATCCGAAAAACAGCAGGCCGCAGCTGCGAAACGCATGCGCATGGGGTTCCACAAAGGAAATAGGAGTGTATCGCAAGACAAGTGAAGGGAAAGGGTAGCGATCGACAACGGTAGGGTTAAAAAAAACAATGAAGCTTGAAGTAACAATTGCACAGCGGGAAACAAACACCATGACTGAAGCAGTGCAGTCGAGAAAAGTAGTGCGGGGTTGCAGGACCACGGGAGGACTACGTAGTACAAAGAAACACACCGAGAATTCAAGCAAAGTTGTCCGTGACACTCGACAGGCAACAGACGCGTACATGGTTCGGGGCAGAAATGTGAAATTCCCGGCCTCCCTGTGGATGCTAGGGATACAGCAGATCATCATGAATGACACGCCACACTGTCGACTGTGACACTCACACTGCACGTGCAATGCTACGGGTGCGAGTGGACGGTGTGTCGTCCACGCGAGCAAGTACGTCCTCCTCGACCGTGGTGTCCGTACGAGGCGGTGCGCACATGTCTTGGGTGATCGACATGATGCCCTGCACGTAACACACCCGATTCACCAAGGGTACGTTGCACCTTTGAAAACAACCTGCTGTCGGGGTGTCGCTAGTCTGGATACCGTTCGCGATACAAGCTTGCAGCTACTCCACCAAAGCCATCTGCAAGGCCGTAGATAAAATGAAGGTCCCTCAGATCTACAAATGTATAGCGTTCCATTGCACCGTGACGACAATGCCAAGTATGGAATACTGTACTCCAGTGCACAGGTGGCACTCACACACACACTGGTCACACCGGCTTTGAAACAACGTACTGAACTGTCGTACGTCAAGCACACCACCACCGCACGGGCTGTTTCACTGACACGCTCACTGACGCTACACATCCAATATGACACAGTGTACGCAGAACAGACGCCTGCAGCCCACACGTCCGCACGGCGCTGTGGTACAATCAGCTGACTTTTCCGAGCCAACAGTGCCTGTGCTCTTCGCTAAATGACCACTGCCGTCAGGTGGGGGCCATGTACTCTGTGGGCTTGTCATTGTAGAACACATGTAGCGTTCTTCATTCATGCCACATTCACCCACAACACGTACTTAGTCCGTCTTGCTCGAGCCGACTGGGAGCACTATGTACGATCGTGTGTTGTTTGTGTACACCAATGTGGGGTGACCCAGCAAATGATCAGACGTGCATACCCCCACGTAGCTTCATTCCACGGCTGTCCCAAGCAGTTTGTCTGTCCAGACTCGCTCCGCCTGGTCTCACACCCACGCGGCAGTGTGCGGCTGCGGTGGTGTGAGGTCACGGTTGGTTTCGGAGCGGAAGGCTGCGGCCGAGGAGGGACTCGACTTGTTCTGCTGGGAATGGTGATCGGGCTGCACACTTTCCGACCTCGTCAATTGGTGTCGTTCACATTACGGAGTGGTGGTGTCCGTACGACACTCCAGCAGCCTTTCGCCCTCTCCTACCTAGCGATGTGCTTCCGGCTTCATTTCTTAGAGGCGGATTGGGCTACATCATGACGTTTGTAACAACTTCTGTACGGGGTACGTAAGCCTATCTGTACGTGCACATTTCATTAGCAATAACCTCATGTGCCCATCGTTGCAGTGTTTGTCCCACTTGCGCACGACCTCTGTGTGACATCCCCTCGGTGCTGCTACGGGAATCCCTCGTCCAACATTTGTTGTATCTCTGGCAGGTACCATTTCCGGTCCGGAATGACAAGGATGGTTATCGGTTCTTTTAATTTCTCCGCAAAGAAAGTAGTACTTAGTCATGATGTAAAATTCAAGGCTGAAATTACCTCTAAATTGCACCATGAAACTACCATATCAGAAGATGATAAGGAACTTAAAAATTCTAACAAGATCATTAATGTTACTGTGACTAAATGTATGGAAGGAAAGAAGAAAAAACCATTTGACAACAGATCTTCAGAAGAAGAATATACCATATTGACATCCGAAGGAAGTGAAGTTCAACCAGTACACACTGATGAAAGAAGAAGTAGTAGTAAAAAGAAACCAGCTTGGATGGAAGGTGATGAATTTGCATGTATGACTGATACGAAAAATGACAGTGGTACAGACCCAAATTCATATCCCGAAGCTGTTGAATCAAACAATCACTAGAAATGGATGGAAGCGATGCATGAAGAATTAGATTCATTGAATGAAAATGAAACTTGGTATCTTGTTGATCGTCCTTTTAATGTTCAAGTACTGAAAAATCGTTGGGTTTTTCGTGTTAAGACTTCAAGTGAAGGTTCTCCTCGTTTCAAGGCTAGATTAGTGGCTAAAGGTCTTGTACAGAAGCAAGGAATTGACAACAGTGAAACTTTCAGTCCTGTATCTCGCTATGATACCATTCGAATGATGTTAGCTTTGGCTGCTTCAAAACAATGAAATAAAAACAGTTTGATGTAAAGACTTCATTTTTAAATGGTATACTTGAGGAAAATTTGTATATGGAACAACCAGAAGGATTTGATGATGGACGTGGGCGTGTTTGTTGTTTAAAACGAAGTTTGTATGGCTTAAAACAAGCTCCACGTTGTTGGAATAAGAGATTGATGTAATTTATGAAGAAAACTGGTCTCAAAAACAGTTCAGCTGATCCATGTCTCTTTTATCGAAAACGCAGTGAGAATGTACAGTCATGGAAAAAAGTTCTTCCCCATAAGGCTTTAATAGGAGCAAGTAATGCAGGAGGGTAGGCAACACATATTGCACCCTTCGATGATCGGGTGATTTTGCCTGTCTTAACACCGAGAAATGTGTTCCACGCGAAGGTCAACATGACAGGAAAGCAAAGAGGGTCACGTGACTTTAGGTTACGTGGAGTGTTGTGCTTTTCCACGTCCCCAGTTCTTGATCCACATTGCAGAAAAAGTAGAGCTGCATGCAATATATGAAAATAGGTTGTTTTCAACTACACGCTTAATTATGATTTTCCCAATTGTAAATCTATCAGACGTGTCTCCCTATTTAGTCGGGACAGTCTTTTACTTTGAATTCCTGTTCGTCATAGGCGTAACTTGACGGGAGCAGAAAGGGCATTTGTAACCCCCCCCCCAAAAATCAGGTTTCTTAAAGCTGCTAAAACAGGAATTAAATACTATGATTTGACGCGTCCAAAAAAAGTATTATATTGAAAGATTTTTCCCAAATACGTAGATAGAAATTTAATACTTTCAAAGTGTCTCAGATTTGTTTATTGTCACAACTTAGTGTAGCACAGGTCTACTACAAAAGTGGAATTTCGTAACAGAAATATGAACGCACTCCTTTTATTTCGTAGCCGATTTCATCTTGAAACTGAAATTAAGAATATTAGTTAATAATGTCATTCGTAAACAATAAAAAAATGTGTTAGACCCAATTCTTTGATACCTTATCATAATCTTTATCGCAAGTTGAAATTTTGTTGTAAGTCCACTGTATGCAAAAAAAAAGGTAAAGTTCTCACCTGTGCTTGGCGCTACGCCATGAAGGCGTATAGGGGGTGTGGGGGTAACGCCACACACTTTCTTGATACGTTCGTGAGTGGGGGTGATGTGATCAGCATCACGCCGCCCCACACTTTCTTGATTCGTTCGTGAGTGGGGGTGATGTGATCAGCATCACGCCCCTGACCGCCTTTACCACCAGGGTTTCCCCCAGGTACCCATGTCATTCGACGCTGGGTGGGCGCTGGGGCCACTTCCAACGTTAGAAAAGTTCCCGGGCTTGAACCGGCCGGGAATCGAACCCGGGACCTATAGCATGGTAGTCAGACGCGTTACCGACTGAGTCACCGGCACAGATAGACTAATCTGAAGTGCATACAGTTTAAAGTGGGATCCGAACCACTATGTGCGATCACCTGGTATCGTACCCCAGACCCCTTGATTACAAGGCCTTACCACTACGCCATCAGTGAGGCGCACACAATCTTTGTATTTTGACCTTTTTAAACCTATATGTATCATATAAGAGGTTGTTTTACGTTGCTATGCCTCTATCCATTATATTTAACCAGTATTCGAGCACATAGCGTCAGGTTTCATAGAATATAAGCTTCTCTTCCATGTTTTTGGTTTCCCGTCTGCAGTAGAAAAACTGGCAGGTTCCCATAGCTTTTCTTTCAATAGTCTTCCAATGGTTTCATATCATATCACTCAAATTTGATTCATTCGTTTCGAACACAATCCCCGATGGCGCAGTGGCATCGTGGGGGCCTTGTAATTAAGGGATCCCGGGTTCGATACTCGGTGGAGGAACATAGTGGTTCGGATCCCCCTTTAAATTATAGGTCCATTCACGATTAGCCTAACAGGACATAAAGTGGACTTAAGACACCAAATCAAGCAACTAACACAATCCCGTTATTGTCCAGATTATCGAATCCAGAACCTTCGTCACGAATAACATAAGCAGGAAGACAACGTGAAATAACCGAACAGAAACAGAACCTAAAACCTACATCGGATAGATTGGATTAAGTCGACGATACAGCACGGATTCTGAAATGAAAAAGAATACGAAAGTTGAAGGACCTCTATACGCACCCACTTTTCCTCCACTCAGTGGGGAAGATATCCTTCTAGCTGAGAAGCCTTTACGTAGGAGTGCCCTGAGGGAACTTCAAGGCTACGACGATAAAGTGCAATGACGGGACCAAAACATACGGCAGATAGCTGTGTTCCTCCTTATTTCGTACGCCATTGATAACTGGAACACGTGACCTCGTCTTTGGTAGAGCAGAAGCCTGCTTGCTTGCCACCACCCTTTAGTTCACTGACCTTCGCCAGTAGTCAGCAAGAGTGAATGACTCACCATATACTTGTTGTCTGTGAGGCTACACAAGAATATATATTTCGTCAGTGGCTGTAAGTATTGTTTCATCTGCAGTTATATCAGTTAACATTTCAATAGTTTCCTTCCTAATGGTTACGTTAGTGATAAACATGTAAATTAGTTCTCGAGAGTGAACGTTTTATCTATTTGAACGGGGGATTTTTATACAGCCTGCATGTATTATTTTTTCCTGAAACAAGAAGAAATTCGAAGACGCAAAAAGAGTTGTATAAGAGTAGTTAACAAAAGGAAAAAAGAAGAAGAAAACGAAAATGTAAATGCTGAAATAAATTATGGTAGCCTCCTGAAACCCCATGTCCATTGTGTTGGACATTTGTATTTTGCATGCTAAAATGTTATTCGTAAGTCTAAGTCATTGGATTCTCTTGTCCATTACACTGGACCGTCTTGTGCTGCCATCTATGTACTTGTGTGGCAACTACGTGCTCCTGAAGCTTGTCCTTTGTTGTTTGAAAATAGCTGCCGATAGGATGAGGTCCGTTGAAGGTAATTATGCAGTTTCAGTTAAATTTTTACTTATTTTGCCAAAGTATGTTTTTGTTTGCTCACCTGATGCGTTATTTTAAAGCATTAAATAGCAGAAATAATTCACTGATTTAACATTTTCGTGTGTACTTTTGAAGCCTTAGGCACGTTTTTGCTCGTGTCCATTTTAATGGACGGTGGGTCTCCGTCAGCTAATTTTACTACAACTGTGTTTTTGCTGTTCTATTGATACAGTAGTATTTTTTTTAAAATACCGGCGCAATTATGTTTCAAAATTTAAAAAATGAAGAAATATAATACAAATCAAATAAATGCTGTTATGTGTTAGACTTTTCACAATTACTAAGCAACAGTAAAATTAATATTAATAATTAAAATTATAACATTTTTGCAGACATTTTTGGTCACCGGCGACATTTAGATGCAGAGAAAGATGCCGATATGATTCTGGAGGCTCTCTTGAATGGCGATGTGTCAGAAGTTGACATGAGTGATTACGAGGAGGAAGAAAGCGATAAGGAACCTGAAATTAGACAACAAAATGCCATACCAGATGACTGCAGTTCAAGTGATAATGACGACCATCCTAATAACCAATCAGCGGAGCAACGTGAGCCAGAAGCACAAGAAAATGTCCTACCTAGACGCCAATTTTGGAAGAAAACAGACAGGTAGGCCTATTTAAATGTTCACATTACGAATTCAGTTTTTTATCGATTGATTTAAAAGTATGGGTGCGTTAGCATGTTGGTTATTTTCTCCATTCACAAAATATAGTTACAAGTCCTCAATAAAACTCCAGTCAAGTATCTTCCTCTGAGAGAGATTCAACCCCTTAAATTAAAATTATGAAGTTTCTTACAATATAAAAATATCTTAATATATATTTATATATTTATTTATTAAAACTAACAGTGATAAATCCCTCATCAAAGCCAAAATAGAAACACGTATTTGGAATGTAGTCATGGAAGATAAGTTGAAATTTGGATGCCTTCCACAAATAATGGCCACTTCTTCCAATTCCATTCAGTAATTTACATAACAATCATGGATGTCCGAAGGAGTACAGGGGGCTACAGCCCCTGGAAAATAAAATTTAACCAGAAATTACATATTTTGCATATATAATTTAATTTCTGTCATATCAATTTTTACCCCACCCCCATGGAAAAAATACTATGCTTGCCCCTCCGTGGAAAAAATACTATGCTTGCCCCTCCGTGGAAAAAATCCTGCGGATGTCCATGATTGCAATAAATCATTCTGGCAGCCAAATGCTTAGTTTATTTTATTTGTTGCAGGTTTGATGGCCTTGAAGACAGTATCCAGGATGATGATGATGATTCTGCAGCTGGCAGACACAATTGGACACCATACGAATATGTGTGCCTGTTTTGGGATGAAGATTTTCTAAAGCAGATGTGCAGATATACCAACATGAAATTTCAGCAGGAAACTGGTAATGTTTTAAATCTAAATGTGAATGACATGAAAGCGTATTTGGGAGCCACACTTTTAATGTCATGTTTAGGGTATCCCAGAGTCCGCATGTACTGGGCAAAGACAACACGCGTTCCTGCTATTGCAAATGCAATAACAAGGAACAGGTTTTTTCAAATAAGAAACCATTTGAAAGTTATTGACGATGCTCAAGTAACAAATGAGCAAAGACAAAAGGATAAACTTTGGAAAGTACGACCAATTATGGACAGAGTAAGAAATGGTTGCCTTACTCTACCACGAAGCAAAAATCTTGCGGTGGATGAACAGATGATACCGTTTACAGGTGTGTGTGCAGTAAAACAATTTGTAAGGGGTAAACCTAATCCAGAAGGATTGAAGAATTTTGTGTTAGCTGCACCAAGTGGTTTGGTATTAGATTTTGAGGTTTATCAGGGTAAAAATACATTCCTCACAGCTGAAAGTGCTAAAGGTCTTGGTGTTGGTGGTGCAGCAGTGCTAAGGTTAGCAGAGACTTTGGGCCAAGGAACGCATATTTTTTTTGACAGGTATTTTACGTCAGTTACATTGCTGGATGAGCTAAGGAACAGAGGAATTGCTGGTACAGGGACAATCATGAAATCCAAAGTTCCAACAGCTGTTCATCTGACAGATGACAAAATAATGGGAAAGATGGAAAGGGGTTCATCTGACATGTCAGTACGCCAGGATGATCAGGCATGTATTGTAAAGTGGTACGATAAAAAACCTGTTCTGTTGTGTTCTTCAAAGCTTGGGGTGGAACCACAAGATAAATGTAAACGTTGGTCAAAGAAAGATGGAAAATATATTGAAGTTCAAAGACCAGCAGTTGTCAGAGAATACAACATAAACATGGGGGGCATTGATTTGATAGACAGAATGATCAGCTATTACAGAATTAAGACACGCACTAAAAAATGGACTGTCAAGACAATACTTCATTTCTTTGATTTAAGTGTAGCAAATGCTTGGATTTTGATGAGGGAGGATCGAAAATCCAATGCAGGCGGAAAATGTGTTCAGTTTCTGGATTTCAAAATTTCAGTTGCAGAAGAACTGCCGAGACAGTCGGAATATTCCGATTCCAGTGATGAAGAGACTGTAAGTACACCACCAAGCACTCGTAAGCGACAAAGGCAAGATGGAAGCACAGAGGTCAGTAAGATTAACAAAAGAAGAATCAAGCATCTTCCAGAAATGATGGATATAAAGAACTCTGTCAGATGCAAGAACAAAGGTTGCTCAAAGAAAACTAAAGTCCGGTGTATGAAATGTGATGTGTACCTTTGTTTAACTGTACAAAGTAATTGTTTTGCAGAAGCTCATTCATAGAGTTTGCACTGGTTTGTAAGTAATAATATCTGGTTGAGCCTATTTCATATTTATTGGTTTCAGCATTTATTGTAATCAGTCAAATAACAATTAAAAATTACAGGCCATGTAAAGACAATATACTCGGTTTGTTATACTTTTGATAAGGTATTATTAATATTTTTTCTCTTCATATTTGTTTGTACAAATTTTTAACGTGTAGCAAGAGGACTCATGTAGTAATAATTAATATAAAAATGAAAAATATAACATAAATATTCAACTTAAATTATTTAAAAGCTTATTATTGCCAAACGCACCAATGTTTTAGCCGGACTCTTTTTTTATATGACCAAGACCCAATGTCCATCGTAATGGACATGAAAAAAAATAATGTTATGAAAATTATTTTCGAAAAATGACTGTAAGTACTTAATTGTAGTTCTATTATGTATATTATTCTCAAATTTGGTTAACATTGATTGAAAAATACGAGCTTGGGTCTCAGGAGGGTAGAGATCGAGTGAATAACATTTTGTCATGGGGCCTCCTCGATGGCGTAGTGATAACGTCGTCGCCTTGTAATCAGTGCATCCCGGGTTTGATACACGGTGGATGCACATAGTGGTTAGTATCCCACTTTAAACTGAAGGTCGAGTCCAGATTAGCATATCTGTGCACCAAACCAAAACTAAGAAAGAAATTGTCACAGTGTAAGAAAATTTCATGTTCAACCACATACGAAACACAAGGGAATAATATATTGCAGTTTGGAGTTCACATCTGTAGCATCTAACCAGCACAATTATGAATCGCAACATATCGTATCAGATCCATTTTTATTATACATATATGATAATATAAGAGAAGTAGAGGAAAGAGAAAACCAAGCGAAACACGGACGCCTTCTCCAGAATTTCAAATCCCGTTACATAAGGTTCTGGGTTGGAGTCCCGAACAGGCATGACTTTCTTGTTCTTGCCTTTTATCTGCTTCATTTCATCATAATTCATCGTTATGGTTTACCTGCAGGGGACGAATACTGGCAATAATTGCCAATACAAAGCCAATGACAAACAGAACAACTCGATTACGGAGGTGCCAAGAAGAAACGAGACTTGACAGTTTCTCCGTCTCTCGGTTTGTCGAATTGAAAATTGCTCTCCCGTTCTCGGTCTCGATTAGTTAAATATAGAAATCGAAAATGTATGTGAATGAATATACATGTATTTTATATATTCCGGTTTTGTAGGAGATTTCGTGAGAGATGAAATAAGTACTCTTCCATCGTATTTATTTTTATAATTTTTATTCCCTGTTCGATGATCGCGACGATAAGGACAAGTGACCATTACATGAAATTGATGACGAAATAGTCAAACACCCCCGACAAGGACGGTACTCAAACCCGGGAACTTTGGCGACGATATCGAATGTCAATCACTTAATGAGCTTGACCACCGAGCCTGCTTAATGTTGTTTCTGTCAGGTAATTCGTAATAATATCCCACATTCACTATCATTTGCTTCATAATTTATCTTATTGTTGTGATTAACCTTAATTCAAAGAATTAGTTGAAGGGCAAAAATGCAAGATTGAATGTCTCTGATGTTACTTCGTGCCGAATAATATGACGTGGTATTATGATATGAATTTATTAATCATATAATATGCCTATTCATTCCATTGATTGATCCCAATTGAGCACACACAATATGCTATAATGTTCACTCCATGGAGGAGTAGTTAGCACAGCGCGCTACGATGCCATGGGTCCCTGGTTAGAATCTCGACTTGGGCGTGGGTGTCCTTGGTAAGTGTCCCTTCATCAATTTCATCAGAGCATCACTCATCTTCATCGTCGCTATTTGCCAAAAGTGAAACAATAGCAAATCTAAATAACAAACATCCAATCAAATCGAACATCTCTACCGATTTAATTCTACGCCTATACGGTACCGAATTCCCACTTTATTACTGCATCTTAAGTCATTTTACAGCATCGCAATTGTTTCCCGATTCGAAAACATTTGGAATGTTGTTTTGTGCAGTTGATTGTGCATTGTTTCGTTGTTTTGATTGTTTAATTAACGTCGCATTAATTAGTTTTAGACCAATCGTGACGGGGGAAGCAAGAGCACAAAGAAAGCGAAAAAGACAAGGAAGAGACCACGGCTTTCTTTAAAGATAGCATCCCGTGAATACAACTCAAGTAACTGCAGAATATTATGAATAAAATTTATTTCGCTTTTTCCTTTTATTTCTGTTTCAGTTATTTTACTTCGCTTTTCTTCTACCACTCGCGTTAATCGTGTCGGTGAGGAAGAATTATAAACTCGTGAAATGGACGATGGTACAAAAAAATATATGCCTCTCCCACGGTTCGAAACTGTCAGTACAAAATATTGTCTTATATTTAAAATTTACGGGCAAATATGGTTTGTCAGGTAGCAATTTTCGCTTATCTCTTTCTCAAGGGGTTCCATTGCCTCTGATGTCGTAGTAGTAACGTCTTCGCCATGTAATGAAAGCCTTCCGAATTCAATACCAAATAGAGAGGCATTTGGTTCGGATCCCATTTTAATCTGTAGGTCCAGTGCATGAACTGGACTAAAACAATTAACGTGTGGCATGTGGTCTGTGATGAGAACCATAATTTCAGCGAACCTCTTGACAATGACTCTAATATCACTTGAAAGAATAGTATTTCTTTACGAGTAGGTCTTGTCAAGAAACCATTTGCTGAAATATTCTTCTTGAGGCCACGTAGCTCCCAGCTGTTGTTTGTTGTTGCTGGGCATGAGTCATGTGACTCATGCTATCAAAGCTCAATCCTTCCCTAGAACTCAGATCCACCAGCCAAACTTAAGCGAATAATTTGTTATTTGGGTTGCATAAACATCAGGCTTTAAGACGTTACGAAATTCTACGTCCCGTGGCCCAGGTATTTTTTTCTAAGACTGTACACTTGAAATCGAATGAAACGCCCCCCCTTACGGTTATGCAACCCGGAATTTTATACCATCTAGTTTCGCCAGGAATAGCAGTTCGCGAGAAGCGTAGTGTTTCCAACTCTTGAATCTAGCCACAGATTCACACGACTGGGTGGAGATCTTGCTTTCCTCTTGATTTGATTTTAACGGACACGAAGTTTATTTTGAGAATGTCTCTGGTGATAATAACAAGTGTTATTAACATTTATGCTTGAGTTTTTTATTATTCTTTTACCACTTCCGAACGAATATGTGAATATTTTTTTTTTCATTTTGCAATAACGCTTTCGGCATTTTTCCTTCAGAGTTATTCTTTTTGTTTTTAAATTTTTGGCAACATCTGATTTGGAAAAAGTTCCACGAAGTTTGTTTTAAGTGTAAATGCATCTGGACATACAGTGTAGAGTGGGATTCGAACAACAAATATGAGTTCCGTCGTGAATCGAACCAGCGCTCCTTTCATTATGTTTTCTTTCCACGTTTATTAAAATTTGCTTCAGTAGTATAAAATACCCTATTATAAACTCGATAAATGATGAACCCCCCTCAGGCAGATTTGCCTACACTTAAAACTAGCTCAACATGCCCATATGAGCTTCTTGCTCAAGTGTGGTACTCTGTCTAATCCAAGATTTTTGTAAAAATGCCCTCGGGATTTTCCCGTGAAATGATGAGCCCCCTCAGAGTGATTTGGCTGCACGTACAAAAGGCATTTCTGTGAGATTGTTGTCCATAATCCTGTCAAAAATATGCCCCCTCTTGATATTTTTTTTGGCTACACCTAAAACTAAGCCAAACGTATTAACACACACACACACACACACACACACATATTTACTTCCGGTCCACTTCCGGTTTAAGTTCAATTGGGCACCAGGCTCAACTTGTATATCTAGTATTAAGATAATGTAATTCTTCTAGAATTGCTCTGTGACTCTCTCATTTCTTACATCATAAACATATGATTTTTCACCTATAAGAATAACACTACATATGGTGACATCAGGGAGTGTTTCGTGGAATTCACAGATAATTTTAATGTTTGTCCTGTCATTTACCACAACTTGTTTCCTTTTTGAAGTGTTGATGACAAACATGAGTCTCTGTGCTTTGAATTCATCTGGTGTGTAATACATGTCAGTATTGCCAGTAGTGACCCTTTTGTATGCTGTAAATGCTTCATATAATTTAAGAAAATCATCCTTGGACATGTTTAAATTATAAGTTTCTCTGGGGAATCCCTCATTTCTGCCATTTTTAAGATATATGTTCTTGATGTTGCAGTTATCAAATTTACTTGAAATTTTTTCCTGATTATTGTGTCTTCCAGTCTGAAACAGTACCACCACAAAATCTGGCATGTCATATTGTATACTGGAGAATGAATTTGTAGCATCAAACTCATAATAAGTACCAGTGGCAGGCTTCTGTACACATTGATATGTATAAAATTGTAAAGGAATCTGTGGATTTTTTATTATATCTGCTTTGTATTTAAGAGCATAACTGGCCTCATATTCAACAACCGGGATTCTTAGCTCCATAGTCTGAATAATGCACTTGCCCTCATCAGGTAGGGTATTAGGCAGATCTTCCCCGGTAGAGTTTAATGTACTGTACCTCATCAAAGCATTATTATCATTGGCAGCTCTTCTAAATGTGATTCTTAAACCACCCTTCCACATAATATCTTTGTAATCTGAGAAGAATCCTGGAAACAGGCGCATGGAGAAGAGCACTGTGTGGCTTTTAGATATAATTTTATCACCAGCCTCAAATCCACCTATTTTGTAGTAAGAAGCCTCGGTTTTGGATAATTTTAATGTGGCCAAAGCTGTAGAGGTAATGCCGGGATAATCTACTCTGTTTATAACAACACCATGCTTTCTGATCTCAATTTCAGAGAACAGATGTGGCACAAAATTGTCTACCAATCTTATATTTGAATTTGCCGTATAATCTGTACCATTGAGCTTTACAACATCAAATTTGATGTATAGATCTGCTCTGTGGGGGTGTATAAAGCCATCCCCTACATCAAGATCAACCTCAATCTCTGTGTTGGGTTGATTTAAATTTGCAAATGTCCTCCTGTTTGGGGGGAAAGATTGTAGCTCATAACTCTCAATATTTTCCATTTTTTTGTATGTATTTTTATTTAAATATTAATTTCTATGATAGCAGTTGTTGTGGCTCCAGCAAAATCAACTAATTCTTCTTTTTCATTAGTGACCATCAACTCAATATAATCTATACTGTTATGGCACACAGGAAAATATAATGTTGGGATGGAGTGTAGATGATGGGCTCCATAAATTCAGAATTAGGTTTAAATGTTGCAATAATGCCAGTTTGTTTGTGAGTGCCTATGCCATTTGATTTGGTGATCATACCCTCAGCCACATTACAGTGAATATTCAGAGTCTCTATGGCTAAGAATTTAGGTATATTAATAGCAGTGTGTTTGATGGCCGGTTCAAGTTTTGTGTTGATCTCAAAGCCTAACAGCTCTCCTATAGTACCCAGATCCACTGTTTCTGTAGCAGATACAATCTCTACTCTGTGAGTGACAGAATTTTGAGTTAATACTATACCTCTGGGTAATTGAGCATTTAGAGTAGATAGATTATATTGCCCTGGAGTGATGACAATTTTTTGATCACCAACTGCAATTGTGTTGTTGTGGTGTGTAATATTAGGGATCAAGTACAAGCCATAAAATGCTCTGAGAGCTATTGTTTTGGGATACACTATATCATCATGTAATCTAAGTTTCAATATTGAATTTTGGCTGGTGAGATGGAATACCCCCATGATGTTTCAGATACCACAGGGCTTTTTGAAAATCTTCAATTGATGGTTTATTTATTTGAGACATATATCTAAGAACAGATAAACACAGATGTCCGCAATTAACATCTTTGAAATTTTGAACACGGGCATTATTGTAATAAAGATTAGCTGAATTTAGATATTTTACTAAATTTTCAGGTGGAACACCTCCAAATGAATCAAACACAAATACCTCATCTTTTAAATATTTAAGATAACAGATCCAGTGAGTCCCCTGATTTTTGTACTTATCCAAATTAACAATGCCACACTCTTTGTTGAGTGGTTGTTCTGGTAAAGAATCAGACATGTACACACCTCTAAAATATTTGATGCCCAGTGGCTTGATTAAAGCTTCAGTATCTTGGTTTGTAAGCGGCTCTTGTTTTTTTTAAACTTATTCATGGCTCTCTTAACACCTTTGCCTTGTTTCTCCATGGCCAGGTTATGGCGCTTCAATTCATCTAATTCTGCCCTATTCTTCTTGGCAACTATTACTGTTTTTGCTATGGCAGCTGATCCCTCAGCCAAGCTCCCTACAGCCCCAAGTGCTGCTAAGATGGCCGGGATAGTAAATATGAAGCCACCCACATGTGAATTTTTTTCTAGATTACTGTAATTTTTTTAATTGAAGGGTACTAAGTAATAATTTCATACCATGGCCCTTGGCAATACAAGAATTTTTTTTCTTGCGCTGCTTTTTGGTTAAAAGACTATCAATAGTTTTAAGAGATTTAAGACCTGCATAAGGTACCTGATACATAACACCCTTGGCCTTCATCCTAGGTTTATTATATATTTATTCACAACCCCCACCCCAGTTTTTGTTTGGTGTTCATAGCTATGGTGGTCCCCAATGCTGCTATTCTCTCACTTAAAGAAGCATCTTTGCTTACAAATCTACCAAATGCAGCCTCTTCTAATTTCTTGTCTGCAACATGTCTCTTGTCAAGATCAGAATGTGTGTTGTATGCTATGTCATGGTCTCTACAAGCAGCATCTAGGGGATTAACACCAGGATCATCTCTGTTTAATTTATGGTCCAATTTTGTGCCTGGACCACAATACTGATAGCCTGGAATGTGTAGTTCAAATGGCAGCTTGTTTATAATGTCATTAAGCAGCCCCCGACCCTCAGAAATATTCCAAAATTTAGGTGGTAGAGTATTAATAATTTTTATAAGATATCCAATCCCCTTAGTGTCATTCACTATAAAATTAGACAATTTTGTGCTTATCATGTCCATAATTCCAACCTTTTCATTGTAAAAATTGTGGTTGCCAGCATTTGCCTCCCCAGCTATCACCAATAACATATCTACAAGTTTCCTGACATCATCAACCCACACAAATTCTTTGGGCAGGGTGTTGTATTGTTTGATTCCACTGCCAGTCTTGATCTGTGACCATATGGGCTTGATTAAGTTGGTGTATTTTGCTCCACTGCTAGACTTGACTATTTTTTGTGTGGGATCATTGTTCTGGTATAGAGCATCTGATTTTATTAATATTTCTTTGTAATGCTCATAATCTTGATCTGTATAGCTGCCAGGCCTTTTCCTAGTCATCAGTTCCCACAATAAAGGTGTTCCAGGATACTTAACAAAAGCACCTCTTTCTCCAAGATGAGATTCTGAATATACAATCAGGTCATCTCCCAGAAATGTTACTCTGAAATTGCCAATTCTATGTATGATGCTACCATCACGCTCTGTGTCAGCATATAAGCCAAATACCTCATCTTTGTTGTCTTTAGGTGTGCTTAAATATTTTTGAGCAAGAAGACCCAATTCAATAGGATCCTGAGTAGCTTCACTTCTTCGAGGAGCAACAGGACTAGGTGTATGAATACTAGAAAGTGGGGTGATTGGATAATCTAATATGTTCCTACAGGTACAAGCTCTGTGATCAAATTTTGATTTTGCTCTGTAACAGTTTTGATATTTTTACCTAATTCACTAATAGCATCAATAATAGGCTGTTCTGTTTGTTTGTGTTTTTCATAGATTCCTCGGTTCTCAAATTTCCATCCCTTAAACCTTTTTACAAGATAATTTCTTAATTTAAGATCATCAATAATTGGCCTTTTCATGGTTATTTATATATGTTTCAATGTCTAGAAAATTGTTAATTTTATTTCTGTATTTGCCACTATTGGGTGTTCTTGTCATATCAATTGTGACAAACTCATAACTATCCTGGTTCCAGCACCTACTGCAAAACTTGGAAAAATCATTGTAGCTCAAGTCCCCACCTACATATTCATCATGTATGTGTTTGAGGTTGGTATGATCTTGATGAAATACACATATAAAATTGCTGTTGTCTCGGATCAGCTGCTTGGGTATTTTTGAAAAAGTCTGTGCAAGGTAGAAGCAATCTACGTTTTTGTGCCGCCCCTGTGTAAAAAAAATTTCTAACCTTGTTTTGATTATCCAGTATAATGTCATCAAACACAACAACAGAATTATCGAGACATTCATGGAGTGGCTTAACATCTGATTCAAAAGTGGCAATATCCAGTCCATCATATAGCTTCATCAGCTGCTGATATTTTAATTGTTCCAAGCTCTTAGAGAAAACATACAAGTGCCTGTTTTTCCAGTCTAACCAGTTGGGTGCCAATAAAAAATTATCAATCATTAGTGTAGTTTTACCACAAGCCGATGGCCCAACAATAAGACATCTAATATTATCAGGCAGCAAGTTGCCATTTCTCTTAATCTGCTGTTCAGGTTCTGGCAGCCTCTTTATAACATCCCAGGTGCTCATATTATCACTTTGTTTGCCTCGATCCAGCTGTGTTCTGGAAGTCCTAGCCATTTGACAAATAACTTCTTGCCTTTTCTGCGGATGATTTTTTCTATGAGATATGTGTCAGGCTGTTTAGTTTTGGTGAGTTCTTCTTCATAGAACCTGCCTTTGAGAATTTCTCCTCTGTGGTCTTTTATTATATATGTGTTAAGGTCCCAGGTTTAACTTGATCCACTGTAAATAATTCAGTGCTCCAGTTTCTTGTAAAGCCTCTTTTGAATAAGTGGCGTTACCCCCACACCCCCTATACGCCTTCATGGCATGGTGCTATGCACAGGGGAACATTTTACCTTTTTTTTATATATTTGCTGATTCTTACTTGATCACCTACCTTGTATTTGGCTTTTCTTGTTGTTGGCTGATATTTAGGATAATAAACAGTACTGATCAATTTTTGCTCATCAGATGAAGTTACTTCAGAGGGTTTCATGTTGATTGTGGAATGGACCGAGTTGTTATATTTTGTAGAAGTTCTGGAAAAATATTAATCCATTTATAATTACCTTGAAGTGTAAATTGTTTATACATATAATTTTTTAGGGTTTTGTTGAATCTCTCTACAATTGAGGCTTTGAGATCACTGTAACTCGAGTAATGTTGTATTGACTGGCTTTTAATAAATTGTTGGAACACAGAATTATAAAATTCTTTGCCATTATCTGTTTGCAAATAGCGCGGTGATCTTCCACTCTGATTGATGATTGTCCTGAAGACTTCTGTAACATATTTTCCAGTCTTGGATTTGAGTGGCACAGTCCAGGCAAATTTTGAAAATGTGTCTATTACAGTGAGTAGATACTTGTAGCCCTTGTTGATTTTGTCTAAGTTTTTCAGCTGTCCACTTGCCATCTCAATCAAGTCGCACTGCCATAAATCATCTATGCTTTTTGTAACTACTGGCAATCTCTTAAAATTTTGTCTGGCTTGTCTGTGTAATTCATCAACAATAATTTGTCTAGACATAATATGTAAACAAGAATATTGCAACTATAGGGTGTTCAGCAGCTGATACTACAGGATTTTCTAAATATAATTTGTCTCCTTTTTGTAAATTAAATTCCAGAGAGCCATCATCTTCAGCATAAGATGTTTCTAATGTATTGGGGTCTGTAAAATCCTCTAACTCTACACTGGTGACCTTTGCTTTGTTGTCAGCATTTGTTATTGATAAGGTGGGGTAGTGGTGTGCCTGTGGTTGAAGACAATATTTGATCTTGATTAGTCTCAGTGTGCCCCCAACAAAAAATTGGTAATAAAATTGTGCAGGGGACAGCATATATATTTTGCCTCCTGGTGTAAATGGTGAATCATATTCTTTGTTGGGGATGCTTTACAATTCAAGAATTACTGTATGTTTAGGATTCTCGATTATGCCTGTTATTTCTTTTTCTGCTGTAAGCAATCTGCTTGTTACAGATTCAAGGTGCTCATTGATGGTTCAAACAACATCATCATGGCCTGGCTTGATTTTTATGTCCACAACAAGTTTCTTGTATTGTTGCACAATTTCTTGTAGCTGGGTGGCAAAAACAGACAAAGCATTTGCTTGATTGGATTCCATGGCCCCTAGCTTTTGCTTGATATTAGCTACAATTTGCTGTAAATTTTCAACAACTGCCAATTTTGAATTTTGAGCAGTAAGATCATGTACTTGTCTTCTGATATCCTCAAACAGGGCATGCAGTTCATTAATATGTTGATTAGTTGGTAGAGTGGCCACTGTCTGAGTAAGTTGTTTGATCTCTGTCTGGATATTCTTGATATCTTCTGATTTCAATATGCGATTCACAGCTCTCTTAATATTTTTAAGTTCCTGTGATGTAGGCAGATTTGATACAGTATTTTGCAAAGATTCAAGTGCCAATTTCACATCATTTAATTCAGAAGCATCAGCCACACCACGCAAAGCATTTTGGAGCAGGGCTATATCTGCCTGAGTGGGTGTTGATTGTTGTGAAATTTCAAGTTTTGTTTGGATATCATCGATCAAGTGATGAAAATGAGATAGCTCAGATTCAGTGTTGAGATTTTCAAGTTTTGTGATCTGTTGCTGGACACAGACAAGTTTATCTACAATACCAGGCAGGCGTAATTCTAGAGATTCTTGTACATTTGTCAAATCACTTTGCACTGCTGCTATTGTACCCTCAAGATGGGTTATGGTACTTTGAATTTTTCCAAAATCTTCATATGTTTCAAGTTGCAGCTTAATGTTGGCAACACTCCGAGTTATTGCACTCAAAGCATCAGAAGATGGCAAATTGTTCATAAAATTTTCAAGTGTCTCAATTTTTTCTTTAACCTCGGCTATGGCATTGTTCAAGGGGTCCAGATTAGGTATCTGTAATGATTGAATCTGTTCTTTTAGAGTGGAAATCACTAGATAAAAATCTTCTTGTGATTTTATGCGTTTGACAATTGTTTGGAGCTGTGCCTGGACATTATTTATTTGCTCTTCCAATTGTTGTTTCAATTGCTCAGAGTTGGTGGCCTGGGTCTTAAATTTGGCTTGAAGAGCTGCTACAGCTTCTTCTAAACTTTGAAAATTATCCAATGTGGCCAAATCAGTATATTTCTGAAGCAATAATTTGAGTTCTGAGTCAATTTTAAGAAGAGGGTCCATGCATTGTGATTGTAAATTTGTAATTTCTAGTTGAAGACTGGCATTGAGTGTTGTTTGTAAAGCTTGTAAATCACTTCTTAATTTCTTGACTCTGACATCAAGCATAAGAATCTCATCACTGTGATCTTCATGTCTTGTATGGCCAAATATATCATTAGGCATTTTATTTTAGTGGTTATTTATGATTGAATATCTGATTCTTAATTCTATAAAAAGGGTATAAGCTTGTCATAGGATCCCGGGACCTCAATATATAAGCAGTCACCAGCAGAAACAGTATAAACAGTGCCAGAAATCATGTTTGAGTGCTTAATTCTATAAATATTTTTCCCTATTGAAATCTTGACATTACCCTCAGGGGTTGTAATAAATTGCAATTGACCACCTACAGGTAATTGGTAATGATTTAAATTATTGTTAAATATGTACAATGTTTTACCTGTTTCATCATCAACATCTGTAAGTATGCTGTTCAGATGAATAATTAACAAAGCACTTAGTTTAGATATTATATCAGAAGAGGGTTGTGGTGTTGGCAGGTCCATAATAGCCTGTTTTTTGAACCCAAATAAGTTCATAGGCATGTTTATTTATTTCAAATCATGCTCTGTAATTGGGCATTGATTGCTATTTTTCAAATCACAATGACCTCATAGTAAAGTATGTATGCCACATGATAAAATGCATCTCTTATCATCATGTGGGTCCAGAGCCACTTTTCTTACAATATTGCTAGTCAATAAGTGATCCACACTCTGAATTCTGGATTCTGATGTTTTGATTGTGCTACATGATTTGAGGCAATTTTTGTAATCTTCAAATTCAAGCTCTTTGTCTACAGTCACTCTGCCAATGCCCTTGGCCTTTTTGGCAACAGCTCCACTACATGTTTCAAAACTGTACATCTTGGCCCTTAACCCAGCAAATGCCACAATAACATCACCAAGTGTCTCATCTTTTAACTTGCGAGGCACTTTTTTGTAGTGGTGTTGAATCTCTGTATGTTCACTGGTATCAAAATATTCAAGCAATGCAGGCTGTGCCATATCTTTATAAACATCTTCTGATTTAATATCAAGAACAAAACTATCTGTATCCATGTACATCAATTTTACACAATCACCATAAAAAGGTTTCAACACATCATAATACAATTTTAACATGTGTAATTTGGCCAATTCCAATATTACAGCCCCTACATAAATAGGTTTATCAAATTTAATATTTGTTTTTTTCATGTTGAAGAGTGCCATATTTTCATCATAAATTCTTCTATATTTGAAATTAGGCTTTGCAACCAATTTTTTGCTCAGGCTGGGGTCAGTAATTATTTTAACGTCGGTATGTTTTCTGACATTTTCAATAGTTTTGCCATATACACAATTGACCATCAATTTAAACAAGGCCTTATCAAATTGGCTCAATGCAGATGTTCGAAACTCTGTGTTTGTATCAATATATGGCTTCAACCATTTTAAGTGCCTGAACCTCAAAACTTTTCCAACTTTGGTCACTTGAATACCATGATGCATCAGGAACTGGAGGTTTTTGTAATATATAACATAACCCTGTTTTGGCTCCAGTGTCATCATGAGCTTCTTCTGTTTAGAGCCAGGTGAGCACTGAACCTCGGGAATTGGGGGCAGATCAGAAAATTTGTTGTGTAAATTATCTGGAATTGTCAGATCAACCTCTAAGAAGAGGCCATAGTCACTGTCATCAAAATCCTTAAGATTCTCAATATTGAAATCTTCAACCCATTCAAGCCCTGAATATGGCAGTTTATCCATCATGGCATAACCATACAGGCTGTTTGCATCTACATACAGTATATAATTTGATGGCCGTGCTGGATCATAATCAGGAATATATTCGTTATTTGCTCTGGCATATCTCTGAGAATTAGAAATAGACGTAAATAAGAATTGGGAGCACATACGTAATGCAATAGAATCAGCAGCTAAAGAAAGTATAGGATGCTATAAACCGAGAAAAAGTAAGCCATGGTTTGATAATGAATGTCATAATCTAATAGAAATAAGAAATGAGGCTAGACTTAGGTGGTTAAATAACTCTGATGATACAAATCTAAACAATTATAATAGAATAAAGCGAGAAGTTAACCGAACGTTTAGAAGTAAAAAAAGAGATTACTTGAAAAGCAAAATTAACGAAATTGAAACAAACAGCAAAAATAAAAATATCAGAGATTTATATAAAGGTGTAAATGAGTTTAGAAAGGGGTGGCAACCTAAAGTAAACTTGATAAAAGATAAAGACGGTGATTTTCTTGCTGACCCAAGCGATATTCTAAATAGATGGAAGAACTACTTTAATGACCTTTTAAATGTCCATGTAGGAGATAAATCAGTAGGGAATGAAGTACACACAGCAGAACCTTTAGTTCCAGAACCTAACTTGACTGAAGTTAAAGATGCTATTAAAAGGCTAAAGAATAACAAAGCACCTGGCATTGATTTAATACCAGCTGAGTTAATTAAATATGGTGGAAATTCATTAATATGTCAAATTCATAAATTAATTTGTTTAATATGGAATAAAGAAGAAATCCCTCAACAGTGGAAAGAATCCATAATTGTTCCTGTGTTTAAAAAAGGTGATAAAATTAATTGCAATAATTACCGTGGAATTTCTCTACTCTCAACAACATATAAAATATTATCTAACATTCTTTTAACAAGACTAACCCCATATGCTAATGAAATTATAGGTGATTATCAATGTGGATTTAAACGTAACAGATCAACTACAGATCAAATTTTTCACATCAGACAGACACTTGAAAAAAAGTGGGAATATAATCAAAATGTCCATCAGCTATTCATTGATTTCAAAAAAGCATATGATTCGGTGAAAAGAGATAAATTATATAATATATTAGTAGAGTTTGGAATACCTAAGAAGCTTGTTAGTATGATAAAAATATGCACCAATGAAACAGAAAGTAAAATTTGTCTGACAAATTTACAATTCATGATGGGTTAAAACAAGGAGATGCATTATCTCCTTTGCTATTTAATTTTGCCTTAGAATATGCTGTTAGGAAGGTAAAATAAACTAAAGAAGGACTAAAATTAAATGGTGTGACTCAGTTGTTAGCATATGCAGATGATGTAGACTTACTGGGGGATGATGTGAATACAATTGAGAATAATGCTAAAATATTTTTCAAAACTACTAAAGAGATAGGTTTGGAAGTTAACAAAGAGAAAACTAAATATATGCTTACAGGCCGAAACCAAGTGTTAGGTAATAATCAAAATCTAATTATTGATAACAACTCGTTTGAACCAGTTTCCAAATTCAAATACTTAGGAGTAATATTAACAAATGAAAATTATATTAAAGAGGAAATAAAAAGTAGGCTTAATTCAGGAAATGCATGTTACTTCTCTCTTCATAAACTTTTATCTTCTCGTTTAATATCTAAGAAACTAAAAGTTAAAATATACAAAACAGTAATTTTGCCTGTAGTATTATATGGGTGTGAAACTTGGTCCCTTACATTGAAAGAGGAACATAATTTGAGAGTATTCGAAAATAAGATCCTTAGGAAAATCTTTGGACCTAAAAGGGATGAGGAGACAGGTGAGTGGAGAAGGTTACATAATTTAGAACTACATAATTTGTATTCATGTCCAGATATTATTAGAATAATTAAATCAAGAAGACTTAGGTGGGCAGGCCATGTGGCACGAATGGGAGAGGAAAGAGGAGTATACAGGATTCTTGTTGGGAAACCTGATGGTAAGAGACCTGTAGGAAAGCCAAGACGAAGATGGAGGGACAACGTTGAGATGGACCTAAGGGAAATCGGTAGGGATGGAAAAGAGTATATAGATCTTGCTGAAGATAGGGAAAGATGGAAGGCCTGTGTTGCTGCAGCCATGAACCTTCGGGTTTAAGAAGGCTAGAGAGTTAGTTATTTATATCTCTGAGGACATTGCACCATGCCTCCTCTTATACATTGTTCCATAAACAGATACATATCTTGATCTTGGATCAGATCCAATTGCATTTTAGTGTTTAAAAACATTGCAGACCATGCTAGGCCCGGGGCACTGTAAAAATATATTGGATCTAGTTCATAATTTTGCATGGAAGATTTTCTGAATGCCTGCAGTATATCAGCTAAGAGGGTCACATCAAGTTTTAAATAAGCCTTGTGATAATCACCAAATGTCTTGCATTTTAAATTGTTCCACATCAATTGGGCATGGTGATAATCATCATCAGTGATTCCAGATGCTCTGATTTTGCTGTAAAACTCTTGTTGTGGTGGCAGAGAACACTCATCAAATTTAGAAAAATCTGTAACATAATCATATGGATATACACCCTTCCGCCTAATTAATTTCAGGTCCTGATTTGGAAACAAAGCACATGTGATTTTGAATTGATCTGACCTGAGCGTTTCTATGTGTGTTGAATCCATGCATCATTGAACTTCTCCTTCAAGGGGCAGATCTTAAAAGTAATCACCTAGGATCTTTCAAAAGTTCAATACCTGTTCATGATAAGAAGACCGTTCTATATCATACTTTGGATGGAAAGCCAGAGCAGTAACAATCCTTCTCATACCGTGCGCACGGAGTGCAAGGGAGACATTACAATATGTGTGTATTGTCTATCATGAGAAAAAAAATCACATAAGCACAAGAAGACCAATACAATTCACTAAAAAAAAAAAAAAAAAAAAAAAAAAAAAAATGAAACAAACATTTCGTTGTTGGTCGACACGTGAGCATCAAGTTAACATAGACAATGTGTTTACAGGATAACGGCACAGCTCCTAATGACGAAAGGAAATGCTCCACCTCAGTGGCGGAGATTGGGTTCAAAAACCGGGTTGCAAAGACAATATGTCCCTTTGAATATAAGGTTTAGCACAGTGCAAGGGCAAAAGTGTCGAAAAACAGGGGGCAAGTACCTCTTCGCCCCTCTAATCGCCACCACTGCTCCACCATATTATAACTTCCCTCCGTCCCGTGACAAAACAAAAGACTTTCGTATTTTACAACACATATAAACACTTAATTTCAATGTTAGAGCAACGCTAACACATTGAACAACGCCGGGTTAACAAACATGAAGCAATTGTTAATATTTTGGTTGCTCCGTCACTCGACCCTTGAATACGCGGACCATGCATTCGGTAATATCTTTACATACGAAATGTAATATTTTAAAACTTGTTTCATTTTTGTTATGTCGGCCCCCGTGGCGGAGTGGTTAGCACATCGCGCTACGACACCAGGAACCCTGGGTTCAATCCCGGCCTTGGCCTGGATGTTTGTGAGTGTCCATTCATCAATTTCATCATATCATCCCTCATCCCTATTGTCGCAAATTAGCAAAAAGTGGCACAAGAAGAGAAGCAAAATAAAGCAAATTAATCAATCTATCGTTGCTGATAATTCGACAGTGACTTCATCAATATCAATTTCCAACGATGTGGTTTGTCCTGCAATTATCAGGCAAGTTATAATCACGAAATCTATTGTTTCTAGATGTTACAGTCACCTAATGCTTCCACATTAGTTTGTGTGAGATAATTTCTCCCCCAATTTATGTTATTAAAGCTTTTACATTCCTGTGATTTGGCATAAGCAAGTGGACAAACTTGAACACAAACTACGACAAGAAGTCACATTTTAAAATTAATATACGATAGGTAAAATGGCTTTTTCTACCCTCGTTGCAACACTGTATGGCATAACTAAATAATTTTGATTGTGAACTCCAATAATGTCTTCAGCAATGTATGAACTTTGTTCGGCAACACATAGCGAAGTGTTTTACTAGGTTTTTTTAGTAAGGCCGTATAAACAGCATTTGAATAAATTTTCAGAAAAATGATAGAGGCATCTGACTGTACTATATAACCCGATTAGTTTCTAACGAAATCTCTTCATTATCGGGACTTAAAAAACTCTTTAATTATTTACATCAGAATTCAGAAAATGTCACCCACCATTCACTCACTTACTCTGTATGTATTTCTGTGAGGAATTTACTTCCAATTCCAAGTTTTCCTTTAGTGCACCGTCCTGCGTATCGAAGTCGGTAGCACACCACGTTAGGACGCCAAAAGTTTTTAATTCGATTCCCGAAATGGGAATGGGAGTTCTTTGTTAGAGTCTCTTCTTCAATTTCATCACTCATTCTTATCTTCGCGATTAGCCAGAATTAGCAGAAAAGCGAAGTAATATAGACTCATTCAATCAGTGAATCCAACTTTTCAAGGGACTCTAATCAGGTTGTTCTTACCTTTTTCAGTCCGGGGCCAAACTTGAAGAATATTTCACTTCACGGGACCTACAAGTATGGGCGCCCCCGACAGAATTCATTGAAGGGGTGTGCACACAGTTAATAATAGTACATCTTTTTGCTTAACAACGGGGGCCTCTCCGATGGCGCAGTGGTAGCGTCATCGTCTTGTAATCCAGGGGTCCCGGGTTCAATACCCGGTGGAGGCACTTAGTGGTTCGGATCCCACTTCAAACTATAGGTCTAGCCACGATTAGCCTTACTGTGCATAAAGTGGACTTATGACACGAAATCATCCATTCATGCTAACATTGAGTAATTTACGAAGCCCTCTCTTAAGCTTACTTAAACAAATATCACCTACTTCATTCTAGAAAAGTACCATACATATATAATTGAAAAGTCTGAAAATGAGAGATGCAGGTAAAAAGCATTGGTAGGGTGCGCATAACAGAAAATGTAGAGGTTTAGACTACGGACAACACGAGTTGAATTTAAAATATTCCAATGCCTTATTTCCCTTAGCACTTGAGTCGGACAGAAACAAGTTTGGGAACAATGCTTCTGCAAGCTGTGTCAGTGCATGGCGCCTCGTAGTCTGGAGAAGGGTCGGCGAAGACTAGGAAGAAAGCAAGGAAAAAGATAACTTTTGCATCCACAAGCACGGGACCCACAAGCTTGCGTCAGCAGAATTACTTTATGAAGTTTGCACCCACTTTATGATCGTATTTTTCCTAACATCGTGAACTTTAAGAAGAAATCTTTTACGCTTGTGTAATGAAATTGAGTATATTTTCTTCTAGAAAAGTAAATGTGTAATTTAAAATACTAATTTACTCTAGTCTAACTAAACAAGCATGATGAAATTGAGAGATGTCGGCAAAATGCGATGCTAGAGCGCAAATAATAGACATGAAGAGCTTAAACCACGTAAAACACGAGTTGAATTTTAATTGATAAACAATGTATCTTAGTAATTAAAATGTAATAAGTGTTTGAGACACAATAAATAAATTTTCGAACCCGACTTGGCGACACACAAAACGCCATCTCGGGACCCAGCAGTGGGTCGCGCTCCATACGTTGATAAGCGACGTGTTAAATACATTATTAATAGTCATTGGTATGAAGATATAAAACATTTTACCAAGAGTTCTTAGTTGAGCTTAACTACAAAAATTTAAATTTCCATACTTGTAATTGCAACAGTCAGTTAACAAACAACACCCTTAATTTACCATAATGCAATTACCATTTCTTTTATTTTAACGGTTATCCCAACGTTAGTATTTTTCACATGTCCCTGCGCATTAACACTATGTTACATACTCATATCTCTAAGTTGGACGACAGAAACAGAATGACCGGAAGTATGGGTTACTTAATATTCACCCTGAAACCACAAAATCAATTTGAGGTATTGAAACTGATATGGTTGAATGCTCTGAGCAGACTTGAAGGCGCCAATGCAACAGTCTCTTTTTGTCTTCCCGGTTGTATCTTTTGCATGTCGGGCATCACTGGCCCACACACAGAACCCACAACGTGGCAATTGACGGATATTTTTTTTCAATAACACGTTAACGTGCATAAACTGCCAATGATGCACCTTTTAGTGTGTCAAAATACACATAGGAATGTATTAAATGGTATTTTTTGTGTGATGAAGTTTCGTGTGATGCACTAAAATGCCAATTTGGAAGATCAAACAAGATCATTTGGAAGATAACAAATTTTCACTTTTAATACATCAATTGACACAGCTAACTGTGTAATTTTGTTAACTTCGAAATGATATTGCCTGATCTTCCAAATTTATGCATTTTAGTGCATCACACGAAACTTCATTACAAAAGAATACCCTTTAATACATTCCTATGTGTATTTTGACACACTAAAAGGTAAATATGCTGACCAAGGCAGTCATTTATTTTATTAAAAACATAAACTAAATTTAACGTTTCAACCTTCTTGCAAGGTCTTCATCAGACTCTGTATCAAGTTCAAAAGTAAGAAGATACACAAAATGGGCATTATATATACAAAAACATTACTCCCTCCAGACTATTAGAAAGTTGTTGGGAAATTTCTAGCAAGTGGCTGTCACTTGCCAACTGTACTTTCACCTAAAAGGCAAAACATAATTACTTTCATATAGAATGTGGTTGGACTTTTTATCTCACGCTCTTATTCCTTCATTTTTCTCCCATCTCCTCTCCTCTTTCTCTCTTGTCCTTTCCACTCTTTCTAACACCTTCCATTCTTTGTTTAACTTCAGTCCCCCATTCCAGTTCATTGTGTCATCTTCACCTTTCTTCTCTATTTCCTTGGTTCCTTCCATTTTCTCACTAGCATTCTCTTCTCCCTTCCTATCTGCTTAGCCTCATCCCACTCCATGTCATGTCCTTTTCTCTCTTGTGTTTAAATATTGCATTTCTCTCTCTCTTAATTCGTACATCATCCCTATGTTGTTTCAACCTGTCTTTCAGCCTTTTTTAGTTTCTCATATGCACACACTCTGACATTCTTTACATTTCACTTCGTAGATAATCCCTTCCTCTTCCTCTTCTCTGTTCTCCTTTTTCTTGCTTGCATTCTTCGCTATTCCTAAGATGCTTCTCCCTCCCTTCCTGTAAGTTTTAATTTCCGCTTTCCTAAGCACTTTGCATATCTTTACTGTGGTCTTCCCCATACTCCTTATTCCAAACCTTCTCTCCTCTTTTTCTTTCTCTTCCAATTCTCCCCTGCCCGTTTTCTTACTTCTTCTGTTTATGTCCAGTCTATCCTGCTTCTCATAGCCATTCCCTTCCAGCTGTTTCCATAGGATATTTATTTTGCCTTCTTGTTCACATTCTTTCATGCATATTTTCTTGATTCTGTCCTCCATATTCTTTATAATTTTTTTTTTCACCTCACTTACATCACTTCTTTTGTGGCAGAATACAACTGCTGCACACTTCTTCTGATGACAAGCGGTTTCAATTCCTTGTCCTCTCTTCCTTTTCATCAATATATGCAGGTTGCTTAATTTGTCTTCTTCTTCTATTTCAAATTCCAATAATATCTCTCTTTCTTCATCTTGTATTTCTTTGGCAAGAATGTTGAGCTGCCTCTTAGTTCCCTTCCATATGCCAAAAAAATCATCCACATATCTGCAAAACAGAATTATTTTGTCACCTCCTTTTTCTATCACTTTCTTTTCCCATTCATTCATAACCAATTCAGCCAATGCTGGGCTTAGGCTAGAACCTATATTTAGTCCTTCACTCATTAACATTATTTTATCTCCCATTATATTGTAACCGTTATTCCACTTTCTTCACTACCCTTTCACTATCCCATTCTCCTATAATTTCTTGTCCCATTCTCTTTTTAATAATGTCCAAAACGTGTCCCCTCTTGGTGCTCGGGAACATATTTTTCACATGAAAAGTTCCTAACAACTTTCTAATAGTCTGGAGGGAGTAATGTTTGTGTATATATAATGTCCTGTTTGTATCTTGTTACTTTTGTACTTGATACAGAGTCTGATGAAGACCTTGATAGAAGGTTGAAACGCTACGTTTAGTTTATGTTTTTAATAAAATAAATTACTGCCTTGGTCAGCATATTTAGTTTTTACTAAAAGGTGCATCATTTGCAGTTTATGCACGTTTACGTGTTATTGAAATCACAAAATATGTGTCAATTGACACGTTTTGGGTTCTGTGTGCAATTACAAAGTATTTCAGTTCGGTTCTTTGGCTGAATGGTTAGCGTGACATGCAAAAAACTCGGTGTTCCATGTTCGCATCCTGGATGAAGCAGGACTAAAAATTGTGCTTGTTCCAAAAAACTGTTTAATTATTCATCCTATCCTTCATATTATATGCAAGACTTCCCATAGGAATCCTCAGTTTGAAAAAAACACAGTAATTTGCTGCTCTTTCTTCTGATTGATTTGATTAACTTTATTTCTCCCTTCTGCCCCTTTCGGTCAATCGCGAAGATTAGGATGAATTTGATGCATGGGCAATGACAAAAGGGTCATTCCACGCCATTTCCACGAGGTCATGACACCCACCAAATCCGATTTCGATGAAATTTTGTATACACCTTCCCTTATGGTTGAATGAAACCCCCTACCTTTATTGAACTCTATCTCAAAAGGTTTTCATTTTACAGCACTTTGAAATGTCATCAAATCAGTGTTGTCTGTCACTTTTCAGACCCTCGACACAAGACACCCTTGCTTACATGTTATTTCTTTTGTCCTTAACCAATGATCAGATCTCTTTGAAATTTTACACAAAGTTCAGTGAAATAATGAGGAGTTCAGAAAAAAAATAGGCCAGCACTCAAAAGTTTTTACAAATGCTTATAAAAAGGCAAGAATTGGATTTGTAGTCTAATTTTTATGGTGGGAAAACTAGGTTAAGAAAATCTGAATTTTCATCATGTAGGTATGGTGGAACCAAAAACTTTTGATGTTGAAAATTATTGCAAAGACATGCTCTTTCTTCACAAAAAATAAAATGTTGGTTTTTTTATACCTTCTAACGAAAACTTAATGTTTTTTTGGAAATTGCTTAAATTTCAGGGTCAATCCGCACCAAATGGTCCAGCACTGGTCGCTCGACCATTTTAAAAATGTTTGTTTTGTTTGTCGTTGTAACCACTGTACAAGGGTAGTTCAAAATAGGCATTATTTTGTAAAACCAGACTTCGTTTGAAAATTGCGGCCATTTTTGTTTCATGACTTCCAACATTTTTGGCCTATGTAGACAGTTGCTAAAATTATGATAACTCAGCTAAGAAAAATTATAGATATCTGGGGTAAAAAAACATTGTTTTCAGTACATTTCAGACTACATATTATGTTCCATATATTTTTTCACCACATCTAATACAAATGGCTGAAATGTAGGTCCAACACTGACTGATATTCAATTTTGAAGAGTAAATCAATGTACAGTGTGTCCGGATGAAAATATACCAATTATTAATTTGAATAATTCGGCAACCGTTAGTGATAGAAATGTCCGGTTGCGTTTATTTGGAAGAGTGAATCATAGACTTTTATGATGAGCAAAAGAAAATTGCAGTACTCGCTTCAGTAGATCTCAATGTGAGATCCTTTGGTGGCTCGACAAACATGAAGTCGGTACTCAACCTCAATCCATACGTTGCGCAACGTTTGACGTGTCACAGACGCACATGCATTGATCATTTTTCTCCAAGATCGGCCAACCCTTGCACAGGTTCTCGGTAGACAATAGTGTTGACATTTCCCCACAGAAAAAAATCCAGAGGAGTCAAGTCGGGCAAACTTGGAGGCTATTTACGAGAACCCCCTTTTAGTCCAATTTTCAGGGAAATGGTTATGAAGGAAGTTCTTGACACAACGGGTATAACGCGGTGGGGGGGACGTCTTTTTGGAACATGTACCCATGAGGTATACAAGGTACAGCATGCTGTTCTAACATTTCAAGGTAACTTGCTTCCGTAACTGTAGCACTTTCAAAGAAGAAAGGCCCAATTACAGAATCTCGTGTCAAAGCACACCACTCATTTAACTTGGGGCTGTTGCGTTCATGTTCAATAAATGCATGTGGATTTTAGTTAGGTCAAAACTATTGTCTACCGAACACCTGTACAAGGGTTGGACGATCTATAAGAAAGAATTATCAATGAATGTGCGTCTGTGACAAGTCAAACGTTGCACAACGTATGGGTTGAGGTTGCGGACAGACTTGATGTTTGTCGAACCACCTAAGGATCTCACATTGAGATCTACTGAGGTATTGCTGAAATTTTATTTTGCTTATCATAAAATTATATGATTCCCTCTTCTAAATCATCGTAACCGGACATTTCTATCACCAACGGTTGCCGAGTTATTCAAATTTCTTATTGGTACATTTTCAACCGGACACACTGTATGGCATATTTTACTTTAGTAGGTAAGGAATGAAATTTCAGAGCTATAATTTTTCTTAGAGGAAACATGTACATCCAAAGTTTCAGCAGAAAATATTTGACATACAGCCGTACACACCTTTTCTTTGATAATAGCTACTAACTTGCTTACTATGTCATTCGTATGTTGGAATTAAATAATACGTACAATAATTGTAATTGCATGATAGTTTATTAAAAGTAAATAATTATAATTGTTACTAATAACGCAAATGTGTCTGATTTTCCCAAACTTCCCCCTGATATAACTTTGTTATCAACTAACTAACTAACTCCCTAGCCTTCTTAAACCTGAAGGTTCATGGCTGCAGCAACACAGGCCTTCCATCTTTCCCTGTCTTGAGCAAGTTATATATACTCTTTTCCATCCCTACCGATTTCCCTTAGGTCCATGTCAACGTGTCCCTCCATCTTCGTCTTGGTCTTCCTACAGGTCTCTTACCATCAGGTTTCCCAACAAGAATCCTGTAAACTTCTCTTTCCTCTCCCATTCGTGCCACATGGTCTGCCCACCTAAGCCTTCTTGATTTTTTTATTCTAATAATATCTGGACAAGAATACAAATTATGTAGTTCTAAATTATGTAACCTTCTTCACTCACCTGTCTCCTCATCCCTTTTAGGTCCAAAGATTTTCCTAAGGATCTTATTTTCAAATACTCTCAATTTATGTTCCTCTTTCAATGTAAGGGACCAAGTTTCACATCCACATAATACTACAGGCAAAATTACTGTTTTGTATATTTTAACTTTTAGTTTCTTAGATATTAAACAAGAAGACAAAAGTTAATGAACATACATTTTCTGAATTAAGCCTACTTTTTACTTCCTCTTCAATATAATGTTCATTTGTTAATGTTACTCCTAAGTATTTGAATTTGGAAACTGGTTCAAACGTGTTGTTATTAATAATTAGATTTTGATTATTACCTAACACTTGGTTTCGGCCTGTAAGCATATATTTAGTTTTTTCTTTGTTAACTACCAAACCTATCTCTTTAGGAGTTTTGAAAAATATTTTAGCATTAATCTCAATTGTATTCACATAATCCCAAAGTAAGTCCACATCATCTGCATATGCTAACAACTGAGTCACACCATTTAATTTTAGTCCTTCTTTAGTTTCTTTTATCTTCCTAACAGCATATTCTAAGGCAAAATTAAAGAGCAATGGAGATAATGCATCTCCTTGTTTTAACCCATCATGAATTACTTTGTTATCATGTAATATCAATCTCGAAATTTTTAAAAGGTACCTATTTATGCAGAAAATATAAAATTGTATTAGGTTCCCAACCAGATATTGGTTTGATTTCAGTTTTAAGTCAACTTTATGCAAGGAAGGCTAATCGAAACTGGACCTACAGTTTATTAAAGTGGGATCCGAACCAGTATGTGCCTCCACTTGGTATAAAATCGGGGACCCCTTGATTACAAATCGTCTACGTAACCAGTATGACATTGGGAAGACCTTTCCAACCAGACATGTATTAGGGACCCAAAATTTGTGAAAAAATAAGCATTTTCAAAGAGCTTTAACTCAATGCAGAAACCAGTAGCAAAGCTGAATTATTTTCTGCTAAAACTTTGTATGTATATGATTCCTCTAAAAAAATTATATCTCTGATATTTCATTGCGTACCTACTAAAAAAATATATCCTATACATTGATTTCCCTTCAAAATTGAATATCAGTCAGTTTTGTCCCTAAATTTCAGCCATTTGCGTTAGATGTGGTGAAAAATGTATGGAACATAAAATGTGGAATGAAAGGTACTCAAAACAATGTTTTTTACCCAATATATTTATAATTTTTCTTACCTGAGTTATCATAATTTTTGCAACTGTCTGCATAGGCCAAAAATGTTGGAAGTCGTGAAACAAAAATGGCCGCCATTTTCAAACGAGATCTGGTTTTAGAAAAATAATGCCTATTTTGAACTACCCTTGTACAGTGGTTACAACGACAAACACATCGAAAATTTTAAAAATGGTCGAGCGACAAGTGTTGGGCCATTTTGTGCGGGTTGACACTGAAATTTTAGGCAATTTCCAACAAACGTAAAATTTTCGTTAGAAGGAATTAAAAACAAAAAAAAATATTTTTGTAGACAAAGAGCATGTCTTATCCATGATTTTCAACATCAAAAGTTTTTGGTTCCATCATAGCCACGTGATGAAAATTCAGATTTTCGTAACCTAGTTTTCCCACTACGCCACAAATAGGCTACAAATCTATTATTAGTCTTTTTATAGGCAATTGTAAAACTTTTGAGTGCTGATGTATTTTTTTCTGAAATTTTCAGTATTTGATTGAACTTTGTGTAAAATTTCAAAGAGATCTGATGATTGGTTAACGAGAAAGGAAATAAAATGTAAGCAAGGGTATCTTGTGTAGAGGGTCTGAAGAGTCACAGACAACACTGATTTGTTGACATTTCAAGGTGCTGTAAAATGAAAACCGTTTCAGATAGGAAAAAAATATTGGGTTTCTTTCAACCATAGAGGAAAGGTGTATACCAAATTTCATCGAAATTGGTGTTGGTGTGTCAAAATCTTAGTTTTTGCGTTGATTTGATGTGGAGTGACCCAAATAAGCATGGGCCGTGCGAAAAACAGAGACTGAGAGAGTATACAAACCAAAGTCCCGTTTGTCGTCCATTCAGAACGGGATTGATAACATTTGGGCTCGTGGACTATTCGTAGACTAATGTTTTGGGCAGTATCGACATTATTATTATTATCAGTTTTGTTATCATGATACTTCACTTCCAATAATTGCATGATATTTATCAATAGCACTTGTAATCTTTAAGATATAGACATCTGGTTAAAAATTATTCTGTAAATTTCTTTCTTTTGAAAACCAAAAACTGCCACTTGCAAAATTCATTTCACCATACCACACAAATACCGCACACGCACTAAAGGGAAATAAATCAATACTATATTACGGTAGATAAAAGGATGTTGATTTCAACGGTCAATATCCCTCCACTTGACTTTTAATTATTGGCATTCAAAATGTTTACATTGGATTTTAAGAGGAGCAATCCTTTATATACGAGCTATAAAAGTGTACATATTGCTTCTATTACGTGAACTTTGAAAATAGGGTCATAATGATAGAATTAATTTAAAGGCTAGAAACTCCTTACTTTTACTTTCATTCATTAAATAAGCAAGTGAAAGGATCTAACATGTTCAAATTTACTATTATCACAACATCAAGAAAATATAATAAGCGACGGTCTTTTTCACTACTGCCCCTTCAGGGTCTCATTTTTCTGCGGCCCTAGGATATAGCTTAAGATATCTTAGTGGCAACACCCCTTCCCTGAGTACAGAGTGTAATACGTGAAAGACGGGTTGGCAATTAGCTGCTTACAGGAAAGTCATCCTTTAGACCCCGCTCCTGTTATCGTCAAATAAGGAACCCTTACCACCATCCCTTCAGCGGCGTGCACATAAATGTAGTAAAGGCATATGAGCATAAGGGAGTTATGAGTTATTTTTACTACTCCTAAAACCTGCCACCTTTTCCTATATTTGACGTGTTTTGAAAGGAAAGTTAGTTAAAAATAATATTACGCCGCTCTAAAACCCCATCTGGATAGGCCACTGTTACATAACTTCGCTGCTGGCACACCATAATCACCCAGTAACAGAAAGCGACCCTGTTTATCGAAACACAATAGAAGCTGATGTAGTGGTAATATTTTCCCACTATTTTATCTATAAATCAACTCCATAACAGTTACGATGAATAAACTCCGAGGCAAAACGTCATATCTATAGTGAAGGGAGACAGGATCGGCGGAACTAAAGAGAGATAGAAGACATACAATTAGATTTTAGTCACCGTCAAGATTTATATTCCCCCCGACTCCCTCCATGTGTTTAGTGCTTCAGTTTGTTCATTGATTAGTGTGTTTAGTGTTAAGTAAATTTACTAAGCGCGCAGAGGAAGTTAACGCCTGGAGTGATGAAATTAAAAGTATATAGTAACAATAAAATAATAAATATATAAAGACAGGGTAGGTAGTTTCTTGCCAAGTATAGTAGGCAACCTTGGTTACAACAAAAATAAATTTGTGAACAGTACAAAGAGTTATTGAAAAAAATGTTATAGTATCTCAACAAATCTATACTGGAAGCTGGTCGCTCAACGTATTCCGGAAAATGTTTATAAACCGTTGATGCCAGGTACCTGGGCCTTGATTATTTACTAATACTGTCTTTATTGAATAAATATTGTATGTTAAAACCTCACCTATAAAACACAGTTCTATAAATTATATATATATATATATATATATATATATATATATATATAACAACTTAAATATAAAAATCCACTGTCGGTTTAATTTAATTTTTTGCTTTTGACGTCAGTCCACAACAAAACTTCAATTTCGAATCCATTTTGTATAACCTTACTTGGAGCCTTGTACCCAGGAGATCCTTCTTGTTATTTGTTGAGATAATACATTAAACTTTAATAATAAGTTGAGATAGGATTATTTGTGTGTAAAATATTTATGTCCTACGTAAGAAAGTGAATAAGAAACTGTACTGTTTGATCCGGTGAGCAGGCTCTTTCGTTGCAGCTGTACGGGAGTAAGCGATTAGAGAGCAAGCCATAAGTAAATCAGTGGTACGAACATGGTTCGAACGTCTATCTCTCCGTCTCAGGACGAAGCAGCCGAAATAGGCTGGAATAAAATACTTGAATGATGCGGCAAATAACTTTGTTATGAGGAGTAATATAATGTAGTTTTTCTAAAAGGTGGTACCATAAATGTTACACGGGAAGGAGCGAAGAAGAATTTTCGAAATTTGAGTTGCATTTAGAAGATTTTTTCTTGCACAATATGCTGCGCAGTGTGAGAAAAGGAAAATATCGAGGAAGAAAAAGTAAAAGTTCACAGGGTGTTCAAAAATTAACTGATGAAAGTGAAGAGAGCATTATCCTCACGACACTTTTGTTATTTACGAAGCAGAGTAGAGAAAAGGATAGGCAAGAGCAGCTCAAATTTAAGGAGGATGGCTTTGGCTGCAAGTCCTTTCAATCTTCTGGCTTTAACTTTAGAATGGTCCGAACATTAAATTCAAATTTCAAGACAACAAGGGAGACATTATGTTCATTATTATAATGGTTGTTTCTACATTCTAATTTTTTTGGGGACGCATTTGGAGTTGTTCATGTACCACTGGCAACCTCCGTGTGCATTCCTATGCCCTCACAAATCAATTTTAATTTGCTTCATATGTACAAGATGTTATTTGAAATAGTGTTAATATCGGGTGTTTTTAAACGAAAACAAAGCAAATTTTACACTGTTACTCTTCTTTGTAGTCATATATACTACATAGTTTATATATACAGGTGTTTCGTAAGTTTGTTTACAATGCTTGGGAGGTGATTGTACGAGTGGAAATAAGGTGGAAATATCATGTAACGAAATTCCGAAAACGGCTTTGTTGCCGAGTTACTGACGTTTGAAAACGTGGGAAAATGATTTTCAGAAGTGAATATTAGCAATAAGGGTGGAGAGAAGTCGTCGGTGTTGGGCGGTCCACTAAGAAATTAAGTACGCTCTTGTCAAAAAATCATGCGGCAATGTTGTGCAATGTCGGCGCATGGGATTCCCCAAAGTACGCGAACGAAGATGTTGACGGGAGTGGGGTGGGGGTGCGTTCTGCGTGAGCTGGTATCGACGAAAATTGGCATGTGTTGAATGGCACCAAAAAACAAAGAAAATTCATTGAGCGAAGGGCACCATGACGTAAAAACGAAAAAAATGAACTGTCATAGGTTGCATACCCTGAAGTGCACATGGTATGCTTAATGGAGATGTGAAGGGAACCTCATCACAGACGGTTTTCAAAGTGTCCACGTTGTACTTCCAAGCAGAGGCGACAACGGTGAATCAAGGATTGGCTAGTGCGACCCAACAACCCTGGCGTTTCTTCTATCGATGCTGCAGCTACATTGATACGGGCAACGAGGTCCAAGACTTGCAGACAGGTGTTTCGTAAACGAAGAGTTTCATCTCTCCAAAGAGGAAGAAATTCAGGGGCGTAATATCAGGCGATCGAGGTGGCCATGGCACAGGTCTTCCCCTGCCAATGCACTGGTTGTGGAATACGGTATTGAGGAAATGGCGCACATTCCAATCGAAATGTGGGGGTGCACCGTCATGTTGAAACCACAGTCTTTGTCTCAGTGCCAAGGGCACGTCCTCTAGTAGTTCAGGCAAAACGTTACTGAGAAATGCTTGATAAGAGGGTCCACATAGGAGAACAGGGAGAATGTACGGTCCAATTAAATGGTCATGCAGTATCCCGCACCACACATTCACTGCAAATCTGTGTTGATGATGTGCCACTAGCAGTGAATGTGGATTTTCATGTTCCCACACATGACTGTTTTTACTATTTATGTTGATTTGTTTTTATAAGTCCACTTTATGCACAGAAAGGCTAATCGCGACTGGGCCTCAGTTTAAAGTGGGATCCGAACCACTTGTGCCTCCACCGGGTATCTAACCCGGGACACCTTGATTACAAAGCAACAACTCTTCCACTGCGCCATCGGGGAGGCCACTAATTTTTACTATTGAACAGACCAGTTTTCGTGATGATAGCCTCATCAGTCCATAGTACCGTATTCTGAAAACTGGGGATAGTTTCAATTTGATGAACAAACCATTGGCAAAAGACCTCACGTGGTCCAAAGTCCCGAGATAGAAGATCTTGCACGTTCTTCAATTTGTACAGGTGCATCCCCTTTTCTGCCAGAACACATTCACATGGAAGGTGTTTCATTCGTGGACTAGAGCGCGCGTACTTGTGCCTGGATGATCCATCACTGCAGTTAGTACATCTTCCACAAACAGTAGTGTTTGCACACTTTGCGGTCGTCCAACTTCTCGAAGATGTGGCAACACTGATCCTGTTTCCCGAAGTCGAGTGTCTACAGTTTGAATAAGGGTGTGCTATGGTTACACCCCGTTTGGTAAACGTGCCCCATACAGACGCCTTGCAGCACGGCTATTACCTCCAGCCTCCCCATAAACCAGATGCATGTCCGCCAGCTCTTGGGACGTGTACGAAACCATCCCTTACACCGGGCTACAAGAGTTTATGGTATTTAACACTAGCACACTCACAGAACACGATGTGCGGTGGCTAGAAATTAACACGTAACACTGCTAGGTCAAATGTTTGCCCAACACTATTGTCCAAGAACCTCACGTCTTTCCATTCAACCGTGAATGTTTAACAATCAGCTGCTGGCATGGCACCTGAAGCACGAATGGCACAGACATGTTCGCTCCTTCATGAGGAAACCTACACTGTTGGCGCCCCTTGCGGGATATGTGGTGCTTAACGTCATATCACACGGACACCCATCTGCCCTTCAGGGTAAGCATCCAATTTTCGTCGATACCAGCTCACGCAGAACGCACACCCACCCCACTCCCGTCAACATCTTCGTTCGCGTCTTTTGGGGAATCCCTTGCGCCGACATTGCACAACATACCCAATTTCTTAGTGGACTGCGCAACACCGACGCCTTCTCTCCACCCGTTTTGCCATTATTCATTTTTCCACGTTTTCAAACGTCAATAACTCGACAACAAAGCCGTTTCCGGAATTTCGTTACATGAACTTTCCACCTTATTTCCACTCGTACAATCACCTCCCAAGCGTTGTAAACGAACTTACGAAACACCCTGTATATACTGTGTCCTTCATTACTAGTGTTCATCCGCCTTTTGTCTGGCACTCTTTCTCATCCCATTCCTGTGTTTTATGTATACAGGGTGATTCTAAAAGTATAGTACAAATGAAAACCACAGATACCTCCCATGAAATAGAGACGAAAGTTCCCCTTCCACTTTGCCGAGAGATGCCTCCGTGAGGAGCTAGACAACGCCGAAAACGTGTGAAAATGAACTTCACACCTCTGTACAGCCAGTACCAGTGAAGATAGAAAGGCGGAACAAACGAAGTCAAAAGGAACACCAAAGTCGCCCATCCGAAAAACACTAGGCGGCAGCTGCGCAACACATGCGCATGGGGTTCCACAAAGGAAATAGGAGTGTCCCGCAAGAGAAGTGAAGGGAAAGGGTAGCGATCGACAACGGTAGGGACAAAAGAAGCTATGAAGCATGAAGTAACAATTGCACAGCGGGAAACAAACACATGCAGCGCGTGGGGAGTCCCCAAACACAGTGGGGAGACACAGCAGCAAGAACAAAGCACGGTTCAACAAAAGAGAAAGAGGACCGGACGGGGAATGGTACCTGTCAAGGAGACAACAAATGCGGGACGAGGGATTCCCCGTAGCAGCACCGAGGGGATGTCACAAAGAGGTCGTGCGCCAGCAGGACAAACACAGCAACTACGGGCACAGGAGGTTTATTGCCACGCAAAGGTGCACTTACAGTTAGGAATAGTACGTAGTACGTAGTCGTACCCCGGACTGACGTTGTTACAAAAGTTGCTCAAATTGACGACCACCACATTCAATGCAGGCATTGCAACGTCGCAGGAAATTCTGGCGAACTTTATCAAAAATCCCTGGCATGGTACACACCTCGGCCGATGCTGCAAGTTTCCGCGCTTACCAATGTTTTCTTGTCAGGCACCGGGGTCTCGTAGACGAGTGTTTTCACATGGCCCCACAAGAAGAAATCCATTGGTGTGAGGTCAAGCGAACGGGCGGGCCAGGGGACGGGGCCCTCTGTGCCGATCCAGCGCTGTGGGTAGGTACGGTGCAAAAGGGTTCGCATTGTGCCATCAAAATGTGCAGGCGCTCCATCCAATTGAAACCACATACGATGTCGCACGTTGAGGGGTACATCTTCTAGCAGCTCTGGAAGGACTGATGCAAGAAAGATGCGATGGAGGCGGCCATTTAAACGTGGTGGCAGCAGGTATGGACCGATAATCTGTTCATCGATGATACCTGCCAAGATATTCACTGCAAACTGGGTCTGATGGTGCACCTCGACTGCTGCATGTGGATTTTCATAATCCCACACATGGCTGTTTCGGCAATTGAAGATGCCCTCACGGGTGAATGTTGCCTCGTCCGTGAAAAGAACAAGGCGCAAAAAACGGGGCTCGTCGGTACAAAACTGCAACAGTCTTTGACAGAATTCCACACGTCGTGGGTAATCCCCAGCCTGCAACGCGTGGACTCGCTGTGGATGATAGGGATACAGCATATCATCATGAAGGCCACGTCACACTGTCGACTGTGATACTCCCACTGCACGTGCAATGCTACGGGTGCTAGTGGACGGTGTGTCGTCAACGCGAGCAAGTACGTTTTTCTCGACCGCCGCGGTGCGCACATGTCTTGGGTGACCGACATGATGGCCTGCACGTAACACACCCGATTCACCAAGGGTACGTTGCACATTCGAAAACAACCTGCTGTCGGGTTGTCGCCTCTCCGGATACCGTCCGCGATAAAGGCGTGCAGCTGCTCGGCCATTGCCATCTGCAAGGCCGTAGACAAAATGCATGTCCCTCAGTTCTACAAATGTGTAGCGTTCCATGGTACGGTGAGGATAGTGCCAATTATGGACTACTGTACTGCAGTGCACAGGTGGCACACACACACACACTGGTCACAACGGCTTCGAAACAACGTACTCAGTTGTCGTACGTCAAGCACACCACCACCGCACCGGCTCTTTCACTAACACGCTCCCTGACGCTGCACTTCCAATCAGCCCACACGTCCGCACGGCGCTGTGGTAAAATCAGCTGACGTTAATGAGCCACCCATGCCTGTGCTCTTCACTACCTGACCACTGCCGTCAGGTGGGGCCATGTAGTCTGGGGCCATGTCATCGTGGAACACATGTAGCGTCCTTCATTCTTGCCCCATTCACACACAACACGTACTTCGTCCGTCTTGCTCGAGCCAAAGGGGAGCACTACGTACGATCGTGTGGTGTTTGTGTACACCAATGTGGGGTAACCCAGCAGTTGAACAGACGTGCATACCCCCACGTAGCTTCATTCCACGACTGTCCCACGCAATTTGTCTGTCCATCCTCGTTCGCCCCGGTCTCACAACCACGCGGCAGTGTGCGGCTGTGGTGGTGTGAGGCCACGGTTGGTTTCGGAGCGGAAGGCTGCGGCCGAGGGACTCGAGTTGTTCGGCTGGGTTTGGGCTCGGAAGCAAGCAACCGCGTCAGCTCTGGGGACGGTGGACCTGGTGATCGGGCTGGACACTTTCCGATCTCGTCCATTGGTGTAGTCCATCGTACGGACTTGTGGGGTCCGTACGACACTCCAGCAGCCTCTCGCCCCCTCCCACCCAGCTATATGGCTCCGGCTTCATTTCTAAGAAGCTGATTGTTTCCCATCACGACGTTTGTAACAACGTCTGTACGGGGTACGTGGTCCTATCTGTACGTGCACCTTTCATTAGCAATAACCTCCTGTGCCCGTAGTTGCTGTGTTTGTCCTGCTGGCGCACGACCTCTGTGTGACATCCCCTCGGTGCTGCTACGGGGAATCCCTCGTCCCGCATTTGTTGTCTCCTTGGCAGGTATTATTCCTAGTCCGGTCCTCTTTCTCTTTTGTTGAACCGTGCTTTGTTCTCGCTGCGGTGTCTCCCCACTGTGTTTTGGGGACTCCCCTTGCGCTGCACCGCCAGCGCCGCCATTTCTGCCCCGAACCATGTACGCGTCGGTTGCCTGTCGAGTGTCACGGACCACTTTGCTTGCATTCTAGGTGTGTTTTTACATCCTACGTCGTCCTCCCGTGGTTCTGCAACCGCGCACTACTTTTCTCGACTGCACTGCTTCAGTCATGGTGTTTGTTTCCCGCTGTGCAATTGTTACTTCATGCTTCATAGCTTCTTTTCTCCCTACCGTTGTCGATCGCTACCCTTTCCCTTCACTTGTCTTGCGGGACACTCCTATTTCCTTTGTGGAACCCCATGCGCATGCGTTGCGCAGCTGCCGCCTAGTGTTTTTCGGATGGGCGACTTTGGTGTTCCTTTTGACTTCGTTTGTTCCGCCTTTCTATCTTCACTGGTACTGGCTGTACAGAGGTGTGAAGTTCATTTTCACACGTTTTCGGCGTTGTCTAGCTCCTCACGGAGGCATCTCTCGGCAAAGTGGAAGGGGAACTTTCGTCTCTATTTCATGATTTCATGGGAGGTATCTGTGGTTTTCGTTTGTACTACACCTTTAGAATCACCCTGTATATATATATATATATATATATATATATATATATATATAAATTGGTTACTGGGACTGGGACTCCCTGCTGGCGTAGAGGTAACTTCGTCGCCTTGCAATCAGAGGATCCCGGATTCGATAACCAGTTGTTGAAGCATAACTTGGTTAGGATTCCAGTTTAAACTGTAGGTCAAGTCCAGTCCATACTGTATGTAAAGTGGACATAAAACACGAACTCGATACATCAATCAATTTGTTTACTGAAAGTGCTATTCGGAAACGAGCAAAACGTTTACGTTACTTACGAAAAATTATCCAACTTTAACCAACAAAATTATAATCGAAACGTTGTTTTATGTATCTCGGCTATGACTGCCTGGAGAAGTTAAAGAACGTCACGATCGGTCAACTCATTATATTAGCACAATAAATTCTGGGCTCGAATTCCTACGTCAGTTTCCTCTGTCTTACGTGGCAAATAAATAATCAATTAGAGCCAGAGATATATAAAGAGACAGTAAACATATCATTTTGGGGAAGGGGTACTGACTGCATTTACGCACAGCATCGGCAGTAATAAATAAAAGGTCGGTAATTGCTTTGGTAATATATCAAAAGTTAAATAAAAGCAAACGCTGTTATTCACTTTGTTGATTTCTGGTTAAATATTTTTTTACTATTTCGTTGTTAATTTTATCAGATGGAAAAATTTTACACTCTGCTGAAGAGCAATCATGTATTTATTTCCGAATAAAAATGAATCACCATTTTATATCATATGCATATCATTAACATTCTTCTGTTAAGTCTTGCATGTATCCTACAGCGAAATACGGACACCTGTCAAAATACTTGAACGCAACCAAAGCAGTGGGGCAAAGGCCGCGACTGTAGAAATGCAGGTTCCAACGAACGCCTGATTCAGGCGCCAAAACGTCTGGAGTTGTCTCGCTGTGAGCTCGAGTTTCGGTTTCGCTTGTAAGTGAGTGAACACTTATATACACAAGCAACACTGGCGTGTGCATGGGGGCAATTAGTTGGGAATACAGTACTTCCAATTTGGTTCAAGTTCGCTGTACAATTAAGTGCAACTGCAAATAAAGATGGCGAAATAGTTTGAATGTTTTCTGCTGTCCCAATTGTCCGCAATGGTGTAGTGGTGACGGTATCACATGTAATGGTGCGATCTGGCGTTCGATCGCCATTAGAGCCTCAGACGCTGTTTCCATTGGATGATATTCAGCCAACAACTTCCCCGGCAATTGTTTGCCCGAAATCACACCCATTGAAATGATTACGGCAAACGTATCGGAGCGTGTTGTAAACACACTTTATAGGCATTGCACATAAAGAGTAGTAGTAAATACTATAGGATGAGCACAAAAATCATACAAATGAAGAGCTCATATGATTAAACAGACTGATTTGGCTATACTTAGAACAATGTCAAGATGTCTATATGAGTCAATTGCCCAAGTGTGCTACACAGTTAAATCCAAAAAATCTTGAGCCCAAGTGTACAAATGAAGAATTACAGTGTACAAATGAAGAAGCCTCAACAAACTGATTTGGTCATGTGTACAAAAGCTGAATCTGTCAGTCTGTTGTCTGTAAGCCTGCTAAAAATATAGTCTTCTTGAGATTGTTATGGCTATACATAATACAATACAGAATTACCTTGGACAAAGTCAGGCTGCAAATTGAACTGTTACCTGCTTGCTTTCTAATTGCACTAATTACTTAGCTCAGAAATACTTCAGTCTGCAGCCTAGACAGTTTCGATCGGGGAGATCGATGCATTGCTTGGCCTGGAAATAAATTATGCAGGCTTGGGACTTCCATATTCCACTTTGCTGGCACGCATGGGAAGGGCATGAAACTTTAATTGATATTTCTGTGTAATTCTAAGGAAAATTCTTACTAAAAGGACATTACCCCTTTGCATGTTCTCACGCAGACCTGAAACACGCTACTGACTCCAATTCGCTGAAAGGGCATGAAACTTTAATTGATATTTCTGTATAATTCTAGGGAAAATTCTTACTAAAAGGACATTACCAATGCAGACCTGACACGCGCTACTGACTCCAATTCCAGAAGTCTATGCTCTGAAATAATATCCCCACACGTGAGACTTTGAGAATATTGACTGCAGATCCAAAGTCCAACTTTGACTGTATTAGCTGATATCCAGGGATGGCTACCGGGTTTGATACTCGGTAAAGTGTGGGCTTAGTCCCGATGGTTTATATGCCTTGTAATCAAGAGGCTCCCGGGTTTGATACTCGGTAGAGTGTGTGGGCCTAGCCCCATGGCTTATATGCCTTATAATCAAGAGGCTCCCGGATCTGATACTCGGTAGAGTGTGGGCATAGTCCCCCATGGCTTATATGCCTTGTAATCAAAGGCTCCCGGGTTTGAGGCCTCCCCGATGGTGAAGTGTTAGTCTTGCTTCCTTGTAATCAATAGCTCCCGGGTTTGATACTCGGTAGAGTGTGTGAGCCTCCCTGATGGCAAAGTGTTGGTATTATTGCCTCGTAATCAAGAGGCTCCCGGGTTTGATACTCGGTAGAGTGTGTGAGATTGAAATACATGTGGCAGAATAATATCCCCACACGTGAGACTTTCAGAATATTCACTGCAGATCCAAAGTCCAACTTTGACTGTATTAGCTGATATCCAGCTGATGGCTACAGGATTTGATACTCGGTAAAGTGTGGGCTTAGTCCCGATGGTTTATATGCCTTGTAATCAAGAGGCTCCCGGGTTTGATACTCGGTAGAGTGTGTGGACCTAGCCCCACGGCTTATATGCCTTGTAATCAAGAGGCTCCGGGATCTCATACTCGGTAGAGTGTGGGCATAGTCCCCCATGGCTTATATGCCTTGTAATCAAAGGCTCCCGGGTTTGGGGCCTCCCCGATGGTGAAGTGTTAGTCTTGCTTCCTTGTAATCAAGAGCTCCCGGGTTTGATACTCGGTACAGTGTGTGGGCCTCCCTGATGGCAAAGTGTTGGTATTATTGCCTTGTAATCAAGAGGCTCCCGGGTTTGATACTCTGTAGAGTGTGTGACATTGAAATACATGTGGCAGAATAATATCTCCACACGTGAGACTTTCAGAATATTCACTGCAGATAAAAAGTCCAACTTTGACTGTATTAGCTGATATCCAGCTGATGGCTCCAGGGTTTGATACCTGGTAGAGTATGTGGGCCTCCCTGATTGCGAAGTGTTGGTATTATTGTTTTGTAATCAAAGGCTCCCGGGTTTGAGGCCTCCCCGATGGTGAAGTGTTAGTATTGCTGCCTTGTAATCAAGAGCTCCCGGTTTGATACTCGGTAGAGTGTGTGGGCCTCCCTGTTGGCAAAGTGTTGGTATTATTGCCTTGTAATCAAGAGGCTCCCGGGTTTGATACTCGGTAGAGTGTGTGGGCCTAGCCCCATGGATTATATGCCCTGTAATCAAGAGGCTCCCGGGTTTGATACTCGGTAGAGTGTGTGAGATTGAAATACATGTGGTAAAATAATATCTCCACATGTGAGACTTTGAGAATATTCACTTCAGATCCAAAGTCCAACTTTGACTGTATTAGCTGATATCCAGCTTATGGCTCCCGGGTTTGATACCTGGTAGAGTATGTGGGCCTCCCTGATTGCAAAGTGTTAGTATTATTGCCTTGTAATAAAGAGGCTCCGGGTTTGATACCTGCTAGAGTGTGTGGGCCTAGTTCCGATTAGCTTTACTGTGCATAAAGTGAACTTAAAGCACCAACTCAACAACAACAACTCTAGAATTGTGTCTTTAAAAACATATAAGCAAATGCTGGACTGTGGAATATTTATGAATAGCTCTATGCTGTTAAGCATGTGCAAGTACTTAAATTGTCTATTGCTGTGAGCAAATCCAAACTGATTGGCTTTTTGGATAACAATTGTGTAAATTCTATTTGGTATAATATAATTGTACCCAACTAATTTCAAGTCGGTTATACAACAGCACAATAGAGCAAAAGTACTCTACGTTGGGGATCACCAGAGCCTAGTTACTGCTGTTGTCTGGATATAAAAGCACCCGCTCAGCCACTAACTGCTGTTATAATTGTTTTGTCATACTATACATAGTTCTGTTTTTTTTGGCCCAAGAAATTTTATATAAATAAACAATAAAAATGCCAAACTTGAAATAATTCAATCAGTGTAATAGAAATATATCTAGTTCTAATTGGGCTAGGCACCGGCATAATTGTGATCCTAAGAAATGCAGAAAGCTTAACTAAAATGTGCTCAAAATGCCACAAACTATTTAGCAAAGCATATTACAATAGGCATAAGTGTACTTGTTATGTACAGCCTTCTACTTCATCACAGCCATCTACATCTGGTCTAAAAAGGAAGCTTGAAACATCCGATAATGCTTAACCAGCAAAGCAGCCACGCTATGCACCCATCCATAGCAGTTTTAATGGTCAACTTAGTGATTACTGTTTTGTATCAGAGCCAAAATGTGACATTAAGAATTTTTTGAACAGTATAAATTCTGATGTGCAGGCTATTCTAAATGCACAAAATGGCTCTTATAAGTTATACCTCAAATTGTATACTTAACATAAGAAAGCAAATGGCACAAAATTTACACACCTTCATATAACTGAAACTGTATTTGTATACTCAAAAATAAACGCAGACAAAACACTAAACAGGTTGATAGACCAATTGCTTATCAAACACTCTGAGTTTGCTGCTGAGGAATCGGGTTGGAGCCTATGTGGATCTCCACACAAGCTCTATATTAATATTTCTAACCACTAACCACTACATGGTTCTACATATCTGTCTTTACCTGACAATATCAAAAACAAAGAAGCCGTGGTTAACAAAGAAAATACCGACCAGAAATGCTTCTTGCTTAATATTTCTGAATTCAGACCACTACAAGGTTCTACATATCTGTCTTTACCTGACAATATAAAAAAACAAAAAGCAATGGTTAACATAGAAAATACCGACCACAAATGCTTCTTGTGGAGTATATTGGCAGCTTAGTTTCCAGTTTTAGATCATCCACAGCGAAAAAGTCATTATAAACAGCATGAACATGATTTTGATGATGCTATGGAGGGCTTAGAATATCCAATGTCTGTTCAGAATATTGATCAATTTGAAAGAAGGCCAGAGATATCAATGGCAGGAGTAGTTGAAAGTATTGTTTCTACGCAATCCTTGTAGGTATGCCTAGTATTTAACCTCAGTTGTGACATATTTTGATGACTTTTTTATGGATTTTATTGCGTTCGACGATGTTCTAGCCCTATTTTTTTTGCTCATTTTTTGGAGCCTCATCTTTGTTGGTATGCTATGATCTTACGTGATATAACTTAACCTATTCTCTTTTTACAGCCTTTTACGGGTTAAAATAACCTACAAAGTGTAGAACTGGTTGTTTCTACGCAACCCTTGTAGGTGGACCTGGTATTTAACCTCACTTGTGACATATTTTGATGATTTTGATGTTTCTTGTTGATTTTATACCATTTGACGATGTTCTAGTCCTATTTTTTGCTCAATCTTATTTTTGTATGTGGTGGGCCCTCAACGTAAAAGCCTACGATGTATTTGGGTGGTTTTTTGTAGGTGGGGTGGGTCCTCAGCGTAAACGGCTACGATGTATTTTTTATGATGTGTGAGCCCCCATTTTCACGATGTATGTCAGATTCAATGCCCCCACTACTACTTTTGGAGGGTGGGAGGGGCTCGCAGTGCTGCCAAACTACTCCACAAGAATTTCACCACATGATATTTCACAGGCGAAGCTAACCTACAAATAGAAGTTGGCACTACTCAGTATTGCCACAAATTTCTATAGGATAGTGATTTTTTTTATGTGTGAAGAATGTTTTGGATCTAAGGTCAGTATAATTTTTATAGAATTATCCATTTTTTTTGTATTTAAAACTGTTCAGTCACTCTTTCATTCTTGACATCATACACAAAAGTTTTCTCTGCAATAAGGATGACGCTGCATAGTGTGTTCGCAGGCAGAGCATCGTGGAACTCACAGACAATCTTGATGTTGTTGCGATCGTTAAGAACCACCTGCTTTCTCTTCGATGTGTTAATGACGAACATGGGTCTGCGAGCTATGAACTCATTGGGGTTGTAGTACACGTCCACGTTGCCGGAGGTCACTCTCTTGTAAGCTGTGTATGCCTCGTACAGTTTCAGGTAGTCGTTGTTTGCAATGTTCAGGTTGTAGTTCTCACGCGGGAATATCTCGTTCCTGCCATTTTTTAGGTAGATGTTTTTGATCTTCCAATTGTCGAACTGGCTCGAATCTTTTTCTTGGTTGTTGTCCTCCCCCGTCTGGAAAAGCACGACCACAAACTCTGGCATATCGTACCGAATACTGTTAAACTGTGTAGTCACGTCAAATTCAAAATGGTTGCCGGAAGCAGGTTTCTGCACGCACTGGTAACCGTAAAATTGGAAGGGTACTTGGGGATTCATCAAAATTTCTGCTTTGTAATTGAGAGCGTAGTTAGTTTCGTATTCCAGTACGGGCATGCGCAGCTCCATGGACTGGATGATGCACTTGGCAGGATCGGTTAGTGTGTTGGGAATTGCTGAACCGTCTGCACTCAAGTTGCTGTAACGCATCAGCTCATTGTTGTCGTTTGCGCTTCTGCGAAAAGTGACGTGCAAACCACCCTTCCACATAATCTCTGTGTAGTCGGAGAAGAAGCCAGGAAGCAGGCGCATGGGAAACAGTACCGTGTGACTTTGAGTTTTGATTTTTGTACCTGCTTCGAATCCACCTGCCTGATAGTATGCTGCATCGGTCTTGGAGAGTTTCAGTGTTCCCAAAGCTGTAGAGGTAATCCCGGAGTAGTCAACCCTATCGATGACGGTGCCATGCTTTCTAACTTCGACCTGCGAGAATAAGTACGGCACAAAATTATCTACGAGTCTTAAATTTGCATTGGCAAGGAATGCTTCGCCGTTGTCTCTCTTCACAACATCAAACTTGATATACAAATCGGCTCTGAGAGGGTGAATGAATCCGTCCCCGACGTCCACGTCGTATTCTATCTCTCGATTTGCTTCGTTGAGGTTGGCAGACGTGCGACGATTGGGTGGGAAGGACTGCAACTCGTAAGTTTCGATTTGCTCCATGATGGTTATTTATTATATGTTAATCTCCACGACGGCAGTGGTCGTGGCTCCTGCAAAATCAACCACCTCTCCCTTCTCGTTGGTAATAGCTAATTCTATGTTGTCTATGCGATTACGAGATACAGGAAAGTATATCGGTGTGGAGGGTGTGTAGATAATTGGCTCCATGAACTCAGAGTTTGGTTTGAAGGTAGCGATAATACCTGTTTGCTTGTGACTCCCTGGGATGCCGTCCGAGGATTTGGTGATCATACCTTCTGTCACATTGCAATGTATATTCAGAGTCTCGATGGCTAGAAATTTAGGAATGTTAACACCGATGTGCTTGATGCCAGGTTCGAGCTTTGTGTTGTTCTCGAATCCCAAAAGCTCTCCAATGGTACCAAGGTCTACGGTTTCCGTGGCAGACACCAGTTTTACCCTGTGAGTTACAGAATTTTGCGACAGCAATACACTTCTTGGTAATTGAGCGTGCAAGGTAGACAGGTTGTACTGGCCAGGGGTGATGCTAATTTTCTCGCTGTCAATTTTAATGGCATTGTTGTGTACCGTCACGTTAGGTATCAGGTATATGCTGTAGAATGCGCAAAGAGCAATAGATTTAGGATAGATGATATCGTCATGCAATGCGAGTTTCAGAAGCGAAGTCTCGCTTGTGAGATGGAATACTCCCGTAGTGCTTCAGGTGCCTCAATGCTTTCTGGAAATCCTCGATTCTTGGGTTATTTAATTGCGAGATTAAGACAAGCATGGAAACGCAGAGATGGCCACAGTTCACATCGCTGAAAACCTGAATGCGTTCCTCATTGTAGTAGAGGTTGGCAACACTGAGATACTTTACCAACCCAGCAGGTGGCGTGCCTCCGAATGAATCGAAAACAAATGCTTTGTTGTTGTTGTTGGCTTTGAGGTAGCATATCCAATGTGTACCCGGATTTTCGTAACTGTCCAGGTTAACCAGGCCACACTCTCTTTTCTTCACAACAGAAGGTAGAGAATTAGACATGAAAACGCCCCTGAAGTGCTTGACCCCCAACAATTCGATCAGAGATTTAATATCGAAGTTGGACAGGGGCTCTCCTTTTTTTAAAACTTTTTCAAAACTTCGAGGTTGTTCTTTCGCGTTTTGGTCACACCTTTTCCCGTTTTCTCCATAGCCAGGTTGTGTCGTTTCTTCTCTTCCAACTCGGCTTTATTCTTTTTTGAATCGATGACGGTCTTGGCAATGGCGGCGCTGCCTCCTGCCAAGCTGCCAACAGCGCCCAATGCTGCCAAGATAGCCGGGATGCTGAATATGAAACCTCCAGTCTTCTGCTGCTGCTTTCGCGAACCTTGTAACCTCCTCAACTGAGGAATGCTAAGCAGCAATTTCATTCCATGACCTTTGGCCAGAGAGGAATGTTTCTTCTCGCGCTGCTTTTTGGTGAGCAATCCATCAAGAGCTCCGAGAGACTTGAGGTTTGCGTAAGGTATTTGGTAAACGACACCTTTGGGTTTCATGGTGATAGTATGTTATTTATGTATATCGTGAAAAGGTAAGGCTTTGCCCCCTAATAGGTCGGTTATACAAGTTGCTTTTTTTCACAGGGTGTTATTTATTTAGAGCCCCCACTCCAATTGTTGTTTTGTGTTCATGGCGATGGTCGTACCCAATGCAGCAACCCGTTCACCTAGCGAGGCATCTCTGCTGACGAGTCTCCCGAAAGCTGCATGCCACAACTTCCTGTCGGCATCGTGACGTGCATCGAGACCTGTGTGAGTATTGTAGGCACTGTCGTGATCCTTGCATGCTGCATCCAGTGGGTTCACACCTTTGTCTCCTTTTTCCAGTTGCTGTTCGAGTTTGGTACCCGGACCGCAGTACTGGTAACCTGGCAGGTGCATTTCGAAGGGTAGCTTGTTGATAATATCGTTACCCAAACCTCGACCCTCGGCTATATTCCAGAATTTGGGAGGCAGGGTGTTGATGATTTTGATGAGGTGCCCTATACCCTGAAGACAATGAAGTTGCTAAGCTTGGTGCTAATCATGTCCATGATGCCCACCTTCTCGTTGTGGAAGTTGCGATTGCCTGCATTGTCTTCGCCTGCGATAACCAGCAATCGATCTACAAGCTTCCTTACGTCGTCTACCCAAAGAAACTTTTTAGGTAGGGTATTGTAGAGTTTGACACCACTGCCAGACTTGAGCTGGGTCCATATTGGCTTGATGAGGTTCCTGTACTTTTCTCCACTGCTAGATTTCACGCGATTCTGTGTAGCATCGTTGTTTTGGTACAGGGCGTCCGTCATGATTAAAATTTCTGTGTAACTTTGGTAATCCTCGTCTGTATAATCTTTAGGTTGCTTCTTTGTGATAAGTTCCCACAGTCCCACGGTGCCAGGATACCTAGTCCAGCTGTTCTTCTCGCCCTCGAAAGTGACTTTCAATTTTCCAAATCACACCCTCGTTATAATGGCCGGGTATAATCCGAATACCTCGTCTTTTTCGAATTTCCCGGTGCTTAGGTAATCCCTCGCCAACGGACCCAGCTCGACTAGCTTGTCCGAAGAGGTACTGCCTAGGGCCTGACGTCTCGGAGCCGGAGCAAGTTCGAACGGAGTAGTGTGAATGCTGGATATCGGTGTGGGTATGGTATAATTTCGAGCAGTAAGTGGCACAAGCTCGTTGATTAACTCTTTGTTTTGCTCGGTGACATCTTTGATTTCTTTACCAAGACCACTGATGGCATCGATGATAGGTTGGTCCTGACGCTTTTTATCTTCGTAAATTCCGCGATTCTCGGATTTCCAACCCTTAAACCGTTTTGCCAGGTAGCTACGCAGCTTTAGGTTGTCGTCTGCAAGTTTGCGTTTCATTTTTTTTTCTATGTAGTTATTTATAATCGATCAAGACGTTTCTTGTAACGTTGCAACGTTTAAAAAATTATTAATTTTGTTTCTGTATTTTCCGTTATTGGGTTTCCTCGTCATGTCTATTGTGACAAATCCGAAATCATCTTGGTTCCAGCATGAAGAGCAAAATTTGGAAAAATGATTGTAGTTTATGTCCCCACCTACATAATCATCGTAAGCGTGTTTTAAATTGGTGTAGTCTTGACGAAACAAACAAATGAAATTAGCATTGTCTTGGTGTAGCTGCTTGTGGATTTTGGAAAAAGTCTGAGCAAGGTAGAAGCAGTCCATGCCTCTGTGCCGACCCTGAGTAAAATAATTGCGAATTTCGTTCTGGTTCTCCAGGATCACATCGTCAAAAACAACCACCGAATTTTCGAGGCAGCAGTCTAGTGGTATCACTTCAGAAGCAAATAGAGCTATGCCTAGTCCCTCGTACAGTTTCGACAGTTGGCGATACTTCGATTGCTCCAAACCTTTGGACAGGTGCCTGTTTTTCCAGTTTAACCAGTTGGGTGCAAGAAGAAAATTATCAGTAAGCAACGTTGTTTTTCCACATCCAGAAGGTCCAAGCACCCGTTACACAATCAGGTCGTTAACATCGATCCAACTTTTTTCCTCGAGTCCCAGCCATTTCACCAACAGTTTGTCACCTCTTCTACGTAATACCTTTTCAATAAGATACGTGTCGGGGTATTTTGTTCTAGAAAGTTCCTCTTCGTAAAATCTTCGTTTCAGAATTTCGTCGCGATTATATTTTATTATATACGTGTGACGGTTTCCGGGCAAGACTCGAACTACGGTGAAAAGTTCCGTACTCCAATTTTTTTGTGAAGCCCTTTTCGAACGCACGCTTAACTTTAATGATTCTCACCTGATCTCCAATTTTGTATTTCGATTTCTTGCTTGTAAATTTGTACTTTGGACAATAGACCGTAGAAATTAAACGTCGCTCGTCAGATTTGTTGACGTCAGCCGGTTTCATGTTTATCGTTCGATGCAAACTGTGACTATAGCTGTTAACGAGTTCCGGAAGCATGTCGAGCCACTTGTAACTCCCCTGAAGCGTGAACTCTTTCCACATCCGTGTTTTGAGAGTTCGGTTGAAACGTTCCACTATGCCGGCTTTGATTTGACTAAAAGTGGAGTAATGTTGAATATTTCGTTTTTGAATAAATTGTCGAAAGACAGAGTTGTAGAATTCTTTTCCGTTGTCTGTGTGAAGTAACCGAGGTTGCCTGCCACTTTCATCGAAAATAGTTTTGAATGCTTCCACCACGCAGGTTCCTGTTTTTGCCTTGAGGGGTAAAGCCCACGCAAATTTTGAAAATGTGTCTATGACGGTGAGAAGATACTTGTATCCCTTGTTGATTTTAAGTAATTTTTTTAAATTGCCACTGCTCATTTCCACAAGGTCAGCTTCCCACAAGTCGTCTATGTCTTTGGTCACTACCGCCAGTCGTTTGTAGTTTCGCCGTGCAGGTTTGTGCAGCTCGTTCACAATAGCATGCCTAGACATTGCGCGAAAATAAGAATATAGCTTGGATGGGATTTCTCGCCGCAGACAATGCCGGGTTTTCTATGTACAGCTTATCACCTATTTCAATTTCGATAATTTGAGTTGCATCTTCGGCATAGGCATTCTCGCGACTTTTCGGGTTTGTGAAATCGACCAACTCCACTCCTCTTATTTTAGGCTCGTCACATATGTTCGTCACGGTCATGGTTGGGTAGTGGGTAGCGTGAGGCAAAGACCAGTATGAAACCTTAACGAACTGAAGTGTGCCGGCGAGGAAAAACTGGTGATAGGCTTTGGCAGGAGTTAGCATGTAGAGTTTGGCACCCGGATGGAAGAGCGAGGAAAATTCCCTGTTTGGAATGCTGTACAGTTCGATGACAACGGTGACAACATGGATTGTCGATGCTGGCGTTCAGGGTGTTTACATTGGTTCGAACCTCGCTCTCCACATCCTCCAATCTACCGTTCACCGATTCCAGGTGTTCCTCGATAGCACGGACAAAAGTGTCGTAATCGGGCTTGATCTTCACGTCGACAATTAGCCTCTTGAATTTTGCGTTTAAGTCATGTAGTTGGGTACTGAAATTGGCTATGGCCGAATCCTGGCTCGCCTCGATGCTGCCAATTTGCTCTTTCACATTGGCGATAATCTGCTGTAGACTTTCCACGAGTGTCAACTTGGAGCTCTTTGTTGCGAAGTCGTGTACCTGGGTTCTAATTTCCGCAAACAAGGCATGTAGCTCGCTGATGTTCTGGTTGGTGGGTAAGGTTGCAACAGACTCCCGAAGCAATTCAATTTCGGTTTTAATGTTTTTGATGTCGTCGGATTTGAGTATTCGGTTGAGAGCCCTCTTCACCGTGTTTTGGAGCTACTCCAAAGATTTTTTCATCGTTTCCAACTCCGAGGCAGCAGCAGCAGCACGTATGCCTTCTTGTAATTGTGTCATGTCGTCCTGGGTGGGGGTGGATTGTTGCAAAGTTTCCAACTTAGCCTGTATGTCGTCGATCAAGTGATGAAAATGCGACAACTCTGATACGGTGTTTAAATTTTCCAGCTTGGTGATCTGCTGTTGGACGCTGGCCAAAGTATTCCTGATGCCAGGCAGTTTGGATTCCAGTGCTTCGTGTACGTTTGCCAGATCATTTTTGATGACGGCGCGAGCATCCTCAATATGGGCTATGGTGCCTTGCAGCTTCCCGAAATCCTCGTAGGTCTCAAGTTGGAATTTTATGTTGGCCACGCTACGGGCAATGCCATTCAGTTCGCTGGACGATGGTAGATTGTCGATGAAGTCCTGTAGCGTTTCGAGTTTAGGTTTGACTTCGTTGATGGCTGCATGCAAAGCATCCGTTTGAAGCTCAGCCTTGATGCTTTCCAACGTAAGTAGTGGTGATGGGGGAGTTGAACGCCATCAAGTGAGGATCGCCTTAATGGATTTCTCTCGTAAGGCATGATCCTCAATTGATGGCGCAGTGTTGCCAACTCCTTACCCGAAAAAATCACCAAGGTTTTTGGTCTAACCTAACCTAAAGCAAGGAGCTGGCAACCTTGCTTGAGGCTTGCCTTACAGTGCATAAAGCAAGGTTGCCAACCTACTGGTACTTTTGCCATAGCCTTTTACAAAAAAAAGAGAGAGGGGGGAGAGAGAGGGAAGAGTTAAACAACCGACAGCCTACCTACAGCTTTTTTTTCTTGGTCTAACCTAACCTAAAGCAAAGAGCTGGCAATTTTGCTTGAGGTTTGCTTTACAGTGCATAAAGCAATTTTTGCCAACCTACAGATACTGGTCAAGGAGAGCCGGCACTGCCGTAAAAGAGAGATAGATGGATGGATGGCAACACTGCACGGGTTCAACATCATCAAATAAAAATCGCCTTAATGGTTTTTTCTTGTTAGGCATGAGCTCCATTTTCTCGCAGTGTTGCCAACTCCTACCTACACCTTTTTTTTACTTGGCAAGGGCTAGAGAGAGAGAAAAACCTATAGCTGGCAACAGTAATGAGCGAATGCGCCATATCGTAATTTTCCAACTCCGGCAATGTTTGTATATCGTGACCTTTGTAAACCTCTCTCTCTCGGGGGAACGATGTGCCACACACACACACACACACACACACACACACACACACACATACACACGCGCGCGCGGGGCCAAAATTTTTGAATTTACGGCTGGAAAAATGTTTTTCTATGACATGTTTTCGTTCGAGGCAAATTCGTAGGTAGATATTGTTAAATAAACATTAATATTGTAAATATATATATACTTATTGTATTTAGTTTTTCGGTATCGAAAAGCGACTGTCATATTGTATTTGAAAAAAATATTACGCTTTTGCCTGTGGATATCTAGAAAAACGACAATTTCGTTCCCTCTCTCTGCATATGCTATCAACGTTGACACAATGACACAAATTCAACAAATACGTAGTCAATATGCTTGGTGGCAGAGAAAAAATACAATGAATTTTCCGGTTATTTATTTCATAGCCCTGATAGTCATCGCGTGCGTCACAGATTGCCATCTGCCGTAGGTTTTGGGACGACGGAAGTTATACTTCCTGTTTTTTTAGTGACGCCAGTTAACAGTATAGGTAACAATGATGCGATGCATTAACTTGTGAATTTTCAAACACACAAAATGATGTGGCTGAAATGTAGGGGAAGAAGAATGTTCTAGAGAATTTGGTTCTTGGATTTCTATTGGTCCACGTTGCGTTGGCTAACATATCATTTCAGACGTCATTAGAAAACCGTATAAAACTTAAAGCGCTGGTGTAGAAAGTTCTGTTTCATTTTCAACGTCAGTGAAGAGCATTTCCGCAGAATTTCTAAAAGTAAGTAACTTTGTTTCTTAGCTTGCATGAGTTGGCTTTGATTTATAAGTATGGCATTGCTTTTGTGGAAGAAAATATACTCACAAAACATGCAAAAAGAGAGAGAATATAGAAGGTGTTTCATGTCTCTCTCTGCTTTTATATATTTGAAGCATGCATCTTGGTAGCTGGAATATCTTTTGTCTTCCGTGTGCTGTTGTTGGTAGGTAGGAAATATGTGTGCGGGGCATATTTCAAAAAAAATAAATGTGTTAAATTGTTAGAGGAAGACAGGAAAAATAGAGGAGAGTTGCGTGTTTTTGATATCTAGTGGAAGTACTGATTGATTGATTTAGTTGGCGTTTTTTTTTTTAAGTCCACTTTATGCACAGTAAGGCTAATCTGGACTGGACCTACAGTTTCAAGAACCACTTATGTCCCCACCGGGTATCGAACCCTTGATTACAAGACAACGACGTTATCGCTACGTCATCGTAGAGACTAGTGGAAGTACTGATTGATTTGATGTTTTAAGTCCATTTTATGCACAGTAAGACTAATCGAGACTGGACCTACAGTTTCAAAAACCACTTGTGCGGGTATCGAACCCTTGATTACAAGGCTATCGCTGCGCCATCGCAGAGGTTAGTGGAAGTACTGATTGATTTAATGTTTTAAGTCTATTTTATGCGCAGTAAGGCTAATCGGAACTGGACCTACAGTTTCAAGAACCACTTGTACGGGTATCGAACCCTTGAATACAAACCTACCGCTACGCCATCGCAAAGGCTAGTGGAAGTACATAGTTATTCGAATCTTATTTATTTAAAATATTTAGTTTTTTTTATGCACGCTTATTGATTTTAAACCTAAAATTAAATAAAATCCGGCAATTATATCCAATTATACTTATGGCTACAACGAGCATTTGCAAAAAAAAATGGCTTGAGATTTTTTTTGCCACGTAAACAAAATGGTTGACATGCCAAATATGAACAGGCTATATAGATTTGAGAGAGAGATGGATAAAAAAAAAAGTTAATTAAAATTTAATTTCATGATTGCAACACGGAACTTAATGATTGATTTAGTTTATTTTACTTTACGTTTTGTACCTCTTGGCTAATTTGCAAAGATTGGGGATGAGTGATGAAATGGACATTCACAAACAACCAAGCCCGACCAGGATTCGAACCCGGGACCCTTGGCGTCGCAGCGCGATGTGCTAACCACTCGGCGACAGGGTCGGGCAAGTGTTGGTATATACATAGATCAAAGTTACATGGTTCTAGGCCCCATAGGAGCCGAGAAAATCAATATCTTGGAAAACGTCTTAAGACAAATATCTCAATCTTTAAGAAAGTCGACTTCCGGTATCTCAAGATGTTACTTCCGGTCTGTCAAGAAAATTTTCTTAAGACAAAAATCTTAAGACGTTTTCCAAGACATTGATTTTCTCGGCTCCTAATTGAGCTAGGATGATGATTTTAGGTTTGTTGGATAGGATTCGACGAGAACTACTCGACTAGCAAATAAAATCGATTCTACCCCCTCAAGTTTCGGAAATACAGACAATTTTTTATTTTTTTGAGAAACTTGATTTGCCGGCTTAGTTTTTGCCCTAATTCGAAAATGTTAATAGCATTCGATACAAAATTAGAAGTACTCTACAACTTATTGAAGGGATAATAACTACTGCCTGCTGTTTTCGAGTTATTTTGGATTAAAATTTCAAGATGTAATTTCTAAGATGTTTTGTAATTCATCAACTATGGGTTGTAGGAAAACGATTCTTGCAATATCTGCTATTGCTCGACGAATACTATAAACATAAATAATGCTTATTGTTTGATTTTTAAAATAGCGACCGGAAAATAACTATGTTTTTTTTCTGAAATTATGATTTATACTTCATACGCCAAGAGGGCTGAGGGTTAGAAAAAAAAGTTTGTTTGGTAGAATTATGTACACATAATATTTTTGTGTTTTCTATACACAAGCCTAATTATTTTTTTTCAATTATTTACAGGATTCATTAAGAAGCAAGAAGTAGCATATACATAAATAGCACACTCACACCAAACCCAGCACCATCGCGAATTAGCCTTCCAAGTTTTTTTTTTTATTGCACAGCATTTATTTTGTGGCACTCCACTATATATATAAAATAACATACCCCCACAAATATTTTCACTAGAGCGAATTAGCCTTCCAAGTTTTTTTTTTATTGCACGGCATTTATTTTGTGGCACTCCTCCACTAAATATATTAAATAACATACCCCACAAATATTATTTTTTTCAACAAGATGCAATCGGTACAAATTTGTCCCACTTGTGAAACTGGTGTTTCAAGGAAAAATTTCCAAAGGCACTGTCGTACCTGCGTACCTGGTAAGCGTGTGACCGCTACAGAACCATGTCCCAGGTGCGACAAACATATTACCATTAATAATTTGAAAAGGCATATAACATCATGCAAAGTCGTCGGAGCACCTGTTCCACAACCGTCGACCAGCTCGACCAAGAGGAAAGCGGAAGCCGACTCGCCACAATCCGCCAAAAGTGTGAAGCCTATGGCGAAAACGAACCACTCTGCTTTCCAGCGTTTGTTAGAGGACTTTGTCCTCACTTCGGAGGGCTCATGCGACGTGCGTAGCTTTTTGGAGAACGTGCAAGCCAAAATCATTTCCATCCTCGGCGATGCGCTTGCAACGCACTCCACCAAATTCTACGCATCGCTACGTTGCCAGTACAAGAAGCCGTCTGATGAAATTTACAGCTTCTGCCACAACACCAAGGCGAAGACGCTGCATGTGGCGGATGTCGAAAACCTAGAGGTCATCTACAACAAGTTTGCAGAGGAGCTGGTGACCAAACAAGAGGAACATCAAGCTAAGGGCTCGGGGGGTTCGCTGTGCGGTGAACCCCACGAACTGTGCGTCAAACTTTGCAAGTTCATACCTCTCTCCGCCTCCAGCTATGTCCCCTTACCACCTACTATTGCGGCAAAGAAGGCCGTCCTGAACATTCAGAACAGTGACGCCAAGTGCTTCGTATGGTGTGTTCTGGCAGCATTGCACCCGGTCGAGCCAAAAAACCATCCACACCGAGTTAACCACTACCTACCCTACGAGTCAGAGCTGGAAGATGCGATGGTTGGGATCGACTATCCCGTGGAGGTCCCGGACATTCGAAAGTTCGAGGCCCGTACACACAACCCTCGGTTGGCCATCAACATTTATGGCCTCACTGACAAAAATGTGGTGTACCCCATCCGGGTGAGCGACGTAGACGACGATGATGCTAGAGAAATTCACCTTCTGCTCATCAAGAACGAGACCCATCACCATTACACCCTCATTCGCTCGCTCTCTCGGTTGGTGTCGAGCCAAACAAGCAAGCATCATGGTAGCATAGAAGTTTGTTGCAGGTGCTTGTCAACTTTTGATAATCGAGAACAACAGGATTATCAGCGCATCAGAGGTCCCAACATCGCTGCAGAGAAGCTCGCTCGCCACAAATTTTATTGCAATGCCAACGAGCCTGGGGTGGCAGTCTTACCCGAATCTGGCGTCGTGGAGCGTTTCCGCATGCACGGTGCCATGGTGGAGCACCCCGCTATCATCATCGCGGATTTCGAGGCCTTCCTCAAACCCCTGTCCACTTGCGATCCCGATCCCGAAGTTTCCTCCACCACCCCTTACCAACTCCACGAGGCATCCAGTTTCGCATACGTTGTGGTCCGACGTGACCAGCACATCGCCCCCGAGCCCTACGTGTACCGTGGCCCCGACGCAGCCAAACACTTCCTCGAGAGGATGGTTGTCGAGGCCATCGAGATAGGGAAGGTACTGTTGGCCCCCAAGTCTATGCTCCCACTGTCCCCCGACGATCAACATAGACACGACGAGGCCATCGCTTGCCCTGTCTGCGTCAAGGAGTACACCGCCAACAACCGTAAAGTCCAACACCACGATCACTTTAACGGTAGGTACGTTGGTCCTTGGTGCAACGGATGCAACCTCATGGCCCGGGACCCGCACTTCATCCCTGTGTTTTTTCACAATGGCTCGGGATACGACTTCCACCACCTCGTCAAGCATCTTGGGTACGACGACATGCGAATCAACGTCCTGGCGCAGAACGAGGAGCGTTACATTAGCTTGAGCAAGTGGGTGCGAATCCCAGGATCACACTCTACCGTCGAGCTTCGCTTCCTCGACTCCCTGAGGTTCCTCCCGGCCAGCCTCGATGCTCTCGCAGGGAAGCTTAGCGACGAGCAAATGCTCATTACCTCCGGAAACTTTCCGAACTTGGACGCCGGCCTCTTCAAGCGTAAGGGGGTCTATCCCTACGAATACATCACAGACCCTTCCAAGTTCGCAGAGACGTCGCTACCTCCCCAGGCGAAGTTCTACAGTCAGCTACGCGGCTCGAACATCACCGACGAAGAATATCACCATGCCCAGTCCATGTGGCGCGAGCTGGGCTGTCGAACTCTCGGGGACTACCACGACGCCTACCTCAGACTTGATGTGACGCTCCTCGCCGACGTGTTCCAGACGTTCCGTGCGACCGCAATGAAGATCTACCAGCTGGACCCTGCCTACTTCTACAGTCTCCCCGGACTGGCGTGGTCAGCCATGTTTCTGGTGACGAAGATCGAGCTGGAGCTTCTTTCGGACGTGGACATGGTGCTGTTTGTGGAACGTGCCGTGTGGGGTGGAATGGTCCAGGTGTCGCAGCGACACTCGCACGCCAACAATCACCACATGGCCACCGGCTACGACCCCTCACAACCGTCCAGCTACATCATGTACACGGACGTCAATAACCTCTACGGATACTCCATGATGCAGTGGGCTGACCCCTCCAACTTCGACATCGAAAGCTTCGACGATTCAGAACATGGGTTCTTCGCCGAGGTTGATCTGGAATTCTCCGAGAAGCTGCAGGATTTGTTCAGCGATCTTCCCCCTGCACCCGAGTTCAAGTGTCCACCCGATTCCAACCAGAAGAAGCTCGTCATGGATTTCGAAAACAAGAAGAATTACGTCCTGCACTACCAGAATCTCCGGTGGTTGATGCAGCGAGGGGTCGCGGTCCACGCAGTTCACCGCATCCTCAAGTTCGAGCATTCTCCGTGGTTGCGTCCATATATTGAAGTCAACACCAAACACCGCACCGCAGCCACGTCCGAGCTTGATAAGGATTTCTTCAAGCTTATGAACAATGCGGTGTTCGGGAAAACCGTGGAGAATGTACGGAATCGTATAGATGTGAGGCTAATATCAAACAAAGCACAATGTCGCAGGCTCGTAGCAAACCCGTTATTCAAATCGAGGACCATTTATAATGAACAGCTTGCTCTGGTGCATATGAGGAAGAGCGAGGTGATGCTCAACAAGCCAATTTATGTTTGCGCCTCAGTATTAGACCTGAGCAAACTGCACATGTTTCAAATATATTATGGGAAACTACGCCAGCACTATAACGATAATATCAGCCTACTCTACACGGACACGGACAGCTTGGTGTACCACGTTCGCACGGACGACGCGTACGGGGATATAGCCACAGCTCCATCTTTGGTTAACCTCTTCGACACCTCGGGCTATCCCCAGCAAAAGAAGTATGGTATCCTGGCCCGCAACAAAAAGGTGCCTGGCAAACTCAAAGACGAGAAGGACGGTGATGTAATTCTCGAGTTTGCAGGTCTTCGCGCCAAGGCCTATGCCATCAAAGCCGAGGGCAGCGTTACCAAGGAGGCCAAGGGTGTCGGCAGACAGGTGGTTCGGGAGCATCTCACATTCGAGGACTTCGTCGATTGCCTCAAGACCAGGTCGTCGGTCCTAAGAGCAGAACAGCGCATCCAGAGCGTCGACCATGTGTTGACCACCAACGAGGTGAGGAAGATTGCCCTGGATCCCAACGACGACAAGAGGTGCGTTCTCCAATGTGGAATCCACACACTCCCATGGGGACACAACCGTTTGAGAGATGGAAAAAAATGTTACAAATGTCCATTAAAAAAAAGTGAACCTAACATCAAACTAAAAAAAATTGAAAATAACAAAAAAAAAGTGAACCTAACATCAAACCAAAAATTTGAAAAAAAAAGTATAGCTAACATCAAACCAAAAAAATTTGAAAATAACAAAAAATCTTGCACGTACAAAAAATAAATAACCAGCATGCCTATGAACTTGTTCGGTTTCAAAAAACAGATCATCATGGAAACTGCACCGTCCATACCAGATCATGAAGTCTTACCTTACGTGTTACCTAAACTCAACGGTCTGTTGATCATTCACCTCAACAGCATTTGGACGAAATTGGATGAGGACGTGGGCAAGATGTTTTACGTCTTCAACAACAATTTACATTTCTACGAAATTCCGATCGACGGGAAACTTCGGATCACCGTGAATCCGGAGAACGTAGGCGAAATCAAAATATCTACCGGCAAGAACATTTTTCGAATCAAGCACGACAAAATGCTTTCTAACATGGCATACTATGTTTCTGCAGGAGATTACCTTTACATGGAACTCCTCGGAGATTACGACAAACTCATTCCTCTCTTCGTAGAATTACGAATCGTCTATCCTATTATAAATAACCGTTAACCAAAAATGCCTAACGACATTTTCGGCAACACCAAGCGTGTAGACCATGCAGAAGAGATTCTCATGTTGGACGTTCGTGTTAAGAAGTTGAGGACCGATTTGATTGCTTTGCAGGAGACCTTAAACAAAAGTTTAGAGTCGGAAATCGCTACGCTCCAAACGCAATGTCTCGACCCCATTCTGAAAATCGATTCCGAACTGAAAACGCTCATAAAAAATTATGTCGACGTACCTTTTTACGACAGCGTTCAAAATATACAGTTGAGTGTGGATTCGCTTCAAAATGATTTGGCCAAATTACAGCAATTTCAATCGAAAAATGAAGATTTGGAAAAATTAAAACTCGAAATCGAAGAACGAACTTCCGCAATCGAAAAGAATTTCTCCGAACTTCAAACCGTGGTGAACGATATTGATGTAGAACGCTTGCACGTCGTCGTTTCCAAATTACAAGAAGAATTCACCGGCACGTTGGAAGAAATTAAATCCAAGTTACAGACTTTGGAAGATACCATGACGAACCTACCATCGTCGGACGAACTGCAGGTCATCGGTAAAAGCGTCGCGAACATAAAAATTCAATTGGAGGCCTATCAAGATTTCGAACACATTCAAACCACCATCGCTACGCTTCAGGCATCCTTGGAATTGATCAACGAAGAAATTAAAAATATTCACGTTGAAGCAAGAGCGTTGACGAGCATTCAAGACACGTTGAGCACGGTTCAGCAGAAGATCGAATATTTAGAAAATTTGAACGTCGAATCCAATCTCGCTCATTTTCATCACGTACTGGACAACATACAGGGTGACTTGGAATCGTTACGGACGAGCGTACCTTCGAGCGAAGATTTGGAAAAATTGAAAACGGCGGTGACGGCACTATCCGATTCGAGCGACGTCAAAAATTCTTTGAGCGATCTCGAGAGTAGGGTGGCCAATCTCCCCACCTCCAAAGAATTGCACGTTTTGAAAAGGAATATATCACGTATGTTGAAACGACTGGAAACGGAAACGGCGAACGTGGAAGAGATTCGGGACGAAATCAGTTCGCTGGTGTCGACGCTGCCCACTTCGCAGAGCGTAGCCGATCTTCACACGCAGTTTACAGAGATGCGAAGCATCGTGAACGATCTTACCGAGAAGAGCTCGAAATTGTATCAAGTCGAGAACCTTCAGAACATCGTCGTCAACATCAGAGATCACGTCGGAGTGCTGGAGTCCACGCAGGAATCGACGCTGGCTTCTTTCGGTGCCAAGTTGCAAGAACTCAACGAAAACTACAAGCAGTTGAACGTGGAAGTGAAATTCAAACCGTCGTTGTCTGCCGTAACGGATACCATAGTCGAGCATTTGCTGCCCATCGAAAATAAACTCGGACACGTTCACAGTAATCTGCTCGGCGTCGACACTAAATTCGCTAAACTGCATTTTCTGCAAGCCATCGAAATCAACAGCGTACCCAATCAACAGAGAATCTCCACGTTCGTCGAAGGTAACAAACTGTACATGTTACATCCTTATCATCCGTACTACAAGTTTCTCCTCGATGGCACGATTCAGATAAACGAATTTTCGTACTGGTCTCACGGTAGAAAAGCTAGCGTTCCCACCATGACTTTGATATCGAATCGTGGTGTCCAGAAAGCAGGAAACATTCCTCTGGCACGTTGGAAAGAAACGCGCAACATATATGAAATACACGAAGACGAAGATCTTACTGTTTTCGACGTGAGTGCCGGCGATAAGCTGATCATTCAAAACACGAGCGAGGTACCACCCTCTTTGAATCCCATGACGCTTGTGCTTCTCTTGAAACGTAATCTCTAAAAAAAAAATGTCTAGGCAAGCCATCGTCGAAGAATTGCATAAACCTGCACGCCGTAACTACGAACGTTTGGCTGTGGTAACCAAGGGCATCGACGACCTCTGGCAAAGTGACCTCGTGGAGATGAGTAGCGGCAATTTGAAAAACGTACATAAATTGAACAAGGGCAACAAGTACCTCCTCACCGTCATAGACACATTTTCGAAATTCGCATGGGCTCTACCTTTGAAGGCGAAAACGGGAACATGCGTCACGGAAGCATTCAAATTAATTTTTCGCGAAAGCGGTGGCAGACGTCCACGGTTTCTGCAAACGGACAACGGTAAAGAATTTTACAACGCTGTATTCCAAAAGTTTATTCAAAAACATGACATTCAACATTATTCGACCTTCAGTCACATCAAAGCCGGCATCGTGGAAAGATTCAATCGAACCTTGAAAACACACATGTGGAAACGATTCACGCTTAGGGGAAATTACAAATGGGTCGACATCCTTCCGGAACTCGTCGACACCTATAATGATACGGTACACAGAACGATAGGCATGAAGCCAGCCGACGTTACCAAGTCCGACGAGCAGCGTTTAATTTCTACCGTTTACTGTCCAAAGTACACACCCACGACAAAAAAAGCTAAATACAAAATTGGAGATCGGGTGAGGATCAGCAAATTCAAACGCACCTTCGAGAAGGGATTCACAAAAAATTGGAGCACGGAACTTTTTATCGTGGTTCGAGTTTTACCCGGAAACCGACACACGTATATAATAAAAGATAGTAGCGGCGAGATTTTGAAAGGAAGATTTTACGAAGAGGAACTCTCTAAAACGAAAAACCCCGACACGTACCTCATCGAGAAAGTATTGCGTAGGAAAGGTGACAAACTGTTTGTCAAATGGCTGGGACTTCCGGAAAAGAGTTGGATCGACGCGGACGAAGTGATCTTGTGAGTACGTGGAACGTGGTGAAGCATCTACCGGATCCGGAAAGTCAAACAAGAAAAAAAAAGAACGGCGAGTTGCTTCCCGACAGCATCCGCTGTCTGATCGTAGGTCCTTCGGGGTGTGGGAAAACGACACTGCTCGTGGACAATTTTCTCCTCGCACCGAATTGGTTAGATTGGAAGAACAGGCACCTGTACGTGTTCTCGAAAAGTTTGGAGCAATCCAAATACCAGCAACTGATGAAACTGTACGATGGTCTGGACATTGCAACGTTCGCCTCGGAAATAAAACCACTCGACGATTGTCGTGAAAATTCAGTCGTTGTGTGCGACGACGCCATCCTGGAAAATCAAAATGAAATTCGCAACTTTTTCACGCAAGGTCGTCACAAAGGAATGGATTGCTTCTACCTAGCTCAAACGTTTTCCAAAATTCCAAAACAGTTAGTACGCGACAACGCTAATTTCATATGTTTGTTTCGTCAAGATCACACCAACCTCAAGCACGCGTACGATGACTACGTAGGCGGAGACATGAACTACAATCAATTTTCGGAACGCTGCTGCTCTACTTGCTGGAACGGTGACGATTTCGGATTCGCGACGATCGACATGACGAGGAAACCCCACGACGGAAAATACAGAAACAAAATCAACGACTTTCTAAACGTTGCAAAGTTGTGAGAAACGACGTGTATAAATAACGTCATGACGAAACGAAAAATCGAAGACGAAAATCTCAAGCTTCGCGATTACCTCGCGAAACGCTTCAAAGGTTGGAAATCCGAGAATCGCGGATTCTACGAAGAGAAGAAACGTCAGGATCAACCTGTGATCGATGCCATCAGCGGTCTAGGTAAAGAAATTAAAAGTGTCACGGAACAAAATAAAAATTTGATCAACGAACTCGTACCGCTCGCAGCTAAAAGTTACGCCGTACCCACGCCCATTTCGAGCATTCGTTCGACGCCGTTCGAACTGAAGGATGCACCGGCACGACGTCGAGCTATTGGTAGCACGTCGTCTTCAGATAAAATCGAGTTGGGACCTTTGGCACGAGACTACCTGAGCACGGGGAAATTCGACAAGGATGAAGTGTTCGGATTGTATCCCAGCATGGAAACCAGCGAAGGCGGCGGTGTGGTGTGGAATATTGGGAAATCGAAGGTGACCTTCGAAGGCAACGACATTAAAGTCAATTTAGGCGACAAAGATAGTTGGAACAGGTATCCGGGTACGGTGGGACTGTGGGAACTCGTTGCCAAAAAGCAGCCGAAAGATTACACCGACGAAGATTACCAAAGTTACAAGGAAATTCTGATCATGACGGATGCCTTGTACCACAACAACGACGCCTCGCAGAATAGGGCGAAATCGAGTAGCGGCGAGAAGTACAGGAATCTCATCAAACCGATTTGGAACCAGGTCAAAACAGGCAGCGGCGTCAAACGCTACAACACGTTACCCAAAGAATTCGTTTGGGTGGACGACGTTAGGAAACTCGTGGACCGATTGTTGGTGATAGCCGGCGAAGAGAATGCAGGCAATCGTAATTTCTACAACGAGAAGGTTGGCATCGTGGACATGATCAGCACGAAACTTTCCAACTTCATCGTGAACGACGACAAGGGCATAGGTTACCTGATCAAAATCATCAACACGCTGCCTCCGAGATTCTGGAACGTGGCCGAAGGAAAGGGACTCGTGAACGACATCATCAACAAGTTACCTTTCGAGATGCATTTACCTGGCTACCAGTACTGCGGACCGGGTACCAAACTCGAGAAAAGATTGGAGAGAGGAGACAAGGGTGTGAATCCGTTGGACGCGGCATGCAAAGATCACGACATCGCCTACAACACCACGCAGACGGATCTGGACGCACGTCACGAAGCAGACAAAAAATTGGAACATGCAGCTTTCGAAAGGTTCGTAAGCAGAGACGCATCGTTGGGTGAACGGGTCGCCGCACTGGGTACCACCATCGCCATGAACACAAAACAAAAATTGGGGTGGGGTATATAAATAACATCCAGAAAAAAAAAACAACATGGCTTGCATAACTGATTTGCCGCACGAACTAATATCTAAAATATTCAAAAAAGTAGTTAACGGAGATGTTAATAAACTTGTGATCATAGCTAAAACGACGCCGGCATTTCACATGGGATGCGAAATAGTTCTCAAGGACCGTCTTCGGGAGATCAGTGGAATGAGGTGCGGTGATCTCGACACTCTTCTGTCGGCCGCGGGGAAGAAATTGAACGAGAGGTTGGACGAACTGCACGAGGCGAGGCAGGGGAGAAGACGGGACACCGATGATTGGAGAAAATCTAAGCAGGAGACGGAAGAAATCATCACGCACATCATCGCGTTCTCCGAAGCACGAACTTTCTTCCTCTGTTAAAAAAATCTTCGATACAAATCGTGAAAAAAAATATATATATAAATAACACACATCGTGAAAAAAAAAATAATCTTCGGTATATATAAATAACACACATCGTGAAAAAAAAATTAAATTTCTCTAACACGCACACTGAAAATTTCTCTTCTTCGATATGACAACTGAAAAAATGAGTGACCTCCAAGCATTAAAACAAATGCTAAATTTGTCAGTCGAGTATGTAAAAATTCAGGAATTGGAAGTCGACAAACCTTACACGATAACTTCCGGTTCAATCGTTTCTACCCAGTATGGTCCCAAGGTGTGTCTGTTGCTCAACGGACAATACAGTCTATTTTTACCAGATCGATACGCTATCATGTTATCCGACGAGAAGCTAGCTATCTTAATCGAGAACAAAACTCGAATCGTGTACAAGAGGACAAAGGAACTTCTTGGTAAGAAAACAAAGCATGTAATAGAATTTGTGTAACGGGGCTACGCGGAGTATATATAAAATAACATCTATTGAAAAAAATCTCAGAACATTTATATATAAATAACATACCGTGAAAAAATAACACATAGAGCATCAACATGAAGCCCAAGGGTGTCGTATACCAGATACCATATTCGAATCTAAAAAATCTAGGTGCCCTCGATGGGTTACTTACCAAGAAACAACGCGAGAAGAAACGTTCTTGCTTGTCGAAAGGACACGGAATGAAATTGCTGCTCAGCACACCTCAATTGAAAAGATTGCAGCGTTCGCGGAAACAGCAAAAGATCGGAGGTTTCATATTCAGCATCCCGGCCATCCTGGCAGCATTGGGGGCCGTTGGAAGTTTGGCCGGCGGAAGTGCCGCCATCGCGAAAACCGTCATCGACTCGAAGAAGAACAAGGCCGAGTTGGACGAACAGAAACGTCACAACCTGGCCATGGAGAAGAAAGGAGGAAAGGGCGTGATGAGAAAGTTTTAAAAAAGAAACAGCAGCACTCACCAACCGAAACATTGAATCTCTGATCGAACCGTTACGAATCAAACACTTCAGAGGAGTTTTCATGTCCGACTCGTTACCTTCAAGCGTCAAAAGAAGAGAATGAGGAGTAGTCAACTTGGACGGTCAAGAAAATCCAGGCACGCATTGGATATGTTACCACAAAAACGATGACAATAACAAAGCATTCGTTTTCGATTCTTTCGGAGGTGTTCCACCTACAAATTTAGTCCATTATCTGAAAACGAACAAAACCTCTATATACTACAACGACGAACGCATTCAAAATTTCGGAGACGTGAACTGCGGCCATCTCTGCCTCACCGTGCTCGCGTTTCTCTCTAAAATAAATAACCCTACGATCAAAGATTTCCAGAAAGCATTGTGGAACCTCAAACAGCATCACGACAATGTGCGTGTTCCATCTCACGAGCTAATCTTCAATCTTGAAACTCACGCTGCACGACGACATCGTCTATCCTAAATCCGTGGCTCTGCGTGCATTCTACAGCATGTACCTCATACCTAATGTTACGCATCACAACAACAAAATTAGCGTCGGAAGCGAACACATCGTCGTCACGCCAGGACAATACAATCTTTCCATTTTGCAAGCTCAGTTACCCAAAGGCACGTACCTTTCTCAAAATTCGGTCACTCACAGAGTGGAAATCCTATCCGCGACGGAGACCGTGGACCTGGGCACCATGGGAGAGCTTTTAGGTTTCGAGAACAACCACCCAAAACTCGAAGCTGGCATCAAGCACGTAGCAACCAACATTCCTAAATTCTTGGCCATAGAGACTCTGAACATACACTGCAACGTGGCGGAAGGCATGATCACGAAATCTTCGGACAAATTATTAGGAAGTCACAAGCAGACGGGAATCATAGCCACTTTCAAACCAAGTTCCGAGTTCATGGAACCGATCATCTACACGCCCTCTTCGCCGATCTATTTTCCGGTATGTCGCAACCGCATAGACGACATAGAGTTGGTGGTGACGAACGAGAAAAAAGACGTGGTGGATTTCGCAGGTGCCACTACGACGGCCATCGTGGAGATCAACGTATAATAAATAACCATACATGTAAAATGGAGCAAATCGAAAGTTACGAATTGCAATGTTTCCCTCCCAACCGTCGCACGTTCGCCAATCTGAACGAAGCGAACAGGGAGATCGAATACGACGTGGACGTAGGCGACGGGTTCATTCATCCTCACAGAGCGGACCTCTACCTTCAATTCGACGTGGTGAAGAAAGAAAGCGGAGACGCGTTTCCCGCAGCAGCAAACTTGATACTCGTGGACAACTTCGTGCCTCACCTGTTCTCGCAGGTGGAGGTGAGGAAACACAACACCGTCATCGACAGAATAGATTATCCAGGCATCACGTCGACGGCAGTGGGAACGTTGAAATTATCCAAAACAGACGCAGCGTACTACCAGGCCGGGGGATTCGAAGCCGGGACCAAAATATCGGCGAGAAGTCACACGGTGCTCTTTCCCATGCGTCTGCTGCCTGGTTTCTTCTCCGACTACAAGGAGATCATGTGGAAGGGAGGACTGAGGATCACGTTTCGAAGAGCTGCCAACAACAACGACGCACTGATGCGATACGCTACTTTGTGTCCGGACGGCACCACGCCGATAGCCAACACTTTACCCGAAGCAGCGAAATGCGTCATCCGGAGCATGGAATTGAGAATGCCGGTTGTGGAATACAAAACAAACTACGCCCTCAAGTACAAAGCGGAGATCTTGAAAAGTCCGCAGGTGCCGATTCACTTTCACGGTTACCAGTGCGTGCAGAAGATGGTGTCGGGAAGTCACATGGAATTCAACGTGACGACGCAGTTCAACAACATACAGTTCGACATGCCAGATTTCGTCGTAGTGCTTTTTCAGACCGGGAGGGACAAGAATCAGAAAAAAAAATCCAGCAAATTCGACGACTGCAAGATCAAAAACGTTTATCTGAAGAACGGTAGGAGCGAAGTGTTCCCGCGCGAGAATTACAACCTCGACATGACCAAAAACGATTACCTCAAACTTTACGAAGCGTTCTCGGCTTACAAACGCGTGACCGAGGGAAGCGTGGACATGTACTACACGCCCAGCGAAATCAAAGCACAGAGACCCATGACCGTCATCAACACATCTAAGAGAAAGAAGGTTGTGGTCAACGATCGAACCAACATCAAGATCGTCTGCGAGTTCCACGATACCTTGCCCGAGGATATCCTATGCAGTGGAACGTGGAGAGAAACCTTGGTGATTTTTTCGAGTAAGATGTTGGCAACACTGCGAGAAAATAAGGCTTATGCCTTACAAGAGCAAACCATTAAGGCGAGCCTCACCGAGCCTCACTTTCGGTCGCAGAACTCTCCAACTCAATCAATCAATCAGTACTTCCACTAGATATCAAAAACACGCAACTCTCCTCCATTTTTTCCTTGCCTTCCTCTAACAATTTAACACATTTATTTTTTTGAAATATGCCCCGCACACATATTTCCTACCTACCAACAACGGCACACAGAAGAAAAAAAATATTCCAGCTACCAAGATGCATGCTTCAAATATATAAAAGCTGAGAGAGACATGAAACACCTTCTATATTCTCTCTCTTTTTGCATGTTTTGTGGGTATATTTTCTTCCACAAAAGCAATACCATACTTATAAATCAAAACCAACTCATGCAAGCTAAGAAACAAAGTTACTTACTTTTAGAAATTCTGCGGAAATGCTCTTCACTAACGTTGAAAATAAAACAGAACTTTCTACACCAGCGCTTTAAGTTTTATACGGTTTTCTAATAACGTCAAAAATGATATGTTAGCCAACGCAACATAAACCAATAAAAATCCAAGAACCAAATTCTCTAGAACATTCCCCCCCCTACATTTCAGCCACATCATTTTGTGTGTTTGAAAATTCACAAGTTAATGCATCGCATCGCATCATTGTTACCTATGCTGTTAACTGGCGTCACTAAAAAAACAGGAAGTATAACTTCCGTCGTCCCAAAACCTACGGCAGATGGCAATCTGTGACGCACGCGATGACTATCAGGGCTATGAAATAAATAACCGGAAAATTCATTGTATTTTTTCTCTGCCACCAAGCATATTGACTACGTATTTGTTGAATTTGTGTCATTGTGTCAACGTTGATAGCATATGCAGAGAGAGGGAACGAAATTGTCGTTTTTCTAGATATCCACAGGCAAAAGCGTAATATTTTTTTCAAATACAATATGACAGTCGCTTTTCGATACCGAAAAAACTAAATACAATAAGTATATATATATTTACAATATTAATGTTTATTTAACAATATCTACCTACGAATTTGCCTCGAACAAAAACATGTCATAGAAAAATATTTTTCCAGCCGTAAATTCAAAAATTTTGGCCCCGCGCGCGCCTGTGTATGTGTGTGTGTGTGTGTGTGTGTGTGTGTGTGTGTGTGTGTGGCACATCGTTCCCCCGAGAGAGAGAGGTTTACAAAGGTTACGATATACAAACATTGCCGGAGTTGGAAAATTACGATATGGCGCATTCGCTCATTACTGTTGCCAGCTATAAGTTTTTCTCTCTCTCTAGCTCTTGCCAAGTTAAAAAAAGGTGTAGGTAGGAGTTGGTAACACTGCGAGAAAATGGAGCTCATGCCTTACAAGAAAAACCATTAAGGCGATTTTTATTTGATGATGTTGAACCCGTGCAGTGTTGCCATCCATCCATCTCTCTCTCTTTTACGGCAGTGCCGGCTCTCCTTGCCCAGTATATGTAGGTTGGCAAAAATTGCTTTATGCACTGTAAAGCAAACCTCAAGCAAAATTGACAGTTTTTTGTTATAGGTTAGGTTAGACAAAAAAAAAAGCTGTAGGTGGGCTGTCGGTTGTTTAACTCTTCCCTCTCTCTCTCCCCTCTCTCTTTTTTTTGTAAAAGGCTATGGCAAAAGTACCAGTAGGTTGGCAACCTTGCTTTATGCACTGTAAGGCAGGCCTCAAGCAAGGTTGCCAGCTCCTTGCTTTAGGTTAGGTTAGACAAAAAAAACCTTGGTGATTTTTTCGAGTAAGATGTTGGCAACACTGCGAGAAAATAGGGCTTATGCCTTACAAGAGCAAACCATCAAGACGAGCCCCACCGAGCTTTACTTTCGGGCGCAGTGTTGGCAACACTGCGAGAAAAAAAATTGCCAGCTTCTTGCTTTAGGTTAGGTTAGACCAAAAACCTTGGTGATTTTTTCGGGTAAGGAGTTGGCAAGACTGCGCCATCAAGTGAGGATCATGCCTTACGAGAGAAATCCATTAAGGCGATCCTCACTTGATGGCGTTCAACTCCCCCATCAGCACTACTACATTGTTAATAAATATTAATATTTTGCTATTAATTGTAAATATATATACTTATTGTATTGTAGCAATTAGTTTTTAGTATCGAAAAGCGACTGTGCTCTCTGTCACATTTGAAAATTATTTTTCCGTGGACATCTAGAAACTACAATTTCGTTATTCTGCATGCTAACAATGTTGACAGAATACAGAAAATTTAACAATGTGTAGGGCTTGGGACGACGGAAGTTATAATTCCTGGTTTTTCAGTAGCTGAACAATAAATATGGATTTATATTGGTCCACGTTGCGTTGGCTAACATATCACTCCTCGACCTCACTGAAACCGGATAAAACTTAAAGCGCTAGTGTGGAAAGTTCTGTTTCATTTTGAACGTCGGTGAAGAAGAACATTTTCAGCAGGATTTCCAAAAAGTGAGTAATTTTGTTTCTTAGCTTGCATGGGTTTGCTTTGATTTATAAATATGGCGTTGCTTTTGTGAGATGATTCTGAAAAACCTAACAGACATAAGGGATTGTGGATGGTGGGTAACTTCCTGAAAAACAAGACAGCCCTTATGTATTGTGGAAGAAAATATACTCACAAAAACATACAAAGAGAGGGAATATAGAAGGTGTTTCATGTCTCTCTTTGCTTTATATATTTGGAGCTTGCTGAAAATTTAATGGAACTATTTTTTAAGAATTTGTGAGTAATATGTTATTCGCGAATTCTTAAAAAAACTAGTGGTATATTGCTTTTTCAGTATGTGAGTAGGTGGAATATTTCTCTCTTCTGTGTGCCGTTGTTGGTAGGAAATATGTGTGCGGGCATATAAAATAATAATAAAAGGTCGAAATGTGTTAAATTGTTAGAGGAAGGCAAGAAATACAGGAATGTAATCGAAGAGTTGCGTGTGTTTGATATCTAGTGGAAGTACATAGTAATTCGAATCTTATTATTTAAAAAAAATATTTAGTTTTTATGCACGCTTATTGATATTAAACCTAAAATTAAATAAAATCCAACATCTATATCTAATTATGCTTATGGTCACAGCGAGCATTTGCAAAAATGGCAAAGATGAGGCTTGAGATTTTGTTTTTGCTACGTAAACAAAATGGCCTACTCGCAATGACTGTGCCAAAATATGAACAGGCTATATAGATTGAGAGATGGATAGAGAAGTTAATTAAAATTTAAATTTATAATTGCAACACGGAACTTAAATGTACATACATATAAATTAATTGTTTTGGTGCTGATCACATCCCACGTTGCCAACTATGTATTGGACTTTCCATATGCACAGATATGATTTTTTTGGTGTTGTAGTGCAAATATTTTTCTGGCTCAGGACCTGGACCAACAGTCTAAAATATTATGGTATTATTCCTGCAATTATTTGCAACCTTGGCTAGAGACAAGAAGGAAAAGTGATATTTTGTTTCAATATCGAGCCTATATTTAAATTTATACATGTGCGCATGCGCGCAGGGGGTGAATTTTATTTTGTGATCGGGTGGGTTGTAAGGTGAGTGAACATGTAGGAAAAGCACTAGTATATACATAGATCAAAGTTACATGGCTCTAGGTCCCATAGGAGCCAAGAAAATCAATGTCTTGGAAAACGACTTAAAACAAATATCTTAATCTTTAAGAAAGTCGACTTCCGGTATATCAAGATGTTACTTCCGGTCTGTCAAGAAAATTTTCTTAAGACAAAAATCTTAAGACGTTTTCCAAGACTGATTTTCTTGGCTCCTAATTGAGCTAGGATGATGATTTTAGGTTTGTTGGATAGGATTCGACGAGAACAATTCGACTAGCAAATAAAATCGATTCTACCCCCTCAAGTTTCGGAAAAACAGACATTTTTTATTTTTTGAGAAACTTGATTTGCCGGCTTAGTTTTTACCCTAATTCAAAAATTTTAATAGCATTCGGTAAACAATTTGAAGTACTCTACAACCTATTGGAGGGATGATGACTAGTGCTTTCTGTTTTCAAGTTATTCTAGATTAAAATTTCAAGATGTAATTTCTAAGATGTTTTGTAATTCATAAACTATGGGTTGTAGAAAATCCATTCTTGCTTTATCTGCTATTACTCGACGAATAGTATAAACATAAATAATGCTTATGGTTTGATTTCAAAAATGGCGACCGGAAATAACTCTGTTTTTCTGAAATTATGATTTATACTTCATACGCCAAGAAGGGCTGAGTGTTAGAAAAAAAGAGATTGTTTGGTAGAAAAACTTAAATAGAATTATGTACATATAATATATTTGTGTTTTCTATACACAAACATAATTATTTTTTCATTTATTTACAGGATTGATTATGGAGCAAGAATAGCATATACATAAATAACACACCAAACCCAGCACCATCGTGAATTAGCCTTCCAAGTTTTTTTTAATTGCAAAGCATTTATTTTGTGACACTCCACTAAATATATAAAAAGAACATACCCCACAAATATTTTATTCAACAAGATGCAATCGGTAAAAATTTGCCCTGCGTGTGAAACTGGTGTTTCAAGTAAACATTTCAAAAGACACTGATGTACCTGTGTACCTGGTAACATGTGACCGCTACAGAACCATGTCCCATGTGCGGTAAATATATTACTATTCGTAATTTGAAAAAGCATATAACAACATGCAAATTCGTCGGAGCACCGTCGACTAGCTCGACCAAGAGGAAAGCGAAAGTCGACTCGCCACTATCCGCCAAACGTGTCAAGCCTGTGGCGAAAGCGAACCTCTCTGCTTTCGAGAGTAGTCCAGTTTAGACAGTTCTGCAACCTCTTGTGGTGAGCTGAAGTGGTGAGCAGTGTTACCAACTCCTCACTCGAAAAATCACCAAGGTTTTTGTTTTTGGGTATAACCTAACCTAAAGCAAGGAGCTGGCAACCTTGCTTGAGGTATTTTCTCGCAGTGTTGCCAACTCCTCACTCGAAAAAAATCACCAAGGTTTTTTTTTTTTGGTCTAACGTAACCTAAAGCAAGGAGGTGGCAATTTTGCTTGAGGCTTGCCTTACAGTGCATAAAGCAAGGTTGCCAACCCACTGGTACTTTTGCCATAGCCTTTTACAAAAAAAAAGAGAAAGGGAAGAGTTAAACAACCGACAGCTTACCCACAGCCTTTTTTGCTCTAACCTAACCTAAAGCAAGGAGCTGGCAACTTTGCTTGTGCAATCAACCCGGTCGACCACCCTCAAGTGGAGATAAGCGTTGCCAACTCCTCACTCGAAAAAAAATCACCAAGGTTTTTTTTGGTCTAACCTAACCTAAAGCAAGGAGGTGGCAATTTTGCTTGTGCAATCAACCCGGTTGACCGCCCTCAAGTAAAGATCAGCGTTGCCAACTCCTCACTCGAAAAAAAAATCACCATGGTTTTTTTTTTTTTGGTCTAACCTAGCCTAAAGCAAGGAGCTGACAACTTTGCTTGAGGCTTGCCTTACAGCGCATAAAGCAATTTTTGCCAACCTACACACACTAAACAAGGAGAGCCGACAACAAAATATGTACTGCCGTAAAAGAGAGAGAGATGGGTGGATGGTAATATAGTATGTGTGTGCGTGTGCGCGTATAATATGTAGCATTATTAACTAGTGTGTGTTGGCAATTTACTTACAACTAAAAAAAAATAGAGATGCCAACTTTGCTGTAAGATGAAGAGAGAGAGAGAGATTTATGGCTGGCAACAGTAACGAGCGAATGCGCCATATCGTAATTTTCCAACTCCGTATATCGTGATTTTTGTAAACCTCTCTCGGGGGAGCATTGTGACGCAAACAAACAAACAAAATAATAATGGTTGTTTTTTAGGATGCCTGGCCCCTATAACCTCGCCAGGGTGCGTGGTGCCCAACCAAAAATGTAAAAGTTTTCTAATGGCTGCGGTTATAGATTACCGCACCTCTGTAGAGTTTCACGTGTTTTTTTTTTCCCCCAAACTTCCATGAAACCCTACAGAGGACCTCCGTAATGCATGCAACGTGTACTAACGACTCTAGTGTTATTTGATGTTGTGATATTTTTGGATATAGAGTTTTATTGTGAGATATAGATAAAAATAATTATGTTTATTATAATATTTTCTTGATGAAGATGGAGAATGTATGTGTGTGTTACAAATAAAGTTGCATGCTTTTTTCTAGTGTGTGTATGTGTTTTTGATGTTTCGACAGCATCTGAAACGATAAAAAAAAAATATTGTTAATTTTCACGTGTAAAAACAACAACAAATTTTTTTGTGCAAATTTTCTGATTGTCTCGTGCTATAGTGCAAAAAAGATATTGTAGCTGATAGCTAATGAAATTGATATTTGTAACTGATCTGAACTAGTGAAATTCGTATTGTGCCATTGCAACTGATTGTGCTAGTGCAGAAAATTTCTTATTTTGCAAGAAAATAGATGATAAAAAACTTGTTAAAACTGCTCTGTGACCCTCTCGTTCTTCACGTCGTAGGCGAAGGACTTCTCTGCAATCAGGATGACACTGCATAGGGTATCCTCGGGCAAGGCATCGTGGAACTCGCAGACGACCTTGATGTTGGTTCGATCGTTGACCACAACCTTCTTTCTCTTAGATGTGTTGATGACGGTCATGGGTCTCCGTGCTTTGAACTCGCTGGGCGTGTAGTACATGTCCACGTTTCCCTCGGTCACGCGTTTGTAAGCCGAAAATGCTTCGTAAAGTTTGAGGTAATCGTTTTTGGTCACGTCGAGGTTGTAATTCTCGCGCGGGAACACTTCGTTGCGTCCATTCTTCAGATAAACGTTCTTGATCTTGCAGTCGTCGAACTTGCTGGAATCTTTTTCCTGATTCTTGTCCCTCCCGGTCTGAAAGAGCACTACGACGAAATCTGGCATGTCGAACTGTATGTTGTTGAACTGCGTCGTCACGTCGAATTCCATGTGACTTCCCGACGCCATCTTCTGCACGCACTGGTAACCGTGAAAGTGAATGAACACCTGCGGACTTTTCAAGATCTCCGCTTTGTACTTGAGGGCGTAGTTCGTTTCGTATTCCACCACCGGCATTCTCAATTCCATGCTCCGGATGACGCATTTCGCTGCTTCGGGTAAAGTGTTGGGCAGCGACGTGGTGCCGTCCGGACCTAAAGTAGCGTATCGCATCAGTGCGTCGTTGTCGTTGGTCGCTCTTCGAAACGTAACCCTCAGTCCTCCCTTCCACATGATCTCCTTGTAGTCCGAGAAGAAACCAGGCAGCAGACGCATGGGAAAGAGCACCGTGTGACTTTTCGTCGATATTTTGGTTCCTGCTTCGAATCCCCCGGCCTGGTAGTATGCTGCGTCCGTTTTGGATAATTTCAATGTTCCCACTGCCGTCGACGTGATGCCTGGATAATCTATTCTGTCGATGACGGTGTTGTGTTTCCTCACCTCCACCTGGGAGAACAGGTGAGGCACGAAGTTGTCCACGAGTATCAAGTTTGCTGCTGCAGGAAACGCGTCTTCGCTTTCTTTCTTCACCACGTCGAATTGAAGGTAGAGGTTCGCTCTGTGAGGATGAACGAACCCATCGCCTACGTCCACGTCGTATTCGATCTCCCTGTTCGCCTCGTTCAGATTGGCGAACGTGCGACGGTTGGGAGGGAAAGATTGCAATTCGTAACTTTCGATTTGCTCCATTTTACATGTATGGTTATTTATTATACGTTGATCTCCACGATGGCCGTCGTAGTGGCACCTGCGAAATCCACCACGTCTCCTTTCTCGTTCGTCACCACCAACTCTATGTCGTCTATGCGGTTGCGACATACTGGAAAATAGATCGGCGAAGAGGGCGTGTAGATGATCGGTTCCATGAACTCGGAACTTGGTTTGAAAGTAGCTATGATTCCCGTCTGCTTGTGACTTCCTAACAATCCGTCCGAAGATTTCGTGATCATACCTTCGGCAACGTTACAGTGTACGTTCAGAGTCTCTATGGCCAAGAATTTAGGAATGTTGGTTGCTACGTGCTTGATGCCAGCTTCGAGTTTGGTGTCGTTCTCGAAACCTAAAAGTTCTCCCATGGTGCCCAGGTCCACGGTCTCCGTCGCGGACAGGATTTCCACTCTGTGCGTGACCGAATTTTGAGAAAGGTATGTGCCTTTGGGTAATTGAGCTTGCAAAGTGGAAAGATTGTATTGTCCTGGCGTGACGACGATGTGTTCGCTTCCGACGCTAATTTTGTTGTTGTGCTGCGTAACATTGGGTATGAGGTACATGCTGTAGAATGCACGCAGAGCCACGGTTTTAGGATAGACGATGTCGTCGTGCAGCGTGAGTTTCAAGATCGAAGATTCGCTCGTGAGATGGAACACGCCCATCCTAGTGATGCTGTTTGAGGTTCCACAATGCTTTCTGGAAATCCTCGATCGTAGGGTTATTTATTTTAGAGAGAAACGCGAGCACGGAGAGGCAGAGATGACCGCAGTTCACGTCTCCGAAATTTTGAATGCGTTCGTCGTTGTAGTATATGGAGGTTTTGTTCGTTTTCAGATAATGAACTAAATTTGTAGGTGGAACACCTCCGAAAGAATCGAAAACGAATGCTTTATCATTATCGTTTTTGTGGTAACATATCCAATGCGTGCCTGGATTTTCTTGACCGTCCAAGTTGACTACTCCGCATTCTCTTCTTTTGACGGTTGAAGGTAACGAGTCGGACATGAAAACTCCTCTGAAGTGTTTGATTTGTAACGGTTCGATCAGAGATTCAATGTCTCGGTTGGTGAGTGCCTCTGTTTCTTTTTTTTATATTTCTTCAAAGCATCGAGGTTGCTTTTTTGTTTTTTGGTTATACCTTTCCCCTTCTTCTCCATGGCCAGGTTGTGACGTTTCTGTTCATCCAACTCGGCCTTGTTCTTCTTCGAGTCGATGACGGTTTTCGCGATGGCGGCACTTCCGCCGGCCAAACTTCCAACGGCCCCCAATGCTGCCAGGATGGCCGGGATGCTGAATATGAAACCTCCGATCTTTTGCTGTTTCCGCGAACGCTGCAATCTTTTCAATTGAGGTGTGCTGAGCAGCAATTTCATTCCGTGTCCTTTCGACAAGCAAGAACGTTTCTTCTCGCGTTGTTTCTTGGTGAGTAACCCATCGAGGGCACCTAGATTTTTTAGATTGGAGTATGGTATCTGGTACACGACACCCTTGGGCTTCATGTTGATGCTCTATGTGTTATTTTCACGGTATGTTATTTATATATATATTCTGAGATTTTTTTTGTGTAGTTTTTTTACGGTATGTTATTTATATATTTTCAAGGCCTCGCAGTCGTTACACAAATTCTATTACGTGCTTCGTTTTCTTGCCAAGAAGTTCCTTTGTCCCCTTGTACACGATTCGAGTTTTGTTCTCGATTAAAATAGATAGCTTCTCGTCGGATAACATGTTAGCGTATCGATCTGGTAAAAATAGACTGTATTGTGCGTTGAGCAACAGGCGTACCTTGGGACCATACTGGGTAGAAACGATTGAACCGGAAGTTATCGTGTAAGGTTTGTCGACTTCCAATTCCTGAATTTTTACATACTCGACTGACAAATTTAGCATTTGTTTTAATGCTTGGAGATCGCTTATTTTTTCGGTCGTCATATCAAAAAAAATTTCAAAGTGTTATAGAGAAATTTAATTGCTTTTTTTTTTTTTTTTTTCACGATGTGTGTTATTTATATATACCGAAGATTATTTTTTTTCACGATGTGTGTTATTTATATATCAAGTTTTTTTTTTTTGGCACGTATATATATTATTATTTTTTTAACAGAGGAAGAAAGTTCGTGCTTCGGAAAACGCGAGGATATGCGTAGTGATATCATCCTTCTCCTGCATAGACTTGTACCAATCATCAGTATACTGTCTTCTTCCCTGCATCGCCTCGTACAGTTCGTCCGACCTATCGTCCAATTTTTGCCTGCAGCCGAAAGCAGAATGTTGAGATCATCGCACCTCAGGCCGCTGATCTCCCGAAGAAGGTCCTTGAGAACCATTTCACAAGGGATGCGAAATTCCGGCATTGTTTTTGCCATGCTTACAAGTTTATTAACATCTCCGTTAACTACTTTCTTGAATATTTTAGATAGTAGCTCGGGTGGCAAATTAGTTATGTAATCCATGTTGTTTTTTTTTACTGTATGTTATTTATATACCCCACCCCAATTTTTGTTTCGTGTTCATGGCGATGGTGGTGCCTAGTGCGGCGACCCGTTCACCCAACGATGCGTCTCTACTCACGAACCTTTCGAAAGCTGCGTGCTCTAACTTTCTGTCTGCTTCGTGACGTGCATTCAGATCCGTCTGCGTGGTGTTGTAGGCGATGTCGTGATCTTTGCATGCGGCGTCCAACGGATTCACACCCTTGTCTCCTCTCTCCAATCTTTTCTCGAGTTTGGTACCCGGTCCGCAGTACTGGTAGCCAGGTAAATGCATCTCGAAAGGTAACTTGTTGATGATGTCGTTCACGAGTCCCTTTCCTTCGGCAACGTTCCAGAATTTCGGAGGCAGCGTGTTGATGATTTTGATCAGGTAACCTATGCCCTTGTCGTCGTTCACGATGAAGTTGGAAAGTTTCGTGCTGATCATGTCCACGATGCCAACCTTCTCGTTGTAGAAATTACGGTTGCCTGCATTCTCTTCGCCGGCTATCACCAACAATCGGTCCACGAGTTTCCTAACGTCGTCCACCCAAACGAATTCTTTGGGTAACGTGTTGTAGCGTTTGACGCCGCTGCCTGTTTTGACCTGGTTCCAAATCGGTTTGATGAGATTCCTGTACTTCTCGTCGCTGCTCGATTTCACCCTATTCTGCGAGGCGTCGTTGTTCTGGTACAAGGCATCCGTCATGATCAGAATTTCCTTGTAACTCTGGTAATCTTCGTCGGTGTAATCTTTCGGCTGTTTTTTGGCGACGAGTTCCCACAGTCCCACCGTACCCGGATACCTGTTCCAACTATCCTTGTCGCCTAAATTGACTTTAATGTCGTTGCCTTCGAAGGTCACCTTCGATTTCCCAATCTTCCACACCACACCGCCGCCTTCGCTGGTTTCCATGCTGGGATACAATCCGAACACTTCATCCTTGTCGAATTTCCCCGTGCTCAGGTAGTCTCGTGCCAAAGGCCCCAACTCGATTTTATCCGAAGACGACGACGTGCTGCCTATGGCTCGACGTCGTGCCGGTGCATCCTTCAGTTCGAACGGCGTCGAAGGAATGCTCGAAATGGGTGTGGGTACGGCGTAACTTTTAGCTGCGAGCGGTACGAGTTCATTAATCAAATTTTTATTTTGTTCCGTGACACTTTTAATTTCTTTACCTAGACTGCTGATGGCATCGATCACGGGTTGATCCTGACGTTTCTTCTCTTCGTAGAATCCGCGATTCTCGGATTTCCAACCTTTGAAGCGTTTTCGCAACTTGAGATTTTCGTCTTCGATTTTTCGTTTCGTCATGACGTTATTTATATACGTCGTTTCTCACAACGTTGCAACGTTTAGAAAGTCGTTGATTTTGTTTCTGTATTTTCCATCGTTGGGTTTTCTCGTCATGTCGATCGTCACAAATCCGAAATCGTCACCGTTCCAGCAAGTAGAGCAGCCTTCCGAAAATTGATTGTAGTTCATGTCTCCGCCTACGTAGTCATCGTGTGCGTGCTTGAGGTTGGTGTGATCTTGACGAAACAAACATATGAAATTGGCGTTGTCGCGCACTAACTGTTTTGGAATTTTGGAAAACGTTTGAGCTAGGTAAAAACAATCCATTCCTTTGTGACGACCTTGCGTGAAAAAGTTGCGAATTTCATTTTGATTTTCCAGGATGGCGTCGTCGAACACGACGACTGAATTTTCACGACAATCGTCGAGCGGTTTTATTTCCGAGGCGAACGTTGCAATGTCCAGACCATCGTACAGTTTTATCAGTTGCTGGTATTTGGATTGCTCCAAACTTTTCGAGAACACGTACAGGTGCCTGTTCTTCCAATTTAACCAATTCGGTGCGAGGAGAAAATTGTCCACGAGCAGTGTCGTTTTCCCACACCCCGAAGGACCTACGATCAGACAGCGGATGCTGTCGGGAAGCAACTCGCCGTTCTTTTTTTTTCTCGTTTGACTTTCCGGATCCGGTAGACGCTTCACCACGTTCCACGTACTCACAAGATCACTTCGTCCGCGTCGATCCAACTTTTTTCCGGAAGTCCCAGCCATTTGACAAACAGTTTGTCACCTTTCCTACGCAATACTTTCTCGATGAGGTACGTGTCGGGGTGTTTCGTTTTAGAGAGTTCCTTTTCGTAAAATCTTCCTTTCAAAATCTCGCCGCTACTATCTTTTATTATATACGTGTGTTGGTTTCCAGGTAGAACTCGAACCACCGTAAAAAGTTCCGTGCTCCAATTTTTTGTGAATCCCTTCTCGAAGGTGCGTTTGAATTTGCTGATCCTCACCTGGTCTCCAATTTTGTATTTAGCTTTTTTTGTCGTGGGAGTGTACTTTGGACAGTAAACGGTAGAAATTAAACGCTGCTCGTCGGATTTCGTAACGTCAACTGGCTTCATGCCTATTGTTCTGTGTACTGTATCATTATAGGTGTCGACGAGTTCCGGCAGGATGTCGACCCATTTGTAATTTCCCCGAAGAGTGAATCGTTTCCACATGTGTGTTTTCAAGGTTCGATTAAATCTTTCCACGATGCTGGCTTTGATGTGACTGAAGCTCGAATAATGTCGAATCTTGTGTTTTTGAATAAACTTTTGGAATACGGCGTTGTAAAATTCTTTACCGTTGTCCGTTTGCAGAAACCGTGGTCGTCTGCCACCGCTTTCGCGAAAAATTGTCTTGAATGCTTCCGTGACGCACGTTCCTGTTTTTGCCTTCAAAGGTAGAGCCCATGCGAATTTCGAAAACGTGTCTATGACGGTGAGAAGGTACTTGTTGCCCTTGTTCAATTTATGTACGTTTTTCAAATTGCCGCTACTCATCTCCACGAGGTCGCTTTGCCAGAGGTCGTCGATGCCCTTGGTTACCACAGCCAAACGTTCGTAGTTGCGGCGTGCAGGTTTATGCAATTCTTCGACGATGGCTTGCCTAGACATTTTTTGTTTAGAGATTACGTTTCAAGAGAAGCACAAGCGTGATAGGATTCAAAGAAGGTGGCACTTCGCTCGTGTTTTGAATGATCAGCTTATCGCCGGCACTCACGTCGAAAACGGTGAGATCTTCGTCTTCGTGTATTTCATATATGTTGCGCGTTTCGTTCCAACGCGCCAGAGGAATGTTTCCTGCTTTCTGGACACCACGATTCGATATCAAAGTCATGGTGGGAACGCTAGCTTTTCTACCGTGAGACCAGTACGAAAATTCGTTTATCTGAATCGTACCATCGAGGAGAAACTTGTAGTACGGATGATAAGGATGCAACATGTACAGTTTGTTACCTTCGACGAAGGTGGAGATTCTCTGTTGATTGGGTACGCTGTTGATTTCGATGGCTTGCAGAGAATGCAGTTTAGCGAATTTAGTGTCGACGCCGAGCAGATTACTGTGAACTTGTCCGAGTTTATTTTCGATGGGCAGCAAATGCTCGACTATGGTATCTGTTACGGTAGAAAACGACGGTTTGATTTTCACTTCCACGTTCAACTGCTTGTAGTTTTCGTTGAGTTCTTGCAACTTGGCACCGAAAGAGGCCAGCGTCGATTCCTGCGTTGATTCCAGCACTCCAACTTGATCTCTGATGTTGACGACAATGTTCTGAAGGTTCTCGACTTGATTCAATTTCGAGCTCTTCTCGGTAAGATCGTTCACGATGATTCGCATCTCTGTAAACTGCGTGTGAAGGTCGGCGACGCTCTGCGAAGTGGGCAGCGTCGACACCAGCGAAGCAAGTTCGTCTCGAATCTGTTCCACGTTCGCCGTTTCCGTTTCTAGTCGTTTCAGCATTCGAGATATGTTTCTTTTCAAAACGTGCAATTCTTTGGAGGTGGGGAGATTGGCCACTTTACTCTCGAGATCGCTCAATGAACTTTTGATGTCGCTCGAATCGGATAGTGCCGTCACCGCCGTTTTCAATTTTTCCAAATCTTCGCTCGAAGGTACGCTCGTCCGTAACGATTCCAAGTCACCCTGTATGTTGTCGAGTACGTGATGAAAATGAGCGAGATTCGTTTCGACGTTCAAATTTTCTAAATATTCGATCTTCTGCTGAACCGTGCTCAACGTGTCTTGAATGCTCGTCAACGCTCTCGCTTCAGCGTGAATATTTTTAATTTCTTCGTTGATCAATTCCAAGGACGCCTGAAGCGTGGCGATGGTGGTTTGAATGTGTTCGAAATCTTGATAGGCCTCCAATTGAATTTTTATGTTCGCGACGCTTTTACCGATGACCTGCAGTTCGTCCGACGATGGTAGGTTCGTCATTGTATCTTCCAAAGTCTGCAACTTGGATTTAATTTCTTCCAACGTGCTGGTGAATTCTTCTTGTAATTTGGAAACGACGACATGCAAGCGTTCTGCGTCTATATCGTTCACCACGGTTTGAAGTTCGGAGAAATTCTTTTCTATTGCGGAAGTTCGTTCTTCGATTTCGAGTTTCAATTTTTCCAAATCTTCATTTTTCGATTGAAATTGCTGTAATTTGGCCAAATCATTTTGAAGCGAATCCACGCTCAACTGTATATTTTGAACGCTGTCGTAAGAAGGTACGTCGACATAATTTTTTATCAGCGTTTTCAGTTCGGAATCGATTTTCAGAATGGGGTCGAGACATTGCGTTTGGAGCGTAGCGATTTCCGACTCTAAACTTTTGTTTAAGGTTTCCTGCAAAGCGATCAAATCGGTCCTCAACTTCTTAACTCGAATGTCCAACATGAGAATCTCTTCTGCGTGGTCCACACGCTTGGTGTTGCCGAAAATGTCGTTAGGCATTTTGTTAACGGTTATTTATAATAGGATAGACGATTCGTAATTCTACGAAGAGAGGAATAAGTTTGTCGTAATCTCCGAGGAGTTCCATGTAAAAATAATCTCCTGCAGACACATCGTACGTAATGTTAGAAAGCATCTTGTCGTGCTTGATTCGAAAAATGTTCTTGCCGGTAGAAATTTTGATTTCGCCTGCGTTTTCCGGATTCACGATGATTTGAAGTTTCCCGTCGATCGGAATTTCGTAGAAATGTAAATTGTTATTAAAAACATAAAACATCTTGCCCACATCGTCATTCAGTTTCGTCCAAATGCTGTTGAGGTGAATGATCAACAGACCGTTGAGTTTAGGTAACACGGAAGGTAAGACTTCATGATCTGGTATGGTTTCCATAATGATCTGTTTTTTGAAACCGAACAAATTCATAGGCATGCTGGTTATTTAAGAATACGGTCATAGTTTTTTTTTTTTGTAATGACAGTCAGTGTTTTTTTTTTTTTTTTGTTTTGTTTTTGTTTTATGAATCTTCTGTTGAAGATGGACATATGTTGCAGGTTTTGCTTTCTGCTAAGTGATAGTGCCCCCACGGCAATGTGTGAATACCACACTTGAGGACGCACCTCTTATCGTCGTTGGGATCCAGGGCAATTTTTCTAACTTTGTTTGTGGTGATGATATGGTCGACGCTCTGGATGCGCTGTTCTTCTCTTAGAACCGATGACCTGGTCTTGAGGCAATCGACGAAGTCCTCGAATGCGAGATGCTCCCGAACCACCTGTCTGCCGACACCCTTGGCCTTCTTGGTAACGCTGCCCTCGGCTTTGATGGCATAGGCCTTGGCGCGAAGACCTGCAAACTCGAGAATTACATCACCGTCCTTCTCGTCTTTGAGTTTGCCAGGCACTTTTTTGTTTCGGGGCAGGATGCCGTACTGGTTCGGCTGGGTATAGCCCGAGGTGTCGAAGAGGTTAACCAAAGATGGAGCTGTGGCTATATCCCCGTACGCATCGGCTGAGTGGACGTGGTACACCAAGCTGTCCGTGTCCGTGTAGAGTAGGTTAATATTGTCGTTATAGTGCTGGCGTAGTACCCCATAATATGTTTGAAACATGTGCAGCTTGCTCAGGTCTAATACTGAGGCACCAACATAAATTGGCTTGTCGAGCCTCACCTCACTCTTCCTCATATGCACCAGAGCAAGCTGTTCGTTATAAATGGTCCTCGATTTGAATAACGGGTTTGCTACGAGCCTGCGACATTGTGCTTTCCTCGTTACCAATTTTATGTCCATGCGATTCCGTACATTCTCCATAGTTTTGCCAAACACCGCATTGTTCATAAGCTTGAAGAAATCCTTATCAAGCTCGGACGTGGCTGCGGTACGGTGTTTGGTGTTGACTTCAATATATGGCTTCAACCATGGAGAATGCTCGAACTTGAGGATGCGGTGAACTGCGTGGACCGCGACCCCTCGCTGCATCAACCACCGGAGATTCTGGTAGTGTAGGACGTAATTCTTCTTGGGCTCGAAATCCATGACGAGCTTCTTCTGGTTGGAATCGGGTGGACACTTGAACTCGGGTGCAGGGGGGAGATCGCTGAACAAATCCTGCAGCTTCTCGGAGAACTCAAGGTCCACCTCAGCGAAGAACCCATGTTCCGAATCGTCGAAGCTTTCGACGTCGAAGTTGGAAGGGTCAGCCCACTCGAAGCCTCTAAAGGGGAGTGACTGCATCATGGAGTGCCCGTAGAGGTTATTGACGTCCGTGTACATAATATAGCTGGACGGCTGTGAGGGCTCGTAACCGGTGGCCATGTGGTGATTGTTGGCGCGCGAGTGTCGCTGCGACACCTGGACCATTCCACCCCGCACGGCACGTTCCACAAACAGCACCATGTCCACGTTCGAAAGAAGCTCCAGCTTGATCTTCGTCACCAGAAACATGGCTGACCACGCCAGTCCAGGAAGACTGTAGAAGTAGGCAGGATCCAGCTGGTAGATGGTCTTCGCAGTTGCACGGAACGTCTGGAACACGTCGGCGAGGAGCGTCACGTCAAGTCTGAGGTAGGCGTCGTGGTAGTCCCCGAGAGTTCGACAGCCCAGCTCGCGCCACATGGACTGGGCGTGGTGATATTCCTCGTCGGTGATGTTCGAGCCTCGCAGCTTGCTGTAGAAGTTTGCTCGAGGAGGTAGCGACGTCTCTGCGAACTTGGAAGGGTCTGTGATGTATTCGTAGGGATAGACCCCCTTACGCTTGAAGAGACCTGCGTCCAAGTTCGGAAAGTTCGCGGAGGTGATGAGCATTTGCTCGTCGCTAAGCTTCCCTGCGAGAGCATCGAGGCTGGCCGGGAGGAACCTCAGGGAGTCGAGGAAGCGAAGCTCGACGGTAGAGTGTGATCCTGAGATTCGCACCCACTTGCTCACACTGATGTAACGCTCCTCGTTCTGCGCCAGGACGTTGATTCGCATGTCGTCGTACCCAAAGTGAGGCACCAGATGGTGGAAGTCGTATCCCGAGCCATTATGAAAAAACACAGGGATAAATCGCGAGTCCCGGGCCATGAGGTTGCATCCGTTGCACCAAGGACCAACATACCTACCGTTAAAGTGATCGTGGTGTTGGACTTTACGGTTGTTGGCGATGTACTCCTTGACGCAGACAGGGCAAGCAATGGACTCGTCGTGTCTACGCTGATCGTCGGGGGACAGTGGGAGCATAGACTTGGGGGCCAACAGTACCTTCCCTATCTCGTTGGCCTCGACAACCATCCTCTCGAGGAAGTGTTTGGCTGCGTCGGGACCACGGTACACGTAGGGCTCAGGAGCAATGTGCTGGTCACGTCGCACCACAACGTATGCATAACTCGAAGCCTCGTGGAGTTGGTAAGGGGTGGTGGAAGAAACTTCAGGGTCGGGATCGCAAGTGGACAGGGGTTTGAGGAAGGCCTCGAAATCCGCGATGATGATAGCGGGATGCTCCACCATGGCACCGTGCATGTGAAAACGCTCCACGGTGCCAGGTTTGGGCAAGACTGCCACACCAGGCTCGTTGGCATTGCAGTAGATCTTATGGCTGGCAAGCTTCTCTCCAGCGATGTTGGGACCTCTGATGTGCTGATAATCCTGCTGTTTTTGATTGTCAAAAGTTGACAAGCACCTTCGACAAACTTCTATGCTACCATCATGCTTGCTTTTTTGGCTCGACACCAACCGGGAGAGCGAACGGATGAGGGTGTAGTGGTGATTGGTCTCGTCCTTGATGAGCAGAAGGTGAATTTCCTGCGCACCATCGTCCTCTACGTCGCTCACCCGGATGGGGTACACCGCATTTTCGTCAGTGAGACCGTAAACGTTGATGGCCAACCGCGTACGAGCCTCGAACTTTCGAATGTCCGGGACCTCTACCGGGTAGTCGATCCCAGCCATGGCAACTTCCAGCTCTGCCTCATAGGGTAGGTAGTGGTTAACTCGGTGTGGTTGGTTTTTCCTGTCGACAGGGTGCAACGCTGCAAGCACCGACCAGAGAAAGCACTTGTTATCTTTATTTTGGATGTTCAGGACGGCCTTCTTTGCCGCAATGGTAGGTGGTAAGGCGGCGTAGCTGGAGGCGGAGAGAGGCACGAACTTACAAAGTTTGACGCACAGTTCGTGAGGCTCGCCACACAGCGAACCCCCCGAGCCTTTAGCTTGATGTTCCTCCTGTTTTGCCACCAGCTCATTGGTAAACTGGTTGTAGATGACCTCGAGGTTGTCGACATCCGCCAGATGCAGCGTCTTCGCCTTGGTGTTGTGGCAGAAGCTGTAAATTTCGTCGGACGGCTTCTTGTACTGGCAACGTAGCGATGCGTAGAATTTGGTGGAGTGCATTGCAAGCGCATCGCCGAGGATGGAAATAATTTCGGCTTGCACGTTCTCCAAAAAGCTACGCACGTCGCATGAGCCCTCCGAAGTGATGACAAAATCCTCTAACAACCGCTCGAAAGCAGTCTGGTTTGTTTTTGTCACAGGCTTGACGCGTTTGGCGAGTGGTGGCGAGTCGGCTTCCGCTTTCCTCTTGGTCGAGCTGGTCGACGGTTGGGGAACAGGTGCTTCAACAACAACTTTGCATGATGTTATATGCCTCTTCAAATTATTAATAGTAATAGGTATACCGCACCTGGGACATGGTTTTTTAGCGGTTACACGCTTACCAGGTGCGCAGGTACGACAATGTCTTGCAAAATGTGCGCTTGATATGGTTATCTTGCACACAGGGCAACTTTTCTCAGATTGCATTTTTTTGGGGGGTATGTTTATTTATATGTGATCTGTTGGTGGTAGAGTGTTTACAAAAAAATACCTTGCGAGAAAAATTTTGTAGGCTAATTCTAATTAGTGTTAGTTTGAGGGGTTTATTTATATATGGGTGGCGTTGTTTTCCTCAAATATGTACTTTAATAAACCCTGTAAAAAATTTTAAAAAATATATAAGAAGTTTGAGAAAAAAAAAAACACGTGAAACTCTACAGAGGTGCGATAATCTATAACCGCAGCCATTAGAAAACTTTTACATTTTTGGTTGGGCACCACGCACCCTGGCGAGGTTATAGGGGCCAGGCATCCTAAAAAACAACCATTATTATTTTGTTTGTTTGTTTGCGTCACAATGCTCCCCCGAGAGAGGTTTACAAAAATCACGATATACGGAGTTGGAAAATTACGATATGGCGCATTCGCTCGTTACTGTTGCCAGCCATAAATCTCTCTCTCTCTCTTCATCTTACAGCAAAGTTGGCATCTCTATTTTTTTTTAGTTGTAAGTAAATTGCCAACACACACTAGTTAATAATGCTACATATTATACGCGCACACGCACACACATACTATATTACCATCCACCCATCTCTCTCTCTTTTACGGCAGTACATATTTTGTTGTCGGCTCTCCTTGTTTAGTGTGTGTAGGTTGGCAAAAATTGCTTTATGCGCTGTAAGGCAAGCCTCAAGCAAAGTTGTCAGCTCCTTGCTTTAGGCTAGGTTAGACCAAAAAAAAAAAAACCATGGTGATTTTTTTTTCGAGTGAGGAGTTGGCAACGCTGATCTTTACTTGAGGGCGATCAACCGGGTTGATTGCACAAGCAAAATTGCCACCTCCTTGCTTTAGGTTAGGTTAGACCAAAAAAAACCTTGGTGATTTTTTTTCGAGTGAGGAGTTGGCAACGCTTATCTCCACTTGAGGGTGGTCGACCGGGTTGATTGCACAAGCAAAGTTGCCAGCTCCTTGCTTTAGGTTAGGTTAGAGCAAAAAAGGCTGTGGGTAAGCTGTCGGTTGTTTAACTCTTCCCTTTCTCTTTTTTTTTGTAAAAGGCTATGGCAAAAGTACCAGTGGGTTGGCAACCTTGCTTTATGCACTGTAAGGCAAGCCTCAAGCAAAATTGCCACCTCCTTGCTTTAGGTTACGTTAGACCAAAAAAAAAAAACCTTGGTGATTTTTTTCGAGTGAGGAGTTGGCAACACTGCGAGAAAATACCTCAAGCAAGGTTGCCAGCTCCTTGCTTTAGGTTAGGTTATACCCAAAAACAAAAACCTTGGTGATTTTTCGAGTGAGGAGTTGGTAACACTGCTCACCACTTCAGCTCACCACAAGAGGTTGCAGAACTGTCTAAACTGGACTACTTTCGAGGGTTTGTTAGAGGACTTTGTCCTCACTTCGGAGGGCTCATGTGACGTGCGTAGCTTTTCAGAGAACGAGCAAGCCAAAATTATTTCCATCCTCAGCGATACGCTTGCAACGCACTCCACCAAATTCTACGCATCGCTACATTGCCTGTACAACAAGCCGTCTGATAAAATTTATAGCTTCTACCACAATACCAAGGCGAGGACGCTGCATCTGGCGGATGTCGACCACCTAAAGGCCATCTACAACGAGTTTGCCGAGGAGCTGGTGGCCAAGCAGGAGGAACATCAAGCTGTGGGCTCAGGAGGTTTGCTGTGTGGTGAACCTCACGAACTGTGTATCAAACTTAACAAGTTTGTGCCTCTCTCCGCGTCCAGCTACGCCCCCTTACCACGCACCATTGCGTTAAAGAAGGCTGTCCTGAATATTCAGAACAGTGACGCCAAGTACTTTCTTTGGTCGGTGCTTGCAGCGTTGCACCCTGTCCACCGGAAAAAAAACAATCACACCGAGTTAACCACTACAAGCAGTACGAGCCAGAGCTGGAAGATGCGATGGTTGGGATCGACTACCCGGTAGAGGTCTCGGACATTCGCAAGTTCGAGGCCCGTACACACAATCCGCGGTTGGCTATCAATGTTTATGACCTCACAGAAAAATGTGGTGCACCCTATTCGGGTAAGCAACGTAGACAACAATGATGCTCGAGAAATCCATCTTTTACTCATCAAGGATGAAACTCACCATCACTACACTCTTATTCGCTCTCTCTCTCGGCTTGTTTCTAGCCAAACAAGCAAACAAAAACACCACATAGAAGTTTGTCGCAGGTGCTTGTCAATGTTCGACGGACAGGATCAACGCAGTTACCAACATGTTCGAGGCTCCAACATCGCTGCCGAGAAGCTCGTTCGCCACAAGCTCTACTGAAGTAACAACGAGCTGGGGGTGGCAGTCTTGCCCAAACCTGGTACTGTAGAAACATTTCACATGCACAGTGCCATGGTAGAGCATCCTGCTATCATTATCACCGATTACGAGGCCTTCCTCAAACCTATCTCCACATGCGATCCCATCCCGAAGTTTCCTCTACTACCCCTCACCAACTCCACGAGGCCTAGAGTTATGCTTATGTTGTGGTGTGGCGAGATCGACTTGTTGACCCCGAGCCGTATGTGTAACGCGGTCCCGACGCAGTCAAACATTTTCTAGAAGGGATGGTTGTGGAAGCCAACGAGATAGGGGAGTTCCTGTTGAACCCCAAGTCTGTAGAATCGTTGTCTCCAGACGACGAAATCGAGCACTAGGAGGCTGCTACCTGTCCTGTATGCACCCGGGAGTTTAGCACCAACAACCGTAAAGTTCAACATCACGATCACTTCAACGGTAGATACATTGGTCCTTGGTGCAACCGGTGTAATTTGTTGGCCCGGGACCCGCGCTTCATCCCTGTGTTTTTCCACAATGGCTCGGGGTACGACTTCCATCATCTGGTGCCACATCTTGGGTACGACGACATGCGAATCAAAGTCCTGGCGCAGAACGAGGAGCGTTATATTAGCTTGAGCAAGTGGGTGCGAATCCCAGAATTAGGCTCTCGCATCGAACTTCGTTTCCTCGACTCCCTGAGGGTCCTCCCGGCCAGCCTCAATGCCCTGGTGAAAGAGCTCAGGGACGAGCAAATGCTCATCACCTCTGCCAACTTTCCAAACTTGGACGCCGGTCTCTTCAGGCGTAAGGGTGTCTACCCCTACGAATACCTCACCGACTCTACCAAGTTTGCGGAGAAGTCGCTGCCTCCTCGAGCAAAGTTCTACAGCAAGCTGCAAGGTTGAGGCATCTCTGAGGACGACTACAACCATGCTCAGTCCATGTGGTGCGAGCTGGATTGCCAAAATCTTGGGGACTACCACGATGCCTACCTAAACCTCGATGTGACGCTCCTCGCTGATGTGATCGAGGCGTTTCAAGACCATCTACAAGCTGGACCCTGTATAATTCTACAGTCTTCCTGGACTGGCATGGTCGGCCATGCTCCTTGTTACAAAAGTTATGCTTGAGTTTCTTTCGAACGTGGACATGATGCTGTTTGTAGAACGTGCCGTCCGGGGTGGAATGTTTCAGGTGTCGGAGCGACACACGCACGCCAACAATCACCACATGGCCACCGGTTACGACCCCTCCCAACCTTCCAGCTAGATCATGTACACAGACGTCAATAACCTCTACGGACACTCCATGATGTTGCCACTCCCCTCCGCAGGGTTCATGTGGGCTGCTCCTAAATTTGACGTTGAAGGTTTCAGCGATGTGGAATGCGTGTTTTTTGCCGAGGTGGACCTTGAGTTCTCCGAGGAGCTGCAGGATTTGTTCTGCTACCTTTAGCCACTCCCGGAATTCAGATGCCCGCCTGGCTCGAACCAACCAAAGGTCGCCATGGACTTCAAGCCGAAAGAGCGTTATGTTCTGCACTACCAAAACCTCTGGTGGTTAATGGAGCAAGGGGTTACCGTAGGGACAGTACATCGAATTCTTATGTTCGAGCATTGTCTATGGTTGAAACCATACATAGAGCTCATCACCAAACATCGCACAGTCGCTACTTCTGATTTCGATCGCAATTTCTTCACGTTAATGAACAACGCAGTGTTTGGGAAAACCATGGAGAATGTGCCAGCACAGCACTATAACGACAATATCAGCCTATTCTACACGGACACAGACAGTTTGGTGTACCACGTTCGCACGGACGACGCATATAGGGATATAGCCACGGTACCAACTTTTGTGAACCTTTTTGACACGTCAGGCTATTCCCAGCCGAACCGATACAAAGTCCTGGCTCGCAACAAGAAGGTGCCTGGCAAACTCAAAGACGAGAAGGACGGAGATGTAATTCTTGAGTTTGCCGGTCTTCGCGCCAAAGCCTATGCTATTCGGGCACAGTGTGCCATCACAAAAAAATCTAAGGGTGTGGGCAGACAGGTCGTCCAAGAGCACCTCAAGTTCGAGGATTACGTCGAGACTCCTCAAACTAGGACGCCAATTCTAGGAGTGGAGCAGAGCATTCAGAGTGTCGACCATGTGTTGACAACCAACGAGGTGAGAAAGGTTGCCCTGGACGCACGCGACGACAAGAGGTGTGTTCTGAAATGTTTGATTCACACGCTCCCGTAGGGCCACTATCGTCTAAAAACTAGTAAGACATGCCTCAATTGTAGTAAATAGTAATATAGCCAAGATACTAGAACAATAGTGTTTATCTTCAAATGCAAACAGGTGGAGGTTTGGGATTTTTTTACGGAACAAACTCCCTGCCGTGTCCTACGGGGCGAAAAAGTGGCACACGCAGGGCCAAAAGAGGAAGTTTTTTTTCGGCGCTCAAATGTGATTATTTCTAAAATGCATCAAAATTAAATTGTATTATTTTTTTCAAGATTATCCTCAAAAAATCTTCTCCACAAATATAAGAAGATGTTCTATGAAGTATGATCAATTGGGGTGTAAGGGGTACTTTCCACATAGGCGCCCAAACGCCAACTTCACTTCCACGTAGTGCACCCTGGACTAAAGACTAACGAGGCTCTGGCGACTGGCACTATGGCCAGTATAATTTTGTGTGTGTTGTCCTGTTTTTTTGTCCTTGTGTGTGCTGAGTGCCTGTTTACAGCCTCAGCTTTTAACAAAAGTCAGAACATTTTAAGATTTTTAGTTATGCAACGTTAGAGTTGTTATTTGTAATGGTAAGGGGCTGGTCCCCGTATAATGTGACGGGAGCAAAATAGCCTAAGTGCTGAAGCTGCCAAAATTTTAAATTCAAATTCACGTATGCTCTATTATCAACCTTCACTCTTCTCAGTACTTCCTGGACAGTGCGTTGCAGGTTAACAAAAAATCTAATATTTGAAGCTACGGTCAGTATAATGTTTATAGAATTATGAGATTCTTTTTTTTCTTATACTTAACACTGTTCGGTCACTCTTTCATTCTTGACATCATAGACAAAAGTTTTCTCTGCAATAAGAATGACGCTGCACAGGGTGTTGGCGGGCAATTCGTCATGGAACTCGTACACGATTTTGATGTTGGTGCGATCGTTAACCACCACCTGCTTTTTATTCGATGTGTTAATAACAAACATGGGTCTGCGAGCTATGAACTCATTGGGGTTGTAGTACACGTCCACGTTGCCGGAGTTCACTCTCTTGTAAGCTGTGTATGCCTCGTACAGTTTCAGGTTGTCGTTGTTGCAATATTCAGGTTGTAGTTCTCACGCGGGAATATCTCGTTCCTGCCATTTTTGAGATAGATGTTCTTGATCTTGCAGTTGTCAAACTGGCTCGATTCTTTTCCTTGGTTGTTGTCCTTCGCTGTCTGGAAGAGCACAACCACAAACTCTGGCATATCGTACCGGATGCTGTTAAACTGTGTGGTCACGTCAAATTCAAAATGGTTGCCGGAAGCAGGTTTCTGCACGCACTGGTAACCGTAAAATTGGATGGGTACTTGGGGATTCTTCAAAATGTCTGCTTTGTATTTGAGAGCGTAGTTATTTTCGTATTCCACTACGGGCATGCGCAGCTCCATGGACTGGATGATGCACTTGGCAGGATCGGGTAGTGTGTTGGGAAGTGCTGAACCGTCTGCACTCAAGGTGCTGTAACGCATCAGCGCATTGTTGTCTTTTGCGCTTCTGTGAAAAGTGACGCGCAAACCACCCTTCCACATAATCTCTGTGTAGTCGGAGAGAAGCTAGGAAGCAGGCGCATTGGAAAGAGTACTGTGTGACTTTGAGTTTTGATTTTTGTACCTGCTTCGAATCCCCCTGCCTGGTAGTATGCTGCATCGGTCTTGGGGAGTTTCAGTGTTCCCACAGCTGTAGAGGTATTCCCGGGGTAGTCAACCCTATCGATGACGGTGCCATGCTTTCTAATTTACACCTGAGAGAACAGGTACTGCACAAAATTATCTGCAAGTCTTAAATTTGCATTGGCAAGAAATGCTTCGCCGTTGTCTCTCTTCACAACATCAAACTTGATATACAAATCAGCTCTGTGAGGGTGAATAAATCTATCCCCGATGTCCACGTCGTATTGTATCTCTCGATTCGCTTCGTTAAGGTTGGCAGACGTGCGACGATTGGGTGGGAGGACTGCAACTCGTAACTTTCGATTTGCTCCGTGATGGTTATTTATTATATGTTGATCTCCACGATGGTAGTGGTCGTGGCTCCTGCAAAATCAACCACCTCTCCATCCCTTCTCGTTGGTAATTGCCAATTCTATGTTGTGTATGCGATTACGAGATACAGGAAAGTATATCGGTGGGGAGGGTGTGTAGATAATTGGCTCCATGAACTCAGAGTGTGGTTTGAACGTAACGATAATACCTGTCTGCTTGTGACTCCCTAGGATGCCGTCCGAGGATTTGGTGATCATACCTTCTGTCACATTGCAATGTATGTTCAGAGTCTCAATGGCTAGAAATTTAGGAATGTTTGCACCGATGTGCTTAATGCCAAATTCGAGCTTTGTGTTGTTCTCGAATCCCAAAAGCTCTCCGATGGTATCCAGGTCTACGGTTTCCGTGGCAGACACCAGTTCCACCCTGTGAGTTACAGAATTTTGCGACAGCAGCATACTTCTTGGCAATTGAGCCTGCAAGGTAGACAGGTTGTACTGGGCGGGGTGATGCTTATTTTTTCGCTGCCAATTTTGATGGTATTGTTGTATTCCGTCACATTGGGTATCAGGTACATGCTGTAGAGTGCACGAAGAGCAATAGATTTAGGATAGATGATATCGTCATGCAATGCTAGTTTCAGTAGCGAATTCTCGCTTTTGTGAGATGGAATACTCCCACAGTGCTTCAGGTGCCACAATGCTTTCTGGAAATCCTCTATTGTTGGGTTATTTTATTGCGAGAGGAAGACAAGCCCGGAAACGCAGAGATGGCCACCTGTATACGTTCGTCATTGTAGTAGAGGTTGACAACACTGAGATACTTTACCAACCCAGCAGGTGGCGTGCCTCCGAATGAATCGAAAACAAATGCTTTGTTGTTGTTGGCTTTGAGGTAGCATATCCAATGTGTACTTGGATTATCGTAACTGTCTAGGTTAACCACACCACACTCTTTTTTCTTCACAACAGAAGGTAGAGAATCAGACATGAAAACGCCCCTGAAGTGCTTGACCCCCAACAATTCGATCAGAGATTCAATATCGAAGTTGGACAGGGGCTCTTCTTTTTTTGAAACTTTTTCAAAGGTTGTTCTTTCGCTTTTTGGTCACACCTATCCTCTTCTTCTCCATAGCCAGTTTGTGGCGTTTCTGCTCTTCCGAATTGGCCTTGTTCTTTTTTGCATCGATGACGGTCTTGGCAATGGCTTCACTGCCTCCTGCCAAGCTGCCTACAGCACCCAATGCTGCCAAGATAGCCGGGATGCTGAATATGAAACCTCCAGCCTTCTGCTGCTTTCGCGAACCTTGTAACCTCCTCAACTGAGGGATGCTAAGCAGCAATTTCATTTCATGACCTTTTGCCAAGCAGGAATGTTTATTCTCCCGCAGCTTTTTGGTAAGCAATCCATCAAGAGCTCCGAAAGACTTGAGGTTTAAGGAGGGTATCTGGTAAACAACAGCTTTGGGCTTCATGGTGATAGTATGTTATTTATATATATCGTGAAATGTTAAGGCTTTGCCCCTAATGCAATAAAATGATGTTAGGTTGGTTATACAAGTTGCTTTTTTTTACAGGGTGTTATTTACTTACAGCCCCCACCCTAATTTTCGTTTTGTGTTCATGGCGATAGTCGTACCCAATGAGGCAACCCGTTCACCTAACGAGGCGTCTCTGCTGACGAGTCTCCCGAAAGCTGCATGCTCCAACTTCTTGTCAGCATCATGACGTACGTCAAGATCGGTGTAAGTGTTGTAGGCAATGTCGTGGCCCTTGCATGCTGCGTCCAGTGGGTTCATTCCCTTGTCTCCTCCTTCCATTCGCTGTTCGAGCTGGGTACCCGGACCGCAGTACTGGTAACCCGGCAGGTGCATCTCGAAGGGTAGCTTGTTGATAATATCGTTCACCAAGCCTCAACCCGCGGCTACATTCCAGAATTTGGGAGGCTGGGAGTTGATGATTTTGATGAGGTACCCTATGCCTTTGCTGTCGTTGAATATGAAGTTGCTAAGCTTGGGGCTAATCATGTCCATGATGCCCATCTTATAATTGTGGAAGTTGAGATTGCCTGCATTTTCTTCCCCTGCGATAACCAGCAATTGATCTACATGCTTCCTTACGGCGTCCACACAAACAAACTCTTTAGGTAGAGTATTGTAGAGTTTGACACAGCTGCTAGTCTTGAGCAGGGTCCATATTGGCTTGATGAGGTTTCTGTAGTTTTCTCCACTGCTAGATTTGACGCGATTCTGTGTTGCATCGTTGTTTTGGTACAGGGTGTCCGTCATGATCAAAATTTCTGTGTAACTTTGGTAATCCTCGTCTGTATAATTTTTAGGTTGCTTCTTAGTAATACGTTCCTACATTCCAACCGTGCCGGGATACATAGTCCAGCTGTACTTCTCGCCCAAATTGATTTTCACGTCGTCGCCCACGAACGTGACTTTTGACTTTCCAGTATTCCAAACTACACCCTCGTTATTTTCCATGGTCGGGTACAATCCGAATACCTCGTCTTTTACGAATTTCCCGGTGCTTAGCTAATCCCCCGCCAACGAACCCAGCTCGACAAGCTTGTCCGAAGTTGTACTGCCTAGGGGCTGACGTCTCGGAGCCGGAGCAAGTTCGAACGGAGTAGTTTGAATGCTGGATATCGGTGTGGGTATGGTATACTTTTGAGCAGTAAGTGGCACAAGCTCGTTGATTAACTCTTTGTTTTGCTCGGTGACATCTTTGATTTCTTTACCAAATCCACTGATGGCATCGACGATATTTTGGTCCTGACGCTTTTTCTCTTCGTAAATTCCACGATTCTCGGATTTCCAACCCTTAAACCGTTTTGACAGGTAGCTAAGCAGCTTCAGGTTGTCGTCTGCTAGTTGCGTTTCATTTTTTTTGTATGTAGTTATTTATAATCGATCAAGACGTTTCTTGTAACGTTGCAACGTTTAGAAAATTATTAATTTTGTTTCTGTATTTTCCGTTATTGGGTTTCTTCGTCATGTCTATTGTGACAAATCCGAAATCATCTTGGTTCCAGTTATGAAGAGCAAAATTTGGAAAACTGATTGTAGTTTATGTCCCCACCTACATAATCATCATAACCGTGTTTTAAATTGGTGTAGTCTTGAAGAAAGAAACAAATGAAATTAGCATTGTCTCGGAGTAGCTGGTAGGGGATTTTGGAAAAAGTCTGAGCAAGGTAGAAGCAGTCCTTGCCTCTGTGCCGACCCTGAGTAAGAAAATTGCGAATTTCGTTCTGGTTCTCCATGAACACATCGTCAAAAACCACCACCAAATTCTCGAGACAGCAGTCTAGTGGTATCACTTCAGAAGCAAATATAGCTATGCCTAGTCCCTCGTACAGTTTCGACAGCTGGCGATACTTAGATTGCTCCATAACTTTTGGAGAAAACGTACAGGTGCCTGTTCTTCCAGTTTAACCAGTTGGGTGCAAGAAGAAAATTATCAATAAGTAACGTTGTTTTTCCACATCCAGAAAGTCCAACAATAAGGCAGCGAATGTTGTCGGGTACAAGCTCGCAATTTTTCCTATCCTGACGTTCCGATGGAAAATCTGGCAGTAGCCGTACCACATCCCATTCACCCGTTACACAATCACCTCGTTTGCGTCTATCCAACTTTTTTCCTCGAGTCCCAGCCATTTCACCAACAGTTTGTCACCTATTCTACGTAATACTTTTTCAATAAGATACCTGTCGGTGTATTTTGATTTAGAAAGTTCTTCTTCGTAAAATCTTCGTTTCAGAATTTAGTCGCGATTATCTTTTATTATATACGTGTAACGGTTTCCGGGTAATACTCGAACTACGGTGAAAATTTCCGTACTCCAATTTTTTATAAAGCCCTTTTCGAACGCACGTTTAACCTTACTGATTCTCATTTGATCTCCAATTTTGTATTTCGGTTTCTTTCTTGTAAATATGTACTTTGAACAATAAACCGTAGAAATTAAACGTCGCTCGTCAGATTTGTTGACGTCAGCTGGTTTCATGTTTATCGTGCGATGCAAACTGTGATTATAGCTGTTAACAAGTTCCGGAAACATGTCGAGCCACTTGTAATTCCCCTGAAGCGTGAATTGTTTCCACATGCGTGTTTTGAGAGTTTGGTTGAAACGTTCCACTATGCTGGCTTTGATGTGACTAAAGGTGGAATAATCTTGAATATTTTGTTTCTGAATAAATTGTCGAAAGACAGAGTTGTAGAATTCTTTTTTCTTATCCGTTTGAAGAAATCGAGGTCGCCTGTCACTTTTATCGAAAATAGTTTTGAATGCTTCCACTACACAGGTTCCTGTTTTTGCCTTGAGGGGTAATGCCCACGCAAACTTTGAAAATGTGTCTGTAACGGTGAGAAGATACTTGTATCCCTTGTTGATTTTATATAATTTTTTAAATTGTCACTGCTCATTTCCACAAGGTCAAGTTGCCACAAGTCGTCTATGCTTTTGTTCACTACCGCCAGTCGTTTGTAGTTTCGCCGTGCAGGTTTGTGCAGCTCGTTCCCAATACCCTGCCTAGAAATTGCGCGAAAATTAGAATACAGCTTGGATGGGATTTCTGGCCGCAGACAACGCCGGGTTTTCTATGTACAGCTTATCACCTATTTCTATGTCGATAATTTGAGTAGCATCTTCGGCATGGGTAGTCTCGCGAGTTTCGGGGTGTGTGAAATCAACCAACTCCAATCCTCTTATTTTAGGCTCATCACTGATGTTCGGTACGGTCATGGTTGGGTAGTGGGTAGCGTGAGGCAAAGACCAGTATGGAGCCTTGACGAACTGAAGTGTGCAAGCGATAAAAAACTGGTGATAGGCTTTGGCGGTTGTCAGCATGTAGAGTTTGGCACCCGGATGGAAGAGCGAGGAAAACTCCCTGTTTGGAATGCTGTACAGTTCGATGACAGCAGTGGACTTGAGATTGTCGATGCTGGCGTTCAGGGTGTTTACATTGGTTCGAACCTCGCTCTCCACATCCTCCAATCTACCATTCACCGATTCCAGGTGTTCCTCGATAGCACGGACAACAGTGTCGTAATTGGGCTTGATCTTCACATATACAATTAGACTGTTGAATTTTTCGTTTAACTCATGTAGGTGGGTACTGAAATTGGTTATGGCCGATTTCTGGCTCGCCTCGATGCTGCCAATTTGCTCTTTCACTTTGGCGATAATCTGCTGTAGACTTTACACGAGTGTCAACTTGGAGCTCTGGGTTACGTGGTCGTGGAGCTGGGTTCTAATTTCCGCAAACAAGCCATGTAGCTCGCTGATGTTCTGGTTGGTTGGTAAGGTTGCAACAGACTCCCGAATCAATTCAATTTCGGTTTGGGTTTTTGATGTCGTCGGATTTGAGTATTCGGTTGAGAGCCCTCTTCACGCTTTTCAGTTCCTGCGAGGTAGGCAGGGTGGTCACCGTGTTTTGGAACGACTCCAAAGCTTTTTTCATCGCATCCAACTCTGAGGCAGCAGCAGCGCGTATGCCTTCTTGTAATTCTGTTATGTCGTCCTGGGTGGGGGTGGATTGTTGCAACTTAGCCTGTATGTCGTCGATCAAGTGATGAAAATGCGACAACTCTGATTCGGTGTTTAGATTTTCCAGCTTGGTGATCTGCTGTTGGACGCTGGCCAGAGTATCCCTGATGCCAGGCAGTTTGGATTCCAGTGCTTCGTGCACGTATGCCAGCGAGAGCATCCTCAATATGGACTATGGTACCTTGCAGCTTCCTGAAATCCTCGTAGGTCTCAAGTTGGAGTAATATGTTGGCCACGCTAGGGCAATAGCATTCAGCTCGCTGCACGAAGGTAGATTGTCGATGAAGTCCTGTAGCATTTGGAGTTTAGTTTTGACTTCGTTGAAGGCTGCATGCAAACGTCCGTTTGAAGATCAGCCATGATGCTTTCCAACGTAGGAATTTCGAACGATTGAAACTGTTCGTTCAATTTGGCAATACTGGCATTCACACGATCGTAGTCATCTTGAGTCTTGATGCTCTGGATAATGTTTTGCAGTTCAGTCTGGATGGTGCTCGTTTGGTCCTGCAAGTGTCGCTTCAGCTGTTCCACATCGGAGGTCTGCTCTTGCTGCAGCTTCACAAGTTCGTTTTGGAGCTTGCCTACGCTCAGTGCCTAGTTTACGAAGTTGTCTATTGACGCGAGGTCGGTGTACTTTTGCAGCAGCGATTTAAGCTTGGCCTCAATTTTGAGTACGGTGTCCAGGCACTGAGACTGTAGGCTAGCTATCTCTGACTGGAGGCTGGAGTTGAGCGTGTACTGCAGGGCCTGCAGGTCGCTTCGCAACTTCTTCACCCTGACGTCGAGCATGAGTAGGTCGTCGCCGTGATCATCGCGCTTAGTGACCAAAAATATCGTTAGGCATTGTTACCACTGTGGTTATTTATTATAGGATAGGTGATTTTCATTTCTACGAAGAGAGAGATGACTTTTAGTTTCTTAGAAAAAAGTAACATGCATTTCCTGAATTAGACCTGCTATTTATTTTATTTCTTCTTTAATATAATTTTTATTTGTTAATATTACTCCTAAGTATTTGAATTTGGAAACTGGTTCAAATAAGTTGTTATCATGTGCTTTCATTAGATATTAAATTTAGAATTTTTCAATTAAACGAAGTAGGTTTGTTAAAAAAATAATCGTTAGTTGATATGATATTATTTTTTGTGATGCACGTTTGTTGTCTGTGTTGATGTTTTTTGCTTGTTTTAAGAGGATTCGAATTCTTGAACAGTGCAACGTCCATGCAAGCAGTGCTCAGCACCACGGCGCAGGAGTACTGGTACTTGCTGCGTTCAACACGCTAAACACTGTAGTTGGGTAGTCGGCAAAAGTTTACCCATATGTGCTAACTGATTCAGTCGTAGTACAAAGACTCAGAAATATCTCAGGGCTTGCTAGGTGTAAAGAAAGACTAAACCAGGTTTATATATAGATGTAACAGTTTATTATAATCCTATCACAAGGATGTCCGTTAGCACACTTACACACGTGTCTTTACCTTTACCCTTACCACTCACTTGCATTTACCTGTACCACCTTTTGACTCGAAGAGATAAGGGGGAGAAGGGAACATCCAATTCATTCCTCGCAGTGAGGCGCCAATGGGGACCTAATTTTATTTAGGGCCTGGTCGCCGCATTCGTCAAGGTTTCCCTGAAAGAGAGAGTAGGTTGTCTGGAAACCCAACGCCACACTACTCTGGCGGGGTGCCGCAGGTTGATACGGGAAGGAAACCTCTCGAAGCAAGCGGAGCGGGTCCTCTCACTCTAAAGTGGAGTTGTTCTCTCTCCCCAATGAGCGGAGTGGGGTATCTCTCAATCGAAAGTGGAGTGTGTTCTCTTTCCAAAGGCAGAGTTCGACCTCTCTCGCTGGAAGGCGGAGTGCGGCTTCTCTCGGGTGCTTGGCCTCTCGAAAGAGCGGCGTGCAACTTTCTTCCTTCCTTCATCAGGATGCAAGAGCGGAGTGATCCTTCTTCCAGGTCCGTTTTAAGAGAGATCTTATCGTGAGCCGACCTGAAAGCCAACTGAACTCCGGGGCACGCTGCGCTGGCTTTATACTCGCGGTGGCGCATTGGTGGTGAAAATAGTATCTACAAGTACGCGTTGCTAACTCATTTCTTTTACATATTGCAACCTTGGTACTGAGAAACATACAAGAAGTGACATTAAGAAAACACTAGTGAGAAAATCACTAGATGCACGTGTAAATATAAACTAAAACTGTGTGCATTCAGACAATACAATTAATAATGAGCCTCACAGGACTCTGCAATCCTAAACATCGAGTTGAACAGTGTAAATGACAATAAATGATAACATTTACAAAGTACAATGACCACGCAGGGTCTAATAATGAGCGAAGTTAATAAACGTAGAGGTGGACCCGTTAACATTTACAGAATACAGAAACCACGCAAGGTCAAATAATAATAAGCGAAACTAATAACCGTAGAGGTGGATCCGTTAACACATTTAAATATTTAGCATGCATTCTTCATCCATACCTTCTTAACAAAATATAATATTGCGACCTCGCAGGGTCGTTAAATGTGGCGAATATCACGCATTCCATGTTTATAAGTAATTATATTTTTAATAGAAAGCGTATCTTTTATCAAGGTTTCATGAGATTTGGTTGCCTGCAAAAGTTAATCCGTTTATCTCCTTGTTCTATCACGATAAGGCATTCAAAATGTAAAATTTTCCTTATCCTCTGCTTACATTATCTCTTTTCTCACAATCTCTATCTTAATCAATTATATCCCTACCTCTTAAAAACATGTTCCCTACCTTCTTCAAATATACAACAGTCGCAGCAAGGGCCAGAAGACGAAGTAAAAAAAAGGCAAATTAATCAATTTAATACTACAAGAATAAATTTACGCTCTGTGTTTGTGTTAAAACTCTAAAAGCATCCATAAACTCAAATCACCTTCTTTGGAAAAATGATTGGAATTAATAAATTATTAGCCCCGTCTAGTTCGCCACACTTTTAGACATATGGTGGGGTGCAGGTGCATTCCAGTGCCAAGCAAGTACAGTAGAACCGTGTTCAACCAAATAGACAAATAGCTGTATTCAAGTTCAAAAAATTCAACAATTGCCTCTGCTTTAAACATTCTTTTGTTTACACCACACATTACACCGCTCCAGAACTTAGTACTACACATGCAGACACCAAATAAACAAAATAGACGATTTAATGTTGCACTGTGTAACCGTTTATCTGTTTTGTTAAACACTAGACGCACATAAGTAATGAGAATATATTATATTTATAACCTCAATTTACTAATCGGGAAATTAACCTTAACCAACCAATACGCACAATTCACATGACTTCGTCACAGGGGGCGGGGTTATGACATTCCCGAGCCAGTATTATTGATGTGACATTTTTAACAGGTTAATGCCCACACATAGCTGTAAGTACATCAATCTCTACAATTCGGAATGTTTGGAATGCAAAGAATTCTCGTGACAAAACAAGTAATCGGGAAATTCCCCTTAGCCAACCAATCTGCACAAATCACATGACCCTCAGAAAAGAGAAAGGCATAACATTCCCAAGACAGTATTATTGACGTAACATTCTTAACATTTAAATGCCTTAATGTTTACACGCATACATAAGCACATCTATCTCTACACACACACACACACTCACACACACAGGAATGTTTAGAATGGAAAGAATTCTCCGGAAATTTCCTTTAGCAAAGCAAGTTACATATTTTTTATAGAGAGAAGAGAAGGTCAAGGTAGTATTATTGATGTATCATTCCTAACAAGTCAAAGTCACGTCAATCTCTACACACACACGCACACACACTCGGGGAATGTTTGGAATGCAAATAATTCTTGTGAGAAAACTATTGATTTGTCTGAGCAAAAAAAACTAGGCTACATGAGAATTCCTGCAAGTCATGCAATTTAGGTTCCCACAAAATACTTCCTACACAGTAATTTATATATCACCAATGCCATCTAGTTGCAAATAAATGTACTTGGAGAGAATGAAAGCAGTAAGTATCACTGGATGCTGCCATCTAGTTGCAAAAAATATATTTGTTGGAAAAAAGTTTCATTACTGAATGTTTTATATATCGTCCGGTAGTAATACGATTAGCTGAAGACATATGACAGAGCGCTCTCGAGTTCACGTAGCTAAGTGCTAGGGCCCAAAATATTACTAGAATATCTTAAACTTGTATATTTCTTGTACCGCCATGATGTTACTAATTTGTTTCAAGCGCAAACAATGTCATAACACTGGAGGATATGAGAATATGCAAGTACGGTAAATTCGGTTCAGATATAAATGGACGGAATGTATACTGGGGTATTTTGCAAAAATGTTTGAAATTGACACATGTGAGTCAATTATTTTTTAGTTAAAAAAGTAATGGATTTTGCTTTAGTTATTTGAAAAAAATGAAATTTGAAAAAAATTATTTGTCATAGGGGAAATTATCTAAATCTTAGAGTTTTTATAGAATAAAATTGGAATTTAAACTCTTGCGTAAAACAAATTTTCAGTTTCTTAGACTTGGAAAATCAGCAAATATCATGATTTTCAGTTAAATTACACTAAGAGAGCTCAGTATGAAATTGTTAGATTTTTAGGGTATGGCCGCTTGTGCCCCCTCTCTGAATACTCAGGGGAAGGGTGAAACTACGTTCAAAACATAAATACTCTCATCTAAGATGCTAGTTGCAACAAAGAATGAGGGAAGAATTGTTTTCAGCACTCTGAACTTAATATTTCACATGCTTGTACTACATGAGAAGCAGCAACTTGAACTTTCCTAAAGGATAAATGGAAAATCTGCTGCTACCAGGAAGGAGGCTCTTGGTTCTTCTCTAATTCCGCGCTATTAATTCGAGGAGACGTTTTTTTTAACATATTGACTCACATGCTAGTCATTCATGAAAATCCCCGCTTTTAGTAGGTCATTCCCAAGCAGTGACAGGAATAGATATTTATACTTTTTTAACGTTAAAATTCCAAAAACAATTTCTAATGAATCATTTCTTCCTTTGTTGTTTACATTAGGTGGAGTTATATAATATATAATGATTTGAAAATTATCATCATTAGTAAACAGGGAATCAATCATTGCAGGAGTGTTCCACACATATTTTATCATTCTCTAAACCTCAAAATAATATATGTTAATATTGAATCAATTCTTTTTATTGTTCATATCACATCACCTCTATATTAGCGGCAATGGAAGGTTGTGTGAGGCCCTACAAATTGTTTTTTATATTCTGATAGATAGTCTGGTCAATGTTAAGAGAATAAACAAAAAGCAGGACTACATTTAGAATATGATCGTTATATTTGCACCTTGAATCACTTCTTCAATAACTTTATAGTAGTATAGGACGTCCTATTACTGGGACGAGAAAGTTCGAGCCTACCTCTGACTGATTTGCCTACACTTAAAAGTATATCACGACGTCCTTATGAGCGTATTGCTCAAGTGTGCTACTCTTTTGAATCCAAGCATTTAGTAAAAAAAGTCTTCATGGATTCCTTGAAAAAGTACGACCCCCTCAGATTGATTTGGCCAAGTGTTCAAAAGTTGCATCTGCCAAATTGTTGTCCATATGCTTGTTAAAAATATGCCCCTTTTGATATTGTTTTTGCTACACTTAAAACTAAGCCAAGATGCTCATATGAGCTTATTGCCTTTAGAGTAATATTCTGTAAAGTGTAATCTTATTAACTACATATACACCCACACACACACTTACACATACACAAACACAAATTTAATTCCGGTCCAATTTTGGTCTACTTCCGGTCCACTTCCGGTCTCTTCCGGTCTACTTCCGGTCCACTTCAGGTCCAATTACGGTTCAAGTTCAGAGTAATAATATGTTCACCCGAATGATTTAATTCGGGACCAGGCTCAACTCATATATCTAATACTAAAACAATGCATTGTGCAGAGGTGTTCTAGAATTGATCTGTGACTCTTTCATTTCTTACATCATAAACATATGATTTTTCACCTATAAGAATAACACTACATATAGTGTCAGCAGGGAGTGTATCATGGAAATCACAGATAATTTTAATGTTTGTCCTGTCATTAACCACAACCTGTTTTCTTTTTGAGGTGTTGATGACAAACATGGGTCTCTGTGCTTTGAATTCATCTGGTGAGTAATACATGTCAGTATTCCCGGTTGTAACTCTTTTGTATGCTGTATATGGCTCGTATAATTTGAGGAAATCATCCTTGGACATGTTTAAATTATAATTTTCTCTGGGGAACACCTCGTTTCGGCCACTTTTAAGATATATATTCTTGATGTTGCAGCTATCAATCTTACTTGATTTTTTTCTTGAATATTGTTTATTCCGGTATGAAACAGTACCACTACAAAATCTTTCATGTCATATTGTAAACTGGAGAATGAGTTTGTAGCATCAAATTCATAATAGCTACCAGTAGCAGGCTTCTGGACACATTGATATGTATAAAATTGTAAAGGCACCTGCGGATTTTTTAGTATATCTGCTTTGTATTTAAGAGCATAGCTGGCTTCATATTCCAGAACCGGGATTCTTAGCTCCATAGTCTGAATAAGACATTTGCCTTCGTCAGGTGGGGTATTAGGCAGAGCTGCACCAGTAGAGTTTAATGTACTGTACCGCATCAAAGCATTATTATCATTGGCGGCTCTTCGAAATATGATTCTTAAACCACCCTTCCACATGTCTTTGTAATCTGAGAAGAATCCTGGCAACAGGCGCATCGGGAATAGTACAGTGTGTCTCTTGGTTATTATTTTATCCCCAGCCTCAATTCCACCTATTTTTTAGTAAGAAGCATCGGTCTTGGATAACTTCAGTGTACCCAAAGCTGTAGATGTAACACCAGGATAGTCTACTCTGTTTATAACAAAACCATGTTTTCTGATCTCAATTTCAGAGAACAGATGTGGCACAAAATTGTCTACCAGTCTTATATTTGAGTTAGCCGGATAATCTGTACCATCGAGCTTTACAACTTCAAACTTGATATAGAGGTCTGCTCTGTTAGGGTGTATACAGCCATCCCCTATATCAAGGTCAACCTCAATCTGTGTGTTGGGTTGATTTAAATTTGCAAAGGTCCTACGGTTCGGGGGGAATGACTGTAGCTCATAACTCTCGATATTTTCCATTTTTTGTATGTATTTTTATTTAAATATTAATTTCTATGATAGCAGTTGTTGTGGCTCCAGCAAAATCAACTAATTCTTCTTTTTCAGTAGTGTCCATCAACTCAATATAGTCTATTCTATTATGGCACACCGGAAAATATAATGTTGGTGTTGGAGTGTAGATGATTGGCTCCATAAATTCAGAGTTAGGTTTGAATGTTGCGATGATACCAGTTTGTTTGTGAGTGCCTATGCCATCTGATTTGGTGATCATACCATCGGCCACATTACAGTGAAAATTCAGTGTATATGGCTAAGAATTTAGGCATTTTAATAGTAGTGTGTTTGATGGCTGGTTCAAGTTTTGTGTTGTTCTGGAAGCCCAATAGCTCTCCTATAGTACCCAGATCTATTGTCTCTGTAGCAGACACAATCTCTACTCTGTGAGTGACAGAATTTTGAGTTAACACTATACCTGTGGGTAACTGAACATTTAGAGTAGACAGATTATTCTGCCCTAGAGTGATGACAATGTTTTGGTCACCAACTGTGATTCTGTTGTTTTGGTGTGTAATATTGGGGATCAAGTACATGCCATAGAATGCGCTAAGAGCTATTGTTTTGGGATATACTATATCATGATGTAGTCTGAGCTTCAATATTGAATTTTGACTGGTAAGATGGAATACCCCCATGATGTTTCAGATACCACAGGGCTTTTTGAAAATTTTCAATTGATGGTTTATTTAATTGGGACAGATATCTAAGAATGGATAAACACAGATGTCCACAATTAACATCTTTGAAGTTTTGAACACGCCCATTATTGTAATAAAGATTAGTTGATTTTAGATATTTTACTAAATTCTTAGGTGGAATATCTCCAAATGAATCAAATATAAATGCCTCATTGTTTGAATATTTAAGATAGCAGATCCAGAGAGTGCCCTGATTTTTATTCTTATCCAAATTAACTATCCCGCGCTCTTTTTTGAGTGGTTGTCTTGGTAAAGAATCAGACATGTACACACCTCTAAAATGTTTGATGCCCAGTGGTTTGATTAAAGCTTCAATATCTTGGTTGGTTGGCTCTTGTTTTTAAAACTTATTCATGGCTCTCTTAAGACCTTTGCCTTGTCTCTCTATGGCCAGATTATGGCGCCTTAGTTCATCTAATTCTGCTTTATTTATCTTGGCATCTATTACTGTTTTTGCTATGGCAGCCGATCCCCCTGCTATGCTACCAACTGCACCGAGTGCTGCTAAGATAGCCGGAATACTAAATATAAAGCAACCTACTTGTGTTTATTTTTTTTCTAGATTGCTGTAATTTCTTAATGGGGGGTACTAAGTAACAATTTCATACCATGGCCTTTGGCAAGACAAGAGCTTTTCTTCTTGCGCTGATTTTTGGTTAGAAGACTATCTATAGTCCCAAGTGATTTGAGACCTGCATAAGGTATTTGATACATAATACCCTTGGCCTTCATCGTAGGTTTATAATATACATATTCTGGGATTACATAGCTTAATTAAGTGGCTTAAATTTAAGTTGTAACATTTATTGCTGGGCCAGTTTATTTAGTCTGTTACAAACCCCACCCTAGTTTTTGTTTGGTGTTCATAGCCATTGTGGTCCCCAATGCTGCTATTCTCTCACCCAAAGAACCATCTTTGCTTACTAATCTAACAAATGCTAATTTTTTGTCTGCCACATGTCGCTTGTCAAGATTGGTATGTGTGTTGTATGCTATGTCATGGTCTCTACAAGCTACATCTAGGGGATTTTTACCAGGGTCCTCTCTGTTTAGTCTATGGTCTAGTTTGGTACCGGGGACACAATACTGATAGCCTGGTATGTGTACCTCAAATGGCAAATTGTTTATGATGTCATTAACCAGCCCCCGACCCTCAGAGATATTCCATAATTTAGAGGGTAGAGTATTAATAATTTTTATAAGATATCCAATGCCCTGAGTGTCATTGACTATAAAATTAGACAATTTGGTGGCTATGATGTCTATAATTCAAACTTTTTCATTGTACAATTTATGGTTACCGGCATTTTCTTCTACAGCTATGACCAGCAACCTACCTACAAGTTTCCTGACATCATCAAACCAGACATACTTTAGGCAGGGTGTTGTACTGTTTGATCCCGCTACCTGCCTTGATCTGTGACCATATGGGCTTGATTAAGTTGTTGTATTTTGCTCCACTGCTAGACTTGACTCTTTTGTTGTGTGCGATCATTGTTCTGGTATAGAACATCTGATTTTATTAGTATTTCTTTGCAATGCTCATAGTCTTGATCTTTATAGCTGCCAGGCCGTTTACGAGTCATCAGTTCCCCCAATCCAGGTGTTCCAGGATACTTAACAAAACCACCTCTTTCTCCAAGATGAGATTCTGAATATACTATTAGATCATCTTCCATAAATGTTACCCTAAAATTGCCAATTTTATGTATGATCAAGCTCTGTGTCAGCATATAAACCAAAGACCTCATCTTTGTTGTCTCTAGGTGTGCTTAAATATTTTTGAGCAAGAAGACACAATTCAATAGAATCCTAACGACCTTCAATTCTTCGAGGAGGAACAGGACTAGGTGCATGAATACTAGAATGTGGGGTGATTTAATAATCTAATATGTTCCTAGCAGCTACTGGTACAAGTACTGTGATCAAATTTTGATTTTGCTCTGTAATAGTTTTGATATCTTTGCCTAGTTCGCCAATAGCATCAATAATAGGCTCTTCTGTGCGCTTGTGTTGTTGATAAATACCTCGGTTTTTTGATTTCCATCCCTTAAATCTTTTTACAACATAGTCTCTTAATTTAAGATCATCAATGATTGGCCGTTTTCATGGTTATTTATATATGTCTCAATGTCTAGAAAATTGTTGATTTTTTTTCTGTATTTTCCACTATTGCGTTTCCCTGTCACATCAATTGTGACAAACCCATAGCTGTCCTGGTTCCAGCACCTACTGCACCTACTGCAAAACTTAGAAAAATCATTGTAGCTCAAGTCCCCACCTACATACTCATCATGTATGTGTTTGAAGATAGTATGGTCTTGATGAAATACACATATAAAATTGTTGATGTCTCGTATCAGCTGTTTGGGTATTTTAGAAAAAGTCTGTGCCAGGTAGAAGTAATCTATGTTTTTGTGTCGCCCCTGTGTAAAGAAATTTCTAACCTTGTTTTGGTTATCCAGTATAATGTCATCAAACACAACAACAGAGTTATCAAGACAGTCATCGAGTGGCTTAGCATCTGATTCAAAAGTGGCTATATCCAGTCCATCATATAGCTTCATCAGCTGCTGATATTTTAATTGTTCTAAGCTGTTAGAGAAGACATACAAATGCCTGTTTTTCCAGTCTAAATAGTTGGGTGCCAATAAAAAAATAACAACCATTAGTGTAGTTTTACCACAAGCCGATGGCCCAACAATAAGACATCTAATATTATCAGGCAGCAGCTTGCCATATCTCTTAGTCTGCTGTTCAGGCTCTGGTAGTCTCTTTGTAACATTTCACGTGTTCATTATATAACTTTGTCTGCCTCGATCCAGCTGTGTTCTGGGAGACCTAGCCATTTGACCAGTATCTTGTTGCCTTTTCTGCGGGTAACTTTTTCTATAAGATATGTGTCGGGCTGTTTAGTTTTACTGAGTTCTTCTTCATAGAATCGGCCTTTGAGAATTTATCCGCGATGGTCTTTTATTATATATGTGATACGGGTCTCAGGTTTAACTCGAACGACTGTAAATAATTCAGTGCTCCAGTTTCTAGTAAAGCCTCTTTTGAATATGTGCTTATATTTGCTGATTCTTGCTTGATCACCGACCTTGTATTTAGCTTTTCTTGTTGTTGGTTGTTATCTAGGATAGTAAACAGTGTTGATCAATTGCTGCTCATCAGATGAACTTAGCTTAGAGGGCTTCCTGTTGATTGTGGAATGGACCGAGTTGCTATATCGATCTAGAAGTTCTGGTAGGATAGTAAGCCATTTATAATTACCTTGAAGGGTAAATTGTTTATCCATAAGATATTTAGGGTTCTGTTGAATCTATCTACAATAGAGGCCTTGAGATCACTGTAACTCGAGTAATGTTGTATTGACTGGCTTTTAATATATTGTTGGAACACCAAATTATAGAATTCTTTGCCAATATCTGTTTGTAGATAGCGCGTGGATCTTCACACTCTGATTGATGATTGTCCTGAAGGCTTCTGTAACACATGCCTCAGTCTTGGATTTTAGCGGAACAGCCCAGGCATATTTTGAAAATATGTCTATGGCGTGAGTAGATACTTGTAGCCCTTGTTGATCTTGTCTAAGTTTTTCCGCTGTCCACTTGCCATCTCAACCAAGTCAGCCTGCCAAAAATCATCTATGCTTTTTGTAACTACTGGTAGTCGCATATAGTTATGTCTGGCTGGTCTGTGTAGTTCATCAACAATGGTTTGTCTAGACATAGTATGTAAACAAGAATATTGCAGCTATGGGCTGTTCAGCAGCAGATAGCACAGGATTTTCTAAATACAGTGTGTCCCCTATTTGTATTTTAAATTCGAGAGAACCATCATCTTCAGCATAAGCTGTCTCTAATGTATCGGGGTCTGCAAATTCCTCTAAATCTACACTGTTAACATTTGGTTTGTTGTCAGCATTGGTTATTGATAAGGTAGGGTAGTGGTGAGCCTGTGTTTGAAACCAATATTTAATCTTGATTGGTCTGAGTGTGCCCCCAACAAAAAAACTGGTAATAAAATTGTGCAAGGGATAGCATATATATTTTGCCACAAGGTGTAAATGGTGAATCATATTCCTTGTTGGGGATACTGTTCAATTCAAGGATTACTGTATGCTTAGGATTCTCGATTAGGCCAGTTATTTCTGTTTCTGCTGTAAGCAATCTACTCATTACAGATTCAGTGTGCTCATTGATAGTCCTAACAACATCGTCGTGACCCTGCTTGATCTTTATGTCCACAACAAGTTTCTTGTATTGTTGCACAATCTCTTGAAGCTGCGTGGTAAAAACAGACAGAGCATTTGCTTGGTTGGATTCTAGGGTCCCTAGATGTTGTTTGATGTTGGCTACAATTTGCTGTAGATTTTCAACAACAGCCAATTTAGAACTTTGGACTCTAAGATCATGGACTTGGGTTCTGATATCCTCAAACAGGGCATGCAGTTCGCTAATATGTTGATTAATTGGTAGAGTGACCACTGTCTGAGTAAGCAGTTTGATCTCTGTCTGGATATTCTTGATGTCTTCAGATGTGAATATGCGATGCACGGCTCTTTTAATATTTTGAAGTTCCTGTGATGTAGGCAGATTGGCCACCGTACTCTGCAGAGACTCAAGGGCCAATTTTACAGCATTTAATTCAGTAGCATCACTCACACTACGGATAGCATCTTGGAGCAGAGCTATGTCTGCCTGAGTAAGTGTGGATTGTTGGAAGATTTCAAGATTTATTTGGATATCATCGATCAAGTGATGAAAATAAGAATGCTCAGATTCAGTGTTGACGTTTTCAAGTTTGGTGATCTGTTGCTGGACACTGACAAGGATGTCTACAATACCAGGTAGGCGGGATTCTAGAGTTTCTTGTACATTTGGCAGATCACTTTGTACTGCTGCTATGGTACCCTCAAGATGGCTTATGGTACTCTGAATTTTTCCAAAATCTTCATGTGTCACGAGTTGCAGCTTGATGTTGGCAACACTACGCGTAATAGCACTCAGAGCATCCGAAGATGGTAGGTTGTCCATAAAATTCTCAAGTGTCTCAATTTTTTCTTTAACCTCGGCTATGGCATTGTTCAGAGTGTTCAGATTAGGAATCTCCAGTGATTGAATGTGTTCTTTTAGAGTAGATATCACTAGATCAAAATCTTCTTGTGACTGTATGCTTTTGACAATTGTTTGGAGCTGTGTCTGGACACTACCAATCTGCTCTTCTAGTTGCTGTTTCAATTGCTCAGAGTTGGCAGCCTGAGTCTTAAATTTGGCTTGAAGAGCTGCTACGGCCTCCTCTAAGCTTTGAAAATTATCTAATGTAGCCAAGTCAGTATATTTCTGAAGCAGCAATTTGAGTTCAGAGTCAATTTTAAGAAGAGGGTCCATGCATTGTGATTGCAAATTGGTAATCTCTAGTTGAAGACTGGCATTGAATGTAGTTTGAAGACCTTGTAAATCACTTCTTAATTTTTTGACTCTGGCATCAAGCATCAGAATCTCATCACTGTGATCTTCGCGCCTCGTATGCCCAAATATATCATTTGGCATTTTGCTTTAGTAGTTATTTATTATAGAGTATCTGATTCTTAATTCTATAAAGAGGTATAAGCTTGTCATAGTGTCCCGGGACTTCAATATATAAGTAGTCACCGGCAGAGACAGTATATACAGTGCCAGAAACCATGTTTGAGTGCTTTTTCCTGTAAATATTTTTGCCTACTGAAACCTTGACATTACCTCGGGGGTTGTAATAAATTGTAATTGGCCACCTACAGGTAACTGGTAGTAGTTAATTTATTGTTAAATATGTACAATGGTTTACCTGTTTTATCATCAACAGCTGTAAGTATGCTGTTTAGATGAATAATTAACAAACCACTTAGTTTAGATATCATAGATTGTATATCAAGACAGGGTGCTGGTGTTGGCAGGTCCATAATAGTCTGAACCCAAATAAGTTCATCGGCATGTTTATTTATTTCAAATCATGCTCTGTGTTTGGGCATTGATTGCCACCTATCAAGTCACACTGACCCCATGGTAAATTATGTATACCACATGGTCAACAAGTGATCTTTACTCTGGATTCTGCATTCTGATGTTCTGATTGAAGTCTGTGATTTGAGACAATCTTCATAATCTTTAAATTGAAGCTCTTTGTCCACAGTTACTTTACCAATACCATTCGCTTTTTTGGCAACAGCACCACTACATGTTTCACAGCTGTACATGTTGGCCCTTAACCCAGCAAATCCTACAATAACATCGCCAAGTGTCTCGTCTTTAACTTACCAGGCACTTTTTGTTGCAGGGTTGAATCTTTGGATGTGCACTGGTATCAAAATATTTAAGCAATGCAGGCTGTGATATATCTAGATAGACATATGCTGTCTGAATATCAAGGATAAAGCTATCTGTATCCATGTACATCAGTTTTACACGATCACCCTAAAAAGTCTTCAGCACATCATAATAGAGCTTTAGCATGTGTAATTTGGCCAATTCCAATATCACAGCCCCTACATAAATAGGCTTATCAAACTTAATCTTTTTTTCATATCAAAGAGTGCCAGATTGTCATCATAAATTCTTCTGTAATTGAAGTTGGGCTTTCCTACTAATTTTTTGCTCCGGTTAGGGTTAACAACCAACTTGATATCAGTATGTTTTCTGATATTTTCTATGGTTTTACCATACACTGAATTGACCATCAATTTGAACAAGGTCTTATCAAATTGGGTTACAGCAAGTGTTCGATGCTCGATGTTTGTATCGATGTATTGCTTCAACCATGTTGAGTGCTTAAACCTAAAAACTTTGCCAACCTTGGTCACTTGAACACCGTGATGCATTAGGAACTGGAGGTTTTTGTAGTATATGACATAACCCTGTTTTGGTTTTAGAGTCATCATTAGTTTCTTTTGTTTAGAGCCAGATGAACACTTGACCTCAGGAATTGGGGGCAGATCAGAAAACTGGTTGTGTAAATTATCAGGAATTGTCAGATCAACTTCTAAGAATAGACAATAGTCATTGTCATCAAAGTCCTGATGATCCTCAATGTTGAAATCTTCGACACACTCAAGCCCTGCAGATGGCAGTTTATCCATCATAGCATAGTCATATAGTCTGTTGGCATCCACATTAAGTATATAGTTTGATGGCCGTGCTGGATCATAATCGGGAATATATTTGTTGTTGGCTCTGGCATATCTCTGAGAGCATTGCACCATGCCTCCTCGCGTACATTGTTCCATAAACAAATGCATGTCCTGATCCTGGATCAGATCCAATTGCATTTTAGTGTTCAAAAACATGGCAGACCATGCTATGCCCGGAGCACTGTAGAATTAGATTGGATCCAGCTTATAATTTTCCATCGATGATTTTCTAAATGCCTGAAGTATATCGGCTAAGAGAGTCACATCAAGTTACAAGTATGCCTTATGATAATCACCAAGTGTCTGGCATTTTAAGTTGGTCAACATAAACCGGGCATGGTGATAATCATCATCAGTGATTCCGAATGCCCTGAGTTTACAGTAGAACTCTTGTTGTGATGGCAGAGCACACTCCTCAAATCTAGAATAATCAGTAACATGGTCATATGGGTATACACCCTTAAGCCTAATTAATTTCAGGTCCTGATTTGGAAACAAAGCACATGTGATTTTGAATTGGTCATCAGATAATTGATTGGCCAGAGTAGCCAGGCTAGCTGACAGAATTCTGTATGAATCAAGAAATCTTAGGTGTATAGGCTTACCATCAACACTAATTATCTTGCTAATAGCAATATATTTTTCATCATTTTCTGGTAAAATATTTAAATTCTGTTTGTCAAACCCCTCGTACCTGATCAGATGATGAAAATCATAATTGGATGCCCCGTGACAAAATATCAGGACAAATTTTGGTCTCTGGATCCTAATATTACAGCTATTACAAAGGCTCATTTTGAATTTACCATCTATATGAGAATTGTGATGCACCTTGTTATTTGTATCTGAAAATTCAGAATCACTTACCGGGCATTTTTCTGCATTGTTGAAATCTTCGATGTGATCCTCTGTTAAAGGCATCATAGGTTTAGATTTTATCAACACATTAGAGGCTATGCAACGGCACTCATTTTCTATTTTATGTCCAATTCTTTGATGGCATCTGGTCCCATGTATAAATATTCTTTACTAACAACACCATCCTGTACAACCACATAATAAAAAAAGAAGGTTCATGTAGCTGGTATGATGTACTTGAAAATTCATCAGGATCTGGGCTGCAGAAAGCAAGCGATTTGAGGTTTGATTCAAAATCACAGATTATATATGCTGGGTGCCATAACAAGGCTTCATATTTTTTGAATTTGACATTTTCATTTGGTTTAGGCATAACCATATGAACATGTTTATGGTTGCAACAGTATTTCAGATGCTTAACTAACTTGTTTTTAGCAATTTCTGTATTCTGTTCGCGAACACCATTTACTATTTTTTGACCATCAAATACAGTCAAACATCTTCGACAGAACTTGTATATTGTGTTAGATTTGTCTAGTTGTTTTCTGACTAAAGCTTAAAAACTGTGTATCAGAGAATAGTGGTATGTGCCATCCTCTTCAATTTAGAGCAGATCAATCGAGACAGCAGAATAATCATCAAGTGTACTGATTCTGAGAGGTTCTATCAAGCAATTGCCACGACCAGTAGAATTAATAAATACATTAATAAATAATGGTCTGCCAGTAGTTGAAAGGTATTGTTTCTACGCAATCCTTGTAGGTATGCCTAGTATTTAACCTCAGTTGTGACATATTTTGTTGACTTTTTTATGGATTTTATTGCGTTCGACGATGTTCTAGCTCTATTTTTTTTGCTCATTTTTTGGAGCCTCATCTTCGTAGGTATGCTATGATCTTACGTGATATAACTTAACGTATTCACTTTTTTACAGCCTTTTACGGGTTAAAATAACCTACAAAGTGTAGAACTGGTTGTTTCTACGCAACCCTTGTAGGTGGACCTGGTATTTAACCTCACTTGTGACATATTTTGATGATTTTGATGTTTTTTGTTGATTTTATACCATTTGACGATGTTCTAGTCCTATTTTTTGCTCAATCTTATTTTTGTAAGTGGTGGGCCCTCAACGTAAAGCCTACGATGTATTTGGGTGGTTTTTTGTAGGTGGGGTGGGTCCTCAGCGTAAACGGCTACGATGTATTTTTTATGATGTGTGAGCCCCCCTTTTCACGATGTATGTCAGATTCAATGCCCCCACTACTACTTTTGGAGGGTGGGAGGGGCTCGCAGTGTTGCCAAACTACTCCACAAAAAATTCACCACATGATATTTCACAGGCGAAGCTAACCTACAATTAGAAGTTGGCAACACAGACTAGTACCAAGAAATTTGCTTCACAACCCCCCTTTTTTTTAATTTTGCCATATGATATTTCACAGGCGAGGCTAATCTACAAATAGGATTTGACAGCGATCTATGCTGTAATATTTTGTAGTCTTCTAAGATGATAGGTATGCAGTAAGGTGGAGAGTTGGTGAGTACGCTAACTGGCAATAGTGGTGGTGCAGTGATGATGCTCTTGTTACCCCCCTGTTTTTTCTAGCATACTGATCTATTGCATGCTAACCAAAAACTCTTAAGCAATATTGGGAGACAGGCCTGTTTTTTGTAATGCCACGGACGGAAATATGCATACCTCTGTCTTCCACATGTATGTAATGCGATTTGAGGGGAAGAGGGTCTATTAATCTTATGGCTGACAATGTTTCTATAAAATAACAATTCCTATGAACTCTGTAAATTTCCGAGCATATGTTGTATTCATATTTTTACTTATCTTCGAGTGTACATTACAAATTCGGAAACAGATTTTGGCTATCTCGTACCGTTTAAGAGATAAACCTACTTCCGGTCGTCATTTTGAATTTCTGAGCATAGGTTGTGTTCACACTTTACTTATCTTCGAGTGTACATTACAAATCTGCAAACAGATTTTGGCTATCTCGTACCATTTAAGAGATAAACCTACTTCCGGTCGCCATTTTGGATTTCCGAGCATAGGTTGTATTCACACTTTTACTTATCTTCGAGCGTACATTACAAATCTGCAAACGGATTTTGGCTATCTCGTACCGTTTAAGAGATAAACCTACTTCCGGTCGCCATTGTGGATTTCCGAACATAGGTTGTATTCACACTTTTACTTATCTTCGAGTGTACATTACAAATCTGCAAACAGATTTTGTCTAGCTCGTACCATTTAAGAGATAAACCTACTTCCGGTCGCCATTTTTAATTTCCGAGGATAGGTTGCATTCATACTTTTACTCATCTTCGAGTGTACATTACAAATCTGTAAACAGATTTTACCTGTTTCTCTCTGTTTTCGAGATATTCCAAAATATATATATATTTGATAAGCGACAACAACAGAGCCATCTCTGTGCAAATGTTGGAACTCGATGAATGCTTGAGGGGGACAAGTCCTTTTTTTTTCAGTACGTCAACATTTTTAACTCTTTTTCTCAGTGACTAGGTTAGGTGACTTGCAACGACGAAGGCCTTCTAGCAATACGAACTTAACTTATGCCGGCGTAATTCGCTAAAATATCTTTAATTTACATATTTCTCATACCGCCGTATCTTGTTCTATTAGACCTCTTCAAGAAAATCTCCAATTAGTGAAAACTAATTGAGCACAACAGCAAAAGAGGTGCTAATAGGGCAAGCATACAATGATATGGGGATATGTGAATTGTCGGTTTCTTCGATTCAGATAAATGGATCGAATTGAAAATGGGATATTTTGCATTTTTTTTATATGATAGCTAAAATAACAGATATTTTGATTGGCTAATAATTTATACGTGGTGTTCTCTGATTGGTTTAAGTAAGCAAGATTTCTATTGGCTCTATAAATCTATATAAGTCAGAGCACAGTACTGATTTCTCACCTTTGCTGGATCGGCAGAGGAACCCACATCGCGGGGGATAGAACCTGAACGGGCTCCACCAAAGTATAGGAGACTAGAAGCATATAATTAGGCGAAAAAAACCAAGTAAGGTTATAGAGTTTTTCATAGGGAATAGTTTTTATCAGGTTGGTGATATCCCATTAAATTTTATATAAATAACATATCTGAAATTTCTATCGTTTGTTTGCTCATATTTTAAAGCCTATAAAAAATGGAATCACCTACCTGTTTTACTCGCAAGAATGATAAAATTATGATAACTCCAGCCTCCAGTCAGAGATAGCCAGCCTGCAGTCTCAGTGCCTGGACCCCGTACTCAAAATTGACGCCGAGCTTAAATCGCTGCTGCAAAAGTACACCGATCTCGCGTCAATAGACAACTTTGACAACTTGGCACTGAGTGTAGGCACGCTCCAAAACGAACTTGTGAAGCAGCAGCAAACGCAGACTTCCGATGTGGAACAGCTGAAGCGACACTTGCAGGACCAAACGAGCACCATCCAGACTGTACTGCAAAACATTATCCAGAGTATAAAAACTCAAGATGACTACAATCGCGTGAATGCCAGTATTGCCAAATTGCACGAACAGTTTCAATCGTTCGAAATTCCTACGTTAGTAGTGGTGATGGGGGAGTTGAACGCCATCAAGTGAGGATCGCTTTAATGGATTTCTCTCGTAAGGCATGATCCTCACTTGATGGCGCAGTGTTGCCAACTCATTACCCGAAAAAATCACCAAGGTTTTTGGTCTAACCTAACCTAAAGCAAGGAGCTGGCAATTTTTTTCTCGCAGTGTTGCCAACACTGCGCTCGAAAGTAAAGCTCGGTGGGGCTCGTCTTGATGGTTTGCTCTTGTAAGGCATAAGCCCTATTTTCTCGCAGTGTTGCCAACATCTTACTCGAAAAAATCACCAAGGTTTTTTTTGTCTAACCTAACCTAAAGCAAGGAGCTGGCAACCTTGCTTGAGGCTTGCCTTACAGTGCATAAAGCAAGGTTGCCAACCTACTGGTACTTTTGCCATAGCCTTTTACAAAAAAAAGAGAGAGGGGAGAGAGAGAGGGAAGAGTTAAACAACCGACAGCCTACCTACAGCTTTTTTTTCTTGGTCTAATCTAACCTAAAGCAAGGAGCTGGCAATTTTGCTTGAGGTTTGCTTTACAGTGCATAAAGCAATTTTTGCCAACCTACATATACTGGGCAAGGAGAGCCGGCACTGCCGTAAAAGAGAGAGAGATGGATGGATGGCAACACTGCACGGGTTCAACATCATCAATTAAAAATTGCCTTAATGGTTTTTTCTTGTAAGGCATGAGCTCCATTTTCTCGCAGTGTTGCCAACTCCTACCTACACCTTTTTTTAACTTGGCAAGGGCTAGAGAGAGAGAAAAACTTATAGCTGGCAACAGTAATGAGCGAATGCGCCATATCGTAATTTTCCAACTCCGGCAATGTTTGTATATCGTAACCTTTGTAAACCTCTTTCTCTCGTGGGGAACGATGTGCCACACACACACACACACACACACACACACACACATATACACGCGCGCGCGCGTATGTATTGTGACGCAAACAAACAAACAAATTAATAATTGTTGTTTTTTAGGATACCTGGCCCCTATAACCTCGCCAGGGTGCGTGGTGCCCAGCCAAAAAAGTAAAAATTTTCTAACGGCTGCGGTTATCTACAACCGCACCTCTGTAGAGTTTCACGTGTTTTTTTTTCTCAAACTTCCATGAAACTCTACAGAGGACCTCCGTAATGCATGCAACGTGTACTAACGACTCTAGTGTTATTTGATGTTGTGATATTTTTGGATATAGAGTTTTATTGTGAGATATAGATAAAAATAATTATGTTTATTATTATATTTTCTTGATGAAGATGGAGAATATGTGTGTGTTACAAATAAAGTTGCATGCTTTTTTTTTCTAGTGTGTTTATGTGTTTTTGATGTTTCGACAGCATCTGAAACGATAAAAAAAGAAAAAAATTTATTGTTAATTTTCACGTGTAAAAACAACAAATTTTTTTTGTGCAAATTTTCTGATTTGTCTCTCGTGCTATAGTGCAAAAAAAGATATTGTAACTGATAACTAATGAAATTGACATTTGTAACTGATCTGAACTAGTGAAATTCGTATTGTGCTATTGTAACTGATTGTGCTAGTACAAAAAATTTCTTATTTGTGCAAGAAAAGATGTTAAAAAAGCCTGTTAAAACTGCTCTGTGACCCTCTCGTTTTTCACGTCGTAGGCGAAGGACTTCTCTGCAATCAGGATGACACTGCATAGGGTATCCTCGGGCAAGGCATCGTGGAACTCGCAGACGACCTTGATGTTGGTTCGATCGTTGACCACAACCTTCTTTCACTTAGATGTGTTGATGACGGTCATGAGTCTCTGTGCTTTGAATTCGCTGGGCGTGTAGTACATGTCCACGCTTCCCTCGGTCACGCGTTTGTAAGCCGAGAACGCTTCGTAAAGTTTGAGGTAATCGTTTTTGGTCACGTCGAGGTTGTAATTCTCGCGCGGGAACACTTCGTTCCTACCGTTCTTCAGATAAACGTTCTTGATCTTGCAGTCGTCGAACTTGCTGGAATCTTTTTCCTGATTCTTGTCCCTCCCGGTCTGAAAAAGCACTACGACGAAATCTGGCATGTAGAACTGTATGTTGTTGAACTGCGTCGTCACGTCGAATTCCATGTGACTTCCCGACGCCATCTTCTGCACGCACTGGTGACCGTGAAAGTGAATCGGCACCTGCGGTGTTTTCAAGATCTCCGCTTTGTACTTGAGGGCGTAGTTCGTTTCGTATTCCACCACCGGCATTCTCAATTCCATGCTTCGGATGACGCATTTCGCTGCTTCGGGTAAAGTGTTGGCTATCGGCGTGGTGACGTCCAGACCCAAAGTAGCGTATCGCATCAGTGCGTCGTTGTCGTTGGCCGCTCTTCGAAACGTGATCCTCAGTCCTCCCTTCCACATGATCTCCTTGTAGTCGGAGAAGAAACCAGGCAGCAGACGCATGGGAAAGAGCACCGTGTGACTTCTCGCCGATATTTTGGTCCCGGCTTCGAATCCCCCGGCCTGGTAGTACGCTGCGTCCGTTTTGGATAATTTCAACGTTCCCACTGCCGTCGACGTGATGCCTGGATAATCTATTCTGTCGATGACGGTGTTGTGTTTCCTCACCTCCACCTGCGAGAACAGGTGAGGCACGAAGTTGTCCACGAGTATCAAGTTTGCTGCTGCGGGAAACGCGTCTCCGCTTTCTTTCTTCACCACGTCGAATTGAAGGTAGAGGTCCGCTCTGTGAGGATGAATGAACCCGTCGCCTACGTCCACGTCGTATTCGATCTCCCTGTTCGCTTCGTTCAGATTGGCGAACGTGCGACGGTTGGGAGGGAAAGATTGCAATTCGTAACTTTCGATTTGCTCCATTCTCACTATGTATGTTATTTATTATACGCTGATCTCCACGATGGAAGTCGTCGTTGCACCTGCAAAATCCACCACCTCTCCTTTCTCGTTCGTCAACACCAACTCTATGTCGTCTATGCGGTTGCGACATACTGGAAAATAGATCGGCGAAGAGGGCGTGTAGATGATCGGTTCCATGAACTCGGAACTTGGTTTGAAAGTGGCTATGATTCCCGTCTGCTTGTGACTTCCTAATCCGTCCGAAGATTTCGTGATCATTCCTTCGGCCACGTTACAGTGTACGTTCAGAGTCTCTATGGCCAAGAATTTAGGAATGTTGGTTGCTACGTGCTTGATGCCAGCTTCGAGTTTGGTGTCGTTCTCGAAACCTAAAAGTTCTCCCATGGTGCCCAGGTCCACGGTCTCCGTCGCGGATAGGATTTCCACTCTGTGCGTGACCGAATTTTGAGAAAGGTACGTGCCTTTGGGTAACTGAGCTTGCAAAGTGGAAAGATTGTATTGGCCTGGCGTGACGACGATGTGTTCGCTTCCAACGCTAATTTTGTTGTTGTGATGCGTAACATTAGGTATGAGGTACATGCTGTAGAATGCACGCAGAGCCACGGATTTAGGATAGACGATGTCGTCGTGCAGCGTGAGTTTCAAGATCGAAGATTCGCTCGTGAGATGGAACACGCCCATTGTCGTGATGCTGTTTCAGGTTCCACAATGCTTTCTGGAAATCTTCGACCGTAGGGTTATTTATTTTAAAGAGAAACGCGAGCACGGAGAGGCAGAGATGACCGCAGTTCACGTCTCCGAAATTTTGAATGCGTTCGTCGTTGTAGTATATAGAGGTTTTGTTCGTTTTCAGATAATGAATTAAATTTGTAGGTGGAACACCTCCGAAAGAATCGAAAACGAATGCTTTATCATCATTTTTGTGGTAACATATCCAATGCGTGCCTGGATTTTCTTGACCGTCCAAGTTGACTACTCCGCATTCTCTTCTTTTAACGCTTGAAGGTAACGAGTCGGACATGAAAACTCCTCTGAAGTGTTTGATTTGTAACGGTTCGATCAGAGATTCAATGTCTCGGTTGGTGAGTGCTGTTGTTTCTTTTTTTTAAACTTTCTCATCACGCCCTTTCCTCCTTTCTTCTCCATGGCCAGGTTGTGACGTTTCTGTTCTTCCAACTCGGCCTTGTTCTTCTTCGAGTCGATGACGGTTTTCGCGATGGCGGCACTTCCGCCGGCCAAACTTCCAACGGCCCCCAATGCTGCCAGGATGGCCGGGATGCTGAATATGAAACCTCCGATCTTTTGCTGTTTCCGCGAACGCTGCAATCTTTTCAATTGAGGTGTGCTGAGCAGCAATTTCATTCCGTGTCCTTTCGACAAGCAAGAACGTTTCTTCTCGCGTTGTTTCTTGGTAAGTAACCCATCGAGGGCACCTAGATTTTTTAGATTCGAATATGGTATCTGGTATACGACACCCTTGGGCTTCATGTTGATGCTCTATGTGTTATTTTTTCACGGTATGTTATTTATATATAAATGTTCTGAGATTTTTTTTCAATAGATGTTATTTTATATATACTCCGCGTAGCCCCGTTACACAAATTCTATTACATGCTTTGTTTTCTTACCAAGAAGTTCCTTTGTCCTCTTGTACACGATTCGAGTTTTGTTCTCGATTAAGATAGCTAGCTTCTCGTCGGATAACATGATAGCGTATCGATCTGGTAAAAATAGACTGTATTGTCCGTTAAGCAACAGACACACCTTGGGACCATACTGGGTAGAAACGATTGAACCGGAAGTTATCGTGTAAGGTTTGTCGACTTACAATTCCTGAATTTTTACATACTCGACTGACAAATTTAGCATTTGTTTTAATGCTTGGAGGTCACTCATTTTTTCAGTTGTCATATCGAAGAAGAGAAATTTTCAGTGTGCGTGTTAGAGAAATTTAATTTTTTTTTCACGATGTGTGTTATTTATATATACCGAAGATTATTTTTTTTTTCACGATGTGTGTTATTTATATATATTTTTTTTTCACGATTTGTATCGAAGATTTTTTTAACAGAGGAAGAAAGTTCGTGCTTCGGAGAACGCGATGATGTGCGTGATGATTTCTTTAGTTTCCTGTTTGGACTTTCTCCAATCATCAGTATACCGTCTTCTTCCCTGCCTCGCCTCCTGCAGTTCGTCCAACCTCTCGTTCAATTTTTCCTCGCGGCCGACAGAAGAGTGTCGAGATCACCACACCTCATTCCACTGATCTCCCGAAGACGGTCCTTGAGAACTATTTCGCATCCCATGTGAAATGCCGGCGTCGTTTTAGCTATGATCACAAGTTTATTAACATCTCCGTTAACTACCTTTTTGAATATTTTAGATAGTAGTTCGTGCGGCAAATCAGTTATGCAAGCCATGTTGTTTTTTTTACTGGATGTTATTTATATACCCCACCCCAATTTTTGTTTTGTGCTCATGGCTATGGTGGTACCCAGTGCGGCGACCCGTTCACCCAACGATGCGACTCTGCTCACGAACCTTTCGAAAGCTGCATGTTCCAATTTTTTGTCTGCTTCGTGACGTGCGTCCAGATCCGTCTGCGTGGTGTTGTAGGCGATGTCGTGATCTTTGCATGCCGCGTCCAACGGATTCACACCCTTGTCTCCTCTCTCCAATCTTTTCTCGAGCTTGGTACCCGGTCCGCAGTACTGGTAGCCAGGTAAATGCATCTCGAAAGGTAACTTGTTGATGATGTCGTTCACGAGTCCCTTTCCTTCGGCCACGTTCCAGAATCTCGGAGGCAGCGTGTTGATGATTTTGATCAGGTAACCTATGCCCTTGTCGTCGTTCACGATTAAGTTGGAAAGTTTCGTGCTGATCATGTCCACGATGCCAACCTTCTCGTTGTAGAAATTACGATTGCCTGCATTCTCTTCGCCGGCTATCACCAACAATCGGTCCACGAGTTTCCTAACGTCGTCCACCCAAACTTCTCGCCGCTACTTGATTTCACCCTATTCTGCGAGGCGTCGTTGTTCTCGTACAAGGCATCCGTCATGATCAGAATTTCCTTGTAACTTTGGTAATCTTCGTCGGTGTAATCTTTCGGCTGCTTTTTGGCGACGAGTTCCCACAGTCCCACCGTACCGGGATACCTGTTCCAACTATCCTTGTCGACTAAATTGACTTTAATGTCGTTGCCTTCGAAGGTCACCTTCGATTTCCCAATCTTCCACACCACACCGCCGCCTTCGCTGGTTTCCATGCTGGGATACAATCCGAACACTTCATCCTTGTCGAATTTCCCCGTGCTCAGGTAGTCTCGTGCCAAAGGTGCCAACTCGATTTTATCCGAAGACGACGTGCTACCAATAGCTCGACGTCGTGCCGGTGCATCCTTCAGTTCGAACGGCGTCGAAGGAATGCTCGAAATGGGCGTGGGTACAGCGTAACTTTTAGCTGCGAGCAGTACGAGTTCGTTGATCAAATTTTTATTTTGTTCCGTGACACTTTTAATTTCTTTACCTAGACCGCTGATGGCATCGATCACAGGTTGATCCTGACGTTTCTTCTCTTCGTAGAATCCGCGATTCTCGGATTTCCAACCTTTGAAGCGTTTCGCGAGGTAATCGCGAAGCTTGAGATTTTCGTCTTCAATTTTTTGTTTCGTCATGACGTTATTTATACACGTCGTTTCTCACAACGTTGCAACGTTTAGAAAGTCGTTGATTTTGTTTCTGTATTTTCCGTCGTTGGGTTTCCTCGTCATGTCGATAGTCGCGAATCCGAAATCGTCACCGTTCCAGCAAGTAGAGCAGCAGCGTTCCGAAAATTGATTGTAGTTCATGTCTCCGCCTACGTAGTCATCGTACGCGTGCTTGAGGTTGGTGTGATCTTGACGAAACAAACATATGAAATTAGCGTTGTCGCGTACTAACTGTTTTGGAATTTTGGAAAACGTTTGAGCTAGGTAGAAGCAATCCATTCCTTTGTGACGACCTTGCGTGAAAAAGTTGCGAATTTCATTTTGAATTTCCAGGATGGCGTCGTCGAACACAACGACTGAATTTTCACGACAATCGTCGAGTGGTTTTATTTCCGAGGCGAACGTTTCAATGTCCAGACCATCGTACATTTTCATCAGTTGCTGGTATTTGGATTGCTCCAAACTTTTCGAGAACACGTACAGGTGCCTGTTCTTCCAATCTAACCAATTCGGTGCGAGGAGAAAATTGTCCACGAGCAGTGTCGTTTTCCCACACCCCGAAGGACCTACGATCAGACAGCGGATGCTGTCGGGAAGCAACTCGCCGTTCTTTTTTTTTTCTCGTTTGACTTTCCGGATCCGGTAGACGCTTCACCACGTTCCACGTACTCACAAGATCACTTCGTTCGCGTCGATCCAACTCTTTTCCGGAAGTCCCAGCCATTTGACAAACAGTTTGTACCCTTTCCTACGCAATGCTTTCTCGATGAGGTACGTGTGGGGGTGTTTCGTTTTAGAGAGTTCCTCTTCGTAAAATCTTCCTTTCAAAATCTCGCCGCTACTATCTCTTATTATATACGTGTATCGGTTTCCGGGTAAAACTCGAACCACGATAAAAAGTTCCGTGCTCCAATTTTTGTGAATCCCTTCTCGAAGGTGCGTTTGAATTTGCTGATCCTCACCCGGTCTCCAATTTTGTATTTAGCTTTTTTTGTTGTGGGTGTGTATTTTGGACAGTAAACGGTAGAAATTCAACGCTGCTCGTCGGATTTCGTAACGTCGGCTGGCTTCATGCCTATCGTTCTGTGTACCGTATCATTACAGGTGTCGACGAGTTCCGGCAGGATGTCGACCCATTTGTAATTTCACCGAAGCGTGAATCGTTTCCACATGTGTGTTTTCAAGGTTCGATTGAATCTTTCCACGATGCCGGCTTTGATGTGACTGAAGGTCGAATAATGTTGAATCTTGTGTTTTTGAATAAACTTTTGGAATACAGCGTTGTAAAATTCCTTCCCCTTGTCCGTTTGCAGAAACCGTGGTCGTCTGCCACCGCTTTCGCGAAAAATTGTCTTGAATGCTTCCGTGACGCATGTTCCCGTTTTGGCTTTCAAAGGTAGAGCCCATGCGAATTTCGAAAACGTGTCTATGACGGTGAGGAGGTACTTGTTGCCCTTGTTCAATTTATGTACGTTTTTCAAATTGCCGCTACTCATCTCCACGAGGTCACTTTGCCAGAGGTCGTCGATGCCCTTGGTTACCACAGCCAAACGTTCGTAGTTACGGCGTGCAGGTTTATGCAATTCTTCGACGATGGCTTGCCTAGACATTTTTTTTAGAGATTACGTTTGAAGAGAAGCACAAGCGTGATGGGATTCAAAGAGGGTGGTACCTCGCTCGTGTTTTGAATGATCAGCTTATCGCCGGCACTCACGTCGAAAACGGTAAGATCTTCGTCTTCGTGTATTTCATATATGTTGCGCGTTTCGTTCCAACGTGCCAGAGGAATGTTTCCTGCTTTCTGGACACCACGATTCGATATCAAAGTCATGGTGGGAACGCTAGCTTTTCTACCGTGAGACCAGTACGAAAATTCGTTTATCTGAATCGTGCCATCGAGGAGAAACTTGTAGTACGGATGATAAGGATGTAACATGTACAGTTTGTTACCTTCGACGAACGTGGAGATTCTCTGTTGATTGGGTACGCTGTTGATTTCGATGGCTTGCAGAAAATGCAGTTTAGCGAATTTAGTGTCGACGCCGAGCAGATTACTGTGAACGTGTCCGAGTTTATTTTCGATGGGCAGCAAATGCTCGACTGTGGTATCCGTTACGGCAGACAACGACGGTTTGATTTTCACTTCCACGTTCAACTGCTTGTAGTTTTCGTTGAGTTCTTGCAACTTGGCACCGAAAGAAGCCAGCGTCGATTCCTGCGTGGACTCCAGCACTCCGACTTGATCTCTGATGTTGACGACGATGTTCTGAAGGTTCTCGACTTGGTTCAATTTCGAGCTCTTCTCGGTAAGATCGTTCACGATGCTTCGCATCTCTGTAAACTGCGTGTGAAGGTCGGCTACGCTCTGCGAAGTGGGCAGCGTCGACACCAGCGAACTGATTTCGTCCCGAATCTCTTCCACGTTCGCCGTTTCCGTTTCCAGTCGTTTCAACATACGTGATATGTTCCTTTTCAAAACGTGCAATTCTTTGGAGGTGGGGAGATTGGCCACCCTACTCTCGAGATCGCTCAAATAACTTTTGACGTCGCTCGAATCGGATAGTGCCGTCACCGCCGTTTTCAATTTTTCCAAATCTTCGCTCGAAGGTACGCTCGTCCGTAACGATTCCAAGTCACCCTGTATGTTGTCCAGTACGTGATGAAAATGAGCGAGATTGGATTCGACGTTCAAATTTTCTAAATATTCGATCTTCTGCTGAACCGTGCTCAACGTGTCTTGAATGCTCGTCAACGCTCTTGCTTCAACGTGAATATTTTTAATTTCTTCGTTGATCAATTCCAAGGATGCCTGAAGCGTAGCGATGGTGGTTTGAATGTGTTCGAAATCTTGATAGGCCTCCAATTGAATTTTTATCTTCGCGACGCTTTTACCGATGACCTGCAGTTCGTCCGACGATGGTAGGTTCGTCATGGTATCTTCCAAAGACTGTAACTTGGATTTAATTTCTTCCAACGTGCCGGTGAATTCTTCTTGTAATTTGGAAACGACGACGTGCAAGCGTTCTACATCAATATCGTTCACCACGGTTTGAAGTTCGGAGAAATTCTTTTCGATTGCGGAAGTTCGTTCTTCGATTTCGAGTTTTAATTTTTCCAAATCTTCATTTTTCGATTGAAATTGCTGTAATTTGGCCAAATCATTTTGAAGCGAATCCACACTCAACTGTATATTTTGAACGCTGTCGTAAGAAGGTACGTCGACATAATTTTTTATGAGCGTTTTCAGTTCGGAATCGATTTTCAGAATGGGGTCGAGACATTGCGTTTGGAGCGTAGCGATTTCCGACTCTAAACTTTTGTTTAAGGTCTCCTGCAAAGCAATCAAATCGGTCCTCAACTTCTTAACACGAACGTCCAACATGAGAATCTCTTCTGCATGGTCTACACGCTTGGTGTTGCCGAAAATGTCGTTAGGCATTTTTGGTTAACGGTTATTTATAATAGGATAGACGATTCGTAATTCTACGAAGAGAGGAATGAGTTTGTCGTAATCTCCGAGGAGTTCCATGTAAAGGTAATCTCCTGCAGAAACATCGTATGCCATGTTAGAAAGCATTTTGTCGTGCTTGATTCGAAAAATGTTCTTGCCGGTAGATATTTTGATTTCGCCTACGTTCTCCGGATTCACGGTGATCCGAAGTTTCCCGTCGATCGGAATTTCGTAGAAATGTAAATTGTTGTTGAAGACGTAAAACATCTTGCCCACGTCCTCATCCAATTTCGTCCAAATGCTGTTGAGGTGAATGATCAACAGACCGTTGAGTTTAGGTAACACGTAAGGTAAGACTTCATGATCTGGTATGGACGGTGCAGTTTCCATGATGATCTGTTTTTTGAAACCGAACAAGTTCATAGGCATGCTGGTTATTTATTTTTTGTACGTGCAAGATTTTAAGTTATTTTCAAATTTTTTTGGTTTGATGTTAGGTATACTTTTTTTTTTCAAATTTTTGGTTTGATGTTAGGTTCACTTTTTTTTTTGTTATTTTCAATTTTTTTTAGTTTGATGTTAGGTTCACTTTTTTTTATGGACATTTGTAACATTTTTTTCCATCTCTCAAACGGTTGTGTCCCCATGGGAGTGTGTGGATTCCACATTGGAGAACGCACCTCTTGTCGTCGTTGGGATCCAGGGCAATCTTCCTCACCTCGTTGGTGGTCAACACATGGTCGACGCTCTGGAATGGCTGTTCTGCTCTTAGAACCGACGACCTGGTCTTGAGGCAATCGACGAAGTCCTCGAATGTGAGATGCTCCCGAACCACCTGTCTGCCGACACCCTTGGCCTTCTTGGTAACGCTGCCCTCGGCTTTGATGGCATAGGCCTTGGCGCGAAGACCTGCAAACTCGAGAATTACATCACCGTCCTTCTCGTCTTTGAGTTTGCCAGGCACCTTTTTGTTGCGGGCCAGGATACCATACTTGTTTTGCTGGGGATAGCCCGAGGTGTCGAAGAGGTTAACCAAAGATGGAGCTGTGGCTATATCCCCGTACGCGTCGTCCGTGCGAACGTGGTACACCAAGCTGTCCGTGTCCGTGTAGAGTAGGCTGATATTATCGTTATAGTGCTGGCGTAGTTTCCCATAATATATTTGAAACATGTGCAGTTTGCTCAGGTCTATTACTGAGGCGCCAACATAAATTGGCTTGTTGAGCATCACCTCGCTCTTCCTCATATGCACCAGAGCAAGCTGTTCATTATAAGTAGTGGTATTGACTGTACTATAAACTCAAGAAAGTATGAACCCCCCCTCAAGCAGATTTGCTATACTTAAAACTATCTTAACATGAGCATATGAGCTTTTTGCTCAAGTGTGAAACCCCCGTATAATCCAAGATTTTTATGAAAAAGCCCTCATGGATTCCATGAGAAAGTATGACCCCCCTCAGATTGATGAGGCTACATTTATAAAAGCTACTTCTGTGAGATTGTTATCCATAAATTTGTTAAAAATATGCCCCTCTTGTGGCCATACTTAAAACTAGGCTATCCACACACATACACATGCATACACCTACATACATATATACATATACACACACACACACACACACATACACACACACACACACACACACACACATATACACACATATTTACTTCTGGTTTAAGTTCAATTGGGCACCAGCTTCAATTTGTTTATCTAATATTAAAACAATGTAGTTCTTCTAGAATTGCTCTGTGACTCTCTCATTTCTTACATCATAAACATATGATTTTTCACCTATGAGAATGACACTGCATATGGTGTCATCTGGTAAAGCCTCGTGAAATTCACAGATAATTTTAATGTTTGTCCTGTCATTTACCACAACTTGTTTCCTTTTTGAAGTGTTGATTACAAACATGGGTCTCCGTGCTTTGAATTCATCTGGTGTGTAATACATGTCAGTATTGCCAGTAGTGACCCTTTTGAAAGCCGAAAATGCTTCATATAATTTAAGGAAATCATCCTTGGACATGTCTAAATTGTAATTTTCTCTAGGAAAGACCTCATTTCTGCCATTTTTAAGATATATGTTCTTGATGTTGCAGCTATCAAATTTACTCGAATTTTTTTCCTGATTATTGTGTCTCCCAGTCTGAAACAGTACCACCACAAAATCAGGCATGTCGTATTGTATGCTGGAGAATGAATTTGTAGCATCAAACTCATAATATGTCCCAGATGCAGGCTTCTGTACGCATTGATATGTGTAAAATTGCAGAGGAATCTGTGGATTTTTTAGGATATCAGCTTTGTATTTAAGAGCGTAACTGGCCTCATACTCAACAACCGGGATTCTTAGCTCCATAGTCTGAATAATGCATTTGCCTTCATCAGGTAAGGTATTAGGCAGAGCTTCTCCTGTAGTGTTTAATGTGCTGTACCTCATCAAAGCATTATTATCATTGGCAGCTCTTCTAAATGTAATTCTTAACCCGCCCTTCCACATAATTTCTTTGTAATCCGAGAAGAATCCTGGCAACAGGCGCATGGGGAACAGCACTGTGTGGTTTTTAGATAATATTTTATCACCAGCTTCAAATCCACCGATTTTGTAGTATGAAGCTTCGGTTTTGGATAATTTTAGAGTGGCCAAAGCCGTGGAGGTAATGCCGGGATAATCTATTCTGTTTATAACAACACCATGCTTTCTGATCTCAATTTCAGAGAACAGATGGGGTACAAAATTGTCTACCAATCTTATATTTGAATTTGCCGGGTAATCTGTTCCATCGAGCTTTACAACATCAAATTTGATGTATAGATCTGCTCTGTGGGGGTGTATAAATCCGTCCCCTACATCAAGATCAACCTCAATTTCTGTGTTGGGTTGATTTAAATTTGCAAATGTCCTCCTGTTTGGAGGGAATGATTGTAGCTCATAACTCTCAATATTTTCCATTGTATGTATTTTTATTTAAATGTTAATCTCTACGATTGCAGTTGTTGTGGCTCCAGCAAAATCAACTAATTCTTCTTTTTCATTAGTGACCATCAATTCAATGTAATCTATTCTATTATGGCACACAGGAAAATATAATGTTGGGGATGGATTGTAGATGATGGGCTCCATGAATTCGGAATTAGGTTTGAATGTCGCAATGATGCCGGTTTGTTTGTGAGTGCCTATGCCATTTGATTTGGTGATCATACCCTCAGCCACATTACAGTGAATATTCAGAGTCTCTATGGCTAAGAATTTGGGTATATTCATAGCAGTGTGTTTGATGGCCGGTTCGAGTTTTGTGTTGTTCTCAAAGCCTAGCAGCTCTCCTATAGTACCCAGATGCACTGTTTCCGTAGCAGATACAATCTCTACTCTGTGAGTGACAGAATTTTGACTTAACACTACACCTCTGGGTAATTGAGCATTTAGAGTGGATAGATTATACTGCCCTGGAGTGATGACAATTTTTTGATCCCCTACTGCAATTGTGTTGTTGTGGTGCGTAATATTAGGTATCAAGTACATGCCGTAAAATGCTCTGAGAGCTATTGTTTTGGGATACACTATGTCATCATGCAATTTGAGTTTCAATATTGAATTTTGGCTGGTGAGATGGAATACCCCCATGATGTTTCAGATACCACAAGGCTTTTTGAAAATTTTCAATTGATGGTTTATTTATTTGAGACATATATCTGAGAACTGATAAACACAAATGTCCGCAATTAACATCTTTGAAGTTTTGTACACGGGCATTATTGTAATAAAGATTAGCTGAATTTAGATATTTTACTAAATTTTCAGGTGGAACACCTCCAAATGAATCAAACACAAATGCCTCATTGTTTAAATATTTAAGATAACAGATCCAGTGAGTGCCCTGATTTTTGTACTCATCCAAATTAACAATGCCACACTCTTTGTTGAGTGGTTGTTCCGGTAAAGAATCAGACATGTACACACCTCTAAAATGTTTGATGCCCAATGGCTTGATTAAAGCTTCAATATCTTGGTTTGTAAGCGGCTCTTGTTTTTTTTAAACTTATTCATGGCTCTCTTAACACCTTTGCCTTTTTTCTCCATGGCCAGGTTATGGCGCCTCTGCTCATCTAATTCTGCCCTATTCTTCTTGGCATCTATTACTGTTTTTGCTATGGCAGCTGATCCCCCGGCCAAGCTCCCAACAGCCCCGAGAGCAGCTAAGATGGCAGGGATGGTAAATATGAAACCCCCCACATGTGATTTTTTCCTTGATTGCTGTAATTTTTTTAATTGGGGGGTACTAAGTAACAATTTCATACCATGCCCCTTTGCAAGACAAGAATTTTTTTTCTTGCGCTGCTTTTTGGTCAAAAGACTGTCAATAGTTTTAAGAGATTTAAGACCTGCATAAGGTATTTGATACATAACACCCTTGGCCTTCATTGTAGGTTTATTATATACATATTCACAACCCCCACCCCAGTTTTTGTTTGGTGCTCATAGCTATGGTGGTCCCCAATGCTGCTATTTTTTCACTCAAAGAAGCATCTTTGCTTACAAATCTACCAAATGCGGCCTCTTCTAATTTCTTGTCTGCAACATGTCTCTTGTCAATATCGGAATGTGTGTTGTATGCTATGTCATGGTCTCTGCAAGCAGCATCTAAAGGATTTACACCATGATCCCCTCTGTTTAATCTATGGTCCAATTTTGTACCGGGACCGCAATACTGATAGCCTGGAATGTGTAGTTCAAATGGCAACTTGTTTATAATGTCATTAACAAGGCCCCGACCCTCAGAAATATTCCAAAATTTGGGTGGTAGAGTATTAATAATTTTTATGAGATATCCAATCCCCTTAGGGTCATTCACTATAAAATTAGATAATTTTGTGCTTATCATGTCCATAATTCCAACCTTTTCATTGTAAAAATTGTGGTTCCCAGCATTTTCCTCCCCTGCTATCACCAATAACCTATCTACAAGTTTCCTGACATCATCAACCCAGACAAATTCTTTAGGCAGGGTGTTGTATTGTTTGATTCCACTGCCAGTCTTGATCTGTGACCATATGGGCTTGATTAAATTATTGTATTTTGCTCCACTGCTAGACTTGACTCTTTTTTGTGTGGGATCATTGTTCTGGTATAGAGCATCTGATTTTATTAATATTTCTTTGTAATGCTCATAATCTTGATCTGTATAGCTGCCAGGCCTCTTCCTAGTCATCAGTTCCCACAACCCAGGTGTGCCGGGGTACTTAACAAAAGCACCTTTTTCTCCGAGACGAGATTCTGAATAAACAATTATATCATCTCCCATAAAAGTTACTCTGAAATTGCCAATTCTATGTATGATACTGCCATCAAGCTCTGTGTCAGCATATAAGCCAAACACCTCATCTTTGTTGTCTTTAGGTGTGGTTAAATATTTTTGTGCAAGAAGACCCAATTCAATAGGATCCAGAGTAGCTTCAATTCTTCGAGGGGCAACAGGACTAGGTGTATGAATGCTGGAAAGTGGGGTGAATGGATAATCTAATATGTTCCTTGCAGCTACAGGCACAAGCTCTGTGATCAAATCTTGATTTTGCTCTGTAACAGTTTTGATATTCTTACCTAAATTATTAATAGCATCAATGACAGGCTGTTCTGTTTGTTTGTGTTTTTCATAAATTCCACGGTTCTCTGATTTCCATCCCTTAAATCTTTTTACAAGATAATCTCTTAACTTAAGATCATCAATGACTGGTCGTTTCATGGTTGTTTATTTATGTCTCAACGTCTAGAAAATCGTTGATTTTATTTCTGTATTTGCCAGTGTTAGGTGTTCTTGTCATATCAATAGTGACAAACCCATAACTGTCCTGGTTCCAGCACCTGCTGCAAAACTTGGAAAAATCATTGTAGCTCAAGTCCCCACCTACATATTCATCGTGTATGTGTTTGAGGTTGGTATGGTCTTGATGAAACACGCATATAAAATTGCTGTTGTCTCGGATCAGTTGCTTCGGAATTTTAGAAAAAGTCTGTGCCAGGTAGAAGCAATCAATGTTTTTGTGCCGGCCCTGTGTAAAGAAATTTCTAACCTTGTTTTGATTATCCAGTATAATGTCATCAAACACAACAACAGAATTATCGAGACATTCATGGAGTGGCTTAACATCTGGTTCAAAAGTGGCAATATCCAATCCATCATATAGCTTCATCAACTGCTGATATTTTAATTGTTCCAAGCTCTTAGAGAAAACATACAAGTGCCTGTTTTTCCAGTCTAACCAGTTGGGTGCCAATAAAAAATTATCAACCATTAGTGTAGTTTTACCACAAGCCGATGGCCCAACAATAAGACATCTAATATTTTCAGGCAGCAACTTGCCATTTCTCTTATTCTGCTGTTCAGGTTCTGGCAGCCTTTTTATAACATCCCAGGTGCTCATATTATCACTTTGTCTGCATCGATCCAGCTGTTTTCCGGATGACCCAGCCATTTGACAAGTAACTTGTTGCCTTTTCTGCGGATGATTTTTTCTATGAGATATGTGTCAGGCTGTTTAGTTTTGCTGAGCTCTTGTTCATAGAATCGGCCTTTGAGAATTTCTCCTCGGTGATCTTTTATTATATATGTGTTAAGGGTCCCGGGTTTAACTTGAACCACTGTAAATAATTCAGTGCTCCAGTTTCTTGTAAAGCCTCTTTTGAATAAGTGCTTATATTTGCTGATTCTTACTTGATCGCCCACCCTGTATTTGGCCTTTCTTGTTGTTGGCTGGTATCTAGGATAATAAACAGTCCTGATCAATTTTTGCTCATCAGATGAAGTTACTTCAGAGGGTTTCATGTTGATTGTGGAATGGACCGAGTTGTTATATTTATGTAGAAGTTCTGGAAGAATATTAAGCCATTTATAATTACCTTGAAGTGTAAATTGTTTATACATAAGATTTTTTAAGGTTCTGTTGAATCTCTCTACAATTGAGGCTTTGAGGTCACTGTAACTCGAGTAATGTTTTATTGCCTGGCTTTTAATAAATTGTTGGAACACAGAATTATAAAATTCTTTGCCATTATCTGTTTGCAAATAGCGCGGTGATCTTCCTGAATGATTGATGATTGTCCTGAGGGCTTCTGTAACACATTTTCCAGTCTTGGATTTGAGTGGCACAGCCCAGGCAAATTTTGAAAATGTGTCTATTACAGTGAGTAGATACTTGTAGCCCTTGTTGATTTTGTCTAAGTTTTTCAACTGTCCACTTGCCATTTCAATCAAGTCGCTCTGCCATAAATCATCTATGCCCTTTGTGACTACTGGGAGTCTCTTAAAATTATGTCTGGCTTGTCTGTGTAATTCATCAACAATAATTTGTCTAGACATAATATGTAAACAAGAATATTGCAACTATGGGGTGTTCAGCAGCTGAGACTGCAGGATTTTCTAAATATAATTTGTCCCCTATTTGTATTTTAAATTCCAAAGTGCCATCATCTTCAGTATAGGCTGTTTCTAATGTATTGGGGTCTGTAAAATCCTCTAACTCTACACTGGTGATTTTCGGTTTGTTCTCAGCATTTGTTATTGATAAGGTAGGGTAGTGATGTGCCTGTGGTTGATGCCAATATTTGATCTTGATTGGTCTCAGTGTGCCTCCAACAAAAAACTGGTAATAAAATTGTGCAGGGGACAGCATATATATTTTGCCACCTGGTGTAAATGGTGAATCATATTCTTTGTTGGGGATGCTGTACAATTCAAGAATTACTGTATGTTTTGGATTCTCGATTATGCCCGTTATTTCTTTTTCTGCTGTAAGCAATCTGCTTGTTACAGATTCAAGGTGCTCATTGATGGTCCTAACAACATCATCGTGGCCTGGCTTTATTTTTATGTCCACAACAAGTTTCTTGTATTGTTGCACAATTTCTTGTAGCTGGGTGGCAAAAACAGACAAAGCATTTGCTTGATTGGATTCCATGGTTCCTAGCTGTTGCTTGATATTAGCTACAATTTGTTGCAAATTTTCAACAACTGCCAATTTTGAATTTTGAGCAGTAAGATCATGGACCTGTCTTCTGATATCCTCAAACAAGGCATGCAGTTCATTAATATGTTGATTGGTTGGAAGAGTGGCCACTGTCTGAGTAAGTTGTTTGATCTCTGCCTGGATATTCTTGATATCTTCTGATTTCAATATCCTATTCACAGCTCTCTTAATATTTTTAAGTTCCTGTGATGTGGGAAGATTTGAAACAGTATTCTGCAAAAATTCAAGTGCCAATTTTACATTGTTTAATTCAGAAGCATCAGCCACATTTTGCATGGCATTTTGGAGCAGGGCTATATCTGCCTGAGAGGGTGTTGATTGTTGTAAAATTTCAAGCTTTGTTTGAATATCATCGATCAAGTGATGAAAATGAGATAGTTCAGATTCAGTGTTGAGGTTTTCAAGCTTTGTGATTTGTTGCTGGACACTGACAAGTGTGTCTACAATACCGGGCAGGCGAGTTTCTTGTACATTTGCCAAATCACTTTGCACTGCTGCTATTGTACCTTCAAGATGGGTTATGGTACTTTGAATTTTTCCAAAATCTTCATATGTTTCAAGTTGCAGCTTAATGTTGGCAACACTCCGAGTTATTGCATTCAAAGCATCAGAAGATGGCAAATTGTTCATAAAATTTTCAAGTGTCTCAATTTTTTCTTTAACCTCGGCTATGGCATTGTGCAGAGGGTCCAGGTTAGGTATCTGGAGTGACTGAATCTGTTCTTTTAGAGTGGAAATCACTAGATCAAAATCTTCCTGTGATTTTATGCTTTTGACAATTGTTTGGAGCTGTGCCTGGACATTATTTATCTGCTCTTCCAATTGCTGTTTCAATTGCTCAGAGTTGGTGGCCTGGGTCTTAAATTTGGCTTGAAGAGCTGCTACAGCTTCTTCCAAACTTTGAAAATTATCCAATGTTGCCAAATCAGTATATTTCTGAAGCAGCAGTTTGAGTTCGGAATCAATTTTAAGAAGAGGGTCCATGCATTGTGATTGCAAATTTGTAATTTCTAATTGAAGACTGGCATTGAGTGTGGTTTGTAAAGCTTGTAAATCACTTCTTAATTTCTTGACTCTGACATCAAGCATCAGAATCTCATCACTGTGATCTTCATGTCTTGTATGGCCAAATATATCATTAGGCATTTTGTTTTACTGGTTATTTATTATAGAGTATCTGATTCTTAATTCTATAAAAAAGGGTATAAGCTTGTCATAAGATCCAGGGACCTCAATATATAAGCAGTCACCAGCAGAAACAGTATATACAGTGCCAGAAATCATGTTTGAGTGCTTAATTCTATAAATATTTCTCCCTACTGAAATCTTGACATCACCCTCGGGGGTTGTAATAAATTGCAATTGCCCACCTACAGGTAATTGGTAATGATTTAAATTATTGTTAAATATGTACAATATTTTACCTGTTTCTTCATCATTATCTGTAAGTATGCTGTTCAGATGAATAATTAACAAGCCACTCAGTTTAGACAGCATATCGGAAGAGGGTTGTGGTGTGGGCAGGTCCATAATACCTTGTTTCTTGAACCCAAATAAGTTCATAGGCATGTTTATTTATTTCAAATCATGCTCTGTAATTGGGCATTGTTTGCCATTTTTCAAATCACAATGCCCCCAAGGTAGAGTATGTATGCAACATGATAAAATGCATCTCTTGTCATCATGTGGGTCCAGGGCCACTTTTGTTACAATATTGCTAGTCAGCAAGTGATTCTCACTCTGAATTCTATTTTCTGATGTTCTGATTGAATTCTGGGATTTGATGCAATTTTTATAATCTTCAAATACAAGCTCTTTTTCAACAGTAACTCTGCCAATGCCCTTGGCCTTTTTGACAACAGCACTACATGTTTTAAAACTGTACATCTTGGCACTTAACCCAGCAAATTCCACAATAACATCACCAAGTGTCTCATCTTTTAACTTGCCAGGTACCTTTTTGTTGTGGGGTTGAACTAATGTATGTTCACTGGTATCAAAGTATTGAAACAATTCAGGCTGTGACATATCTTGATAAACATCTTCTGTTTGAATATCAAGAATAAAACTATCCGTGTCCATGTACAATAATTTTACACGATCACCATAAAAAGGTTTCAGCACATCATAATATAATATTAACATATGTAATTTGGACAATTCCAATATCACAGCCCCTACATAAATAGGTTTATCAAATTTGATCTTTGTTTTCATCATGTTGAAAAGTGCCATGTGCTCATCATAAATTCTTCTATAATTGAAGTTGGGCTTTGCAGCCAATTTTTTGCTCCGGCTGGGGTCAGTAATTATTTTAACATCGGTATGTTTTCTGACATTTTCAATTGTTTTGCCATATACTGAATTCACCATCAATTTAAACAAGCCCTTATCAAATTGGCTCTTTGCAGATGTTCGAAGCTCCGTGTTTGTATCAATATATGGTTTCAACCATCTTGAGTGCCTGAACCTTAAGACTTTGCCAACTTTGGTCACTTGGACACCATGTTTCATCAGGAACTGGAGGTTTTTGTAATATATGACATATCCCTGTTTCGGCTCCAGAGTCATCATGAGCTTCTTCTGTTTAGAACCAGGTGAGCACTGAACCTCGGGAATTGGGGGCAGATCAGAAAATTTGTTATGCAAATGATCTGGAAATATCTGATCAACCTCTAAGAAGAGGCCATATTCACTGTCATCAAAATTCTGAAGATCTTCAATATTGAAATCTTCGACCCACTCAAGCTCTGCATATGGCAGTTTTTGCATCATGGCGTGACCATAGAGGTTGTTTGCATCCACATAAAGTATATAATTTGATGGCCGTGCTGGATCATAATCAGGCATGTATTTGTTATTTGCTCTGGCATATCTCTGGGAACATTGCACCATCCCCCCTCTTATACATTTCTCCATAAACAGATACGTATCTTGATCTTGGATCAGATCCAATGGCTTTTTGGTGTTGAAAAACATTGCGGCCCATGCTAGGCCCGGGGCACTGAAAAAATACACTGGGTCCAGTCCATAATTTTGCATGGAAGATTTTCTGAATGTCTGTATTACATCGGCTAAGAGGGTGACATCAAGTTTTAAATATGCCATGTGATAATCACCAAATGTCTTGCATTTTAAATTGTTCCACATCAACTGGGCATGGTGATAATCTTCATCGGTGATTCCAGATCCTCTGATTTTGCTGTAAAATGCTTCTTGTGGTGGCAGGGAACACTCATCAAATTTAGAAAAATCTGTGACATAGTCATATGGATATACACCCTTCCGCCTAATTAATTTCAGGTCCTGATTTGGAAACGAGGCACGTGTGATTTTCAAGTCATCATCAGATAATTGAGAGGCCAGTGTAGCCAGGCTAGCAGGTAAAAATCTGTAAGAATCAAGAAATCTTAATTGAATAGGAACACCATCAACTTTAATTATCTTGCTAATAGATATATATTTCTCATCATTTTCAGCTAAAATATTTAAATTCTGCTTGTCAAACCCCTCGTACCTGATCAGATGATGGAAATCATAATTGGATGCTCCATGGCAGAATATGGGGATAAATCTTGGTCTCTTGATCTTAATATTACAGCTATTACACAGGGCCTGTTTATATCGACCATCTGTATGAGAATGGTGATGAACCTTAATATTTGTATCTGAAAATTCAGAATCACATACCGGGCATTTTTCTGCATTGTTGAAATCTTCAATCTGTTCCTCTGTTAAAGGCAACATAGGCTTTGATATTAATAAGATGTTAGATGCTATGTCACGGCACACATTTTTTATTATATGTGCAAATATTTTGATGGCATTTGGTCCCTTGTATGAATATTCTTTAATAACAACACCATCCCGTATAACCACACAACAAAAGCTGGAAGGTTCATGTTGCTGGTATGGTGTACTTGATGATTCTTCTGGATCTGGGCTACAGAATGCAATAGGTTTGAGGTTCGATTCGAAATCACAGACAATATATGCTGGGTGTTCCAACAAGGCTTCAAACTTTTTGAATTTGCAATTTTCACTTGGATTGGGCATCACCATATGAACAGGTTTATGGTTCCCACAGTATTTCAGATGCTCAATTAACTTGTTTTTAGCAATTTCTGCACTCTATTCCCGAACCCCCTTCACCATTTTTTGACCATAAAATACAGTTAAACATCTTCTGCACAACTTGAATATTGTATGAGTTTTGTCTAGTTGTGTTCTCACTAAAGCTTCAAGATTATGTATCAGAGTGTAATGGTGTGTACCATCCTTTTCAATTAAGAGCAGATCAATCGGAATTGCAGATTCATCATCAAGTGTACTGATTCTGAGAGGTTCTATCAAAGAATTGCCACGTCCAGTAGAACAAATAAAAACATTAATAGATAATTGCTTGCCATTGATGTGCCTGGCCCTTTTTTCAAATTTATCAATATTCTGAGCAGACATTGGATATTCCAAACCCTCCATTACATCGTCAAAAAGATGTTCATGCTGTTTGTAATAACTTATTCTCTCAGGATTCCTTGAAGCTGGAAACAGAGCAGCTAATATACACCACAAAAAGCATTTCTGGTCAGTATTTTCAATATTGACCACGGCTCTTTTGTTTTTGATATTAGCAGGTAATGGCAGATATGTAGATCCTTGTAATGGGCTGAATTCAGAAATATTAACATATAACTTGTGTGATGAACCGCATAGGCTCCATCCTGACTCTTTTGCTGCAAATTCAGAGTGTTTAGTGTTCAGTTGATTTATCAAGCTGCTTATTATTCTGTCTAAATTTGTATTTGAATATACCGGTACAGTTTCTGTTATGTGGGGCTGTGTAAATTTTGTGCCGTTTGGTTTCTTATATTGTACAAACAATTTGAGGGAGAGCTTATAAGAGCCATTTTGTGCATTAAGAATTGCCTGCAGATCAGAATTTATACTGTTCAAGAAATTCTCAATGCCACATCTTGGCTCTGATACAAACTTGTGATCCCTTAATTGGCCGTTAAAACTGCTACGGATAGGTTCATGGCGTGGCTGCTTTGCTGCTCTGGCATTAAGAGGTGCTTCATGCCTTCTTTTCAGTGCTTGTGAGGGCAATGTTGATGACTGTGCAGAGCAAGTATTTTTATGTATATATGTGAAGTATTGCATGTTATATTTTCTATTGCATTTGGGGCAAATTTTTGTGGGAGTTCTGCTTTTGTCTGGATTACAAATTTTTTGATGCTTGGCCCAATTGGGGCTGGATATATTCTTATTGCATTGATTACAATGTTTTTGATTTGGCATTTTTGTTGTTGTTTATTATATACAATTTCCTGGGTTTCAATTCAAAACTTTATACTGAATAAAAAATATCAGTTGGGGTTCAGCACTGCACTTTGTGTGTGTGTATGTATATATGTGTGTATACACTTAATATTTTTGGCTTTGGTATTTATATACAATTTCTTGGGTTTTAAATCTAATCTCTATGCTGGATCAGTTGGGTTCAGCACTGTGCTTTGTATGTGTGTATGTATATATGACATTACTTGGGTTATTCCGCCAAATTATATGCTTCAAGTCTCCAATCCAGCAATGGTGAAGAATCTGCACTGTACCCTGGCTTTTATAGTTTTACAGAGCCAATAGAAACACTGTAGGGGTACATTCAGAAACATGAGCTATTCTCTAACATTTTTGCCGAAGTACTTTCTTCTGAATGAACCTCCCGTTTTTCTGCTGAGCATACATGCAATCCGTACCGCAGCGCCTCCACGCTTAGGGGAGCGGAATTGTCTGGAACTAATCGATGCAATCCATACCGCAGCGCCATTGCCTCCCGGCGCGGCCGTGGACAACTCTGGAACTAATCGATCAGAATAAAACTGCCGGAGCTCGCTCTAATAAGACTCAATGCGGGCAAATAGAACTGTGCACCGTGCGGAAAGTATCGATCCCACCGCTTTGGGGCCGTCATGCGCACATATTGTTCAAGTATTGATCTTATACTTTCTCGGGGCTTGATTTTATATATGAACAGATTACAACAAAGAAACTGAATGTAACAAATGCAAAATATCCTAGTTTCTATTCAATCCTTTTATCTGAATTGAAGAAACCAACAATTCACATATCCCCATACCGCCATATGCTTGTCCTATTATTTTACTAATAGGCAATGTTCTTGAAGAGTCCTAATAGGCAATGTTCTCAAGGAGGCCTAATAGAACAAGATACGGCGGTATGAGAAAATATGTGAATTAAAGATATTTTAGTAATATACGACGTCTAAGAAAGGAATATTCAGCTCCAAAGTACTTTGTTTATTGCTTGCTACCATTTCCCTATTACTGGCAAAAGAAGTTAAAAATATTGACATAATGAAAAAAATGGACTTGTTCCCAAGTATTCACCGAGTTCAGGCATTTGCACATAGATGGGTCTGTTGTCACAGAGCAATTCTAGAAGAACTACATTGTTTTAATATTAGATAAACAAATTGAAGCTGGTGCCCAATTGAACTTAAACCAGAAGTAAATATGTGTGTATATGTGTGTGTGTGTGTGTGTGTGTATGTGTGTGTGTGTGTGTGTGTATATGTATATATGTATGTAGGTGTATGCATGTGTATGTGTGTGGATAGCCTAGTTTTAAGTATGGCCACAAGAGGGGCATATTTTTAACAAATTTATGGATAACAATCTCACAGAAGTAGCTTTTATAAATGTAGCCTCATCAATCTGAGGGGGGTCATACTTTCTCATGGAATCCATGAGGGCTTTTTCATAAAAATCTTGGATTATACGGGGGTTTCACACTTGAGCAAAAAGCTCATATGCTCATGTTAAGATAGTTTTAAGTATAGCAAATCTGCTTGAGGGGGGGTTCATACTTTCTTGAGTTTATAGTACAGTCAATACCACTACTATTATAAATGGTCCTCGATTTGAATAACGGGTTTGCTACGAGCCTGCGACATTGTGCTTTGTTTGATATTAGCCTCACATCTATACGATTCCGTACATTCTCCATGGTTTTCCCGAACACCGCATTGTTCATAAGCTTGAAGAAATCCTTATCAAGCTCGGACGTGGCTGCGGTGCGGTGTTTGGTGTTGACTTCAATATATGGACGCAACCACGGAGAATGCTCGAACTTGAGGATGCGGTGAACTGCGTGGACCGCGACCCCTCGCTGCATCAACCACCGGAGATTCTGGTAGTGCAGGACGTAATTCTTCTTGTTTTCGAAATCCATGACGAGCTTCTTCTGGTTGGAATCGGGTGGACACTTGAACTCGGGTGCAGGGGGAAGATCGCTGAACAAATCCTGCAGCTTCTCGGAGAATTGCAGATCAACCTCGGCGAAGAACCCATGTTCTGAATCGTCGAAGCTTTCGATGTCGAAGTTGGAGGGGTCAGCCCACTCGAAGCCTCTAAAGGGGAGTGGCTGCATCATGGAGTATCCGTAGAGGTTATTGACGTCCGTGTACATGATGTAGCTGGACGGTTGTGAGGGGTCGTAGCCGGTGGCCATGTGGTGATTGTTGGCGTGCGAGTGTCGCTGCGACACCTGGACCATTCCACCCCGCACGGCACGTTCCACAAACAGCACCATGTCCACGTCCGAAAGAAGCTCCAGCTCGATCTTCGTCACCAGAAACATGGCTGACCACGCCAGTCCGGGGAGACTGTAGAAGTAGGCAGGGTCCAGCTGGTAGATCTTCATTGCGGTCGCACGGAACGTCTGGAACACGTCGGCGAGGAGCGTCACATCAAGTCTGAGGTAGGCGTCGTGGTAGTCCCCGAGAGTTCGACAGCCCAGCTCGCGCCACATGGACTGGGCATGGTGATATTCTTCGTCGGTGATGTTCGAGCCGCGTAGCTGACTGTAGAACTTCGCCTGGGGAGGTAGCGACGTCTCTGCGAACTTGGAAGGGTCTGTGATGTATTCGTAGGGATAGACCCCCTTACGCTTGAAGAGGCCGGCGTCCAAGTTCGGAAAGTTTCCGGAGGTAATGAGCATTTGCTCGTCGCTAAGCTTCCCTGCGAGAGCATCGAGGCTGGCCGGGAGGAACCTCAGGGAGTCGAGGAAGCGAAGCTCGACGGTAGAGTGTGATCCTGGGATTCGCACCCACTTGCTCAAGCTAATGTAACGCTCCTCGTTCTGCGCCAGGACGTTGATTCGCATGTCGTCGTACCCAAGATGCTTGACGAGGTGGTGGAAGTCGTATCCCGAGCCATTGTGAAAAAACACAGGGATGAAGTGCGGGTCCCGGGCCATGAGGTTGCATCCGTTGCACCAAGGACCAACGTACCTACCGTTAAAGTGATCGTGGTGTTGGACTTTACGGTTGTTGGCGGTGTACTCCTTGACGCAGACAGGGCAAGCGATGGCCTCGTCGTGTCTATGTTGATCGTCGGGGGACAGTGGGAGCATAGACTTGGGGGCCAACAGTACCTTCCCTATCTCGATGGCCTCGACAACCATCCTCTCGAGGAAGTGTTTGGCTGCGTCGGGGCCACGGTACACGTAGGGCTCGGGTGCGATGTGCTGGTCACGTCGGACCACAACGTATGCGAAACTGGATGCCTCGTGGAGTTGGTAAGGGGTGGTGGAGGAAACTTCGGGATCGGGATCGCAAGTGGACAGGGGTTTGAGGAAGGCCTCGAAATCCGCGATGATGATAGCGGGGTGCTCCACCATGGCACCGTGCATGCGGAAACGCTCCACGACGCCAGATTCGGGTAAGACTGCCACCCCAGGCTCGTTGGCATTGCAATAAAATTTGTGGCGAGCGAGCTTCTCTGCAGCGATGTTGGGACCTCTGATGCGCTGATAATCCTGTTGTTCTCGATTATCAAAAGTTGACAAGCACCTGCAACAAACTTCTATGCTACCATGATGCTTGCTTGTTTGGCTCGACACCAACCGAGAGAGCGAGCGAATGAGGGTGTAATGGTGATGGGTCTCGTTCTTGATGAGCAGAAGGTGAATTTCTCTAGCATCATCGTCGTCTACGTCGCTCACCCGGATGGGGTACACCACATTTTTGTCAGTGAGGCCATAAATGTTGATGGCCAACCGAGGGTTGTGTGTACGGGCCTCGAATTTTCGAATGTCCGGGACCTCCACGGGATAGTCGATCCCAACCATCGCATCTTCCAGCTCTGACTCGTAGGGTAGGTAGTGGTTAACTCGGTGTGGATGGTTTTTTGGCTCGACCGGGTGCAATGCTGCCAGAACACACCATACGAAGCACTTGGCGTCACTGTTCTGAATGTTCAGGACGGTCTTCTTTGCCGCAATAGTAGGTGGTAAGGGGACATAGCTGGAGGCGGAGAGAGGTATGAACTTGCAAAGTTTGACGCACAGTTCGTGGGGTTCACCGCACAGCGAAACCCCCGAGCCCTTAGCTTGATGTTCCTCTTGTTTGGTCACCAGCTCCTCTGCAAACTTGTTGTAGATGACCTCTAGGTTTTCGACATCCGCCAGATGCAGCGTCTTCGCCTTGGTGTTGTGGCAGAAGCTGTAAATTTCATCAGACGGCTTCTTGTACTGGCTACGTAGCGATGCGTAGAATTTGGTGGAGTGCGTTGCAAGCGCATCGCCGAGGATGGAAATGATTTTGGCTTGCACGTTCTCCAAAAAGCTACGCACGTCGCATGAGCCCTCCGAAGTGAGGACAAAGTCCTCTAACAAACGCTGGAAAGCAGAGTGGTTCGTTTTCGCCATAGGCTTCACACGTTTGGCGGATTGTGGCGAGTCGGCTTCCGCTTTCCTCTTGGTCGAGCTGGTCGACGGTTGTGGAACAGGTGCTCCGACGACTTTGCATGATGTTATATGCCTTTTCAAATTATTAATGGTAATATGTTTGTCGCACCTGGGACATGGTTCTGTAGCGGTCACACGCTTACCAGGTACGCAGGTACGACAGTGCCTTTGGAAATTTTTCCTTGAAACACCAGTTTCACAAGTGGGACAAATTTGTACCGATTGCATCTTGTTGAAAAAAATAATATTTGTGGGGTATGTTATTTAATATATTTAGTGGAGGAGTGCCACAAAATAAATGCCGTGCAATAAAAAAAAAACTTGGAAGGCTAATTCGCTATAGTGAAAATATTTGTGGGGGTATGTTATTTTATATATATAGTGGAGTGCCACAAAATAAATGCTGTGCAATAAAAAAAAACTTGGAAGGCTAATTCGCGATGGTGCTGGGTTTGGTGTGAGTGTGCTATTTATGTATATGCTACTTCTTGCTTCTTAATGAATCCTGTAAATAATTGAAAAAAAAAATAATTAGGCTTGTGTATAGAAAACACAAAAATATTATGTGTACATAATTCTACCAAACAAACTTTTTTTTCTAACCCTCAGCCCTCTTGGCGTATGAAGTATAAATCATAATTTCAGAAAAAAACATAGTTATTTTCCGGTCGCTATTTTAAAAATCAAACCATAAGCATTATTTATGTTTATAGTATTCGTCGAGCAATAGCAGATAGAGCAAGAATCGTTTTCCTACAACCCATAGTTGATGAATTACAAAATATCTTAGAAATTACATCTTGAAATTTTAATCCAAAATAACTCGAAAACAGCAGGCACTAGTCATCATCCCTCCAATAGGTTGTAGAGTACTTCTAATTTTGTATCGAATGCTATTAAAATTTTCGAATTAGAGTAAAAACTAAGCCGGCAAATCAAGTTTCTCAAAAAAATAAAAAATTGTCTGTATTTCCGAAACTTGAGGGGGTGGAATCGATTTTATTTGCTAGTCGAATAGTTCTCGTCGAATCCTATCCAACAAACCTAAAATCATCATCCTAGCTCAATTAGGAGCCGAGAAAATCAATGTCTTGGAAAACGTCTTAAGATTTTTGTCTTAAGAAAATTTTCTTAACAGACCAGAAGTAACATCTTGAGATACCGTAAGTCGACTTTCTTAAAGATTGAGATATTTGTCTTAAGACGTTTTCCAAGATATTGATTTTCTCGGCTCCTATGGGGCCTAGAACCATGTAACTTTGATCTATGTATATACCAACACTTGCCCGACCCTGTCGCCGAGTGGTTAGCACATCGCGCTGCGACGCCAAGGGTCCCGGGTTCGAATCCTGGTCGGGCTTGGTTGTTTGTGAATGTCCATTTCATCACTCATCCCCAATCTTTGCAAATTAGCCAAGAGGTACAAAACGTAAAGTAAAATAAACTAAATCAATCATTAAGTTCCGTGTTGCAATCATGAAATTAAATTTTAATTAACTTTTTTTTTTATCCATCTCTCTCTCAAATCTATATAGCCTGTTCATATTTGGCATGTCAGCCATTTTGTTTACGTGGCAAAAAAAATCTCAAGCCATTTTTTTTGCAAATGCTCGTTGTAGCCATAAGTATAATTGGATATAATTGCCGGATTTTATTTAATTTTAGGTTTAAAATCAATAAGCGTGCATAAAAAAAAACTAAATATTTTAAATAAATAAGATTCGAATAACTATGTACTTCCACTAGCCTTTGCGATGGCGTAGCGGTAGGTTTGTATTCAAGGGTTCGATACCCGTACAAGTGGTTCTTGAAACTGTAGGTCCAGTTCCGATTAGCCTTACTGCGCATAAAATAGACTTAAAACATCAAATCAATCAGTACTTCCACTAGTCTCTGCGATGACGTAGCGATAACGTCGTTGTCTTGTAATCAAGGGTTCGATACCCGGTGGGGACATAAGTGTTTCTTGAAACTGTAGGTCCAGTCCAGATTAGCCTTACTGTGCATAAAGTGGACTTAAAAAAAAACGCCAACTCAATCAATCAATCAGTACTTCCACTAGATATCAAAAACACGCAACCCTCCTCTATTTTTCCTGTCTTCCTCTAACAATTTAACACATTTATTTTTTTGAAATATGCCCCGCACACATATTTCCTACCTACCAACAACAGCACACGGAAGAAAAAAGATATTCCAGCTACCAAGATGCATGCTTCAAATATATAAAAGCAGAGAGAGACATGAAACACCTTCTATATTCTCTCTCTTTTGCATGTTTTGTGAGTATATTTTCTTCCACAAAAGCAATGCCATACTTATAAATCAAAGCCAACTCATGCAAGCTAAGAAACAAAGTTACTTACTTTTAGAAATTCTGCGGAAATGCTCTTCACTGACGTTGAAAATGAAACAGAACTTTCTACACCAGCGCTTTAAGTTTTATACGGTTTTGTAATGACGTCAAAAATGATATGTTAGCCAACGCAACGTAGACCAATAGAAATCCAAGAACCAAATTCTCTAGAACATTCTTCTTCCCCTACATTTCAGCCACATCATTTTGTGTGTTTGAAAATTCACAAGTTAATGCATCGCATCATTGTTACCTATGCTGTTAACTGGCGTCACTAAAAAAACAGGAAGTATAACTTCCGTCGTCCCAAAACCTACGGCAGATGGCAATCTGTGACGTACGCGATGACTATCAGGGCTATGAAATAAATAACCGGAAAATTCATTGTATTTTTTCTCTGCCACCAAGCATATTGACTACGTATTTGTTGAATTTGTGTCATTGTGTCAACGTTGATAGCATATGCAGAGAGAGGGAACGAAATTGTCGTTTTTCTAGATATCCACAGGCAAAAGCGTAATATTTTTTTCAAATACAATATGACAGTCGCTTTTCGATACCGAAAAACTAAATACAATAAGTATATATATATTTACAATATTAATGTTTTTTTTAACAATATCTACCTACGAATTTGCCTCGAACGAAAACATGTCATAGAAAAACATTTTTCCAGCCGTAAATTCAAAAATTTTGGCCCCGCGCGCGCGTGTGTCTGTGTGTGTGTGTGTGTGTGTGTGTGTGTGTGTGTGTGGCACATCGTTCCCCCGAGAGAGAGAGGTTTACAAAGGTCACGATATACAAACATTGCCGGAGTTGGAAAATTACGATATGGCGCATTCGCTCATTACTGTTGCCAGCTATAAGTTTTTCTCTCTCTCTAGCCCTTGCCAAGTAAAAAAAAAGGTGTAGGTAGGAGTTGGCAACACTGCGAGAAAATGGAGCTCATGCCTTACAAGAAAAAAACCATTAAGGCGATTTTTATTTGATGATGTTGAACCCGTGCAGTGTTGCCATCCATCCATCTCTCTCTCTTTTACGGCAGTGCCGGCTCTCCTTGCCCAGTATATGTAGGTTGGCAAAAATTGCTTTATGCACTGTAAAGCAAACCTCAAGTAAAATTGCCAGCTCCTTGCTTTAGGTTAGGTTAGACCAAGAAAAAAAAGCTGTAGGTAGGCTGTCGGTTGTTTAACTCTTCCCTCTCTCTCTCCCCTCTCTCTTTTTTGTAAAAAGCTATGCCAAAAATACCAGTAGGTTGGCAACCTTGCTTTATGCACTGTAAGGCAAGCCTCAAGCAAGGTTGCCAGCTCCTTGCTATAGGTTAGGTTAGACAAAAAAAACCTTGGTGATTTTTTCGAGTAAGATGTTGGCAACACTGCGAGAAAATAGGGCTTATGCCTTACAAGAGCAAACCATCAAGACGAGCCCCACCGAGCTTTACTTTCGGGCGCAGTGTTGGCAACACTGCGAGAAAAAAATTGCCAGCTCCTTGCTTTAGGTTAGGTTAGAACAAAAACCTTGGTGATTTTTTCGGGTAAGGAGTTGGCAACACTGCGCCATCAAGTGAGGATCATGCCTTACGAGAGAAATCCATTAAGGCGATCCTCACTTGATGGCGTTCAACTCCCCCATCAGCACTACTCAATGTCTATCTATGAATTTGCCTCGAACGAAAACATGTTATAGAAAGATTTCCAGCCGTAAGTTCAAAATTTTGGCCCCCCTGTCCCCCCAAATCGCATTACATACATACATGCATACAAGTGGAGGACCCGTGGCGTTACAACAGCCCCTGCCTCCCAAGAGGTGTGGTTAGCATTCAATAGATCAGTACTCTAGAAAATACAGAGGAGAAGAAATGGGGGAAGAAGATGAAGAGGGAAGGAGAAGAAGAAGAAGGGGGGGCATTAACACTGCACAGCCAGTTAGCGTCATTAATTCTTCTTCATCTTACTGCATACATATCATCTTAGAAGGCTACGCTGTTAACTCCTATTTGTAGGTTAGCCTCGCCTGTGAAATATCATTTGGCCAAATGTTTAAAAAACAAAAAGGTTTGTGAAGCGACTAGTCAGTGTTGCCAACTCCTATTGGTAGGTTAGCTTCGCCTGTAAAATATCTCATGGTGAAATTTTCTTGGGGTGGGATGGTAACACTGAGAACCACTTAAAGTTGCAGAAGCGACTTGATCCTACTACTATTAATATTTAATGTAATATGGTTTCATATATTTAAAAAAACAAAGGTAGTAACATGATATTTATATTGACAAGGGAATTCCTACAAAACGTATTTTCCACGTAAGTTTACTAATAGCAGTTCCATCCTTGTGCCACGTTTGACTAATTGCGAAGATTAGGATGACAGTACGTTCCATCGTTCCTATATAAACGTTTCGACGTTTCGGTAAATGATGTTGATTAATATTATTATTAAATTATTTTTACTTTATTTCCTCTTTAATATAATTTTCATTTGTTAATATTACACCTAAGTATTTGAATTTGTAAACTGGTTCAAATAAGTTGTTATCATGTGAATTCATTAGATATTAAATTTAGAATTTTTCAATTAAACGAAATAGGTTTATTAAAAATAATCGTTATTTGATATGATATTATTTTTTGTGATGCATGTTTGTTGTCCGTGTTGATGTTTTTTGTTTGTCTTAACAGGACTCGAATTCTTGAAGGGAGGGAAGAGGGGGTTAAGATTTTCTAGAATACCGCGAATTCCATGTTTATAAGTAATTATATTTTTAATATAAAGCGTATCTTTTATTAATGTTTCATGAGATTTGGTTGCCTGCAAAAGTTAATCCGTTTATCTCCTTATTCTATCACGATAAGGAACTCAAAATGTAAAATTTTCCTTATCCTCTGCTTACACATTTTCTCTTTTCTCACAATCTCTATCTTGATCAATTATATCCCTAGCTCTTAAAAACATGTTCCCTACCTTTTTTCAATATACAACGCTCGCAGCAAGGGCCAAAATACGAAGTAAAATAAAGCAATTTAATCAATTAAAAACTACAAGAATAAATTTACGCTGTGTGTTTGTCTTAAAACTCTAAAAGCATCCAAAAACTCAAGTCAGGGCTCCCCGATGGCGCAGAGGTAGCGACGTCACCTTTTGATCAAGGGGTCCGGGTTCGATTCCCGGTGGAGGCACATAGTGGTTCGGATCCCATTTAAACTGTAGGTCCAGTCCCGATTAGCGTTACTGTGCATAAAGTGGACTTAAAACAACAATCCAATCCAATCCAATCCAATAAACTCAAGTCACCTTCTTTGGAAAAATGATTGCAATTAAGAAATTATTAGCCCCGTCTAGTTCTCCACACATTTAGACATATGGTGGAGTGAGGTGCATCCCAGCGCCAAGTAAGTACAGTAGAATTGTGTTCAACCAAATAGACGAATAGCTGTATTCAAGTTCAAAAAATTCAACAATTTTCTCTGCTTTAAACATTATTTTCTTTAGTTAGCTCGCACCATGTAACCATACACCACACACTACACCGCTCCAGAACGTAGAACTAGACATGCAGACACCAAATACACTACTTAACACCAAATAAACAAAATAGACGAGTTAATGTTGAACTGTGTAACCGTTTATCTGTGGTGTAAAAAACAAGACGCACATAAGTAGTGAGAATATATTATATTTATAACCTCAATTTACTAATCGGGAAATTAACCTTAACCAACCAATACGCACAATTCACGTGGCTTCGTCACAGGGGGCGGGGTTATGACATTCCCGAGCCAGTATTATTGATGTGACATTCTTAACAGGTTAATGCCCACACATAGCTGTAAGTACATCAATCTCTACACTTCGGAATATTCGAAATGCAAAGAATTCTCGTGACAAAACAAGTAATCGGGAAATTCCCCTTAGCCAACCAATCTGCACAAATCACATGATCCTCAGAGAAGAGAATGGCATAACATTCCCGAGACAGCATTATTGATGTGACATTCTTAACAGGTCAATGCCTTAATGTTTACACGCATACATAAGCGCATCAATCTCTACACACACACACACTCACACACTCAGGAATGTTTAGAATGGAAAGAATTCTCACGAAATTTCCCTTAGCAAAGCAAGTTACATATTTTTTTATAGAGAAAAGAGAAAGTCATAAGATTCCCAAGCTAGTATTATTGATGTGACATTCTTAACAAGTCAACGTCACGTCAAGCTCTACACACACACGCACACATACTCGGGGGAATGTTTGGAATGCAAGACTATTGATTTTTCTGAGTAAAAGCGACTAGGTTACATGAGAATTCATGCACCATTTCTGTTAGTAGGGATAAAAAAGAGAGTTCTGCAACAGAAAGTGATGCATTTTTGCAACCTTAACGGAAAAACATCGTAAGGCAAACGCGAAAGTGATGAACTCGCAGTGTTGCCAGCCCACCCAAAGAAAATTTCAGCATGTGATCTTTTACAGGCGAAGCTAACCTACAAATAGGAGTTGGCAACACTGACTACTAGGGGTAAAAAGAGAGTTCTGCAACAGAATAGTGATGCGTTTTTTGCAACCTTAACGGAAAATATCGTAAGGCAAACGCGAAAGTGATGATGCGCTCGTTTACTTTTCTTAGTCTAACTAAACCTAAAGCAAGGAGTTGGCAATCTTGCTTTAGGTTTGCCTTATGTAGTTCCAGTGCATAAAGCCAAACTACTGGGCTCTTGCCATAGCCTTTTACAATGAGGGTTTCTAGAAGAAAAAAAATGGGAGTTGGACCACCCACTTAGGACCACCAAACTTGGTATAAATCGACAAGGGTGGCATCTGGCAATATTTTTACTATTTTTTATTTATCTCTAACCGCTCTCGAGATATCGTCCATTGACGAAATTTCGGGGGTGGGCCATATTGATCGTAGCGTGCTCAAACTTAGTATGGGTATTCTCTGCTATCTTAAAATGCTTCTTGGAAGTCAAAATCGCGGTATGTTTTGCTCTATCTCTTACTGTTTTCGTGATATTAATTTTTTTTATTGAGGAAACCTTGGGGGGGGGGAGGGGTAAATTTGCTTCTATGACAACCTATACCAATTTTGGCAGAGGAAGACAGAGGACACCGAGACGATGTTAACGCAAGAAACCCCACGTCTCTGCGACCATCCGTTCGAAAGTTACGAAGTCTAGAAATAAAAATTGGAAGTTGGCCCACCCCTTGACTTAGGACCACCAAACTTGGTATACGTAATTTACATTACCTAAATCGACAAGGGGTATACCCCATAGGGTATTGCAATTTTTGCTCTATCTCTTACCGTTTTCGAGATATTTGACATTTTAAGTTTTTTTATTGAAAATTTTCGGAGGAGGACAGTGGGCGCCATCTGTTAGTAAACAAAGGAACTATCACGAGCTGGGTGGCGCCGTCAGCACCATCTATGAGGAAACAAAAAAACTAGGTGTTTTGGTTGGTATAAAAGGACAAATAGGATCTTACCTGGTATGTTGATTTTGTGTTAGGGAATATTGTAAGTGGTATTGTCTTATATTAGAGCGCTCTTTTGATAATTAACTTATAACTGTACACAGGCTGCCGTAATTAACATAAAATATCCCGCCCCTGTTTCTTCTAGCTTGTGCAATGTCAGTTTGGGTAGGATCATAGGGCGAAATGTGATTCTCCTATGATAATATCTGGCTGACTAGCATATGCGATTACGAAGGACATGGCTGCGCATGTGACTTCTAGGATCAAGCCTATGAAATTGGGGTCCTAGTAAGTTGAAGCAAATGGCGGGATATTTTGCAAAAATTTTTCTTAACATTTTTTATTTCGGACATTAAATAATAACAAAATCTATGTACTTGTATATATCAGTCATTACATATTAATCTGAGGGGTTGCAAGTTGTAAATATGTAAGCAGTAATTAGCATGCGCTAGAGGCGAATGCTTTTGATATTGTGTTTTCTCATTAGTTAAAAAATACATAATGTGATGACTCATATCTTCTGATTGCGCAACAAATTATGACGTAATATGATGACTCATATCTAACGTGGTCTCTTCTGATTGGTGGAAAAATACGTCATACTTAACGTAGTCTCTTCTGATTGGAGGAAAAATACGTCATAAATAAACCGAGGTTATATAGAGGGGCAGAGCTGTCAGTCACAGTCTGCGAGACCAGCTTGAAGAGTACGGACGTCCTGTCGCAGTGTTCCTTGTAGATTTGCCTTACATGGTGATATTTTCTGTTTGATTTTTAAAAATTGTATACACAGTAGTTGAGTTTTTGCGAGATTGATTGATGAGTAGTTATTTTTTCTTGTAGTGCTTTTTTTGGGGGTATCTATTTGTGCAACACTCAGTACCTAATTGTACAATACTCTGTACCGAATTGTACTGCACTTTATACCTAATTGTACAACATTTTGTACCTAATTATACAACAGTACGTGTGGATTCAACATCTAAAAAATCAAACATCAGCATATCTACATATATATATATGAACACCCCCCAAAAAATGCGTCCTACGAAGATTTGTATTACATGCGAAAAAAATATTTCCAGTGGTAATTATGCACGACATAGTCGTACCTGTGTGCCTAGCAAGCATTTAGCAGCAACCAAATTGTGTCCTAAGTGTAACAAACACTTTACAATTGCACATGTCAAAAAGCATATGCCTAATTGCAAGGGTACTGGAGACCCTGTGCTGCAACCATCGACCTCGGTCAAAAGGAAGGCTGAAGCAGATTTTTTTAACATATTACCATCTGCAAACACGTCAAGTCGGCAACAAAAGCAAGCCGGTTTGCTTTTGATCATATATTAGAGGATTTTGATTTTATCTCAGATAGCTTATACGATGTACGTAGCTTCCTAGAGAATGTGCGACCCAAGATAATTTCTATCTTAAGTTATGTACTGGCTTTAAACTCTCCTAAATTTTATGCATCGCTGGGATTCCAATACAAAAAACCATCTGATAAAAAATACAGCTTTCACCATAATACGAAGGCAAAAACATTGCACTTGGCAGATGTTGCCAACCTTGAGAGTATCTACGACAAATTCTTGGAGGAGCTGGTTGCCAAACAGGAAGAACATCAGGCTGAAGGCTCGGGTGGTTCGTTGTGTGGTACTCCCCATAAACTTAAATTGAGCCTTAACAAGTTTGTTCCACTGTCTGGGTCTAGTTATGTTCCACTGCAGGCAATAATTGCAGTCAAGAAGGCTGTTCTAAACATCCAGAATAGCGATTCAAAATGTTTTCTTTGGTCGGTGCTGGCAGCGTTGCATCGTATCCACCGGAAAGATCAACCGCATCGTGTTATCCACTACACACCCTACGAATCAAAATTAGAAAATGCGATGGCTGGGATTACTTATCCAGTTCAGTTGTCGGACATAAACAAATTCGAGACCCGTGTACACAACTTACTAAACCTGCAACTAGCTATCAATGTTTACGGCCTTACTGAGAACACAAATATTGTATACCCTATTGGAGTGAGCAACATGGAAGGTGAAGCTGTACAAGAAATTAATTTGTTACTGATCAAGAACGAGACTTGCCATCATTACACGCTTATTCGCTCCCTCTCACGGTTAGTCTCAGATCAAAAAAGCAAGCATAATGGTTGTATAGAAGTCTGTCGCAGGTGCTTGTCCACGTTCGATAATCAAAAACCACAAGATTGCCAACACATTCAAGGTCCCGACATTGCTGCCAGAAGCTTGCGCGCCACATGCGCTATTTTAACGACAACAGGCCTGGGGTTGCAGTCTTACCCGAGCCTGGTACTGTGGAGCAATTTCGGGCGCATAGTGCTATGGGAGAGCACCCTGCTATTATTATTGCAGATTTAGAGGCCTTCCTTGAACCGCTGTCCACCTGTAAACCCAACCCAGAAGTTTCTTCTACCAGGCCTTGTCAAATTCACAAGGTCTCTAGTTTTGCCTATGTTGTGGTGCGACGAAATCAAATAATGTATATGTATATCGCGGTCCCGATGAAGCCAAACATTTTCTGGAGAGGATGATTGTAGAAGTGAACGAGATACGAGAAGTATTGTTAGATCCTATAGCTATGCGAGACTTAACTCCCGAAGAAAGGCGTAAACGCGAAGAGGCTACACACTGCCCAGTTTGTAACAAAAAATTTATTGATAGTAGGAAACAAAAGAAAGTTCGACACCACGATCACTTCACCAGAAACTATATTGATTCTTGTTGTAACGGGTGCAACCTGAAGGCTGAGGACCCGCGCTTCGTCCCCGTATTTTTCCATAAAGGCTCCGGGTACGATTTTCACCACCTTATCAGGCATTTCGGATACGACGATGCGCGCATTAATATTCTAGCACAAAATGAGAAGCACTACATTGCCATCTCTAAATGGGTGCAAGGCATAGAACTTCGGTTTTTCGACTCTCTGTGGTTTCTCCAGGCAGGCCTCGATGCTCTTGCTGCGATGCTCAACAACAATCAACTAATTATTACCTCAGCCAATTTCCCGAACTTGGATGCTAGTCTCTTCAGGTGTAAGGGGGTCTACCCCTACGAGTATGTCAGCGACCCTTCCAAGTTAGAGGAGAAGTCGTTGCCTCCCCAGGCTAGGTTTCACAGCCGGCTGCTAGGTTCGGGCATCAGCGATGAAGAATATCAGCATGCTCAGTCCATGTGGCTCAAGCTGGGTTGTCGAAATTTTGGAGAATACCACGATGCCTACTTAAAACTGGATGTAACACTCCTCGCAGACGTCTTTCAAGCGTCTCGCGCAAATGCAATGCAAATCTACAAGCTAGACCCTGCATACATCTACGGTCTCCCCGGCCTGGCACGGCCGGCCATGCTCCTTCTAACAAAAGTCAAGATCGAGCTTATTTCCAATGTGGACATGATGCTTTTTGTGGAAAGCTTGTTCGGAATGGCATGGTCCAGGCGTCACAACGGTACGCTCGCGCCAACAACCAACACATGTCGACCAGGTACGACCCTTCTCAACCATCCAACTACATCATGTACACGGATGCGTATAATCTTTACGGGCACTCCATGGTGCAAAAACTTCCATTTGGAGGATTTGAGTGGGCTGATAGTAGTATGATTTGACCTATTATTGGAGCGAGAAAGTATGAACCCCCCCTCATGCAGATTTGGCTACACTTAAAACAAGCTCAACATGTAACTAAGATCTTTTTGCTCAAGTGTGGAACCCTGTCTAATCCAAGATTTTTTGTAAAAATGCCCTCGGGAATTTCCTGAGAAAGTATGACCCCCCTCAGATTGATTTGCCTACACTTATAAAAGGCACTTCTGTGAGATTGTTGTCCATAAATTTGTTAAAAATATGCCCCTCTTGATATTTTTTTTGGCTACACTTAAAACTAGGCCAAACGTATTAACACACACACACACACACACACACACACACACACACTGACCTTGACCTTGACCATTTTTTTCGATTATTTTTTCGATTTTTTTTCGATTACTTTTTTCGATTATTTTTTCGATTATTTTTTCGATTATTTTTTTTTCGATTATTTTTTCGATTATATTTCGATTATTTTTTCGATTATTTTTTCGATTATTTTTTTGATTATTTTGACCTTGACCTTGACCTTGAGATGACCTTGACCTTGACCTTGACCACACCCACCCACATACACACCCACACCCACCCACACCCACCCACATACACACCCACACCCACCCACACCCACCCACATACACACCCACACATACCCACACCCACCCACACATTTACTTCCGGTCCACTTGTGGCCTATTTCTGGTTTATTTATATTGCATCATGTTTTGCAACAAATTATTACCCAATATTATGCTTTAGGCATGTGTTGTTTTCTGATTGGTTGGTTATGACATAGAGTGATGATGTGTTATATTCTGATTGGCTTATTGTTTCAGATATTTTCAATGCGGTCCGTGCTTAGGGTATATAAAGAGATTTTGCATTGCATATCAGCCAGTATTGTGAGAGTTGTTTAAGAGTAAGGGTGTGTTGTTGCAGTGCTGCTCATATTTTTAAACACAAAAATATTGCAGATTTGTATAAATTGAATTACAAATCTATTTGATTTAATATACAGAATTTTTTACAACCTGTCATAGGTTTATTAAGTATAGAGTTTTGATTTGAACCCCAAGAAATTTTATATAAATACCAAAGCCAAAAATATTAACACACATACACACACACACACACACAATAAGTATTTAAATCACACTGCTAAACCCAAATGATATTTTTTTTATTAAGCATAGAATTTTGATTTGGACCCCAAGAAATTTTATATAATAAACCAACAACAAAAATGCCAAATCAAAAACATTGTAATCAAAACAAAAAAATATATCCAGCCCCAATTGGGCTAAGCATCAAAGGAATTGTAATCCAGACAAATGCAGAACTCCCACAAAAATATGCCCTAAATGCCATGGAAAATATAATCTGGAATATTTCACATATAAACATAAAGGTACTTGCTCTGCACAGTCATCAACATTGCCCCCACAACCATCTACATCTGGTCTGAAAAGGAAGCATGAAGCACCTGTTAATGCTAGAGCAGCAAAGCAGCCACGCTATGCACCACTTATCCGTAGCAGTTTTAATGGCCAATTAAGGGATCACTGTTTTGAATCAGAGCCAAGATGTGACATTAAGAATTTTTTGAACAGTATAAATCCTGATGTGCAGGCAATTCTAAATGCACAAAATGGCTCTTATAAGCTGTCCCTCAAATTGTTTACACAATATAAGAAGCCAAATGGCACAAAATTTACACAGCCCCACATAACAGAAACTGTACCGGTATATTCAAATGCAAATTCAGACAAAATAATAAGCAGTTTGATAGATCAATTGAATATTAAACACTCTGAATTTACAGCAAAAGAGTCTGGATGGAGCCTATGCGGTTCTCCACACAAGTTTTATATTAATATTTCTGAATTCAACCCATTACAAGGTTCTACATATCTGCCATTACCTGTCAATATTAAAAACAAAAGAGCCGTGGTTAATATTGAAAATAACGATGAGAAATGCTTTTTGTGGTGTATTTTAGCTGCTTTGTATCCAGTTTCAAGGGATCCTCAGAGAATAACTTATTATAAACAACATGAAAATGATTTTGATGAAGCAATGGAGGGTTTAGAATATCCAATGTCTGTTCGGAATATTGATAAATTTGAAAAAAAGGCCCGGGATATTAATGGTAAACAATTATCTATTAATGTATTTACTTGTTCTACTGGCCGTGGCAATTGCTTGATAGATCCTCTCAGAATCAGTACATTTGATGATGATTCTGTTGTTCCGATTGATCTGCTCTTAATTAAAGGGGATGATACACGCCATTATACTCTGATACAAAATCTTGAAGCTTTAGTCAGAACACAACTAGACAAATCCAATACAATATTCAAGTTGTGTAGAACATGTTTAATTGTATTTGATGGTAGAAAAATGGTGAATGGTGTTTGTGAAAAGAATGCAGAAATTGCTAAAAACAAGTTAATTGAGCATCTGAAATACTGTGGGAATCATAAACCTGTTCATATGCTTATGCCTAGCCCAAATGAAAATGCAAAATTCAAAAAGTTTGAAGCCCTGTTGGAACACCTAGCATATATAGTCTGTGATTTTGAATCAAACCTCAAACCTCTTGCATTCTGTAGCCCAGATCCTGATGAACCTTCAATTACACCATACCAGTTACATGAACCTTCTAGTTTTTATTATGTGGTTGTACAGGATGGGGTTGTTAGTAAAGAATATTTATACATGGGAGCAGATGCCATCAAAGAATTTGCAGATAGAATAGAAAATGAGTGCCATGACATAGCATCTAATATCTTATTAAAATCAAAACCCATGTTGCCTTTAACAGAGAAACAGATTGAAGATTTCAACAATGCAGAAAAATGCCCGGTATGTGATTCTGAATTTTCAGATGCAAATATCAAGATTCATCACCATTCTCATACAGATGGTAAATTCTTAATGGCCCTGTGTAATAGCTGCAATATTAAGATCCAGAGACCAAAATTTGTTCCTATATTTTGTCATGGTGCATCTAATTATGATTTTCATCATTTGATCAGGTACGAGGGGTTTGACAAGCAGAATTTAAATATTTTAGCTGAAAATAATGAGAAATATATTGCCATTAGCAAAATAATTAAAGTTAATGGTGTTCCTATTCACTTAAGATTTCTTGATTCATACAGAATTTTATCGGCTAGCCTGGCTACACTGGCCACTCAGTTATCTGATGATCAATTCAAAATCACATGTGCTTTGTTTCCAAATCAGGACCTGAAATTAATTAGGCGGAAGGGTGTATATCCATATGATTATGTTACAGATTTTTCTAAATGTGATGAGTGTTCTCTGCCACCACAACAAGAGTTTTACAGCAAAATCAGAGCATCTGGAATTACTGATGATGATTATCACCATGCTCAGTTGATGTGGAACAATTTAAAATGCCAGACATTTGGTGATTATCACAAGGCATATTTAAAACTTGATGTGACCCTCTTAGCTGATATACTGCAGGCATTCAGAAAATCTTCCATGCAAAATTATAAGCTTGATCCAATGTATTTTTACAGTGCTCCGAGCCTAGCATGGTCTGCAATGTTTTTAAACACTAAAATGCAATTGGATCTGATCCAGGATCAAGATATGTATCTGTTTATGGAACAATGTATAAGAGGAGGCATGGTGCAATGTTCTCAGAGATATGCCAGAGCAAATAACAAGTATATTCCTGATTATGATCCAGCACTGCCATCAAATTATATACTGTATGTAGATGCCAACAGCCTCTATGGTTATGCTATGATGAAAAAACTGCAATATGCAGGGCTTGAGTGGGTTGAAGATTTCAACATTGAGGATCTTAAGGATTTTGATGACAGTAACTATGGACTGTTCTTAGAGGTTGATCTGACAATTCCTGATGATTTACACAACACATTTTCTGATCTGCCCCCAATTCCTGAGGTTGAGTGTTCAGCTGGCTCTAAACAGAAGAAATTGATGATGACTCTAGAGCCGAAACAGGATTATGTCATATATTACAAAAACCTCCAGTTCCTGATGAATCATGGTGTTCAAGTGACCAAAGTTGGAAAAGTTTTGAGGTTCATGCACTCAAGATGGTTGAAGCCAAATATTGATACAAACACAGAGCTTCGAACATCTGCAATGAGCCAATTTGATAAGACCTTGTTTAAATTCATGGTCAATTCAGTGTATTGCAAAACAATTGAAAACGTCAGAAAACATATTGATGTTAAAATAATTACTGACCCCAGCCGGAGCAAAAAATTGATAGCAAAGCCCAACTTCAATTACAGAAGAATTTATGATGAGAATATGGCACTTTTCAACATGAAAAAAACAAAGATCAAGTTTGATAAACCTATTTATGTAGGGGCTGTGATATTGGAATTGGCCAAATTACACATGTTAAAATTGTTTTATAATGTGTAATTTGGCCAATTCCAATATCACAGCCCCTACATAAATAGGCTTATCAAACTTGATCTTTATTTTTTTCATGTTGAAAAGTGCCATATTCTCATCATAAATTCTTCTGTAATTGAAGTTGGGCTTAGCTATCTATTTTTTGCTCCGGCTGGGGTCAGTAATTATTTTAACATCAATATGTTTTCTGACATTTTCAATTGTTTTGCCATACACTGAATTGACCATCAATTTAAACAAGGTCTTATCAAATTTGCTCATTGCAGATGTTCGAAGCTCTGTGTTTGTATCAATATATGGCTTCAACCATCTTGAGTGCCTGAACCTCAAAATTTTTCCAACTTTGGTCACTTGAACACCATGATTCATCAGGAACTGGAGGTTTTTGTAATATATGACATAATACTGTTTCGGCTCTAGAGTCATCATCAATTTCTTCTGTTTAGAGCCAGGTGAACACTCAACCTCAGGAATTGGGGGCAGATCAGAAAATGTGTTGTGTAAATCATCAGGAATTGTCAGATCAACCTCTAAGAACAGGCCATAGTTACTGTCATCAAAATCCTTAAGATCTTCAATATTGAAATCTTCAACCCACTCAAGCCCTGCATATGGCAGTTTTTTCATCATAGCATAACCATAGAGGCTGTTTCCATCTACATACAGTATATAATTTGATGGCAGTGCTGGATCATAATCGGGAATATATTTGTTATTTGCTCTGGCATATCTCTGAGAACATTGCACCATGCCTCCTCTTATACATTGTTCCATAAACAAATACATATCTTGATCCTGGATCAGATCCAATTGCATTTTAGTGTTTAAAAACATTGCAGACCATGCTAGGCCCGGAGCACTGTAAAAATACATTGGATCCAGCTTATCATTTTGCATGGAAGATTTTCTGAATGCCTGCAGTATATCAGCTAAGAGGGTCACATCAAGTTTTAAATATGCCTTGTGATAATCACCAAATGTCTGGCATTTTAAATTGTTCCACATCAACTGAGCATGGTGATAATCATCATCAGTAATTCCAGATGCTCTGATTTTGCTGTAAAACTCTTGTTGTGGTGGCAGAGAACACTCATCAAATTTAGAAAAATATGTAACATAATCATATGGATATACACCCTTCCGCCTAATTAATTTCAGGTCCTGATTTGGAAACAAAGCACATGTGATTTTGAATTGATCATCAGATAACTGAGTGGCCAGTGTAGCCAGGCTAGCCGATAAAATTCTGTATGAATCAAGAAATCTTAAGTGAATAGGAACACCATTAACTTTAATTATTTTGCTAATGGCAATATATTTCTCATTATTTTCAGCTAAAATATTTAAATTCTGCTTGTCAAACCCCTCGTACCTGATCAAATGATGAAAATCATAATTAGATGCACCATGACAAAATATAGGAACAAATTTTGGTCTCTGGATCTTAATATTGCAGCTATTACACAGGGCCATTAAGAATTTACCATCTGTATGAGAATGGTGATGAATCTTGATATTTGCATCTGAAAATTCAGAATCACATACCGGGCATTTTTCTGCATTGTTGAAATCTTCAATCTGTTTCTCTGTTAAAGGCAACATGGGTTTTGATTTTAATAAGATATTAGATGCTATGTCATGGCACTCATTTTCTATTCTATCTGCAAATTCTTTGATGGCATCTGCTCCCATGTATAAATATTCTTTACTAACAACCCCATCCTGTACAACCACATAATAAAAACTAGAAGGTTCATGTAACTGGTATGGTGTAATTGAAGGTTCATCAGGATCTGGGCTACAGAATGCAAGAGGTTTGAGGTTTGATTCAAAATCACAGACTATATATGCTAGGTGTTCCAACAGGGCTTCAAACTTTTTGAATTTTGCATTTTCATTTGGGCTAGGCATAAGCATATGAACAGGTTTATGATTCCCACAGTATTTCAGATGCTCAATTAACTTGTTTTTAGCAATTTCTGCATTCTTTTCACAAACACCATTCACCATTTTTCTACCATCAAATACAATTAAACATGTTCTACACAACTTGAATATTGTATTGGATTTGTCTAGTTGTGTTCTGACTAAAGCTTCAAGATTTTGTATCAGAGTATAATGGCGTGTATCATCCCCTTTAATTAAGAGCAGATCAATCGGAACAACAGAATCATCATCAAATGTACTGATTCTGAGAGGATCTATCAAGCAATTGCCACGGCCAGTAGAACAAGTAAATACATTAATAGATAATTGTTTACCATTAATATCCCGGGCCTTTTTTTCAAATTTATCAATATTCCGAACAGACATTGGATATTCTAAACCCTCCATTGCTTCATCAAAATCATTTTCATATTGTTTATAATAAGTTATTCTCTGAGGATCCCTTGAAACTGGATACAAAGCAGCTAAAATACACCACAAAAAGCATTTCTCATCGTTATTTTCAATATTAACCACGGCTCTTTTGTTTTTAATATTGACAGGTAATGGCAGATATGTAGAACCTTGTAATGGGTTGAATTCAGAAATATTAATATAAAACTTGTGTGGAGAACCGCATAGGCTCCATCCAGACTCTTTTGCTGTAAATTCAGAGTGTTTAATATTCAATTGATCTATCAAACTGCTTATTATTTTGTCTGAATTTGCATTTGAATATACCGGTACAGTTTCTGTTATGTGGGGCTGTGTAAATTTTGTGCCATTTGGCTTCTTATATTGTGTAAACAATTTGAGGGACAGCTTATAAGAGCCATTTTGTGCATTTAGAATTGCCTGCACATCAGGATTTATACTGTTCAAAAAATTCTTAATGTCACATCTTGGCTCTGATTCAAAACAGTGATCCCTTAATTGGCCATTAAAACTGCTACGGATAAGTGGTGCATAGCGTGGCTGCTTTGCTGCTCTAGCATTAACAGGTGCTTCATGCTTCCTTTTCAGACCAGATGTAGATGGTTGTGGGGGCAATGAGGATGACTGTGCAGAGCAAGTACCTTTATGTTTATATGTGAAATATTCCAGATTATATTTTCCATGGCATTTAGGGCATATTTTTGTGGGAGTTCTGCATTTGTCTGGATTACAATTCCTTTGATGCTTAGCCCAATTGGGGCTGGATATATTTTTTTTGCATTGATTACAATGTTTTTGATTTGGCATTTTTGTTGTTGGTTTATTATATAAAATTTCTTGGGGTCCAAATCAAAATTCTATGCTTAATAAAAAAATATCAGTTGGGTTTAGCAGTGTGATTTAAATACTTATTGTGTGTGTGTGTGTGTGTACGTGTGTCAATATTTTTGGCTTTGGTATTTATATAAAATTTCTTGGGGTTCAAATCAAAACTCTATACTTAATAAATCTATGACAGGTTGTCAAAAATTCTGTATATTAAATCAAATAGATTTGTAATTCAATTTATACAAATCTGCAATATTTTTGTGTTTAAAATATATGAGCAGCACTGCAACAACACACCCTTACTCTTCAACAACTCTCACAATACTGGCTGATATGCAATGCAAAATCTCTTTATATACCCTAAGCACGGACCGCATTGAAAATATCTGAAACAATAAGCCAATCAGAATATAAGACATCATCACTCTATGTCATAACCAACCAATCAGAAAACAACACATGCCTAAAGCATAATATTCGGTAATAATTTGTTGCAAAACAAGATGCAATATAAATAAACCAGAAATAGGCCTCAAGTGGACCGGAAGTAAATGTGTGGGTGGGTGTGGGTATGTGTGGGTGTGTATGTGGGTGGGTGTGGGTGTGTGTGGGTGTATATGTGGGTGGGTTTGGGTGGGTGTGGGTGTGTATGTGGGTGGGTGTGGGTGGGTGTGGGTGTATGTGGGTGGGTGTGGTCAAGGTCAATGTCAAGGTCATATCAAGGTCAAGGTCAAGGTCAAAATAATCAAAAAAATAATCTAAAAAATAATCGAAAAAATAATCGAAAATTAATCGAAAAAATAAACGGAAAAATAATTGAAAAAATAATCGAAAAAAATAATCGAAAAATAATCGAATAAATAATCAAAAATAATAATCGAAAAAATAATCGAAAAAATGGTCAAGGTCAAGGTCAGTGTGTGTGTGTGTGTGTGTGTGTGTGTGTGTGTGTGTGTGTGTGTGTGTGTGTGTGTGTGTGTGTGTGTGTTAATACGTTTGGCCTAGTTTTAAGTGTAGCCAAAAATAATATCAAGAGGGGCATATTTTTAACAAATTTATGGACAACAATCTCACAGAAGTGCCTTTTATAAGTGTAGGCAAATCAATCTGAGTGGGTCATACTTTCTCAGGAAATTTCCGAGGGCATTTTTACAAAAATCTTGGATTAGACAGGGTTCCACACTTGAGCAAAAAGCCCATATGGGCATGTTGAGCTTGTTTTAAGTGTAGCCAAATCTGCATGAGGGGGGTTTATACTTTCTCGCTCCAATAATAGGTCAAATCATACTACTGCTGATCCTTCAAAATTCGACGTAGAAGGTTTCGACGACTCGGAACGGCGCTTCTTTGTCGAGGTGGACCTCGAGTTTTCCGAGAAGCTGCAGGATGTGTTTTGCGACCTGCCACCAGCATCGGAATTCAAGTGTCCACCTGCGTCGAAGCAGCAAAAACTCATCATGGATTTCGAACCCAAAAAGCGTTACGGGTTGCACTACCGAAATCTTCTGCTGCTACCTCGGAACTTGATCGCAAATTTTTTAAGGACATGAATAATATAATATTTGGTAAAACAATGGAAAACACGCGAAATCGTGAAGACATAAGGTTGCTTACTAGCGTCGACCGTTGTCGCAAACTTGTTGCAAGCCCACTGTTTAAATCTCGAACAATCTACAACGAAGAGCTTGCTTTGGTACACATGAATCGTGGTGAGGTAAAGCTCAACAAACCAGTCTATGTTGGTGCCACAGTGTTACAGTTAAGCAAGCTGCAAATGTTCGAGATATATTATGATATATTACGCTTGCACTATGGTAACAACACCAATTTTCCCTACACAGATACGGACAGTCTGGTATATCACGCCCACACTGCTAACGCATATAAAGATATCGCTACGATTCCAGCTCTCGTTAACTTGTTTGACACGTCGAGCTATTCCCAACCAAACCGATATGAAATCCTGGCTCGAAACAAAAAGTACCTGATAAACTAAAGGACGAAAAAGATGGGGATATTATATTAGAGTTTGCTGGTCTTCGTGCCAAAGCATATGCAATTCAAGCTGAGAGTCCCGTGACCAAAAAAGCTAAAGGTATAGGCAAAAAGGTGGTTCAGAGAAAACTCAAGTTTGAAGACTACATCGAGTGCCTCGAAACCAAAAAGCCGATTCTGCGAAAAGAGTATCGCATCCAGAGTGTTAGACATATACTTACAAACAACACCGTCAGGAAAATTGCTCTGGATGCACAAGACGATAAGAGATGCGTTCTCGAATGTGGGATTCATAGCTTGCCGTGGGGTCACTATCGCCTGAAAACAGGTAAAACTTGCTCTGTGTGCCCAAAATAAAAAAAAAGAAATTTGATTTACTAGTGTTTTTTGCCCTCGAATGCAAAACGAGGGGTTGGAGGTGGGATATTTTTTTCAAAATATTAATTTCACAGTTCTTTTTTGTAATACATACTATATATTCAATCAACATAATTTTTTGTTGTCCTCCGCAAAATAATACAAAAAATTAACAATGTCTGCAAATATATAGTATAAATATTTGTTTTACGGAACTAACTCCCGCCGTGTCCAACGGGACGAAAAATTTGGGGCATGTGCAGGGCCAAAGGGGAAGTTCCTTTGCGCGCTCAAGCATGGCTTTTTTTAAATTATTTCTTGTTATTTCCTATGCATATTTAAAACTGCTCTGTCACTCGCTCGTTCCTGACATCATACGCAAAAGTTTTCTCTGCAATAAGGATGATCCTGCACAGTGTGTCCGCAGGCAGAGCATCGTGGGACTCGCACACAATCTTGACGTTGGTGCGATCGTTAACAACTACCTGCTTTCTTTTAGATGTGTTGATGACGAACATGGGTCTGCGAGCTATAAACCCATTTGGATTGTAGTTCACATCCACGTTACCCGAAGTCACTCGTTTGTAAGCTGTGTACGCCTCGTACAGTTTCAGGTAGTCCTCTTCTGTAATGTTTAGGTTGTAGTTCTCACATGGGAAATCTTCGTTCCTACCATTTTTGAGGTAAATGTTCTTAATCTTACAGTTGACGAACTGCCTGGAATCTTTTTTTTTTGTTATTGTCCCTTCCTGTCTGGAAGAGTACGGCTGCAAACTCGGGCATGTCGTACCGAATGTTGTTGAATTGCGTGGTTACGTCAAATTCGAAATGATTGCCGGAAGCAGGTGTTTGCACACACTGGTAGCCGTAAAACTGAATGGACACTTTAGGATTCTTCAGGATGTCGGCTTTGTACTTGAGAGCATAGTTTGATTCGTATTCTACCACTGGCACGTGCAGCTCCATGGACCTTATAAGACATTTGGCAGCGTCGGGTAGTGTGTTGGGAAGCGAGCTAGTCCCGTTCGGCCCCAAAGTGCTGTAGCGCATCAGTGCGTCATGTCGTTTGCAGCTCTACGAAAAGTGACGCGCAAACCACCCTTCCACATGATCTGCGTGAAGTCGGAGAAGAAGCCAGGAAGCAGGCGCATGGGAAACAGTACTGTGTGACTTTGAGTTTTGATTTTTGTACCTGCTTCGAATCCCCCTGCCTGGTAGTATGCTGCATCGGTCTTGGGGAGTTTCAGTGTTCCCAAAGCTGTAGAGGTATTCCCGGGGTAGTCAACCCTATCGATGACGGTGCCATGCTTTCTAATTTACACCTGAGAGAACAGGTACTGCACAAAATTATCTGCAAGTCTTAAATTTGCATTGGCAAGAAATGCTTCGCCGTTGTCTCTCTTCACAACATCAAACTTGATATACAAATCAGCTCTGTGAGGGTGAATAAATCTATCCCCGATGTCCACGTCGTATTGTATCTCTCGATTCGCTTCGTTAAGGTTGGCAGACGTGCGACGATTGGGTGGGAAGGACTGCAACTCGAAACTTTCGATTTGCTCCGTGATGGTTATTTACTATATGTTGATCTCCACGATGGTAGTGGTCGTGGCTCCTGCAAAATCAACCACCTCTCCCTCCCTTCTCGTTGGTAATTGCCAATTCTATGTTGTCTATGCCTACCCAGCGTCGAATAACATGGGTACCTGGGGGAAACCCTGGGGGGTAAAGGCGGTCAGGGGCGTGATGCTGATCACATCACCCCCACTCACGACCGGATCAAGAAAGTGTGGGGCGTTACCCCCACACCCCCTATACGCCTTCATGGCGTGGTGCTATGCACAGGGGAACACTTTACCTTTTATGTTGTCTATGCGATTACGAGATACAGGAAAGTATATCGGTGGGGAGGGTGTGTAGATAATTGGCTCCATGAACTAGGAGTTTGGTTTGAACGTAGCGATAATACCTGTCTGCTTGTGACTCCCTGGGATGCCGTCCGAGGATTTGGTGATCATACCTTCTGCCACATTGCAATGTATGTTCAGAGTCTCAATGGCTAGAAATTTAGGAATGTTTGCACCGATATGCTTAATGCCAAATTCGAGCTTTGTGTTGTTCTCGAATCCCAAAAGCTCTCCGATGGTATCCAGGTCTACGGTTTCCGTGGCAGACACCAGTTCCACCCTGTGAGTTACAGAATTTTGCGACAGCAGCACACTTCTTGGCAATTGAGCCTGCAAGGTAGACAGGTTGTACTGGGCGGTGGTGATGCTGATTTTTTCGCTGCCAATTTTGATGGTATTGTTGTATTCCGTCACATTGGGTATCAGGTACATGCTGTAGACTGCACGAAAAGCAATAGATTTAGGATAGATGATATCGTCATGCAATGCGATTTTCAGAAGCGAATTCTCGCTTTTGTGAGATGGAATACACCCACAGTGCTTCAGGTGCCATAATGCTTTCTGGAAATCCTCTATTGTTGGGTTATTTTATTGCGAAAGGAAGACAAGCATGGAAACGCAGAGATGTCCACAGTTCACATCGCTGAAACCTGTATGCGTTCGTCATTGTAGTAGAGGTTGACAACACTGAGACACTTTACCAACCCAGCAGGTGGCACACCCGAATGAATCGAAAACAAATGCTTTGTTGTTGCTGGTTTTCAAGTAGCAAATCCAATGTGTACCTGGATTTACGTAACTGTCCAGGTTAACCACACCACACTCTTTTTTCTTCACAACAGAGGGTAGAGAATCGGACATGAAAACATCCCTGAAGTGTTTGATTCCCAACGGCTCGATCAGAGCATCAATGTCGAGGTTGGACAGCGGCTCTTCTTTTTTTAAAATTTGATCAAAGCTTTGGGCTTCCTGCCCACGCCTTTCCCCTTCTTTTCCATTGCCAGGTTGTGTCGTTTTTGCTCTTCCAACTCGGCCTTGTTCTTCTTTGCATCGATGACGGTTTTTCCGATAGAGGCACTTCCGCCGGCCAAGCTACCCACAGCACCCAGAGCAGCCAGGATGACCGGGATGGTGAATATGAAACCTCCGGTCTTTTTTCTTGCTTTCGCGAATGTTGCAATCTCTTCAACTGAGGGATGCTGAGTAGCAATTTCATTCCGTGTCCTTTGACCAAGCAAGAATGTTTCTTCTCGCGCTGTTTCTTGGTGAGTAACCCATCGAGGGCACCCAGAGTCTTCAGATTCGAATAAGGTATTTGGTATACTACACCTTTGGGCTTCATTTTGACGATATGTTATTTCTATATTGTGTGAGCTTGCATATTTTTACAGAGCAGTTCGGGTAGGTTGTTATTTATAGACCCCACCCCAATTTTTGTTTTGTGTTCATGGCGATGGTCGTACCTAATGCGGCGACCCGTTCACCCAGCGAGGCATCTCTGCTGACGAGTCTCCCGAGAGCTGCGTGCTCTAACTTTGTGTCAGCATCATGACGTACATCGAGATTGGTATTAGTATTGTAGGCAATATCGTTATCCTTCCATGCAGCATCCAGGGGATTCACACCTTTGTCGCCTCTCTCCAGTCGCTGATTAAGTTTGGTTCCGGGGCCGCATTACTGGTAACCTGGTAGGTGCATTTCGAAGGGCAGCTTGTTGATGATGTCGTTCACGAGACCTCGACCCTCGGCCACGTTCCAAAATTTCGGAGGTAAGGTGTTGATGATCTTGATGAGGTACCCTATGCCTTGGTGTCCTTCACGATGAAGGTGGCAAGCTTGGAGCTAATCATGTCCACGATGCCCACCTTTTCGTTGTGGAAATTACGGTTGCCGGCATTCTCTTCGCCTGCAATGACCAGCAAACGGTCCACGAGCTTTCTCACGTCGTCCACCCACACAAACTCCTTCGGCAGGGTGTTATAGAGTTTGACGCCGCTCCCTGTTTTGACCTGGTTCCATATCGGCTTGATGAGATTCCTGTATTTTTCACCGCTGCTGGATTTGACGCGATTCTGCGTAGCGTCGTTGTTTTGGTACAAGGTATCCGTCATGATCAACATTTCCTTGTAACTTTGGTAATCCTCGTCTGTGTAATCTCTTGGCTGCTTTTCGGTGATGAGTTCCCACAGTCCAACCGTGCCGGGATACCTGTTACAGCTGTCCTTCTCTCCCAAATTGACTTTCACGTCGTCACCCTCGAACGTGACTTTCGATTTTCCAACCTTCCAAACCACGCCCTCGTTGAGTTCCATGGTCGGGTACAATCCGAAAACCTCGTCTTTCTCGAATTTCCCGGTGCTTAGATAATCCCTCGCCAACGGTCCCAGCTCGACTTATTTTCCGAAGAGGTGCTGCCTAGAGCCTGACGTTTCGGTGGCGGCGCAAGTTCGTACGGGGTAGTGTGGATGCTGGATATCGGAGTTGGTATGGTATAATTTCGAGCAGTGAGTGGCACGAGCTCGTTGATCTGCTCTTTGTTTTGCTGGGTGAGTTTTTTGATCTCCTTACGGAGTCCGCTGATTGCATCGATGATAGGTTGGTCCTGTTGCTTTTTCTCTTCGTAAATTCCACGATTCTCGGATTTCCAACCCTTAAACCGTTTCGTCAGGAAGTTGCGCAGCTTCAGGTTGTCGTCTGCAAGTTTGCGCTTCATTTTTTTGGTATGTAGTTGTTTATAATACGTCAAGACGTTTCTTGTAACGTTGCAACGTTTAAAAAATTTTTAATTTTGTTTCTGTATTTTCCATCATTGGGTATCCTCGTCATGTCAATTGTGACGAAACCAAAATCATCTTGATTCCAGCATGAAGAGCAAGATTTCTAAAAATCGTTGTTGCTCAAATCTCCACCCACATAGTCATCGTGAACGTGCTTGAGGTTGGAAGCATCCTGACGAAACAAACAAATAACATTAGCATTGTCCCGGAGGAGCTGCTTGGGGATCTTGGAGAAAGTCTGTGCAAAATAGAAGCAATCCTTGCCCCTGTGGCGACCCTGAGTAAAAAATTGCGAATCTCGTTTTGGTTTTCCAAGATTACATCGTCAAGACCACCACCGAGTTATCGCGGGAGCGGTCCAGCGATATAACTCCAGAAGCAAAAGTAGCAATGCCCAGCCCAGCGTACAGTTTCGTCAGCTGGCGGTATTTTGGTTGCTCCAAACTTTTGGAGAAGACACACAGATGCCTGTTCTTCCAGTCCAGCCAGTCGGGTGCAAGCAAGAAATTTTCCACAACCAACTTTGTCTTTCCGCAACCCGAGGGTTCGACAACGAGGCAGCGAATATTGTCAGGCAGAAGCTCGCCGTTTTTCTTAGAGAGTTCCGCGGATGTATCTGGCAGTTGCCTCACCACATCCCACACACCTGTCACACAATCACTTCGTCTGCGTCGATCCAGCTTGTTTCCTCGAGTCCCAGCCATTTAACCAATAGCTTTTTACCTTTCCTACACAGGATTTTCTCGATGAGGAAGGTGTCCCGGTGTCTTGTTTTAGAAAGTTCCTCTTCGTAGAATCGTCCTTTCAAAATTTCGTCGCGTGCATCCTTTATTAGACACGTGTACCTCGCCCCCGGGATGACTCGAACCACAGTGAAAAGTTCCGTGTTCCAATTGTTGGTGAAGCCCTTCTCGAACGTACGCTTGAATTTGCTGATTCTCACCTGGTCTCCTATTTTGTATTTCGGTTTCTTGCTCGTAAATTTATACTTTGGACAATAAACTGTAGAAATTAAACGCTGCTCGTCAGATTTGTTAACGTCAACTGGTTTCATGCGTATCGTGCGATTCACACTGTGCTTATAATCCCTTACAAGTTCCGGTAGAATGTTGACCCACTGTAGTTTCCCTGAATCGTGAATTGCTTCCACATGCATGTTTTGAGAGTTCGGTTGAAACGTTCCACTATGCTGGCTTTGATGTGACTCTAGGTTGAGTAATGTTGGATATTTTGTTCTTGAATGAATTGCCGACAAACAGAGTTGTAGAATTATTTTCCGTTGACTGTTTGAAGAAATCGAGGTCGCCTGCCATTTTCATCGAAAATAGTTTTGAATGCTTCCACTAAACAGGTTCCTGTTTTTGTCTTGAGGGGTAAAGCCCACGCAAATTTTGAAAATGTGTCTATAACATTGAGAAGATACTTGTATCCCTTGTTGACTTTATGTAAAGTTACCAGTGCTCATTTCCACAAGGTCAGCCTGCCACAAGTCGTCTATGCCTTTGGTCACTACCGCCAGTCGTTTGTAGTTTCGCCGTGCAGGTTTATGCAGCTCGTTCACAATAGCCTGCCTAGACATTGCGTGAAAATAAGAATATAGCTTGGATGGGATTTCTCGCCGCAGACAATGCCGGGTTTTCTATGTACAGATTATCACCTATTTCTATGTCGATAATTTGAGTAGCATCTTCGGCATAGGCAGTCTCGCGACTTTCGGGGTGGTTGAAATCAACCAACTCCACTCCTCTTATTTTAGGCTCGTCCCCAATGTTCGTTACGGTCATGGTTGGGTAGTGTATTGCGTGAGGCAAAGACTGGTATGAAACCTTGACAAACTGAAGTGTACCAGCGATGAAAAACTGGTGATAGGCTTTTGCAGGGGTCAGCATGTACAGTTTGGCCCTCGGGTTGAAGGGCGAGGTAAACTCTCTGTTCGGAATGCTGTACAGTTCTAAAACAATAGTGGACTTAAGATTGTCGATGCTGGCGTTCATGGTAGTTACGTTGGTTCGAACCTCGCTCTCCACATCCTCCAATCTGCCGTTTACCGATTCCAGGTGTTCCCAACAACAGTGTCGTAATCGGGCTTGATCTTCACGTCGACATCAAGTCTCTTGAATTTTTCGTTTAACTCGCGCAGCTGGGTACTGAAATTAGCTATGGCAGATTAATGGCCTGGTTCTATGCTACCAATTTGCTCTTTTACGTTGGCAATAGTTTGCTGCAGGCTCTCCACAAGTGTCAACTTGGAGTTTTGACCTGCAAGGTCGTGGACCTGGGTCCTAATTTCTGCAAACAAGGCATGTAGCTCGCCGACGTTCTGGTTGGTAGGCAAGGTACCAACAGCATCCCGAAGCGTTGCAATTTCGGTTTGGATGTTTTTAATGTCGTCCGATTTGAGGATTCGGTCCAGGGTCCTCTTCACGCTTTTCAGTTCCTGCGAAGTAGGCAGGGTGGCCACCGTGTTCTGAAGCAATTCCAGTGCTTTCTTCACAGCATCCAACTCCGATGCATTCGCAGCCGCGCTTATACCTTCGTGCAGTTTTGTTATATAGTCGTGGGATTGGATTTTTGAAGTGTTTCCAGCTTAGTCTGTATGTCGTTAATCAAGTGATGAAAATGCGACAACTCTGATTCGGTGTTTAGATTTTCCAGCTTGGTAATTTGTTGTTGAACACTGGCCAAAGTGTCCCTTATACCTGGCAGTTTGGATTCATGTACCTCGTGAACATTCGCTAGATTATTTTTGATGACGGCAAGTGCATCCTCGATGTGAGCTATGGTACCTTGCAGTTTCCCATAGTCCTCGTAGGTCTCGAGCTGGAGCTTGATGTTGGCAACGCTACGTGCAATAGCATTCAGTTCGCTGGACGAAGGTAGATTGTTGATGAAGTCTTCCACCGTTCGTAGTTTAGTTTGAGCGTCGGTGATGGCTGCGTGTAAAGCATTCGTTTGAAGCTCTGCCTTGATACTTTCCAACGTAGGGATTTTGGAAGATTGAAACTGTTCGCGCAATTTAGCAATGCTGGCATTGACGCGATCGTAGTCATCTTGTGTGTTGATGCTCTGGATGATGGTTTGCAGCTCGGTTTGGATGGTGGAAGTTTGGTCCTGCAAGTGTTGCTTCAGCTGTTCCACGTCGGAGGTCTGCGTTTGCTACAGCTTCAGAAGTTGGTTTTGGAGCTTGCCTACGCTCAGCGCCAGGTTCTCAAGGTTGTCTATCGACGCCAAGTCGGTGTATTTTTGAAACAGCGATTTGAGTTCTGCATCGATCTTGAGTACAGGGTCCAGGCACTGAGACTTCAGGCTGGCTATCTCGGACTGGAGGCTGGAGTTGAAGGTGGACTGCAGGGCTTGCAGGTAGCTTCTCAGCTTCTTGACCCTGACGTCGAGCATGAGAAGCTTTCGCCGTGGTCGTGGCGTTTCGTGTGACCGAAAATTTCGTTAGGCATTGCTGCTACTATGTTTTTTTATTTATTATAGGATAGGTTATTTGAAGCTCCACAAAAAGCGGGATGAGTTTGTCGTAATCACCCAGCAACTCCACGTACAAGCAGTCGTCGGCAGATGCATCGTACAAGGTGACATTGTTCATCCTATCGTGCTTGAGGCGATAAATAGTCTTGCCAAAGAAACCGTGACTTCACCTACATTCTCTGGATTGACAGTTAGCTTAAGTTTACCGCTGATTGGGAACTTGTAGAAATTTAAATTATTGTTGAAGACGTAAAATGTTTTGCCAACGTCCTCGTCGTATTTCGTTCAAATGCTGTTCAGGTGAATAATCAACAAGCCACTCAGTGTGGATAGCATGGATGGCAACAAGTCGAAGCTTGGCGTTGCAGCCTGACTCGGTGCTTCCATGACAGTCTGCTTTTTGAATCCAAACAAGTTCATATGCATCGTTATTTTATTTTATACTCGACAGCAAGTTAAACAAAAAGCTGTTTTTTTTCCAGATCTGTAGACTGTCAAATAATATTATCTTTCTCTCTCATATGTGACTAATGGCATGCGCTGCAAGAGCACCCCTGCTTGTTGAGCTGTATGAGCCACAATTTTCCCAACCTAATGTATAAAATAATAAAAAAAATGTTAACTGTTTAAGAAAATTTTTTGCAAAATATCCCTGCCATTTGTTTCAACTTACTAGGACCCCAATTTCATAGGCTTGATCCTAGAAGTAACATGCACAGCCATGTCCTTCGTAATCGCATATGCTAGTCAGCCAGATATTATCATATTAGAATCACATTTCGCCCTATGATCCTACCCAAACTGACATTGCACAAGCTAGAAGAAACAAGGGGCGGGATATTTTATGTTAATTACGGCAGCCTGTGTGCAGTTATAAGGTAATTATCAAAAGAGCGCTCTAATATAAGACAATACCACTTACAATATTCCCTAACACACAATCAACATACCAGGTAAGATCCTATTTGTCCTTTTATACCCACCAAAACACCTAGTATTTTTGTTTCCTCATAGATGGTGCTGACAGCGCCACCCAGCTCGAGATAGTTCCTTTCTTTACTAGCAGATGGCGCCCACTGTCCTCCTACGAAAATTTTCAATAAAAAAGCTTAAAATGTCAAATATCTCGAAAACGGTAAGAGATAGAGCAAAAATGGCAATACCCTATGGTAATAAAGTATTGTCGATTTAGGTAATGTAGATTACGTATAATGTAGATTACGTATACCAAGTTTGGTGTCCTAAGTCATGGGGTGGGCCAACTTTCTAGACTTCGTAACTTTCGAACGGATGGTCGCAGAGACGTGGGGTTTCTTGCGTTAACATCGTCTCGGTGTCCTCTGTCTTCCTCTGCCAAAATTGGTATAGGTTGTCATAGAAACAAATTTACCCCCACCCCCAGGTTTCCTCAATAAAAAAAAACTTAATATCTCGAAAACGGTAAGAGATAGAGCAAAACAGACCGCGATTTTGACTTCCAAGAAGCATTTTATGATAGTAGAATATACCCATACTAAGTTTGAGCACGCTACGATCAATATGGCTCACTCCCGAAATTTCGTCAGCGGCCCATATCTCGAGAGCGGTTAGAGATAAATAAAAAAATAGTAAAAGATATTGCTACCCTTGTCGATTTATACCAAGTTTGGTGGTCCTATAAGCCAAAGGGGGGGGGGGGGCAATTCCCATTTTTTTTTCTAGAAAACCCCATCGTAAAAGGCTATGGCAAGAGCCCAGTAGGTTGGCTTTATGCACTGGAACTACATAAGGCAAACCTAAAGCAAGGTTGCCAACTCCTTGCTTTAGGTTAAGTTAGACTAAGAAAAGTACACGAGCGTTTGCCTTACGATATTTTCCGTTAAGGTTGCAAAAAGCGCATCACTTTCTGTTGCAGAACTCTCTTTTTACCCCTAGTAGTCAGTGTTGCCAACTCCTATTTGTACGTTAGCACTCCTGTGAAAGATCACATGGTGAAATTTTTTTGGGGTGGGTTGGCAACACTGCGAGCTCATCACTTTCGCGTTTGCCTTACGATGTTTTTCAGTTAAGGTTGCAAAAAAATGCATCACTTTCTGTTGCAGAACTTACTTTTTATAACTACTTCTGTTAGTTTTCAATTTGGTTAAAGTTACTGGTCAAGAACAAGTTTTTATAAATTAGAAAAAAACACTACGAAAACTTATGACATTACTTATATTCGTTTCATTCTTAAGAGATTAGTGCCACAATATTCACACGCTCCCGTAAGTACGCCAATCTTCACACATACACTCAGGAATGTTTGGAATGCAAAGAATTCTTGTGAGAAAACTATTGATTTGTCTGAGCAAAAAAACAAGATTACATGAGAATTTCTGCAAGTCATGCAATTTAGGTTCCCACAAAATACTTCCTACAAAGTAATTTATATATCACCAATGCCATCTAGTTGCAAATAAATGTACTTGGAGAGCTTGAAAGCAGTAAGTATCACTAGATGCTGCCATCTAGTTGCAAATAATATATACTTTTTGCAAAAAAGTTTCTTTACTCAATGTTTTCATATATCTTCCGGTAGTAATACGATTAGATGAAGACATATGACTGAGCGCTCTCGAGTTCACGTAGCTAAATGCTAGGGCCCAAAATATTACTAGAATATCTTAAACTTGTATATTTCTTGTACCGCCATGATGTTACTGATTAGTTACAAGCACAAACAATGTCATAACACTGGAGGATATGAGAATATGCAAGTACGGTATCTTCGGTTCAGATATAAATGGACGGGATGTATACTGGGGTATTTTGCAAAAATTTTTAAAATTGACTCATGTGAGTCAATTATTTTTTACAGTTAAGAAAGTAATGGATTTTGCTTTAGTTATTTAAAAAAGTGAAATTTAAAAAAAATAGGTGTCATAGGGGGAAATTATCTAAATCTTAGAAATTTTATAGAATAAAATTGGAATTTAAGCTCTTGCATAAAACAAATTTTCAGTTTTTTCACTTGGAAAATCAGGTAAAATCGTGATTTTCAGTTAAATTACACTAAGAGAGCCCGGCATTTAATTGTTCGATTTTGGGGGGTGGGCGCTTGTGCCCCTCTCTGAGGGTTGCCACATTCCTAAAGTAAATAAACGGGACATATAGACATATGGATATAGTTAAATTATTTTAATAACATTTTCAGACATGACAAAATCAATTGCAGTTTAAAACATTGTTGATGACGAATTGTAAACATTTTGACAAAATATTTAAATATTTGAGTGAACACTTGGCGTCCATTAAGAGGATCTTTGTTTAGAATAATCACTACTATAAGAACACTTCCTTTTTAGCTTGACGAAATAATAGAAAATTTCTACATGACCTAAGCCCTGAATATTATCCACTCCACTCTGATTCCATTGACCAAGAGAAGCTGTATTAGAACCAAAACTGCGTTTGCCAGTCGTGAGTCTTATTTGACATATCGACAATCGACAACGAGCAGTTCTACACCAATGTTATAATGAGGTTTGAGTGGTAAATGGTAACACTGTCCAACAATGGTTTTGTTAAAAGTAAAATTTCAACGGTTCTTCATGTTTTGCCAACTGCTGATTCAGAAAATGATGTCAGAAATTGTCAATCACCCACCATTTTTTTGTAACAATAAAAATATAATTCTCCATTATTATTGCAGCATGCAGTCCATAATTAGCTGATTGGTAGGCGATATTTAAATACTTTTATGTCTTTGCTCCAACAATACACTAGTAACTTTATGCCTTTGATATCTACATGAATGACAATAATTAAACTTGTTAAACAATCCAACTGAAAAATTTGACAACGATGAACTTTTCAACACAATGCTGTGATTTAACTGTCATGTCTACTTCTTATTTCAATAGCAAGTTGTCTGGAGAAGAGAAGCTTTTCCTGAGTGTTCTTCTGTTACAGTGATTGTTTCGAAGCAAAGACAGAATCATGTCAAGAAGTTGCGTAAACGACAGGAACATTTTTTGTTATATCTGTGGTGAGTTGACCTTAGAAGCAAATAGGAGAACATTTACTCCTCGTGTAAGAAGAGCTTTGATTCATACTTTGACAATAAGATAGACGCAAACAAGAAATTGGCCCCTGATATCTGTTGTGCGAACTGTGTAACGCTTTTGAGTGGTTGGCTGAAGGGATCTCCTTATATGCCTTTTGGAGTTCCTATCATCATATAACAGACTGCTATTTTTGATTGACAAATATATCTGGGATAAGTTCGAAATCAAGGCATACAGTGAAATATTATCCATCACTAGAATTAACAACTCGACCGGTGACTTATGGACCTGGAGTTCCCATACCTGGTCCACCAGATGACATAAGTGTAACGGAAGAAAGTGAAAGTGTTCCTAACAAATGTAGCGAATTGCATAATGATCCTGATTTTGTGGGGAGTGTTTCAACACCTGAACCTCACTTAATAACTCAAGAGGTTCTTAACGATTTAGTTCGAAATCTAGAGTTAAGTAATGATAAAGCAGAACTGCTTGCATCGCGATTAAAAGGGTGGCATTTGTTGGAGAGTGACACTAGAGTTATTTTTTTCGGGCAACGCCAAAAATACTTTGTAGATATGTATACTGAAGATAAGGACCTTGTTTTCTGTTGTAACATCGATGGTCTATTAGAGTGAATAAGTGTTGTCCATAAAAGTGAAGAATAGCGTTTGTTTTTAGACTCTTCGAAAAAAGGTTTGAAAGGAGTGCTACTGCACAATTGAAATAAATATCCCAACATTCCCGTAGCATATTCGTTGGGCATGAAGGAAAGATATGAAAACATGAAACAGTTATTAAGAAATATCCAGTACTGTAAATACTCTTGGCAGATATGTGGAGATTTAAAAGTTATTGCTATATTCTTAGGATTGTAACTAGGTTACACCAAATTTTGCTTTTCCTGCGTAAATGGGACAGCATAGATATAAAAAATCATTATGTTAAAGAAAATGGCAGAAGAGAGAGTCACTAATCGCAGGACAGGAGAATTTTGTTCATCCACCACTTGTAAGTTCAGACAAAATCTTACTGCATGCTCCCCACATAAAGCTTGGTCTGATGAACTATTTTGTAAGAGAAATGGATCGTGAGGGTGGTGGATTTATGTTCTTCAAAGAGAGGTTTTAGCGAATTACAGAGGCGAAACTAAAATAGGGAATATTTGTTGGCCCTCAAATCAGGATACTTATTAAGGATAATGATTTTGAAGAGAACCTAAATGAGCTGGAATTGGCTGCTTGGCAATCTTTCAAGGAAGTTTGCATAAATTTCCTCAGAAACTACAAGTCAGAAACTTACAGAGAACTTATCAGTAATTTGATTTACATCTATCATGTTCTGGGGTGTAATATGTCTCCGAAGATACACTTTTTAGACTCCCACCTCGTTTCTTACCACAAAACCTTGGGACAATGAGCGACGCAAATGGAGAACATTTCCATCAGAAAATTGTTGAAACAGAAAGGCGCTACCAAGGAAAATGGTCTCCAAATATGTTCACAGATTATTGCTTGACAATAAAAGATATGTTCCTCAGGCAAAGTACAGCCGAAAATCAAGTTCGAAGACATTCCAGATATTCCATTGTAAATAATATTGCACCGTATCACTATAAAGCTATATAAGATTTGTATCTACCTGATATTTTGTATGTACCCTGTTACTCAAATTTCATGGGTGATGGATAAATTCTGAAATTTGATTTGAAATCAACACATCAAATTCAATTAGAATCACCCAAAACTTCTCTTTTAACAGGCAATTTGGCAAGTTTGGACGTTGGTTGTTATATCTTTCACGTTTCTCTTACAGCGTTGAACATATTTCTTCAGCTATAATTCCTGTTGCAGATTGTCTTTCTCGAATACATTCTCCTGAGGATTTTTCTATTGCTCCATCTTATACGAGCTTAGCATGTGCAGCTCCTAAATTTAATATTATTCCTTTTAATAAGGCAGATATTGCTGCACTTCAGGCACAGGATACTGCTTTGAACCCATTATGAAACAATTACAAGAGGGTCAATCTCTTCTCAAATTGTTTTACCACAAGTACTACAGCATTTAATTTGTCGGTACTACCATGACACCCCTGTAGGTGGTTCACATCTGGGTGTTAATAAGACCGTTAAGAAGATTGCGTCCCTTTTTTGGTGGCCCAACTATCTTAGTGATATTCGACAGTATGTTCGCTCTTCTGATATCAGTCAGCGGGCCAAACATGCCATACGTAGACCTCAGGGTTTACTGTCTTCCGAAGTCATTCGTCATCCATGGCGACGTTTGTATATTGATTTGGTGGGTTCCTTGGTTCGTTCTTCAAAAGGTAATACCTTTATTCTGGTAGTTGTAGATGCTTTTTCAAAATGGGTCTCATTATATTCGATTCGTTCAGCTGCATCCCATTTGAATATTGACAAATTGAGGTCCTTGTTTCTCCTTTTTGGTGCTCCGTGCGAATTGGTTTCAGACAATGCTTCATATTTCCGTTCCCATCTCTTTAACAACTTTTTGTTTGAATCTAATATTAGACACATATACACCAGTGTTTATTACCCTAATCCTTCATTGGCGGAAAGGTTTATTAGAAACTTGAAAGCATCCTTGATTTGTTACCATTCTTAGGACCATTCTAAATGGGATACACAGTTAAGTAGTATTGCCTTTGCTTTTAATAATGCCCATCATGACAGTACTTACACTAGTCCAGCCAAAATCATCTTTGATCGTGATATTGACGGACCAATGAATTTCTTTTGGGAACTGCAAACTGATGCAGAACTGGCTGCTCCTCCTTTGCCTGATCGTGCTCACCGTTGGGGTGAGGCCTATAAACACCTCCTGAAATCCTGGCATTCTCGCCAGCGTAAGTATGATGCAACTCGTACAACTGTTTCTTATAAGCTGGGTGATTTGGTGTTGTTTCACACTTTTCCCCAAAGTAATGCTTTGCAGAATATTTCGGCTAAACTTCAGGAACGTTGGACAGGTCCTGCCGAGGTTTATAAATGCTTGGTCCTGTTACGGTCCTTTTGGTTGATCCTGATACCAAACATATAGTTAAGAAGGCTCATGTTTCGCATGTTAAACCTTATACTCTTCGTGATTCTATACCTTCTCCTGTGATGGTATATCTGGCAAATTCACAGATGGGTCATGTCCTACAAAACCCATCATGAACCTTATTATATATTTTTTTTGTTACATTATATTACTGCATTTATTGATCATTTCCTGTTTCTACCCTTGCTTTTGGATAGTATAGAACCTCTAAATTTAGAGTAAAATTTTATTTTCAAATTTAGTTAAAGTCAAGTCATAATTTTTGCATTAAGGTTCAATCCGGTTGTCTAATTGACTTATATATATAATATAATGTGTGGGCATGTTAATGCATTTCACAAAACTTGCTTTTCTTGCGGTATATTCTGTATGTGATATTTTACGGTGTATTAAATTTGTCATATGTATATTGTAATGAAGCTACCTCCTTTCTTCCTTCCTTCAGTAGTGTCCTCCCCCTTCTTTCCTATTTCTTTTCTACTTTACATCTTTACGTAACCTATTATTGATTTCGAGTTTTTTTTGTTTCATATTTTTCATCGTGAGGATGTACACTTTACTGACAATTTGGACTGGAATTGGAACCAAGTCTGGATACTTCTATCGCCAGGGACTTCAATATATATATTTCCTTCACCCTCCCCTTTTAACTCACATGGAATCTGCGGTGGATTACAGCTAGGTGGTTGTGTTATTTTTTATCAGTGCTACAATTTTTTTATGTAAAAGCATGCATTCAAACACCTAAGGTTCCGGACTGTAGATTGAACTCGCCATGTTACATTGAAGGCTGTTTGTGTAGAACACGCCTAGTTTTTAAGTTACGTAGAATTTGAAGATCTGGTAAATTGCGACGCACAAAAGACTTGTAGTGAAGTTAACCTAAAATTTTGATCTATTTATGCAGCAAAAGCTACACATCTTATTTCGGACCTTTTTTTGCCACTTTCTAAATTAACGAAGCACGAATTCAATCATCCCTTTCTTTGATTTTGAACAAACTATTACACGGAAGTGAAACTTTGAACCTTTGTAGAATGGGAATGAACGTGCGTGTTTCTGACTGCTAGAAGCATGCTCTGATTAAATTGCAAATGGCTGCCCTGTAGTTAAGCCGTTGTCTGCGTGTTTGGTATTTCCACGTTTGACTAATCACTGCATAATTGTGAACGTGCCACGAAATGGACTACCTAAATTAACCTTCAAATGCAACAGTGTTAATTATTCGTTTTTTTTAACCATAGGACAACGACTGTGGAAATACTTAACAAAAAAGCATCTTACCTAAATTCCTACGTGGTAACCTTTCGTCCCTTATTAGTTTGCATTCTGTGAAAATTCCCTTAAAAGCGGTAGCGTCAAAGGGTTCAATTTGATGTGTTCGTTACATTATATAAAAGGGTATTACAAATGAACAACCCCCAAGTACAATAATTGTTGGGTGGAGTAAAATACATAATTGAAGTTTTGTACCTGAATATTATAATAGTATATCAACCTCGCTGGTCGAGTTGCTTGTAAGAGACGTACGCGTCAAGGTATGTGTGATCCAAAACACACAAAAATGGGGAACACGAATTTGTGATTAACTTAATGTTTGCCGTTTATCCTTAGGTAATATTGTTATGGAATATGTTGAATATATATGTACTTACAGTTGTTGAGTGACAAAGTTAAAAGTAATAAATGTCACATGGGTTAATACTTACCTGTACTTTTCTTGGCATTTGCAAGTCACTAAGACAAGATTGGTAATCTTCACACGTCGCGTCGTTGTATAGCAACAGATTGTGCAACTAATTGCGTATTCTGAAGGGTGTTTTGGTAAACATAGTATATGCATTTTTGTTTAATTGAAATTGTTTGTTTGTAGGTGTCGACACAAAAACGCACGTTCGGATCATATTTGCATGTTGCTTCTGCGTGTAAAAAAAATCCTTGGTATGGGAGAAATATTAAATGAATACCCCTTTTGTCAGTAAAACTAGCGTTAAACGAACGCACTGAGCGCGTGATCCGTTCGACCCATTATAAGAGGATTTTGCTCTCTGTTACGTGGATCAAGCAACCGCTTCAGGCACAGGCAGTAAAGGCGTTGCAAAAAAGCAATATTTATTCGTATTTGTCTAGGTTTGAATAAACGTGGCTATTGACAATTACCATCTCCGGCACTGCTTCCAACTTGTCTATTCGTCCCATACGTCAATAATCCAAAACCAAAAGGCAACGTCACACCCTAATTGGAAGAGTAATGCGGCGAATTCAGCAGCCATTCAACAACCACCCCTCCGCCCACTGTGATGCCTCATACTTAAAATATATATTACCGTGAAGTACAGTAACTTGTCATTTGTGTGAAAATGTAAATTATTTTACCAATAGATTTAAGACAAGCTTAACCACAAATATTTAAGAGGTTTTCTCGGGCAATCAGCCAGGTAATTTCCGGAAAGGCTTCCGAGCTTTCCAGCGCTAACGTCACTATCATCTCTCACTTCATTCCCTGAAAATGAGAGTGACGTTAGCTCTTCAAAGCTCGGAAGCCTTTCCGGAAATCATCTGGCTGATTGCCCGAGAAAACCTCTTCAATATTCGCCGCCGGAAAGCTTCAATAATTATTTCACAAATATTTAATTTTCGATAGATATAACTGCGAAAGTCAGTTAAAATAGCAACACCTTTAATCCACCATCATGCAATTATAATTTATTTGATTTTAACGGTTATCCCAACGTCAGCATTTTTCACATGTCCCTGGTCATTAACACTGTGTTACACATACATATCTGTAAGTTGGACGGCATAAATACAACTACCGAAAATTATAAGGGACATACAAACTATTCACCTTGAAACCACAACATCAAGTTGAGGTATTGATACTGATATGGTTGAATGCTCGGTGCAGACTTGAATAACCCAATGAGTCTTTTTCATCTTCTTACCTATATCGTGTGCGTCTCGGGAATCACTCCCGCAAGCACAAAGTATTTCAGGTCGGTTCTGTGGCTAAAGGGTTAGAGTAGCGTGCTACAAAACTTGGGGTCCTAGTTTTTCACCCTGGAAAACTTGGACATGAAGTTTTGTTTGTTCCAACAATCTGTTTCATCATTCATCCTATCCTTCATGCTATATGGGATATTTGCGATAGGAATCTTCAATTTGACGAAGGCACAGCCATTGCCTGCTGTTATCTACAGATTGATTTGACTAATTTCACTTCTCGCTTCTGTCTCTTTTGGTCAATCGCTAAGATTAGGATGGAATTGATGCAAGGATAATAACATAATTGAATGGGCAATACGCAACAAACAGACTGAATGTGAGTCTAGACGTCAAAGCCCCGATTGTCTGCAAAATATAGCCTATGCAGAGCCGTATATATAGAATTTGGCCCCTAAGATATCCTTTCTTTCGGGCACTGTGGACAATTCTATTAATAATTTTGATATCATGGTAATATATTTTCACTAACTGCATGCTCTGTGCTAATAACACTTGTAAAGTTGAAAACACTGATACAATATTGGTACATATCGTTTGCGTGATCTAGGTGACATTTGAAAATAGGTAATGGTGTAAGAACTTATTTAAGAGCTAGATAGTCCTTCGTTCACGAAATAAGCAAGTAGAAGGATTTTGCATGTTTCAATTTGCCATTGTCACAACATTAAGTAATGTTAATAGTTCATGGTCTTCACTTCTGCCCCTTCAGCGCCTCACTTTTGTGTGGCCCTAGGTTATAACTTAGGATAACCTAATGGCAAGCCCTACCCCCCCTCCCTGAGTACAGGACGTGGAAGAGATGTTGACATTTAAGATTTTGCAGGAAAGCCATGCATTACACCCCGCTCCTGTTATCCTTATTAAAGAAACACTCATTTGCGGCAGTATTCCCCACGCTTTCTGTGGCGTACTCACAAATACAGTAAAGGGATCATGAGTTACTTCTTACCACTAGTAGATCATGCCATATTTTCCTAAATTTGACGATTTTTTAGTTTTTTTTAGGAAAGTTGAACAAAAATAAGACATAGCATAACACCCAGGGGTCCCATTCCCCCCAAGGCCTATGACGCACTCCCCCCTAAGGGGTAGAACATACTACCCCTTTATGTCGAATTATATCCTCAAATTATTTTCTTCAGACAAAATTTGCGGAACGGTGTAACACAGAAATATTTAAGCAATATAACACCATTAAGCCTTGTTTTCATGATATGAAAAACTCTATATGCTGACCAAGGCAGAAATGTATTTATTTTATTATAAAACATCAACTAAACGTAACGTTTCAACAATTTAGCAAGATCTTCTTCAGACGTTGTACCAAGTACAATTGATAACATTTCTAATTGGTACAAAGTCTGAAGAAGACCTTGCTAGAAGGTTGAAACGTTACTTTTAGTTTATGTTTTATAATAAAAGACATTTTGCCTTGGTCAGCATATTGAGTTTTTCATTAAGCAATATGTGTTTACTTTAAGTGTTGTTTACAATGTAGACATTTGCAATCATATCGCATATTACTTGACATTGATTGAAATAAAATCTTACACAAATAGTAATAATTTCTGACGTTGTTGCAGCAAGCTTATTGATATATTCCTCAATTGGCTGCACTCTTAAAATATCGGACTCACAGGATGGAATTAAGGTAGTAGTAATGCACCCGCGTTCGGGTCGATAAATCAATTGATTGGAAAAGATCGATCAAAGATCAATTGATGACGCAGCAGTTTTTTTGTTTTTTTTATGACGTCACAAAATGTGCTGGGCTTATTTTGTAAGGATGATTTTGATTGGTTGTGACGTCATAAATGGGCGGGGCTTATTTTGTAAGGAGTGTTTTGATTGGTTGGAGGAGGGAATTCGGGTTTTCCCGCGGTAGTTTCCGGTGTCTGAAAAAACATGGCGTTGATGAGTCAGAAAGTCTGGGTTGGGGAGGAGGAAAAGTAGGCGACGCGGTGACGGTTGGTTTTCTCGTAATTGGAGTACGTGTTTCCGGTGTCTGAAAACAGATGGCGTTGATGAGTCAGAAAGTCTGGGTTGGGAGGAGGAAAAGTTTTTGTTATGTTATTTTGGCATGTGACGTAATATATAAATTGGATACGTGTATCCGGTGTTTGAGGAGAGATGACGTTGATGAGTCATTCTAGGAAATTCCAGGAATTGGGCGTGTCAGTTTTCTTCCTGAAAGGAACATGTTCGAACATGTTTTAGGTTGATGAGCCATTCTTGGAATTTCTTGGAATCGGGTGTGGTTGTTTTCTGTCTGAAAAGGACATGTTCGAACATGTTTTAGGCTCGGTCTTCTAGAGGACTATTTGAAGTGTGTTTAACGGAAATCGTGACGTAGAAAAAAGAAGGTATAAATAGAAGGGATACATGATAATAGCGTCATGCGAAGATGGATGTGTGCGGTACAAGACTGTCTGATAATGGCGTGAATTTCTACGAGGTTAGCTACGAGGAGTTCTGGGAACTTGTTCGATCTTGCGGCGATCTGGACAACGATCGAACGGCCCTGCATCGTGTGCTGAGTTATTTCCCGTTTATGTATGTTGCGATACCTGAATCTCCCTGGTGTGGATGTTACCTGTTTAACGGTTTAGGAAAAGGAGTCCATCATCACTGTGAGACGTTGAAGAAGATAGAAAAGAGGAAAAGAAGAGCAGACGAGAGAACAGGATTTCCAAGTCACGGGTGTATGTGCGAACTACGTCGCAGGAAGGAAGAGGACAAGATCGGTGAAGCTTTGAAGGAGAGAGTGAAAGAGCTGCTTTCTTTGTTGGCGAACAGAAATTCCTTGTGGTGTTCTGGCTGTGATCGTCCTTTGTTACGTAAATTAGAAGGACATCCCTGTTTCCCTGTGGTTCCTGCAGAAGGTTTCGGTGTGCGCAGACTTCTGTTCCCCGACGATCCTCTGGCTGTTCCTTTATCGCCGATACCTGGGACGCCGTCACCTACAGTATCCGATTACTTCACCTTTTATGACTTATGAGAGTGTTTACTTATCACGTCTGCAGGACTCACGCCGAGCCGTATGTTATCAATTACTTATCAGTGAATTCGAGATACAGAACATACAGAAAGTGGCCTATAGGATTACGTCAGACTCCGGAAGGATTAGTGACTGCAGGATTTTACTATTCAGGCTTTAGCAACAGAGTATTATGTTTTCATTGTTCGTACGGACTTTGCGATTGGACATCCAAAGATTGTCCTATTCTAGGACATTACATGTTGGTACCCCAGTGTCCTTTTATACAGAGTGTTGCGGCGTTACATCGTAACTCCAAGAGCTGCAAGTAATGCGACAGTATAGAGACTCTTGAGAAAACGTCCGATAAACCTAGTGTGGATTCTGTGTGCAAAATATGTTTTGAGAATCCTAGCAGTGTTGTAATTCTCCCGTGTCGACATTTTGTTTCCTGCGGATCCTGTGCTTCCCAATTGAACAAGTGCGCCGTATGCATTGAAGATACGTTGACAGTTTTCACCTGATGAAAAAAATGAATGTCTGTTTTTTGGACGTTCAAGGTCTTCGAGGAGTAGGAGGAGAATTTGTGTGGAAAGAAGTCGGAATTTTAAAATTTCCTTTTGACAATGCATTTGACTGTTTAGTGAAATCTCCATATGGTTTACACTGTTTGAGTGAAAAGTAGCGCCGAGTGAATTACTGGCTCCGTGCCAACAAACACGGTCTCAACTGGGGAGATGGATGGCTGCCGTATGAGAAATTAGGAGATCTGTTATATGCTGTGCTTGTGAATCAAATAGTGTACGTCAAAGGTACGAAGAAAGTGAAATGGTTTGAAAAATTACTTGGAAAAAAAGGTATGGGTAAAATATCCGTACGTAACATCGAAGAACTTGAATGTCCAAAATTGAATAGTGTGAAAAACACTTCAGGAAGATGCAAAGAACATAGCAAATGTGAAAATGTAAAAAAAAAAGTGTGCAGTTGAAAATGTCTGGAAGATGTACAGTTTCTATTTTAATAAGTACAAGAAATAAAAGAGTTCTTTTAAATATACAAATGTTTTATTTACAATCGAGAATATGGATATAGGTTTACAATACATAGATTAACACAAATGTTGTATTTACAATTGAATATGAAAGGTTTACAATACCTGAAGGGTTATATTACAATACATAAAATAACAATACACAGAAAGAACAATGGTTCATTTACAACATCAGATACATGAAAGTAACAGAACTTATTTACAATGTCAATGTCTGTCCAAGATTGTTCTCAAGATATATTTCAATCATCAGTTCGTTGTACCAAAGAATATAAAAATAGTTCACTAAATTGGGCACTTCTTTTTTTTTCTGAAACCATATTTTTCTTGATACAATATACAAAAGCCTCCATTTCGGGATGCAATTTATGATAACATTCGTTCTTTAATTTCTGCAGAGGCCAAAAAAGGTTACACAAAAATAAGTGTAGTTCGGAGGCTGTGAAAATAAAAGCATCGGATGAATGATGCTGATACATCGAGATTCAACGTTTCCCGAAAAAAAATACTCCACTGACAGTGATATTTCCTGTAACGAAGTAATTGAATCGACGACCTGTTTCAACGTAATTCAGTAAGTCAGATTTCAAAGCCCACAGTTCTCTAATATGCTTAGAATCGATGCGTACGGGTGATCTCCCCTGTTGCGAAAACTACCACACCAAATTGAAAGGGGATTGCTTTTCGAATCCTATTGCTACGAACTTGTTTCTTTCCTTGTTCAGAAAATATGTGTTAGCAAGATAGAGATCTAAACATGCCTCCACGTTGTGTAGTCCAGGACTTTCGATTGTATCTGGGGAAAAGCCGATCTCCCTACGCCGTTTTATGAAGTCACAGTCTGCAGTCACATCTACCATATCGTCCTTAGGTTCGTTCTTGATAGGGGCAGTTTCGATTTTGAGGGGCTGCACACGTTTGCGGGTTTTACGTTTGGAAGCATCATCCTGATAGGACATACGTTTCACTAGTTTATCATGTTTTTCCATTGTAGAATCCTTAGTAGGCTCCATGATGTTTTCACTAGAGCTGTCTCGACGGCACTGTGAAAAAGATACAGCAGCACAAATTTATATAGCTTTTTTCATAACACGACACCGGATCGTGTGGATGGAGCAACACGATTGATCCCCTCTCGGGCACTTGGAATGGGGTAAACATTTGAAGATCTGACGAAAACGGTGTAGGATATATTTATCGTTACTGACACCGGGAGGAAATGTTTGAATGAAATCCTTGGTCTTAACATGGCGTGCTTTGTAATAAGCATACACGCAACAGTAATGTCCGCACGTCGTGGCCAATACCCCCTGTAAAGGAATATTGTTGTAAGTCCAGACCGAGGAATGACGATTCAGGAAAGTTACGAATTCTGGATAGAAAGGATGAAATCCGTATGAATCGAAAAATTCAGCAATATTGTTTTTGCCAAAATAGAAGGCCACCCAGTGTGTACCCTGGAAGTTTGAAGTGTCAGTGTTTGCGATTATCAAGGCAGGGGTAGGAAACGTCCGACGTAAAAGATCTCTAGAGTAAACACCGTAGAAAATGTTCTTGGTGGAATAGTTTCGAGATAGAATCTCCCTGATCTGCGACGTGTTCATGTTGCCTATGTTTTTGAAAACGTAAAATGAGAATAAGATAATATTCTTCTAATATTTGGGGGGACGGTTGCGTGTCAACAGGTTTGGCGGACAGTACTTCCAAAGAATCACTATTATAAATATCATCACAGGTTATCAGTTCGATGAGTTTTCCCATCTCACGTTACATATGTTTTCATATGTTTATAATAATATCTCTGTCTTTGGTCATTTCTATGAGTCCAGGGTAAAATCTGGCGTCTGGCAGTCGTGGAAGCAAACGTGTGTCAACAGGTTTGGAAGCTGTCACTTTCGAAGAAACACTTTTATGAGTAATATCACGGGTTTTCCGTTCGGCTGGTTTTTCCATCACAGGTAGTATAATGTCTACATCAGAACTGCCTCAATAACACTGCGAGCCAGAAACACGAGCACACATATTTATAGACAATTCGGTCTCACTGATGGAGGATAACACTTCTGTCTCTTGTTATATCTAATGCACATTCGAATTCAGCATACAGAAGGCGTTATATTTTCCGACAGCTGGGGAGAAAATTGCATCTCGGCTCCGATGATACCTTGTTCCTGGAGACTGGTGTGCGTGTCGTTTCCTGAAGAGTCAGGCGTTATGTCGAAAATCAGGAAAAAGGACCCGTTCTCGAACAATTTCTTTGTAATCTGGTGTCTGTAATTGGCGTGGTGAATGCCTGTACCGGAAAATAGAGTTCGATAGGCACGTGTTATCAATCCACCGTTTCCTCCTGTGGTGACCCGCAAGGGTTCGTAAGGTACGAGTTCTCCATTTTTCACAAGATGGAAAGAAGATAGTTTAAAACTTCTAAATTCGAACGGATTTTTCTTACTGTCTCCAAGAAAGCTGGCGGTGGATACCATAGCAAAAATAACAACATTCTGAAAAGGACCTTGAAAAGCATTATCGATCGAAATCTGCTGCGTTCCGGCAACGTAAGAATAAGCTTTGATGACGCTTCTGGCGAACGGATAATGGGCAGGAGCGTAAGAGAGTGCTCTGTCTATGGCCAAACTGGTGGTAGGAGTAGGAATGATGTGATTTATTTCGAGAACAGCCTTTAAAATGTTTATTCTGGTCGTTGGTGAAGTCTGATCTCCCCAGATGTAAAAAGCATCACGTGACCTGGCTAGATCGATACGTACTTCAACGCCGTTGATCAGGTATTTAGGCTGGTGGAAAAAATCTATGTGCAGTTTTCCCATAAGTTGGACTACGGCAGACACTTCCGTAGGATTTCTGGTTGTCGGAATGTGCTGGAAAAAGTCTTTTCTGGCGGGTAAACCTTTGTTGTCGGCTGTGATTTGATCTTGATGTCCGGGTGTGTCCAAGTACCACAAGGCATTTGTGAGATGCTTGTTCGCAGCATCGCTGCCGTAATTGATTTCTGCTTCGAAGATTGATTTATATGCGTAATTGTTATCGGCAACTGTTACAGCGATACTGTTGAGAGTCACTGTAACTTGTGAAAAAAGTGAATGGAGAGGATAATTTACGACCCCGCAGTTTTTTGTGAGGGCCTTGGAAGGTTCGGAAGCACTCATGGGAGACCCATCTTGATTTACCATCTGTGTTAGTAGACGAAGATAGGCAGATGAAAGATCTAGAAAATCTGTTCCTGCCGGCGGAACGGCAAACTGAAGTATGTTCTGTCTATCGATGGAAGAAGCGATAGGCTTGTATTCGACCGTGTACGTTTCTTCGACATATTGCTAAATAGGTTTTTTACTGAAAAGATCGAACTGCGAGATCATGCAAGTGTTATTCTCCATTATTATCCAAAAATATCTTTTCCTGCCGCCTTCTGTTTAATTTTCCTTTTGCGGGTTGTTCTAGATTTTCTGGGTGTTTTTCTCCGCTTTTTGGATGCGCTTTTTTTTATGGATCGTACATGTTCTAATACGGGTGGCTGAACGTTTTAACATCGACTGAGCAATTTTTGTTGCAGGTTTTGTTCTTATACCGGAACCTACCATAGAGTCGATTTTGCGTTGTGCTTTACTTTGAAGATTTTGACCCGCTTCACGTACACGTTGACGGGCGATAGTTCTCGGAGTCTGTTGGCTTGTTGCAATGTCGGTGATAATGTTAGTGCCTGTTTTAAAGCTTCTTTCCCGATTGCTTTTGCACCGCTCCAAAGTAGAGGTTTCACCAGAGTCCTGCGAAAAGTGAGCCCAATCCTCTCACTTTTTGAATTCTAGTTGAACGGTAGATGGGTCCAATTCCCCCACGGATTTGATTACTGTAATATTCGGTCTGCGAATTCATGGTGATTCATTCGCTTTTCGGCATAGACTGAGAAAAATAAAGGCCTGCTGTTTTTTAAAAGGACTTTGCTTTTCTACGGAAATGTAAAACAACAATTGTTAGTACGGAGCCGTTCCTCAAAGGCAGGAGATCTCCTTTTCTATCGTACATCGCAATTTCTATTGTTTCGAAAGAACCTTTATCCAGAGAAACGTAATGAATCGGATTGAAAGTATGATGGGCTACGGGTACTGTGCAAGATGAATCTGTTTCCGAATACAGTTTTCGAGTAAGACGTAGAAGACGTAGCATTTCTAATCCGAACAATTGCGGTTTCACTAGATCGGAGTAAATGAATATGTAGGGGTTTTTATCCACGACCAAGGGTTCGTAAGGTACGAGTTCTCCATTTTTCACAAGATGGAAAGAAGATAGTTTAAAACTTCTTAAGTCGAACGGATTTTTCTTACTGTCTCCGAGAAAGCTGGCGGTGGATACCATAGCAAAAATAACAACATTCTGAAAAGGACCTTGAAAAGCATTATCGATCGAAATCTGCTGCGTTCCGGCAACGTAAGAATAAGCTTTGATGACGCTTCTGGCGAACGGATAATGGGCAGGAGCGTAAGAGAGTGCTCTGTCTATGGCCAAACTGGTGGTAGGAGTAGGAATGATGTGATTTATTTCGAGAACAGCCTTTAAAATTTTTATTCTGGTCGTTGGTGAAGTCTGATCTCCCCAGATGTAAAAAGCATCACGTGACCTGGCTAGATCGATACGTACTTCAACGCCGTTGATCAGGTATTTAGGCTGGTGGAAAAAATCTATGTGCAGTTTTCCCATACGTTGGACTACGGCAGACACTTCCGTAGGATTTCTGGTTGTCGGAATGTGCTAGAAAAAGTCTTTTCTGGCGGTAAAACCTTTGTTGTCGGCTGTGATTTGATCTTGATGTCCGGGTGTGTCCAAGTACCACAAGGCATTTGTGAGATGCGTGTTCGCAGCATCGCTGCCGTAATTGATTTCTGCTTCGAAGATTGATTTATATGCGTAATTGTTATCGGCAACTGTTACAGCGATACCGTTGAGAGTCACTGTAACTTGTGAAAAAAGTGAATGGAGAGGATAATTTACGACCCCGCAGTTTTTTGTGAGGGCGTTGGAAGGTTCGGAAGCACTCATGGGAGACCCATCTTGATTTACCATCTGTGTTAGTAGACGAAGATAGGCAGATGAAAGATCTAGAAAATCTGTTCCTGCCGGCGGAACGGCAAACTGAAGTATGTTCTGTCTATCGATGGAAGCGATAGGCTTGTATTCGACCGTGTACGTTTTTTCGACATTTTGCTAAATAGGTTTTTTACTGAAAAGATCGAACTGCGAGATCATGCAAGTGTTATTCTCCATTATTATCCAAAAATATCTTTTCCTGCCGCCTTCTGTTTAATTTTCCTTTTGCGTGTTGTTCTAGATTTTCTGGGTGTTTTTCTCCGCTTTTTGGATGCGCTTTTTTTTATGGATCGTAGATGTTCTAATACGGGTGGCTGAACGTTTTAACATCGACTGAGCAATTTTTGTTGCAGGTTTTGTTCTTATACCGGAACCTACCATAGAGTCGATTTTGCGTTGTGCTTTACTTTGAAGATTTTGACCCGCTTCACGTACACGTTGACGGACGATAGTTCTCGGAGTCTGTTGGCTTGTTGCAATGTCGGTGATAATGTTAGTGCCTGTTTTTAAAGCTTCTTTCCCGATTGCTTTTGCACCGCTCCAAAGTAGAGGTTTCACCAGAGTCCTGCGAAAAGTGAGCCCAATCCTCTCCCTTTTTGAATTCTAGTTGAACGGTAGATGGGTCCAATTCCCCCACGGATTTGATTACTGTAATATTCGGTCTGCGAATTCATGGTGATTCATTCGCTTTTCGGCATAGACTGAGAAAAATAAAGGCCTGCTGTTTTTTAAAAGGACTTTGCTTTTCTACGGAAATGTAAAACAACAATTGTTAGTACGGAGCCGTTCCTCAAAGGCAGGAGATCTCCTTTTCTATCGTACATCGCAATTTCTATTGTTTCGAAAGAACCTTTATCCAGAGAAACGTAATGAATCGGATTGAAAGTATGATGGGCTACGGGTACTGTGCAAGATGAATCTGTTTCCGAATACAGTTTTCGAGTAAGACGTAGAAGACGTAGCATTTCTAATCCGACCAATTGCGGTTTCACTAGATCGGAGTAAATGAATATGTAGGGGTTTTTATCCACGACGTTGTTGGACACAGCGTGCGTAGAATAAATAGATTTCAATATGTCATATCGAAATTTAGCATAGTCATCAGTCTCGTCTATGGGTGTAACAGTATTTGTTGGAGCATCGTTAGATTCAGGCTTTGGAACCCCTATCACGGATAGATGTTTGTACACAGCCTCTTTAAAGAAAAACCTGAGATGAGTAGGAACAACGGCATTAGCAGGGTTTGTTTTCAGGAAATTAATCAGATCCTCTATTGTGTATGTTGCTGCAGGAAAATAGAATGGTTGTTCGTTAATATAGAGTGTATTATCTGTAGAAACAGAAGATCCCGACGAGTCCCATTGCGGTTCCAACAAAAAATGCCAGAATTTCTCGAGAATGGTTCTCCTTATTTCCAGGTCGTTGGGGAGGGATTCTTCGATGAAAGAGATCCTCAGCACTCGCATACGTCCGAACAGGAAAGGTTACCGCTCCAGAATCTGTTCCCAAAACATTGTCGTATAGAGTTGAATAATGCAGTTCTGCTAATCCGACTTCCCACAATTCTGGAGACAGATCGATCCGTTTTGCAAGTTTTACGTTGAAATGGGTCAGCGTGTTGTTCGGAAAATAATTATCCGATGCAGATGACGGAAGGTAAACATAGAAATTATCGTCCATTCTCGCCGAACACAAAGAATTCACTGGATCGTGATGACGATATATTTTGATATAAATATGTTTTGGAAATTATTTTTCTGATAACTGTTTTACGGAAGATCCACGAATCGAAACTAGGTGGATATCCGAGCCAGCGAACCAGGTATTCCAAATTTTTACCTTTTCCCCGGATGTCCAAAATCTTATCAATTTTATACTCTTCGTCATGATCCGAATAAACTTTTTGCAGTTCATGTTTGTAAAATGTACCTTTTACAGGTTCTTCATTTAAATCATCTAATATGTATACAGGTACAGGTGATCGCTGAACAAAGGAGTGGATTTTGAAAAGTTCTCGTGACCACGATTGTTCGTATCCCTTCTCGAAATGTCTTTGACGACGGAGATTCGTACGATATCACCAACATTCAGATCTGAAGATGGCTGTGAAATATGTTTGTCAGCTTTGTTGAGACGTTTCCATACGATGTAAACGTTAGACTCGTTCACATCTCGAGGTGCCATTCCTATGGAACTGTGGATAGTTGTATTGTAACCTTCGAGAAGTTGCGGTAAAATGTCTACGTAACGTCTTGTTTGTTTCGATGTGAAATATTTCCACATTCGTTCTTTCAATGTTCTGTTGAAACGTTCCACTACACTTGCTTTCACAGGATAGTAGTGTGATTTACGATATTATAAACCCGAGAAATGATGAGGTGTTTTGACTGTATAGAAATACTTAAAACTAAGGCAAAATGTCTATAAAATTTCATTGTTACTGTGTAAAACCTACGATTTTTGTAAAAAAAAGCTTCCGAGAAAAGATGACCCCCTCAAATTGATGTGACAAAACCTAAATTTGCTAAAATTGCTGTTTATAAATTTGTTAAAAATATAGCTTTTCTCAATATTGTTTTCACCACACTTAAAACTAATCCAAGATACTCTTATGAGCCACACCTACACACACCCACACCCACTCACCCACCCACATATACTTACCCACACATATTTACTTCCGGTCTACTTCCGGTCTACTTCCGGTCCACTTTTGGTCTACTTCCGGTCCAGTTCCGGTCCACTTTCGGTCTACTTCCGGTCCACTACCGGTTTAAGTTCAGAGAATTAATATGTTGACTTGTAACATTCTAAATATTTTAATTTAAGACCAGGTACAACTTGTTTATCTAATACTAAGAAAATATAATATGCAAAACTCTTCTAGAATTGCTCTGTGACTCTCTCATTTCTTACATCATAAACATATGATTTTTCACCTATTAGAATAACACTACATATGGTATTATCAGGGAGTGTTTCATGGAATTCACAGAAAATTTTAATATTTGTCCTGTCATTAACCACAACCTGTTTCCTTTTTGAGGTGTTAATAACAAACATAGGTCTCTGTGCTTTGAATTCATCTGGTGAGTAATACATGTCAGTATTCCCAATTGTAACCCTTTTGAATGCTGTAAATGCTTCATATTATTTGAGGAAATCATCCTTGGACATGTTTAAATTATAACTTTCTCTAGGAAACACCTCATTTCTGCCATTTTTAAGATATATGTTCTTGATGTTGCAGTTATCAAATTTACTTGAATTTTTTTCTTGATTATTGTGTCTTCCAGTCTGAAACAGTACCACCACAAAATCTGGCATGTCATATTGTATACTGGAGAATGAGTTTGTAACATCAAATTCATAATAGCTACCAGTGGCGGGCTTCTGCACACATTGTTATGTATAAAATTGTAAAAGCACCTGTGAATTTTTTAGTATATCTGCTTTGTATTTAAGAGCATAACTAGCTTCATATTCAACTACTGGAATTCTTAGCTCCATAGTCTGAATAAGACATTTGCCTTCATCAGGTAGGGTATTAGGCAGAGCTTCCCCAGTAGAATTTAATGTACTGTACCTCATCAAAGCATTATTATCATTGGCAGCTCTGCTAAATGTAATTCTTAAACCATCTTTCCACATAATTTCTTTGTAATCTGAGAAGAATCCAGGCAACAGGTGCATAGGAAACAATACTGTGTGGCTCTTAGATAATATCTTATCACCAGCTTCAAATCCACCTATTTTGTGGTATGAGGCCTCAGTTTTAGATAATTTTAGTGTGGCCAAAGCTGTAGATGTAATACCAGGGTAGTCTACTCTGTTTATAACAACACCATGTTTTCTGATCTCGATTTCAGAGAACAGATGTGGCACAAAATTGTCTACCAATCTTATATTTGAGTTAGCCGGATAATCTGTACCATCGAGTTTTACAACATCAAATTTGATATATAGGTCTGCTCTGTGAGGGTGTATAAAGCTATCCCCTACATCAAGGTCAACCTCAATCTCTGTGTTGGCTTGATTTAAATTTTCAAAAGTCCTCCTGTTGGGGGGAATGATTGTAGCTCATAACTCTCAATATTTTCCATTTTATTTATTTATTTATTTTTTGTATGTATTTTTATTTAAATATTAATTTCTTTGATAGCAGTTGTTGTGGCTCCAACAAAATCAACTAATTCTTCTTTTTCATTAGTGACCATCAACTCAATGTAATCTATTCTATTATGGCACACAGGAAAATATAATGTTGGCGATGGAGTGTAGATGATCGGTTCCATAAATTCAGAGTTAGGTTTGAATGTTGCAATGATGCCAGTTTGTTTGTGAGTGCCTATGCCATTTGATTTGGTGATCATACCCTCGGCCACATTACAGTGAATATTTAGATTTTCTATGGCTAAGAATTTAGGTATATTAATAGCAGTGTGTTTAATGGCTGGTTCAAGTTTTGTGTTGTTCTCGAATCCTAATAGCTCTCCTACAGTACCCAGATCTACTGTTTCTGTAGCAGACACAAATTTCTACTCTGCGAGTGACAGAATTTGAGTTAACAATATACCTGTAGGTAACTGAGCATTTAAAGTAGACAAATTATACTGGCCTGGAGTAATGACAATTTTTTGGTCACCAACTGTGATTGTATTGTTGTGGTGTGTAATATTAGGTATCAAGTACATGCCATAGAATGCTCTAAGAGCTATTGTTTTGGGATGTACTATATCATCATGTAGTTTAAGTTTCAATATTGAATTTTGGCTGGTAAGATGGAATACTCCCATGATGTTTTAGATACCACAAAGCTTTTTGAAAATTTTGAATTGATGATTTATTTATTTGAGACAGATATCTAAGAATAGATAAACATAGATGTCCACAATTAATATCTTTGAAATTTTGAATACGGGTATTATTATAATAAAGATTAGTTGATTTTAGATATTTTACTAAATTCTCAGGTGGAATACCTCCAAATGAATCGAACACAAATGCCTCATTGTTTAAATATTTAAGATAACAAATCCAGTGAGTGCCCTGATTTTTGTACTTATCCAAATTAACTATGCCACACTCTTTTTTGAGTGGTTGTTCTGGTAAAGAATCGGACATGTATACTCCTCTAAAATGTTTGATGCCCAGTGGTTTGATTAAAGGTTCAATATCTTCTTTGTTAAGCGGCTCTTGTTTTTTTAAACTTATTCATAACTCTCTTAAGACTTTTGCCTTGTTTTTCCATGGCCAGATTATGGCGCTTTTGTTCATCTAATTCTGCCTTATTCTTCTTGGCATCTATTACTGTTTTTGCTATGGCAGCCGATCCCCCAGCCAAGCTGCCAACTGCGCCGAGAGCTGCTAAAATAGCTGGGATACTAAATATGAATCCACCCACATGTGATTTGTTTCTAGATTGCTGTAATTTTTTTAATTGTGGGGTACTAAGTAATAATTTCGTACCATGTTCCTTGGCAAGACAAGAACTTTTCTTCTTGCGCTGCTTTTTGGTTAGAAGACTATCAATAGTTTTAAGAGATTTAAGACCTGCATAAGGTATCTGATACATAACACCTTTGGCCTTCATTTTTGGTTTATTATATACATATTTTTGGATTAACTATCACAATTAAATTGTATCTAATTTAGTTAAATCTATTACAACCCCCACCCCAGTTTTTGTTTAGTGTTAATAGATATGGTAGTCCCCAATGCTGCTATTTTTTCACCCAAAGAAGCATCTTTGCTTACAAATCTACCAAATGCAGTTTCTTCTAATTTTTTGTCTGCCACATGTCGCTTGTCAAGATCGGTATGTGTGTTGTTTGCTATGTCATGGTCTCTGCAATCAGCATCTAGGGGATTAACACCAGGGTCACCTCTGTTTAGTCTATGGTCTAGTTTGGTACCGGGACCACAATACTGATAGCCTGGTATATGTAGCTCAAATGGCAGCTTGTTTATGATGTCATTAACCAGCCCCCGACCCTCAGAGATATTCCAAAATTTGGGGGGTAGAGTATTAATAATTTTTATAAGATATCCAATCCCCTTAGTGTCATTCACTATAAAATTAGACAATTTGGTGCTTATCATGTCCATAATTCCAACCTTTTCATTGTAAAAATTGTGGTTACCGGCATTTTCTTCCCCAGCTATCACCAGCAACCTATCTACAAGTTTCCTAACATCGTCAACCCAGACAAATTCTTTAGGCAGAGTGTTGTACTGTTTGATCCCACTACCTGTCTTGATCTGTGACCATATGGGCTTGATTAAGTTGTTGTATTTTGCTCCACTGCTAGACTTGACTCTTTTTTGTGTGGGATCATTGTTCTGGTATAGAGCATCTGATTTTATTAATATTTCTTTGTAGCGCTCATAGTCTTGATCTGTATAGCTACCAGGTCTCTTACGAGTCATCAGTTCCCACAATCCAGGTGTGCCAGGATACTTAACAAAACCACCTCTTTCTCCAAGATGAGATTCTGAATATACTATTAGATCATCTCCCATAAATGTTACTCTAAAATTGCCAATTCTATGTATGATGCTACCATCACGCTCTGTGTCGGCATATAAACCAAAAACCTCATCTTTGTTGTTTTAGGTGTGCTTAAATATATCTGAGCAAGAAGACCCAATTCAATAGGATCCTGAGTAGCTTCAATTCTTCGAGGAGCAACAGGACTAGGTGTATGAATACTAGAAAGTGGGGTGATTGGATAATCTAATATGTTCCTAGCAGCTAGAGGTACAAGCTCTGTGATCAAATTATGATTCTGCTCTGTAACAGTTTTGATATTTTTACCTAGTTCACTAATAGCATCAATAATCGGCTGTTCTGTGCGCTTGTGTTGTTCATAGATTCCTCGGTTCTCTACTTTCCATCCCTTAAATCTTTTTACAAGATAGTCTCTTAATTTAAGATCATCAATGATTGGACTTTTCATGGTTATTTTTATATATTTCAATGTCTAGAAAATTGTTAATTTTATTTCTATATTTACCATTATTAGGTTTTCTTGTCATATCAATTGTGACAAACCCATAACTATCCTGGATCCAGCACCTACTGCAAAACTTAGAAAAATTATTGTAACTCAAGTCGCCACCTACATATTCATCATGTATGTGTTTGAGGTTAGTATGGTCTTGATGAAACACACATATAAAGTTGCTGTTGTCTCTTATCAACTGTTATGGTATTTTTGAAAAAGTCTGTGGCAGATAGAAGCAATCTATATTTTTGTGTCGGCCCTGTGTAAAAAAATTTCTAACCTTGTTTTGGTTTTCCAATATAATTTCATGAAATACAACAACAGAGTTATCGAGACATTCATGAAGTGGTTTAACATCTGATTCAAAAGTGGCTATATCCAGTATATCATATAGATTCATAAGTTGCTGATATTTTAATTGTTCTAAACTCTTAGAAAAGACATACAAATGCCTGTTTTTCCAGTCTAACCAGTTAGGTGCCAATAAAAAATTATCAATCATTAGTGTAGTTTTACCACAGGCCGATGGCCCAACAATAAGACATCTAATATTATCAGGCAGCAGTTTGCCATTTCTCTTATTCTGCTGTTCAGGATCTGGTAGTCTTTTTATAAAATCCCAGGTATTCATAGTGTCACTTTGTCTGCCTCGATCCAACTGTGTTCTGGGAGACCTAGCCATTTGACCAGTATTTTATTGCCTTTTTTGCGAATAACTTTTTCTATAATATATGGGTCAGACTGTTTAGTTTTGTTAAGTTCTTCTTCATAAAACCTGCCTTTGAGAATTTCACCTCGGTGATATTTTATTATATATGTATTACGAGCCCCAGGTTTAACTTGACCCACTGTAAATAATTCAGTACTCCAGTTTCTTGTAAAACCTCTTTTAAATAAGTGCTTATATTTGCTAATTCTTACTTGATCGCCAACTTTGTATATAGCTTTTTTTGTTGTTGGTTGGTATTTAGGATAGTAAACAGTACTGATCAATTTTTGCTCATCAGATGAAGTTACCTCAGAGGGCTTCATGTTGATTGTAGTGTGAACTGAATTATTATATCTATCTAAAAGTTCTGGTAGGATAGTAAGCCATTTATAATTACCTTGAAGAGTAAATTGTTTATACATATGATTTTTTAGAGTTCTGTTAAATCTTTCTACAATAGAGGCCTTGAGATCACTGTAACTCGAGTAATGTTTTATTGACCGGCTTTTAATAAATTGTTGGAACACCAAATTATAGAATTCTTTGCCATTATCTGTTTGTAGATAGCGAGGTGATCTTCCACTCTGATTTATAATTGTCCTAAAAGTTTCTGTAACAGATTTTCCAGTCTTAGATTTGAGCGGCAATGCCCAGGCAAATTTTGAAAATGTATCTATGACAGTAAGTATATACTTGTATCCTTTGTTGATCTTGTCTAAGTTTTTCAGCTGTCCCGCCTTTAGGCGAGGTGCCATTTCCACCAAGTCACACTGCCATAAATCATCTATGCCTTTTGTAACCACTGGCAGTCGCTTATAGTTACGTCTGGCTGGTTTGTGTAGTTCATCATCAATCATTTGTCAAGACATAGTATGTAAACAAGAATATTGCAACTATAGGGTGTTCAGCAGCTGATGCTACAGGATTTTATAAATATAATTTGTCTCCTATTTGTATTTTAAATTCCAGAGATCCATCATCTTCAGCATAAGATGTTTCTAATATATATTGGGATCTGTAAAATCTTCTAACTCTATATTGGTGACTTTTGCTTTGTTGTCAGCATTTGTTATTGATAAGGTAGAGTAGTGGTGTGCCTGTGGTTGTAGCCAATATTTGATCTTGATTGGTCTAAGTGTACCTCCAACAAAAAAAACTGGTAATAAAATTGTGCAGGGGACAACTTATACATTTTGCCACCTGGTGTAAATGGTGAATCATATTCTTTGTTAGGGATACTGTTTAATTCAAGAATTACTGTATGCTTAGGATTCTCGATTAGGCCAGTTATTTCTTTTTCTGCTGTAAGCAATCTATTTATTACAGATTCAAGATGCTCGTTGATAGTCCTAACAATTTCATCGTGACCTGGTTTAATTCTTATGTCCACAGCAAGTTTTTTGTATTGTTGCACAATATCTTGAAGTTGCGTGGCAAAAACAGACAGAGTATTTGCTTGGTTGGATTCCATGGTCCCTACTTGTTGCTTGATGTTGGCTTCAATTTGCTGTACATTTTCAACAACTGCCACTTTAGAATTTTGAGCAGTAAGATCATGAACTTGTCTTCTGATATCCTCAAACAAAGCATGCAGTTCATTAATATGTTGATTGGTTGGTAGAGTGGCCACTGTTTGAGTAAGCAGTTTGATCTCTGTCTGGATATTCTTGATATCTTCTCATTTCAGTATGCGATTCACTGCTCTTTTAATATTTTTAACTTCCTGAGATGTAGGCAGATTTGCTACAGTATTCTGCAAAGATTCAAGTGCTAATTTCACATCATTTAATTCACTAGCGTCAGCCACACTACGCATAGCATCTTGGAGCAGGGTTATGTCTGCCTGAGTAGGTGTCGATTGTTGTAAAATTTCAAGTTTTGTTTGGATGTCATCGATCAAGTGATGAAAATGAGATAGCTCAGATTCGGTGTTGAGGTTTTCAAGTTTTGTGATCTGTTGCTGGACACTGACAAGAGTGTCTACGATACCAGGTAAGCGGGATTCTAGAGTTTCTTGTACATTTGTCAAATCACTTTGTACTGCTGCTATGGTACCCTCAAGGTGGGTTATGGTACTCTGAATTTTTCCAAAATCTTCATATGTATCAAGTTGCAGCTTGATGTTGGCAACACTACGAGTTATAGCACTCAGAGCATCAGAAGATGGTAAGTTGTTCATAAAAGTTTCAAGTGTCTCAATTTTTTCTTTAACCTCGGCTATGGCATTGTTCAAGGGGTCGAGATTAGGTATTTGTAGTGATTGAATTTGTTATTTTAGAGTGGAAACTACTAGATCAAAATCTTCTTGTGATTTTATGCTTTTGACAATTGTTTGGAGCTGTGTTTGGACACTACTAATCTGCTCTTCTAGTTGTTGTTTCAATTGTTCAGAGTTAGTATTCTGAGTTTTTAATTTGGCTTGAAGAGTTGCTACAGCTTCCTCTAAATTTTGAAAATTATCCAATGTTGCCAAATCAGTATATTTTTGAAGCAATAATTTAAGTTCTGAATCAATTTTAAGAAGAGGGTCCATGCATTGTGATTGTAAATTTGTAATTTCTAGTTGAAGACTGGCATTGAGTGTGGTTTGTAAAACTTGTAAATCACTTCTTAATTTTTTCACTCTGACATCAAGCATCAGAATCTCATCACTGTGATCTTCTTGTCTTGTATGGCCAAATATATCATTAGGCATTTTTATTTTGTTTTAGTGGTTATTTATTATAAAATATCTAATTCTTAATTCTATAAAAAAAGGTATAAGTTTGTCGTAATATCCCGGGACCTCAATATATAAACAATCACCAGCAGAAACAGTATATACAGTGCCAGAAACCATGTTTGAGTGCTTAATTCTATAAGTATTTCTTCCTACTGAAATTTTGACATCACCCTCGGGAGTTGTAATAAATTGTAGTTGACCACCTATAGGTAATTGGTAATAATTTAAATTATTGTTAAATATGTATAATGTTTTACCTGTTTTATCATCAACATCTGTAAGTATGCTATTGAGATGAATAATTAAGAAACCACTTAGTTTAGATATTATATCAGGAGAGGGTGCTGGTGTCGGCAGGTCCATAATAGCTTCTTTTTAAATCCAAATAAATTCATTGGCATGTTTTATTTATTTTAAATCATGCTCTATAATTGGGCATTGATTACCACTTATCAAGTTACAATGACCCCACGGTAGAGTATGTACACCACATGATAAAATACATCTCTTAATGTCATATGGGTCTAGTGCTACTTTTCTTACAATATTGCTAGTTAACAAGTGATCCACACTCTGGATTCTACATTCTGATGTTCTAATTAACCTATCTGATTTAAGACAATCTTCATAATCTTTAAATTCAAGCTCTTTATCTACAATTACTCTACCAATGCTCTTGGCTTTTTTAGCAACAGCAAAACTACATGTTTTAAAACTATACATTTTAGCTCTTAACCCAGCAAATCCTACAATAACATCGCCGAGAGTCTCATCTTTTAACTTGCCAGGCACCTTTTTGTTGTGGGGTTGAATATTTAGATGGCCTGGCAATTCACTGGTATCAAAATATTTAAATAATTCAGGATGTGATATATCTTTATAAACATCTTCTGTTTGAATATCAAAAATAAAACTATCTGTGTCCATGTTCATTAATTTTATACTATTACCATAAAAGGTTTCAACACATCATAATATAGTTTTAACATATGTAATTTGGCTAATTCTAATATCACCGCCCCTACATAAATAGGTTTATCAAACTTAATTTTGTTTTTTTCATATTAAAAAGCGCCATATTCTCATCATAAATTCTTCTATAATTAAAATTCGGTTTTGCCACTAATCTTTTGCTCCGGCTGGGGTCGGTAACTAATTTAACATCTCTATGCTTTCTAACATTTTCTATTGTTTTGCCATATACTGAATTAACCATTAATTTAAACAAAGTTTTATCAAATTGGCTTACTGCAGCTGTTCGAAGCTCGGTGTTCGTATCAATATATGGTTTCAACCATCTTGAGTGCCTGAACCTCAAAACTTTGCCAACCTTAGTTACTTTAACACCGTGACGCATCAAAAACTGAAGGTTTTTATAATATATTACATAATCCTGTTTTGCTTTCAAAGTCATCATTAGCTTTTTTTGTTTAGAATTAGGTGAACACTCAACCTCAGAAATTGGGGGCAAATCAGAAAACTTATTGTGTAAATCTTCAGGAATTGTCAGATCAACCTCTAAGAATAGACCGTAGTGACTGTCATCAAAATCCTGAAAATTCCCAATACTAAAATTTTCAACCTACTCAAATCCTGCATATGGCAATTTATCCATCATAGCGTAACCATACAAGCTATTTGCATCCACATAAAGTATATAATTTGATGCCAATTCTGGATCATAATTGGGAATATACTTGTTATTAGCTCTGTCATATCTCTGAGAACATTGCACCATGACCCCTCTTATACACTGTTCCATAAACAAGTACATATCTTGATCTTGGATTAAATTTAACTCTATTTTAGTGTTTAAAAACATTGCAGACCATGCTAGACCTGGAGCACTATAAAAAATAATTGGATCTAGCTTATAATTTTCTATTAAAGATTTTCTAAATTCCTGAAGTATATCGGCTAAAAGAGTTACATCTAGTTTTAAATATGCCTGATGATAATCACCAAATGTCTGGCATTTTAAATTAGTCCACATTAACTGAGCATGGTGATAATCTTCATCAGTGATTTCGGATGCCCTGAGTTTACTATAGAATGCTTTTTGTGTTGGCAGAGAACACTCATCAAATTTAGAAAAATCAGTAACATAATCATACACCTTTTCGCCTAATTAATTTCAAGTCCTGATTTGGAAACATGGCACAAGTAATTTTAAATTGATCATCAGATAATTGACTGGCCAGAGTAGCCAAGCTAGCCGACAAAATTCTGTATCAATCAAGAAATCTTAAGTGAATTGGAACACCATTAACTTTAATTATCTTGCTAATAGCTATATATTTCTCATCATTTTCTGCTAAAATATTTAAATTCTGCTTGTCAAACCCCTCGCACCTGATCAGATGATGAAAATCATAATTAGATGCACCATGGCAAAATATCGAGAAAAATTTTGGTCTCTGGATCTTAATATTACAGTTATTACACAGAGCCATTAAAAATTTACATTGGCAACACAAGCCTCTCTCGTCCAATAAGAACAACTACTCAATTACATAGTGATGCAAAAAACTTAATTGGCTCCAGCTGCCGGAATACACTAATCAATCGTCGGCGCGAGCAAAAATTACCTTAAAAACCACTATGCAACAAATAATACTATTTCACGCACACGACCTTGCAATAAAAACAACTACGCTTTCCATAATTAAAAAAAAAACTCATCAGTCAACTATTGACGAATTAAATAGCGCGACGGGGGCGGTCGGTTACACAAAAAATAGAGCACACTTTGACAATTTATACTAAATATTAAAAAAATAAAATAGAGCTTCTAACCCTGAATACAGACAATTAAATTAGAACATCTGAACATAAAATTACCCTTTTTTTATAACAATACCAAAACAATTTTTAGACGCGAAAGTTAGGTTTGGGTTTTCCTGAGTAACTTTGCAAATAAGTGAGACGTCGGCGTTAACTGTACGGTGTTGATACTAACAGCGCACGTTTACATGTACATGAGACCCTCTGAAGTATACTGTACCAGACTCTGCTACCTGGTGCGGTCATTCATCTCTCCTGGACGCGGGACTTGCACACGGTTCCTTTGTGGCGAAATTGTCCTCCGAGGTCGATCGCGACGAAGAATAATTGCGACGATATGGTGTACTTGCACCTCCTCAGAACTTCGGGCGTTCCTCTTGCCACTAGCGTCGGGCGTACGTGGTCACGCGCCGGTTCAGAATCTCTCTGGTGGTGGACATCGATTCGGCGTCGTTCTGGAAGTGTTGTTCTGGAGTCGTCCTTCAATCTCTCCCTCTGGCTTCGATCGGCGTCGTTTTGGAGTCGTCCTTCAATCTCTCTCTCTGGTGGCGGGCTTCGATCGGCGTCGTTCTGAAGACGTCCTTCGGGCTTTGGGCAGTGTTTGGCTTTGATGTCGTCTTTGGCATTGGCTGACTGGCTTCATCGGAAGATGGCGATGCATCGTTGCAGGCGTCAGGGAAGTCGACAGACTCCCTTCTCAATCTCCTTTAGCCGCCCATGATTATGTAGTTAACGTTTGGCAAAAAAAAAAAAAAAAAAAATCACCGCATAATCTTCACCAAAATAAGGCGCACACTAGTAACCCTCTATCTGCGATTCGCTCACGGTACGTAAGAAAACAAAATCCACGAACACAAAACAATAATCACGTGAGAGTGTAGCGCGGAGATGCTCTCTCTGTGAAATCCGGGTAAAAACTGTATCTGGAATCATAGTACTGCCTATATATAAGAGATTCAAATTCTTCCGTTGAACGGGACGCTCTAGTGGCTTGGCTTCTGTTTCAGAGGGATACAAATAACCTCTCTCCATTGTCTTGAAACGCGGTCAAGTTCGCGTCGTCGATCCTTGCCGGCTTGAGCTCCAGCTGATCTCTCTGGTCATCCGTGAACATGGGTTCGAACGCCTGCTGCGACTCAGGCCTGGTAGCAACAAAAATAATCTTTCCTTATCTTCGCATTAGTGCAAATATGCCATGTTCTAAGCGACGGCTGTCACTCAAGAAAAACCCGTCCCCAGCTTCCGACGTCTAGCTCGGATACAAGTTTATTCACAAAATAAGATCAAACCTCACACTTTCATGTTTGTGCATAAAATAAATCAATAAACAAAAAATAATTTATATCGAACTGCGTTTCACATACTAACATTCCTTCTGTCTATTGAAAGCGAATGTTGCATACATGCGGAAATAACACAGAAAAAAAAGCGGATGGAAGCAATTTAAAATCAGTGGAGCAAGGTTAGTATTACGAGAGCGTAAAAACATGTGTTTTCATTCAACTTCAAAAAATAAGAATAAATGTGTGCATACAGAACACATATGCTTTCTTTTCACAGTTGTAAAATCATATAAATTGTACATGAAGTAAGTTGCGGGAAGGCTCTCTCTTTTATGTCTGTGTATATGTTGTACAATTAGGTACAAGTTGTTGTACAATTAGGTACAAATTGTTGTACAATTATTTTCCCCAGTTGCCCAGTTGGAGTTGGGGGCACAACACTGGTACTATTTGTAATCACAGTGCTTACTCATGTATTTTGTTTAATATTTTATTTTAAATTCACTGTCAGAAACTAGTGTTGCCAGTTCCTGGATGTAGGATTACCTACTCTGTTGGTTGTCATTGTCAAGCTTCCAGTATTCGTACAGCATAAAAAACTATAACCCCCCTCTCAAAATATATACATTGTATACGCCAAGATGCTCAATAGCCTAGCAACACATCATGAAAAAAACATGCCAAGAGAACCCAATAGGTTTATAAGTCAGTGCTGCCAACTCATATTTGAGCAGGTCGCTTGTCACCTAAACACTACAGCTCACAGGTTGGTAAAATCTGACATGAAAGCAGATAATACGCTTTTTTTTTGTAAAAAGCTGTAGGTGGGCTGTCGGTTGTTTAACTCTTCCCTCTCTCTCTCCTCTCTTTTTTTTTGTAAAAAGCCATGGCAAAAATACCAGTAGGTTGGCAACCTTGCTTTAGGTTAGGTTAGACAAAAAAAAGCTGTAGGTAGGCTGTCGGTTGTTTAACTCTTCCCTCTCTCTCTCTTTGCTTTAGGCTAGGTTAGACCTGGTTAGGTTAGGTTAGGTTAGGTTAGGTTAGGTTAGGTTAGGTTAGGTTAGAGTAGGTTAGGTTAGGTTAGGTTAGGTTAGGTTAGGTTAGGTTAGAGTAGGTTAGGTTAGGTTAGGTTAGGTTAGGTTAGGTTAGGGTGGGTGTTGGCAGCTGTCGGTTGTTTAACTCTTCCCTCTCTCTCTCCTCTCTCTTTTTTTGTAAAAAGCTATGGCAAAAATACCAGTAGGTTGGCAACTTTGCTTTATGCACTGTAAGGCAAGTCTTAAGTAAAATTGCCAGCTCCTTGCTTTAGGTTAGGTTAGGTTAGGTTAGGTTAGGTTAGGTTAGGTTAGAGTAGGTTAGGTTAGGTTAGGTTAGGTTAGGTTAGAGTAGGTTAGGTTAGGTTAGGTTAGGTTAGGTTAGGTTATCTTGGAAACGGTAAGACTTAGGAAAAATCTGTTTGCTGATTCATCACGTACGCCTATATGTAAGTAAAATATGAATAGAACCTATGCTCGGAAATCCAAAATGGCGACCGGAAGTAGGGTTAGGGGGCAAGAATCTTAAAAAAAATATTATTTGTTTGTTTGTTTGCGTCACAATATAGGCACGCGCGCGCGTGTGTGTGTGGCACATCGTTCCCGAGAGAGAGGTTTACAAAGGTCACGATATACAAACATTGCCGAGGCTTGAAAAATTACGATAAGGTGCATTCATCCTTCAAGAATAAGAGACTGCATTATTTACTCATCACGCTGTGTCAGCGCAACAAATAAAGGTGCTGAACATGGAGAGAAAATAAGTTTTTGAGGTTTTGGTGAACCGCAATTAATAAAAATAAGTTTTTATGAGGTTTTGGTGAGCTCCAAATGGTCAAAATAAGTTTTTGATGTTTTGGTGCTGTTTTCTTCGCTGTGAAACATCGTCAGCGCAATAAATGAGGCGTGGAACGTGGAGAGAAAATAAGTTTTTTGAGGTTTTGACACATCGTTCCCGAAAAAAGTAGGTTTACAAAGGTCACGATATACAAACATTTGACCGGGACTTGGAAAATTACGATAAGATGCATTCATCCTTCAAGAATAAGAGACTGCATTATTTACTCATCACGTTGTGTCAGCGCAATAAATAAGGCGCGGAACATGGAGAGAAAATAAGTTTTTGAGGTTTTGGTGAACCGCAATTAATAAAAATAAGTTTTTGAGGTTTTGGTGAGCTCCAAAAAATCAAAGTGAGTTTTTGATGTTTTGGTGCTGTTTTCTACGCTGTGAAACATCGTTAGCGCAATAAATAAGGCGCGGAACGTGGAGAGAAAGTGGGTTTTTGAGGTTTGGCGAGCCCCACCGAGCCCCACGAGCCCCAAATGAAGATTCAGTACCAGGCCACTTGCACTACTACATTTTCAAAGACACTGTCGTACTTGTGTGCCGGGAAAACGAATATGTGCAACCAAACTGTGCTCTGCCCCACCGAGCCCCAATTGATGACTTGGTACCCGGCCACTTGTACTACTTGCGGATAATGTCCTTTCTGCACAGGTAAACCAAACAGTTTTGAAAATCCTGTAAGATTTGACTGAACATAGTTGAGACTGTCAACAAAATGGAGATTTTGGTATGTCATGCAGACAATTTTGGTACCGTCTAAGATAACACGAGGTTTCATTTCTCTTTCCAGCATTCTCCGTAATAGAAATGTACAATCGTAACCTCGTGCATTGTGTGCACAGATGGTTATGTTGTAAAACTTATGTTGCAATTCCAGGTAGGACAGGAATGTATCTACAGGGTCCTCCCAGAATATAAACTGCCTTGTTCCACAAACAGAACATGGAGCTGTTAAATCCTCTTTTTTGTGACATGCGTGACAGGCTGTCTGCACCACGATAAGATTCGGAACATGAAGAAAAGTTTTTTCTTTGTCAGAATAAGGAATATCAGTGTAGCATTCGAAATCGTAAAACACAAATAGAAATTTTGAGTTCTGTTTAGGTTTCGGTATAGGCATGTAGCAGAAATGATTTACAGGTTTCACACATGGACATTTTGATAATATATTCCCACTTTTTTCAAGTGTCGGTCTGATGTGAAAAATTTGATCTGTAGTTGATCTGTTACGTTTAAATGCACATTGATAATCACCTATAATTTCATTAGCATATGGAGTTAGTCTTGTTAAAATAATGTTAGACAATATTTTGTAAGTTGTTGAGAGTAGAGAAATTCCACGGTAATTATAGCAGTTCATTTTATCACCTTTTTTAAACACAGGAACAATTATTGATTCTTTCCACTGATGAGGGATTTCTTCTTTATTCCATATTAAACAAATTAATTTATGAATTTGACATATAATAATGAATTTCCATCATATTTAATTAACTCAGCTGGTATTAAATCAATGCCAGGTGCTTTGTTATTCTTTAGCCTTTTAATAGCATCTTTAACTTCAGTCAAGTTAGGTTCTGGAACTAAAGGTTCTAATGTGTGTACTTCATTCACTTCTGATTTATCTCCTACATGGACATTTAAAAGGTCATTAAAGTAGTTCTTCCATATATTTAGAATATCTCTTGGGTCAGCTAGAAAAACACCGTCTTTATCTTTTATCAAGTTTTAATGTAGGTTGCCACCCCTTTCTAAACTCATTTACACCTTTATATCAATCTCTGATATTTTTATTTTTGCTGTTTGTTACAATTTCGTTAATTTTGCTTTTCAAGTAATCTCTTTTTTAACTTCTAAACGTGGGGTTAACTTCTCGCTTTATTATATTATAATTGTTTATATTTGAATCATCAGAGTTATTTAACCACCTAAGTCTAGCCTGATTTCTTATTTCTATTAGATTATGACATTCATTATCAAACCATGGCTTACTTTTTCTCGGTTTATGGTATCCTATACTTTCTTTAGCTGCTGATTGATTATATTGCATTACGTATGTGCTCACATTTCTTATTTACGTCTGTTTCATTTATATTTTCATCATCATTTACTCCTGCAAAACATCAAACCTATTTGACAGTTTAATTTGGTAATCTTTCTTAATTCTTTCATCAGTAAAATTTCCTGTATCACATTTTAGAACTTTTAGATTTTGTTGCTTATGATTTATCACTGAGAGTCTTTCTCTTCATTTACCAATTACTAAATAAAGGTCACAGTCAGCACCTCTATGTGTACGAACGTCAATTATACTAGTATGCCTTCTCTTATCAATGAGAATATGATCTATCTGATTATGAGTTTTACCATCTGGAGAAGACCAGGTATATTTATGGATACCTTTATATTTAAAAGTGGTACTTTTCACAATTAAATTCTTTGATGTTTCAAAATTAATCAATCTTATACCATTATCATTACTTAATTCATGATGACTTTCTTTACCAATCGTGGGTTTAAATGTCTCTCCTTTGCCAGTTTGTGCAATACAGTCACCTAACAGAATTTTCATATCATACTGAGAAAATTTATGAAAGACCTGTTCTAACTCTGTATAAAAATCATGTTTAGTTTTATCATCATTATCTTCCGTTGGTGCATGTATGTTTATTAAAATAATTTTACACCACTTACCCTGTAAAACTGCATATGATATCCTGTCATTAATAAATTCTACGGTTTTAAGAGCCGAGATAATTCTAATATTTATGAAAAAGCCTGTTCTAAAATTATGATTTTCAGTACCACCATAGAAAAAAGTATAATTTTTAGTTTTACAATTCCCTTCTCCTGGCCACCTAACTTCCTGGACAGCTACTACATCTAATTTATACTTAACTATCTCATTAACTGTACACTGAAATGCTCCAGACCGGTGAAGGCTCAGAACATTCCAGGTGCCTAATTTATTATCCTTATTCCTAATGTAGATCTTATCCTTAGTCCAGGGACCTCCCAAAGTAGTCCCACCCGGAGATCCGAAAGGGGACTATTTTACCTCCTGAATATTTTACCTTGGGAACATCCATGGGCTTATATTGCTGTTTCTTGACATGTCTTTTTACAGTCCAAAGTTGTCAGCTCTACGCCTAACCATCAATATGAATGGAGGAACTACTTCACAAGACAAACACAAACACATTAGACAGCACAACTACTACACACACATACTAGACAGCATAACTATAACACAAGACACATACATACACACCACCGATACTACACAAGACAAACAGAAACACATTAGACAGTATAACTACTACACAAGATAAACACAAACACACTAGACAGCACAACCACTACGGAAGACAATCCCAACCCAACCACAATAGACAGCACAACTACTTCACAAGACAAATCCAAACACACTACACAGCACAACTACTGCACAAGACACACAAACACATAACAACCACTACACAAGGAAAAAACACAAACGCACAATTACTACACAAGATTATGAATATATATATATTATTAATTATCAGTGTTAAATCTTAGATTATCAATGGATTTCTGTAGTGGTGGGGATCCAACGTTAAGTTTTGGGGGACCATATTTACCGGAGTTCGTGTACTACCAAGGGGATATAATCCTGTGTAGAATTATTCACTATATATTTGATTGTACTGAAATATCACGTGTATGCATTATAACCATAAAATGCTGAATATTGGACACATCGAATTCTTTGTGTTTCTCTTCCGCTAGCAGTTGGTTTGGGAACAGCACCGAACTCATGGCTGAACTCATGTTCCTTCTAAAAGCGTACGCCGTATAGACGAGACTAGGCAGTAAATTTGCGGAGTATCGCTTAGACTTGTACGTGAATTCTGGTGTGGGCAATGGGTATTACTTGGGGGGGGGGCAACATCAAGAGTAAGCATGAGATTTTCTCCCTTGTCGGTTATCCAAATATTATTAATTTTGAAAATAGTCTTTCAGCTAGTGTAATGTGCCTGAAATTGAATGCCCTAATTTTAACCGTGAACGTGTTTCTTCAATTAAAACGTTTAGTTGACAATTTAGTTCATCATACCAACCTGTGTCCTTCTCCCTTGTATATTTATAGTTATAAATAAAATCCCATTGGAGCATGGAAAAACCTTTCACTGTTCATTAGTCAGTCATCATTCTCTGCAGTTTTCATTGCAACATTCAGGCTCTCTGATTGTGCATCGTACGTTTCACATAAGGTATCCACATAATTTAATATATTTATAAGTTGTTTTAAGCGAAATTCTCCAATTTTTCTTTCAATATTTGATTTCATTATCACATTGCAAACAGTTATTAATGGTTTCAATGTCATTTTCTGGGGAAAATAGTTTTGTATTGCTTTAGATTCGAACATGCAAACGCAAGTATCAAAGTGTTTCTTTGGAGAGCACTCACGATTTTGAAAATACAATATGCAGTGCAATTTTAATTGTGGAGAAATCATATATTTATGATGTAAAAAATAAAAGAGTGATAGACAAATTTTAATAGGAGAGAATAATATATAAAAATTAGAATACGTGTAGTTTTTTTTATTTCCAAAATTTTGGTTTGATGTTAGTTTATTTTTTTCACATGTGTTGAGTGCAATTATTATTAACTTATAAACTAAAGTGTCCCCAAGGCAAAGTATGGATTCCGCACTCGAGAATACACCTCTTGTCGTCGTGTGGATCCAGGGCTAATTTTTAATTTTATTCTCATGGTTTGAGCTTCGTATTCTATTATCCTCTCGAAGTATCCTCGACTGTGAAAAAAGGCAATCAATATTAGAATGGAATGTTATTTCATTTTCAACGGTATCTTTGCACGTTCATTTTGCTTTCTTCGTTACGCTGCTTTCTGTTCTGAATGAATGAATGAATACATCTTCGAACGCAAACCAGCGAACTCAACACTGTTACATTCATCTTTGAACTTACCGAGAACCTTCTTGTTGTGGGAAGAAATTCCAAATCTGTTAGGTCGAGGTTAGGAAGAAGTGTCGAAATACCCAAGCATGGAAGGATGTTTAAGATCTTCGTATAAGTTTGGTGTTTGTTTGTCATAAATAAAACTATCGGTGTCTATGTACAAAATTGACAGCTTATTATTATAGAAGGATTTCATAATATTATAATGAAATTCGAGCATCTACAGTTTCGACAAGTCAAGAACTGTTGCACCAACGTAAATAGGTTTTCTGAATTTTATCAATTTTATATCTAGATTAAAAAATACTCGTAAATTTTTCGCGATTTTAATCTAGGATCAGATACTAATTTTCTGCATTTATTGTTATCTGAAACCAATTTTATGTCTATATGCTTTCTGACGTTCTTCATTGTTTTTCCATAAACGGCATTATTCTTTAGTTTATAAAAATCTTTATCTAATTCTGAAATAGCAGCTGTTCTGTATCTCGTGTTGGTCCCAATATAAGATTTTAACCATGGAGAGTGTTTGAACTTGAGAATTCTTCTCACATTTACTCACATTTACTGAACACCATCCCAATCAAAAACTGAAGATTCTTGTAGTAGACGACATATCTCTCTTTTCTCTCTGGAGTTAACATAAGCTTGCTTTGATTAGAATCAGGTGGACATTTAATTTCTCGAGCCGGAGGTAAATCGGAAAAAATATCATGCAAATTATTTGAAAATTCAATGTTCACCTCAATGAACAGACCAAATTCACAATCGTCGAAACGATTAATATCAATTGAATCCTCCGCACGGAAGTTTTTGTATCATTGCAAATCCGTAGAGATTGTTTACGTCAGCGTAAAATATGTAATTCGATGGTCGATTTGCAACGTATTGATTCTCAGACATGTGAATATTGTTTGCTTTTGCATGTCTCTGCGAGCATTGCACCATCCCACACGTATCCCTCTTTATATAAAAAGTAACATGTCCACGTCCGATACCAATTCCAACTTGATCCTGGTCTGGAGCAACATGGCACACCACGGCAAACCAGGAAGACAGTAGAAGTATGCTGAATCAAATTTATAAATATTTATTACTGTTTTTCTGAATACCTGAAATACATCAGCAAGTATTGTTATGTTTTAATTGACATATGCATCGTGATAATCGCCGAGAGTATTACATCTCAATTCCTTCCATATTAATTTCGCAAGTTCGTATTCTTCATTCGTATTTCCGTTTTTTTCAGTTCACTGAAGAAATCTTTCTTAGGTGGGAGAGTGTCATCGTCAAATTTAGATTCATCGGTTACATATTCGTAAGGATAAATGCCTTTACGTTTAAGTAGTGTAAAAGTGTTGTTTCTAAGTCATACTTGGTACGAGCCTTTTTTTTTATGGATTTAACCTCAGTGGTAGCATATTTTGATGATTTTTTGTTGATTTTATAGCGTTTGACGACTTTTCAGTGCAATTTTCACCGCATCTAATTTTTTCCCACTCGTACTTGGTACGAATGCCACGATCTTGCGTGATATAACTTAACATATTCATTTTTTTTATTACGTGCTAAACTACACGAGAGCCTCTACGTGCTTTGACCTACTTTAGAGTAGGTGGAAATCTTCGTTCTGGCTGCGCCCTTTGACCTACTTCTTATTTTACGTCGTTTTACGGACTAAACTAACCTACAATGAGAGAAAAGTGGACAGAAGAAGCTCTGGAATAACTTTTTTAGCTATTTTTTACCTCCTGCAAATCTTGCTCTTATATCTATATCTAAATCCTCGCCCTTTGACCTACTTTTGAAATGACTTACGATATTTTCCTATTCCTATAAGTCTGTCTCCTCTTACTGTAAGGTCCCTCAGTGTAATATACTACGACCTGCTAATAGGCTTCTACTCTCAGCGTAATCTGCCAAGACCTAATACGATGTTTTTTTTAAAAAAACTCATGTGTGATCTTCTACAATGTGGACCCCTGCTACGACCTAACGGGACCTCTCCTACGATGTTTTGGACCCCTGCTACGATGTTTTTCTGTAAAAAATTGCTCCTCATGATGCAAAAATTGTATTGTAGCGGTATTTGAAATCGACTGTGCTGTGTGAAGGGGAAAAAATCTTCGTGTTCAGTGACCTACTTTTGAAATGACTTACGACATTTTCCTATAAGGCTGTCTCCCCTTACGATGTTTTCCTGTAAGGCAGCGAGAAGACAAATATGACGATGACGAACATGGGTCTCCGTGCTTTGAATTCGCTTGAAATGTATGGGAAAAAATATTCTTAGTTAATTAACATGGATGAATTGAAGTGTGATAACTAAAGTATATTTTAGTGTGATTGGAGGGGAGAAGTTTCTTTCGTCATCTGAAAAAAGAAAAAGAAAATTAGTGCGTTCGCTCAACCATATTGACCATCATTAATTATATTCGTCGTTGCGATGTAAAGAGGAGTACATTTTTTCCATGAGAGTTTTCGTTTTGTGAATTAAAGAAAAAAATACTTGTCACGGTTTTTTTATGTTATCCGTAAGAAAACATGAGCTATGACGAGATTGTCGGAAATAAAGCTTCTCCTCCTCTGTTTATTCTATCCGCTAGCTTTTGAACATGTTGTTTTTATTACATATCTTTATCTTGCAAGTGAATCTCAGTTTGGACAATATAGATAGTGGAAAAACTCGTCCCTTTTTGATCCTAAGGTTTGTGAGGTAATAGGATTCGGACAATATATCCATTAGTTGGTTATATTATTGTCTCATAATTTAGATCTGTTAGGAGACACAACTTTTTTTAATGTCTTCCAACTTCTTAGGATTTTATGTATTTATAAAATAAGAATTTTAGTTTCTGCGATATTATACATATATTCCATTATTCATTCTTCCCTTTTTTATATTAACTATCTCTCTCCTTTTTTCATCTTGTTAACAATTCTACAAGCAACAATGTTGTTCTTATTTTTTCAACAGGATTTTACTCTTTTAAACAAACTTAATGTATGCACTTCATTTTAATGAAAGATACAAAGTTTCTTGCATCCATGGACAAAATTATTACTTTGTATATATTTTAACTTTCAGAAGACAGAGAAAAGTAACACATTTTCCGAATTAATACTGCTTAATATCATTTTTTTCATTTTGTTAGTATTTTAATTTGTAAACTGACACACACGGGCAATTTACGATTGGTTTTTGTGAGTACGTGTTAAACCACCACGCCTCTCCTTGAGCAAATATTATTCCCTTGCTGCGACTGTTGTATATTTCAAAAAAGGTAGAGAACATGTTTCTAAGAGGTATGGAGATAATTGATCAAGATAGATATCGTTAGAAAAGAGAAAATGTTAAGCGGAGGATAATGAAAATTTTACATTTTGAGTTCCCTATCGTGATAGAAACAAGGAGATAAACGCATCTACTTTTGCAACATTTTATTCTTTGCTATTATGTCACCCATTTGCATTATCACCATGTGAATCGGTTGGAGTACAAATAATGTGGAGTTCAAAAAAATTTAGATTGTCGAGAAAGGACATTCAGTTTTGTATCGAATAACACACTTGTAGAATACACTTATAACCCAAAACAAAAAGTATTTGGTTCTAATGTATTTTTGTAATGTAGAATCTTCGAAACCTGGTGAAGGTGCACGTCACTATAAAAAACTGCATGTTCAGAATAAATCTATCAATTCGTCAAGTTCAACGATGATAAACGTTGTGCAGGGATAGTAGATTTCACTCTCAGTCTCCCTTTTTTAGCCTGTATGTGTGTGCTCCATGCTAACATACTACTTCCGTGACACATCACGCCAAGAGTATAATTCGATAACACACTTTTGCTAACTGCCACAAACATTAAGAAAAATCACTGGAAACCACGGGGTGTAAAAATATATTTTTTATATTTTTTTCCCCATAAAACTACAACATACCATCATAAAATATCATAATCGAAAAAATGATCTGTGAAATTAATAAATTCCATATGCTACATGAAAAATTGTAAAAATCTTAAAGATGAAAATCTATTTTATATATAATAAAAAAATAATCACGAACGAAACTATATTTTTTAAAAAAATAACGATTATTGACATTTCTAACGCGGACACAAAATTTGAAAATCATACAACGGAATATTTTTTTCTGCTTTTTACACCAACAAACGGAAAAGAAAAAATATTCACCACATACTCTCCCCTTCCACCTTGCCAATGGGCGAAATTTGCACACACACACATTTATAAAATTCAATATTTTTCTCTGTTAAGTTTTGCTGCTTTTTATGAATTGGGCGCTTTTTTACAAATCGGTGGAAATCAAAAGAAAGACGGATCTCGAACATGGACACGCTGTAAATGCTGCTTTACATTAATTGGTTCTATCGTTGCCTTAAATAAAATTCAAATAAATAGGTTATCAATTAATATTAATGATGTGAGGGTCCCACACTGCACAACTGTTAAGAACTTAGGTGTGATATTTAATCAGAAACTTGTCTGGCAAAACCACGTAACGTCTCAGAGTTCAAAAGCTTATGGTATACTTAGATCACTCTATAAGTCATCGCACTTACTTTCGACTGATGTTAAATTGCGTCTTATGCAAGCTCTCGTTCTTCCCATTTTCGATTACTTTGACGTTGTTTACGGTGTTAGTTTAACAAAAAAGAATGCTAAAATCGCACAAAAAGTACAGAATTCTTGTATACGTTTTGCAATTAGCTTGAAACGAAGGGATCACATACTGCCTTACTTAAATGACGTTAATTGGTTGAATATGACACGATGCAGAAAACTACATCTGGCCTGCACAATATTCAAAAATTCTGCAAACAAAAACACCGACATACTTATACGACAGACTCCAATTTAGACACGACACGCACAACTACACGACTCGACACTCTAAGAAACTTAATCTGGACAGATTCTCAAAATCCATATTCCTGTCATCCTTCAAAGCTGCTTTTGCATATTGTTGGAATGCGCTGCCACCAGATGCTACCTCGCTTGCGACATACAACAGCTTCAAAAGGGCAGTAACGAAAGTACTTCTACATGAGCAAGGACAGAGCTTCAGTACACATGACTAGATGCACCATGTACGTTGAAATGAAAACAAAAAATGGGCGGATTTGAACCAAAGATGAACATTTTGATGTGTGTGAATGAGAAAAACTGTTTTTTTAGTGTGTTAATTACTGAAATATTTAGAAGTGAAAATGTAATTAATTCTTATGTTGTAGTAGTAATTGTATTTTGTTTGTTTTATTGTACTAGATTTTGCGGGTTAGGTGGTAGAGCAGCCACAGACTGAACTTCCCCATTAATAAAGAATTTCTAATTGATAATATGACACCCTACTCATCATCAAAAATTAATTGGCGACCAAATCTCATTGCATAACTTGAAACATTGATAAAGGATATTTACCACATTGCGATTTCTACTCAAAATATAATTGTAAACGATATTATTTATAAACATGTTATGCGTGATATTCTTGAAAAACTCAACTCCCTCCGCCCCCTCAAGAATTCGAATCCTGTTAAATATTAATAAAAAATAATAAAAATACTTCAACTCGGACAACAATCAAGATACTATGCGTATGCATCACAAGAAATATTATCATATGAACTAACAAACCTATTTCGTTTAATTGCAAAATCCTAAATTCATTATCTAATGAAAGCACATGACACTATAAAAACTATAAAAAATACAATCCCTGACACAAAATGAACTTTAAAAAAATAATGAAACGTATTTCCACATAATGAATGTCAACCTATAGAATTGTAATTTTTTTTCATTCTGCGTACCTCCAAAAATATGAATAAAATAGATTCGATATTTTGCAGGAAACAGACGTAAATAAGAACTTGGTGGCACATACGTAATGCAATAGAGTCAGCAGTTGAAATAGGATACCATAAATCAAGAGAAAGTAAGCCATGGTTCGATAATGAATGTCATAACCTAATAGAAATAAGAAATCAGGCTAGACTTGGGTGGTTAAAGAACAGCATGTTTAGAAGATTACTTGAAAAATAAAATTAACGCAACCGAAATAGAAATATCGGAGGTGCAAATGAATTTAGAAAGGGGGTAGTAACCTAAAGTAAACTTGATAAAAAGAATGGCTGACTATTTTAAATAGATGGAAGAACTACTATAATAACCTTTTAAACGTTCATGTAGGAGATATTTCAGAAATAAATGAAGTACACACAGCAGAACTTTTAGTTCCAGAACCTAACTTGATTGAAGTAAAAGGTGCTAAAGAGATAAATTATTCGAATTTGGAATAGCTAAAAATCTTGTTAATATGTGTGGCAAATGTAAGTAGTCCAATTAAGCCGGTTGAACGTCCTCTATTGGGGCTCAGGGGGCTCATGCCTTAATGGATTTCTCTCGTAAGGCAAGAGCCCCCTGATCTGGCAGTGTTGCCAGCTGCTTACTCGAAAAAATCACCAAGGTTTTTTTGGGTCTAACCTGGCCTAAAGCAAGGAGCTGGCAATCTTGCTTGAGGCTTCTTAATGGTTTGCTCTTGTAAGGCATAACCCCCCCTATTTTCGGACACAGTATTACCAACACCTTACTCGAAAAAATCACCAAGGTTTTTGGCCTAACCTAACCTAAAGCAAGGAGCTGGCATCCGTGCTTGAGGCTTGTTTTACAGTGCATAAAGCAAGGTTGCCAAACCTACTCGTACTTTTGCCATAGCTTTTTACAAAAAAGAGAGAGAAGAGAGAGAGGGAAGAGTTAAACAGCCGACAGTCTACCTACAGCTTTTTTGTCTAAAGGAGCTGGCAATTTTGCTTGAGGTTTGCTTTACAGTGCATAAAGCAATTTTGCCAACCTACATATACTAAACAAAGAGAGCCGGCACTGCCGTAAAAGAGAGAGATGGATGGATGGGAACACTACACGGGTTCAACGTCATCAAATAAAATCGCCTGAATGGTTTTTTCTTGTAAGGCATGATCTCTATTTTCTCGCAGTGCTGCCAAACTCCTACCTATATTTTTTTTTAGTTGGCAAGGGGCTAGAGAGAGAGAAAAACTTATAGCTGGGAACAGTAATGAGCGAATGCGCCATATCGTAATTTTCCAACTCCCGGGGGCCAATGTTTGTATATCGCGATTTTTGTAAACCTCTCTCTCTCGGGGGAACGATGTGCCGCGCACACACACACACACGCACACACGCACGCGCGCGCGCATATGTATTGTAACACAAACAAACAAACAAAATAATAATTGTTGTTTTTAGGATACCTGGCCCCTATAACCTCGCCAGGGTGCGTGGTGCCCAGCCAAGAAGTAAAGGTTTTCCCGTACGGCCTTCGAACGTAAAATTAATTGACGTGGGGGGCGAATCTCTTCGGGGATGTTTTTCAATTTGTATATTTACCCGTGCATACTATTTATTATTAATTTAGCCGTGTTCTGTTTGGCGTCTATTTCGAGCAGTTTGCCCGGCGGTAAAGTCTTATTGTTTTTTAAATTTTTTGATTTTTTTTACGCAAGGCCGTGATCTTGCGTATCGCACGTGGCGTTGAGCGTGTCTCGCGAGAAATACATGTGAAGATCAGCTTCCGTGCAGCCGGTTGGATTCGTGACGCCGCGATAAATATTAACTTCCGTATCGGGCGGAACGTCTGTTCCGGCGGCGTGGAATTCGCGCCTCTCGACAAGGGGGGGGGGGAGATTTTTCGATAACGCTCTTACTGTTAAGAATGTCATATTAATAATACTGGCTCGGAAATGTCATGTCCTCTTCCTCTATAGAAGGTCATATAAATGTGCTAATTGGTTGGTTAGGGGGGATTTTTTGATTAGTAAATTGAGGTTATAAATACGTACGTATAAAGGTTTTGCTAATATGGCATGCTAAAGCTTAGTACTTGGCTCTCTCAGAGATTTGAATTCTATTAGGTTAAACAGCATAGAAATTTCACAGCAAGAATTCTCATATTTACTGACGATATTCTTAACAACCTGTGTTTTGATTCCACTACAAAAACTGTATACAAAATATGCAGTCCCTAGAATAAAATGGATGAGGCTTATGAACCTCGACCTATACAGTTGTACAATCTGGCACATGAATAGATGTTTTTTTATTAAGCATAGCAGAGTGTTTTCGCTTATTTTAATAATCAGGCAACAATGTTAGAAAGTGACCCCAAGAATAAAATTTAAAATCACTAATGTGATATGAACTTTTTTACTTGTGTGTATTTGAATATGAAAGTGAGGTATTTTGAATAATTGAGGGGGACAATCACAAGTAAACTTGCAATGGTATTGGGAGGTGTCACGAGTTCAAATTTTAGACGATTTTTGTTAATCTGCTAAGAGCGATATCAGTACGAAAAAATTTGTAAAAAAAAAAGGAGAGGCTAATGGACAACGATGAGGATGAATAATGATAATTATGAAGAAATTGATGTGTGGCACTTAGAAAACAAAAACTTTAAAGTGTATTGCACCAACAGCTACAATTGTCCCCCTCTCCCCAAAATACAAGGCAGTTAACAGAGGTGTGTATATTTGTTGGTTTACGAGTCTGAGGGCTTAAGTTAGTATATTCACTATAGCTATACATATTAAAAAAATGAAATGACCTGAGCAATAAAATATAACAATACCGATTCTATTTTTTTTTGTCGGATGACGTAGTGGTAACGTTTGTTGCAATCACACCTCTGATGGTGTATAAAACTTAAATGTTTTGCATAACATGAAATATTGTTAATGGGAATGTGTTGTTTCTAATGTTAAATATAGAAAGCAGATAACAAGAAAAAAGAAAGAAATAATGTTGCAGGTAGATACGGAGCCTCAGCCCAAACACATATATGATCAGACAGGATGTCAACGATGCATTCATAACTAACATGCGATTATTCAAAAATTGAAATAGTACAGTGGGAAACAACTAACTAACTAACTCTCTATGTTTTTTTTTTAAACCGGCACGAATGAGAAAGAAATAAAGGAGATTTTTACAGGAATCTTGTTGGGAAACCTGATGGTAAAGGACCAAAACGAACATGGAGATGAATCCCCCAAAAAATCTCTGCATTATGCGTTCTGTAAAAAATTGCCCTACGTGCCAAATTGCTGTGTCAAGTAAATATTTTCAAAAGCACTGTCGTACTTGTGTGCTGGGAAAGCAAATATGTGCGACCAAACTGTGCTCTAAGTGTGGAAAAAATATTTCTATTGCCAACTTCAAGTTGTTTTTTTTGACACGTATATATATTATTATTTTTTTAACAGAGGAAGAAAGTCCGTGCTTCGGAAAACGCGATGATGTGCGTAATGATATTTTTCTTCTCCTGCTCAGACTTGTACCAATCTACTGTGTACCGTCTTCTTCCCTGCATCGCCTCGTTCAGTTCGTCCGACCTCTCGTTCAATTTTTCCCCAGCAGCCGAAAGCAGAATGTTGAGATTATCGCACCTCAGGCTGCTGATCTCCCGAAGATGGTCCTTGAGAACCATTTCACAAGGGATGCGAAATTCCGGCGTTGTTCTTGCTATGATTACAAGTTTTTTTACATCCTCACAATCTCTGTTTACTGCGTGTTTAAATATTTTACTAGTAGTAAGCTCGGGCGGCAAATCAGTTATACGAGACATGTTGTTATTATTATTATTTTTCACTCTATGTTATTTATATACCCTACCCCCAATTTTTGTTTCGTGTTTATGGCGATGGTGGTAGAGTGCCACACACGTAAATTTTGCCGTTGCGTAGAAACGAATTTTCGTTTCGTCTCCCTCTCTCTTAGCATCATGTGTTCTACCCTGCTCGATAACCTTCGCTATTGTTGCCACATTGTTATTCTATTCCTGGATACACTCGCGCAAACATCATTGAAAACAATTGAATAGCGCTCCAGCTCGCGGTTCGGTAGGGACGCTAATGTGGCAATATAGCACGGCGTAGTGCTTGCTTTTTTTATGCAGTGCATGTTTATTGGCTAGCTAGTAACTAGTGTTGCCAACTGTAATAATGAAGCACTATTTCTGTCATGGAAGGGGAAAAGGCAGGTAAAGTGGCGGTGAGTTTTGTTGGATTGGAAGCACCATATTTTTATTTTATACTAAGTATTTGACCGGTTTGATGTTGTGTGCGTGTATTGCGTGTGTGTATGTAAAAGTGTGTGTTTGCTAATGAACGTTAAATTCCATAATGCCTCCAGTTCTGTCGAAGTTGAAATCAAAAAAACCTTGCATAGCCAAGCTCGGGAAATTCTAAGCAACGTGCACGAGTTCATGAAGGAGGAAGCCAGTCATGGTGTTAGCATCCCAATAAAGCATTTTGGCAAGAGAGCAGCGAACAGCAGCAACAAATTGTTCATATTTCATAATTTTGGAATTATTCAAAATAAATAAATTATGTAGCTCCAACATCATTTTCAACTCTGGCTCCGGCACGTGTTTCTTGTAGAAATTGCATAGAGGAGGCTGTTAATTTTTTGCTGCTTAATGCGATACATATTGTTTTCTGTGTTAAAATTGCCATGCTTTGATGGGTGATAAGCCTATTGAAAACTGTGATCGAGCGAGATATTTTTTTGCGCTGAATAGTATTGAAATAGCATAAGAAGTCTTATTATTTATTTTATATTTTGATGTTTTAGTTAGGAATATATTGATTTTCAATTTTCCGTTGCTGCGTAATGACCGGGGGGGTCGAAATAGAGCGGCATCTGCCGCCACCTCCCAGGGAGGCAAAATGACTAGCGCCGGCCCTGGTTCATAACAAAAGAAAAAGCCGCGTAGCTTATCGTCTAGTGGCAGTATATGTACTTGTTATTGTTGTGGAAGCCGGCATTCTTTGTAAATGTACAACAAAGGCAACCGACTGTTGCCGATCTCAGAGAGGAAATAATAATAATACTGCTTCAGGAGGAGTGTTATGGTGCAATTGTAGCGGTTTAACATGTTGGCATGTTATTATCTGCCGTTGCAGTTCCATACCAGTGTATACGGGTTTTGGAAGTGAAAAGTTAAAACGCCACCAGTGCATTAATGCAATGAAAAATAATATATATATTTTTTTTATTTTGTTTGAAATCACTCAAATAAGGAATCGTATGAAGAAGTCTTCTTTGCAGCATTTTTGGTAATTTTACTTATGTGTTAGTTCATATTTTGCGAATTTTTAGTCCATATATATGTAGCTACATACAAAGTCACTTGTTAGTACATATTAATCCTAGTCCTGGTATAATGCATGACGTTTAAAACTCAACGTTAGATAGACCTGAATTCTCTAATTTTATTGTTGTACGTAACAGCTGTGCATCGGCGCACTGCAGCGATTTTTCTATCTGCTCCATTAGCAACACTGCTTCTTTAGTTGTTTCGCGCATCGCACGGCAGAATTATCTGCGCTGGGACTCTACCCAGTGCGGCGACCCGTTCACCCAGTGATGCGTCTCTGCTCACGAACCTTTCGAAAGCTGCGTGCTCTAACTTTCTGTCTGTTTCGTGACGTGCATCCAGATCCGTCTGCGTGGTGTTGTAAGCAATGTCGTGATTTTTGCATGCGGCGTCCAACGGATTCACACCCTTGTCCCCTCTCTCCAATTTTTTCTCAAGTTTGGTACCCAGGTCCGCAGTACTGGTAGCCAGGTAAATGCATCTCAAAAGGTAACTTGTTACTTTTTAAGAACAGGCACCTGTACGTGTTCTCGAAAAGTTTGGAGCAATCCAAATACCAGCAACTGATGAAACTGTACGATGGTCTGGACATTGCAACGTTTGCCTCGGAAATAAAACCACTCGACGATTGTCGTGAAAAATTCAGTCGTTGTGTTCGACGACGCCATCCTGGAAAATCAAAATGAAATTCGCAACTCTTTTCATGCAAGGTCGTCACAAAGGAATGGATTGCTTCTACCTAGCTCAAACGTTTTCCAAAATTCCAAAACAGTTAGTACGCGACAACGCTAATTTCATATGTTTGTTTCGTCAAGATCACACCAACCTCAAGCACGCGTACGATGACTACGTAGGCGGAGACATGAACTACAATCAATTTTCGGAACGCTGCTGCTCTACTTGCTGGAACGGTGACGATTTCGGATTCGCGACGATCGACATGACGAGGAAACCCAACGACGGAAATACAGAAACAAAATCAACGACTTTCTAAACGTTGCAACGTTGTGAGAAACGACGTTTATTTATATAAACGTTTATATGTTTATAAATAAACGTCGTTTCTCACAACGTTGCAACGTTTAGAAAGTCGTTGATTTTGTTTCTGTATTTTCCGTCGTTGGGTTTCCTCGTCATGTCGATCGTCACGAATCCGAAATCGTCACCGTTCCGGCAAGAAAAGCAGCAGCGTTCCGAAAATTGATTGTAGTTCATGTCTCCGCCTACGTAGTCATCGTACGCGTGCTTGAGGTTGGTGTGATCTTGACGAAACAAACATATGAAATTAGCGTTGTCGCGTACTAACTGTTTTGGAATTTTGGAAAACGTTTGGGCTAGGTAAAAACAATCCATTCCTTTGTGACGACCTTGCGTGAAAAAGTTGCGAATTTCATTTTGATTTTCCAGGATGGCGTCGTCGAACACAACGACTGAATTTTCACGACAATCGTCGAGTGGTTTTATTTCCGAGGCGAACGTTGCAATGTCCAGACCATCGTACAGTTTCATCAGTTGCTGGTATTTGGATTGCTCCAAACTTTTCGAGAACACGTACATTTACCTGGCTACCAGTACTGCGGACTGGGTACCAAACTTGAGAAAAAATTGGAGAGAGGGGACAAGGGTGTGAATCCGTTGGACGCCGCATGCAAAAATCACGACATTGCTTACAACACCACTCAGACGGATCTGGATGCACGTCACGAAACAGACAGAAAGTTAGAGCACGCAGCTTTCGAAAGGTTCGTGAGCAGAGACGCATCACTTGGTGAACGGGTCGCCGCACTGGGTAGAGTCCAGCGCAGATAATTCTGCCGTGCGATGCGCGAAACAACTAAAGAAGCAGTGTTGCTAATGGAGCAGATAGAAAAATCGCTGCAGTGCGCCGATGCACAGCTGTTACGTACAACAATAAAATTAGAGAATTCAGGTCTATCTAACGTTGAGTTTTAAACGTCATGCATTATACCAGGACTAGGATTAATATGTACTAACAAGTGACTTTGTATGTAGCTACATATATATGGACTAAAAATTCGCAAAATATGAACTAACACATAAGTAAAATTACCAAAAATGCTGCAAAGAAGACTTCTTCATACGATTCCTTATTTGAGTGATTTCAAACAAAATAAAAAAAATATATATATTATTTTTCATTGCATTAATGCACTGGTGGCGTTTTAACTTTTCACTTCCAAAACCCGTATACACTGGTATGGAACTGCAACGGCAGATAATAACATGCCAACATGTTAAACCGCTACAATTGCACCATAACACTCCTCCTGAAGCAGTATTATTATTATTTCCTCTCTGAGATCGGCAACAGTCGGTTGCCTTTGTTGTACATTTACAAAGAATGTCGGCTTCCACAACAATAACAAGTACATATACTGCCACTAGACGATAAGCTACGCGGCTTTTTCTTTTGTTATGAACCAGGGCCGGCGCTAGTCATTTTGCCTCCCTGGGAGGTGGCGGCAGATGCCGCTCTATTTCGACCCCCCCGGTCATTACGCAGCAACGGAAAATTGAAAATCAATATATTCCTAACTAAAACATCAAAATATAAAATAAATAATAAGACTTCTTATGCTATTTCAATACTATTCAGCGCAAAAAAATATCTCGCTCGATCACAGTTTTCAATAGGCTTATCACCCATCAAAGCATGGCAATTTTAACACAGAAAACAATATGTATCGCATTAAGCAGCAAAAAAATAACAGCCTCCTCTATGCAATTTCTACAAGAACACGTGCCGGAGCCAGAGTTGAAATGATGTTGGAGCTACATAATTTATTTATTTTGAATAATTCCAAAATTATGAAATATGAACAATTTGTTGCTGCTGTTCGCTGCTCTCTTGCCAAAATGCTTTATTGGGATGCTAACACCATGACTGGCTTCCTCCTTCATGAACTCGTGCACGTTGCTTAGAATTTCCCGAGCTTGGCTATGCAAGGTTTTTTTTGATTTCAACTTCGACAGAACTGGGGGCATTATGGAATTTAACGTTCATTAGCAAACACACACTTTTACATACACACACGCAATACACGCACACAACATCAAACCGGTCAAATACTTAGTATAAAATAAAAATATGGTGCTTCCAATCCAACAAAACTCACCGCCACTTTACCTGCCTTTTCCCCTTCCATGACAGAAATAGTGCTTCATTATTACAGTTGGCAACACTAGTTACTAGCTAGCCAATAAACATGCACTGCATAAAAAAAGCAAGCACTACGCCGTGCTATATTGCCACATTAGCGTCCCTACCGAACCGCGAGCTGGAGCGCTATTCAATTGTTTTCAATGATGTTTGCGCGAGTGTATCCAGGAATAGAATAACAATGTGGCAACAATAGCGAAGGTTATCGAGCAGGGTAGAACACATGATGCTAAGAGAGAGGGAGACGAAACGAAAATTCGTTTCTACGCAACGGCAAATTTACGTGTGTGGCACTCTACCACCATCGCCATAAACACGAAACAAAAATTGGGGTAGGGTATATAAATAACATAGAGTGAAAAATAATAATAATAACAACATGTCTCGTATAACTGATTTGCCGCCCGAGCTACTATGTAAAATATTTAAACACGCAGTAAACAGAGATTGTGAGGATGTAAAAAAACTTGTAATCATAGCAAGAACAACGCCGGAATTTCGCATCCCTTGTGAAATGGTTCTCAAGGACCATCTTCGGGAGATCAGCAGCCTGAGGTGCGATAATCTCAACATTCTGCTTTCGGCTGCTGGGGAAAAATTGAACGAGAGGTCGGACGAACTGAACGAGGCGATGCAGGGAAGAAGACGGTACACAGTAGATTGGTACAAGTCTGAGCAGGAGAAGAAAAATATCATTACGCACATCATCGCGTTTTCCGAAGCACGGACTTTCTTCCTCTGTTAAAAAAATAATAATATATATACGTGTCAAAAAAAACAACTTGAAGTTGGCAATAGACATATTTTTTCCACACTTAGAGCACAGTTTGGTCGCACATATTTGCTTTCCCAGCACACAAGTACGACAGTGCTTTTGAAAATATTTACTTGACACAGCAATTTGGCACGTAGGGCAATTTTTTACAGAACGCATAATGCAGAGATTTTTTGGGGGATTCATCTCCATGTTCGTTTTGGTCCTTTACCATCAGGTTTCCCAACAAGATTCCTGTAAAAATCTCCTTTATTTCTTTCTCATTCGTGCCGGTTTAAAAAAAAAACATAGAGAGTTAGTTAGTTAGTTGTTTCCCACTGTACTATTTCAATTTTTGAATAATCGCATGTTAGTTATGAATGCATCGTTGACATCCTGTCTGATCATATATGTGTTTGGGCTGAGGCTCCGTATCTACCTGCAACATTATTTCTTTCTTTTTTCTTGTTATCTGCTTTATATATTTAACATTAGAAACAACACATTCCCATTAACAATATTTCATGTTATGCAAAACATTTAAGTTTTATACACCATCAGAGGTGTGATTGCAACAAACGTTACCACTACGTCATCCGACAAAAAAAATTAGAATCGGTATTGTTATATTTTATTGCTCAGGTCATTTCATTTTTTTTAATATGTATAGCTATAGTGAATATACTAACTTAAGCCCTCAGACTCGTAAACCAACAAATATACACACCTCTGTTAACTGCCTTGTATTTTGGGGAGAGGGGGACAATTGTAGCTGTTGGTGCAATACACTTTAAAGTTTTTGTTTTCTAAGTGCCACACATCAATTTCTTCATAATTATCATTATTCATCCTCATCGTTGCCATTAGCCTCTCCTTTTTTTTTACAAATTTTTTCGTACTGATATCGCCTTAGCAGATTAACAAAAATCGTCTAAAATTTGAACTCGTGACACCTCCCAATACCATTGCAAGTTTACTTGTGATTGTCCCCCTCAATTATTCAAAATACCTCACTTTCATATTCAAATACACACAAGTAAAAAAGTTCATATCACATTAGTGATTTTAAATTTTATTCTTGGGGTCACTTTCTAACATTGTTGCCTGATATTAAAATAAGCGAAAACACTCTGCTATGCTTAATAAAAAAACATCTATTCATTGCCAGATTGTACAACTGTATAGGTCGAGGTTCATAAGCCTCATCCATTTTATTCTAGGGACTGCATATTTTGTATACAGTTTTTGTAGTGGAATCAAAACACAGGTTGTTAAGAATATCGTCAGTAAATATGAGAATTCTTGCTGTGAAATTTCTATGCTGTTTAACCTAATAGAATTCAAATCTCTGAGAGAGCCAAGTACTAAGCTTTAGCATGCCATATTAGCAAAACCTTTATACGTACGTATTTATAACCTCAATTTACTAATCAAAAAATCCCCCCTAACCAACCAATTAGCACATTTATATGACCTTCTATAGAGGAAGAGGACATGACATTTCCGAGCCAGTATTATTAATATGACATTCTTAACAGTAAGAGCGTTATCGAAAAATCTCCCCCCCCCCTTGTCGAGAGGCGCGAATTCCACGCCGCCGGAACAGACGTTCCGCCCGGTACGGAAGTTAATATTTATCGCGGCGTCACGAATCCAACCGGCTGCACGGAAGCTGATCTTCACATGTATTTCTCGCGAGACACGCTCAACGCCACGTGCATACGCAAGATCACGGCCTTGCGTAAAAAAAATCAAAAAATTTAAAAAACAATAAGACTTTACCGCCGGGCAAACTGCTCGAAATAGACGCCAAACAGAACACGGCTAAATTAATAATAAATAGTATGCACGGGTAAATATACAAATTGAAAAACATCCCCGAAGAGATTCGCCCCCACGTCAATTAATTTTACGTTCGAAGGCCGTACGGGAAAACCTTTACTTCTTGGCTGGGCACCACGCACCCTGGCGAGGTTATAGGGGCCAGGTATCCTAAAAACAACAATTATTATTTTGTTTGTTTGTTTGTGTTACAATACATATGCGCGCGCGCGTGCGTGTGTGCGTGTGTGTGTGTGTGCGCGGCACATCGTTCCCCCGAGAGAGAGAGGTTTACAAAAATCGCGATATACAAACATTGGCCCCCGGGAGTTGGAAAATTACGATATGGCGCATTCGCTCATTACTGTTCCCAGCTATAAGTTTTTCTCTCTCTCTAGCCCCTTGCCAACTAAAAAAAAATATAGGTAGGAGTTGGCAGCACTGCGAGAAAATAGAGATCATGCCTTACAAGAAAAAACCATTAAGGCGATTTTTATTTGATGACGTTGAACCCGTGTAGTGTTCCCATCCATCCATCTCTCTCTTTTACGGCAGTGCCGGCTCTCTTTGTTTAGTATATGTAGGTTGGCAAAAATTGCTTTATGCACTGTAAAGCAAACCTCAAGCAAAATTGCCAGCTCCTTGCTTTAGGCTAGGTTAGACAAAAAAGCTGTAGGTAGACTGTCGGCTGTTTAACTCTTCCCTCTCTCTCTTCTCTCTCTTTTTTGTAAAAAGCTATGGCAAAAGTACCAGTAGGTTGGCAACCTTGCTTTATGCACTGTAAAACAAGCCTCAAGCACGGATGCCAGCTCCTTGCTTTAGGTTAGGTTAGGCTAAAAACCTTGGTGATTTTTTCGAGTAAGGTGTTGGTAATACTGTGTCCGAAAATAGGGGGGGGTTATGCCTTACAAGAGCAAACCATTAAGAAGCCTCAAGCAAGATTGCCAGCTCCTTGCTTTAGGCCAGGTTAGACCCAAAAAAAACCTTGGTGATTTTTTCGAGTAAGCAGCTGGCAACACTGCCAGATCAGGGGGCTCTTGCCTTACGAGAGAAATCCATTAAGGCATGAGCCCCCTGAGCCCCAATAGAGGACGTTCAACCGGCTTAATTGGACTACTAATGTATAATTCATGATAGGTTATATATAAAAAAGATGCATCATATCCGTTGCTGTTAAATTTTACCTTAAAATATTCTGTTAAGAAGGTAAAAGAAACTAACGAATTACTAAAATTAAACGATGTGACTCAACTGTTAACATATGCAGACTTACTGCGGATGATGTAAATACAATCGATAATAATGCTAAAATATTTTTCAAAGCAGCTAAGAAAATTACAGGCTGAAACCAAGTGATAATTACTCGTTTGAACCAAATTTCCAAATTCAAGTACTTAGGAGTGATACTAACAAATGAAAATGATATTAAAGAAAAAATGAAAAGAAGGCTTAATGCATGTTATTTTTCTCCGTCTTCTCGTTCAATATCTAAGAAACTAAAAGTTAAAATATACAAAACAGTAATTTTGCCTGTGGATGCGAAAACTTGATCCCTTGCATTGAAATTGAGAGTATTTGAAAATAAGATCCTTATTATTTCAGCCTAAAAGGGATGAAGTAAACAAGTTAATGGAGAAGGTTACATAATTTGGAAGTACATAATTTATGTTAATTTCCAAATATTATTAGATTGATGATTAAATCACGAAGACTTAGGTGGGCACGAATGAGAAACGAATAAAGGAGAGTTTACAGGATTCTTGTTGGGAAACCTGATGGTAAGATACCAAAAGCGAAGATGGAGATGGGCCTAAAAGAAATCTGTAAAGATGGAATAGAATGTATATAAATCTTGCTCAGGATAAGGACAAATTGAACTGCAGCCATGGACTTTCGGATTCAAGAAGGCTAGAGAGTTAGTTAATTAGTATTCAATGTAATATAAGTTCACATATTTCAGAAACCGAAAGCAGCAACATGGTATTGATATTGACAAGGGAATTCCTACAAAACTCATTTTCCTCGTACGTTTACCAATAGCATTTGCATCCTGTTTTACTTCAAATCTTCAATTATGCGATGCAAAGAAGAGAAGAATTTCCTTGACTTGATAACATGAATTTGTGCGTTGAAAGAAAAATAGAAATGTTAATTAAAGAGCTGTGCTCAAAAAACCAAAAAAGAACACGCATTTGACTGACGAGCGGGGAAATCAAGGCCGGAAAATATGAACAGCGAATGCATGCTTCAGAGGAGAGGGGATATTCAAAAGGAGGTGGAACACAGTAAAGCTCTTCCATGGTAATTTTTTTGCTTTCTGAAATCCGAAACAAGTTCCTAAACGCTGTTGTAATTATTATTATCATCATTGAATGGTTAATTCGGTGCTCGGTTTACGCTGTTCCTCCGAATGAAAGATGGAATATATACAAGCCTGCGCCTCCTAAATTCATCGTGGATATGAGGATGAATCGCGAAATGAGACTTCAATAATTTTATTTTTTTAGAATATGTTTCGTTAAGGAGGTCAAATGACAAGTTGCGTAATTGGATTGCTATTCTCTTTATAACTTGTTAATTTTATTACGAACGAAGAAAAAATGCATGCCACTTAATGCTGTAATATTATTGATTAGATCATCGTTTATCTTGTTCGCATCGATTAATCTCCTTATTTTCTTCTTCTTCGTCTTGTCGTATTCGTCCAGAATCGCGATGGAATCGTTTACCTTAACGTTGAAACGTTTATATAGGTACGATGGAATCGTTTACCTTAACGTTGAAACGTTTATATAGGTACGATGGAACGTACTGTCATCCTCATCTTCACGATTAGTCAAACGTGTCACGAAAATCGGTTAAACAAGAGAGAACGAAAAAAATAGAACCTCCGAATCGCGTTCTTCAACCTATCTGCCCCTGGATTGCTACATACAAAAAATGGTATCGGATGAAGATGACAACATCCATTGAATAATCGACATTTTGCTGAAATTTCTCCGGCGTTCGCTGGATGATCATGAAAAATTACATTTCCAAAATTGCAGGGAGAAGAATGGATAATCTAGAAATCTCACGTTATCACAATCGAGCGCCTTTTACTTCAATCAAGTTAGGTTCTGGAACTAAACGTTCTGCTGTGTGTACTTCATTTATTTCTGAAATATCTCCTACATGAACGTTTAAAAGGTTATTATAGTAGTTCTTCCATCTATTTAAAATAGTCAGCCATTTTTTTATCAAGTTTACTTTAGGTTACTACCCCCCTTTCTAAATTCATTTGCACCTCTGATATTTCTATTTCAGTTGCGTTAATTTTATTTTTCAAGTAATCTTCTAAACATGCTGTTCTTTAACCACCCAAGTCTAGCCTGATTTCTTATTTCTATTAGGTATCCTATTTCAACTGCTGACTCTATTGCATTACGTATGTGCCACCAAGTTCTTATTTACGTCTGTTTCCTGCAAAATATCGAATCTATTTTATTCATATTTTTGGAGGTACGCAGAATGAAAAAAATTACAATTCTATAGGTTGACGTTCATTATGTGGAAATAAGTTTCATTATTTTTTTAAAGTTCATTTTGTGTCAGGGATTGTATTTTTTATAGTTTTTATAGTGTCATGTGCTTTCATTAGATAATGAATTTAGGATTTTGCAATTAAACGAAATAGGTTTGTTAGTTCATATGATAATATTTCTTGTGATGCATACGCATAGTATCTTGATTGTTGTCCGTGTTGAAGTATTTTTATGTTTTTTTTTATTAATATTTAACAGGATTCGAATTCTTGAGGGAGCGGAGGGAGTTGAGTTTTTCAAGAATATCACGCATAATATGTTTATAAATAATATCGTTTACAATTATATTTTGAGTAGAAATCGCAATGTGGTAAATATCCTTTATCAATGTTTCAAGTTATGCAATGAGATTTGGTCACCAATTAATTTTTGATGATGGAGTAGGGTGTCATATTATCAATTAGAAATTCTTTATTAATGGGGAAGTTCAGTCTGTGGCTGCTCTACCACTTAACCCGCAAAATCTAGTACAATAAAACAAACAAAATACAATTACTACTATAACATAAGAATTCAATTACATTTTCGCTTCTAAATATTTCAGTAATTAACACACTAAAAAAACAGTTTTTCTCATTCACATAAAACAAAATGTTCATATTGGGTCCAAATCCGCTCATTTTTTGTTTTCATTTCAACGTACATGGTGCATCTAGTCATGTGTACTGAAGCTCTGTCCTTGCTCATGTAGAAGTACTTTTGTTACTGCCCTTTTGAAGCTGTTGTATGTCGCACGCGAGGTAGCATCTGGTGGCAGCGCATTCCAACAATATGCAAAAGCAGCTTTGAAGGATGACAGGAATATGGATTTTGAGAATCTGTCCAGATTAAGTTTCTTAGAGTGTCGAGTCGTGTAGTTGTGCGTGTCGTGTCTAAATTGGAGTCTGTCGTATAAGTATGTCGGTGTTTTTGTTTGCAGAATTTTTGAATATTGTGCAGGCCAGATGTAGTTTTCTGCATCGTGTCATATTCAACCAATTAACGTCATTTAAGTAAGGCAGTATGTGATCCCTTCGTTTCAAGCTAATTGCAAAACGTATACAAGAATTCTGTACTTTTTGTGCGATTTTAGCATTCTTTTTTGTTAAACTAACACCGTAAACAACGTCAAAGTAATCGAAAATGGGAAGAACGAGAGCTTACATAAGACGCAATTTAACATCAGTCGAAAGTAAGTGCGATGACTTATAGAGTGATCTAAGTATACCATAAGCTTTTGAACTCTGAGACGTTACGTGGTTTTGCCAGACAAGTTTCTGATTAAATATCACACCTAAGTTCTTAACAGTTGTGCAGTGTGGGACCCTCACATCATTAATATTAATTGATAACCTATTTATTTGAATTTTATTTAAGGCAACGATAGAACCAATTAATGTAAAGCAGCATTTACAGCGTGTCCATGTTCGAGATCCGTCTTTCTTTTGATTTCCACCGATTTGTAAAAAAGCGCCCAATTCATAAAAAGCAGCAAAACTTAACAGAGAAAAATATTGAATTTTATAAATGTGTGTGTGTGCAAATTTCGCCCATTGGCAAGGTGGAAGGGGAGAGTATGTGGTGAATATTTTTTCTTTTCCGTTTGTTGGTGTAAAAAGCAGAAAAAAATATTCCGTTGTATGATTTTCAAATTTTGTGTCCCGCGTTAGAAATGTCAATAATCGTTATTTTTTTAAAAAATATAGTTTCGTTCGTGATTATTTTTTTATTATATATAAAATAGATTTTCATCTTTAAGATTTTTACAATTTTTCATGTAGCATATGGAATTTATTAATTTCACAGATCATTTTTTCGATTATGATATTTTATGATGGTATGTTGTAGTTTTATGGGGAAAAAAATATAAAAAATATATTTTTACACCCCGTGGTTTCCAGTGATTTTTCTTAATGTTTGTGGCAGTTAGCAAAAGTGTGTTATCGAATTATACTCTTGGCGTGATGTGTCACAGAAGAAGATTGTTAGCATGGAGCACACACATACAGGCTAAAAAAGGGAGACTGAGAGTGAAATCTACTATCCCTGCACAACGTTTATCATCGTTGAACTTGACGAATTGATAGATTTATTCTGAACATGCAGTTTTTTATAGTGACGTGCACCTTCACCAGGTTTCGAAGATTCTACATTACAAAAATACATTAGAACCAAATACTTTTTGTTTTGGGTTATAAGTGTATTCTACAAGTGTGTTATTCGATACAAAACTGAATGTCCTTTCTCGACAATCTAAATTTTTTTTAACTCCACATTATTTGTACTCCAACCGATTGACAGGGGGATAATGCAAATGGGTGACATGATAGCAAAGAATAAAATATTGCAAAAGTTGATGCGTTTATCTCCTTGTAACTATCACGATAGGGGACTCAGAATATAAAATTTTCATTATCCTCCGCTTAACATTTTCTCTTTTCTCACGATATCTATCTTGATCAATTATCTCCATACCTCTTAGAAACATGTTCTCTACCTTTTTTGAAATATACAACAGTCGCAGCAAGGGAATAATATTTGCTCAAGGAGAGGCGTGGTGGTTTAACACGTACTCACAAAAACCAATCGTAAAATGCCCGTGTGTGTCAGTTTAAAATTAAAATACTAACAAAATGAAAAAAAATATAATAATCAGTATTAATTCGGAAAATGTGTTACTTTTCTCTGTTTTCTGAAAGTTAAAATATATACAAAGTAATAATTTTGTCCATGGATGCAAGAAACTTTGTCTCTTTCATTAAAATGAAGTGCATACATTAAGTTTGTTTAAAAGAATAAAATCCTCTTGATAAATAAGAACAATATTGTTGCTTGTAGAATTGTTAACAAGATGAAAAAAGGAGAGAGATAGTTAATGTAAAAAGGGGAAGAATGGATAAGAGAATATATGTATAAAATCGCAGAAACTAAAAATCTTATTTTATAAATACATAAAATACTAAGAAGTTGGAAGACAAATTAAAAAAAGTTGTGTCTCCTAACAGATGTAAATGATGAGACAATAATATAACCAACTAATGGATATATTGTCCGAATCCTATTACCTCAAAAACCTTAGGATCAAAAAAGGACGAGTTTTTCCACTATCTATATTGCCCAAACTGAGATTCACTTGCAAGATAAAGATATGTAATAAAATCTACATGTTCAAAAGCTAGCGGATAGAATAAACAGAGGAGGAGAAGCTTTATTTCCGACACTCTCATCATAGCCCATGTTTTCTTACGGATAACATAAAAAAACCGTGACAAGTATTTTTTTTCTTTAATTCACAACACGAAAACTCTCATGGAAAAAATGTTCTCCTCTTTTCATCGCAACGACGAATATAATTAATGATGGTCAATTCCAATGTGGTTGAGCGAACGCACTAATTTTCTTTTTCTTTTTTCAGATGACGAAAGAAACTTCTCCCCTCCAACCACTCTAAAAGAAACTTTAGTTATCACACTTCAATTCATCCATGTTAATTAACTAAGAATATTTTTTCCCATACATTTCAAGCGAATTCATAGCACGGAGACCCATGTTCGTCATCAACACGTCGAAGAGGAAGCAGGTCGTGGTCAACGATCGCACTAACATCAAGGTCGTGTGCGAATTTCACGACGCCCTACCCGAGGACATGTCGTGCAGCGTCATCCTGGTGGCAGAGAAATCTTTCGTCCAAGACGAGACGAACGAGAGGGCCACGAAACAGTTTTAAAATATCGCCTTCGTCGAGCAAGAAAAACCCATTACAAAATTTTAATCTAAAACGCCAAGCACTCCAATAGGTTGCAGAGTTTTAGGATCAAAACTAAATTTCTTACAAAATTGAGGAGGCGCTTGCTAGTTGAGTAGTTATCGTCAAAACCTATCCAACAAACCCACAATCATCATGCTAGCTCAATTAGGAGCCGAGAAAATCAATGTCTTGGAAAACGTCTTAAGATATTTGTCTTCTCGCTGCTTTACAGGAAAACATCGTAAGGGGAGACAGCCTTATAGGAAAATGTCGTAAGTCATTTCAAAAGTAGGTCACTGAACACGAAGATTTTTTTCCCCTTCACACAGCACAGTCGATTTCAAATACCGCTACAATACAATTTTTGCATCATGAGGAGCAATTTTTTACAGAACAACATGGTAGCAGGGGTTCAAAACATCGTAGGAGAGGTCCCGTTAGGTCGTAGCAGGGGTCCACATTGTAGAAGATCACACATGAGTTTTTTTTAAAAAGAAACATCGTATTAGGTCGTGGCAGATTACGCTGAGAGCAGAAGCCTATTAGCAGGTCGTAGTATATTAAGGAGACAGACTTATAGGAATAGGAAAATATTGTAAGTCATTTCAAAAGTAGGTCAAAGGGCGAGGATTTAGATATAGATATAAGAGCAAGATTTGCAGGAGGTAAAAAATAGCTTAAAAAGTGATTCCAGAGCTTCTTCTGTCCATTTTTCTCTCATTGTAGGTTAGTTTAGTCCGTAAAACGTCGTAAAATAAAAAGTAGGTCAAAGGGCGCAGCCAGAACGAAGCATTCCACCTACTCTAAATTAGGTCAAAGCACGTAGAGGCTCTTGTGTAGTTTAACATGTAAAAAAATGAATAGGTTAAGTTATATCACGTAAGATCGTGGCATTCGTACCAAGTACGAGTGGGAAAAAAATTAGATGCTGTGAAAATTGCACTGAAAAGACGTTAAACGCTATAAAATCAACAAAAAATCGTCAAAATATGCTACCACTGAGGTTAAATCCATAAAAAAAGGGCTCGTACCAAGTATAACTTAGAGACCACACTTTTACACTACTCGTTTAATCTCTTCTAGGTGTTTCTTGGGAAAACTAGCTTTTGTAATTTTAAATTTTTCGTTACTAAGTTTACTCGCTAAAGCATCGAGATTTGCCGATAGGAATCTAAAAAAATCTAGAAACCCCATCTCTATGATTTCATTCGTTCCTGGAATTTTGACTTTTTTACTTATAGAAATATAACGTTCTTCGTTTCGAGCAAGAATATCTATTTTTTGCGTATCGTATCCAAGATTCGTAATTAAAGAATGCAAGTCGTAAATGGATCCATTGTGAAAAAATATTGGTACGAATTAAAGCTTCTTGATCTTGAGGGTGCAGGTGTTACAAATACCACTAATGTAGTTTCCGGTGAAATGATTATGGTGAAATACTTTCCGATTCTCATCCGTGAAATGTTGGTCACACGCCTAACACGTTTCAATGTTATTGCAAGATAGAAGTTCATCACCGGATAAAGGAAGCATTTTTTTCGTTTGGCATAAGAAGCTGCAAATTTTCTCAACCTCCTCCACCATCTTTTTAAAAAAGAATTTAATAAGATTCGGTCCGCAATATATATATGGTTTATCTATCCTATCCTGCCAAACTACAACATATCCAAAACTATTTGAATCATGAAGCTGGTACGGTGTTGTAGAAGAAAATTCGGGACCGTATCGCAATAAGACAATGGTTTTAGAAAAGCCTCAAAGTCTGCAATGATAATAATCGGATGTTCCAACAAGGCCTTGTGCATTTTAAATTCTTCGAATTCATTTGCTTTGGGCATTAACATGCGAGCCGGTCTGTTGACTCCACAGTAGACTTTATGTTCAGCAAGTTTTTGTTTAGCTATTTCTTGGCTTTTGAAATATTGGTAATTACGTTGGTCAAGATCGTCGAATACGGTTAAACAACTTGGACAAACTTCGATGTGTACATGAAACTTTGTTGTTTGGCTTCCGACCAAGCGGGAGAGTGAACGAATTAGCGTGTAATGATGAACAGCATCGTCAGCAATGAGAAGCAGGTTTGTTTCTATGGCTTCGTCATCAACAATATTGGTTATCCTAACAGGATGCACAAAATACGTAACTGAAGTATACGAATATACATTTATAGCTAATCGTTTTCCTTCTCCATTTTGTACTCTGTTTTCAAACTTTGCTATGTCAGAAATAGCAACAGGGTATTCGATGCCTGTCATAGCATATTCAATCTCGTCTACATATTGTGTTTAATGACTAACCTGTTCCGGATGATTTGAACAATAAACCGGGAGAAGTGCTGCTAAAATGCACCACATAAAACACTTTTTGCCGGTGTTATAAATTTTCAGCACGGCTCTCTTATGCTGAATTTCTACCGGAAGTGGAACATAGCTTGAAGCAGAAAAAGGTGTAAATTTGTTTACATAAGCGATTAATCTGTGAGGACTTCTACATAAAGACCAACCTGATCCCTTAGCCTCTAATTCATCATGTTTCCCAATCAATTCACTAGCAAGATTAGAATAAAAAACAATGAAATTATCAATGCCTGCCAAATAATAAAAAAAATATTTCTTGTACCATCGGTTTTCTTATATTTACAGATTAGATCAACATATACTTTTATAGAGTTTTTTTCCAGTCTATTTTTGAATATAGGTATGATAGATGTTTTAATTTCACTCAAAAAGCAAGAAATATCACAGCCTGGTTTCGAAGTAAAAACAAAATCCAGGAGTTGCTCATTGAATGCAGATCTAATCGACTTTTGGTCATTAGACAACTTAATTTGTTTGGAAGTAGCAGCTTCAGTTTCAGGATGATCAATTTTTCTTTTCAATGTCACATGTCCTGTTGATACCTTGCAAATATTCAGGTGTTTACTTAAATTAGTAATGCTAATTATTTTTCCACATTGAGTACAAGGCTTAGTAGGTAACAAACGATTTATTTTTGAATCTGTGTCGCTACATCTTGAACTTTTTTGCTAATATTAGTTTTGGAGATGAGTTTCCCACAAATAGTACATTTGATGAACTTGGTAGATAACATTTTTATTAATATGCTTTAAGTAAATAACAATAAGACGAACACTGAACTCAAAATTCAATAAGGTTGTATTTACTGAAAAAAAAACACTTTTCAAACTTACGATAATTGATAGAATGTAACTTAAAAGAACAATAATTATAATTATAATATTTTTTTCAGCTCTGGTATTTATATATAAATTTTCTCTGGAAAAATACAAAATTTAATACAAATTCATACAAGTTCAATCTGTGTGAAAAACGACTTGAACCACCCTCAAAATAAAATAATTTTAGCTATTACGATAAAATTTTCAGCTATGTTATTTATACAGAAATTCCGGAGACAACAAGTAACATCTGATCTCATCAAAACTCAAGCTGATCGAAGTTACTATGAAAAAATCACTTGATACACTTTTTAAACTTAAAACTAATAAATAGTATGTAGCTTTAAATTAAGTTAAATGCTTTACTTTTAACACTGCAACAACACATCCGTACCCTTCAAAACAGTTTACCTTACGAGCCATTGCAATGTTTCGTAATTTAACTCGAAAGAAATCATGACACTCGTACCAAGTTTGAGGTGAAAAACACAGATTTGCAATAGCATAAAATCAACAAAAAGATCATTAAAAATAGGTTTTCCATTGTAGTTAAATTAATGAAAACAATAGGCCTCGTACCAAGTACAACTTTGAGCTCCCAAAATATATGTACTTATAAAAAACTAGAAAAATCCACAGGTGTCTGTCAAGTAGACCGGAAGTAGATTGGAAGTAGACAGGAAGTAAACCGGAAGTAGACCGGAAGTGGGTGTGCGTTGGTGTGCTTGGGGGTAGGTTTGTGACGGTGTAGGTGTAGGTGTTACGTACTTTAACTCGAAAGAAATTATGACACTCGTACGAAGTATGAGATGAAAAATCTCAGAGTTGCAATAGTATAAAATCGACAAAAACATGGTCAAAATAGGTTTTCCATTGTGCTTATATTAATAAAAGTAATAGGCCTCGTACCAAGTACTGATTTGAACGTATATGATTACACTACTAGCTATTATTATTATTAATTCATGGGCTTAGTCTGACACTATTTCTGATGCTACACTTGAGTTCTGGTACATCCAAAACATAAGGTTTGATTTAAAACATGATCAAATAGCTGAAATTGTTTATTTTTAGAATTTTCGTGGCAATATTGGCCGGCATATCTAATATTATTTGATAAGATTTTTTTTATTTCTTATTATCATAATGCAGTTGTAAACTGCAATTTATGTGAAAGTACGATGTCTTGAATGATAAATAACTGAAATAAACTAACAGGTTTTAGGTTTAGAATCTTCTTCATGACCGCCATTTTGAAGACGCCATTACAGCCAAACGAAAGCTTAAAAGCTTGGGACCTAGGGCCTTTTAGGTTAGGGAATTAATATAGTATCCGCCCCTAAAGGGCACGTTCTCTGCCAGAAGTGAAATTTTTTCGGCGTTTCGTCACTAAGGTAATTTTACTTAAAACTTATTCATGTTTCTAAAAACGTTTCTTCTCGAAAAACTCAAAATATTTGATCGTATTTTTTTTTGCAATTCAAATTTTATAAAATTAATATATATCACAACCTCCTGTAGATGCAAAATGGTAAGTAAGCTTAAACAATAAGACAGAGTTAGTGTCTTTTGAGCTTCTGGAAACATTTCGTTAAGTGAATAACAAAAATTATATTGAAGATTTTGAAAATTATCTCTCTAATTTAGTTCAGGTTTAGAGATATTAGAAATATATTGTAATAATTAAAATTTAATAGCCTAATTCTACAAAGGTTTTGAATTTTATATGAACATGGTTACAAAGTAATACCAATTCCAACTTAAGAAAGAAATGGTTTCTGTCCTACTTACCAATAGGTGGATAATAGTAAGGAATGCAACCACATATTTTCAGAATATGTTTTCTTCTGCAGTTTGAAATACATGATTCGAAACTGTACTCTTTTGTTAATCTTGGGTAATCTTCATCTGGAAAAAAACATTTCCGTTGAGCTGGTGAAGTTAATTTTATTTCATCATCCGCGTTAATAATATATGTTCTATAAAGAGGCGCGACTACAATTTTCTGCTTTAAAGGGCACATGACACTCGTCTTTTCTGGGATCGCCAAATTGTATGTAAAGTGAATCTGAAAGATGAAAAAATGCTTTAGACACTGATACATCAAAAGTCTCAACTACTTTATAAACACGTTGTGTTATATACTACACAATGCACACAAACACAAACACATACACATACATAAGTAGTTATATAGGGACGCATTTTCAATCATCAATTGCTGGAAACACTTATCTGAAAAATGAAAAAGACTACCTTTTCTTGGCTGGAGCTTTGGCATGCGAATGGGCGAGATTTCGTAATATTATCAAACTATTTATAATATCTAGACAACAGTGAAAGAAAGCTACACGAAAATTCACGTCAATGCTCTAGAAGGAATTCTAAGCGTATGCATTTTTTCATATTTTGAAATAATCAAGAGGTTTTTAGAATGGAGAGGGGTGGGAGGACGTTGACTCCTCAGGTGGTCCAGGAGCCAGAATACAGCGTCCAGCGATTCGTGGACCGAAGGGATGATGTTACTCGTAGGGGTGATGTGCGCTGAAGGGAGTGATGACAGAATGTAGTTGAGGATATTGTCTATTCGTGTATTGAACATATTGTGCTGTTGAAGTCTGAGGCCATGTATGAAGTTATCCATGAAGTACGTGTCGTTCTTGTATTTTGTAAAGCCATGTGTGTAGTCTGTCCATGTAATTAAGAGATTGAAATCTCCGAAAAGAATTACGTCGCCCATGGAGGATGCCGACAGCACAGAATCGTAGCAAGCCTCCAGAGGTGCTACGTGGCAAGTTTTGTGTGGCCTGTAAAAACAACCGATGAAAAGTTTGTTTTTCTTCCCGAAAAGCACCTCAACCCACAGAATTTCACAGTCACGATCCAGGTCACTTCGCACCACACTTTTCCATTTGTTATTTATGCTAAGCATCACTCCCCAACAACTTGAACCTCGGTCTTTCTTGTACATAGTGAAATGTTTCGAAAAAGGCAATCCGGAATTCAGTACATTGTCATTGAGCCACGTTTCGGTTATTGCAATACAGTCCTGCTCCATAAATTCTCCCAATTCCAAAGTGCAGTCAGAAAGTATATTTTTTATGCTCTGGGCATTATGATGGTATAAACTGAATTTGATTTCCAATGGCCTGTCGTCTGGGTTTAACTTAATGTCTCCACACAGCAGCAGAAGAAAAGGAAGTTAAAGAGCTTGTAAGGTGGGGGCATACCTTGGCCGCTGTCCGTTGAACGTGTCTCCCTCGGCAAAGCAGAGAAAAGCGTCATGAGGACGCCTGCCGCTGGAACAATAAAACACTTCTCACGGCATTTCCACTCACTCGGGCTAATGTTTTTACCAATGGCACTGTTCAATAGTAATAGCTTAACACCCGAGCAAAGTACAACAATATTGAAATAAACTGAGAACACAGAAAATAGAATCTTGTGCGGAGCACGATCCGACAACTTTCTACAGCTGGCGGCCATCTTGGAAAATGTCTCGTTTTACGGTGTGTGTTAACCTCACTAGCAGTGTTGCCACTTCTGAAGAGTTGTAGCCTTTTACTGTGTGTGTTAACTACCTCTGACGATTTGTACCCTTTTGCGATGTTTGTTAACCTCACTAGCAGTGTTGCCAACTCGGGCGAGTCGTAACCTTTTACGAGCTATTTTTTAAAGTTTCTTTTGTACGTCAGTGTACTTGTTCCCGGACGGGCTGTAGCCCTTTACGAACTATTTTTGCGCGTTAGTGTACGTACGAGCAAATCGGGCGAGCCGTAACCCTTTACGAGCTATTTTTGCGCGTTAGTGTACGTACGAGCAAATCGGGCGAGTTGTAGCCTTTTATGGTCATATATTTGTAGCCTTTACGGTGTATATTCTTGTATTGTTTTATGATCTATGTTAACCTCACTAGCAGTTTTGACAACATCTCGTAGCCTTTTACTGTGTATATTTTTAAGACATCGTAGCTTTTTACGGTGTATGATAACCACACTAGCAGTGTTGCCAACTTGGCAGCCGTCGAATCAGCCCCAGGTCACGTGAACGGAGGTGGACGAGCAAATGAGGCGAGTCGTAGGCTTTTACGAGCTGCTTTTCTGAGGCTTTCAAGCGGTCGAATCTAACCCAAGGTCACGTGACCGGAAGTGGACGAGTAAATCGGGCGAGTAGTTCCGTCGTTCTGCAGGCAGGAGAATCGGTCGCTAATTGCACTAGCGAGGTCTTTCTTGAAGCAAAAGAGAAACATAAAAAAGTCTGACCAGGGAAAAGGAAGTGATGTACTGTAACGTGTTCGGCTACAACAGAAAGAAAACCGGCGCCTTGCTGCCCAGGTACGTCAAGATGTCCAGTGAAGAGTTCGTCAAAGCTCGAGGCTTGCTGGACGAGACATTGGTCGCTTTCCGAACCGATCTGCAGGCCACCACGGTCGTTCAATTGAACGGCATCTTGAGGCAGTTCTGATACTCTTGATGCTGTTTATATTCAATTTTAGTCCTATAGTCAGGAGTGTGGGAGAAGGCTGAAATGTAAAAATAAGATCCTTAATGCACATACAGAGATTTATTTCCAGCTTCTTTGTTTACATAGCAAAGTAAAAACTTGACTATGATATGATTTATAACAAAATTAAATTAATCTGTCTTCTATTACTGGATTTTATGCAAGAAAAGAAACGCGATGACGATAGGATTTTGCGCCGGGGAGAATGTAGAGTTTTCTATGTACAGCTTGTCGCCGACTTTGATGTCTATGGGTTGCGTTGCGTTATCGGCAAATACAGTCAGTATCCCTGCTTTCAGGATGTGTAAAATTCACCAGTTCCATACCTCTGACTTTCGGTTTGTCGCCGATGTCGGTTACCGTGATGGTTGGATATTGTATAGCTCGCGGTAGCGACCAGTACGAAACCTTGACAAACTGAAGTTTGCCCCTGATGTAAAATTGATGGTAGGCTTTGACGGAATTCAGCATGTAGATTTTGCTACAAGGATTGAAAGGGAAAGGGAACTCTCGATTCGGGATACTGTACAACTCGATGACTGTTCTCGATTTCAAAATATCGAGGTTGGTGTTCACTGTGTTGATATTGTTTCGAAGTTCATCCTGGACATTGTCTAGTTTGTTCTGCACGGTTCCAGATGCTCGGTGATGTAGGTGATGATGTTGTTGTACGAAGGTTTAATCTTGACATCTATACGAAGCACCTTGAGCTGGTCTTTAAGGTCTCGACGCTGAGTACTGAATCTCGTCAAGGCCGATTCTTGACTCCCTTTTACGCTCCCGACTTGAAGTTTGACATTAATAACAATCTGCTGCAGGCTTTATACGAGTCTCAACTTTGAATTTTGCGTTGCGAGGTCGTGTACTTGGTTTCTGATTTCGGCAAACAGAGCATGCAGCTGTTCGACGTGTTGGTTGGTTGGTTGGTTGAATAATTTCCTCTTGGATGTTTTTCATGTCCTCGGATTTGAGTATTCGTTTCAAGGTTCGCTTGACACCCTTCAATTCCTGCGATGTTCCTAAAGTGACCACGGTACCCTGCAGTGCGTCCTAGGCATTCTTCACGGCTTCGAACTCTGTGGCGCCGGACACGGTACTCAGGTCATCCCAGAGTCGCGTCATGTCATACTGCGTGGGTGTAGATTGCTGCAGTATTTCCTTCTGTACTTCCTCTGTATGTCATCTATCAGATGGTGGAATTGCGAGAGTTCAGTTTCGATATTCAGGCTTTCCAGCCTGACAATCTGCTGCTGTACTATGCTTACGGTTTCGGTGATACCAGGCAATTTCGATTCCAACGCTTCCTGTATATTCGCGAGGTTGGTTTTCATAGTTGCCAAAGTGTCCTCGATGTATGCCATGCTGCCTTGGATTGTCCCGGAATCCTCGTATGTTTCGAGCTAGAGTTTTATGTTGGTAATTGACTTCCTTATGACTTTGATTTCCTTGGACGAAGGAAGGTTGTTGATTGACTCTTCGACGATTTGAAGTTTTTCTCTGATGGTTTGTACCACGTTCAGCGGATGATTCCAGTGAAACTTTCTCTAGAGGTCTCGATTTCGTTTCGTAAATCTGCTTCGCCAGTTTGATCAGGAGAATGTCTTCAGGTGACTAGTTCGTTTCGAGTTGGATCTTGATACCTCCGATGATGCTTTGAAGCTCAAGCTAGATTTGATGTTCGCCTTCTGTTCCTCAAATTTTGTTTTCAGCTGAAGGAAGTTTCCAGATTTCTGAAGCTTGACCAGTACGTCTCGCAGGTTGGTTGGCTTCCTGAATGTCCGACAAACTTTCCAAAGATACTAAATCGGCATACTTGGCGACTTGAAGATAGAATCCAATAGTGTTTTCTGTATACTCGTGATTTGTTTCTTTAGACTCGAGGAAAGAGTATTCTGGGGAGTCAGTAGGTCGCTACGAAGTTTCTGTACTCGCTGGTCGAGTTTTAGAATTTCAGAGTTTCAGGCAGCACCAAATCTGTGTCACCTCTCGAATGGCCGAAGATATTGTTATGCACATTGATGACACTTACTACTTATTTAGGTAATATATCACTTTTACCAATCTCACAAATTAATATAATAGCCATGAGGTTACCAATGACTTTCTCCCCAAATAAATATATCTGAAATTTGGCTTTCTGTCTTCCAGAAAATGGACCCATTGCAAGACTCATCCATTTCATCTTCTGTCTCCAAGACGAAAGAGCCCAGAGTCACCTGCCCATACCGTAGCATTCTCCAAACCAAATCCCATGTTTAGCCGGCACAAAGCAAAATATCAACAGCGCCTTCGAAAAACGAGAAAACATCCCAACGAAAGCAAGCTTTGCGAAAAATGTGGAAAAAACCATATCATCGTCAAATTTGGTCAAACATAAAAATTTGGTGTGTGCAAAAACAGAAGCTTTCCGACGACGGTGCCAGCCAAGAACTGCCTGTTCAAAAGAAAATGAAACACCCAGAGACTGTATAAGACTGGGATACCGAACCTATTTTTCCTAAGAGAACAGCTTTCAGGAAGAGATTGGCCTATTACAACCTGAACAACGGAGATTAACCTTGTAGCGCAAGTACATTCCTGGAGTATAAGAAGGAGGAAGTGACAAAATATTTCAACGCAATTCTCGATAGGGGTCCTTTTAAAGTCAGTCTGTTTTCCAAACAACCCATGGACATCCTTGTGTTATTCCATAGAACCCAGCAGGAACACGTATTGGAAATCGACATGCCGCAGATTGGCGATCGTTACGATAGGTTGACGGGGGGAGCTTATTCTGAAACATGAAGAGTTCCAAGGGAAGGTTTCCGGGTGGAGTGTCTGCAACACAACGCGAATACTAGATATTTGCTTAAGCAAATATACCATTCTCCGGCTCAAATTACTTGAAACTCCCAGACTTGATTGAAAACAAAAAATCCGTTTTGAACATCCAGAACAACGATACACAATGTTTCAAATGGTGCATCCTTTCCCATTTTCATCCAGCAAAAAAAACCGTTGCAGTGTGTCGAGCTATAAGTGGGTGTTCAGAATAATTAAACCCATACTTCCGGACATCACGTTTCTTGTTGAGCTTCACGAAATTTCAAAATTCGAGAAGGCTTACAATGAGAAGAATGAAATCCCAATCGCCTTTAACGTTTATGGATATCGTCACGATACCAAAAATGTGAACAAGTTGCAAATAAATCCGATTCGGATCAGAGACATTAACGAATAAGGTAAATAAGTTAAAATGATAAACTTGCTGGTAATAAAAAATTAGGAAATCCATCATTATTGCATCATCAGTAATCCATTAATGCTGGTCCGAAGTGGAATAACAAAACATAATGGTCACATCGATATATGCCTCAGATGCCTGACATTCTTTGGCGGGCAGGGATCAAGATCGGCCAAAGAGATGCTGAAAGAGCACCTGAAGGATTGCAGACGACACAAAGCTTCAAGGTTCGTGTTCCCGGGGGTTTTCCACGAGATGAAAAACCACATGGTCCTGCTGGAAACCCCAGTGATGATTGTTGCCGACTTCGAGGTTTTCCTGAAACCGATGGCTATTTGCGATCCCGTTCCAGCAAAGTCCTCAACTACAGCGTATCAGGAACACGAACCCAGCAGATATTCTTATTACGTTTTCTGAATCGAAAGAGCCGATTCGATGAGGTAAAGGACCCTTTATGTAACAGGGACGCAAGCACGTAAACAATTTCTCCAATCTCTTGTGAAAGAAGTGAAAAAATGTGGGAAATTTCTCCTAAAGGAGAAGAAGTTGGCTCTCACGAACATTCGGAGAGAGAAACATGAATCATAGACACTGCAAAAATTGAAATGACAAATTTACTGATATGTCTGTAAGAATAGTAATGAAAACATGTCATCATTATCACTTAACAGGACACTACAATGGGGAGTATTGCGGGAAATGCAACTTGAAAACGCAAACAGCAAAGTTCGTGCCGATATTAATGCACGGTCTCAGTAATTACGACGCACACCATTTTGTTAAAGAACTTGGATACAATAAAAATCTTATGGAAGTGATTGCTGAGACCGATGAAAAATATATAACCGTCAGCTAGTAGGTGAATGTACCACTCGATTACCACCTTGTGAATGGTAAAACAAAAATTTAGATAGGAGATGGCTGTTCCATGTGTGCCCAGGCTAAATTACCCAAACAAGACCAAGTTGAGATGCGATTCTTGGACTCCTACCGCTTCCGCCAGGTAAGCTTGGACAAGTGCGTCGCCAAATTGGACAGGTTGGAAGTCACCAGAGAACACTTTATAAACGTGCCATTGGATCTTATTTGTAGGAAAGGCGTGTATCCCTACGAGTATGTCGACTGCAAAACCAAGTTCGACGAAACAACGCTGCCACCGCAAGAGGCTTTCGATTCCACCTTGACGGAAACAGTTATCCGATTAAGACTACGAGCACGCCATGCGCATGTGAAACGAATTCAAATGTAGAACACTGGAGATTTCTAAGATCGCTATTTCGAACTCGATGTGCTGCTTCTCTTCGATGTGCTACAGACGTTTCGTGGAACCGTGATTTGGGATTACAGGATCGATCCTGCGTACTTCGTCAGCCTGCCATCGCTATCGGGATACGCCATGTTGAAATCCACCCCTATTAAATTGCATTTTTTTAACGAAGAGGAATGTGACATGCAGATTATTATCGAAAACTGCATAAGGGGTGGCATTGTCCAGTGTTGTTTGCGCCATTTCGAAGCCAACAATAAGTATCTGAAGGATGAATATGATCAGAATAAGGAAGAAAAATACATCATGTATTTCGATGCCCACAACCTATACGGCTTTGCCATGAGTCACCACCTGCCGTGCGGTGCATTCAGATGGGATACGAAGGTGACTAATAAAGAACTAGAAGAACAGATACTGACGAATTTGAGGGGGACGAAGGTTTCTTCTCCGAAGTAGATTTGGATTATCCTCCGAAATTGCACAAAATTCATATTGATTTTCCTTTGGCTTCCGAGTTGAAGAGGCCCCCTAACTCCCGACAGCCTAATTTGGCTCTTGACGTTAGAGTTGAAGAAACAATATGTCGTTCATTGCAAGCTTCTCAAATTTTACATCCAGCAGGCACTTGTAATCACTAGATTGCATCGAGTGTTGCGATTTGCCCAAAGCAAGTGTTTGGAATCTTACATCATGTTGAACACCAAAGAGAGGCAGGAGGCGACATCGGACCTCGACAAGGATATGTACTCTTCTCAACATGTTATTGGACCGCCCCGAAATAATTCTAAGTCCTATATTCGTAAACTTATCAACATTGCACTTCAGCCCCAGCTGAGAGTAGCCAACTTTGTGTTCGTCATTCAACTAGACGAAAATTGCTGAGGTGAAAGGCTTCCAATTTCGCACATTCCATGAATTTATAAACTATAAATCGCTAATATAATACACACTGAAACAGAAATCCTAAATAGTATTAAGAGTATGAATAAGAATCTTGAGGAATTGTAACAATTCTGCATGCTCGAATTGAAATCACATAGGTTTGAAACACTAAACAGGTGTTTCCTCCACCTGGAGTAAATCGCTATCAAGTATGAGCAGAAACAGGCAAATTTCTGAGGACTTCATGCGACATTTTATTTTCAATACCCTGCACAATATCGAACAGTTCTAAAAATATCATTTCTTTCACGAGTTGTGGAGAACACGTGCTGGATCACAATAAGGTCGATTTTATCATAAAGATCAACGTGTTTGTCAGGGAATGTTGTCAGTAAATTAATGTAGAGCATCCCACCCTATCCTTTTTTTCGATTGCTGAACAGAGACAGTTGATATTTCAACACTGTAAAAATATCCGATGCACAATTCGAGGATATTTCTCCTGCACATTTTTACCCTAAGAAGGTTAATGCTTATTCAGTTGGATTTAAGGTTAAAACCTTTTGTATTTTAGCTATTCTTCATAAGCTGAGATAACACACATTATGAGTAATTAACATATAATATAATGCATTCAGGATGCTGTAGGTAATGGTATTTCGCGATTACCCAAAAATGTCACAAAGGCGAAGTAAATTAAACCAAATCACCAATCAAGTGATGGAATTTATGATAAGTATTGTGTTCGCTCTTCACTGCAAAACTAAAATATTAATTATTTCAAAATACTAACAAACAAACACACAGAATTATAATACGAAATAATCCACTACATTGATGTAGTGAATTTTTGTAACGAACGAGAGAGTTTAGTGTATTCAATTAGCCAGGATTTGTTATGTTATGCGTTTATTTAGTAATGACTGTTCTTGTTCCCCTCACTTCGATCTTCCAATGCATCTAAAACTAATAATAAATCTCCAATGAACGTAAGTAAATGGGTATTGCGACCGAGGCCGATGCGATAAAAATCTACTAATAACTATTTATATTTTGCGTGACATCTAATAAATGCAAAACTTGAGAATGATCATTAATTCTCCACTGCTTTGTATCCAAAAGACTTGTCTAATTTCAACAACATATTTGCGTTATTTGACAGAAAGTATTATATCTAACGAACTTTCCACCAAATTCGCAATATTTAAAACAACCACCCTCAGACTTGCTTACTTGATTCTGTCATTCCACGTGGCACTTGATTGAGTAATATCATTGAAATGGTTTCCGGAAATTCTAAAAGCTTCATCATTACTTCCACCTCGTAAAATACACAGAGAGATCATCCAAGAAGAGTATAAATATTTTGCGTCCAATGCTATACTCCTTCCGAAAAAATAAAATTCTGTAGCCTGAGGAAGCGAAGTTACGACTACGCTTGCCAGTAACAAGCACGTTATCAGTCATCACTTCAATCCCTGAAGGAAAGAGCTCTCGAAACCTCGGAAGCCTATTCGTAAATAATGTGGTTGATATCCCGGTAAATCCTCTTCATCAAATTTCGAATGAGTTTAGGCAAAATTTGAGCTAAAATACACTGCACAATACCGGGCATTCCTGTAGAGAGCAACTTATCCACAATCTGTGGCAAAGAAATGTTTGGAGCACTGGCAGGTGGTTGTTGCCGCAACCTAGTTAGGAAACATTTCGTCTATTTCCTCGTAGAACAGTGTGCAAGAGGTGTATTTTTTTTATTTAAAATGAAAGATCACGGGTTCAAATCCTAACCGCTCGATTTCCTTTGTGTTGAAGTGAACACAGAAGTACGATATTTACTGAATCCAAAAATTTTGAAATAATTTAACTCTGAATATAACAGATTACTCTGTGAGAAACAGATCGCTTGTTTACAAATCTAGAGTTTCAAGGGTATTCCTTACGCATACTTTTATTCGACTTCTTGTGTATATTTCTATAATAACATGAGGTCTTATATAAAGCAATGTATCTCCAAAACTATTTATTGTTCAATTTCCAACATGAACATTGAAACATGAATGTTTCTGTGATGTTGCATTGAGAGTCGAAGGATTGAAATTTGTGAGTGGAATAGATTTATTTTGTAAATAAGTATGATCTTTCAATCATTGTTTTGGGGGAGAATACTGTTTAATTATTGTTTTTCTTGTTCGTTGTGGACGAAAAAATAGTGACAAATAACTTTACATTAGGTATTACATAAAAAAACGTGAAAGCTGAGCCGGTTTTGAACCAATACCTCCAAGAAAAAAGATGAACGTAAGAACAGGTATGCTCGTCTGACACGTTACCACTACGTTACAGACGTTTTGAGTGTATGAGCGTGTTTAGTAATACCAAATACTTTTACATAGGATGTAAAGAGCACTTGTTGTAGCACATTTGTCATAATTATTCTTTATTTGTTTATTAAATTAAACTAATGTAATTGTAAATCATTGCTAAATTTATTTTATTAATGTTGACATATTTTTCTGGTACGAATTCGTACGAAACTTTTCATGGTTCAATGTTATTTGATGTCGCCTTTGAACCATCTGCAGAATCACGTGATTAACTATACCAATAAGATACCTTATATCCTTTGAACTACGCTCTAAACAGAGGCATGCAACATTTCTCTCTTCAACCTCGCGAAGAGTGGAGCACTACATCAAATCCCCAAGAGTAGGGGTGGTCCGTTTGATCGAGGGAGCTGGATTGTCACCTCGTTTAGCTGATGAGCAGTATGGCGTTCCAGCAGGACAGCAAGGAGGTGGTGGGCTCGATACGAAGAAACTGGTGAGGCATCACGAAAAAGACTCGAGAGCTGGGGCCGTGTTTCGACACGAGTGCAAGACAATCGGCTGATAGCGAAGTGTGAAGCTAATCCATTCAAGTCAATTTCTCAACTCAAGGCAAGGTCCGATTTTCCTGGTTGCCCACAGACAGTTCGACGGAGTCTGGCTGCTTTTGGGTTATGGGCACGAAGGGCAGTAAAGAAGGAAGTCTTGATGGATGCGCACAGAAGAGAGAGAGTCTGGCATTTGCTGAAGAAAATTATGATCTGGTTTGGGATGGAGTAATCTTCTCAGACGAAAAAGTATTTTCCTCTGCAAATGATGGTCCAGTTCTGGTCTAGCGGTGTCAAGGACAACGATTTGATCCCCATTGTGTTGCTAACTCACGTCGGCGTGGGCGCGTGAGCTTGCCTGTCTGGAGTTGGATGTCTCTCAGTGACGGAGGTTTCCTACACCGCTTAGAAGGACGTCTCAACGGGACGTAGATGAGAACTACTAAGATATGAATTTATTACTGATGGTTAGTCCATCACATCACAGGAAATACTATTTAATCGCACTTATGTTGAGCAATGCAACCGAAAGGGGTTGCGTACCAAGTCCCTTATTCGGAGTTAAAGAATTTGTCGAGATTGAATTCAATTCTCACGAAGAAGCAATGCGAGAAGAAGGGCAGATGCTTAAAGAAGGGCTACAGGACGAAGCTCCTGCTCATCAGGCCCAGCTGAGCAAGTTGCAAAAGTGCAAGACACAGAAGCATGGAGGTTTCATTTTCAGCATTTCCGCGATCCTTGAAGCTCTCGGAGCTGTGGGAAGTCTGGCGGGCGGCAGTGACGCGATCGCCAAAACCGTGATCAACGCCAACAAGAACAAAAAAGAGCTGGAAGAGCATAAACAGTAAAACCTCGCCATGGAAAACAAGATGCTCGATGCTACTAGTTGGACGACGACGAAGAAGAACAAAGAATCAGAAAACTTCCGCTACAGCATTGAAAAAATTGAACCTTAAAAAGTGCCCATTTGAAACGAAGATATTTAATCTCTAGCCGAACTGTTCGACGTGAGAAACTTCAAGGGGGTGTTCATGTCCGACACATTGCAGAAAATCGGACCTCAAAGCGGCGGCGAGAGCAGAGCGGTCAACTTGGACGCCTCTCGCTACCCGGGAACCCACTGGGTATGTTACTCGATCATGGATGACGGGAGGGTTGCTTTCGTGTTCGATTCCTTCGGTGGCGTGCTGCCTCTTTCGCTCACAAACTACCTGATGTCATCCGCCGCCACGACCGAAATCTTTTTCAACAGCCAGAGGATAAAGGGTTTCGACGAAGTGGTGTGCGGTCATCTGTGAATCGTCATGCTGGTCATTCTGTCGCGACTATCCAGCAGCAGCAGCCGCGCAGTTTCCACCCCCTTCGAAATGTTTCAGAGAGCCACGGATTTGAGAAGAGAATAGTGACAAACAACAATGCTGGTCCTAAACTTGTCTAGCGACACTTCGGTTCTCAGAATGAAACTGCATTTCGACGTGGTGAAGGGCACGTTTCAGTAAGAATATTTGGCGCTCGTGGCTTTCTACGACATTTACCTCATTAGCAACGTCGAAGAATACAAAAAACATTATTTACGTGGGAAGTAGGAAGATCACCGTTCCGCTCAGCCAGTACAACCTGACCACGTTGCAGGCCCAGATGCCACCGAACATGATCCTGATCGAGAGTTCGGTCACCCATCGCGTGGGCATCACGTCCTCCAAAAGGAAGTAAACCTCGGATCCATGGGAGAGCTCTTGGGTTCTCCCAACGACAGCAAGTTGGCACCGGGAATCAAGCACATCGGGTCATCGATCCCCAATTTCCTGTCCATTGAAACTTTGAACGTGCACTGTAACCTGGCACCTGATATGGTCGTGACGACAAATCATCGGAGACGGACGCACAAGGAAACTGGTATAATGGCTACGTTCAATCCAAATTCCGAATTCTTGGAACCGCTCCTTTACGAACTGGCCACGCCGATATTCTTCCCCCTCCAGCACGATAAGTTCAGCAAAGTGGAACTGTCCGTCACGAATGAGAAAGGCGAACTGGAGGATTTCGCCGAAGCCAAAAGCACCGCCGTGCTGGCCATCGCATGATGAAATAGTCGCGCCGCATTAAAATAACCGGCGGAAATTACTAGTATCGCTGCGCGATGGACGGCATAGAAAGCTACGAACGTTCGGCAACTTCAACGAGCCGATCAAGATTATCGAATTCGACGTGGACGTAGGTGACGGGTTCATATACTCCCATCGCGCGAACCTGTACATCACATTCATTCAAAACCGTTACCAATGAAGGCAACGCAGATTACCACGTGGGAGCCAACAAAAAACTGATCGACACTTTCATGCCGCACATCTTTTCCCAGGTAGAAGTGAAGAAGCACAGCACCGTCATCGACAGGCTGGATAACCTCCGGACTGATTTCAACCATCCTGAAGACCATGACGCTCTCGAAGCCCGAAAGTTCATACTATCAAGCAGCGGGTTTCGAGATCAACGGCAAGTTGGTCGGCAGAAACCACACCGCGCTGTTCCCGCTACGGCTCCTGTACGGTTTTTTCTCCGACTACAAGGAGGTCATGTGAAAGGGCGGGCTCAGGGTCACTTTCAAGAAGGCGCCCAACGACAATAACCTGTTCATGAGGTGGAAGACCACAACAGCCGCAGGTGCGGCCGATGATTCCAGTCTCCGGCCGAGGGGAAATGCGTCATCAAAGCCATGGAGCTATGGATGCCCATCGTGAAATACGAGTCGAAGCACACCACCAAGTTCAAAGCCGGAATGTTAAAAAATCAAGAACGTTCCGCTAGTTTCAGATGTACCAGCTCATGCAGAGGGTGGATTTCGGGTCGGTACTTTAAGTTCGACGTAACCGCAGTTTAACTGCATCCAGTACGACATGCCCTATTTCGCGATTCGCATTCCACATTTGTTCACATTTGTTTCTTTGTACAAGGCAGTACATTCTCTATTATGAGAGCGACGGTTTGAATCCCGTTCCATTATTTTACGGCTGTGTATGATAGCCCAATTGCATTAAGCAGCCTTTCTTTCCTAGTTTCAGATAATTGAGCATGATTTGTTTTTGTTCCTGTACAAAGTTTTATACATCGTAGTATTTTGGGTTGTTATATTCACCACGTGTGTTTTCAGGCTTCCTTTGCTGAATTTTAGCCTACGAGGCGGTTTGTGACACGGTTCCAAGTTGGCTTGTACCTGTTGATTCTTCATGTGTTAATCCGCCACTGATTTTTGTGTGTACGTTATTTGATCTGCTTTCGTTAGTTATTCTTTGACAGTAATTTGTTATTATATTGACCATTTTCCACTCTTTTGGGCAAATATCTTATATTATGTATTATGTAATTATTGTACACTTTTTCTTACACTTATTTTATTACGGCCGACACCTTTATTGATATGGTTTTTATGTTTTTTCAACCCTTTTTGTGACTAGCATCCCATACTAGGGACTTGCTGTCCAAGGCTAATGGTGTCGTTTCCGACTATATTAGGTAAAAATGATTTTTCTATATTCTTCTATCTTATGACGTCCTCGATTGTCTACATTCAGTTACCCTTCGTTTTAGTACTTCCGACGTTGCTTTCAAGCATTTGGTTATTTTGTTATATGTGTGTTATCAAACTGATATTTCTAAGTCTTGCAAGTCACTGCACTTCGAATGAGGAAGTTTTGATTCCAAGCTTTAAGTTAAATGGCATAACTGGATTAAATAGGAAATAAGATGTGTCAACACGCATCTGTTTCTTGCAGCCTAGGTAGTACATGCCCTCCTATTCGAATTACAAGCACCAGTCTCGAAATTCATTGTGTGTTGCAAATTATTCGATTTTGGCTCAATGGCCCTGTATATGAGTCCAGAGGAACGCGAAGTCGTGAAGACTTTTCAGTTTAATGTTCTAATACAAGACAAAAAATACAACCATTATGTCTTCTTTTTACACCTTACATTTAATACTTACATTACACATATGGTATCTCCGGACTTCGGCTCCGTTTAATCTGTCTACAAATTGTACGATTTTACTACTCCTTTTTGGTCAAGGTCTACAGTCACCTACCATATATCTGTATATACTTGAACTCTTATAACTTAAACTCCCTTGAGAAATATGTACACCCTCGAGAATTGGTGTGTAGTCTCCATGGTCCTATTGTACGCGAGCCCACTTTTGTTTTTTTGTTTTCCTTAAACTGTTTTTCCTTACACATGCGTTGAGTTCCATGATAATAAGAAGTAATTTTAATTGTTTATGAAATTAATAAGTATTCCTCTCCCCCGTACATAATCAACACGAGAGATCGTTCTCCACGTGACGTTCTCCTTGTACTGTTTTGACCCTCTTAGGTATATTTGCAAAACACTGTTCACTGTTTTATTTTAATTTTATTTATTTCTTCTATTGATTAAAGTTACTGTGCAGTGTGAAAGTATCCATTTTAACTTTCAACGAGAATCTCCATTTGGAACGCTGGTCGTTCAATTAGGATGTTAGTGCCACCCTTGTATTTTTCTTCTGCGAATACACTTGATGTACATCCTTGCTTATCTTGTTTGCGAGCCGCACTGCAACACGACACAGGTATAGCAGTGGGAATGGACGCAAACATTCGACAAGGGCCCTGTCGAACACAGAACATCGCATAGTTGCACTCGCCTTACTCGCCGCTTTTCCCCGTGTTCAGGCTTGCTTATTCTCTTTTGACTGTTCCTGAGTACCAGTATTTTAATATCGAACTCTACATTCTTGAAGTTGCATACTGATCTTTTAGGTGATATGCGGACTACTTGCTGCAACTTGTATTTCACGTTTTCTTTTCCTCGTAACGCCGGTATAGCGTAAAGTTTTGTCATCGTCATTTACTTGAATTTTATGATGGTCCTTGCACCTGTATCCCCCTTTTCTTCTAGTCCTGGCTCTTGACTTGACTTAGATATTCAGGGAGCATTTGATAAGGTATGGTGGCCATGTGTATTAAGAATCCTTAGGGGCATGAATCTTCCATACGCCCTATACAACGTCTTGCATGGCTACCTGAATAATAGGAAAGTCAATTATAGAAGCAAAGGCCGACTCATCCAAAGAGTACTCAAGAAGGGCTGTCCACAAGGATCTGCTCTCGGTCCACAACTTTGAAACATGATAATAGATCCATTATTGTCAGAACTCGCCGAGAATCCCAACACCATAGACGCAGTGGCATTTGTAGACGACGTATTGATAATCGCGGGAGAAAATAATAGAAAAGATCTTGAAGCAAAGGCGAGAAATATACTGGACCAACTCAATGGACAGTGATTGCACAGCTGAATGACAAACTCCTCAGATCTCCATGTGTAAGATTTAATGGCCAATCAATACACGAGAAAAAAATTTACGTATCTAGTAGTGTATATTCATTCACAACTGAAATTCAGATCTCACGTTGAATATCTTACTAGCAAAGCAAAACCCACACTACATAGAGTATTAAATCTCGGTAATAAAGCCTTTAAAATTCCCTATAATACTGCCCTGAAGTATCACAATGCTATTTTTGTTTCGACTGTGAGGTATGCTGCTAGCGTGTGGGCTCGCCTAGCATTTGAATAAGAATAATATCTGAGCTAAGATCAGCACAACGCAACATGCTATTTATAATATTAGGAGCGTTTAAAACATCGTCAACTCGCTCCCTGATTGCTATAGCGGGAGTCTTCCCACTGGATATGGAAGTGCAGCACGCAGCAACAAATTACTGGCTGAGGAAAAAGTGCTTCGAGGATTTAAGAAGACAAAAAATTAATGTATGTTGTGTAAAAGAGGCTAGACTCTATTTTGAGTCTATGCGGGAGAACGAATTGGAACAGGAGTCATCAGCTCACTCAAAACTCTATATTCTGAGCGTGAGCATACGAAATTCTTGGACACACTTAAACCCGACCAAAGGATTGGTTCATTTAATAAAGGGCCACGGTCCTTGCGGATCGTACTTAAAAAGATTTAACCTCAGGACAGAAGACAATTGTAAGCAGTGTAAACCCTTGTATACTCCTGAGCATAAATTTCTTATATATCAAAATTACAGTTCCAAATATATTTTGGACCTGAGAAGGAACGTAGGTAGATTTACAGCAACCATTGTTTTGGGAGACAGGTACAAATTTTCCATCTCGAATAAACTCGCAGGTGAGATCTCAAATATTGAAGAGTCGCAGTACAGTCCAAAGACAAAAGCAATGCTCAGTGCCCCGATGGAACTGGTGAACATCAGGACCTACGAAACTCGCTCAAGAAATAAGAAAAAGAGCTGTTCCAAGATAGAAGATCAGAGTGTGGAAAGATTCCATGAGGATGGACGAACTTTGATAAATAGACGGAATTACCTCTTTAAAAGGAAGAAGACGTCCGGAGTAAAGTATGAAGAAGGCTTTGGTGTGTGCTCTGTTGTGATGTTGTGATTAATGTTGGAACCATTGGAGGACTTTGATGTAAATACATCTAGTAACTGAAGACAACTCTAAAAGTGTGTCATAGGAGATCCTGGAAGATTCTCTCCCATCTGAGGTCCACCAGTCGAGAGAAGCTGCATCCTATTCCAGAACCAAGATGTTAGATCTTAGAAGGTTTCACGATAAGAAACTGATGCTTGATTCAGCCAGCTGACAGAAGAGGAATCCATGGGATCAAACCTAATTTCGGGATAGTCCCTCTCCTAATTCCGAACGAGAGTTTCTAGTCTACGGACGATTATAGAAACTCCCACTAAATCTTAAAGTCTCTTTTTCAAACATTACACCATTTAATTTTTGAAGAGTCTAAGGACTCATAGTTAAGTATTTGCCTAATCATTATATTTAAATTATGCTCACCCAGAATTATATGTTTTATATTGTAAATATTTGATTCTAATATTTTATTTATATTTATTTACTCGTATTCTCTCTTTTTTTCCTTTGTCTTTTTTTTTCTATTTTAATATTTTATTCAAAATCAAAGTTCTGAGTAAAAAGCAAATACGCCTTGGTTTAAAATTCTTAGGTGCCAAGGTCTAGTATCCACTCTCCTTGCTCCTCTCAAAATCCTAATCTCCTAATCCTTAATGGGGCAAAACCGCTCCCAGCAAAAAGTATGCACACAAGAACGGCAGGCTACGGTAACTGCGCTGGGAGGAGAGGGTGCTTTTGAGTGCGTGGTGAGAGGTGGTTGGAGGACCTCGTCCCCCTGTTGACTTGGAGCCACAGCTTTATCGTTTGGAATTTGCTTTTTTTTATTTGCCAGCCATGGACATGTATGTACGGACGCTATTCAATGTGGACATTTGTTCTTTTTTATATGCGTCCAGGCCTCGACGTTATCCCCGTCGATTTGTAATGGTTCCTTCTCATCTAAATTTTTTCACCCACCTCATTGTGCTTATATGGCGAGTTTTTTTTAATCGTTAGATTTTCTTGTCGACGTTGCCCTCGTCGTTTTATTTCCCTGAATAGTTCAAGCCCTGACTATTGACCACTTTGGAGCGAGAGCGTCTGGGCATCATCTGTTGCCAGAAAGTTCTTTTACACCTCCACTTATTTCATCCCTACATTCATAATATAATGTTGTGCTTTCGTTCATGGACCCACACACTCGTCACTAAGCGCTCCTCCAAAGTGAAGTTACTCGTATCTACCATAGTTCACTAAACACGGAAAGGCGCGACAATGAACTGGTCAACGCACAGACTTCACTCTCCCTCCGCGGGCAGTCATGTGGCAGTTACGCGGCAGGAACGTAGCAATTCACGTGAGGAGCACTGTTGCCATATCAATGAACAGGGTGGGAGTTAAAAATCTTAAAAATCTTACCATCGTACATAGTTATACGCATTTAGTAAAAGGGACGTTCTGGCCAGACTGTACATCTATATAGATCTTGTTTTGCAATTTTCGCGTTGCTGGTGCAACCTTTGTTTTCCTATCATTTTCATAAGAACTGTTCGTAGCTCTGTTTTTACCCTTTCGTGAATTGTTCTTTATTGCCTTGCACCTTTTCCGTTCGTTATGTTTTCCTTACTTTGGCTTCTCCCCTGTTTCCCGCTTGCAATTGGAGGCAATTGCAACCTTGGGTTGGCGAGAGTAAAGGGAAGATTAGGAGGTAAACAGGAAGTACTCAGTCTCGGATGTATAGTGACGTAGTACCTGATCGTGTCGTCATATCAGGAACATGACGTTTTATCAGAGCTTGACTGCAAGCAATCTACAGTAGTTCTTTCATCTTGCACCTGGGTCAATGTGTTTTTCTATTATATAAGTCAGTGTTTTTAAGGCGCACGTTCCAAGATGGCGGAACGTAGTCGAAGGATGTTTTTCCTCTCCGCAAAAGGTGTCATTATTCTACTGTTTCTTTGTGGGTCAGCGTGTAGTTTTGACGGTTCATTTGATGGATGGAACCTGGGAAATAGGAGCCTTTTGTTTCCAGCGGCTGGATATGTACCTAAACTCTCGGCACACATGTCGCGGTCACTGACCCAAGGGGATCAACCACGAGGTAAACACACCGTCGCCCGGCACTTTCACCTGCTGTGCCTCGCGCTCATGTACGGTGACACCCACCTGAACCCCGGTCCCTCAAAACAAAATGCAACTGCTTTCTCTGTTTCTTATTAGAACGTACAGAGCATAAAGAACAAGCTCTCTGATTGTGCTATAAAATTGAGTTAATACAATATGACTGTTTAGTTTTAACCGAGACCTGGCTGAATGATACTGTGAGTGATGCTGAACTTCCGTTCGACAAATACTTTAACATTTTTAGAAACGGGGATCGAGCCGGCCAGGGAATCGGGCAGCCTCGGCCAATCCATTTCTTTGGGTAATTTTCATCCAGCCACTGTCGCAAGCCCAGGCAGAAGTATGGATGGGCGTCATCAACAATCATTTGATCGAGCCAGTTTTCCTGTTCCAAATCTTAAATGGCATCACTTATGAACATTTTTTGAGGAACGGGATGGCAATGATGTTGGAGGATGTGCCTCTAGCTAAAGACGTGAAATGATTTATCAGCATGATGACTCCCCCGATCGATTTGACGCCTTGCGACTTTTACATTTAGACCCACATGACAAGACACCAGTAAACTCGCAAGAAGAGCTCAGGGAGAGGATATTAACAGCTGGTCAACACATCAAGGACACCATCACATCACGAGTTAAGATACCAAATGTCCGTAAAAACCTGCGTGCCTGCATTCGTAACGGAGGTGCCCACTTTGAGCAAGACGTTTAATGTTCATTAATTGTATTGTTCATTGATTCCATTCATATGAAGATGAATGAAGTATTATTTCTTGTACAAAAATGTGAATTTTAGCAACATTTGTACCTTGTTGGATAGCAGATGACACGGAAGTAATTTAAGTAATTTGTACGCTTCGTGTCATACCATTTTTGTTATTAATACGTTGCCAGGTAAACTAAGAGTGCATTTTTTTTATCATCACTTGTAAGTTTAGACCCACCCGTTACTTACATGTGATTGTTATTTGGAAAAACTTTTTTTTTCAACGAACCACATATTTATTAGCTATCAGAAAACGCTGAAATAAGTTCCATACAATGAGCAGTTTTTTCTCAATTCTTCTTTTTATGTGGAAAATTTATATTTTTATAAAAAACAATAGAAATTCGATTATCTCGAAAACTACTAATTTTCGGACGGGGTATAATATGTTCAAATTTATTAAAAATTGTCTCTACTTTAACCCCTTTCAGGGAATACTTCTAATTACCAGTCACCCTGTATATACCACTTATATAATAACCTGCATGTAAATACCGATATTTTCTTGTTAGAACACAGTTTCCTACAATCGCTAAGAATGTACGTGTAACAATTTATTCTTTTTTGTCTGCCATTTTGTATTGTCTTGTTTTGTTGTTGTTAATTTTATTTTTATTACTGATTTTATTTTCTTCTTGTTGCTACAGTTTCAGTATAAAAAGGTCTTTCAGTACTGGATCTGAAACTTTAATTAAATAAATAAATAAATACCATTCTTACAATTGTGTGTTAAGTAAGTGAGTACTGTTAATACTAATTGAATAATGTTTACTAATAGTGTTTAGAAGTTATAAACCTTGTTATAGAAATACTAGTTGTGTTGATTATAGTTCATTCAATGAATTCATTGCATGGCATTGATGAATATTTCGACATTAATATCCAGACATTACTGACAATATTTTAGTCAGATATAGATTGACAGTAGTGATTCATGACAATATCGTCACTCATGAAGCAGTACTTACTCGATATAGATAGTTTTCCTCGACAATTTTAGTTCTTAGTATAGTCCTGTTGCTTTCACAAAGGTCTTAACTAGAGACAGTTTGCTAAAGAAGCATGCCAACTTATTATTCAGAAGTTAAAAAAAGGATGTTAGATTTAGATCAAGTAAATTGATGAATTGTTACTAGTAGAGTAACAAAGCAAGCCAAGGAATGTAAATTTCAGTGGAGATAAATAACAATGTCATATTGTCATATTTTAGGCATGTCTTATTTACAGGCATATAGATTAATTGAAAATATATTGAAATGATTAGATAGGATAAGCTTAAAATAATTGTAATATTTCTCTTTGTTTCATAATTTTATGTGATTAATTAATATGCCTTCATACTTTTAGTATTAATGTACATGTTTGAATATGTGAGATAACTTTTCAGTACATTAATGCTTATTATATTCTTGCAGATTCCCTATTTCTTGCACTTAATGGATGGATGCTCCCTGCCTTAACCTTGTCTACTCCTTCATTTGTGTTTCCCATTTGGATTATACTGTATTTTATTCTGTACTAATGGTAGTAGGACGAACGTTCCTTATTTTCATTTTATCAGAAGCCATGGAATTTGAGCATACGTTATTATAAATGTTTTAATTTCAGCTATAAATGATAATGTAACAATCAATGCAAATTAATAGACACTAGAACATCCCAAATGAACGAAGACAAATTGTGAACTTTAAAATAAGCATGAAGTTTTACATGAAATATCACATTTGAGACCAATTGTTCTGATTTAGAAAATTCAAATCGCAGTTGTACTGCATTTTTCTTTGTTGTGTTGAACATCACAATAACCTTCACGAGGAGATAACTGAAATAATATATACAAGATAAGGATTGCTAATTTTGATAATTGAATTGTCACATTTTGATTTGAAAGTTGATAACTTCTCATCTCTAGATTTTATTGGTCTAGTTATATTTTCTGACAACAGATAGCAAGAAGAATATATTACAGTACACTTACTAGCAGATATTCTGAATTCAGCTTCAATTGCGTTTGTTCTTCACTGTGCTTCAGTACAGTCAGAGAAAGAATTACCTGGGCCACCGGACCTAGAATATCGTAACGACTTAAAGCCTGTTGTTTATGCAACCCAAATAGCAAAATATTCGCTTAAGTCTTCCTGGTGAATCTTGTTCTCGGGAAGGATTGAACATTGATTGCACGAGTCACATGACTCATGCGCCCAGCCAGAACGAGTAGCTGGGTGCTACGAAGCCTCCAGAAGAAAATTTCAGGAACTGGTTTCTTAACAACAGCTACTCGTAAAGAAATATTATTTCGACTGATATTAGAGTCATTGTTAAGAAGGTTCACTGAAATGATTGTTTACATCGAGTTCTCATCACAGACCACATACCGCACGCTAATAAAAAAAAAATAGTTGTTAAGTCCAGTTTATGAACTGGACCTTCAGATTAAAGTTGGTTCCGAAACATATGTACCTCTATCTGGATTGAACTTGGCAGCCTTTGATTATATGGCAAAGACGTTACCACTACGCCATCGGAGAGGCAATGGAACGCCTTGAAAAATTGACGAGCGAAAATTGCTACGTGACAAACCATATTTGGCCGTAAATGTTTACCATAGTTGGCCGTAAATTTTAAGAAAAGACAATATTTTGTTGTCACAGGTTCCCGTGGAAAGGCATAGATTTTATGTCTCCGGGTTTATTCTTCCTCACCGACACGATTAACGCGAGTGGTAGAAGAAGAGCAAAGTAAAATAACTGAAACAAGAAATAAAATGGAAAGCGAAACAACTTATTTGCATAATATTTTACAGTCACTTCAGTCGCAATTATGGATGCTACCTTTAAAGAGAGCCGCGGCGGTGTCTACCTTTCTTTGTGCTGTTGCTTCCGTGTGTTACGATTGGTCTAATGCTCATTAATGTGATGTTAACTAAAACATGCAAGGAACGAAACAATACACAATCAACTGCTCCAAACAATATTCCAATTGTTTGGAATCGGAAGTAAGATGCAGTAATAAGGTGGGAAATTCGTACGTTATAGAATTATAAAATTAAATCGATGGAGATGTTCGATTTCATTCTTGTTGTTTAGTGTCACAATTCTTTCACGTTTGGCAAATCGCGACGATGGGGGATGAAATGATGAAATTGATTAAGGGACACTCACCAAGATAACCCATGCCTAAGCTGAGATTCAAACCAAGGGCTCATTCCGTCGTAACGCGCTGTGCTAACCACTCCAAAATGGAGATCAGATACCAGTGGACATTATACAATATTTTGTGTGATCCTATGAAGGCCTCGGGTGTAAACATGGTAAATGACATTTTATTGATTTTCTGAGCACGCGAATAATATTATAACATAAGATAAATCGTGAATTTATATATATGAATTATGAAAACAATTAAGTATAAATAATTTAATCCAAGTTCTTAACTTGAAAGTATGCGAATAAAATAAATGCCAATATACAACTGAAATCTGCCTAACACGGCGGTCGTTACAATTTCCCCCCTTGTCGGCATAAAAAAAATGGCTGAGTATATCGAATATTTTTTTTTAGCTAGAAGCTTACTATCGCATAACACAAATAATATTCGATTAAAACAATTATAAAATTATACACTCAGATTACACTGAAAGAACTACTTGATAACAGATTCAAGTTTTCTTCCAAACACAATAATTTATGACACATATATTGGAGATAGACTTTTAGGTTACATATAATCGTCGAAAGTTACAATAAATGTAAATTAATATGCATATACATAAACAATCAACTTGGATAATATAAGATATACTTTCGTAAATATAAGCTTGCTGTAACAAAACATTTTACAGGTCTGAGAATTCTTTCATCCAAAATTTATGGTCCCTTTTGACCATTTTTATTTGACCTAGTTTTTATAAAGAGCACAATCTTCATTTGACATACTTTTAGCTTTGCTTCTTTGAGCTTATCAATAAATCAGTGTTTATTGTTTCGTCAACAATGGCACTTTTATCGTGTTACAACCATTGTTGTTACATAACTCTTTCATTTGATTTAGTCAAAGAAAAATAAACAAGACAGAAAATAAGAGAACTGATTGTTACAATGCTGAAACTCTATATATCAACAATGTTTTTCTTGGAAGAAAAAGTCTTATAGGTTCTCGTTGAAATGAAAGAGCTTTTTGTTATGCTTCGTTTTTATCGTATTACGTTAAAGAACACAATGAACTAGATTGTCCATCGTTGTTGAACAGGAAAAAGATAATGTTGAATAAATCTCATTGGTAGTTGGTTGGTTCTTGTGGTAATATTTCCTTCCTTCTTTCAGGTGAACAATGAAATAATTTTAACTGGTTCAGGTTGACTTTCGATGCTCGAGCGAGATTTTTCGGGTAGAGCAAAACAGCAGTGTTGTTCTGTATCTCGGTAGCAACAAACGGTCCAACATAAGTTTCGAAAAGCTTTGAAATTTTATGGGCTATGGCTGAACTCTGCTTGTGGGTTTTTAGAAATACTAAATCGCCAGGATTTAACTGTCTTGCATGAGGAGAGTTACGCTGCGCTTTGCTTTTACGTTTTTGACGTTGAGAGGCTAAAAATAATTTATTGTTCCAGGATTGTCTATCAGCTGATTTCTCTTCATTTGGCCTTAAAGCGGCTAGACGTAAGTCGTTGGGCAAAGGACGATTGAAAAATAATTCCGCAGGAGCAAAACCGGTGGTTTCGGAAATAGACTTATTCAGTAGCCACACGATTTCTGGTATATATCGAGCCCATGTTTGATGATCTTGGTGACAGTACAATCGTAGTAGACGGACTATTTCTTGATTCGCCCGTTCAACTAAATTGCTGCTAGGGTGATACGGAGTCGTAAAAACTGAGCGCATGCCCTTGGATTTTAGGAAATCTGTCCACAAATGTGATGTGAATTGAGTTCCCCGATCTGATAATATAGCTTTTACAACAGGATAATGAACTAAAAATTGCCTGTCCATAATGCGTATGATTTCATGCGTACTAGCGTTTTTCATAGGATATACAAATTTAGTGCCAACATCTATCATTGTTAATAGATAATAATATCTTTGTGAAACTGGCAACTTCCCTATAATATCTATTGATAACAATTCGTGCGGAACTTTTGGTGCGATGTGTAACTCTTCTTTAATTAACTTCAATTTATCCACCTTCGTTCTCGCACAGGTGACGCATTCTCTAACATATTTCACCGTGTCAGATTTTAACGTAGGCCAATAATATCTATACTTAATTTGCTGGTGAGTTTTACTTATGCCGAAGTGTCCCTTTTCGTCGTGATTTTGTTTCAGGATTTGGACTCTCACAGAAGCCGGTACACAAAGTGTACTTCCACTTAATTTCATCTCCTGGAATTTGCCTAAACAACAAATTTCCGTGCATTTTATACAGGTGTTGTACTTTGGATTCGCTAGGATTAAGGTTTTCGAGATTTTCTTGTAAAACGGTGATGATGTGAGCACAGAAGGGATCTTCGTGCTGAGCATTAGTCCACGTTTCGATACCAGTTTCTTCATTACGAACCTGCCAAATATAGTTTATGTGAAACGTTGTCTGCTCGTGAGATGTAACCTTGTCCTCCTCAAGTGGATATCGGCTCAGGGTGTCCGCCACGTAGTTAGATTTTCCAGTGATGTAAACTATTTTAAACTGGTAGGCTTGTAATTTCATTGACCATCTGGTCAGACGACTATTTAGGTCTTGCGCGTTCTTTAACCAGACAAGACCACGATGGTCCGTAAATATAGTAAAAGGTCTCCCTTTGAGATATACCGAGAATTTTTCTACACCGTATAGTATCGCTAAGCACTCAAGTTCATGTATTGAATAGTGGCGTTCGTCTAGCCGTAATTTCCGGCTAGCATATTGTATTACACGAATTTCGTCACCGTTTTTCTGAAAGAGTACACAGCCCAGTCCTTTCACACATGCATCACATTGTAAACAAAATTTGTTTTCAAAATCTGGCTGAGCTAGGGCATAAGGTGTCACAAGATCACTTTTAAGTTGGTCGAAACTTCGCTGGTGTTCTACAGACCACTCCCACTTTACAGTTTTTGAGAGGAGAGATTACAAGGGTTCAGCTTTTATGGCAAATCTCGGTGTGAATTTACTGCGCCAATTTGCTAGCCCCAGAAATTTTCTCAAGTCCTTACGACACTTCGGAACAGGGAATTTGCTTATAGCGTCACTCTTCTTAGGCGAATTCCTTCACCAGAAACATAATGTCCAAGATAACATACTTCTCTTTTCGCAAATTCACACTTCCTTAGTTTAACAGTCATCCCAACTTCAGTTAAACGTTGCTGCACAAACTTTAAATGGACTAGGTGCGTTTCAAAGTCCGAAATATGTACTAAAATGTCGTCAAGATACACAGTTAGGAATTTTGAAGTTTCAGTTCCGAAAATGTGATGCATTACATATACGAATACATTGGGGGCGTTTGCCAAACCGTAGGGCATTTTAAGGAACTCAAATAAGCGGCCTCGGTTTGAGAACGCAGCATAGCCTATTTACGGCACTCGGGCTTAATATTTACCTGAAGGTACCCACATGCGAGGTCCATGCTACTAAAGTATGTGTCGTCCTTAAATTGGCGAATCGCTTCATCAATACGTGGTACATGATTTCGCTTCACAATAATCTTGGAGTTCAGGTTCCGTAGGTCAAGAACTGGCCTTATCGAGCCGTCAGGCTTGTCCACAACCAAAAGCGGATTTAGATAAGGTGATATTGTTTCTTGTATGATACCCCATTCCTTCCACTGTGCTAACTCTCTGTTCAGTGCATCCGGTTTGGCGATTGGTATGGGATAGGGCTTTCTAAAGACAGGCACTTGGTCCACTAAATTGATTTCGCACTCAACTCCGCTAACAGTTCCTGGCCTTTCGAAAATTGTGGCCTGATAGTTCATCACTAATTTTAACAATTTCTCTCTCTCTACAATACTCAGATCTGGACTTTCGTCTAGTTTACACTTCAGTTCGTCTGCAGTTGCCGTCCTCTTATCTACACAGATGCGATGCACACTTTTTCACAGTCCTTTAGCACTCGCATCAAGTATAATACTTTCGGTGACGGAGGATGCATCACTAAGTTGAAGTGTTAACTTATTTAGTGCAAAGTCCAATTTGGCCTGGTAACCACGTAGAAAGAGAATTCCTAAAAACATATCAGCGGGGAGATTTTTAAGGACGTAGATGTCAACTTGAAAGTCCTGGCCATCGAAATTTTTGGAAAGTTTCCTTTTACCCCATACTCGAACATGTTGTCTGCCAGTGAAATCAACCAAACGCACTTCAGGTTCTTTAGAGAGTGTCATGCCACGATACTTTTGTACAATACGTTCCCAAATACAAAAATTTAATAACGATACTTCACTTCCCGTGTCTACAACACATGATACTGACAGTCCAGCTATAGAGGTGTTAACTATGGGAGTATTACTGTTGATGGATAAGTTCTAAACTTTGCATATGGCTCTTTTTATGACAGTTTCTTCACTTTTTGACAGGTCTATTGCAGTGCTAACATCAGATGGTTTTACTGAGGCAGGTCGCTCCTTGCACAATCCTTGCCCAACTCGGAACGAATTAATTAGGCAAGACGAGCGTTTTCCTGGCCACTATGACCATCGAGACTCCAATAGTAGCGCCTTGTATCATTTATGGCCTCTTGGTGCTCAGGTGTTAATTGCAGATCTTCAGTATTTGTCTCTGCGTTAACCATTGGTCTGCGCGGCGGTGAATCAGATCTTGACCGGTTTCCAAAGTTCCGGCGGTAAAAGTTTCCTCTTCTGGGAGGAGTCCAGCGTCTGGTCCTGTCTGAGCGCTCATCTGTTGGCACCGGACGGTTTTGCTGATCTAGGCGACGAGGTTCCGGATACTGGAGATATTTTCTCTGAATCTGTCGATTAGGATGCGTTCTGCCTAATCGTGCGCACCTACGGCGACATGGTATTCTGCGGACGACGAGAATTAGCATCTTCATCACGTCATCGCTCACCACCTGTTTTATCATACTGTCTGAAGCCAATAGGTTCTTCGCACGACTCGTAGCTTTTTAGGAAAGCAGTGAGATCACGAATGTTTCTGGGTGCATTCGCAAGGCACAGATGACGTACACGGAAGGGCAATTGTTCTATAATTAGCGGAACAACTTCCGGTTCTCGCAGAGTGTCCGATAGATTTTTAAAACCCGCGTATATGCTCCAGGCATAACTTTCCATGCTTGTATTGGTCTGCCGCGAGTACCGCCGTCTTCGCGAGGCTGTCAGTTGCCTGTGTTTGTCCTCAATAGAAGCAAACTGTGCCTTAAACTGATCACAAAAATCTTCATAGTCAAGAAACTGGTCACGATTAGCCGAGAGCCAGTGCCAATAAAAATTCTCGATAACAAGTCCAATCGACACTCATCTGGGACTTGTATCAGATCGAAACTTAGGTTCAACTCGTGGAGGTATTTCTCGGCAGAATGAGCTTCGATGTTTCCATCAAACTCGGCAGCTGGTTGATATCTGTCATACGAGGAACTCGAAAAACACGAACTTTGCACAGGACACTGTCTTTGTCGGAAGGATCTTCGTATCTCAGTCCACGCCGCTGATCGTTACTTGCTGGTTTGTTTGGATGAGAAACGAGTACCTGAACATGAGAAGATAGCTGTCTATCGTTACCCATATTGTGAAGTCTATCAGCTGTTTGGGCACTGGGAACTGACTTACGGGTTAAGTCACGCTCGTTTGTCACTGGAAGTTCTAGTGAAGCTAAACCTGTATCATGGAAAGCCGTGAATGCACGTACCGATAAGTTTGTCACTCGTTCTCCAAGTTCTTTTATTGAGTCCATTAGATTCGAGCGTGTTTCGGTCACCGTACTCTGCATATGTGTTCGAAGTCCCAAAATTTCACTTGACAGTCGACCACTGAGTCCCGTCACTTCTTCCTGTACAGCAACAACTTTAGTCTCTAAAACAGTTTGTTTACAAACGAGTTCTTGTTGTGCCGACTCCACCTGAGTTATCCTCTCTTCAGTTAACTGAATCCGTGCAGGAATGGAACTAAGTTGCCGCACCACTTCGGACAACTGGCCCGTAAGCTGTTCATGGCGTCTCTTATCCTCCTCCTTTTCGGTCTTCAATCTCTCCTCGCGCTCTCGGTCTTTTTCTGTGAACGCTGCGATCAGCTGTTCATGTCGCTCACGCTCGTTTTCCGCTAGGGAAGCCACCAAAACATTGACCCACTCAGGCATCATCACTGTTTCTGGAGACGAAACAGTAGCCGTCGGAGTTGGCTGAAGTCGCACTTCGAAGCATTTCTGGCATCGAAACTCCTGATCACCTCCATCCCCAACAGTCTTTGTCATTCGACAGCACTCTGGATGATAAAGAAGCCGACACTCCAAACATTGGTAACCTGAAGCGTCGCTCCACGGCTGGCTGCAGCACGCTGCCGATCTCTCGGGGAGTTCGGTGCGAACTTTGCTTCTAAGTAACCGACGATCACCACGATCCATCTTCTGGAAATGGCAATGGATTGGGTGGACAAAACACTAAGGGAGCACTGGGCAACACTTCACTGGGAAGGGGAAGTCTTCTTTCTTCGCGCTCCTTAGTTGCGGCACTACAAAATGCAACGCCCCACGTTGGGCGCCACAAAATGCAACGCTACGTGCCACCACTCGCAACTCCAGGGTATGGAGTTGCGAATTGGCAACACACCGCTCCTTGCTCCGGCTGGTCAGTTGGGAGCACCTGTTCTCACCCAGGGATCGGGATTAAGACGATCCACCCTTCCTCCAGGAAGGAAACCACCGAATTGCGACACGTGACAGTAAATAAAATTCCAAATACTTTATAATTAAAATGTCCAAAATCTTTAATCACGAATCGCGCTCGTACATACTGATTCCCACAGGTTAAAAGTTATAATTTGTTGGGTCATGCACGCTCGCAGGCAGTGATAAGCCATTTATTTAACACGAGAGTCCGCGCACCACCTTCACAGTTAATAGCAAGACCTCAACTGCCTACCTCAAGCGCGAGGCGCAGCATAACAGATTGTTCTAACTTACATTACAAACTCATAACATAAAATGACACAAGAAAAATTAATAATTTATATAACAGATCAATGTTAATTTGCGATAGTAAGCTAAAGTTCAGGTTGGCAACAATTAAAAATGCCGAAGTGGAAGTTTTTACATCGCCAAAAACACGTACTAATATATGTACTTATATCATCTCTCACAAAAATCTCCAACAAGGTCACAATATACGAAATATATGTATCTTCTCATACGTTTTCGAATTCTATATTTAACTAGTAGAGACCAAGAACGGGAGAGAATTTTCAATTGGAGAGACCGAGACACATTCAAATCTCGTTTCTTCTTGACACCTCCTTAATCTAGTTGTTCTATGTGTTATTGGCTATGTATTGGCAATTATTGTCATTATTCTTCCTCTCTTGGTAAATCATAACGACGATTTATGATCAAATAAAGCAGATAAAAGGGCAAGAATTAGAAAGTCATTCTTTCCGGACTCCAAACCAGAACCTTATTTAACGAGATTTGAAATTCTGGAGAAGGCATGCGTGTTTCGATTGGCCTTCTCTTTCTTCTACTTCTGTTATTTTATCACACATGTATAATTAAAATGGATCTCATAAAATATGTGTTGATTCATAGTTGTGTTCGTTAGATGCTATAGATGCGAACTCCAACCTGGAATAAAATATTATTTTCTGTTTTATACAAGTACGTGGTTGAACATGACATTTCCTTACACTGTGACAATTTCGTATTTTTACTTTTTGTTTTGTGCACAAATGAGATAATCTATACTGGACCTTCAGTTTGAAGTAGGATACGAACCACAACCTGCCTCCACCGGGTATCGGACACAGGACCCATTAATTGCAAGGCGACGACCCTACCACTGTGCCATCGAGGAGGCCCCGGACAAAATGTTATTCATTCGATCTCTATCATAATTTATTTCAACAATTACATTTTCGTTTTCTTTTTCTTGCTTCTTTTTGTTAAGTAATCTTATACGACTCTTCATGTATCTTCAAATTTCTTCTTGTTCCAGAAAAAAAACGCAGGCTGTATAAAGATCCCGCCGTGCAATTAGATAGAAAGTTCACTCTCGAGAACTACCGGACCATTAGGAAACTATTCAAACGTTAACTGATATAACTGCAGATGAAAAAATACTTATAGCCACTAAAGAAATTCTAATCTATTCTTGTATAAACCCACAGGCAACAGGTATCTGGTGATCTGGTGAGTCATTCACTCTTGCTAACTACGGGCAAAGGACGCTGAACTATAGGGTAGCAACAAGCCGTCTGCTCTACCAAACTAGCCGTCGAGGTAATGTATTCCTGTTATCAATGAGGAGAAATGCAGATTTCATATCAAACTAGACGTATCTTTTGATCCTATGATTTCAGGTAGAACACTTTCTCGTCGTGGCCTTGAAGTTACTTCAGGGCACTCGCTTCTCTGCAAGAAAGATATATTCCTATTGAGGGGATGAAAATAGGTCCGTTATCCCCTCCGTGACCATCGCCGAATCAGTCGAGACTATTATGTGCGCGAAAAAATCCATTTGTGCGCGCTTAATAAGAACGCAATAAGATGTCAAAATTCGCGAAGTGCCTTTCTGCGACTTTCAGATAATGAGCTCAAACTTCGTCCCCCCTATGTGCTGATTTCAAACTTCTGCTTGGGTTATTTTGCGTCGCATTTTTACATCTTGCGGTAATCGCGACGATGAATATGATACGAATAGAATGCTACATTTAAGCCTCAACAGGTTTCAAACTTGGATCCTCCGGGTTTGTAGAGTTACGATGATTTTTATTTTTACTTTGATTTGGCGTTTTAAAACCACTTTATGCACAGTAAGGCTAATCGAGACTGCAACTACAGTTTAAAGTGGGCTCCGAATCACTATGTGTCTCCACAGGGCAATGAACCGGGGACTCCATGATCACAAGGGGACTTCGCTACTACTGCGCCATCGGGAAGGCTAAGAGAGGTAGAGAGAGTTACGGTGACTACGGTAAGGAAGAATTGAATGGAGGAGATGCACTAAGCTATTTTTAGTCAACATTTGGAGTGCTAATTCATATTATGAACGTCAGTTCAAATTGGAAAATAAAACTACGAAATTTCCAGAGTGCGTTACAAAGTTACTCACTTTATACGACGCTCGGTCAGCGCCGGAACCCCTTGAACAGGTGACAAAAATCCCGGTTCTCCCTCGTCTGACTGACCCAGATCTCTCGCATGCCATAAAACGCCCGTCCTAATGACTGAGCTACAGAGGAAAAAATAGTAGAGTAATTATGTAATTAAGGCAATAATTATTTTAGCATTTCTTTCTACGTTTTTCATTTTCCAACATATAAAGTGTATCTCTTGTCGGTTCTGCGACTTGACTTGAGAACAGGCGATTTTCTGACGAACAATATTCAACTGACAAGTCACCGTTCATTTCCTGTGCTTGTTGGCTTTGCATGAAAGACGAGTTGCTCTTGAGACAGACAGAATCACCCGATCACCTAAAGGTGAAATGTGTGTTGCCTATCCTCCTAGATTATTTATTGCCATTAAAGTGTTATGAGGAAGAACTTTTTTCCACCACTGTACACTTGGTTACATAACCATTTTATTTTTCAGCATTACCATCTCAATCGGTATTATTATGTAATTTTCTTATGCTTAGAGAAACTGTTTCCTTGGTGTCCATGTGTGTCATTCGTTATATTGATTTCACCTGCATCCTAACACTGTATTGTTTGCAATTGTATGTAAATGAGAAAGACAAGTTTAAAACTTAATCCCAAGAAATCATACCTTCATATTATGGATTACCAAAGTGAACTAACGAAAACATGAACATTTTTCTCAAAAAAGAAAAGCAAAATAGTGCAACTCTACAAACAAATATGTAAACTACGCAACTTCAACCATCATGTAAAGTATTTTCTGATATATGGAGAAATATATTTAGCTTATTTAGGGTTACCCAATAACAATTGCTAATGCACCTTAATTTCATTTCCTTTAGTTAATACGTGAATGGGTTAGTGTCTCTTATCCCTATCCCTGATCTCTCGATATTTCTAGATAGTCCAATGATATATTGCCAATATCATCATGTGATCTTATTCAACGATATAGATAAGCTGAAATTCTAAAGCCTAAAAGAATCATTTTCGTGGATCCTGATCTTCGATGTTTAACTTTAACGCTATAGCCCTGCCACTTCTGAAAAGCCATATGAACTTCGCCTTGGAAGTTAGTTTTTGTCAATAGATGCTATAGCTCGATTTCTTCTCTCAAGCCCTGATGATTATTATTATTAAAATTTCTTTTTGGGAAGTTGTTCTTCGTTTTCTGATTAGATGGAGGCCATCTAAATTAAGGAGGGAACTATGTAACGTGCAAGTTTCCGCACGTTCATGACTTTCTGTAAAGTTGGATTTCGGTGCGGTTTAAACAGGAAGCACTCAAGTAGCTTTGGATTAATGTCATCTTGCCTTTCTTCAGTCCACATTCACTTGCTTCCCTTCGGTGAAGTAAGGTCAGCAACAACGGGAAAGCTGTGGTTACTGCGAAGGTTCCTAGGAACCAGATACGATCAGCCACTCCACATGCGGAGAGCCTCACATGTGAGGACACCACATGCGAACTACCCGATGACACGATGCAAGGACACCAGATACGATCAGTCCTCTGTCCATGCCTCCCTGACCTTCTACACTTCCTGACAACGACACGAGGCAACAGAAATAACCATGCATAAGGTTGATTCGGCCACACTGTTATACTCTTACTTCTGGTCGAGTGTATTTGTAAGGTTAAGGAAACTCCTGTTATGTTTTATCCCTAATAGAACGATATTATGAGGATAAAGTAGTTAACTCCGAACTTCTAAGAACCAAATATCGACCTATCACATGATTGCTAGAAATTAAAGCTAAATACTTCCAAAACCAAACTATATAGTAAATTAAACCAGTCCTGAATCTTATTTCAAGATATTACATTGAAAAAATATTCCCGAAATCCTATAGGAGATATACTATTTGAAAAATTGAAAACTAAAATTGATAAATATGTAAGTGCCAAAAAAATTCAAACACCGTTTTTTACGTTAAACTGTGAAATGTGCCATGCCTTATTAAGTGGTAAACGTGAAAAGTGGGTGGTAGCCCTCTATGTTCTTAAAAAGGGCGTGTAAAGAGGTTGCTAGTGTGAACGTTCTTACGGGCTGATGAGCGGAACGATGCGATTTCCCAACACTTTCGCTATTGGCACTTACAACGTTTACCACTTTTAGTCCTCACATTTGTTTCTCGCATAAAAACTATCAGAGATTGATCAATGTCAATATCATATTTGAAGAGTACACGGAAAGAACGGGTTACGTCCATTTTTAGCGAAAATGAGTTATTGATGCAGTTCTATAGTTCCTTAGACACTCTTGCAGATGCATCAATTCAATTTATAAAAATGAGTCAGTGACAGAGCTAATGCCGTAGGAATATATATATAAAATGTTTGGTTCCTACTGATAAACGAGGTAAACATGGGAACATTCCCCATAAACATCCACATGAAGTATATCATAGTATTCGTTGTCATATTGAAACCTTTAAACTTCAAGCAGTAAGGTGCGGTCACTGTTTCCCTCTCCCGTATTTGCTGGTGACATAGCTTCAGGTAACCTTCACTTTACTCATGGCGAAGGCGTCTGAGCGACTGCACTTCCTGGGTACGTCACTGTCCGGTTTTATTCTTATTTATATTAACCCTTGTCACTGTCTGGGTCGGATCCGACACCACTATACAATTCACGGTAGACATTCTCCATGTAATTTCACTTCTTTTTATTTTTAGTTTGTCCCAATTGTTGTGCACGCCATGGTTACTAAATAAGGTGAAAATATCATGCCATTCTGTACTTTGATCATTATGCAGAACGGAACAGGTCATGCTCAATGCTACTGTGGATTCCACTGTTAAAATACTTACAAAATCTTCTTCAGTAACTTGACTAAAAATTGATTTCATGAATAAGGACATACTTTCATTGCTGGTTATGATAACGCTAGCTTCGGACCATTTATTGCCCACGTCCAGCTTCTTGCTGGCAGGTTAATAAAAGAGGGGTTCCTACTTGCTACCTTGAGCTTTCATCAACGAAGGTACATTATACTTGCCAGTACTCTCAACTTTCCCCTTTATTCCCTTTGCTCGTATATTCTTAAAGTCTCAAAGCTACCTAGCCTACTCGTAGCCCTTTTATTACGGTTCATCCATCCCATTTCACCATACTCAATTAGCTTTGTTTCTTCAAAAAAAAATTCTTAAAGTGAGTCAAATCCTTTCTAATTGCCAGCTTACATGTTACTCTATGTTACTGTTCGCTGGTATATTTTTAACAAGGGTGTACTGTCCTCCTCTCTCACTGGTCATTTGCTGTAGCTCTGCACACGTCGGGAATGGCGGTGAACGCTATGGAGGTTCGGGGCCTCGTCAATTAAAGTTCTTGTCCTTGCGACCAAAACACTGGCCGTGGGAAGTGATTAAAATTATTGGGGCAATATGAATTACAGTGCCGTACATTTCTTGCGAGCACTTTAACTTCGGACATTTCGATTTGTGTATGTCTTTTCTGGGTACCTTAACGTCACGAGACGTATCTCGTCTGGATTCTGGAGGGAATTTAAAGTTGAAATTCTCGTATGCGTCACTCGGTCACACAAATGTTCAAGACGTCGCCTCGCTGTCGGCAACCCAAAATTATGGACATGGTTTCTAGGTTTTAAATCCCTTGGTGAATGTTTGGCTGGTCTCACTGAAACAGGGTGTCCTTTTGTCTCCTCGGATCTGGGGCGAAGAGCAGGTGATTTTCTGCAATAGGGTCTGTCATGTTTAATATTTAAAGACCAGAACGCTACAGTAAGTCCTTTTTCAATTTTGACCATCAGCGTTTCCAATATTCGACCATCTGAGCTGTACGAAATTTATGTTGGCTGCAGCCCATCAATTGTCTCGAGAAAGAGGAAGGAGTCATGACGACACCACCCTGGTCGTGGTCTCTTGGGGCAAATCCAGCAATGAACAGGATTCCTGGCTCCTTGGGAAGAATGTTGGCAATATAGGGACAGCTGTTTTGTTTCAAGGAGCAGGAATTCTCAAGCCCGTAATTGAAGATCCGTGAGTTGTGTCTTAAAATCAGTACACAACCAAAGATCATTTGACTTCTTAACAACTACCACTATAGGTGATTAACAGTTAGAATACATTATTTCTGATAGTATACCATAGGAAACCAATTTACATGTATCATTTTATATGTGTTCAGTAAAACTATATGGTAGTTCATAAGCTCTCCTATAAAATGGCTTATTGTATGTTTTCACTGGAATTACAGCTTTATAACAGAATTCTTACATTCTTCCGAAATTACACCAAGAGACACATTACTTAAGTAACAATTTGATTCTACGCATTTAAATTGCCAACTTAAGGTGAAAATGACAATATTATTATCCGTGAATCCTTTATTTACGATTTCATAAGAACATCAATGGATTATTGAGATGAGTGATGCCGCCAAATCTAGATGGTCAAAATTAAGAATAAATTGCCATCACTTTAAAAGTAACAGAAATAGCAGCCCCTCCACCCATCTGACACCTAAAATTACCCTAGCAGACACTTTATGCAGCCTTCGTTAATCTACCTCCTTGAAAGTCACCTTTAGCTTTATTAATTGTGAAATGTAGCTCTTTTATGCACATCAGGTTTGGCAACACTGCCAGGATGGCCGTAGGAGGCAAGGAGAAATGCATTAGACTGATGGAACCATTATTTTATTCGTTCTCTCAGGAATATCAAACATGCAATGACGTAGAAAAGTACATGGACGGAAAAGGGCAAGTTGATCTACAGTATGTCAGTGGAAAAAAAAAGTCGAAACCACAAATTCATTATCCGTAACTTCAAGTTGATGTTAATTTCCCATAAGAAATACATGGCATTCTTTAAATACACTTATTGATCATATTTTTCAAACATTGTGTCTAGCTTACTAATTATATTTTAAAACAGTTTCCACTTGCAACATGGAGATAAATTCATATTATCTTGCATACTAAACCCTTTTTTAAATTCCAGTGCTCAATCAGATGATATTTAAATAAATGCACAACTAGTGTGTAATTATCCCTCCTCGCCTTAGTGAGATTTTATCTGTCGGTATATCATATATCTCGAGTGAGATGTCTAATGTGAAACTGTGATGGTGTCTTCAACCGGAAACAATGTAGTAGGATTGATCTTCACGTATAAAGAATAAGAAATCACGTTTCATATAAGAGAAAAAGCGAGGTATGTGGTAATATTTTTTACAGTAGTATGCATGCTCTAGGAACATTACGTTTTAAAATTCGGTATATCTATTGTAACTGTCACTTTTTTAAAATTCACAGTTTTATTGTCACGATTAAAATCTTTGATAAAAGAGACAATTCATTATCAAAGTTACTGTTTTGAATTATGTATTATGGGATATATATATTGTGATATACGAACTCCTATGTCGGTTTCTGTAGTATATTCCTTGCACTTATTTATTTATTGTGTGCATGTTGCTAATTTAAAGCCCAACAGCAGCAATTATGGCGACCTTCAGATAGAATTCTTGAATATATATTGTGTGGAATTTTCGTCTGAATACTGTATATAGGATATCGATCGGAAGCAACATTCTTACAATCTAGCAACAAGAGTTTACTTAAGATCCAATTTCGTTGATAGTTTCAGGGAATATGAAATTAATGAAGAAAATGTTGACACAATGAAGATTATTATTTATTGCAGTAGCATTGAAGCAGATCCCCGGGCCTCCCCCATGGCGCAGTGGTAGCGTTATTGCCTTGTAATCAAGGTGTCCCGGGTTCGATACCCGGTGGAGGCACAAGTGGCTCGGATCCCACTTTAAACTGTAGGTCCAGTCCCGATTAGCCTTACTGTGCGTAAAGTGGACTTAAAACACCAACTCAAATCAAACCAAACCAAACCAGATCCCCGTCTTGTGAAGTGCAATTGCTGCAATAAATGAGAACATTTGGAGTGAAGATGTTTCATTGTAATGCGCAGCGTAATATTTAGTTCCCCTAAAGAAAGTTTTGTCGTAAATCTTGTAATCCAGGTTTTGACCCATTTTTGTTAAAATCTTATACAAGTACGGTGTAACGACCCTGCGTGGTCGCCACATTTAACGACCCTGCGCGGTCGCAATATTATATTTTGTTAAGAATGTTTGGATAAAGAGTGCATGCTAAAAGTCCCTGCGAAGCGTACGCTTTTAGTTTAAATGTGTTAACGGATCCACCTCTACATATTATTTGACCCTGCGTGGTCCCTGTATTCTGTAAACGCTAACGGATCCACCTCTACGTTTATTAGCTTCGACCCGAGTGGTCACTGTATTCGGTGAATGTTATCATTTATTGTCATTTATACTGTTCAATTCGTTGAAGAGTCCTGCGAGGCTCAATATCAATTGTATTGTATGAATGCACACAGTTTTAGTTTATATTGACACTTGCAACTAGTGTTTTCTTAATGTTACTTCTTGGATGTTTCTCAGTACGAAGGTTGCAATATGTAAAAAATGAGTTAGCAACGCGTACCTGTAGTTAAAATTTTCACCACCCATGCGCCACCGCGAGTATAAAGCCAGCACAGCGAGGCCCGGAGTTCACCTCTGTCCGAAGGGACCTGGAGTGGAAACCTCACTGTGCCCAACGAAGCTCCAGACCATCGAACGTCGAGATCGCCGCGGCATAGACACGCGTTCGCGCGATGTCAGTTAGGAATTTCAACCTACCCGACCCCGTCCAGGGAAATAACGGAAGACGTTCAACAACCCAATCATCCGATAGGCCCACGAGCTCAACCATTCCTCCCTCTGATAGGCTATCGAGGCAACCAATGATAGATACAGAACGCTTTAGCGATTCTGAAATGCACAATATCGACAACCGGAACATCAGGGCACTGCATCGGAGTACGGTTACACATCAGATTCTATTGTAAATGAAGAGAGAAATAATCCGCTCACACGGGAGCCATCTCCAAATCGCAAGGAGGGAAAATGCGTCCACCTTGACGAGTATATTCCAGATCTTCCGAAAAGTTATTTATGAAGCCAACTTATAGAATAGAACGTTATATGCAATCCACACAAAACAAGACCGTTGATCCCGATGGGTTTCAACTCGTACCTCCAAGAAAGAAAGATCCGGCCAGTACGGTGACTGCTGATCCACCATCAACAATTGAAACATCAAATAGATATGATGCGCTCACATCAGACCAACCCGAATTACCACCTGAAAATATGCAGATTCAAACAGAGGGAAACGAAATACCTTCCGTTTCCACACCAAAACATACCAGAGAGCCGTTGATCTATGTCTATCATCAACCGGCACCTCATAATATTTTCATGAAAACTATCGAAACTACCAAGATTAACCCAAGGGTGCGTTACATAATGGATAGTATACGTTTCCAATGTACTTCATCAAATGATTTCAACAAATTGAAAACATATCTTCAAACAAACAGAGAAAGATTCGCCATAGCTCCGAATCGTCAAAATCGTCCACTTCGTGTTGTCATTCGACATCTTCCTATAGATCTAGATACGAAGTTCTTCATGTCGGAGCTCATTGATTATGGATTTGAAGTTATGACTGTTCACCAAATGAGCCAGCGTAACCCAAAAGGTCCCGGAAGGAAGAACATACCACAATTCCTGATTACTCTCAAGAGATCACCAGCAGCTACAACGATCTAGGATTTGTAAAGTATTAACATCTATAGGATTTAGGTAGTATAATATCTGCCCCCAACAGTCATACAATGCCATAAATGCCAACGTCTAGGCCACACCCAGCAACAATGTTTTACGATACCACGCTGTGTTAAATGTGGTAAACCACATGAAGCATATAAATGTCAGAATGCGAACTGTGGGGGAGAACATCCCGCAAACTTTAGAGGCTGTCGGATCTTCACTGTAATAGATCAACAACAGAGAAAACCTCAGTTGATAACTGCCTGTCAACCTGTCAGAACCACCACTACAGCTCCAGCAACTTCAGCTCCAGCTCCAGCTTCAACATCTATCAGGCCCACTGAAGCAGCACGTTATACATCTTATGCCTACAGAGCTGACCCACAGTCTCGAATGGGACAACGTCACCAACCTACAACAAATACTGGGCAAACTGGCCAAGGCTTGCAAATACTTCTGGATCTGGCGAATACATGGAACTTTACCAAAGATATGGCAACATGTATCCCGAGGACTACAAAAGATCTCCCAAGCAACCTCGGGAATCTCTATAATACCAATCATAATACAAATACTGATAGAAATGCAATCTGATGGCTGTTTTTAGTCTACATAATTTGCTTCAACATATCAATTTGCTGATATGCAATGCCGATGGCATTGCAAATCAGACACTTGAACTCACTCATCTACTTTGCAATAAAAATATAGATATTGCACTAATTAACGAGACGCACCTTAAACCACATATGAAATGGACCATCTCTCGTTATAGAATTTTCCGTGAAGACCGACTCCAACAAAGAAAAGGCGGACTTCTCATGTTAATAAGACTAGGAATCAACGCGGCAAGAATAGCACTACCCACATTTACATCAATTGAGGCAATTGCAATTAAGGTGCATACTACTTCAGAAGATCTGATATTAGTTGCAGCGTATCGGTCTAGAGCTACAGTGCTGGATTATCAAGATGTACTACAATTGGACACACTGGGACCCAACGTTATTGTGGGAGGCGATTTCAATGCCAAGCATCCTATATGGCATTCCAGAATATCTAACCCGTCTGGAAATGTTCTACTGCAAGCGCTACCAGATACTGAATTTTCTATATCACTCTACTGGACCCTACTTTCTACCCTAGGGGTAGAGGAACACCTGATGTCTTAGACGTACTTTTGAACAAAGGAGTAGGCATTAGTACTGCACCACATGTTGTAGACGCTCTTATCTCGGATCATCTCCCTGTTATCGCAGCTATTGCCCAGGGCATCTAGTATCATAGGTTCCAGGCACTACAGGAACCCAAAACAGATTGGAATGCTTTTTCGCCGGCAATCACATATGAGACTGAACCTCCATCAATCAATGAATACGGCTGAGGAGATCGATGAAGCAGTAAACAACTTTACAGAGGTTATTAAAACATCTTGGAGCCGAACAACGATTACCATGTCTACTTTACCTACGTCAAACACTTCTCCAGTACTGGAAATTTTACTTTGTTTGACACGATGGGCCCGACGTCGCTGGTATAGAACTCAATCACCCCACCATCTTTACGAGTGGAGGTTGCTTGCCAAAGAATTACATAATTTCCTAGTAAGAGAGCGGACCTCCCAATGGGATGAACGTCTACGAAAACTGGAACCACAAGATAGGCAATTTTGGAAGTTTGCGCGTACTCTCAATGAAAGAGATAAGCCAACGTTGAATTCCTTAAATTCTCCCGAAGGACCTATAGTAAATCCTCAGGAAATAACGGAAACTCTTGCAGACCAATTCCAAAAGCATTTGAAACTTAATGCAGAACTTACTGATCTAGAAACAGAGCAAGAGGTTCAAAATTTATACGACCAACTTCTGCAACTTCCATCGACTCTTTATGCTCCGCACGTAACACGAAGTCCAAGGGCTGACAAAAAAGCTAAAACCGAAAGCAGCACCTGGTCTAGATGGTATTCCACCTGTGGCACTTCAGAATCTCACAAGAAAGTTGTTTGTGTATCTTGCCAAACTTTTTACTAACATTATACGACTGGGCTATTTTCCAACGCAATGAAAAATGGCAAATATAATATCTATTCCAAAAATGGGAAAGAATCCGCACGAGAAGACAAACTATAGGCCTATAAGTCTATTATCTCATGTTAGTAAGCTTTTCGAAAGGGTGTTGTTCCAGCGTCTCACAGTTATTATAGACGAACATCAGCTAATACCAAACCACCAATTTGGCTTTCGGAAAAATCACGGTACTACCGAACAACTTGTCAGAGTCGTTGACTATATTGCTGTTCATAACAACAGAAAGCATCGTGTCGCTGGTCTATTTCTGGACGTGCAGCAAGCATTTGATAGAGTATGGCACGGTGGACTAATGCTCAAATTACAACAACTTCCGCTACCTCAGTGCTACTTAAAAATTATGATGAATTATCTGCAAAACAGAAAGTTCATAGTAACTGTGTAAGGGCAGAAACCTACTTCCAGATCTATTGAAGCAGGGATGCCTCAAGCCTCTGTCCTTTCCCCTACGTTATACTCATTATATACGGCAGTTATTCCATATCCGAAAGAAGGATTACTAGCAACATATGCAGATGATACTGCATTGTTAGTACATAAAAAATTACTGTCCACTTGCGAAAAACGAATTATCAAGTATGTGCCATAATTAATAAAATGGACTCAGAAATGGAAAATAAAAATAAACCCAACAAAAAACAACACCATAGTTTTTGCATCGAGTGGAGCCAGGGAGAAAATCAAACTCCAAATATTCCAGACGCCAGTCCCTACGGTCAATAAGATAAAGTACCTAGGAATAAGCCTTCATACAAGACTGACTTTTGGCCCACATCTAGATGAGGTGGCAAGAAGGGCAAAACAAAGAACAGGATACCTCATGCCTCTACTAAGATCACCGCGTTGTCAATTGAAACAAGACTCCATCTGTATCAAATTATGATTATACCTATATTACTATATGCCGGCCCTACATGGTTACAGGCCGCTAAAACACATGTACAGAAATTGCAATTCAACAGAGCACTCAGATACATTGGACATTACCCGTTAGCGACACGTATACAACAACTCCACGAAGACATGGAGCAGCCCAGGATTGAAGACGTACTACATATTGCCCGGGATAACCTGTGGAGACGGATTACAATGCATCCAAGCCCATTAGCGCAAGCTATAGGTCAAATAAAACCCAGAGTAGAGAGGGTTTCACTTCTCCGTCCATGACTGTTTATATAAACCAGATAAATGAAATGACAATCAAGTTAATGTAATGATTGTGATTGTGAATGTTCATAAATATGTAGTAGTGAGTAGATTTTGGGGATTTTCTGGGAACATTGTAAATTGTACTAACGCGACAGTTGCGTTAGTTTCTGTAAAATATTGATGTAAAGAAAAGTAATTATTGTAACAGTATTGTAAATTATTGTCGATTCAAGTTAATGTTAAATAAACAATATGCTGGGATACACAAATTCTGTCGTCAAATCCTGACGTCAATCCCGGAGTTCAGTTGGCTTTCAGGTCGGCTCACGATAAGATCCGCTCTTGCGAGAGTCCAAGCATCCTAAGGAAGGAAGGAATGAAGTTGCACGCCGCTCTTGCGAGAGGCCAAGCACCCAAGAGAAGCCGCACTCCGCCTTCCAGCGAGAGAGGTTGAACTCTGCCTTTGGCAAGAGAACCCACTCCACTTTCGATTGAGAGATACCCCACTCCGCTTATTGGCGAGAGAGAACAACTCCACTTTAGAGTGAGAGGACCCGCTCCGCTTGCTGCGAGAGGTTTCCTTCCCCTATCAACCTGCGGCACCCCGCCTGAGTAGTGTGGCGTTGGGTTTCCAGACAACCTAATCTCTCTTTCAGGGGAACCCGTGACGACTGCTGCGACCAGGCCCTAAATAAAATTAGGTCCCCATTGGCGCTTCACTGCGAGGGATGAATTGGTTGTTCCCTGTTTCCTCCTTTTTGTTTTGAGTCCAAAGGTGGTAAAGGTAAAGACATGTGTGTAAGTGTGCTAACGGACATACTTGTGATATGATTATAATAAACTGTTACATCTATATATAAACCTGGTTTAGTCTTTCTTTGCACCCAGCAAGCCCTGAGATATATCTGAGTCTTTGTACTACGACTGAATCAGCTAGCACATATGGGTAAACTTTTGCCGACCACCCAACTGCAGTGTTTAGCGTGTTGAATGCAGCCAGTACCAGTACTCCTGCGCCGTGGTGCTGAGCACTGCGTGGGTGGACGTTGCAACAGTGAATCAAAATTTGGACTAGATCCCTGCTGCTTTTCAATTAACGGTTACCCAAAGTTTGGAGAAAAACGATGAAAATCTTCAAGAAATGTTGCAGCGAACATTCGCTGTGATGTGCAACAAAATAATGAAGTGTTGCAAAATAAGTTCCAAAGGGATTTGCAACAAAATAATAAAATGTTGCAAAATGAATTGCAAAGAAATTTGCATAAATAATGAAATGTTGGAACTAAAGTTGCAAATTGATATTGCAAAGGAATTTCAACAAAATAATGAAAAACTGGAAGACAAGTTCAAGTCATTCGAAACAAATTACAGCACATAACGTTAAATTATCTGCCGACTTGATCATATTGAACATTCATTACAGCATGTTGCCCAAACTTGTCAACACGTTAGCAGTGAGTGGAGGCGTAAATTGGATGAAGGTATTAGTACAATTAATGACAAAGTTTCAAATATCCAAGAAGAAATGAAAGGTCATGACTGCAAGTCTGCAATTAGGATGTTATGTAGAAATTTACTCAACATGAGGTTGGGTTTGAAACATTAAATGCCGAATTAGATAGAATTAAAAAAGTTCAGACTGCTATATGTAACTTTGAAACCTTTGTAAATTATCTTTGAAATAGCGTTATTTCTCTGGAGTAAGGCAATGCCATCAGAAACATCGTTGTTAACAAAGCTCTCAATGAAGGAGGAGGATTGAGAAAAGAAAAAGGACATAGTAAACAAACGGAACATGTGGCTTGTATGGGGATGGCCAGATCCGGATTCGTGGGGATCCAAAATCCGGATCCGGTTGGTTCCTGATTCTAAAATGTTTCGGATCCGGATCCTTGGTTCCGGAATTTTCTGATCAGCATCCTGTTCCACACACACTAACACACATACGTGTAAACGTGGTCTTATAAGGCCCGAGTGAGTGTACATATGTTGTTGGAACCACTATAATTTGATAAATTAGCATAATCAAATTCATTTTAAAATGTCGGGACCATGCATGTGATTACGAATACCACCGTGGTTTTTGAAAATTTTCATTTATGCAGTTTTCCTGACGAAAAAATGGTTACTATTCTTGTTGGAACCTGGTGCCAATATCACCTATCTAATTTACGTGTTGTGATTTTAATACAATTGCATCCGTTGTGGGTACCAATCAATATTGCACAACCCGTCCAACCAATCACAATTCTTGTAGGTCACACGATTTCTTCTTGTGTGTAAGCAGCTACGTGCCATACCGAATTGGGCAATAGTTTTGAAATGCGCTTTACGGCGTCAATTGAGAGCGCGTAGCTTGCAAGTATCTGTCTAGGCGCAGAGCATTAGGAAGGGGAGGGGGAAAATAAGAGTTCCTCTCGCGGCGGAGTTAGGAAGGGATTAACTGCTCCTCAGTTAGTAGCGTACTTAAGGGTGTTTTGCCCCACTGTGAAATTGAGAAAATAATCACATTTACCCTAATCGCTGACTCTAAATTTTTACTTTGCTTGCTAGTTTGTGTTGTTTGATGATTTCAGAAATTATAGCAGGGTTGTGTGACCTATCATGCCGCAACGGTGTGAAACGAAGCTCTTTACTGGCACGCTACCAAGCGAAATGCAATAGGTAATAAGCGACAAGAGATACGTATCGCTTGGAAGTGAACCCTCAGTAATCAATTCGACCTTTCGCATTGATGCGACAGGGCAAGCTGCACATGTCGCTTTCGGGTTGATGCATTAGGTTTTTAGCGCATGAGAGGTGAATTTCTTGCTTTATATTGAAGTCGCCAGTGTTCATGGGCGTTCGGAAGGGGGCAAGGGGAGACGTGTCCCCCCTGGAAAATGAAAGTCAACCAAAAATTATATATCTCACACATATGATTTCATTTCAGCCACAATAAAATGTGTTAATTAATGCACGACATGATAAATTCAAATTTAAGCAATGTTTTTTCAGGGAACATTGGGGAAATTGTGGCTTATTGCCCCCCTGGAAAAATACCTTCCTTGCCCCTCCTGGAAAAAAATCTGCTGACGTCCATGCCAGTGTTGCCTGTCGATTGTCGCCTGCCACTTGTCACTTCGATCTGAAGTCTCCTTGAAGGGGTCAGGGGAAGAACTCTGAAGGAGGAGACAAGTGACAGTATGCTTCCACATCGACTAGAGACACGGGTTCCTTTTGTCTTGTAGACTAAAACATTCACCGCCCGTGCACGACAACAAGTGGAGGCGTAACGATGCACAACATTGATTAATAAAATAGCCAGCTTGAGTGACACAACCAAGTGACATGAAATATTTGCAGCTTCCCGTGCTCTATCAGTTCGAAACGTTGCATTGATTACCGAGACTTGTCACTTGTCGCGTACAAAAGCGGCATGATGCACGGTATTAACAAAACTGGCAATCAGAGACACACAGCTTCAAGCGACACCTGCATTTTGTCGTTTCGCTTCTGTTCGGAAGGTTCAATTCATTACTGCGGGTTTGCTTCCAAGGGACACGTGTTGGTTGTCGCTTTCGTGTGAAATCTCCCTTACAAACCCAAAAAGCTACAAACGACAGACGACAAGTGACAGGCGACAAGCGACACGGAGAATTCACACAGAAGCTGCAAGCGGCAAGCGACACTAGCACAGTTAGTTTAAATTCAAATATTCACAGCACATGAGCTAACAAGAGCACTAGGTGACATGATGCACGGTATTGAGAAAACGGTCAGTAGTGTAAACTTATTGTTTCAAAATAATACTTTGTAGGTATCCTCTTTTTTTATCAATTGAATATCAGTTTTGACATATTTTGACAATTTTTTGTCGATGTTTTAGCGTCTAGCGATGTTTTAGTACAATTTTCAATGCACCTTTTTTTCCCACCTCGTACTTGTAGGTATATCACGATCTTACGTGATATAACTTAACCTATCCTTTTTTCTTACGATTTTTTTACGATCTTCAGTGATATAAGTAGACCCAAATAGAGAGTTCTGCAACCGAAAGTGAGGATCAAAGAAACCTCAAAAACTCACTTTCTCTCCACGTTCCGTGCCTCATTTATTGCGCTGACGATGTTTCACAGCGTAGAAAACAGCACCAAAACCTCAAAAACTCACTCAAGTGAGCCACAGTGTTGCTATTCTACGAAAATTTCACCAAAACCTTTAAAAACTCACTTTCTCTCCACGTTCCGCGCCCTCATTTATTGCGCTGACACAGCGTGATGAGTAAATAATGCACTTTCTCATCCTTGAAGGATGAATGCATCTTATCGTAATTTTCCAAGTCCCGGTCAAATGTTTATATATCGTGACCTTTGTAAACCTTTCTCGGAACGATGTGCCACACACACACATATGCGCGCGTGCCTGTATTGTGACGCAAGCAAACAAACAAAATAATAATTGTTTTTTTTTAGGATTCCTGGCCCCTATAACCTCGCCAGGGTGCGTGCTGCCCAACCAAAAAAGTATAGGTTCTAACGGCTGCGGTTATAGATTACCACACCTCTATAGAGTTTCACGTGTTTGTTTTTTTTTCTCTCAAACTTCCATGAAACTCTACAGAGGACCTCCGTAATGCATGCAACGTGTACTAACGACTCTAGTGTTATTTTGATGTTGTAATTTTTGGATATAGAGTTTTATTGTGAGATAGATAAAAATTATGTTTATTATAATATTTTCTTGATGAAGATGGAGAATATGTGTGTGTTACAAATAAAGTTGCATGCTTTTTTTCTAGTGTGTGTATGTGTATGTCTTTTTGATGTTCGACAGCATCTGAAATGATAAAAAAAAAGAATTTTATTGTTAATTTTCTCATGTAAAAAAACAACAACAAAATTTTGTGCAAATTCTGATTGTCTCGTGCTATAGTGCAAAAACTGATGAAAAAAAGATATTGTAACTGATAACTGATGAAATTGACATTGTAACTGATCTGAACTAGTGAAATTCGTATTGTGGCATTGTAACTGATTGTGCTAGTACAAAATTCTTATTGTAACTGATTGTGCAAGAAAAGATGTTAAACCTGTTAAAACTGCTCTGTGACCCTCTCGTTCTTCACGTCGTGGACGAAGGACTTCTCTGCGACCAGGATGACGCTACATAGAGTATCCTCGGGCAACGGACTGTTGAACTCGCAGACGATCTTGATGTTGGTGCGATCGTTCACCACGACCTGCTTCCTTTTTGTGGTGTTGATGACGAACACGGGCCTGTGGGTTTTGAATTCGCTGGGCGCGTAGTACATGTCCACGTTTCCCTCTGTTACTCTCTTGTAAGCCGTGTAAGCTTCGTAAAGTTTGAGGTAATCGTCTTTGGTCATGTCGAGGTTGTAATTCTCGCGCGGGAACACTTCGTTCCTTCCATTCTTGAGATAAACGTTCTTGATCTTGCAGTCGTTGAACTTGCTGGAATCTTTTTCCTGATTCTTGTCCCTCCCGGTCTGAAAAAGTACAATGACGAAATCTGGCATGTCGAATTGTATGTTGTTGAACTGCGTCGTGACGTCGAATTCCATGTGACTTCCGGACGCCAACTTTTGCACGCACTGGTAACCGTGAAAGTGAATCGGCACCTGCGGACTTTTCAATATCTCGGCTTTGTACTTGAGGGCGTAGTTCGTTTCGTCTTCCACGATCGGCATTCTCAACTCCATGCTCCGGATGACGCACTTGGCTGCTTCGGGTAAAGTGTTGGCTATCGGCGTGCCGTCTGCGTTCAAGTTGGTGTATCGCATCAGTGCGTCGTTGTCGTTGGCCGCTCTTCGAAAAGTGACGCGCAGTCCTCCCTTCCACATGATCTCCTTGTAGTCCGAGAAGAATCCCGGAAGCAGACGCATGGGAAAGAGCACCGTGCGACTTCTCGTCGATATTTTCGTCCCCGCTTCGAATCCTCCCGCCTGATAGTACGCTGCGTCCGTTTAGGATAATTTCAATGTTCCCACCGCCGTCGACGTGATGCCCGGATAATCTATTCTGTCGATAACGGTGTTGTGTTTCCTCACCTCCACCTGCGAGAACAGGTGAGGCACGAAGTTGTCCACGAGTATCAAATTTGCTGCTGCGGGGAACGCGTCTCCGCTTTCTTTCTTCACCACGTCGAATTGAAGGTAAAGGTCCGCTCTGTGAGGATGAACGAACCCGTCGCCTACGTCCACGTCGTATTCGATCTCCCGGTTCGCTTCGTTCAGATTGGCTTCCGTGCGACGGTTCGGAGGGAAAGATTGCAATTCGTAACTTTCGATTTGCTCCATGATGTATGGTTATTTATTATACGTTGATCTCCACGATGGCAGTGGTCGTGGCACCTGCGAAATCCACAATGTCGCTTTTCTCGTTCGTCACCACCAACTCTATGTTGTCTATGCGGTTGCGACATACTGGAAAATAGATCGGCGAAGAGGGTGTGTAGATGATCGGTTCCATGAATTCGGAACTGGGTTTGAACGTGGCTATGATTCCCGTCTGCTTGTGACTTCCCAATAACCCGTCCGAGGATTTCGTGATCATTCCTTCCGCCACGTTGCAGTGTACGTTCAAAGTTTCGATGGCCAAGAATTTAGGAATGTTTGCTCCCGTGTGCTTGATGCCAGCTTCGAGTTTGGTGTTGTTCTCGAAACCTAAAAGTTCTCCTATGGTGCCCAGGTCCACGGTCTCCGTCGCCGATACGATTTCCACTCTGTGCGTGATCGAATTTTGAGAAAGGTACGTGCCTTTGGGTAATTGAGCTTGCAAATTGGAAAGATTGTATTGGCCTGGCGTGACGACGATATGTTCGCTTCCGACGCTAATTTTGTTGTTGTGATGCGTGACGTTAGGTATGAGGTACATGCTGTAGAATGCACGCAGAGCTACGGATTTAAGATAGACGATGTCGTCGTGCAGCGTGAGTTTCAAGATCGAAGATTCGCTCGTGAGATGGAACACGCCCATCGTGATGCTGTTTCAGGTTCCACAATGCTTTCTGGAAATCTTTGATCGTAGGCTTATTTATTTTAGAGAGAAACGCGAGCATGGAGAGACAGAGATGACCGCAGTTCACGTCTCCGAAATTTTGAATGCGTTCGTCGTTGTAGTATATAGAGGTTTTGTTTGTTTTCAGATAATAAACTAAATTTGTAGGTGGAAAACCTCCGAAAGAGTCGAAAACGAATGCTCTATTGTCATTTTTGTGGTAACATATCCAATGCGTGCCTGGATTTTCTTGATTGTCCAAGTTGACTACTCCACATTCTCTTCTTTTAACGGTTGAAGGTAACGAGTCGGACATAAAAACTCCTCTGAAGTGTTTGATTTGTAATGGTTTGATCAGAGATTCAATGTCTCGGTTGGTGAGTGCTGCTGTTTCTTTTTTTTAAACTTCCTCATCACGCCCTTCCCCCCTTTCTTCTCCATGGCCAGATTGTGAAGTTTCTGTTCTTCCAATTCCGCCTTGATCTTCTTCGAGTCGATGACGGTTTTCGCGATGGCGGCACTTCCGCCGGCCAAACTTCCAACGGCACCCAAAGCCGCAAGGATGGCCGGGATGCTGAATATGAAACCTCCGATCTTTTGCTGTTTCCGCGAACGCTGCAACCTTCTCAATTGAGGTGTGCTGAGAAGTAATTTCATTACGTGTCCTTTCGTCAAGCAAGAACGTTTCTTCTCGCGTTGTTTCTTGGTGAGTAACCCATCCAGGGCACCTAGATTTTTCAGATTCGAATATGGTATCTGGTACACGACACCCTTGGCTTCATTTTTTTTCACGGTAAGTTATTTATATATATAAATGTTCTGAGATTTTTTTTGTCTCGTGTAATTTTTTTTTCAAGGTATGTGTTATTTATATCGTCTCACTCAGAATAGGTGACGATGTGTTATTTATATATATGTATTCTGGGAAAGAAAAAAGGTTTTGCTTCGCCTAATGCTATCATGTGGTTTACAAGGTCGACAGTTTCAATGTTCGACGCGTACCAGTCTTCGGTAAATCTTCTTCTCCCCTGCTCGTCTAACCTATCGTCAATTTTTTTTGTTTGCGGCTCGAAAGAGAGTCTCTGGGGATCGGAACATTTTTTTCATTCCGCTTATTTCTCGGAGGTGATCCATTAAAATCATTTTGCACGGTGAACGAAATTCTGGCGTTACTTTACACAAGTCTATGAGTTTAGTTACATCCCCGTCGAACGTGAACGTAAATATTTTGTGCAACACTTCGGGAGGAAGTTGAGTTATACAAGTTGACATTTTTTTCATGGTATGTTATTTATATATATATATATATATATATATATATATATATATATATATATATATATTACGGGGGTTGAGGTGTCTGTGATTAAACAAATTCTATTACGTGCTTCGTTTTCTTACCAAGAAATTCCTTTGTTCCCTTGTACACGATTCGAGTTTTGTTCTCGATTAAAATAGCTAGCTTCTCGTCGGATAACATGTTAGCGTATCCATCTGGTAAAAATAGACTGTATTGTCCGTTGAGCAACAGACGCACCTTGGGACCGTACTGGGTATAAGCAATTGAACCGGAAGTTATCGTGTAATGTTTGCCGACTTCCAATTCCTGAATTTTTACATACTCGACTGACAAATTTAGCATTTGTTTTAATGCTTGAAGATCACTCATTTTTTCAGTCGTCATATCGAAGAGAAATTTCAGGGTGTTATAGAATTTTAATTTTTCACAATGTGTGTTATTTATATATACCGAAGGATTTTTTTTGATCTCGTAGATTTTTTTCACGATGTGTGTTATTTATATATCAAGTTTTTTTTTACTTGTACATTTTTTTTGACAACTTTTCTTTTCTGACGGTAATAATTTTTCCACGTCAACTTCTTTTGACGACAAAATTTTTTTTGACGATAAAAAATTTTTACGATTATCCGGGCATCACGTCGACGGCGGTGGGAACATTGAAATTATCCAAAACGGACGCAGCATACTATCAGGCGGGAGGATTCGAAGCGGGGACGAAAATATCGACGAGAAGTCACACGGTGCTCTTTCCCATACGTCTGCTTCCGGGATTCTTCTCGGACTACAAGGAGATCATGTGGAAGGGAGGACTGCGCGTCACTTTTCGAAGAGCGGCCAACGACAACGACGCACTGATGCGATACAACAAACTTGAACGCAGACGGCACGCCGATAGCCAACACTTTACCCGAAGCAGCCAAGTGCGTCATCCGGAGCATGGAGTTGAGAATGCCGATCGTGGAATACGAAACGAACTACGCCCTCAAGTACAAAGCCGAGATATTGAAAAGTCCGCAGTTGCCGATTCACTTTCACGGTTACCAGTGCGTGCAAAAGTTGGCGTCCGGAAGTCACATGGAATTCGACGTCACGACGCAGTTCAACAACATACAGTTCGACATGCCAGATTTCGTCATTGTACTTTTTCAGACCGGGAGGGACAAGAATCAGGAAAAAGATTCAAGCAAGTTCGACGACTGCAAGATCAAGAACGTTTATCTCAAGAATGGAAGGAACGAAGTCTTCCCGCGCGAGAATTACTACCTCGACATGACCAAAGACGATTACCTCAAACTTTACGAAGCTTACACGGCTTACAAGAGAGTAACAGAGGGAAACGTGGACATGTACTACGCGCCCAGCGAATTCAAAACCCACAGGCCCATGTTCGTCATCAACACCACAAAAAGGAAGCAGGTCGTGGTGAACGATCGCACCAACATCAAGATCGTCTGCGAGTTCAACAGTCCGTTGCCCGAGGATACTCTATGTAGCGTCATCCTGGTCGCAGAGAAGTCCTTCGTCCACGACGTGAAGAACGAGAGGGTCACAGAGCAGTTTTAACAGGTTTAACATCTTTTCTTGCACAATCAGTTACAATAAGAATTTTGTACTAGCACAATCAGTTACAATGGCACAATACGAATTTCACTAGTTCAGATCAGTTACAATGTCAATTTCATCAGTAATCAGTTACAATATCATTTTTTCATCAGTTTTTGCACTATAGCACGAGACAATCAGAATTTGCACAAAATTTTTTTGTTGTTTTTTTTTACATGAGAAAATTAACAATAAAATTATTTTTTTAATATCGTTTCAGATGCTGTCGAACATCAAAAACACATACACATACACACACTAGAAAAAAAGCATGCAACTTTATTTGTAACACACACATATTCTCCATCTTCATCAAGAAAATATTAAAATAAACATAATTTTTATCTATCTCACAATAAAACTCTATATCCAAAAATTACAACATCAAAATAACACTAGAGTCGTTAGTACACGTTGCATGCATTACGGAGGTCCTCTGTAGAGTTTCATGGAAGTTTGAGAGAAAAAAAAAAAACACGTGAAACTCTATAGAGGTGTGGTAATCTATAACCGCAGCCGTTAGAACCTTTACTTTTTTGGATGGGCAGGACGCACCGTGGCGAGGTTATAGGGGCCAGGAATCCTAAAAAAAAACAATTATTATTTTGTTTGTTTGCTTGCGTCACAATACAGGCACGCGCGCATATGTGTGTGTGTGGCACATCGTTCCGAGAAAGGTTTACAAAGGTCACGATATATAAACATTTGACCGGGACTTGGAAAATTACGATAAGATGCATTCATCCTTCAAGGATGAGAAAGTGCATTATTTACTCATCACGCTGTGTGATTGCAATAAATGAAGGCGCGGAACGTGGAGAGAAAGTGAGTTTTTGAGGTTTTGGTGAAATTTTCGTAGGTTATCAACACTGTGGCTCACTTGAGTGAGTTTTTGAGGTTTTGGTGCTGTTTTCTACGCTGTGAAACATCGTCAGCGCAATAAATGAGGCACGGAAAGTGGAGAGATAATGAGTTTTTGAGGTTTTGGTGATCCTCACTTTCGGTTGCAGAACTCTCTATTTGGGTCTACTTTGGGTCTACTAGTACAATTTTTATTACAATTTTCAATGCACCTTTTTTTCCCACCTCCTACTTGTATGTATATCACGATCTTACGTGATATAACTTAAGCTATCCTTTTTTCTTACGATTTTTTTTACGATCTTCAGTGATATAACTTAACCTATCATTTTTTTTTATTTGCGATCTTTTACGCACAGAACTAACTTACATTGGACTCCGTTTGTTTTAATATTTCTGTCGAGAATAATAGAGAACATGAAGACGATACCTGTGGAAATATTTCTAGTGTTTGCTACTAGATGTCACCACCGGCGACGTGGACGCAGTGTTGCCACACTATGAGGGAACAATTTCCCTTCCCAAGGGACAAAATTCACCTTTTTAGACCATTCTTCTCCTTTCACCTAAGCAAATGACATAATAGAATAATAATTAGTTGTGGTAGTAAAAGCAGCATTATTAGCGGTGGTGGAGTTGCGGTATTGTGGTATTTTCAATCGAAATTTCCCTTTTCCCTTTTGGCTAAAAATCTCGGTCCGACTTTCCCTTCATGTGGCAACATTGCGTGGACGCATAAAATAACAATTATACACGACCTCTCTCGGTTCTCCTCCGTAGTCGTGCGTGTTAAGGCGTTCACTCGTTCTTGACATCATGCGTCTGGTAAAGGTTCCAATCCGGTTCTGGTCGTTAGTTTTTCAGTGTGAATAATGGCCCCTTACTTTAGCTCATGTTCCTGGTCCGCAGGCTGGGATTCAAGGATCTCATGAGTCCTGAGTGAGCGAGTTTGACGGGTTTGTTGTTTCACTGTCTAAATATTCGATCATCGCTGCGGAGGAGTGACCCCCCCTGTCCCCGGGGGTCCCCCCTGTCCCTGGACCCCTGTCCCCGGGGTCATATCCCTGTCCCTGGGCTCGTGTTCCCGGTTAAGTTAGGTTAAGTTGTCTAATGTCTATGTCTATGTGAAATGTCTATGTCCATGTCTCTGTCTTTGTAGTTTTTTTTTGTCCTATGGGACACCTCTGTTTGTCCATAATTCGAGATATTTGCAATTTAACGCAGGACTTGGAAAATGTTCGGAAAATTTTTGGTTCCATGACGACCTATGTGCATTTTGGTATGGGTAGACAGAGGACACCGAGACTCGACCAACGCACTAAACCCTACCTTTCTACAACTATTCGTTCAAAAGTTACGAGTGATCAAAGTTTTCGGGGGGTGGGTTAACTTCTTACCCCTTGACCCCAAGACCACCAAAACTTGGTATACGTATTCTACACCTCCAAAATCGACTGGGGGTATCTAAAGATACCGGATGGGGGTGTTTTTCGATATATTTTTTCGATAACTCTTACTTTTATTTTCGAGATATTTGCAATTTAAGATTTTTTTAACGCTGGACTTAGAAAATTTTCGATTGATGAAAAATTGGTTTCATGACGACCTATGTTTATTTTGGTATGGGAGACAGAGGACACCGAGACTCGACCGACACACTAAACCCGACCTCTCTACGCGTACTCTACGTCACCAAAAAAATCGACAATTGGAGATTTTTCAATAACTCTCACTCGTTCCAAGGTACTTAGGTTTTTGATAGACGACAACGACGGAGTCATCAATGAGTAAACATCTGAACTCGGTGAACAAGTCAACTTTTTTCAGTACGTCAATATTTTTTTTCTTATTTCTTAGTGAATGGGTTAGGTGACTTGCAACGACGAAGGCCTTCTAGCAACAAGTACTTAGCTTATGCCGGCGTAATTCGCTAAAATATGTCTTTAACTATTGTCATTTAGGAACCGCCTCAGTCCTGTTGTTAATTTGGAAAAGGTAATTGATCCAAAAGTAACAAGGGGGGGCAATTAAAGGTTCCAAATGACAATAGTTAGAGTTTCTCCAATCTAGTAAAGTGGATTGGTTGAAATCTCCAAGGCGTATTTTGCATTTTTTTCTCAAATATGAACACGTTAAAACTGAACTGTCTCGGATTTTGAGTTTTGTATTCGCCCCGAGAATATTCTATATAAAATAACGTACCTGAAAATTATATTCACGTTAAGTTGAATTTTGATTTTTGTAATCACCCCGAGAAATTCTATATCAAATAACGTACCTGGAAATTATATTCACGTTAAGTTGAATTTTGATTTTTGCAATCACCCCGAGAAATTCTATATAAAATAACATACCTGGAAATTATATTCACGTTAAGTTGAATTTTGATTTTTGTTATCACCCCGAGAAATTCTATATAAAATAACAAACCTGGAAATTATATTCACAGTAGATTGAATTTTTGAGTTTTGTAATCACCCCAAGAAATTCTATATAAAATAACATACCTGAAAATTGTATTCACAGTAGATTGAATTCTTGAGTTTTGTATTCGCACCCAAGAAATTCTATATAAATAACATACCTGAAATTCTATTCACAGTAGATTGAATTCTTGAGTTTTGTATTCACACCCAAGAAATTCTATATAAATAAAATATATGAAAATTGTATCGCTATATACTAGACTTTTTGATTTCTGTGATTTTGGAGAAAGCAATGGCACCCACCACCAGTTTCAATCGGAAAAATGATAAAACTGAATGTGTTACTTGTGGGAAGCTAATCTCAAGGAACAATTTATCGGTACACACTGCAAGATGTAGCGAAACAGGTTCGAGAATTAATCGTTCGTTACCTTCTAAGCCTTGTGCTCGATGTAGAAAAATGATCAGCATTGCAAATTTAAGTAAACACCTCAAAATTTGCAAACCATCGACCGGACAAGCATCGAAAAGGAAAATCGATAATTCAGAAACGGAAGCTTCCACATCCAAGCAAATTAAATTATCTAATGAACGCAAACCAACTAGATCTGCATTCAACGACCAACTCCAGGATTTTTCAATTAAGTCAGAACCAGGCCGTGACATCCTTAGTTTCTTGGATAAAACGAAAACATCTGTACTAAATATTTTAAAAGATAAACTTGAAAACAACTCTATAAAAGTATACGTTGTTCTGTTTTCTGAATACGAGAAAGTTGATGGCACAACGAGTATTTTTTTCATCGTACAAAAAACCAGACTCTTTATTTTGCTGACGTCGAAAATTTAGACAACTTCTATTATAAAGTTACCAATGAGCTGGTTAAGGAACATGACGATTTCGAGGCTAAAGGGTGGGGATGGTCTCTGTGTTGAAGCCCTCACACGTTAACTGTTTACGTGAACCAATTCTCGCCTCTTCGCGCTTCCAGCTACGTTCCTCTTCCACCGAACATTCAACACAAGAGGGCTGTGTTAAATATACAGAACAGCGATAACAAGTGTTTCCTTTGGTGTATATTGGCTGCACTGCATCCTGTTTATTTCGAAAATAATCCACAGTGGGTTGGACATTACAAACAATACGAGTCCGAGTTTGAAAGTGTAATGTCTGGCATCGAATACCCGGTAACATTGTCGGATATAACAAAGTTTGAAAATCGTGCAGGAAAATGCATCGCTATTAATGTATATTCCTTCACGTCAGATAAATATATCGTGCATCCCGTCAGGATAAGCGATATCGACGATGACGATGCTTGTGTAATAAATGTTCTTCTTATTTCCAACGAGGATGTTCATCACTACACGCTAATTCGTTCTCTATCACGTTTGGTCAGAAGTCAAACTACCAAGTATGCAAACAACATCGAAGTTTGCCCGAGATGCCTAACCACATTCATCGATAAAAAACAAGTCGATTATCAAAATTACACCGGACGTCAGATTGCTATCGACAAAATTGCCGAACATAAAATTTATTGCGGTTACAACAGACCGACTCGCATGTTGATGCCGAAATCAAAAGAGGTCGAAGAATTTAGGATGCATAAGGCATTGTTGGAACATCCCGCAATCATCATTGCTGATTTTGAGTCTTTTCTCAAACCGTTGTCGTACTGCGAACCAGACCCCGAACTTTCTTCCACAATACCGTATCAGTTGCACGAAGCCTCGAGTTTCGGATATGTTGTTGTGCGACAGGATAGGATAGATGAACCGTATGTTTACCGAGGACCAGACGTAATCAAACATTTTTTTGAAAAGATGGTTGAAGAGGTTGACACCATTGGCAGCCTCTTACGCGAATCGAAACCAATGTTTCCATTATCCAGCGATGAACTTCAATCTCACAATAACATTGAAACATGTCCGGTGTGCGATCAACGTTTCACCGACGAGAACCGGAAAGTATTTCACCATAATCACTTCACCGGAAACTACATCGGTGGAATCTGTAACACGTGTAATCTAAAGATCCAAAAACCTACGTTTGTCCCCATATACCTTCATAATGGCAGCGGTTACGACTTCCATCTCTTAATTCGGAATCTTGGATATGATAGACAGAAAATAAATATTCTAGCAGAGAATGAAGAAAGGTACATCAGTGTCAGCAAGCGAGTATTGATTCCGGGAACAAACGAAACTGTGGAGATGAGATTTTTAGATTCTTACAGATTTTTATCTGCCAGCTTGGACGGTCTTGCAAGCAAACTTTCGGCTGAACAATTTAGAATAACGAGAGCTAATTTTCCCACCGTAGACATAGAAATGATTAGACGTAAATGTATTTATCCATATGAATATGTTAGTGATAATTCTAAATTTAACGACGACACTCTTCCACCTCAAAAAGAATTTTACAGTCGACTCGGAGAGAAAGGAATCACGGATGATGAATACGAACACGCGCAACGGATGTGGGACAAATTAGGATGTAGGACACTGGGCGATTATCACGATGCCTACTTAAAACTGGACGTGACAATACTCGCGGATGTTTTTCAAGCATTCAGGAAAACGTCGGCGAATATTTACAAAGTAGATCCTGCATATTTTTACGGTCTCTCGGGCTTAGCGTGGTTTGCCATGTTATTACAGACAAAAATATAACTCGAATTGATACCGGACGTGGACATGTTATATTTTATCGAGAGGGGGATACGAGGTGGAATGGTGCAATTCGTACAGAGACATGCAAAAGCAAATACCGTTCACATGACAGAAGAATACGATCCTAATGAACAATCGAAATACATATTTTATGTGGATGCAAATAATTTATACGGACATGCTATAATACAAAAACTTCCTTACGGCGGGTTCGAATGGGTGGATACCACTTCCATTAACATTAATAATTTCAACGACTGTGAATTTTGCTTGTTTATAGAGGTGGACCTCGAATTCCCCGACCATCTACACGATTACTTCAAAGATCTACCTCCTGCACCCGAAATAAAATGTTCGCCTGATTCAAATCAACGTAAGCTTCTGTTAACATTGGATAGGAAAGAGAGATACGTTCTCCATTAAAAAAATCTTCAATTCTTAATTGAGAATGGAGTTCAAGTAATAAATGTGAGAGGAATAATGAAATTCAAACATTCCGAGTGGTTAAAACCTTACATTGAAAAAAATACGTATCATAGAACACGCGCCACGTCAGATTTAGATAGAGATTTTTTAAACTCATGAATAATGCTGTTTACGGAAAAACAATGGAGAATGTCAGGAAGCACGTGGACGTGAGATTAGTTCCCGATTTAAATAAATGTAGAAAATTGATAGCATCGCCGACATTCAAATCACGAAATATATATGATGAAAACCTGGCCCTGTTTGTGATGGATAAAAAAATAATCAGGTTCAACAAACCAATCTACGTGGGGGCGACGGCTTTGGATTTATCTAAACTGCATATGTTTGAATTTCATTATAATGTCATGAAACCCTTCTATAATGAAAATATAACACTTTGTTACATAGACATGGACAGTTTTATTTATTCCGTACAGACATCTGACCTCTACAACAATTTGAAACAACCGAAAATGATTGATCATTTCGACACATCTTCCTTCCTTCAAACAAACAGATTTGATCTCCCTTTTCGCAATAAAAAGTGCTTGGTAAAATGAAGGATGAATGCAAAGGAGAAATCATTCTGGAGTTCGCCGGCTTACGCTCCAAAATGTATGTGGTGAAAACAGAAACCAGCATCCCCAAAAAAGCCAAAGGTGTTGGTAAAAATACCGTGAAAAACAAGCTTGTGTTCGAGTATTACATCAATTGCCTCTATTCACAGTCGAGGATTCTACGTTTGGAGACAAGGATACAAAGCGTAGACCACGTGCTTACCACAAACAAAGTTAAGAAAATTGCCCTGGATCCCGCTGACGATAAGAGGTGTATCCTCGAGTGTGGGATCCATACTTTACCCTGGGGTCACAATCGTTTAGAAGTAAGTAAAAAATATATCAAATGTCCATGAAGAACAACAACAATTTTCACTAACGCAAAAAAAATCACTGTTAGTCATTACAAACAAAACACACTTTGACTGTCATTACAAAAAACTTTTACCGTATCCTTAAATAACCAGCATGTCTACGAACTTGTTCGGTTTCAAAAAACAGATCATCATGGAAACTGCACCGACCATACCAGATCATGAATTTCTACCTTCCATGTTATCCAATCTCAACGGTCTACTGATTATTCACCTCAACAGAATTTGGACGAAATTCGACGACGACGTCGGCAAAATTTTTTACGTCTTCAACAACAATTTACATTTTTACGAAATTCCGATCGGTGGGAATCATCGTGAATCCGGAGAACGCAGGCGAAATCAAAATTTCTACCGGCAAGAACATTTTTCGAATGAAGCACGACAAAATGCTTTCTAACATGGCATACGATGCTTCTGCAGGAGAGTAGTGTAAAATACAATATAACCAGCACAGGAAAGGATGAACCCCCCTCTGGCAGATTTGGCTACACTTAAAACAGGCTCAACATGCCCATATGAGCTTTTTGCTCAAGTGTGGAACCCTGCCTAATCCAAGATTTTTGTAAAAATGCCCTCGGGAAGTTCCCGTGAAATGATGAGCCCCCTCAGATTGATTTGCCTACACTTATAAAAGGCACTTCTGTGAGATTGTTGTCCATAATCCTGTCAAAAATATGCCCCTTTTGATTTTTTTTGGCCACACCTAAAACTACGCCAAACGTATTAACACACACACACACACACACAACACTGACCTTGACCTTGACCTTGAGATGATCTTGACTATTTTTTCGATTATTTTTTCGATTATTTTTTCGATTATTTTTTCGATTATTTTTTCGATTATGTTTTTCGATTATTTTTCGATTATTTTTTCGATTATTCTTCGATTATTTTTTCGATTATTTTTTGGTTATTTTTTCGATTGTTTTTTCGATTATTTTTCGATTATTTTTTCGATTATTTTTTCGATTATTTTGACCTTGACCTTGACCTTGACCACACCCACCCACATACACACCTACACCCACCCACACCCACCCACATACACACCTACACCCACCCACACCCACCCACATACACACCTACACCCACCCACACCCACCCACATACACACCCACACCCACCCACACCCACCCACATACACACCCACACCCACCCACACCCACCCACATACACACCCACACCCACCCACACCCACCCACATACACACCCACACCCACCCACACACCCACCCACACCCACCCACATACACACCCACACACACCCACACACACACCCACACCCACACCCACCCACACCCACCCACACACACACACATATATATACTTCCGGTCCACTTGTGGCCTATTTCTGCTTTATTTCTGTTGCATTATGATTTGCAACAAATTATTACCCAAGATTATGCATTAGACACGTGTTGTTTTCTGATTGGTTGCTTATGACATAATGTGATGACGTGTTAAATTCTGATTGGCTTATTGTTTCAGATGTATTCAATGCGGTCCGTGCTTAGGGTATATAAAGAGATTTTGCATTGCATATCAGCCAGTATTGAAAAAGTTGTTGAAGAGTACAGATGTTTTGTTCCAGTGCTGCTCATATTTTTTAAACACAAAAATATTGCAGATTTGTATAAATTGAATTACAAATCTATTTGATTTAATATACAGAATTTTTGACAACCTGTCATAGGTTTATTAAGTATAAAGTTTTGATTTGGACCCCAAGAAATTTTATATAAATACCAAAGCCAAAAATATTAACACACATACACACATACACACACACAAAATATACAAATCACACTGCTTAACCCAACTGATATTTTTTTATTAAGCATAGAATTTTGATTCGAACCCCAAGAAATTTTATATAATAAACCAACAGCAAAAATGCCAAATCAAAAATATTGTAATCAATGCAATAAAAATATATCCATCCCCAATTGGGTTAAGCACCAAATGAATTGTAATCCAGATAAAAGCAGAATTCTCACAAAAATATGCCCAAAATGCCATAAAGAATATAGCATGAAATATTTCACTTTTATTTGTTCTGCACAGTCATCAACATTTCCAAATAAAATTGAATGGAAATATTTGTGTGATTGCCCTGTATAATTTAGATTGCAAGGCCATATTTTGTAATTTTCTAGATCAGGAGCTAGACCCTATGCACCAGAAATAGGCCATAAAATGCCTCTCCACAAATTATGTGAGCATCATGGAGCACACAATACACTTTACAATTTTGAGAATCTCAATTTAAATTCAGGAACAAGAGATTTGGATTTGATGTATCTGGAAATATCAAAAATTATTTCATTCTTCACAAAACAAATCTCATCTAACAATTCCATAACAGTTCCATGCTCAGCTATGTGTCTGTGTGAGGCAAGCACAGCTCTGTTAGAGATAGGTATATTATATAAATTTAAAAATTATTTCATTCTTCACAAACAAATCTCATCTAACAATTCCATAACAGTTCCATGCTCAGCTCTGTGTGAGGCAAGCACAGCTCTGTTAGAGATAGGGATATTGAGTATTGAAACATCTAGAAATTATTTCATTCTTCTCAAGCTCAGCTCTGTGTCTGTGTGGGGATTTGTACCTAATAACATCAAAACAACACAGCTCTGTTAGAGACAGAATATTCAATTCCATATCTATAACATCTCTGTGTAATTCCATAACAGTTCCATGCTCAGATCTGTGTCTATGTAGAGCAAAACAGCACAGCTCTGTTAGAGATAGGTATATTATATAAATTTAAAAATTATTTCATTCTTCACAAACAAATCTCATCTAACAATTCCATAACAGTTCCATGCTCAGCTCTGTGTCTGTGTGAGGCAAGCACAGCTCTGTTAGAGATAGGGATATTATATAAATTTAAAAATTATTTCATTCTTCACAAACAAATCTCATCTAACAATTCCATAACAGTTCCATGCTCCGCTCTGTGTCTGTGTGGGATTTGTACAGCAACATAGCTTTGTTAGAGATTCATTCAATTCTTCACCTCCATATCCATAACAGCTCTGTGTTTATAATAGATAGGAATATTGAGTGCATCTAACAATTCCTGCCCATAACAGTTCCATGTTGTAGAAATATCAGCAAGGCTCTGTGTCTGTGAGATTTGAAACCTTGTTCCCAATCAGTTCCAAGCTGTACATCTCTGTGTCTGTGAGATTTGAAACCTGTTCCTGTACAGCTCTGTGAGAATTTTCATAGTGCCTAATAATATCAGCACAGCTCAGTTAGGATCGCATCTAACAAATATCAAGGATTTGTACCTAATTACAGTAGCACAGGGATAGGGATAATAAGTATAGACTATTGATATAGAAATTATTTTATTCTTCAATCTTATTCATAACAGTTCTATGCTCCTATGTGTCTGAGCAACATCAGTACAGCACAGCTCTGTTAATTAATGTGTCTGTGCGTGGATTTGTACCTAAGTATAGCTATTATTGAGTATAGAATTATTATATCTTGATCCATTTTCTGTGTCTGTGCAGGGATTTGTACCTAATAACATCAGTACAGCACAGCTCTGTTAGAGTATAGATTTATATTATTATTGAAACATCTCTTCACAAACAATCTCATCTAACAATTCTATAACAGTTCCGTTCAGCTCTGTGTCTGTGCGGGGATAAACATCAGTACAGCACAGCTCTGTTGCTCATCTTTTCAGCAATGTGTCTGTGCAGGGATTTGTACCTAATAACATCAGTACAGCACAGCTCTGTTAGAGTATAGATTTAATTATATTATTATTGAAACATCTAGAAATTATTCTTCAAACAAATATCATCTAACAATTCCTTGCTCAGCTCTGTTGCTCATCTTTTCAGCTCTGTGTCTGTGCTAGGATTTGTACCTAATAACATCAGTACAGCACAGCTCTGTTATAGTATAGATTTAATTATATTATTATTGAAACATCTAGAAATTATTCTTCCTAACAATTCCATGCTCAGCTCTGTGTCTGTGCGGGGATTTGTACCTAATAACATCGGTACAGCACAGCTCTGTTAGAGATAGGGATATTGAGTATAGATTTAATTATTGAAACATCTAGAAATTATTCTTCAAACAAATATCATCTAACAATTCCATAACAATTCCATGCTCAGCTCTGTGTCTGTGCAGGGATTTGTACCTAATAACATCAGTACAGCACAGCTCTGTTAGAGACATTTAATTCTTCACATTTATATCCATAACATCTCTGTGTCTGTGTGTCAGTACATCACAGCTCTGTTAGAGATAGGGATATTGAGTATAGATTTAATTATTGAAACATCTAGAAATTATTTTATTCTTCACAAACAAATCTCATCTAACAATTCCATGCTCAGCTCTGTGTCTGTGCGAGGATTTGTACCTAATAACATCAGTACAGCATAGCTCTGTTAGAGACATTTAATTCTTCACATTTATATCCATAACAGCTCTGTGTCTGTGTGAGGCAAGCACAGCTCTGTTAGAGATAAGGATATTGAGTATTGAAACATCTAGAAATTATTTTATTCTTCACAAACAAATCTCATCTAACAATTCCATGCTCAGCTCTGTGTCTATGTAGAGCAAAACAGCACAGCTCTGTTACAGACAGAATTTTCAATTCTTCACAATTACATAACAATTCCATGCTCAGCTCTGTGTCTATGTAGAGCAAAACAGCACAGCTCTGTTAAAGATCTTCACAAACAAATTTCATCTAACAATTCCATAACAGTTCCATGCTCAGCTCTGTGTCTGTGTGGGGATTTGTACCTAATAACATCAAAACAACACAGCTCTGTTAGAGACAGAATATTCAATTCTTCACATCCATATCCATAACATCTCTGTGTAATTCCATAACAGTTCCATGCTCAGCTCTGTGTCTGTGTGAGGCATGCACAGCTCTGTTAAAGATCTTCACAAACAAATCTCATCTAACAATTCCATAACAGTTCCATGCTCAGCTCTGTGTCTGTGTGGGGATTTGTACCTAATAACATCAAAACAACACAGCTCTGTTAGAGACAGAATATTCAATTCTTCACATCCATATCCATAACATTTCTGTGTAATTCCATAACAGTTCCATGCTCAGCTCTGTGTCTGTGTGAGGCAAGCACAGCTCTGTTAAAGATCTTCACAAACAAATCTCATCTAACAATTCCATAACAGTTCCATGCTCAGCTCTGTGTCTGTGTGGGGATTTGTACCTAATAACATCAAAACAACACAGCTCTGTTAGAGACAGAATATTCAATTCTTCACATCCATATCCATAACATTTCTGTGTAATTCCATAACAGTTCCATGCTCAGCTCTGTGTCTATGTAGAGCAAAACTGTTAGAGATAGGGATATTAAGTATAAATTTAAAAATTATTTCATTCTTCACAAACAAATCTCATCTAACAGTTCCATAACAGTTCCATGCTCAGCTCTGTGTCTGTGTGAGGCAAGCACAGCTCTGTTAAATGATAGAAATATTAAGTATAGATTTAAATTTCATTCTTCACAAACAAATCTCATCTAACAATTCCATAATAGTTCCATGCTCAGTTCTGTGTCTGTGTGAGGCAAGCACAGCTCTGTTAAATATAGGAATATTAAGTATAGATTTAAATTTCATTCTTCACAAACAAATCTCATCTAACAATTCCATAACAGTTCCATGCTCAGCTCTGTGTCTGTGTGGGATTTGTACAGCAACATAGCTTTGTTAGAGACAGAGTAGATGGGTATAAATATTATTTCATTCAATTCTTCTCCTCCATATCCATAACAGCTCTGTGAAATTTATTCTTCACATCTAACAATTCCCATAACAGTTTAATGCTCAGCAAGGCTCTGTGTCTGTGTAGATAAATATATTAATATTTCATTCCTTCATAACAGTTCCTGTGTCTGTGTGGGATTTGTACAGAGCTCAGCTCTGAGATAGGGACTAACAGTTAGGGTATAATTAATTCTTCACATCTATTGAGTGTCTAGATGTTATTTCATCCCTATGCCATGACAGTTTCAACTCTGTATTTGTATGGAATTTAAAACTTGTCTGAAAAGTGGCAATCAATGCCCATTGTTTCTATATAAACGTTTCAACGTATGTTTATATCTATGTTGAACATACGTTGAAACGTTTATATAGAACCGTTAACAAAAAATGCCTAACGACATTTTAGGCCACACCAAGCGTGTAGACCACACAGAAGAGATTCTTGTGCTCGACGTTCGAGTTAAAAAGTTGAGGAGCGATTTGATTGCTTTGCAGGAGACCTTAAACAATAGTTTACAATCGGAAATCGCTACGCTCCAAACGCAATGTCTCGATCCTATTCTGAAAATCGATTCCGAACTGAAAACACTCATAAAAAATTATGTTGATGTAACTTCTTACGACAACGTTCAAAATATACAGTTGAGCGTGGATTCGCTTCAAAATGATTTGGCCAAATTACAGCAATTTCAATCGAAATATTTGGAAAAATTGAAACTCGAAATCGAAGAACGAACTTCCACAATTGAAAAGAATTTCTCTGAACTTCAAACCGTTGTGAATGATATCGATGTAGAACGCTTGCATGTCGTCGTTTCTAAATTACAAGTAGAATTCAACACCACGTTGGAAGAAATTAAATCCAAGTTACAGACTTCGGAAGATACAATGACAAACCTACCATCGTCAGACGAACTGCAAGTCATCAGTAAAAGCGATGCGAACGTAAAAATTAAATTGGAGGCTTATCAAGATTTCGAACACATTCAAACCACCATCGCTACGCTTCAGGCGTGTCTGGAGTTGATCAACGAAGAAATTAAAAATATTCACGCTCAAGCAAGCGCGTTGATGAGTATTCAAGACACGTTAAGCACAGTTCAGCAGAGAATTGAATATTTAGAAAATTTGAACGTGGAATCGAATCTTGCTCATTTTCATCACGTACTGGACAAAATACAGGGTGACTTGGAATCGTTACAGACGAGTGTACCTTCGAACGAAGATTTGGAAAAATTGAAAACGGCAGTGACGGCATTATCCGAATCGATTGACATCAAAAGTTCATTGAGCGATCTCGAAAATACGGTGGCCAATCTCCCCACCTATAAAGAATTACACGCTTTGAAAAGGAACATATCGCGAATGCTAAAACGACTAGAAACAGAAACGGCAAACGTGGAACAGATTCGAGATGAAATTACTTCGCTGGTGTCGACGTTGCCAACATTGAAGAGCGTCACTGATCTTCATACGCAGTTTACCGAAATGCGAAGCATCGTGAACGATCTTACCGAGAAAAGTTCGAAATTGAATCAAGTTGAGAACCTTCAGAACATTGTCGTTAACATCAGAGATCAAGTTGGAGTGTTGGAATCCACGCAGGAATCGACGCTGGCCTCTTTCGGTGCCAAGTTACAAGAACTAAACGAAAACTACAAGCACTTGAACGTGGAAGTGAAAATCAAACCGTCATTTTCTGCCATAACGGATCACGTTGCAGAACAACTCGTACCTTTAGAAAACACACTGGGTCAGCTTCACAGTAATTTGCTCAGCGTCGATACTAAATTCGCCAAATTGCATTCTCTGGATGCCATCGAAATCAACAGCGTACCGAATCACCAGAGAATCTCCACGTTCGTCGAAGGTAACAAACTGTACATATTACAACCTTATCATCCGTATTACAAGTTTCTCCTCGATGGCACGATTCAGATAAACGAATTTTCGTACTGGTCTCAAGGCAAAAAAGCTAGCGTTCCCACCATGACGTTGATATCGAATCGTGGTGTCCAGATAGCAGGAAACATTCTTTTAGCACGTTGGAACGAAACGCACAACATATATGAAATACACGAAGACGAAGATCTTACTGTTTTCGACGTGAGTGCCGGTGATAAGCTAATCATTCAAAACACAAGTGAGGTGCCACCCTCTTTGAATCCCATCACACTCGTGCTTCTCTTCAAACGTAATCTCAAAGTCTAGGCAAGCCATCGCCGAAGAATTGCATAAACCTGCACGCCGCAACTACGAACGTTTAGCTGCAATAACCAAGGGAATCGATGAACTCTGGTAAAGTGACCTCGTGGAGATGAGTAGCGGCAATTTGAAAAATGTACATAAATTGAACAAGGGCAACAAGTACCTCCTCACAGTCATAGACACATTTTCGAAATTTGCATGGCCTCTATCTTTGAAAGCGAAAACGCGAACATGCGTCACGGAAGCATTCAAGACTATTTTTCGCGAAAGCGACAGACGACCACGGTTTTTGCAAACAGACAACCGTAAAGAATTTTACAACGCCGTATTCCAAAAGTTTATTCAAAACATGACATTCGACATTATTCGACTTTCAGTTACATCAAAGCCAGCATCCTGGAAAGATTTAATCGAACCTTGAAAACACACATGTGGAAACGATTCACGCTTCGGGGAAATTACAAATGGGTCGACATCCTGCCGGAACTCGTCGACAGCTATAATGATACGGTACACAGAACGATAGGCATGAAGCCAGCTGACGTTACGAAATCTGACGAGCAGCGTTTAATTTCTACAGTTTACTGTCCAAAGTACACTCCGACTACCAACAAATCAAAATTCAAAATTGGAGACCAGGTGAGAATCAGCAAATTCAAACGCACCTTCGAGAAGGGATTCACAAAAAATTGGAGCACGGAACTTTTTGCAGTGGTTTCGAGTTTTACCCGGAAACCGACACACGTATATAATAGAGGAGAGATTTTGAAAGCAAGATTTTACGAAGAGGAACTCTCTAAAACAAAACACCCCGACACGTACCTCATCGAGAAAGTATTGCGTAAGAAAGGTGACACACTGTTTGTCATATGGCTGGGACTTCCGGTAAAGAGTTGGATCGATGCGAACGAAGTGATCTTGTGAGTACGTGGAACGTGGTGAAGCGTCTACCGGATTCGGAAAGTCAAACGAAAAAAAAAGAACGGCGAGTTGCTCGAGTTGTACATGTACTCGAAAAGTTTGGAGCAATCCAAATACCACCAACTGATGAAACTATACGATGGTCTGGACATTGCAACGTTCGCTTCGGAAATAAAACCACTCGACGATTGTCGTGAAAATTCATTCGTTGTGTTCGATGATGTCATCCTGGAAAATCAAAATGAAATTCGCAACTTTTCACTCAAGGTCGTCACAAAGGAATGGATTGCTTTTACCTAGCTCAAACGTTTTCCAAAATTCCAAAACAGTTACTACGCGACAACGCTAATTTCATATGTTTGTTTCGTCAATATCACACCAACCTCAAGCACGCGTACGATGACTACGTAGGCGGAGACATGAACTACAATCAATTTTCGGAACGCTGCTCTTCTTGCTGGAACAGTGACGATTTCGGATTGGCGACTATCGACATGACGAGGAAACCCAACCACGGAAAATAGAGAAACAATATCAACGACTTTCTAAACGTTGCAACGTTGTGAGAAACGACGTGTATAAATAACGTTATAACGAAAAATCGAAGACGAAAATCTGAAGCTTCGCGATTACCTCGCGATATGCTTCAATGGTTGGAAATTAGAGAATCGCGGATTCTACGAAGAGAAGAAACGTCAAGATCAACCTGTGATCGATGCCATCAGCGATCTAGGTAAAGAAATTAAAGGTGTCACGGAACAAAATAAAAATTTGATCAACGAACTCGTACCACTTGCAGCTAAAAGTTACATTGTACCCACTCCCAATTCAAGCATTCCTTCGACGCCGTTCGAACTGAAGGACGTACCACGAGCCATGAGCAGCACGTCTTCGGATAAAATCGAGTTGGACCGTTGGCACGAGACTACCTGAGCACGGGGAAATTCGACAAGGACGAAGTTTTGGATTGTATCCGAGCATGGAAACCAACGAAGGCGTCATGTGGAAGATTGGGAAATCGAAAGTCACCTCGAAGGCAACGACATTAAAGTTAATGTAGGCGATAAAAATAGTTGGACCAGGTATCCAGGTACGGTGGGACTGTGGGAACTCATTGCCAAAAAATATCCGAAAGATTACACTGACGAAGATTATCAGAGTTACAGGGAAATTCTAATCATGACGGATGCCATGTACCAGAACAACGGTGGCTCTCAGAATAGGGTGAAATCGAGCAGAGGTGAGAAGTACAGGAATCTCGTCAAACCAATATGGAACGAGGTGAAAAGTGGATGTGGAGTCAAACGCTACAACACGTTACCCAAAGAATTCGTTTGGGTGGACGACGTGAGAAAACTCATCGACAGATTGTTAGTGATAGCCGGTGAAGAGAATGCAGGCAATCGTAATTTTTACAATGAGAAGGTTGGCATCGTGGACATGATCAGCACCAAACATTCCAACTTCATCGTGAACGACGACAAGGGCATAGGATACTTGATCAAAATTATCAAAACGCTGCCTCCGAGATTCTAGAAGGTGGCCGAAGGAAAGGGATTCGTGAACGACATCATCAACAAGTTACCTTTCGAGATGCATTTACCTGGTTACCAGTACTGCGGTCCCGGTACCAAACTCTAGAAAAGATTGGAGAGAGGAGACAAGGGTGTGAATCCGTTGGACGCTGCATGCAAAGATCACGATATTGCTTACAACACGCACACGAATTTGGATGCACGTCACGAAGCAGACAAGTAATTGGAGCATGCCGCTTTCGGGAGGGTCATGAGCAGAGACGCATCGTTGGGTGAAAAAATTGCAGCATTGGGCACCACCATCGCCAGGAACACGAAACAAAAATTTGGGTGGGGTATATAAGTAAATAACATACAGTAAAAAAATAATAACAACATGTCTTGTATAACCGACTTCCCGCCAGAACTGCTATGCATCATATTCAAACACGCTTTAAACGGAGATTGTGGGGATGTAGGGAAACTTTTAAACATAGCCAGAACAACACCGGAACTTCGTATCCCTTGTGAAATTGTTGTCAAGGATTATCTTCGGGAGATCAGTGGAATGAGGTGCGATGATCTCGACACTCTTCTTTTGGCCGCAGGGGAAAAATTAAACGATAGGATGGACGAACTTTACGAGGCGAGGCAGGGAAGAAGACAATACACAGATGATTGGTTCAAGTCTAAACAGGAGACCGATGATATTATCACACACATCTTCGCGTTTTCCAAAGCATGAACTTTCTTCCTCTAACACACTGTGAAAAAAATAATAATATACGTCAAAAAAATGTACGTGTCAAAAAAAATTGAGACAAAAAAATTTACGTCAAAAAAATGTACGTCAAAAAAAAAAGTTGCCATGGAAAAAATTTTCATATTCAGAAAAAAGTTACCTGATCGTAAAGAATTTTTATCGTTAAAAAAATGTCTCGACACAAAAAAAGTTGACGTGGAAAAATTTTCGTCAGAAAAAAAAGTTGCCTTATCGTAAAATTTTTTTATCTTCAAAAGAAATTTGTCTCGTCAAAAAAAAGTTGACGTGGAAAAATTTTCATCGTCAGAAAAAAGTTGCCTTATCGTAAAAAAATTTTATCGTCAAAAAAAGTTGTCAGAAAATGTGCAACAAAAAAAGTACGTCAAAAAAATGTGAGAAAAAATGTAGGTGTAAAAATATACGTCAAAAAAATGTACTTGTCAAAAAAAATATGACAAAAAATGTGTCAAAAAATGTACGTTAAAAAATATACGCCACAAAAAACGTACGTGTGAAAAAAATGTACGAGACAAAAAAATGTACGTGTCAGAAAAAATATACGTGTCAAAAAAAATATACGTGTCAAAAATAATGTACAAGACAAAAAAATATGTACGTGCCAAAAAAATGTACAAGTAAAAAAGAAACAAAAAACTTGATATAAATAACACAGCGAAAAAAATCTGAGATCAAAAGACAAAATTCTTCGGTATATAAATAGCACATTGTGAAAAATTAAAATTCTAACACACCCTGAATTTCTTCGATATGACTGAAAAAATGAGTGACCTCCAAGCATTAAAACAAATGCTAAATTTGTCAGTCGAGTATATAAAAATTCAGGAATTGGAAGTCGACAAACCTTACACGATAACTTCCGGTTCAATTGTCTCTATCCAGTATGGTCCCAAAGTACGTCTGTTGCTTAACGGACAATACAGTCTATTTTTACCAGATCGATACGCTAACAAGATATCCGACGTGAAGCTATCTATTTTAATCGAGAACATAACTCGAATCGTGTACAAGGGGACAAAGGAATTTCTTGGTAAGAAAACAAAGCACGTAATAGAATTTGTGTAACGGCTGCGGAGTATATAAAATAACATACCTTGGAAAAAAATACACGAGAGGGAAACAAAAAAAATCTCAGAACATATATATATAAATAACATATAGATCATCAACATGAAGCCCAAGGATGTCGTGTACCAGATACCATATTCGAATCTGAAAACGCTGGGTGCCCTCGATGGGTTACTCACCAAGAAACAACGCGAGAAGAAATGTTCTTGCTTGTCCAAAGGACATGGAATGAAATTGCTGCTCAGCATTCCACAATTGAGACGGTTGCAGCGTTCGCGGAAACAGCAAAAGACAGGGGGGTTCATATTCTGCATCCCGGCCATCCTGGTAGCATTGGGGGACGTTGGAAGTTTGGCTGGGGGTAGCGCCGCCATCGCGAAAACCGTGATCGACGCGAAGAAGAACAAGGCGGAATTGGAAGAACAGAAACGTCACAATCTGGCCATGGAGAAGAAAGGGAAGGGGGTCATGAGCAAGTATATAAAAAAGAAGAAGCACTCACCAACCGACACATTGAATCTTTAATCAAACCATTACAAATCAAACACTTCAGAGGCGTTTTCATGTCTGATTCGTTACCTTCAACCATTTAAAATAGAGAATGTGGAGTAGTCAACTTGGACAGTCAAGAAAATCCAGGCACACATTGGATATGTTACCACAAAAATGCAAATAACAAAGCATTTGTTTTCGATTCTTTCGGAGGTGATCCACCTACAAATTTAGTTCATTATCTGAAAACGAACAACCTATACTACAACGACGAACGCATTCAAAATTTCGGAGACGTGAACTGCGGTCATCTCTGTCTCTCCATGCTCACGATGCTCTCTAAAATAAATAAGCCATCGGTGGAAGATTTCCAGAAAGCATTGTGGAACCTAAAGGATCATGGGCGTGTTCCATCTCACGAGTGAATCTTCGATCTTGAAACTCACGCTGCACGACGACATCGTCTATCCTAAATCCATAGGTTTACGTGGATTCTACAGCATGTATATCATACCTAACATCACGCAGCACAACAAAATTAGCGTCGGAAGTGAACATATCGTCGTCACGCCAGGTAAATACAATCTTTCTACTTTGCAAGCTCAATTACCTAAAGGCACATACCTTTCTCAAAATTCAGTCACCCACAGAGTCGAAATCGTGTCCGCAACGGAGACCGTGGACCTGGGCACCATAGGAGAACTTTTAGGTTTCGAGAGCAACACCAAACTCGAAGCTGGCATCAAGCACACGGGAGCAAACATTCCTAAATTTCTAGCCATCGAAACTTTGAACGTTCACTCCAACGTGGCCGAAGGCATGATCACGAAATCTGACGGGTTGGGAAGTCACAAGCAGACGGGAATCATAGCCACTTTCAAACCCAGTTCCGAATTCATGGAACCGATCATCTACACACCCTCTTCGCCGATCTATTTTCCAGTATGTCGCAACCGCATAGACAATATAGAGTTGGTGGTCACGAACGAGAAAGGAGGCCTGGTGGATTTTGCAGGTGCTACGACGACAGCCGTCCTGGAGATCAACGTATAATAAATAACCATACACACACATCATGGAACAAATCGAAAGTTACGAATTGCAATCTTTCCCTCCCAACCGTCACAGGTTCGCAAATTTGAACGAAGCAAACAGAGAAATCGAATATGATGTGGACGTAGGCCATAGGTTCGTTCATCCTCACAGAGCGGACCTTTACCTTCAATTCGACGTGGTGAAGAAAGAAAGCGGAGACGCGTTCCCCGCAGCAGCAAATTTGAAACTCGTGGACAACTTCGTGCCTCAATTGTTCTCGCAGGTGGAGGTGAGGAAACACAACACCGTCATCGACAGAATTGATTATCAAGGCATCACGTCAACGGCAGTGGGAGCATTGAAATTATCAAAAACGGACGCAGCATACTATCAAGCGGGATGGGGGGGGGGGGGGGTTCGAAGCGGGAACCAAAATATCGACGCGAAGTCACACGGTGCTCTTTCCCATGCGTCTGCTTCCGGGATTCTTCTCGGACTACAAGGAGATCATGTGGAAGGGAGGACTGAGAATCACATTTCGAAGAGCGGCCAACGATAACGACGCACTGATGCGATACGCTACTTTGGGTGCAGACGGTATCACGCCGCTGCCCAACACTTTACCCAAAGCAGCCAAATGCGTCATCCAGAGCATGGAGTTGAGAATGAAGATCGTGGAATACGAAACAAACTACACCGTCAAGTACAAAGCGGAGATCTTGAAAAGTCCAAAGGTGCCCATTCACTTTCACGGTTACCAGTGCGTGCAAAAAATAGCGTCAGGAAGTCAACTGGAATTTGAGGTGACGACGCAGTTCAACAATATACAGTTCGACATGCCAGATTTCGTCATTGTACTCTTTCAGACCAGACGCGATAACAATCAGGAAAAAGATTCCAGCGTATTCGACGACTCCAAGATCAAAAATGTTTATCTCAAGAATGGCAGGAACGAAGTGTTCCCGCGCGAGAATTACAACCTCGACATGACCAAAGATGATTAGCTAAAACTTTTCGAAGCTTACACAGCTTACAAGAGGGTAACAGATGGAAACGTCGACACGTACTACACACCCAGCGAATTCAAAACCCACAGACCCATGTTCGTCATCAATACCACAAAGAGGAAGCAGGTGGTAGTCAACGATCGAACTAACATCAATATCGTTTTGCGAGTTCAACAGTCCATTGCCCGAGGATACCGTGTGCAGCGTCATCCTGATTGCAGAGAAGTCCTTTGCGTACGACGTGAAGAACGAGAGGGTGACGGAACAGTTTTAAAATTCGTAAAAAAATTGCCACATACTAAAAAAAATTAACACATTTTAGGTTATATAAAATATGTGAAAACTTTAAAATACTGAAATATTAAAACAAACGGAGTCCAATGTAAGTTAGTTCGGTGCGTAAAAGATCGCAAATAAAAAAATGATAGGTTAAGTTATATCACTGAACATCGTAAAAAAAATCGTAAGAAAAAAGGATAGGTTAAGTTATATCACGTAAGATCGTGATATACCTACAAGTACGAGGTGGGAAAAAAAGAGGTGCATTGAAAATTGTACTTAAACATCGATAAACGCTAAAATATCGACAAAAAATTGTCAAAATATGTCAAAAACTGATATTCAATTGATAAAAAAGAGGATACCTACAAAGTATTATTTTGAAACAATAAGTTTACACTACTACGGTCTAATCAGAGCGACACGTGCAGCTTGTCCAGTAGCTTTGATACGAGAGGTTGCATTTATTTCTTAATACTGGTTTCCAAGTTAAGCGTGTCGCGTGCCGCTTGTTTTATTGACTTCTCCCCAGGAAAGGAAGAGAATGCTTATACAAATACAGTCTCCGCAGATCATTTGCTAAGCGACTCATTTTATTTGAAGCTCTATTGTCTGTGCAAACTCAGCGTGCACTACAATCTACTGAAGCGGCCCTAACAAATTATTCGCTTGAACTCACTTTTGTTCAACGTTGAGAAGGGTCACTCGCAATAGAATTGTTACGAATTTATCTCTGGGTGAGAACAGAATTTGGAGACTATACTCAACATAAAATTTACCTCTGTTGGAGTTATTAGATTGGGGGAGGAGGGTGGTGCTTCAGTTGGCTGATCCATGTAGACTGTACATTTGAACAAAACGAGCAAAGGAAAAATTCGCTTACTTAATTTCTTTGTAATATGAATTAAGCGTTAATTTACCAGAGGTCCAGTACAGTAAAACTATCCAAGTATATAATGGTGTGAGTCTTAATGGACATTTTAATTGAACCTTTCTTCACAAACTGATTCAATATTAATTGAATAGTGCAGTGTTTCCCAAAATATGCGCCGTGGCACCCTGGGGCGCCGCAAAATATTCCGATATTTTCACTGAAATGCTACTTACTTGTTAGTCTACACATGGTTTTAGATATGATTGTTCCAAACATGTGCTTATTTAGTACATTTTACATAAACAATGTTTCTGAATTTGAAATAGATATGTGCTTATTTTTTAACTTAATGCAAGCAACCTAACAACACTAACTTAGCGTTTCAAGTTTTAGATAGGCCTATGCCTACATTCTGACTTGGACTCCGCGGAAAGCTTTGAAACTACAAAGTTTGGGATCCCCTGAAATAGGGCATAATTGTAATAATGAATGATTGACGTATCAACTTTATGTGAAGCGTGTTTGTTTCGCGAATGGAGCGAACAATAAAACGTATTATAAATATCATTCCTTGCAACCACCCAATCACAGTAACTGTTCATCCCCTGACCTCTACTTCCACGTCATCCATGAAGTCTGCTGGTGTTTCCTTGCGTCCTAGCACCTGGACCACAAGTATTTCGTTTTCGCGCCTTTTTACCGGACGCCATGTCCTTTCTTACTTCGGTAGTTCTTCTCGCAGTGAAGTGGGAGAGGTAAGAGTTCCACGTAAAGACTCCAGAATGGAGCTGTCGACCTCCGTGGAGGAGTGGTTAGCACAGCGCGCTACGACGGCGCAAGTTCCGGGTTCGAGTCCCGGGTAAGGCATAGGTATTTATGTTTGTCCAAATGAGAAAAACTGAAAATTGAGAATATCCGATAAATGAAAATCTTGAGAATCAAGTGAATAACTTCCGCTTAGGGTTATTCCTTTAAACAAAATGGCGTAGTAGTAGCTTCGTCGCCTTGTAATCAAGGGATACCAGTCCGATACCCGGTGGAGGTACTTAGTGGTTACTTACTTAGTATTTAGTTCCACTTCAAACTGTAGGTCCAGTTCCGATTAGCCTTACTGTGCATAAAGTGGTGGACTTAAAACACCAACTCAAACAAACGAGTTCCACCTGCACCAAAAGCAAGCATACAGTCAAGAAGTTTAAATATCGTATGTCTTCATGTCGTTACCCAGTCTCAAACTCAAGATAAAAACTAACCCATTTTACCACCTTGCTACCTCCATATCACAAACACTTCACCCTTACAATACGCAACCACGATTAAGAAAGAGAAATGAACCAACGTTCTCGAGGCAGATTTGGGAGGAGTATATTATTGGTTAATAAGCATATCGTACAGTCACGGACACTTCTGTGTTGTAGCAACATTATTGACGTTCAACGGGATCATTACTACCACGACTGTACAACCCTAAACTGATGTTGCGTTATATTTTCTTGCAATGTCGGCTGTAATAACTCTCATAACATGTCGCAATAAAACAAGTGGCTACGCCAAAGTGAGGTATAGGCGAACACACACTGTTATCTCAAGAATCCGATATTAGAAACAGAGGGAGATATTTCTTAATCACAAGAAACGCTTTCAATTCACTATTTATAAAAAGTAGATGGCGTCGTCTCGGCAGAACAAACTGACTCGACTACAAAAGCACAAGAAGTTAATGTCTCGATTATTGCGATCATATGGTCTAGTTTTATTTTTGTGTGTAGTTTTATCAACTAACCTTGAAAGAAACAGTTTGCATCGACGTACACACGAAACATTTCCAACAATTGAAAGCACAAACATGTCGCTACTTATACACAGATACGTAGTGCAACATGCCTACGAGCACAAAATGAACAATCTCTATTTTATGGTGGTATTTTAAGATTTCAATGTCGTTGGAGGGAAAATGGATTGTGTACCTAAGCATTTGCCGTGTTTCAGGATATCTTTTACGGAAATGAAGCATTACAGCCGTAATCCATCGTTAACAAAAAATAAGCATCAGGTTTCCTCACTTTGTTCACCATTGCGCAAATCTTTGTAACATTTAATTACATCGATGAAACGTTTATTTCTGTTATTTATTTTTCTAAATAAGCATTCAAACCAGAGACCTAAACGAATACGTACATGTGGGCATGTTAGAAATTTATCCTATAAAAAAAATATTCTTCGTAATAAAGAAGTTAGTTAACACGAACAGTTTTCTTGCTCTTCGTCGGATACGGTGCACAGTTCACTTTTCCCTTCAACGGTTTCTCATGAGTAGACTTGTCATAAAAAAACTGCAAATGGCTAAATATTGATTCGAAGTATTGAATTAATTAATACTAAAATCCTAGGTAGGTCCCCCCGTGATAATCAGACACCATACCACATTCATTATTGCACTTCAGAAATTGCATTATATTATTAATTGTCAGAAAGGTATGGAATATTTATTGATGATATGAATGTGAATCATGTAAAGGCAAAATATATATATATTGTTTACTGGGACTCCTTGTTGGCGAAGTTGTAACGTCGCCGCCTTGTAATCAAAGGGTCCCGGATTCGATAACCAGTTGAGGCATAACATGGTTAGGGTTCCAGTTTAAACTGTAAGTCTAGGCCGGTCCATACTCTATGTAAAGTGGACTGAAAACACGAACTCGATCAATCTATATTTTTTTTTTACTGAAAGGTGCTATTCGGAAACGAGCAAAGCGTTTTCGTTACTTTTGAAAAAATATCCAACTTTAACCAACAAAATTATAATCGAAACGTTGTTTTATATATCTCGGCTATGACTGCCTGGAAAAGTTAAAAGAAGTCACGATTGTTAAATGTCGGTCGACTCATTATCATAGCACAATAAATTCTGGGTTCGAATTCCTATGACAGTTTTATCTGTATTACGTGGCAATAAATAATTAATTAGAGCCAGAGACAGTAAACATATAATTTTGGAGGAAGGGGTACTGACTGCATTTGCGCACAGTATCGGCAGTATTTAATTGCTTTGGTAATATATCAAAAGGTAAATAAAAGCAATCGCTGTTATTCACTTTGTTGATTTCTGGGAAAATATATTTTATTACTATTTCGTTGTTGTTAATTTTATCGGAAGAAAAAATTCTTACACTCTGCAGAAGATAAATCATGTATTAATTTCCGAATCATAATTAACCACCATTTTATATTATAAGTATATCATTAACATTTTTCTGTTAACCCTTGCATGTATCCTGCAGCGAAAGACGGAAACCTGTCAAAATACTTCATCGCAACCAAAGCAGTGGGACAAAGACCACGACTGTAGAAATGCAGGATCCAACGAACGTCTGTTTCAGGTCCCAAAACGTCTGGATTTGTGTGTCTGAGAGCTCGAGTTTCGTTTTCGGTTGTACGTGAGTGAACACTTAGGCTATATATATACACAAGCAACAGTGGCGTGTGCATGGGGACAATTGGTTGAGAATACAGTACTCCCAATATGGTTCAAGCTCGCTGTACAATTAACTTCAACTGCAAATAAAGATGGCGAAATGGTATGAAAGTTGTCTGCTATCGCAATTGTCCCCAATGGCGTAGTGGTAACGGTATCACATGTAATGATGCGGTCCGGCGTTCGATCACCATTAGAGCCTCAGCAGCTGTTTCCATTGGATCATATTCAGCCAACAACTTCCCCCACAATTGTTTTGCGCGAAATCACACCCATTGAAATGATTATGGGCAAACGTTTCGGAGCGTGTTGTAAACATACTTTATAGGCATTGCACCTACAGTGCTTGTTGCAGTGATTAAAGGTGCAAATATAACGATTATATTCTAAATGTAGTCCTGCATTTTGTTTAGTCTCTTAACAATGACCAGACTATCTATCAGAATATATAACATGATGTGTAGGGCCTCACACAACCTTCAATCGCGGCTAATTTGGAGGTGATTTGATGTGAACAAGAAAAAGCATTGATTCAATATTAACATAATACTTTGAGGTTTAGAAAATGATAAAATATGTGTGTAACACTGGTGCAATAATTGGTTCCCTTTTAATTAATGATTATAATTTTGCAATTATTATATAACTGCAGTAATATAAACAACAAAGCAAGAAATGATTCATTAGAAAATAATTTCTTGAATTTTAATGTTAAAAACATGAATATCTTTTCATGTCACTGCTTGAGAATGACCTACTAAAAGCGCGGATTTTCATGAATAACTAGCATGTGAGTCAATATGTGAAAGAAAACCGTCTCCTCGAATTAATAGGGCGGAGTTAGAGTAGAACCCAGAGCCCCTTGGTAGCAGCAGATTTTTCATTTATCCTTTAGGAAAGTTAAATTTGCTGCTTCTCATGTTATACATGCATGTGAATTATTGAGTTCCGAGTGCTGAAAACATTTCTCCCCTCTTTCTTTGTTGTTACTAGCGTTTTACATGAGAGTATTTAAGTTTTGAACGTAGTTTCCCCCTTCCCCTGTAAGTAAAAAAAAACAGAACATATAGACATGGATATAGTTAAATTTATTTTTATAACATTTTTAAACATTACAATATCAATTGCAATTTATAGCATTTTTAATGCCGAATTGTTAACATTTTGACAAAATATATTAATATTTGAGTGAACACTTGGCGTCCTTTAAGAGGATCTTTGTTTAGAATAATCACTACTATAAGAACACTTTCGTTTTGGCATGACGAAATAAAAGAAAACTTTTTTACTTCACCTAATCCCTGACGATCTTACATACTTTGAAACTGTGAATCTGCAGTCATTTTAATGTTTTACTAATATATTATTTTAAGCGTACCCTTCTCTCATTGACATTCGCCAGAATTCAGAGTCAAATACCTAAACAATAGGAAGGGGGACAGGAGCGTGTCTTTTCATGGTGCGTCAATTTTCCATTTCGGTTATTATAACACACATAACACGTAACGTCGTTAACTTATAATGAAGGGGCCTCGGGTTCGATACTCGGTCGAGGCGCCCACTATAAACTGTGGCCCAATCCAAATTAGTCTTTCTGTGGTACGTAAAAAGTGGAATTAAAAAAAAAATCAACAAGAACCACCACATAATATTGTTTTTTACTGAGACACTTCTAACTGATTATTGAAAATTTTCCCGTTTTTCTTACTTGATTTGGTTATGCATAGTTCAGGGCACGGTGTCCCATAATGCACCACCTCCAAATTCTCGGTAGAAGTTCTTCAACTGATTGAAAAAAGATCCCTAATCGAGTACTTACCTGCACCACTGCAAATCGGTGGCTCGTCTGGTTTGTCATCCATGGCGGTCATTTCCAATATAGACCCTACATTCACTCGAGATAGCAGAAGCACCACATAAGAGAACAGAATAACACAGGACGATGGCCACAGTAAAGAAAACACGTGTCCACGCTACGCTTCCAAATAGCACCCTCTTCCTCACCCTATTTGCAGTGTTACACACGCTCTATATTTCGGAGTTACTGATCACATGCCGGATATGCCCAAGTATTGGTTGGTTAATTTACTTATAATAATATACCATACGGCCATTAATCCTTCACTAACTTTATAAGGTAATTTGTCGATTACTGAAAAGTTTCACACATGAATAATCGTACAGAGTTAGGTGGTTCCACGGATGAATGTAAAATTCTGGAATTTAGAACACTTTGGGCAGCGTAGACGATATCTTTCCAACACCCTTGCCAAGGACAAACGCGGGCCTGGAATCGCTTGCTTTCGACTTTTTATTTAGCGTGAAGGGGGACGGACAGTGACCATGTAAGACGCGGAGAAACTCAGCAAATGAACACAAGAAACCCGTTTCCGGCGTCTCAGTGGGCCATAATCTGTAATATAACCTGCCAAAAATTTCGTGCTTCGGTTACGCGCGTTTCCCTGCAGTGTGCTTTACACCATTTGATTTAAGTAGAAGCAGACAGCAGATCTGTTGCCGTAAATTTCCATGTTTCGCCGCGTCTCAGTGAACATCAAGCTTCAGTCTCTTCCTTGTAACGCGATCAGCTAACCCGCATGGCTGAGCGAGCGAGATTATGTTTGTAGGCAATACGACTGCAAATAGGGGAACTGAAAGGTCTGCACATGTAAATATGTTGTAGAAATTAATTCCATTCTAAGGTGTTAAATGCATTAAAAAACATGAACTTAAGATACAAAAAGAAAAGCAAGTGGTGCTTGCTTCGCTTCCTTTACAGCACGCTTCTGAAAAAAGGGGGGGATTTTTACGGAGTGCGTCTCAGTCATCAGCTGTGGCTCTTTCTACACAACTCAATCGCGCGTCTGCTAGCTCGCTGCCTGTTGGGGCAAAGAATATATACAAATAATAATAATATTAATAGTGATAATAATAAAATCGTTTTACTAGAGCGGGCGTGTTTCGCCCGTCTCTATCGCAAAGATAACAATGAGTCGAAGTGGTTGGTAGATGAGAGAAAATAAATACAGACGGGCACAAGTATTCTCGTAGGGCCTAACGTTAGTGCCTCTACTACTCAACCTTACAAGATATAGGCAAATGAATGTCACCATTAAAGAGAGTACTTTATGTTGGTTACCGAAGATACCGAAAATGTCGGTTCTCAGTATATCGATATTTCGATTTCATATTTTCGAGTACAGATAACGGATCCCGTATGTCCATGGTTTCAGCAGCCGGCCTCAGTGGCGTAGTGGTTTTGCACAGCGCGCTACAACGCCTGGGGTCCCTGGTTCGAATCCTTTATAGGGCATGGGTGTTTGTGCGAGTCTCTTAATCAATTTAATTAGGCTATATCATCACTCATCGATGGCGCAGTGGTAGCGTCTTCGCCTTGTATTCAAGGGGTCCTGGGTTCGATACCCGGTGGAGGCACATAGTGGTTCGGATCCCACTTTAAACTGTAGGTCCAGTCCCGATTAGCCTTACTGTGCATAAAGTGGACTTAAAACACCAAATCAATCAATCAATCAATCAACACTCATCCTCAACTTTACAATTAAGAGGCAGAAAAGCGAAGTAAAATAAACCAAATTAATCAATAGTTTCAGCAGCACTAAATATACCCCGATTATGCAACCATTTCAGGATTTTTTTTAATTTTGCCTGCTTTACGGTGCATTATATACACCAGAGAGTTAACCTCAAGGAAATGAAGTAATTAGCTCACGAAGCGGATTACATAAAAAATAACTCCATCGTAGATTCCAGCCTAGGCTACTCCCTTAATATCTTGCCACAGTAACCATCAGCCATGGAATCACTTCTTGGTCAAGAAGAGCAATTACATTAACATATTATTATTAATAATATTAAATAGAAGAGGATTATACCCAGTGGCGGCGATTAAAGTTCGCTGCCAGCACTGGCAAGCGGTGCATCTTCTCTGCGTGCGGTCCGTTTTTAGCATTTACGTGCAAGCGAGTGAAATTCCGGTTAAGTCTACCTTCTGTGTTCTGAACCATGTCTGTACGGCGAGTGAATACTGTGAAATTGGTCTTCACGAATGTGCGACAAAAACCGACAAAGATGCAACTGCATCGGTGGATCCAGCAGAATTTGTCACTAACAGAAGATCAAGTGCTTAGTATTGAACTCGATCAATATCGTAAGTGTTTGTTTATAAAGTTAACATCGCGAGTGTTAGGCGAGCAGATAATATTACGATCGGGAGGCACTTTAGTTTACACTGATGACAATGGAGAGCATGAGGTAAAACTGGAATGGGCGGATCAAAATAGTGTAATTGTGAATGTACATGTAGTTTCTATGGAACTTCCAATGGACGTTCTACAACAGACACTGACAACATATGGTGATGTGAAATATGTTGACGATTAAAAGTACACGGATGAACATATATACCCTACGCGTACCGGTACAAAGCGAATTCGCATGACGCTTAAAAAACCAATTCCATCGTACATCACTATCAAAGGTGGTCGATATTGGGTAACGTACTATGGTCAAAAGATTACGTGCAGGATATCTGAATCTACAGAACATCTCTCAAATTGTTGTGATAATCGTAGAAAACCAGGAAGAAGGACAGCCTCAACATATGCGGAAGCAATCCACCGATCACCAACCAATATTGATGCAGCAGAACAACCACTGCCATACCAGCCTACAAGTTTTCAAGTACCCAAGACAACCCTGGACATAGAAATGAAAGAATCCCCAAAGAACCCAGATGTAAAAGAACCCGAAGGTGCCGCACAGACGTCACTGGATCCTCCGACGAACAACGTTTCATCAGAGAGAGCAGCAAAGGAAACTTCCCATTTGTTAACAACAGAAGGTCAAAATTCGACATGGGTCGCAGAAGTTGAACCCGAGGAAGTTTCGAGTAGAGCCAGCGTATTTTCGGAACAGCTATGAGGTTTTCTTATGCACGAGCTCGAAGCGAGTCGCACAAAGCTTTCTGCAGCTGTGGGGGAGGAGGAGGAGGAGAAACAAGTGATGTTAGCGCGCGTTATGCAGTGTTGCAAGTAAACGAAGGAACGGCGGCTGACAGTGACACAAAGCAGACATCTGACTAGAAAGGCACACGCAAAACAATTTAATTTAATAAACTTACCTTGTGTATTGTAATGCCGCAAATGTCATCGTGAAACAAAGTTGTTTTTTATTCCAACTGCTCAATGCCATCAAGTTCGGGATCCGAATCTGTCATGTCACACGAATCCTCATCGGCACTTGAAACAGAATCGTCTGCACTGCTACTGCTGTCACCAACACTGAAAGCGAGACGTTTAATTTCCGGTTCCAGCAAACCTTCCAAACGAATGTATTCTTCCTCAGCCTTTTTTACATTGCCGCAACAGGGCTCCCATTCCTTCTCGCCAATTTCGGCAAACACTTCCTTGCACAGTTCCCAGACGTCGTTCAATTTGAAAGTGACATTGCGATTGGCAACATTTTGTTTACATATCCCCCAAATTTTCTCAATTGCGTTCAAGTCGGGATGATATGCGGGCAAACGAAGAACAGTGTGACCATGCTCACTCATTATGTCATCTATAACGTAAGACTTTGTTTTTGGTTTGTGTAGTTTTATGAGACTGTACAGTTCAGGTTTAAACATATCATTAGTAAAAGGTATCCCGTTTTTCAATAACCAGTCTTGCATTTCACTTTTTCTGCTATTAGAGGTTGGGCTTCTTTCTTTCTGGACATTGTGATATGATGCATTGTCAATTACTAATACTGAATTTGGTAGTAAATTTGGTATTAACATTTCCCGTATCCATCGCGTGTAATTGTTTGAATTCATTTCTGTATGATAATCACCAGTTTTTTGACTAGACTTGAATATCAAAAGGGCGTTCGGGATAAAGCCATTGTGGGTGCCTGCATGAACAATAATCAGGCGTTGCCCTTTGGATACTGGAGATTTTAGGCCCTGAACAGTGTCGTCACACCATGCTTTGGAGGTTGTGTGAGAGCTGTGTATGTATGTTAATCGGAATAAATAATAGGCCGCTCTTCCCTTCGATATCTCCAAATTGCACGCAGATAACTTATTCTCGCATTGCGAATATCATTTCTTTCAATAAGTATGCGCCTATTACTCTGCACTTTCTTCCACCTGAACCCGAGTTTTCTAAAAATCTTCAACAAACTAGACGCCTGCCCTTTAAACCCTATTGAAGTCTTTAATTTAGAGAGCACAGATTTTACTGTAGGCACTTGTTTGTCTGTGGTATAGAATTCGTTTATTGTCCTTCGAACAACGCACATATCGAAATCATCAATATTTGTACATGGTCGCGGTCTGTTTTTATTTCTACGTGGCGTGCTATATGACGAGGATGTTCCCGCATTAACCTGTGAACTTTCCTTTTTAATTGATTTTATTGTATTTACAGAGACACCAGTCGCAGCACAAACACGGTCCATCACTTTCTTCAGAGGCAACTTCAGATCCTTTTGGTCGGCTTCCTGCTGCATAAATTTCAATACGTTCGCGACAACTTCACGCGTTTGTCCCTTAAGTGTCCTACGATATATTTTGGAGTGTGTAGGAGGCATATTCTTCACGTGAAACGTAATTGAAAATAGCACTTCTACCCGGTCTTCAACAAAAGATTGTAGAAAACAACAATGGCCCGGCAAGAACGCGAAACTCAAACACCCGATCCTATCACCTCGAGTTTACACGCACAAGTGATTTCTGAGCATTCTTTCTGCGCAACTTGCTACGTCGTCGCATTCACGAGTGGAATTTTAGGCTCGCTGACTAGCAAAGTGAAAGATCCTGTAGCTGTTCCGAAAATACGCTGGCTCTAACTACCAGGTCACGCCTGAAGCCTCGATTAGTGATAAGATGGCCCCTCCCCTCCCAACAAACCTGTGTATCGGAAGGTGAAAAGAGCCAGGCAGGTGATGAGCTTTCCCTGCCAGGCGCTTCCTCGCCCACAACGACCTTGAAACTAGCAGAAGGAAACGTGAGTGAACAACATGACCAACCTAAAATTGCTCCCCCCTTCCCTCGTCACAATCGCAAGAAATGGTATCAGGAGATGACTCCCGAACGGAAGAGGAATCCACAGATGATAAGCAAGTTATGGACAAAGGTCAACGAAATAGAAAAAAACGCACCAGTTCACGACTGAAAGCGGTAACAGAAGGTAAGAAAAAGAAATGTACAAGGATGTCTCTCAGTCAGCAGTCCGTCATACACAGCAGGAAGACCCAACAAAAGTTAAATGTTAATTAGAGGTGGGTTCATATCGCCTTTCCCTCCCCCTCCATTAGATAGTTAGTGTAAGGAAAAATGTTTGTTTATGTTTTGAGATGAGAGTGATTTACGGGTGTAGTGTGCGACATAAATTTGTGTACTTTCCTATTGTATACATGTTAGCGAGTTACAAGATGAATATCGATATAATAACAGGTAGAGAAAATAGTGTAAATTGTGTCATGCACATGAACGATTATCATCATTCTGAAACCAATTAGGACTAATACTTACATTAGTGTAATTGAGCACCAAAAATGCACATTTACGTGGTATTCTTATATACAGTTTTTTATAATATCTTATTGTGCATGAATTACAGCACTCGTCTTTGTACCCTTAATATCAATGGGATCTTGACGCCCGTGAAATGCAAATTGCTTGCGGACTTTGTCCGAATCCAATCGATTGACATTTTATACTTGCAGGAAGTTTGTATTGTACATTTTAACTTCCTGTATGGGTACGAGGCTATTGTAAACTTGGGGACAAGCGGGAGAGGGACGGCAATTTTAATCAAAAGTGGTATAGAAATAAAAAATGTAAAGAAATTAGTCGATGGGAGGGGAATTAGTTTTCAAAGTCAACGTTATACTTTTGTTAATATCTACGCCCCCTCCGGACAGCAAAACAGATGGAAAAGAGAACAATTTTACCAGACTGAGATAATATACTTACTTCCAAATAATGATTCGTGTATCATCCTAGGTGGTGATGTTAATCAAGTGCTGCGATCATGTGATTGTATAGGAAGGTTTCAAAATAGTTTAGCATTAACGACCTTAATCAGCGATTTACAGCTGAAGGACATCTGGACCGAAAAACTAAAGGATATAGTATTTACCTCTTTCAATAACAAAGCAAGTTCTAGACTGGACAGATTCTATACACTTGGTCATACTATAAAATATGTGACGACAATAGATGCTTTGCCGGTACCTTTTTCAGATCATATAGCATACAGAATGAGTATTAATCTACAAGAATCTAAATTAGTTTGGGGTCCGTCCTATTGGAAAATGAACTCTGCCCTACTTCAACAGCCTAATGTTAATGATATGTTTGAAGAAAAATGGAAGTATTGGTGCCGGCAACAAAAACACTATACTGATTACAATACGTGGTGGGTAAAATACGTAAAACCTCGCATTAAATCCTATTTTCAATGGCTAGGGAAAGAGAATGCACGTGACCGGAAAGTAATGTTGAACTTCTATTACAAATGTTTACATGAGTTATGTATGCAACCTGATGTCACCAAATATTATCAACAGATACAAAAATACAAAGCACAAATGCTTACGTTGCAACGGCATCACTTGGAGGGTATAAAAATTAGAACTACTCATGCGTCATCCTTGCAAGATGAACGAACCTCTTTATTTCACTATGTACACACACAAAAACAAAGGCGAGCTCTTTTCATAAACAATATTGTCGATTCCGGCGGAGATACACATAGAACTCAACAAGGTATATCACAGGCATTTTACAAGTATTATAATAATTTGTATACTGGTAAAGAAGTAGATCAATTGACTGTACAACAATTGCTCACGTCGGTAAATAATTTTTTTGACGGACGAAGACAGAACTTTGTTAGACAGTGACGTCACTGTCGATGAGGTGTATGAAGCACTGCGTACTTGTAACGTTAAGCGCACTCCTGGCAACGATGGCATAGGCTACCAATTTTATATACTGTTTTTTGATATTATGAAACATGAATTGGTCAAGATAATACAAGATGCATTTCGAAACGAATGCGTGCTTCAAAATGAAGGTATAATTGTACTGATTGCCAAAAAAACGCGTCCGAGTGCAGTGACTGACTCTAGGCCCATTACTTTGTTAAACTGTGACTATAAAATTATGGCCAAAGCTTTGGCTAATAGACTGAAACCTATATTATCTTCCTTACTCAGTTCACGGCAAACATGTGTCAGTAAAACTCAAAATATATTTTCTACGGTGGCGGGTATACGTGATATAATGTATTATTATGAAATGCAACAAATCGCAGCTTGTATACTATCCTTTGATTTTACAAAAGCTTTTGATCTTGTAATTCACCAATATTTGTTTGAAGTACTTCGAGCCTATCGCTTCAGTGAAGCCTTTATATCTGTTTTGCAAAGTTTCTATAGAAAGGCAACCTCCCGTCTTCTTATCAATGGATTCGTGACTCCTGCAATACACGTGACGAGATCCATTCGCCAGGGGTGCCCCTTGAGTATGCTTCTCTTCGCTTTGACCTTGTACCCACTACTCCGATATATTCAGTGCCGAGCCCCACCGGCAGCGAGTGTTTTCCTTGGAACGCAAGTGTTTACATTCGCAGACGATTTATCAGATTGTGTAACAACAACGAACCAGCTCCAAAATATACTAAATGCAATGTGTTTGTATTGTTCTGCCAGTGGAGCGGAAGTTAACATGACAAAATCAAAGGCTTTACCTGTTGGCAACTGGAAGCAAGACAATCCGGACATAGGGATAAAATATGTAAACGAACTCAAAATATTGGGCATTACTTTTCATACTAACGAATCCAGAATACTGGATCTAAACTGGACGAAAATTGTAAGCGAAATCAGGTTACAGTGCTATCAAATGAGAGGAAGACAACTCAATTTAATTCAGCGTGTTTGGTTCCTACACACCTTTATTTTTAGTAAATTAAATTATGTCGCTCAAGTGTTGCCAATCAAACAGCAATATCTCCGACAAATAAAGTCTGCTGTGGGATGGTTCATGTGGTACGGACATTTTTTTCGGGTACCTTTCCCGATCATGTGCCAAACACAAATGACAGGTGGTCTAGAACTATGGAATATTGAAAATAAATGTAAGTCCCTATTTTTAGCTAGAAATTATAAATTGTACTTAATTGAACGGTCGATTACATCAATGTGGTTGCGTATATTTACCGATACGTTTCCACCGCAAAATCCACCCAACTTGTCTCGACTAACAAAGAACCCTATATATGTACGAATCTTTGTACAAAAATGGAGTTATGTGGAGTTTCCCATGGATTTGAAGGAGAATACTCTGTCAAAATATTTGCATGAACATTTTCAACGACAACTTATTTTGCAGCAGAGTCGAATGGAGAAAAAATTTCCTAATGTTATTTGGTCAAATGTATGGCAAAATCTCCACAAACCTTTCCTTGACACGGACATACGAAGTTTGTGGTATACCCTGATACATGATTTAGTTCCAACAAATGTTAGACTAAATGAAATAAAAAGACTACCAACAAATGAGTGTAGACAATGTGGAGAGGTGGATACAAATTAACATCGCCTCACTACATGTAAAGGAATTTCAGAAATTTGGGCCTTCCTCATTATGTGCCTTGCCAAAATATGTCATATATCGCCACAATGCTTTCAAGCAAAAATTTGTATATTACCAGACTTCAAATATTTCCCTGTGAAGAAACAAAATGCCATTGTGTGGCTAATAGCACATACAGTATACTATATATATAGCAAAAAGTTTGAACCAAATATCACCTTATATACAATGTATCTTAAAAGATCTAGATGGAAACAATCAAATAAACAAAATGTCCGATTGTCACAATATTTTGGTAAATATCTGAATGTAATGTAATTGTATGTATACATGTAGGAAAAAAATGGCGCAGTGGTAGCGTCTTCGCCTTGTATTCAAGGGGTCCTGGGTTCGATACCCGGTGGAGGCAGATAGTGGTTCGGATCCCACTTTAAACTGTAGGTCCAGTCCCGATTATCCTTACTGTGCATAAAGTGGACTTAAAACACCAAATCAATCAATCAATCAATCAACACTCATCCTCAACTTTACAATTAAGAGGCAGAAAAGCGAAGTAAAATAAACCAAATTACTCAATAGTTTCAGCAGCACTAAATATACCCCGATTATGCAACCATTTCAGGATTTTTTTTTAATTTTGCCTGCTTTACTATGCATTATATACACCAGAGAGTTAACCTCAAGGAAATGAAGTAATTAGCTCACGAAGCGGATTACATAAAAAGTAACTCCATCGTAGATTCCAGCCTAAGCTACTCCCTTAATATCTTGCCACAGTAACCATCAGCCATGGAATCACTTCTTGGTGAGGAAGAGCAATTACATTAACATATTATTATTAATAATATTAAATACAAGAGGATTATACAGGGGGCGTGGGGTAGTTTCATCCTCCGAAATTTTGGTACTTTTTCCCCCGCAACTTCGTCCTCTAACGAAATTTCCTGACACTCCACTCATTTCCACTTCAAAAGCAATGGAATAAAGAAATAAGTAAGTTAAGAATGGATGACCACAGTTAAAGGCAAACCAAAAGAGTGACCATGTGAGAAGTCGACCCAATCCTTCAAATAATTTGACTTCGATCAGTCAAGTATGAGTTTTTAAACATTTAACAACGTTTTAGATGAACATCTTTTTATTACATGAATGCGTGCGTTTCGTTGGTTCTCTTCCTACCGCGCCCATTTGCCATTCGTTTCTCTGCAACGTAAAGTTTGGGGGACGGTCGAGATTCTAACCCGAGGCCACGTGATCAACAGCTTGACATGCTTTGCCAAGATGCCGGCTCGTTTTGCCCCGTCGCACAGTAAAATTAAAAAAAGGGCTCCCTCTCCTATCAGGAGAAAGAAAACCTCGCGAAGTGACACCCCGGAGACTTCGTGACGTGAGGTGAGGTGATACTCATTTAGGGCGAAAAGGGGCTAAAACATCACCCTAGTTGTTGCCATCAATGGCAGAATTGCGATCCCGTCCCATGTCTTCATCTTTGCTTATGGGCGCGAGAAATCTCCCCCCCCCCTTTCCTTTCCCTTCTCATTTCAAGTGCTGGAAAGTAAACTTATACCTTGCAAGTGTCAGTCTCAGAATATCACGAGTATAAAGTGAGTTTTAGATACCGGGGTTCAAAATCTCGAAATACCGGTTACATCGAAGATGCAGAAAGTACCGGAAAATAGCGAAGGTACCGTTTCGATATATCAATATTTCGGTGCTGCCAATACCTGAGATTCCGGTATTTTCAAATAACGGTAAATCAATAACTCCACCATCTTTAAAAAGTATTACGTTTCTTATCATTCATATTTATTTTCTAATCACACACTTATACATATGCATACATTGTGGAGGCTGTGTGCCTGTGCAGTGCTTCTTTCGGAAGAAAGTATTCAGGTACTGTTTCTAAATTCGTAAGCAACACAAAACGAAAATCCAAAGTTAATAAACAAATATTTATATTCGGTTATTTAGATACAGCGCGTTTAATTTAAAATTGTACCGCAGTTCCCCCATTTACGAATACCTAACGAAATGCATTTTTTTTGTTTGCAATGGTAACACGACGGCTGAATAGTCACGTAGCTTGGTGTGGAACGAAGAGGCAAGGAAATGGAAAAGGAAATTAATACTTACTCTCATGATGCTTTTCCGGTGGGTTCAATTTTAAACTAAACGCACTGAATTTGTACGTGGCTTTTCTTCCTGTTTTGATAATCTCGACGATTTTACATTTTGATACTCCTAAGCAATAATGTTGTATACTCACACGTCAACCTACTATTATCCTTCACATCTATATGTTTTTACTCTATCAGTAACTCACTGGCAATTGCCATATTGCACAGTGGAACATCTAAGCAAGAGATGGGCGAAAGCAAATATTATCGCACTGCATCTCGGTTCTATTTAGGGTTGAAACCGTTGCACATTACTCTATCGCGTCTGAACTGAATCTCCCACCTGCCCCAAAGGAAAGATTGATTAATTAAATTGCTTTACTTTACTTCGCTTCTTGTGCCACTCTTGGCTAATTTGCGAAGATGAGGATGAGTGATGATATGATGAAATTTATGAATAGTCACTCACAAACATCGATGCCCAGGCCAAGATTCGAACCCGGGACCCCTAGCGTCGTAGCGCGATGTGCTAACCACTCTGCCTTCTAGGGCCGGCCGAAAGGAACGAGTAGAAGTGGTTAGTTATCTAAATAACTTACATAAGTTTGTTGGACGAATAAACTGGTCGCTGCAAATAATGGACATTGCTTTGCGTTGATTAAAAAGAGTCTCAAAATATTTTATCATATATACTTGCTTCAAATTAGCAATCTCGTTAGATAATTTTGTACAAGCTTTATGCTTTTCGCGTCTTTAAATATGTTGGCTAAAGAAGAGTAGTTGGATAGCATCAGGCTGATTTTTTTTAAAGAAAATACGAATTGATCTAAAGTTATTTAAAGTATTTTCTGATAATTTTATAAATGTAATTAACAGTTCTGCTGTACACTCCGCGGTGAAAGAAACCGTAGGCAAATTGTCCACCACCATTTTCATTCAGTCTTTATTACACAATGTGATGAAACGGAATTGGAAGAATGATGTCAATATGAAGAGGACAATTCCTGCTTCGAACCAACAGTGCCATTCCTAATAGTACAATACAGGATGTAGAATAAAAAGTAATTAAAAAAGCAATGGACAATTCGCCTACCATTTCTTGGACGTTGACTGTACAAAGTAAAACGAAAACAGTCTTTGGTGGGTTCCTTCATTTTCCACAGTGGTCTTTCAGAACACCACAAGCGATAGCTAATGCTGAGCAACTTGCTTCTTGACCTCCCTTGCTGGCAGCGTCAGCTGAGTAAAGAATGGCGCCAGGAAGTCTCATCCCGCGTTCGGAAAAGCTACAGACGCAAAATTGCGTTTGCATTAGCTTTTAGTCACTACGTACTTCGTTTTTGCCATCGTTGGTAATATCTGTCTATCAAACTTTGCCCATCATCCACTTAAGAAGGATATAATTGAAGTCAATACATGCGAACTACAAAGCAAAACGAATCAGTGAAGTGGGGGGGGGGTCAATGTTGTTTCATCGTTTACCTTCTATACGTGTCAAAGCAAAACTTTGGTCAAACCACGCTTATCTGTGATTTAACTTTGTTTTGAGTCCAGGGTTTTCATGATAGTCTAATCGGGAAGGACCTACAGTTTAAAGTGGGATTCGAGCCTCTGATCAATCTGCCCCAAACAGGTATGAAAGTTCGATCTCGGAACCTCTTCATTACAAAGCGACAGCGTTGGGCATGAAACAATCAGGGAGGCCCTTATCTTTGAAACGGAACGCAGAATATGGGTGTAACATCATCATACTGACTCTTCGTCGTTGCCTTGTAATCAAGTGGTCCCGTGTTCGATGCCCGGTGGAGGCACATAGTGGTTCTGATCCCACTTTAAACTGTAGGTTCAGTTCCGATTAGCTTTACTGTGCATAAAGTGGACTAAAAACACCAAATCAATCAATCAATACTGACTCTTCTTCTTTTTGATTCGTGTACACGGTGTGAAATCACTGGTTGAGGTTTACAAAGATATTAATCTACACACACGTGCGCGTTAATATATATACGTATTTTGAATGCAACATTACTAATTACTAAATCACTAAATATTTAGAAATAACATTATTAAATACATTTAAAGCAATTATCTTTTTACATTTATAAATATGAGATTTGCATCAAGTAGCAAGCTGATTTCTTTACTAAGTGGTTAAAGATGTAAATTAACTTCAAAATTGTTGAAATTGTTTTATTATGGAACAGCTGAAAGATTGATTGATTGAATTGGTTTATTTTACTTCGCTTTTCTGCCACTTTTGGCTAATCGCGAAGATGGGAATGGCTGATGTACAATGAAACCGATGAAGGGACACTCACAAATACCAAAGTCCAGGCCGAGATTCGAACCTACGACCTCAGGCGTCGTAGCACGCTATGCTAACCACTCATCCACGGATGTCAGCGTAACACTTGAAACATTGTGTTTAGTTTTTCTATTAATATAATTCAATTAGGTTTCATTCTGATATTAATTGTCCTTTCTTGTTTCACATTAATTGTGAATACGTTGCTATTGCTGTAGATTTGTTAATGATATTTTGAAAGATAGATTGTTGGGGGAAATACCCCCGTTGCACCTTGCCCTTGGACCTCTCCACTCCAAATAGTTCTCATGCAGTATCATCCGCTGAGAGGAGATCGTTTTCAGGATATTGAGCAATCGAGTGTTACGGTGAAAAACCTTCCTTCGTTTCACTTCAGGTGACAAGAAAATCGCAAAAAATCAAGTATAAAGAACAGATTGAACTGTTTGTGACATTTTGATCATTTTTGTAAGATTGTACGTGTAAGATGTACATGGTAAGATGTCACTTACCATGTTTTATACCAGAGCCCTTCATTTAATGAATTTTGTTTGCCTGTAATTTTAGTTTTACGTTCAGTAACTCAGGGCTGGACCTAAAGTTAACTTCTCAGTACGGACCTTCGGGTGCACGAGTTTGGGGTGGCAAAATGCCTTATCTTATTTAAATCTTCTTTTCGTTAACATTCGTGAAATGTAGTGATAGTGAGTTGCATGTTATTGAGTAGGAAAGCAAGAAGAGAACATCAATTTCAGTAAATGAGGCTGTGATTCCGCCCTTTGGAAAATTATTTCTCACTTATTGCAGAGGATTATTTTACCAGAACCTTTGATAACTTGCAGGAAACATCCCGTTTCTTCCATTCTGCACGCCCTCTCATATCCGCGTTGTGGTTAACCACACGGTACAAATTAGTTACCTTCCACACAATCCACAATACTTTCACAAAAAAAAAAAATACTGGGAACGGTAGCCATATTATTGGTATTATAACCTGAGCATTGCATTGGTTTGGTTTAGAGTACGAGGTCGTTGTATTACGTAGTTTAACTAATTTTGTGTGGTGTCGCCAGTGTCACATGTTGGTACAATGCTGAAGATTTCGGTTTTCCCCTTAGTTGACTTATTCAATGACAACTTAAGGAAAGGTAAGCACTTGTTTATCGCAGAAGAAAATTATTATATCAATGTAAAATGTGACAAATCCACAACAAAATTATGTGCAAGGTAATTTCGTACTTTGTAAGTCACGCGTATATAACCTATACTGAATGAATGAATGAATACTGCATTTAATTTCTTTGAATATTGATCATGTATTAGGGGAGTCTACAGATCCCCCTCCACCCCCGGAGCTTTAGGCCTGAATTTCGAAGAATCAATAAATAACCGCCATTGATTCATGTCATACTCAATGTTTAATGCAGACATAAGTCCACACACATCTGTACAGTACACCAAACCTTCCTGACAGCTGAAAAAATTCACTAGATCACTTCCACGACAGCGATACATTGTTACTTTCGTGTCCTTTCCCAAAAGGTTCCAACCTTGTAGTCTGTTAGCTAATAGTTCAGCCTGTAATTTGGACAATTGCAGATCTCTCACGAGATCATTTAGTTCTGCTTGGCATATTATATGCGGTACCTATGCGTTCCCCACATACACAGGATCTTCACTTCCTTCACTTTCGGATTCACGTTCAGTATCACAGTCACTCAACGTCCAAGCATTTGGTGGCACAGGAACAGGTAACTCATTACAGTGTGGAACAGGCCTAATAGCAGAAGGTACACATGGATAGTTAATTGACTTGTTTGTTTTTGCGGTTATTCCACGAATGTTTGTTAAACAAAAATAACAGACTGTGGTGTGGTCTTGTGGCTCACGCCACACCATTGTCACTGCAAATGGCATTGCCTTGTGTGTTCCGTTCAACCATCCCCGAAGGTTCACAGCACAGGATTTACAACACACGTGCGGAGCCCATATTTTATCCTGGTCTCCGACTTTGCAGGAAAAGTACAATTCATAAAGCCTTTTTCACAGCAGGTGTCAGGTGAGTAACATTGGACTTAACATTCAATCTTCCACATATGTAACACAACTTGTTTGGGTTATTTACACAACTTCTTGGCATGATTTACAGTAAAGAAACAACAAACACATATAATGTCAGAACCGGAGATACTTGTCACATCCGAACAGGAATATCTAACAGTCACACTTAGCAACAAACTGAAATCTTTGTGCTGCAAGTCCAGCTTTCAGTACCTTCTGAGCAGTACATTAACACTGTGTGAACTCATACAAGAGTTCTCAGAACAGACAAACATCCAGAACAACAATGAATAACAACACACAAACACATTCTCAATAATGTACCACCGGCTTCTGATACGGATTTTCACGCAGTGTTGCAACTCCACAAGGGGAAGTGTTGCCATCTTGAAAGTGGGAAATTTCGTAATTTAAAAATCCCTTTTTCCCATTTGCGGGAAAATGGGGGCTGATACAAACAAATGCAGAAGTGCTCCTACATCAGGGTACCAAGGGGAATTATGGTCACTACATACCATCCAGGAAAGAAAACCTTTGTTACACAATGTTATCAGTTGAAAGTAACGACGAATCAAGTAAGAATAACTAATTGAAAGTACCCTGTGGCTGTGTAGTCTTGCTAATGGACCATGTTAAAAATGTAAACATAAACATTGATGAGGTCTTGCCCGATCCCCCCCGGAACTTCCGGTTGAGGCCAGTTCCCGTAGTTTCCAATACAGATTCACCGGCATACGAAGTAAGAAATGAGCTCTTGTTTCCATCAGTTGTGCGATGATAGTCAAGAAAGGTATTTGTTAAAGTTCTACTATGAAGGAGCGGACGTCAAGAATCCGTCGGATGATCAACTGCAGAGCAGATTATTAAACATGACGTGTCTTTGTGGCCCCCAGTTGTATAGCATACTACCACAACGTTTCTCATGTACACGCACGACGATCTGAAAACGTACGAAAGTTTAGATATAATCAATTACTTTGTAAATGGAAAAGTGAGGGAAAGAGAATTCTATAAAACTAGTGATATTATTATATTATAAAGTATGCTTAAGTGAATCTTTGCCAACAAATCTGCAGAAGTAATGACACATGCAAATGCTAGTAAATATGTGTGCTTTCAACTTCGCCGGGAGAACCTACGATATGACATGCCATTTTCACTTGCACGAATTTACTTCAAACAACAAGGGAGTTTTCAGGTTGAAGCGACAAGCGATATCGAGATTTTGCACAGAAGCATTCGATCTAAAGCAAACCATTCACCACGCTTGCGAAAATAACAGGTCGGGTCAACACAATACACAGTATTGATAAAACGGCCCAGTCTGAGCAACATGAAAGCGAGAAGCAACACCTGCAATTTGTCGTGTCGCTTTAATTGGGAAGGTGTTGTTTATTTTTTTAATGTTGGTTTCCAAGAGACACGTATCGCTTCAGTCTGAAAGCTTCCTTTCGAACCAATTCACCACGAGAAAATGCACGTGTCGCTTGGACTGGTCTGTTTTCTCAGTACTATGCATCATGTCGCCTCGGTTTGTTGTACTCGTATGCAAGGTGGATGGTTTTCTTTAGAATAAGGGGCCGTTGGTTCTCGCTTCGGTGTGTAATCTCCGTGCCACTTGAAAGTGAATCCTCAGTGATCAACGAAATGTATCGAACCGAAGGGACGCGACAAGCTGCACTTGTCGCTCAGATTATCAATGGCGTGTATTGTGCCGCCTGAGACTTGATTTCCCATGCGCGGTAAATGCTTATTTATAGACTAAATGGGTCTGCGTTGCTTGTCACTTCGGTGCGAGCCACTGCTGTCGCGTGTCGCTTCGGTTTGAAACCTTACTAAGAGCCGTTCTTTTCACCACAACACATTACGCAGATAAGCGATCAACATGCTTGTAACAAAATGCAAGTCGTACAAATCCTTTCCCGGTACCAATCCTTTTTTAGTTCTGCTTGTATCCACAGGTTTCGTGTCTCTACGTCCTTCGGAAACCTACAAAGTGATACTTGACTCAATAAATTTGTTCCCGATCGAACTGTGCAACCATATGCTATGCAGCTGACACGCTATTTCCTTGTAAAAGAATCTCCACTTTGCCGTTTCATATTATCGACCATAGCATCGTAAGCGTAACCGGATGTTTCAGGGGAGCCAGACGAGTGCGCAGGATCCACAATAGCTCCGCCTTTAACACCGTCTATATAAGGTGTAAATGTATAGCATAGCAGTGGCAGTGATAACGAGGCAGAGGCATACTAGTCGCCATTTTCTTCTTTTTGTTGGTGGTTTCTTGTGGATACAAAATGCATATGTTTCTAATTATACATTTTCGTAGTTGAAAATTACACGTCTGTATTTGTATTTTATTTTATGCTTCTGCCCCGGTTGACAATTAGCGACGAGGAGGATGAATGAAGACACGCAGGCACTCACTTACTCTCGCTCTCGCTCTCTCTCTCTCTCTCTCTCTCTCTCTCTCTCTCTCTCTCTCTCTTTTACACTCTCACACTCTATGTCCAGGCTGATGCCACGGCTGGAACGTGGAACCTTCCATGGTCAGACCATCGGGCAACTGCTGACCACAGTTGGCCACAGTTTCCTTTCTTATAATCTTCAAGTCCCTTTGTGCAGTTCTCATGTTGAGTTCACAGCAGATATAATGGGCCGAGGTTGATCTGTTTGGTCTATTTTACTTTGCCTTTCTGCCACTTCTTACTATTCGCGAAGATGGGAGGGAATGAGGGATGATATGAAATTGATGAAAGAACACCCCATGCCCAGGCCGTGATTCGATTGATTGGTTTGAAACTGAAATTTCAGTCCAAGTAACGATAGTGTGATCTTCGAGATGAGCACTATACGTGTTACAAAGTACTCTTAAAAAATCCCCAGTGAATTGGTCAAAATAAATTGACAGAATTTCGAGGAGAGGTCGAGCCGCTGTGGGCCCACACATTATGCAAATATACGTAAGTAAACCCGTGGCGCAACAGCCCTTGAAGGCAAGCGCCTACTCACTCACTCACAAGGGCCGATCTCACTCACACTCCAACTCGTTACAGGGTGACGTGTGGTCAGCACGACGAACCCCCCAGTTTCCGTGACCGGGTTACTCATTCGTAGCTCCCCAATCTCCTCAACAGGTCCTATAGACCAGTCATGTCAAACTCAATTCGTGAGTAGGGCCGCATAATGATAATGTCAAAACTATCCGGGCCACACATCTAGAACCCCAACACCTTAAAATCCAGAACTAAGGGGTTCGACCCAACGGTGCCGGGATTCCAGTGATTATTATTGCAGCATCGATATGTAAATTATATATAGACTTCCCCCATATCTTTTCATGGTTATAGTATTTTACATGTTACTTTCGAGTATAAATTGGTTACAATTGTGCAATACTTTTGCAAGAAACTGTTTGTGTGCAATTATAGTTTCGTTTCGCACAGATTTGACAGTTTTTTTTAACAAGCTTCTCAAAAGTCTGCAATAAGTTGTTTTTTTTGTGAGCATGAAACTCTTAATGCTGACAACAACTGTTTTGTCAGTCATTCTTGATCATTCGGCTTGGCTGTTTCATTAATCTTCATTATGGAAAACAACTTTTCACCAAGGCAAGTGCAACCAAAATTAATAAAATTTCTACAGCAAAATAGCTTATTCGAGGGTACTGCTATGGGAGATACGAGAAAAATCAAGGATAACCCACCTCACGACATTTATTTTTCAATACGCGTTGTACTGCAATTCAATAAGTTCCATTCGAAGGCAGAACTTCCACACGCATCATGGAAAGAAAAGAGAGCAGAGCAGAACAAGAATATTGCCCTTGCACCCTCTGAAGTCTTGAAACCTGTTTCCAAATTCATCACGTAGTATTTTTACTGTGGACAAATATTCCAGCCATTCCTGGTATTCCTGAGAAGTTGAGAAGGACATATTATAACTTTATTATAAAAGTTTTAATATAACGGAAGACTGTAACTTTGCAAAATGGCCTCTACTTCCTTCAAAATATCAGCCCTTGTGTCACGGGGAGGATTCATTCAAGTAGTTTTACTGTCATATAGAGATGAGAATCGCATCCACGAATGAAGGGAGCTAACCGAGCTACTAGCTCACAGACGTCCGTAATTTCACATATTGTGAGCGAAAAGGCAACAACACGAACAATTTTCGCTTTCAATTGTTCGTTGACTAAGTCATCAATCCTCTCCTAAACTGTATTTCTGATTTTTTTTTAATATTTTTTTTATTAGCGTTGCTTTTCTGCCACGTTTGACTAATGGCGACGATGATGATGAGTAATGGTATGATGAAATTGATGGAGAGATACATTTCAAGAACACCCATGCTCAGGCCAGGATTCGAACCAGCAACCTCTTGTGTCGCAACGGGCTGTGCTAACCACTCTGCCACAGAGGTTGGCAAATTTATTTCGTGATAAAGAAATACTTCCGAATGAATTAACTATCAGCTTACAAAATTTCCACGCTTTTCACTATTCACTTCACAACAAAAGTAAGCATTTCACTTGAAAAATCTACATTCCTCTTCTGTAGTCCTTTTCTTACTCCCACGAAGTTTGGGCAGCCATATGGTTCTCTGAAACTTTTACAGAAACTGACTTTTCTTCCTGGTAAATCCTTGAAAATCAAGAAGCAGGCTCATAGGCAACAGAAAGTATGCACGCTGCCCTCCCCCAGCTGGCAAGATATTTTCGTACTTCAGAAGTAACCTGTCCATCAGCTTGCTTATTTGACACAACACCTACTCTATAATGGAATGTATACCTGTGTAAAGAAAATTGGTCGATGTGTTGAAGTTTGGATGAGTCTGGTCTTGTATCACGAGAAAAGAGAAAACGGGATAACTACAAATGTATAGATAATTTCATGCATGAAGTGTTAAGTGGGGCCAAGGCGGGCCGCATTAACGGATGCTGGGGTCCACATGCGGCCCACGGGGGCCGAGTTTGACTGGGCCGAAATATCAGGATAAAAGTTGTTACGCTTCTTCCACGAGACTCGAACCTGCGCGCGTCCCGTAGCTGGAGCCCAAAGCATGACACCTTAGACCGGACGGTCACGATGCAAGACAGCAGGCCATAGGGGATGCTCATCCCTTATCAGCAGCTGCCATCTAAGGGCGAAAAAGTGAGGGAACCCCTGAAGATGAGTTTTTTTTCCTAATTTTGATTTGGCAAAGGTTAGCTCTCTGACTGCACCAAGCGCCGTCAACCCTATGCCGGTCGTTTGAGTATCTTGAGTTTGAGTTTCTGTAAGTCTTCTTTATGTATAGATAGGCTAATCGGGACTGGACCTACACTTATAGTGGGACTGAACTATAGGGCGTCCACCAGGTACCAAACTCGGGACCTTTTGACATTACGAGGCTCATCTTTACCATTACGCTATAGGGGAGGCAAAAATATCTGAAACTAAGAAGACTTTTTGAATGGACATGTAGAATGTAGGAGGCAGGGTTCGCGCTGAAGAGGAAGAAGACGAAATTCTCCCTCCATTTTCCTAACCTGTACATCTCTAATGTAATTCTCAACCAAGCCAAGAGTCTTGTCCTTCTACATTTTATGTCACTTTTGTTATTGTTAATGAAGAATTCAAATTAATAATTTGTCTTTAAATCTCAAGTAAGCAAGTCAGCCAAAATTATGTTTTTATACTAAATTTTAGATTAATTGAAGATTTGCAAAGAAACAGTAGACCTTTTCATGATCCTTCCACTCCAAAAACAAATGTTTTTTAAGAGTCACATCAAGTTTATGTTTGGAAATAGTGAAGTTCTAGGAACCACACACACACACACACACATATATGTAAGCAACAACAATAGTAGGCTATTGTAATTTGGAGAGTGCGATTTGTGAGCGGAACAAGCATGGGAATTTAACGAAGTTCCTTTGCGAATATCAGTTATGTATGTGTGTGTACACGTATTTCCTATCTGCACCGTTGATTCACAAAGTACTACATGTGAGGTAAAACTATCGAAATGTAAAAAGAGGAAGAGCTACCACCCTCGCCGCCTTTTCTACATTTTATTCAAATCGAACACGAGGCACGTATCTAGATATATATTTCGGAGCGGCGTCCTAACGTAATGTCTCAAAATAATAATATTAATAATGTTAAATTAAAATAACTATAATTATATAAAAATAATTACTATATTTTTATAACATGAATAGGTAAGAAGGCGGTATAACAACAGTGATACAGTATAAAATCACGTATTCATTATCTAGCTTACGTGTAGTTAAGGTCGGCAAAATTTGTAAAAAAAATAGAAACTGCCCTGGCAAGGAAATTAATGTCAAATAGATAAAGAATATAGGGTTATTGAGTATGAAAAAATGATGTTAGATCCAGTTGAAGAAAGTAAAATTCCTTATAATAATATTGCACGTTATTATAAGTAGTAATAATTCTTGCATAAATCTTCTTTGGTACTGTCATTCAAAGTCGTATTGCTTTCCAATATTTTTGCGGAAATAAACAATTTGCGATTAAACAACAACCTTATTTTCATTACTTAATTGAAGTTATTTTATGATCTCATTATTTAATTTTTTGTACTTGGTAAGTCTTTCGGGGCGAGGTCGGGACTACTGGAACCCCCCTAAATACGTCCTTGGCAGTAGGGGTCGAGTTAGTATGGCACTGGTTCCAATTCACTGTTAATATGCTCTGCTTCTCTACATTCAAACATACACAAACTCATGGCCTTCCTGCTCTCTTGGTTTCTTGCCTGGGAAAGAGGTAATAATTCAAGCTGTGACAGCTACGGGACCTTCTGACGAGTTGACGGAACCCAGCTGTGCAGAGGATTCAAACACCCGCGCGAACTAGCCCTCCCCGTCAGCCTGAGGCAATTTTCGAACAGAGACTCTAGTGGCCAAGTGGCGAACTATGATGGATGAAATTCGGCTGAAGCGGCCGTATCTTTCGCCGTCGATAATACATGACATTTTTAAACAATCATTTTGGGCCGTGAAAGTGACTTTGGAAAGAAAAGCCCTCCCTAGCTTAGTCATAAAAGGATTGAGCATTATCTTAGTATGCATCATAATGGCCATTTTCGTTGGTGCTGCCCACAAATCTTATAACCATTCTGTTCTTATTTACGTATTTCCTTATGGGAAATTGAAAAAAAATAATGAAATTTGTGCACATTTATCGAACTGAAATTGCATAAATGTGTCATGTACTCAAAGTTCCATAAAGTAAGTTCACATCTACTGCGTGCTTTCCGGCAAATTTTTGTCCTAAAACGTTATATTCAACAAAATGCAAAAAAGCCCATGTTAAATTTAAGCGCTTTCCACGGCGACCTTCTCCAAACTCCACCTCCCTCTTAACGAAAAGTTCTTTCAGTAGCGGGAAAAGGAAAGAGAGAATGTATGAAGTTGATGTTAGACGTTATTGTTTCAGAATGTATGCAACCAGTATACAGAACTTACAAAAATGTGTATATTTTCACTATTTTATCGCTTGTCGCCACTGTGTTGCATGTTGCGCGGAAATCTCAAATCATTATTATATTTTCTGGAAGTTGCACATATTTTTCGCTCATAAGTCCTATTGACCGAGATACATAATTTGTAAACACATGTAATAAGTTATCGTGAGAATTTGTTTTTAATCACTTTCTGCATTTCTAAGTACGTATTAATCTTGAATTCTGAGAATTCTTGAGGTGCATTTGTTTTCTCATATCCCTACAAAACAGCTACTTAAGTTGACCGGACAAGGTTTTCAGTCAACTCAGTCGTGAAACAAACTGGACTCAGGGGTGGCCGGGGTTGTGACACGATGCTTGAAGGGAATTATTGGAGGGGAAAACAATATTTGAGCTTTGATAATACAATACCAAATTGTATAAACGTATGTTTATACTATTTCTACCACTTCTACCTAACTGCACACAGAAATGTGTATATATGCATGTGTGGTTGATTTGAATTGTTAATAAAGTGCACTTTATACACACACAGATAGGCTAATCGGAACGGGACCTACAGTTTATAGTGGGATACGAAACACTGTAATATGTGCCAGGACCTCTTGGCAAATCGACAACGTTGCCACTACACCATCGGAGAGGCCCCAGGTACGTGTGTGGTGTGTTGGAGCAGAGGATTACTTGCGAAAGTCCAACTAACAGAAGATGCAAGATTGCTGGCGCCTTTAGCCGCGGCGGAGGGGAGAGGGATGCGTCACCCCACAAGGAAGGGAGAATGCAATACGTATATGTATGTTATTGAGTTTCTTTGTATTATATCCCGCCCGAAACAAAGTTAAAGTACCTACACGTGTGATTGCAAGTACGTTTAGTTCCACGCCTACGCGCATTTGCGTATTATTAATGTAAGAAGTGGTCGAACAGTTAACAGTGTTTACCAGTTTTCGATGTTTAACAAATGTAAAAGAATAATCATGCTTAAACGCTTTTCGAAATCATTTTAAATACAGATGTCTGAAAGATATGTGCAATCAAACCATGGCCAGTATTAATGGAAGGACTATTATGCCTATCATTTTATACAGGCACACTTTGTGCTTGGGGGAAGTGGGTGGTCAGACGAGGCATTTTCTGCCTCTCCCAAATAAATCAACATTACATTCTGACCTCCCAGCAGCCACTTACGGTTAACAACTTTTTACTTTAGTATGAAATTTTAGACTAAATATTTGGTCAAAATTGCCGGGTTTTCCCTCAATTTTGCAAAACATATTTCTTGCTTGCTTCGATTGTAATATAAACGTTTCTACACGTCACATTATTTTGAAAGAAATGGCGACCTATTCAATTAAAATGTCCCCGACATAGCTATTTCTATTTTGTTTATTTTACGTCGCTGGTCTATGTCGTGAATGAATCGAGACAATGAGGTGGAATAATAAAATGATGAAGGTACAAACAAGATAACCATGACTACATATTATCGCTTTTATTCTTTAGATTTAGTTACAGCACGGAAAATTGTGAAAAAGTATTAACACAATCTTTCAAAGCAGAATTTTGGAAATTGTTTGAGACCCTCAAAAATGGCCCATGTAAGCAATTGGATCTCCGACGCTGTGCTTCTTGCTTGAGTGCGAGGGGACGTCAAGGGAGGGGAGGGGGTTGGTGACGCCGTTCCTGGCTGATTCCAGGGTTGCCGCTTGAAAGTACGGAAAGCAGGAAGACTATGCTATTCCTGTCTTATCTGTGTTGGTAATATTTCAGAGCATATGACCTGAAAGCAAATGATTGTCTCCAGTCGGATTAAACATTATGGAGACTCGAGTTTGGACTCCAATTAAAAAATTAACCAGTAGAGCTACGTATTTAAATTTCGTCACGATTGGACCACAAGTTTTTTAATTACAGAATCTCAAAGAGAGCGTAGTTTGAAAAACACCAAAAGAAGCGGATTTTTTTTTGTTCTCACGACGATAACAAATTGAAAGCATACTTGAAAGAAAATTAGTTATTACAGCTTAACTCAGAATTCAATAAGTTAAGTGGTTAACTTTTAATTCTAGTGCAAACTCGAGTAGCCATAATTTCTAATACGACAGTAGTTCGGCGGAATCATTCTTTATTGTTTCCTTTATGACGCAGTGTTTGTGCGAGGGATCGTGATGATTAGATATGAAGAGATATCGCTGTTCGTTAACAGCACATGTTAACGGCTTGTGAACCAATCGCCTGTTCTCAGTCACCTTAACACATTTTAAGTCTAAGCACCTTTCAACTCATTCAGCAAAGTGTCATGATGTTTTAACTTGATATATAAATAGCAGGTATTAACATACTGATTAGTTTCATAATTTAAATGAATAATAGAAATATGGGCACACATAACACTTACGCAAAATTCAAAACTATTTAATAAATTGTGTTTTAAATTGGAGAAACTTGAAGAATTCAATTTTCCATCATAATTATTTTCTATCTTTCACTTTTCGGTCTCGGAATGGAGCCTTGAAGCTTGCCCCCCCCTCTCGCAGTGCGGTGAGTGCTAAGTCACCTATACCAAACATTGCGTATATTTTTCGGGTGAAGAGACACAGCATAGAATTGTTGCAGTAATCAGGTCATCTTATCATATTATGTCCTATGACTCCACAGTCCACACTCCCATGAAATTCAGTCATGGCGCAATGCACATTGAACAGCTGTACTTTACTGCATAGACAGGTCCCTAGCTTCCCCCTTCCCTGCATTGAGGGAGCTGCTGCTATGCCACTGGTCACCGCTGAAACCTACTTTGTTTTTTTTATGTCTTATATTTTGTTCAGTTATAAGCCCACGAAATGATTCCCTGTTCAAAAGGGACGTGGTGGCGGGGGAGGTGGACTGTTAGGTTACTTTGTGCAGTTATGGACAGTACGAAGCTTTGTCGTCTGCCAGGCCAGTGTCTTTTAGAAGTTATTTGTATTTGATATTTATTATTTATTTTACGTCGCTTTTCTTCCACTTTTGGCAATTCACGACGATGAATCCTGATTATGTTAAATGGATGAAGAGACACTCGCAAAACAGCCTCGTCCAGGTTGGTGGGACTCGAACCCGGAGTGTACGATCACTCAACGCACTCATCAACAGAGTCGAACTTTTAGAAGTGGGGGAATTCATCTTTTCACACCATTTCTCAGGAAATTACGTTACGACTATGACTCAATCAGTGATTCAAAATATGAATATATTTTAACTGACATTAAAAATGTTGTTGAATAGCTGTAATTTCTTTCCATAAAAATATCTGTTTCAAAACATGCATATAGGTGTAAGAATAGAATTTATTCGGTAGGTTTTTATAACTACAATTATATATCTTAAAACTTTGTTGAAGAGTTTGTTTCATGTTCTAAGATTAATCGTTCATATTAATATGATTCTTTTGGAGGTTAAAGTTTTAATTTTCAACCTAAAATTCCCAATCGGTTGTTCGGCGTAGCTATAGGCTAGAAAACAGAACACTGAGCGTCGCATAATATGGTGACGTATTACGCTAACGTTTCGCCATTTGGGACGCACTACTGTGCTTTCTGTGACGTCACCTGTGCTGTTTGGGTCCGTGACATCGATACAAAGAGATAACGGCCAAAGAAATTCAAGGCGATAGAAAAAAATCACCAAGAAGAGCTTGAAATGTAATGCATGCACATAAAACAACACATAAAAATTCGGAAGGAAAAATTTAAATGCTTTATTTTTGTTTTCAGCCACTGCCAACTGCCATACATAATCATACAACCATCGAAAAATCCTGTTTTCTAAACATTGTTACTTTTAGTGCTGTCAGCGTATTTTTATGATCATGTGATCCTGAGCGGCTGTGTCTTGATACGTATTACGGTTCCCGAGGAACGGTTTGTTACTTTGTAACATTGTATTTCTGACAATTATAATTCAGTAATATGTTGAAGGGGTGTAAGAAGCAACCCTTTCCGAATACATCATAATGTCAATCTCTCTTCCACGTAGATCAGCCTCGACTACATTTTGCAGAAGAGCGAGGTTCTATCGCATGCATTCACAGTCAGTATAATCCTCTGTGGGGTTTGCGGTATATCTTTGTGATTGTTCCTACACCATCTCTAACATTCATTTGCATCCTCGCAATTAGCCAGAAATGGTAGAAATGCGAAGTTAAATAAACTAAATGAACTAACAATAAAATGCTCTTAGTGTAGCACAAATGCATCAAATATATGTGACGCTTCGAAAGATGGTATTTTGAATTTAATAATCCCCCTCCCATGCCTTTCATTGCCTTGAATGCAAATATTCCTTACGTTGCTCAACTAACATTTTCCCCTAGGATAGTGAAATGATCCTCATTAATGAAGCGACAGAAAAATTCAACGTATAGCCTATTAACGTTAATCTGAGTCGCTTTTCTTTAGTTAATCGTTAATGAGCATTGATGATGGAATGCAGAAATAAATGGTAAAACGAACACAATGGCATATCCATGCCTTACTCAGGATTCTAAATTAGGACTTCTGGCTTCGTAGAAACTCCATCCTGGAAGCAGCAAGGTAAAAATAATGAATAAAATACAGTTCATTTGATTAGATTATTATTATGTAGCGTCGCTTTTCTTCCTCTTTTGGCTAGTCAAAACTATGGGGATGAGTAATAATACGATGAAATTGATGAAGAGCATCCACAAAGGAACACCGAAGTAGCGTCGTAATGCGCTGTGCTAACCTTTCCGCCACGAAGGTCAGCTGCAATAGATTGACCGATTGATTTGCTTTATCTTACTTCCCTTTGTGTGTCACTTTTGGAAAATTTTCGACAATGGGATGATGATGATATAACGAAATTGGTGAATGGGCACTCACAAACATCCATGCCCAGAATGATTGATTGATTTAGTTATTTTACTTCGCCTTTTGTGGCTCGTTGCTATTTTGCGAAGATAGGAATGAGTGATGAGATGATGAAATTGATGAATGGACATTCACAAACAACCAAACCCTAGCGGGATTCGAACCCGGGATCATTGGCATCGCAGCGCGATGTAATAACCACTCGGCCACAGGGCCTGGCCAATTTACTGATTGAGAACATATACGCATTGATTGATTAATTTTGTGTTTTAAGTCCACTTTATGCACAGTTAGGCTAATCGGAACAGGTGCTTCAGATTAAAGTGCGTTCCGAAAACTACGTGCCTCCACCGTTTATACGCATTCGTTTTAAGGGGAAGTGGAGCTACGTACTTAGCTTTCTTTTTTACTATCCCTTCAACAGAGCGTGCTGTTGATAATATCACCCACAGTATGGCCGAGATCGAGAAAGTGTGGAGCCATATCTTCTGCTTGAAAGATAGCACCGTAAGAAGCACAAGGAAGAACATTACCTTTTGTAGCACTCGCCCACTCACATTATAATGGCATAACCTCTGCCTGTGTAACTTTGTAAATGTCGTCTTAATGAAGCCACATAGAATGAACACGCTTCCTTTTACTAAACCTTAATTTTATTTTGGCCCTTTACTTTATTACATAATTTGTTCTAATTTCAATAAAATATACAGCTACATATTATTCACGTTTAGAAACGGGAAGAGTATATGTATTGTTTATATTTTACCTTGTCATTTCAAAATTAATGGAATTAATATTTTCTTTATGATCGTAGATGGTAAGTACATGTAGTTTCCAGGCATTATTTATCATAAAGGAATAAAATCAATGTTTTCTACTCGACGTTTCCCCCCTTCCCCGAAGTTTTCTGTTGGGGAACATTAGCAAATATACCCTGATTTCATTGTCCTTGTTTTACCTAAGTAGGAAAATGCATTAAGGATGATACGCATATAATAATTCGAATATACCTGCGTAAGAATTTGTATGTTATCTATTTACATTTTCTCTTGAATACACGCACATAAACAACACGACAACAAGAGCAGGACAGAGAATGTAACTTAAATGGAATTGTTTCAAGTTCAACATAGGAAATGATGTGTTTCCTGCTTTGTAAAGCTGATAGACAATGGAGAGATGAACGTGATAACAGGCAGATTAGCAAGTCGCGGTGATCCTTTTCTGCAAGAGGGGAGCGTGCTTGTGTTCCCCGGCGACGTTGTCAGTTGGGGAGATTCTCAACGTTTCAAGTCGCACTTTAAGCAGAGAGGGCGGGAAGTGAAGACGACAAAAAGTGTGGCAACGTAGCAAAACAACCCATTCACAGCGCAGTGGTCGCAGAGGTGGATCGCATAAAACAACGGTGTTGCCAAACACGGTCGTTAGAAAAAGAACTACATTGAAGTTAAGGACTCAGATCAAGCAGTTAGCTTTTAGAAGTATGAACACTTGTATCCTTGCTCTAGGACTGGGGATTCTGTATTCGAATCCTGTACGAGTTTAGGGAGCATCCAGACCAAAGCGAGATGCGAAGCTTATAACTTGGAAACAAACACTCAAAAGTATATGTGACGTTTCGAAGTGACATGACAAGGTGCACATGTCGCGTCGCATCGCGTCGTTCTAGTCTGGTGGAGTCTTCTGGTAGCGCAGCTACACTGAATGCTTGCTTATATTCTTAAGCGGTGCGTGTTGCTTGTTACTTCGGTATGAACCCCGTACTTTGTACACACTGTTAATCTAAGTATGAGCGTAAATACATATATGAAATATTCGATAAAATATAAATAAAACATTCGATTCAATGCTATTGATACGTTCTTGCAATTTAGACGCGTCGTATTATTATACTATTAATATTAACTTAATAATACTCAGCGGTGAACGAAGAGACTCGGTGAAGTACACAGACTCCTCTCAGGTACAGGGATAGTGTTAGGCAAAGACAATATTCACAGCACAGAGAAATAAAACCACATTACTGCAGTTCTTATAAACTGAAAGGTTTTATTCTTTATTTATTGCAATTATAATGCAAATATACTTGAGACGAAAGCGAGGATTTCACTTTGCCGATGAAATGACTCAATTAAAACGCATAAACTCAATGCGTGGCTATCGGCAAGCCTATGATCACATAGGCCGAGCTTGCGCCCCGAACTACCATACCGAGATGTATGCACAACACCGAGGAGTTCTTTTTAAGTTTAAAAGCTTCGTCGATCCGTTGCGAGAAAGTGTGATGATTTCTTACGCGATATCCTCGCTTTTATACAAAATGCCTTATCTTATTTAAATCTTCTTTTCGTTAACATTCGTGAAATGTAGTGATAGTGAGTTGCATGTTATTGAGTAGGAAAGCAAGCAGAGAACACAATTTCAGTAAATGAGGCTGTGATTCCGCCGTTTGGAAAATTATTTCTCACTTATTGCAGAGGATTATTTTACCAGAACCTTTGATAACTTGCAGGAAACATCCCGTTTCTTCCATTCTGCACGCCCTCTCATATCCGCGTTGTGGTTAACCACACGGTACAAATTAGTTACCTTCCACACAATCCACAATACTTTCACAAAAAAAAAAATACTGGGAACGGTAGCCATATTATTGGTATTATAACCTGAGCATTGCATTGATTTGGTTTAGAGTACGAGGTCGTTGTATTACGTAGTTTAACTAATTTTGTGTGGTGTCGCCAGTGTCACATGTTGGTACAATGCTGAGGATTTCGGTTTTCCCCTTAGTTGACTTATTCAATGACAACTTAAGGAAAGGTAAGCACTTGTTTATCGCAGAAGAAAATTATTATATCAATGTAAAATGTGACAAATCCACAACAAAATTATGTGCAAGGTAATTTCGTACTTTGTAAGTCACGCGTATATAACCTATACTGAATGAATGAATGAATACTGCATTTAATTTCTTTGAATATTGATCATGTATTAGGGGAGTCTACAGATCCCCCTCCACCCCCGGAGCTTTAGGCCTGAATTTCGAAGAATCAATAAATAAACGCCATTGATTCAGGTCATACTCAATGTTTAATGCAGACATAAGTCCACACACATCTGTACAGTACACCAAACCTTCCTGACAGCTGAAAAAATTCACTAGATCACTTCCACGACAGCGATACATTGTTACTTTCGTGTCCTTTCCCAAAAGGTTCCAACCTTGTAGTCTGTTAGCTAATAGTTCAGCCTGTAATTTGGACAATTTCAGATCTCTCACGAGATCATTTAGTTCTGCTTGGCATATTATATGCGGTACCTATGCGTTCCCCACATACACAGGATCTTCACTTCCTTCACTTTCGGATTCACGTTCAGTATCACAGTCACTCAACGTCCAAGCATTTGGTGGCACAGGAACAGGTAACTCATTACAGTGTGGAACAGGCCTAATAGCAGAAGGTACACATGGATAGTTAATTGACTTGTTTGTTTTTGCGGTTATTCCACGAATGTTTGTTAAACAAAAATAACAGACTGTGGTGTGGTCTTGTGGCTCACGCCACACCATTGTCACTGCAAATGGCATTGCCTTGTGTGTTCCGTTCAACCATCCCCGAAGGTTCACAGCACAGGATTTACAACACACGTGCGGAGCCCATTTTTTATCCTGGTCTCCGACTTTGCAGGAAAAGTACAATTCATAAAGCCTTTTTCACAGCAGGTGTCAGGTGAGTAACATTGGACTTAACATTCAATCTTCCACATATGTAACACAACTTGTTTGGGTTATTTACACAACTTCTTGGCATGATTTACAGTAAAGAAACAACAAACACATATAATGTCAGAACCGGAGATACTTGTCACATCCGAACAGGAATATCTAACAGTCACACTTAGCAACAAACTGAAATCTTTGTGCTGCAAGTCCAGCTTTCAGTACCTTCTGAGCAGTACATTAACACTGTGTGAACTCATACAAGAGTTCTCAGAACAGACAAACATCCAGAACAACAATGAATAACAACACACAAACACATTCTCAATAATGTACCACCGGCTTCTGATACGGATTTTCACGCAGTGTTGCAACTCCACAAGGGGAAGTGTTGCCATCTTGAAAGTGGGAAATTTCGTAATTTAAAAATCCCTTTTTCCCATTTGCGGGAAAATGGGGGCTGATACAAACAAATGCAGAAGTGCTCCTACATCAGGGTACCAAGGGGAATTATGGTCACTACATACCATCCAGGAAAGAAAACCTTTGTTACACAATGTTATCAGTTGAAAGTAACGACGAATCAAGTAAGAATAACTAATTGAAAGTACCCTGTGGCTGTGTAGTCTTGCTAATGGACCATGTTAAAAATGTAAACATAAACATTGATGAGGTCTTGCCCGATCCCCCCCGGAACTTCCGGTTGAGGCCAGTTCCCGTAGTTTCCAATACAGATTCACCGGCATACGAAGTAAGAAATGAGCTCTTGTTTCCATCAGTTGTGCGATGATAGTCAAGAAAGGTATTTGTTAAAGTTCTACTATGAAGGAGCGGACGTCAAGAATCCGTCGGATGATCAACTGCAGAGCAGATTATTAAACATGACGTGTCTTTGTGGCCCCCAGTTGTATAGCATACTACCACAACGTTTCTCATGTACACGCACGACGATCTGAAAACGTACGAAAGTTTAGATATAATCAATTACTTTGTAAATGGAAAAGTGAGGGAAAGAGAATTCTATAAAACTAGTGATATTATTATATTATAAAGTATGCTTAAGTGAATCTTTGCCAACAAATCTGCAGAAGTAATGACACATGCAAATGCTAGTAAATATGTGTGCTTTCAACTTCGCCGGGAGAACCTACGATATGACATGCCATTTTCACTTGCACGAATTTACTTCAAACAACAAGGGAGTTTTCAGGTTGAAGCGACAAGCGATATCGAGATTTTGCACAGAAGCATTCGATCTAAAGCAAACCATTCACCACGCTTGCGAAAATAACAGGTCGGGTCAACACAATACACAGTATTGATAAAACGGCCCAGTCCGAGCAACATGAAAGCGAGAAGCAACACCTGCAATTTGTCGTGTCGCTTTAATTGGGAAGGTGTTGTTTATTTTTTTAATGTTGGTTTCCAAGAGACACGTATCGCTTCAGTCTGAAAGCTTCCTTTCGAACCAATTCACCACGAGAAAATGCACGTGTCGCTTGGACTGGTCTGTTTTCTCAGTACTATGCATCATGTCGCCTCGGTTTGTTGTACTCGTATGCAAGGTGGATGGTTTTCTTTAGAATAAGGGGCCGTTGGTTCTCGCTTCGGTGTGTAATCTCCGTGCCACTTGAAAGTGAATCCTCAGTGATCAACGAAATGTATCGAACCGAATGGACGCGACAAGCTGCACTTGTCGCTCAGATTATCAATGGCGTGTATTGTGCCGCCTGAGACTTGATTTCCCATGCGCGGTAAATGCTTATTTATAGACTAAATGGGTCTGCGTTGCTTGTCACTTCGGTGCGAGCCACTGCTGTCGCGTGTCGCTTCGGTTTGAAACCTTACTAAGAGCCGTTCTTTTCACCACAACACATTACGCAGATAAGCGATCAACATGCTTGTAACAAAATGCAAGTCGTACAAATCCTTTCCCGGTACCAATCCTTTTTTAGTTCTGCTTGTATCCACAGGTTTCGTGTCTCTACGTCCTTCGGAAACCTACAAAGTGATACTTGACTCAATAAATTTGTTCCCGATCGAACTGTGCAACCATATGCTATGCAGCTGACACGCTATTTCCTTGTAAAAGAATCTCCACTTTGCCGTTTCATATTATCGACCATAGCATCGTAAGCGTAACCGGATGTTTCAGGGGAGCCAGACGAGTGCGCAGGATCCACAATAGCTCCGCCTTTAACACCGTCTATATAAGGTGTAAATGTATAGCATAGCAGTGGCAGTGATAACGAGGCAGAGGCATACTAGTCGCCATTTTCTTCTTTTTGTTGGTGGTTTCTTGTGGATACAAAATGCATATGTTTCTAATTATACATTTTCGTAGTTGAAAATTACACGTCTGTATTTGTATTTTATTTTATGCTTCTGCCCCGGTTGACAATTAGCGACGAGGAGGATGAATGAAGACACGCAGGCACTCACTTACTCTCGCTCTCGCTCTCTCTCTCTCTCTCTCTCTCTCTCTCTCTCTCTCTCTCTCTCTCTTTTACACTCTCACACTCTATGTCCAGGCTGATGCCACGGCTGGAACGTGGAACCTTCCATGGTCAGACCATCGGGCAACTGCTGACCACAGTTGGCCACAGTTTCCTTTCTTATAATCTTCAAGTCCCTTTGTGCAGTTCTCATGTTGAGTTCACAGCAGATATAATGGGCCGAGGTTGATCTGTTTGGTCTATTTTACTTTGCCTTTCTGCCACTTCTTACTATTCGCGAAGATGGGAGGGAATGAGGGATGATATGAAATTGATGAAAGAACACCCCATGCCCAGGCCGTGATTCGATTGATTGGTTTGAAACTGAAATTTCAGTCCAAGTAACGATAGTATGATCTTCGAGATGAGCACTATACGTGTTACAAAGTACTCTTAAAAAATCCCCAGTGAATTGGTCAAAATAAATTGACAGAATTTCGAGGAGAGGTCGAGCCGCTGTGGGCCCACACATTATGCAAATATACGTAAGTAAACCCGTGGCGCAACAGCCCTTGAAGGCAAGCGCCTACTCACTCACTCACAAGGGCCGATCTCACTCACACTCCAACTCGTTACAGGGTGACGTGTGGTCAGCACGACGAACCCCCCAGTTTCCGTGACCGGGTTACTCATTCGTAGCTCCCCAATCTCCTCAACAGGTCCTATAGACCAGTCATGTCAAACTCAATTCGTGAGTAGGGCCGCATAATGATAATGTCAAAACTATCCTGGCCACACATCTAGAACCCCAACACCTTAAAATCCAGAACTAAGGGGTTCGACCCAACGGTGCCGGGATTCCAGTGATTATTATTGCAGCATCGATATGTAAATTATATATAGACTTCCCCCATATCTTTTCATGGTTATAGTATTTTACATGTTACTTTCGAGTATAAATTGGTTACAATTGTGCAATACTTTTGCAAGAAACTGTTTGTGTGCAATTATAGTTTCGTTTCGCACAGATTTGACAGTTTTTTTAACAAGCTTCTCAAAAGTCTGCAATAAGTTGTTTTTTTTGTGAGCATGAAACTCTTAATGCTGACAACAACTGTTTTGTCAGTCATTCTTGATCATTCGGCTTGGCTGTTTCATTAATCTTCATTATGGAAAACAACTTTTCACCAAGGCAAGTGCAACCAAAATTAATAAAATTTCTACAGCAAAATAGCTTATTCGAGGGTACTGCTTAGGGGAGATACGAGAAAAATCAAGGATAACCCACCTCACGACATTTATTTTTCAATACGCGTTGTACTGCAATTCAATAAGTTCCATTCGAAGGCAGAACTTCCACACGCATCATGGAAAGAAAAGAGAGCAGAGCAGAACAAGAATATTGCCCTTGCACCCTCTGAAGTCTTGAAACCTGTTTCCAAATTCATCACGTAGTATTTTTACTGTGGACAAATATTCCAGCCATTCCTGGTATTCCTGAGAAGTTGAGAAGGACATATTATAACTTTATTATAAAAGTTTTAATATAACGGAAGACTGTAACTTTGCAAAATGGCCTCTACTTCCTTCAAAATATCAGCCCTTGTGTCACGGGGAGGATTCATTCAAGTAGTTTTACTGTCATATAGAGATGAGAATCGCATCCACGAATGAAGGGAGCTAACCGAGCTACTAGCTCACAGACGTCCGTAATTTCACATATTGTGAGCGAAAAGGCAACAACACGAACAATTTTCGCTTTCAATTGTTCGTTGACTAAGTCATCAATCCTCTCCTAAACTGTATTTCTGATTTTTTTTTAATATTTTTTTTATTAGCGTTGCTTTTCTGCCACGTTTGACTAATGGCGACGATGATGATGAGTAATGGTATGATGAAATTGATGGAGAGATACATTTCAAGAACACCCATGCTCAGACCAGGATTCGAACCAGCAACCTCTTGTGTCGCAACGGGCTGTGCTAACCACTCTGCCACAGAGGTTGGCAAATTTATTTCGTGATAAAGAAATACTTCCGAATGAATTAACTATCAGCTTACAAAATTTCCACGCTTTTCACTATTCACTTCACAACAAAAGTAAGCATTTCACTTGAAAAATCTACATTCCTCTTCTGTAGTCCTTTTCTTACTCCCACGAAGTTTGGGCAGCCATATGGTTCTCTGAAACTTTTACAGAAACTGACTTTTCTTCCTGGTAAATCCTTGAAAATCAAGAAGCAGGCTCATAGGCAACAGAAAGTATGCACGCTGCCCTCCCCCAGCTGGCAAGATATTTTCGTACTTCAGAAGTAACCTGTCCATCAGCTTGCTTATTTGACACAACACCTACTCTATAATGGAATGTATACCTGTGTAAAGAAAATTGGTCGATGTGTTGAAGTTTGGATGAGTCTGGTCTTGTATCACGAGAAAAGAGAAAACGGGATAACTACAAATGTATAGATAATTTCATGCATGAAGTGTTAAGTGGGGCCAAGGCGGGCCGCATTAACGGATGCTGGGGCCCACATGCGGCCCGCGGGGGCCGAGTTTGACTGGGCCGAAATATCAGGATAAAAGTTGTTACGCTTCTTCCACGAGACTCGAACCTGCGCGCGTCCCGTAGCTGGAGCCCAAAGCATGACACCTTAGACCGGACGGTCACGATGCAAGACAGCAGGCCATAGGGGATGCTCATCCCTTATCAGCAGCTGCCATCTAAGGGCGAAAAAGTGAGGGAACCCCTGAAGATGAGTTTTTTTTCCTAATTTTGATTTGGCAAAGGTTAGCTCTCTGACTGCACCAAGCGCCGTCAACCCTATGCCGGTCGTTTGAGTATCTTGAGTTTGAGTTTCTGTAAGTCTTCTTTATGTATAGATAGGCTAATCGGGACTGGACCTACACTTATAGTGGGACTGAACTATAGGGCGTCCACCAGGTACCAAACTCGGGACCTTTTGACATTACGAGGCTCATCTTTACCATTACGCTATAGGGGAGGCAAAAATATCTGAAACTAAGAAGACTTTTTGAATGGACATGTAGAATGTAGGAGGCAGGGTTCGCGCTGAAGAGGAAGAAGACGAAATTCTCCCTCCATTTTCCTAACCTGTACATCTCTAATGTAATTCTCAACCAAGCCAAGAGTCTTGTCCTTCTACATTTTATGTCACTTTTGTTATTGTTAATGAAGAATTCAAATTAATAATTTGTCTTTAAATCTCAAGTAAGCAAGTCAGCCAAAATTATGTTTTTATACTAAATTTTAGATTAATTGAAGATTTGCAAAGAAACAGTAGACCTTTTCATGATCCTTCCACTCCAAAAACAAATGTTTTTTAAGAGTCACATCAAGTTTATGTTTGGAAATAGTGAAGTTCTAGGAACCACACACACACACACACACACATATATGTAAGCAACAACAATAGTAGGCTATTGTAATTTGGAGAGTGCGATTTGTGAGCGGAACAAGCATGGGAATTTAACGAAGTTCCTTTGCGAATATCAGTTATGTATGTGTGTGTACACGTATTTCCTATCTGCACCGTTGATTCACAAAGTACTACATGTGAGGTAAAACTATCGAAATGTAAAAAGAGGAAGAGCTACCACCCTCGCCGCCTTTTCTACATTTTATTCAAATCGAACACGAGGCACGTATCTAGATATATATTTCGGAGCGGCGTCCTAACGTAATGTCTCAAAATAATAATATTAATAATGTTAAATTAAAATAACTATAATTATATAAAAATAATTACTATATTTTTATAACATGAATAGGTAAGAAGGCGGTATAACAACAGTGATACAGTATAAAATCACGTATTCATTATCTAGCTTACGTGTAGTTAAGGTCGGCAAAATTTGTAAAAAAAATAGAAACTGCCCTGGCAAGGAAATTAATGTCAAATAGATAAAGAATATAGGGTTATTGAGTATGAAAAAATGATGTTAGATCCAGTTGAAGAAAGTAAAATTCCTTATAATAATATTGCACGTTATTATAAGTAGTAATAATTCTTGCATAAATCTTCTTTGGTACTGTCATTCAAAGTCGTATTGCTTTCCAATATTTTTGCGGAAATAAACAATTTGCGATTAAACAACAACCTTATTTTCATTACTTAATTGAAGTTATTTTATGATCTCATTATTTAATTTTTTGTACTTGGTAAGTCTTTCGGGGCGAGGTCGGGACTACTGGAACCCCCCTAAATACGTCCTTGGCAGTAGGGGTCGAGTTAGTATGGCACTGGTTCCAATTCACTGTTAATATGCTCTGCTTCTCTACATTCAAACATACACAAACTCATGGCCTTCCTGCTCTCTTGGTTTCTTGCCTGGGAAAGAGGTAATAATTCAAGCTGTGACAGCTACGGGACCTTCTGACGAGTTGACGGAACCCAGCTGTGCAGAGGATTCAAACACCCGCGCGAACTAGCCCTCCCCGTCAGCCTGAGGCAATTTTCGAACAGAGACTCTAGTGGCCAAGTGGCGAACTATGATGGATGAAATTCGGCTGAAGCGGCCGTATCTTTCGCCGTCGATAATACATGACATTTTTAAACAATCATTTTGGGCCGTGAAAGTGACTTTGGAAAGAAAAGCCCTCCCTAGCTTAGTCATAAAAGGATTGAGCATTATCTTAGTATGCATCATAATGGCCATTTTCGTTGGTGCTGCCCACAAATCTTATAACCATTCTGTTCTTATTTACGTATTTCCTTATGGGAAATTGAAAAAAAATAATGAAATTTGTGCACATTTATCGAACTGAAATTGCATAAATGTGTCATGTACTCAAAGTTCCATAAAGTAAGTTCACATCTACTGCGTGCTTTCCGGCAAATTTTTGTCCTAAAACGTTATATTCAACAAAATGCAAAAAAGCCCATGTTAAATTTAAGCGCTTTCCACGGCGACCTTCTCCAAACTCCACCTCCCTCTTAACGAAAAGTTCTTTCAGTAGCGGGAAAAGGAAAGAGAGAATGTATGAAGTTGATGTAATCTTAGACGTTATTGTTTCAGAATGTATGCAACCAGTATACAGAACTTACAAAAATGTGTATATTTTCACTATTTTATCGCTTGTCGCCACTGTGTTGCATGTTGCGCGGAAATCTCAAATCATTATTATATTTTCTGGAAGTTGCACATATTTTTCGCTCATAAGTCCTATTGACCGAGATACATAATTTGTAAACACATGTAATAAGTTATCGTGAGAATTTGTTTTTAATCACTTTCTGCATTTCTAAGTACGTATTAATCTTGAATTCTGAGAATTCTTGAGGTGCATTTGTTTTCTCATATCCCTACAAAACAGCTACTTAAGTTGACCGGACAAGGTTTTCAGTCAACTCAGTCGTGAAACAAACTGGACTCAGGGGTGGCCGGGGTTGTGACACGATGCTTGAAGGGAATTATTGGAGGGGAAAACAATATTTGAGCTTTGATAATACAATACCAAATTGTATAAACGTATGTTTATACTATTTCTACCACTTCTACCTAACTGCACACAGAAATGTGTATATATGCATGTGTGGTTGATTTGAATTGTTAATAAAGTGCACTTTATACACACACAGATAGGCTAATCGGAACGGGACCTACAGTTTATAGTGGGATACGAAACACTGTAATATGTGCCAGGACCTCTTGGCAAATCGACAACGTTGCCACTACACCATCGGAGAGGCCCCAGGTACGTGTGTGGTGTGTTGGAGCAGAGGATTACTTGCGAAAGTCCAACTAACAGAAGATGCAAGATTGCTGGCGCCTTTAGCCGCGGCGGAGGGGAGAGGGATGCGTCACCCCACAAGGAAGGGAGAATGCAATACGTATATGTATGTTATTGAGTTTCTTTGTATTATATCCCGCCCGAAACAAAGTTAAAGTACCTACACGTGTGATTGCAAGTACGTTTAGTTCCACGCCTACGCGCATTTGCGTATTATTAATGTAAGAAGTGGTCGAACAGTTAACAGTGTTTACCAGTTTTCGATGTTTAACAAATGTAAAAGAATAATCATGCTTAAACGCTTTTCGAAATCATTTTAAATACAGATGTCTGAAAGATATGTGCAATCAAACCATGGCCAGTATTAATGGAAGGACTATTATGCCTATCATTTTATACAGGCACACTTTGTGCTTGGGGGAAGTGGGTGGTCAGACGAGGCATTTTCTGCCTCTCCCAAATAAATCAACATTACATTCTGACCTCCCAGCAGCCACTTACGGTTAACAACTTTTTACTTTAGTATGAAATTTTAGACTAAATATTTGGTCAAAATTGCCGGGTTTTCCCTCAATTTTGCAAAACATATTTCTTGCTTGCTTCGATTGTAATATAAACGTTTCTACACGTCACATTATTTTGAAAGAAATGGCGACCTATTCAATTAAAATGTCCCCGACATAGCTATTTCTATTTTGTTTATTTTACGTCGCTGGTCTATGTCGTGAATGAATCGAGACAATGAGGTGGAATAATAAAATGATGAAGGTACAAACAAGATAACCATGACTACATATTATCGCTTTTATTCTTTAGATTTAGTTACAGCACGGAAAATTGTGAAAAAGTATTAACACAATCTTTCAAAGCAGAATTTTGGAAATTGTTTGAGACCCTCAAAAATGGCCCATGTAAGCAATTGGATCTCCGACGCTGTGCTTCTTGCTTGAGTGCGAGGGGACGTCAAGGGAGGGGAGGGGGTTGGTGACGCCGTTCCTGGCTGATTCCAGGGTTGCCGCTTGAAAGTACGGAAAGCAGGAAGACTATGCTATTCCTGTCTTATCTGTGTTGGTAATATTTCAGAGCATATGACCTGAAAGCAAATGATTGTCTCCAGTCGGATTAAACATTATGGAGACTCGAGTTTGGACTCCAATTAAAAAATTAACCAGTAGAGCTACGTATTTAAATTTCGTCACGATTGGACCACAAGTTTTTTAATTACAGAATCTCAAAGAGAGCGTAGTTTGAAAAACACCAAAAGAAGCGGATTTTTTTTTGTTCTCACGACGATAACAAATTGAAAGCATACTTGAAAGAAAATTAGTTATTACAGCTTAACTCAGAATTCAATAAGTTAAGTGGTTAACTTTTAATTCTAGTGCAAACTCGAGTAGCCATAATTTCTAATACGACAGTAGTTCGGCGGAATCATTCTTTATTGTTTCCTTTATGACGCAGTGTTTGTGCGAGGGATCGTGATGATTAGATATGAAGAGATATCGCTGTTCGTTAACAGCACATGTTAACGGCTTGTGAACCAATCGCCTGTTCTCAGTCACCTTAACACATTTTAAGTCTAAGCACCTTTCAACTCATTCAGCAAAGTGTCATGATGTTTTAACTTGATATATAAATAGCAGGTATTAACATACTGATTAGTTTCATAATTTAAATGAATAATAGAAATATGGGCACACATAACACTTACGCAAAATTCAAAACTATTTAATAAATTGTGTTTTAAATTGGAGAAACTTGAAGAATTCAATTTTCCATCATAATTATTTTCTATCTTTCACTTTTCGGTCTCGGAATGGAGCCTTGAAGCTTGCCCCCCCCTCTCGCAGTGCGGTGAGTGCTAAGTCACCTATACCAAACATTGCGTATATTTTTCGGGTGAAGAGACACAGCATAGAATTGTTGCAGTAATCAGGTCATCTTATCATATTATGTCCTATGACTCCACAGTCCACACTCCCATGAAATTCAGTCATGGCGCAATGCACAGGGAACAGCTGTACTTTACTGCATAGACAGGTCCCTAGCTTCCCCCTTCCCTGCATTGAGGGAGCTGCTGCTATGCCACTGGTCACCGCTGAAACCTACTTTGTTTTTTTTATGTCTTATATTTTGTTCAGTTATAAGCCCACGAAATGATTCCCTGTTCAAAAGGGACGTGGTGGCGGGGGAGGTGGACTGTTAGGTTACTTTGTGCAGTTATGGACAGTACGAAGCTTTGTCGTCTGCCAGGCCAGTGTCTTTTAGAAGTTATTTGTATTTGATATTTATTATTTATTTTACGTCGCTTTTCTTCCACTTTTGGCAATTCACGACGATGAATCCTGATTATGTTAAATGGATGAAGAGACACTCGCAAAACAGCCTCGTCCAGGTTGGTGGGACTCGAACCCGGAGTGTACGATCACTCAACGCACTCATCAACAGAGTCGAACTTTTAGAAGTGGGGGAATTCATCTTTTCACACCATTTCTCAGGAAATTACGTTACGACTATGACTCAATCAGTGATTCAAAATATGAATATATTTTAACTGACATTAAAAATGTTGTTGAATAGCTGTAATTTCTTTCCATAAAAATATCTGTTTCAAAACATGCATATAGGTGTAAGAATAGAATTTATTCGGTAGGTTTTTATAACTACAATTATATATCTTAAAACTTTGTTGAAGAGTTTGTTTCATGTTCTAAGATTAATCGTTCATATTAATATGATTCTTTTGGAGGTTAAAGTTTTAATTTTCAACCTAAAATTCCCAATCGGTTGTTCGGCGTAGCTATAGGCTAGAAAACAGAACACTGAGCGTCGCATAATATGGTGACGTATTACGCTAACGTTTCGCCATTTGGGACGCACTACTGTGCTTTCTGTGACGTCACCTGTGCTGTTTGGGTCCGTGACATCGATACAAAGAGATAACGGCCAAAGAAATTCAAGGCGATAGAAAAAAATCACCAAGAAGAGCTTGAAATGTAATGCATGCACATAAAACAACACATAAAAATTCGGAAGGAAAAATTTAAATGCTTTATTTTTGTTTTCAGCCACTGCCAACTGCCATACATAATCATACAACCATCGAAAAATCCTGTTTTCTAAACATTGTTACTTTTAGTGCTGTCAGCGTATTTTTATGATCATGTGATCCTGAGCGGCTGTCTCTTGATACGTATTACGGTTCCCGAGGAACGGTTTGTTACTTTGTAACATTGTATATCTGACAATTATAATTCAGTAATATGTTGAAGGGGTGTAGGAAGCAACCCTTTCCGAATACATCATAATGTCAATCTCTCTTCCACGTAGATCAGCCTCGACTACATTTTGCAGAAGAGCGAGGTTCTATCGCATGCATTCACAGTCAGTATAATCCTCTGTGGGGTTTGCGGTATATCTTTGTGATTGTTCCTACACCATCTCTAACATTCATTTGCATCCTCGCAATTAGCCAGAAATGGTAGAAATGCGAAGTTAAATAAACCAAATGAACTAACAATAAAATGCTCTTAGTGTAGCACAAATGCATCAAATATATGAGACGCTTCGAAAGATGGTATTTTGAATTTAATAATCCCCCTCCCATGCCTTTCATTGCCTTGAATGCAAATATTCCTTACGTTGCTCAACTAACATTTTTCCCTAGGATAGTGAAATGATCCCCATTAATGAAGCGACAGAAAAATTCAACGTATAGCCTATTAACGTTAATCTGAGTCGCTTTTCTTTAGTTAATCTTTAATGAGCATTGATGATGGAATGCAGAAATAAATGGTAAAACGAACACAATGGCATATCCATACCTTACTCAGGATTCTAAATTAGGACTTCTGGCTTCGTAGAAACTCCTTCCTGGAAGCAGCAAGGTAAAAATAATGAATAAAATACAGTTGATTTGATTAGATTATTATTATGTAGCGTCGCTTTTCTTCCTCTTTTGGCTAGTCAAAACTATGGGGATGAGTAATAATACGATGAAATTGATGAAGAGCATCCACAAAGGAACACCGAAGTAGCGTCGTAATGCGCTGTGCTAACCTTTCCGCCACGAAGGTCAGCTGCAATAGATTGACCGATTGATTTGCTTTATCTTACTTCCCTTTGTGTGTCACTTTTGGTTAATTTTCGACAATGGGATGATGATGATATGACGAAATTGGTGAATGGGCACTCACAAACATCCATGCCCAGAATGATTGATTGATTTAGTTATTTTACTTCGCCTTTTGTGGCTCGTTGCTATTTTGCGAAGATAGGAATGAGTGATGAGATGATGAAATTGATGAATGGACATTCACAAACAACCAAGCCCTAGCGGGATTCGAACCCGGGATCATTGGCATCGCAGCGCGATGTAATAACCACTCGGCCACAGGGCCCGGCCAATTTACTGATTGAGAACATATACGCATTGATTGATTAATTTTGTGTTTTAAGTCCACTTTATGCACAGTTAGGCTAATCGGAACAGGTGCTTCATATTAAAGTGCGTTCCGAAAACTACGTGCCTCCACCGTTTATACGCATTCGTTTTAAGGGGAAGTGGAGCTACGTACTTAGCTTTCTTTTTTACTATCCCTTCAACAGAGTCTGCTGTTGATAATATCACCCACAGTATGGCCGAGATCGAGAATGTGTGGAGCCATATCTTCTGCTTGAATGATAGCACCGTAAGAAGCACAAGGAAGAACATTACCTTTTATAGCACTCGCCCACTCACATTATAATGGCATAACCTCTGCCTGTGTAACTTTGTAAATGTCGTCTTAATGAAGCCACATGGAATGAACACGCTTCCTTTTACTAAACCTTAATTTTATTTTGGCCCTTTACTTTATTACATAATTTGTTCTAATTTCAATAAAATATACAGCTACATATTATTCACGTTTAGAAACGGGAAGAGTATATGTATTGTTTATATTTTACCTTGTCATTTCAAAATTAATGGAATTAATATTTTCTTTATGATCGTAAATGGTAAGTACATGTAGTTTCCAGGCATTATTTATCATAAAGGAATAAAATCAATGTTTTCTACTCGACGTTTCCCCCTTCCCCGAAGTTTTCTGTTGGGGAACATTAGCAAATATACCCTGATTTCATTGTCCTTTGTTTTACATAAGTAGGAAAATGTATTAAGGATGATACGCATATAATAATTCGAATATACCTGCGTAAGAATTTGTATGTTATCTATGTACATTTTCTCTTGAATACACGCACATAAACAACACGACAACAAGAGCAGGACAGAGAATGTAACTTAAATGGAATTGTTTCAAGTTCGACGTAGGAAATGATGTGTTTCTTGCTTTGTGAAGCTGATACGCAATGGAGAGATATATGAATGTGATAACAAGCAGCTTAGCAAGTCGCGGTGATCCTTTTCTGCAAGAGGGGAGCGTGCTTGTGTTCCCCCGCGACGTTGTCAGTTGGGGAGCTTCTCAACTTTTCAAGTCGCACTTTAAGCAGAGAGGGCGGGAAGTGAAGACGACAAAAAGTGTGGCAACGTAGCAAAACAACCCATTCACAGCGCAGTGGTCGCAGAGGTGGATCGCATAAAACAACGGTGTTGCCAAACACGGTCGTTAGAAAAAGAACTACATTGAAGTTAAGGACTCAGATCAAGCAGTTAGCTTTTAGAAGTATGAACACTTGTCTCCTTGCTCTAGGACTGGGGATTCTGTGTTCGAATCCTGTACGAGTTTAGGGAGCATCCAGACCAAAGCGAGATGCGTAACTTGGAAACAAACACTCAAAAGTATATGTGACGTATCGAAGTGACATGACAAGGTGCACATGTCGCGTCGCATCGCGTCGTTCTAGTCTGGTGGAGTCTTCTGGTAGCGCAGCTACACTGAATGCTTGCTTATATTCTTAAGCGGTGCGTGTTGCTTGTTACTTCGGTATGAACCCCGTACTTTGTACACACTGTTAATCTAAGAATGAGCGTAAATACATATATGAAATATTCGATAAAATATAAATAAAACATTCGATCCAATGCTATTGATACGTTCTTGCAATTTAGACGCGTCGTATTATTATACTATTAATATTAACTTAATAATACTCAGCGGTGAACGAAGAGACTCGGTGAAGGACACAGACTCCTCTCAGGTACAGGGATAGTGTTAGGCAAAGACAATATTCACAGCACAGAGAAATAAAACCACATTACTGCAGTTCTTATAAACTGAAAGGTTTTATTCTTTATTTATTGCAATTATAATGCAAATATACTTGAGACGAAAGCGAGGATTTCACTTTGTCTATGAAATGACTCAATTAAAACGCATAAACTCAATGCGTGGCTATCGGCAAGCCTATGATCACATAGGCCGAGCTTGCGCCCCGAACTACCATACCGAGATGTATGCACAACACCGAGGAGTTCTTTTTAAGTTTAAAAGCTTCGTCGATCCGTTGCGAGAAAGTGTGATGATTTCTTATGCGATATCCTCGCTTTTATACTATTTTCGAGAACACAGATTAAAGAACAGATGAATCACTCACTATCTACAAAAGGATACTATCAACAAAACTGACATCTATACATCTTTAGAAATACAAATTCGTATAGTGCACTCATACATTAAACTACTCATAACAGAGCATAAAATACAATAAACATTAAACAAAAGATATACATTACAAACAAGGTGCATTATTACATATAATAACAAAAAAATTACGCTTTCTTTTATAAAAATAAATACATTAGTGACATATCTTCTACCGGTGACGTCACATATAAATGTGGATCATATCATCTGCCCCTTCCTTTCGGAAACTAAGTTTCAGAAAGGAAGTCATCTACCTGGAGGAAACTTAGATTTTTTTTCTTAAAGTACAAACTTTTTCTTTTTAACCTCCGAAATACGCAACAGTTTTATGTGATCCAAGTTAACTTTACCATATAATTCTTTAGTCCTTGGAATTAGCAATGTCACAACATTATTTTCCACTTTGTCCACTAGATAAGGTCCTATCCACAACATAAATAACTTTTGAATGGTCCTATCTAGTGAGGAGCTTAAGGAATTGATTTTAACCATCACGAAGTCTGCAACTGTCACTGTCTTGGCGTTTCCCTTCTGTTTTATATTCTTCGACAGTTTCTTCTTTTCCCTGACTTGGGCTAAGAATAATTTGGACTTCCAATCCGGCTGGGCTTCTTCCCGTTCGGGCCAATTGAAATGTGTTAGGATCTCTCTGGGTATAGGATGATTGAAGAATAGTTCAGCAGGCGAATATCCAGTAGTCTCAGAAATGGAATAATTAATTAACCAAACAACTTTTGATATGTATCGAGACCAAGTCTGGTGTTCTCGATAACAAAATAAACGAAGTAATCTGACTATCTCTTGATTTGCTCGTTCTACCATGTTCCCTTTTGAATTATAAGCGGTTGTGCAAACATGATGGATTCTAAGCTTTTTGGTAAATTCGTGCAACTGCTTAGAGGTAAACTGAGCTCCTCTGTCGCTCAGGGTAAACGTAACGTTTGGATAGTGAGCAAAATATCCTCTCTGAAGCGTGTTTATAATTTCTGTGGTGCTGGCAGTCCGTAAAGCATATGCGGAAACAAAACGTGTACCCACATCAATAAGGCTCAAGATGTACTGGTATCCATTAGACCAAGGAAGCTTCCCAATCAAGTCCAGAGAAAGTATCTCATGAGGTTGCTTGGGACTGATATAAATGGTCTCCTTGAGTATCCTTAATTTGTCTGGTTTACTCTGGGCACAAATTTCACAATCTCGGATGTACTGTATCACGTCATCCTTCATGCTTTTCCAGAAGTATCGTACTGCAAGTCGCTTCAATTTCTTGGATACTCCAAAATGACCAGCTTCATCATGAATTACTTTCAAGAGAGGTTGCTTCATTACCACCAGAACACACAATTTCCAAAGGAACTGATTATACGATCCTTTCTTAAATAAAATCCCTTCCTTGAATGCAATAGGAACGATGCAATCTGAGGTTAGGTTCCTGAGAATGTAGAGATTGGAGTAAATTTTTGCAGAATTCATCTTCAGATTGTGCCTCTCTTCACTTGTCGACGTCATCTATTTCTCCTCTTTTGGCCCACAGATAATTTATTCTGAATATCTGCTGGCTATTTTCAGGATGAATCTGGGGTATATCATCAGCAGGATACCGAGATAAAATATCTGCCAGATCGTTTTGGCGACCACAGACGTATACTACTTTATACTGGTACTTTTGGAGTTTTAGAGACCAGCGAGTCAAACGACTGTTCCAGTTACGGGCGTCTTGTAACCATACCAATCCTTTATGATCGCTGTAGATAGTGAAGGGCCTACCTTTCAAATAAACAGCATAATTCTCAACTCCAAAGATGATAGCCAAACATTCTAACTCATGGATGGAGTAATGACGTTCGTTCTCCTTCAGTTTTCTGCTTGCATACTGAATTACTTTCCTCTCTTCACCATTCATTTGGAAGAGAATACTACTCAATCCTTTCCCAGAAGCATCGCATTGGATACAGAATTCCTGTTCAAAATCAGGCTGTGCTAATTCAGCATCTCTTACAGTTCATTCTTCAGTAGCTGGAAACTTTGTTCTTCCTCGTCTCCCCAAATCCAACGTTGATTTTTACCTAACATCTTGGTGAGCGGTTCAGATTTAGCTGCAAAATTTTCAATGAACTTCCGCCTCCAGTTGGCGAGGCCAAGAAATTTCCGAACATCCTTTCTAGTTTTAGGTTTAGGAAATAACTTAACGGCTGAATTTTTGTCTGGTTGGATTTTGATCGCATCTCCAGAAACAATGTGACCCAAGTACGTAATTTCCTTTTTGACAAATTCACACTTTCACAGCTTTACAGTTATCCCCACTTCTTGGAGTCGCTGCAAAACTTCGTCCAGATGTTCGAGATGCTTGGAGAGTTCTTTGTCGAAAATCAGCAAGTCATCCATATATTGAGTTAGACACTCTTCGGTCTCAGGACCAAATACAGCATGCATGGCAGCTATGAAAATTGACGTAATAAAGTTAATACGCTCATCCTACATTTAGATTTGGCAAACCTATATGCGTCTGGATATTCCGGTAAAACGTTTTTGTAGTTATAAAATGTTGTAGTCATTTGTACCAGAAAATTGCCATTGTTGGGTCCATAGGATAAAGTAATCGTCCATTCCAACAATAAAACACACGCACCCACACATGCACAAGTCATATACACACACCACACGCACACACACCACACGCACACACTCAGTCACACACCCACACACAGTCACACACACACGCATACACAGAACAAACTATAAGATAATTATATAAATAAATTGTTAATTTTTAATCATTTCATAGAAGACCATTCTCATGTTTTGCCCCACCCAAACGGATAAACCTAGCTTCGCATCTACGTGTGGAAAAAGTCAATCCCAGACCAGGAGATTACTCCTGATGTTTCCTTTCGCTGGATCTCAATCATCGCACAAGATTAAACTATCTTTTCCACATTCCTCGGCGTCTGCTGAAATGAATTCATTGTTAGGTTAGGTTTGTTAGTTTTAGTTTTTTTTAGCAGGAATAACGTTATATAGTAGTACACCGCTGGTCAAGCCCAAAAAACTGCGGAAAAGATGGAAACACAGGGAGGTTGGTTGAGGCTTGTGCAATAAATAAGATCCAAACGCGCTATACTATGACAATGTTGCAATTTTAAGGTCCTGTCACGGGAACAAAAAATAACGAATTCATGAACATTACATAGTTATATTTCTTCCCGAAATACAATAGCAATGTGGCACAATGTGAAATATAACGGATTCAAAGGTTTCTGAGAGATTTCCGTTGTCTATTTTGAGAAATTTAGAGGAGAGTTCTCAACTCTTTGCACCATTCATAGCCGAGAAACAGACGAATCGCTTCCTTATCTTCGGCGGACAAACTAGCGCGTATAATAATGAAACATAGAACATTCAAATTGTTCCCTCAATTTTTTTATCTTTGTCATTTATTTATTATTTTTGTAATTGCTTTTTTTATGTCTCACTGGTTTACCTTTCCCTTATGGATTATGTATTGTTCTGTTTTGGAGAAGCGAAGTACCTTACGTCCCATATTGTAGAATTTCTTCGGGCACAAAAACATGATGTAAATCGTCCCCGAACGAATGAATCTATCTATCTATAATTAGAAGGGCCAAATAACATAGACCCCATATTTTAGAGGCTGAACAAATTAAACTGATATAAAAATTCCCCTAGAGACAAAATCGTCGTCTCAAAAAATTTAAAAGGTGAAAGACAATTGATATCCTCTATTGTAAAATGTCAGATGGAACAGAGTTCACTGTAATACTTATCTCAATCAGAGATTGGTCTTTCTAAAAATTAAAAGGGGAACCGAAGTACTATAGTTCCCCCATTGTACAGGGTAACTCAATAAGTCACTTAACACCCCCAGTACAAGGCCACTGCAGCGCGCAACATCGAAATGGTGATGACCAATAGTTATCAGGCCAAGGGGGAACCACATTGACGCCACCCACACGGTCGGACGCCATCTTGATGTCCGCCATCTTGAATTCAACTTCAGAATTTGAAATGGGAAGGGGGTAGTGTGACATATCCAAATGGGCTAGAATTTTACGAGAAATGCAATGGTGAAGGTTTGTTCGACGTATCTTTAACCAGTAAAAAGTTATGACTGAATTATTGTACCAATTTGCTCCTTTTCGAGGTGTTAGAAAAATGACTTAAAATTTGTTTAGCGCATCGGTAATGCATCGAGATCAAATTGACGTCTAGGGATAGACGTTCGCATGCCATTGCACACGATTTTAATCGGATAAATCCATGAAGAGCTGCGCATTATTAATGGTTGTCGCGAACTTTTTACAGTGTGACGCTTCCATTGAATTAAAAGTCCTTCAAAGTGACAAGGCTAATGTTTATGTTCATAAGGAAGTTCATAAACAGAATATTTGATGCTTTTTATCTGATAACCCATTTCCGACAGATCAAAGCTGAATGGTTAGTGCTGGTAAGTTAATGGTGTGGCGTGCTGTGTGTAATACGATTGGTTAGTCAATTTTCCATCAACGGAACCTTACATGCTTAGGGCTACTTGGATTTGTTAAATAAACAGTTTTTTTCATCCTTGCTTATGGAGGAATGTACTTGTTACAGAGTTTTTTGAATAGGAAAGAACACCAGAACACTTATGGGAACGTTGTGAAGCAGTTTCTGTCCAAAGTTAGTTACCAGATGACAAAGGTCACATATTCTGTTTATGAACTTCCTTACGAACATAAACATTAGCCTTGTCACTGTGAAGGACTTTTAATTCAATGGAAGCGTCACACTATAAATTCTTCGTGACAACCATTCATAATGCGCAGCTCTTCATGGATTTATCCGATTAAAATCGTGTGCAATGGCTTGCGAACTTCTCTCCCTAGACGTCACTTTGATCTCGATGCATTACCGATGCGCTAAACAAATTTTAAGTCATTTTTCTAACACCTCGAAAAGGAGCAAATTGGTACAAGAATTCAGTCATAACTTTTTACTGGTTAAAGATACGTCGACAAAACCTTCACCATTGCATTTCTCGTAAAATTCTAGCCCATTTTGGTATGTCACATGTCCCCCTTCCCATTTCAAATTCTGAAGTTGAATTCAAGATGGCGGACATCAAGATGGCGGCCGACCGTGTGGGTGGCGTCAATGTGGTTCCCCCTTGGCCTGATAACTATTGGTCATCACCATTTCCATGTTTCGCGCTGCAGTGGCCTTGTACTGGGGGTGTTAAGTGACTTATTGAGCCACCCTGTAGAATGAATGTAGGGAAATTTAACATGTGATATCGGTTCTGATTACAGACAACGTACATGGACGAATTTGTTCTGTAATGTTTGATTGGGTACTTTAAAGTACAGGGTGTTTCAAAACAATTATATCATAACTGATGTAAATGTCGAAGTAACTACATATAGATAACGGAGACTACACAAATGAAATCCCCAACTCAATCAACTTTATGCATAAAAATTTGAATAAGAAATTCAAAGGTATGTGGAAGTCACAAAGGATTGTTGACAAGTGTTCAACTTGCGAGCATCCTTGTGGCACGGCACACGTAAAGTCGGAGGTCCAGCTCCTGCCAGACATTCTGCAGCATGTGTGTGGTAACAGTCTCCAGTGCGGCGGTGATTCTCTGTTGGAGTTTTTCAAAGCTTGTAGAAATAGTGGATTCAAGGAAGAGGCCCTTAACGTAGCCACAGACAAAAAAATTGAAAAGGTCAGGTCTGGTGAGCTTGGCGGCAAATTCAAAAGCACATTTTCTTTATCACTAGCACACCCGATCCTCCGCCCTGGCAGTATCTCATTGAGATACGTCCACACAGTAAGCTTCCAGTGAGGTTGTTGTGCACCGTGCTGTTGCAAGATGAATTGTTCATATTCGTTTGCAATGACCGTATTCATGAGCCAGGTCTGAAACATTTGCGGATAATCATCACTGGTCACATTTTCCGCAAACAAAAACGTGCCATGAAAATTATTCTTGAAGATGGCACAGAAGATAATCACTTTTGATTAGTCTCTCTGCTGTTCGACTTTGGCATGAGGATTTTCTTCGCCCTAATTGAGAACATTATGATTGTTGACGTTACCATTCGTGTGGATTGTGGCCTCATCGATAATAACAAGACATGTATCTATGTTGTCTTCATACAACATTGCACCTTGACGTTAGAAGTGTTTCTACACATACTGTTAAATTTTCAGATCATTTGCACCAGAAGTGGTAACGTTATAAGATTACGAAATTATATGAAACTTTTTTAAACACCCGGTTTTGTAATGTCTTTCAACGCAAGCATGTAGTATACCAGTAGTTCCCAAAATGTCTGCCACGGCACCTTAGCTAGCTTACAGGTGCACAGCGAAATATTCCAATATTTTCAATGAAATTCAATCAATGACACGATTGTTCCAAGTATGTGCTTTACTTTTACATGTAAAATGTTTCTGAATTTTTTAAATATATTTATTTCTTAACTTAAACCTAGCAACCTAACCACCCTAAGAGAACGTTGCAAATGTTGGAGATGCCTACAATCGCGACATGGACGCCGCTACAGAATACTTAAACACTAAGGGCGCAGGAAAGGAAAAACTTTCGGAACGATTTTAGTACATTATTATGTGAGAACTTTGTCAGAATGTGATAGAGTGTACTTTTCTCTTAATCATGATAGTTTCATTAATCACAGGCGTCTAATTAATATGATTATATATTCTTCTGTATTCGAATTACTTACCATACCATGAAAGGTCAATTCGCTACAGTGCACTTGATAAGATTTTAGTCGCTTACTTGGAGACGTGTAGTACATTGTTCTCTCCATTACATTTTCTTCATGAGTGCTGAAATCAAATTTTGTTTATTTTATTAATGAATAACATAAATCTTGGTAGGTGTCAAACTTTATACTTTTTATAAATACTTTTGGATACATAGTATCATAATGTGCTACATTCCTAAGATCTCCACATTGTATTATAATGTATTTAATGTCTTTGGGCTACTTAGGCATCAAATTTGCCATTCAGCATAGTAGTTTAGAAATGAATATATATATATATATTGATGTGTGAAGACCGAGAGAAATAAATTTACGCCACCGAACACTGCAAACTTCTTCAACGTTTGTATTATAAGTAAAATATTTGTAGAAAGACGGAAATTTATCCTTGAATTCATAATCATAGAACATATGTCCACCTGTAATTAGACTAAGGTTGCAAATTTTAATTTATTGTGCTGAGAAAAGAGCTGTAGATAAATGGACCTGATTGTTGAATGCTGGATATAATATTCATATTTGCATTTCAATATGCACGCATTTTTTCAAGAACTGTCCTCTTAAAATGTATATTATGCTATTTTTCTACAACTGAATTTTGGAAAAATAATTTGGTTCAATTCTTTCACACGAGTAAAATATTTATTAGAAATAATAAAGTAATTATTCTTAGCTACGAATTCCAGGTAATGTTTTTTACTTACTATATAATACGTATTTCAAGCGAGAAGCTAAGTCTACCTATACGTAAACTCAATCTCTACCAGGAAGGTTTCGCCCTTTCCTTCAGTGAATAACAGACTAGACGTAGGACGTGACTACTGTAATAGAAAGATCAGGCCAAACTCGTGAAGCAAGCCTTCAGATATTTTCTTGTTTATCTCTAATTGATTTTAATATGTATATTTAAATATCGTAATGTAGATAAAGTTATTAAAATATATAAGGCTTGATGAGTTTGGGGGGAGGGGAATGCAGAACGAGGTTTTTCTTTGCAATTACGTATTGGTGGTTGGGTTCGTCAATTAGTTGCATAGTTCCAATAATATTGGAAGTGGCATGCCAACCAACCTATTAAAGTACTCTGAAACGTCTCTAAGAACTAGTAAACTGTTATTTTTATATGTAAATTGTGGGGAAAAGACCATGGGCAATGACAGACTTTGGATGTACTGGTTTAGCATTTTCTTGTTTCATTTGTGAGTTTTTAGGCCGCATAGTAAGTGTGGGGTTTGAAGACTTTTGATCTTGACATTGAAGGGTGTGGAGTTGTGCGAATAATAACGGAAGCTAAGGGTGTAGTGAGATTAGGTATTGTAACATATAGTGGGTCGCACAGGAAGGAGCTTTGACACAGTACTTGTATGCTTCCTAGAATACATCATTACGGAAATAATGCTAAAATAGAATTATTCATTTAGTCGACGCAGCCTTAAATACCGAACATTTAATATTACTTTCAAAGTAAGGGGAGTGCAGCGACTGTGACTCTAGTGAAGCTTTCAATAAACTGCAGGATAGCATTCTACTGAAGCAATCTATTGGGGTCTAGGCAGACGCTCCTACAGGAAAGGAACGTATTCCAAACAATAACAGCATTGTCAAAGCATTGCAATCATACGAACGGCGATATGAGATAAGTGGTCAAAATTTAAAGACTTTTGTAGGATGGTTCCAAGTGTTCCTCTCTCGTGGGATAAATAAGCAAAAATGAAAAGGTTACATGAGATGTTCTTATTTTCCAAAATAGCATATGCATATTTGTGTTTATGTAACTGTCCAACTTGCATATACTTGTCACATTAAATTAACCTGGCAAGTTCACCTTTTATAACCGATGTACTAATTACCACTGCCATCGGTCTTTCTACGTATTTCTCCCCAAGATTTCATTTTTCTTCTCTCTGAGAAAAGGACAGCTGTCTCAAGAAACCAGCATTCTATCCCATGAAGCCCTGCATATATCACCGTCCCTACTTCGAGATAAAGAAGCCAGTGTGTCCGCAATAAACACTCATATCCATCCAGTCCACATTCGGCTCACGTCACAATCAATTAGAGTTCAGCGTGATGATTGAAATTTAGAGATGCAGCTAATCACGGAACTTCAGGCATTTTAAAATTTAAAACCCCCGACGAAGACTCTCACCCTCGTCCTGAAGAAGGAGCCTCTGTTCTCAATGGAGTTTGCAGCTGGTCAGGCTCCGAATGGAAACAATCGTCCTACACATGACAGTCTCGAATAGATGGACATATTTCCTACAAGCGCGCCCGCCAGTCTAACTCAGTGACATTGAAGTGACAAGGGTAAATAGCACGGAATCTTGAATTACAACCCTGCCCGAAAATATCTCTTCGTATCTCTTCGCCTCAGTGAAGTTTCGACAGCTACAGAAGCATAACTTTTAACAAACTGTCTGCATAACTCTAACGAAGTGTCCGAGTTGTGAGCAATAAAAATTAATTAGAACGAGGTACTTTTCGTTCTCGAGATCAGCTCTCAAACAAGGTGTTATTGTGTTTTTGTGCTACGCGACTATCACCCTTCACGTCCTTCAGTGTATGCGATTCTCACCCCTTTAGTGTAAACATGACCACGTGTGGGAGGAGTTAAAAGTTCGACGACCAATAGGGGAAGCGACAATTCTTCCGGGAACGAAGGAACTCCGGGGAAAAAGAGGGACGAGGAACTCGAGAAAAACATTCACAGTTCAACATTCACATTCAGATTCTCGTTTCAGCACCTTAATGTGTAGTAGAGGAAAATATTTTCTCCTCTCTTGAAAAGCCTAGATTCATAGCTTTGAAATTTCAACTTTAACTTTTTAAACTTCTTACGAAATGGTGATAACGTAAAGACTAGTGTTTGTGTGCAATGCTGGCCATCAGCTGCTTCTAACTTGTTCCGACCCTGAGACTTATGGGTCGGCGATAGTGTTTTGTCTGCATGGTGCGTGTGTACACGAGTGGCAAGGTGTTGTAAATAACCAGTAACCAGTTACTAACAGTAAGTAACCAGTTCCTGAAGGAGTGTTGAACGAACTGGCTACAGTAAGAAATGGCAAAGCTCCAGGGCCTGATGGCATTTCGGCTGAGATATTAAAAATGTCTCTCCCTAAGACGCTTCAATTCATTACGTCACTCTTCAACTTGTGCCTAATTGAGAAACAATTCCCTACCCCATGGAAGGAAGGGAGATTGATAGTAATTAAAAAGGAGGGAAAACAAGATGAGCTGGAATTAAAAACCTATAGACCTATCTGTCTGTTAAATAGTATTGGTAAACTACTGGAAAAGCTTATAAATAGAAGACTTCAGGACTTCCTCAAAATGATTGGTAACACTGGAAATCAGTACGGCTTCACGAAGGGTCGCTCCACCGAGGATGCCGTAAATGCACTAACAAAAGCAACAAGGGAAATAGATGGAAAATATATCATAATTATTTTTGCCGACATCAGTGGAGCGTTCGACAACTTATGGTGGCCGCACCTTTTCTCCACACTATACAAAATGAATTGTCCCGTGACCATAATCCAAATCCTGGAGAGCTATTTCAAAGACAGAAAAGTTAAATTAAATTTAAATGGCGAAACTGTGTCCAAAATGTCAACAAAAGGATGCCCACAAGGATCAGTGTTGGGACCACATTTGTGGAATATAAACCTCGAGCCCTGTTTGAGACTATTAGGAAGGAACAAAAATGTCGATAGAGTCACAGCCTATGCAGACGATGTTGCCTTCATTTGTTCGGGAAACACGAGAGCTCAGTTGGAGAGAAAAGCAAATAACGCTCTAAGTGAACTAAACGGGTGGTGCTGTAATACTAAACTTGAGATATCGGCTGCTAAAACAAAGTATCTGATCGTCAAAGGTCGCCTCAGCAGAAGTAGAAATCCAACAATCAGAATATCAGGAAAATCTATACAGCGAGCAAATGCAGTAGAATATCTAGGAGTAACATTGGAAGAGGGGCTAAAATTTGGAGCTCATATACAATCTCATACAAGTAAAGGGGAGCTAGCCATGAATAAACTGACAAGGTGGCCTCCCAGAATTTTAATCTACATCCTAGCATTATACAATCTTACATTAAATCCATATATGCACAAATAGTAACATATGCGGCTTCAACGTGGGTAGATGGCCTAAACAACAAAAAAAATTAAGGACACTTTTAAGTACGACAGGTGCCTTTGGTACAACATCGACTGAGGCGCTTCTGGCTGTCACAGGACACCTGCCAATGGATCTGGAAGCGAGATGGAGAGCCACTAAATACCATTTCAAGAAGGGCAATGAAAGAGACATAATAAGAACTATAGGGACCTTCCACCCGACACTCCAAGAAATTCACGACAAAATAACCACGGACTGGCAACGAGAATGGGAAACAGCGAAAAACGGGAGAAGAACATATGAATTCATCCCGAACATAAGAGCCAAAATTCCTACTGGTGATCTCCGCATAAGAGGACTTATTCACCTGCTGACAGGCCATGGTCCTTATGGAGTTCGCTTGCACCGAATTGGTAGCAGGCAAACAACAGTATGCGCCACATGCGGAGAGACAGAGGATACTCCAGAACATAAAGTCTTCTTCTGCCCGGCAGCTGGAGACTACATCAAGAATCTGAGGAAGGAACTACCAACGACGAATATCAAAATCCTTCTCTGTCAGCAACAAATAGACAAATTGAAATGCTTGACAAACGCAGTTTCCTTGGAGGAAATGAAACGGTTCAACTCACAGCTGCAGACTCGACCTACTACACCTCTCATTACTCCCAGCCAGAATCAAGATAGAAGGATGACGATATCCCAAAATGCTCTCTCGACGCGTAGAGATCACCCACAGTAGTTCCCGGGGAGAAGAGCGATAAGGAGGACGCACCAGTAAATGCCCCCAGAAGGAAATTCTTCGTGACATCTACAGGCAGAAGTGAAGCAGCCGAAAGAAGAAGATTTCGTCTCATGTGAAAGTAGTAGTATTGATACTATTATAAACTCAACAAATGATGAGCCCCCTCAGGCAGATTTGGCTACACTTAAACCTAGCTCAACATGCCCATATGAGATTTTTGCTCAAGTGTAGCACCCTGTCTAACCCAAGAGTTTTGTAAAAATGCCCTCGGGAATTTCCCGAAACTACAGTGTACAAATGATGACCCCCCTCAGATTGATTTGCCCACACTTACAAAAGTTGCATCAGCCAGATTGTTGTCCATAAGCTTGTTAAAAATATGCCCCTCTTGATATTGTTTTGGATACACTTGAAATTAAGCCAAAATCCTCATAAAACCCACACCCACCCACACATATTTACTTCCGGTTTAAGTTCAATTGGATACCAGGTTCAATTTGTTTATCTAATATTAAAACAATGTAATATGCAGAGACTTTCTAGAATTGCTCTGTAACTCTCTCATTTCTTACATCATAAACATATGATTTTTCACCTATGAGAATAACACTACATATGGTGTCCTCAGGGAGTGTATCGTGGAATTCACAGATAATTTTAATAAAAGCTCTCGGGAAATTCCCGTGAAAAATATGACCCCTCGGGAATTTCCCGTAAAAAAAGCCCTCGGGAATTTCCCGTAAAATCAAAATTCACGGGAAATTCTTGTTTTTTTCTTCTCGGACCGACTTAGGGTATATAAAGAGATTTTGCATTACATATCAGCCAGTATTGTGAGAGTGGCTGAGGAGTACAGATGTGTTGTTACAGTGCTTCTCATACTACAGGCCTGTTTGGTTTAATATATAACATTTCTTATTATTCATATTAAATATATTTCTGATATATTGAACAAAAGGGCTTATATTTTGTATAAAAAAATCTGATATTTGTTACATCCAGCTTGTTTGTTGTAATCCACTCATATTTAGAGTCAGGCTTATATCTGTCCCAGCCTGTTATACAAAAATCAATACATAACACACGGTGTTAGGTCATTGCCTTTCTAGGACATGCATGTCTGTGCAGCCATTTGTGCTAGGTCAGTGTATATCAATATTTATTCTCTTTTTCCACTTGTAGGCTATTAGCTTTACAACCTGTCATAGTAAGCATAGAGTTTTGATTTAAAACCCAAACAAATTTATATAATAAACCGAGGATAAAAATTAATAATATTAACATATTAAATATACACAAGAAATATTCAAAGCACACAGCTGAACAAAATATATAAATATATATATTAAGTACAAAATTTTGAATTGAACCCCAGGAAATCTTAAATAATAAACAACAACAAAAATGCCAAATCAAAAATATTGCAATCAGTGTAATAAAAATATATCCAGCCCCAATTTTGCTAGGCACCAAAAAAATTGTGACCCAGGCAAATATAGAACTCCCACAAAATATGCTCCAAATGCCATAAAATATTTAGCAAGGCATATTTCAATGGACATGTAGGCTCTTGTTCTGCACAGTCATCAACATTGCCCCCACAACCATCTGCATCTGGTCTGAAAAGGAAGCATGAAACACCTGTTAATGCTAGACCGGCAAAGCAGCCACGCTATGCACCACCTATCCATAGCAGTTTTAATGGCCAACTTAGGGATCACTGTTTTGTATCAGAGCCAAGAAGTGACATTAAGAATTTTTGAACAGTATAAATCCTGATGTGCAGGCAATTCTAAATGCACAAAATGGCTCTTATAAGCTGTCCCTCAAATTGTTTACACAATATAAGAAGCCAAATGGCACAAAATGTACACAGCCCCACATAACAGAAACTGTACCTGTATATTCAAATACAAATTCAGACAAAATAATAAGCAGTTTGATAGATCAATTGAATATTAAACACTCTGAATTTGCTGGAAAAGAATCAGGATGGAGCCTAAGCGGATCTCCACACAAGTTATATATTAATATTTCTGAATTCAGCCCATTACAAGGTTCTACATATCTGTAATTACCTGCCAATATTAAAGACAAAAGAGGCGTGGTTAACATAGAAAATACCTACCAGAAATGCTTTCTGTGGTGTATTTTAGCTGCTTTGTATCCAGTTTTAAGGAATCCTGAGAGAATAAGTTATTATAAACAGCATGAACACAATTTTGATGAAGCAATGAAGGGCTTAGAATATCCAATGTTTGTTCAGAATATTGATAAATTTGAAAAAAAGGCCCGGGATATCAATGGTAAACAATTATCTATTAATGTATTTACTTGTTCTACTGGCCGTGGCAATTGCTTGATAGCACCTCTCAGAATCAGTACACTTGATGATGATTCTGCTGTTCCGATTGATCTGCTCTTAATTGAAGGGGATGACACACACCATTACACATTGATACACAGTCCCTAAGCTTTAGTCAGAAAACAACAGGGCAAATCCAATACAATATTCAAGTTGTGCCGAAGATGTTTAACTGTATTTGATGGTCAAAAAATGGTAAATGGGGTTCGTGAAAAAAATGCAAAAATTGCTAAAAACAAATTAATTGAACATTTAAAATATTGTGGCAACCATAAACCTGTTCATATGGTGATGCCAATGCCAAGTGAAAATGCCAAATTCAAAAAGTTTGAAGCCTTGTTGGAACACCCAGCATATATAGTCTGTGATTTTGAATCAAATCTCAAACCTATTGCATTCTGTAGCCCAGACCCTGAGGAATCTTCAATTACATCATATCAATTACATGAACCTTCTAGTTTTTATTATGTTGTTGTACAGGATGGTGTTGTTAGTGAAGAATATTTATACATGGGACCAGATGCCCTCAAAAAATTTGCACATAGAATAGAAAGTAAATGCCATGACATAGCATCTAATATCTTACTAAAATTAAAACCCATGTTGCCTTTAACAGAGGATCAGATTGAAGATTTCAACAATGCAGAAAAATGCCCGGTATGTGATTCTGAATTTTCAGATACAAATATCAAGGTGAAACACCATTCTCATACAGATGGTAAATTCTTAATGGCTCTGTGTAGTAGTTGTAATATTAAGATCCAGAGACCAAAATTTGTCCCTATATTTTGCCATGGTGCATCCAATTATGATTTTCATCATCTGATCAGGTACAAGGGGTTTGACAAGGAGAATTTAAATATTTTAGCAGAAAATGAAGAGAAATATATTGCTATTAGCAAGAAAATTAAAGTTAATGGTGTTTCTATTCATTTAAGATTTCTTGATTCATACAGAATTCTGTCCGCTAGCCTGGCTACACTGGCCAGTCAATTATCTGATGATCAATTCAAAATCACATGCGCCTTGTTTCCAAATCAGGACCTGAAATTAATTAGGCGGAAGGGTGTATATCCATATGATTATGTTACAGATTTTTCTAAATTTGATGAGTGTTCTCTGCCACCACAACAAGAGTTTTACAGCAAACTCAGAGGATCTGGAATCACTGATGAAGATTATCACCATGCCCAGTTGATGTGGAACAATTTAAAATGCCAGACATTTGGTGATTATCACAAGGCATATTTGAAACTTGATGTCACTCTCTTAGCTGATGTACTGCAGGCATTCAGAAAATCTTCCATGCAAAATTATAAACTACGTAGATCCAATTTATTTTTATAGTGCCCCAGGTCTAGCATGGTCTGCAATGTTTTTTAAAACTAAAATGGAATTAAATTTAATCCATGATCAAGATATGTATCTATTTATGGAACAGTGTATAAGAGGAGGGATGGTGCAGTGCTCTCAGAGATATGCCAGGGCTAATAACAAATATATTTCTAATTATGATCCAGAATTGCCATCAAATTATATACTTTATGTGGATGCAAATAGCTTGTATGGTCACGCTATGACGAATAAACTGCCATATGCAGGGCTTGAGTGGGTTGAAGATTTCAATATTGAAGATCTTAAGGATTTTGATGACAGTAACTATGGCCTGTTCTTAGAGGTTGATCTGACAATTCCTGATGATTTACACAACACATTTTCTGATCTGCCCCCAATTCCTGAGGTTGAGTACACACCTGGCTCTAAACAGAAGAAACTGATGATGACACTGGAGCCAAAATAGGGTTATGTCATATATTACAAGAACCTCCAGTTCCTAATGAATAATGTTGTTCAAGTGACCAAAGTTGGAAAAGTTTTGAGGTTCAGGCACTCAAGATGGTTGAAGCCATATATTGATACAAACACAGAGCTTCGAACATCTGCAATGAGCCAATTTGATATGGCCTTGTTTAAATTGATGGTCAATTCTGTGTATGGCAAAACCATAGAAAATGTCAGAAAACATACTGATGTTAAAATAATTACTGACCCCAGCCTGAGCAAAAAAGTGATTGCAAAGCCTAATTTCAACTACAGAAGAATTTATGATGAAAATATGGCACTATTTAATATGAAAAAAACAAAGATTAAGTTTGATAAGCCTATTTATGTAGGCGCTGTGATATTGGAATTGGCCAAATTACACATGTTAAAATTGTATTATGATGTGTTGAAGCCTATTTATGGTGATTGTGTAAAGTTGATGTACATGGACACAGATAGTTTTATTCTTGATATTCAGACAGAAGATGTTTATCAAGATATGTCACAGCCTGCATTGCTTAAATATTTTGATACCAGTGAACATACAAAGATTCAGCCTCACAACAAAAAGGTGCCTGGCAAGTTAAAAGATGAGACACTTGGTGATGTTATTGTGGCATTTGCTGGGTTAAGGGCCAAGATGTACAGCTTTGAAACATGTAGTGGCGCTGTTGCCAAAAAGGCCAAGGGCATTGGCAGAGTATCTGTGGACAAAGTGCTTGAATTTAAAGATTATGAAGATTGTCTCAAATCACAGAGTTCAATCAGAACATCAGAATGCAGAATTCAGAGTGCGGATCTCTTGTTGACTACAAATGTTGTAAGAGAAGTGGCTCTGGACCCACATGATGAAAAGATATGTATTTTGTCATGTGGCATACATACTCTACCATGGGGTCATTGTGATTTGAAAAATGGCAATCAATGCCCAATTACAGAGCATGATTTGAAATAAATAAACATCCCTATGAACTTATTTGGGTTCAAAAAACAGGCTATTATGGATTTGCCAACACCACAACTCTCTTCTGATATAATATCTAAACTAAGTGATTTGTTAATTATTCATCTGAACAGCATACTTACAGATGTTGATGATGGAACAGGTAAAACATTGTACATATTTAACAATAATTTAAATCATTACCAATTACCTGTAGGTGGTCAATTACAATTTATTACAACTCCCGAGGGTAATGTCAAGATTTCAGTAGGGAGAAATATTTATAGAATTAAGCACTCAAACATGATTTCTGGCACTGTTTATACTGTTTTTGCTGGTGACTGCTTATATATTGAGGTCCCGGGATCCTATGACAAACTTATACCTTTTTTTATAGAATTAAGAATTAGATATTCAATAATTAATAACCACTAAATCAAAATGCCTAATGATATATTTGGCCATACAAGACATAAAGATCACAGTGATGAGATTCTGATGCTTGATGTCAGAGTCAAGAAATTAAGAAGTGATTTACAAGCTTTACAAACCACACTCAATGCCAGTCTTCAACTAGAAATTACAAATTTACAATCACAATGCATGGACCCTCTTCTTAAAATTGATTCTGAACTCAAATTGCTGCTTCAGAAATATACTGATTTGGCCACATTGGATAATTTTCAAAGTTTAGAAGAAGCTGTAGCAGCTCTTCAAGCCAAATTTAAGACCCAGGCCACCAACTCTGAGCAATTGAAACAACAATTAGAGGAACAGATTAATAATGTCCAGACACAGCTCCAAACAATTGTCAAAAGCATAAAATCACAAGAAGATTTTGATCTATCACTGGAGATACCAAATCTGGATCCTATGAAAAATGCCATAGCCGAGGTTAAAGAAAAAATTGAGACACTTGAAAATTTTATGAACAACTTGCCATCTTCTGATGCTTTGAGTGCTATAACTCGGAGTGTTGCCAACATTAAGCTGGAGCTTGAAACATATGAAGATTTTGGAAAAATTCAATGTACCATAAACCTTCTTGAGGGTACAATAGCAGCAGTGCAAAGTGATTTGACAAATGTACAAGAATCTCTAGAATCCCGCCTGCCTGGTATTGTCGATACCCTTGTCAGTGTCCAGCAACAGATCACAAAACTTGAAAACCTCAACACTGAATCTGAGCTATCTCATTTTCATCATTTGATTGATGATATCCAAACAAAGCTTGAAATTTTACAACAATCAACACCTTCTCAGGAATATATAGCCCTTCTCCAAGATGCTATACAAAGTGTGGCAGATGCTTCTGAATTAAACAATGTGAAATTGGCACTTGAATCTTTGCAGAATACTGTATCAAATCTGCCTACATCAGAGGAACTTAAAAATATTAAGAGAGCTGTGAATCGCATATTGAAATCAGAAGATATCAAGAATATCCAGACAGAGATCAAACAACTTACTCAGACAGTGGCCACTCTACCAACTAATCAACATATTAATGAACTGCATGCCCTGTTTGAGGATATCAGAAGAAAAGTCCATGATCTTTCTGCTCAAAATTCAAAATTGGCAGTTGTTGAAAATTTACAGCAAATTGTAGCTAATATCAAGCAACAGCTAGGGACCATGGAATCCAATCAAGCAAATGCTTTGTCTGTTTTTGCCACGCAGCTACAAGACATTGTGCAACAATACAAAACACTTGTTGTGGACCTAAAAATCAAGCCAGGCCATGATGATGTTGTTAGGACTATCAATAAGCACCTTGAATCTGAAACAAGTAGATTGCTAACAGCAGAAAAAGAAATAACTGGCATAATCGAGAATCCTAAACATACAGTAATTCTTGAATTGTACAGTATCCCCAACAAAGAATATGATTCACCATTTACACCAGGTGGCAAAATATATATACTGTCCCCTGCACAATTTTGTTATCAGTTTTTTGTTGGGGGCACACTTAGACCAATCAAGATCATATATTGGCTAGAACCATAGGCACACCACTACCCTACCTTATCAATAACAAATGCTGACAACAAACAAAAAATTACCAGTGTAGAGTTAGAGGATTTTACAGATCCCAATACATTAGAAACATCTTATGCTGAAGATGATTGTTCTCTGGAATTTTATATACAAATAGGAGACAAATTATATTTAGAAAATCCAGTAGTATCAGCTGCTGAACACCCTATAGTTGCAATATTCTTGTTTACATACCATGTCTAGACAAATTATTATTGATGAATTACACAGACAAGCCAGACATAATTATAAGAGACTGCCAGTAGTCACAAAGGGCATAGATGATTTATGGCAGTGTGACTTGGTGGAAATAGCAAGTGGACACCTGAAAAACTTAGACAAGATCAACAAGGGCTTCAAGTATCTACTCACTGTCATTGATACATTTTCAAAATTTGCCTGGGCTGTGCCACTCAAATCCAAGACTGGAAAATGTGTTACAGAAGCTTTTAGGACAATCATCAATCAGAGTGGAAGATCACCGCGCTATTTGCAAACAGATAATGACAAAGAATTCTGTAATTCTGTGTTCCAACAATTTATTAAAAGCCAGTCAATACAACATAACTCGTGTTACAGTGATCTCAAGGCCTCAATTGTAGAGAGATTCAACAAAACCCTAAAAAATCTTATGTATAAACAATTTACACTGCAGGGTAATTATAAATGGATTAATATTCTTCCAGAAATTTTAGAACAACTCGGCCCATTCCACAATCAACATGAAACCCTCTGAAGTAACTTCATCTGATGAGCAAAAATTGATCAGGACTGTTTATTATCCTAGATACCAGCCAACAACAAGAAAAGCCAAATACAAGGTGGGTGATCAAGTAAGAATCAGCAAATATAAGCACTTATTCAAAAGAGGCTTTACAAGAAACTCGAGCACTGAATTATTTACAGTGGTTCAAGTTAAACCTGGGACCCTTAACACATATATAATAAAAGATCACCAAGGAGAAATTCTCAAAGGCAGGTTCTATGAAGAAGAGCTCAACAGAACTAGGCAGCCTGACACATATCTCATAGAAAAAATCATCCGCAGAAAAGGCAACAAGATACTGGTGAAATGGCTAGGTCATCCGGAAAACAGATGGATCGATGCAAACAAAGTGATACTATGAACACCTGGGATGTTATAAAAAGATTGCCAGAGCCTGAACAGGAGATTAAGAGAAATGGAATGCTGCTGCCTCATAATATTAGGTGTCTTATTGTTGGGCCATCTGCTTGTGGTAAAACTACACTAATGATTGATAATTTTTTATTGGCACCCAACTGGTTAGACTGGAAAAACAGGCACTTGTACTTCTCTAAGAGCTTAGAACAATTAAAATATCAGCAGTTGATAAAGCTATATGATGGACTGGATATAGCCACTTTTGAACCAGATGTTAAGCCACTCCATGAATGTATTGGTAACTCTGTTGTTGTGTTTGATGACATTATACTGGATAATCAAAACAAGGTTAGAAATTTCTTTACACAGGGCCGACACAAAAACATTGATTGCTTCTACCTGGCACAGACTTTTTTAAAAAATACCGAAGCAGCTGATCCGAGTCAACAGCAATTTTATATGTGTGTTTCATCAAGATCATACTAACCTCAAACACATACATGATGAATATGTAGGTGGGGACTTGAGTTACAATGATTTTTCTAAATTTTGCAGTAGGTGCTGGAACCAGGACAGTTATGGGTTTGTCACAATTGATATGACAAGAAAACCCAATAGTGGGAAATACAGAAATAAAATCAACAATTTTCTAGACATTGAAACATATATAAATAACCATGAAAAGGCCAATCATTGATGATCTTAAATTAAGAGATTATCTTGTAAAAAAGATTTAAGGGATGGAAATCAGAGAACCGAGGAATCTATGAACAACACAAGCAAACAGAACAGTCTATTATTGATGCTATTAGTGAATTAGGTAAAAATATCAAAACTGTTACAGAGCAAAATCAAAATTTGATCACAGAGCTTGTACCTGTAGCTGCTAGGAACATATTAGATTATCCAATCACCCCACTTTCAAGTATTCATACACCTAGTCCTCTTGCTCCTCGAAGAATTGAAGCTACTCAGGATCCTATTGAATTGGGTCTTCTTGCTCAAAAATATTTAAGCACACCTAAAGACAACAAAGATGAGGTCTTTGGCTTATATGCTGACACAGAGCGTGATGGTAGCATCATACATAGAATTGGCAATTTTAGAGTAACATTTATGGGAGATGATCTGATTGTATATTCAGAATCTCATCTTGAAGAAAGAGGTGGTTTTGTTAAATATCCTGGCACACCTGGATTGTGGGAACTGATGACAAGGAAGAGACCTGGCAGCTATACAGATCAAGACTATGAGCATTACAAAGAAATATTAATAAAATCAGAAGCTCTATACCAGAACAATGATCCCACACAAAAAAGAGTCAAGTCTAGCAGTGGAGCAAAATACAACAACTTAATCAAGCCCATATGGTCACAAATCAAGACAGGTAGTGGGATCAAACAATACAACACCCTGCCTAAAGAATTTGTGTGGGTTGATGATGTCAGGAAACTTGTAGATAGGTTATTGGTGATAGCTGGGGAAGAAAATGCTGGCAACCACAATTTTTACAATGAAAAGGTTGGAATTATGAACATGATAAGCACAAAATTGTCTAATTTTATAGTGAATGACACTAAGGGGATTGGATATCTTATAAAAATTATTAATACTCTACCACCTAAATTTTGGAATATTTCTGAGGGCCGGGGGCTGGTTAATGACATCATAAACAAGCTGCCATTTGAGCTACACATTCCAGGCTATCAGTATTGTGGTCCCGGTACAAAATTGGACCATAGATTAAACAGAGGGGACCCTGGTGTTAATCCCCTAGATGCTGCTTGCAGAGACCATGACATAGCATACAACACACATACTGATCTTGATAAGAGACATGTTGCAGACAAGAAATTAGAAGAGGCTGCATTTGGTAGATTTGTAAGCAAAGATGCTTCTTTAAGTGAAAAAATAGCAGCATTGGGGACCACCAGAGCTATGAATACCAAACAAAAATTGGGGTGGGGGTTGTGAATATGTATATAATAAACCTAGGATGAAGGCCAAGGGTGTTGTATATCAGATACCTTATGCAGGTCTCAAATCTCTTGGGCCTATTAATAATCTTCTAACCAAAAAGCAGCGCAAGAAAAAAATTCTTGTCTTGCCAAGGGCCATGGTATGAAATTGTTACTTAGTACCCCCCAATTAAAAAAATTACAGCAAACAAAAAAAAATCACATGTGGGGGGATTTATATTTACTATCCCTGCCATCTTAGCTGCTCTCGGGGCTGTTTGGAGCTTGGCCGGGGGATCAGCCGCCATAGCAAAAACAGTAATAGATGCCAAAAAGAATAAGGCAGAATTAGATGAGCACAGGCGCCATAACCTGGCCATGGAAACAAAAGGAAAAGGTCTTAAGAGAGCCATGAATAAGTTTAAAAAAACAAGAGCCGCTTACAAACCAAGATATTGAAGCTTTAATCAAGCCACTGGGCATCAAAAATTTTAGAGGTGTGTACATGTCTGATTCTTTACCAGAACAACCACTCAACAAAGAGTGTGGCATTGTTAATTTGGATAAGTACAAAAATCAGGGCACTCACTGGATCTGTTATCTTAAATATTTAAAAGATGAGGCATTTGTGTTTGATTCATTTGGAGGTGTTCCACCTGAAAATTTAGTAAAATATCTAAAATCAACTAATCTTTATTACAATAATGCCCGTGATCAAAATTTCAAAGATGTTAATTGTGGACATCTGTGTTTATCTGTTCTTAGGTATCTGTCTCAAATAAATAAACCATCAATTGAAAATTTTCAAAAAGCCTTGTGGTATTTAAAACATCATGGGGGAATTCCATCTCACCAGCCAAAATTCAATATTGAAACTTAGATTACATGATGATATAGTGTATCCCAAAACAATAGCTCTCAGAGGATTTTATGGCATGTACTTGATCCCCAATATTACACTCCACAACAACACAATTGCAGTTGGTGATCAAAAAATTGTCATCACTCCAGGGCAATAAAATCTATCTACTCTAAATGCTCAGTTACCCAGAGGTATAGTGTTAACTCAAAATTCTGTCACTCACAGAGTAGAGATTGTGTCTGCTACAGAAACGGTGGATCTGGGTACTATAAGAGAACTATTAGGATTTGAGAACAACACAAAACTTGAACCAGCCATCAAACACACTGCTATTAATATACCAAAATTCTTAGCCATAGAGACTCTGAATATTCACTGTAATGTGGCCGAGGGTATGATCACCAAATCAGATGGCATTGGCACTCACAAACAAACTGGCATCATTGCAACATTCAAACATAACTCTGAATTTATGGAGCCGATCATCTACACTCCATCACCAACATTATATTTTCCTGTGTGCCATAATAGAATAGATTACATTGAGTTGATGGTCACTAATGAAAAAAAAGAATTAGTTGATTTTGCTGGAGCCACAACAACTGCTATCATAGAGATTAATATTTAAATAAAAATACATACAAGAAAAAAATGGAAAATATTGAGAGTTATGAGCTACAATCATTCCCCCCAAACAGGAGGACCTTTGCAAATTTAAATCAACCCAACACAGAGATTGAGGTTGATCTTGATGTAGGGGATGGCTTTATACACCCCCACAGAGCAGATCTATACATCAAATTTGATGTTGTAAGGCTCGATGGTACAGATTATCTGGCAAATTCAAATATAAGATTGGTAGACAATTTTGTGCCACATCTGTTCTCTGAAATTGAGATCAGAAAACAAGGTGTTGTTATAAATAGAGTGGATTACCCGGGTATTACCTCCACAGCTTTGGCCACACTAAAATTATCCAAAAACCGAGGCTTCTTACTACAAACTAGGTGGATTTGAGGCTGGTGATAAAATAATATCTAAAAGCCACACAGTATTGTTTCCTATGCGCCTGTTGCAAGGATTCTTCTCAGATTACAAAGATATTATGTGGAAGGGTGGTTTAAGAATTACATTTAGAAGAGCTGCCAATGATAATAATGCTTTGATGAGGTACAGTACATTAAAATCTACAGGGGAAGCTCTGCCTAATACCCTACCTGATGAGGGCAAATGCATTATTCAGACTATGGAGCTAAGAATTCCAGTTGTTGAATATGAAGCCAGTTATGCTCTTAAATACAAAGCAGATATAATAAAAAATCCACAGGTGCCTTTACAATTTTATACATATCAATGTGTACAGAAGCCTGCCACTGGTACCTATTATGAGTTTGATGCTACAAACTCATTCTCCAGTATACAATATGACATGCCAGATTTTGTGGTGGTACTGTTTCAGACTGGAAGACACAATAATCAGGAAAAAAATCAAGTAAGTTTGATAACTGCAACATCAAGAACATATATCTTAAAAATGGCAGAAATGAGGTGTTCCCTAGAGAAAATTATAATTTAAACATGTCCAAGGATGATTTCCTCAAATTATATGAGGCATTTACAGCATACAAAAGGGTCACTACTGGCAATACTGACATGTATTACACACCAGATGAATTCAAAGCACAGAGACCCATGTTTGTCATCAACACTTCAAAAAGGAAACAAGTTGTGGTTAATGACAAGACAAACATTAAAATTATCTGTGAATTCCACGATACACTCCCTGCAGACACCATATGTAGTGTTATTCTCATAGGTGAAAAATCATATGTTTATGATGTAAGAAATGAGAGAGTTACAGAGCAATTCTAGAAAGTCTCTGCATATTACATTGTTTTAATATTAGATAAACAAATTGAACCTGGTATCCAATTGAACTTAAACCGGAAGTAAATATGTGTGGGTGGGTGTGGGTTTTATGAGGATTTTGGCTTAATTTCAAGTGTATCCAAAACAATATCAAGAGGGGCATATTTTTAACAAGCTTATGGACAACAATCTGGCTGATGCAACTTTTGTAAGTGTGGGCAAATCAATCTGAGGGGGGTCATCATTTGTACACTGTAGTTTCGGGAAATTCCCGAGGGCATTTTTACAAAAATCTTGGGTTAGACAGGGTGCTACACTTGAGCAAAAATCTCATATGGGCATGTTGAGCTAGGTTTAAGTGTAGCCAAATCTGCCTGAGGGGGGCTCATCATTTGTTGAGTTTGTAATAGTATCAATACTAGTACTTGTGAATGCAAGAAGAAATACACAAGGACTACCTTTTGAGGGAGACAGCCTCAAAACAACACAACCCAAATTCATAAAATTATCAAATAAAACCCCTCTGTAGATACACGTACTGGTACTCCAGTAAGAACATAGCACTGGAAATCCGGAGCTTCATAAACCCTTGTATTCATTATTAATACTCATAATATTATAGTATCTTCTTTTCGTATTATCATTGTTATTTTCATTAATATTTTATTAAAAGTTATTTTACTAGTTATCTGATTGTCATCATGCACGTCGCCATGAATTAGCTGAAGTGCACACATTTCGGCCTACACATACACAACATGGCGACGATCTTTTCTTTTATTATATCTACAACTTCTGTTTTTTTTTCTTTCTCACTACAAATTGCAATACTCCACTATAGTGATGGAACTCGAGTGCTCTATACCTTGTCCACTTCCTCCTAAAGAAACGGGACGGGACACCGAGGGCGGAACACCTAGCCTCTGGGGTGGAGCAAACGACGAAACAATATAAACTAAAAATGGTCTTCAACCATCAAGTCACCCTCTCTCGGTGGCTGGTCCAGGAGCCTAATCGTACCTTTAAAAACCAACTATATTAAATAGAGGACTCGAGCCATACAAATCCTCAATTTCTTAGATTCTGGTACCACAGAATCCGGTACTTACAGCCATACCAAACTACAATAAACTGCAAACACTCTCATACAGAATCTCCATCTCACGAAGAATAATTGTGTACTGTAATACTGGGTCCATACACTATTTTATGTAATCATTTCATGTATGTAGTAATGTTACGGGGGAACCGTAATTCGAGCAAAAGACGTCCCAGTTTATTCACAGAGGCACTGGGACAAAGCGTATGCCCTCGAATGCGTACGGGTGGAGGTTTGGTAACATTCGGGGGTTCCCCCTTTATTGTTGTAAGTATGTCAACTGCAGTGCATTTAATACCATGTCATAACATGTTTCAGTGTTCTGATTTTTGATTTCTGATTTATTCTTGTAATAATACTTTTGGCTGAACTTTGCTCGTAGATGAAGACCTATGTATAAGGAACCTGTGCATCCTTCCATTGGCCGAACTCTTGGTCCGTCGACACGATGTATAATCCCGTGTCTTAATTGTTTTGGTACATTTATTTATTTTACATGAGGGAACATCCATGCTTAATAACGTAAGTCTAGAATCGAACCTAAACAGCTTTTTTAAAAAATTCCTATTATAAATAGCTTTTCCCGAATAGGGACTTATTTAGTAGCCAAATGTTAATTTAATGTACCGTTTGTAAAATTCTAAAATGCTCTAAATTTGCCCTAAGTTTTATAAAGAAATCAGGACACTGCAATAGTAGTTGCATTCCTCGGAGGTGAACTAACTTCCGAGTAGAATAAGTCACGCTTAAAGAAAATGACGACGAGTGATGTCTTAAAATTTTTTGAAAAGCACATATGCTAAAAAAGTGAAAGTATGTACTGTAAGGGGAACTATGGGACTGAAAGCTAATTTTAAGGGCGAGATAACCTAGTTACTAATACGAAAATGGAATGCAGAAAGTAAGAAGTCGAACATGCATTAATATTTTTTTTTTTTGTATAATGCCAGTGGGCAAAGATAGGTTAATTTCATAAGTAAGTAAAGTGAAATTGCATCAGCAATCATGGCAATGACACTGGAAGAATTCGTAAACTTTATGAAAGATGGAATGAGACAATTAAAGGAGGGTTTAAACTTAATAAGAGCGGACCTAAACGAAAAGCAAGACTCCTTCCAGTTATGAAAAATTAGGTCGAACTATAGATGAGTGTAGGGATGGAAATAGTTCTAAATTAGATGCATCCCCAGATTGTTATGATGAGGTGCTAGTTGTAAACAAAGTGGATGATGAAGAATTAATTGTTATTGAGGTATAGCAGGCAGAAGATAGGCCTAATGATGATAATGCTATTGTTAAGGATTTTGATAGAACTAAGAAGCATAAGTTTGCTATTAGTAATAGAGTAACTTTTGAGCTAGGAGTAAGGAGGGATATGGCCCACTTTAAGAAGATTATTGCTGATGAATTAAGGATAATTGAGTATGGTGAAATAGGATGGATGTACCGTAATGAGAAGGTTAGGAGTATGCTGCGTAGCTTTGGAAGTTTGAGAATTTATGAGAGAAGGGAAATAAGGGGGAAAGTAGAGAGTAATGGCAAGAAAAATAAAATTAATTACATCAATTACATTAATTAAATTAATTACATTACATTTATGAAAGCTCAAAGTAGCAAGTACGTGAATGAAGTAATGATACTGCTCTATGATTTGCCTGCCAGCAAGGAACTGAGCATGGGCAGTAAATTTACAGAAGCTAGCGTTAACCTAACCAACAATGAAAGTATGAAGCCATTCATGAATCTTAACTGTAACCAAGATACTAAAGCATATCTTTTTAGCATTCTAATAGACGAAGCTAAGGTAGCATTGAGCAACACCTGTACGGTTCTTCATTATGTCCGAGGTAAAGGACGGCACAACGTTTCCGCCTCGTTCAGTAACCATGTAGGCCAGACAACACAACATGCATAAAATATTTCAAGTATGGAAGAGTAACAGAAAAAAGAAAAGAGGTAAAGTACACAGATGTACCAGAAGGTAAGAGACCAGATTTTTATGATGACTGTGCAATGTACACACATATTACACCAATATGCCTGTAAATAATGAGCAATTTCTTCCAGAATTAATTTCATCCGTAACTTCGTAGCTGCGGAACAGCAGAAATACCCCATACTTCTTACCAACATACAGCTGAGTTTTGAGTTTTGAGTTGTTTACAAAATGAAAGCTAAATCAGATCTGAAATTTCCTTTATTTTACAAAATTTTTGCAAGCAGCCACTATGATTATCATTTTTGAATGAATAGAAACTTTGCATACCAGATCTATTGCTACAAGTAATGTTTTTAGACTACCATGATAGTTTAATACATTTATGGAGTAGAATACAGTAAGACAAAGATTTTTAAAACTGTATTTTGGAGAAATATGAGGATAGATGTCTGAGAATATGTCGCGAATAGCATTGCGTAATCCATACCTATAAGGGAAGTCCTCATAAAGGACTGGAGGCTGGAAGATTCTTTAACACTTGATTCTCAGGATGGCGTGAATAGAATGTTGTACTTTATTTCTCCTTCAACATAAAAATTGGTTCCTAAAAACAATATTTGGCTTAACTTTCATTTTCCCAACTGAAAAGTGTTACGCTGTTAAATAAAACATTTAAAATGAATTTTGAGCATAAAAGCTACGAATTTTATAAAAATTTAATACATTTAAAACTTAATAAGAACGATTAAACTATAAATTGCTTAAATATAAATAGTTAAACTTGTACTGCTTCATACAATTGAACTATTGTCACATAAAATAGAAATCTTGTCTGAACTAGTACTTTTAAGGGAAACTTGAATTTTAAATCAACCATAAAATGCTTAATTACAGTTAAATCTCTATGAAAACTAATTACTAGAGTCATAAATAGACTATCCTTGAAGAAAATTACTAAATATCAACCAGAACTTGCGTAATTTCATTTCTAAATATCCAATTTTTATACGAAGGTGTCGTATCGGAAGCATGTAAACCGATAAACCTCGAATTTATGTAAAAAGTGTACTTTTATTTCATGATATCTACTTCAAACTTTTTTAATTATTTAATATAAGTGTTCAAAATGTATCGCAACCAACTACAATTTAAAGTTAGTGAAAATCAGTGTTGCCAGCTAATATTTTAGAAATATCTTTCGACGTTACGATTTTTTTTTAAATCACCTTTCTTCGATGTACTGATTGGACCAGCATATAAATGGTTTTGCAACCATCAACTTTATTTTTTTTCTCAGGATGCGTGCTCATTTGTACATGCTGAATGCGACGGATGACCTGATCATAGATAATAATGTATATAAAAAGGGAGACCAACCTCTTCGTTTTATATATTTCCCCAGGATTAATGTCTTGCTATAGAGAACCTCAAAATATCAAAATGTCTATTCTCAAAGGAGACTAGAACCCAAAATTTATGTCGTAACATGTCTCAGTGTTCTGATTTTTGATTTCTGATTTCTGATTTCTTCTTGTAATAATAATTTTTGCATGAACTTGGCTCGTAAATGAAGACCTATGTATAAGGAACCTGTACATCCTTATCCATTGGCCGAACTCTTGGACCTTCGACACGATGTATAATCTTGTGTCTTAATTGTTTTGGTACCTTTATTCCTTTTTACATACTTGAACATATATGCCATAATAATTAACGTAAGACCAGATTCGAACCATTAATCACCATTCATTTATAATTTCTATTATAGTTTGCCAGCTAAATTTCTCTTGTGTAAGAATTCACTTTGCTCAGTAAAGAGCGACTTATTCTGAACTGACGACTCCATCTTCGATCCATGCTGTCACATCACACCGTCTCTAACGAGGGAACACTTGATGTTAATAGTGATCTGTATGGCGTCTCTCCAATTACATCTATCCCAACTATCCAGAGTATAAAAACTCAAGATGACTACGACAGCGTGAATGCAAGTATTGACAAATTGCACGAACAATTTCAATCGTTCGAAATTCCGTTGGAAAGCATCAAGGCTGAGCTTCAAACGGACGCTTTGCATGCGGCCATCAACGAAGTTAAAACCTGCATCTCCAAACCCTAGAGGAATTTATTGACAATCTACCATCGTCCAGCGAGCTGAATGCCATTGCCTTAGCGTGGCCATCTTCAAACTCCAACTTCAGACCTACGAGGATTTCGGGAAGCTGCAAGGCACCATAGCCCATATTGAGGATGCTCTTGCTGTTATCAAAAATGATCTGGCAAAAGTTCACGAAGCACTGTAATCCAAACTGCCTGGCATCAGGGATACTCTGGCCAGCGTCCAACAGCAGATCACCAAGTTGGAAAATCTAAACACCGAATCAGAGTTGTCGCATTTTCATCACTTGTTCGACGATATGCAGACTAAGTTGGAAACTTTGCAACAATTCATCCCCACCGAGGACGATATAACACAATTACAAGAAGGCATACTCGCTGTTGCTGCTGCCTTAGAGTTGGACGCGATGAAAAAAGCTTTGGAGTCCCTCCAAACACGGTGGCCACCCTGCCTAACTCGCAGGAATTGAAAAGCGTGAAGAGTGCTCATAACCGAATACTCAAATCCGACGACATCAAAAACATCCAAACCGAAATTGAATTGCTTCGGAAGTCTGTTGCAACCTTGTCTACCAACCAGAACATTAGCGAGCTACATGAATTGTTTGTGGAAATTAGAACCCAGGTCCACGACCTCGCAATACAGAGCTCTAAGGTGTCACTTGTGGAAAGTCTACAGCAGATTATTGCCAGCTTGAAAGAACAAATTTGCAGCATCGAGCGAACCAGGAATCGGCCATAACCAATTTCAGTACCCAAGTACATGAGTTAAACGAAAATTTCAAGAGGCTTATTGTCGATGTGAAGATGAAGCCCGATTACGACCCTGTTGTCGGTGCTATCTAGGAGCATCTGGTATCAATAAATGGTAGATTGGAAGATGTGGAGAGCGAGGTTCGAACCAATGTAAACACCCTGAACGCCTGCATCGACAATCTCAAGTCCACTGTTGTCATCGAACTGTACAGCATTCCAAACAGAAAGTTTTCCTCGCCCTTCAATTCAGGTTCCAAACTCTACGTGTTGACTCCTGCAAAATCCTATCACCAGTTTTTCATCGCTGGCACACTTCAGTTCGTCAAGGTTTCATACTGGTCTTTGCCTCACGCAACCCACTACCCAACCATGACCGTGACGATCATCGGTAAGGAGCCTAAAATAAGAGGAGTGGAGTTGGTCGATTTCACCCACCCCGAAACTCGCGAGACTGCCTATTCCGAAAATGCCACTCAAATGATCGACATAGAAATAGGAGACAAGTTGTACATAGAAAACCCGGCATTGTCTGCAGCCAGAAATCCCATCCAAGCTATATTCTTATTTTCACACAATGTCTAGGCAAGCTATTGTGAACGAGCTGCACAAACCTGCACGACGAAATTATAAACGATTTGCGGTAGTAACGAAAAGCATAGACGAGTTTGTGGAAATGAGCAGTGGCAACTTAAAAAATTTACATGAAATCAACAAGGGATACAAGTTTCTTCTCGCCGTTATAGACACATTTTCAAAATTTGCGTGAGCTTTACCCCTCAAGGCAAAAACAGGAATCTGTGTAGTGGAAGCATTCAAAACTGTTTTCAATGAAGGTGGCAGGCGATCTAGATTTCGTCAAACAGACAACGGAAAAGAATTCTACAACTCAGTCTTTCGGCAATTTATTCAAAAACAAAATATTCAACATTACTCCACCTTTAGTCACAGCAAAGCCAGCATAGTGGAACGTTTCAACCGAACTATCAAAACACGCATGTGGAAACAATTCGCGCTTAAGGGGATTACAAGTGGCTCGACATGCTTCCGGAACTTGTTAACAGCTACAATCACAGTTTGCATCACACGAAAAAAATGAAACCAGCTCACGTCAACAAATCTGACGAGCAGCGTTTAATTTCTACGGTTTATTTTCGAAAGTACAAATTTACAAGCAAGAAACCGAAATACAAAATTGGAAATCAGGTGTGAATCAGTAAATTTAAGCGTGCTTTTGAAAAAGTCTTCACTAAAAATTGGAGTACGGAACTTTTCACCGTAGTTCGAAAACCCAGAAACCGTCACACGTACAATATAAAAGATAATCGCGAAGAACTTCTGAAAGGAAGATTATACGAAGAGGAACTTTCTAAAACAAAATACCCCGACACATATCTTATTGAAAAAGTATCACGTAGAAAAGGTGACGAACTGTTAGTAGTGTGATTTACCTTATTATAAAATCGATAAGTGAGGAGGTGTTTTGACTGAATAGAAATACTTAAAACTAAGGCAAAATGTCTATAAAATTTTATTGTTACTGTGTAAAACCTACGATTTTTGTAAAAAAAAGCTTCCGAGAAAAGAGGACCCCCCTCAAATTGATGTTGCTAAACCTGAATTTGCTAAAATTGCTGTTTATAAATTTGTTAAAACTATGGCATTTCTCGATATTGTTTTGACCACACTTAAAACTAATCTAAAATGCTCTTAAGAGCTACACCCACACACACCTACACACACCTACACCCACACATACCTACCTACACACACCTACACCTACACATATTTACCCACACGTCTACTTCTATTGCATCATGTTGTGCAAACAAATTATTATTCAATATTATGCAACAAATTATTAGACGTGTGTTGTTTTCTGATTGGTTGGTTATGACATTATGGGTGGTTCACTGTTTCAGATGCGGTCCGTGCTTAGGCTATTTAAAGAGTTCTTGCATTACAAATCAGTTAATATTGTGAGAATTGTTGAAGTGTATAGAGGTGTTGTTCCAGTGCTCTTCATATTTTAGCTCTGTTTGGTTTGATATACTGATTTTTTTATTATTTATATTAAACATATTTCTAGTATATTGAACAAGAATCTTATATTTAGTATAAAAAAGTCTGATATTTGTTACATCTAGTTGTAATTAGTTTATATTTAGAGTTTTGGCCTGCAGCTGTTGGAATCTGTTTCTGTGTGTTTTACAAGATCAATACATAGCATATGCTATTGGGTCACTGCCACCGACGTGCCTGTGCTAACACGCAATTGAGGGAGGTCACTGCTTTTCTGTCGATCAATACTTATTCCACCTTCGTGCACGTAAGCCATTGGCATTATAATTTGTGATAGTTTTATTAAGTATAAAATTTTGATTTGAATCCCGAGAAATCTGATATAATAAACCTAGGATAAAAATTAATAATATTAACATATTAAATATATACAATAATTATACAAAGTACACTGCTGAACCCAATTCATATTTTATATTAAATATAGAGATTTAATTTGAAGCCCAAGAAATTTTATAACTAATAACAAAAATGCCAAATCAAAAATATTGTAAACAATGCAATAAAAATATATCTAGCCATAATTGGACTAGGCACCAAAAAAATTGTAATCCCGACAAATGCAGAACTCCCACAAAAATTTGCCCTAAATGTCATAGAAAATATAGTCTGGAATATTTCTTATATAAACATAAAAATAATTGTTCAGCACAGTTTTCTACTTTATCACATCCATCTACATCTTCATCTGGATTAAAAAGAAAACTTGAAACATCTAATAATACTAGATCAGCAAAGCAGCTTCGCTATGCACCTATCTATATTAGTTTTAATAGCCAACTAAGTGATTATCGTTTTATATCAGCTCCAAAATGTGATATTGAGAATTTTTTAAACAATATAAATCCTGATATGCAAGCTATTCTGAATGTACAAAATGGCTCTTATAAACTGTCTTTCAAATTATTTGTACAATATAAGAAGCCAAATGGAACAAAATTTACACACCCGCACATAACAGAAACTGTAGTTATATATTCAAATACAAATTTAGACGAAATAATAAGTAGTTTGGTAGATCAATTAATTATTAAACATTCTGAATTTGCCGCAAAAGAATCCGGATGGAGTTTATGTGGATCTCCACACAAGTTATATATTAATATTTCTAAATTTAACCCACTACAAGGTTCGACATATGTGCCATTACCTGCCAATATTAAAAACAAAAGAGCCGTGATTAACATAGAAAATAATGGTGAGAAATGTTTTCTGTGGCGTATTTTAGCTGCTTTGTATCTAGTTTCAGATAATCCAAAAAGAATAAGTAATTATAAAAAATATGAACACGATTTTGATGATGCAATGGAGGGCTTAGAATATCCAATGTATGTTCAGAATATTGATAAATTTGAAAAAAAGGCCAGAGATATTAATGGTAAACCATTATCTAATAATGTATTTATTTGTTCAACTGGTGCTGGGAATTGCTTGATAGAACCTCTCAGAATTAGTGCACTTGATGACGATTTTGCTGTTCCGATTGATTTGCTTTTAATTGAAGGAGATGGCACATACCATTATACTTTGATACATAATCTTGAAGCTTTGGTAAGAAAACAAATAAATAAATCTAATACAATATTCAAGTTGTGCCGAAGATGTTTAACTGTATTTGATGGTAGAAAAATAATAAATGGGATTCGTAAAGAGAATGCTGAAATTGCTAAAAGCAAATTAGTTGAACATTTAAAATATTGTGGGAATCCTAAACCTGTTCATATGGTAATGCCTATGCCAAGTGAAAATGCCAAATTCAAAAAAATTTAAGCTTTGTTGGAACACCCAGCATATATAGTTTGTGATTTTGAGTCAAACCTGAAACCTCTTGAATTCTGTAGCCCAGATCCTGAGGAATCTTCAATTACATCATACCAGCTCATGAACCTTCTAGTTTTTGTTATATAATTATACGAGATGGTGTAGCTAGTGAACCACAATTATATATGGGACCAAATGCCATCAAAGAATTTGCACATAGAATTGAAAATGAGTGTCATGACATAGCATCTAATATTTTATTAAAATCAAGACCTATGATGCCTTTAACACAAGAACAAATTCAAAATTTTAAAAATGCAAAAAAATGTCTGGTATGTGATTGTGAATTTTCAGATACAAATATCAAGGTGAAACACCATTCCCATACAAGTGGTAAATTTTTAATGGCTCTGTGTAATAACTGTAATATTAAGATCCAGAGACCAAAATTTTTCCCGATATTTTGCCATGGTGCATCTAATTATGATTTTCATCATCTGATCCGGTACGAAGGGTTTGACAAGCAGAATTTAAATATTTTAGCAGAAAATGATGAGAAATATATAGCTATTAGCAAGATAATTAAAGTTAATGGTGTTCCTATTCACTTAAGATTTCTTGATTCATACAGAATTTTGTCGGCTAGCTTGGCTACTCTGGCCAGTCAATTATCTGATGATCAATTTAAAATTACTTGTAATATGTTTCCAAATCAGGACTTCAAATTAATTATGCGAAAATGTGTATACCCATATGATTATGTTACTGATTTTTCTAAATTTGATGAGTGTTCTCTGCCACCACAAAAAGCATTCTATAGTAAACTTAGGGCATCCGAAATCACTGATGAAGATTATCACCATGCTCAGTTGATGTGGGCCAATTTAAAATGCCAGATATTTGGTGATTATCATAAGGCATATTTAAAACTTGATGTGACTCTTTTAGCCCATATACTTCAGGCATTTAGAAAATCTTCAATAGAAAATTATAAGCTAGATCCAATTTATTTCTATAGTGCTCCAGGGCTAGCATGGTCTGCAATGTTTTTAAATACTAAAATGGAGTTAAATTTAATCCAAGATCAAGATATGTACTTGTTTAGGAGCAATGTATAAGAGAGGGCATGGTGCAATGTTCTCAGAGATATGCCAGAGCTAATAATAAATATATTTCTAATTATGATCCAGAATTGCCTTCAAATTATGTACTTTATGTGGATGCAAATAGCTTGTATGATTACGCTATGATAGATAAATTACCATATGCAGAGCTTGAATGGGTCGAAAATTTTAGTATTGGGAATCTTCAGGATTTTGATGACAGTCACTATGGTCTATTCTTAGAGGTTGATCTGACAATTCCTGAAGATTTACACAATAAGTTTCTGATCTGTCCCCAATTTCTGAGGTTGAGTGTTCACCTAATTCTAAACAAAAAAAAGCTAATGATGACTCTGGATCCAAAACAGGATTATGTAATATATTACAAAAACCTTCAGTTTTTGATGCGTCACGGTGTTAAAGTAACTAAGGTTGGCAAAATTTGAGGTTCAGGCACTCAAGATGGTTGAAGCCATATATTGATACCAATACTGAGCTTCGAACATCTGCAGTAAGCCAATTTGATAAAACTTTGTTTAAATTAATGGTTAATTCAGTATATGGCAAAACTATAGAAAATGTTAGAAAGCATAGTGATGTTAAATTAGTTACCGACCCCAGCCGGAGCAAAAGATTAGTGGCAAAGCCGAATTTTAATTATAGAAGAATTTATGATGACAATATGGCATTCTTCAACATGAAAAAAACAAAAATTAAGTTTTATAAACCTATTTATGTGGGGGCGGTGATATTAGAATTGGCGAAACTACATATGTTAAAACTATATTATGATGTGTTGAAACCTTTTTATGGTGATAGTATAAAATTAATGTACTTGGACACAGATAGTTTTATTCTTAATATTCAAACAGAAGATGTTTATAAAGATATATCACATCCTGAATTAATTAAATATTTTGATACCAGTGAATTGCCAGGCCATCTGAAAATTCAACCCCACAACAAAAAGGTGCCTGGTAAGTTAAAAGATGAGACCCTTGGCGATGTTATTGTATGATTTGCTGGATTAAGAGCTAAAATGTATAGTTTTAAAACATGTAGTGGTGCTGTTGCCAAAAAAGCTAAGGGCATTGGTAGAGATACTGTAGATAAAGAGCTTGAATTTGAAGATTATAAAAATTGTCTCATGTCACAGAGGTTAATCAAAACATCGGAATGTAGAATCCAGAGTGTGGATCACTTGTTAACTAGTAATATTGTAAGAAAAGTAGCACTAGACCCACATGACGATAAGAGATGTATTTTATCATGTGGCATACATACTCTACCGTGGGGGCATTGTGACTTAGAAGTGGTAATCAATGCCCAATTACAGATCATGATTTAAAATAAATAAAACATGCCAATGAATTTACTTGGATTTAAAAAAAAGCTATTATGGACCTGCCGACACCAGCACCCTCTCCTGATATAATATCTAAACTAAGCGGTTTCTTAATTATTCATCTCAATAGCATATTTACAGATGTTGATGATAAAACAGGTAAAACATTATACATATTTAACAATAATTTAAATCATTACCAATTACCTATAGGTGGTCAATTACAATTTATTACAACTCCCGAGGGTGATGTCAAAATTTCAGTAGGGAGAAATATTTATAGAATTAAGCACTCAAACATGATTTCTGGTACTGTATATACCGTCTCTGCCGGTGACTGCTTATATATTGAGGTCCCGGGATATTATGACAAACTTAAACCTTTTTTTTATAAAATTAAGAATTAGATATTCAATAATAAATAACCCCTAAAACAAAATAAAAATAAAAATGCCTAATGATATATTTGGCCATACAAGACATGAAGATCACAGTGATGAGATTCTGATGCTTGATGTCAGAGTGAAAAAATTAAGAAGTAATTTAAAAGTTTTAGAAAGCACACTCAATGCCAGTCTTCAACTAGAAATTACAAATTTACAATCACAATGCATGGACCCTCTTCTTAAAATTGATTCAGAACTTAAATTATTGCTTCAAAAATATACTGATTTGGCAAACATTGGATAATTTTCAAAGTTTAGAGGAAGCTGTAGCAACTCTTCAAGCCAAATTAAAAACTCAGAATACCAACTCTGAACAATTGAAACAACAACTAGAAGAGCAGATTAGTAGTGTCCAGACACAGCTCCAAACAATTGTCAAAAGCATAAAGTCACAAGAAGATTTTGATCTAGTAATTTCTACTCTAAAATAACAAATTCAATCACTACAAATATCTAATATCGACCCCTTGAACAATGCCATAGCCGAGGTTAAAGAAAAAATTGAGACACTTGAAAATTTTATGAACAACTTACCATCTTCTGATGCTTTGAGTGCTATAACTCGCAGTGTAGCTAACGTCAAAATGCAACTTGAAACATATGAAGATTTTGGAAAAATTCAGAGTACCATAACCCACTTTGAGGATACCATAGCAGCAGTACAAAGTGATCTAACAAATGTACAAGAAACTCTAGAATCCCGCCTGCCTGGTATTGTAGACACTCTTGTTAGTGTCCAGCAACAGATCACAAAACTTGAAAACCTCAACACCGAATCTGAGCTATCTCATTTTCATCACTTGATCGATGATATCCAAACAAAACTTGAAATTTTACAACAATCGACACCTACTCAGGCAGACATAACCCTGCTCCAAGATGATATTCGTAGTGTTGCTGACGCTAGTGAATTAAATAGTGTGAAATTGGCACTTGAATCTTTGCAGAATACTGTATCTAATTTGCCTACATCTCAGGAACTTAAAAATATTAAAAGAGCTGTGAATCGCATACTGAAATCAGAAGATATCAAGAATATCCAGACAGAGATCAAACAGCTTACTCAGACAGTAGCCACTCTTCCAACCAATCAACATATTAATGAACTGCATGCTCTATTTGAGGATATTAGAAGACAAGTCCATGATCTTACTGCTCAAAATTCAAAATAAGCTATTGTTGAAAATCTACAGTAAATTGTAGCTAATATCAAGCAACAACTAGGGACAATGGAATCCAACCAAGCAAATACTCTGTCTGTTTTTGCCATCCAGCTTCAAGAAATTGTGCAACAATACAAAAAACTTGCTGTGGACAAAAGAATAAAACCAGGCCACGACGAGATTGTTAGAACTATCAACAAGCACCTTGAAACTGTAACAAGTAGATTGCTTACAGTAGAAAAAGAAATAACTGGCCTAATCGAGAATCCTAAGCATACAGTAATTCTTGAATTAAACAGTATTCCTAACAAAGAATATGATTCACCATTTACACCAGGTGGTAAACTGTATAAGCTGTCCCCTGCACAATTTTATTACCAGTTTTTGTTGGATGTACACTTAGACCAATTAAGATCAAATATTGGTTACAACCACAAGCACACCTTTACCCTACCTTATCAATAACTAATGCTAACAACAAACCAAAAGTCACCAATATAGAGTTAGAGGATTTTACAGATCCCAATACATTAGAAACATCTTATGCTGAAGATGATGGATCTTTGGAATTTAAAATACAAATAGGAGACAAATTATATTTAGAAAATCCTGTATTATCAGCTGCTGAACACCCTATAGTTGCAATATTCTTGTTTACATACTATGTCTAGACACACAAACCAGCCAAACATAACTATAAGCGACTACCAGTAGTCACAAAAGGCATAGATGATTTATGGCAGTGTGACTTGGTGGAAATGGCACCTCGCCTAAAAGCGGGACAGTTGAAAAACTTAGACAAGGTCAACAAAGGATACAAGTATATACTTACTGTCATAGATACATTTTCAAAATTTGCCTGGGCATTGCCGCTAAAATCTAAGACTGGAAAATGTGTTACAGAAGCTTTTAGAACAATTATTAATCAGAGTGGAAGATCACCACGCTATCTACAAACAGATAATGGCAAAGAATTCTTTAATTTGGTGTTCCAACAATTTATTAAAAGCCAGTCAATAAAATATTACTCGAGTTACAGTGATCTCAAGGCCTCTATTGTAGAAAGATTTAACATAACTCTAAAAAATCATACGTATAAACAATTTACCTTTCAAGGTAATTATAAATGGCTTACTACCCTACCAGAACTTTTAGATAGATATAATAATTAAGTTAACACTACAATCAACATGAAACCCTCTGAGGTAACTTCATCTGATGAGCAAAAATTAATTAGCACTGTTTACTATCCTAGATACCAACCAACAACAGAAAAACCTAAATACAAAGTTCGTGATCAAGTAAGAATTAGCAAATATAAGCACTTATTTAAAAGAGGTTTTAGAAGAAACTGGAGTACTGAATTATTTACAGTGGTTCAAGTTAAACCTGGGGCTCGTAATACATATATAATAAAAGATCACCGAGGAGAAATTCTCAAAGGCAGGTTTTATGAAGAAGAACTTAACAAAACTAAGCAGAGAGACACATATCTTATAGAAAAAGTCATTCGCAAAAAAGGCAACAAAATACTGGTCAAATGGCTAGGTCTCCCAGAACACAGCTGGATCGAGGCAGACAAAGTGATACTATGAACACCTGGATGTTATAAAAAGACTACCAGATCCTGAACAGCAGAATAAGAGAAATGGCAAACTGTTGCCTGATAATATTAGATGTCTTATTGTTGGGCCATCGGCTTGTGGTAAAACTACACTAATGATTGATAATTTTTTAATGGCACGCAATTGGTTAGATTGGAAAAATAGGCACTTGTATGTCTTCTCTAAGAGCTTAGAACGTAAGAGCTTAGAACAATTAAAATATCAGCAACTGATGAATCTATATGAATGTCTCGATAACTCTGTTGTTGTATTTGATGATATTATATTGGAAAACCAAAACAAGGTTAGAAATTTTTTTACACAGGGCCGACACAAAAACATAGATTGCTTCTATCTGGCACAGACTTTTTCTAAAATACCAAAACAACTAATAAGAGACAACAGCAATTTTATATGTGTGTTTCATCAAGACCATACCAACCTCAAACACATACATGATGAATATGTAGGTGGTGACTTGAGCTACAATAATTTTTCTAAGTTTTGCAGTAGGTGCTGGAACCAGGATAGTTATGGGTTTGTTACAATTGATATGACAAGAATACCTAATAGTGATAAATATAGAAATAAAATTAACAATTTTCTAGACATAGAAACATATATAAATAACCATGAAAAGACCAATTATTGATGATCTTAAATTAAGAGACTATCTTGTAAAAAGATTTAAGGGATGGAAAGTAGAGAACCGAGGTATCTATGAACAACACAAGCGCACAGAACAGCCTATTATTGATGCTATTAGTGAACTGGGTAAAAATATTAAAACTGTTACAGAGCAGAACCAAAATTTGATCACAGAGCTTGTGCCTGTAGCTGCTAGGAACATATTAGATTATCCAATCACCCCACTTTCTAGTATTCATACTCCTAGTCCTGTTGCTCCTCGAATAATTGAAGCTACTCAGGATCCTATTGAATTGGGTCTTCTTGCTCAGAAATATTTAAGCACACCTAAAGACAACAAAGATGAGGTTTTTGGTTTATATGCTGACACAGATGTTGCTGGTAGCTTCATACAAAGAATTGGCAATTTTAGAGTAACATTTATGGGAGATGATTTGATAGTATATTCAGAATCCTATCTTGGAGAAGGAGGTGGTTTTGTTAAGTATCCTGGCACACCTGGATTGTGGGAATTGATGACTAGGAAGAGACCTGGCAACTATACAGATCAATATTATGAGCATTACAAAGAAATGCTAATAAAATCAGATGCTCTATACCAGAACAATGACCCCACACAAAAAAGAGTCAAGTCTAGCAGTGGAGCAAAATACAACAACTTAATCAAACCCATATGGTCACAATTCAAAACAGGTAGTGGGATCAAACAGTACAACACATTGCCTAAAGAATTTGTCTGGGTTGACGATGCCAGGAAACGTGTAGATAGGTTGCTGGTGATAGCTGGGGAAGAAAATGCTGGTAACCACAAGTTTTACAATGAAAAAGTTGGAATTATGGACATGATAAGCACCAAATTGTCTAATTATATAGTTAATGACACTTAGGGGATTGGATATCTTATAAAAATTATTAATACTCTACCACCTAAATTTTGGAATATCTCCGAGGGTCGGGGGCTTGTTAATGACATCATAAACAAGTTGCCATTTGAACTACATATACCAGGCTATCAATATTGTGGTCCAGGTACCAAACTAGAGCATAGATTAAACAGAGGTGACCCTGGTGTTAATCCTCTAGATGCTGCTTGCAGAGACCATGACATAGCATACAACACACATACCGACCTTGACAAGCGACATGTGGCAGACAAAAAATTAGAAGAGGCTGCATTTGGTAGATTTGTAAGCAAAAATGCTTCTTTGGGTGAGAGAATAGCAGCATGGGGGACCACCCTAGCTATGAACACCAAACAAAAACTGGGGAGGGGGTTGTAAAAAATTAAGTAAATTAGCTACAATTTAATTGAACTAGTTAATCCCAGAATATGTATATAATAAACCAAAAAAATGAAGGCAAAAGGTGTTAGGTATCAAATACCTTATGCAGGTCTTAAATCTCTTAAAACTATTGATAGTCTTCTAACCAAAAACCAGCGCAAGAAGAAAAGTTCTTGTCTTGCCAAGGGACATGGTATGAAATTATTACTTAGTACCCCACAATTAAAAAAATTACAGCAATCTAGAAAAAAATCACATATAGTTGGATTCATATTTAATATCCCAGCTATTTTAGCAGCATTGGGGGCCGTGGGGAGCTTGGCTGGGGGATCAGCTGCCATAGCAAAAACAGTAATAGATGCCAAGAAGAATAAGGCAGAATTAGATGAACAAAGCGCCATAATCTGGTTATGGAAAAACGAGGCAAAGGTGTTAAGAAAGTTATTAATAAGTTAAAAAAAAACAAGAGCCGCTTACCAACCAAGATATTGAAGCTTTAATCAAACCACTGGGCATCAAACATTTTAGAGGAGTATACATGTCCGATTCTTTACCAGAACAACCACTCAAAAAAGAGTGTGGAATAGTTAATTTGGATAAGTACAAAAATCAGGGCACTCACTGGATCTGTTATCTTAAATATTTAAACAATAATGCATTTGTGTTTGATTCATTTGGAGGTGTTCCAACTGAGAATTTAGTAAAATATCTGAAATCAACTAATCTTTATTATAATAATACCCGTATTCAAAATTTCAAAGATATTATTTGGACATCTGTGTTTATCTGTTCTTAGATATCTGTCTCAAATAAATAAACCATCAATTGAAAATTTTCAAAAAGCTTTGTGGTATCTAAAACATCATGGGAGTATTCCATCTTACCAGCCAAAATTCAAAATTGAAACTCAAACTACATAATGATATAGTATATCCCAAAACAATAGCTCTTAGAGCATTCTATGGCATGTATTTGATCCCAAATATTACACACCACAACAACACAATTGCAGTTGGTGACCAAAAAATTGTCATCATTCCAGGCCAGTATAATTTGTCTACTTTAAATGCTCAGTTACCTAGAGGTATATTGTTAACTCAAAATTCTGTTACTCACAGAGTAGAAATTGTGTCTGCTACAGAAACAGTAGATCTGGGTACTATAGGAGAGCTATTAGGATTCGAGAACAACACAAAACTTGAACCAGCCATTAAACACACTGCTATTAATATACCTAAATTCCTAGCTATAGAAACTCTAAATATTCACTGTAATGTGGCCGAGGGTATGATCACCAAATCAAATGGCATAGGCACTCACAAACAAACTGGCATTATTGCAACATTTAAACCCAACTCTGAATTTATGGAACCGATCATCTATACTCCATCACCAACATTATATTTTCCTGTGTGCCATAATAGAATCGACTACATTGAGTTGATGGTCACTAATGAAAAAGAAGAATTAGTTGATTTTGCTGGAGCCACAACAACTGCTATCATAGAAAATAATATTTTAATAAAAATACATACAAAAAATAAATAAATCAATAAAATGGAAAATATTGAGAGTTATGATTTACAATCATTCCCTCCAAACCGGAGGACTTTTGCAAATTTAATCAAGCCAACACAGAGATTGAGATTGACCTTGATGTAGGGGATGGCTTTATACACCCTCACAGAGCAGACCTATACATTAAATTTGATGTTGTAAAACCCGATGGTACAGATTATCTGGCTAACTCAAATATAAGACTGGTAGACAATTTTGTGCCACATCTGTTCTCTGAAATTGAGATTAGAAAACATGGTGTTGTTATAAACAGAGTAGACTATCCTGGTATTACTTCTACAGCTTTGGCCACACTAAAATTATCTAAAACTGAGGCCTCATACTACAAAATAGGTGGATTTGAGGGTGGTGATAAAATATTATCCAAGAGCCACACAGTGCTGTTTCCCATGCGCCTGTTGCCTGGATTCTTCTCAGATTATAAAGATATTATGTTGAAGGGTGGTTTAAGAATTAAATTTAGAAGAGCTGCTAATGATAATAATGTTTTGATGAGGTACAGTACATTAAATTCTACTGGGGCAGCTCTGCCTAATAACCTACCTGATGAAGGTAAATGCCTTATACAGACTATGGAGCTAAGAATTCCAGTAGTTGAATATGAGGCTAGTTATGCTCTTAAATACAAAGCAGATATCCTAAAAAATCCAAAGGTACCTTTACAATTTTATACATATCAATGTGTACAGAAGCCTGCCACTGGTAGCTATTATGAATTTTATGCTACAAATTCATTCTCCAGTATACAATATGACAAGTCAGATTTTGTGGTGGTACTGTTTCAGACTGGAAGACACAATAACCAAGAAAAAAATTCAAGTAAATTTGATAACTGCAACATCAAGAACATATATCTTAAAAATGGCAGAAATGAGGTGTTCCCTAGAGAAAGTTATAATTTAAATATGTACAAGGATGAATTCCTCAAATTATATGAGGCATTTACAGCATTCAAAAGGGTTACAATTGGGAATACTGACATGTATTACTCACCAGATGAATTCAAAGCACAGAGACCTATGTTTGTTATCAACACCTCAAAAAGGAAACAGGTTGTGGTTAATGACAGGACAAATATTAAAATTATCTGTGAATTACATGAAACACTCCTTGATAATACCATATGTAGTGTTATTCTTATAGGTGAAAAATCATATGTTTATGATGTAAGAAATGAGAGAGTCACAGAGCAATTCTAGAAGACTTTTGCATATTATATTGTGTTTAGTATTAGATAAACAAGTTGAGCCTGGTCTTGAATTAAAATATTTAGAATGTTACAAGTCAACATATTAATTCTCTGAACTTAAACCGGAAGTGGACTCTAAGTGGACCGGAAGTAGACTGGAAGTAGACCGGAAGTGGACCGGAAGTAGACCGGAAATGGACCGGAAGTAGACCGGAAATAGACCGGAAGTGGACCGGAAGTAGACCGGAAATAAATATGTATAGGTAGGTATGTGTGGGTGTGTGTGTGTGTAGGTGTGTGTGGGTGTAGCTCTTAAGAGCATTTTAGATTAGTTTTAAGTGTGGTGAAAACAATATCGAGAAATGCCGTATTTTTAACAAATTTATAAACAGCAATTTTAGCAAATTCAGGTTTAGCAACATCAATTTGAGGGGGTCCTCTTCTCTCGGAAGCTTTTTTTTACAAAAATCGTAGGTTTTACACAGTAACAATAAAATTTTATAGACATTTTGCCTTAGTTTTAAGTATTTCTATTCAGTCAAAACACCTCCTCATTTATCGATTTAATACATCCAATTACACTACTACTATTGGCGAAATGACTGGGACTCGAGGAAAAAAGTTGGATAGACGCAAACGAGGTGATTGTGTAAATGGTGCTTGGGATGTGGTACGGCGACTGCCAGATTTTCCATCAGAACGTCAGGATAGGAAAAATGGCGAGCTTCTACCCGGCAACATTCGCTGCCTCATTGTTGGACCTTCTTCATGTGAAAAACAACGTTACTTATTGATAATTTTCTTCTTGCACCCAACTGGTTAAGCTGGAAGAACAGGCACCTGTATGTTTTCTCCAAAAGTTTGGAGCAACCGAAGTATCACCAGCTGTCGAAACTGTAATAGGGACTAGGCATAGATATATTTGCTTCTGAAGTGATACCACTAGACTGCTGTCTCGAAAATTCGGTGGTGGTTTTTGACGATGTGATCCTGGAGAACCAGAACGAAATTCGCAATTATTTTACTCAGGGTCAGCACAGAGGCATGGACTGCTTCTACCTTGCTCAGGCATTTTCCAAAATCCTCAAGCAGCTACTCCGAGACAATGCTAATTTTATTTTTTTGTTTCGTCAAGACTACACCAATTTGAAACACGCTTACGATGATTATGTAGGTGGGGACATAAACTACAATCAATTTTCCAAATTTTGCTTTTCATGCTGGAACCAAGATGATTTCGGATTTGTCACAATAGACACGACGACGAAACCCAATAACGGAAAATATAGAAACAAAATTAATAATTTTCTAAACGTTTCAACGTTACAAGAAACGTCTTGACCTATTATAAATAACTACAAAAAAAATGAAACGCAAACTTGCAAAAAAAACAATCTGAAGCTGCGTAGCTACATGGAAGAACGGATTAAGGGTTGGAAATCCGAGAATCGTGGAATTTACGAAGAGAAAAAGCGTCAGGATTAACCTATCGTCGATGCCATGGTAAATAAACCAAAGATGTCATCGAGCAAGACAAGGAGTTAATGAACGAGCTTGTGCCACTTACTGCTCGAAATTATAAAATACCTACATAGATATCCAGCATTCACACTACTCCGTTCTAACTTACACCCTGCCCAAATATTTTGTTTGGGTAGACGACGTAAGGAAGCTTGTAGATCGATTGCTTGTTATCGGGGGCGAAGAAAATGAAGGCAATCGCAACTTCCACAACGAGATGGTGGGCATCATGGATATGATTAGCACATAGCTTCTCCACTTCATTCTCAACGACAACAAAGGTATAGGTTACATTACCAAAATCATCAACACCTGCCTCCCAAATTGTGGAGTGTAGCCGAGAGTCGATGTTTGGTGAACGATATTATCAACAAGCTACCCTTCGAGATGCACCTGCCAGGTTACCAGTACTGCGGTCCGGGTACGAAACTCGAAAAGCGACCGGAAAGAGGAGACAAAGGAAGCCACTGGACGCAGCATGCAAGGACACGACACTGCCTACAATGCTCACACGGATCTCGACGAACGTCATGATGCTGACAGAAAGTTGGAGCATGCGGCTTTCAGGAGAAACGTCAGCAGAGACAATCACTTCATTGCACCTACAATCTCTTCATTGCATTAGGCAAAGCAGAATTTTTTTCTTACCCTCTCACGATATATAAATAACATAGTATCACCATGAAGCCCAACGGTGTCGTTTACCAAATACCCTAAGAAAACCTCAAGTCTCTCGGAACATTAGATGGAATGCTCACCAAAAAGCAGTGCGAGAAGAAACATTCCTGCTTGGCAAAAGGTCATGGAATGAAATCGCTGCTCAGCATTTCTCAGTTGAGGAGGTTAAAAGGTTTGAGAAAGCAGCAGAACACTGAAGGTTTCATATTCAGCATCCCGGCTATCTTGGCATATTTGGGTGCTGTAGGCAGCTTGGCAGGAGGCAGTGCCGCCATTGCCAAGACCATCATCGATGCAAAAAAGAACAAAGCCGAGTTTAGAAGAGCAGAAACGCCACAACCTGGCTATGGAGAAGAAGGGGAAAGGTGTGACCAAAAACCGAAAGTACAACCTCGAAGCTATGAAAAAGTTTAATAAAAATAAGAGCCCCTGTACAACTTCGATATTGAGTCTTTGATCGATCCGTTGAGGATCAAGCACTTCAGGGGCGTTATCTTGTCTGATTCTCTACCCTCTGTTGTGAAGAAAAAGAGTGTGGTGTGGTTAACCTAGACAGTTACGATAATCCCGGTACACATTGGATATGCTATCAAAGCTAACAACAACAAAGAATTTGTTTTCGATTCATTCGGAGGCATACCACCTGCTGGTTTGGTAAAGTATCTCAGTGTTATCAACATCTACTAAAATGACGAACGCATCCAGTGTTTCAACGATGTGAACTGTGGCCATCTCTTCGTTTCCATGCTTGTCTTCCTCTCGCAATTAAATAACCCATCAATCGAGGATTTCCAGAAAGCATTGTGGCACCTGAAGCACTATGGGAGTATTCCATCTCACAAGCGAGACTTCGCTTCTGAAACTCTCATTGCATGACTATATCGTCTATTCTAAATCTATTGCTCTTCGTGCATTCTACAGCATGTACCTGATACCTATTGTAACGGTACACAACAATACCATCAAAATTGTCAGCGGAAAAATCAGCATCACCCCTGGCGAGTACAATCTGTTTACCTTTCAGGCTCAATTTCCAAGAAGTGTACTGCTGTCGCAAAATTCTGTAACTCACAGGGTGAAACTGGTGTCTTCCACGGAAACCGTAGACCTGGGTACCATCGGAGAACTTCTGGGATTCGAGAACAACATAAAGCTCGAACCTGGCATCAAGCACATCGGTGCTAACATTCATAAATTTCTAGCCATCGAGACTCTGAACATACATTGCAACGTGGCAGAAGGTATGATCACCAAATCCTCAGACGGCATCCCAGGGAGTCACAAGCAGACAGGTATTATCGCTACGTCCAAACAAAACTCTCAGTTCATGGAGCCAATTATCTTCACACCCTCCGCACCAATATATTTTCCTGCAACTCGTAATCGCATAGACAACATAGAAATGGCAATTACGAACGAGAAGGGAGAGGTGGTTGATTTTGCAGGAGCCACGACCACTGCCTTCGTGGAGATTAAAATACAATAAATATCCGTTATGGAGCAATTCGAAATTTACAAGTTGCAGTCCTTTCCACCCAATCGTCGCACGTTTGCCAACCTCAATGAAGCGAATCGAGAGATAGAATACGACGTGGACGTCGGGGACGGGTTCTTCCGCCCTCACAGAGCTAATTGTATATCACGTTTGATGTTGTGAAGAGAGACAACGGCGAAATATTCCTTGCAAATGCAAATTTAAGACTTATAGATAATTTTGTGCCGTACCTGTTCTCTCAGGTGGAAGTTAGAAAGCATGGCACTGTAATCGATTTGGTTGACTACCCCGGGATTACTTCTACAGCTGTGGGAACACTGAAATTCTCCAAGACCGATGCAGCATACTGCCAGGCAGGGGGATTCGATGCAGGTACAAAAATCAAAACTCAAAGTCACACAGTACTGTTTCCCATGCGCCTGCTTCCTGGCTTCTTCTCCGACTACACAGAGATTATGTGGAACGATGGTTTGCGCGTCACTTCTCGCAGAAGCGCCAACGACAACGATGTGCTGATGCGTTAGAGCACCTTGAGTGCAGACGGTTCAGCACTTCCAGACACACTACCCGATCCTGCCAAGTGCATCATCCAGTCCATAGAGTTGCGCATCCCCGTAGAAGAATACGAAACTAACTACGCTCTCAAGTACAAATCAGACATATGAAGAATCCCCAAGTAGCCATCCAATTTTAAAGTTACCAGTGCGTGCAGAAACCTGCTTCCGGCAACCATTTTGAATTTGACGTGACCACACAGTTTAACAGCATCCAGTACGATATGCCAGAGTTTGTGGTCGTGCTCTTCCAGACAGGGGAGGACAACAACCAAGAAAAATATTCGAGCCAGTTCTACAACTGCAAGAGCAAGAACATCTACCTCAAAAATGGCAGGAACGAAGTTTTCCCCACGTGAGAACTAAAACCTGAACATTGCAAACAGCGACTACCTGAAGCTGTAAGAATCATACACAGCTTACAAGAGAGTGACCTCTGGCAATGTGGACGTGTACTACAACCCCAATGAGTTCACAGCTCTCACACCCATGTTCGTCATTAACACATCGAAGAGGAAGAAGGTGGTTGTTAACGATCGTACAAGCATCAAATTTGTGTGCGAGTTCCATGACGCCTAGCCTGCCGATACTCTACGCAGCGTCATTCTTATTGCAGAGACAATTTTTGTGTATGATGTCAAAGAATGAAAGAGTGATTGAACAGTTTTAGATACAATAGGAAAAATTGGATAATTCTATAAAAATTACACTGACCTTAGATCCAAACATTCTTCACACATAAATAAATCACTATACTCTAGAAATTTATGGCAATACTGAGTAGTGCCAACTTCTATTTGTAGGTTAGCTTCGCCTGCGAAATATCATATGATGAAATTTTTGTGGAGTAAGTTGGCAACACTGGGAACCCCCAAATGTGGCCCTTCCAAAAGTAGTAGGGGCTCACACATCATAGAGAAATACATCGTAGCCGTTTACGCTGAGAACACCCACCTACAAAAAAAATAAGGCCCCCAAATGCATCGTCGGTGTTTACGTTGAGGGCCCCACCTACAAAAATAAGGTCCCAAAATAAGATCAAAATATGTCACAACTGAGGTTAAATAATAAGCCCACCTACAAGGATAACATAGAAACAACCATTTTACATTTTGTAGGTTATTTTAACCCGTAAAAGGCTGTAAAAAGTGAATAGGTTAAGTTATATCACGTAAGATCATTTCATAAATACAAAGATAAGGATCCAAAAATGATATTGAGCAAAAAATAGAGCTAGAGCGCAATAAAATCAATAAAAAATCATCAAAATCATCAAAATATGTCACAACTGAGTTTAAATACTGGGCATACTTACAAGGATTACTTACAAACAATACGTTTCTACTACTGAGGCCCAGTGTGAATTGCGCAAGGGGACTCTCAACGAAATTAAGGAATCCTCTGATAGAAAATACAGGAAATCTACTACAATTTTCTACATAACGTTGAATCGGAATATAGCCAGTAAAAAAAGGACGACGTATGTCCACATGTCCCACTATTGCTGGGACACTGTCCCACACTCGAGAAATAGGAAAATTATGCAAATCTCCTGTTGCACACTGTTCACATTGCTTTTCGAAGAAGAGAAGAAATCAATTTTTCGCATGTCCTACTACTGTTGGGACACCATCCCAAATGGAAAAAGAAATTGGGAAAAGCGGGGATTTCCCTTATGTCAAGAGTCCCTTGCAATTGTTTATATTGCACGATACACGAAACACTCCTTGGTGATGTGGTTAGCACGACACGCTACAGCGCCAGGTGTTTCGTGTTTAAATCCTGACCTAGGCATTGGTGTCATTGGTTATTTCAGCATATAATCCTCATCTTAGCGATTAGTCAAAGGTGGCAGATAAGCGAAGTAGAATAAATAAAATCAATGAATAAATGAATGACCTATTTATCCCAATTGGATTTATTGATTTCATTTATTATATTTCTCTTTTCTGTCACTTTTGTCTAATCGCAAAAATTAGGAGGATGAATAAGAGGATGAAGATGATGATATTGATGAATAGACACTCAAAAACTACCATCTACAGGCCGGAATTCAAACCCGCAGCTTCTGGCGTCTTAGTCCTCTGTGCTAACCACTCCGCCACGAATATCGGCGAATATATTTGTAAACGAGGCTTGTGCTTCTACCGCATTTATTGCCTGGCTTCAAAATGCGGAACCTCATTTCGCAGAATTATTGAAATCTACATCTAAACTAAGTGGCGAGATAATTGTTTGCATCTGTAGGTGGCAACATTGGAATTTTGCTTCACCAACCTGCCATTTTCTCAACAAACCCCATATGGCTTCCTCCGATTTCCACTTTTCACAGAGCTCAAATTATTGCGCGATGGCAAAAAATGTTGTTTGTCCTGTGCAAGTTGTTTACAACATTGGATATTTATTTTTCCCCGAAGGTTTTGTATATATTTTTTTAACTTTTAGATAGCTTACATGTTAGTATTTTTCATATTAATTACAACAATTTAATGATCAATATTGGTGTGGAATTGGGAGGAATTATGGTGTAGGACACTGGGAGATAAACCATGATGCCTATCTAAAATTTTGATATGAGAATCCTCGTCGACGTATTCCAGGATTTTAGAAAATTATACATAGGTATCTATAATTTGCAACCAGCACACTTTTACAGTCTCCCAGGGTTGGCTTGGTCGGCTATGTTGATTACTCCCTAGCATTCTTAAACCCGAAGGTTCATGGCTGCAGCAACAAAGGCCTTCCATCTTTCCCTACCTTGAGCAAGTTCTATATACCCTTTTCCATCCCTACCGATTTCCCTTAGGTCCATCTCAACGTTGTCCCTCCATCTTTGTCTTGGCCTTCCTACAGTTCTCTTACAATCTGGTTTCCCACAAGAATCCTGTAAACTCCTCTTTCCTCACCCATTCGTGCCACATGGCCTGCCCACCTACGTCTTCTTGATTTAATTATTCTAATAATATCTGGGCATGAGTACAAATTATGTAGTTCTAAATTATGCAACCTTCTCCACTCACCTGTCTCCTCATCCCTTTTAGGTCCAAATATTTTCCTAAGGATCTTATTTTCAAATACTCTCAATTTATGTTCCTCTTTCAATGTAAGGCACCAATTTTCACATCCATATAATACTACAGGCAAAATTACTGTTTTGTATATTTTAACTTTTAGTTTCTTAGATATTAAACGAGAAGACAAAAGTTTATGAAGAGAGAAGTAACATGCATTTCCTGAATTAAGCCTACTTTTTATTTCCTCTTTAATATAATTTCCATATATTAATATCACTCCTAAGTATTTGAATTTGGAAACTGGTTCAAACGAGTTGTTATCAATAATTAGATTTTGATTATTACCTAACCCGAGTTGTTCTCGGGTGCGTGGTGCAATGCACACAGAGAGATGTGAAGACCAACAAGACACATGACAGAAGAATATAACCCAAATAAACCCTACAGCTATATATTGTATGTTGATGTGAATAATTTGTATGGTTCATCGATGATTCAGAAACTCCTCTATAGTTGTTTTAGTGGATGGATCCCACATACACCCAAAATTTTGATGATACTGATAATGGTCTCTTTGCCGATGTGGATCTTGTTTTTCCTCATGAGTTGCACAATCTCTTATCCGATTTGCGACCGGCTCCCTAGTTCAAGTGTCCACAAGAATCAAAATAGAAAAAGTTTGTGATGACTCTCGAGTCTAAAGGGAAATATGTAATCTATTATAAGAATCTGATATTCTTCATTGAAAAGGTATTCAAGATAGTTCAAATCCGGAGAGTCCTCAGGTTCAGGCATTTGGAGTGGTTGAAGCCATGTATTGAAACCAACACAAAACAAATAACACTCGTCACTTCAGAATTGTATAAGGATTTCTTCAAATTAATGAACAATGCGGTCAATGGTAAAACCCTGGGGAATGTTAGTAAGCGCATAGATGTGAGGCTGGTCTCCGATCAAAAAAGTGTAACAAATTGGGTGGCAAATCCAAGATTCAAATCGCGCAAATATATATTATGAAGATTTGTCACTCTTCAAAATGAAGCAGGCAATATTAAAATTCTACAAACCAATCTATGTGGGAGCTGCAGTCCTAGATATATCCAAGCTACACACGCTGGAGTTCTATTATTATACAATGAAGCCTCATTATAAAAATTACTCTCTCTTCTATACATGGATACAGATATCATTGTATATCATATTAAAACACCTAATCTCTATGAATATTTAAAGCACCTGAGTTGCTTGATCATTTCGACACATCTTCGTTTCACCCTAGTTTAGCATACCTTCCCACAACAAAAAGGTGCCGGGCAAACTTAAGCATGAAAAAATGATACTATTATATAGTTTGTCGGATTACGAACAAAGATGATTGAAATTAGACCAGAGGGAGACACTATCCAAAAATCCAAGAGAGTGAGTAGAACCCTAATAGAGTATGAACGTTTATTTGATGATTATTACGTCTGCCTGACAACTACCATACATAGGGAGGAGAGGAGAATCCAAAGCGTCAATTACATATAGACCACAAATAAAGTGAGCAAATTTGTCCTGCATTCAGAGGACAAGAAACAGATTTTCTCATGTGAGAAACACACACTACCATAAGGTCACTATTGCCTGAGAGATGGCAACCAATGTGATATTTCACAATAAAAAAACAACACTTAATTGGCCGTTGTATCTTGTGGGATACACTGCATTCGATGCGTTCTTAAACGATCTCTGCGCTTGAGGTGAGCAAACGGGCAGTGTGGATCGTGAGATACGTGCGTTTTGTTGATTATACTCTTGTGCCATCTGTTGGATGTTTGTAGAACTGCATGCACAGTTTCATGGAGAAGAACATGGCATCTTGGAGTAGGAGCTCTGACAATAGGGTGGTAAGTTTATTTCTTGTTGACCTATCTTTATTTTGTTTTGCAAGACGTGAGCATGAAATAAATGTTTATTGAAGTTATTAGAAAACTTCTAATAGTTAGAATACTTGAAATTGTTACCAAGTACGTTGTGAGCCACTTCTTTCTCTGTGTGAATGTACAGGGATACATTGCCCAAAAAAGGAAAATTTCACCATATCACATTCTATTCAAATACAGTAGGAAATACATATAGGATGCGTGTTCTCTTGAACATTCTGTGTACTTTACGACTGCTTTTGCTCAGTATAAATGTCGTATTTTATGTTGTTGTAATTTGTAGAGTTATCTTCTAATATACAAATGTTTCCTTACATATGAAGGTATGTAGAAATATAGTAGGCTATCATTGTAAAAGAAATTGCATCGTGTCTCGTTCTTTTTTCTCGCTTTAGTTTCACTTTCGTTTTTACTATTATATTATGACAGCACTTACGTTCACTCCACTTTGAATAACATTAATAGTTACACCATTTCTAAAATAATAATTTCCAATACAGTATGTGCATTTGAATGAATGGAAAATGTTTTGTCTGCATTTTACATTTGTTTTCATACAACTGCCTCTTCTTTCACAGGATATCACAATACTACCATAGAAGTTTTATGGTCACCATGGAATACTGGTTCCTCCTGGAAATCCTAATGTGTCAGATATTGGATCCTCATCTAGCGACGAGGGTGATATTTCTTGCGATGACAGTAACATTGATCCAGATCATGCTCCACCACCAGAACTGTCATCTCTTGGTGAGGAACAAAGTTCCAGTGAGGATGATCTAACATCACCCCCACAGAGCAAATCGGAAGAGGGAGGAAGAAAGTAAAAGCACGGATTTGTGATAATTTCAGATAATGCCACATTTTATTTTCAAATTTGAAAATTGAAAACCAGTAAATGTGTCATGTGAAGAGATACATCAATTTTGACACAGGATGACTTTAGTGCATCTGTATTTCTTTCAACGATTAGAAATTACAATTATCCAACATGAATGCAAACAATATCATAATTTCTTATTTCAATGTAATTTCTTCGAAAATGAGAAAATCATTATCTACGATGACTCAAGAATTTGTTTCCAGATTCAAGCCGTGTTTTCAGAGGTGTTCTGTACAATGCAATGAGTACATCTGTCAGACCCACACCATCCATGGGGACAGAATGAACTGTGACTCTGGCTAGCTCTTGTATATCCAAGGATCGTCGTGATGTAGAAGCAACAGAAAGAAAAAAGTTTGAAAATAATGAAAAATTTCAGGATGGACATAGCTAATGGTATCATTCACTCACATACACCAAAACGGGGAAGACCATCTCAAACAGACTTACCACAGAAATAAGTAAAGAATCGAATAGCACCACGTCCACTTCAAGATATAAGATATGACAGTGTTGGGCATTGGTCAAAAATTACAGAGAAAGGTCGTTGCAGATTATGTGTCAAACTACTATTACGTGTGAAAAATATGACGTGAGATTATGTCTCATGACAGATTCAAAAACAAGGAACTGCTTTACAGCATTTCACCAAGAGTAAGTAGAAGATAAATAACAAGCATATGTCTGTAAAACATTATGTAATCGGTGATTGTAGCACATTATTATAACATAAAAATATTTAATTTTACGTTTTTCTTCATTTTCTTAGTAAATATATTTTTGAGTATTCTTTATACTAACAAAGAAATGTGGAACGATTATATTTTATATGGTACTATTCTAATCATTGTAGGAGCACTGTTCACCTATGTATAGTTACATGTATGTCTCTAATGGGCAATGTATCTAACAGGACACATTATGTATCTCATTATGTAATACATAAATAAGTAAAAATAAAATATTTTTGTCATAATTATACTGAAAACATAGAATGTATCCTAATAATTATTTTTTTTGAGCATTTTATAAATGTTTTATCCAATTGAACAGTATCTATCCTAACAGAATGTAGTGATGGTACTCGTAAAATATTTTATTTCTACAATAACTGTCTAAAATTATTGCAAATTTCACATTTGTGGGAGACTACAATTCACCATAAATCCAAAGAACAAAGTCGAGATAAAAATTTTCACTGGGAGGAATATGATATGATGGTACTCTGCCATGACATATGATATATCTGTGGATGATTATCTGTATGTAGTGTTGCTGGGAGATAACGACAAACTCATTCCTCTGTTCTTGGGGTTGAGAAGTACCTATCCTACAATAAAAACCCATCACCACAATGCCTAATGGTATTTTCGGTCACACAAAACACAATGATCAAGCTATGAGATTATTGTGCTCGATGCTAGTGTCAAAATATTACGCACTGATCTGCGAGCATTACAGGAAGCTCAACTTTAGTCTCCAATCTGAGAAAGGCATCCTCCAGTCTCAGTGTCTGGATCCTATTTTGAAAATCGATGCCAAACTCACATTCCTACTGCAAAAATACACCAATTTGGCCTCAAAGGACAATCTTCAAAACTTAGAAGAGAGTGTAGGCACATTTAAAAATGAGCTTGAGAGATTTCGACAAGCCGAGACCACCAATGCAGAAAAACTGAAACAACAAATAAATGATCCAAACAAACAGTATTCGCACAGAACTAGAAGCCATCATCCAGAATAACTACACTCAAGAGAATTATGATGGTGTAAATGCCGATTTGCGACAGCAGTTTCAATCCTTCGTGTTTCCTACACTGGAAGATATAAAAATTGAACTACAAACAAATGAACTGCACACTTTTATAACAGATGTCCAAGCAAAACTTAAAATATTTGAAAATTTTATAAACAATCTGATATCCTCCGGCGAACGCAATGCCATTCCTCGGAATCTTTCCAACATCAAACTCCAGCTCGAGACTTACGAGGATTTTTGGAAAATCGAAAGCACCATAGCCCACATAATAATCTGTCAACCATGAAAAATGAACTGACGAGTGTCCAGGAAAAACTGAAATCGAAATTACCCGGCATGACCGATACTCTGAGCAATGTTCAGCAGCGGTTTACGAAAGTGGAACATCTGAACACCGAATCCGAACTATCCCATTACCATTATCTGTTCGATGACATACAAAACAAATTGTAAACGCTGCAGCAATCGACACATACACAAAATTACATAACTCCAAGGTGCCATGAGTAATATAGCCGATTCCACAGAATTGCATGCCGTGGAAGAGGCTCTGACGGCACTCCTGAATAACGTAACTAACTTACCTTCTTCTGATAAACTGAGAGCCGTGAAGAGAGCAGTAAGTCGAATACTCAAATCCGGATATATCAAAAACATCCAGGTGGTAATTGAAAAAAATTCGGGAGACCATTGCCACTTTGCCCACTGGCCAAATCGTCAGCGAACTCCACTCACTGTTTTTTGAAATCAGAAGTCAGGTACATAATCTCTCCAGTCAGAGTTCCAAATTGAGGCTCGTGGAGAGCTTACAGCAAGCAGATCATCTCAAACATCAAGCTTTAGATCGGGACCATGGGAACATATCAAGGATTGGTCTTATCGGGTTTCACCACGTAGCTCCATGATTTGAAAGAGAAGTTCAAGCAACTGTACTTCGATGTGAGAATCAAACCCTGCTAGGACGAGGTTGTCTGCATTATATGGGAACACCTGGAACCGGTGCTGAGAAAATTGATTGAAGCAGAATCTCGTCATATGTTCTCTGTCGATATTGTCAGACTTCACAGTGTTCCAAATACTCAAGGGCACTGCACAAATCTTAAGTCTGGTAATATTTACAAATTATATTTCTACCCACCGACTCATGAATTTTTCCTCAGCGGTACTCTTCGCTTTCTTAAGTTTGGTTATTTGAAAAAGAGAAAACATTCCAGGGTGCCGCTGTTCACCATACAAAGAAGAGATTGTGTGTTCAGAGCCTTCAAAGTACATAAGCATACTAGCATAATACCTACAACAAATATAAAATACACGATAAAGAACAATTGTCTGTTTTTGATGTCGAAACTGGTGACCAATTATTATTCGAAGTCAAAGATTGTACCCCGAGGATAATCCCTATTATTTAATCTTCTTTCACCTCACTCAATGTCTAGACAATATATTATCAATGAACTACACAGACCAGCTCGTCGTAACTACAAGCGACTATCTGTGGTAACAAAAGGAATCGATGATCTGTGGCAAGCGGATCTAGTAGAAATGAGCACATGAAATTTGAAAAATTTGCATAAGATAAATCATGATTTTAAGTATTTGCTCACTATAATATACACTTTTAGTAAATATGTTTGGGCTGTTCCTCTGAATTGAAAACAGGGGCTTGAGTATCCGAGGCCTTTAAGTATATTTTGGAGCAAGGCAGAATACCCAATCACTTAAAGACAGACAGAGTAAAAGAATTTTACATTTTCTGTATTCAGCAAATTAATGGACCAGCACAATATTCTGCATTATTCCACATAGACTGATTTTAAAGCCAGCGTTATTGAGCATTTGAACAGGACACTAAAAAACCATATGTGGAAGCACTTCAGTTTGCTAGGTAAGTATGGGTGGGTTACATTTTTTTCTGATCTTGCTCATAATTACAATAACTAAATACATATGATGCCTGATGAGGTGACCAAATCTTACAAGTTTCGATTGATCCCCACTGTTTAAGTAGGGACATAAAGCCAATTCTGAAACCGAAAATGGGGCTCAGTGGGACTAGCAGTGTTGCATACTTGTAGCATTTTACGATGTATATTTTACAGGGTAGTCATTTCATAGACATTTTACGATGTATATTTAACAGATTTGCCAGATTATTGTACTCGTATACGTTGTTTCGAAAATGGGGCTCGGTGAGGCTCGCAGTGTTACAGACTCATGTTACTCTTTCATACCCTAATCTAAGAAATCATCGTTCTCTATTACAATTTAATCAAAAATAAATGGATGACATCTTGTTTTACTGTGATGTGGCTAACTTCTCGGATATTTAGCATTTGGCGAAAATCCCTATTCGTAACATTGGCGACTTATTGTCGTAGTGTCTCAACTAGCGCGCATAATAAACCACCATGCCTATGAATGTGTTCGCGTTCAGGAATCAGGCTATCATGGAGGCTCCAAGTCAGACTGCACCGGCAAGCTTCTACCTGTTGCCGTCCATGTTATCCCAACAGAGTGACCTGTTAATCAATCACTTGAACAGAATTTGGACGAAATACGATGAAGATGTTGGCAAAATATTTTATATCTTCAACAAAATCTAAATTTCTACTAAATTCCGATCAGTGGCAAACTTCAGATAATAGTGGATACGAAGAATGAGGGCGAAGTCAAGATTTTCTTTGGAAAAGAACATTTATCGCTTTAAGCACGATACGATGGACACCACCACCACGTACGATTTGTCTGACGACTATTGTCTGTACGTCGAGTTTCTGGGTGAGTACGAGAAACATATTCCTTTGTTTGTGGAGATGCGTATCAGCTACCTTATAATAAATAAGCATAGTAGCAATGACTAACATCATCTTTGGCCAAACTTGCTTTGACGAGCTTCTCATGCTTGACGTCAGGGTCAAAAAGTTGAGGAGCGACCTGCTGGCCCTGCAGTCAACGCTCAGCTCCAGACTAAGATAGCCATCCTGCAGTCTCAGTGCATGGACACCATCCTCAAAATCGATACCGAGATCAAATTCCTGCAGCAAAAGTATACCGATCTCGCATCCATCGACAACATCGCAAACATGTAGGTGAGCGTTGGCAAGTTCGAACACGAACTGAAGGTGCTAGAAGTCGGTAAGCGTGCCGTAAACCGAACATTCAAATCCAACGTCAAAAATATCCAAGCTGTGCATTTTCGTGATACGTTTGCCGCATTGCCCACCAACCAGAAAGTCGCCAACCTCCCTGTGCTGTTTGCTGAGATCAGGACCCACGTCCACGACCTCTAGACCAAAGCGTTCAAGTTAAGACTTGTGGAAAGCTTGCAGCAGATCGTTGCGAACGTCAAGATCCAGATCGTAGCCGTCGAAGCGAACCAGGAATCTGCCTTTGCCGACTTTGGTACGAAGCTTCATGAATTGAAAGATCAAATCAAGCAGCTGTACAGTTGTGGAAAAAAGTTCTTCCTCATAAGACTTTAGTGGCAGTAAATAATGCCGGAAATGTAAGCAAACACACATTGCACGTTTAGCTGATCGGCTGATTCTGTCTGTCTCAAGAGCAACTCGCCTGTAGGAAACTCAGGGGGGTGATAAATTCGGCCAGGGGCGTGGAGCTGACCACAATATCCCCACCTTGGGCCGTAAAAAGAAGTATGGGGCTCTAACTCCATACCCCCTATACGCCTCCATGACTTGGTGCAAAGCACAAGGTAGCACTTTACATTTTCATTTACTATACGTCACATTTGGTCTTAACAAAACTTTCTAATCTCTACGTGGACTGTAAATAGACTAAAGTTTTTCTTGACACAATTCATCATGTTATATTTCGTTATAAGAACCGCGGCCGATATCCTGTGTGTGTGTGTGCGTGTGTGTTTGGGGGGGGGGCGGTGTATAATTCAAACATTCTTTCCCACTACTACATTCTCCGATTCTACGTTTCCGAAATAATCCTCAATTCCACACACGGAAAACGTAACACTTCCTACATCTTAGCCTGCAAATAACTAGTTGCAAATATGTAGGTACATAGTGGTTCGGATCCCACTTCAAACTGTAGATGCATTCCCGATTAGTCTTACTTTGCATAAAGTGGTCTTAAGACAACAAAAGAACCAACCAACACAATCCCGTTATTGTCCAGATTTTCGAATCCAGAACCTTCGTCGCGAATAACATAAGCAGGAACACAATGTGAAAAATTACAGAACAGAAACAGAACCTAAATCCTGAAACGGATAGATTGGACTAAACCGACGAGACAGCACGCTTTCTGAAATGTAGAAGAATACGAAAGTTGTAGAACCTCGATACACACACACTTTTCTTCCCCTCAATGGTACGCTACAGGGTAGGATTCATAAGTAATGAGCCTCACTTTATACTGACGCGTGCGCACCCTGCAGCGCACTCCGCTTTACATGAATGGTGGCGGTGGGTGTTGACTTCGCAGCGCAACGCGTGTCAGTTGGCTCCCAGCTTTCGGAGCGGTAGCATCGGCTTTAACAGTAGCCCCTATATGGTGGTGTGTGACACAGCGATATGGAAAGTTCGTTAGAGCAACGCTACGCTATCAAATTTTGCGTCCCGTTGGGCAAGTCTCCTTCCGAAACGGTCACAATGCTTCAACAGGCGTTTGGGACTGAGTGTCTGTCCTCTTCTCAAGTCAAAAAGTGGCACAAGGCTTTTCGTAAGGCCGGGAAGAGGTGACTGACGAATTCCGGTCTGGACGCTCGTTGTCGGCCCGAACTGACGTGAATGTGCAGCCAGTGCGTGATTTTTTGAACACGGACCGGCGTTTGAGTCTCTACCAAGTAGCAGAAGCCCTGAACTTATCGGAGACAACGGTGCAACGCATTGTTACCAAGGACTTGCACATGCGGAAAGTCTGCGCGAAACTTGTGCCGCGAGTTTTGACTGCAGAACAGAAACAGAACCGAGTGCTCCGATGCGAAGAACTACTGCAATTGTGCGAAGGCAATCCTGCCATTCTCGAAACAGTGATAACCGGTGACGAAACGTGGACTTTTCAGTACGATCCAGAAAAAAAAGACAAAGCGCTGAGTGCCACACCAAGAAAGCGCGGATGAGCAAATCGAAAACGAAGACCATGCTCATCGCCTTCTTCCATGTAATGGGGATCGTCCACTACGAGTTTGTCCCGCCCGGACAGACCGTGAACGCTGCTTACTACCAGGAAGTCATGAAAAGGCTGAAAAGAAGCGTCGCGCGCAAGCGAAGGGACATCAAGGACAACTGGAAGCTTCAACACGATAACGCCCCCAACCACACCGCCTTCATCGTCAACGACTACCTGGTCCGAGTCAACGTTCCTGTGGTACCCCAGCATCCCTACAGTCCAGACTTGTCGCCTCCTGACTTCTTCTGGTTTCCACGCTTAAAATCAGTGCTGAAAGGAAAACGTTTCGACTCCATCGAGGACATCAAAGCAAATGTCAAGGTAGCCCTTGCAGCCATCCCAGAACAGGACTTCGGGGACGCCTTTGAGTCATGGAAAAGCCGCCTACAGAAGTGCATTGATGCAGGAGGTGCCTATTTTGAAGACTATTATTCAGTTGTACCGATCAGCTCAATAAATATGTCTTTTTGAACGAAGGCTCATTACTTTTGAATTCTACCCTGTATGCTTCTTGCATAGCTTACCATTCTTCAAGGCCTTCTTACCTTCAAGGCCAACACGAGAAAGTGCTCTACATGAAATGACGTGGACCAAAACAAACGTCTAGTTTGATATAAAAGCTGTGTTCCTTTTAATTCCTACGTCATTGAAAACAGGAACATGGGCCTCGACTGTTAACCCTAGTTTCGTAGAGCGGACGCCTGTTCGCCACCCTTTGGTTCAGTGACCTTCGCTAGTAGTTAGGAAGAGGGAATGACTCAGCAGATACCTGTTGCCTATGAGCTCATATAAGAGTAGATATTTCGTTAGCGTCTGTAAGTATTTTTTCATCTCCAGTTACATCAGTTAATGTTCGAATAGTTTCCTAATTGTTACGTTATTTATAAATTAGATCTCGACAGTGAGCTTTCTATCTATTTATACCGGGGGGTATGCATGTATTACTTTTTTCCTGAAACAAGAAGAAATTCGAAGACCAAAATGAGTCGTATAAGAGGGATGAAGAAAACGGAAATGTAAATGTTGAAATAAATTATTGTAGAGATCGAGTGAATAACATTTTGTCACGAGGCCTCCTCGATGGCGTAGTGATAACGTCGTCATATTACAATCAGGGGATCCCATGAACCATATACAGTGGAGGCAAGTAGTGGTTTGTATCCCATTTAAAACTCAAGGACCAGTCCCGATTAGCTTACCTATGCACAAAACAAAAACTAAAATCATAAATTGTCACAGTGTAAGTAAATTTCATATTCAACCACATACGAAACAAAAAATAATAATTTATTCCATGTTGTTATTCACATCTGTTGCATCTACCCAACAAAATTATGGATCGCAACATATTTTATCACATCCCTTTTAATTATACGAACAGAAGTAGAGGAAAGAAAAAGCCAAACGAAACACGGATGCCTTCTCCAGAATTTCAAATCTCGAGAGTGACGCGAAGGAAAGCAGAAGTACGTGCGCGACCTCCGCGTTTCTGCACCTTTTCGTTCCGAGATAACGGCTACTTATGCGTTTCAGTGTACTGGGAATCAGTATATGTGAGTGTGTGTGAGTGTTGGTGTGTTGGTGAAGGGTGGAGGGATACTCTCCCAGAGAATTCTGGTAAGTACTGTGTTTTTACACACTTTTTACTTATGTGAACTGCCCTCCGTATCTTCCCACGTTCGAGGAAGCTAACGCGAAGCACTTTGAACAGTCAACACAACAGCCGCGTGCTGTTATGCCATACGGTTTATTGAACTAGGACGATCAATTCTGAATTTTACTAAAGTGAAAAAACTGCAATTGCCCCAAGAAGGGGGCTCGAAGCATCAAACACCCCAAAGTCAGAAATCACAACAGAATGACACTCCCTCGTTTGTAATAGGAGGCCCGGTTTCGGACCGATCCGGTTTGAACTTACTCGTGTGTAATGCGATGAACGATAAAAGGAAACGATCCCCAGAAACTCTAGAAGATCCCAGGAAGAGAAAGAATTTGAGGATTGACGGCTCCCAGACCCCAACTTCCCCAAGTGTTGGTGCTCCAGCTGGTCAAGATACAATGAACGTTGCAATGAATAATATTCCAGATACAGCTGATATCCAACTGGGCTTGTTTATCAAGCTGTCCCTCGAATTAAATACCATTATACCTAATGATAGAAACATTCCTCCTGAAAGTAAATCAACAATCCTCGAAAGAGTAGCCAAAGTGGGTCGGGTTCATCAAGAGACGGTGGCTGAAAACAAATCGTTAAAAACCGCCTGCAACTTACTTCAAAGTGCAGCAAAGACAGAAGGTAACGCTAAACCATCCTACGCACAAACAGCGGCGTCACCAGCTATCGTGCAAACATGAAGGGCAGGTCAAATTAAAAAAAATTGTTCAAAATTTTTAATACACTGTCTTCATTTCAGATGAGAACAGAAATAAAGATGAAAAAAGGTTCAAGAAACATTCACAAAAGTGATAAATCCCATCAGAGACGGGATAAGGATTAAACAAATGAGACAAACAAACAAAATGCTGATTGTGGAGACAGATACAAAAGAGGAGGCGGACAAAATAATTAACCAAAGGGAACTAGCCAAACATAAAATCAGGGCAGAGCTGCCCAAAAAAAGGAACACATTATTAATACTGTACGAAGTCCCTGCACAAAAGGAATAAACTGATCTGTACGAGGAGATATATTTATTAAACTTAAAAGACAAGATGTCATAGGAGGAGTTCATTAAAAAGTTTCACTTGAAGTTCAAGACTGGTCCACGAAATAGGGCAACCTGCCACTGTGTTTTCGAGGTGGCTCCAGATTAAAGAAAAATCCTTTTGAAAATTGAAAAAATCTTCGTCGCATTCCTGTCCTTATCCATTAAACATTACATTGTCGTCCCAAAGTGTAATAAATGTTGCGACTATGGACATTTGAGCCGGTTTTGTAAAGGAAAGGAAATCTGCGCCCAGTGTGGCCTGGAAAGCCATTCTAAGGAGGAGCAATGTCCTAAGAAAGATGGTCCAAAGATATGCATTCTTTGCATGAAAAGAAAAAAAGAATGTAATGGCAGGTACTGCCCCACTTACAAGTTACAGTTACAAAGGTTAATAGAAAGGACAGATTATGGATTGTAAATCGACTGTGAATTTTAGAACGACAAAGAAAAACAAAAATAGGAAAACTCCCAGCCGGCTATAGCAGCAGCTTACAGGGAAAAGAAAATAAAGGAAATTAAGCTAATGCTAGCCAAAATTGAGAACAACAAACTGGACAATTATCAAAACATAGAACTACCAGAAACGTTTTTCGAACATATAGAATCTTCGCCCGACCCTGTGGCCGAGCGGTTAGCACATCGCGCTGCGACGCCAAGGGTCCCGGGTTCGAATCCCGGTCGGGCTTGGTTGTTTGTGAATGTCCATTCATCAATTTCATCATTTCATCACTCATCCCCATCTTCGCAAATTAGCCAAGAGGCACAAAACGCGAAGTAAAATAAACTAAATTAAATCAAAATATAGAATCTTCGGTCTTCACGACGCAGGGAAATGAAAGAACCATAAACTTCATATTAAGGAACAAAATGTATCTAGATTCGAACCTGTAACATACTCGTTACGAGGTAATATAATGAAAGGATCTGGTACTTTCGTATAATAGATTGTCTTTTCGGCGAGAAAAGGCTCCGCCTCTTACGGAGTTCTTCCTTCCTGAGCAGCCGCAGAGTGCACATATATGTTCTAGGTTGGTTATATGGGTTGTACTTTATTTGTCTGTAGGTAAATGAATACGATGAGTTGTGTTAAATTATGATGATACATAATGAATGTAAATTAAATTGTGGCTCATTTAGTTAATCATATTTGTAATAAACAAGCAGATTATCCAAAATGAAATACATGTTTTAATTAATGAAACAACAAGACATCTGGTAGACTATTCATGGGTCCACTGCCATACTTAGCTATCTAGTGTAGTTACCATTTGTATCTATCTTTCCTTTGTTTTAAGGTGGTTACAAACCACATTAAAACACCACTACAACCATCACAGCCTCTACTTAGCTCAAAAATACCCAACTTTCCCCAGGCGTCTTTACCTATTTACCTGATGGCATACCTTTGCACAACCCTTTTGTAAACCCCCCAGAATCGCCTCCTAATGAAAGACTCTTGAAATACCCAGTAGTTCCCGAACCACCCTTCCCGCTCAATAACGAAATTGAAAACGAAATTGAAAGTGTAATACAAGAGGAAATAATAGTAACAAGCACAGAGAGAGATCAACATCCAGGAGTGAGCGACGCAGTCCCCACTTACACTAACATGTCAGAGAAGAAAACAACGAAATTAAATCCGAACGCCCGTGCCTTTCATCCGGAGATCAAGTATAGTAATTTCTGTAAACCGCAGACTCTTCGTCCGCCATTCTCTCCGGCGAGTGCTGAACCGCCTTCGGGTCTGGTCGTAGAAGAGAAATGTAAAATAAACCCAGCAAAAATCTACAACAACTTTGAAGAAGCGCTGAGACTAATCAGGCTCGAGGAAAAATAAAATTTCGTCACGGCTTTGAGGATTTTGATTAGAAATAAGCACGAAAAGGGAAAATCTATCACCTTCCCGTACCCGGAGGCGGTCGACATGATAACTCTAAAGTCTAACAATATTCCTACTGAAACGGAGGAATTATCATCATTGCTGGAAACAGTTTTTGCTCGCCAAGGCGTCTCCCTGGATATAAACGAAATTTACTCAGACTTCGCGAGGGCTCACGGGAGGGTGGTGTTTATCCCAAGAACAGAAAGGCCGCAGTGCTTTCAGATAGCGAGACACCCTTAATGGAAAGGTACTTAAGCGTTGCACAGGCAAACCTAATGGGGGCAAAACTGTCAACCGCGGAAATTTTTGACTTCGCTAAAAACAAAAAACTGGATATTCTGGCCTTGCAGGAACCATATATTTTTAAAAACAAAATTCCATCTGCACCGATAGGGGGCGAGAATTATAATGCATCATCAAAATGCCAAATCTGCAATAGTTATTCTAAAGACAGAGATTGTACCAATTAAAATAGCTCAATTTTCTACCAGTCACATTAACTGTGTAGAATTATCCTTGGAAAATTTATCATTCATAATTTTAAACTGCTATTGCCAATATAGCCATAATATCGAATTGTTTCTGGAAAAAATGGGCGACGCGTGCAACGTCTATAGCAACAAAGGTCTCCTAATAAAAATGGATGCGAATTCCTCCTCCCCGTGGTGGCACGGGCGTGAGACGAATCCCAACGGGGAGCTGGTGGAGGAATGCGTGGCAGGAAATAATCTGTTTGTGGAGAATCTACCAGACAATCCTCCAACTTATAGAGGCAGGGCGGGGGCATCCAGTAACATAGACGTAACTCTGTCTAACAATAGATTACTGGGAAAAGTAAAAGAATGGAAAGTGAATGACATGAAAACTACCAGCGATCACAATGTGATTACTTTTAAAATATCCAAAAATTCAACGGAAGAAGAAAGATCAACAAAAATAAGATATGACTGGGGAAGAACAAATCAATAACTTTTAATTGAATCAATATACCTCCTCCAACAGGCGGACTCCACGAAAACGATAAACGAATGTGCAAGAGTGGTGACAGAAACGATTCAAAGCGCAATAGAAATTGCAACGCCTAAAAAACAGATTAAACATAACAACAAGCCGTGGAACAAGAAGCTAACTAAGCTCAGAGCAATCATGAGAAAAACACGGAAAATTTATCAAAAAACAAACATTAATGAAATGAGAATTAAAAACTTGGAATTATACAGGGCGGCCAAAAAAAGATATGAAAATGAACTAATATCCTACAAATGTAAACACTGGAAAAATTTCGTTACAAACAAATTAACAGTTGATAAATGAGGACTGCCGTATAAAATCGCGTCTGGGAAAATTAAATTAGGAATAGCTCTTTCAACACTAGAGAAGGAAGATGGAACACACACAATAGATTTGCGAGAGACGGCAGAACAATTACTGCATGGACTCTTGCCGGACGATGCGATGGAGAATGAGGACGACTACCACACAAATACAAGATTGAAACTCCAGGAAACTTACAACAATGATCAAATTGTGCCTTTCGCGGAGGAAGAAGTAGCTCTCCAGATAATGACGTTGAAAATAAAAAAATCGCCGGGTCCGGATAATATTCCAGCAGAAATAATCCAGATGGCGGCGCAGAAGTTCATTCCAAACCTTAACGTCCTTTTTTAACAGATGCCTTGAAGTTCAAAAATTTCCCACGTCCTGGAAGGAGGCTAACGTTATTATAATACAAAAGGATGCTAATCGTGACAAAACGCAGTCGAGATCGTACCGCCCAATCTGTGTCATAAATGTTCTGGGAAAGGTTTTTGAAAAAATGATAACAAAAAGATTATTAGAATTCCTTGCTTTGAAACCAAATACAGGACTCCAATACGGCTTCACAAAAGGGAGATGCACGGAGGATGCAGTAAATACTTTATTAAACACAGTCGCTTCGAACGAAAACAAATACGTGGTGGCAACACTGGCGGATATAACTGGGGCGTTTGATAATCTGTGGTGGCCCTACTTACTCTGTACTCTCAGAGAAATGAAATGCCCGGGCACCCTGTATAGAATTCTGGAGGACTATTTCAGGGATAGAAAAGTCACCCTACATATTCCGGACCAAGATATCGCTAAAACAATGACAAAGGGTTGCCCACAGGGTCCCCATATATGGAACGTAAACTTCGAACCTTGCATCAAGACCTTGAAAGAAACACTGGAAGTAGTTAAGTGCATAGCCTACGCCGACGATCTGATAATTATCACCACAGGAAACTCAAGAGCAGAAATCGAGAAAACTACTACCACCGCGTTACAAAAATTGACACAATGGTGTGATAAAGCTAAATTAAAATTATCGGATACAAAGACCAAATACATAGTTTTGAAAGGAAAATTTATCCAACATCGGAATACATTAATAAGAATGAAAGGCAAATCAATAAAAAGGGTAACTGAGATTAAATACTTGGGAGTGACGCTGGAAGAGGGCTTACTTTTCAAAAGCCACATTGAGAACATAACCTCCAAAGGGGAAGCTCTCATGAACAAAATAGCTACCATTGCATCCAACAGCTACAGACTTCCTCCGTCAGTTATTAAAACTTATCTAGTGTCCGACTACTTTTCAATCATCACTTACGGGGCATCGGCGTGGGCCTCATCGTCATTGCATAAAATAACGTACGTTCGTAAGCTAAGATATTCTTAGAAAGTAATTTTCATAGTTACCGGGGCTTTTAAAACTACTTCGTCGGAAGCGCTGTTTGTCATGATGGAAACTTTGCCAATTGATTATCAAAATAAGCTGAGGGCAATGATTATCACTTCAAACGTGGGAACGAGAGGGAGATAACCGAACAAATGGGAGAATTCCTCCCCACCGTCCAGGAGATCAAGGCGAAGATTCATCGAGACTGGCAGCGAGAATGGGGTGAGTGCGAGAAGGGTAGAAGACTGTATAACTTCCTCCCCTGCACGCAGGAGAACGTTTTTAACAGCGACGTCACGCCATCCAGAGGGCTGATACATCTTCTAACAGGGCACGGACCATACGGAGACTGCCGGATGGAAAGAGACACGCCAGAACATAGTTTTTTTTCCTGCCACGCCTCTGATGAACAGATAATCTTCAAAGGATGTGTAGACATTTTAAAAATTCCACTCTTTATTATCTTCAATGCGATATTATCTTCTATGCAGTTTCCCGAACGGTGGAAAGTTACTGCTGTATGTCCAGTACCGAAATCCTCGGAGAACAGAAACATACAAAACCATCGTCCTATAGCTCTTTTATCTGCCCCTGCTAAAATATTTGAGCAAATCTTATATTGCCACATATATAACCATGTCAGAGAAACTTTTTCTGAATACCAGCATGGCTTTCTGCCCAACTGCTCAATAGAAACAAACCTTGGCGAGAAACTGCATTATATAAGCACGCTGTTAGATGATGGGGGGCAGGTGGATGTAATATACACTGATTTTTCCAAAGCCTTTGACACTGTAAATCATGATGTACTACTAAGTAAATTGGGCACTTTCAACTTTTCCCTTCCCCTCAGGAAACTTGTGGCGTCATATTTAATGAATAGAAAACAATATATTTCGTATAAAGGCCACACATTCAGCGAATTTCTAGTACGTTCCGGAGTACCTCAAGGGTCGAACATAGGACCTCTTCTCTTTCTTCTATTAATCAATGATTTACCAGAGCATTTGATTAATTCTAGAAAACTGTTATTTGCAGACGGCCTGAAATTATTTCAAAGAATAAAAAATATTGAAGACTGTGTCTGTCTACAACAAGACATAAATAGGTTAAGTGCGTGGTGCTTGTGCAACGGTCTTTCTCTTAATGCAGCAAAATGCTATTCTGTCACTTACTCTAAACAAAAAACGATCTTAAATTTTCAATATAAACTTAATAATACCAATCTAAAAAAAATCTGAAACAGCAAAGGACCTAGGAATATATTTTGACTCTAAGCTAACTTTCACTCACCATATTAACAAAGTAATAGGCAACGCTTACAAACTTATCGGGTTCATTATTAGAATGGGCAGAGACTTTCGAGACTCCCAAACACTTAAGGTATTATATTACTCATTAGTGCGTTCAAAACTTGAATTCGGGTCTGTTGTATGGAACACTGACTGTATAGTACAGACTACAAAAATAGAGCGAGTACAATCAAAGATGTTACGTTATATGAAGTATAAACTTGAAGGTATTTATCCCAAATTTGATTCGTACAGTAATCTAATAGAGGAGCTCCGAATGCACAGGCTTGACGATCGAAGGACAGTGCGCGACCTGCTGCTGCTCTGGAAAATATATAATGGAAAACTTTGCTCTCCTCTTTGGATCTCACAATTTAAATTACGCGTTCCTAACAATAAGACGCGACCCAATCATCAAACCTTTTTTGTGAATAGAGCGCGAACAAACATTGTCAAGAAATCCCCTATCTGGAGAATGAGCACTCTCTACAATGCCTTGGAAAAGCGTAACAAAAATATTGATTTGTTCTCTATGCCATATATACAATTTAAAAACTGTGTAATGAAAACAATATCAAATAACAGTCACTGAAGCATGTATAAAAACCTGTATCTCTGAACTCTCTAACTGGGCGCCAGCCTGTTGAGTTCATTATTGAAAATAAATAAATAAATAAATAATATTGGCCAGAAGAGACCTGCCGAATAAAAACATCTTCGAACTGATAAGGAGCGAACATGTAAAGAAGTTATGCGACCTAGCAGATTTAGTGTCCAATATCGAGTTGCGGAGGTACCTGACGGAACAGGAAACCCGGAGCCCAACAGGAGCCCCGCAGAAGCAGCAGGATACGAAACAAAGTCCCCGCACCCCCTCCCCGGAGATCGTCACAATCGCGTCGGGAGCAGATACCAGAGGAAGAAGAGGAGTCGGCACCGGAAGATTCAACCCGAAGGAGAAACTTCAGAGTGTCCACTGGGAGACGAGGAGCTGCTGCCAGGAGAGGGTTATGCCCGTCCAATCAGCCTGGAGAGAGCCATGAAGGTTGCCCGGAGAGAAGTCGTCGAAGATGAAAATGACCTAAAAACCATCTCTAGGGATAAAATAATACAATAGCATAATAACGAAAAAAACAACTTTAAAAGTAATATCAGAACCCCCACATAAAATCGTGACTAAAGTTTCTTTAATAATACATCCAAGATGAGGGACCATAAACTCTTAGAAATTTAACTTGAAAATTGCTAGACTTGGAATCTGCTGGAATCCAGTAGGCACCAAAGAGACTTAATATAAAAGGAAATTTCGAACAAAAAAATTAAATTAAAATTAATTTTTTAACAATGTAAGTGTAGTAAAAACCATGAACATACATTTATATACGTATTATTAATTAATATAATGTAATATAAAAGTTTGTTTATCTTTTCCCTCTTTTAATTTTTTATTATTATTATTACTATCAAGTCTACATATAATTATTTGCGTATTTTATGTCATATTTATTTATCTATTACATATCTAACAATTAAAGTTTTCGCATAATTAGCATGCTATCAAAACTTAGTACCCTGTATTACTGATTCACGTTAAATTGTGCGGCTGTGATTTCATTCTGAGATCTCATAGCAGCTTCAGTTTGCACGGACATTGAACCACGCACGGCCACTGTCGCTCGCGTGGAATGCAGAGTCAGCTTCGTGTCACATAACCAAGTTGATACGGAGTGCTGACGCCGGTATCTTATCGGGCGTGTGTCCTCAACACATAAATGCAACAACGGCGAGATAAATAAGAAACTACAAAACCTCTTAGAGTAAGTGTATATTAGGAATCGACATCCACTAAATTAATGAACTAGCCCAGTGTTTCAGTGCATTTAACTTCCATCCAAATAGCAAATTCTCCCCACACACTACAATAAAGCCTGATCTGGAAACCAGACAGGGAACTTGCGTCCGTGCAGACTAATCCAAGCAATCATTCACCCCAATCTAAACTCTCACCACATCATACTCTCCCCTCAAGCTTAAAACAGTTCTGGAACCAGAATGGTTGTCCCTCCTGTACATAGCAAGGAGACCTAGTGGCCGGGTTCTAAGCCCTCATTTGAGGCTCGAATCATCATTTGAGGCTCGTCGTAGCCTTTTATGATGTATATTTTGAGGGCAGATTTGGCAACACTGTGGGCCCACTGTAGCCTTTTATGAGGGGGTCTATTGCCCTCTGTTTACATCTGGTAACACTGCCGTAGTTTGACAGTGTTGTTAACCTACTGGGTTTTTTTCACTGAGGCTCGAATCATCATTTGAGGCTCGTCGTAGCCTTTTATAATGTATATTTTGAGGGCTGAGTTGGCAACACTGTGGGTTTTTACTGTAGCCTTTTATGAGGGGGCCTATTGCCTTCTGTTTACATCTGGCAACACTACCGTAGATTTTTTGACAGTGTTGTTAACCTACTGGGTTTTTTCACTGTAAATTTTCATCAAAGGGTCTGAGGGGTCCATGTATTTTTTATGTCTGGCAATACTGTTGGGGGCCTAGTGTTGGCGACACTGTGGGTTTTTACTGTAGCCTTTTATGAGGGGGACCTATTGTCCTCTTTTTATATTTGGCAACTCTATTGGATGTTCCTTTTTTGAGGCTTGGGTTTTACCAACCCATCCGAAGAAAATTCCACTATATGATCTTTCACTGGCTAAGCTAACCTACAAATAGGAATTGGCAACACTGACGAGGCTCGAATCATCATTTGAGGCTCGTCGGTGTTGCCTACCCACTCTACAAAAATTCTACTATATGATTTTTTACAGGTTAAGCTAACCTACAAATAGGAGTTGGCAGCACTGACTTATAAACCCACTGGGTCCTCTTGGCATGTTTTTTCATGATGTGTTGTTAGGCTATTGGGCATCTTGGCGTATACAATGTATATATTTTGAGAGGGGGGTTATAGCTTTTTATGCTGTACGAATACTGGAAGCTTGACAGTGACAACCAACAGAGTAGGTAAACCTACATCCAGGAACTGGCAACACTAGTTTCTGACAGTGAATTTGAAATAAAATATTAAACAAAATACATGAGTAAGCACTGTGATTACAAATAGTACCAGTGTTATGCCCCCAACTCCAACTGGACAACTGGGGAAAATAATTGTACAACAATTTGTACCTAATTGTACAATACTTGTACCTAATTGTACAACATATACACAGACATAAAAGAGAGAGCCTTCCCGTAACTTACTTCATGTACAATTTATATGATTTTACAACTGTGAAAAGAAAGCATATGTGTTCTGTATGCACACATTTATTCTTATTTTTCGAAGTTGAATGAAAGCACATGTTTTTACGCTCTCGTAATACTAACCTTGCTCCACTGATTTTAAATTGCTTCCATCCGCTTTTTTTTCTGTGTTATTTCCGTATGCACGCAACATTCGCTTTCAATAGACAGAAGGAGTGTTAGTATAGCAGGCTCCGAGTTTACAATTTATTAAATAAAACAATAATTTATGTAAGAATATACTTGTACTTACCGAACACAAAATAATAAAAAGCACATGTGAATGTTTGCGTGTGTTCATGTTATATGACGACTGAGTAAAAAAATAATGTTGACTCCCCGAAAGATAAAAGTTCCTAGTTCGACATCAGATGCATGCAAATTTTATGTTTTGCTCTCCAAAATCTTGATTTTTATGTTTGTGCTATTTGTCATACAGCAGAGGAGAAGAGGGGAGAGGGAGGGGAGGGGGTACTATTAGCGCCATCTATTAGCAAACAATAGAAATAAAAAGTAGGGTCAAACTTTTTCAACACCCAAACATTTTAAACGTCCTCGCGTAGTAATACGATCTAGCTGAAGATGTTTAAAAGAGTGCTCTTAGTCGACGAAGCTAATTGCTAGGGCCCTTATATTACTAAAATATTCTTTAATTTGCATATTTCTCATACCGCCATATGTTGTTCTAGTTGACTTCTTCCAAAAAAATGCTAATTAGCGAGAGTTAATTAAGCAAGGCAAGTAAAAGAAGCAAAATAGAACAACATATGGCGGCGTGAAAATATGTAAAAAATTCGATTCAGAGGTGGATCGAATTAAAGTTGGGGGATATTTTGCATTTTTTCCCTATAATGTACAAAACATTTACCGTACATAATCTTTTCCATTTACAACAGTATAAAATAAGAGGAATGTGTGACAATATCCACATTAATTAGGAAAGTATGTTGTATGCTAGGTTAGCTAATTGTGTCTTCTACAGCTTCACTGTATAGAGGGAAGATGGAAAGAGAGAGCTCTATGGAAACTGACGCTCTTAACAATATTGTACGCCCGTGAAAATTACATATAAATAAGACTTAAGCGTATTATCTGCTTTCATGTCAGATTTTACCAACCTGTAAGCTGTAGTGTTTAGGTGACAAGCGGCCTGCTCAAATATGATACTGTTGACAATATTGTACGCCCGTGAAAATTACATATAAATAAGACTTAAGCGTATTATCTGCTTTCATGTCAGATTTTACCAACCTGTGAGCTGTAGTGTTTAGGTGACAAGCGACCTGCTCAAATATGATACTGTTGACAATATTGTACGCCCGTGAAAATTACATATAAATAAGACTTAAGCGTATTATCTGCTTTCATGTCAGATTTTACCAACCTGTGAGCTGTAGTGTTTAGGTGACAAGCGGCCTGCTCAAATATGATACTGTTGACAATATTGTACGTCCGTGAAAATTATATATAAATAAGACTTAAGCGTATTATCTGCTTTCATGTCAGATTTTGCCAACCTGTAAGCTGTAGTGTTTAGGTGACAAGCGACCTGCTCAAATATGATACTGTTGACAATATTGTACGTATATTGTATTGTATAGGAGACTAGAAGCATATAATTTGGCGAAAAAAAAACCAAGTAAGGTCATAGAAAATAGTTTAAAAAAAAGTGAGCAATTATATTTTGCATTGCACAGCATTAGGTATTAAATAACATACCCCCAAAAAATCTCTGCATTATGCGTTCTGAAAAAAATTGCCCTACGTGCCAAATTGCTGTGTCAAGTAAAAATTTTCAAAGACACTGTCGTTCTTGTGTGCCGGGAAAGCGAATATGTGCAACCAAACTGTGCTCTAAGTGTGGAAAAAATATTTCTATTGCCAACTTCAAGCGACACCAGCTTACTTGCAAGAGCACTGGAACATCTCTACCGCAACCTTCCAAGCGAAAGGTAGAAGTAACCTCCCTCGATGCATCGCCACCTGCCAAACGCGTCAAGCTGGCGAAGAAAGCAGACCGATTTGCGTTTGAGCATTTATTAGAAGACTTTAACATAACATCAGACAGCTTCTGCGATGTGCGTAGTTTTCTGGAGAGCGAGCGAGCTAAGATAATATCCATCCTCAACGATGCATTGGCTACATACTCCACTAAATTCTATGCTGTGCTATGCTGCAAGTATAAGAAACCGTCTGATGAAATATATAAATTCTTCCATGCGACAAAAGCAAAAACACTGGATCAGGCAGATGTCACTGACCTCGACAGCATCTACGACAAGTTTGTCGAGGAGTTTGTGGCAAAGCACGAGGAGCATCAGGCTAAAGGCTCGGGCGGTTCGCTGTGTGGCGACCCCCACGAACTTCGTCTGAAACTTAGCAAGTCCCTGCCACTGGCAGGGTCTAGCTATATTGCCCTGCCACCCGAGGTTGAAGCAAGGAAAGCTGTTCTCAATGTTCAGAACAAAGACACTAAATGCTTCCTCTGGTCGGTGCTGGCAGCATTGCACCCTGTACCTTGGGAAAACCACTCGTACCGTGTTGCACACTACAAGCAGTATGAGTCGGAACTGGAGGATGCAATGGCCGGGATTGCCTACCTTGTAGAAGTCTCGCATATTCGCAAGTTTGAGGTTGGTGCTCGTGACTTGTTGGGCCTGCAATTAGCCATCAATGTTTACGGTCTCACCGAGAACAAACATGAGGTCCACCCCATCCGGGTGAGCAACGTGAGCAACAACAACGAGGTACGAGAAATCAACCTCCTGCTCATCAAGGACGAGACCCATCACCATTACACCCTTATCCGTTCCCTCTCTCGGCTTGTTTCGAGCCAACGGAGCAAAGACAAAACCCACGTCGAGGTGTGTCGCAGGTGCTTGGCTACATTTCATAATCGAGAACAGCAGGATTACCGGCGCATCAGAGGTCCCAACATTGCTGCTGAGAAGCTAGCTCGCCACATGTTCTACTGTGGTACCAACAAGCCTGCACGAACTATCCTGCCCGAACCTGGTGCAGTAGAGTGTTTTCGCATGCACAGTGCTATGGTGAAGCATCCTGCCTATATTGTAGCAGACTTCGAGGCCTTTCTTCAACCTCTGTCTAACTGCGAGCCCAACCCCGAAACATCCTCTACCATTCCTTTCCAAATCCACGAGGCCTCGAGTTACTCCTATGTTGTGGTGTGGCGAGACCAACATATTGCCTCCGAGCCCTATGTGTATCGCGGTCCCGACCCGGTCAAACACTTCCTGGAGAGAATGCAACAGGAAGCCATCAAGATAGGGAAGGTGCTGTTGGCCCCCAAGCCCATGCTGCCTCTGTCTCCGGAAGACAAGCATCAGCACGAAATAGCTCTAAATTGTCCTGTTTGCAACTCGGTCTTCACTGACGATAACAAAAAGGTCCAACACCATGACCATTATGGGACCGGAAGCTACATTGGCCCGTGGTGCAACAGATGTAACTTGAGAGCCAGGGACCCGCGCTTCATACCGGTCATTTTTCACAATGGCTCGGGATATGATTTCCATCACTTGGTCACACATCTAGGGTACGACAATGCGAGAATCAATGTCCTGGCACAGAACGAGGAGCGTTATATTAGCATCAGCAAGTGGGTGCCGATCCCCGACTCAAGCAGCAGCATCGAGCTTCGGTTCCTCGACTCTCTGAGGTTCCTCCAGGCAAACCACGATGCTCTTGCTGGGAAGCTCAGAGACGACCAACTAGCCATTACCACATCAAGTTTCCCGAACTTAGATGTCGCACTCATCAGACGTAAAGGGGTCTACCCCTATGAATACGTCACAGACCCTTCCAAGTTCGAAGAAGAGTTGATGCCTCCCCAGGATAAGTTCTACAGCCAGCTGAGAGGTTCTGGTATTACCGACGAGGAGTATAAGCATGCTCAGTCTATGTGGGTCGAGTTGGGTTGCCGAACTTTCGGTGATTACCACGATGCATACCTGAAGCTTGATGTGACGCTTCTTGACGATGTGTTCCAGGCGTTTCGGGCGACTGCGATAAACATTTACAACCTGGACCCTGTATATTTTTACAGCCTTCCTGGACTGGCATGGTCGGCCATGCTCCTGCTGACTAAAATTAAACTTTCACTTATCTCCGATAATGATATCATGCTTTTCATCGAGAGAGCTATCCGGGGCGGCATGGTCCAAGTGTCGCAACGCTTCGCACACGCCAACAATCACCACATGGCCACTGGTTACGACCCCTCCCAACCATCAAGCTACATCATGTACACTGACGTGAATAATCTTTACGGGCACTCCATGATGCAGCCACTCCCAACAGGACAGTTTAAGTGGGTTGATCCTTTATACCACGACATCGAAAAAGAGTGCGACGAGTTTGGGTTTTTTGCCGAGGTGGACCTTGACTTCCCCGAGAAGCTGCAGGATACATTCTGTGACCTCTCGCCTGCTCCGGAATTCAAGTGCCCACCTGGCTCGGATCAACCGAAGCTCGTCATGGACTTGGAGCCCAAAAAGCGTTATGTGCTACACTACCGGAACCTCCAGTGGTTAATGCAGCAAGGGGTCTCGGTCAAAGCAGTTTACCACGTGCTCTTGTTCAGGCAGTCTCCATGGTTGAAGCCGTACATCGAACTGAACACCAAACATCGCACTGATGCCACTTCGGAACTTGATCGCGATTTTTTCAAATTAATGAACAATGCGGTATTTGGGAAGACCATGGAGAATGTGCGAAATCGCGTTGATGTGAGGTTGGTGACGAAGAAAACACAGTGTCGTCGACTTGTTGCAAGCCCGCTGTTCAGGTCTCGAACAATTTACAACGAACAGATGTCTCTGATTCACATGAACCGGGGCAAGGTGCTACTCAACAAGCCCATCTATGTGGGAGCTGCAGTTTTGGATCTGAGCAAGTTGTGCATGTTCGAGACATATTACGGCATACTACGTGCACACTACAACCACAATATCTCGCTCCTCTACACAGACACAGACAGCTTGGTGTACCATGTTCGCACGGCCGATGCGTATGGTGATATAGCCAAAGTTCCAGCTCTTGTCAAGCTCTTCGACACATCGGGCTATCCCCAGCTAAACCGGTATGGAATTCTGCCCCGGAACAAAAAAATACCCGGCAAACTCAAGGACGAGAAAGACGGGGATGTGATTGTGGAGTTTGCTGGACTTCGTGCCAAAGCCTATGCGATCCGGGCTGAGGGTTCTGTAACAAAAAAGGCAAAGGGTGTAAGCAGGCAAGTGGTTCGGGAGCACCTCAAGTTTGAGGATTACCTCGAGTGCCTCAGAACAAAATCGCCCATTCTACAAAAAGAGCATCGTATCCAAAGCGTCGATCATGTGCTTACAACTAATATTGTCAGGAAAGTTGCTCTGGATGCACACGACGACAAGAGGTGTATTCTTGAATGTGGGGTCCATACACTTCCGTGGGGCCACTATCGCCTCAAAACTAGTAAGGCCTGCCCAGAGTGTAACAAAAAGTAATGGGCAATGCGAAAAAAAAACAATTTTAATTTACTTCCACTTCCTCGATTACATGCATGCATGGCACAGCAAAATTAAACTTCTGGAAACTACTAATTACAATTTGTACTTATATATATAAAATTCCACATTTCTTATTGTGTGCTATTTTTTTTTTATTTATTTAAAACTGTTCAGTCACTCTTTCATTCTTGACGTCATACACAAATGTTTTCTCTGCAATAAGAATGACACTGCACAGAGTATCTGCAGCCAAGGCGTCGTGGAACTCGCATACAATCTTGATGTTGGTACGATCGTTGACCACCACTTGCATCCTCTTAGATGTGTTGATGACGGTCATGGGTCTCCGTGCTTTGAATTCGCTGGGCGCGTAGTACACGTCCACGCTTCCTTCGGTCACGCGTTTGTAAGCCGTGTAAGTTTCGTAAAGTTTGAGGTAATCGTTTTTGGTCACGTCGAGGTTGTAATTCTCGCGCGGGAACACTTCGTTCCTACCGTTCTTCAGATAAACGTTCTTGATCTTGCAGTCGTCGAACTTGCTGGAACCTTTTTCCTGATTTTTGTCCCTCCCGGTCTGAAAAAGCACTACGACGAAATCTGGCATGTCGAACTGTATGTTGTTGAAGTGTGTCGTCACGTCGAATTCCATGTGACTTCCCGACGCCATCTTCTGCACGCACTGGTAACCGTGAAAGTGAATCGGCACCTGCGGACTTTTCAAGATCTCCGCTTTGTACTTGAGGGCGTAGTTCGTTTCGTATTCCACCACCGGCATTCTCAATTCCATGCTCCGGATGACGCATTTCGCTGCTTCGGGTAAAGTGTTGGCTATCGGCGTGGTGCCGTCCGGACCCAAAGTAGCGTATCGCATCAGTGCGTCGTTGTCGTTGGCCGCTCTTCGATACGTGATCCTCAGTCCTCCCTTCCACATGATCTCCTTGTAGTCCGAGAAGAAACCAGGCAGCAGACGCATGGGAAAGAGCACCGTGTGACTTTTCGTCGATATTTTGGTCCCGGCTTCGAATCCCCCGGCCTGGTAGTACGCTGCGTCCGTTTTGGATAATTTCAACGTTCCCACTGCCGTCGACGTGATGCCTGGATAATCTATTCTGTCGATGACGGTGTTGTGTTTCCTCACCTCCACCTGCGAGAACAGGTGAGGCACGAAGTTGTCCACGAGTATCAAGTTTGCTGCTGCAGGAAACGCGTCTCCGCTTTCCTTCTTCACCACGTCGAATTGAAGGTAGAGGTCCGCTCTGTGAGGATGAATGAACCCGTCGCCTACGTCCACGTCGTATTCGATCTCTCTGTTCGCTTCGTTCAGATTGGCGAACGTGCGAAGGTTGGGAGGGAAAGATTGCAATTCGTAACTTTCGATTTGCTCCATTTTACATGTATGGTTATTTATTATACGTTGATCTCCACGATGGCCGTCGTAGTGGCACCTGCGAAATCCACCACGTCTCCTTTCTCGTTCGTCACCACCAACTCTATGTCGTCTATGCGGTTGCGACATACTGGAAAATAGATCGCCGAAGAGGGCGTGTAGATGATCGGTTCCATGAACTCGGAACTTGGTTTGAAAGTGGCTATGATTCCCGTCTGCTTGTGACTTCCTAATAATCCGTCCGAAGATTTCGTGGACATACCTTCCGCCACGTTGCAGTGTACGTTCAGAGTCTCTATGGCCAAGAATTTAGGAATGTTGGTTGCTACGTGCTTGATGCCAGCTTCGAGTTTTGGGTGGTTGTTCTCGAAACCTAAAAGTTCTCCCATGGTGCCCAGGTCCACGGTCTCCGTCGCGGATAGGATTTCCACTCTGTGCGTGACCGAATTTTGAGAAAGGTATGTGCCTTTGGGTAATTGAGCTTGCAAAGTGGAAAGATTGTATTGTCCTGGCGTGACGACGATGTGTTCGCTTCCGACGCTAATTTTGTTGATGTGCTGCGTGACGTTAGGTATGAGGTACATGCTGTAGAATGCACGCAGAGCTTGAAGGTAACGAGTCGGACATGAAAACTCCTCTGAAGTGTTTGATTCGTAACGGTTCGGTCAGAAATTCAATGTCTCGGTTGGTGAGTGCTGCTGTTTCTTTTTTTAAACTTTCTCATCACGCCCTTTCCTCCTTTCTTCTCCATGGCCAGGTTGTGACGTTTCTGTTCTTCCAATTCCGCCTTTTTCTTCTTCGAGTCGATGACGGTTTTCGCGATGGCGGCACTTCCGCCGGCCAAACTTCCCACGGCCCCCAATGCTGCCAGGATGGCGGGGATGCTGAATATGAAACCTCCGATCTTTTGCTGTTCCCGCGAACGCTGCAATCTTTTCAATTGAGGTGTGCTGAGCAGTAATTTCATTCCGTGTCCTTTCGACACGCAAGAACGTTTCTTCTCGCGTTGTTTCTTGGTGAGTAACCCATCGAGGGCACCTAGATTTTTAAGATTGGAGTATGGTATCTGGTACACGACACCCTTGGGCTTCATGTTGATGCTTTATGTGTTATTTTCACGGTATGTTATTTATATATATATTCTGAGATTTTTCTTGTGTAGTTTTTTACGGTATGTTATTTATATACCCCACCCCAATTTTTCTTTTGTGTTCATGGCGATGGTGGTACCCAGTGCGGCGACCCGTTCACCCAGCGATGCGTCTCTGCTCACGAACCTTTCGAAAGCTGAATGTTCCAATTTTTTGTCTGCTTCGTGACGTGCGTCCAGATCCGTCTGCGTGGTATTGTAGGCGATGTCGTGATCTTTGCATGCCGCGTCCAACGGATTCACACCCTTGTCTCCTCTCTCCAATCTTTTCTCGAGTTTGGTACCCGGTCCGCAGTACTGGTAGCCAGGTAGATGCATCTCGAAAGGTAACTTGTTGATGATGTCGTTCACGAGTCCCTTTCCTTCGGCCACGTTCCAAAATTTCGGAGGCAGCGTGTTGATGATTTTGATCAGGTAACCTATGCCCTTGTCGTCGTTCACGATGAAGTTGGAAAGTTTCGTGCTGATCATGTCCACGATGCCAACATTCTCGTTGTAGAAATTACGATTGCCTGCATTCTCTTCGCCGGCTATCACCAACAATCGGTCCACGAGTTTCCTAACGTCGTCCACCCAAACGAATTCTTTGGGTAACGTGTTGTAGCGTTTGACGCCGCTGCCTGTTTTGACCTGGTTCCAAATCGGTTTGATGAGATTCCTGTACTTCTCGCCGCTGCTCGATTTCACCCTATTCTGCGAGGCGTCGTTGTTCTGGTACAAGACATCCGTCATGATCAGAATTTCCTTGTAACTTTGGTAATCTTCGTCGGTGTAATCTTTCGGCTGCTTTTTGGCAACGAGTTCCCACAGTCCCACCGTACCCGGATACCTGTTCCAACTATCCTTGTCGCCTAAATTGACTTTAATGTCGTTGCCTTCGAAGGTCACCTTCGATTTCCCAATCTTCCACACCACACCGCCGCCTTCGCTGGTTTCCATGCTGGGATACAATCCGAACACTTCATCCTTGTCGAATTTCCCCGTGCTCAAGTAGTCTCGTGCCAAAGGTCCCAACTCGATTTTATCCGAAGACGTGCTGCCTATGGCTCGACGTCGTGCCGGTGCATCCTTCAGTTCGAACGGCGTCGAAGGAATGCTCGAAATAGGCGTGGGTACGGCGTAACTTTTAGCTGCGAGCGGTACGAGTTCGTTGATCAAATTTTTATTTTGTTCCGTGACACTTTTAATTTCTTTACCTAGACTGCTGATGGCATCGATCACGGGTTGATCCTGACGTTTCTTCTCTTCGTAGAATCCGCGATTCTCGGATTTCCAACCTTTGAAGCGTTTCGCGAGGTAATCGCGAAGCTTGAGATTTTCGTCTTCGATTTTTCGTTTCGTCATGACGTTATTTATACACGTCGTTTCTCACAACGTTGCAACGTTTAGAAAGTCGTTGATTTTGTTTCTGTATTTTCAGTCGTTGGGTTTCCTCGTCATGTCGATCGTCGCGAATCCGAAATCGTCACCGTTCCAGCAAGTAGAGCAGCAGCGTTCCGAAAATTGATTGTAGTTCATGTCTCCGCCTACGTAGTCATCGTACGCGTGCTTGAGGTTGGTGTGATCTTGACGAAACAAACATATGAAATTAGCGTTGTCGCGTACTAACTGTTTTGGAATTTTGGAAAACGTTTGAGCTAGGTAGAAGCAATCCATTCCTTTGTGACGACCTTGCGTGAAAAAGTTGCGAATTTCATTTTGATTTTCCAGGATGGCGTCGTCGAACACAACGACTGAATTTTCACGACAATCGTCGAGTGGTTTTATTTCCGAGGCGAACGTTGCAATGTCCAGACCATCGTACAGTTTCATCAGTTGCTGGTATTTGGATTGCTCCAAACTTTTCGAGAACACGTACAGGTGCCTGTTCTTCTAATCTAACCAATTCGGTGCGAGGAGAAAATTGTCCACGAGCAGTGTCGTTTTCCCACACCCCGAAGGACCTACGATCAGACAGCGGATGCTGTCGGGAAGCAACTCGCCGTTCTTTTTTTTTCTCGTTTGACTTTCCGGATCCGGTAGACGCTTCACCACGTTCCACGTACTCACAAGATCACTTCGTTCGCGTCGATCCAACTCTTTTCCGGAAGTCCCAGCCATTTGACAAACAGTTTGTCACCTTTCCTACGCAATACTTTCTCGATGAGGTACGTGTCGGGGTGTTTTGTTTTAGAGAGTTCCTCTTCGTAAAATCTTCCTTTCAAAATCTCGCCGCTACTATCTTTTATTATATACGTGTGTCGGTTTCCGGGTAGAACTCGAACCACCGTAAAGAGTTCCGTGCTCCAATTTTTTGTGAATCCCTTCTCGAAGGTGCGTTTGAATTTGCTGATCCTCACCTGGTCTCCAATTTTGTATTTAGCTTTTTTTGTCGTGGGTGTGTACTTTGGACAGTAAACTGTAGAAATTAAACGCTGCTCGTCGGACTTGGTAACGTCGGCTGGCTTCATGCCTATCGTTCTGTGTACCGTATCATTATAGGTGTCGACGAGTTCCGGCAGGATGTCGACCCATTTGTAATTTCCCCGAAGCGTGAATCGTTTCCACATGTGTGTTTTCAAGGTTCGATTGAATCTTTCCAAGATGCTGGCTTTGATGTGACTGAAGGTCGAATAATGTTGAATCTTGTGTTTTTGAATAAACTTTTGGAATACGGCGTTGTAAAATTCTTTACCGTTGTCCGTTTGCAGAAACCGTGGTTGTCTTTCGCGAAAAATTAATTTGAATGCTTCCGTGACGCATGTTCCCGTTTTCGCCTTCAAAGGTAGAGCCCATGCGAATTTCGAAAATGTGTCTATGACGGTGAGGAGGTACTTGTTGCCCTTGTTCAATTTATGTACGTTTTTAAAATTGCCGCTACTCATCTCCACGATGTCGCTTTGCCAGAGGTCGTCGATGCCCTTGGTTACCACAGCCAAACGTTCGTAGTTACGGCGTGCAGGTTTATGCAATTCTTCGACGATGGCTTGCCTAGACATTTTTTTAGAGATTACGTTTCAAGAGAAGCACAAGCGTGATGGGATTCAAAGAGGGTGGCACTTCGCTCGTGTTTTGAATGATCAGCTTATCGCCGGCACTCACGTCGAAAACGGTAAGATCTTCGTCTTCTTGTATTTCATATATGTTGCGCGTTTCGTTCCAACGTGCCAGAGGAATGTTTCCTGCTTTCTGGACACCACGATTCGATATCAAAGTCATGGTGGGAACGCTAGCTTTTCTACCGTGAGACCAGTACGAAAATTCGTTTATCTGAATCGTGCCATCGAGGAGAAACTTGTAGTACGGATGATAAGGATGCAACATGTACAGTTTGTTACCTTCGACGAACGTGGAGATTCTCTGTTGATTGGGCACGCTGTTGATTTCGATGGCTTGCAGAGAATGCAGTTTAGCGAATTTAGTGTCGACGCCGAGCAGATTACTGTGAACTTGTCCGAGTTTATTTTCGATGGGCAGCAAATGCTCGATTATGGTATCCGTTACGGCAGAAAACGACGGTTTGATTTTCACTTCCACGTTCAACTGCTTATAGTTTTCGTTGAGTTCTTGCAACTTTGCACCGAAAGAGGCCAGCGTCGATTCCTGCGTGGATTCCAGCACTCCAACTTGATCTCTGATGTTGACGACAATGTTCTGAAGGTTCTCGACTTGATTCAATTTCGAGCTCTTCTCGGTAAGATCGTTCACGATCCTTCGCATCTCTGTAAACTGCGTGTGAAGGTCGGCGACGCTCTGCGAAGTGGGCAGCGTCGACACCAGCGAACTAATTTCGTCTCGAATCTGTTCCACGTTCGCCGTTTCCGTTTCTAGTCGTTTCAGCATTCGAGATATGTTTCTTTTCAAAGCGTGCAATTCTTTGGAGGTGGGGAGATTGGCCACCCTACTCTCGAGATCGCTCAATGAACTTTTGATGTCGTTCGAATCGGATAGTGCCGTCACCGCCGTTTTCAATTTTTCCAAATCTTCGCTCGAAGGCACGCTCGTCCGTAACGATTCCAAGTCACCCTGTATGTTGTCGAGTACGTGATGAAAATGAGCGAGATTCGTTTCGACGTTCAAATTTTCTAAATATTCGATCTTCTGCTGAACCGTGCCCAACGTGTCTTGAATGTTCGTCAACGCTCTTGCTTCAGCGTGAATATTTTTAATTTCTTCGTTGATCAATTCCAAGGACGCCTGAAGCGTGGCGATGGTGGTTTGAATGTGTTCGAAATCTTGATAGGCCTCCAATTGAATTTTTATGTTCGCGACGCTTTTACCGATGACCTGCAGTTCGTCCGACGATGGTAGGTTCGTCATTGTATCTTCCAAAGTCTGCAACTTGGATTTAATTTCTTCCAACGTGCTGGTGAATTCTTCTTGTAATTTGGAAACGACGACATGTAAGCGTTCTGCGTCTATATCGTTCACGACGGTTTGAAGTTCAGAGAAATTCTTTTCTATTGCGGAAGTTCGTTCTTCGATTTCGAGTTTCAGTTTTTCCAAATCTTCGTTTTTCGATTGAAATTGCTGTAATTTGGCCAAATCATTTTGAAGCGAATCCACGCTCAACTGTATATTTTGAACGTTGTCGTAAGAAGGTACGTCGACATAATTTTTTATCAGCGTCTTCAGTTCGGAATCGATTTTCAGAATGGGGTCGAGACATTGAGTTTGGAGCGTAGCGATTTCCGACTCTAAACTTTTGTTTAAGGTCTCCTGCAAAGCAATCAAATCGGTCCTCAACTTCTTAACTCGAATGTCCAACATGAGAATCTCTTCTGCGTGGTCTACACGCTTGGTGTTGCCGAAAATGTCGTTAGGCATTTTTGGTTAACGGTTATTTATAATAGGATAAACGATTCGTAATTCTACAAAGAGAGGAATGAGTTTGTCGTAATCTCCGAGAGGTTCCATGTAAAGATAATCTCCTGCAGAAACATCGTACGTAATGTTAGAAAGCATCTTGTCGTGCTTGATTCGAAAAATATTCTTGCCGTTAGAAATTTTGATTTCGCCTGCGTTTTCCGGATTCACGGTGATTTGAAGTTTCCCGTCGATCGGAATTTCGTAGAAATGTAAATTGTTATAAAAACATAAATCATCTTGCCCACATCGTCATTCAGTTTCGTTCAAATGCTGTTGAGATGAACAATCAGTAAACCATTGAGTTTAGATAATACGGAAGGTAAGAGGTTATTGAAATTTGGCGGTGCAGTCTCCATGTTGATCTGTTTGCGGAAGCCAAAAAGATTCATTGTTCTTGTTAGTTATTTAAGAATACGGTCAAAGTTTTTTTTTGTAATAACAGGCAAAGTTTTTTTGTTTGCTTGCGTCACAATACAGGCACGCGCTCGCGGGTGTGTGTGCGACACATTGTTCCCGAAAGAGGTTTACAAAGGTCACGATATATAAACATTTGGTCCCACAGTTGGAAAATTACGATAAGGTGCATTCATCCTTCAAGGATGAGAGAGTGCATTTGTCACAATACACGCGCGTGCGTGTAAAAATTATACACCGTGAAAAGCTACGACGAGTTGGAAACACTGCTGGTAGGGTTAACATACACCATAAAAGGCTACGCCTCGCCCCGAGTTGGCAACACTGCTTGTGAGGTTAACATACACCGTGAAAAGCTTCAAAATATCATATAGTGGAATTTTTGTAGAGTGGGTAGGCAACACCGACGAGTCTTGAATTATTATTTGAGGCTCGTCGGTGTTGCCAATTTCTATTTGTAGGTTAGCTTAGCCAGTAAAAGATCATATAGTGGAATTTTCTTCGGATGGGTTGGTAAAACCCAAGCCTCAAAAAAAAAAACATCCAATAGAGTTGCCAAATATAAAAAGGGGACAATAGACCCCCCTCATAAAAAGCTACAGTAAAAACCCACAGTGTCGCCAACACTAGGCCCCCAACAGTATTGCCAGACATAAAAAATACATGGACCCCTCAGGCCCTTTGATGAAAATTTACAGTGAAAAACCCAGTAGGTTAACAACACTGTCAAAAAATCTACGGTAGTGTTGCCAGATGTAAACAGAGGGCAATAGACCCCCCCCCCTCATAAAAGGCTACAGTGAGCCCACAGTGTTGCCAACTCTGTGCCCTCAAAATATACATCATAAAAAGCTACGACGAGCCTCAAATAATGATTCGAGCCTCAGTGAAAAAAACCCAGTAGGTTAACAACACTGTCAAACTACGGCAGTGTTACCAGATGTAAACAAAGAGCAATAAACCCCCCTCATAAAAGGCTACAGTGGGCCCACAGTGTTGCCAACTCTGCCCTCAAAATATACATCATAAAAGGCTACGACGAGCCACAAATGATGATTCGAGCCGCAAATGATTATTCAGTACCCGGCCACCTGTACTACTATAGCACTTCCTATCGTACTATCTATACGATAATTAAAACTAACCAATAAACTAACATAAACTAATCCATAACTACTATTAACAAGTTTAATTAATTACCAATCACACAAATGCACAGTAAATTTACAAGAAATCTTTAAGACTTGTTCCGGTCACCAGAACGGTCTATTAAAATAATACAAACTAAAAATTATTAAATGTAGCTATGTATAGAATCTCCATGTATTTTATTTTATTTTTTGTACTTGTATTTTATGTATGAACATAAAGATGAGAAGAAGTAGGATAAAAAGGCGGGGGAAACGTTTAAATTCAGGAAACTGACGTCCTGGTTTATTTACAGGTACCAGGACATTAAGAGCATACCCTCGAAAGTACGCGGTTGGAGGCGGACTACTTCGGGAGTTTCCCCCCTTTAGATATGTATATGTGTTTCAAAACGTATTATTTTATACTTACTCAATATGTTCTGCACTATTGTCTGCTTCATGTTCTAATTGTATCATGATTCATTCCATGAACTAGTGTAGCTTGTATACCAATTAAATTCAGAAGGAAAAGCTTTGTAATGAGATGTAGTGAAAATGTAGTGAACCAATGAAATGTATGATAAAGTTATGAATGTATACATTCTAAAAGTCAATAAATATTTGTGCCTTCTTACCTTCAAGGCCAAGACGAGAAAGTGTTCTACATGCAATGACGTGGACCAAAACAAACGTCCAGTTTGATATAAAAGCTGTGTTCCTCCTAATTCCTACGTCATTGATAACAGGAACACGGGCCTCGACTGTTAACCCTAGTTTCGTAGAGCAGACGCCTGTTCGCCACCCTTTGGTTCAGTGACCTTCGCTAGTAGTTAGCAAGAGGGAATGACTCAGCAGATACCTGTTCCCTGTGAGCTCATATAAGAGTAGATATTTCTTTAGCGTCTGTAAGTATTTTTTCATCTCCAGTTACATCAGTTAATGTTCGAATAGTTTCCTAATGGTTACGTTATTTATAAATTAGATCTCGACAGTGAGCTTTCTATCTATTTACACCAGGGGGTATGCATGTATTACTTTCTTTTCCTGAAACAACAAGAAATTCGAAGACCAAAATGAGTCGTATAAGAGGGATGAAGAAAACGGAAATGTAAATGTTGAAATAAATTATTGTAGAGATCGAGTGAATAACATTTTGTCACGAGGCCTCCTCGATGGCGTAGTGATAACGTCGTCATATTACAATCAGGGGATCCCATGTTCCATATACAGTGGAGGCACGTAGTGGTTTGTATCCCATTTAAAACTCAAGGTCCAGTCCCGATTAGCTTACCTATGCACAAAACAAAAACTAAAATCATAAAATGTCACATTGTAAGTAAATTTCATATTCAACCACATACGAAACAAAAAATAATAATTTATTCTGGGTTGAAGTCCAGCTCAGGCATGACTCTCTTGTTCTTGCCCTTTTTTCTGCTCTATTTCATAATAAATCGTCATACTGGTTTACCTTACGGGGGAAGAATAATGACAATAATTGCGAATAAGAAACAGAACAACAACACAATTAGGGAGATGTGAAGAAAGAAACAAGACTCGACAGTCTCTCGGGTTCTCGAATTGAAAATTGCTCTCCGTTCTAGGTCTCGACTACCTAAATATTGAAATCGAAAACGTATGTGAAGATCCATATTTTTCATATATATATCTTGCTCTTGTAGGTCTTGTAGGAAATACTCAAACTCCCGTGACAAGGCCTGCACTCAGACCCTGGAACTTTGGTGACGAGATTGAATGTCGACTAGGATTGGCCAAACGAAAGTTCCAGATCTGGATAAGGATCCGGATCCGAAAGTTCCAGATCTGGACAAGGATCCGGATCCGAAAGTTCCAGATCTGGATAAGGATCCGGATCCTAAAGTTCCAGATCGGAAAATCGGGATCCGGATCCGAGAGTTTCGTATCTCAATCACATTATAATATTTCAACACCACAAAAGGTATTATGACCTTCGATTACAAAGAAATTTTTCATTAGTTAGCCCTACATTTGTTTCTCAAGTGTTGTTCCTAAAATACATTGATACGCATCGGCTAACACACTCGTGCACAAAAATAATCTTACTTGTTTAACATAAAATGTCAGAGGTAATTTTGTAATTGCCATTGAAAAGAACATTTATTCATTCGAATGAATTGGAAAATGAAATACACATAAATGTGAGACATTCCATTCCAGGATGAAACCTTTAACACATTTAACAAGATAGAAATGTTTATACAAAAAATATACAATTTCTCTACAGTTACAGTTTTAAAAATTAAAATAAAACATTGTAATATATGCAGTGTTATATAATTAATTACAAATTGAAAGACTAACAGGGGAGGTTTTATGAGTGTCCAGTAGTTGTATTTGTGATATTATTGGCACAAAAATCATACAAATGAAGAGCTTTTTGATTAACAGACCCGATTTGGCTACACTTAAAACTATGCCAAGATGCCCATATGCCCCAATTGCCCAAGTGTGATATGCTCTCAATCCCAAGAACCCTGAATTCTAGTGTACAAATGAAGAACCCTCACCAGATTGATTTGGCTATACTTAAAACAATGTCAAGATGTCTATATGAATCATATGGCCAAGTGTGCACACAGTTAAAAATGTAAAGAATCTTGAGCCCTAGTGTACAAATGAAGAATCACATAGTGTACAAATGAAGAAGCCTCAACAGATTGATTTGGCCATGTATGCAAAATCTGAATCTGTGAGATTGTTGTTTGTAATCCTTCTAAAGATATCTAATACAATACAGGATTACCTTGGACAAAGGCAGGCTGCAAATTGAACTGTTACGTGCTTTCTTCCTAATCTTTGATCAGTTTTATGCCCGGGACAGTAATTACTTAGCTCAGAAATACATTAGTCTGTCAGACAGTTTCGATCGGGAAGATTGATGCATTGCTTGACCTGGTAATAAATTATGCACGCTTGTGGGCTTTTATATTCCATTATTGCTGGCACGCTTGGGGGCTTTCATATGCTGGCACGGATATAAGCTGAAAGGGGGGCATTATTGATATTTCTGTGTAATTCCAGGGAAAATTCCCTTTGCATGATGGCATGTGTCAGGCCTGTATGCTATTGACTCCAATTCACTGGAAGGGCATGAAACTTCAATTAATATTTCTGTGTAATAGAGGGAAATTCTTACTAAAAGGACATCATGTGATGTGATGCCCGGTATGTGATTCTGAATTTTCAGATACAAATATCAAGGTGCATCACCATTCTCATACAGATGGTAAATTCAAAATGACCCTGTGTAAAAGCTGTAATATTAAGATCCAGAGAAAAAAAAATTATCCCTATATTTTGCCATGGTGCATCCAATTATGATTTTCATCATCTCATCAGGTACGAGGGGTTTGACAAGCAGAATTTAAATATTTTAGCAGAAAATAATGAGAAATATATTGCTATTAGCAAGAAAATTAAAGTTAATGGTGTTCCTATTCACTTAAGATTTCTTGATTCCTATAGAATTTTATCGGATAGCCTGGCTGCACTGGCCAGTCAATTATCTGATGATCAATTCAAAATCACATGTGCTTTGTTTCCAAATCAGGACCAGAAATTAATTAGGCGGAAGGGTGTATATCCATATGACTATGTTACAGATTTTTCTAAATTTGATGAGTGTTCTCTGCCACCACAACAAGAGTATTACAGCAAACTCAGGGCATCTGGAATTACTGATGATGATTATCACCATGCCCAGTTGATGTGCAAGAATTTAAAATGCCAGTCATTTGGTGATTATCATAAGACATATTTAAAACTTGATGTCACTCTCTTAGCTGATATACTTCAGGCATTTAGAAAATCTTCCATGGAAAATTATAAGCTGGATCCAATGTATTTCTACAGTGCTCTAGGCCTAGCATGGTCTGCAATGTTTTAAAACACTAAAATGCAAGTGGATGTGATCCAAGATCAGGATATGTATCTATTTATGGAGCAATGTATAAGACGAGGCATGGTGGAATGTTCTCAGAGATATGCCAGAGCAAATAACAAGTATATTCCCAATTATGATCCAGCAATGCCATCAAATTATATACTGTATGTACATGCCAACAGCCTGTATGGTTATGCTATGATGGATAAATTGCCATATGCAGAGCTTGAGTGGGTTGAAGATTTCAAAATTGAAGATCTTCAGGATTTTGATGACAGTGACTATGGCCTGTTCTTAGAGGTTGATCTGACAATTCCTGATGACTTACACAACACATTTTCTGATCTGCCCCCAATTCCTGAGGTTGAGTGTTCACCTGGCTCTAAACAGAAGAAGCTCATGATGACTCTAGAGCTAAAACAGGATTATGTAATATATTACAAAAACCTCCAGTTCCTGATGCATCATGGTGTTCAAGTGACCAAAGTTGGCAGAGTCTTAAGGTTCAGGCACTCAAGATGGTTGAAGCCATATATTGATAAAAAAACACAGAGCTTCGAACATCTGCAATGAGCCAATTGGATAAGACCTTGTTTAAATTGATGGTAAATTCAGTGTACGGCGAAACCATAGAAAATGTCAGAAAACATACTGATGTTAAATTAATTACTGACCCCAGCCTGAGCAAAACATTGATTGCTAAGCCTAATTTCAATTATAGAAGAATTTATGATGAAAATATGGCACTATTCAACATGAAAAAACAAAGATTCAGTTTGATAAGCCTATTTATGTAGGTGCTGTGATATTAGAATTCGCCAAATTACACATGTTAAAGCTCTATTATGATGTATTGAAGCCTTTTTATGGTGATTGTGTAAAACTCATGTACATGGACACAGATAGCTTTATTCTTGATATTCAGACAGAAGATGTTTATCAAGATATGTCACAGCCTGCATTGCTTGAATACTTTGATACCAGTGAACATACAAAGATTCAACCCCACAACAAAAAGGTGCCTGACAAGTTAAAAGATGAGACATTTGGTGATGTTATTGTGGCATTTGCTGGGTTAAGGGCCAAGATGTACAGCTTTGAAACATGTAGTGGTGCTGTTGCCAAAAAGGCCACGGGCATTCGTAGAGATACTGTATACAAAGAGCTCCATTTTGAAGATTACAAAAATTGTCTCAAAACCCAGAGTTTAATAAGAACATCAGAATGCAGAATTCAGAGTGTTGATCACTTGTTGACTACAAATGTTGTAAGAAAAGTGGCTCTGGACCCACACGATGATAAGAGATGCATTTTATCAAGTGGCATACATACTCCACCATGGGGTCATTGTGATTTGAAAAGTGGTAATCAATGCCCAATTACAGAGCATGATTTGAAATAAATAAACATGCCTATGAACTTATTTGGGTTCAAAAAACAGGCTATTATGGACCTGCCAACACCAGCACCTTCTCCTGATATACAATCTATAATATCTAAACTAAGTGGTTCGTTAATTATTCATCTGAACAGCATACTTACAGATGTTGATGATAAAACAGGTAAAACGTTATACATATTTAATAATAATTTAAATCATTACCAATTACCTGTAGGTGGTCAATTACAATTTATTACAACTCCCGAGGGTAATGTCAAGGTTTCAATAGGGAGAAATATTTATAGAATTAAGCACTCAAACATGATTTCTGGCACTGTATATACTGCCTCTGCTGGTGACTGCTTATATATTGAGGTCCCGGGGTCATATGACAAGCTTATACCTTTTTTATAGAATTAAGAATTAGATATTTTATAATAAATAACCACTAAATCAAAATGCCTAATGATATATTTGGCCATACAAGGCATGAAGATCACAGTGATGAGATTCTGATGCTTGATGTCAAAGTTAAAAAAATTAAGAAGTGATTTACAAGCTTTACAAACCACACTCAATGCCAGTCTTCAACTAGAAATTACAAATTTACAATCACAATGCATGAACCCTCGTCTTAAAATTGATTCAGAACTCAAATTGCTGCTTCAAAAATATACTGACTTGGCTACATTAGATAATTTTCAAAATTTAGAGGAAGCTGTAGCAGATCTTCAAGCCAAATTTAAGACTCAGGCTAATAACTCTGAGCAATTCAAACAACAATTAGAAGAACAGATTAATAATGTCCAGACACAGCTCCAAACAATTGTCAAAAGCATAAAATGACAAGAAGATTTTGATCTAGTGATTTCCACTCTAAAAGAACAGATTCAATCACTACAGATACCTAATCTGGACCCCTTGAACAATGCCATAGCCGAGGTTAAAGAAAAAATTGAGACACTTGAACAACTTGCCATCTTCTGATGCTTTGAGTGCTATAACTCGGAGTGTTGCCAACATCAAGCTGCAACTTGAAACATATGAAGATTTTGGAAAAATTCAGAGTACCCTAAGCCATCTTGAGGGTACAATAGCAGCAGTGCAAAGTGATCTGACAAATGTACAAGAAACTCTAGAATCTAGCCTGGTATTGTAGACACTCTTGTCAGTGTCCAGCAACAGATCACAAAACTTGAAAACCTCAACACTGAATCTGAGGTATCTCATTTTCATCACTTGATCGATGATATCCAAACAAAGCTTGAAATTTTACAACAATCAACACCTACTCAGGCAGACATAACCTTGCTCAAGATGTTATGCGTAGTGTGGCTGATGCTTCTGAATTAAATGATGTAAAATTGGCACTTGAATCTTGATAATATCTTTATCAAATATGCCTACATCACAGGAACTTAAAAATATTAAGAGAGCTGTGAATAGCATATTGAAATCAGAAGATATCAAGAATATCCAGACAGAGATCAAACAACTTACTCAGACAGTGGCCACTCTACCAACTAATCAACATATTAATGAACTGCATGCCCTGTTTGAGGATAACAGAAGACAAGTCCATGATCTTACTGCTCAAAATTCAAAATTGGCAGTTGTTGAAAATCTGCAGCAAATTGTAGCTAATATCAAGCAACAGCTAGGAAGCATGGAATCCTACCAAGCAAATGCTCTGTCTGTTTTTGCCACCCAGCTTCAAGAAATTGTGCAACAATACAAAAAACTTGTTGTGGACATAAAAATCAAGCCAGGCCATGATGATGTTGTTAGGACTATCAATGAGCACCTTGAATCTGTAACAAGTAGATTGCTTACAGCAGGAAAAGATATAACTGGTCTAATCAAGAATCCTAAACATAGAGTAATTCTTGAATTCTACAGTATCCCCAACAAAGAATATGATTCACCATTTACACCAGGTGGCAAAATATATATGCTGTCCCCTGCACAATTTTATTACCAGTTTTTTGTTGGGGGCACACTTAGACCAATCAAGATCAAATATTGGCTACAACCACATACACACCACTACCCTACCTTATCAATAACCAATGCTGACAACAAAGCAAAGGTCACCAGTGTAGAGTTAGAAGATTTTACAGACCCCAATACATAAGAGACATCTTACGCTGAAGATGATGGCTCTCTTGAATTTAATATACAAATAGGAGACAAATTATATTTAGAAAATCCAGTAGTATCAGCTGCTGAACATCGCATAGTTGCAATATTCTTGTTTACATACTATGTCTAGACAAATTATTGTTTATGAATTACACAGACAAGCCAGACATAATTATAAGAGACTGCCAGTGGTTACAAAAGGCATAGATGATTTATGGCAGTGTGACTTGGTTGAGATGGCAAGTGAACAGCTGAAAAATAAGACAAGATCAACAAGGGCTACAAGTATCTAATCACTGTCATAGATACATTTTCAAAATATGCCTGGGCTGTGCTACTCAAATCCAAGACTTGAAAATATGTTACACAAGCCTTCAGGACAATCATCAATCAGAGTGGAAGATCACCGCGCTATTTACCAACAGATAATGGCAAAGAATTCTATAATTCGGTGTTCCAACAATTTATTAAAAGCCAGTCAATACAACATTACTCCAGTTACAGTGATCTCAAGGCCTCTATTGTAGAAAGATTCAACAAAACCCTAAAAATCATATGTATAAACAATTTACACTTCAAGGTAATTATAAATGGCTCAGTATAATACCAGAACTTTTAGATAGATATAACAACTCGGTCCATTCCACAATCAACATGAAACCCTCTGAGGTAACTTCATCTGATGAGTAAAAATTGATCAGTACTGTTTACTATCCTAGATACCAGCCAAAAACAAGAAAAGCCAAATACAAGGTTGGTGATCAAGTAAGAATCAGCAAATATAAGCAATTATTCAAGAGAGGCTTTACCAGAAACTGGAGCACTGAATTATTTACAGTGGTTCAAGTTAAGCCTGGGACCCGATACACATATATAATAAAAGACCACCGAGGAGAAATTCTCAAAGGCAGGTTTTATGAAGAAGAACTCAGCAAAACTAAGCAGCCTGACACATATCTTATAGAGAAAATCATCCGCAGAAAAGGCAACAAGATACTGGTGAAATGGCTAGGTCTCCCAGAACACACCTGGATCGAGGCAGACAAAGTGATACTATTAAAACCTGGGATGTTATAAAAAGGCTACCAGAGCCTGAACAGCAGAATAAGAGAAATGGCAAGCTGCTGCCTCATAATATTAGATGTCTTATTGTTGGACCATCGGCTTGTGGTAAAACTACACTAATCATTGATAATTTTTTATTGGTACCCAACTGGTTAAACCGGAAAAACAGGCACTTGTATGTCTTCTCTAAGAGCTTGGAACAATTAAAATATCAGCAGCTGATGAAGCTATATGATGGACTGGATATAGCCACTTTTGAACCAGATGTTAAGCCACTCCATGAATGTTTTGATAACTCTGTTGTTGTGTTTGATGACATTATACTGGATAATCAAAACAAGGTTAGAAATTTCTTTACACAGGGCCGACACAAAAACATAGATTGCTTCTACCTGGCACAGACTTTTTCTAAAATTCCAAAACAGCTGATCCGAGACAACAGCAATTTTATATGTGTGTTTCATCAAGATAATACCAACCTCAAACACATACATGATGAATATGTTGGTGGGGACTTGAGCTACAATGATTTTTCCAGGTTTTGCAGTAGGTGCTGGAACCAGGACAGCTATGAGTTTGTCACAATTAATATGACAAGGAAACCCAATAGTGGCAAATACAGAAATAAAATCAACAATTTTCTAGACATTGAAACATATATAAATAACCATGAAAAGGCCAATCATTGATGATCTTAAATTAAGAGATTATCTTGTAAAAAGATTTACGGGATGGAAATCAGAGAACCGAGGAATCTATGAACAGCACTAGCAAACAGAACAGCCTATTATTGATGCTATTAGTGAATTAGGTAAAAATTTCAGATATTTTACAGAGCAAAATCAAAATTTGATCACAGAGCTTGTACCTGTAGCTACTAGGAACATATTAGATTATCCAATCACCCCACTTTCTAGTATTCATACACCTAGTCCTGTTCCTCCTCGAAGAATTGAAGCTACTCAGGATCCTATTGAATTGGGTCTTCTTGCTCAAAAATATTTAAGCACACCTAAAGACAACAAAGATGATGTTTTTGGCTTATATTCTGACACAGAGCGTGATGGTAACATCATACATAGAATTGGAAATTTTAGAGTAACATTTATGGGAGATGATCTAATTGTATATTCAGAATCTCACCTTGGAGAAAGAGGTGGTTTTGTTAAGTATCCTGGAACACCTGGGTTGTGGGAACTGATGACTAGGAAAAGGCCTGGCAGCTATACAGATCAAGATTATGAGTATTACAAAGAAATATTAATAAAATCAGATGCTCTATACCAGAACAATGATCCCACACAAAAAAGAGTCAAGTCTAGCAGTGGAGCAAAATAAAACAACTTAATCAAGCTCATATGGTCACAGATCAAGACTGGTAGTGGAATCAAACAATACAACACCGTGCCTAAAGAATTTGTGTGGATGGTGATGATGTCAGGAAACTTGTAGATAGGTTGCTGGTGATAGCTGGGGAGGAAAATGCTGGCAAGCACAATTTTTACAACTAAAGAGTTGGAAATATGGACATGATAAGCACCAAATTGTGTAATTTTATAGTGAATGACACTAAGGGGATTGGGTATCTTATAAAAATTATTAATACTCTACCACCTAAATTTTGGAATAACTCTGAGTGTCGGGGGCTGGTTAATGACATCATAAACAAGCTGCCATTTGAACTACACATTCCAGGCTATCAGTATTGTGGTCCCGGTACATTTCTGGACCAGAGACTAAACAGAGGTGACCCTGGTGTTAATCCTCTAGATGCTGATGTAGAGACCATGACATAGCATACAACACACATACTGATCTTGATAGGCGACATGTTGCAGACAAGAAATTAGAAGAGGCTGGCTGCATTTGGTAGATTTGTAAGCAAAGATGCTTCTTTAAGTGAGAGAATAGCAGCATTGGGGACCATAATAGCTATGAACACCAAACAAAACTGGGGTGGTGGTTGTGATAGATTAAATAAATTTAAGCCTCTTAATTAAGCTATGTAAACCCAGAATATATATATATATAATAAACCTAGGATGAAGGCCAAGGGTGTTATGTATCAGATACCTTATGCAGGTCTTAAATCTCTTAAAACTATTGATAGTCTTCTAACCAAAAAGCAGCGCAAGAAAAAAAATTATTGTTTTGCCAAGGGCCATGGTATGAAATTATTACTTAGTACCCCTCAATTAAAAAAAATACAGCAATATAGAAAAAAATCACATATAGGTGGAATTATATTTAGTATCCCAGCCATCTTAGCAGCTTTGGGGGCTGTGGTGAGTTTGGCTGGGGGATCAGCTGCTATAGCAAAAACAGTAATAGATGCCTAGAAGAATAAGGCAGAATTAGATGAATTGAAGCGCCATAATCTAGCTATGGAAAAACAAGGCAAAGGTGTTAAGAGAGCCATGAATAAGTTAAAAAAACAAGAGCCGCTTACAAACCAAGATATTGATCCTTTAATTAAGCCACTGTTCATCAAAATTTTAGAGGTGTGTACATGTCTGATTCTTTACCAGAACAACCACTCAACAAAGAGTTTGGCATAGTTAATTTGGATAAGTACAAAAATCAGAGCACTCACTGGTTCTGTTATCTTAAATATTTAAAAAATGAGGCATTTGTGTTTGATTCTTTTGGAGGTGTTCCACCTGTAAATTTAGTAAAATATCTAAAATCAACTAATCTTTATTACAATAATGCCCGTGTTCAAAATTTCAAAAATTTTAATTGTGGACATCTGTGTTTATCTGTTCTTAGATATATGTCTCAAATAAATAAACCATCAATTGAAAATTTTCAAAAGGCCCTGTGGTATCTGAAGCATCATGGGAGTATTCCATCTCACCAGCCAAAATTCAATATTGAAGCTCAGATTACATGATGATATAGTATATCCCAAAACAATAGCTCTCAGAGCATTTTATGGCATGTACTTGATCCCTAATATTACACACCACAACAACACAATTGCAGTTGGTGATCAAAAAATTGTCATCACTGCAGGGCAGTATAATCTGTCTACTTTAAATGCTCAGTTACCCAGAGGTATAGTCTTAACTCAAAATTCTGTCACTCACAGTAAAGAGATTGTATCTGGTACAGAGACAGTGGATCTGGGTACTATAGGAGAGCTGTTAGGATTTGAGAACAACACAAAACTTGAACCAGCCATCAAACACACTGCTATTAATATACCTAAATTCTTAGCCATAGAGACTATAAATATTCACTGTAATGTGGCTGAGGGTATGATCACCAAATCAGATGGCATAGGCACTCACAAACAAACTGGCATCATTGCAACATTCAAACCTAAATCTGAATTTATGGAGCCCATCATCTACACTCCATCACCAACATTATATTTTCCTGTGTGCCATAATAGAATAGATTATATTGAGTTGATGGTCACTAATAATGAAAAAGAAGAATTAGTTGATTTTGCTGGAGCCACAACAACTTCAATCATAGAAATTAATATTTAAATAAAAATACATACAAAAAAGGGAAAATATGGAGAGTTATGAGCTACAATCATTCCCCCCAAACAGGAGGACCTTTGCAAATTTAAATCAACCCAACACAGAGATTGAGGTTGATCTTGATGTAGGAGATGGCTTTATACACCCCCACAGAGCAGATCTATACATCAAATTTGATGTTGTAAAGCTCGATGGTACAGATTATCCGGCAAATTCAAATATAAGATTGGTAGACAATTTTGTGCCACATCTGTTCTCTGAAATTGAGATCAGAAAACATGGTGTTGTTATAAACAGAGTAGATTATCCTGGTATTACCTCTACAGCTTTGGCCACATTAAAATTATCCAAAACCGAGGCTTCTTACTACAAAATAGGTGGATTTGAGGCTGGTGATAAAATAATATCTAAGAGCCACACAGTGCTGTTCCCCATGCGCCTGTTGCCAGGATTCTTCTCAGATTACAAATATATTATGTGGAAGGGTGGTTTAAGAATCACATTTAGAAGAGCTGCCAATGATAATAATGCTTTGATGAGGTACAGTACATTAAACTCTACAGGGGAAGCTCTGCCTAATACCCTACCTGATGAAGGCAAGTGCCTTATTCAGACTATGGAGCTAAGAATTCCAGTTGTTGAATATGAAGCCAGTTATGCTCTTAAATATAAGCAGATATCCTAAAAAATCCACAGGTACCTTTACAATTTTATACATATCAATGTGTGCAGAAGGCTGCCACTGGTAGCTATTATGAATTTGATGCTACAAACTCATTCTCCAGTATAAAATATGACATGCCAGATTTTGTGGTGGTACTGTTTCAGACTGAAAGACACAATAATCAAGAAAAAAATTCAAGTAAGTTTGATAACTGCAACATCAAAAACATATATCTTAAAAATGGCAAAAATGAGGTGTTTCCTAGATAAAATTATAATTTAAACATGCAGAAGGATGATTTTCTTATATGAAGCATTTACAGCATACAAAAGGGTCACTACTGGCAATACTGACATGTATTACTCACCAGATGAATTCAAAGCACAGAAAACCATGTTTGTCATCAACACTTCAAAAAGGAAACAAGTTGTGGTTAATGACAGGACAAACATTAAAATTATCTGTGAATTCCATGATACACTCCCTGATGACACCATATGTAGTGTTATTCTTATAGGTGAAAAAACATATGTTTATGATGTAAGAAATGAAAGAGTCACAGAGCAATTCTAGAAAGCCTCTGCACAATGCATTGTCTTAGTACTAGATATGCAAGTTGGGCCTAGTGTAAAATTGAAATATTGAGCATATTCCAGGTAACATATTAACATAACAGCAACAAGTATTTAAGCATATATTACATTATACTACTGTGTAAGCAAAAGCTCTTATGAGCATCTTGGCTTAGTTTTAAGTGTAGCCATAACAATATCAAGAAGACTATATCTTTAGCAGGATTACAAACAACAATCTCACAGATTCAGCTTTTGCATACATGGCCAAATCAATCTGTTGAGGCTTCTTCATTTGTACACTATGTGATTCTTCATTTGTACACTAGGGCTCAAGATTCTTTACATTTTTAACTGTGTGCACACTTGGCCAATTGATTCATATAGACATCTTGACATTGTTTTAAGTATAGCCAAATCAATCTGGTGAGGGTTCTTCATTTGTACACTAGAATTCAGGATTCTTGGGATTGAGAGCGTATCACACTTGGGCAATTGAGCCATATGGGCATCTTGGCATAGTTTTAAGTGAAGCCAAATCGGGTCTGTTAATCAAAAAGCTCTTCATTTGTATGATTTTTGTTCCGATAATATCACAAATACAACTACTGTGTCCCTCTCCGATTGCCATGAAACTTGACAGGTGTATTGAGGGGCCCAAACGAAGAGATATGTGTTTTTCTGTTTCAGCTAAAAACTGTTTTAGAGGGCAAACCCACTCAAATATCAAAATTAGGACACATTGAAGTGACTCGACCCCTGTCCCCCATCCGATTTCCATGAAACTTGGAAGGCGTATAGAGGGGCCCAAAGGAGGAAATACGTGTTTTTTTGTTTCGGCTAAAAAAACTGTTTTAGGGGGCAAACCCCGACTCAATGTCAGGATTGGAACAAATTGAGATGGGGATTTGACACCTGGGTCCCCAACCGATTTCCATGAAATTTGGCAATTGTGTAGAGGGACTCTATGCTCCCTGTTTGTTCCTATGCCATATTTACGTGGTTTCGGGGTCAGATCCCCACTTCAATTTCTTCTCATCTTGACATTTGGGGGGGGTGTTGCCCCCTAAATTCGTTTTTTAGCTGAAATACAAAACACGTATTTCTTTCTTTGGGCCCTTCTATACACCTAGAAAGTTTCGTGAATATCGGAGGGGGACACAGGGGTCAGATCCCCACTTCCATTTCTCCAAATATTGACATTTGAGGTGAGGCGGGGTCGCTCCCTAAAACCGCTTTTTAGCCGAAAAGAAAATCACGTAAGGCCTGCCAAGTTTCATGGAAATCGTGGCGGGGGACAAGTAGATTTTTTATTGTATTAATTACAAATCGCGCAAGCGCACGCACACACTATATATATATATATATATATATATATATATATATATATATGTGTGTGTGTGTGTGTGTGTGTGTGTGTGTGTGTGTGTGTATGTATATATAAATGTGTGTGTGTAAAAGGTAAAGTGCTCCCCTGTGCATAGCACCACGCCATGAAGGCGTATAGGAGGTGTTGGGGTAACGCCCCACACTTTCTTGATCCGGTCGTGAGAGGGGGTGGTGTGATCAGCATCACGCCCCTGACCACCTTTACCCTCCAGGGTTTCCCCCAGGTACCCATTTTATTCGACGCTGGGTGGGCGCCAGGGCCGCTTCCATCGTTAGAAAAGTTCCAGGATTTGAACCGGCCGGGGATCGAACCCGGGACCTTTAGCATGGTAGTCAGACGCGTTACCGACTTAGCCACCGCGGCCACACACATATGTATGTATGTATATTATATATATATATGTATATATATATATATATATATATATATATATATATATATATATATATATATATATATATATATAACGGGTGATTTTTTAACCTGAATCATTTGATTATCTTGAAAAAATCATCCTACAAAAAAATGTTCCAAAAAAAATGTTGATAGTTTGGAGGGGGAAGTTTAGTGGTGCAACAAAAGAACTCCCCCTACCCCTCTTGTAGGTGGGGCTGGGAGCAACTTTGAAATTTCAAATAGAAACGACTATTTTTATTACAGACTCGGATTTTCCGGAAAATAATACATAAGTTTTGTCTGGAACATTTTTTTCGATTCGTGATAGATGGCGCTATAATCGACAAATTTTTATTTCTTGAATGTTTACACTTTAAAACCAATGTACTCGTATTTCATTTCGCAATTCATTAAATTAAAAAAATAATACTTTCTCGTGCATGAACTTTGTACTAATTCTTGACAAATCTTTTGAGATTTCATTAAGCTGGTAATTCACCTATTTACGACATTTAAAAGTTAGATTCGATATTTGTTTATTTTTTTATTGTTGTGTCAAAGATGCTTAACAAAGCTACAACAGAAAAAAAATAAAACAAGGTCAAGAAACAGTTCCTTTTTAGACTTTTCCTGTTAAATCATTGTTTGTTTATCATCGTTTTTTAGATCACAAGAATGCTCAGAGTGATTAATTTGACTAAGCTGTTGATACTTTTTAATATCCATGGATGTATTAACTATAGAAAAGAAAATTGAAATGGTTCTCGTGTATGGAGAATCTGGAAGGAATCTCCGTCAAGCTGTCGTTGTTTATGCTCAGCGTTTTCCAGACAGGGTGCGTTCTTTCGCTTCGTTTCAACGTACAGTCAATCAATTTACGTCTGAAGGAAGTGTTAAATCTAAACAAAGGACCCGTCGAAGAACAGTTACTGGAGATGAAAATGAAATTAATGTGTTAGCTGCTGTGGCCCATTATCCTCATGCCAGCTCATGAGAAGTAGCTCGAAATTCCGGATTGACCCAGAGCAGTGTTTTGAAGATTTTACAGCGTCATAAATATCATCCATATCAGGTGTCATTGCATCAAGAACTTCATGGCGATGATTTTCAAAATCGAGTTACGTTTTGTCAGTGGGAACATGAACAAATACAAATAAACCCAAATTTCTTTCGTCTGGTATTGTTTGTTCTCTGATGAGTCATCTTTTACAAACCACAGAACGGTCAATCGGCATAATATGCATTACTGGAGTTTAGAAAATCTGCACTGGCTGCGCCAAGTTCAGCATCAGCGTCCATGGACTGTAAACATGTGGTGTGGAATTATTGATGACAAACTCATCGGTCCCTACTTTATAGATCGAAATTTGAATGGTAAACAGTACCATGACATTCTTCAAAATGAACTGCCAATATTACTTGAAGATCTTAACCAGGAACTGAGACAGAACATGTGGTTTCAGCAGGATGGATGTCGAGGCACTATTCGAGAGCAGCACGTGAAGTACGCGACCGTGACATCAATGGTCGATGGATCGGCAGAGCTGGTCCTGTAAAATGGCCTGCCAGATCACCAGATTTCTTTTTGTGAGGCTACCTAAAAGATAAAGTGTATCGAGAATTGCCAACTACTCGTGAAAATATGATAGAGCGAATCCAAAACGCTTGTGCCATATTTGAAACAGAGATACTTTTGAGTTGTGTACATTCATACGAAGCGCGGATCAATAAATGTATTGGAAGTTGAAGGTCACCATTTTGAACACTTAATGTAATTGAGAAATGAATGTAGTTTACTAGCCATCGATATATCTATAGCTAAGAATTGTCGAGTAATTTTGTATTTTCAAAAAAATATATTTGTTTTACAACAATTTCAAGTCCTGGAACAAAAATATTTTACTTTTTTAATTTAAATGAATTGCGAAATGTAATACATTGGTTTTAAAATGTAAACATTCAAGAAATGAAAATTTGTCGATTATAGCGCCATCTATCACGAATCGTATGTATTTTTTCCCGAAAAGTCCGAATCTATAATAAAAAAGGGGTTTCTATTTGAAATTTCAAAGTTGCCCCCCGCCCCACCTACAAGAGGGAGAGGGGGTGTTCTTTTGTTGCACCACTAAACTTCCCCCTCCAAACTATCAACTTTTTATTTGGAACATTTTTTTGTAGGATTTTTTTTTCAAGATACTCAAATGATTCAGGTTAAAAAAATCACCCAGTATATATATGTATATTATCAGGAAACAATATGTTATAATCACTTTCTTACTTTCCAAAGAAGCGCTCATGTGGGATTGCCAAACGGATCCGGTTCCGAAAATTTGATGAAGGTGCTCCATTGCCTCTCCGATGGCGTAGTGGTAACGTCTTCGACATGTAATCAAAGGCTTCCGAATACAATACCAGATAGAGGAACATTTGGTTCGGATCCCACTTTAATCTGTAGGTCCAGTGCAGAAACTAGACTTAAACAATTAACGTGTGGCATGTGGTCTGTGATGAGAACCATCATTTCAGTGAACCATCTTGACAATGACTCTAATATCAGTCGAAAGAATATTTCCTTACGAGTAGCTGTTGTCAAGAAACCAGTCCCTAAAATTTTCTTCTGGAGGCCTCCCAGCACCGAGCTGTTTGTTGTTGCTGGGGCTTGAGTCATGTGACTCATGCTATCAATGCTCAATCCTTCCCGAGAACACAGATCCACCAGACATACGTAAGCGAATATTTTGTAATTTGCGTTGCATAAACAACAGACTTTAAGACGTTACAAAATTCTAAGTTCCGTGTCCCAGGTAATTCTATCTCTGAGTGTACGTCGACGTGAGGATCAAACCCAGCTACGACGAGGTTCTTCATGCTATTGGTGAACACCTGGAACCAGTGCTGAGCAGATTTGACGATTCAGAATGGCGTGATTTGTTGATTTGTTCTCCGTTCAGATTGTCAGGCTTCACAGCGTTCCAAATGTTCGAGGGCATTCGATGTACGAACGCATCGGTAATATTTACAAATTGTATACTTAGACTCAGTCTCAACAATTTTTTCTCGACGTCATCCTTCGTTTTCTTCAAATTAAATAATGGAAAAATGAGAAACATTCCGATGTGCTGCTCTTCACCATACTAAGAAAGGATGGGTTGTTCAGAGCTCTTCAAATATCGATCGCATATTAAGACAAGACAACCAACAAATATAATATAAAATACAAGAGGACAAACAATTATCTGTTTTGACGTCGAAAGTGGAGACAGACTATCGTTTGAAGTTAAACAATTTTACGCGGAGGATAATCCGTTTTCCGTTTATCTTTCCTCGTTGACGAGCTGCACAAACCAGCGCGTCGCTACTACGAACGCTTGCCGGTGATCACAAAGGGCATCGACGACCTGTGCCAGGCGGATCTCGATGAATTGAGGAGAATTTGCATAAATTTAACAAGGGTCACATATACTTCCTGACCGTCATAGATACGTTTTCCAAATTTGCGTGGGATCTGTGGCTGAACACCATAACCGGTGCGTGCGTCATGGTAGCCTTCAACTAGATCTTCCAGCAATGTGGGAGACGCCCACACTTCCTGCAGACGGACAAATGGAAGGGATTCCACAACTCAATCTTCCGGGAAATAATACCAAAGCACTACTCAACATTCAGCAACCTGAAGGCCAGCACCGTGGAACGCTTCAACCAAACTTTGAAGCAGCGCATGCGTAAACGGCTCATGCTTCAGGATAACTACAATATGTCAACATACTGCGAGAACTCGTGAACGACTACAACAACTCGGTCCACCGCACGATACACATGAAGCCTGTACACGTCAACAAATCTGATGTGGTACGTTTGATCTCCGTTTACTGTACCAAGTACCGACCTACGACCAAGGAAGTCAAGTATCAAATTAGGAGTCCAGGTACGAATCATCAAGTTCGAGAAGGTCTTTAGCAGAAACTGGAGCACGGAACGTTTTACTGTGGTTGGAGTCATGCTGCGGACGAGGCACACATATCTAATAAAGGATGCTCGCGACGAAATCTTGAAAGGAAGATTCTACGAACAAGAGCTATCGAAGACGAAACACCGGGACTCTCACCTCATCGAGAAGGTTCTACGTAGGAAATGTAAGAAGCTGCTGGTCAAATGGCTGGGACTCGAGCAAAGAAGCTGCATTGACGCGAACGAGGTGATCGTGTGACTGGTGCGTGGGATGTTGTGGGGCGACTGAACGACTCGGAACGACAGACTAGGTAAAACGGCGAGGTTCTACTCGATAATATTCGCTGCCTCATCGTTGGAACTTCGGGATGCGGAAAGAAAACTTTGGTTGTGAACAACTTTTTGTTGGCGCCCAACTGTTGGAATTGGAAGAACAGACACCTGGTCACCTGTACGTGTTCTCCAAAAATTTAATGCAACCCCAACACCCTCAGCTGACGAAACTGTTCTAAGTACTGGGCATAGCTACGTTCGCTTCTGAAGTGATACAGCTGCACTGCAGCCTCGAAAATTCAGTGGTGGTCTACGACGACGTGAGCCTGGACAAAATTACGATATTCGCAACGTTTTCACCCAGGGTGTCCACAGAAGCATAGACCGCTTTTACCTTGCGTAGACCATCTACAAGATACTTCTTGTGTCTGTTTCGTCAGGACGCCACCAACATCAAGCATGTGCATGACGACGGATGGAGATTAGAGCAGTAATGTATTTTCGAAATTGGGGGCGTCGTGCAGGAACCTGACTTGGATTTCTGACGATCGAGATGACGATAAATCCGAACGACGGAAAATTCATTAACAAAATGAACGACTTCACGAACGTTTCAACATCATATAAACGTAAGTAAAGTCCAAACGATGGCGAGACGCAAACTTGAAGACGACAAACTGAAGCTACGCGACTACCTGGCAAAACGCTTCAGGGGGTGGAAATCAGAGAATCGTGACCAACCTATCAGGACCAATCTATCGTCGATATCATCATAGGACTCGGCAAAGAAATCAAACATGTTACCGAGCAAAGCAAAGGGTTGATCAAAGAGCTCGTACCGCTCCCCGCTCGAAATTACACCGTACCCACGACGATTCCAGCATTCACACTACTCCGTTCGAACTCGCCGAGACGTCAGGCCCTAGGCAGCACCTCTTCGGAAAAGCTAGTCGAGCAAGAGATTACCTGACCACCAGGAAATTCTACAAATACGAAATGTTCGGATTGTATCCAAGCGTGAAACCCAACTAGGGCGTAGTTTGTGAAATCTGAAAATAGAAAATCACGTTTGAGGGTGACGACGTGAAAATCAATTTGGGCGAGCTGAACAGCTGGATCAGGTATCGTGGCACGGTTAAACTGTGGGAGCGTATGACCAAAAAAGCAGCCCTGATATGACACAAGACGAGGATTACCAAAGTTACATGGAAATTTTGATCATGACGGACAGTCTGTATGAAAACAACAACGCCACGCAGAATCGTGTCAAATCCAGCGTTCGCTAGAAGTACAACAACCTCATCAAGTCGAAATGTAACTAGGTCAAAACCGTCAGCTGTGTCAATCCCTACAACACCCTGCCCAAAGATATTGTGTGGGTTGACGACGTGAGGAAACTCGTGGACAGTTTGCTGCTCATCGCAGGCGAAGAGAATACCTTTAACCGTAATTTCCACAACGAGAAACTGGTCATGATGACATCAGGTTCAAGCTCGCCAACTTCATCGTGAACATGAGAAAAGGCATAGGGTACCTAATCAAGACCATCAACACCCTGCTTCCATAATTTTCGAACCTGGCAGAGGGTAGAGGTCTATTGAAAGACATCATCAACAAGATACCCGTCGAGATGCACCTGACAGGTTACCAGTACTGCGGTCCCGGCACCAAACTCGAATAGCGGTTGGAGAGAGGAGACAAGGGTGTGAATTTGCTAGACGCCGCATGCAAGGATCACAACATTGCTTACAACACTCACACCGACCTTGATGCACGTCGTGATGCCTGCAGGAAATTAGAGTACCCAGCTTTCGGGAGACTCATCAGCAGACATACCTCGCTGGGTGATCGGGTTTTTGTGTTTGGTACGACCATCGCCATGAGCACAAAACGAAAATCGGGCTGTAACTTGTAACAAAATTTCACCCCGTGGAATGATGCATTGCAAATGCGCTCTTTAATAATTGACTAAAACAACAAGTGATCACACTAGAGCGCACAAAGGAACTACCCCTTTGGCCCTGCGTGTGCCCCTTTCTAGTCCCATAGGACACGTCGGGAGTTTGTTTCGTTTTACAAATGAAGAAGAAGAGTTTGAGTATGGGAAAGCGATAAAGAAATTAGGGGACTACGGAAAGATGGTGTAGGCTTTGCTGGTTTTCACCATATTATGGCCCCATGGGAGTGTGTGTATCCCTCAATCCAGGACACATCTCTTATCCAGGGCGACCTTCCTCACCTCAATGGTGGTTAACACATAGTCGAAGCTTTGAATGAGCTGTTCCACTCGAAGAACAGTCGGATTGGTTCTGAGGCAATCGACTTAGTCCTCGAACGTGAGGCACTCCTGGACCACCTGCCTGTCCACACCCCTCGCATTTTTGGTGACACTTCCCTCGGTCCGAAATACTTAAGCCTTGGTGCGAATACCGGCAAACTCGAGAATCACATCACCGTTCTTCTCCTCCTTGAGTTTTCCGGGTACCTTTTTGTTCCGGGCCAGGATGCCGTACCTGTTAGGCTGGGAATAGCCAGACGTGTCGAAGACCTCAGCCAACGATGGGACTGCGCCTCTGTCCTCGTACATGTCTGTTGTCAGAACATGGTATACCAAACTGTCCGTGTTTGTGTATAGAAGACAGATGTCACGGTCATAGTGTTTGCGCAGGGTGCCATAGTGCGTCTCAAACGTGTGCAGTTTACTCAGGTCCAGAACCGTGGCACCAACTTAGATTGGTTTGTTCAGAAGCACCACAGTCCTGTCCATGTGAACCAGAGCCAACTGCTCGTTGTAGATGGTCGTAGACTTGAAAGCCGGGTTTGCCACCAGCTTGCGGCAACGCTCGGCGTTGCCAACCAACCTCACATCCACTGGATTTCACACGTTCTCCATTTTCTTACCGAACACTGCCTTGTTCATCAACTTCAAGAAGATCCGGTCAAGCTCAGAGGAAGCGACGGTACGAAATAAACATTGTTACAATGTAGGGACGTAATCATGGAGAGTGCGAGAATTCAATGACGTGATGAATCGAGCTGACCTTGACCCCTTGCTGCATTAACCACCGGACGTTCCGGTAAAGGACAACGTACCCCTTTTTTTAACTCAAACTCTATGAGCAGCTTGGGCTGATCCGAGCCCGTCGAAAACTTGAATTCCGGAGCTGGTTGCAATTCGCAATTCGCAAAAAGCCTCCTGCAGCTCATCCAAGATCTTGAGGTCCACATCGGCGAAGAACCCATGTTCCGTATCGTCGAAAACTTCGACGTCAAAACCGGAAGGATCAGCCACTCGAACCCTCCGGATGAAAGTCGCTACATCACAGAGTGCCCATAGTGGTTGTTTATGATGCATGATGTAGCTCTATGGCTGGAAGGGGTCGTAGCCAGTTGCCATGTAGTGGTTCATGAGGCGCGCGTATAGTTGCGACACTTGGACTATACCACCCAGGATAGCTCTCACGATGAAGAGAACCATGTCTGCGTCCGAAAGGAGCTGGAGCTCAACCTTCGCCAACCGTGGCATGGCCGACCATGCTAGCCTAGGAAGGCTGCAGATGTACGCGGGGTCCAGGTGGTAGACGCTCATGGCGGTCGAGCGAAACGCGTGGAACACATCCTCGAGGAGCGTCACATCGATCCTAAGATATGCGTCGTGATAATCCCAGAGAGTTCGACAACCCAGCACTCGCCACATGGACTAGGAGTGCTGATGCTCTTCGTTGGTAACAGCCGAGCCTGTAAGCCGATTGTAGAATTTATCACAGAGAGGTAGCTGCTTCTCCCCAAACTTCGTGCAGTCCGTGAAGTATTCGTAAGGGTAGACCCCCTTTCATGTGATTAGCCCGACATCCAAGTTCGGGAAAGTAGCGGTGGTGATGGCCAGCTGGTCATTGCTAAGCTTTCCAGCGAGAGCGTTTAGGCTTGCCTGGAGGAATCGCAGCGAGTCTAGGAACCGAATCTTGATTTTAGAGCGCGATCCCGGCATCAATACTCACTTTCTCAGGCTGATGTACAGCTCTCCGTTAGTAGAGCCAAAATATGCATTTGAGGCAAACTTCAACTTGGACCCTTCAAAAACCAGTCATTTTAGTGCACGAACTCACATTTTCTCTACTTTTCGCGGCTGTTTTATTGTAGTGACGAACTAAATGAACGACAAAAAGGCTCTGAAAAGTGAGTGTCAAAAACGTACTTTCAGGTACGCATGCTCCAGCGTTGTAACTTTCTAAACATGTCAATGTTTCTATATCGTGAGCTTTGTAAACCTAATGTTGCTTTGCTTCCCTCGTGACCTTTGTAAACCTAATGTTTCCTCTTATATCGGGAACATTTTTTTAGGTTTCTATATCTAGATCTTTTGTAAACCCCACAGCCTCTCATTTTCTGTATTTGCGAGTTGTAAACAAAAAATGTGTAGCAAACATATTTTTGTTTTTGTATTTACTGGCCCCATAAAACCCTACAGAGGACCTCTGTAAGTGCATGCAACATGTATACTAACGGCTCTAGAGTTATTTGATGTTGTATTTTATATTTGATATATATAGAGTTTATTGTGCGATATGTTTATTATTTTTCTTGATGAAGATGTATAGAGAATATGTTACAAATAAAGTTGCATGATTTTTTCTAGTGTGTGTGCTTGTTGTTCAGCAGCAGTGTAGTCTTAAACAAGAAAGCATTATTTCGTGCTATAGTGCAAATTCTGATTGTAACTGATTATCTCATAATATAGTACAAAATTTCCATTGTAACTGGTGAATTTTTTTATTGTAACTGATTATCTTGTGTTAAAGTGCAAATTGTTGTGATATAGTGCAAAAACTTCTTATCTTGTGCTTTTTCTTTGTCGTGCAACCTTTTAAAACTGCTCTGTCAATCTCTCGTTCTTCACGTCATAGATGAAGGACATCTCTGCAATCAAGATGATGCTGCACACGGTTCCTCGGGCAGAGCATCGTGGAACTCACAACGACCTTGATGTTGGTGCGATCGTTGACCAACCATCTGCTTCCTCGTCGTCGTGTTGATGATGAACATGGGTCTGTGCGTCTTGAATTTGCTGGGTGTGTAGTACATGTCCAAGTTTCCCTCGGTAACCCGCTTGTAAGCGGAGTACGCTTCGTATAGTTAGAGAAAATCATCTTTTGTCATGTCGAGGTTGTAATTCTCGCGCGGGAATACTTCGTTCCTACCGTTCTTCAAATAAACATTTTTGATCTTGCAGTCGTCAAATTTACTCGAATCTTTTTCCTGATTGTTGTTTCTCCCGGTCTGAGAGAGCAGTACGACGAAATCTGGCATGTCCTTCTGTATATTATTGAACTGCGTCGTGACGTCGAAATCCAGGTGACTTCCGGACGCTATTTTCTGAACTCACTGGTAACCGTGAAAGTGAATCGGTGTCTGAGGATTTTTCAAGATATCCTCTTCGTACTTGAGAGCGTAATTCATTTCGTATTCCACCATAGGCATTCTCAATTCCATGCTCTGTATGACGCACTTGGCAGCTTCTGGTAAAGTGTTGGGCAGTGGCGTACCGTCTGCGTTCAAATTACTGTATCGCATCAGTGCGTCGTTGTCGTTGACCGCTCTGTGAAATGTGATTCTCAGTCTTCCTTTCCACATTATCTCCTTGTAGTCCGAGAAGAAACCCGGAAGCAGAAGGATGGGAAACAGCACCGTGTGACTTTTCGTCGAGCTTCTTTGCTCGAGTCCCAGCCATTTGACCGCTTCGAATTCCCCCGTCTGATAGTATGCTGCATCTGTTTTGGATAATTTCAATGTTCCTACTCCGTTGACGTAAAAAGTTCCTTTGTCCCCCTGTACACGATTCGAGTTTTGTTCTCGATTAAAATAGACAGCCTCTGGTCAGATAACATGTTAGTGTATCGATCTGGTAAAAATATTCTGTATTGTCCGTTGAGCAACAGACGTTCTTTTGGACCATACTGGGTTGCAAGAATTTCACCGGAAGTTATCGTGTTATGTTTGTCCACTTCCAATTCCAGCATTTTTTTTATATTTGACTGACAAATTCAGCATTTGTTTTAATGCTTGGACGTCACTAATTTTTTCACTAATTTTTTTTCAGGATGTGTTATTTATATATCAAAGATTTTTTTCACAGTGTTTGTTATTTATGTATCGAAGAAATATTTTTTCACAGTGTGTTATTTATATATTTTTGTATGTGTGGTTAGAGGAAGAAAGTTCGTGCTTTGGAAAACACGATGATGTGTGTTATGATATCTTCAGTCTCCTGTTTAGACTTGCGCCAATCATCCGTGTATCGTCTTCTCCCCTTACTCGCCTCGTGAAGTTCATCCATCCTATCGTTTAATTTTTCCCCTGCAGCTGAAAGAAAAGTGTCGAGATCACTGCACCTCATGCCACTTTTCTCCAAAAGATGGTCTTTGAAAACCATTTCACATGGGATACGAAATTCCGGTGTTGTTCTTGCTATGATTACAAGTTTCTCAACATCCTCGCAATATCTTTAAAGTGTGTTTGAATATTTTACATAGCAGTTCGGACCGTAAATCAGTTATACAAGACTGCAACATATTGTATGTTATTTATACACCCCACCCAAAATTTTTTCTTGAATTCATGGCGACGGTGGTGCCGAAAGCTGCAACTCTTTCACCCAAGGATGCGTCTCTGCTGACGAGTCTCGCGAAAGTTGCATGTCCCAATTTTCTGTCTGCTTCGTGACGTGCATCTAAATTGGTGTGCGCGTTGTATGCAATGTCGTGGTCCTTGCATGCAGCGTCCAACGGATTCACTCTTTTGTCTCCTCTTCCCAATCTTTTCTCGAGTTTCTCGCAGTACTGGTAACCTGGTAAATGGATTTCGAAAGGTAACTTGTTGAGGATGTCGTTCACGAGACTTTTCCTTCGGATACGTTCCAGAATCTTGGAGGCAGCGTGTTGATAATTTTAATGAGGTACCCAATTCCTTTGTCGATGTTCACGATGAAGTTTGAAAGTTTGGTGCTGATCATTTCCACGATGCCCACCTTCTCGTTGTAAAAATTACGATTACCGGCATTCTCTTCGCCGGGTATCACTAACAATCTGTCAATGAGTATTCTAACATCGTCCACCCAAACAAATTATTTCGGTAATGTGTTGTAGCGTTTGACACCGCTTCCAGTTTTGATATCTTTCCGAATGGGTTTGATGAGATTTATGTACTTCTCTCCGCTGCTGGATTTCACCCTATTCTGTGTGGCATCTTTATTTTGATACATGGCATTCGTCAATGATTTAAATTTCCCTGTAACCCTTGTAATCTTCGTCATTGTAATCTTTCAGATATTATTTTGGCAACGAGTTCCCACATTCCCACTGTACCTGAATACCTAGACCAACTGTTCTTCTCACCTAATTTAATTTTAATGTGGTTGCGTTCGAAGGTGACTTTCGATTTTCTAATCTTCCACACGACGCCTTTGTTGATTTCCATGCTCGGGTACAATCCGAACATTTCGTACTTTTTGAATTTCCCCGTGCTCAGGTAGTTTTGTGCCAAAGGTCCAAACTCGATTTTATCCGAGGAAGAGGTACTGCCTATGGCTTGACGTCTTGGCGGTTGTCTAAGTTCCAGAGGAGTGGGAATGCTGGAGAGAGGTGTCTGAGGGAGATCTTCATAACTTCGAGAGGCAGGAGGTACGAATTCCGTGATCAGATCTTTGTTCTGTTCTCTTATATTTTTAATTTCTTTGCCGAGGCAGCTGATGGCGTCGATAATAGGTTGACCTTTACTCTTGATCTCTTCGTACAAACCCCGATTATCGGATTCCAACCTTTGAATTGTTTCACAAAGTAATCCCGCAGCTTGAGATTATACTCTTCTTGAAATTTGCGTTTCGACATTTTATGGTTATTTCTATATACGTTTGAGACGTTTCTTCAACCTCCGTTGTCGTCACCAAACTTGAGATGATCCACTTTTTCGATATTAAGATTATTTATATATATATACGTTTTCGACAGTTTGATTTTTTGTTTTGTGTTTTCTTGAAAATTCTGCGTTTTCTCATGACGTTATTTATAAGTTGAGACCTTTAGAAAAAAAACGTTGATTTTATTCTTGTACTTTCCGTTATTAGGTTTTCGTGTCATGTCGATCGTAACAAAACCAAAGTCGTCTTGGTTCCAACAGTCGGAGCAAAATTTAGAAAAATGATTGTAATTCATGTCAGCTCCCACGTAATCATCATGTGCATGTTTCAAATTCGTATGGTCTTGACAAAAGAAGCAAATGAAATTAGCATTATCGCGTAGCAGTTGTTTCGGAACCTTGGAAAAAGTTTGTGCCAGGTAAAAACAATCTAATCCTTTGTTTCGACGTCGAGTGCAAAAATTACGAATCTCACTTTGATTTTCCAGGATCATGTCGTCGAACATGACAACGGAATTATCAAGATAATCGTGCAGTGGAATAATTTCTGAAGACAACGTAATAATGCCCAGTCCCTCGTACAAATGAATAAGTTGCCTTAATTTTGGTTGTTCGAGACTCTTTGAAAATACATAGAGATGCCTGTTTTCCCAGTCTAAGCAATCGGGTGAGAGAAGAAAATTATCAATGAGCAGTGTCGTCTTTCCATAGCCTGCAGGTCCTACATTTAGACAACGGATGCTGTCGGGTAATAACTCGCCGAATAGGGTAAACGTTTTACAACTTTTAACGTTGAGTTCATAGTATCACTTTGTTCGCGTCGATCCAACTCTTTTCCGGGAGTCCCAGCCATTTGACAAAAAAATTGTTTTCTTTCGTACGCAATACTTTCTCGATGAGGTACGTGTCGGCGTGTTTCGTTTTAGAGAGTTCCTCTTGGTAAAACCTTATTTTCAAAATTTCACCGCAACTATCCTTTATTATATACGTGTGACGATTTCCGGGTAAAACTCGAAACACGGTAAAAAGTTCATTGCTCGAATTTCTAGTGAATCCCTTCTCAAAAGTACGTTTGAATTTACTAATTCGCACCCGGTCATCAATTTTGAATTTTGATTTCTTGGTCGTGGGACTGTATTTTGGAAACAAACCGTAGAAATTAATCGTCAACGAGTTCCGGTAGGATGGCGACCCACTTGTAATTTCAACGAAGCGTGAATAATTTCCACATGTGCGTTTTCAAGGTTTGATTAAATCTTTCCACGATGGTGGCTTTGATGTGACAGAAGGTCGAATAATGTCGAATGTCATGTTTTTGAATGAACTGTCTGAACGTCGAATTGTAGAATTATTTTGAGATTTCCGTTTGAAGAAATCGAGGACGTCTGCCACTTTCATCGTAAAATAGTTTTGAATGCTTCCACTACGCATGTTCCCATTTCGGCTTTCAAGGGCAGAGCCCATGCGAATTTTGAAAACGTGTCTATGACCTTGAATAGGTACAGTCATGTTAAAAAAATCTGTCGCATGGATTTTTTCTAAGTCCAACATCTTACGAAATATGTTGGTAGCTCTGAAACAAGGAAGTGTTGTGAAATATACGATCCTCCAATCAGAGTGAAGTTCGATTTGGAGGAACAGGAGGCGTGACTCACGGTCTTGTCCACAGGACGTTCAACCAATGCATCATTTCCAAATATGAGATAACGTCCCCATTGGTTAAATATTGTTTCAATAATGCGAATCGGCAGAAAGATTGCGCAAAATTTTACTTTGTCGTTTTAATGCCTTTAATCGTTTCAAATTAGTATTAAATTGTCCCAATTATAGTTCACGAGCTTAATATAATGTATTCATGTATGTGTTTGACAATCATATATCACTCATTAGAATAATTTTCACATTGTTTTCACTATGTGAGATGACATTTAATTTACATTTACGATAAAATAGTGGTTTGGGTGTAATAACAGTTTTCATTAATTAATTTAGAGATGCATTTTTATTTGTTGAGTTAATGATTAGGAGTAGACCTAGTGGCCGGGTTCTGCGCCCTCTTGTGAGGAGCTGAAGTGAGGAGCTCGCCTTAATGGATTTCTATCGTAAGGCATGAGCTCTATTTGATAGCGCAGTGTTGCTAGCTCCTTACTCGAAAAAATCACCAAGGTTTTTGGTCTAACCTAACCTAAAACAAGGAGCTGGCAACCTTTTTCTCGCAGTGTCGCCAGCTTCTCACTCGAAAAAATCACCAAGGTTTTTGGGGTAAACTAACCTAAAGCAAGGGGCCTGCAACTTTTTTCTCGCAGTGTTGGCAACACTACACCCGAAAGTAAAGCTCGGTGGGGCTTGTTTTGATGGTTTGCTCTTGTAAGGCATAAACCCCCCCCCTATTTTCGGACACAGTATTACCAACATCTTACTCGAAAAAAAATCACCAAGGTTTTTGGTCTAACCTAGCCTCAAGCAAGAAGCTGGCAATCTTGCTTGAGGCTTGTTTTACAGTGCATAAAGCAAGGTTGCCAACCTACTGGTATTTTTGCCATGGCTTTTTACAAAAAAAAGAGAGAGGAGAGAGAGAGGGAAGAGTTAAACAACCGACAGCCCACCTACAGCTTTTTTTTTCTTGGTCTAACCTAGCCTAAAGCAAGGAGCTGGCAACTTTGCTTGAGGTTTGCTTTACAGTGCATAAAGCAATTTTTGCCAACCTACATATACTAAACAAAGAGAGCCGGCACTGCCGTAAAAGAGAGAGATGGATGGATGGGAACACTGCACGGGTTCAACGTCATCAAATAAAAATCGCCTTAATGTTTTTTTCTTGTAAGGCATGATCTCTATTTTCTCGCAGTGCTGCCAACTCCTACCTACATTTTTTTTAGTTGGCAAGGGCTAGAGAGAGAGAAAAACTTATAGCTGGGAACAGAAATGAGCGAATGCGCCATATCGTAATTTTCCAACTCCCGGGGGCCAATGTTTGTATATCGTGACCTTTGTAAACCTCTCTCTCTCGGGGGAACGATGTGCCACACACACACACACACACACGCACGCACGCACGCGCGGGGGCCAAAATTTTTGAATTTACTGTTGGAAAAATGTTTTTCTATGACATGTTTTCGTTCGAGGCAAATTCGTAGGTAGATATTGTTAAATAAATATTAATATTGTAAATATATATATATACTTATTGTATTTAGTTTTTCGGTATCGAAATGCGACTGTCATATTGTATTTGAAAAAAATATTATGCTTTTGCCTGTGGATATCTAGAAAAACGACAATTTCGTTCCCTCTCTCTGTATATGCTATCAATGTTGACACAATGACACAAATTCAACAAATACGTAGTCAACTGTACATCTCTTTTTTTTCCTGACAATTTCGTTATCTGACTAGGACGGAAATGGGTTTTCCGGTGACAGAAAATACGTTGCTCCGTTTCTATACAAATAACCAGAAATCACCATATGCATTTCGCAACTATGCTTGGTGGTAGAGAAAAAATACAGTTCCGGTTTAAATCCAATTTCAATGAGCATCTATTGAAGATAGATTCAAAACAGTATTCAGCTGGCGAAATGAAAACACGAAGTAGCGTCCACTCTCGTGGGTGCAGAGGCGAGGTCAAGAGCTATGAAATAAATAACCGGAACTGTATTTTTTCTCTGCCACCAAACACAGTTGCGAAATAATGTGGCCGAAATGTAGGGGGGGGAGAATGTTCTAGAGAATTTGGTTCTTGGATTTCTATTGGTCCACGTTGCGTTGGCTAACATATCATTTTTGATGTTATTAGAAAACCGTATAAAACTTAAAGCGCTGGTGTATAAAGTTCTGTTTCATTTTCAACGTTAGTGAAGAACATTTCCGCAGAATTTCTAAAAGTAAGTAACTTTGTTTCTTAGCTCGCATGAGTTGGTTTTGAGTTATAAGTATGGCAATGCTTTTGCGGAAAAAAATATACTCACAAAACATGCAAATAGAGAAGAGCATTTCTGCCGAATTTCTAAAAGTAAGTAACTTTGTTTCTTAGCTTGCATGAGTTGGTTTTGATTTATAAGTATAGCACTGCTTTTGTGGAAGAAAATATACTCACAAAACATGCAAAAAGAGAGAGAATATAGAAGGTGTTTCATGTCTCTCTCTGCTTTTATATATTTGAAGCATGCATCTTGGTAGCTGGAATATTTTTTTTCTTCCGTGTGCCGTTGTTGGTAGGTAGGAAATATGTGTGCGGGGCATATTTCAAAAAAATAAATGTGTTAAATTGTTAGAGGAAAACATGAAAAATAGAGGAGACTTGCGTGTTTTCGATATCTAGTGGAAGTACTGATTAATTGATTGAGTTGGCGTTTTTTTTTGTTTAAGTCCACTTTATGCACAGTAAGGCTAATCTGGACTGGACCTACAGTTTCAAGAACCACTTGTACGGGTATCGAACCCTTGATTACAAGGCTATCGCTGTGCTAACGCAGAGGCTAGTGAAAGTACTGATTGATTTGAGTCTATTTTATGCACAGTAAGGCTAATCGGAACTGGACCTACAGTTTCAAGAACCACTTGTACGGGTATCGAACCCTTGATTACAAGACAACGACGTTATCGCTACGTCATCGCAGGGGTTAGTGGAAGTACTGATTGATTTGATGTTTTAAGTCTATTTTATGTACAGTAAGGCTAATCGGGACTGGACCTACAGTTTCAAGAACCACTTGTACGGGTATCGAACTCTTGAATACAAGCCTACCGCTGCGCCATCGCAAAGGCTAGTGGAAGTACATAGTTATTCGAATCTTATTTATTTAAAATATTTAGTTTTTTTATGCACGCTTATTGATTTTAAACCTAAAATTAAATAAAATCCGCCAATTATATCCAATTATACTTATGGCTACAACGAGCATTGAGATTTTTTTTGCTACGTAAACAAAATGGCTGACATGCCAAATATGAACAGGCTATATAGATTTGAGAGAGAGATGGATAAAAAAAGTTAATTAAAATTTAATTTCATGATTGCAACACGGAACTTAATGATTGATTTAGTTTATTTTATTTTACGTTTTGTACCTCTTGGCTAATTTGCGAAGATTGGGGATGAGTGATGAAATGGACATTCACAAACAACCAAGCCCGACCAGGATTCGAACCCGGGACCCTTGGCGTCGCAGCGCGATGTGCTAACCACTCGGCCACAGGGTCGGGCAAGTGTTGGTATATACATAGACCAAAGTTACATGGTTCTAGGCCCCATAGGAGCCGAGAAAATCAATGTCTTGGAAAACGTCTTAAGACAAATATCTCAATCTTTAAGAAAGTCGACTTCCGGTATCTCAAGATGTTACTTCCGGTCTGTCAAGAAAATTTTCTTAAGACAAAAATCTTAAGACGTTTTCCAAGACATTGATTTTCTCGGCTCCTAATTGAGCTAGGATGATGCTTTTAGGTTTGTTGGATAGGATTCGACGAGAACTATTTGACTAGCAAATAAAATCGTTTCTACCCCCTCAAGTTTCGGAAATACAGACAATTTTTTTTATTTTTTTGAGAAACTTGATTTGCCGGCTTAGTTTCTGCCCTAATTCGAAAATTTTAATAGCATTCGATACAAAATTAGAAGTACTCTACAACTTATTGGAAACATAATGATTACTGCCTGCTGTTTTCGAGTTATTTTGGATTAAAATTTCAAGATGTAATTTCTAAGATGTTTTGCAATTCATCAACTATGGGTTGTAGGAAAACGATTCTTGCTCTATCTGCTATCGCTCGACGAATACTATAAACATAAATAATGCTTATGGTTTGATTTTTAAAATGGCGAGCGGAAAATAACTATGTTTTCTGAAATTATGATTTATACTTCATACGCCAAGAGGGCTGAGGGTTAGAAAAAAAAGATTGTTTGGTAGAATTATGCACACATAATATTTTTGTGTTTTCTATACACAAGCTTAATTATTTTTTTTTCAATTATTTACAGGATTCATTAAGAAGCAAGAAGTAGCATAAATAACACACTCCCATCAAACCCAACACTATTGTGAATTATTGCACAGTATTTATTTTGTGGCACTCCACTATATATATATAATAACATACTCCACAAATATTTTCAACAAAATGCAATCTGAGAAAAGTTGCCCTGTGTGCAAGATAACCATATAAAGCCAAAATTTTGCAAGACATTGTTGTACCTGCGCACCTGGTAAACGTGTAACCGCTAAAAAATCATGTCTCAGGTGCGGTATACCTATTACCATTAATAATTTGAAGAGGCATATAACATCATGCAAAGTTGTCGTCGGAGCACCTGTTCCCCAACCGTCGACCAGCTCGACCAAGAGGAAAGCGGAAGCCGACTCGCCACCATCCGCCAAACGCGTCAAGCCTGTGGCGAAAGCGAACCAGGCTGCTTTCGAGCGGTTGTTAGAGGACTTTGTCATCACTTCGGAGGGCTCATGCGACGTACGTAGCTTTTTGGAGAACGTGCAAGCCAAAATCATTTCCATCCTCGGCGATGCGCTTGCAACGCACTCCACTAAATTCTACGCATCGCTACGTTGCCAGTACAAGAAGCCGTCTGACGAAATTTACAGCTTCTGCCACAACACCAAGGCGAAGACGCTGCATCTGGCGGATGTCGACAACCTCGAGGTCATCTACAACCAGTTTACCGATGAGCTGGTGGCAAAACAGGAGGAACATCAAGCTAAAGGCTCGGGGGGTTCGCTGTGCGGCGAGCCTCACGAACTGTGCGTCAAACTTTGTAAGTTTGTGCCTCTCTCCGCCTCCAGCTACGCCGTCTTACCACCTACCATTGTGGCAAAGAAGGCTGTCCTGAACATTCAGAACAATGACGCCAAGTGCTTCGTATGGTCGGTGCTTGCAGCGTTGCACCCTGTCGACAGGAAAAACCATCCACACCGAGTTAGCCACTACCTACCCTACGAGTCAGAGCTGGAAGATGCGATGGTTGGGATCGACTACCCGGTGGCGCTTTCGGACATTCAAAAGTTTGAGGTTCGTGCACGGTTGGCCATCAACGTTTACGGTCTCACTGACGAAAATGCGGTGTACCCCATCCGGGTGAGCGACGTAAACGTTGATGGTGCGCAGGAAATTCACCTTCTGCTCATCAAGGACGAGATTTATCACCACTACACCCTTATCCGTTCCCTCTCTAGACTTGTTTCGAGCCAGCGGAGCAAAGACAAAACCCACGTCGAGGTGTGTCGCAGGTGCTTGTCTACATTTCATAATCGAGAACAGCAGGATTACCAGCGCATCAGAGGTCCCAACATCGCTGCAGAGAAGCTCGCTCGCCACAAACTTTATTGCAATGCCAACGAGCCTGGTGTGGCAGTCTTGCCCAAACCTGGCACCGTGGAGCGTTTCCACATGCACGGTGCCATGGTAGAGCATCCCGCTATCATCATCGCGGATTTCGAAGCCTTCCTCAAACCCCTGTCCACTTGCGATCCTGACCCTGAAGTTTCTTCCACCACCCCTTACCAACTCCACGAGGCTTCGAGTTATGCATACGTTGTGGTGCGACGAGACCAGCACATTGCCCCGAGCCCTACGTGTATCGCGGTCCCGACGCAGCCAAACACTTCCTCGAGAGGATGGTTGTCGAGGCCAACGAGATAGGGAAGGTACTGTTGGCCCCCAAGTCTATGCTCCCACTGTCCCCCGACGATCAACATAGACACGACGAGGCCATCGCTTGCCCTGTCTGCGTCAAGGAGTACACCGCCAACAACCTTAAAGTCCAACACCATGATCACTTTAACGGTAGGTATGTTGGTCCTTGGTGCAACGGATGCAACCTCATGGCTCGGGACCCGCGCTTCATCCCTGTGTTTTTTCATAATGGCTCGGGATACGACTTCCACCATCTGGTGCCTCACTTTGGGTACGACAACATGCGAATCAACGTCCTGGCGCAGAACGAGGAGCATTACATTAGCTTGAGCAAGTGGGTGCGAATCTCAGGATCACACTCTACCGTCGAGCTTCGCTTCCTCGACTCCCTGAGGTTCCTCCCGGCCAGCCTCGATGCTCTCGCAGGGAAGCTTAGCGACGAGCAAATGCTCATTACCTCCGGAAACTTTCCGAACTTGGACGCAGGTCTCTTCAGGCGTAAGGGTGTCTACCCCTACGAATACATCACAGACCCTTCCAAGTTCGCAGAGACGTCGCTACCTCCTCGAGCAAACTTCTATAGCAAGCTGCGAGGCTCGAACATCACCGACGAGGAATATCACCACGCCCAGTCCATGTGGCGCGAGCTGGGCTGTCGAACTCTCGGGGACTACCACGACGCCTACCTCAGACTTGATTTGACGCTCCTCGCCGACGTGTTCCAGACGTTCCGTGCAACTGCGAAGACCATCTACAAGCTGGACCCTGCATACTTCTACAGTCTTCCTGGACTGGCATGGTCAGCCATGTTTCTGGTGACGAAGATCGAGCTGGAGCTTCTTTCGGACGTGAACATGATGCTGTTTGTGGAACGTGCCGTGCGGGGTGGAATGGTCCAGGTGTCGCAGCGACACTCGCACGCCAACAATCACCACATGTCCACCGGTTACGACCCCTCACAACCGTCCAGCTACATCATGTACACGGACGTCAATAACCTCTACGGACACTCCATGATGCAGCCACTCCCCTTTAGAGGCTTCGAGTGGGCTGACCCTTCCAACTTCGACATCGAAAGCTTCGACGATTCGGAACATGGGTTCTTCGCCGAGGTGGACCTTGAGTTCTCCGAGAAGCTGCAGGATTTGTTCTGCGATCTCCCCCCTGCACCCGAATTCAAATGTCCACCCGATTCCAACCAGAAGAAGCTCGTCATGGACTTCGAGTCCAAAGAGCGTTATGTCCTGCACTACCAAAACCTCCGGTGGTTGATGAAGCAAGGGGTTACCGTCCGCACAGTACATCGAGTTTTGATGTTCGAGCATTCTCCATGGTTGAAGCCATACATCGAGCTCAACACCGAACATCGCACAGTCGCCACTTCTGATTTCGATCGCGATTTCTTCAAGTTAATGAATAATGCGGTGTTTGGCAAAACTATGGAGAATGTACGGAATCGCATGGACATAAAATTGGTAACGAGGAAAGCACAATGTCGCAGGCTCGTAGCAAACTCATTATTTAAATCGAGGACCATTTATAATGAGCAGCTTGCTCTGGTGCATATGAGGAAGAGTGAGGTGAGGCTCGACAAGCCAATTTATGTTGGTGCCTCAGTATTAGACCTGAGCAAGCTGCACATGTTCGAGACGTACTACGACATATTACGTCCATATTATAGCCACAACATCTCGCTTCTCTACACGGACACGGACAGCTTGGTGTACCACGTCCACTCAGCCGATGCATACAGGGATATAGTCACGGCACCAGCTTTGGTTAACCTCTTCGACACCTCGGGCTATCCCCAGCCGAACCAGTACGGCATCCTGCCCCGAAACAAAAAAGTACCTGGCAAACTCAAAGACGAGAAGGACGGTGATGTAATTCTCGAGTTTGCAGGTCTTCGCGCCAAGGCCTATGCCATCAAAGCCGAGGGCAGCGTTACCAAGAAGGCCAAGGGTGTCGGCAGACAGGTGGTTCGGGAGCATCTCGCATTCGAGGACTTTGTCGATTGCCTCAAGACCAGGTCGTCGGTTCTAAGAGAAGAACAGCGCATCCAGAGCGTCGACCATGTGTTGACCACAAACAAAGTTAGGAAAATTGCGCTGGATCCCAACGACGACAAGAGGTGTGTCCTCGAGTGTGGTATTCACACATTGCCGTGGGGGCACTATCGCTTAGCAGAAAGCAAAACCTGCAACATATGTCCATCTTCAACAGAAGATTCATAAAAACAAAACAAAACAAAACAAAAAAAAAAAACATTGACTGTCATTACAAAAAACTTTGACTGTATTCTTAAATAACCAGCATGCCTATGAATTTGTTCGGTTTCAAAAAACAGATCATTATGGAAACCATACCAGATCATGAAGTCTTACCTTCCGTGTTACCTAAACTCAACGGTCTGTGGATCATTCACCTCAACAGCATTTGGACGAAACTGAATGACGATGTGGGCAAGATGTTTTATGTTTTTAATAACAATTTACATTTCTACGAAATTCCGATCGACGGGAAACTTCAAATCACCGTGAATCCGGAAAACGCAGGCGAAATCAAAATTTCTACCGGCAAGAACATTTTTCGAATTAAGCACGACAAGATGCTTTCTAACATTACGTACGATGTGTCTGCAGGAGATTATCTTTACATGGAACTCCTCGGAGATTACGACAAACTCATTCCTATCTTCGTAGAATTACGAATCGTCTATCCTATTATAAATAACCGTTAACCAAAAATGCCTAACGACATTTTCGGCAACACCAAGCGTGTAGACCATGCAGAAGAGATTCTCATGTTGGACATTCGAGTTAAGAAGTTGAGGACCGATTTGATCGCTTTGCAGGAGACCTTAAACAAAAGTTTAGAGTCGGAAATCGCTACGCTCCAAACGCAATGTCTCGACCCCATTCTGAAAATCGATTCCGAACTGAAGACGCTGATAAAAAATTATGTCGACGTACCTTCTTACGACAGCGTTCAAAATATACAGTTGAGCGTGGATTCGCTTCAAAATGATTTGGCCAAATTACAGCAATTTCAATCGAAAAATGAAGATTTGGAAAAATTGAAACTCGAAATCGAAGAACGAACTTCCGCAATAGAAAAGAATTTCTCTGAACTTCAAACCGTCGTGAACGATATAGACGCAGAACGCTTACATGTCGTCGTTTCCAAATTACAAGAAGAATTCACCAGCACGTTGGAAGAAATTAAATCCAAGTTGCAGACTTTGGAAGATACAATGACGAACCTACCATCGTCGGACGAACTGCAGGTCATTGGTAAAAGCGTCGCGAACATAAAAATTCAATTGGAGGCCTATCAAGATTTCGAACACATTCAAACCACCATCGCTACGCTTCAGGCGTCCTTGGAATTGATCAACGAAGAAATTAAAAATATTCACGCTGAAGCGAGAGCGTTGACGAGCATTCAAGACACGTTGAGCACGGTTCAGCAGAAGATCGAATATTTAGAAAATTTAAACGTCGAAACGAATCTCGCTCATTTTCATCATGTACTGGACAACATACAGGGTGACTTGGAATCGTTACGGACGAGCGTGCCTTCGAGCGAAGATTTGGAAAAATTGAAAACGGCGGTGACGGCACTATCCGAATCGAGCGACATCAAAAGTTCATTGAGCGATCTCGAGAGTAAAGTGGCCAATCTCCCCACCTCCAAAGAATTGCACGCTTTGAAAAGAAACATATCTCGAATGCTGAAACGATTAGAAACGGAAACGGCGAACGTGGAACAGATTCGAGACGAAATTAGTTCGCTGGTGTCGACGCTGCCCACTTCGCAGAGCGTCGCCGATCTTCACACGCAGTTTACAGAGATGCGAAGCATCGTGAACGATCTTACCGAGAAGAGCTCGAAATTGAATCAAGTCGAGAACCTTCAGAATATCGTCGTCAACATCAGAGATCAAGTCGGAGTGCTGGAATCCACACAGGAATCGACGCTGGCCTCTTTCGGTGCCAAGTTGCAAGAACTCAACGAAAACTACAAGCAGTTGAACGTGGAAGTGAAAATCAAACCGTCGTTTTCTACCGTAACGGATACCATAGTCGAGCATTTGCTGCCCATCGAAAATAAACTCGGACAAGTTCACAGTAATCTGCTCGGCGTCGACACTAAATTCGCTAAACTGCATTCTCTGCAAGCCATCGAAATCAACAGCGTACCCAATCAACAGAGAATCTCCACGTTCGTCGAAGGTAACAAACTGTACATGTTGCATCCTTATCATCCGTACTACAAGTTTCTTCTCGATGGCACGATTCAGATAAATGAATTTTCGTACTGGTCTCACGGTAGAAAAGCTAGCGTTCCTACCATGACTTTGATATCGAATCGTGGTGTCCAGAAAGCAGGAAACATTCCTCTGGCACGTTGGAACGAAACGCGCAACATATATGAAATACACGAAGACGAAGATCTCACCGTTTTCGACGTGAGTGCCGGCGATAAGCTGATCATTCAAAACACGAGCGAAGTGCCACCCTCTTTGAATCCCATCACGCTGGTGCTTCTCTTGAAACGTAATCTCTAAAAAAAAAAGTCTAGGCAAGCCATCGTCGAAGAATTGCATAAACCTGCACGCCGCAACTACGAACGTTTGGCTGTGGTAACCAAGGGCATCGACGACCTCTGGCAAAGTGACCTCGTGGAGATGAGTAGCGGCAATTTGAAAAACGTGCATAAATTGAACAAGGGCAACAAGTACCTTCTCACCGTCATAGACACGTTTTCGAAATTCGCATGGGCTCTACCTTTGAAGGCGAAAACGGGAACATGCGTCACGGAAGCATTCAAATTAATTTTTCGCGAAAGCGGTGGCAGACGACCACGGTTTCTGCAAACGAACAACGGTAAAGAATTTTACAACGCCGTATTCCAAAAGTTTATTCAAAAACACAAGATTCGACATTATTCGAGCTTCAGTCACATCAAAGCCAGCATCGTGGAAAGATTCAATCGATCCTTGAAAACACACATGTGGAAACGATTCACGCTTCGGGGAAATTACAAATGGGTCGACGTCCTGCCGGAACTCGTCGACACCTATAATGATACAGTACACAGAACGATAGGCATGAAGCCAGCCGACGTTACCAAGTCCGACGAGCAGCGTTTAATTTCTACAGTTTACTGTCCAAAGTACACACCCACGACAAAAAAAGCTAAATACAAAATTGGAGACCAGGTGAGGATCAGTTAATTTCAAACGCACCTTCGAGAAGGGATTCACAAAAAATTGGAGCACAGAACTTTTTACCGTGGTTCGAGTTCTACCCGGAAACCGACACACGTATATAATAAAAGATAGTGGCGGCGAGATTATGAAAGGAAGATTTTACGAAGAGGAAGTCTCTAAAACGAAACACCCCGACACGTACCTCATCGAGAAAGTATTGCGTAGGAAAGGTGACAAACTGTTTGTCAAATGGCTGGGACTTCCGGAAAAGAGTTGGATCGACGCGGACGAAGTGATCTTGTGAGTACGTGGAACGTGGTGAAGCGTCTACCGGATCCGGAAAGTCAAACGAGAAAAAAAAAGAACGGCGAGTTGCTTCCCGACAGCATCCGCTGTCTGATCGTAGGTCCTTCGGGGTGTGGGAAAACGACACTGCTCGTGGACAATTTTCTCCTCGCACCGAATTGGTTAGATTGGAAGAACAGGCACCTGTACGTGTTCTCAAAAAGTTTGGAGCAATCAAAATACCAGCAACTGATGAAACTGTACGATGGTCTGGACATTGCAACGTTCGCTTCGGAAATAAAACCACTCGACGATTGTCGTGAAAATTCAGTTGTTGTGTTCGACGACGCCATCCTGGAAAATGAAAATGAAATTCGCAACTTTTTCACGCAAGGTCGTCACAAAGGAATGGATTGCTTCTACCTAGCTCAAACGTTTTCCAAAATTCCAAAACAGTTAGTACGCGACAACGCTAATTTCATATGTTTGTTTCGTCAAGATCACACCAACCTCAAGCACGCGTACGATGACTACGTAGGCGGAGACATGAACTACAATCAATTTTCGGAACGCTGCTGCTCTACTTGCTGGAACGGTGACGATTTCGGATTCGCGACGATCGACATGACGAGGAAACCCAACGACGGAAAATACAGAAACAAAGTCAACGACTTTCTAAACGTTGCAACGTTGTGAGAAACGACGTATATAAATAACGTCATGACGAAACGAAAAATCGAAGACGAAAATCTCAAGCTTCGCGATTACCTCGCGAAACGCTTCAAAGGTTGGAAATCCGAGAATCGCGGATTCTACGAAGAGAAGAAACGTCAGGATCAACCCGTGATCGATGCCATCAGCAGTCTAGGTAAAGAAATTAAAAGTGTCACGGAACAAAATAAAAATTTGATTAATGAACTTGTACCGCTCGCAGCTAAAAGTTACGCCGTACCCACGCCCATTTCGAGCATTCCTTCGACACCGTTCGAACTGAAGGATGCACCTGCACGACGTCGAGCCATTGGTAGCACGTCATCTTCGGATAAAATCGAGTTGGGACCTTTGGCACGAGACTACCTGAGCACGGGGAAATTCGACAAGGATGAAATGTTCGGATTGTATCCCAGCATGGAAACCAGCGAAGGCGGCGGTGTGGTGTGGAAGATTGGGAAATCGAAGGTGACCTTCGAAGGCAACGACATTAAAGTCAATTTAGGCGACAAGGATAGTTGGAACAGGTATCCGGGTACGTTGGGACTGTGGGAACTCGTTGCCAAAAAGCAGCCGAAAGATTACACCGACGAAGATTACCAGAGTTACAAGGAAATTCTGATCATGACGGATGCCTTGTACCAGAACAACGACGCCTCGCAGAATAGGGTGAAATCGAGCAGCGGCGAGAAGTACAGGAATCTCATCAAACCGATTTGGAACCAGGTCAAAACGGGCAGCGGCGTCAAACGCTACAACACGTTACCCAAAGAATTCGTTTGGGTGGACGACGTTAGGAAACTGGTGGACCGATTGTTGGTGATAGCCGGCGAAGAGAATGCAGGCAATCGTAATTTCTACAACGAGAAGGTTGGCATCGTGGACATGATCAGCACGAAACTTTCCAACTTCATCGTGAACGACGACAAGGGCATAGGTTACCTGATCAAAATCATCAACACGCTGCCTCCGAAATTTTGGAACGTGGCCGAAGGAAAGGGACTAGTGAACGACATTATCAACAAGTTACCTTTCGAGATGCATCTACCTGGCTACCAGTACTGCGGACCGGGTACCAAACTCGAGAAAAGATTGGAGAGAGGAGACAAGGGTGTGAATCCGTTGGACGCGGCATGCAAAGATCACGACATCGCTTACAACACCACGCAGACGGATCTGGACGCACGTCACAAAGCAGTCAAAAAATTGGAACATGCAGCTTTCGAAAGGTTCGTGAGCAGAGACGCATCGCTGGGTGAACGGGTCGCCGCACTGGGTACCACCATCGCCATGAACACGAAACAAAAATTGGGCTGGGGTATATAAATAACATAGAGTAAAAAATAATAATAATAACAACATGTCTCGCATAACTGATTTGCCGCACGAACTACTATCTAAAATATTCAAAAAGGTAGTTAACGGAGATGTTAATAAACTTGTGATCATAGCAAGAACAACGCCGGAATTTCACATCCCTTGTGAAATGGTTCTCAAGGACCATCTTCGGGAGATCAGCGGCCTGAGGTGCGGTGATCTCAACATTCTGCTTTCGGCTGCAGGGGAAAAATTGAACGAGAGGTTGGACGAACTGGAGGAGGCAAGGCGGGGAAGAAGATGGTACACAGTAGATTGGTACAAGTCTATGCAGGAGACGAAAGATATCATTACGCACATCATCGCGTTTTCCGAAGCACGGACTTTCTTCCTCTGTTAAAAAAAATAATAATATATATACGTGTCAAAAAAACTTGATATATAAATAAATAATCTTCGGTATATATAAATAACACACATCGTGAAAAAACAATTAAATTTCTCTAACACTCTGAAATTTTTTTTGATATGACGACTGAAAAAATAAGTGATCTCCAAGCATTAAAACAAATGCTAAATTTGTCAGTTGAGTATGTAAAAATTCAGGAATTGGAAGTCGACAAACCTTACAATATAACTTCCGGTTCAATCGTTTCTACCCAGTATGGTCCCAAGGTACGCCTGTTGCTCAACGCACAATACAGTCTATTTTTACCAGATCGATACGCTAACATGTTATCCGACGAGAAGCTATCTATTTTAATCGAGAACAAAACTCGAATCGTGTACAAGGGGACAAAGGAACTTCTTGGCAAGAAAACGAAGCACGTAATAGAATTTGTGTAACGACTGCAAGGCCTTGAAAATATATAAATAACATACCGTAAAAAAACTACACAAGAAAAAATCTCTGAATATATATATAAATAACATACCGTGAAAATAACACATAGAGCATCAACATGAAGCCCAAGGGTGTCGTGTACCAGATACCATACTCCTATCTAAAAAATCTAGGTGCCCTCAATGGGTTACTCACCAAGAAACAACGCGAGAAGAAACGTTCTTGTTTGTCGAAAGGACACGGAATGAAATTGCTGCTCAGCACACCTCAATTGAAAAGATTGCAGCGTTCGCGGAAACAGCAAAAGATCGGAGGTTTCATATTCAGCATCCCGGCCATCCTGGCAGCATTGGGGGCCGTTGGAAGTTTGGCAGGCGGAAGTGCCGCCATCGCGAAAACAGTCATCGACTCGAAGAAGAACAAGCCGGAATTGGAAGAACAGAAACGTCACAACCTGGCCATGGAGAAGAAAAAGGGGAAGGGCGTGATGAAAAAGTTTAAAAAAAAGAAACAGAAGCACTCACCAACCGAGACATTGAATCTCTGATCGAACCGTTACAAATCAAACACTTCAGAGGAGTTTTCATGTCCGACTCGTTACCTTCAAGCGTCAAAAGAAGAGAATGCGGAGTAGTCAACTTGGACGGTCAAGAAAATCCAGGCACGCATTGGATATGTTACCACAAAAATGATGATAAAGCATTCGTTTTCGATTCTTTCGGAGGTGTTCCACCTACAAATTTAGTCTATTATCTGAAAACGAACAAAACCTCTATATACTACAACGACGAACGCATTCAAAATTTCGGAGACGTGAACTGCGGTCATCTCTGCCTCTCCGTGCTCGCGTTTCTCTCTAAAATAAATAACCATAAATAACCCTACGATCGAGGATTTCCAGAAAGCATTGTGGAACCTCAAACAGCATCACTAGGATGGGCGTGTTCCATCTCACGAGCGAATCTTCAATCTTAAAACTCACGCTGCACGACGACATCGTCTATCCTAAATCCGTGGCTCTGCGTGCATTCTACAGCATGTACCTCATACCCAATGTTACGCAGCACAACAACAAAATTAGCGTCGGAAGCGAACACATCGTCGTCACGCCAGGACAATACAATCTTTCCACTTTGCAAGCTCAATTACCCAAAGGCACATACCTTTCTCAAAATTCGGTCACGCACAGAGTGGAAATCCTATCCGCGACGGAGACCGTGGACCTGGGCACCATGGGAGAACTTTTAGGTTTCGAGAACGACACCAAACTCGAAGCTGGCATCAAGCACGTAGCAACCAACATTCCTAAATTCTTGGCCATAGAGACTCTGAACGTACACTGTAACGTGGCCGAAGGCATGATCACGAAATCTTCGGACAGATTGTTAGGAAGTCACAAGCAGACGGGAATTATAGCCACGTTCAAACCAAGTTCCGAGTTCATGGAACCGATCATCTACACGCCCTCTTCGCCGATCTATTTTCCAGTATGTCGCAACCGCATAGACGACATAGAGTTGGTGGTGACGAACGAGAAAGGAGACGTGGTGGATTTCGCAGGTGCCACTACGACGGCCATCGTGGAGATCAACATATAATAAATAACCATACATGTAAAATGGAGCAAATCGAAAGTTACGAATTGCAATCTTTCCCTCCCAACCGTCGCACGTTCGCCAATCTCAACGAGGCGAACAGGGAGATCGAATACGACGTGGACGTAGGCGATGGGTTCGTTCATCCTCACAGAGCGGACCTCTACCTTCAATTCGACGTGGTGAAGAAAGAAAGCGGAGACGCGTTTCCTGCAGCAGCAAACTTGATACTCGTGGACAACTTCGTGCCTCACCTGTTCTCGCAGGTGGAGGTGAGGAAACACAACACCGTCATCGACAGAATAGATTATCCAGGCATCACGTCGACGGCGGTGGGAACGTTGAAATTATCCAAAACGGACGCAGCGTACTACCAGGCCGGGGGATTCGAAGCCGGGACCAAAATATCGACGAGAAGTCACACGGTGCTCTTTCCCATGCGTCTGCTGCCTGGTTTCTTCTCGGACTACAAGGAGATTATGTGGAAGGGAGGACTGAGGATCACATTTCGAAGAGCGGCCAACGACAACGACGCACTGATGCGATACGCTACTTTGCGTCCGGACGGCACCACGCCGATAGCCAACAGTTTACCCGAAGCGGCGAAATGCGTCATCCGGAGCATGGAATTGAGAATGCCGGTGGTGGAATACGAAACGAACTACGCCCTCAAGTACAAAGCGGAGATCTTGAAAAATCCGCAGGTGCCGATTCACTTTCACGGTTACCAGTGCGTGCAGAAGATGGCGTCGGGAAGTCACATGGAATTCGACGTGACGACGCAGTTCAACAACATACAGTTCGACATGCCAGATTTCGTCGTAGTGCTCTTTCAGACCGGGAGGGACAAAAATCAGGAAAAAGATTCCAGCAAGTTCGACGACTGCAAAATCAAGAACATTTATCTCAAGAATGGACGCAACGAAGTGTTCCCGCGCGAGAATTACAACCTCGACATGACAAAAAACGATTACCTCAAACTTTACGAAGCGTTCTCGGCTTACAAACGCGTGACCGAGGGAAGCGTGGACATGTACTACACGCCCAGTGAGTTCAAAGCACAGAGACCCATGACCGTCATCAACACATCTAAGAGAAAGAAGGTTGTGGTCAACGATCGAACCAACATCAAGGTCGTATGCGAGTTCCACGATGCCTTGCCCGAGGATACCCTATGCAGTGTCATCCTGATTGCAGAGAAGTCCTTCGCCTACGACGTGAAGAACGAGAGGGTCACAGAGCAGTTTTAACAAGTTTTTTAACATCTTTTCTTGCACAATAAGAAATTTTTTGTACTAGCACAATCAGTTACAATGGCACAATACAAATTTCACTAGTTCAGATCAGTTACAAATGTCAATTTCATTAGTTATCAGTTACAATATCTTTTTTGCACTATAGCACGAGACAATCAGAAAATTTGCACAAAAAAAAATTGTTGTTGTTTTTTACACGTGAAAATTAACAATAAAATTTCTTTTTTTATCGTTTCAGATGCTGTCGAAACATCAAAAACACATACACACACACTAGAAAAAAAAGCATGCAACTTTATTTGTAACACACACATATTCTCCATCTTCATCAAGAAAATATTATAATAAACATAATTATTTTTATCTCTCACAATAAAACCCTATATCCAAAAATATCACAACATCAAATAACACTAGAGTCGTTAGTACACGTTGCATGCATTACGGAGGTCCTCTGTAGGGTTTCATGGAAGTTTGGGAAAAAAAAAAAACACGTGAAACTCTACAGAGGTGCGGTAATCTATAACCGCAGCCATTAGAAAACTTTTACATTTTTGGTTGGGCACCACGCACCCTGGCGAGGTTATAGGGGCCAGGCCTCCTAAAAAACAACAATTATTATTATTTTGTTTGTTTGTTTGTGTTACAATACATACGCGCGTGCGTGCGTGCGTGTGTGTGTGTGTGTGTGTGTGTGTGGCACATCGTTCCCCCGAGAGAGAGAGGTTTACAAAGGTCACGATATACAAACATTGGCCCCCGGGAGTTGGAAAATTACGATATGGCGCATTCGCTCATTACTGTTCCCAGCTATAAGTTTTTCTCTCTCTCTAGCCCTTGCCAACTAAAAAAAATGTAGGTAGGAGTTGGCAGCACTGCGAGAAAATAGAGACCATGCCTTACAAGAAAAAAACATTAAGGCGATTTTTATTTGATGACGTTGAACCCGTGCAGTGTTCCCATCCATCCATCTCTCTCTTTTACGGCAGTGCCGGCTCTCTTTGTTTAGTATATGTAGGTTGGCAAAAATTGCTTTATGCACTGTAAAGCAAACCTCAAGCAAAGTTGCCAGCTCCTTGCTTTAGGCTAGGTTAGACCAAGAAAAAAAAAAGCTGTAGGTGGGCTGTCGGTTGTTTAACTCTTCCCTCTCTCTCTCCTCTCTCTTTTTTTTGTAAAAAGCCATGGCAAAAATACCAGTAGGTTGGCAACCTTGCTTTATGCACTGTAAAACAAGCCTCAAGCAAGATTGCCAGCTTCTTGCTTGAGGCTAGGTTAGACCAAAAACCTTGGTGATTTTTTTCGAGTAAGATGTTGGTAATACTGTGTCCGAAAATAGGGGGGGGTTTATGCCTTACAAGAGCAAACCATCAAAACAAGCCCCACCGAGCTTTACTTTCGGGTGTAGTGTTGCCAACACTGCGAGAAAAAAGTTGCCAGCCCCTTGCTTTAGGTTAGGTTACCCCAAAAACCTTGGTGATTTTTTCGAGTGAGAAGCTGGCAACACTGCGAGAAAAAGGTTGCCAGCTCCTTGTTTTAGGTTAGGTTAGACCAAAAACCTTGGTGATTTTTTCGAGTAAGGAGCTAGCAACACTGCGCTATCAAATAGAGCTCATGCCTTACGATAGAAATCCATTAAGGCGAGCTCCTCACTTCAGCTCCTCACAAGAGGGCGCAGAACCCGGCCACTAGGTCTAATATTAGGTTAATTCGTTATTTCTCGCGAAAAGAGGGAACCACAGCTGAAAGAAAATACACAACTTGTATTATTGAGGTCAAGAGTTCGTTTGAACATCACTTCTTGCACACATAAGCTAATCACGACTCGGGATACATTTAAATTGGAATCTGAAACATTATGCGACCTGACTGAAACTCGGAAAAGGATACACTGATTACAAGACGTCGATACATTACCACTTGGTCTGGCGAACGCCAATAATAATGAGGGGTTGTGGGAGTGGGAGAGGGGTGACGGAAAGTAGAAAATAAATATTATTTTTGGGGGTATTTAATGTTATATTCATACACATACAAACCCAAGAAAATATTTATTTTGATACATGTGTGTGGGGTTGGGGAAGGCGGAAAAGAGAGGGACAGAAAGATATTGGGAGAGATGGGACGAAGAGGTGATTGTGGAAAATGTTTTATTTGACGTTCAGTAATAAAAACAATCAAATCAATGATGATTATCTTATAAATACCATATTTAATGTAAATTTGTTTTACAAATGGGGGCGGGGATCTGTTTGTTTTACGTTCAGTGTAGGATAACAAGTGGAGACACATAGTGGTTCGTATCTCACTTTAAACTGTAGGTCCAGGCACCATAAGCCTATCTGTGTATAACGTGGATTTAGAATTCAGTATAAAATAACGTCGATCTAGTATTTTGGATTTTAGATGCGTTGAGACCACTAAAATTTCCAATTCTTATAATAAGAAACCTGTCCTCATATTACCATCTTGAAAGAGAGAGAGTTAATTGTATGATCTTTCGTTGTTAGTTTCAAAGAAGACTAATTCAAATAGTAACAATGGGAACGAATAAAGTTTACGAAAAGTTTTTGCCACCGTGCGGATTTGAACCTACGACCATTAGAGTGACAACCCAATGCGATAACCGCTAGCCCACGAGTTCGTTCCTTCTTACGGCATGATTATAAGTTAAGACCAATTCGTTCAATATGCATTAGAAATATAATCCCCACCTGCCTCTTTATAAACAACACACCCAAACGCTCCTTTGTAGCAAATGAAATAAAGGTGGTATGAATGTCACAAAACATTTAAGCAAAATCTACTATATTTACGACGCAATCGTTTCATATGGAAAGGCTACAGCTTCGATAATTGAGGTTGTGGTTTGACTGTAGTTGTAGGATACCCCATAGGTATCGATAAGCCAAGGCTCTAGTGTGCACTAGATTGGTTCATTTGTAGTGACGTGCTCAGGAATTTGTAAAGAGGTATGTGAATATAAAAATGTGTTAATGCTTATTTTTTAAACATTGAACTCATAATTTAATATCTCTCTGTCCATCTCATTATCCTACTTAGGAACAAATTAGTATTGCAGGAGTCATACTGAAAATAAATTTAACGTGACAATGACGAGAAATAAGATTTACGGAAGGAATAGTTTTCATGTTTCAAAACCTTGAAAGGCCATGGGCTATCTCCCGACTGTCAATCTCCCTTTCCACAATCCGACCTAGAGTTATAGTAGTATGATTTGTGGTACAACCAGCACGAGAAAGTATGAACCCTCCTCAGGCAGATTTGCCTACACTTAAAACTTGCTCAACATGCCCATATGAGCTTTTTGCTCAAGTGTGGAACCCCGTCTAATCCAAGATTTTTGTAAAAATACCCTCGGGAAGTTCCTGAGAAAGTATGACCCCCCTCAGATTGATTTGCCTACACTTATAAAAGGCACTTCGGTGAGATTGTTGTCCATAAATTTGTTAAAAATATGCCTCTCTTGATATTTTTTTTGCCCTCACCTAAACCTAAGCGAAAAATGCTCATAAGAGCCACACCCACACCCACCCACACCCACACATATTTACTTCCGGTCCACTTCCGGTCCACTTCCGGTCCACTTCCGGTCCACTTGTGGCCCACTTGTGACCTACTTCTGATTTATTTCTATTGCATCATGTTTTGCAACAAATTATTAGACATGTGTTGTTTTCTGATTGGTTGCTTATGACATAATGTAATGATGTGTTATATTCTGATTGGCTTATTGTTTCAAATTTTTTCAATGCGGTCTGTGCTTAGGCTATATAAAGAGATTTTGCACTGTATATCAGCCAGTATTGTGAGAGTTGTTGAAGAGAAAGGGTGTGTTGTTGCAGTGCTGCTCATATTTTTAAACACAAAAATATTGCAAATTTATATAAATTGAATTACAAATCTATTTGATTTAATAGACAAAATTTTTGACAACCTGTCATAGGTTTATTAAGTATAGAGTTTTGTTTTGAACCCCAAGAAATTTTATATAAATACCAAAGCCAAAAAATATTAACACACACACACACACACACACACACACACACACACACAAATCACACTGCTGAACCCAACTGATATTTTTTATTAAGCATAGAATTTTGATTTGGACCCCAGGAAATCTTATATAATAAACAACAACAAAAATGCCAAATCAAAAATATTGTAATCAATGCAATAAGAATATATCCAGCCCCAATTGGGCTAAGCATCAAAAGATTTGTAATCGAGACAAAAGCAGAACTCCCACAAAAATATGCCCTAAATGCCATAGAAAATATAGCATGGAATATTTCACATATAAACATAAAGGTACTTGCTCTGCACAGTCATCAACATTGCCCCCACAACTATCTACATCTGGTCTGAAAAGGAAGCATGAAACACCTGTTAATGCTGGACCAGCAAAGCAGCCACGCTATGAACCCATCCATAGCAGTTTTAACGGCCAATTAAGGGGTCACCGTTTTGTATCAGAGCCAAGATGTGACATTAAGAATTTTTTGAATAGTATAAATCCAGATGTGCAGGCAATTCCAAATGCACAAAATGGCTCTTATAAGCTGTCCCTCAAATTGTTTACACAATATAAGAAGCCAAATGGCACAAAATTTACACAGCCCCACATAACAGAAACTGTACCGGTATATTCAAATGCAAATTCAGACAAAATAATAAGCAGTTTGATAGATCAATTGAATATTAAAAACTCTGAATTTGCTGCAAAAGAGTCTGGATGGAGCCTATGTGGATCTTCACAGAAGTTATATGTTAATATTTCTGAATTCAGCCCATTACAAGGATCTACATATTTGCCATTACCTGCCAATATTAAAAACAAACAAGCCGTGGTTAATATAAAAAATAATGATGAGAAATGCTTTTGTGGTGTTTTTTAGCTGCTTTGTATCCAGTTTCAAGGAATCCTCAGCGAATAACTTTTTATAAACAACATGAAAATGATCTTGATGAAGCAATGGAGGGTTTAGAATATCCAATGTCTGTTCAGAATATTGATAAATTTGAAAAAAGGGGCAGGAATATCAATGGAAAACAATTATCTATTAATGTATTTATTTGTTCTACTGGCCGTGGCAATTGCTTGATAGATCCTCTCAGAATCAGTACACTTGATGATGAATCTGCTATTCCGATTGATTTGCTCTTAATGAAAGGGGATGGCACATATCATTACACTTTGATACGTAATCTTGAAGCTTTAGTCAGAACACAACTAGACAAAACTCATAAAATATTCAAGTTGTGCAGAAGATGTTTGTCTGTATTTGATGGTAGAAAAATGGTTGGTGTTTGTAAAGAGAATGCAGAAATTGCTAAAAACAAGTTAATTGAGCATCTAAAATACTGTGGTAACCATAAACCTGTTCATATGGTGATGCCAATGCCAAGTGAAAATGCAAAATTCAAAAAGTTTGAAGCCCTGTTGGAACACCCAGCATATATAGTCTGTGATTTTGAATCAAATCTCAATCCTCTTGCATTCTGTAGCCCAGACCCTGAGGAATCTTCAATTACATCTTATCAATTACATGAACCTTCTAGTTTTTATTATGTGATTGTACAGGATGGTGTTGTTAGTAAAAAATATTTATACATGGGAGCAGATGCCATCAAAAAATTTGCACAAAGAATAGAAAATAAGTGCCATGACATAGCATCTAATGTCTTATTAAAATCAAAACCCATGATGCCTTTAACAGAGAAACAGTTTGAAGATTTCAACAATGCTGAAAAACGCCCGGTATGTGATTCTGAATTTTCAGATGCAAATATCAAAGTGAAACACCATTCTCTTACAGATGGTAAATTCTTAATGGCCCTGTGTAATAGCTGTAATATTAAGATCCAGAGACCAAAATTTGTCCCTATATTTTGCCATGGTGCATCCAATTAAGATTTTCATCATTTGATCAGGTATGAGGGGTTTGACAAACAGAATTTAAATATTTTAGCTGAAAATAATGAGAAATATATTGCCATTAGCAAAATAATTAAAGTTAATGGTGTTCCTATTCACTTAACATTTCTTGATTCATACAGAATTTTATCGGCTTGCCTGGCTACACTGGCCACTCAATTATCTGATGATCAATTCAAAATTACATGTGCTTTGTTTCCAAATCAGGACCTGAAATTAATTAGGCGGAAGGGTGTATATCCATATGACTATGTTACAGATTTTTCTAAATTTGATGAGTGTTCTCTGCCACCACAACAAGAGTTTTACAGCAAAATCAGAGGATCTGGAATCACTGATGATGATTATCACCATGCCCAATTGATGTGGAACAATTTAAGATGCCAGACATTTGGTGATTATCACAAGGCATATTTAAAACTTGATGTGACCCTCTTAGCTGATATACTTCAGGCATTCAGAAAATCTTCCATGCAAAATTATAAGCTGGATCCAATGTATTTTTACAGTGCTCCGGGCCTAGCATGGTCTGCAATGTTTTTGAACACTAAAATGCAGTTGGATCTGATCCAGGATCAAGATATGTATCTGTTTATGGAACAATGTATAAGAGGAGGCATGGTGCAATGTTCTCAGAGATATGCCAGAGCAAATAACAAATATATTCCTGATTATGTTCCAGCATTGCCATCAAATTATATACTGTATGTAGATGCCAACAGCCTCTATGGTTATGCCATGATGAAAAACCTGCCATATGCAGGGCTTGAGTGGGTCGAAGATTTCAATATTGAAGATCTTAAGGATTTTGATGACAGTAACTATGGCCTGTTCTTAGAGGTTGATCAGACAATTCCTGATAATTTACACAACACATTTTCTGATCTGCCCCCAATTCCTGAGGTTGAGTGCTCACCTGGCTCTAAACAGAAGAAATTGATGATGACTCTAGAGCCGAAACAGGATTATGTCATATATTACAAAAACCTCCAGTTCCTGATGAATCATGGTGTTCAAGTGACCAAAGTTGGAAACGTTTTGAGGTTCAGGCACTCAAGATGGTTGAAGCCATATATTGATACAAACACAGAGCTTCGAACATCTGCAATGAGCCAATTTGATAAGACCTTGTTTAAATTGATGGTCAATTCAGTGTATGGCAAAACAATTGAAAATGTCAGAAAACAAAATGTTTTTTAATTAATTACTGACCCCAGCCGGAGCACAAAATGGATTGCAAAGCCTAATTTGAATTATAGAAGAATTTATTATGAGAATATGGCACTTTTCAACATGAAAAAAACAAAGATTAAGTTTGATAAGCCTATTTATGTAGGGGCTGTGATATTGGAATTGGCCAAATTACACATGTTAAAATTGTATTATAATATGTTGAAGCCTTTTTATAAGGATCGTGTAAAACTGATGTACATGGACACATATAGTTTTGTTCTTGATATTCAAACAGAAGATGTTTATCAAGATATGGCACAACCTGAATTGTTTAAATATTTTGATACCACTGGACATTCAAAAATTAAACCCCACAACAAAAAAGTGCCTGGCAAGTTAAAAGATGAGACACTTGGTGATGTTATTATGGCATTTGCTGGGTTAAGGGCCAAGATGTACAGTTTTGAAACATGAAGTGGTGTTGTTGCCAAAAAAGCCAAGGGCATTGGCAGAGTAGTTGTTGACAAAGAGCTCCAATTTGAAGATTATGAAAATTGCCTCAAATCATGAAGCACAATCAGAACATCAGAATCCAGAATTCAGAGTGTGGATCACTTGTTGACTACAAATATTGTAAGAAAAGTGGCTCTGGACCCACATGATGATAAGAGATGCATTTTGTCATGTGGCATACATACTTTGCCATGGAGTCATTGTGATTTGAGAAGTGGCAAACAATGCCCAATTACAGAGCATGATTTGAAATAAATAAACATGCCTATGAACTTATTTGGGTTCAAAAAACAGGCTATTATGGAGCTCCCAACACCACAACCCTCTTCTGATGTAATATCTAAACTGAGTGCTTTGATAATTATTCATCTGAACAGCATACTTACAGATGTTGATGATAAAACAGGTAAAACATTGTACATATTTAACAATAATTTAAATTATTACCAATTACCTGTAGGTGGTCAATTACAATTTATTACAACTCCTGAGGGTGATGTCAAAATTTCAGTAGGGAGAAATATTTATAGAATTAAGCACTCAAACATGATTTCTGGAACTGTATATACTGTTTCTATTGGTGACTGCTTATATATTGAGGTCCCGGGATCATATCAAAAGCTTATACCTTTTTTATAGAATTAAGAATCAGATATTCAATAATAAATAACCACTAAAACAAAAATGCCTAATGATATATTTGGCCATACAAGACATGAAGATCACAGTGATGAGATTCTGATGCTTGATGTCAGAGTCAAGAAATTAAGAAGTGATTTGCAAGCTTTACAAACCACACTCAATGCCAGTCTTGAACTACAAATTACAAATTTACAATCACAATGCATGGACCCTCTTCTTAAAATTGATTCTGAACTCAAATTATTGCTTCAGAAATATACTGATTTGGCCACATTAGATAATTTTCAAAGTTTAGAAGAAGGTGTAGCAGCTCTTCAAGCCAAATTTAAGACCCACGCTAACAACTCTGAGCAATTGAAACAACAATTGGAAGAGCATATAAATAATGTCCAGACACAGCTCCAAACAATTGTCAAAAGCATAAAATCACAAGAAGATTTTGATCTAGTGATTTCCACTCTAAAGGAACAGATTCAATGACTCCAGATACCTAATCTGGACCCCTTGAACAATGCCATAGCCGAGGTTAAAGAAAAAATTGAGACACTTGAAAATTTTATGAACAACTTGCCATCTTCTGAAGCTTTGAGTGCAATAACTCGGAGTGTTGCCAATATTAAGCTGCAACTGGAAACATATGAAGATTTTGGAAAAATTCAAAGTACCATAACCCATCTTGTTGGTACAATAGCAGCAGTGCAAAGTGATTTGACAAAAATAAAAGAATCCCGCCTGCCTGGTATTGTAGACACACTTGTCAGTGTCCAGGAACAGATCACAAAGCTTGAAAACCTCAACACTGAATCTGAGCTATCTCATTTTCATCACTTGATTGATGATATCCAAACAAAGCTTGAAATTTTACAACAATCAACACCCACTCAGGCAGATATAGCTCTGCTCCAAAATGCTATGCGTGGTGTGGCTGATACTTCTGAATTAAATAATGTGAAATTGGCACTTGAATTTTTGCAAAATACTGTATCAAATCTTCCTACATCACAGGAACTTAAAAATATTAAGAGAGCTGTGAATAGGATATTGAAATCAGAAGATATCAAGAATATCCAGACAGAGATCAAACAACTTACTCAGACAGTGGCCACTCTACCAACTAATCAACATATTAATGAACTGCATGCCCTGTTTGAGGATATCAGAAGACAGGTCCATGATCTTACTGCTCAAAATTCAAAATTGGCAGTTATTGAAAATTTGCAACAAATTGTAGCTAATATCAAGCAACAGCTAGGGACCATGGAATCCAATCAAGCAAATGCTTTGTCTGTTTTTGCCACCCAGCTTCAAAAGATTGTGCAACAATACAAGAAACTTGTTGTGGACATAAAGATCAAGCCAGGCCATCATGATGTTGTTAGGACCATCAATGAGCATCTTGAATCTGTAACAAGCAGATTGCTTACAGCAGAAAAAGAAATAACCGGCATAATTGAGAATCCAAAACATATAGTAATTCTTGAATTGTACAGCATCCCCAACAAAGAATATGATTCACCATTTACACCAGGTGGCAAAATATATATGCTGTAACCTGCACAATTTTATTACCAGTTTTTTGTTGGGGGCACACTTAGGCCAATCAAGATCAAATATTGGATTCAAACACAGGCACACCACTACCCTACCTTATCAATAACAAATGCTGATAGCAAAGTAAAAATCACCAGTGTAGAGTTTGAGGATTTTACAGACCCCAATACATTAGAAACAGCCTATGTTGAAGATAATGACTCTCTGGAATTTAAAATACAAATAGGGGACAAATTATATTTAGAAAATCCTCTAGTATCAGCTGCTGAACACACCATAGTTTCAATATTCTTGTTTTCATTTTATGTCTAGAGAAATTATTGTTGATGAATTACACAGACAAGCCAGACATAATTATAAGAGACTGCCAGTAGTTACAAAAGGCATAGATGATTTATGGCAGAGCGACTTGATTGAGATGGCAAGTGGACAGCTGAAAAACTTAGACAAAATCAACAAGGGCTACAAGTATCTACTCACTGTAATAGACACATTTTCAAAATTTGCCTGGGCTGTGCCACTCAAATCCAAGACTGGAAAATGTGTTACAGAAGCCATCAGGACAATCATCAATCAGAGTGGAAGATCACCACGCTATTTGCAAACAGATAATGGCAAAGAATTTTATAATTCTGTGTTCCAACAATTTATTAAAAGCCAGTCAATAAAACGTTATTCGAGTTACAGTGATCTCAAAGCCTCAAATGTAGAGAGATTCAACAAAACCATAAAAAATATTATGTATAGACAATTTACACTTCAAGGTAATTATAAATGGATTAATATTCTTCCAGAACTTCTACATAAATATAACAACTCGGTCCATTCCACAATCAACATGAAACCCTCTGAAGTAACTTCATCTGATGAGCAAAAATTGATCAGGACTGTTTATTATCCTAAATACCAGCCAACAACAAGAAAGGCCAAATACAAGGTGGGTGATCAAGTAAGAATCAGCAAATATAAGCACTTATTCAAAAGAGGCTTTACAAGAAACTGGAGCACTGAATTATTTACAGTGGTTCAAATTAAACCTGGGACCCTTAACACATATATAATAAAAGACCACCGAGGAGAAATTCTCAAAGGCAGATTCTATGAAGAAGAACTCAGCAACACTAAACAGCCTGACATATATATCATAGAAAAAATCATCCGCAGAAAAGCCAACAAGTTATTTGTCAAATGGCTAGGACTTCCAGAACACAGCTGGATCGATGCAGACAAAGTGATAATATGAGCACCTGGGATGTTATAAAAAGGATGCCAGAACCTGAACAGCAGATTAAGAGAAATGGCAAGTTGCTGCCTGAAAATATTAGATGTCTTATTGTTGGGCCATCAGCTTGTGGTAAAACTACACTAATGATTGATAATTTTTATTGGCACCCAACTGGTTAGACTGGAAAAACAGGCACTTGTACATTTTGTCTAAGAGCTTGGAACAATTAAAATATCAGCAGCTGATGAAACTATATGATGGATTGGATATTGCCACTTTTGAACCAGATGTTAAGCCACTCCATGAATGTGTTGTGTTTGATGACATTATACTGGATAATCAAAACAAGGTTAGAAATTTGTTTACACAGGGCCGACACAAAAACATTGATTGCTTCTACCTGGCACAGACTTTTTCAAAAATACCCAAGCAGCTGATCCGAGACAACAGCAATTTTATATGTGTGTTTCATCAAGATCATACTAACCTCAAACACATACATGATGAATGTGTAGGTGGGGACTTGAGATACAATGATTTTTCCAAGTTTTGCAGTAGGTGCTGGAACCAGGACAGTTACGGATTTGTCACAATTGATATGACAAGAAAACCCAATAGTGGCAAATACAGAAATAAAATCAACAATTTTCTAGACATTGAAACATAAATAAATAAAGATGAAAAGGCCAATTATTGACGATCTTAAATTAAGAGATTATCTTGTAAAAAGATTTAAGGGATGGAAATCACAGAACCGAGGAATTTATGAACAACACAAACAAACAGAACAGCCTATTATTGATGCTATTAGTGAATTAGGTAAAAGTATCAAAACTGTTACAGAGCAAAATCAAAATTTGATCACAGAGCTTGTACCTGTAGCTGCAAGGAACATATTAGATTATCCAATCACCCCACTTTCCAGTATTCATACACCTAGTCCTATTGCTCCTCGAAGAATTGAAGCTACAGGATCCTATTGAATTGGGTCTTCTTGCTCAAAAATATTTAAGCACACCTAAAGACAACAAAGATGAGGTCTTTGGCTTATATGCTGACACAGAGCGTGATGGTAGCATCATACATAGAATTGGAAATTTCAGAGTAACATTTATGGGAGATGATCTCATTGTATATTGAGAATCTCATCTTGGAGAAAGAGGTGCTTTTGTTAAGTATCTTGGCACACCTGGATTGTGGGAACTGATGACTAGGAAAAGGCCTGGCAACTATACAGATCAAGATTATGAGCATTACAAATAAATATTAATAAAATCAGATGCTCTATACCAGAACAATGATCCCACACAAAAAAGAGTCAAGTCTAGCAGTGGAGCAAAATACAACAATTTAATCAAGCCCATATGGTCACAGATCAAGACTGGCAGTATAATCAAACAATACAACACCCTGCCTAAAGAATTTGTGTGGGTTGATGATGTCAGGAAAATTGTAGATAGGTTATTGGTGATAGCTGGGGAAGAAAATGCTGGCAACCACAATTTTTACAATGAAAAGGTTGGAATTATGGACATGATAAGCACAAAATTGTCTAATTTTATATTGAATGACACTAAGGGGATTGGATATCTTATAAAAATTATTAATACTATACCACCTAAATTTTGGAATATTTCTGAGGGCCGGGGGTTGGTTAATGACATTATAAACAAGCCGCCATTTGAACTACACATTCCAGGCTATCAGTATTGTGGTCCAGGCACAAAATTGGACCATAGATTAAACAGAGGTGATCCTGGTGTTAATCCCCTAGATGCTGCTTGTAGAGACCATGACATAGCATACAACACACATTCTGATCTTGACAAGAGACATGTTGCAGACAAGAAATTAGAAGAGGCAGCATTGGTAGATTTGTAAGCAAAGATGCTTCTTTAAGTGAAAAAATAGCAGCATTGGGGACCACCATAGCTATGAACACCAAACAAAAACATGGGTGGGGGCTGTAAATATGTATATAATAAACCTAGAATGAAGGCCAAGGGTGTTATGTATCAGATACCTTATCCAGGTCTTAAATCTCTTAAAACTATTGATAGTCTTTTAACCAAAAAGCAGCGGAAGAAAAAAAGCTCTTGTCTTGCAAAGGGTCATGGTATGAAATTGTTGCTTAGCACCCCCCAATTAAAAAAAATACAACAATCTAGGAAAAAATCACATGTGGGGGGTTTCATATTTACTATCCCGGCCATCTTAGCAGCACTTGGGGCTGTTGGGAGCTTGGCTGGGGGATCAGCTGCCATAGCAAAAACAGTAATAGATGCAAAGAAAAATAGGGCAGAATTAGATGAATTGAAGCGCCATAACCTGGCCATGGAGAAACAAGGCAAAGGTGTTAAGAGAGCCATGAATAAGTTTAAAAAAACAAGAGCCGCTTACAAACCAAGATATTGAAGCTTTAATCAAGCCACTGGGCATCAAAAATTTTAGAGGTGTGTACATGTCTGATTCTTTGCCAGAGCAACCATTCAACAAAGAGTGTGGCATTGCTAATTTGAATAAGTACAAAAATCAGGGCACTCACTGGATCTGTTATCTTAAATATTTAAAAAATGAGACATTTGTGTTTGATTCATTTGGAGGTGTTCCACCTGAAAATTTAATAAAATATCTAAAATCAGCTAATCTTTATTACAATAATGCCCGTGTTCAAAACTTCAAAGATGTTAATTGTGGACATTTGTGTTTATCTGTTCTTAGATAAATGTCTCAAATAAATAAACCATCAATTGAAGATTTTCAAAAAGCCTTGTGGTATCTGAAACATCATGGGGGTATTCCATCTCACCATTCAAAATTCAATATTGAAACTCAAATTACATGATGACATAGCGTACCCCAAAACAATAGCTCTCAGAGCATTTTATGGCATGTACTTGATCCCTAATATTACACACCGCAACAACACAATTTCAGTAGGGGATCAAAAAATTGTCATCACTCCAGGGCAGTATAATCTGTCCACTCTAAATGCTCAATTACCCAGAGGTATAATATTAACTCAAAATTCTGTCACTCACAGAGTAGAGATTGTATCTGCTACAGAAACAGTGGATCTGGGTACTATAGGAGAGCTGTTAGGCTTTGAGAACAACACAAAACTTGAACCAGCCATCAAACACACTGCTATTAATATACCTAAATTCTTAGCCATAGAGACTCTGAATATTCACTGTAATGTGGCTGAGGGTATGTTCACCAAATCAAATGGCATAGGCACTCACAAACAAACTGGCATCATTGCAACATTCAAACCTAATTCTGAATTTATGGAGCCCATCATCTACAATCCATCCCCAACATTATATTTTCCTGTGTGCCATAATAGAATAGATAACATTGAATTGATGGTCACTAATGAAAAAGAAGAATTAGTTGATTTTGCTGGAGCCACAACAACTGCAAACATAGAGATTAATATTTAAATAAAAATGCATACAAAAAAAAATGGAAAATATTGAGAGTTATGAGCTACAATCATTCCCCCCAAACAGGAGGACATTTGCAAATTTATATCAACCCAACACAGAGATTGAGGTTGATCTTGATGTAGGGGATGGCTTTATACACCCCCACAGAGCAGATCTATACATCAAATTTGATGTTGTAAAGCTCGATGGAACAGATTATCCGGCAAATTCAAATATAAGATTGGTAGATAATTTTGTGCCGCATCTGTTCTCTGAAATTGAGATCAGAAAGCATGGTGTTGTTATAAACAGAGTAGATTATCCCGGCATTACCTCCACAGCTTTGGTCACACTCAAATTATCCAAAACCGAGGCTTCTTACTACAAAATAGGTGGATTTGAGGCTGGTGATAAAATTATATCTAAGAGCCACACAGTGCTGTTCCCTATGCGCCTGTTGCCAGGATTCTTTTCAGATTACAAAGATATTATGTGGAAGGGTGGTTTAAGAATCACATTTAGAAGAGCTGCCAATGATAATAATGCTATGATGAGGTACAGCACATTAAACTCTACAGGGGAAGCTCTGCCTAATACCCTACCTGATGAGGGCAAATGCATTATTCGGACTATGGAGCTAAGAATCCCGGTTGTTGAATATGAAGCCAGTTATGCTCTTAAATACAAAGCAGATATAATAAAAAATCCACAGATTCCTTTACAATTTTATACATATCAATGTGTACAGAAGCCTGCCGCTGGTACTTATTATGAGTTTGATGCTACAAATTCATTCTCCAGTATACAATATGACATGCCGGATTTTGTGGTGGTATTGTTTCAGACTGGAAGACACAATAATCAGGAAAAAAATTCAAGTAAATTTGATAGCTGCAACATCAAGAACATATATCTTAAAAATGGCAGAAATGAGGTATTCCCTAGAGAATTATAATTTAGACATGTCCAAGGATGATTTCCTTAAATTATATGAAGCATTTACAGCATACAAAAGGGTCACTACTGGCAATACTGACATGTATTACACACCAGATGAATTCAAAGCACAGAGACCCATGTTTGTTATCAACACTTCAAAAAGGAAACAATTTGTGGTTAATGACAGGACAAACATTAAAGTTATCTGTGAATTCCACGATACTCTCCCTGATGACACCATATGTAGTGTTATTCTTATAGGGGAAAAAATCTTATCTTTATGATGTAAGAAATGAGAGAGTCACAGAACAATTCTAGAAGAATTACATTATCTTAATACTAGATATACAAGTTGAGGCTGGTGCCCAATTGAACTTTAACCGGAAGTAAATATGTTTGGGTGTGGGTGGGTGTGGGTGTGGCTCTTATGAGCATTTTTGGCTTAGTTTTAAGTGTGGCCAAAAAAAATAACAAAAGGGGCATATTTTTATCAAATTTATGGACAACTATCTGGCAGATGTGCCTTTTATAAGTGTAGGCAAATCAATCTGAGGGGGGTCATACTTTCTCAGGAACTTCCCGAGAGTATTTATACAAAAATCTTGGATTAGACGGGGTTCCACACTTGAGCAAAAAGCTCATATGGGCATGTTGAGCAAGTTTTAAGTGTAGGCAAATCTGCCTGAGGGGGGTTCATACTTTCTCGTGCTGGTTGTACCACAAATCATACTACTAGTTATCTTCAACTGTCAACGAGGTGACGTTGGTCAGCACGTCGAACCCTCAGCCTTTTTAGAATATATCTGAAACCAGGTTACACCAGTCACTCGTAGCTCCCAAATTTCCTCACGATGGTGGGTTGCCACCGGTCCTATAGAGATAATAGGCCGAGAACCCAGGACGACTCGAATCCATGCCATCCCGCTGCAGGCGGAGTCCAAAGCACAGTCTTAGACCGCACCGTTACGGAGGAGGAGAGTTTTCATATTTTGTTTCTTATAAATGTCGACGATACATTAAATATATTACGCATTAAAAATTAGTGTCAAAAAATAGCCGGTTCTATAAGAGATTCGAACCTTCGGCCTTCACTCAACTAGGCCGCTCTTTTTAACAATTTCCCATTTTCTCACTCAATAACCTTCGTTGAACGTTTGCCTTAAGAGTCGTTAGCAATCTTGTAAACCTTATTAACCTATCTGCTGTCTATCACAAATGTATTTTACAACCGGGAGTAGATTTTGATGTCTGCAATTTAGAACTTGACTTTCGTGGTATGTAATTCTCTACCGTCTACTATAATAAATAAATCAAAGTCTACATATCTCATATTTTGTAAATGCGAAATGTCATTGTTAAATGTTACAAACTATTTCTTATTCCACCGATAGTTCCAGATTTAGCCACAGCATTCTGGAAGCCAGCGTGAAACGTGTTTCCAACACTTCCAAGGTCAGGTGAACCCTTATCAGTTGTATTGGATGCCTGTGAACATGTCACTTCATACATCATGGTACTGTGGTGGATTTCTTCTCCTTCCCCTTTTACCTTGAACAGAAGTAATCCCCGACTGGGCACGACGAATCAATCACAGAAAAGCAGACTGTCTAGTAAATCGCATGCCATGTATTATTTCGAGCTCCTAGGTTTTGGAAAGTGAAATATAAAATGTATGTAACATTAATTCATAATGGTTGACTTCTTTGGGTATTATTTCATGACTCTTTTCTACTTACTCAATGAAACTTTTGTCTACTGTTTTCAGTAGATCAATAGGTGTTTTGAAACATCTACTGTGTTCAGATTTTCAAAAAGATATAAATACCAAAAAAATAATAAGGGGGTATGAAATTAATATTTACAGCCAAAATATTAAACTTAACATATTATACATTATACTGAATAAATTAATTTCACTTGCAGTTTCTCTACTGTACTGGTTTCAGTAGATCAATAGGTGTTTTGAAATATCTATGTTAAGATTTTTTAAATTTGAATTACAATTTGTGTGCCTGAAAACTTAGGTTATTTTACACCCGTCACGCTATACGGGGTCCAGCCCCTTATCATGACAAAAATAAAAGCGTGTCTGAAAACTAAAATATCCTTACCTGGGTTAAAAGCTGAGCCTGTAAAGCGACAGACAGTCAGCACAAACAAGGACAATACACACGCAGTCCTACAAAGATTATACTAGCAGTAGGTCCAGTCAGCAGAGCCTCGTTAGTCTGCAAAATGCAGTTCAGGGTGTACTACATGGAAGTGAGGTTGGTTTAAATTTTAAATAGATATAAAAACAAATTGTTAGTGAGGAGGAATAAAAAGTTATATTTACAGCTAACATGCTGAGCTAAACACACTACAAGGGTGTAAGGGATGACCTTCCACGAAGTATGTACACCCATTTGTTGCTTCCACGTAGTACACCCTGGATTTCAGTTTGCAGACGAACGAGGTTCTGGCGACTGGCCCCATCTCGCCCATCCTTGAATACTGTTCCCCAATTTGGGCAATGGCCTCAAAAACCAATCTCACCAGAATAGATTCTGTTCTCAGTTTCTTTCTTGCAATTGTTCGCCATAGAATACCTTCCTTTCGACATGTATCCAAATCAGACACCATGGCTGCTCTGAATATTCACACTCCATCCTTTCGTCGTGATCTAGCTGACATGAAATTTTTATACAAAATAATAAATGGCAAAATCAGAACAGATCTCCTAATCAGTGAATTCTCACTTAGGGTACCCCAAAAGCTAACGCGCAACCTGCAACTCTTCCACAACCCAACCACTAGGCTATCCCTTCTACAAGGCTCCTTGTTTTACAGGCTCCCAGAAACCTACAAAAAACTTCCCCTGAATGTAGATATATTCCTTCCAGAACGTAACTTTTGTATATTACTGACGAAGAACATGTAAATCTATCCCATCTTGTTATTGTTTTTTATCTTTTGTTATTATTTGTTTCTACTTTATGTTGTTTCAGTGTAAAATGGCCAAATAAGACTGTATCTGAAACTCTGAGTAAATAAATAAATAAATAAATAATTTTCTGTGTTATCCTGTGTTTGGTCCTTGTGGTTGCTGAGTGCCCCTTTACAGCCTCAGCTTTTAACCGAATTCAGAATATTTTAATATTTTAGTTGCAACACGACGTTACAGTTATGTTATTTTAGTTCTAGTAAGGGGCTGGACCCCGTATAAAGTGACAGGTGCAAAATAGCCTAAGTGCTGCCGCACCCAAAATTTTGAATTCAATTTCAAACACACTACATGCAATATTACATGTAGTACTGAAGAGAATATTTCACTTGTAGTTCCTCAACTGTAATTACACATTAGGCCTACTGAAAGTCTTCAATAGGAAATCATTGATTTTGAGTAGATTTCCGAGAGACACAGTAGAGTACTACAATTGATAACAGTAGACCTGGAGCAAACAGGAACGTAGAATGTCTGGCAGCGAGACGCAAGAGTTGATCAAACGATTGTAGCGTCAAATTTAGCTTAGAGCTCATAATTGATATTTCTACACGAGCTCAACATACAAGTTACATACAATGAGAGAATTGAATTGAGTTTACATCTCACGAGATATGAGTCGAAACTATTGTTGCACATTGAACTATGAAGTGAATCAATGTTCAATTCGATTAACTAGTGAATGGTGATGTGCTGAGATTTTGTAACGAGATGTGCCAAATGGCTGACAGTATAATAACTTATGGACACACTGATTTAATATATTTGAACAATCTTATAACGTGCGATTTTGCATGAAATTTTATTACTTGAATCTACATCACTTCATTGCAAAGGCTACAAGGCATTTTATGGGTTGTAAAATTCTGTGTTCGATTCACTGTTCGGTTAACTCTGCGATTTTTATTTCTTATTAAACCGAAAAATTATTTATTGCATTTTACTTATTACGAAAATTCGTATATTATTTGCTTTGCAAAATGTAGAGAATATATTGTTTTTCATGCTCTTTACAAATACAACTATGCATGGTGAACAAAAAATAATGTAAAATAAATACTATTCACAAAAGGATGTCAGTAGTATTTATTTGTTTTGTTTCTTGATAATTTTCCCTAAAATAAAAATGTATAACATTTGCTGTACATGACATTTCGTCGAATATGGATCACACATGGATCATTTTTGTGCAAATCGTAGTAAAATGATGAGAAATTCAAAAACATATTCTGAAAAATTATTTTCAAAAATAATATTGAAAATCATTAGAAAGGAGTGTTATTTTTTAAAAAAATATATAATATTTTTAATTCTTTCAATTATTAATTAAATACAATACTTAGTTGCTATATATAATAATAATAGGGGTAATCGAACAGAAGTCAAACTTATAATCTTCGACGTGTAATACTGATAGCCTATCACCGAACCACTTTACCATTATAAAAAAAATTGAAGTTTTTTTCTCGGAAATTACTGGCTAGTGCACGCTGGAACTTTGCCATACGAATATCTACCCTACCACTACAAGAAGCCACGTCACAACCTCAATTTTCGAAGCTGTAGCCTTTCCATGTAAAACGATTGCGTCGTAAATAGTAGATATTGCTTAAATGTTTTGTGACATTCATACCACCTTTATTTCATTTGCTACAAAGGAGCGTTTGGGTGTGTTGTTTATAAAGAGGCGGATGTGGATTTTATTTCTAATGCATATTAAACGAATTGGTCTTAACTCATAATCATTCCGTAAGAAGGAACGAACTCGTGGGATAGCGGTTATCGCACTGGGTTGTCACTCTAATGGTCGTCGGTTCAAATCCGCACGGTGGCAAAAACTTTTCGTAAACTTTATTCGTTCCCATTGTTACCATTTGAATTAGTCTTCTTTGAAACTAAGAACGAAAGATCATACAATTAACTCTCTCTTTCAAAATGGTAATATGAGGACAGGTTTCTTATTATAAGAATTGGAAATTTTAGTGGTCTCAACGCATCTAAAATCCAAAATACTAGATCGACGTTATTTGCTACTGAATTCTAATCCACGTTATACACAGATAGGCTAATGGGTCCTGGACCTACAGTTTAAAGTGAGATACGAACCACTATGTGTCTCCACTTGTTATCCTACACTGAACGTAAAACATACAGCTCCCCGCCCCCATTTGTAAAACAAATTTACATTAAATATGGTATTTATAAGATAATCATCATTGATTTGATTGTTTTTATTACTGAACGTCAAATAAAACATTTTCCACAATCACCTCTTCGTCCCATCTCTCCCAATATCTTTCTGTCCCTCTCTTTTCCCCCTTCCCCACCCTCCACACACATGTATCAAAATAAATATTTTCTTAGGTTTGTATGTGTATAAATATAACATTAAATACCCCCAAAAATAATATTTATTTTCTACTTTTCGTAACCCCTCTCACACTCCCACAACCCCTCATTATTATTATCGTGATTAGCCTATGTGTGCAAAAAATGATGTTGAAACGAACTCTTGACCTCAATTATACAAGTTGTGTATTTTCTTTCAGCTGTGGTTCCCTCTTTTCGCGAGAAATAACGAATTAACCTAATCATTAACTTAACAAATAAAAATGCATCTCTAAATTAATTAATGAAAACTGTTATTACACCCAAACCACTATTTTATCGTAAATGTAAATTAAATGTCATCTCACGTAGTGAAAACAATGTGAAAACTGTTCTAATGAGTGATATATGATTGTCAAACACATACATGAATACATTATATTAAGCTCGTGAACTATAATTGGGACAATTTAATACTAATTTGAAACGATTAAAGGCATTAAAACGACAAAGTAAAATTTTGCGCAATCTTTCTGCCGATTCGCATTATTGAAACAATATTTAACCAATGGGGACGTTATCTCATATTTGGAAATGATGCATTGGTTGAACTTCCTGTGGACAAGACCGTGAGTCACGCCTCCTGTTCCTCCAAATCGAACTTCACTCTGATTGGAGGATCGTATATTTCACAACACTTCCTTGTTTCAGAGCTACCAACATAATTTCGTAAGATGTTGGACTTAGAAAAAATCCATGCGACAGATTTTTTGAACATGACTGTACTTGCGACCTTTGTTCAATTTATGTACATTTTTCAAATTACCGATGCTCATTTCGACGAGGTCCGACTGCCATAGGTTGTCGATAACCTTTGTTACTACAGCTAAACGTTCGTAGTTGCGGCGTGCTGGTTTATGTAATTCATCGACGATGGCTTGAGTAGACATTGAGATTTCGCTTGAAGTGAAGGACTAACGTGGTGGGGTTCAATGAAGGTGGTACCTCAATTGTGTTTTAAATGATAAGTACATGCACTCACATCAAACACAGTAAGATTTTCGTCTTGGTGTATTTCATATATGTTGCGTGTTTCGTTCAAATGTGCCAAAGGAAGGTTTCCTGCTTTCTGAACACCACAATTCGACATTAATGTCATGGTGCGAACACTAGCTTTTCTGCCGTGAGACCAATACGAAAATTCGTTTATCTGAATAGTGCCATCGATAAGAAACTTGTAATACGGATGATAAGGATGCAACATGTAGAGTTTGTTACCTTCAAGGAACGTGGAAATTCTCTGCTGATTTGGTACGCTGTTGATTTCGATGGCATCCAGAAAATGCAGTTTAGCAAATTTAATATCGACACTAACGAGGTGACTGTGACGCTGACCAAGTGTATCTTGTATGGGCAACAAATGGACGTCGATGGTATCCGTTACGGAAGAAAACGTAATTATTTACATCGACGTTCATCTGTTTGTAGTTTTCGTTCAGTTCTTGCAATTTGGCTCCGAAAGCGGCCAGCGTCGATTCCTGAGTAGATTCCAGCGCTCCAATTTGATCTCTAATGTTGACTACAATGTTCTGAAGGTTCTCAACTAGATTCAATTTCGAGCTTTTCACGGTGAGGTCGTTCATGATGTCCCTCATCTCGGTAAACTGGGTATGAAGATCCGTGACACTCTGCGATGTCGGCAACGTGGACACCGTGTCGCGAAACGAAGCAATTTCATCTCGAATCTGTTCCACGTTTGTTGTTTCTGTTTCTAATCGTTTTAACATTCCAGATATGTTCCTTTTCCAAGCATGTAATTCTATAGAGGAGGGAAGATTGGATACTGTATTTTCCAGAGCACGCAATGAACTCCTTATGTCACTCGACTCGGATAATGCCGTCACTGCCGTTTTCAATTTTTCTAAATTTTCGTTCGAAAGCACACTCGTCTGTAACAATACCAAATCACCCTGTATATTGTCCAGTACATGATGAAAATGGTTAAGATTTGTTTCAACCTTCAAATTTTCCAGGTAGTCGATTTTCTGCTGAACCGTGCTTAAAGTGTCTTGCATACTCGTTTGAGTTTGAGCGTCTTTGATCAACTCCAAAGATGCCTGAAGCGTAGCAATAGTGGTTTGAATGTGTTCAAAATCTTGATAAGCCTGTAATTGAATTTTGATGTTTGCCACGCTCTTGTTAATAACTTGCAATTCGTCGGAGGATGGTAGATTTGTCATTGTATCTTCTAAAATTTGTAATTTAGATTTAATATTTTTCAAAGTGATGGTGAATTCTGTGGTAAATTTGGAAACATCATCGTGTAGACGTTTCACATGAAGCTCAGAGAAATTCTTCTCAATTGTGGAAATCCGTTCTTCGATTTCGAGTTTTAATTTTTCCAAAGTTTTCGTTTGAAATTGTTGTAATTTGGCCAAATCATTTTGAAGCGAATCAACACTCAATATGTATACTTTGAACGTTATCGTACGAAGGCACGTCAACATAAATTTTTATCAGCGTTTTCAACTCGGAATCAATTTTCAGAATAGGATCCAGCATTGCGTTTTTAAACTAACCACTTCAGATTTTAAACTGTTGTTTAACGTCTCCTGAAAAGCAATCAGGTCACATCTCAACTTTTTAACTCGAACATCTAACATGATAATCCCGTCAGCATGGTCTACACGCTTGGTGTGTCCGAAAATGTCGTTAGGCATTATGGTTATTTATTAAGGGATAGATGATTCGTAATTCTATGGAGACAGGAATGAGTTTGTCGTAATCTCCAAGGAGTTCCATGTATAAACGATCTCCTGTAGAAACATCATACGTGATGTCGGAAAGCATCTTATCATGCTTAATGCGATAAATGTTCTTGCCAGACGAGACTTTGATTTCACCTACGTTTTCAGGATTTACGGTGATCCGAAGTTTCCCACCGATCGGAATTTCGTAGAAATGTAAATTGTTGTTGAAGATGTAAAAAGGTTTGCCGACGTCCTCGTCGAATTTCGTCCAAATACTGTTGAGGTAAATGATCAACAGGCGGTTGAGTTTGGATAGTATTTCATTATCTGTCGTGTGGTGTACAGTTTCCATGTTGGTGTGTTTTCTGAAACCAAATAAATCCATCGGCATTTTCACGTTATTTAATATATTAAACAAATTATATGGCATGTTTTGATTTATTGCCAGGAAGATCCAATTTACCATTATAGACAATTTGAGATTGTTTTTGATTAACATAACCAGTTTCTTATCGGATAACATTTTAGTATATCTTTCGGGTAAAAATAAGCTGTATTCATCATTAAGTAACAATCGTATCCTAGAACAAAATTGAGTTGAAATAATTTCACCAGAAGTTATCGCATAAGGTTTCTTTATTACGAAGTCTTGAAGCTTGATGTACTCAACTGATATATTTAGCATATTTTTCAACGCTTGAACATCATTCATTGTTGTTGCACTTACGTCTTATGTTATATTATAAGGATGCATGAAGTGGAAATCAGGTAGGAAAAAAAAGTTGCAGGTTGAACTTTATGACTTAATGACTTCCAGCCTGGAGGCATGAGTGAAGGTCGCTCGTTACCTCTTTTCCTCTTTCGAAGCACGCAATACAGAAAAGAGAGAGGTCAAAGCGGTTAGACACACATGGCACATTTGTCACTAGTATTCCAGTGTCCCCACTCGCGTGTATGAACTTGACAATCAAGTACATTTATTTTATTGTCCGTACCATCCAATGCTAGCTTGGTGAAGCGTGATGTGTAGATTTCGTGCGATGTATTTGCAATGCGATGATCGGTGGCTATCTTTGTTCTTGTTTGTAACAAGCCTTCTTTGTAATCTTCTATGGTAAATCTACATGTGCTAGTTTTTTCCAACCCCTTTCCTTTCTTGATCTCTTTCTTATCTGCAAACTTCACGCGGTACATTTTTTCCCGAAGTCCTGCAAATTTGCTGATGTAATTACCGACCGCTTCGTCTTTGAACTTTCCTATGGTCATTTTATTTTCCGACGAATGCAAGGGATGGCCTGACGGTAAGTTGCTAAAAACAAAAAGATACTTCATCGAAGTCAGATCATGATGGAGGTCTTGCGTTTCGATTAGAAACACAAAGCTATCAGTATCAATGTAGCAAATTTGAATATTAGCACCATAAAATGGTTGCAATTGATCAAAGTAGGATTCGTACATGTGTAATGTTTTGAAGTATGGGGAAGCACCAATTTTCTCAAATTTCTTCACATCCGTAACTAATGTTGCATCGATGTACTTGCGATCGTTCTCCATTGTTTTACCTTAAATGGCATTGTTAAACAATGTAGAGGTCTTTGTCTGCAGGGGTTTGTAGATTCTGCTCGACGCTTTTTGTTCTCAGCAATATACGGCTCCAACCATTTGCTCTGTCTGAACTTCAAACATCTATGTATTTTCTTAAGCTGCAAACAATGATGCAGATATATTTTTAGTAGCCTGTAGTGGAGAATGTAATTTCGTTTGTTGTTCAAGCTTAATACGAGTTTTGGGACCTTTCCTCCAGGTGGTTTTTCTTTTATTGGAGCCATGGCCAATCCTTCATGAATATCATGGAGCGTTTCAGGATAATCAATGTATATTTCCAAGAAACAACCCCATTCGTTATTTTCGGTCCAGTTGAGAAAATCCTTGGAGGAGAGTTCCTCTTCGTCCATCCATTGATAGTCACTGATGTAAAGACACTGTGACATGGAATGGCCATATACATTATTCACATCCCAGTAGACAATGTAGGTGTCATGTTTTGATCCATCGTAACCAGAAGAATAAGGATTTTTTGCAACAGCATGGCGACGTGGGTATTGGACAATGCCACCTCGTACTGCATTCTCAAGAAATACATATAGGTCCTTGTTCGTGATGAGGTCCAGCGGTACATAGGTGTATTTCAACATGGACTCCCATGTCAGTCCCGGAGTCGTAAAAATGTGCTGGGTCCAACTTGTAGATTGCAATACATCTGTTCCGAAACGATTCGAAAATGTCCATCAGAAGGGTGACTTCAAGTTTGAGATACAGGTCGTGATAGTCCCGAAAAGTTTGACAGTTGAAGGCCGACCACACTCTACAGGCATGTTGATTATCATCTTCGGAACAAACGTCCCCGGTGAAATTAGAATAAAATGGAGTACGCGGTGTTAGTTCGGTAGCGTCGAAGTTGTCGAAATCATTGACGTATTCATGCGGGTAGACGCCCTTACGTTTCAAAATATTCAAATTGTCGTCCCCAAAACATTGTTTCGTGGCCACAAGTTCTTCGTCGCTAAGTTGAGCTGCAAGGGTGGCCAGGCTGGAAGACATGAAATTGTAGGAGTCTAGGATTCGCACTTCTACAGTTTCTCCGTGCTCGAGAGAAATCCACACCCTTACAGCAATATACTTTTCGCTCCTTCTCGGAAAGATATTGATGTGATTCGTGATGTTGTAGAGCTCTTTGATATTCAGATGTGTATCATACTTCTCTGTGTAATGGAGATACACAGCAATAAATCGTGTTTCGTTGATTTTGAGATTGCAGACGTTACAAATAATAGACAAAACTTTAGAATTTTCATGGTTTTGATGTACTAGGTTGCGATTTTCGGCGGTGAAATCAAGGAAGCACACCTCGCATCTTGTTGCCATGTCATGTCTCTGTTGTTGTTCCGTTGTGAGTGGGGGTGGAAAAACGTAAGGGCCTTTAAGTCTAGGTGCAAGTTCTTTGGCACATTCTGCTATTTATTTTACAAAGTTTTTTTTACAATACGTAATAACCTTATTTAACTTTCCCTGTAAATTGTAAAACTGCAAGGTACGTGGTGAAAAATTGGTATTGTGTTTGATATAGTGGGGTCAGGGTCACATGAGTCTAACGGAACTTGAAAACTTTCAAAATCAGCATAAAAACAATAGGATGGGGGAGAAGAGCCTGATATTTTTGAAATGCTATCTTGCTTCCGGGTTCCGGCATGACATCTTCGGGTTCTGCATGCATGGAACCGAAACACATGTGTTGTCCCATTTTTACACCGCGAAAATTTCTCAAGCACCGATCGCAAATTTCAATCTTGTCGTGATCCTTGCAGATTTGACTTCCCACTAGGCGTGAAAAGTTGAGAATTAAACTGTAACGCATGTCTATGAGAAGAATTCTGATTACGCTATTTTACCTTTTTGCAGTTCTTAGAACGCAAGTGTCGCCGCAATCAACCAAGAACACGGAAATATCAATGTTTTGCCCCTTTTCTTCTTTGTACTGTTATGTAAATATATCGATGTCTTAAAAACCCACTGGATATGAAAATCCCTTCATCACTTTTTTATATCTCCTCTCGTATCTTGTGTAGTTGGACAGACGTTGGGAATGATCATTGGCTGGGTGCAACGCTGCGATGATAGACCATAAGAAACTCTTCTTATCTTTACTTTCTATGTTTAGTACTACATTTTGCTTTTTTAATGTCTGTCATCGCAGCATTTTTTTAGCGCTACCTAAAGCTTTAAAATTACACACTCTAAGCTGCAACATTTGGTTACGGCAACAAAGACTCCACCCGCTTGTGCGACCTTCAAATTCTTCTTGTTTTCTTGCTAGATGGTTAAATAGATGCGATATAATTTCGTCAAGATCGTCGTGATTACCCTGATGTAAGCCTTCACATCCTACATAGAAACTGAAATTGCTTGTCTCGGACGAGACGATTTTCTCATACTTAAGGGTTAACACAAGATGAATTTTGATTGCGACGTAAATAATGCAATCGCGTAATTTGTCAACGAGAAGACATTTCAAATTATCAAAGAACGTGCCGGAATCACATTTTTTATCAGGTGAAGATTTATACGCCATGGTACGGGCACTTTTATTTAAAGTATAGCCTTCATGTGCATCAATGCGAGATTTTTTGCCGGAGGGACATCAACACTTTCATCTTTCAGTATGCGACATATCTTCTTATGCTTAGACATGTCTAGTTTAGAAATCAACTTCCCACAGTTGCGGCATAGTACGTTTTTGCAAAGACCAGAGGTCACCCGGATGCGGCTCCATTCTGTATCTATGTTATCTATATATGTCCAAAGCTTTCATTTTTTTGAGGCGACGGGGAAAAGCACGGAAATAAGAGAAAAAAATAAAATTAAAAGCTGACATCGTGCACGCGTAGAGTCTGCACTGTTGTAAAAAAATAGAGCAGAGTGTGTGGCATGACTTTAGAAATATTATGGCTCCTCCGGGTATGTAATTAGCGCATCCTCATCTTCAAAAACGCGGAAAAATGTCAACTTTATTTCTCTGTTGACCAGATCAATTTTTCCACAAGAATTTGAATATTTTCGGGTATTGGATACGACACTAAATCTGAAGAAAATGCACAGCCCGTATCTTTTAATACAACGCATCGATTAAAATTAGAAAGCATAATATTCGATACTGAAACTTACAAATTCGAAACGGGTGAAATTGAAATTTTGCATCGTGTTTACGTCACTTTCCGAGAATGGTTACATACGCAATATTGGTTGTTACTTGTCCGTTATGGTACATTAACGTACAGCGAAATGAAATAATTAAATATTTTAATTGAGAGCACATACAAGCCTAATTTTATTTTCACAAAGTGGCTTAAGGGATATACGAACGAATAAAGGTGTTTTTCCCATTTTTAAAATAACCAAATTGCTGTATACAGAAAATATCAAGAAATTAGTAACTAACTAAATAACTCCCTAGCCTGCTTAAACCCGAAGGTTCAAGGCTGCAGCAACACAGGCCTTCCATCTTTCCCTATCTTGAGCAAAATCTATATATTCTTTTCCGTCCCTACCGATTTCCCTTAGGTCCATCTCAACGTTGTCCCTCCATCTTCGTATTGGCCTTCCTACAGGTCTCTTACCATCAGGTTTCCCAACAAGAATCCTGTAACTCCTCTTTCCTCATCCATTCGTGCCACATGGCCTGACCACCAAAGTCTTCTTGATTTAATTATTCTAATAATATCTGGACATGAATCCAAATTATGTAGTTCTAAATTATGTAACCTTCTCCACTCACCTGTCACCTCATCCCTTTTAGGTCGACATATTTTCCTAAGGATTTTATTTTCAAATACTCACAATTTATGTTCCATTTTCAATGTAAGGGACCAAGTTTCACATCCATATAATACTACAGGCAAAATTACGGTTTTGTATATTATAACTTTTAGTTTCTTAGATATTAAACGAGAAGACAAAAGTTTGCATTTCCTTATTTAAGCCTACTTTTTATTTCCTCTTTAATATAATTTTCATTAGTAAATATTACTCCTAAGTATTTAAATTTGGAAACTGGTTCAAACGAGTTGTTATCAATAATTAGATTTTGATTATTACCTAACACTTGGTTTCGGCCTGGAAGCATATTTTTAGTTTTCTCTTTGTTAACTTCCAAACCTATCTCTATAGCAGTTTTGAAAAATATTTTAGCATTATTCTTAATTGTATTTATATCATCCCCCAGTAAGTCTGCATCATCTGCATATGCTAACAACTGAGTCACACCATTTAGTTTTAGTCCTTCTTAAGTTTCTTTTACCTTCCTATCAGCATATTCTGAGGCAAAATTAAAGAGAATGGAGATAATGCATCTCCTTCTTTTAACCCATCATGAATTGTAAATTTGTCAGACATATTAATACCCACACGAATTTTACTTTCTGTTTCACTGGTGCATATTTTTATCATACTAACAAGCTTCTTAGGTATTCCAAACTCTACTAATATATTGTATAATTTATCTCTTCTGACCGAATCATATGCTTTTTTGAAATCAATGAATAGCTGATGGACATTTTGATTATATTCCCACCTTTTTTCAAGTGTCTATCTGATGTGAAAAATTAGATCTGTAGTTGATCTGCTACGTTTAAATCCACATTGATAATCACCTATAATTTAATTTGTATATTTGGTTAGTCTTGTTAAAATAATATTAGATAATATTTTATATGTTGTTGAGAGTAGAGAAATTCCACGCTAATTATTGCAATTCATTTTATCTCCTTTTTTAAACACAGGAACAATTATGGATTCTTTCCACTGTTGAGGGATTTCTTCTTTTTTCCATATTAAACAAATTAATTTATGAATTTGACATATTAATGAATTTCCACCATATTTAATTAACTCAGCTGGTATTAAATCAATGCCAGGTGCTTTGTTATTCTTTAGCCTTTGAATAGAATCTTTAACTTCAGTCAAGTTAGGTTCTGGAACTAAAGGTTCTTCTGTGTGTACTTCATATACTTTTGATTTATCTCCTACATGGACATTTAAAAGGTCATTAATGTAGTTCTTCCATCTATTTAGAATATCGCTTGGGTCAGCTAGAAAATCACCTTCTTTATCTTTTATCAAGTTTACTTTAGGTTGGCACTTCTTTCTAAACTCATTTACACCTTTATATAAATCTCTCATATTTTTATTGTTGCTGTTTGTTTCAATATCGTTAATTTTGCTTTTCAAGTAATCTCTTTTTTACTTCTAAACGTGCGGTTAACTTCTCGGTTTATTCTATTATAATTGTTTAGATTTGTATCATCAGAGTTATTTAACCATCTAAGTCTACCCTGATTTCTTGTTCCATTAGATTATGACATTCTTTATCGAACATTGGCTTACTTTTTCTCGGTTTATGGTATCCTATTATTAAGCTGCTGATTCTATTGCATTACGTATGTGCTCCCATTTCTTATTTAAGTCTGTTCCATTTATATTTTCATCATCATTTAAATCCTGCAAAACATCAAATCTATTTGACAGTTTAGTTTAAACTTTCCTGTATCAAATTTTAGAACTTTTAAATTTTGTTGCTTATGATTTATCACTGAGAGTCTTTTTCTTCATTTAGCAATTACCAAATAATGGTCACCGGCACAGTCAGCACCACTATGTGTACGAACGTCAATTATACTAGTATTCCTTCTCTTATCAATGAGAATATGATCCATCTGATTATGAGTTTTACCATCTGGAGAAGACCAGGTATATTTATGGATATCTTTATGTTTGAAAGTGGTACTTTTCACAAATAAATTCTTTGAGGTTGCAAAAGTAATCAATCTTATACCATTATCAATACTTAATTCATGAAGACTTTCTTTACCAGTCTTGGGTTTAAATGTCTCTTCTTTGCCAATCTGTGCATTACAGTCACCTAACAGAATTTCCATATCATACTGAGAAAATGTATCAAAGACCTGTTCTAGATCTGTATAAAAATCATCTTTAGTATTATCATCTTTATCTTCCGTTGGTGCATGTATGTATTAACATAATATCAAGAAATTAGTGAACAAGATATTCTTTTTTTAGTTTACACATATTCACGTTTGATAATATCATTTTTTCCGGGGTGACCTCTTCTTTCTCAGATTGACATATATGCGTCGACGCAAGGTATCGTTTAAAGAGAATGAAACAGTCAACTTCTTCCGAACACCAGAACACCAATCATGGGGAAAATAACTAAGAGTCGAAGGGGAGGAAAAAGTTTAGTTATGTAGATGTGTGGCAAGTTACACACGATTAGGATAAGTATGTACCTCCGAAGGGTAATAGGATCATATCAATAGCGTGTCAACATTTGTTGCGAATGGCACCAGAAACAGTAATACAAGAGATAATAGTTTCAGGTATCAGACTGTCTACTTTATCACCGCTTACGTGCGACAGTACTTAGGGCAACCACGTAATGGATTAGTATACCAAGTTCCTTGCATGAAGCCCCATTTAACCCGGAGAGAAAAAACCAACAGCCAGTCGTGATGTCTGCTGCTTTCGCTTCCTCTTTCCTTCGGCGGCATCGAAGCAGCAGACATCATTTGATCTGGTGCGGTGCCGTGCTACTGATAGACTAACACCTGACAACGAACAATTCTCACTCCTCTTCGCCTGACCCAGAAAGAAACCGTGCCGTCACCGCTTACAGCGTTTGCTCGATTAAATCTTTCCACGATGATTGCTCTTTCCCGTTTGCGCAAAGCGAGCTCCAGCCGTGTGGAAAAAGGGAGCCAGAGAGCCTGAACGCTGAACAAAGCTCATTTACGTGTGGAACAGAAAAGCTCTCGATGCACGCTTCCTGTCTGAGGTGAAAATCATCAAATTCAATTTTGATTACCGCAACCCAGAAAGCTCGCTATTCCTGAGTGCTTCCAAATGAGTAAGGCTAACGGTAGAAGATTAACCTCTGTAGTAGTGGAAATGTATTGTTTCTACGAACTCCTTGTAGGTATGCCTAGTATTTAACCTCAGTTGTGACATATTTTCATGATTTTTTAATGGATTTTATTGCGTTCGACGTTGTTCTAGCCTTATTTTTTGCTCAATCTCATTTTTGAGCCTCTTCTTTGTAGGTATGCCTTGATCGTATTTATTTATTTTATTCATCTATTTATTTATTGAAATTTCCAGTACAGCAGAAGCCATTTTAAACCGGAAAGAAACAACAGTAAAACTATACACTAGTGTTAAAATGAACACACGAAACAAGATAAAATAAAATAAAATAAACAGAATATAAATATAAACATAAACAAGTCGAGACAGTTCCAAGGTAAACAGATGTGTTTCACAAAACATTACTTATATACAATTCTTTCTATGTTGGTGATAAAAGATGGATATGAACTGAATATATCGGTTTGGTTTGGGATTACATTGAACTGATTTGGTAGCCTATGAAATAGTGAACGTTGAATGAGTGAGAATCTTGGAGTTGCAGTGTGGAAAGTTTCCTTGATCCGTGTTTTGTGTCTAGGCACTCTGAAGGAGAGTTCGTGGAGTGGGATGCTGCATCTTAGGATATATCTTAACCTATTCACTCTTTTACAGCCTTTTACGGGGTAAAGTGTAAAATGTGTAAAATGGTTGTTTCTACGCAACCCTTGTAGGTGGACCTAGTATTTAACTTCAGTTGTGACATATTTTGATGATTTTGATGATTTTTTTATGGATTTTAAAGCATTTGACGATGTTCTAGCCCTATTTTTTTCTGAATCTTATTTTGGGACCTTTTTGTAGGTGGTGGGCCCTCAACGTAAACGCCTACGATTTATTTGGGGGATTTTTCTTGTAGGTGGGGCGCCCTCTGCGTAAACGGTTACGATGTATTTTTATGACGTGTGAGCCCCTTTTTTCACGATGTATGTCGTGGAATTAGTTCAATGCCCTCCACTACTTTTGGAGAGGCCACAGTGGGGGCTCGCAGTGTTGCCAACTTACTCCACAAACATTTCACCATATGATATTTCACAGGCAAAGCTAACCTACAAATAGAAATTGGGACTACTCAGTATTGCCATAAATTTCTATAGCATAGTGATTTTTTTATGTGAGAGAATGTTTGGATCTAAGGTCAGTGTAATTTTTCTAGAATTATCCAATTTTTTTCTTGTATCTAAAACTGTTCAGTCACTATTTTATTCTTGATATAATACACAAAAGTTATCTCTGCAATAAGAATGATGCTGCAGAGAGTATCGGCAGGCAAGGCGTCATGGAATTCGCACACAATTTTGATATTGGTACGATCGTTAACAACCACCTTCTTTCTCCTCGAGGTGTTAATGACGAACTTGGGTTTGCGAGCTATGAACTCATTGGGGTTGTAGTACACGTCCACATTGCCGGAGGGCACTCTCTTGTAGGCTGTGTATGCCTCGTATAGTTTCAGGTAGTCGTTGCTTGAAATGTTCAGGTTGTAGTTCTCAATCGAGAATAACTCGTTCTTGCCATTTTTTAGGTAGATGTTCTTGATCTTGCAGTTGTCAAAGTGGCTCCCCTGTATGGATGAGCACGACCACAAACTCTGGCATATCGTACCGGATGCTGTTAAACTGTGTGGTCACGTCAAATTCAAAATGGTTGCCGGAAGCAGGTTTCTGCATGCACTGGTAACCGAAAAAGTGGATGGGTACTTGGGGATTCTTCAAAATGTCTGCTTTGTACTTGAGAGCGCAGTTAGTTTCGTATTCCACTACGGGCATGTGCAGCTCCATGGACTGGATGATGCACTTGGCAGGATCGGGTACTATGTTGGGAGGTGCTGAATCGTCTACACTCAAGGTGCTGTAACTCATCAGCGCATCGTTGTCGTTGGCGCACTGCGAAAAGTGACGCGCAAACCATGCTTCCACATAACCTCTATGTAGTCGGAGAAGAAGCCAGGAGACAGGCGCATGGGAAAAAGTACTGTGTGATTTTGAGTTTTGATTTTTGTACCTGCTTTGAATCCCTCTGCCTGGAAGTATGCTGCACTGTCTCGGAGAGTTTCAGTGTTCCAACAGCTGTAGAGGTAATCCCGGGGTAGTCAACCCTATCGATGACGGTGCCAAGCTTTCTAACTTACACCTGAGAGAACAGGTACTGCACAAAATTATCTACAAATCTTAAATTTGCATTTGCAAGGAATGCCTCGCCGTTGTCTCTCTTCACAACATCTAACTTGATATACAAGCCATCTCTTGATTCGCTTCATTGAGGTTGGCAATCGTGCGACCATTGGGTGGGAAGGACTGCAACTAGTAACTTTCGATTTGCTCCATAATGGTTATTTATTATATGTTAATCTCCACGACGGCAGTGGTCGTGGCTCCTGGAAAATCAACCACTTCTCCCTTCTCGTTGGTAATTGCCAATTCTATGTTGTCTATGCAATTACGAGATACAGGAAAGTATATCGGTGGGGAGGGTGTGTAGATAATTGGCTCCATGAACTCAGAGTTTGGTTTGGACGTAGCGATAATACCTGTCTGCTTGTGACTCCCTTTGATGCCGTCCAAGGATTTGGTGATCATAACATCTGCCACATTCCAATGTATGTTCAGAGTTTCTATGGCTAGAAATTCAGGAATGTTAGCACCGATGAGCTTGATGCAAGGTTTGAGCTTTGTGTTGTTCTCGAATCCCAAAAGTTCTCCGATGGTACCCAGGTTTCCGGTTTCCGTGACAAACACCAGTTCCACCCTGTGAGTTACAGAATTTTGCGACAGATGTACACTTCTTGGCAATTGATCCTGAAATATAGACAGATTGTACTAGCCAGGGGTGATGCTGAATTTTTTGCTGCCAATTTTCATGGTATTGTTGTGTACCGTCACATTAGGTATCAGGTACATGCTGTAGAAAGCACGAAGAGCAATAGATTTAGGATAGATGATATCGTCATGCAATACGAGTTTCAGAAGCGAAGTCTCGCTTGTGAGATGGAATACTCCCATAGTGTTTCAGGTGCCTCAATGCTTTCTGGAATTCCTCGATTGTTGGATTATTTAATTGCGAGAGGAAGACAAGCATGGAAACGCAGAGGTGGACACGGTTCACATCGCTGAATCCCTGGATGCGATCTTCATTGTAGTAGAGGTTGACAACACATGAGATACCATACCAACCCTGCAGGTGGCATGCCTCCGAATGAATCGAATCAAATGCTTAGTAGCTGTTCGCTTTGAGGTAGCATATCAAATGTGTACTTGGATTTTGGTAACTGTCTAGGTTAACCACACCACACTCTTTCTTCTTCACAACAGAGGGTAGAGAATCAGACATGAAAACGCCCCTGAAGTTCTTTTCCCCAACGGATCGATCAAAGATTCAATATCGAAGTTGGACCTTGGCTCTTCTCTTTTTTAAACTTTTTCAAAATTTCGAGGATGTTCTTTCTCTTTTTGGTCACACCTTTCCCCTTCTTCTCCATAGCCAGGTTGTGGCATTTCTGCTCTTCTAATTCAGCCTTGTTCTTTTTGCATCGATGATGGTCTTTTCAATGGCGGCACTGCCTCCTGCCGGGCAGCCTTCAGCACCCAAAGCTGCCAAGATAGCCTTGATGCTGAATATGCAAAATCGCGAACCTTGTAACCTCCTCAGCTGAGGAATGCTTAGCAGCAACTTCATTCCATTACTTTTGCCAAACATAAATGTTTCTTCTCGCGCTGTTTAGATGAGCATTCCATCTAAAGTTCCGAGAGACTTGAGGTTTGCGTAGGGTATTTGGTAAACGACACATTTGGGCTTCATGGTGATGGTATGTTATTTATATATCGTGCAAGGGTAACAAAAAACTCTAATTTGCCTAATGCAATGAAGTGATGATAGGTTGGTTAACAAGTTGCTTTTTTCAGAAGGGTTAATAAGTTACAATCCCCACCCTAATTTTCGGTTTGTGTTCATGGCGATGGTCGTACCGAATGCGGCAACCAGTTCATCCTGCGAGGCATCTCTGCTGATGATTCTCCCGAAAGCCGCATGCTCCAACTTTCTGTCAGCATCATGACGTGCGTCAAGAACTGTGTGAGCATTGTAGGCAATGTCGTGGTCCTTGCATGCTGCGTCCATTTGTTTCACTCCCTTGTCTCGTTTTTCCAGTCGCTGTTTGAGTTTCGTACCCGGTCCGCAGTACTGGTCACTTGGCAGGTGCATTCGAAGAGAAACTTGTTGATAATATCGTTCACGAGACTTCGACCCTCAGTTACATTCCAGAATTTGGGAGGCAGGGTATTGATGATTTTGATAAGGTAACCTATACCTTTGTTGTCGTTGACAATGAAGTTGGCAAGCTTGGTGCTAGTCATGTTCATGATGCCCACCTTCTCGTTGTGGAAGTTGCGATTGGCTGCGTTTTCTTCGCCTGCGATTACCAGCAATCGATCTACAAGCTTCCTTACGTCGTCTACCAAACAAACTCCTTGGGTAAGATGTTGTTGAGTTTAACACAGCTGCGAGTCTTGAGTTGGGTCCATATTGGCTTGATGAGGTTTCTGTACTTTTCTCAGCTGCTAGATTTCACGCGATTCTGTGTTGCGTCGTTGTTTTGGTACAATCCGTCATGATTAAAATTTCTGTGTAACGTTGGTAATCCTCGTCTTTATGTTGCTTCTTAGTGATAAGTTCCCACTGTCCCAACGTGCCAGGATACATGGTCCAGCTCTTCTTCTCTTCAAAATTAACTTTTACATCGTCTCCCTGGGACGTAATTTTTGACTTTCCAATCTTCCAAACCACACTCTCGTTATGTTCCATTGTCGGGTACAATCCGAATACCTCGTATTTTTCGAATTTCCCTGTGCTTAGGTAATCACTAGCCAACGGACCCAGCTCGACTAGCTTGTCCGAAATGGTATTGCCTATTAATTGACCTCTTGGAACCGGAGCAAGTTCGAATGGAGTAGTGTGAATGCTGGATATCGGTGTAAGTATTTTATAATTTCGAGCATTAAGTGGCACAAGCTCGTTGATTAACTCTTTGTTTTGCTCGGTGACATCTTTGATTTCTTTACCAAGTCCACTGATGGCATCGATGATAAGTTGGTCCTGACGCTTTTTCTCTTCGTAAATTCCACGATTCTCGTATTTCCAACCCCTAAACCGTTTTGCCAGGTAGCTACGCAGATTCAGGTTGTTGTCTGCAGGTTTGCGTTTCATTTTTTTGTAGTTACAATAGGTCAAGACGTTTCTTGTAACGTTGAAACGTTCAGAAAATTAATAACTTTGTTTCTGTATTTTCCGTTATTGGGTTTCCTTGTCATGTCTATTACGACAAATTCGAAATCATCTTGGTTCCAGCATCAAGAGCAAAATTTGGAAAACCGATTGTAGTGTATGTCCCCACCTACATAATAATTGTAAGCGTGTTTTAAATTGGTGTGGTCTTGACGAAACAAGCAAATTAAATAAGCATTTTCTCAGAGTAGCTGCTTGGGGATTTTGAAAAAGTCTGAGCAAGGTAGAAGCAGTCCATGCCTCTGTGCCGACCCTGGGTAAAAAAATTGCGAATTTTGTTCTGGTTCTCCAGGATCACATTGTCAAAAACCACCACCGAATATTCGAGACAGCAGTCTAGTGGTATCACTTCAGAAGCAAATATAGCTATGCCTAGTCACTCGTACAGTTTCGACAGATGGCCATACTCAGGTTGCACCAAACCTTTGGAGAAAACATACATTTGCCGGTTCTTCCAGTTTAACCAGTTGGGTGCAAGAAGAAAATTGTCAAAAGTAACGTTGTTTTTCCACATCCAGAAGGTCCAACAATGAGGCAGCGAATGTTGTGAGGTAGAAGTTCGCCATTTTTCCTATTCTGACGTTCCGATGGAAAATCTGGCATTGGCAGTACCACATCCCAAGCACCCGTTACGCAATCACCTCGCTTGCGTCTATCCAACTTTTTTCCTCTAGTCCCAGCCATTTAACAAACAGTTTGTCACCTTTTCTACGTAATACTTTTCATTAAGATATGTGTCGGGGTATTTTGTTTTAGAAAGTTCCTCTTCGTAAAATCTTCCTTTCAGAGTTTCGTCGCGATTTCCGGGTAAGACTCGAACTATAGTGAAAAGTTCCGTACTCCAATTTTTAGTGAAGCCTTTTTCAAACGCACGCTTAAGTTTACTGATTCTCACCTGATCTCCAATTTTGTATTTCGGTTTCTTGCTTGTAAATTTGTAATTGGACAATAAACCGTAGAAATTAAACGCCGCTCGACAGATTTGTTGACGTCAGCTGGTTTCATGTATATCTTGCGATGCAAACTGTGATTATAGCTGTTAACAAGTTCCGGAAGCATGTCGAGCCACTTGTAATTCCCCTGAAGCGTGAATTGTTTCCACATGCGTGCTTTGAGAGTTCGGTTGAAACGTTCCATTACGCTGGCATTGATGTGACTAGAGGTGGAGTAATGTTGAATATTTTGATTTTGAATAAATTGTGGAAATACAGAGTTGTAGAATTATTTTCCGTTGTCTGTTTGAAGTAATCTCGTTCGACTGCAACTTTCATGGAAACCAGATTTGAATGCTTCCACTACACAGATTCCTGTTTTTGCCTTAAGGGGTAAAGTCCACGCAAATTTTGAAAATGTGTCTATAAGAGTGAGAAGATACTTGTATCCCTTGTTTATTTTATGTAAATTCTTCAAGTTGCCACTCCTCATTTCCACAAGGTCAGCTTGCCACAGATTGTCTCTGCTTTTTCTTACTACCGCCAATCGTTTATAATTCCGTCGTGCAGGTTTGTGCAGCTCGTTCACAATAGCCTGCCTAGACATTGCGCGAAAATAAGAATATAGCTTGGATGTAATTTCTTGCAGCAGACAATGCCGGGTGGACCTAAGATTGTCGATGCTGGCGTTCAGGGTGTTTACATTGGTTGAAACATCGCTCTGCACATCTTCCAATCCACCGTTCACCGATTCCAGGTGTTCCTCGAGAGCATGAACAACTGTGTCATAGACAGGCTAGATCTTCACATCGACAATAAGCCTCTTGAATTTTTCGTTTCACTGATGTAGTTGGGTACTGAAATTGGTTATGGCCGATTCCTGGCTCGCCTCGATGCTGCCAATTTGCTCTTTCACATTGGCGATAATCTGCTGTAGACTTTCCACGAGTGTCAACTTGGAGTTCTGGGTTGCGAGGTCGTGGACCTGGGTTCCAATATCGGCAAACTATTCATGTAGCTCGCTGATGTTCTGGTTGGTAGGCAAGGTTGTAACAGGTTGTAACAGGTGCCGAAGCAATTTAATTTCGGTTTGGATGTTTTTGATGTCGTCGGATTTGAGTATTCGGTTGAGAGACCTCTTTACGCTTTTCAATTCCTGCGAGGTAGGCAGGGTGGCCACCGTGTTTTGGAGCGACTCCAAAGCTTTTTTCACAGCATCCAACTCGGAGGCAGCAGCATCAGCGCGTATGCCTTCTTGTAATTGTGTTATGTCGTCCTGGGTGGGGGTCGATTGTTCCAAAGATTCTAACCTAGCCTGTATATCGTCGATCAAGTGATGGAAATGGAACAACTGGGATTCGGTGTTTAGATTTTCCAACTTGGTGATCTGCTGTTGGACGCTGGCCAGAGTATCCCTGATGCCAGGCTGTTTGGATTCCACTGCTCCGTATACGTTTGCCAGATCATTTTTGATGACGGCGAGAGCATCCTCAATCTGCGTTATTGTGCCTTGCAGTTTCCAGAAATCCTCGTAGGTCTCAAGTTGGAGTTTGATGTTGGCCACGCTACATAAATTCAAAAACATAAATTCGTTTTTCGGAATTTTATCACTTTTAAATCTAGATTGAAAAGTGACAGATTCTCGTTGTAAATTTTTCGTGATTTAAATCTAGGATCAGCCACCCACTTACTGCATTTATTTTCATCTGAAACCAATCTCACGTCCAGGTGATTTCTCACGTTCTCCATTGTCTTGCCATATACAGCATGGTTCATCAATTTTAAAAAATCTTTGTCTAAATCAGAAGTGGCAACTGTTCTATGTTGTGTGTTTGTTTCAATATATGGTTTGAGCCACTCGGAATGTTTAAACCTGACGTCTCTTCTAATATCCCATACCTTAACACCCATCGCAATCAAAAACTGTAGACTTTTGTAATGGAGAACGTATCTTTCTTTTTTCTCCAAAGATAATAAAAGCTTGCGTTGATTAGAATTCGGTGGACATTAAAGTTCGGGTGCCGGTGTTAAATCGGAAAAGATATCATGCAAATTGTCTGGAAATTTAATATCCACTTCTGCAAAAAAAAGACAAATTTACAATCGTCAAAATCAATAATATTTATAGAAGTTCGTTCTATCCATTCGAAACCTAAATAAGGAAGTTTCTGTACCATAGCATATCCGCCCGACCCTGTGGCCGAGTGGTTAGCACATCGCGCTGCGACGCCAAGGGTCCCGGGTTCGAATCCTGGTCGGGCTTGGTTGTTTGTGAATGTCCATTCATCAATTTCATCATTTCATCACTCATCCTGATCTTCGCAAATTAGCCAAGAGGCACAAAACGCGAAGTGAAATAAACGAAAACAAATCAAAAATCATAGAATATCCATAGAGATTATTAACGTCGATGTAAAAAATGTAATTCGATGGTTTATTTGAATCATATTTTTCTTCCATGTGTATGTTGTTGGCTTCTGCATGTCTCTGTACGCATTGCACCATCTCACCTCGAATCCCTCTCTCGATGAAAAGTAACATGTCTACATCTGTTAATAACATAATTTTTGTTTGCAACAACATTGCAGACCACGCTAATCCCGGGAAGCTGAAGAAATGCGTAGTGTCCAACTTGTAAATAGACATTGACGTTTTCCTGAATGCTTGAAAACAATCCTCAAGTATCGTTACGTCTAATTTCAAGTATGCGTTGTGATAATCTCCGAATGTTTACATTCTAGTTTATCCCACATCAGTTGTGCATGTTCGTATTCTTTGTCCGTAATTCCTGCTTTTCTCAGTTGACTGAAGAATTCTTTTTGAGGAGGGAGAGTGTCGTCATTAAATTTAGATTCATTGTTTACGTATTCATACGGATAAATCCCTATTACTTCTAATATGTTTTATATCTATGTTGGGAAATCTAGCTCTCGTAATTTTGAATTGTTCGTCACAGAATTTACTTGCTAGAACGTCCAAACTTGCAGAGAGAAATCTGAACGAGTCAAGAAACCTCATCTCTATGGTTTTGTTTGTCCACGAAATCTTAACTTTCTTACTTATAGAAATGTATCGTTCTTCATTTTGATCAAATAGTATCTATTTTTGTGTCATATCTAAGTTTCCGAAATAAGAGATGAAAATCTTAATTCGATCCATTATGAAAAAATATGGGGACAAATTTGGGCCTTTGAATTTTGAGGTTGGAATCATTACATTTTCGTTGATGAAACGACCGTCTGTGTGCGAATGGTGAAACGATTCTCGTTTGTGAAGTATTGATTGCACACTGGACACTCGACAGTTTCATCAAATATTTTTTTGTTCCTCTGATGTCAACAAATTCATCGGTTGGGATATTTGTAAGAAGCTCCCAATTTTCTCAACCTCCTCTTCCATCCTTTAAAAAAATGTTCGATAACATTCGGTCCACGGTATACATATGATTTATTTTTTTCTTGTCGTATGACAATAGTAGATGTAATTAACCGGTTCACCAACATTAAGTGGGTCTACGTGTTGCCAACCCACCCCAAGAAAATTTCTCCATATGATATTTTACAGGCGATTCTAACCTACAAATAGGAGTTCGCAACACTGACTAGTTGCTTCTCAACGTCTTGGAAATCGTCTTAAGACAAATATCTTAATCTTTAAGAAAGTCGACTTCCGGTATGTCAAGATGTTACTTACGTTCTGTCAAGAAAAATTTCTTAAGACAAATGTCTTAAGACGTTTTTTCAAGATATTGATGTTCTTGGCTCCTAATTGAGCTAGGATGTTGATTTTGGGTTTGTTGGATAGGATTCGACGAAAACTTTTCGACTGGCAAATAAAATCGATTCTACCCCCCTCTCTATTTTTTCCAGCATACTGATCTATTGCATGCTAACCAATCATCTTGGGAGGCAGGGGCTCTTTTAACGCCATGAGTCCTTACAGCTAGAAATGTTTCTATAAAATAACCATGCCTATGAACCTGTTTGGCTTCAGGAAGCAAGATATGGAAGTGTCCGTCCACATTTGCCGTCGAGCTTCAACGAACTCCTGCCTTCCATGCTATCTAAACTTAACGGTCTGTTAATTATACACTTGAATAGCATCCTGACCCAGTATGACGAGGATGTGGGAAAATATTCTATGTATTCAACAACAACTTGAATTATTACCAGTTCCCCATCTCCGGCAAATTTAAATTCAACATGAATCCCTAGAACAAAGGAGAGGCAAATGTTTCCCCTGGCAAGAACATGTATCGCATCAAGCATGATAGGATGGATGCGACTACAACGTGCGATGTATCTGCTGGCGATCGCCTGTACGTGGAGCTCTTGAAGGACTACGACAAACTCATCCCTCTTTTCATAGAAATGAAAAACACCTACCCTATAATAAACAACCATAGCAACAATGCCTAACGATATTTTTGGCCACACCAAACGCGACGACCACGGCGACGAGCTTCTCATGCTCGACGTCAGGGTCGAGAAGTTGCGAAGCGACCTGCAGGACCTGCAGTCCACACTCAACTCCAGCCTCCAGTCAGATATAGCTAGCCTACACTCTCAGTGCCTGGATCCCGTACTCAAAATTGACGCCGAACTGAAATGGCTGTTGCAAAAGTACACCGACCTCGCGTCAATAGACGACTTCGACAACTTGGCGCTGAGCATAGGCAAGTTGCAGAACGAATTTTTGAAGCTGCAGCAAGCGCAAACTTCTGACGTGGAAAAGCTGAAGCGACACTTGCAGGACCAAACGAGCACCATCCAGTCTGAACTGCAAAACATTATCCAGAGTATAAAAACTCAAGATGACTACGATCGCGTGAATAACAGTATTGCCAAATTGCACGAACAGTTTCAATCGTTCGAAATTCCTACGTTGGAAAGCATCAAGGCTGAGCATCAAACAGACGCTTTGCATGCAGCCATCAACGAAGTCAAAGCTAAACTCCAAACGCTACCTTCCTCCAGCGAGCTGAATGCTATTGCCCGTAGTGTTGCCAACATCAAATTCCAACTTGAGACCTACGAGGGTTTCAGGAAGGTGCAAGGTACTATAGCCCATATTGAGGATGCTCTCGACGTCATCAAAAATGATCTGCCAAACTTACACGAAGCACTGGAATCCAAACTGCCTGGCATCAGGGATACTCTGGCCAGCGTCCAACAGCAGATCACTAAGTAGGAAAATCTAAACACCGAATCAGAGTTGTTCAATTTTCATCACTTGATCCACGACATACTGGCTAAGTTGGAAACTTTGCAACAATCCACCCCCACCCAGGACGACATAACACAATTACAAGAAGGCATACGCGCTGCTGCTGCTGCCTCCGAGTTGGAGGCGGTGAAAAAAGTTTTTAGTCGCTCCAAAACACGGTGGCCACCCTGCCTACCTCGCAGGAACTGAAAAGCGTGAAGAGGGTTCTCAACCGAATACTCAAATCCGACGACATCAAAAACATCCAAACCGAAATTGAATTGCTTCGGGAGCCTGTTGCAACCTTACCCACCAACCAGAACATCAGCGAGCTAAGTAGTGTAATTTGACCGTTTCTAAGTCGTACTTAGTACGAGTCCTCTTTCTTTAATAAATTGAAAATCAGTTTTTGACATCTTTTGACAATTTTTTGTCGATGTTTTAGCGTTTAGCGATGTTTTAGTACAAGTTTCAATGCACAACTTTTTATTTTTCCCACCTCGTACTTGGTACGAATGCCACGATCTTACGTGATATAAATTAACCTATCCTTTTTCTTTTCTTACGATTTTTTTCTTTTTCAGTGATCCTATCATTTTTTTTATTTACGCACCGAACTAACTTACATTGGACTCCGTTCGTTTTAATATTTCAGTATTTTAAAGTTTTTTCACATATTTTTTATATACCCTAAAAATGTGTTGATTTTTTTTAGTATGTGGCAATTTTTTTACGATTTTTTTTAAAACTGCTCCGTCACCCTCTCGTTCTTCACGTCGTACGCGAAGGACTTCTCTGCGACCGGGATGACGCTGCACACGGTATCATCAGGCAGCGCTTCGTGGAACTCGCACACGACCTTGATGTTGATGCGATCATTGACCACCACCTGCTTCCTTTTTGTGGTATTGATGACGAACATGGGTCTCCGTGCTTTCGTATCAATCCATAGGATTGTATGTTTATTTTATTAAGTCTCTCTGAACGCTTCATGTTGACCAGGGCATTCACTTGTTTTTCTCTCAGCTGTCTCAAGCCTCTTAGGCATGTTTACAATGCATTGTGTTGTGCCATGCAAACCTCCTGAGCTTTCAGGAAATAGGTAACACTTCTGGGTTTGGTGTCAGCGGTTTGCATGGTAGCAATTATGATAATAAACACGATTCGGCGATTCGGCATCGAGGAAGAGCTCGATGGCCAGGGAATATAGAGGTGAGACAAGCTGGGAAGTGACTGGACTTTGGGAATAGAGTTGGTAGAGAGAGGAGGTCAGCAAGGCAGGAGGTCGATACTGGAAGCACGCTTTTGGTCAACAAGTTAGAAGCTCACAGAGGACTTCGCTATTTTCATTCAGCTCAGAGACTTCAGTTAGACAGGTAATTATCCTACACCCAGCCATGATACAGGTTCAACGGTTCACAAAATCCAACGAGTTGCCATTGTCTTTTCAGTAGTTTAATTCCTTTGTGTAATTTGTACCTTTCGCATGCCAAGCAATAACTCGTCATGTCAATGACGAGTGGTCTCATCAAGAGGATGAATGATGAGTAGTTTACATCACCCCATCAGTTAACTGGTTCAGATCCCACGAACTTTAGGGTTCGTTACGTGGTGGAGATTAGCGGGTCTTTTCATTTTTTTCAGAAAATGAAAAGAGTTACAGTTAAAATTTTAACCAGTTTAAATTCAACCCCACCCCAAATTTTGTTACATGGTTTTAAATTCAAACCCACCCTAATATTTTGCTCATTTATGTAGTTTTGTTAGTATGTCCTTGCCATATTTTATTTTGAAAATACATAGGGCTTAAAGCTTTTGCATTTATGGGGGGAGAAGAAGTTATTGGTGCCATGATAGATGTCGAGCTTTCACCTTGCTGACGAACTCGACGAAACATTAGACAAATTATTGGATATAGCACGAGGAACTACAAGTTTTAATTTAGATGTCAGCGGCCCAGCTGCAAGTTCCACCCCCAAGTTTAAACGTAGCCCAATTTTAACTAGACGCCTTCAGCGAGAATTATTGGAAAAACAGAGATGTGAACCACAATTAGAGCAACAGGATCAGGATTTTAGAGATTTAGACCAAACACAATTCGCAACAATGGCTCAGTCGCAGTTTGTTCCCCCAACTATTTTAGAGGGTATCCCATTTCAGGGGATAGCCGGGGAGGACGTTTCAAAATTTTTAGATAAAGTAGATAGCCTTGCCATATTAAATGGATGGAATAATGCCCGTAAACTAGAATTATTTCCAGCCCTTCTGGCCGGGCCAGCATTACGGTGGTACCAATCCTGGAAAGATGGTACAGACAATCAGGAAGTTACTTACGAGGAGATACAGAAAAAATTTAAAGACGAATTTACAGGGTCCTTGGATCAACTCCAGATCGAGGAGCAAATTCGATATAGGTTACACAAAGAAACTGAGCCAGTTACGAATTATGTTCGGGACAAACAATTACTTCTACTCAAGGCAGACCCCAAAATGAGTATTCAACAACAGATCAAGCAGATCATATTAGGCTTACAGGTGGATTACATGAAAGATATCCACCATAAAGAGTATGAGTCTGTGCATGGGTTGCTTAAGGATTTAAAATCCTTTGAGAAACTCCAATTTTTGATGAGACAGCGCAAGCTGAAGGAATTGAGGTACGAAGAGCAAAGAGAGAGTTTATTCTCTCCTTTGCATAATACACCAGCACTTTCGCAACAGCAGCAGATTTTACTGCAGAGTAACAATCTGGCTACTGCTGAGTCAGCGCAAGCGCGACCCACTTCAGACATTGAGGCAAAATTTAAAGCATTGCAAAAGGAGGTTGAGCAACTTAAGTTATTTAACAATCCTCACAATACCAAAGCTCAAGTCCAGGCTCAGGAAACTGGTCTGGAAGCGAGATTAGCCAGTCTCACTTTGAGATTGAACAGCATGGAGGATCAAAAACAGAACCCTGGCACCGACTCATCTACTCCACAACAGTTTAGAGAACCTTTTTATAAGGATAATCATCAGTCAAGTAATAACTATAGAGGCTCCTATCGGGGTAATAATAATAGACGACAATACAACAGGGGGTACAGGAATGGACGTAATCATAATGGTAACAACTCAGATCGCAATAGGCGATACGGTAATACCCAACAATGGCGAGGACGTGGAAACTTCCGCGGACAGAACTCGCGGGGTTCCTCGTCTTCAGCAGGGCGAGACCAGGAAAACAGGGAAGAGCAACGGGGGAGACCACGCTGCTCAATTTGTAATTACCCTAATCACACAGCAGCCACTTGTTTTCAGAACACGGAGGCTTTAAACGAACAATGACTGCCCATAGAAGAGACGTATGCGCAGATTTCGTTGGTAAACAGATATCAGTCTCTACTTTCCCCTATGAGGAATTAATTTATATTAACGCAGTATTAGGGGGACAACGTCAGAGGTTTCTCGTGGATTCCGGAAGCCAAGTATCCGTCACCAGTGATCGAGGCATTCCTACAACCGCCAAACGTTTCAAAATTCATACGGCCATACGGGGAGTTGCCAAAGAACAGATTGAAATTAAAGAGATTGTCCTATTAACTTTTGCAATAAACGGCCGCAATTTTACTCATCCTTTTCGGATGATTCCAAATTTTGAACATGGGACAATCCTGGGAAACGATTTCTTAAGAGCGCATAAGGCAAATTTGGATTTTGATCAAAATCGACTCACATTGAGGAGATTTGGTACTCCTCCGCGAAACCAATTAAGGACGGAACACCGAAAGACCTTTGACGTTTCCATAAAAGTTGCTAGTCTGATCAGGGATTTATATGTGCCGGAATTTGTAACTTCCAGACAAATAAGAATCAAACCTAGATCTCATTTGTGTATTCCTGTCAAATTGACAAATTCTAGTAATCAAAATTTAACGTATTTGGAGCCAGATTTACAGTTTCAAATGGACACAGGCTTAATGGTGCCTCGAGCCATTGTAAATCCGGAGTCATTTTTAATTTGGATTACTAATCCAAATTCTTACAAAGTTAAAATTAGAAAAGGGGCACGCTTAGGTACCGCAGAGGCATGGCAAAATCCAGTACCAGCTTCGCGTCATATTGCAGACGACGAAGGACCTAACGTTATGGTGACCAAGGAGACTGGCACCGTGACAAAACCAGTGCACGACATTACTAAATTTGACATAAATCCAGCATTAGAACCCGATCAGAAATTGCAACTTAGGCAATTATTAGAGAAGTATGTAGATGTATTTTCTTGGTCTGAGCAAGACATTGGTTGTGCCACTAATTATACGCATCGTATAAAGTTAAAGGACGATTCGGAATTTCACGTCCCAGCCTACCCTATACCAGTTCACCTGCGTAAGGAAATTAACCAGCAAATTGACAACTTGCTAGAAGCAGGGGTCATCAGTCCTACGACATCACCGTACAATTCACCAGTTTTTCTTGTCAAGAAGAAATCAGGAGCTTATCGCATGGTGCAAGATTTTCGATTACTGAATGCCAGGTCCGTTTTCGACGCAGTTTCAATTGGAAACATCTCAGAGATATTGCACAATATGGCCGGTAAGAGCTACTACTGTAGTGCTGACTTGAAACAGGGATTTTTTCAAATACCATTAGAAGAACAATCGAAAAAGTACACTGCCTTTACTATACCAGCCAGGGGACAATTTGCGATGAATTTTACACCTATGGGACATGTGACTTCTCCTGCGGCAATGACCCGATGTGTTCAGCTCGCTACAGCGGGGATGAACGACAATAATTTCGCCTTTTATATCGATGACATGTTTGTTTTTGCCAATACATTTAAGGATATGTTGGTCAATTTAGAGAAAATGTTTCAATGTTTACGATCTGCCGGATTGAAATTGGCTGTACCTAAATGTTCATTTGGATACTATGAGACAATTGCCTTGGGCCACAATGTGGGCAAATATGGCTATCGTATAAGTGATAGAATACTGTCATCCATTAAGAATTATAAGGTTCCCACCACCACGAAGAAGGTTAAAATGTTTTTAGGTCTTTGCAGCTACGTGAGGAAATATGTCAAGAATTTTTCTGATATTGCATCACCATTACAGGGTTTAATTCGTAAGGGCAAGAAATTTACATGGGGTCCTGAACAACAATCGGCATTTGAGAAATTAAAGGAAGCTCTAATTACTGCACCTGTTTTGTTACCGTACGATCCAGCGAAGAACACCAAGGTTTTCACCGATGCTTCATCTCATGCGGTCAGTGGCGTATTAATGCAGCCCAATGCAGAAGGAGAGTACTTGCCATGTGCGTACTGTAGTAGAACGTTGACCGACACTGAAAAAAGATTGAGTGTTATTGAGCAAGAATTAACAGCAATTTTATATGCTTTCAAATCATTTAGATTTTATCTTGTTGGCCGCCATTTTGATTTATACACAGACAACAAAGCAATTACGTACATTAGGACATCCCGTAATTTGAGCTCAAAGCTTCTTCGATGGAGCAGCCTTTTGGAGGATTTTTCATTTACACCGATCCATGTTAAAACTACGGAGAATATCGCCGATCCCCTCAGCAGAGAATGTGGAGAAAATGTAGAGGATGGCAACACTGAAGAGGACATTCCCGAACCCAGGACACTTACTTTATTTGATGCAAGCACAGATGTCGCAGAACATCAGAGACAGGATTCATTTTTTGGCCCAATTATTAAAGTTTTGGAGGACCCAGACAGGGACGATGGAACATTACCTTTACACATCCAAAGGCAGGTCTATCATCATGTGTTGGAAGATGGATTATTGTATAGACAGCAGAAATTAGGAGCTACTACCAAGAAATTATTATGCATTCCCATGACGTTACGTGATTCTGTCATTGAGACACTCCATGCTTCACCCATAGGAGGTTCTCATCTTGGGTTTACCAAGTGTTACAATGTGGCCTTACCAAGAATTTATTTTCCAAATATGAAGTTATTTATACAGAGGAAAATTAGGGAATGTATAACATGCCAGCAGAATAAACGCCGTCCAGGTCTACCAGCAGGGGAACTGTGCACTTTTCCCGCACAGAAGCCATTTCAGCGGATTTGTCTAGACTTTTCAGGCCCATATCCTCCTTCATCCAATCTTCGTCATCGATACATAATCGCTGCCACAGATTTTGGGACGCGCTATTTAATAGCCAAACCAGTTGCAGATTGCACGGCCAGTACAGCAGCAGAATTTGTGTACGAAGAGATAGTGTTACGCTACGGAGTCCCACAGGATATCTACACGGATCGCGGATCTGCATTTAAATCTAAGCTTTTCCAGGAACTTGGCACTAAATTGGGAATCACCATCAAGTTTTCACCAGTCGGTCTTCATAACTCTATAGGTCTTTCGGAACGTAACCACGGGGTCTTACAGAGTATAATGAAGTGCTATGTTAATTCAAAACACACTGATTGGGTCCAATATTTACAGCCAAGTGTATTTAGTTACAATACTACCAGGAATCAGAATTTGCGGTATAGCCCATTCTTTTTAGTACATGGACTCCAACCTACTTTGCCCTGGGAGCTTGCATTGCACACACCAAGTTGTGAAAATGTGGAGAATGATGTACGGTTCCGAGTATTGGAGAAAGCAAGAACCAATGCTACGGATAACTTAGCAAAACGACATGTTGAAGTGAAGAAATATTATGATCAGAAGAGGAAACAGATCAAGTTTCAACCAGGCGATCAAGTATTAATTTTTGACAGCACCCAGAAAATTGGAACCGCACGGTGCTTTTCAGGTATTTATAAAGGCCCAGCTACAGTTATTCGAGAAGAGAATCCCAATACATACCTGGTGGAATTCCAAAACAAGCGCGGAAAGACAGTAGTGGACTCTATTGCCGTCCAGAGACTCAAAAAATATTATGCGCCAGATGACGGTGAAGGCGAAGAAAATTTGGCAGGTGAAGATGAAGATCAGCAAGAGGACAACGCGCACTCACGCACGGACAATGGTCACTAAAATTGAAAATTTATATAAGTAACAGATTTAACATTTTTAATTCACTTGCGTGACATAATAATAATTTATAATAAAATAGCACTAATAATATTAACAATTAAAGGCAGACTTATTATTTAATAATGTGCTTTAGGCACAAAAGTTTTTGCAGTATGTAATAATACTAGCTCAGCGAATACATCACTAGAATTTTAGTTACTCTTCAGACGAAGGTATATGATTATATTAGCAAAGTTTATTTTTAAGCGCCAGTCATGAGAATATTTATATTATATGAATATGTAGACGTCGACGTCAAGATTTTTATTGCGCTCCACTAACAAGTATTTTCCTTCGGATATTGGATAGCTACCGATAATCCTGGAAATCCATTCTGCCATCGCAGAATGATTATGAGTAAACCACAACGGTTTTAGTTTAAAGCTTTGCCACAATAATATGCTAAGCATATTTTAGAATGAGTAGAGAGAATTAAATATTCTTCAAGTTTTAGTGATGTTAGTATTTTAATGCATTTAAAGATCGCATAAATAATAGTTATTATTTTATTTCAGGTAGTCAGGAGTAAATCAGTTTCAATTTTTCCTTACCTTGTACCTCAGTACGGTTCGATTGATTTCAAAGTTTTTAAACAAAGTTCACACCTGAAATTAAGAGAAGTTTGCAGTAAAATTTAAAATAACATAAGTTAAACAGTGCTAATAAATTTAGAGAATAAATAAATTATATTAAATAAATAAATCACGCAGATAAATTGAGCCTAGAGTCAGAAATAATTAAAAGTTGAGTTAAACTATCTACTAATTAGACTAGGCAGGCTTAAAGTACGTGTTAGCTTTGAAGAACTGTTTGTTTTGATTGCCTAAGCAACATGAAAATCATTGAGATTTTAGTTATTTTAAACGGATTACTTCCACACGTAAAAGCTTCTAATTTTATTTATCTGTTGAACAAGTCCTTTGACTATCCTTATAATATAATTACAATTTTATTATTAACAACATTTATTATTAGTATTTTTATAATTTTCATAATCTGTTATTTTCAATGTCACCGCAAGAAATCTATTACTTATGACCATGAGTGTACCAACGAGTTACAGTTAAGCAAACTTAATAATGATCCACCGTCCATTGAGCAGATTTACGACGATATTGCACCAATTGTTGAAGTGGTACCATTGAAAACAATAAATCCGCCGCTGCCGCCTCCACTCCCTCAGTCCATTATTATTCAACCTAGGGTACAAGAAGAAGTTCAGGATGCATCCAGAAATAGTTTAGTCACTAAAGACGACAGTATAGATTTGCCGAAGAATATGTTATCCGTTAAAGATAGAGTTCAGACATTTGCCGTAAGCAAGGGTCCTAATTTTGTTCCAAACAGTCGCAAAATGGAAAGTGAATTGCCTATTTCACACTGTGTTCAGCCAGTTGTACAAATTAAAGAGTTATTTGCGAATCAGTCACCAGTAAAAGTCGAGAAAGTTTCAAGTGTTACTTTAAAAGCAGAAAGTAAGCCAAATTTTCAGGTACCCGAACCTGTTGTTTCGTTTACAGACCACATTTTCTACGACTTCATGTTCACCTAGAATTTTATATTAATTACGATTCAAATTTTAAGTATTATTCATTTTTTTTTACGTTTGATTGTACCTTATGCAAGGTTTATTAGTCATTTAGTTTGCTAACAGCTTCCCAACTGTTGTTATTTTACGAGCACGGAAGTGTTCTAGTAACACGCTATCGTAAGCGCAACGAAGTTTTTTTTTTTTTTCTCTCTCATCCAATTTATTACGTCATTTCAAGTCCTTGACTTTATTTCGAACTCCCGCAGCGCTTACTAGACTTTGTTCGTAGTAAGTTAAAGTTTTGTAAACAGTTACGCGTCATTCAATGTATCAGCGAACCATCGCCTTGCATTTTCTCTCTCCGTTCCTTTGCTTGCTGCTCGAAACAGCGACCTTTTCCCCTCCACCTCCCGAACGGAACCCGAACTTCCCCGAAGTCGCCGATCACGGCAGCGAACTTGACAGAGCTTTCGTTGTCACCATAGAGAAATTTTCAGTTACGTCCAGCGACCACAAATGCAACCTTGCACAATTTAGAATGTCTGGTATCAGCGAATTCTTTTCTGCACTCAAGCGCTCTCCCGAGTACTTTTGAACACGCTAGAAGCTTAGGAAACACTTAGCATTGAGATTACATCAGCCAGGGGCGGTCGTCCATTAAAATTTTAGGGGATCAGTTTAGTTACGCATATAGCCATCAGAATTTGATTTTTACGATAGAACGTTATGTCAACAATGTTAGGGATATTTTGTTCTATATAGATTAATTTTTTCCGTAAAACGTCGCATTTATGCACTTCAGGTTAATCACGACCAATTATTTTACAAAGGAACAACAAGACGAATTTTTTTTTGCAAAATTTTCCCGTTTTCATAGATATATTTATAGTAAGTAAAAATTTTTGGGACATTGACGCATTTTTTTCATTAGAATCAGGATAGAGATAAACGAAATTTTGATAAAATCAGGGAAATTTCTACAAAAGGGCAATTTTAGCACTTTATGCACTTAGAGTAATCAAATTTGTCAGCAACATGCCAAGGCTAAGCCTCGGTGATTAGCACAGGCATGTGCAGCAAAAGTCGCCACGGCATCGTTAGCCTTTCCAAATTTAAACAGAGTGGTTTATCACAAATGTTGCATTTGAGAAATTATTATTATTATTAGTCAGTTTTAGGAAAATTTTGTTCACTTACCCTAATCCAAGTTGAAGTCGAATACTTTCCACTCCTTGCAACCGAGAAATAGGTCCCCTAGCCACAGGAAGTCTTCCTGCAGCATATCCAGCTCCCGCTGGAGGTAGAGCCTTCTGCGGAAGTTTCGGGAACCGGTTGTCAAAAGCTGCTCCCGTTTTTTAATTTCCTCCCAATACTCCCGCACAAGGTCCTCCAGTTGGGATAGGGTCCCTATTTCTCGGAGCACCCTATCCTTAATAGCATAATTTACAATCAATTTGGTTCTCCAACCCCACGTTGGACCCAGGAGCACTAGGGGGAGGTAGTTGAGTATGTTTTCTGCGATTTCTGGCACCCTTTCCAATTCACTTATCCAGAAATCGTACGGCTCGATATCTATGTGGCCCATGATTTTCACTCACTGAAGAGTTGCGGTATCCTTTCCATCCTTCGCATGATATTGCTGATGTGGTATTTCCCACCCCTTCCCTAACATCGATCTAGTTACTTATCTGATCCCATACTTTGTTATTACATCAGCATAATTTTAGCCTTACTAAGGTATATATCCCAACGTCAAGCTGTACTGATGCAGGAAAATTTTTTTTACAGAAGCATGGCTACTAGCAGAATTACTTTCCTATTTTGGATTTTAATCCTACTCCTATCCCTGATTCATTTTAGTGGATCTTTACCCAACAATGAACAGTCGCAAGACATATTTTTTAAATCATTAGGCTTATATTATGAGAGACAAGGGTTAACCATTCATAGTAGTAAGAATATTTTTACAACTGTGAATATATTCATCGATGCACATATTCAGGCTGACAATGATTCCGCATGTGCGCAATGGAAAGTCATTCATAATGATACCAGCACCAAAATTAATGATTATCTTACCGAAATTTCTCAGTATTTCCCATGTAAATTTACAGTAGGAGACGTAAGGCCTAATTGCCAAAATTTATATCAGAATGTTACTAATATTCATAACAGGGAAAAGAGGCAGATTTTTCTTAATTTAATAAATTTGTTTAGTGCAGGACTTTCGGTTTTCAACACCATGTCAGTTCATCATTTATCCCAATCAGTTAAAACTTTAGCAGCCAATCAACATCATATTATTCAAGAAGTACAGAATATGAAACAGAGTCAAGTAAAAATGGTGAACATTGTTAATGGGATTTTGGTAGTTTTAAAGCAATCAGTTTTGCATTTAAAGGAAGAATTATTAGCCAAATTTTGTTACGATTATAATGAAGAGAGACACATAGTTGCCTTATTGCACGCCTCTGAGATGATTGAGCGTTTAGATTTTATAATTATGGAAATAGCCTCAGGAAAATTATCTTATCACATTTTAACTCCTAATTGGCTCCGTACATTTATTCAGCATCATCCCGATTTTAAAGATTCACTTTATAAAACAGACATAGGATTATTTTATTCATTGACCAAAGTATATTTGATTAATTATGAACCCAGTAGTAGATCATTTCATTTACTTTTAGAGACACCTTTAGTACAGATGAATGACATCGCTCCTATTTTTAGAGCAGTTAACTTAGGCATTTTGCATAACAATTCATGGTCTCGCATTAGAATCCCAGAGTTAACTTACAGTATGCAACATAAGGGAAGTCCACGATTAGTGCAAATTGTTGAGAGTGCATGCGAGCTTAAAAACTTTTTTTTATCTCTGTTCGCATAGTGAAGTTACCATCGATAGAGATGTACAGTGTTTAGAGGATTTACTTCTACACAACAGTTCAGTTTCTTGTAGTTTTGAAGTAAAGTCTATTACTGACAATAAATTATTTCAGTTTATCAGAACACGCAATGGTATTTTAATATCAGGTTCAGGTCAATTTATTGTCATTCAGAATTTGAATAATAATTTGAACACGCATAGATCAGTTCAGCTTACCGAAGGCCAATCTTTATTTTTTAATTATCAGGATTTTTCGCAAATTATTGTGGATCAACAAATTTTACACACAAGAATGTTAGCTTTTGAACAAGTAAAAATGAAGGAAATTGAGTTACTACCTAATATTCCCAAGAATTTATCTGATTTCACTATTCCCCAATGGACTCCGCTTGAACTTGCTTTAAAACAACTTAATCAATCAATTAGTAAGAACATTTCATTTCAAGAATTAGTTCTAAACCCTTTGCCCATGTCAATATTAGTTTTTATTATTTGGAATGTTTTATTAACCGCAACCCTAGGATATTATTTGTATAAACATTATCAGCTTTCTAAACAGATTAAGTCAGAGCAGCGCAGTAATAATTAATAGGTTAAGGCAACACATTAATCATGGACATTAATATTTTAATTACGGTTGGATATTTTATTTAAATTTTCCTTATTTATTTTCAAAACGTTATGGCAATTATTTTATCAATTTATTTTAATCATATTTTATTTTTGATGAGACAATTTAATTTAATTTTAAAAGAAAAGGCAGTGGGAATTAGTTGGTTTTGTGTACATGCGTACTTGAATTATATATACCCATCCTATTGCAATTTCCTTTCTTTGTCATAATTTTTCCCTTTTAACCTAACCTGTCTATACGGAACGCCATGGACAAGCAATGCCTACACCATCCATGGGCATTTTTCATGATGGACATCCGCAGGCAGTCTACTATTACCAGGCAGAAAGACTGAGTATTATTCTACGAGGGAGACATGCAGACATTTCTACTTATTACTGCACGGAGACTACCTTTTACAGGAAGGATGTACAACCATACATTTCCCAGTATAGCGGACTACACATTATCAACAACACCTAGTGATGGAGCTAAATAAAATTCCCCTCCACACTGTTTGCAGTTAAAACAACAGCTTTTCCCCATCTCCCAAGTTCTACGGGTAATTTACTACATTTTTACATTGCCCCAATGCAGTCAAGACGACAAGCAATCCAGAAAGAAGAGGAAGCAGAGAAAACATACATTCTACAAACAGCAGTTCTGGTCACAAACAATAATTACAGAATTGTGCTACAGTGTTTCTACACATACACATGTGAGCTCCTATCATGTGTATCTATTTGGTCATTTAACATGCATTATGGGAAACAGTACTTTTCCATAGTCCTTATATACATTTTCAGTTTTGTGTCATGCATAAGAACTAGTTTTATATGCATTTAAGTTTACATTTTACTGCAAGGAAGCGACAAGCATCAGTGCATCAATTAGTGCATATTTTTGTTTTAAGAAGAAGTTTTTACAATGGATATCCAATTGCACATGCAAGCTATAACAAGCATAGCTACAGTACTTTCAAACATTGCAGACAGTATGCTTTAGTTTTATGCAAATGTTTTTTCCAAATAGTTAATTGTGTTTCACCAATATGGTACATAATTAAAAATACAATTGCACATTGAACATTTTCTGATATTTTTAATCAGAGTAGACAGTTGATAAAATACTGCAAGATTATTTTTTTTATGTGTGTGCAGACATACAAAGGTATTCACCAAGCCATATATATGTATACAGTGTACAGATTAATGTAGAAGAGAAAATGGAACGCTATAATTAAGTTTTTACCAGCGACAGTTATCAGAGTAACCAATTATATACATTGAATAGTGTATAATACTACATTGGAATGTGCAACACAGCCATGCAAGTTCATATATTCAACGATGTTAGGAGTGCACTAGCTACGTAGTTCGTAAAACATACGCACTTTGATATGATCAGGTTTTCACACGGACAAAACAGTGAGATGTGACAATGTTTTGCATGCTTACTTACGTGTACTTACTTGTGCACCTTTTTAAGGTTTTTTTTTATGTGTTTGAAGAGTCTATATCAAGTGGAATATAAACAACATTGTGAATTCCGTTCCATCTTGCACGACGCTCCAACCGCTTGCTTCGCGAAACACACAGAGTCGTTATCGCGTGGCGAGGGATCACAGACTCTTGACTAGGAGCAGATTAATGAGCAATTCTACATGAAAACATTACGTACACGCACATGTGATACATTAAGAGTTTTTTTTCGCTTAACGACACGAACGTTTGTGATTTCTAGTCCTATAATAGTATATATTATTGTTTTTACATCGTATAAACATACGAATTTGTTAGTATTAAGGGTATTATTCATTTTTAGAGTTTAGGGAATAAATTTTTTTTTTATTCAGGCTACGGCAAACAACAGACAAGTTATGTTTTGGTGGATTTATTTATTTTGTATATTTGGTTTTTTAAGAAAATATATGGAATTGGCGAACCTGAGTCATGTCAAGCTTTGCGATTTGACTTTTAAATTTTCAAAGGAAAATTTTTCCTAGGCGGCGCGAACGTATCAATCCATAGGATTGTATGTTTATTTTATTAAGTCTCTCTGAACGCTTCATGTTGACCAGGGCATTCACTTGTTTTTCTCTCAGCTGTCTCAAGCCTCTTAGGCATGTTTACAATGCATTGTGTTGTGCCATGCAAACCTCCTGAGCTTTCAGGAAATAGGTAACACTTCTGGGTTTGGTGTCAGCGGTTTGCATGGTAGCAATTATGATAATAAACACGATTCGGCGATTCGGCATCGAGGAAGAGCTCGATGGCCAGGGAATATAGAGGTGAGACAAGCTGGGAAGTGACTGGACTTTGGGAATAGAGTTGGTAGAGAGAGGAGGTCAGCAAGGCAGGAGGTCGTTACGCTTTGAATTCGCTGGGCGCGTAGTACATGTCCACGCTTCCCTCGGTCACGCGTTTTGTAAGCGGTGTAAGCTTCGTAAAGTTTGAGGTAATCATCTTTGGCCATGTCGAGGTTGTAATTCTCGCGCGGGAACACTTCGTTCCTGCCATTCTTGAGATAAACGTTCTTGATCTTGCAGTCGTCGAATTCGCAAACAGATTTTTCCTAAGTCTTACCGTTTCCAAGATAACCCCACTTCCGGTCGCCATTTTGGATTTCCGAGCATAGGTTCTATTCATACTTTTTCTCACGTATAGGTGTACGTGATGAATCCCCAAACAGATTTTTCCTAAGTCTTACCGTTTCCAAGATAACCCCACTTCCGGTCGCCATTTTTGATTTCCGAACATAGGTTCTATTCATACTTTTTCTCACGTATAGGTGTACGTGATGAATCCGCAAACAGATTTTTCCTAAGTCTTACCGTTTCCCAAGATAGCCCCACTTCGGTCGCCATTTTGGATTTCCGATCATAGGTTCTATTCTTACTTTTTCTCACGTATAGGTGTACATGATGAATCACCAAACAGATTTTTCCTAAGTCATGAATTGGAGGGTTCTATGACAACCTATATTAATTCTCGTAAGAGAACAGAAAACACAAAAAAAACAAAAACAATACTGTGGTCACTACAACAAATAGTCTTCTCCAAACCCAATCCAACAACCCAAAAATCATCATCCTAACTAGAACCATGTAACTATCTGCCATCTGTTAGAGGTTTTGTGAACTAAGTGGTGCTTTGTTTGTGTGTAAAAAAAAAATGCAATGTTTTTTGCACTTGGTTATCATCACCTAACATGTTATTAATTGTTTTTTTAAAATTAATTACAACTGAAAACTAATAACTAATATTATCTAAAGTTACTAATAAATATTATACAGTAATTGATATATTTTTTTTGTTCTTGTTGCTAGTATTGGGTAATTATTGTTGTTGCAAAATATAGCTCTCGCGTATGACAGTTTCTGAGTTTTGTTGGGTATATAAGAACAATTATACACAACTTTTTTCGGTTCTCCTCCGTAGCCGTGCGTGTTAAGGCGTTCACTCGTTCTTGTCATTGTTCGTTCTACGTGTGGCCTATAGGTTCGAACCCGGTCGTGGTCCAAAGTTTTTCAGCGTCTCTAGGAGTCTTTAACAGTGTGTATATTTAATTCTCTGTGTTGAGTCTACGGATTCTGAACGGGGTTGTTTAATGTATATGTTATTCTTGATATATATATATATATATATATATATATATATGGTGTTCATGTATGTATCCAAAGCACATTGGAAACAATATTCGATCATTAGCTGCGTTCAACCACTGCTGCGGAGGAGTGACCACCCCCTGTCCCCGGAGGTACCCCCCTGTCCCTGGACCCCTGTCCCCGTGGTCCTATCCCTGTCCCCGGGCTCGTGTTCCCGGTTAAGTTAGGTTAAGTTAGGTTAAGTTGTCTAATGGCTATGTCTATGTGTAATATCTATGTCCATGTCTCTGTCTTTCCAGGTTGTTTTTTTTGTCCTAAGTCTGTTTGTCAAAAAATTCCAGATATTTGCAATTTAACGCTGGACTTAAAAAATTTTCGATTAATGAAAAAAATTGGTTCCATGACGACCTATGTTTATTTTGGTATGGGAGGACAGAGGACACCGAGACTCGACCGACACACTAAACCCGACCTCTCTACGACTATTCGTTCAAAAGTTACGAGTGATCAAAGTTTTTGGGGGTTGGGCTAACTTCTTACCCCTTGGCCCCAGGATCACCAAACTTGGTACACGTATTCTCCACCTCCAAAGTCGACAAGGAGGGTAGCTTCGCTACCGGGATGGGGGTGTTTTTCGAGTTATTTTTTCGATAACTCTTACCATTTTCGAGATATTTGCAATTTAAGATTTTTTTAACGTTGGACAGAAAATTTTCGGAACATTTTTTTTGTTCCGTGACGACCTATGTTTATTTTGGTATGGGAGGATAGAGGACACCGAGACTCGACCGACACACTAAACCCAACCTCTCTACGCGTACTCTATGTCACCAAAAAAAGGTTAAAGGTTCCAAATGACAATAGTTAGAGTTTCTCCAATCTAGTAAAGTGGATTGGTTGAAATCTCCAAGGCGTATTTTGCATTTTTTTCAAATATGAACACGTTAAAACTGAACTGTCTCGGATTTTGAGTTATGTATTCGCCCGAGAAAATTCTATATAAAATATATAATATACCTGGAAATTATATTCACGTTAAGTTGAATTTTGATTTTTTGTAATCACCCCGAGAAATTCTATATAAAATAACATACCTGGAAATTATATTCACGTTAAGTTGAATTTTGATTTTTGTAATCACCCCGAGAAATTCTATATAAAATAACATACCTGGAAATTATATTCACGATAAGTTGAATTTTGATTTTTGTAATCACCCCCGAGAAATTCTATATAAAATAACATACCTGGAAATTATATTCACGTTAAGTTGAATTTTGATTTTTGTAATCACCCCCGAGAAATTCTATATAAAATAACATACCTGGAAATTATATTCAGAGTAGATTGAATTCTTGAGTTTTGTATTCACACACAAGAAATTCTATATAAATAACATACCTGAAATTCTATTCACAGTAGATTGAATTCTTGAGTTTTGTATTCACACCCAAGAAATTCTATATAAATAACATACCTGAAATTCTATTCACAGTAGATTGAATTCTTGAGTTTTGTATTCGCAACCAAGAAATTCTATATAAAATAACATACCTGAAAATTGTATCGCTATATACTAGACTTTTTGGTTTGTTTAATCTGAGAAAGCATAATGGAATCCACCAGTTTGATCGAATGTGTTACTTGCGAAAATTAATATCTAAAACTAATATTAGCAAGCACAGGGCAAGATGTAGCGAAACAGGTTCGAGAATTAATCGTTCGTTACCTTCCAAGTCTTGTGCTCGATGCGGAAAGATGATTAGCATTACAAATTTAAGTAAACACCTCAAAATTTGCAAACCATCGACCGGACAAGCATCGAAAAGGAAAATCGATAATTCAGAAACGGAAGCTACCACTTCCAAGCAAATTAAATTATCCAATGAACCCAAACCAATTAGATCTGCATTCAACGACCAACTCCAGGATTTTTCAATTAAGTCAGAACCAGGTCGTGACATCCTTAGTTTCTTGGATGAAACGAAAACATCTGTACTAAATATTTTAAAAGATAAACTTGAAAACAACTCTATAAAAGTATACGTTGTTCTGTTTTCTGAATACGAGAAAGTTGATGGCACAACGAGTATTTTTTATCATCGTACAAAAAACCAGACTCTTTATTTTACTGACGTGGAAAATTTAGACAACTTCTATTATAAAGTTACCAATGAGCTGGTTAAGGAACATGACGATTTCGAGGCTAAAGTGTCGGGATGGTCTCTATGTGGAAGTCCTCACACGTTAACTGTTTACGTGAACCAGTTCTCGCCTCTTCGTGCATCCAGCTACGTTCCTCTTCCACCGAACATTCAACACAAGAGGGCTGTGTTAAATATACAGAACAGGGATAAAAAGTGTTTTCTCTGGGGTGTGTTGGCAGAACTTCAACCGATTCATTGGTCTAATAATCCAGAAAGGGATTATCATTACAAGCAATACGAGTCCGAGTTTGAAAGTGTAATGTCTGGCATCGAATACCCGGTGACATTGTCGGATATAACAAAGTTCGAAAATCGTGCAGGAAAACGCATCGCTATTAATGTATATTCCTTCACGTCAGATAAATATCTCGTGCATCCCGTCAGGATAAGCGATATCGACGATGACGATGCTTGTGTAATAAATCTTCTTCTCATTTCCAACGAGGATGTCTATCATTACACGCTAATTCGTTCAATGTCTCGATTACTAGGAAGCCAAACAACCAAACATGAACATTGCATTGAAGTTTGCCCGAGATGCCTAACCACGTTCGACGATCGTGACCGACGTGATCATCAAAATCTTCATAGTCGTCAAATTGCTATCGATAAACTTGCCGAACATAAAATTTATTGCTTTGACAACAGACCGGCTAGAATGTTGATGCCCGAAACGAACGAAGTCGATGAATTCAAAATGCACAAGGCATTGTTAGAACATCCCGCAATCATCGTCGCAGATTTCGAGTTTTTCCTGAAACCACTCTCCTACTGCGAACCGGATCCTGAAATTTCCTCCACAACGGAGTACCAGCTTCATCAACCTAATAGTTTCGGCTATGTTGTTGTGCGACGTGATAAAATAAATGAAGCATATATATACACCGCTGGCCAAATGTAATCGAACACTTCCTGGAAAAAATGGTGGAGGAGGTTGAGGTAATTGGTAGCGTACTGCTTACATCAAAACCGATGGCACCTTTAACTAAAAATGAACTTCAAAATTACAATTCCACTGAGGTGTGTCCGGTATGTGATCAAAGTTTCACTGATGAGAACAAAAAAATATTCCACCACGATCATTTCAGCGGAAACTACATATGTGGAATTTGCAACACGTGCAATCTTAAAATCCAGAAACCTAAATTCATCACCATATTCTTTCACAACGGAAGCGGATATGATTTTCACCACCTGGTGAGACATCTTGGCTACGATCCGAAACGTATAGGTGTCTTGGCCGAGAATTAAGAACGCTACATTAGTCAATCGAGATGCGCTTCCTGGATTCGTATAGATTTATCTCTGCAAGTCTGGATGCTTTAGCGAACAAACTCACCGACGATCAGTTTAAAAAAACTAGAGCTAGTTTTCCCATCGTAGACATAGAACTCGTTAGACGTAAAGGAGTTTATCCTTACGAATATGTTAGTGATGGTTCTAAATTTAACGACGACGCTCTTCCGCTTCCAAGAGAATTTTACAGCAGACTCAGAGAGAAAGGAATCACGGACGAAGAATACCAACACGCGCAACTCATGTGGGTGAAAGTAGAATGTAGGACACTCGGAGACTACCACGACGCATACTTAATATTAGACGTGACGTTACTCGCGGGTGTCTTTCAAGCGTTCAGGAAAACGGCAACGAATATTTATAAATTAGATCCAGCGTATTTCTACAGTCTACCGGCATTAGCGTGGTCGGCAATGTTATTCCAGACAAAGGTCAAGCTGGAACTGATATCGGACGTTGACATGTTGCTATTTATCGAAAGAGGGATACGAGGTGGAATGGTGCAATGCGTACAGAGACATGCAAAAGCTAATAACGTACACATGAAAGAAGATTACGATTCAAATCGAGCATCGAATTACATCTTCTACGCCGACGTTAATAATCTCTACGGACATGCCATGGTTCAGAAACTTCCTTACGGGGGATTCGAATGGTTAGATCCCACTTCGATAGACATTATTCATTTCGACGATAGCGAGTGTGGTTTCTTCGCAGAGGTAGATCTCCAATTCTCCGACCACCTGCACGACACGTTTTCGGATTTGCCTCCGACTCCCGAAATCAAATGTCCACCCGACTCGGTTCAAGACAAGCTTTTGTTAACATTGGACCCTAAACAGAGATACGTCGTCCACTACAAGAATCTCCGGTTTTTGATTGGGAAGGGTGTTCAGATAGTAAATGTTAGAAGAATACTAAAGTTTAAACATTCCACGTGGTTAAGACCTTACATAGAAACTAACACACAACATAGAACAGCTGCCACTTCCGATTTAGACAAGGACTTCTTTAAATTAATGAACAATGCGGTGTACGGAAAGACCATGGAGAATGTTAGAAAGCACGTAGACGTGAAATTAATTTCCGATGAGAATAAATGTCGGAAGTGGATAGCCGATCCTAGATTCAAGTCGAGAAAAATTTACAACGAGAATTTGGCACTTTTGAATCTAGATATAAAATTGATGAAATTCAGAAAACCAATTTATGTTGGCGCAACGGTTCTCGACTTTGCGAAACTTTACATGTTCGAATTACATTATGATGTGATGAAACCCTTGTACAATGATAAAATATAACTTTTGTACACGGACACCGTCATCTTTATTTACAGCATACAAACACCTAACCTATACGAAGACATAAAAAATCCTTCCATGCTTGATTATTTCGATTCTTCTGCGTATCCTCAACCCAACAGATTTGGAATTCCATCTCGTAACAAAAAAGTCCTAGGTAAACTGAAAGATGAATGTAACGGTGATATTATTGTCGAGTTCGCGGGTTTGCGTTCGAAGATGTATGCCATGAGAACAGAGAGTAGCGTCACGAAGAAAGCAAAAGGTGTGAGCAAAAATACGGCGGAGAACAAACTCACCTTCCAAGATTACATCGATTGCCTTTACTCACAATCGACGATACTAAGTATAGAACAAAGAATCCAGAGCGTCGACCATATCATCACCACAAACAAAGTTAGAAAAATTGCGCTGGCTCCCGATGAAGATAAGAGGTGCGTCCTCGAGTGTGGTATTTACACATTGCCTTGGGGACATCGTCGTTTAGAAATAAATAAGAATTGCGCACAGTGCAAATAATTAGCACTCACCACCACACACAACAATTTTCACTTACTCAAAAAAAACATTTTGTTACTCAGTAAAAAAACACTGTCATTACAAAATAAATCTTTGACCGTATCCTTAAATAACCAGCATGCCAATGAACTTGTTCGGTTTCAAAAAACAGATCATCATGGAAACTGCACCGTTAATACCAGATCATGAAGTCTTACCTTCCGTGTTACCTAAACTCAACGGTCTGTTGATCATTCACCTCAACAGCATTTGGAAGAAATTGGATGAAGACGTGGGCAAGACGTTTTATATCTTCAACAACAATTTACATTTTTACGAAATTCCGATCGGTGGGAAACTTCAAATCACCGTGAATCCGGAAAACGTAGGCGAAATCAAAATATCTACCGGCAAGAACATTTTTCGAATCAAGCACGACAAGATGCTTTCTAACATTACGTACGATGTTTCAGCAGGAGATTATCTTTACGTGGAACTCCTCGGAGATTACGACAAACTCATTCCTCTCTTCGTAGAATTACGAATCACCTATCCTATTATAAATAACCGTTAACAAAATGCCTAACGACATTTTCGGCCACACCAAGCGTGTAGACCACGCAGAAGAGATTCTCATGCTCGACGTTCGAGTTAAAAAGTTGAGGAGCGATTTGATCGCTTTGCAGGAGACCTTAAACAAAAGTTTAGAGTCGGAGATCGCTACGCTCCAAACGCAATGTCTCGATCCTATTCTGAAAATCGATTCCGAACTGAAAACGCTCATAAGAAATTATGTTGACGTACCTTCTTACGACAACGTTCAAAATATACAGTTGAGAGTGGATTCGCTTCAAAATGATTTGGCCAAATTACAGCAATTTCAATCGAATGAAGATTTCGAAAAATTGAAACTCGAAATCGAAGAACGAACTTCCGCAATCGAAATGAATTTCTCTGAACTTCAAACCGTCGTGAACGATATGGATGTAGAACGCTTGCATGTCGTCGTTTCCAAATTACAAGAAGAGTTCACCAGCACTTTGGAAGAAATTAAATCCAAGTTACAGACATTGGAAGATACAATGACAAACCTACCATCGTCAGACGAACTGCAGGTCATCGGTAAAAGCGTCGCGAACATAAAAATTCAATTGGAGGCTTATCATGATTTCGAACACACTCAAACCACCATCGCTACGCTTCAGGCGTGTCTGGAGTTGATCAACGAAGAAATTAAAAATATTCACGTTCAAGCAAGCACGTTGACGAGTATTCAAGATACGTTAGGCACGGTTCAGCAGAAGATCGACTACCTGGAAAATTTGAACGTCGAAACGAATCTTGCTCATCTTCCACACGTACTGGACAACATACAGGGTGACTTGGAATCGTTACAGACGAGCGTGCCTTCGAAGGAAGATTTGGAAAAATTGAAAACGGCGGTGACGGCATTATCCGATTCGAGTGACATCGAAAGTTCATTGAGCGATCTCGAAAGTACGGTGGCCAATCTCCCCACCTCCAAAAAATTACACGCTTTGAAAAGGAACATATCTCGAATGCTGAAACCACTAGAAACGGAAACGGCAAACGTGGAACAGATTCGAGATGAAATTACTTCGCTGGAGTCGACGTTGCCCACTTTGCAGAGCGTCAAGGATCTTCACACGCAGTTTACAAAGATGCGAAGCATCGTGAACGATCTTACCGAGAAAAGCTCGAAATTGAATCTGGTTGAGAACCTTCAGAACATTGTCGTTAACATTAGAGATCAAGTTGGTGTGCTGGAATCCACGCAGGAATCGACGCTGGCCTCTTTCGGTGCCAAGTTGCAAGAACTGAACGAAAACTACAAGCAGTTGAACGTGGAAGTGAAAATCAAACCATCATTTTCTGCCATAAGGGATCACGTTGCAGAACAACTCGTACCTTTAGAAAACACACTGGGTCAGCTTCACTGTAATTTGCTCAGCGTCGATACTAAAATCGCCAAATTTTATTCTCTGGATGCCATCGAAATCAACAGTATACGCAATCAACAGAGAATCTGCACGTTCGTCGAAGGTAACAAACTGTACATGTTACATCCTTATCATTAGTACTACAAGTTTCTCCTCGATGGCACGATTCAGATAAACGAATTTTCGTACTGGTCTCACGGCAGAAAAGCTAGCGTCCCCACCATGACGTTGATATCGAATCGTGGTGTCCAGAAAGCAGGAAACATTCCTCTGGCACGTTGGAATGAAACGCGCAACATATATGAAATACAAGAAGACGAAGATCTTACCGTTTTCGACGTGAGTGCCGGCGATAAGCTGATCATTCAAAACACGAGCGAGGTACCACCCTCTTTGAATCCCATCACGATCGTACTTCTCTTCAAACGTAATCTTCAAAATGTCTAGGCAAGCCATCGTCGAAGAATTGCATAAACCTGCACGCCGCAACTACGAACGTTTAGCTGTGGTAACCAAGGGAATCGATGACCTCTGGCAAAGTGACCTCGTGGAGATGAGCAGCGGCAATTTGAAAAATGTACATAAATTGAACAAGGGCAACAAGTACCTCCTCACCGTCATAGACACATTTTCGAAATTCGCATGGGCTCTACCTTTGAAAGCCAAAACGGGAACATGCGTCACGGAAGCATTCAAGACAATTTTTCGCGAAAGCGACAGACGACCACGGTTTTTGCAAACAGACAACGGTAAAGAATTTTACAACGCCGTATTCCAAAAGTTTATTCAAAAACATGACATTCAACATTATTCGACCTTCAGTCACATCAAAGCCAGCATCGTGGAAAGATTTAATCGAACCTTGAAAACACACATGTGGAAACGATTCACGCTTCGGGGAAATTACAAATGGGTCGACATCCTGCCGGAACTCATCGACACTTATAATGATACGGTACTCAGAACGATAGGCATGAAGCCAGCTGACGTTACGAAATCTGACGAGCAGCGTTTAATTTCTACAGTTTACTGTCCAAAGTACACTCCCACGACTACCAAGAAATCAAAATTCAAAATTGGAGACCAGGTGAGAATCAGAAAATTCAAACGCACCCTCGAGAAGGGATTCACAAAAAATTGGAGCACGGAACTTTTTACGGTGGTTCGAGTTTTACCCGGAAACCGACACACGTATATAATAAAAGATAGTAGCGGCGAGATTTTGAAAGGAAGATTTTACGAAGAGGAAATCTCTAAAACGAAACACCCCGACACGTACCTCATCGAGAAAGTATTGCGTAGGAAAGGTGACAAACTGTTTGTCAAATGGTTGGAACTTCCGGAAAAGAGCTTGATCGACGCGAACGAAGTGATCTTGTGAGTACGTGGAACGTGGTGAAGCGTCTACCGGATTCGGAAAGTCAAACGAAAAAAAAAGAACGGCGAGTTGCTTCCCGACAGCATCCGCTGTCTAATCGTAGGTCCTTCAGGTTGTGGGAAAACGACACTGCTCGTGGACAATTTTCTCCTCGCACCGAATTGGTTAGATTGGAAGAACAGGCACCTGTACGTGTTCTCGAAAAGTTTGGAGCAATCCAAATACCAGCAACTGATGAAACTGTGCGATGGTCTGGACATTGCAACGTTCGCTTCGGAAATAAAACCACTCGACGATTGTCGTGAAAATTCAGTCCTTGTGTTCGACGATGTCATCCTGGCAAATCAAAATGAAATTCGCAACTTTTTCACGCAAGGTCGTCACAAAGAAATGGATTCCTTTTACCTAGCTCAAACGTTTTCCAAAATTCCAAAACAGTTACTACGCGACAACGCTAATTTAATATGTTTGTCTCGTCAAGATCACACCAACCTCAAGCACGCGTACGATGACTACGTAGGCGGAGGCATGAACTACAATCGTTTTTCGGAACGCTGCTCTTCTTGCTGGAACAGTGACGATTTCGGATTCGCGACGATCGACATGACGAGGAAACCCAACGACGGAAAATACAGAAACAAAATCAACGACTTTCTAAACGTTGCAACGTTGTGAGAAACGACGTGTATAAATAACGTTATGACGAAACTAAAAATCGAAGACGAAAATCTTAAGCTTCGTGATTACCTCGCGAAACGCTTCAAAGGTTGGAAATCCGAGAATCGCGGATTCTACGAAGATAAAAAACGTCAAGATCAACCTGTGATCGATGCCATCAGCGATCTAGGTAAAGAAATTAAAGGTGTCACGGAACAAAATAAAAATTTGATCAACGAACTCGTACCACTTGCAGCTAAAATTTACGCTGTACCCACGCCCATTTCGAGCATTCCTTCGACGCCGTTCGAACTGAAGGACGTACCACGACGTCAAGCCATAGGTAGCACGTCGTGGTCATCGGATAAGATCGATTTGGGACCTTTGGCACGAGACTACCTGAGCACGGGGAAGTTCGACAAGGATGAAGTGTTTGGATTGTATCCGAGCATGGAAACCATATAACCGATGTGCCAATTACAAATCCCCAGATGTGCCAATTACAAATCTCCATCGGTCTTTCTACGCTTTCCCCCAAGATCTTATTTTCTGCTCTCTGAGAAGAAACCCAGCTGCCTCGCCGAGCGTTAGTTCCCATGAAGCCTCCCATATATCACCGCCCCTACTTCAAGGTGAAGGAAACAGTGTGTCCGGCAATAAACTCCCATATCTGTCCCGTACAAATTCATCTAAACTCTGGCTCACGTCAAGATAATTTCAGCCCAGATGGAACCTATCAAGATAATTTCGGCCGAGAAGGAGCTAATCACCTGGAACTTCAGGCATTTAAAATTTAAAAACTTTCTTCCCCGTTTTAAAACAACGAACCTCTGTTCTCGTGAGACTTTGCAGGTGGCCAGGCTCGGATTCAAGACAATCGCCCTACACATGGTGTTCTCCACGAGACGCATAACTTCCACGATCGCCGCCAGCCCGTCTGGCTCACTGACGTCGAATTGACAAGAGTAAATAGCAGAGAATCTTGAACTCCAACCCTGCCAGAACATTTCTCTTCGTATCTCTTCGCTTCGATGGGATTTTGGCAGGCAAGGAAGACATAACTTTAACAAAGTGTCCCAGTTGCGAGCAATAAAAATGGAATTGTTAGTGATAAAAATTTAATTGGAACATGGTACTTTTCTTCCTCGAGATCAGCTCTCAAACAAGGTGCTATTGTGTTTTTATGTTAAGCGATTCTCACTCTTATCACCCACGTGTGTTACGATTCTCGCCCCTACATGCAGAAGTGACCACGTGTGGGCGGAGCAAAAAGTTCAACGACCAATAGAGTGAAGGACAATTCTTCGGAGAACGGAAAGAAAAGACGAAGTAAGGACTTAGCAGGGGCAGTGAAAAGTTAGAGTGGAAATACACAGTTCGATAGACACATTTCGATTTGGCAGTTCGACATTCACATTTTTGAGAGACAGTTTTAGAACATTCACAGTTAAAACTTTCAGCACCTTTGTAGGTCAAGGAGAAATTGTTTTATCTTCTCTGGACCATGTTTAGACTCTTAGCTTTGTGATTTCAAACTTCTTTAACGTAACTGGTTAGGCACGGTGCTAGAAACATAGCGTTTATGTAAAGCATCGACCATCAGCGGTCTGCGTTGCTAACTTGTCTGACCCGGTGCATCATGGTTCCGCGAGTGTTTTGTCTTGTGTCGGTGAGCGACCAGAGATTGTAAGTATATCAACAGAAATGTATTAAACATTATTTTGTAACATATTTCAGTGTCCAGTGTTCTGATTTCTGATTTTTTCGATTTTTGATTCCTACATGTAAAAACAACATTTGGCTTGTAAACGAAGACCGATGAAAAAGGAACTTCATCGTCTTTTTCCATCGGCCGAATTTTGGACCGAGACTAATTTTAATGGTACATTTTAATTTCTCCTAGCATGAAAGAACATCCATGCCTTAAATAACGTAACCTTGGTTCAAACCCTAAACGCCCCTATTTATTATTTAAAATTTTAATTACTGTTATAACCATCGAGGGTGTCGTGTGGAAGATTGGGAAATCGAAAGTCACCTTCGAAGGCAACGACATTAAAGTTAATTTAGGCGATAAGAACAGTTGGACCAGGTATCCGGGTACGGTGGGACTGTGGGAACTCGTTGCAAAAAAGCAGCCGAGAGATTACACCGACGAAGATTACCAGAGTTACAGGGAAATTCTAATCATGACGGATGCCATGTACCAGAACAACGACGCCTCGCAGAATAGGGTGCAATAGAGCAGCGGCGAGAAGTACAGGAATCTCATCAAACCGATATGGAACGAGGTGAAGAGTGGAAGCGGCATCAAACGCTACAACACGTTACCCAAATAATTCGTTTAGGTGGACGACGTGAGGAAGCTCGTGGACCGATTGTTGGTGATAGCCGGCGAAGAGAATGCGGGCAATCGTAATTTTTACAACGAGAAGGTTGGCATCGTGGACATGATCAGCACCAAACTTTCCAACTTCATCGTGAACGACGACAAGGGCATAGGTTACCTGATCAAAATTATCAACACGCTGCCTCCGAGATTCTGGAACGTGGCCGAAGGAAAGGGACTCGTGAACGACATCATCAACAAGTTACCTTTCGAGATGCATTTACCTAACTACCAGTACTGCGGACCGGTAACCAAACTCGAGAAAAGATTGGAGAGAGGAGACAAGGGTGTGAATCCGTTGGACGCTGCATGCAAAGATCACGACATCGCTTACAACAACACTCGCACCGATCTGGATGCACGTCACGAAGCAGACAAGAAATTGGAACATGCCGCTTTCGAAAGATTCGTCAGCAGAGACGTTTCTTTGGGTGAACGGGTCGCCGAATTGGGTACGACCATCGCCATGAACACGAAACAAAAATTTGGGTGTGGCATATAAATAACATACAGTACAAAAAATAATAACAACATGTCTCGTATAACTGATTTGCCGCCCGAGCTACTATGTAAAATATTCAAACATGCAGTAAACGGAGAGTAAGAGGATGTAGGGAAACTTGTAATCATAGCAAATACAACGTCGGAATTTCGTATCCCTTGTGAAATGGTTGTCAGGGACCATCTTCGGGAGATCAGCGGCCTGAGGTGCGGTGATTTCGACACTCTTCTTTCGGCTGCAGGGGAAAAATTAAACGATAGGATGGACGAACTTTACGAGGAGAGGCAGGGGAGAAGACGATACACGGATGATTGTTGCAAGTCTAAACAGAAGATGGAAGATATTATAACGCACATCATCGCGTTTTCCGAAGCACGAGCTTTCTTCCTCTAACACACTGTGAAAAAAAATAATAATATACGTGTCAAAAAATGTACGTGTCAAAAAAATATGAGACAAAAAATATACGTAAAAAAATGTACGTCAAAAAAAATTGCCATGGAAAAATTTTTTATCGTCAAAAAAAATTGTCTCGTCAAAAAATGTTGACGTGGACATCGTCAGAAAAAAAAGTTGCCTTATCGTAAAAATTTTTAATCGTCAAAAAAGTCTTCAAAAAAAGTTGACGTGGAAAAATTATCGTCAGAAAAAAAGTTGCCTTATCGTAAAAATTTTTTATCGTCAAAAAAAATTGTCACGCCAAAAAAAAGTTGACGTGGAAAAATTATCACCGTCAGAAAAAAGTTGCCTTATCGTTAAAATTTTTTATCGTCAAAAAAAGTTGACGTGGAAAAATTATCACCGTCAGAAAAAAGTTGCCTTATCGTAAAAAATTTTTATCGTCAAAAAAAATTGTCTCGCCAAAAAAAGTTGACGTGGAAAAATTATCACCGTCAGAAAAAAAGTTGCCTTATCGTAAAAATTTTTTATCGTCAAAGAAAAGTTGTCTCGTCAAAAAAAAGTTGTAAAAAAATGTGCAACAAAAAGTACGTGTCAAAAAAATGTACCTGTCAAAAAAATGTGAGAAAAAATGTAGGTGTAAAAAAATATACGTGTCAAAAAAAGTACGTCTCAAAAAAAATATTACAAAAAAAGTTGCGAAAAAATGTGCAACAAAAAAATGTACGTGTCCCAAAAATGTACGTCAAAAAATATACGAGAAAAAATATACTTGTCAAAAAAAAATATACAAGACAAAAAAATGTACGTGCAAAAAAAATGTACAAGTAAAAAAAACTTGATATATAAATAAAACATCGTGAAAAAAATCTACGAGATCAAAAAAAAATCTTCGGTATATAAATAACACACATTGAGAAAAAAAAATTCTCTAACACCCTGAAATTTCTCTTCGATATGAGTGAAAAAAATGAGTGACCTCCAAGCATTAAAACAAATGCTAAATTTGTCAGTCGAGTATGTAAAAATTCAGGAATTGGAAGTCGACAAACCTTACACGATAACTTCCGGTTCAATCGTTTCTACGCAGTATGGTCCCAAGGTGCGTCTGTTGCTCGACGGATAATACAGTCTATTTTTACCAGATCGATACGCTAACATGTTATCCGACGAGAAGCTATCTATTTTAATCGAGAACAAAACTCGAATCGTGTACAAGGGGACAAAGGAACTTCTTGGTAAGAAAACGAAGCACGTAATAGAATTTGTTTAACGGCTGCGCTGAGTATATAAAATAACATACCTCGAAAAAAAAATAACCGAAACAAAAAAAAAATTCTCAGAACATAAATTATATATATAAATAACATACCGTGAAAAAAAAACATGAAGCCCAAGGGTGTCGTGTACCAGATACCATATTCGAATCTCAAAACGCTGGGTGCCCTCGATGGGTTACTCACCAAGAAACAACGCGAGAAGAAACGATCTTGCTTGTCCAAAGTACATGGAATGAAATTGCTGCTCAGCACTCCACAATTGAGACGGTTGCAGCGTTCGCGGAAACAGCAAAAGACAGGGGGGTTCATATTCAGCATCCCGGCCATCCTGGCAGCATTGGGGGCCGTGGGAAGTTTGGCTGGGGGTAGCGCCGACATCGCGAAAACCGTCATCGACTCGAAGAAGAACAAGGCGGAATTGGGAGAACAGAAACGTCACAATCTGGCCATGGAGAAGAAAGGGAAGGGGGTCATGAGGAAGTTTTAAAAAAATAAACAGCATTCACCAACCGAGACATTGAATCTCTGATCAAACCATTACAAATCAAACACTTCAGAGGAGTTTTCATGTCCGACTCGTTACCTTCAACCGTTAAAAGAAGAGAATGCGGAGTAGTCAACTTGGACAGTCAAGAAAATCCAGGCACGCATTGGATATGTTACCACAAAAATGATAAAGCATTCGTTTTCGATTCTTTCGGAGGTGTTCCACCTACAAATTTAGTTTATTATCTGAAAACGAACAATCCAATATACTACAACGACGAACGCATTCAAAATTTCGGAGACGAGAACTGCGGTCATTTCTGTATCTCCATGCTCGCGTTTCTCTCTAAAATAAATAAGCCATCGGTGGAAGATTTCCAGAAAGCATTGTGGAACCTAAAGGATCATGGGCGTGTTCCATCTCACGAGCGAATCTTCGATCTTGAAACTCACGCTGCACGACGACATCGTCTATCCTAAATCCGTAGCTCTGCGTGCATTCTACAGCATGTACTTCATACCTAACGTCACGCATCACAACAACAAAATTAGCGTCGGAAGCGAACATATCGTCGTCACGCCAGGTCAATACAATCTTTCTACTTTGCAAGCTCAATTTTCCAAAGGCACGTACCTTTCTCAAAATTCGGTCACGCACAGAGTGGAAATCGTATCCGCGTCGGAGACCGTGGACCTGGGCACCATAGGAGAACTTTTAGGTTTCGAGAACAACACAAAACTCGAAGCTGGCATCAAGCACACGGGAGCAAACATTCCTAAATTCTTGGCCATCGAAACTTTGAACGTTCACTGCAACGTAGCGGAAGGCATGATCACGATATCCTCGGACGGATTGTTGGAAAGTCACAAGCGGACGGGAATCATAGCCACGTTCAAACCCAGTTCCGAATTCATGGAACCGATCATCTACACACCCTCTTCGCCGATCTATTTTCCAGTATGTCGCAACCGCATAGACGACATAGAGTTTGTGGTGACGAACGAGAAAGGAGACGTAGACGTAGGCGAAGGGTTCGTTCATCCTCACAGAGCGGACCTTTACCTTCAATTCGACGTGGTGAAGAAAGAAAGCGGAGACTCGTTCTCCGCAGCAGCAAATTTGATACTCGTGGACAACTTCGTGCCTCACCTGTTCTCGCAGGTGGAGGTGAGGAAACACAACACCGTCATCGACAGAATAGATTATCCAGGCATCACGTCGACGGCAGTGGGAACATTGAAATTATCCAAAACGGACGCAGCATACTATCAGGCAGGAGGATTCGAAGAGGGAACGAAAATATCGACGAGAAGTCACACGGTGCTCTTTCCCATGCGTCTGCTTCCGGGATTCTTCTCGGACTACAAGGAGATCATGTGGAAGGGAGGAGTGAGAGTCACATTTCGAAGAGCGGCCAACGACAACGACGCACTGATGCGATACACCAACTTGAACGCAGACGGCACGCCGATAGCCAACACTTTACCCGAAGCAGCCAAATGCGTCATCCGGAGCAAGGAGTTGAGAATGCCGATCGGGGAATACGAAACGAACTACCCCCTCAAGTACAAAGCGGAGATCTTGAAGAGTCCGCAGGTGCCGATTCACTTTCACGGTTACCAGTGCGTGCATAAGATAGCGTCGGGAAGTCAGATGGAATTCGACGTGACGACGCAGTTCAACAATATACAGTTCGACATGCCAGATTTCGTCGTAGTGCTCCTTCAGACCGGGCGCGATAACAATCAGGAAAAAGATTCCAGCAAATTCGACGACTGCCAGATCAAGAACGTTTATCTCAAGAATGGACGCAACGAAGTGTTCCCGCGCGAAAATTACAACATTGACATGACCAAAGATGATTACCTCAAACTTTACGAAGCTTACACCGCTTACAAACGCGTGACCGAGGGAAGCGTGGACATGTACTACGCGCCCAGCGAATTCAAAGCACGGAGACCCATGCTCGTCATCAATACCACAAAAAGGAAGCAGGTGGTGGTCAACGATCGCACCAACATCAAGGTCGTGTGCGAGTTCCACGACGCGCTGCCCGATGATACCGTGTGCAGCGTCATCCTGGTCGCAGAGAAGTCCTTCGCGTACGACGTGAAGAACGTGAGGGTGACGTAGCAGTTTTAAAAAAAAATCGTAAAAAAATTGCCACATACTAAAAAAAATCAACACATTTTTACGGTATATAAAAAATATGTGAAAAAACTTTAAAATACTGAAATATTAAAAAGAACGGAGTCCAATGTAAGTTAGTTCGGTGCGTAAATAAAAGAATGATAGGATCACTGAAAAAGAAAAAAATCGTAAGGACAAAAATGATAGGTTAAGTTATATCACGTAAGATCGTGGCATTCGTACCAAGTACGAGGTGGGAAAAATAAAAAGTTGTGCATTGAAACTTGTACTAAAACATTGCTAAACGCTAAAACATCGACAAAAAATTGTCAAAATATGTCAAAAACTGATTTTGAATTTATTAAAAAAAGAGAACTCGTACTAAGTACGACTTAGAAACGGCCCAATTACACTACTGAGCTACTTGCCTTGTTTGCGGAAATTAGAACGCAGGTCCACAACGTCGCAACCCAGAGCTCCAAATTGACACTCGTGTAAAGTCTACAGCAGATTATCGCCAATGTTAGAGAGCAAATTGGCAGCATCGACAACCTCAAGTCCACTGTTGTCATCGAACTGTACAGCAATCCAAACAGGGAATTTTCCTCGCTCTTCCATCCGGGTGCCACATCTACACGCTGACTGCTGCCAAAGCCTATCACCAGTTAATCATCACTGGCACACTTCAGTTCGTCAAGGTTTCATACTGGTCTTTGCCTCACGCAACCCACTACCCAACCATGACCGTGACGAACATCAGTTACGAGCCTAAAATAAGAGGAGTGGAGTTGGTCGATTTCCCCCACCCTGAAACTCGCGAGACTGCCTATGCCGAAGATGCCATTCAAATTATCGACATAGAAATAGGTGACATGTTGTACATAGAAAACCCGGCATTGTCTGCAGCCAGAAATCCCATCCAGGCTATATTCCTATTTTCGCGCAATGTCTAGGCAGGCTATTGTGAAATGAACTGCAAAACCTGCACGGCGAAACTACAAACGACTGGTGGTAGTGACCAAAGGCATAGACGACTTGTGGCAAACTGACCTTGAGGAAATAAACAGGGACATTTTAAAAAAATTACATAAAATCAACAAGGGATACAAGTATCTTCTCACTGTTTTAGACACATTTTCAAAAATTGAGTTTGCTTTACCCCTCAAGGCAAAATCAGGAACCTGTGTAGTGGAAGCATTTACAACTATTTTCGATAAAAGTGGCAAAGTGGAACGTTTCAACCGAACTCTCAAAACACGCATGTGGAAACAATTGACGCTTCAGGGGAATTACATGTGGCTCGACATGCATCCGGAATTCGGTAACAGCTATAATCACAGTTTGCATCGCACGATAAACATGAAACCAGCTGACGTCAACAAATCTGACGAGCGACGTTTAATTTCTACGGTTTATTGTCCAAAGTACAAATTTACAAGGAAGAAACCGAAATACCAAATTGGAGATCAAGTGAGAATCAGTAAAGTTAAGCGTGCGTTCCAAAATTGCTTCACAAAAAATTGGAGTACGGAACTTTTCACCGTAGTTCGAGTCTTACCCGGAAACCGTCACACGTATGTAATAAAAAATAATCGCGACGAAATTCTGAAAGGAAGATTTTACGAAGAGGAACTTTCAAAAACAAAATACCCCCACACGTATCGTATTGAAAAAGTATTACGTAGAAAAGGTGACAAATTGTTGGTGAAATGGGTGGGACTCGAGGAAAAATGTTGGATAAACGCTAACGAGGTGATTGTGTAACGGGTGCTTGGGATGTGGTACGGCGACTGCCAGATTTTCCATCGGAACTTCAGGATAGGAAAAATGGCGAGCTTCTACCTGACCACATTCGCTGTCTTATTGTTGGACCTTGTGGATGTGGAAAAACAACGTTACTTATTGATAATTTTCTTCTTGCACCCAACTGGTTAAACTGGAAGAACAGGCAAGAACAGGCACGTGTATGCTTCCTCCAAAGGTTTGGAGCAACCGAAGTATCGCCAGCTGTTGAAACTGTACGAGGGACTAGGCATAGCTATATTTGCTTCTGAAGTGATACCACTAGACTGCTGTCTCGAAAATTCGGTGGTGGTTTTTGACGATGTGATCCTGGAAAACCAGAACGAAATTCGCAATTGTTTTACTCTGGGTCAGCACAGGCGCATGGACTGCATCTACCTAGCTCAGACTTTTTCCAAAATCTCCAAGCAGCTACTCCGAGACAATGCTAATTTTATATGTTTGTTTCGTCAAGACTACACCAATTTAAAACACGCTTACGATGATCATGTAGGTGGGGACATAAAATACAATCAGATTTCCAAATTTTGCTATTCATGCTGGAACCAAGATGATTTCGGATTTGTCACAATAGACATGACGAGGAAACTCAATAACGGAAAATACAGAAACAAAATTAATAATTTCTAAATGTTGCAACGTTGCAAGAAACGTCTTGACCTATTATAAATAACTACAAAAAAAATGGAACGCAAACTTGCAGACGACAACCTGAAGCTGCATAGCTACCTGGAAAAACGGTGCAACTTACTGCTCGAAATTTAACCATACCCACACCGATATCCAGCATTCACACTACTCCGTTCGAACTTGCTCCGGCTCCGAGACGTCAGGCCCTAGGTAGTACCTCTTCGGACAAGCTAGTCGAGCTGAGTCCGTTGGCGAGGGATTAGCAAAGAACAGGGAAATTCGAAAAAGACAAGGTATTCGGATTGTACCCGACCATGGAACATAACGAGGGTGTGGTTTTGAAAATTGGAAAGTCAAAGGTCACGTACGAGCGCGACGATGTAAAAGTTAATTTGGGGGAGAAGAACAGCTGGACCAGGTATCTCGGCACCGTGGGACTGTGGGAACTTATCACTAAGAAGCAACCTAAAGATTATACAGACGAGGATTACCAAAGTTACACAGAAATTTTGATCATGACGGACGCACTGTACCAAAACAACGATGCAACACAGAACCGCGTGAAATCCACCAGCGGAGAAAAGTACAGGAACCTCATCAAGCCAAAATGGACCCAGCTCAAGACTGGCAGCGGTGTCAAGATCTACAACACCTTGCCCAAGGAGTTGGACGACGTAAGAAAGCTTGAGGAACGTTTGCTGATCATCGCAGGCGAAGAAAATGCAGGCAATCGCAACTTCCACAACGAGAAGGTGGGCATCATTGACATGATTAGCATCAAGCTTGCCAACTTCATTGTCGACGACAAGAAAGGTATAGGTTACCTTATCAAAATCATCAATACCCTGCCTCCGAAATTCTGGAATGTAGCCTAGGGTCGAGGTCTCGTGAACGATATTATCAGAAGCTACCCTTCGAAATGCACCTGCCAGGTTACCAGTAATGCGGTCCGGGTACCGGGTACCGGTACTCGAACAGCGACTGGAGAGAGGAGACAAGGGTGTGAATCCCCTGGATGCTGCATGCAAGGATCACGACGTAGCCTACAATACTCACACAGATCTCGACGCACGTCACGATGCCGACAGGAAGTTGGAGCATGCAGCTTTCGGGAGACTCGTCAGCAGAGATGCCACGCTAGGCTAACGGGTTGCTGCATTTGGTACGACCATCACTATGAACACAAAACAAGAATTAGAGTGGGAATTGTAACTAAATAACACCCTGTGAAAAAAAGCAACTTGTATAACCAACCTATCATAACTTGATTGCATTAGGTTGGCAATTCCTTATCTTTTTACGATGTATATAAATAACATACTATCACCATGAAGCCCAAAGGTGTTGTTTACCAAATACTCTACGCAAACCTCAAGTCTCTCGGAGCTCTTGATGGATTGTTCACCAAAAAGCAGCGTGAGAAGAAACATTCCTGCTTGGCAAAATGTCATGGAATGAAATTGCTGCTTAACATTTCTCAGTTGAGGAGGTTACCAGGTTCGCGAAAGCAGCAGAAGACTGGAGGTTTCATATTCAGCATCCCGGCTATATTGGCAGCATTGGGTGCTGTTGGCAGTTTTGTAGGAGGCAGTGCCGCCATTGCCAAGACCGTCATCGATGCAAAAAAGAATAAGGCCGAGTTAGAAGAGCAGAAACGCCACAACCTGTCTATGGATAAGAAGGGGAAAGGTGTGACCAAAAAGCGAAAAAACAACCTCGAAGATTTGAAAAAGTTTAAAAAAAGAAGAGCCCCTGTCCAACCTCGATATTGAATCTTTGATCGAATTGTTGGGGGTCAAGTACTTCAGGGGCGTTTTCATGTAAGATTCTCTACATTCTGTTGTGAAGAAAAAGGAGTGTGGCGTGGTTAACCTGGACAGTTACGAAAATCCAGGTACACATTGGATATGCTACCTGAAAGCCAACAACAACAGCCTCGATTCATTCGGAGGCACGCCACCTGCTGGATTGGTAAAGTATCTCAGTGTTGCCAACCCCTACTACAATGACGAACGCATCGAGGGTGTCAGCGATGTGAACTGTGGCCAAATCTGCGTTTCCATGCTTGTCTTCCTCTCGTAATTAAATAACCCAACAATCGAGGATTTCCAGAAAGCATTGTGTCACCTGAAGCACTATGGGAGTATTCCATCTCACAAGCTAAACATCGCTTCTGAAACTCGCATTGCATGACGATATCATCTATCCTAAATCTATTGCTCTTCGTTCATTCTACAGCATGTATCTGATACCTAACGTGACGGTACACAACAATACCATCAAAATTGGCAGCGAAAAAATCAACATCACACCTGGCCAGTACAACCTGTCTACCTTGCAGGCTCAATTGCCAAGAAGTGTGCTGCTGTCGCAAAAATTCTGTAACTCACAGGGTGGAACTGGTGTCTGCCACGGAAACCGTAGACCTGGGTACCATCGGAGAGCATTTGGGATTCGAGAACAACACAAAGCTCGAATTTGGCATCAAGCACATCGGTGCAAACATTCCTAAATTTCTAGCCATCGATTCTCTGAACATTCATTGCAATGTGGCAGAAGGTATGATCACCAAATCCTCGGACGGCATCCCAGTGAGTCACAAGCAGACAGGTATTATAGCTATCTCAAACCAAACTCTGAGTTCATGGAGCCAATTATCTACACACCCTTCCCACCGATATACTTTCCTGTATCTCGTAATTGCATAGACAACATAGAATTGGCAATTACCAACGAGAAGGGGGATGAGGTTGATTTTGCAGGAGCCACGACCAGTGCCGTAGTGGATATTAGCATATAATAAATAACCATTATGGAGCAAATCGAAAGTTACTAGTTGCAGTCCTTCCCTCCCAATGGTCGCTCTATTGCCAACCTCAATGAAGTGAATCAAGAGATGACTTGTATATCAAGTTTGATGTTGTGAAGAGAGACAACGGAGAAGCATTTTTTGCAAATGCAAATTTAAGACTTGTAGATAATTTTGTGCAGTACCTGTTCTCTCAGGTGTAAATTAGAAAGCATGGCACCGTAATCGATTTGGTTGACTACCCCGGGATTACCTCTACAGCTGTGGGAACACTGAAACTCTCCAAAACCGATGCAGCATACTACCAGGCAGAGGGATTCGAAGCTGGTACAAAAATCAAAACTCAAAGTTACACAGTACTGTTTCCCATGCGCCTGCTTCCTGGCTTCTTCTCCGACTACACAGACATTATGTGGAAGGGTGGTTTGCGCGTCACTTTTCGCAGAAGCGCCAACGACAACAATGCGCTAATGCGTTACAGCACCTTGAGTGGAGACGATTCAACACTTCCCAACACACTACCTGATAATGCCAAGTGCATCATCCAGTCCATGGAGCTGCGCATGCCCGTAGTGGAATACGAAACTAACTACGGTCTCAAGTACAAAGCAGATATTCTGAAGAATCCCCAAGTACCCATGCAATTTTACGGTTACCAGTGCGTGCAGAAACCTGCTTCCGGCAACCATTTTGAATTTGACATGACCACACAGTTTAACAGCATCCGGTACGATATGCCAGAGTTTGTGGTCGTGCTCTTCCATACAGGGGAGGACAACAACCAAGAAAAAGATTCGAACAACTTCGACAATTGCAAGATCAAAAACATCAACCTCAAAAATGGCTGGAACGAGATATTCCCGCGTGAGAACTACAACCTTAACATTGCAAACAACGACTACCTGAAACTGTACGAGGCATACACAGCTTACAAGAGAGAGACCTCCGGCAATGTGGACGTGTACTACAACCCCAATGAGTTCATAGCTCGCAGACTCATGTTCGTCATTAACACATCGCAGAGAAAGCAGGTGGTTGTTAACGATCACACCAACATCAAAATCGTGTGCGAGCTCCATGATGCCTTGCCCGCTAACACCCTGTGCAGCGTCATTATTATTGCAGAGAAAACGTTTGTCTATGATGTCAAGAACGAATTAGTGACGGAACAGTTTTATGTAGAAGGAAAAAAATCGCATAATTCTATAAAAATTATTCTGACCGTAGGTTCAAACATTAGATTTTTTGTTAACCTGCAACGCAGTTTCCTGGATGTACAGCAAAGAACTTACATCATGGAAGATCTTCTTACATTTGTGGAGAAAATTTTTTGAGAATAATCTGGAAAGAAGATAATAAAATTTCATTTTGATGCATTTTAGAAATAATCACACTTGAGCGCTCAGAGAAAACTTCCTCTTTTGACCCTGCGTGTGCCCCTTTTTTGCCCAGTATGACACGGCAGGGAGTTAGTTCCGTAAAAAAATCCCAAACCTTTACCTATTTGCATTTAAAGATAAACACTATCGTTCTATTATCTTAGCTATATTAATTTGGATCTTCTCTTACATGAGTTTTTTTCATACATACTATCTACTACATTTGAGGCATTTCTTACTAGTTTTTAGATGATAGTGGCCCCACGGGAGCGTGTGAATCCGACATTTCAGATCACACCTCTTGTCGTCGCGTGCGTCCAAGGCAACCTTTCTCACCTCGTTGGTTGTCAACACATGGTCGACGCTCCACTCCTAGAATTGGCGTCCTAGTTTGAAGAGATTTGACGTAATCCTCGAACTTGAGGTGCTTTTGGACGACCTGCCTGCCCACAACCTTAGCTTCTTTTGTGATGGAACCCTCTGCTCGAATAGCATAGGCTTTGGCGCGAAGATCGGCAAACTGAAGAATTACATCTCCGTCCTTCTCGTCTTTGAGTTTGCCAGGCACCTTCTTGTTGCGAGCTAGGATTTTTTATCGGTTCGGTTCGGAATAGCCTGACGTGTCAAAAAGGTTCACAAAATTTGGTACCGTGGCTATATCCCTATATGCGTCGTCCGTGCGAACGTGGTACAGCAAACTATCTGTGTCCGTGTAGAGTAGGCTGATATTGTAGTTTAAGTGCTGGCGTAGTATCCCATAATATATTTGAAAGATGTGCAGCTTGCTCAGGTCTAATACTGAGGCACCAACATAGATTGGCTTGTTCAGCATCACATCGCTCTTCCTCATATGCACCAGCGCAAGCTGCTCATTGTAAATAGTACGTGACTTGAATAACGGGCTTGCTACAAGTTTGCGACATTGTGCATTGTTTGATATTAACCTTACATCCACACGATTTCGCACATTCTCCATGGTTTCCCAAACACTGCGTTGTTCATTAGCTTGAAGAAATCGCGATCGAAATCAGAAGTAGCGACTTAGCGGTGTTTGGTGTTGAGTTCGATGTATGGTTTCAACCCTACACAATGCTCGAACATAAGAACTCGATGTATTGTGCGGACGGTAACCCCTTGCTGCATCAACCACCAGAGATTTTGGTTGTGCAGAACATAACGCTCTTTGGGCTTGAAGTCCATGACGAGCTTTGATTGGTTCGAGCCAGGCGGGCATTTGAATTCCGGGACCGGCGAAAGGTTGCAAAACAAATCCTGCAGCTCCTCGGAGAACTCAAGGTCCACCTCGGCAAAAAAACCGCATGTCACATCGCTGAAATCTTCAACGTCAAATTTGGAGGAATCAGCCCACATGAACTCTCCGGAGGGGAGTGGCAGCATCATGGAGCGTCCGTAGAGGTTGTTCACGTCTGTGTACATGATGTAGATGGACGGTTGGGAGGGGTCGTATCCGGTGGCCATGTGGTGATTGTTTTCGTGCGAGTGTCGCTGCGACACCTGAACCATTCCACCCCGGACGGCACGTTCTACAAACAGCATCATGTCCACGTCCGAAAGAAGCTCAATCCTAACTTTTGTAACAAGGAGCATGGCCGACCATGCCAGTCCAGGAAGACTGTAGAAGTATACAGGGTCCAGGTTGTAGATGGTCTTCGCAGTTGCACGAAACGCCTGGATCACATCAGCGAGGAGCGTCACATCGACTTTTAGGTACGCATCGTGTTAGTCCCCAAGATTTTGGCAATCCAGCTCGGGCCACATGGACTGAGCATGGTTGTAGTCGTCCTCAGAGATGCCTGAGCCTCGCAGCTTGTTGTAGAACTTCGCTCGAGGAGGCAGCGACTTCTCCGCAAACTTGGTAGAGTCGGCGATGTATTCGTAGAGGTAGACCCCTCTTACGCCTGAAGAGATCGGCGTCCAAGTTTGGAAAGTTGGCAAATGTGATGAGCATTTGCTCGTCGCTGAGCTTTTTCGCTAGGGCATCGAGGCTGGCCGGGAGGAACCTCAGGGAGTCGAAGAAACGAAGTTCGATGGAAGAGCCTGATTCTGGGATTCGCACCAACTTGCTCAAGCCAACATAACGCTCCTCGTTCTGAGCCAGACGTTGATTCGCATGTCGTCGTACCAAAGGTGTGGCACCAGATCGTGGAAGTCGTACCCCGAGCCATTGTGGAAAAACACAGGGATGAAGCACGGGTCCCGGGCCAACAAATTACACCGGTTGCACCAAGGACCAATGTACCTACCGTTGAAGTGATCATGATGTTGAACTTTAAGGTTGTGGTGCTAAACTCCCTGGTACACACAGGACAGGTAGTAGCCTCCTCGTGCTCGATTTCGTCGTCAGAAGACAGCGATTCTATAGACTTGGGGGTCAACAGGAACTCCCCTATCTCGTTGGCTTCCACAACCATCCTTTCTAGAAAACATTCGACTGCGTCGGGACCGAACTAGAGGCCTCGTGTAGTTGGTGAGGGGTTGTAGAGGAAACTTTGGGATTTGGATCGTATGTGGAGATAGGTTTGAGGAAGGCCTCGAAATCGGTGATGATGATAGCAGGGTGCTCTACCATGGCACTGTGCATGTGAAATATTTCTACAGTAACAGGTTTGGTCAAGACTGCCACCCTTATCTCGTTGTTACTGCAGCAGAGCTTGTGGCGAGCGAGCTTCTCGGCAGCAATGACTTCTGATGCTCTGATAATCCAGCTGTTTTCGTTTATCAAAAGTGGACAAGCTTTTTCCTGCGACAAACTTCTATGTGGTGTCTGTATTCACTTGTTTGGCTAGAAACAAGCCGAGAGAGAGAGAGAGCGAATAAGAGTGTAGTGATGGCGAGTTTCATCCTTGATGAGTAAAAGATGGATTTCTCGAGAATCATTGTTGTTTACGTCGCTCACCCGAATAGGGTACACCACAATTTTCTCAGTGAGGCCATAAACATTGATAGCCAACTGCGGGTTGTGTCTACGGGCCTCGAACTTGCGAATATCCGAGACCTCCACCGGGTAGTCGATCCCAACCATTGCATCTTCCAGCTCTGGCTCGTACTGCTTGTAGTGGGCAACACGATGCGGTTGTTTTTTCCAGTGGACAGGGTGCAACGCTGCAAGAACCGACCAAAGAAAGCACTTGGCGTCACTGTTCTGAATATTCAGGACAGCCTTCTTTGCCGCAATGATACGTGGTAAGAGGACGTAGCTGGACGCGGATAGAGGCACAAAAGTATTAAGTTTGATACATAGTTCGTGAGGTTCACCACACAGCGAACCTCCTGAGCCCACAGCTTGATGTTCCTCCTGCTTGGCCACCAGCTCCTCGGCAAACTCGTTGCAGATGGCTTTTAGGTTGTCGACATCAGCCAGATGCAGCGTCTTCGCCTTGATATTGTGGTAGAAGCTATAAATTTTATCAGACGGCTTCTTGTACAGGCAATGTAGCGATGCGTAGAATTTGGTGGAGTGCGTTGCAAGCTCATCGCTGAAGATGGAAATAATTTTGGCTTGCTCGTTCTACGCACGTCACATAAGCCCTCAGAACTGAGGACAAAGTCCTCTAACAAACCCTCGAAAGCAGACTGGTTCGCTTTCGCCACAGGCTTGACGCATTTGGCGGGCGTGGTTGAGCGTGGGACATTTGCTCCGACGTCTTTGCATGTTGTTATATGCTTTTTCAAATTACCAATAGTAATATGTTTACCGCATCTGGGACATGATTCTGTAGCGGTCACATGCTTATCAGGTACACAGGCACGACAGTGTCTTTCGAAATGTTTACTTGAAACACCAGTTTCACACGTAGGGCAATTTATATATGTTATTTTATATATTTTTAGTGGAGTGTCACATAAATAAATACTTTGCAAGAAAAAATAAAAAAAACCTTGGAAGGCTAATTCACGATGGTGCTGGGTTTGGTGTGTGTTATTTATGTATATGCTATTCTTGCATTACATACATACATGTGGAGGACCCATGGCGTTACAAGAGCCCCTGCCTCCCAAGAGGTTTGGTTATTATGCATTAGATGTATGTTAGAAAAAATAGAGAGGGGGTAGAATCGATTTTATTAGCCAGTCGAATAGTTCTCGACGAATCCTATCCAACGAACCTAAAATCAATTAGGAACCAAGAAATCAATGTCTTGGAAAACGTTTTAAGATATTTGTCTTAAGAAAATTTTCTTGACAGACCGGAAGTAACATCTTGACATACCGGAAGTCGACTTTTTTAAAGATTAAGATATTTGTCTTATGACGTTTTCCAAGACATTGAGAAGCAACTAGTCAGTGTTGCCAACTCCTACTTGTAAGTTAGCCTCGCCTGTAAAATATCATATGGTGAAATTTCCTTGGTGTGGGTTGGAAACACTGAGACCCAGGTAATGTTGGTGAACCGGTCAATTACATCTACTGACAATGTAACCAAAACTATTTGGTTCATGAAGCTAGTATGTCGTTGTGGAGGAAATTTTTGGATTTGGTTTGCAGGGGGACAGTAGCTTGAGAAATGATTCAAATCTGCGACGATAATTGCTGGATGTTCAAACAAAGCCTTGTACATTTTGAATTCTTCGACTTCGTTCTTTTTGGGCATCAACATTCGAGCTGGATTGTTGTCACTGCAATATATTTCATGTTCGACAAGTTTTTTCAATAGAAATTTGCCGTGCGGTATATATTTGGTGATTGAATTTTCTTTGATCATTATACGTGGTCAAACACCTAGGACAAACCTCGATGTGATTTGCATACTTCGTTGCTTGACTTCTGATTAGTCGTGATAGTGAACGAATAAGGCAGTAATGGTGAATATTGTTGTTTGAAATTAAAAGAACATTAATTATATGAGCATTATTATCGTTGATATCATTTTTCCTGATGGGATGCACAAGATGTTTTTCTGACGTATAAGAATATACATTAATAGCAATGCGTTTTCCATCAGAATCTCGTGCGCGCGACTCGAATTTTGATATGTCTGACAATGCCACGGGGTATTCAATGCTAGACATTGTATTTTCAAACTCCGTCTCGTACTGCTTTTAATGATAAACTCGCTGTGGATGATTTTTCCAATCAACAGGATACAGATCTGCGAAGATTCACCAAAGAAAGCATTTTGAGTAATTATTTTGAATACTTAACACTGCTTTCTTGCTTTGAATTTTGGGTGGTATAGGGACGTAACTCGATGCAGAAAAAGGCATGAATTTGTTCACGTAAATGGTTAATGTATGAGGACTACCACATAAAGACAATCCCGACCCCTTAGCATCGAAAGTGTTATGTGTCATAATCAACTCATTTGACAGATTAGAGTAAAATTCGTACAAATTTTCAACATCTTGCCAAATAAAGAGCCTGTTATTTGGTACGATGATAAAAAACTTTTGTTGTACCATCGACTTTCTCATATTCGGAACATTAATCAACGTATACTTTTAAAAATTTTCGCTTCAAGCATTAAACTAGGAATGTTACGGCCTGCTTCCTACGTAAATGTTAAATCCTGAAGTCGACCATAAAATGCAGACCAAAAAGAATTATATTTATTATTTAATTTAATTTGTTTTGGAGCAGAAGCTTCAGCCTCAGAATAATCATTTTTTCTTTTCAATGTTCCTTCTCCGGTCGATGGTTTGCAAAGTTTCAAATGTCTACTTAGATTTGGAATGCTAATTTCTTTTCCATATTGAGCACAAGCTTTAGAAGCTAACAAACGATTTGCTCCGTTACACCTTGTCTTATGTATTGATATTTTTTCCTTTAAATTAGTTTCCCACAAGTGACACATTCGATCTTATCATTCTTACGAGTAAAACAGGCAGATGATTGCATTTCTTTATACGCTTTAAAATATGAGCAAACAAACGATAGAAATTTTAGATATGTTATTTATATAAAATTTTAATTTTTTATATAAAATTTAATGGGATATCACTAACTTAAAATTCAACCTGATAATACTATTGCCTATGAAAAACTCTATTACCTTACTTTGGTTTTCCGCCAAATTATATGCTTCTAGTCTCCTATACTTTGGAGGAGCCCGTTCAGGTTCTATCCCACGCGATGTGGGTTCCTCTGCCGATCCAGCAAAGGTGAGAAATCAGCACTGTGCTCTGACTTAAATAGATTTATAGAGTCAATAGAAATATTGCTTACTTAAACCAATCAGAAAACACCACGTATAAATTGTTAGCCAATCAAAATGTCTGTCATATATAAAAAAATGCAAAATATCCCAGTTTCAATTATATCCATCTGTCTGAAGAAACCGACAATTTGTATATTCTCATATCACTGTATGCTTGCCCCCTATTTTCTTGAAGATGTCTAATAGAACAAAATACAGCGGTATGAGAAAGATGCAAATTTTATTATATTTTAGTGAATTACGCCGGCATAACCTAAGTTCGTTTTGCTAGAAGTCCTTCGTCTTTACAAGTCACCTAACACATTCACTGGCAAAATATATTAAAAAATGTTGACGTACTAAAAAAAATGACTTCTCCCCCTCAATCATTCATCGAGTTCAAACACTTGTATATAGATGGCTCTGTTGTTGTCGCTTATCAAATATATATATATATATATATATATATATATATATATATATATATATATTGGAATATCTCTAAAACGGAGAGAAACAGGCAAAATCTGTTTGGTGATTTGTAATGTACACTCGAGGATAAGTAAAAGTATGAATACAACCTATGCTCGGAAATTAAAAATGGCGACCGGAAGTAGGTTTATCTCTTAAACGGTACAAGATAGCCAAAATCTTTTTGCAGATTTGTAATGTACACATGAAGATAAGAAAAGTATGAATACAACCAATGCTCTGAAATTAAAAATGGCGACCGGAAGTAGGTTTATCTCTTAAATGGTACGAGTTAGCTAAAATCTGTTTGCGAATTTGTAATGTACACTTGAAGATAAGTAAAAGTGTGAATACAACCTATGCTCGGAAATCCAAAATGGCGACCAAAAGTAGGTTTATCTCGAAAACTGTTGGACTTAGGCAAAATATGTTTGCAGATTTGTGATGTACACTCGAAGATAAGTAAAAAATATGAATACAGCCTATGCTCGGAAATTTACAAACAGAGTTCATAGGCATTGTTATTTTAGATTAAAATTTCAAGATGTAATTTCTAAGATGTTTTGTAATTCATAAACTATGGGCTGTAGGAAAACGATTCTTGTTTTATATGCTATTGCTCGATGAGTTCTATAACTGCCAGCCCCCACTGTGTCCCCTCCAAAAGTAGTAGGGGGCATTGAACCTATTGCCACGACATACATCGTGAAAGGGTGGGGCTCACACATCATAAAAAAATACATCGTAGACGTTTACGCTGAGGGCCCCCCCTACCTACAAAAAAATAAGGTCCCCAAATAAATCGTAGGCGTTTACGTTGAGGGCCCACCACCTACAAAAAGGTCCCAAAATAAGATTGAGCAAAAAATAAGGCTAGAACATCGTCAAATCCTATAAAATCCATAAAAAAATTATCAAAATCATCAAAATATGTCGAAAGAGAGGTTAAATACTAGATCCACCAACAAAGGTTGCGTAGAAACAACCATTTTAAATTTGTAGGTTATTTTAGCCCGTAAAAAATATAAAAAAGTGAATAGGTTAAGTTATATCACGTAAGATCACGGCATACCTACAAAGAAGAGGCTCCAAAATGAGATTGAGCAAAAGTAGGGCTAGAAATTGTCGATCGCAATAAAATCCATAAAAAAATCATCAAAATATGTCACAACTGAGGTTAAATACTAGGCATACCTACAAGGAGTGCGTAGAAACAATACGTTTCCACTACTCTCTGTATTACCGTAACAGTAAAGTACATAGGTCGAAACAATAGTATCATAACATCGGCGCCTATTGTCTCGTGTCTCTATATAATAAACACCAATTACTTTACTAGGCATTAACAAGATGTCAAAAACACAGCTTATAAATTTCAATAATGTTTTACGTTCAACAAAATGCTCTTTGAGGCATTAAGAAGATGTAAAAATCACAGCTCAACAATTTCAATAATGTTTTACATGAAACAAAATGCTCTTTGAGCCATTAACAAGATGTCAAAATCACAGTTTAACAATTTCAATAATTTTTTACATGCAACAAAATGCTCTTTGAGTCTATTGGGGGATAGTAGTGTTTGTTCAGTAGCAATACATCTCGAGGAAAAGCGTCGCCAGGGAATACAAAAACTTTGCTTGAAAAGAAAAGCACATTTTTGGTTTACAAATACAGAAAATGAGAGGATGTGGGGTTTACAAAAGATAACAATATGGAAACCTAAAAAAAAAATTCCCGAAATAAGAGGAAACATTAGGTTTACAAAGGTCACGAGGGAAGCAAAGCAACATTAGGTTTACAAAGCTCACGATATAGAAACATTGACATGTTTAGAAAGTTTCAACGCTGGAGTATGCGTACCTGAAAGTACGTTTTTGACACACACTTTTCAGAGTCTTTTTGTCGCTCTTTTAGTTCGTCACTGCAATAAAACAGCAGCGAAACGTAGAGAAATAGTGAGTTCGTGCACTAAATGACTGGTTTTTGAAAGGTCCAAGTTGGGGTTGGCTCAAATGCATATTTTGGCTCTACTTTGGCGCTAGGACGTTGATGCTTTTATCGTTGTAGCCAAGATGCGACCCCAGGTGGTGAAAATCGTACCCCAAGCCATTATGAAAAAAAGACCGGACGGAACCGCGATTCCCGGGCCAACGTACTGCACACGTAGTACCACGAACAAATATAGCTGCCAGTATAATGGTCATGGTATCTCAATTTCCCGCTTGGTGGTGGTGAATGTCAACTCGTGAATTGTACAGGTGGTGGCTGCGTCATATTTATGCTGATCTTACGCAACTGGTTTAGGCAGGAGTATGCTCGCAGGTTTGTTGGTAACACTGGAGAGCATCTGGCGGGCGAGCGAAGTCGGGGCCTCCAGAGTGCTGATAATCATCCTGTTGCTTGTTGTCAAACGTGTTCACACATCTACGTCACATCTCGATGGGATGTCCATGGCTGCTTCTCTGACCTGAGGCCAACCTGGCTAGCAAGTGAATGAGAGCGTAGTGTTGGCATGAGTACCTCTTGATCAAAAACAAGTTGATTTCCTGCGCATCGTCGTCATCCACGTCGCTCACTCCGATGGGATACACCACTTTTTTCTCGTCGGTGAGTCCATGAACATTTATGGCCAGCCGCTTTCCTGACGCAGCTCGCGTGCGCATCTCAAACTTGGAGATGTCACCGATCGCCATGGGGTAGGGGATCCCGGCCATCGCATCTTCGAGTCCTGGTTCGAACTGCACGTAGTGGGCAACTCAGCGCGGCTGGTGTCTCCTGTCGATTTGTTGCAACGCTGCCAGCATCGACCACTGGAAGCACTTGTTGTATTTTTTCTGAATATTCAGAAACACCTTCTTGGCCGTAATTTCTGATGGTAGGGGACTTAGTTGGACGCGGACAGGGGAACAAATTTGCTGAGCTTTACTCGAAGTTCGCGTGGTGTGCCGCAGAACTATCCGGCAGATCCCTTAGCCTGGTGCTTCTCCTGTTTTCGCATAAACTTGACAACGAGCTCGTCGTAGATGCAATCGAGGTTCACAGCATTTGCCTGATGAAGTACCTTCAACTTGGTTAAGTGACAGAAGGTGTAAGGTTCACCTGACGGTCTCGCATATTCGGATGACAGTAACGCGTAGAACTTGATGGAGTGCTGGGACAACTTCTGGTTCAGAATGGATACGAACATTGCCTGCACATCAACCGAAAAGCTACGCACGTTGCACGGCTTGTGCGACTTTATAGATAAGTCCTGCAAGATCTGCTCGAAATCACATCGCGACGCTTTCTTGTTGACTTAACTCGCTTGGCAGATGTAGTCGCGTCGAGTGAAGTTGCATTCCTTGGTTGAGGTGGACGGTTGTGTCATCGGTGATCCAGAGGCCTTACATGTGAGCTGGTGCTTGCTGAAGTACGAAATGGTAATAAGTTCCTGGCACTCAGGGCACAGTTCGGTCGCGTTCAACCGATTGCCCGGCGCACAGGTACGATAGTGCCTCGCAAAATGTTTACTTGAAACACTTTATTCACATGTAGGGCAAGTCTTCATAGAAGGGGTATGTTATTTTATACGCAGCGTGCTGAAAGGAAAGTGTACAAAACTTACGTTTTGTAGAAAAGTCAAACAACGAGCGTTGTGAAAGGGTATCCATTCTCCTCAAGTGCTCTCACAACACTGGCTGATCTGCACTGTGCGTGCATCTTCTTATATAGACTTGTAGAAGTCGGTAGTAGACCTTCCTTTGAGGCCAGCCCCAACTTCGACCCTTGCAAAAACATGTCATTTTAGTACACGAACTCACTATTTCTCTACGTTTCGCGGCTGTTTTATTGCAGTAACGAACTAAAAGTGTGAGAAAAAGGCTCTGAAAAGTGAGTGTCAAAAACGTACTTTCAGGTAAGCATGCTCTAGCGTTGTAACTTTCTAAACAAGTCCATGTTTCTATATCGTGAGTTTTGTAAACCTAATGTTGCTTTGCTTCCCTCGTGACCTTTGTAAACCTAATGTTTTCCTCTTATTTGGGTTTCCATATCGTGATCTTTGTAACAACCTCTCATTTTCTGTAAACCAAAATGTGTGCTTTCAAGCAAAAACTTCTGGCCAGGGTGTGTGTGCGTGGTTATCTAACCGCACACAGCCATTAGATAACCACACACCTCTGTAGATTTTTTATTTTCCCATGATACCCCTACCGTAAATGCATGCAACGACTCTAGTTTTATTTTGATTTTTTGAATGAGAGATATGTTTTTATTATATTTTTCTTGATGGAGATGTATAGAGAATATGTTTTGCATGCTTTTTTTCCTAGTGTGTGTGTGTGTGCTTGTTGTTGTTCAGCAGCATTATTTCGTGCTATAGTGCAAAAATTCTCATTATCTCGTGCTATAGCGGTAACTGGTGTAACTGATTATCTTGTGCTATAACGAACTAAAAGAGCGACAAAAAAAAGGCTCTGAAAAAGTGAGTGTCAAAAACGTACTTTCAAGTATTCATGCTCCAGTAATGTAATTTTCTAAAATCATGTTTCTGTATCGTGAGCTTTGTAAGACCTAATGGTGCGAGAGTTTTTGCTTTTCTTATGTTTGTTGTGTCAAAAAAGGAAAAATGATTTCTGAGTATCAGAAAAGTTGTGTTTTAGGTTGTAACGGTATACTTTGTGCTTTTAAGCTGATTCTCAGCAACGTACACAATATACATTACCATACGTCTTCGTCTCACCCCATAGAGAAGACACACCTCTTTACCTCGCCGTATTGCACCAAAACATCTGAGGCACTGCCTCCCTTCCCTTCCTTTTATATTCCCCGCTAATGACCTAAACCGTTACTGGAAACTTACCGCTCCCCAACAGCCAAGAACTCAAATGTACAGGAATAAATACATACATACACAATTTATTACATAAAAAGGATCCAGTAATGATCGCATCATTACAAGGTCGACCGATTTGATTGTGTAGGCGCCGATGTGATGATACTATTGTTTCGACCTTTACTGTTACGGCAGTTCTTCTTCTACCGTTAACCTTTACTCATTTGGAAACACTCAGGCAGATAAAGAAAGCACGACGGTGGCAGCTGGCTCGCGTCAACTATTTTCACATCAGGCAGGAAGAGCGCACCTGGGCGTTTTTGCTCGATTCAGCTTTTATGTCGCTTCCTTTTTCTGAACAATGCAAGAGCGAACAGAAACAGTAGACAGGTGCTCAAGTATCTGACCGTTGTTTCAGCGTCCAGGCTAAAATTTCACACACCTCGCTTTGCGCAAACGGGGAAAAGCAAGCGACAGAAAGATGAAGCGTGCAAATGCCATGGTTGGTTGTGTTTTTTCAAGCGAAGAGAAGTGAGAATTGTTCGTTGTCAGATGTGATTAGTCTATCGGTGGCGCAGCACGGAAGAGGATCAGATAATGTCTACTGATTCTGAAAAAGCAAACGAGAGAGTGTAAGCGATGCAGACACGGCTGACTGTTTTTTTTGTCTATGGGTTAAAATGGGGCTTCATGGGAGGAACTTGGTATACTAAACTATTATGTCTACTGCACTGTCGCACGTAAGCGATGATGAAGTAGACAGACTAATACCTGAAACTATTAATGTTTCTTGAACCATTCGCAACAAATGTTGACATGTTATCCTATTACCCTTCGGAGATACATACTTATCCTTATCGTGTGTAACTTACCACACATCTATATAACTTAACTTCGAGTCTTAGTTATTTTCCCCATGATTGGTGTTCGGAAAAAGTTGACTATTTTTTTAAAACGATACCTCGCCGCATATTTGTCAATCTGTGAAACAAATATTACCAAAACATGAATATGTGTAAAATAAAAAAGAATATCCTGTTCAGTATTTTCTGTATACAGAAATTTGGTTATTCTAAAAATGGAAAACACATGTATTTGTTCAAGCCACTTTGAGAAAAAAACAAAATGCTACAAGTTAATGTGCCATAACGGACAAGTGACAACCAATATTGCGTACGTAACCAATCTCGAAAAGCGACGTAAACACAATGCGAATTATGTAAGATTTATGCTGTCTAATTTTAATCGATGCGTTGTATAAAAATATACGTGCTGTGAATTTTCTTCAAAAACTGTTTCTACATCGGCTTCGATATGAAATCCGGCAAACTGGCAGGAGTTCTCTTCGCCCCCCCTCCTCCACGGTATGAATTCTTCAGACACATAGTGAAGGATTTTAATTCGAGGCAGATTTACTGTCGTATCCATAACCCGAATATATTCTAATTCTTGTGGTTAACAGAGACAAATTTCGTGTGAATTTCTTTTTGTGTTTTTCATAACATTTTTGAAGTCATGCAACACACTTTGCTCTATTTTTTACAACAGTGTGTGCACGATGTCAGCTTTTTTCTCCTGTTTCAGTCCCCGTCGCCCCCAAGAAATCAAATCTTTGGACATATATAAATAACATACATACAGAATGGAGCCGCAACTCGGATCATCTGGTCTTTGAAAAAATGTACCATGCCGCAACTGTGGGAAGTTGATTTCTAAACTAAACATGTCTAAGCATAAGAAGAGATGTCGACTGCAGCAAAATAAAAGTGTTGATGTCCCCCCGGCAAAAAAATCTCGCAATGATGCACATGAAGGCTTTGCTTTGAATAAAAGTGCTGTTACCGTAACGTATAAATCTTCAGCTGATGAAAAATGTGATTCCGGCACGTTCTTGGATAATTTGAAATCTCTTGTCGTTGACAAATTACGCGATTGCATCATTAACGTCGCAATCAAAATTCATCTTGTGTTAACCCTTAAGTATGAGAAAGTCGACTCGTCCGAGACAAGCAGTTTTAGTTTCTATGTTGGGTGTGAAGGCTTACATCAGGGTAATCACGACGATATTGACGAAATTATAACGCGTCTATTTAACCATCTAGTAAGAAATCAAGAAGAATTTGAAGGTCGCGGAAGCGGGTGGAGTCTTTGTGGCCGTAACCAAATGTTGCAACTTTGAGTGTGTAATTTTAAAGCTTTAGCTAGAGCTCAAAAAACTGCTGCGATGACAGACAATAAGAAAAAGCAAAATGCAGTGGTAAACATAGAAAGTAAAGATAAGAAGAGTTTCTTATGGTCTATCATCTCAGCGTTACACCCAGCCAATGATCATTCCCAACGTCTGTCCAACTACACAAGATACGAGAGTAGATATAAAAAAGTGACGAATTGATTTTCATATCCAGTGGGTTTTTAAGACATCGATATATTTACATAACAGTACAAAGAATAAAAGGGGCAAAGGATTGATATTTCCGTGTTCGGGGTTGACGATTGCGGCGACATTTGCGTTCTCAGACTTGAAAAAAGTCAAAATAGCGTAATCAGACTTCTTCTCATAGACAACCGTTACAGTTTAATTCGCAACTTTTCACGCCTAGTGGCAAAACAAATTAGCTAGAATCACAACATGATTGAAATTTGACATCAGTGCTTGAGAATTTTTCGCGGGAAAAAAATTGGACAACACAAGTGTTTCGGTTCCATGCATGCCGGAACCTGGAAGCAAAATGACATTTCAAAAATATCAGGCTCTTCTCCCCCATCCTATTGTTCTTCATGCTGATTTTGAAAGTTTTCAAGTTCCGTTAGACTCATGTGACCCTGACCCCAATATCTCAAACAAAATACCAATTTTTCACCACGAACCTTGCAGTTTTGCCACTTACGGGGAAAAGTTAAATAAGTTTATTACGTATTGTGGACCCGATGCTGGGAAAAACTTTGTCAAAAAAATAAGAGAATGTGCCAAAGAACTTGCACCTAGACTTAAAGGTCCTTACGTTTTTCTACCCCCACTCACAACGGAACAACGACAGAGATATGACATGGAAACAAGATCCGAGGAGTGCAACTAGGATTTTACCGCCCAAAATCACAAGGTTGTTCATCAAAACCATCAAACTTCTAAAATTTTGTCCATCATTTGTAACGTGTGTAATCTCAAAATCAAGGAAGCCCGATTTATTGCTGTGTATCTCCATTACACAGAGAAGTACGATACACTTCTGTTCATCAAATAGCTTTACAACATCACGAATCGCATCAGGATCATTTCGAGAACGAGCGAAAAGTATAATGCTGTAAGGGTATGGATTTCTCTTGAAGATGGAGAAAGTGTAGAAGTGCGAATCCTAGACTCTTACAATTTCCTGTCTTCCAGCCTGGCCACCCTTACAGCTCAACTTAGCGACGAAGATCTTGTGGCCACGAAACAATGTTTTGTGGAAGACAATTTGAATCTTTTGAAATGTAAGGGCGTCTACCCCCATGAATACGTCAATGATTTCGGCAAATTCGACAATACCTAATTACCACCGCGTACTCCATTTTATTCTCATCTCACCGAGGACGTTTTTTCCGAAGATGATTATCAGCATGGCCGTAGAGTGAGTTCGGCTTTCAACTGTCAAAATTTTCGAGACTATCGCGACCTGTATCTCAAACTTGATGTCACACTTCTGATGGACATTTTCGAATCGTTTCGGAACAGATGTATTGCAATCTACAACTTGGACCCAGCACATTATTTTACGACACCGGGACTGACATGGGAGTCCATGTTGAAATATACCTATGTACCGCTGGACCTCATCTCGAACAAGGACCAATACGTATTTCTTGAGAATGCAGTACCCGGTGGCATTGTCCAATGCCCACGTCGCCATGCTGTTGCAAATAATCCTTATTCTCCTGGTTACGATGCATCAAACCTGACACCTACATTGTCTACTGGGATGTGAATAATTTATACGGCCATTCCATGTCGCAGTGTCTTCCCATCAGTGACTATCAATGGATGGACGAAGAGGAACTCTCCTCCAACGATTTTCTCAACTGGACCGAAAATAACGAATGGGGTTGTTTCTTGAAAATAGACATTGATTATCCTGAAACGCTCCATGATAATCATGAAGGATTGGCCATGGCTCCAGTAAAAGAAAAACCGCCTGGAGGAATGGAGCCAAAACTCGTATTAAGCTTGAACAACAAACTAAATTACATTCTCCACTACAGGTTACTTCAATTCTATCTGAATCATTATTTGCAGCTCAAGAAATTACATAGAGGTTTGAAGTTCAGACAGAGCAAATGGTTGGAGCCCTACATTGCTGAGAACACCAAGCGTCGAGCACAATCTACAACTTCTGCGGACAAAGACTTCTAGAAATTGTTTACCAATGCAATTTACAGCAAAACAATGTAGAACGTGCGCAAGTACATCGATGCAACATTAGTCACGGATGTGAAGAAATTTGAGAAAATCGCTGCTTCCCCATACTTTAAAACATTCACTATTTTCAAAGAGAATTTAATATTCGTTGAACGTAACAAGAAGGAAGTGAAGCTCAATAAGCCGATTGCTATAGTTTTCACCGTTCTTGAACTTTCTAAATTACACATGTACGAATCCTACTACGATCAATTCCAACCAGTTTATGGCGATAACATTCAAATTTGCTACATTGATACTGATAGCTTTGTGTTTCTAATCCAAACACAAGACTTCCATCATGATCTGACTTCGGTGAAGTATCTCTTTGATTTTAGCAACTTACCATCAGGCCATCCCTTGCATTCGTCGGAAAATAAAATAGCCATAGGAAAGTTCAAAGACGAAGCGGTCGTTAATTACATCTGTGAATTTGCAGGACTTCGGGCAAAAATGTACTGCGTGAAGATTGCAGATATGAAAGAGATCAAGAAAGCAAAGGGGGTGGGAAAAACTAGGACAGGCAGATTCACCATAGAAGATTACAAATAATGCCTGTCTCTAAAAAGGACAAAGCTAGCCACCGATCATCGCACTGCGAATACTTCTCACGAACTCTACACAACACGCGTGACATGCTAGCATAAATTAAATGCACTTGATTGTCAAGTTCATACACGCGAGTGGGTACACTGTATTAGCAGTGATAAATGTACCATGTGTGTTCTCAATAGACGCTAACCGCCACGATATCTCTCTTTCTTTTCTGTTTTGCGTGCTTGAAACATCTGGGGGAAAGAAGAAAAGAGGTAACGAACGATCTTTACTCATGCCTCCTGGCGGAACTCATTAAGTTCAGCTCTACCACGTGCAACTTTTTTCCTATCTCATTTGATCCTTATAAAATAACATAACACGTAAGTGCAACCAACAATGAATGCTTTCAAGCGTTGAAAAGATGCTAAATGGATCGGTGGAGTTCATCAAGCTTCAAAACTTAGAAATAAAGAAACCTTAGGTGATAACTTCTTGTGAAATTATTTCAACACAATTTGGTTCTCGGATACGCTTTTTACTTAATGATAAATACAGCGTATTTTTACCCGAAAGATATACTAACATGTTATCCGATAAGAAACTGTCTACGTTAATCAAAAAGAAAAAACTCAAATTGTCTATAATGGTAAATTGGATCTTCCTGGCAATAAATCAAAACACTCCATAGAATTTGTTTAATGTATTAAATAACGTGAAAATGCCGATGGATTTATTTGGTTTCAGAAAACAAACCAACATGGAAACTGTACGCCACACGACGACAGATAATTCATTACTATTCAAACTCAACGGTCTGTTGATCGTTACATTCAACAGTATTTGGACGAAATTCGACAACGATGTCGGCAAAACGTTTTACATCTTCAACAACAATTTACATCTCTACGAAATTCCGATCGGTGGGAAACTTCGGATCACCGTGAATCCTGAGAACGTATGTGAAATCAAAGTCTACTCTGGCAAGAACATTTATCGCATCAAGCATGATAAGATGCTTTCCGACATCACGTATGATGTTTCTACAGAAGATCCTTTATACATGGAATTCCTTGGACATTACGACAAACTCATTCCTTTCTTCATAGAATTACGAATCGTCTATCCTTTAATAAATAACCAAAATGATTAACGACATTTTCGGACACACCAAGCGTGTAGACCATACTGACGAGATTCTCATGCTGGATATTCGAGTTAAAAAGTTGAGAAGTGACCTGATTGCTTTGCAGGAGACGTTAAATAACAGTTTAAAATCTGAAGTGGCTAGTTTACAAACACAATGCTTGGATCCTATTCTGAAAATTGATTCCGAGTTGAAAACGCTAATAAAAAAATATGTTGACGTGCCTTCGTACGATAACGTTCAAAATATACAATTGAGTGTGGATTCGCTTCAAAATGATTTGGCCAAATTACAGCAATTTCAAACAAAAAATTTGGAAAAATTAAAACTCGAAATCGAAGAACGAACTTCCACAATTGAGAAGAATTTCTCTGAGCTTCATGTGGAACGTCTACACGATGATGTTTCCAAACTCACCACAGAATTCACCACAACCTTGGAAGAAATTAAATCTAAATTTCAAATTTTAGAAGATACAATGACAAATCTATCATCCTCCGATGAATTGCAATTCATTAGCAAGAGCGTGGCAAACATCAAAATACAATTAGAGGCTTATCAAGATTTCGAACACATTCAAACCACTATTGCTACGCTTCAGGCATCTTTGGAGGCTAAAGCTCAAATGGGTATTCAAGATACTTTAAGCACGGTTCAGCAGAAAATCGACTACCTGGAAAATTTGAAGATTGAAACAAATCTTAACCATTTTCATCATCTACTGAAAAACATACAGGGTGATTTGGAATTGTTACAGACGAGAGTGCCTTCGAACGAAGATTTAGAAAAATTGAAAACGGCAGTGACGGCATTATCCGAGTCGAGTGACATAAAAAGTTCATTGAGTGCTCTCGAAAATACAGTAGCCAATCATCCCACCTCTAAAGAATTGCATGCTTTGTAAAGGAACATATTTTGAATGCCACAACGATTTGAAACAGAAACAACAAACGTGGAACAGATTCGAGATGAAATTGCTTCCTTTCGCGAAACGGTGTCCACGTTGCCGACATCACAGAGTGTTACGGATCTTCATACCTAGTTACCGAGATGAGGGACATCGTGAACGACCTTGCCGTGAAAATCTCGAAATTGAATCTAGCTGGGAAACTTCAGAACATTGTAGTCAACATTAGAGATCAATTTGGAGCGCTGGAATCCACTCAGGAATCGACGCTCGCCGCTTTCCGTGTCAAATTACAAGAATTGAACGAAAACTACAAAGAAATGAACGTTGAAATTAAAATCAAACCTTCATTTTCTACCATATTAGATCACATTGCAAAACAACTTGTACCTTTAGAAAATACACTGGGACAGGTTCAGTAACCTGCTTACCGTCGATACTAAATCTGCTAGACTGCATTCTCTGGATGCCATCGAAATAAACAGCGTACCGAAAAAAAAGATAAAGTGCTTCACTGTGCATAGCACAACGCCATGAAAGCGTATAGGGGGTGTGGGGGTAACGCCCCACACTTTTTTGATCTAGTTGTGAGTGGGATGATGTGATCAGCATCACGCCCCTAACCACCTTTAACCCCCAAGGTTTCCCCCACGTACCCATGTTATTCGACGCTGGGTGGGCGCCGGGACTGCTTCCATCAGCGTACCGAATCAGCAGAGAATTTCCACGTTCGTTGAAGGTAACAAACTCTACATGTTGCATCCTTATCATCCGTATTACAAGTTTCTCATCGATGGCACTATTGAGATAAACGAATTTTCGTACTGGTATCCAGGCAGAAAAGCTAGCTTTCCCACCATGACCTTAATATCGAATCATGGTGTCCAGAAAGCAGGAAACATTCCTTTGGCACATTGGAACGAAACACGCAACATATATGAAATACACCAAGACGAAGATCCTACTGTGTTTGACGTGAGTGCAGGTGATGAACTTATCATTCAAAACACAAGTGAGGTACCACCTTCGTTGAATTACATCACGTTAGTCCTTCTCTTCAAACTTAATCTCAATGTCTAGGCAAGCTATCGTCGACGAATTACATAAACCTGCACGCCACAACTACGAACGTTTGGCTGTAGTAACAAAAGGCATTGATAATCTCTGGTAGACTGACCTCGTCGAAATGAGCAGCGGTACTTTGAAAAATTTACATAAATTGAACAAGGCAACAAATACCTCCTCATAGTCATAGACACATTTTCAAAATTCGCGTGGGCTCTGCCGTTGAAAACAAAAACAGGTAAATGCTTCACGGAAGCATTCAAAACTATTTCCCGCGAATGTAAGAGACAACCACGCTTTCTGCAAACAGACAATGGGAAGAGCAGTGTATATTAGCCGGTTCAACGCCTTACTTTGTAGGTATCCCTTTGTTTTATCAATTGAATATCAGTTTTTGACACATTTTGACAATTTTTTGTCGATGTTTTAGCGTTCAGCGATATTTTAGTAAAAATTTTCCCTGCACCACTTTTTTCCCCAATCTTACTTGGTAGGTATATCACGATCTTACGTGATATAACTTAACCTATCTTTTTTTCTTACGATTTTTTAATTTTTTTTACGATCCTAAGTGATATAACTTAACCTATCATTTTTTTATTTACGATCTTTTACGCACCGAACTAACCTACAAGCGACTCTGTTTGTTTTAATATTTCAGTATTTTAAGGTTTTCACAAATTTTACATAACCTAAAATGTGTTGGATGTTGATTTTTTTTAGTATGTGGCAATTTTGTTATGAATTTTAAAACTGTTCCGTCACCCTCTCGTTCTTCACGTCGTACGCGAAGGACTTCTCTGCAATGAGGATGACGCTGCACACGGTATCAACGGGCAGCGCGTCGTGGAACTCGCACACGAAATTGATGTTGGTGCGATCGTTGACCACCACCTGCTTCCTCTTCGTCGTGTTGATGACGAACTTGCGTCTCCGTGCTTTGAATTCGCTGGGTGTGTAGTACATGTCCACGTTTCCCTAGGTCACCCTCTTGTAAGCGGTGTAAGCTTCGTAAAGTTTGTGGTAATCATCTTTTGTCATGTCGAGGTTGTAATTCTCGCGCGGGAACACTTGGTTCCTGCCATTCTTGAGATAAACGTTCTTGATCTTGCAGTCGTCGAACTTGCTGGAATCTTTTTCCTGATTCTTATCGCGCCCCGTCTGAAAGAGCACTACAACGAAATCTGGCATGTCGAACTGTATGTTGTTGAACTGCGTCGTCACGTCGAATTCCATGTGACTTTCGGACGCTAACTTCTGCATGCACTTGTAACCGTTAAAGTGAATCCGCACCTGTGGACTTTTCAAGATCTCCGCTTTGTACTTGAGGGCGTAGTTCGTTTCGTATTCCACGATCGGCATTCTTAACTCCATGCTCCGGATGACGCACTTGGCTGCTTCGGGTAAAGTGTTGGGCAGCGGCGTGCCGTCCGCGTTCAAGTTGCTGCATCGCATCAGTGCGGCGTTGTCGTTGGCCGCTCTTCGAAATGTGATCCTCAGTCCTCCCTTCCACATGATCTCCTTGTAGTCCGAGAAGAATCCCGGCAGCAGACGCATGGGAAAGAGCACCGTGTGACTTCTCGTCGATATTTTCGTCCCCGCTTCGAATCCTCCCGCCTGATAGTATGCCGCGTCCGTTTTAGATAATTTCAATGTTCCCACTGCCGTCGACGTGATGCCTGGATAATCTATTCTGTCGATGACGGTGTTGTGTTTCCTCACCTCCACCTGCGAGAACAGGTGAGGCACGAAGTTGTCCACGAGTATCAAATTTGCTGCTGCGGGGAACGCTTCTCCGCTTTCTTTTTTCACCACGTCGAATTGAAGGTAAAGGTCCGCTCTGTGAGGATGAACGAACCCGTCGCCTACGTCCACGTCGTATTCGATCTCCCGGTTCGCTTCGTTCAAATTGGCGAACGTGCGACGGTTGGGAGGAAAAGATTGCAATTCGTAACTCTCGATTTGCTCCATTTTCTCTATGTGTTATTTATTATACGTTGATCTCCACGACTGCCGTCCTCGTGGCACCTGCAAAATCTACCACGTCTCCTTTCTCGTTCGTCACCACCAACTCTATGTTGTCTATGCGGTTGCGACATACTGGAAAATAGATCGGCGAAGAGAGTGTGTAGATGATCGGTTCCATGAACTCGGAACTGGGTTTGAACGTATCTATGATTCCCGTCTGCTTGTGACTTCCCAACAATCCGTCCGAAGATTTCGTGATCATGCCTTCCGCTACGTTGCAGTGAACGTTCAGAGTTTCGATGGCTAGAAATTTAGGAATATTTGCTCCCGTGTGCTTGATGCCAGCTTCGAGTTTGGTGTCGTTCTCGAAACCTAAAAGTTATCCTATGGTGCCCAGGTCCACGGTCTCCGTCGCGGACACGATTTCCACTCTGTGCGTGACCGAATTTTGAGAAAGGTACGTGCATTTGGGTAATTGAGCTTGCAAAGTAGAAAGATTGTATTGACCTGGCGTGACGACGATATGTTCGCTTCCGACCCTAATTTTGTTGTTGTGCTGCGTGACGTTAGGTATGAGGTACATGCTGTAGAATGCACGCATAACTATGGATTTAGGATAGACGATGTCGTCGTGCAGCGTGAGTTTCAAGATCGAAGATTCACTAGTGATGCTGTTTCACGTTCCACAATGCTTTCTGGAAATCTTCCACCTGTGGCTTATTTATTTTAGACAGAAACGCGAGCATGGAAAGACAGAGATGACCGCAGTTCTCGTCTCCGAAATTTTGAATGCGTTCGCCGTTGTAGTATATATAGGTTTGTTCGTTTTCAGATAACGAACTAAATTTGTAGGTGGAACACCTCCGAAAGAATCGAAAACGAATGCTTTATCATTTTTGTGGTAACATATCCAATGCGTGCCTGGAGTTTCTTGACTGTCCAAGTTGACTACTCCGCATTCTCTTCTTAACGGTTGAAGGTAACGAGTCGGACTTAAAAACGCCTCTGAAATGTTTGATTCGTAATGGTTTGATCAGAGATTCAATGTCTCGGTTGGTGAGTGATGTTTCTTTTTTTTAAACTTCCTCATCACGCCCTTCTTCCCTTTCTTCTCCATGGCCAGGTTGTGACGTTTCTGTTCTTCCAATTCCGCCTTGTTCTTCTTCGAGTCGATGACGGTTTTCGCAATGGCGGCGCTACCCCCGGCCAAACTTCCAACGGCCCCCAATGCTGCCAGGATGGCCGGGATGCTGAATATGAAACCTCCGATCTTTTGCTGTTTCCGCGAACGCTGCAACCGTCTCAATTGAGGTGTGCTGAGCTGCAATTTCATTCCGTGTCCTTTCCACAAGCAAGAACGTTTCTTCTCGCGTTGCTTCTTGGTGAGTAACACATCGAGGGCACCTAGATTTTTTAGATTCGAATATGGTATCTGGTACACGACACCCTTGGGCTTCATTTTTTTTGATGCTATATGTTATCTGGGAAAGAGAACAACTTTTTTCCGTTAGGTTTACGATGTGTGTTATTTATATCGTCTCACTCAGAATAGGTGGCGATGTGTTATTTATATATATGTATTCTGGGAAGGAAAAAAGTTTTTGCTTCGCCTAATGCTATCATGTGGTTTACAAGATCGACAGTTTCAATGTTCGACGCCTACCAGTCTTCGGTAAATCTTCTTCTCCCCTGCCTCCACTCGTGCAGCTCGTCTAACCTATCGTCAATTTTTTGTTTGCGGCTCGAAAAAGAGTCTCTGGGGATTGGAACATTTTTTTCATTCCGCTTATTTCTCGGAGGTGATCCATGAAAATCATTTTGCACGGTGAACGAAATTCTGGCCTTACTTTACACAAGTCTATGAGTTTAGTTACATCCCCGTCGGACGTGAACGTAAATATTTTGTGCAACACTTCGGGAGGAAGTTGAGTTATACAACTTGTCATTTTTTTCATGGTATGTTATTTATATATATATTCCGGGGTGGGTGTCTGTGATTAAAGAAATTCTATTACGTGCTTCGTTTTCTTACCAAGAAGTTCCTTTGTCCCCTTGTACACGATTCGAGTTCTGTTCTCGATTAAAATAGATAGCTTCTCGTCGGATAACATGTTAGCGTATCGATCTGGTAAAAACAGACTGTATTGTCCGTTGAGCAACAGACGTACCTTGGGACCACACTGGGTAGAAACAATTGAACCGGAAGTTATCGTGTAAGGTTTGTCGACTTCCAATTCCTGAATTTTTACATACTCGACTGTCAAATTTAGCATTTGTTTTAATCCTTGGAGGTCACTCATTTTTTCAGTCGTCATATCGAAGAGAAATTTCAGGGTGTGTGTGTTACAGAATTTTAATTTTTCACAACGTGTGTTATTTATATATACCGAAGAATTTTTTTTGATCTCGTAGATTTTTTTTCACGATGTGTTATTTATATATCAAGTTTTCTTTTGACTTGTACATTTTTTTTTGTCTTGTACATTTTTTTTGACACGTATATTTTTTTTGATATGTATATTTTTTTGACACGTACATTTCTTTTGTCTCGTATATTTTTTTGACACGTACGTTTTTTTGTGGCGTATATTTTTTTAACGTACATTTCTTTACAGCTACATTTTTTCTAATTTTTTTTGGACAGGTACATTTTTTTTGACGTACCTTTTTTTTCGTTGCACATTTTTTTGACTTTTTTTTTACAATTTTTTTTTGACAATTTTTTTTGACGATAATTTTTTTAAGATAAGGCAGCTTTTCTTCTGACGATGATAATTTTTCCACGTCAACTTTTTTGACAACAAATTTTTTTTGACGATAAAAATTTTTTACGATAAGGCAACTTTTTTCTGACGAAGATAATTTTTCCACGTCAACTATTTTTTGACGAGACAATTTTCTTTCACGATCAAAATTTTTTACGATAAGACAACGTTTTTTTCTCACGATGTCCACGTCAACTTTTTTTGACGACAATTTTTTTTTGACGATAAAATTTTTTTACGATAAGGCAACTTTTTTTTCTGACGATGTCCACGTCAACTTTTTTTTGACGAGACAAATTTTTTTCTGACGATGCCACGTCAACTTTTTTTTTCACGATAAATTTTTTTACGATAAGACAACATTTTTCTGACGATGTTCATGGCAACTTTTTTTTGACATGTACATTTTTTTTGACACGTATTTTTTTGACACGTATATTATTATTTTTTTTACAGTGTGTGTAAGAGGAAGAAAGCTCGTGCTTCGGAAAACGAGATGATGTGCGTTATAATATCTGTCATCTGTTCAGACTTGCACCAATCATCCGTGTCCATCCTGTTGTTTAATTTTTCCCCTACGGCCGAAAGATGAGTGTCGAGATCACCGCACCTCAGGCCGCTGATCTCCCGAAAATGGTCCTTGACAACCATTTCACAAGGGATACGAAATTCCGGCGTCGTATTTGCTATGATTACAAGTTTCCCTACATCCTCACAATCTCCGTTTACTGCGTGTTTGAATATTTTACATAGTAGCTCGGGCGGCAAATCAGTTATACGAGACATGTTGTTATTATTTATATATAACTGTATGTTATTTATATACCCCACCCAAATTTATGTTTCGTGATCATGGCGATGGTGGTGCCCAGTGCTGCAACTCTTTCACCCAGCGAAGCGTCTCTGCTGACGAACCTTTCGAAAGCAGCACGCTCCAATTTCTTGTCTGCTTCGTGACGTGTATTCAGATCGGTGCGATTGTTGTTGTAGGCGATGTCGTGATCTTTGCATGCCGCGTCCAACGGATTCACACCCTTGTCTCCTCTCTCCAATCGTTTCTCGAGTTTGGTACCCGGTCCGCAGTACTGGTAGCCAGGTAAATGCATCTCGAAAGGTAACTTGTTGATGATGTCGTTCACGAGTCCCTTTCCTTCGGCCACGTTCCAGAATCTCGGAGGCAGCGTGTTGATGATTTTGATCAGGTAACCTATGCCTTTGTCGTCGTTCACGATGAAGTTGGAAAGTTTGGTGCTGATCATGTCCACGATGCCAACCTTCTCGTTGTAGAAATTTCGATTGCCTACATTCTCTTCGCCGGCTATCACCAACAATCGGTCCACGAGCTTCCTCACATCTTCCACCCAAACGAATTCTTTGGGTAACGTGTTGTAGCGTTTGACGCCGCTTCCACTCTTCACCTCGTTCCATATCGGTTTGATGAGATTCCTGTACTTCTCACCGCTACTCGATTTCACCCTATTCTGCGAGGCATCGTTGTTCTGGTACATGGCATCCGTCATGATTAGAATTTCCCTGTAACTCTGGTAATCTTCGTCGGTGTAATCTTTCGGCTGCTTTTTGGCAACGAGTTCCAACAGTCCCACCGTACCCGGATACCTGGTCCAACTATTCTTATCGCCTAAATTAACTTTAATGTCGTTGCCTTCGAAGGTGACTTTCGATTTTCCAATCTTCCACACGACACCTTCGTTGGTTTCCCAGCTCGGATACAATCCGAACACTTCATCCATTTCGAATTTTCCCGTGCTCAGGTAGTCTCGTGCCAAAGGTCCCAACTCGATTTTATCCGAAGACGTGCTGCTTATGGCTCGATGTCGTGCGGGTACGTCCTTCAGTTCGAACGGCGTCGAAGGAATGCTCGAAATGGGCGTGGGTACAGTGTAACTTTTAGCTGCGAGTGGTACGAGTTCGTTAATCAAATTTTTATTTTGTTCCGTGACACCTTTAATTTCTTTACCTAGATCGCTGATGGCATCGATCACAGGTTGATCTTGACGTTTCTTCTCTTCGTAGAATCCGCGATTCTCGGATTTCCAACCTTTGAAGCGTTTCGCGAGGTAATCGCGAAGCTTGAGATTTTCGTCTTCGATTTTTCTTTTCGTCATAACGTTATTTATACACGTCGTTTCTCACAACGTTTAGAAAGTCGTTGATTTTGATTCTGTATTTTCCGTATTTGGGTTTCCTCGTCATGTCGATCGTCGCGAATCCGAAATCATCACTGTTCCAGCAAGAAGAGCAGCAGCGTTCCGAAAATTGATTGTAGTTCATGTCTCCGCCTACGTAGTCATCGTACGCGTACTTGAGGTTGGTGTGATCTTGACGAAACAAACATATAAAATTAGCGTTGTCGCGTAGTAACTGTTTTGGAATTTTGGAAAACGTTTGAGCTAGGTAGAAGCAATCCATTCCTTTGTGACGACCTTGCGTGAAAAAGTTGCGAATTTCATTTTGATTTTCCAGGATGACGTCGTCGAACACAACTACTGAATTTTCACGACAATCGTCGAGTGGTTTTATTTCCAAAGCGAACGTTGCAATGTCCAGACCATCGTACAGTTTCATCAGTTGCTGGTATTTGGATTGCTCCAAACTTTTCGAGAACACGTACAGCTACCTGTTCTTCCAATCTAACCAATTCGGTGCGAGGAGAAAATTGTCCACGAGCAGTGTCGTTTTCCCACACCCCGAAGGACCTACGATTAGACAGCGGATGCTGTCGGGAAGCAACTCGCCGTTCTTTTTTTTCTCGTTTGACTTTCCGGATCCGGTAGACGCTTCACCACGTTCCACGTATTCACAACATCACTTCGTTCGCATCGATCCAACTCTTTTCCGGTAGTCCCAACCATTTGACAAACACTTTGTCACCTTTCCTACGCAATACTTTCTCGATGAGGTACGTGTCGGTGTGTTTTGTTTTAGAGAATTCCTCTTCGTAAAATCTTCCTTTCAAAATCTCGCCGCCTCTATCTTTCATTATATACGTGTGTCGGTTTCCTGGTAGAACTCGAACCACCGTAAAAAGTTCCGTGCTCCAATTTTTTGTGAATCCCTTCTCGAAGGTGCGTTTGAATTTGCTGATCCTCACCTGGTCTCCAATTTTGAATTTTGATTTCTTGGTAGTCGTGGGAGTGTACTTTGGACAGTAAACTGTAGAAATTAAACGCTGCTCGTCAGATTTCGTAACGTCAGCTGGCTTCATGCCTATCGTTCTGTGTACCGTATCATTATAGGTGTCGACGAGTTCCGGTAGGATGTCGACCCATTTGTAATTTCCCCGAAGCGCGAATCGTTTCCACATGTGTGTTTTCAAGGTTCGATTAAATCTTTCCACGATGTGATGCTTTGATGTGACTGAAGGTCGAATAATGTCGAATGTCATGTTTTTGAATAAACTTTTGGAATACGGCGTTGTAAAATTCTTTACCGTTGTCTGTTTGCAAAAACCGTGGTTGTCTGCCGCTTTCGCGAAAAATTAATTTTAATGCTTCCGTGACGCATGTTCCCGTTTTGGCTTTCAACGGCAGAGCCCATGCGAATTTCGAAAATGTGTCTAAGACGGTGAGGAGGTACTTGTTACCCTTGTTCAATTTATGTACGTTTTTCAAATTGCCGCTGCTCATCTCCACGAGGTCACTTTGCCAGGCATCATCGATTCCCTTGGTTACCACAGCCAAACGTTCGTAGTTGCGGCGTGCAGGTTTATGCAATTCTTCGACGATGGCTTGCCTAGACATTTTGAAGATTACGTTTGAAGAGAAGCACGAGCGTGATGGGATTCAAAGAGGGTGGTACCTCGCTCGTGTTTTGAAAGATCAGCTTATCGCCGGCACTCACGTCGAAAACGGTAAGATCTTCGTCTTCGTGTATTTCATATATGTTACGCGTTTCGTTCCAACGTGCCAGAGGAATGTTTGATGCTTTCTGGACACCACGATTCGATATCAACGTCATGGTGTGGACGCTAGCTTTTCTGCTGTGAGACCAGTACGAAAATTCGTTTATCTGAATCGTGCCATCGAGGAGAAACTTGTAATACGGATGATAAGGATGTAACATGTACAGTTTGTTACCTTCGACGAACGTGGAGATTCTCTGTTGATTGGGTACGCTGTTGATATGGATGGCATCCAGAGAATGCAGTTTAGCGATTTTAGTATCGACGCTGAGCAAATTACTGTGAAGCTGACCCAGTGTGTTTTCTAAAGGTACGAGTTGTTCTGCAACGTGATCCGTTATGGCAGAAAATGACGGTTTGATTTTCACTTCCACGTTCAACTGCTTGTAGTTTTCGTTGAGTTCTTGCAACTTGGCACCGAAAGAGACCAGCGTCGATTCCTGCGTGGATTCCAGCACTCCAACTTGATCTATGATGTTGACGACAATGTTCTGAAGGTTCTCGAGTTGATTCCATTTCGAACTCTTCTCGGTAAGATCGTTCACGATGCTTCGCATCTCGTTACACTGCGCGTGAAGATCCGCGACGCTCTGCGAATTGGGCAACGTGGAAACCGTGTCTCGCAGCGAAGTAATTACATCTCGAAACTGTTCCACGTTTGTGGGGAGATTGTCCACCGTGCTTTCGAGAGCACTCAATGAATTTTTGATGTCACTCGAATCGGATAATGTCGTCACTGCCGTTTTCAATTTTTCCAAATCTTCCTTCGAAGGTACACTCGTCCGTAACGATTCCAAGTCACCCTGTATGTTGTCGAGGACGTGATGAAAATGAGCAAGGTTCGTTTCGACGTTCAAATTTTCCAGGTAGTCGATTTTATGCTGAACCGTCCTTAACGTGTCTTGAATGCTCGTCAACGCGCTTGCTTGAACGTGAGTATTTTTAATCTCTTCGTTGATCAACTCCAAAGAAGCTTGAAGCGTAGCGATGGTGGTTTGAATGTGTTCGAAATCTTGATAAGCCTCCAATTGAATTTTTATGTTTGCAACGCTTTTACCGATGACCTGCAGTTCGTCTGAGGATGGTAGGTTCGTCATTGTATCTTCCAAAGTCTGTAACTTGGATTTAATATCTTCCAACGTGCTGGTGAATTCTCCTTGTAATTTGGAAACGACGACATTAAAGCGTTCTACATCGATATCGTTCACGACGGTTTGAAGTTCAGAGAAATTCTTTTCGATTGCGGAAGTTCGTTCTTCGATTTCGAGTTTCAATTTTTCCGAATCTTCATTTTTCGATTGAAATTGCTGTAATTTGGCCAAATCATTTTATAGCGAATCCACGCTCAACTGTATATTTTGAACGTTGTCGTAAGAAGGTACATCAACATAATTTTTTATTAGCGTTTTCAGTTCGGAATCGATTTTCAGAATAGGGTCGAGACATTGCGTTTGGAGCGTAGCGATCTCTGACTCTAAACTTTTGTTTAATGTCTCCTGCAAAGCGATCAAATCGCTCCTCAACTTTTTAACTCGAACGTCCAGCATGAGAATTTCTTCTGCGTGGTCTACACGCTTGGTGTGGCCGAAAATGTCGTTAGGCATTTTGCTAACGGTTATTTATAATAGGATAGGTGATTTGTAATTCTACGAAGAGAGGAATGAGTTTGTCGTAATCTCCGAGGAGTTGAACGTAAAGATAATCTCCTGCGGAAACATCGTACGTAATGTTAGAAAGCATCTTGTCGTGCTTGATTCGAAAAATGTTCTTGCCGGTAGATATTTTGATTTCGTCTACGTTTTCCGGATTCACGATGATTTGAAGTTTCCCACCGATCGGAATTTCGTAAAAATGTAAATTGTTGTTGAAGATGTAAAAAGTTTTGCCGACGTCTTCATCCAATTTCGTCCAAATACTGGTGAGGTGAATGATCAACAGACCGTTGAGTTTAGGTAACACGGAAGGTAAGACTTCATGATCTGGTATGGACGGTGCAGTTTCCAAGATGATCTGTTTTTTGAAACCGAACAAGTTCATAGGCTTGCTGGTTATTTAAGGAAACGGTCAAAGTTTTATTTTGTAATGACAGTCAAAGTGTTTTTTTTACTGAGTAACAATATGTTTTTTTTGAGTTAGTGAAAATTGTTGTGTGTGGTGGTGAGTGCTAATTATTTGCACTGTGCGCAATTCTTATTTATTTCTAAACGACGATGTCCCCAAGGCAATGTGTGAATACCACACTCGAGGACGCAGCTCTTATAGTCATCGGGATCCTGCGCAATTTTTCTAACTTTGTTTGTGGTGATGATATGGTCGACGCTCTGGATTCTTTGTTCTATACTTAGTATCGTCGATTGTGAGTAAAGGCAATCGATGTAATCGTGGAAGGTGAGTTTGTTCTCCACCGTATTTTTGCCCACACCTTTTGCTTTCTTCGTGACGCTACTCTCTGTTCTCATGGCATACATCTTCGAACGCAAACCCGCGAACTCGACAATAATATCACCGTTACATTCATCTTTCAGTTTACCTAGGACTTTTTTGTTACGAGATGGAATTCCAAATCTGTTGGGCTGAGGATACGCAGAAGTATCGAAATACTCAAGCATGGAAGGATTTTTTATGTCTTCGTATAGGTTAGGTGTTTGTATGCTGTAAATAAAGCTGTCGGTGTCCGTGTACAAAAGTGATATTTTATCATTGTAGAAGGGTTTCACCACGTCATAATAAAATTCGAACATGTAAAGTTTCGACAAGTCGAGAACCGTTGCACCAACGTAAATTGGTTTTCTGAATTTTATCAATTTTATATGTAGATTGAAAAGTGCCAAATTCTCGTTGTAAATTTTTCTCGACTTGAATCTAGGTTCGGCTATCCACTTCCGACATTTATTCTTAGCGGAAATTAAATTCACGTCTACGTGCTTTCTAACATTCTCCATGGTCTTTCCGTACACCGCATTGTTCATTAATTTAAAGAAATCCTTGTCTAAATCGGAAGTGGCAGTTGTTCTACGTTGTGTGTTAATTTCTATGTAAGTTCTTAACCACGTGGAATGTTTAAACTTTAGTATTCTTCTAACATTTACTATCTGAACACCCTTCCCAATATAAAACCTAAGATTCTTGTAGTGCACGACGTATCTCTGTTTAGGGTCCAATGTTAACAAAAGCTTGTCTTGAACCGAGTCGGGTGGACATTTGATTTCGGGAGTCGGAGGCAAATCCGAAAACGTGTCGTGCAGGTGGTCGGAGAATTGGAGATCTACCTCTGCGAAGAAACCACACTCGCTATCGTCGAAATGAATAATGTCTATCGAAGTGGGATCTAACCATTCGAATCCCCCGTAAGGAAGTTTTTGAACCATGGCATGTCCGTAGAGATTATTAACGTCGGCGTAGAAGATGTAATTCGATGCTCCATTTGAATCGTAATCTTCTTTCATGTGTACGTTATTAGCTTTTGCATGTCTCTGTACGCATTGCACCATTCCACCTCGTATCCCTCTTTCGATAAATAGCAACATGTCAACGTTCGATATCAGTTCCAGCTTGCCTTTGTCTGGAATAACATTGCCGACCACGCTAATCCCGGTAGACTGTAGAAATACGCTGGATCTAATTTATAAATATTCGTTGCCGTTTTCCTGAACGCTTGAAAAACATCCGCGAGTATCGTCACGTCTAATTTTAAGTATGCGTCGTGGTAGTCTCCGAGTGTCCTACATTCTACTTTCTCCCACATGAGTTGCGCGTGTTGGTATTCTTCGTCCGTGATTCCTTTCTCTCTGAGTCTGCTGTAAAATTCTCTTGGAAGCGGAAGAGCGTCGTCGTTAAATTTAGAACCATCACTAACATATTCGTAAGGATAAACTCCTTTACGTCTAACGAGTTCTATGTCTACGTTGGGAAAACTAGCTCTAGTTTTTTTAAACTGATCGTCGGTGAGTTTGTTCGCTAAAGCATCCAGACTTGCAGAGAGAAATCTATACGAATCCAGGAAGCGCATCTCGATTGTATATTTCGTTCCCGGAATCGACACTTGCTTGCTGGGACTAATGTAGCGTTCTTCATTCTCGGCCAACACACCTATACGTTTCGGATCGTAGCCAAGATGTCTCACCAGGTGGTGAAAATCATATCCGCTTCCGTTGTTAAAAAATAGGGGGATGAATTTAGGTTTCTGGATTTTAAGATTGCACGTGTTGCAAATTCCACCTATGTAGTTTCCGCTTAAATGATCGTGGTGGAATATTTTTTTGTTCTCATCAGTGAAACTTTGATCACATACCGGACACACCTCAGTGGAATTGTAATTTTGAAGTTCATTTTCAGTTAAAGGTGCCATCGGTTTTGATGTAAGCAGTACGCTACCAATTACCTCAACCTCCTCCACCATTTTTTCCAGGAAGTGTTCGAATACATTTGGCCCGCGGTATATATATGCTTCATTTATTTTATCACGTCGCACAACAACATAGCCGAAACTATTAGGTTGATGAAGCTGGTACGGCGTTGTGGAGGAAATTTTAGGATCCGGTTCGCAGTAGGAGAGTGGTTTCAGGAAAGACTCGAAATCTGCGACGATGATTGCGGGATGTTCTAACAATGCCTTGTGCATTTTGAATTCTTCGACTTCGTTCGTTTCGGGCATCAACATTCTAGCCGGTCTGTTGTTGCCGCAATAAATTTCATGTTCATGACGTCCGGTGTATTTTCGATAATCGACTTGTTTTTGATCGTCGAACGTGGTTAGACATCTCGGGCAAACTTCGATGCTATGTTCATGCTTGGTTGTTTGGCTTCCTAGTAATCGAGACATTGAACGAATTAGCGTGTAATGATAGACATCCTCGTTTGAAATTAGAAGGAGATTTATTACACAAGCATCGTCATCGTCGATATCGCTTATCCTGACGGGATGCACGAGATATTTATCTGACGTGAAGGAATATACATTAATACCGATGCGTTTTCCTGCACGATTTTCGAACTTTGATATATCCGACAATGTCACCGGGTATTCAATGTCAGACATTACACTTTGAAAGTCGGTCTCGTATTGCTTGTAATTAAAAAACCTGTTCTGGATGATTTGACCAATGAACAGGATGCAGTGCAGCCAACACACACCAAAGAAACACTTTTTATCGCTGTTCTGTATATTTAACACAGCCCTCTTGTGTTGAATGTTTGGTGGAAGAGGAACGTAGCTGGAAGCGCGAAGAGGCGAGAATTGGTTCACGTAAACGGTTAACGTGTGAGGACTTCCACACAGAGACCGTCCCGACCCTTTAGCCTCGAAATCGTCATGTTTCTTAACCAGCTGATTGGTAACTTTATAATAGAAGTTGTCCAAATTTTCGACGTCAGCAAAATAAAGAGTCTGGTTTTTGTACGATTATAAAAAATACTCGTTGTGCCATCAACTTTCTCAGTAGTGTAATTGGCTATACAACCAGTGCGAGAAATGATGAGCCCCTCTCAGGCAGATTTGGCTACACTTAAAACAAGCTCAACATGCCCATATGAGCTTTTTGCTCAAGTGTGGAACCCCGTTTAATCCAAGATTTTTGTAACAATGCCCTCGGGAAGTTCCTGTGAAATGATGAGCCCCCTCAGATTGATTTGTCCACACTTACAAAAGGCACTTCTGTCAGATTGTTGTCCATAATCCTGTCAAAAATATGCCCCTCTTGATACTTTTTTGCCCACACCTAAAACTAGGCTAAGTTACACACCCACACACACCCCTCACACACACACATACACATCCACACACACCCCTCACACACACACACACACACACACACACATATTTACTTCTGGTTTAAGTTCAATTGGACACCAGCCTCAACTCATATATCTAGTACTAAGACAATGCATTGTGCAAAAATCTTCTAGAATTGATCTGCGACTCTCTCATTTCTTACATCATAAACATATGATTTTTCACCTATGAGAATAACACTACATATGGTGTCATCGGGGAGTGTATCGTGGAATTCACAGATAATTTTAATGTTTGTCCTGTCATTAACCACAACTTGTTTCCTTTTTGAAGTGTTGATTACAAACATGGGCCTCTGTGCTTTGAATTCATCTGGTGTGTAATACATGTCAGTATTGCCAGTAGTGACCCTTTTCCATGCTGTAAATGCTTCATATAATTTAAGGAAATCATCCTTGGACATGTCTAAATTATAATTTTCTCTAGGGAATACCTCATTTCTGCCATTTTAAGATATATGTTCTTGATGTTGCAGTTATCAAATCTACTTGAATTTTTTTCCTGATTATTGTGTCTTCCAGTCTGAAACAGTACCACCACAAAATCCGGCATGTCGTATTGTATACTGGAGAATGAATTTGTAGCATCAAACTCATAATAAGTACCAGCGGCAGGCTTCTGTACACATTGATATGTATAAAATTGTAAAGGAACCTGTGGATTTTTTATTATATCTGCTTTGTATTTAAGAGCATATTCAACAACTGGGATTCTTAGCTCCATAGTCTGAATAATGCATTTGCCTTCATCAGGTAGGGTATTGGGCAGAGCTTCCCCTGTAGAGTTTAATGTGCTGTACCTCATCAAAGCATTATTATCATTGGCAGCTCTTCTAAATGTGATTCTTAAACCACCCTTCCACATAATATCTTTGTAATCTGAGAAGAATCCTGGCAACAGGCGCATAGGAAACAATACTGTGTGGCTTTTAGATAATATCTTATCACCAGCCTCAAATCCACCTATTTTGTAGTATGATGCCTCGGTTTTGGATAATTTTAGTGTGGCCAAAGCTGTGGAGGTAATGCCGGGATAATCCACTCTGTTTATAACAACACCATGCTTTCTGATCTCAATTTCAGAGAACAGATGCGGCACAAAATTATCTACCAATCTTATATTTGAATTTGCCGGATAATCTGTTCCATCGAGCTTTACAACATCAAATTTGATGTATAGATCTGCTCTGTAGGGGTGTATAAAGCCATCCCCTACATCAAGATCAACCTCAATCTCTGTGTTGGGTTGATTTAAATTTGCAAATGTCCTCCTGTTCGGGGGAATAATTGTAGCTCATAACTCTCAATATTTTCCATTTTTTTTGTATGTATTTTTATTTAAATATTAATCTCTATGATTGCAGTTGTTGAGGCTCCAGCAAAATCAACTAATTCTTCTTTTTCATTAGTGACCATCAATTCAATATTATCTATTCTATTATGGCACACAGGAAAATATAATGTTGGTGATGGAGTGTAGATGATTGGCTCCATAAATTCAGAGTTAGGTTTGAATGTTGCAATGATGCCAGTTTGTTTGTGAGTGCCTATGCCATTTGATTTGGTGATCATACCCTCAGCCACATTACAGTGAATATTTAGAGTCTCTATGGCTAAGAATTTAGGTATATTAATAGCAGTGTGTTTGATGGCTGGTTCAAGTTTTGTGTTGTTCTCAAAGCCTAACAGCTCTCCTATAGTACCCAGATCCACTGTTTCTGTAGCAGATACAATCTCTACTCTGTGAGTGACAGAATTTTGAGTTAATACTATACCTCTGGGTAATTGAGCATTTAAAGTGGACAGATTATATTGCCCTGGAGTGATGACAATTTTTTGATCCCCTACTGCAATTTTGTTGTTTGTGGTGTGTAATATTAGGGATCAAATACATGCCATAAAATGCTCTGAGAGCTATTGTTTTGGGATACACTATATCATCATGTAATTTGAGTTTCAATATTGAATTTTGGCTGGTGAGATGGAATACCCCCATGATGTTTTAAATACCACAAGGCTTTTTGAAAATTTTCAATTGATGGTTTATTTATTTGAGACATATATCTAAGAACAGATAAACACAAATGTCCACAATTAACATCTTTGAAGTTTTAAACACGGGCATTATTGTAATAAAGATTAGCTGATTTTAGATATTTTATTAAATTTTCAGGTGGAACACCTCCAAATGAATCAAACACAAATGCCTCATTGTTTAAATATTTAAGATAACAAATCCAGTGAGTGCCCTGATTTTTGTACTTATCCAAATTAACAATGCCACACTCTTGGTTGAGTGGTTGTTCTGGTAAAGAATCAGACATGTACACACCTCTAAAATTTTTGATGCCCAGTGGCTTGATTAAAGCTTCAATATCTTGGTTTGTAAGCGGCTCTTGTTTTTTTAAACTTATTTATGGCTCTCTTAACACCTTTGCCTTGTTTCTCCATGGCCAGGTTATGGCGCTTCAATTCATCTAATTCTGCCCTATTTTTCTTGGCATCTATTACTGTTTTTGCTATGGCAGCTGATCCCCCAGCCAAGCTCCCAACAGCCCCAAGTGCTGCTAAGATGGCCGGGATATTAAATATGAAACCCCCCACATGTGATTTTTTTCTAGATTGTTGTAATTTTTTTAATTGGGGGTACTAAGCAACAATTTCATACCATGGCCCTTTGCAAGACAAGAATTTTTTTTCTTTCGCTGCTTTTTGGTTAAAAGACTATCAATAGTTTTAAGAGATTTAAGACCTGCATAAGGTATTTGATACATAACACCCTTGGCCTTCATTCTAGGTTTATTATATACATATTCACAGCCCCCACCCCAATTTTTGTTTGGTGTTCATAGCTATGGTGGTCCGCAATGCTGCTATTCTCTCACTCAAAGAAGCATCTTTGCTTACAAATCTACCAAATGCAGCCTCTTCTAATTTTTTGTCTGCAACATGTCTCTTGTCTAGATCAGAATGTGTGTTGTATGCTATGTCATGGTCTCTACAAGCAGCATCTAGGGGATTAACACCAGGATCACCTCTGTTTAATCTATGGTCCAATTTTGTGCCTGGACCACAATACTGATAGCCTTGAATGTGTAGTTCAAATGGCAGCTTGTTTATAATGTCATTAACCAACCCCCGACCCTCAGAAATATTCCAAAATTTAGGTGGTAGAGTATTAATAATTTTTATAAGATATCCAATACCCTTAGTGTCATTCACTATAAAATTAGACAATTTGGTGCTTATCATGTCCATAATTCCAACATTTTCATTTTAAAAATTGTGGTTGCCAGCATTTTCCTCCCCAGCTATCACCAATAACCTATCTACAAGTTTCCTGACATCATCAACCCACACAAATTCTTTAGGCCGAGTGTTGTATTGTTTGATTCCACTGCCTGTCTTAATCTGTGACCATATGGGCTTGATTAAATTGTTGTATTTTGCTCCACTGCTAGACTTGACTCTTTTTTGTGTGGGATCATTGTTCTGGTACAGAGCATCTGATTTTATTAATATTTCTTTGTAGTGCTCATAATCTTGATCTGTATAGTTGCCAGGTCTCTTCCTAGTCATCAGTTCCCAACACCCAGGGGTGCCGGAATATTTAACAAAACCACCTTTTTCTCCAAGATGAGATTCTGAATATACAATGAGATCATCTCCCATAAATGTTACTCTGAAATTGCCAATTCAATGTATGATGCTACCATCACGCTCTGTGTCAGCATATAAGCCAAAGACCTCATCTTTGTTGTCTTTAGGTGTGTTTAAATATTTTTGAGCAAGAAGACCCAATTCAATAGGATCCAGAGTAGCTTCAATTCTTCGAGGAGCAACAGGACTAGGTGGATGAATACTTGAAAGTGGGGTGATTGGATAATCTAATATGTTCCTAGCAGCTACAGGTACAAGCTCTGTGATCAAATTTTGATTTTGCTCTGTAACTGTTTTGATATTTTTACCTAATTCACTAATATCATCAATAATAGGCTGTTCTGTTTGCTTGTGTTGTTCATAACTTCCTCGGTTCTGTGATTTCCATCCCTTAAATCTTTTTACAAGATAATCTCTTAATTTAAGATCATCAATGATTGGCCTTTTCATGGTTATTTATATATGTTTCAATGTCTAGAAAATTGTTAATTTTATTTCTATATTTGCCACTATTGGGTTTTCTTGTCATATCAATTGTGACATACCCATAAGTGTCCTGGTTCCAGCACCTACTGCAAAACTTGTAAAAATTATTGTAGCTCAAGTCCCCACCTACATATTCATCATGTATGTGTTTGAGGTTGGTATGATCTTGATGAAACACACATATAAAATTGCTGTTGTCTCGGATCAGCTGCTTGGGTATTTTTGAAAAAGTCTGTGCCAGGTAGAAGCAATCAATGTTTTTGTGTCGGCCCTGTGTAAAGAAATTCCTAACCTTGTTTTGATTATCCAGTATAATGTCATCAAACACAACAACAGAATTATCGAGACATTCATGGAGTGGCTTAACATCTGGTTCAAAAGTGGCTATATCTAATCCATCATATAGCTTCATCAGCTGCTGATATTTTAATTGTTCCAAGCTCTTAGAGAAAACATACAAGTGCCTGTTTTTCCAGTCTAACCAGTTGGGTGCAAATAAAAAATTGTCAATCATTAATGTAGTTTTACCACAAGCTGATGGCCCAACAATAAGACATCTAATATTATCAGGCAGCAACTTGCCATTTCTCTTAATCTGCTGTTCAGGTTCTGGCAGCCTTTTTATAACATCCCAGGTGCTCATATTATCACTTTGTCTGCATCGATCCAGCTGTGTTCTGGAAGTCCTAGCCATTTGACAAATAACTTGTTGCCTTTTCTGCGGATGATTTTTTCTATGAGATATGTGTCAGGCTGTTTAGTTTTTTTGAGTTCTTCTTCATAGAACCGGCCTTTGAGAATTTCTCCTCGGTGGTCTTTTATTATATATGTGTTAAGGGTCCCAGGTTTAAGTTGAACCACTGTAAATAATTCAGTGCTCCAGTTTCTTGTAAAGCCTCTTTTGAATAAGTGCTTATATTTGCTGATTCTTACTTGATCACCCACCTTGTATTTTGCCTTTAATGTTGTTGGCTGGTATCTAGGATAATAAACAGTCCTGATCAATTTTTGCTCATCAGATGAAGTTACTTCAGAGGGTTTCATGTTGATTGTGGAATGGACCGAGTTGTTATATTTATGTAGAAGTTCTGGAAGAATATTAATCCATTTATAATTACCTTGAAGTGTAAATTGTTTATACATAAGATTTTTTAGAGTTTTGTTGAATCTCTCTACAATTGAGGCTTTGAGATCACTGTAACTCGAATAATGTTGTATTGACTGGCTTTTAATAAATTGTTGGAACACAGAATTATAAAATTCTTTGCCATTATCTGTTTGCAAATAGCGCGGTGATCTTCCACTCTGATTGATGATTGTCCTGAAGGCTTCTGTAACACATTTTCCAGTCTTGGATTTGAGTGGCACAGCCCAGGCAAATTTTGAAAATGTATCTATTACAGTAAGTAGATACTTGTAGCCCTTGTTGCTTTTGTCTAAGTTTTTCAGCTGTCCACTTGCCATCTCAATCATGTCGCTCTGCCATAAATCATCTATGCCTTTTGTGACTACTGGCAGTCTCTTATAATTATGTCTGGCTTGTCTGTGTAATTCATCAACAATAATTTGTCTAGACATAATATGAAGACAAGAATATTGCAATTATGGGGTGTTCAGCAGCTGATACTAGAGGATTTTCTAAATATAATTTGTCTCCCATTTGTATATGAAATTCCAGAGAGCCATCATCTTCAGCATAAGATGTTTCTAATGTATTGGGGTCTGTAAAATCCTCTAACTCTACACTGGTGATTTTTGGTTTGTTGTCAGCATTTGTTATTGATAAGGTGGGGTAGTGGTGTGCCTGTGGTTGAAGCCAATATTTGATCTTGATTGGTCTCAGTGTGCCCCCCCAAAAAAACTGGTAATAAAATTGTGCAGGGGACAGCATATATATTTTGCCACCTGGTGTAAATGGTGAATCATATTCTTTGTTGGGGATGCTGTACAATTCAAGAATTACTCTATGTTTAGGATTCTCGATTATGCCTGTTATTTCTTTTTCTACTGTAAGCAATCTGCTTGTTACAGATTCAAGGTGCTCATTGATGGTCCTAACAACATCATCATGGCCTGGCTTGATTTTTATGTCCACAACAGGTTTCTTGTATTGCTGCACAATCTCTTGTAGCTGGGTGGCAAAAACAGACAGGGCATTTGCTTGATTGGATTCCATGGTCCCTAGCTGTTGCTTGATATTAGCTACAATTTGTTGCAAATTTTCAACAACTGCCAATTTTGAATTTTGAGCAGTAAGATCATGGACCTGTCTTCTGATATCCTCAAACAGGGCATGCAGTTCATTAATATGTTGATTAGTTGGTAGAGTAGCCACTGTCTGAGTAAGATTTTTGATCTCTGTCTGGATATTCTTGATATCTTCTGATTTCAATATGCGATTCACTGCTCTCTTAATATTTTTAAGTTCCTGTGATGTAGGTAACTTTGTTACAGTATTTTGCAAAGATTCAAGTGCCAATTTCATATTATTTAATTCAGATGCATCAGCCACATTTTGCATAGCATTTTGGAGCAGGGCTATATCTGCCTGAGTGGGTGTTGATTGTTGTAAAATTTCAAGTTTTGTTTGGATACCATCGATCAAGTGATGAAAATGAGATATTTCAGATTCAGTGTTGAGGTTTTCAAGCTTTGTGATCTGTCGCTGGACACTGACAAGTGTGTCTACAATACCAGGCAGGCGGGATTCTAGAGATTCTTGTACATTTGTCAAATCACTTTGCACTGCTGCTTTGTACCCTCAAGATAGGTTATGGAACTTTGAATTTTTCCAAAATCTTCATATGTTTCAAGTTGCAGCTTAATGTTGGCAACACTCCGAGTTATTGCACTCAAAGCATCAGAAGATGGCAAGTTGTTCATAAAATTTTCAAGTGTCTCAATTTTTTCTTTAACCTCGGCTATGGCATTGTTCAAGGGGTCCAGATTAGGTATTTGGAGTGATTGAATCTGTTCTTTTAGAGTGGAAATCACTAGATCAAAATCTTCTTGTGATTTTATGCTTTTAACAATTGTTTGGAGCTGTGCCTGGACATTATTTATCTGCTCTTCCAATTGATGTTTCAATTGCTCAGAGTTGGTGGCCTGGGTCTTAAATTTGGCTTGAAGAGCTGCTACAGCTTCTTCTAAACTTTGAAAATTATCTAATGTGGCCAGGTCAGTATATTTCTGAAGCAGTACTTTGAGTTCAGAATCAATTTTAAGAAGAGGGTCCATGCATTGTGATTGTAAATTTGTAATTTCTAGTTGAAAACTGGCATTGAGTGTGGTTTGTAAAGCTTGTAAATCACTTCTTAATTTCTTGACTCTGACATCAAGCATCAGAATCTCATCACTGTGATCTTCATGCCTTGTATGGCCAAATATATCATTAGGCATTTTTGTTTTAGTGGTTATTTATTATTGAATATCTAATTCTTAATTCTATAAAAAAAGGTATAAGCTTGTCATATGATCCCGGGACCTCAATATATAAGCAGTCACCAGCAGAAACAGTGTATACAGTGCCAGAAATCATGTTTGAGTGCTTAATTCTATAAATATTTCTCCCTACTGAAATCTTGACATTACCCTCAAGGGTTGTAATAAATTGCAATTGCCCACCTACAGGTAATTGGTAACGATTTAAATTATTGTTAAATATGTACAATATTTTACCTGTTTCATCATCAACATCTGTAAGTATGCTGTTCAGATGAATAATTAACAAAGCACTCAGTTTAGATATTATATCAGAAGAGGGTTGTGGTGTTGGGAGCTCCATAATAGCCTGTTTTTTGAACCCAAATAAGTTCATAGGCATGTTTATTTATTTCAAATCATGCTCTGTAATTGGGCATATTTTGCCACTTTTCAAATCACAATGCCCCCATGGTAAAGTATGTATGCCACATGATAAAATGCATCTCTTATCATCATGTGGGTCCAGAGCCACTTTTCTTACAATATTGCTAGTCAACAAGTGATCCACACTCTGAATTCTGGATTCTGATGTTCTGATTGTGCTACATGATTTGAGGCAATTTTTGTAATCTTCAAATTCAAGCTCTTTGTCTACAGTCACTCTGCCAATACCCTTGGCCTTTTTGGCAACAGCGCCACTACATGTTTCAAAACTGTACATCTTGGCCCTTAACCCAGCAAATGTCACAATAACATCACCAAGTGTCTCATCTTTTAACTTGCCAGGCACCTTTTGTTGCGGTGTTGAATTTTTGAATGTTCACTGGTATCAAAATAATTAAACAATTCAGGCTGTGTTATATCTTGATAAACATCTTCTGTTTGAATATCAAGAACAAAACTATCTGTGTCCATGTACATCAGTTTTACACGATCCTTATAAAAAGGCTTCAACACATCATAATACAATTTTAACATGTGTAATTTGGCCAATTCCAATATCACAGCCCCTACATAAATAGGCATATCAAACTTAATCTTTGTTCTTTTCATGTTGAAAAGTGCCATATTTTCATCATAAATTCTTTTGTAATTTAAGTTGGGCTTCGCAATCAATTTTTTGCTCCGGTTGGGGTCAGTAATTATTTTAACATCAATATGTTTTCTGACATTTTCAATTGTTTTGCCATACACTGAATTGACCATCAATTTAAACAAGGTCTTATCAAATTGGCTCATTGCAGATGTTCGAAGCTCTGTGTTTGTATCAATATATGGCTTCAACCATCTTGTGTGCCTGAACCTCAAAACTTTTCCAACTTTGGTCACTTGAACACCATGTTTCATCAGGAACTGGAGGTTTTTGTAATATATGACATAATCCTGTTTCGGCTCTAGAGTCATCATCAGTTTCTTCTGTTTAGAGCCAGGTGAACACCTAACCTCGGGAATTGGGGGCAGATCAGAAAATGTGTTGTGTAAATCATCAGGAATTGTCAGATCAACCTCTAAGAACAGGCCACATTTACTGTCATCAAAATCCTTAAGATCTTTAATATTGAAATCTTCAACCCACTCAAGCCCTGCATATGGCAGTTTTTTCATCATGGCATAACCATAGAGGCTGTTGGCATATACATACAGTATATAATTTGATGGCAGTGCTGGATCATAATCTGGAATATATTTGTTATTTGCTCTGGCATATCTCTGAGAACATTGCACCATGCCTCCTCTTATACATTGTTCCATAAACAGATACATATCTTGATCCTGGATCAGATCCAACTGCATTTTAGTGTTCAAAAACATTGAAGACCATGCTAGGCCTGGCGCACTGTAAAAATACATTGGATCCAGCTTATAATTTTGCATGAAAGATTTTCTGAATGCCTGCAGTATATCAGCTAAGAGGGGCACATCAAGTTTTAAATAAGCCTTGTAATAATCACCAAATGTCTGGCATTTTAAATTGTTCCACATCAACTGGGCATGGTGATAATCTTCATCAGTGATTCCAGATCCTCTGATTTTGCTGTAAAACTCTTGTTGTGGTGGCAGAGAACACTGATCAAATTTAGAAAAATCTGTAACATAGTCATATGGATATACACCCTTCCGCCTAATTAATTTCAGGTCCTGATTTGGAAACGAAGCACATGTGATTTTGAATTGATCATCAGATAATTGAGTGGCCAGTATAGCCAGGCTAGCCGATAAAATTCTGTATGAATCAAGAAATCTTAAGTGAATAGGAACACCATTAACTTTAATTATTTTGCTAATAGCAATATATTTTTCATTATTTTCTGCTAAAATATTTAAATTCTGCTTGTCAAACCCCTCGTACCTGATCAAATGATGAAAATCATAATTGGATGCTCCATGGCAAAATATAGGGACAAATTTTGGTCTCTGGATCTTAATATTACAGCTATTACACAGGGCCATTATGAATTTATCATCTGTATGAGAATGGTGATGCACCTTGATATTTGCATCTGAAAATTCAGAATCACACACCGGGCATTTTTCAGTATTGTTGAAATCTTCAATCTGATCATCTGTTAAAGGCAACATAGGTTTTGATTTTAATAAGACATTAGATGCTATGTCATGGCACTCATTTTCTATTCTATCTGCAAATTTTTTGATGGCATCTGCTCCCATGTATATATCTTCTTTACTAACAACCCCATCCTGTACAACCACATAATAAAAACTAGAAGGTTCATGTAGCTGGTATGATGTAATTGAAGGTTCATCAGGATCTGGGCTACAGAATGCAAGAGGTTTGAGGTTTGATTCAAAATCACAGACTATATATGCTGGGTGTTCCAACAAGGCTTCAAGTTTTTTGAATTTGGCATTTTCATTTGGGTTAGGCATAAGCATATGAACAGGTTTATGATTCCCACAGTATTTCAGATGCTCAATTAACTTGTTTTTAGCAATTTCTGCATTCACTTCCCGAACCCCATTCACCATTTTTCTACCATCAAATACAATTAAACATCTTCTACACAACTTGAATATTTTATGAGTTTTGTCTAGTTGTGTTCTGACTAAAGCTTCAAGATTATGTATCAAAGTATAATGAGAAGTGCCATTCTCTTCAATTAAGAGCAGATCAATCGGAACAGCAGAATCATCATCAAATGTACTGATTCTGAGAGGATCTATCAAGCAATTGCCACGGCCAGTAGAACAAGTAAATACATTAATAGATAATTGTTTACCATTAATATCCCGGGCCTTTTTTTTCAAATTTATCAATATTCTGAACAGACATTGGATATTCCAAACCCTCCATTGCCTCATCGAAATTGTGTTCATGCTGTTTATAATAACTTATTCTTTAAGGATTCCTTAAAACTGGAAACAAAGAAGCTAAAATACACCACAAAAGAATTTATCATCATTATGTTTTATGTTAACCACGGCTGTCTTGTTTTTGATATTGGCAGGTAATGGCAAATATGTAGATCCTTGTAATGGGCTGAATTCAGAAATGTTAACATATAACTTGTGTGGAGATCCGCATAGGCTCCATCCAGACTCTTTTGCTGCAAATTCAGAGTGTTTAATATTCAATTGATCTATCAAACTGCTTATTATTTTGTCTGAATTTGCATTTGAATATACCTGTACAGTTTCTGTTATGTGGGGCTGTGTAAATTTTGTGCCATTTGGCTTCTTATATTGTGTAAACAATTTGAGGGACAGCTTATAAGAGCCATTTTGTGCATTTAGAATTGCCTGCACATCAGAATTTATACTGTTCAAAAAATTCTTAATATCACATTTTGGCTCTGATACAAAACGGTGATCCCTTAATTGGCCGTTAAAACTGCTATGGATGGGTTCATAGCGTGGCTGCTTTGCTGGTCCAGCATTAACAGGTGTTTCATGCTTCCTTTTCAGACCAGATGTAGATGGTAGTGGGGGCAATGTTGATGACTGTGCAGAACAAGTACCTTTATGTTTATATGTGAAATATTCCATGCTATATTTTCTATGGCATTTAGGGCATATTTTTGTGGGAGTTCTGCATTTGTCTGGATTACAATTCCTTTGATGCCTGGCCCAATTGGGGCTGGTTATATTCTTATTGCATTGATTACAATATTTTTGATTTGGCATTTTTGTTGTTGTTTATTATATGATTTCCTGGGGTCCAAATCAAAATTCTATGCTTAATAAAAAATATCAGTTGTGTTCAGCAGTGTGTTTTGTATACCTAGTGTGTGTATATGTGTGTGTATGTGTGTTAATATTTTTGGCTTTGGTATTTATATAAAATTTCTTGGGGTTCAAATCAAAACTCTATACTTAATAAACCTATGACAGGTTGTACAGGATAGCCTACATGCACAAAAATAGAATAAGTATTGATCCACTGAAGCAATGACCTTTCTCAATTGCATGTCTGCACAAGCATGTCGTGATGTGCATGGAAAAGCATTGACCTAATGCCATGTGTCATGTATTGATCTTGTATAACAAACTAGGGCAAATATAAACCCTTTGTTCAATATATTAGAAAATTCTATATCTTGAATCAAACAAACCTATAATTCAATTTATACAAATCTGCGATATTTAAAAGCAAATAAGAGGATCAATGCAACAACACATCTGTACTCCTCAGCCACTCTCACAATACTAACTGATGTGTAATGCAAAAGCTCTTGCATCATAATTTGTTGCACAATGCAAAAACTCTTGCATCATAATTTGTTGCATAATACAAAAGCTCTTGCATCATAATTTGTTGCATAAAACAAAAGCTCTTGCATCATAATTTAATGCATAACATGATGCTAGGGCTTAGTTTTAGGCGTGGGCAAAAAAATATCAAGAGGGGCATATTTTTGACAGGATAATGGACAACAAGCTTCCGTTTCTGAATTATCGATTTTCCTTTTCGATGCTTGCCCGGTCGATGGTTTGCAAATTTTGAGATGTTTACTTAAAGTTTTAATGCTAATCATCTTTCCGCATCGAGCACAAGGCTTAGAAGGTAACGAACGATTAATTCTCGAAGCTGTTTCGCTACATCTTGACCTGTGTACTGATAAATTGTTCCTTGAGATTAGCTTCTCACAAGTAACACATTCAGTTTTTTTTATGATTTTTACGATTGAAACTGGTGTTGGATTCCATTATGCTTTCTCCAAAATCACAGAAATCAAAAAGTCTAGTATATAGCGATACAATTTTCAGGTATGTTATTTTATGTAGAATTTCTTGGGGTGAAATAGAAAACGCACGATCACGTCAAAATTCAATCAGGTCGAAATTACTATGAAAAACCACGTGAAACACCTTTGAACTTGAAATAATAGATGGTATGTAGCTGCAAAGAAAGTTAAATACCTATTTTTTTTTACAAAAAACGAGGAGCGCTGCGACAGGACGTCCGTACTCTTCGGCTGCTCTCACGAGACTGACTGGTCTGCCGTGTATGCCGTCTTTTATAATAAAAGCGCGGACCGTATTGAAAACACCTGTAATAATTAACCAATCAGAAGACGCCACGTTAGATATGACTCATCACATTACGTCATAACTTGTTGCAATATGTTGTGTAATAGTTTACTCCCTTTAAGTTAATACAACGAAGGGCATTAGATATGAGTCATCACAATGTTACGTAATAACTTGTTGCAAAAACGTTGTGCAATAGTATACCCTTATAAGTAATACAATTAAGGTGTGCTTAATATGAGTCATCACAATGTTAGTTACATGGTTCTAGTTAGGATGATGATTTTTTTTGTTTGTTGGATAGGGGTTGAAGAAGACTATTTGTTGTAGTGACCACAGTATTGTTTTTTTTTGTGTGTGTGTTTTCTGTTCTCTTACGAGAATTAATATAGGTTGTCTTAGAACCCTCCAATTCATGACTTAGGAAAAATCTGTTTGTGAATTCATCACGTACGCCCATACGTGAGAAAAAGTATGAATAGAATCTATGCACGGAAATCCAAAATGGCGACCGGAAGTGGGGTTATCTTGGAAACGGTAAGACTTGTGAAAAATCTGTTTGCGGATTCATCACGTACACCTATACGTGAGTAAAAATATGAATAGAAACTATGTTCGGAAATCCAAAGTGGCGACCGGAAGTGGGGTTATCTTGGAAACGGAAAGACTTAGGTAAAATCTGTTTGCGGATTCATCACGTACGCCTATATGTAAGTAAAATGTGAATAGAACCTGTGTTCGGAAATCCAAAATGGCGACCGGAAGTGGGGTTATCTTGGAAACGGTAAGACTTAGGAAAAATCTGTTTGCGGATTCATCACGTACGCCTATACGTGAGAAAAAGTATGAATAGAACCTATGCTCGGAAATCCAAAATGGCGATCGGAAGTGGGGTTATCTTGGAAACGGTAAGACTTAGAAAAAACCTGTTTCCGGATTCGTCATGTGCGCCTATATGTAAGTAAAATCTGAATAGAAAAGTAGTGTAAAAGTATATAGGATGAGCACAAAAATTGTACAAAGAAGAGGTTATTTGATTAAACAGCCCGATTTGCCTACACTTAAAACTATGCCAAGATGGCCCTATTCCCCAATTCTTCAAGTGTGATATGCTCTTATTTTTAAGAAATTCTGAATCCTAGTGTAGAAAAGAAGAACCCTCAACAGCCCGGTTTGCTTACACTTAAAACCATGCCAAGATGGCCCTATTCCCCAATTCTTCAAGTGTGATACGCTCTTAATTTTAAGAAATTCTGAATCCTAGTGTAGAAAAGAAGAACCCTCAACAGCCCGATTTGCCCACACTTAAAACTATGTCAAGAGGGGGCATATAGCCCAATTGGCTATGTGTGTACATATTTAAATCTAAAGAATTTTTAATTCTAGTGTAGAAAAAAGAACTCCCCTCAGACAGATTTGCCCATAAGTGTAAAAGCTGAATCTCTTAGTTTGTTGTCCATAAACTTGTCAAAAATATGAACCTTTTGATATTGTTTTAACTATACTTAAAACTAGGGCAAAAATGCTTATAAGAGCTTTTCTTACACAATAATATAATGTAATATATTCTTAAATAATTATTTCCTGGAATATGCTCAATATTTTAATTGGACACCAGCCTCAACTCATATATCTAGTACTAAAACAATATAATATGCAGAGACTTTCTAGAATTGCTCTGTGACTATCTCATTTCTTACATCATAAACATATGATATTTCACCTATAAGAATAACACTACATATGGTGTCATCAGGGAGTGTTTCGTGGAATTCACAGATAATTTTAATGTTTGTCCTGTCATTAACCACAACTTTTTATTATTTTTGAAGTGTTGATGACAAACATGGTGATATGGTTCGGGGTGAAGGACTTGGTAATGAGGATTGATAACCAGACGGTGAACAATTAATACATTTAATATACACTGGACGTTATGTCCGAAGCATTCAAATACATTGGACCATGATATAACAAACATTACACAGAATATATCTGCTTATGATTTTTCTTCTTCTTGCCGTGAAGACTAAGCCTTGTAGCCATACCTAGACCGTATCATCCCTCCAGGTGTCCCATAAAAAAATCAGATATGCTGATGACCGTATCGATCTGGTGGGCGGCGAACCCTGGTAGACCTTCTCGGAGATGAGTGAGGTGTGCTAGGACCTGGTCCTGGGTATCCGCCTCTGCCTGGGATAGGTTCTGGTACTGTTCCACCGGGGTTTGTTGAATTTCTATTTGGTATTGTAACGTTGAAGTCGTCGTCATCTGCAGTGTCACGTGAAACACGTCTCTTCAACCACCTGGGATGTACCAATCGTTTGATTCCATCTTCCAACATTATCTCGTAGAGGATACTATCCCCAATTCAACGAATGACAACTCCTGGGATGTAATTTGGAGTACCATGGTTAGGTAATTGAACCCAAACTGCTGAGTTGATGGTGAAAGTACCATATCTCGATGAAGAATCGTTCTGAAATTTTGCTGACTTCCTCGGCTTGAACGGAGATTCACTCGACAGAGGCAGATTGTTTGGTTCCCACCAAAATCTTGGTCGGTATTTCAAGACCGAAAGTGCCGGCAGGCTTCCTTTTCCACCCAGTCGCGTGTTCCGAAGGATGAAAAGAAGGTTGGCGATCCCCATATCAAGTTCAAGCGTGCTGAGATTGGGTTTGTCAGTTATAAGCTTGACAAGAGCGGTTTTGACAGTACGAACGTATCGTTCGGCTAAGCCGTTGCTAGGACTGTGATAAGGTGGTGAAGTAACATGTTTGATGCCATTCTTAAGGCAGAAGTTACGAAATTCGAGAGAAGTGAACGTTGGGCCGTTGTCGGATACGATAGTATTTGGTATCCCTAGCGTGGCGTAAGATTGCATAAGCCAGCGGATCGTTTCCTTTGTGTCCAATGTGTGTAGAGGCCATACTTCTGTCCACTTGCTGAAGGCGTCTACTATCAGTAGGAACTTACGCCCTGCAAAGAAAAAATGGTCTATATGCCATCTCTCGTTCACATACGAAGCGAGAGGCCATGAAGAATCGGGTCCGTTTCGGACCTTAGGAGCGTTTGCTCGGCATGTATTGCAGCTCGCTACAAAATCCGTAATCTCTGCTGACATGCCTGGCCACCAAAATCTGGAAAGACACAACTCTTTCATACGAGTTGAACCAATGTGTCCATCGTGTAAAGCTCTAAGAACTTCATTCCGTTTAACTGTGGGAATGATAAGTCTACCCGACCACATGAGCGTTCCCTGCTCGTACGTTAGGTGAGCTCTTCTTTCGAAGAAAGGTGCGAGCTTCTTCCTTTCGGTAGACGTGTCGTGTTGATCTGGCCAACCATTTACTACACAGGAGACAACTAATGAGAGCAGTGGGTCTTCTGAAGTGGCGTTCTGTATTGAGTCTCGAGAAAGAGGAGCTACGGCGTCTTCAATGGACCCGAAATATTCATGAAATTCTTCTTCTCCAGCTGGTATTGTGTCACGTGTTTGCGTAGGCAACCTGCTTAGCATGTCAGCTACTTCTACCTTGCTGGAATGTATTATATTATATTGGTATGAAGATAAAAGTAGAGCCCATCTCATCAATCTATTGGATGAATGTTTTGAAATGGCTCGATCCGGAGAAAATATAAACTTTACAGCACGTGCGTCTGTAACAATCTCGAACTTGGATCCGAGTAAAAATTTGTGAAATCGCTTGATACCGTGAACTATGGCTAGAGCTTCTCTCTCTACCTGGGAGTATCTCCGCTCCGTCTCACTGAAGGTGGTAGAAGAGCAGGCGATAGTCTGTAGACCGCTTTCAACTCGATGACACAATTGCGCGCCACAGCCGAAAGGAGAGCCATCAGTGATAAGTACAACTGGCTTTGTTGGGTCGAAAGGCACAATAGGATTTATCTGTCGAAGTTCCGCCATGATGTTGTCGAACTCGTGTTGACAGTTATCGTCCCATTTCCAAGAGACGTTTTTCTTGAGTAAAGAAAGTAAAAAGTGAAGTTTCGAAGCTAAGTTCGGTACAAACTTTCGATGAAAGTTGATCATCCCGATGAAGGAACGTAATTGTGATTTGTCTTGAGGTGGGGGAAAATTTAGGATGGCCTCCAAGTTCTTGTCTGACGGCCGTATACCAGCGACGTCAATCTTGTATCCTAGGTACTCGATAGATGAGGTTAGGAATTGGCTTTTGCTGGCGCTCGCTTTGACATTGTGTTTGGCCAGACGATTCAGGACATCACACGTGCGTGTGAAGCATTCTTGCAATGTTTCACCTCCGATGATGACGTCATCAAAGTAGAAAGAAACTCCGGGAATGTCATCTAGAATCTTCGCTAGGACCATTTGAAACAGATCTCCACTTACGTTTATGCCAAAAGGTAGTCTGTGAGGTTTATATAAGCCCCAAGGTGTGTTGACGACAGTGATGCGTTTGGCAGCTTCAGAAAGTTCCAACTGTCCGTAAGCCATTTGAAGGTCAATTACCGTAAAGTATTTACACCTGGCCAACTTAGAGAAAATATCCTCGACTCTAGCAATGGGAAACTTGACGTTTTCAGTCATTTTATTCACCGTTCCTGAGAAGTCAGTGCAGAGACGAAGTGAGCCATCTTTCTTGGTAACAACGACAAGTGGTGAGGCCCAATCAGAATATCCGACCGGTTCCCATAACCCTACTTTCACTAGATTTTGAATAGAATCCTGAACACGGTCTCGAATACCGTAAGGAACTTCGTAATGTCTACGAAATATTGGTGCAGAGTTGGATCTCAGTGGTATATCGACCAAATAAGGTGTAATTGGCTTGGACAAATCACCATCAAAGATTTTCTCGTATCTAGAAGAAATTTCTCGCCTTAGGTCGTCGGCACCAGCGTTAGTAATAGTACCTTGTACTGTGTTAGTTGAAAGAACACTGGCCGTAACTAATAATCGCCTCCAAGATGGTTGAATAATGTCCAACCATGTACGACCGATCAATGGATATAAAAGTTTCTCCTGACAGAGAAAGACAGGTAAAGTATAATCCCTATTGTCTAAGTATAGTTTGACGGATGTTTGTGCTGTAACACGAACATATCCTTCGTTTACACCTCGTAATCGTAGGCTAGAATTACATTTAACATAGTGTGGAAACAACTGATCAAAATACTTCTCGTTGAAAAGAGTAACAGCAGACCCAGTATCTACTTCACATTTAACAATACACTTATTGATTTGGAGATTTATTATGAAGCTATCCGAACTGATTTGGTGCTCCAAAATGTGTTGAGTAGAAGTAATCAGTGTGGAACGATGACTGAGCGCACAAGTGTTGAGATGGTTGAAGCTGAACGTAGACAACTCATCGGGTGTTGTGCTCCGCGAGGTTGAACTGGACGTTCTATTCACGGCTCTATCTTTTTGCTTCTTTCTGCATCGTATATTCCAATGGCCTTGTCGTTTGCAGTAGCTACAGATTGCGTTTCTTGCCGGACATAGACCTTGTGGGTGATTCTTTGTGCAGTTGCCGCACTGGGAGTGAGGATTTTGCTTGGTAGCAGTTGTGTTCTGAGGTTGATTGTAGCTCTTCTGCCTCGTTTCGCCCGAGCGTGAACTCTTTGAAGCGCCTGTGTGGCGATCTGGATTCATCCGCGTCAAATTTCTTGAGCTGGTGGCAAAAGTCACAGAATCTGCATTGTACTTATTCGAGAATAATTTAACTTCTCGTTCTAATAACTCACAATGCAAAGCAATTTCTTGACATTTAGCAAAGGAAAGATCACTTTCAGATAATAATCTTTTTCGAGTACTGTCAGATTGTACACCAACAAGAAATTGTTCAACAAGTGCCTCATCTAAATACTGCTCATACGCACATTTGGCTGCTTGTTGTTTGATTTTCACTACGAATTGAGTAACTGATTCTCCTTGAGATTGGATACAATTTCGAAACTTGAACCTCTCTTTAAACTTGTTGGTTTTGGGCCTGAAGTGCTGAACCATTTTGTCGTGAATAACAGCATATGTTAGATTACATGGCATTTCAGGAGCCGTAATATTGCGAAGTACTTGAAAAGCCTTAGGACCTATCACTGCTAAGAGAACTGCTGCTTTTCTTTCATTTGCCACATTCTGGGCGAGACAGAGTTGATCAAAACGCATGAAATAACTCTCGATATCTTCATTTTCTTCAGCAAATTCGCTGAATGTAATGTTGAGAGCCATGTTATCGAAACTTCAAATTACATTAATTGATAGAAATCACTGTCATGTATGAAAGTTACGATGTGTAACTGAAACTTGCATGTAGAAAATTAGCAAACTTAAACGTTACATGTAAGACCGTCTTGTTGATTTGCTACAGAAATCTTACTTGTTATAATCCCGTGCCGATAAAGTCATCCTGACGATACGATTAGAATCCTTCAAATTTTCTATATCCGGTCCACAGCGCCAAATTGATATGGTTCGGGGTGAAGGACTTGGTAATGAGGATTAATTACCAGACGGTGAACAATTAATACATTTAATATACACTGGACGTTATGTCCGAAGCATTCAAATACATTGGACCATGATATAACAAACATTACACAGAATATATCTGCTTATGATTTTTCTTCTTCTTGCCGTGAAGACTAAGCCTTGTAGCCATACCTAGACCGTATCACATGGGTCTCTGTGCTTTGAATTCATCTGGTGTGTAATACGTGTCAGTATTGCCAGTAGTGACCCTTTTGTATGCTGTAAATGCTTCATATAATTTGAGGAAATCATCCTTGGATATGTCTAAATTATAATTTTCTCTGGGGAATACCTCATTTCTGCCATTTTTAAGATATATGTTCTTGATGTTGCAGCTATCAAATTTACTTGAATTTTTTTCCTGAGTGTTGTGTCTTCCAGTATGAAACAGTACCACAACAAAATCTGGCATGTCGTATTGTATATTGGAGAATGAATTTGAAGCATCAAACTCATAATAGGTACCAGTGGCGGGCTTCTGTACATATTGATATGCATAAAATTGTAAAGGAATCTGTGGATTTTTTATTATATCTGCTTTGTATTTAAGAGCATAACTGGCTTCATATTCAACAACTGGGATTCTTAGCTCCATAGTCTGAATAAGGCACTTGCCCTCATCAGGTAGGGAATTAGGCATAGCTTCCCCTGTAGAGTTTAATGTACTGTACCTTATCAAAGCATTATTATCATTTGCAGCTCTTCTAAATGTTATTCTTAAACCACCCTTCCACATAATATCTTTGTAATTTGAGAAGAATCCTGGCAACAGGCGCATGGGGAACAGCACTGTGTGGCTTTTAGATATAATTTTATCACCAGCCTCAAATCCACCTATTTTGTAGTAAGAAGCCTCGGTTTTGGATAATTTTAGTGTGGCCAAAGCTGTGGAGGTAATGCCGGGATAATCTACTCTGTTTATAACAACACCATGTTTTCTGATCTCAATTTCAGAGAACAGATGTGGCACAAAATTGTCTACCAATCTTATATTTGAATTTGCCGGATAATCTGTACCATCGAGCTTTACAACATCAAATTTGATGCATAGATCTGCTCTGTGGGGGTGTATAAAGCCATCCCTTACATCAAGATCAATGTCAATCTCTGTGTTGGGTTGATTTAAATTTGCAAATGTCCTCCTGTTTGGGGGGAATGATTGTAGCTCATAACTCTCAATATTTTCCATTTTTTGTATGTATTTTTATTTAAATATTAATTTCTATGATTGCAGTTGTTGTGGCTCCAGCAAAATCAACTAATTCTTCTTTTTCATTAGTGACCACCAACTCAATATTACGTATTCTATTATGGCACACGGGAAAATATAATATTGGGGATGGAGTGTAGATGATGGGCTCCATAAATTCAGAGTTAGGTTTGAATGTTGCAATGATGCCAGTTTGTTTGTGAGTGCCTATGCCATTTGATTTGGTGATCATACCCTCGGCCACATTACAGTGAATATTCAGAGTCTCTATGGCTAAGAATTTAGGTATATTAATAGCAGTGTGTTTGATGGCTGGTTCAAGTTTTGTGTTGTTCTCAAAGCCTAACAGCTCTCCTATAGTACACAGATCCACTGTTTCTGTAGCAGATACAATCTCTACTCTGTGAGTGACAGAATTTTGAGTTAATACTATACCTCTGGGTAATTGAGCATTTAGAGTGGACAGATTATACTGCCCTGGAGTGATGAAAATTTTTTGATCCCCTACTGCAATTGTGTTGTTGTGGTGTGTAATATTAGGTATCAAGTACATGCCATAAAATGCTCTGAGAGCTATTGTTTTGGGATACACTATATCATCATGTAATCTAAGTTTTAATATTGAATTTTGGCTGGTGAGATGGAATACCCCTATGATGTTTCAGATACCACAAGGCTTTTTGAAAATCTTCAATTGATGGTTTATTTATTTGAGACATTTATCTAAGAACAGATAAACACAAATGTCCACAATTAACATCTTTGAAGTTTTGAACACGGGCATTATTGTAATAAAGATTAGCTGATTTTAGATATTTTACTAAATTTTCAGGTGGAACACCTCCAAATGAATCAAACACAAATGTCTCATTTTTTAAATATTTAAGATAACAGATCCAGTGAGTGCCCTGATTTTTGTACTTATTCAAATTAGCAATGCCACACTCTTTGTTGAATGGTTGCTCTGTCAAAGAATCAGACATGTACACACCTCTAAAATTTTTGATGCCCAGTGGCTTGATTAATGCTTCAATATCTTTCTTTGTTAGCGGCTCTTGTTTTTTTAAACTTATTCATGGCTCTCTTAACACCTTTGCCTTGTTTCACCATGGCCAGGTTATGGCGCCTCTGCTCATCTAATTCTGCCTTATCTTTTTGGCATCTATTACTTTTTTTGCTATGGCGGCTGATCTTCCAGCCAAGCTCCCAACAGCCCCAAGAGCAGCTAAGATGGCAGGGATAGTAAATATAAATCCACCTACATGTGATTTTTCCTGGATTGCTGTATTTTTTTTTAATTGAGGGGTGCTAAGTAACAATTTCATACCATGGCCCTTGGCAATACAAGAATTTTTTTTCTTGCGCTGCTTTTTGGTTAAAAGGCTATCAATAGTTTTAAGAGATTTAAGACCTGCATAAGGTACCTGATACATAACACCCTTGGCCTTCATCCTAGGTTTACTATATACATATTCACAAACCCCACCCCAGTTTTTGTTTGGTGTTCATAGCTATGGTGGTTCCCAATGCTGCTATTCTTTCACTTAAAGAAGCATCTTTGCTTACAAATCGACCAAATGCAGCCTCTTCTAATTTCTTGTCTGCAACATGTCTCTTGTCAAGATCAGAATGTGTGTTGTATGCTATGTCATGGTCTCTACAAGCAGCATCTAGGGGATTAACACCAGGATCACACCGGTTTAATCTAAGGTCCAATTTTGTGCCTGGACCACAATACTGATAGCCTGGAATGTGTAGTTCAAATGGCAGCTTGTTTATAATGTCATTAACAAGCCCCCGACCCTCAGAAATATTCCAAAATTTAGGTGGTAGAGTATTAATAATTTTTATAAGATATCCAATCCCCTTAGTGTCATTCACTATAAAATTAGACAATTTTGTGCTTATCATGTCCATAATTCCAAACTTTTCATTGTAAAAATTGTGGTTGCCAGCATTTTCCTCCCCAGCTATCACCAATAACCTATCTACAAGTTTCCTGACATCATCAACCCACACAAATTCTTTGGGCAGGGTGTTGTATTGTTTGATTCCACTGCCAGTCTAGATCTGTGACCATATGGGCTTGATTAAATTGTTGTATTTTGCTCCACTGCTAGACTTACTCTTTTTTGTGTGGGATCATTGTTCTGGTATGGAGCATCTGATTTTATTAATATTTCTTTGTAATGCTCATAATCTTGATATATATATCTGCCAGGCCTTTTCCTAGTCATCAGTTCCCACAATTCAGGTGTGCCGGGATATTAAACAAAAGCACCTTTTTCTCCGAGACGAGATTCTGAATATACAATCAGATCATCTCCCATAAATGTTACTCTGAAATTGCCAATTCTATGTATGATGCTACCTTCACGCTCTGTGTCAGCATATAAGCCAAAGACCTCATCTTTGTTGTCTTTAGGTGTGCTTAAATATTTTTGAGCAAGAAGACCCAATTCAATAGGATCCTGAGTAGCTTCAATTCTTCGAGGAGCAATAGGACTAGGTGTATGAATACTAGAAAGTGGGGTGAATGGATAATCTAATATGTTTCTTGCAGCTACAGGTACAAGCTCTGTGATCAAATTTTGATTTTGCTCTGTAACAGTTTTGATATTTTTACCTAATTCACTAATAGCATCAATAATAGGCTGTTCTGTTTGTTTGTGTTTTTCATAGATTCCTCGGTTCTCTGATTTCCATCCCTTAAATCTTTTTACATGATAATCTCTTAATTTAAGATCATCAATAATTGGCCTTTTCATGGTTATGTATATATGTTTCAATGTCTAGAAAATTGTTAATTTTATTTCTATATTTACCAGTATTAGGTGTTCTTGTCTTATCAATTGTGACAATCCTTTAACTATCCTGGTTCCAGCACCTACTGCAAAACTTGTAAAAATTATTGTAGCTCAAGTCCCCACCTACATATTCATCATGTATGTGTTTGAGGTTGGTATGATCTTGATGAAACACACATATAAAATTGCTGTTGTCTCGGATCAGCTGCTTGGGTATTTTTGAAAAAGTCTGTGCCAGGTAGAAGCAATCAATATTTTTGTGTCGGCCCGGTGTAAAGAAATTCCTAACCTTGTTTTGATTATCCAGTATAATGTCATCAAACACAACAACAGAATTATCGAGACATTCATGGAGTGGCTTAACATCTGGTTCAAAAGTGGCAATATCCAGTCCATCATATAGCTTCATCAGCTGCTGATATTTTAATTGTTCCAAGCTCTTAGAGAAGACATACAAGTGCCTGGTTTTCCAGTCTAACCAGTTGGGTGCCAATAAAAAAATATCAATCATTAGTGTAGTTTTACCACAAGCTGATGGCCCAAGAATAAGACATCTAATATTATCAGGCAGCAACTTGCCATTTCTCTTATTCTGCTGTTCAGGTTCTGGCAGCCTTTTTATAACATCCCAGGTGTTCATATTATCACTTTGTTTTCCTCGATCCAGCTGTGTTCTGGAAGTCCTAACCATTTGACAAATAACTTGTTGCCTTTTCTGCGGATGATTTTTTCTATGAGATATGTGTCAGGCTGTTTAGTTTTGGTGAGTTCTTCTTCAGAACCTGCCTTTGAGAATTTCTCCTCGGTGGTCTTTTATCATATATGTTTTAAGGGTCCCAGGTTTAAGTTGAACCTCTGTAAATAATTCAGTGCTCCAGTTTCTTGTAAAGCCTCTTCTGAATAAGTGCTTATATTTGCTGATTCTTACTTGATCACCCACCTTGTATTTGGCTTTTCTTGTTGTTGGCTGGTATCTAGGATAATAAACAGTCCTGATCAATTTTTGCTCATCAGATGAAGTTATTTCAGAGGGTTTCATGTTGATTGTGGAATGGACAGAGTTGTTATATTTATGTAGAAGTTCTGGAAGAATATTAATCCATTTATAATTACCTTGAAGTGTAAATTGTTTATACATAAGATTTTTAGGGTTTTGTTGAATCTCTCTACAATTGGGGACTTGAGATCACTGTAACTCGAATAATGTGGTATTGACTGGCTTTTAATAAATTGTTGAAACACTGAATTATAAAATTCTTTGCAATTATCTGTTTGCAAATAGCGCGGTGATCTTCCACTCTGATTGATAATTGTCTTGAAGGCTTCTGTAACACATTTTTCAGTCTTGGATTTGAGTAGCACAGCCCAGGCAAATTTTGAAAATGTGTCTATTACAGTGAGTAGATACTTGTAGCCCTTGTTGATTTTGTCTAAGTTTTTCAGCTGTCCACTTGCCATCTCAATCAAGTCGCTCTGCCATAAATCATCTATGCCTTTTGTGACTACTGGAGGTCTCTTATAATTATGTCTGGCTTGTCTGTGTAATTCATCAACAATAATTTGTCTAGACATAATATGAAAACAAGAATATTGCAACTATGGGGTGTTAAGCAGCTGATACTACAGGATTTTCTAAATATAATTTGTCTCCTATTTGTATATGAAATTCCAGAGAGCCATCATCTTCAACATAAGATGTTTCTAATGTATTGGGGTCTGTAAAATCCTCTAATTCTACACTGGTGATTTTTGCTTTGTTATCAGCATTTGTTATTGATAAGGTAGGGTAGTGGTGTGCCTGTCGTTGTAGCCAAAGTTTGATCTTGATTGGTCTCAGTGTGCCCCCAACAAAAAACTGGTAATAAAATTGTGCAGGGGGCAGCATATATATTTTGCCGCCTGGTGTAAATGGTGAATCATATTCTTTGTTGGGGATGCTGTACAATTCAAGAATTACTCTATGTTTAGGATTCTCGATTATGCCTGTTATTTCTTTTTCTGCTGTAAGCAATATGCTTGTTACAGATTCAAGGTGCTCATTGATGGTCCTAACAACATCATCATGGCCTGGTTCGATTTTTATGTCCACAACAAGTTTCTTGTATTGTTGCACAATTTCTTGTAGCTGGGTGGTAAAAACAGACAGAGCATTTGCTTGATTGGATTCCATGGTCCCTAGCTGTTGCTTGATATTAGCTACAATTTGCTGTAAATTTTCAACAACTGCCAATTTTGAATTTTGAGCAGTAAGATCATGGACTTGTCTTCTGATATCCTCAAACAGGGCATGCAGTTCATTAATATGTTGATTAGTTGGTAGAGTGGCCACTGTCTGAGTAAGTTGTTTGATATCTGTCTGGATATTCTTGATATCTTCGGATTTCAATATGCGATTCACTGCTCTCTTAATATTTTTAAGTTCCTGTGATGTACGCAGATTTGATACAGTATTCTGCAAAGATTCAAGTGTCAATTTCACATCATTTAATTCAGAAGCATCAACCACACCACTCATAGCATCTTGGAGCAGGGCTATATCTGCCTGAGTGGGTGTTGATTGTTGTAAAATTTCAAGCTTTGTTTGGATATCATCGATCAAGTGATGAAAATGAGATAGCTCAAATTCAGTGTTGAGGTTTTCAAGCTTTGTGATCTGTTGCTGGACACTAAAATGGTATCTACAATACCGGGCAGGCGGGATTCTAGAGTTTCTTGTACATTTGCCAAATCACTTTGCACTGCTGCTATTGTACCTTCAAGATGGGTTATGGTACTTTGAATTTTTCCAAAATCTTCATATGTTTCAAGTTGCAGCTTAATATTGGCAACACTCCGAGTTATTGCACTCAAAGCATCAGAAGATGGCAAGTTGTTCATAAAATTTTCAAGTGTCTCAATTTTTTCTTTAACCTCGGCTATGGCATTGTTCAAGGGTCCAGATTAGGTATCTGGAGTGACTGAATCTGTTTCTTTAGAGTGGAAATCACTAGATCAAAATCTTCTTGTGATTTTATGCTTTTGACATTTGTTTGGAGCTGTGCCTGGACATTATTTATTTGCTCTTCCAATTGTTGTTTCAATTGCTCAGTGTTGGTGGCCTGGGTCTTAAATTTGACTTGAAGAGCTGCTACAGCTTCTTCTAAACTTTGAAAATTATCCAATGTGGCCAAATCAGTATATTTCTGAAGCAACAATTTGAGTTCAGAATCAATTTTAAGTAGAGGGTCCATGCATTGTGATTGCAAATTTGTAATTTCTAGTTGAAGACTGGCATTCAGTGTGGTTTGTAAAGCTTGTAAATCACTTCTTAATTTCTTGACTCTGACATCAAGCATCAGAATCTCATCACTGTAATCTTCATGTCTTGTATGGCCAAATATATCATCAGGCATTTTTGTTTTAGCGGTTATTTATTATTGAATATCTAATTCTTAATTCTATAAAGAAGAGTATAAACTTGTCTTATGATCCCGGGACTTCAATATATAAGCAGTCACCAGCAGAAACAGTATATACAGTGCCAGAGACCAGTGCTTAATTCTATAAATATTTCTCCCTATTCTAATCTTGACTTTAACCTCAGGGGTTGTAATAAATTGTAATTGTCCACCTACAGGTAATTGGTAATGATTTAAATTATTGTTAAATATGTACAATGTTTTACCTGTTTCATCATCAACATCTGTAAGTATGCTGTTCAGATGAATAATTAACAAAGCACTTAGTTTAGATATTATATCAGGAGAGGGTTGTGGTGTTGGCAGGTCCATAATAGCCTGTTTTTTGAACCCAAATAAGTTCATGGGCATGTTTATTTATTTCAAATCAAGCTCTGTAATTGGGCATTGATTCCCACTTTTCAAATCACTATGACCCCATGGTAGAGTATGTATGCCACATGACAAAATACATCTCTTATCATCATGTGGGTCCAGAGCCACGTTTCTTACAATATTGCTAGTCAACAAGTGATCCACACTCTGAATTCTATTTTCTGATGTTCTGATTGTGCTACATAATTTGAGGCAATTTTTGTAATCTTCAAATTCAAGCTCTTTGTCTACAGTCACTCTGCCAATGCCCTTGGCTTTTTTGGCAACAACACCACTACATGTTTCAAAACTATACATCTTGGCCCTTAACCCAGCAAATGCCACAATAACATCACCAAGTGTCTCACCTTTTAACTTGCCAGGCACCTTTTTGTTGTGGTGTTGAATTTTTGAATGTTCACTGGTATCAAAATATTTAAACAATTCAGGCTGGGAAATATCTTGATAAACATCTTCTGTTTGAATATCAAGAACAAAACTATCTGTGTCCATGTACATCAATTTTACACAATCACCATAAAAAGGTTTCAGCACATCATAATACAATTCTAACATGTGTAATTTGGCCAATTCCAATATAACAGACCCTACATAAATAGGTTTATCAAATTTAAACTTTGTTTTTTTCAAGTTGAAAAGTGCCATATTTTCATCATAAATTCTTATATAATTGAAATTAGGCTTTGCAATCAATTTTTTGCTCAGGCTGGGGTCAGTAATTATTTTAACATCAATATGTTTTCTGACATTTTCTATTGCTTTGCCATACACAGAATTGACCATCAATTTAAACAAAGTTTTATCAAATTGGCTCATTGCAGATGTTCGAAGCTCTGTGTTTGTATCAATATATGGCTTCAACCATCTTGAGTGCCTGAACCTCAAAACTTTGCCAAATTTGATCACTTGAACACCATGATTCATCAGGAACTGGAGGTTTTTGTAATATATGACATAACCCTGTTTTGGCTCTAGAGTCATCATCAGTTTTTTCTGTTTAGAGCCAGGTGAGCACTGAACCTCAGGAATTGGGGGCAGATCAGAAAATGTGTTGTTTAAATTATCAGGAATTGTCAGATCAACCTCTAAGAACAGGCCATAGTTACTGTCATCAAAATCCTTATGATCTTCAATATTGAAATCTTCAACCCACTCAAGCCCTGCATATGGCAATTTATCCATCATAGGATAACCATAGAGGCTATTGGCATCTACATACAGTATATAATTTGATAGCAGTGCTGGATCATAATCAGGAATATATTTGTTATTAGCTCTGGCATATCTCTGAGAGCATTGCTCCATGCCCCCTCTTATACATTGCTCCATAAACAGATACATATCTTGATCTTGGATCAGATCCAATTGCATTTTAGTGTTCAAAAACATTGCAGACCATGCTAGGCCCGGAGCACTGTAAAAATACATTGGATCCAGTTTATAATTTTGCATGGAAGATTTTCTAAATGCCTGCAGTATATCAGCTAAGAGGGTCACATCAAGTTTTAAATATGCATTGTGATAATCACCAAATGTCTGGCATTTTAAATTGTTCCACATCAACTGGGCATGGTGATAATCATCATCAGTGATTCCAGATCCTCTGATTTTGCTGTAAAACGCTTGTTGTGGTGGCAGAGCACACTCATCAAATTTAGAAAAATCTGTAACATAGTCATAAACACCCTTCCGCCTAATTAATTTCAGGTCCTGATTTGGAAACAAAGCACATGTAATTTTGAATTGATCATCAGATAATTGAGTGGCCAGTGTAGCCAGGCTAGCCGATAAAATTCTGTATGAATCAAGAAATCTTAAGTGAATAGGAACACCATTAACTTTAAATATTTTGCTAATAGCAATATATTTCTCATTATTTTCAGCTAAAATATTTAAATTCTGCTTGTCAAACCCCTCGTATCTGATCAAATGATGAAAATCATAATTGGATGCGCCATGGCAAAATATAGGGACAAATTTTGGTCTCTGGATCTTAATATTACAGCTTTTACACAGGGCCATTTTGAATTTACCATCTGTATGAGAATGGTGTTGCAGCTTGATATTTGTATCTGAAAATTCAGAATCACATACCGGGCATTTTTCTGCATTGTTGAAATCTTCAATCTGTTTTTCTGTTAAAGGCAACATAGGCTTTGATTTTAATAAGATATTAGATGCTATGTCATAGCACTCATTTTCTATTCTATGTGCAAATTCCTTGATGGCATCTGCTACCATGTATAAATCTTTTTTACTAACCACACCATCCTGTACAACAACATAATAAAAACTAGAAGGTTCATGTAATTGATATGATGTAATTGAAGATTCATCAGGATCTGGGCTGCAGAATGCAAGAGGTTTTAGATTTGATTCAAAATCACAGACTATATATGCTGGGTGTTCCAACAGGGCTTCAAATTTTTTAAAATTGGCTTTTTCACTTGGATTAGGCATCACCATATGAACAGGTTTATGATTGCCACGGTATTTCAGATGCTCAATTAACTTGTTTTTAGCAATTTCTGCATTCACTTCCCGAACCCCATTTATTATTTTTTTACCATCAAATACAGTCAAACATCTTCTGCACAACTTGAATATTGTATTGGATTTGTCTAGCTGTTTTCTGACTAAAGCTTCAAGATTATGTATTAGAGTGTAATGATATGTATCTTCCCCTTCAATTAAGAGCAGATCAATCGGAACAGCAGAATCATCATCAAATGTACTGATTCTGAGAGGTGCTATCAAGCAATTGCCACGGCCAGTAGAACAAATAAATACATTAATAGATAATTGTTTACCATTGATATCCCGGGCCTTTTTTCAAATTTATCAATATTCTGAACAGACATTGGATATTCTAAACCCTCCATTGCTTCATTAAAAATATGTTCGTGCTGTTTATAATAACTTATTATCTGAGGATTCCTTGAAACTGGAAACAAAGCAGCTAAAATACACCACAAAAAGCATTTCTGGTCGGTATTTTCTATATTAACCACGGCTATTTTGTTTTTAATATTGGCAGGTAATGGCAGATATGAAGATCCTTGTAATGGGCTGAATTCAGAAATATTAACATATAACTTGTGTGGAGAACCGCATTGGCTCCATCCAGACTCTTTTGCTGCAAATTCATAGTGTTTAATATTCAATTGATCTATCAAACTGCTTATTATTTTGTCTGAATTTGCATTTGAATATACAGGTACAGTTTCTGTTATGTGGGGCTGTGTAAATTGTGTGCGATTTGGTTTCTTATATTGTGTAAACGATTTGAGGGACAGCTTATATGAGCCATTTTGGGCATTTAGAATTGCCTGCACATCAGGATTTATACTGTTCAAAAAATTCTTAATGCCACATTTTTGCTCTGATACAAACCGGTAATCCCTTAATTGGCTATTAAAACTGCTATGGATAGGTGGTGCATAGCGTGGCTGTTTTGCCGGTCTAGCATTAACAGATGTTTCATGCTTCATTTTCAGACCAGATGTAGATGGTTGTGGGGGCAATATTGATGACTGTACATAAGAATTACACCTATGCCTTTTGTAATATGCCTTGCTTAATATTTTAAGGCATCTTGGACACATTTTTGTGGTTTTTCTGCATTTCTTACGGTCGCAAATATGCCGGTGCCTAGACCAATTAGAACTAGATATATTTTTATTACACTGATTGCAATATTTATGATTTGCCATTTTTGTTGTTTTTTATATAAAATTTCCTGGTCCAAAAAAACAGAACTACGGACAATATGCTAAAACAATTATAACAGCAGTTAGTGGCTGAGCCGATGCTTTTATACCCAGAAAACAGCAATAACTAGGCTCTGGTGATCCCCAATATAAAATAATTTTGCTCTATTATGCTGTTGTATAACACACTTCACCAGGTTTCGGATCTTGGAGCTATCAGTTGTATATCAACTAGCAGTGAATATTCTCAAAATCTCACGTGTGGAGATATTATTTTGCCACATGTATTTCAATCTTACACATTTTACCAGGATTCAAATCCAGAGCTCCTGTTTACAAGGCAGCAATATTAACACTTTGCCATCAGGGGAGACCTCACATTTTACCAGGATTCAAACCCAGAGCTCTTGTTTACAAGGCAGCAATATTAACACCTTGCCATCAGGGGAGGCCTCACATTTTATTAGGACTTAAACCCAGAAGCCTCTTGATTACAAGGCAATAAAAGCCATGGGGCTCTGCACGACACTCTCCTGGGTCTCAGAACCCAGGAGTTATGAGCTATATATCAGCTAAATACAATTCAAAGTTGGACTTTGAAATGTGCAATGAATATTTCTGTAAGTCTCTCTCGGGTATATATTATCAGAACAAGGCAAAACTTGAATCCAATTCAGGCATACATGCCATCATGCAAAAGGCCTTGGAGTTAATGACATGATTGCATGTATAGAGAATTTTCCCTGAAAGAGCACAGTGTAGATTTTAGCTTATGCTTGCATGCATGAGATAAAATCTCCCAGGCGTGCATACTTTATTGCTGGCCGGGACATGAAACATGATCAAAGATTAGAAAGAACATGAAACAAACTGCAGCCTGACCTTGTCCTATTGTATTGATCTGTAAGTTGTAGAGGATGAGAATATGAGCATTTTTGCCCTAGTTTTAAGCATAGTCAAAACAATATCAAAAGGGGCATATTTTTGACAAGTTTATGGACAACAAACTAAGAGATTCAGCTTTTACACTTATGGGCAAATCTGTCTGAGGGGAGTTCGTCTTTTCTACACTAGTATTAAAAATTCTTTAGATTTAAATATGTACACACATAGCCAAATGGGCTATATGCCCCCTCTTGACATAGTTTTAAGTGTGGGCAAATCGGGCTGTTGAGGGTTCTTCTTTTCTACACTAGGAAACAGAATTTCTTAAAATTAAGAGCATATCACACTTGAAGAATTGGGGAATAGGGCCATCTTGGCATGGTTTTAAGTGTAAGCAAATCGGGCTGTTGAGGGTTCTTCTTTTCTACACTAGGATTAAGAATTTCTTAAAATTAAGAGCATATCACACTTGAAGAATTGGGGAATAGGGCCATCTTGGCATAGTTTTAAGTGTAGGCAAATCGGGCTGTTTAATCAAATAACCTCTTCTTTTGTACAATTTTTGTGCTCATCCTATATACTTTTACACTACTTAGAACCTATGCTCGGAAATCCAAAATGGCGACCGGAAGTGGGGTTATCTTGGAAACGGTAAGACTTAGAAAAATCTGTTTGCGGATTCGTCATGCACACCTATACGTGAGAAAAAGTATGAATAGAACCTATGCTCGGAAATCCAAAATGGCGACCGGAAGTGGGGTTATCTTGGAAACGGTAAGACTTAGAAAAAATCTGTTTGTGGATTCGACGACTCCAAGATCAAGAACATTTATCTCAAGAATGGCAGGAACGAAGTGTTCCCGCGCGAGAATTACAACCTCGACATGACAAAAGATGATTACCTCAAACTTTACGAAGCTTACACCGCTTACAAGAGGGTGGCCGAGGGAAGCGTCGACATGTACTACGCGCCCGGCGAATTCATAACCCACAGACCCATGTTCGTCATCAATACGACGAAGCGGAAGCAGGTGGTGGTCAACGATCGCACCAACTTCAAGATCGTTTGTGAGTTCCACAATCCATTGCCCGATGATACCGTGTGCAGCGTCATCCTCATTGCAGAGAAGTCCTTCGCGTACGACCTGAAGAACGAGAGGGTGACGGAACAGTTTTAAAATTCATAAACAAATTGCCACATAATAAAAAAAATCAACATCCAACACATTTTAGGTTATATAAAATTTGTGAAAACCTTAAAATACTGAAATATTAAAACAAACAGAGTCGCTTGTAGGTTAGTTCGTTGCGTAAAAGATCGTAAATAAAAAAATGATAGGTTAAGTTATATCACTTAGGATCGTAAAAAAAATTAAAAAATCGTAAGAAAAAAAGATAGGTTAAGTTATATCACGTAAGATCGTGATATACCTACCAAGTAAGATTGGGGAAAAAAGTGGTGCTGTGAAATTTTGTACTAAAACATCGCTGAACGCTAAAACATCGACAAAAAATTGTCAAAATATGTCAAAAACTGATATTCAATTGATAAAACAAAGGGATACCTACAAAGTGAAGCGTTGAACCGGCTAATATACACTACTGGGAAGGAATTTTAAAACACCGTATTCCAAAAGTTTATTCATAACCATGTCATTCAACATTATTCGACCTTCAGTCACTTGAAAGCCAGAATCGTAGAACGTGTCAATCGGACCTTGAAAACACACATGTGGAAACGCTTCACGCTTCAGGGCAACTACAAGTGGGTCAGAATGCTTCCGGATCTCGTCAAGGACTAGAATCATACGGTGCACCACACGATTGGCATGAAGCCAGCTGAAGTTACGAAATCTGACGAGCAACGTTTAATTTCTGCCGTTTACTGCAGCAAATATGAGCGCACGGCGAAAAAGAATAAATTCAAAATTGGTGACCGGCCGCGTATCAGTAAATACAAACATATTTTTGAAAAGGGCTGTACGAGAATTTGGAGCACGGAACTTTACGAGTCTCGAACTAGTTCGAGTCTTACCCGGAAACCGTCACACGTATATAATAAAGGACAATCGCAACGAATTTTTAAAGGGTCGCTTTTACGAAGAAGAAATTTCTAAAACTAAATACCCCGACACGTATCTTATCGAAAAAGTATTGCGTAGAAAAAATAAAAAGCTGCTGGTGAAATGGTTGGGACTTTCAGAAACGAGATGGATCGACGCGAACGAGGTGATACTATGAACTCAACGTGGAATGTTGTCAAACGTTTACCCGATTCGGAACACAAAAAAAAGAAATGGCGAGTTATTACAAGACAGCATCCGTTGTCTAATAGTAGGGCCTTCAGGGTGCGGATAGACGACACTGCTTATTGATAATTTTCTCCTTGCACCAATTTGTTAGACTGGGAAAACAGGCATCTCTATGTATTTTCAAAAAGGCTCGAACAACCAAAATTAAGGCAACTTATTCATTTGTACGAGGGACTTGGCATTAGTACGTTCTCTTCCGAAATCATTCCACTGGACGATTGTCTCGATAATTCTGTTATCATGTTTGACGACATGATCCTGGAAAATCAAAGTGAGATTTGTAATTTTTTCACTCGAGGTCGTCACAAAGGATTAGATTGTATTTACCTGGCACAAACTTTCTACAAGGTTCCGAAACAACTGTGGCGCGATAATGCTAATTTCATTTGCTTGTTTCGTCAAGACCATATGAATTTAAAACATGCACATGATGATTACGTGGGAGCTGACATGAATTACAATCATTTTTCTAAATTTTGCTCCGACTGTTGGAAGCACGACGACTTTGGTTTTGTTACGATCGACATGACGCGAAAACCTAATAACGGAAAGTACAGGAATAAAATCAAAGTTTTTCTAAACGTCTCAACGTTATAAATAACGTCATGTGAAAACACAAAATTTTCAAAAAGACACAAAACAAAACAAAATCAAACTGTAGCAAACGTATATATATATAAAAGTCAAACATATATATAAATAACCTTAATATCGAAAACTGGATAATCTCAAGTTTTTGGTGACGACAACGGAGGCTCAAAAACGTATATAGAAATTAACATAAAGAATGTCGAATCCCAAATTTCAAGAAGATGATAATCTTAAGCTGCGAGATTACTTGGTGAAACAATTCAAAATTTGGAAGTCCGAGAATCGCGGTTTGTACGAAGAGAACAAGAGTGAAGGTCAACCTATCATTGACACCATCAGCGGTCTCGGCAAAGAAATTTAAAATGTCACGGAACAGAACAAGGATCTGATCACGGAACTCGTACCTCTTGCCGTTCGAAATTATGAAGATTTTCCTCCGACGCCTATCTCCAGCATCCACACTCCTCTGGAACTTAGACAACCGCCAAGACGTCAAGCTATAGGCGGTACTTCTTCTTCGGATAAAATCGAGTTGGGACCTTTGGAACAAAACTCTGAGCAGGGGGAAATTCGACAAGGACGACGTGTTCGGATTGTACCCGAGCATGGAAACAAACGAGGGTGTCGTGTGGAAGATTGGAAAATCGAAAGTCACCTTCGAAGGCAACGACATTAAAATTAATTTAGGTGAGAAGAATAGTTGGTCAAGGTATCCAGGTACAGTGGGATCGTTGCCAAAAAATATCCGAGAGACTACACCGACGAAGATTACCAGAGTTAAAGGGAAATTTTAATCATGACGGATGCCATGTATCAAAAAAATGATGCCACACAGAATAGGGTGAAATCTAGCAGCGGTGAGAAGTAGAGGAATATCTTTAATCCGATATGGAACGAGGTGAAAAGTGGGAGCGGCGTCAAACGCTACAACACGTTACCGAAAGAATTCCTTTGGGTGGACGACGTGATAAAACTCATTGACAGATTGTTAGTGATAGCCGTTGAATAGAATGCCGGTAATCGTAATTTCTACAACGAGAAGGTGGGCATCGTGGAAATGATCAGCACCAAACTTTCAAACTTCATCGTGAACGACGACAAAGGTATCGGGTACATCTTTAAAATTATCAACACGCTGCCTCCAAGATTCTGGAACGTGGCCGAAGGAAAAGTCTCGTTGTCTGACATCATCAACAAGTTACCTTTAGAAATACATTTACCAGGTTACCAGTATTGCGGCCCCGGTACCAAACTCGAGAAAATATTGGAAAGAGGAAACAAAGAAGTGAATCCGTTGGACGCTGCATGCAAAGATCACGACATTGCATACAACACGCACACCAATTTAGATGCACGTCACGAAGCAGACAAAAAATTGGGACATGCAGCTTTCGCGAGACTCGTCAGCAGAGACGCATCCTTGGGTGAAAGAGTTACAACATTGGGCACCACCGTCGCCATGAACGCGAAAGAAAAATTGGGTAGGGTGTATAAATAACATACAGTAAAAAAAATATGTCGCAGTATTGTATAACATACAGTAAAGAAAAATATGTTGCATTCTTGTATAACTGATTTACCGCCGGAGCAGCTATGTAAAATATTCAAACAAACTTTAAACGGAGATTGTGAGGATGTTGAGAAACTTGTAATCATAGCAAGAACAACGCCGGAATTTCATATCCCATTTGAAATGGTTTTCAATGACCATCGGGAGATAAGTGGCATGAGGTGTAGTGATCTCGACACTCTTCTTTTAGCTGCAGGGGAAAAAATAAACGACAGGATGGACGAACTTCACGAGGCGAGGCAGGGGAGAAGACGATACACGGATGATTGGCACAAATCTAAACAGGAGACCGAAGATATCATCACACACTTCATCACGTTTTCCAAAGCACGACTATTCTTCCTCTAACACACACACACACACACATACGTGCATATGCTACCTTGTGGGGACTCTGTTAGTGCACATACACTGTGGGGACCGGGGGAAATCACAGTCGTAGTCTGATGTGTTTGTTGAAATTATGTGACAAATAACACAGTAAAACTATAAACTCCCGAAAATTAGAAGTAACCTACATTGTGAGCAAATTATACAAGAAAAACGTTTCCTATCCTTGTGGGGACACCAGTACCCACAAGGCCTGTGAAATCAGGTGGCCTCGGGTCCCCACAAGGTCCATTAGATTTATGAAAATTTGCTCATACACTCCATACACACGATTGATTCTGTACAGACGCTGTGGGGACCGATGTGTAAATAAGTTTGAAAATGCTACCCTGTTGGTACTTGAGAATAAAAGAGAGGAAATACTTTTAGTCTCTGTCGATTTTTGCAGTTTTTGTCGTTTATGGTATTTTTCATTTAAAAAAATCGTAAATACTTGTCCTGCAGAGAATAAATCACTGGAAAAGATAAACAGATGTTACATAAAATAGGAGAGATCTGACGGTGGATGTAATTAAATGACTGACAAATAAAGTTAGCAAAATAATTATATGTACTAATGAGTGTTGTGCTATTTTGGGTAGAAATGCAAACTTCTGTGTTTTAACATCAAGACAAAAAGTAAAAAGCTACATAGCACGCGTATTACAAATGATGATGATGATGATGATGATGATGATGATGATAATAATAATAATAATAATAATAATAATACCACCACCATGTGATATGATGTGGAAATCTTGCAGAAGGATATAGGACTTGAAATTGATTCAATAAAGTTCCGAGTTCGATTATTTTCTTCCAGTGTCCCTTCATCAATTTTATCTAATCGTCACGATTAACTCAAAACGCCAGAAAGATACGACGCAAAATGTGATACATGCAAAGTATCTTTCATTGTTTTCACAAACTATTTGTGTTTAATTTATATACATTTCGAATCATGCTTTGCTTTAAGTTAAATGTTAATTTTTATCTAAATTCAATTAAACATTACAATGCTGACCAAGGCATGAAACAAGGATCAACAGTGTTACTAAATTAAATTAGTTAATAATTTAAAAAGTGCTTTTACAAGGAATATAACTTCTGATGGAAAATCGAGTAGTGTCCCTACAACGTTGTTATCTTCCATTGCTCAAGGGTAGAAATTTTCCAAGCGGAAGCGGGAGGGGTGTATCGTGGGCAAAGTCAATCTATTTTTCAAGGAAGCTAAAATGTAACTTTACACGCCATGAAAATACTAACAGTAACTGTTATTATTATTATTGATTTATGTACATTTCTAATTTATGATAATATATTATTCTTTCATGCATTATTTACATCTCACAAATTCAATCAATTTACTTTATGTGCTCGGTTGCTTTAAAATAAGGAAGTCATGGCTTCAATTCGCGATAGAAATTCGATATACGTTTAAGAAACTTTTCGCTCCACAAGCTTACCTTTTTGTTGTTGAAGTGTATTATGTGCTCACAAGGTATATTACTTCCGATACAAAGCGAGTAGCGTCCCCACAAGGTTACTATCTTCTGTTGAAGAAATGTATGATGTCCTCACAAGGTTTATTACTTCTGATGCAAAGTGAGAAGTGTCCCCACAAGGTTACTATCTTCTGTTGAAGAAGTGTATGGTGTCCCCACAAGGTTTATTACTTCTGATGCAAAGTGAGTAGTGTCCCCACAAGGTTACCATATTCTGTTGAAGAAGTGTATGATGTCCCCACAAGGTTTATTACTTCTGATGCAAAGTTAGTACTGTCCCCACAAGGTTACCATATTCTGTTGAAGAAGTGTATGATGTCCCCACAAGGCTTATTACTTCTGGTGCACTAGTGATTAGCGTCCTCACAATGTTGTTATCTTATGTTGAGGAAGTGTATGATGTCCTCAAAAAGTACAGGGGTTCTTAAAAATTTTCGAAGGATGGAGGGGCGACATAACACATGGGTAAAATCAATATTTCAGTCAAGGAAGCTACAAGTTAGATAAAACTAAATTAATGCTTACTGGAAGAAAGCAATGTTTCGTTTCTTTTCCTTATGCCTCAGGCCTCCCCGATGGCGCAGTGGTAGCGTCGTCGCCTTGTATTCAAGGGGTGCTGGGTTCGATACCCGGTGGAGGCACATAGTGGTTCGGATCCTGTAGGTCCAGTCCAAATTTGCTTTACTATGCATAAAGTGGACTTAAAACACCAACTCAATCAACCAATCAATCAATTTTTCACACATATATTCAGGCTTCAAGATTCCACTATGTCAGTGTTATATCTAAGGAGAAGACAACTGTGAATTCATTATGACGGGGAAACAAATATGTTTTTTCTTTTCGCTTTGGAAGATTCCTTCCACTGCAACTGCTTACTCATGATATCCGATTAACTGTAAACATGTTGAAGGGAAAGAACGGCGCCACATATATCATGGAGGAAGAACAAGGAAGTGCAGGCACAGTGAATGATCCAGTGGGTAAAGCAGGCAGGTCATAATGATTTTTTTATTTTAATGCAAGTGTCATTTTTCTCTTCGGTGGGTCCTTTCGGCGGTACGAACGTTCAAAAGAGTCCGTTTTTTTACATTGCTCTCTGTGGTAAAACCACGCGTGCTAGGGGTGCAAGGAACACATATTCAGACCAAAGTAACGTCATCAAAACACAAAGCCTTCGGTTGGCAGAACCGACATTTCAACTGATTCAAGTACTAATCGACGATATATCGTCCAGACGATATATCGCGATATTGAGGAACTATCGTCCAGGCGATATTAACTTGACGATATATCGTCACGATATTTTTACGATATCTATTGTAGAGAGGGAGACGATATATCACCCATATGACGATACGGAAATAATATCGTATCGTCTGCGACGATATTTTCTTGACGATATATCTCCATATCAAAATTCCGATATTGTACATCCCTAGATTCAAGTCCCATTTATGCACAGATGTTAATCAGCCCGCCTCTGCATCGGATACGATATTTGTTTATTAAAGTTTACGTATTCTGGTTATTTCACGTCAGGAACATGGTGATTGAACAAACACAATGACGAGGATTCGAACCTGGGACCTCTGACATACTACCAGTCGCAACGGAAAGCAGACTTCAGTTTGCGGGATCCAGAAGTCCTGTCCCGGGAAACTTCGGGAAATGATTTCCTTACTTTCGGGATTTCCGATAGGTCAGGAATTTAAAATGATCGCGAAATAAGAATTCTGGATATACTTAATTATCGGAAGGGAAATCTTCTAGAAATGGCATCAAAATACCGAATATAATTTCTTTGGGGACAAAATGTTCGTGGAACTCAATAATTTCAGGAGTGTTAGGAAATTCTGAACATTACCCATCCATAAAATTTTCTGAACTAGTCGGGAAATACGTGAAATTTTCTGTCCTGAAGATCGGGATAGTTTTATAAACCGTATCGATCCCGTCCCGGACCCATAAACTCCGATCACTCACACCCATAAAGTCAAAGAAACAGTTTTTTAAGTCCACTTTATGCACAGTAAGGCTAATCGGGACTGGACCTACAGTTTAAAGTAGGATCCGAACTACTATGTGCCTCCACCGGTTATCGAACCCGGCACCCCTTGAAATACAAGGCGACGACGCTACCACTGCGCCATCGGGGAGGTCTGAGGCATTAGGAAAAGAAAGGAAACATTGCCTTCTTCCAGTAAGCATTAATTTAGTTTTATCTAACTTGTAGACCTATTTCATTTGATGATTTTTGGTCTTTGCATTAATTTACAGTGAACGAAAATATTCTCTAAATAATTTGAAAAATGTAAATAGTTAGGTCATCTTCTGTGGCAGAGAAGTAAGTGTAGCGCCAGAATTCCTGGATTCGAATCTTTGTCAAGGCATAATATGTTTTTGTCTTTCCATCTATTTCACAATTTTATCCTTGTCGTTGCGATTAGCTAAATTGGCAGAAAAGCGACGTAAAAATACAGATGGAATTAGTTTGATATTTTCTCAAACAGCACATTTGCAAGGGTCATTCAGGGTTGACCGACCAAGACTACAAGTCCTACAAGGACAAAAATACGTTAGTCTTTTAAAGGAATCTCCCTGAACATACAGGCATAGCTGCTATCAATGTGTCAGTTCCGTGAGTTATTTGGCGTTGAAGAAAATAGACTGCTGTCATAGCCACCGCAGGATATCTTGATTTTTTTTTTGTCAGTGCTTGATCTGTCTAAAATTTCTTCTCTCTCATATTATCTTTAAGTTGCTCAAATAAATCTGATATTCACTAAGAGCTAAGCCTGGAGTGTAAGAACATGAAGCAAAACCCTTTCGGAGAGTTATTGCTGTAAAATTGACCATGTGGGGAAATTATGGTGAAGGATAACATTTGCAAACAACATCAACGTCTTATTTATACAAATGTCATTATACGGCACCCTTCATCAATGTGCAGGAAAACTGGGCATAAATCATGACCCTTTTCCCAAAAATTCACATAAAGAACACTTTCCATGTCCCAGTCGGACAAATGTATCCACGCGGTTCATTCGTGAGCAACTAGCGTTCTTCGCCAAGCTGTTCAGATCATTCCTACACTCTTGCCCATTCTCCGGCAGTTTTATCGTTCTCCTATTTATCATTGCATATTACACTATACCGAAAGTCACCGGTAGATGAATTTGCTTAGTTTGATTGATTGATTTGTTTTAAGTCCACTTTATGAACAGAAAGGCTAATCGGGACTGGAGCTACAGTTTAATGTAGGATCCGAACCACTGTGCCATGTGCCTTCACCGGATATCGAACCCGGGACTTGATTACGAGGCGACAACGTTACCACCGGGGAGGCCCTGAATTTGCTTAGTGTCTCGTAATTACAGTCGCTAACTAGTCAACCGACCGTCCCTCACAAAATCGCGGCGCAGAAAATGGAAAAACTGTAGCAGAGGGCAGTTTATAATCGCATAACGTTGATCCCCGTAACTAGCAACAGTCACCTGAAAAAGAATCATCTGAAGCGTCGCCACGAGTACTGTTGGCTAAATGTAAGATGTTAGGGAGGAGAGCTCTCGTTTTATGACAACTGTAGAGGAAATTGCAATTTAGTCTCATAATATGTGATTTTTGTCAATTTTAGACATCTTGCTTGGGGACGGGGTCGTCCCGACGAACTCATACCTCCTTTAAAAACAATGAGATATCAATATTATTAATCGTGCAAGAAATTCCGGATCTCGGTATTTAAAATTTAAAATCGGGTAGTCCCTGTTGTACTTTGTGAGTGACATTTTTTTTTCATGTTTTCGCACATAAACGTGTTTTTCTTCGCAGGAAACAAAAGAAATATATTGTCTCAACACAGTCTGTAAGTTAATGATATGAATACACGTTTATTATTTTCAAGCCCCTAGCGAGGGATAGGAAAGGGGGACTAGGGAGCCATGCACAGAAGGCGCTTCTTGATTTTTTCCCCTCAAAGTAGTAGCAATAGGGCGTTTTAAAAGATGTTCTACAGACATAACTGAAATCAGTGGCGCAACAATAGGGGCAGGGGGAATTGCCCCCAACTTTGGACGGAAATCTATTGTAGGGAGGAAAAGTGGGGGGTCAAACATTGAAGTAGAAGAATAGCAAGACTGTCAGACTCTTAAGAGTAACATGACAAAAGGATACTCAATATGGAATAAGTTTTCACGTATTTCTTGCATTTTTTCTTCTAGACGGCCAAGGCACCTGCAGCGGGGGAGAAGAAGGGCAACTACGCCCCTTTATTTCAAATTTTATACAAATAAAAATACATTTCGTATTTTTTCTTGCTCGCAATACCTAATTTTCTTACAATCTCATCAAGTTCAGAGCCGTAGCTAGAGGGGCGGCGGGAGTCAGCCATAGGAGCCGAACGATCCAAATGAAAAAAAAAGTAAAAGAGAATGCCATTGCGCCCTCTTAAATGTATATTATTTTTAGTTCTAACAATTTTGGTTCTAAAAATTTTCTTGCTCACTTCTCTCGCCATAAGAATTATATTCGTTATGCATTCTCTGTCGTTCAAAAATTCAGTTTGTGTGCTTGTTTTCCATTATTAGCTAATGAAATTGAACGTGTTGAAAAAATATTTCAAATAGTTTGATCCAACACTATTGCTTGGTCGCCGATTTCTAACACCCCTTTTTTGCGTGAATAATAATGTGTTTGGTACTACTACTATTATTAATAATAAAATAGTAATACTAATTACAATCGTGTTATTATTATTATTATTATTATTGATACGTTCATCCTAGTGGTTGCCCCCCAAACAAAAATTCGTGGTTGCGCCTCTGACTGAAATATTCATAAATATGCTAAAATCTTTGTTAAAATCAGAAATGCAAAATACTAATCTTTAAATATAACCCATATTATTTTAATGAGCTTTTATTTCTTTCCTTACTCCAAAATTTGTAGGATGTACGCATTCGCGCTCGTATTGGGAAAGGGGGGGGGGGACAGTGAAGCACTTGACCTACCTGAGATGTCTGGGAACACATAATATCATTTGAATAGTGAAATTGTTGCGTGAAAACATGGACAAGGTGGTGTGTCTTGAAAGACATCAGACTTAGTGGTCTCTGATATTTGAGTTTTTGTTTTTAAGTCCACTTTATGCACAGATAGGCTAATTGGGACTTGACCGCCAGTTTTAAGTGGGATCCCAAGTTTTGGTTGCCTCCGCCGACTACCGAACTCGGAACCCCTTCATTACAAGGCCACGCCATTACCACTACGATATCGGGTTGGCCCTAGTATCTGATATACACATCGTGAAGTAATACAAAAAGACAATGAACTGTTCCTAAAATAAATGATAATGTTTATGGAAAGGAAGCAAGTCGAATCCAGTTTCTATTTAAATAGTGGACTCAAGTCTGAACTTAGCAACAACGCCACGGTATTTTCAATTCAATTAAAATTTATAGATTTGTGAAACAACGACAACAATAATGATAATAATAATATGACTGAAGGGTATTACCGTGCCCCCAAGTGCTCGAAGTGAAAATCCTTGCCCAGTTTGTAATTGTATGGATCAATTTTGAGAAAATGCGGTAGGTGAAGGAATGCCTATGCAAATTATCCTTGTCGTGGATGCTTTGTTAAAAATTTTCTTAACTGGGGGATATCATTACTGTGGCATAAGAAGAAAATATCGAAGGACGTATGTAAAATGTCGGTGCTTCGGGGAGCGTACCCGTGGGTAAGGCGCCAGAATATCTAGCTGCGGAGCTGATTATATTTTTCATTATTGACAATGTAATTGTTTTTGGAAAAAAGAACTCGTTGGATGCATTACGAATATTAAATATCTGAATTCAAAAACATCTGAAACACTTGAACGTGGGTCGATCTCACAAAGAAACCCATTGGAACAGAGGCGCAACCACGATTTTTTGTTTGGGGGGCAAGTACCAGGATAAACGTGCCATATTAATAATAATAATAATTCTAATAATAATAATGTTATTATTATAACATTATTATTATTATTATTATTATTATTATTGATTTTGCCTTACTTCACTTATTGTGCCACTTTTGGCTAATTTGCCAAGATGGGTATGAGTGATGATTTGATGGAATTGAAGAATGGACACTCACAAACATCCATGCCCAAGCCGGAATTCGAACCCGGGACAACATTGTTATTATTATTATTATTATTATTATTATTATTATCATCATTAGTAGTAGTAGTAGTAGTAGTAGTAGTAGTTGTAGTAGTAGTATCAAAGACATTATTACCCTCCTAAATTATGCAAGAAAGGCGTAGAAGTTGTTTCTAAAGCATTTGTGTTCGAACAAACGATTTGAATTATTTTTCAACAAGTTCAATGTTACATTTAAAATGGAAAACAAATACACAAACTATTTTTCAAAGACAGAAATTGCTTGATAAATGCATTCCAAATATAATTATTTTTTACATTAACATGTTAAGGGATTAAGTGGCGTATCTTGATTTTTACGATTTTTCAGGAGATTGATTTAAAGTTTTTTGTTCAACATAATACCGTCGTGTTCATTTGATATTTATTATATCAATTGCAAATTTTGTACAATAAGTGTATGACGTCTGGGGAAAAAGTTACATTTTGAACATGTTTTCATTTCTGCTGGAAGAAAAATGCTGGAATGTACTTGAATCACTTACGTCCCTTTGCCATTTCTTTTCAAAGATTGTGATTAAAGGTACGCCCTCCTTACATTTTTTTTTAAAAAAATGATCTTTTTGGTATGTAGAGATACATTTATTAATTTTCTAGTTAATATAAAGTATTTAATAATAGGCTAGTTGTATTTATTTCATACCTTTATTTAAAAGTGATCCATACATTCACGTCTATTTATCCATTGCTGTTGAAAATAGTAGTTAAAAGAAGTGAATAAAATACAGAAATTCAATAATGGTTTATATTTAATGCATTTCAAGATATAGTAACACTTCAGTACAAAGATAATATGAATTCTGGTTGTACTTGTAACTAAGAATAACTATGTGACACTAAAGGCTCGTAAAATAGCATATTTTTAATATTTTTTAATGATATTCAGTGTGGAAGATTTTTGTAGAAATACACAAACTCAGGTTCTCTCACTACAGGTGTATCTCCTTCACATAAAGACATCAAATCTGCATACATCTGTAGTGAAATCCTTGGTGGATGTGAGTGAATATAACTTTCCTTTGCAACGAGATACTTCGATAAACCACATTTAAATGCCTGTCCTTGAAATAAATTTTATCTGGTTGATCCTTGATCACCATTAGTTATCGTATGCCTGTCCATTCAATTCCTTCACCATTTTCATCCTTCCTTACAGATAGGATCCTCAGATTTGATGCGACATCTTGGAAATCTAAGAAATTCATTAATCGAAGGGAATGCACGGTGTATGGTTTATCAGATCGTGCAAGTCTAAAAATTGGTAGCAGCTGAGATGGAATGAATACGTTTCCACTTGATTTTAGTGCCTTCATTCTGTCCGTGGTACGATTCAAAAAAATTAAAGTGATGACTGATATGCTGAGCCATAGTAATAGTGTAGAGCATCATGGCTGCAACTATTGAGATTTTATTTTGCCCTGTACAACCATCCAATTGATGAAGAAAATTGATGACCTCTGTGGGTCACTCCTTCGTGCCAAACAAAACAATGACATCCCCTTGTCTTCAGATCATAGACTGTAAAATTGTATGTTCATAATCTTTTATAAAATAACTTTTTTCATTTGAAATGGGAAGATAAATGACTTGCTGCAAATGAAACACTGCAGCAACATTCTTGCATTGAAAGTCCTGTGTGTCTTTAGCTTCCATTTTCCTCTTTCCTACAGCATCCTTCTCGGCGATATGTTTTTGATACTTATCAGCTAGTTCGCTTTTCTTCGGCTCATCTCCTTCCAGAAAGTTGCTACACAGACCGCACGTATCCTTTTTCGGTCAATGAAATGAAAGGTTCATGCTTTTGAATATCTTTCTGTATGTCTGATAAGTTGGTAAAGGGGTGATGTTCTCTTTATGATCCTGAATAAACATTCTATACATTTTGCTTTTTGGCAGATCCGAATGAAGAGATTGTCTTTTTGTATCTTTCCTGCAGTAGCGAGATTCGACTCTTAGGGCCGGACCCTGTTGTCGAGTGGTAGGCACATCGCTCTGCGACGCCAAGGGTCGCGGGTTCGAATCCCGCTCGAGCTTGGTTGTTTGTGAATGTCCATTCATCAATTTTATCATTTCATCACTCATCCCCATCTTCGCAAATTAGCCAAGAGGCACAAAACGCGAAGTAAAATAAACTAAATCAATCAATCAATCAATCGACTCTTGGCAATCTCTTTTTGATTTCTATTATCATTTTCTCTATTATTTTGTCCCTTTCCAGTAGGCTCTGAAGTTTTCCTCCTCTCTTCTCTTTCTCAATGACACCTGAGCATCTTCTTTTGGCTAGAGAAGTTCGCATTGTTTTCTCTGATATTAAGTGTGTTCAGAAACGTGGTTTTACACACTGATACTACTTCTCTTTCCTTCTATGGTAAAAAATAATGATTTGTTTTTGATCTTCGAGATTCTTTACTTTGCGTAGTTTTGTATTTAACGTCAGAAACCTTTACATATGTGTTGACGAATTCTCGTTGAAGCTGAAGATCGCCACTTGCATAAAAGTCCTTAAAAATTTCATGTCTTTCCGCATCTGTGATTTTAAAGCATTCTTTACCAAACTTTCAACATTTTCCACCACATTTTACTCTCAGATTTCTCCCTGGAACTAAATTTTTTGTGCATGGACTAACGTATGATTCACCCTTGTTTCATAAATCTTATTTAAATTTATATAATCTTTCGTAAATCGTATATCTTGTTTCCCGATATAAACTTACGCCAGTACGCGCCTTCATTTCCTAGCAGCCACTGAAGAAACTTCGCAATTTTGTTTTATGCAGAAAATTTCAAGATACGCCAATTGCAGGGTGCTTAAATCTCCGGAACCAGTGGGAATTCAGCTACGAAATTTTGACAGGTAACAGAGGAGGTAGTCACAACTCAAAAACGCAATTTTTCGAGTTACGCCACTTCGCCCATTCACCGACGATATATGCAACATGGAACGACGTGGACACTAAATTGTGTGCATATTCAAAGTTTATTTAATACATATCATATACAACTTATATTATTTAAATACATTAGGCAACCAATTCATCCATCTCACAATAAACCAACAGAAAAAATTACATAAATTGTCTCTCAAATGTGAACGCTCTCTTTCCTCAAAACAATTGTTCATGCATTTAGAACAAAATCAATTACGACAAGTCTTATTTCTCTGTCTGGTAATTTACAATGCATTACAGAGAACAATGATATATTGCAAGGAAAGCGAGCAAGAAAATTTTTGGATCCAATTCTATTGCAGGCTGAAATCAATATTGATTTAATAGGGTTCAAACAATTTCATGGGACGCCAATGCATTCTCTCTCTTACAACTTTTGTGCCTCCCCAACAGGGACGGCGACAGGGGTGGACACGGGTGGGCACGGGTGGGCAATTGCCTACCCAAAGATTGCTGTGCCCACCCGATTGCCAACCCAATCAAATTCAATAAATATAGCCTATACACTTGGGAAAATGCGAATGGTCCAATAAATAAGTTTATTATGGTGTTCGCTTCATGTATATTTTACTTGTGAATATTATCTATATTACAGACAAGTTCACATATTATCATTCAATAAAAAGCTTTGTTGTGGTTGCCGAATCACTGATTTCGTGAATAGGTTTACAAAAGTCTGAGTAAATAATAAGTTTAATGGAATTAATATAAGCTTTTCTTTCAACATCCTTAATTTTATCATTGGAAAGCGAAAGATATTTCCAAATCTTTTGAAAAAAAAAATGTGATCTAATGCCCACTTGTATGCTTAAGCAGCCAGTAGGCTTAGGAGGCTTTATGGGAGGCGCAAAATTGTGCAGAACATGATCAAGATTAGAACAGGATTATGGGCCTGAGAGCTGCAGCTTCTGAGCTTCACAGGGATGACGCATCAAATTGCTTTGAAAATGTGTCACATAATGAAAAGAAATAAATACTTGAAATGTGGCAAAAATATAGAAATATAATTAACTGTCTGCCATAACTTGGCCAAAAAGTTGTAACTGAAACTGAGTGTAGAAGGGGTGGAGTGGAGTTGCTTGATGTTGTCAACTCCGGGCTTCCGGCCTGGGTATGATTAAGGTGATCTGTTAAACAAATAAAACATCTTCTTCGCGTTGCTTCCTCCAGCAGCACACAAAGTTGTTTAGTTAGGTCTATATTGAAATACTAAGACAGAGGTAATTTGATATGTCCCTTTTATCATCACGATTTTATATACCTCTAATCTTCTAATTTCGATATCGTATCCAAAATAGATAATAATAATTTTATATTCATTCTACTAATAAGAAGAAATCACAAAAACAGATTTTGATAAAACAACTCTGTAGGTTTGAAAAATAGCTGCAGAATAATTGACTTGATGAGTTAGCAACCGTATTTAGAAAACTTCTTACATGAGTTGTTGTTTTAAGTCCACTTTATGCACAACAGATAGGCTAATCGGGACTGGACCTACAGTTTACAGTGGGGTCCGAACCACTATGTGCCTTCACCGGTTATTGAACCCGAGACCCCTTGATCACAAGGCGACGACTTTACCACTATGCCATCAGGGAGGCAAAAAATTAGTTACATAATCATGTGATTTTTCTTGTGGTTAACTAACATAGAATAGGGACAAAATTTTAGAACTTTGTGCTTCATAACATAATACATACAATTTTATTTATTTATTTATTTATTACAATTCGGTGATATTTTGACAAAATGTCCTTCTTTAGCTTAGGTAAATATTATGCAGAATGAACTAAGAATTTGAATTATACCGGGTTCTTGCTTTTTTTAAAAAAATTTACTAATAAGACATTAGTCATACTTATATCAAACGCTGAGCTGTATTGGGCGCTCGGAATGCACACGTGATGTAGTGACACCCTTATCCAGATCGGATTGATTTTAGTTATTATGTATTAGTTTTAATCTGCGAATTAATTAATGTTTAAACGATATTTTTCATTTCATTGCAAGAGCTTTTACAATTCATTATTTTCAGTAAGGGGTTTGCCCCCGTATTATGTGAGGGACTCGATTAGCCATTTAGAAATAAATAAATAACAGTCTGCGTGTGAAACAAAACAAGTGGCGAACACACTATGTTTGCATTTCTCAGTTCGTCCATTTCATCAACATGTCGTAAGTGAATCTCGCGATTCACGATTATTGGTACTGCACGACACTCGAAACACGATGGGGACATTTTACAATGAAGTGTCTTGAATTTCAGTCCGTATTTGTTGTCTTCGCCAGTTTGTAAATGCTGTTGATACTTCTTACAGGCATAGGTGTGCACACGGAGGTGCCAAAGGTACCTGGCTACCCCAAATGTCTTCTAAAAATTAAAGAAAATAGGTTGAACTACCATTAAAATAATGATAATAATATCAGTGGTAAAAAATACAACATCGCAAGTATAATTATTATTTTGTATTTTGCCAGATAAGCCTCCCAAGTTGTTGTTTTCAATTCAAGTGACAATCTTGTTACGCGTCCCTGGAAGTTACGTCAGAGCGATCGTTTGGTGAGTTGGGTTGTATACGTACAGAAATGGACACTTCTGGGTTGTAATGATTGCATTGAAAGTTAATGGAATTGTTATAACCTAGAAGTGTCCGTGACTGTACATACACGTTAGATTTTCAGCGCTCATAGATCAGAAACTAAACACTTTCGAGGTTATGAGTATGAGGAAAAGTTCTTAGATTTATACTGCCCACCCTAATTTTAAGCTTCTGCCCACCCGGTCGAAAATTTCTGGCGCCGCCCCTGCTCCTCGATGGTATAATGATAACATCGTTACCTTGTGATCAGGGGATCCCGGGTTCGATACCCGCTGGAGGCACATGACACAGTGGTTCGGATCCCACTTTAAACTGCACGTTCAGTCCCGATTAGCATCTCTGTGCGTAAAATTGACTTAAAACCACAACCCAATCAATCAATTTTACAACTTATTTTCATTTAGGTCGTTCGGCGCCCAGGGCAGACTCCCGCCGCCCCCTAGCTACGGTACTGAAGACTAAGAAAAGCAGGTAATGCGAACGAAGCGATCAAGAAAATTTTGCGAATAGTATTTTTATTTGCATAAAATTTCAAGTTGTGGGAGGTAATTGCAGGTACACTTGGCTGTCAATGTTTGCCCCTCGTGTACCCTCAAGAACTCATTTCCGTCCAAGGTTGGGGGACAATGCCTCCCCTGCCCCCCTGTGGTTGCGCCATTGCATTGGAATGAAAGTGGCGACACGCGAGTTGCGTTCGCGCTGAATCTTTCGTTGCTGGGTCACTTCATGTCGACATATAAACTCAAGGTCAACAGATTTAGGGTCGCGTGGGTGGTACAGAGAAACGTGTAAACTGCTTACGTGTCACCTATGATGTAAGCGATCTCATTTTGATAGGAGTGATTGATTGATTGATTGATTTAGTTTATTTTACTTCGCGTTCTGTGCCTCTTGGCTAATTTGCGAAGATGGGGATGAGTGATGAAATGATGAAATTGATGAATGGACATTCACAAACAACCAAGCCCGACCGGGATTCGAACCCGGGACCCTTGGCGTCGCAGCGCGATGTGCTAACCACTCGGCCACAGGGTCGGGCATTTTTGATAGGAGTATTTGGGATTGGTTAAGTCTGGGGAAATGATTTCCTTACGCTAACCTGATGTTAGGGTATGAAATTGCACTAATTTTGCTTCGAATATTTTTCCCCATCCAGCCTATTCACAGGACTTGGCCCGTGCGATTTCTTCCTGCAGGTGCACTATTTCAACGAAGTAGTTCTATTAAAAATACTACTGTATTGTCTGTTCCGTGTGCTGTCATAATTGTACTAAATATACTACATACATATATAATGTAAGATGTGCATATCAAACTTGTCGCAGAAAGTGAATTTTACACGTGAGATACATCCAGATTTTTTTTTACTTTGAAATACTCTACGCCTAAGAGGAGAATTTGTTGCAGAAGGCAACAAATTGTATTTTCATTAACTACGGCTCTCTGTATGAAACGATAAGTCATACGAACAAACAAGTTTTGGTTAAGACAACTGCAGCATGAATATTTGGTTGCCCCACTGGTGTACGCAGGGTAGGGGTTGGGGGAGATGATGGTGCTGCAGCTCCACAATTACCTATGAACTTTTGAGAAAATTATTTTTTTTTCAAATGAAAGCAGTAAAAAATGTCTGAAAAAAGCAAAATGATAAAAGCAAACTCCCCTTAAAACGACCCCCCGACATTTGTCTTCAAACAACTTTAAAAAGGAAGGCAAAAAATAATATTTATGAAATATTTTATATCCCGTCTTCTCCCAGAACACAGTGAAGCAGCTATGTAATATCTACCTTTACAATTCCGGCCGCCTCCGAAAAGAAAAATCATGCGTATGCAAGTGGTGTGCCCAGTTACTTTTTAACATCTATTCCCAGTCCAAAAACACTGCATGCACATAATTTATTTTCTGACATTTCAAATTATCTAAAAAATCAATGTGCTAGCTTTCTGCGTGTCGAAAATATACATTTTAAGATATAACTATCGACCACTTGACAGGCTATTGCATCCAAATTAAAATCAGTTACTATATTTATCAAAATAATATTGGGGGGTTATGATGATCGAATCTAGTTACGAATTTTGGCCTATTATCCTTATGCTTGCTGCCTTGAAATTCTTGATTTGGGGGACTGCGTTCAGGGCCTTGAGGGGGATAGGCACTTCTGGTGGAGGGAATCATAGTCCCTCTTTGGCCCAGTAAAAAGAATGTCTAAAGCAGGAAAAGGTGGCAAAATGATGGCTAACGAAAATCCTTGGTGTGTCACTTTATGTAGAGTTCGGTAGAGTTTTAATTTTAAACCCACTTTATGCACATAAAAGCTTTTCGGGACTGTGGACTTGCATTTTAAAGTGGAATTCGAACAACTTGTACCTCCACCTTGCATTAAACCCGGAGCCCTTTGATTACAAAGAGGTCGCATTACCACTACGCTACTCATCAAAGAAAGAAAAACTGAAACTCTTCCACAACGTTTCAAGACAGGAACTGTTCCATTTGGAACATAGAAGGGGAGGAGAAAGGTCTGTTCCTTTTTCTGATAGCGAAGGAAGTGTGATGATTTACATTGACATTTCTTAACATTTTGATGTTTTCCCCTCAAAAATAGGACGAGGCCCAAATGATTTTTTATTTCCATGTGTGAGTACATACAGCGTAAGTCAAAATGATGTTCCCGATTTCAGTGTCTATTTATTTCATTGTAATGATACGTAAATAACTGATATTACACACACAGATTGGAAAACTCAAAATGTTTTCCTGGCGTATTATAAATGTTCTCTGTGTGATCCACGTGTTACACACGACACACATCTAGTCTATAATCAAGTTCCTGCCACAACTTTTCCTACCATGTCAGGGTCCACGTCGGCTATGGCTGCAGTGATGCGCTCACGCAATTCCACCAATGTTGTAGCATTTTCTAATTGACTTGCCAGAAGGCGGTTCAACCACAAATCTTGTTCGGAAATGCCGCTGAACGAGAATACAGAACGCTTTCTGCTGTCCAGTTGTAGCCATTTTCCTCACTGCTACTAAACTGCCTTCTGGTGGCCGACAGCGCAACTACGAGTCTTCAATAGAAAGAAAAAAGAAAAGAAAAAAACTTGGCATACCAAGTTTTACTCTTCCCTTTTGCTGTTTTGAGAAAAGCCTAATTCTGAAGTTGCGGATTTCGCAATAATTTAGTATTTAAAGGGTTATATCTACTAATAGCGTCAATATCAAGGTAATGTGCTATTTCATGCTAATAGTGAGCTTCCATGCCGAGTAAAAAAATGGGTAGTGCTGTTTAACCAAGATATTACGGGCCGAAATAAGTAAAAATACAGTCGGAACCTGTATTTTGGACCCTCTTTATTGCCGCATAACAATGGAAAGCAACAATGGCTCGTAAAAACAATTTAATCTATACAAGCAAATAGTCTTACACTAACAACATATTTTAAAGAGGTATAGATAGAACCTCAGAATTACATGTTTAAGGCCAGTGGTTGCGATTGGGTTCCAAAACCTGGGGGTTGGGCGGTGCGAGGAAAGTTTACTTTCTCATTGTAGAAGAGGCTTAGCATTAAGAGGCTGTAGTGAGGAGGCAAAAAAAATGGCGAGCAACTATCCCATAAATCGTCGCCTGTTTAAGGTTGCCATTTTAATTAGAACGTGAAATCGGAACATTTTTTACCACACGACTCCTCTGTTTTCAAGCATTAACATTGTGTGCCGGAACCATCTGAGTATGTGTGTTTGTCCATTTCTTCTCACCAGGCATCAAAACATCTGTGGTATCTGTGAGTGTTTTTACGAAGGTGTTACACATGCACGGAATGGGCAATCCACTCGACAAAGCGAGATTCAAACTGTGGGCTTCGAACTGAAAGCAGGTAGATCTTGAATATTTCTATCTGATTCGAACCAGAACACCACTAACGTGTCTTGTCCTCCCATGTTTGCAGCTCTTATAAAAGCCGAAACCCACCAAATTGTCCACATTCAGGCACTCGCAAATGTTCAAAATTGTGATTGATTCATTGATCTGCTTTATTTTACTTTGTTCAAATATGTCTATCACAGCTTCCTCAGTCTTGTCATATATCGGCATGAAACAAAGGAAGTTTTCTCGAATATAGCCGGATCGAGAAACAATTAATGCACAGTTCCCAACACATCTAATGTTTCGTCTCCCAATATGATCAAATGCTTACTCATTTGTCTACAGTGACGTGCCCAAGGGAGGGTTGGTGGGGTCATAATCCCATTTGACAAAGTATTCATTAAAAAAAAGAACGTCAAAGACAGACAAATATGGCAAAATGAGGACTGACCACAAAAATGGTATTCATAACCCCTCTCCCTTCCGAAAATTTTGGGGACACCACTCTTTATCTCGTACACATCATTTATAATGAACTCACCAGATGTTTTTATCATTTCGTATTGGAGACTTAAGTAAGATCGTTCTTCCTGCAGGTTTGTATATAATCCTTTAGGGTGTTGTCGCCTGCCTACGCACCTAACCTTACCAAAGCCCTAATTTTCCATCCTTGTGACTTGGATCTTCAAAACTTTAGAAGATCGATTGAATTGCTTTATTTTACTTCGCTTTTTGTGCCACTTTTGGCTAATTTGCGAATATGGGGATAAGTGACGATGTGATGAAATTGATGAATGGACACTCAAAAACATCCATTCCCAAGCCGGGATTCGAAACCGGAACCCCTGGCGTCGTAGCTCGATGTTGCAACATCCTCCAGTTGGACACCAGTCGTCACAAAGTTAGTCCGCTACTCCTTTTGTCGGGAACATTAGACTCTTAGTAACTCATCAAGGCTTGCTGGGTAACAAGTATAAAAAAGCCAATATCTGAAATATCAGTATCTGCTGTAGGTTCACACATGCATATGCATTTTTCTATTATATAAGGTTACAAACCGCATACACGGAATTTGGTCAGAGCACAACTAAATCATCACTCAGAACTTTGTTTTCAGTTGATTTGTGCAGTTTATTTCTTTCTTAATAAACTGCTCCAATACCCGGTATTGCTGAAATATTAAGTTTAGAGAAAGAGACCTTCGATCTCTTCAGCCCTCGACCCGAAATAGCACTACACTGAGGCTCCGGAAGTTCCGCTGTCGTCATTGTCTTCATCTTTGGACCCGAAATGGAACTAGAAGTAGACTTCGTTACTTTTCATTTTCAAATCACTAGATCTTATAAAGCCACCAATGGACACTGACTGATCACTAATCGACTGTATGAGTTGTAACACTTACCTCTGAAGTCTCATTAACTGATTCTATTGTACAGATCAACCGGGAAATGAATATTCTCATATTCTAGAACGTTCAGTAGGAAAACGATTCGTTAATATAGCCAGTAGTAGTTCGACTCCTTATCTTATTCAAGAACGTTCCCTCTCGCGCTTTCCAGAGATTAAAAATTAAAAATCGTCCTACTTGTGGCGCTTACCTTTGTTGTGCAGCTTTCAAATGCTGACAAGTTTTTCCATAGTGCTCAAGTTCGCTGCGACAACACCGAAAGTGCAAGAAAGTGCAATATTATGAACAACAGGGTTATAGAACATTCTTCGTCTTGCCTTGATAATTATTTCGTCCTTTATTATTCAAGAAGACAAAAACCTATTTTTTTTTCTAAAGTAAATTGAAAAATTTCCGATCCCGACCTTGGATACGTGCTATTAACAATAAGAGGGTTATAGAAGATGCTCTGTCTTGTCTCGATAATCATAACTCTCAAATTATGATCACATTATTCAAGAAGCTAAAAGCCTAATTTTATCTAGTGTAAACAGAAAATTTTCGGGGGGGGGGGGGCTCGAGCTTGCAAAGCCCCCTTTCCCCATTGGATACGTGCCTGATGTCAGATTAAGATCGATGACTTGCCTGTTGTATGCAGTAATTCCGATCTCACTTCAAAACCTTTCTATGCTTAATATGACATGGTTTAACAGGTTGAACAAGGGATGCTGGACAGCGTGAGGAACAAAATGAAGGGGTGATGAAGCACCCTTCCCCACCTCCTGGCGGCGCCCCTGATTCTAAGTAAACCCAAACTCATACACGAAAATAGCTAACGAACTACTAACACCGAAAACGTTACCAACTGTATATTGCCAAGTTCATACTTAATGCCAATATTACATACCTACAAGTTTCTTGTGAACAATTTAATAAGTGTAAAATATCAGCACTATGCCACGAACATTTGAGTTTCTGTTGTCTCGGCACGGTGAGGTTGTCAGTTTCGGAATGGTGTCCTTCCTTAATCCACATAGCTGCACACTTTGGGACAGGGAAATCTCATGACTGGACCATTAATGGACAAATGATTTTTCAATGGTGTCTGTTACATAGTTAAGACATGGAATAATATATCCTTTCAATTCCATTTTTCTTTAAAGGGATAAAAACACTTCTGGCAGGGATAAAAATAATTTTCTTTTGCAGGGGATAAAATTTATTGTGGCGGGGACATCACCGGCACCCCCTTCGCTTAATTTGCACACTGCTTAACTCATTTAATTAATAACCTTCCTAAAATACCACTCTTTTTCCTCTCGGTCTTAACACATTCTCCCCGCTCCCCAACCTTCGTTTCATTACTAACATAAAAAGTAAAGTGTTCCCCTGTGCTTTGCGCCAAGCTATGAAGGCGTATATGGGGTGTGGAGTTAGGGCCCCACACTTTCTTGATCATGGCTGAAGGTGGGGCCGCCTTTATCTCCCAGAGTATCCTCCACGTACCAATTTTATACGACGCTGGGCGGGCGCCAGAGCAGCTTGAACAGGTGGAAAAGATCCCGGGTCTCTCGCATGGTAGCCGCTAACTAGCTGAGCTACCGCGGTTTTCATGACTAACAATGCAGATGCCATTAATTTATTCAATTACTAGCAAGTAAGAACTTCCAACCAAGTTCGTTTCCAGAACGCCGGAATAATCTTGGTCCACTAATATCCATGAGACGTTAACTAGATTTAGCTTTAGCGCCTCGTACATACATACAATTGAAACCGTCAATAAAGAAGGTGGAAGAGAAAAACGGGGAAACCGAAATTCCGCTGATCTGACGACCTTGTTTATTTTAAAGGCAACAGGGCAATAAGCACCTACCCCTGAACATATGCGGGTGGAGGTTGGGCGTCTTCAGGAATTTCCCCTTTTTCTTTCCTTATCTGTTTATTACTGAGGGAAAGCGCAGGCCTTGAAGCTGAACATTAGTTCTGGAAGCATTCCCTTTCATCCCATACTGCGGCGACCTATTGAAAGAATATACATTCCAAATATTTTCTACAGCACGCTGCATTCTTTATGGAGCCAAAACACAATTATAGTCCACCCCTTCCAAGGTCAATTGGAAACAACCTGAATTTGTTTTCTAAACATATGAAGTCACGTACGCGGTCACGAAGACGACGTGGGCGACCCAATGCTTTCCGTATCAAGTTATGTTCATTCCGTACTGAAAGAGACAAACAATACCCAGTCTGTAAGCCACATCGAACCAACGAAAAGCGACGTAAAATAACGAAGAAATAATACCACAAAGAGCATATAGATATCTCACATATTTAATAATAATAATAATAATAATAGGTAAAATGTAAAGTAACCCGCGCATATAGCACCGTGCATGAGGCAAATTTAGGAGAGGTGGGAGCACACATTCTTGATCTCGGCCATTTTGGAGGTGATGTGTTCAGCACCACACTCCGGCCGCCCTTACTCCCGAGGATTACCCCAAGGTACATTTTTTTTAGTCAGGGTGAGCCTCAAATAATAATAACAGTAATAATGATAAACGTCTGTTTGTAATGAACGACACAACTGCAACGAAACTTTGTATCAAGATACTTTGAAAGTTACTTACAGACATGTACTTAATTTTACATTAATTTTGGAAGACAATGTACGTAATGTACAATGTGGTGTGCAAAGATGGGTAAAGTAAGGTTGAACCCGCATTATTTTATATTTTAAGAAATGAGCTTGATATGATAGTGAGGAAACAACACCAACAACAAAAAGATAGGTTTGGCAGAAATATTGACCTGCTTTCCTGATGATACATACCAAAACATACCACATTTCATTTAGCGTAACAGAGGGCTTCCAGACATTGGATGTAACCATCACTTGAACCTTACATCCATGCATATACCTATATGTATGTATGTATGTAAATATATTTATACATATCAAGTTCTTACCCATTTCTGACATTAGAAACTAAATATTCAGAGCTTATTCATCGAAACTAAAAAAAAACAATAGATGTACAATTTGCCAGTAAGAAATTTACTTTTCAGTGCGTAGGGGGGGGCGGGGGGGGGCAGGGAAGCGGGAACAAAATAGAAAACTTACAACTCTGCTAAGATGGTAATTACTGTAAATTAAGAGCTTTTAGGCAGATTTTTTTACAGTCTCTGTTTACCTTTGGAGACTTAGAGTGATAATTAATTTCAGCAAATTTGGGTCAAAGCCTTCGATAAGGCGGGAGGAAAATGGATTTTCGCTATTTTGCTCGATTACAAAATGCTGTAAATTGAGAGATGTTTAGTTTTTCTTTCGGAGAAGTCGTAACGTACTCTGAGTACGTGGGATCGAACCAAGAACCTTCACCATTGAGGGGGGTGATGTAGCTCGCTTAATCATTCATCCTCCTCATTTGAGCACTCGCCCTTCAAGGTAAGCCTAATGGTAATGGGCGAGAGGTACTAACTACACACTTGGAAATGGCAAAACACAAGCTTTCGGATTTATACCTTCAAGTCTAGATCAACATGGTTGGAAGTAACAATACCTGTCTGTCTCTGATGATACAATTCCCCGCTGATAGCTGTTCATATCGAAACGTGTTCGATCGCTCAATCTCCTCAGTTCCTTCTTGTTCGGCGATTCCAGGCAAAAGACCCCACACCACACATTGCTCTCTGTTTTGTTCTCTTTCCTCCTTCCCTGGTCGTTGCCCTGAAATACCTGCTGATCAGCACCTTAACTCCAATAGACCAGGAAGGATTTGTAAATTACTGATGTGACATTCTTTGAATGCCTGAGAGAGCAACGGCTGGCGACAGGGGTTATGAATTCAGGCTAGCTATAAATCTCAATTTAGAAGAGATTGATACGATTACCCCCTCTGGAAAAAATTTCCAGAATTGAAATTTATATTTAAGGTATCCATGTTGATCTATCCTTATAAATCGAAGTTTTTATTAAAAACATAGAACAAATTAAAAAGGAAATAAAACCATAGTTTCCGCCAAAACCGAAAAGAAAAAAAATAATGATAACAGAATAGTAATTGAGTAAATACTTGGCGATACTTCAGACGCGAGAACTGGCCATAGGCATAAATGTACTGTCTGGTGTAACTGGCCGTAAGAAAAACAAATAACAAGCTCGCATCTTTGGTTAGTAAAAAAAAAATAGCACAGTGCTTAACTTGCACTTTGATACTCGCTCACATAATCATGCATGGAATGAGCGTACCGTCAATTTTGTAATAGCTGCGGAAGATTGACATGTGATGATCACTGACATAACTGACGTAACATGTTAAAGGTGTGGCCAAGCAACAATGATGACTGCTTATGACCTGAGGTCGCCAAAAGGGGGCGTGAACACACGTGTGCATTAGTAGTCAACACAAGTGGACTCACACGACACATATTTTCACTTGAGTTAAAAAGTACCGTAAATTCGCGGATACACTACGTAGTGTTTGTATGTGTGTATAATAAATATATTTCCACTTGGGTTCTTCTTGTTTTATATTGCGATGCACACGCATTCACTGGAAGTGTTTGGAGTTGTCACGATAGTTCAGTGGATTGTTATCACTCTCGGCACTACTGGAATTACGGATGTAAGTATGAATTAATATTTGGAATCCATGAAGCACACATGTACACTTGGGGGAAACATGCCGTCGATTTACTGTGAGACTTCCCTTTGGAGGTTGATGCACTTAGCAATTTTGCTTCGATGTTTTCTTTAAAGCTGGTAAGAAAACGATCGACAAGGGCATGTGTTAAAAGCACTGTTGATTAGTATTGTTCGGTGTACTTAATGATGAATAAACGACTTTTAAATATTTTCACATGGTACACTCCCGTGCAAAAGTTGCACAACTGGTTGCACACAGATTTTCATTTCAACATTTCTTTCAAGGAACTAAGTGAGAAACGGTCGACAAAATTGTAGACACTGGCGAAACACGATTTTGTCATGCAGCATATTCACTTAAACCATGTAAAATTGCACCGTTGATAAGCATAGTTTGTGCATTTATGGAAAAGTGAATGAGACATGGGACGTTGAAACTCACTGAGTACACTCCTGTGCATGACGTTAAAAGACAGGTTGCACACACTGGAAGGTTCTTCTTTGTGGGTGTAAAACTGCTTTACATGAAAGTTGTAGAGTTGAATGTGACGCATTACATGTCACATAAAAATGCACTTTCGTAAACACTGCGGAATGACTTTTTAGGAGAGGTCATGTACATTCTGTAATGCAAGTGTACAGAGGTGAGAAGTGTAAACACTAGGATACGTTCTTGATGAATTTCTGCTTCTTCATTGGGTGAAATTTATAAAGACTGGCAGATTTTGGGGAACGTTTACACACAGTGATGACTTGGATTATGTAAGCTGCACTTTTGATTGAAGTACCGTGATATTTGTGGAAAGCGATGCACTTTCGGAACAGGAGCATATTGTGTGTAGTTTGTGGGGACAAAACTACGGTGTTCATTCTTCTCTCTTCCCTGCTCCCTCTTCATGTCTTCTGTTCTTCTTTTCTGCATCTCTTCTGTTCTTCTTTTGTGGGAGCATTGATGGGGAAAGGGACTGAAGAATTTTGTCCGGTTTGGGAGTTTCTTCTTATAAGGGTGGAAAGTGTTTGTTCCATGTACTAAAATACTGGCAGGCTGGCTGGCTGGCTCACATGGCTGTTGCATGCTGTTGTCCTGGGAAGCTAAACCGTCGGGATGCGTGCAGATTCGGGTTCGAATCCCGTTCTCCTCGCTGGTGATTGGCCAAACTGCTGCATGTTGATTCCCAATAGATACGCTGGGAAAATCCTTCTCCTGTTGATAGCTCTTGACTGGTGTGATGAATAGACAGACTTAGGTAAAGGATAAAGTATAATTTCGTAAACGGGAAATGAGGAAAGGGGTGTTGATCTAGACTTATTAACACAAATACAGAAATTCAACTGCTTTGCCATTCCTCAGTAGTGCAGGTGGCCGGGTTCTGAAACCGAAAATGAGGCTCGGTGAGGCTCGCCTTAATGGATTTCTCTCGTAAGGCATGAGCCTCATTTTCTCGCAGTGTTGCCAGCTCACCCCAAGAATATTTCACCATGTGATATTTTACAGGCGAAGCTAACCTACAAATGGGAGTTGGCAACACTGGCAACATCAATTGCGGTTTAGTGTTGCCAACTCACCTCAAGAATATTTCACTATGTGATATTTTACAGGCGAAGCTAACTTATAGTAGTAGGTGGAAGGGGCGATCCTGGCTGGGTCCTTTGACCTACTTTAAACAACCGACAGTGTTGCCAACTCCTCACTCGAAAAAATCACCAAGGTTTTTTTTGGTATAACCTAACCTCAAGCAAGGAGCTGGCAACGCTTGAGGCTTTCTCGCAGTGTTGCCAACTCACCCCAAGAATATTTCACTATGTGATATTTTACAAGCGAAGATAACCTACGAATGGGAGTTGGCAACACTGGCAACATCAATTGCGGTTCAGTGTTGCCAACTCACCTCAAGAATATTTCACCATGTGATATTTTACAGGCGAAGCTAACCTACGAATGGGAGTTGGCAACACTGGCAACATCAATTGGCGATCAGTGTTGCCAAATCACCTCAAGAATATTTCACCATGTGATATTTGACAGGCGAAGTTAACCTACGAATGGGAGTTGGCAACACTGACTAGTGGAGGTAGCCGGGTTCACCAGCATCAATTGGCGATCAGTGTTGCTAACTCACCCGAAGAATATTTCACCATGTGATATTTTACAAGCGAAGCTAACCTACGAATGGGAGTTAGCAACACTAGCAACATCAATTGCGGTTCAGTGTTGCCAACTCACCCTAAGAATATTTCACCATGTGATATTTTACAAGCGAAGCTAACCTACGAATAAGAGTTAGCAACACTGATTAGTGTAATCAGCTCAGTTGAGCGCCATCAATTGGCGATCAGTGTTGCCAACTCACCCCAAGAATATTTCACCATATGATATTTTACAAGCAAAGATAACCTACGAATGGGAGTTGGCAATATTGACTAGTGGAGGTGCACGGGTTCACCACCATCAATTGCGGTTCAGTGTTGCCAACTCACCCCAAGAATATTCCACCATGTGATATTTTACAGACGAAGCTAACCTACAAATGGGAGTTGGCAACACTGACTAGTGTAATCAACTCGGTTCTGCGCCATCAATTGCGGTTCAGTGTTGCCAACTCACCCCAAGAATATTTTACCATATGATATTTTATTTCCAAGTCCCGGGGACACCAATGTATATCGTGACTTTTGTAAACCTCTCTCGGGAACGATGTGCCACACACGCGCGCGCGCGCCTATCGGCAGATTACGTTTCGCGTATTTATTCGTTGCGCTGACACAGCGTGATGAGTAAATAATGCATTTTCTCATTTCTGAAGTACGAATGCACTTTATCGTAATCTTCCAAGTCCCGGGGGACACTAATGTTTGTATATCGTGACCTTTGTAAACCTCTCTCGGGAACGATGTGCCACACGCACGCGCGTGCTGGCGCCTCTTTTTTATTTCTGTATTATGGCGCAAACACATCTAGAAAAACTACAATTTTGTCCCCTCTCCTCTCTGCGTGTGCTATCAATGTTGACACAATAACGCAAATTCAACAATACGTAGGCTTTGGGACGACGGAAGTTACACAACGGCAAGCCTCGTCAGTACACCTACCCCCAACATCCGGAGTGTGCAAGTACATAATAGCGGGCTGCTTGGGCGTATACAATTTGTTTTGTTTATATTTTGTTTCAGAGCGGGCGAGATGCCCGAAGATTATTAGATATCTGGAGCATGCAGGCACACAACAGCGAGCTGGGATGGAAGATCGTCAGCACATCCGGAGCGTGCAGGTACATAATAGCAAGCTGCTTGGGCGTTAGCGTGGCTTCGCCGGATGCAATACACACGATGCTTAGGTTACAACAGGTTGTTAACATTAGCTTTGGGGGAAGAATGTTTTAGAGAAGATTGTCTTAGAATATTATCATAGTTTCACACCTCTATTAGATTGGTAGAAAAATATATTAGTGGGCAATAAAATCTGAAGAAGATTTGTGTCTAGCAAAAATAAGCTAAATAGAATTACACATGCATACAATATTTATTTTTTTTCTATCTACAATCATATTTTTCTTATATATTTTTTAATTTTTTTATAGGGTTGATTAAAGCACATATTTGAGGAAGACAACACTCTACCACCAACAGATCACATATAAATAAACATACCCCGAAAAAAATGCGCTCCATGAAAAGTTGCCCTGTGTGTAAAAGAACTATATCAAGCAAAAATTTTGCAAGACATTGTCGCACCTGCGTGCCAGGCAAGCATTTGGCTGCCACCGAACTGTGTTCCGGATGCAATAAACACATTACAATTGCGTATGCCAAGAAGCATAAGCTTACTTGTCTAAGCGAAAGTACATCTGGTGCTCAACCGTCGACCAGCTCAACCAAAAGGAAAGCGGAAGCCGACACGCCACTATCCGCCAAGCGCATCAAAACTGTTGCGAAAGCGAACCAGTTTGCTTTCGAGCGTTTGTTAGAGGACTTTCCCCTTACTTCGGAGGACTCATGCGACGCGCGTAGTTTTTTGGAGAATGTACAAGCCCAAATTATTTCCATCCTCGGCGATGCGCTTGCAACGCACTCCATCAAATTCTACGCATCGCTACGTTGTCGGTACAAGAAGCCGTCTGATGAAATTTACAGCTTCTGCCACAACACCAAGGCGAAGACGCTGCATCTGGCGGATGTCGACAACCTCGAGGTCATCTACAACAAGTTTGCCGAGGAGCTGGTGGCAAAGCAGGAGGAACATCAAGCCAAGGGCTCGGGAGGTTCGTTGTGTGGTGAGCCTCACGAACTGCGCGTCAAACTTTGCAAGTTTGTGCCTCTCTCCGCCTCCAGCTACGTCCGCTTACCATCTGCTATTGCGGCAAAGAAGGCCGTCCTGAACATTCAAAACAGTGACGCCAAGTGCTTTCTCTGGTCGGTGCTTGCAGCATTACACCCTGTCGACCGGAAAAACCAACCACGCCGAGTTAACCACTACCTACCCTACGAGCCAGAGCTGGAAGATGCGATGGCTGGGATCGACTACCCGGTGGCGCTTTCGGACATTCGCAAGTTTGAGGCCCGTACACACAACCCTCGGTTGGCTATCAACGTTTATGGCGCCACCGACGAAAATGTGGTGTACCCCATTCGGGTGAGCGACGTAGACGACGACGGTGCGCAGGAAATTCACCTTCTGCTCATCAAGGATGAAACTCGCCACCATTACACCCTCATCCGTTCCCTCTCTCGGCTTGTTTCGAGCCAGCTGAGCAAAGACAAAACCCACATAGAAGTTTGTCCCAGGTGCTTGTCTACATTTCGTAATCGAGAACAGCAGGATTACCAGCGCATCAGAGGTCGCAACATCGCTGCCGAGAAGCTCGCTAGCCACAAACTTTATTGTAATGCCAACAAGCCTGAGGTGATAGTCTTACCCAAACCTGGCGCCGTGGAGCGTTTCCACATGCACGGTGCCATGGTGGAGCACCCCGCTATCATCATCGCGGATTTCGAGGCCTTCCTCAAACCCCTGTCCACTTGCGATCCCGATCCCGAAGTTTCCTCCACCACCCCTTACCAACTCCACGAGGCATCCAGTTTTGCATACATTGTGGTGCGACGAGATCAACACATCGCCCCCGAGCCCTACGTGTACCGTAGTCCCGACGCAGCCAAACACTTCCTCGAGAGGATGGTTGTCGAGGCTATCGAGATAGGGAAGGTACTGTTGGCTCCCAAGTCTATGCTCCCACTGTCCCCCGATGATCAACGTAGACACGACGAGGCCATCACTTGCCCTGTCTGCGACGAGGAGTACACCGCCAACAACCGTAAAGTCCGACACCACGATCACTTTAACGGTAGGTACGTTGGTCCTTGGTGCAATGATTGCAACCGTATGGCCCGGGACCCACGCTTCATCCCTGTGTTTTTTCACAACGGCTCGGGGTACGATTTTCACCACCTGATCAAGCATCTTGGGTACGACGACATGCGAATTAACGTTCTCGCCCAGAACGAGGAGCGTTACATCAGTGTGAGCAAACTAGTGTCGATCCTGGGAGCAGACTCTACCGTCGAGCTTCGCTTCCTCGACTCCCTGAGGTTTCTCCCGGCCAGCCTCGATGCTCTTGCAGGGAAGCTGAGCAACGAACAAATGCTTATTACCTCTGCGAATTTTCCGAACTTGGACGCCGGTCTCTTCAGGCGTAAGGGGGTCTACCCCTACGAATACGTCACCGACTCTACCAAGTTTGCGGAGACGTCGCTACCTCCCCAGGCGAAGTTCTACAGTCAGCTACGAGGCTCGAACATTACCAACGAAGAATATCATCACGCCCAGTCCATGTGGCGCGAGCTAGGTTGTCGAACTCTCGGAGACTACCACGACGCCTACCTCAGACTTGATGTGACGCTCCTCGCCGATGTGTTCCAGGCGTTTCGTGCAACTGCGAAGACCATCTACAAGCTGGACCCCGCCTACTTCTATAGTCTCCCCGGACTGGCGTGGTCAGCCATGTTTCTGGTGACAAAAATCAAGCTGGAGCTTCTTTCGGACGTAGACATGGTGCTGTTTGTGGAACGCGCCGTGCGGGGTGGAATGGTCCAGGTGTCGCAACGGCACGCGCGCGCCAACAACCATCACATGGCTACTGGCTACGACTCCACCCAACCGTCGAGCTACATCATGCACACGGATGTGAATAACTTGTACGGGCACTCCATGATGCAGCCACTCCCTTTTAGAGGGTTCGAGTGGGCCGATCCTTCCAAATTCGACATCGAAAGCTTCGACGATTCGGAACATGGGTTCTTCGCCGAGGTGGACCTTGAGTTCTCCGAGAAGCTGCAGGATTTGTTCTGCGATCTCCCCCCTGCACCCGAGTTCAAGTGTCCACCCGTTTCCAACCAGAAGAAGCTCGTCATGGATTTCGAACCCAAGAAGAATTACATCCTGCACTACCAGAATCTCCGGTGGTTGATGCAGCAAGGGGTCACGGTCCACGCAGTTCACCACATCCTCAAGTTCGAGCATTCTCCGTGGTTGCGCCCATATATCGAAGTCAACACCAAACACCGCACCGCAGCCACGTCCGAGTTTGATAAGGATTTTTTCAAACTCATGAATAATGCGGTGTTTGGCAAAACCATGGAGAATGTACGGAATCGCGTGGACATAAAATTGGTGACGAGGAAAGAGCGATGTCGTCAGCTTGTCGCAAGTCTATTGTTCAAGTCTCGAACAATCTATAACGAGCAGCTGGCTCTGATTCACATGAAGCAAGGTGAGGTGAGGCTCACCAAGCCCATCTACGTTGGAGCCACTGTTCTGGATCTGAGCAAGCTCCACATGTTCGAGACGTACTACGATATATTACGTCCACACTACGGCCACAACATCTCGCTTCTCTACACGGACACGGACAGCTTGGTGTACCACGTTCGCACAGCCGACGCATACGGGGATATAGCCACAGTTCCATCTTTGGTTAACCTCTTCGACACCTCGGGCTATCCCCAGCCGAACCAGTACGGCATCCTGGCCCGCAACAAAAAAGAGCCTGGCAAACTCAAAGATGAGAAGGACGGAGACGTGATTCTCGAGTTTGCAGGTCTTCGCGCCAAGGCCTATACCATCAAAGCCGAGGGCAGCGTTACCAAAAAGGCCAAGGGTGTTGGCAGACAGGTGGTTCGGGGGCATCTCACATTCGAGGACTTCGTGGATTGCCTCAAAACCAGGTCGTCGATTCTAAGAGCAGAACAGCGCATCCAGAGCGTCGACCATGTGTTGACCACCAACAAGGTGAGGAAGATTGCCCTGGATCCCAACGACGACAAGAGGTGCGTCCTCGAGTGTGGAATCCACACATTGCCTTGGGGACATCGTCGTTTAGAAATAAATAAGAATTGCACACAGTGCAAATAAACCAGCATGCCTATGAACTTGTTTGGTTTCAAAAAAAAATCATCATGGAAACTGCACCGTCCATACCAGATCATGAAGTCTTATCTTCCGTGTTACCTAAACTCAACGGTCTGTTGATCATTCATCTCAACAGCATTTGGACGAAATTGGATGAAGACGTCGGCAAAACTTTTTACATCTTCAACAACAATTTACATTTTTACGAAATTCCGATCGGTGGGAAACTTCAAATCACCGTGAATCCGGAAAACGTAGGCGAAATCAAAATATCTACCGGCAAAAACATTTTTCGAATCAAGCACGACAAGATGCTTTCTAACATTACGTACGATGTTTCCGCAGGAGATTATCTTTACGTTCAACTCCTGGGAGATTACGACAAACTCGTTCCTCTCTTCGTAGAATTACGAATCGTCTATCCTATTATAAATAACCGTTAACCAAAATGCCTAACGATATTTTCGGCAACACCAAGCGTGTAGACCACGCAGAAGAGATTCTCATGTTGGACGTCCGAATTAAAAAGTTGAGGAGCGATTTGATCGCTTTGCAGGAGACCTTAAACAAAAGTTTAGAGTCCGAGATCGCTACGCTCCAAACACAATGTCTCGACCCTATTCTGAAAATCGATACCGAACTGAAAACGCTCATAAAAAATTATGTCGACGTACCTTCTTATGACAGCGTTCAAAATATACAGTTGAGCGTGGATTCGCTTCAAAATGATTTGGCCAAATTACAGCAATTTCAATCGAAAAATGAAGATTTGGAAAAATTGAAACTCGAAATCGAAGAACGAACTTCCGCAATCGAAAAGAATTTCTCTGAACTTCAAACTGTCGTGAAGGATATTGATGTAGAACGCTTGCATGTCGTTGTTTCCAAATTACAAGAAGAATTCACCGGCACGTTGGAAGAAATTAAATCCAAGTTACAGACTTTGGAAGATACAATGACGAACCTACCATCGTCAGACGAACTGCAGGTCATCGGCAAAAGCGTTGCGAACATAAAAATTCAATTGGAGGCTTATCAAGATTTCGAACACATTCAAACCACCATCGCTACGCTTCAGGCATCTCTGGAGTTGATCAACGAAGAAATTAAAAATATTCACGCTGAAGCGAACGCGTTAACGAGCATTCAAGACACGTTAAGCACGGTTCAGCAGAAGATCGAATATTTAGAAAATTTGAACGTCGAATCCAATCTTGCTCATTTTCATCACGTGCTGGACAACATACAGGGTGACTTGGAATCGTTACGGACGAGCGTACCTTCGAGCGAAGATTTGGAAAAATTGAAAACGGCGGTGACGGCACTATCCGAATCGAGCGACATCAAAAGTTCGTTGAGCGATCTCGAGAGTAGGGTGGCCAATCTCCCCACCTCCAAAGAATTACACGCTTTAAAAAGGAACATATCACGTATGCTGAAACGACTAGAAACGGAAACGGCGAACGTGGAACAGATTCGAGACGAACTTGCTTCGCTGGTGTCGACGCTGCCCACTTCGCAGAGCGTCGCAGACCTTCACACGCAGTTTACCGAGATGCGAAGCATCGTGAACGATCTCACCGAGAAAAGTTCGAAATTGAATCAAGTCGAGAACCTTCAGAGTATTGTCGTCAACATCAGGGATCAAGTTGGAGTGCTGGAATCCACGCAGGAATCGACGCTGGCCTCTTTCGGTGCCAAGTTACAAGAACTTAACGAAAACTACAAGCAGTTGAACGTGGAAGTGAAAATCAAACCGTCATTTTCTACCGTAACGGATACCATAGTCGAGCATTTGTTGCCCGTACAAAATACACTGGGACAGCTTCACAGCAACCTTGTTAGCGTCGATACTAAATTCGCTAAACTGCATTCTCTGCAAGCCATCGAAATCAACAGCGCACCCAATCAACAGAGAATCTCCACGTTCGTCGAAGGTAACAAACTGTACATGTTGCATCCTTATCATCCGTACTACAAGTTTCTCCTCGATGGCACGATTCAGATAAACGAATTTTCGTACTGGTCTCACGGCAGAAAAGCTAGCGTTCCCACCATGACCTTAATATCGAATCGTGGTGTTCAGAAAGCAGGAAACATTCCTCTGGCACGTTGGAACGAAACGCGCAACGTATATGAAATACACGAAGACGAAGATCTTACCGTTTTCGACGTGAGTGCCGGCGATAAGCTGATCGTTCAAAACACAGGTGAGGTGCCACCCTCTTTGAATCCCATCACGCTGGTGCTTCTCTTCAAACGTAATCTCTAAAAAAATGTCTAGGCAAGCCATCGTCCAAGAATTGCATAAACCTGCACGCCGCAACTACGAACGTTTGGCGGTGGTAACCAAGGGCATCGATGACCTCTGGCAAAGTGACCTCGTGGAGATGAGCAGCGGCAATCTAAAAAACGTACATAAATTGAACAAGGGCAACAAGTACCTCCTCACAGTCATAGACACATTTTCGAAATTCGCATGGGCTCTACCTTTGAAGGCGAAAACGGGGACGTGCGTCACGGAAGCATTCAAGACAATTTTTCGCGAAAGCGGCGGCAGACGACCACGGTTTTTGCAAACAGACAACGGTAAAGAATTTTACAATGCCGTATTCCAAAAGTTTATTCAAAGACATGACATTCGACATTATTCGACTTTCAGTCACATCAAAGCCAGCATCGTGGAAAGATTTAATCGAACCTTGAAAACACACATGTGGAAACGATTCACGCTTCGGGGAAATTACAAATGGGTCGACATTCTGCCGGAACTCGTCGATACCTATAATAATACGGTGCACGGAACGATAGGCATGAAGCCAGCTGACGTTACCAAGTCCGACGAGCAGCGATTAATTTCCAGCGTTTACTGTCCAAAGTACACACCCACGACAAAAAAACTAAATACAAAATTGGAGACGAGGTGAGGGTCAGTAAATTGAAGCAAACGTTCGACAGGGGTTTCACACGAAACTGGAGCACGGAACTTTTTACCGTGGTTCGAGTTCTACCCGGAAACCGTCACACGTATATAATAAAGGACAGTGGCGGTGAAATTTTATTGGGGCGCTTCTACGAGGAGGAACTCTCTAAAACTAAATACCCCGACACGTACCTTATCGAAAAAGTTTTGCGTAAGAGAGGCGACAAACTTTTGGTGAAATGGCTGGGACTTCCGGACACGAGTTGGATCGATTCAAACGAAGTGATTCTATGAGTGCGTGGAATGTCGTGAAACGTCTACCTGATTCGGAAAATCGAAAGAAGAAAAGGAACGGCGAGTTGCTTCCCGACAGCATCCGCTGTCTGATCGTAGGTCCTTCAGGGTGTGGGAAAACGACACTGCTCGTGGACAATTTTCTCCTCGCACCGAATTGGTTAGATTGGAAGAACAGGCACCTGTACGTGTTCTCGAAAAGTTTGGAGCAATCCAAATACCAGCAACTGATGAAACTGTACGATGGTCTGGACATTGCAACGTTCTCTTCGGAAATAAAACCACTCGACGATTGTCGTGAAAATTCAGTCGTTGTGTTCGACGATGTCATCCTGGAAAATCAAAATGAAATTCGCAACTTTTTCACGCAAGGTCGTCACAAAGGAATGGATTGCTTCTTCCTAGCTCAAACGTTTTCCAAAATTCCAAAACAGTTAGTACGCGACAACGCTAATTTCATATGTTTGTTTCGTCAAGATCACACCAACCTCAAGCACGCGTACGATGACTACGTAGGCGGAGACATGAACTACAATCAATTTTCGGAACGCTGCTGCTCCCACTGTTGGAACAGTGACGATTTCGGATTCGCAACGATCGACATGACAAGGAAACCCAACGACGGAAAATACAGAAACAAAATCAACGACTTTCTAAACGTTGCAACGTTGTGAGAAACGACGTGTATAAATAACGTTATGACGAAACGAAAAATCGAAGACGAAAATCTCAAGCTCCGCGATTACCTCGCGAAACGCTTCAAAGGTTGGAAATCCGAGAATCGCGGATTCTACGAAGAGAAGAAACGTCAAGATCAACCTGTGATCGACGCCATCAGCGATCTAGGTAAAGAAATTAAAGGCGTCACGGAACAAAATAAAAATTTGATCAACGAACTCGTACCACTTGCAGCTAAAAGTTACGCCGTACCCACGCCTATTTCGAGCATTCCTTCGACGCCGTTCGAACTGAAGGACGTACCGGCACGACGTCAAGCCATAGGTAGCACGTCGTCGTCTTTGGATAAGATCGAGTTGGGACCTTTGGCACGAGACTACCTGAGCACGGGGAAATTCGACAAGGATGAAGTGTTCGGATTGTATCCGAGCATGGAGAGCAACGAGGGCGGCGGTGTCGTTTGGAAGATTGGAAAATCGAAGGTGACCTTCGAAGGCAACGACATTAAAGTTAATTTAGGCGAGAAGAATAGTTGGAACAGGTATCCGGGTACGGTGGGACTGTGGGAACTCGTTGCCAAAAAGCAGCCGAAAGATTACACCGACGAAGATTACCAGAGTTACAAGGAAATTTTGATCATGACGGATGCCTTGTACCAGAACAACGACGCCTCGCAGAATAGGGTGAAATCGAGCAGCGGCGAGAAGTACAGAAATCTCATCAAGCCGATATGGAACCAGGTCAAAACAGGCAGCGGCGTCAAACTCTACAACACCCTACCCAAAGAGTTCGTTTGGGTGGACGACGTGCGCAAGCTCATAGACCGATTGTTGGTTATTGCAGGAGAGGAGAATGCAGGCAATCGTAATTTCTACAACGAGAAGGTAGGAATTGTGGACATGATCAGCGCCAAACTTTCCAACTTCATCGTGAACGACGACAAGGGCATAGGTTACCTCATTAAAATTATCAACACGCTGCCTCCGAGATTCTGGAACATGGTCGAAGGAAAGGGACTCGTGAACGACATCATCAACAAGTTACCTTTCGAGATGCATTTACCCGGCTACCAGTACTGCGGACCGGGTACCAAACTCGAGAAAAGATTGGAGAGAGGAGACAAGGGTGTAAATCCGTTGGACGCCGCATGCAAAGATCACGACATCGCCTACAACACCACTCGCACCGATCTAGATGCACGTCACGAAGCAGACAGAAAATTAGAGCACGCAGCTTTCGAAAGATTCGTCAGCAGAGACGCATCGCTGGGAGAAAGAGTTGCGGCACTGGGCACCACCATAGCCATGAACACAAAACAAAAACTTGGGTGGGGTATATAAATAACATACAGTAAAAAAAAAAAAACATCATGTCTGGTATAACCGACTTGCCACACGAACTACTGTGTAAAATATTCAAACATGCAGTAAACGGAGATTGTGAGGATATAAGAAAATTTTTGATCATAGCGAGATCAACGCCGGAATTTCGCATCCCTTGTGAAATGGCTGTCAAGGATTATCTTCGGGAAATTAGCGGCATGAGGTGCGACGATCTCGACACTCTTTTTTCGGCCGCAGGGGAAAAATTAAACAATAGGTTAGATGAACTGCATGAGGCGAGGCAGGGGAGAAGACGATTCACAGATGATTGGCATAAGTCGAAACAAGAGACGGAAGATATCATCACGCACATCATCGCATTTTCCGAAGCACAAACTTTCTTCCTCTAACACAGACAAAAAAAATCTTCGATACAAAAATCTCGTGAAAAAAAAAATATATATAAAATAACACACATCGTGAAAAAAAATAATCTTCAGTGTATATATAAATAACACACATTGTGAAAAAAAATTAAATTTCTCTAACACACACACTGAAAATTTCTCTTCAATATGACGACTGAAAAAATGAGTGACCTCCAAGCATTAAAACAAATGCTAAATTTGTCAGTAGAGTATGTAAAAATTCAGGAATTGGAAGTGGACAAACCTTACACGATAACTTCCGGTTCAATTGTTTCTACCCAGTATGGTCCCAAGGCGCGTCTGTTGCTCAACGCACAATACAGTCTATTTTTACCAGATCGATACGCTAACATGTTATCCGACGAGAAGCTAGCTATTTTAATAGAGAACAAAACTCAAATCGTGTACAAGGGTACAAAGGAACTTCTTGGTAAGAAAACAAAGCACGTAATAGAATTTGTGTAAGGGCTCTGCGCGGAGTATATCCTTGAAAAAAAAATTACACGCAACAAAAAAAATCTCAGAACATTTATATATAAATAACATACCGAAAAAAATTACACAAAACAAAAAAAATCTCAGAACATATATATAAATAACATACCGTGAAGATAACATATAGAGCATCAACATGAAGCCCAAGGGTGTCGTGTACCAGATACCATACTCCAATCTGAAAAATCTAGGTGCCCTCGATGGGTTACTCACCAAGAAACAACGCGAGAAGAAACGTTCTTGCTTGACGAAAGGACACGGAATGAAATTACTTCTCAGCACACCTCAATTGAGACGCTTGCAGCGTTCGCGGAAACAGCAAAAAATCGGAGGTTTCATATTCAGCATCCCGGCCATCCTGGCAGCATTGGGGGCCGTTGGAAGTTTGGCCGGCGGAAGCGCCGCCATCGCGAAAACCGTCATCGACTCGAAGAAGAACAAGGCGGAACTGGAAGAACAAAAACGTCACAATCTGGCTATGGAGAAGAAGGGGAAAGGTATAACCAAAAAGCAAAAAAGCAACCTCGATGCTTTGAAAAAATATAAAAAAAAGAAGAAGCCCTGTCCAACTTCGATATTGAATCTCTAATCGAACTGTTGGGAATAAGAAACTTCAGGGGTGTTTTCATGTCCGATTCTCTACCCTCTGCTGTGAAGAAAAAGGAGTATGGCGTGGTCAACCTGGACAATTACAAAAATCCTGGTACACATTGGATATGCTACCTCAAAATTAACGATAACAATGCATTTGTTTTCGATTCGTTCGGTGGCACACCACCTGCCAGGTTGGTGAAGTATCTCAGTGTTGCCAACCTCTACTACAATGACAAACGCATCCAGGGTTTCACCGATGTTAACTGCGGCCACCTTTGCCTTTCTGTTCTCGCATACATGTCTAAAATAAATAACCCGTCGGTGGAACATTTTCAGAAAGCATTGTGGAATCTTAAACACGATGGGCGTGTTCCATCTCACGAGCGAATCTTCAATCTTGAAACTCGCGCTGCACGACGACATCGTCTATCCTAAATCCGTAGCTTTGCGTGCATTCTACAGCATGTACCTCATACCTAACGTCACGCATCACAACAACAAAATTAGCGTCGGAAGCGAACACATCGTCGTCACGCCAGGTCAATACAATATTTCCACTTTGCAAGCTCAATTACCCAAAGGCACGTACCTTTCTCAAAATTCGGTCACGCACAGAGTGGAAATCGTGTCGGCGACGGAGACCGTGGACCTGGGCACCATGGGAGAACTTTTAGGTTTCGAGAACAACACAAAACTCGAAGCTGGCATCAAGCACACGGCAGCAAACATTCCTAAATTTCTGGCCATAGAGACTCTGAACGTTCACTGTAACGTGGCGGAAGGCATGATCACTAAATCTTCGGACGGGGAGTTGCTGGGAAGTCACAAGCAGACGGGAATCATCGCCACATTCAAACCCAATTCCGAATTCATGGAACCGATCATCTACACGCCCTCTTCGCCGATCTATTTTCCAGTATGTCGCAACCGCATAGACGACATAGAGTTGGTAGTGACGAACGAGAAAGACGAGGTGGTGGATTTCGCAGGTGCCACTACGACGGCCATCGTGGAGATCAACGTATAATAAATAACCATACATAGTAAAAATGGAACAAATCGAAAGTTACGAATTGCAATCTTTCCCTCCGAACCGTCGCACGTTCGCTAATCTCAACGAAGCGAACAGGGAGATCGAATACGACGTGGACGTAGGGGACGGGTTTGTTCATCCTCACAGAGCGGACCTCTACCTTCAATTCGACGTAGTGAAGAAAGAAAGCGGAGAAGCGTTTCCACCCAATGCAAATTTGAAACTCGTGGACAACTTCGTGCCTCACCTGTTCTCGCAGGTGGAGGTGAGGAAACACAACACCGTCATCGACAGAATCGATTATCCAGGTATCACGTCGACGGCAGTGGGAACATTGAAATTATCCAAAACAGACGCGGCATACTATCAAGCGGGAGGATTCGAAGCGGGAACAAAAATATCGACGAGAAGTCACACGGTGCTCTTTCCCATGCGTCTGCTGCCGGGATTCTTCTCCGACTACAAAGAGATCATGTGGAAGGGAGGATTGCGCGTCACGTTTCGAAGAGCGGCCAACGACAACGGCGCACTGATGCGATACACCAATTTGAACGCCGACGGCACGCCGATAGCCAACACATTACCCGAAGCAGCCAAGTGCGTCATTCGAAGCATGGAATTGAGAATGCCGATCGTGGAATACGAGACGAACTACGCCCTCAAGTACAAAGCGGAGATCTTGAAGAGTCCGCAGGTGCCGATTCACTTTCACGGTTACCAGTGCGTACAGAAGTTGGCGTCGGGAAGTCACATGGAATTCGACGTGACGACTCAGTTCAACAACATACAGTTCGACATGCCAGATTTCGTCGTGGTACTCTTTCAGACCGGGCGCGATAACAACCAGGAAAAAGATTCCAGCAAGTTCGACGACTGCAAGATCAAGAACATTTATCTGAAGAATGGACGCAACGAAGTGTTCCCGCGCGAGAATTACAACCTCGACATGACCAAAGACGATTACCTCAAACTTTACGAAGCTTACACGGCTTACAAGCGCGTGACCGAGGGAAACGTGGACATGTACTACACGCCCAGCGAATTCAAAATCCGCAGGCCGATGTTCGTCATCAACACGACGAAGAGGAAGCAGGTGGTGGTCAACGATCGCACCAACATCAAAATCGTCTGCGAGTTCCACGAAGCCTTGCCCGATGACACCGTGTGCAGCGTCATCCTGATTGCAGAGAAGTCTTTCGCGTACGACGTGAAGAACGAGAGGGTCACAGAGCAGTTTTAACAGGTTTAACATCTTTTTCTTGCACAATCAGTTACAATAAAAATTTTGTGCTAGCACAATAATAATACGAATTTCTCTAGTTCAGATCAGTTACAATGTCAATTTCACCAATTATCAGTTACAATATCTTTTTTTCATCAGTTTTTTTGCACTATAGCACGAGACAATCAGAATTTGCACAAAATTTTGTTGTTTTTACATGAGAAAATTAACAATAAAATTCTTTTTTTATCGTTACAGATGCTGTCGAACATCAAGCACACACACACACTAGAAAAAAAAAGCATGCAACTTTAGTTTTTATAACACACACATTCTCCATCTTCATCAAAAATATTATAATAAACATATCTCACAATAAAACTCTATATCCAAAAATATTACAACATCAAATAACACTAGAGTCGTTAGTACACGTTGCATGCATTACGGAGGTCCTCTGTAGAGTTTCATGGAAGTTTGAGAGAAAAAAAACACATGAAAACTCTACAGAGGTGTGGTTATCCATAACCACAGCCGTTAGAACCTTTTTGGGTTGAGCACCACGCACCCTGGCGAGGTTAGAGGCTAGGAATCCTAAAAAAATAAAAAAAATAATTTGTTTGTTTGCTTGAGTCGCAATACAAAAATAATAAGAGGCGCCAGCACACGCGTGCGTGTGGCACATCGTTCCCGAGAGAGGTTTACAAAGGTCACGATATACAAACATTAGTGTCCCCCGGGACTTGGAAGATTACGATAAAGTGCATTCGTACTTCAGAAATGAGAAAATGCATTATTTACTCATCACGCTGTGTCAGCGCAACGAATAAATACGCGAAACGTAATCTGCCGATAGGCGCGCGCGCGTGTGTGTGGCACATCGTTCCCGAGAGAGGTTTACAAAAGTCACGATATACATTGGTGTCCCCGGGACTTGGAAATAAAATATCATATGGTAAAATATTCTTGGGGTGAGTTGGCAACACTGAACCGCAATTGATGGCGCAGAACCGAGTTGATTACACTAGTCAGTGTTGCCAACTCCCATTTGTAGGTTAGCTTCGTCTGTAAAATATCACATGGTGGAATATTCTTGGGGTGAGTTGGCAACACTGAACCGCAATTGATGGTGGTGAACCCGTGCACCTCCACTAGTCAATATTGCCAACTCCCATTCGTAGGTTATCTTTGCTTGTAAAATATCATATGGTGAAATATTCTTGGGGTGAGTTGGCAACACTGATCGCCAATTGATGGCGCTCAACTGAGCTGATTACACTAATCAGTGTTGCTAACTCTTATTCGTAGGTTAGCTTCGCTTGTAAAATATCACATGGTGAAATATTCTTAGGGTGAGTTGGCAACACTGAACCGCAATTGATGTTGCTAGTGTTGCTAACTCCCATTCGTAGGTTAGCTTCGCTTGTAAAATATCACATGGTGAAATATTCTTGGGGTGAGTTAGCAACACTAATCGCCAATTGATGCTGGTGAACCCGGCTACCTCCACTAGTCAGTGTTGCCAACTCCCATTCGTAGGTTAGCTTCGCCTGTCAAATATCACATGGTGAAATATTCTTGAGGTGATTTGGCAACACTGATCGCCAATTGATGTTGCCAGTGTTGCCAACTCCCATTCGTAGGTTAGCTTCGCCTGTAAAATATCACATGGTGAAATATTCTTAAGGTGAGTTGGCAACACTGAACCGCAATTGATGTTGCCAGTGTTGCCAACTCCCATTCGTAGGTTATCTTCGCTTGTAAAATATCACATAGTGAAATATTCTTGGGGTGAGTTGGCAACACTGCGAGAAAGCCTCAAGCGTTGCCAGCTCCTTGCTTGAGGTTAGGTTATACCCAAAAAAAACCTTGGTGATTTTTTCGAGTGAGGAGTTGGCAACACTGTCGGTTGTTTAAAGTAGGTCAAAGGACCCAGCCAGGATCGCCCCTTCCACCTACTACTATAAGTTAGCTTCGCCTGTAAAATATCACATAGTGAAATATTCTTGAGGTGAGTTGGCAACACTAAACCGCAATTGATGTTGCCAGTGTTGCCAACTCCCATTTGTAGGTTAGCTTCGCCTGTAAAATATCACATGGTGAAATATTCTTGGGGTGAGCTGGCAACACTGCGAGAAAATGAGGCTCATGCCTTACGAGAGAAATCCATTAAGGCGAGCCTCACCGAGCCTTATTTTCGGTTTCAGAACCCGGCCACCTGCACTACTTTCCTCGTATGAACATTTATAAGTTACCACGATAATACAATATAAAGAAAGCTAATAACCATAAAATAATAAGATATGTAATTAGATTGGTACTAAATAAGGTTAGTTATATTTATGTGAGAATTCATAACGAAACCAATGAAATATTTGTTAAAATTATCGAAATTATTTCTTTAATTTCCCTTGTGCTATGAGAAATGTCCTGTTTCCGTTTGATTCAACTTAAATTACTACTACTCTTTTGAATGGAAAATTGCTTGCTATAAACATTGAAAACTCTACTTTGCCTATTATTATACTATTGTTAACGAACATTCTAGACAGTCGACCAAGTCCTGTTATCGTTAAAAATTAAACGTGTACTGGCTCATTGTGGTGAGAGAGGTTTAAAATATACATACTTTTACTGGGAAATAAAACGTTAAGATATATAATCTCTTAAATTTGTTCTAATAGTTTGCTTCGCTTGAAGCAAATTCTGTTCGTAAAAGCGTTTCTGGGAATTATAACGCCGGAGTGGCAACATTGTATCAAACAAAGAATTTGCTATCATTGAAGTTTTCCTTCCCGTGGTTGTCCTGTTAAAGGAATACATGTCTTTCGCGGCCGAAGTGGCTGCTTCTTGCTGCGTAACTCGATACAAGAGGTAAAGGGGGGTGATTTTCTTACGTTGCAAATTCTTCATTCCGACGGCTTCAAGACTGGAGACTAAATTCAACGTTCGGAAAAAAAAAAATGTGTCGTGACAAGCCGACTGGGTCCAAAGATGACCGACGGAGGATTGCGGGATGGCAAGGGGTTTGAGGAGTGAGAGGGGTTTGCTTCTCCGCTGCCGAGCTGGACTTTGGTCGCTCCCATACAAAAATGCACGTGTTTAAAACTGTACTGTTTACTCTCTCTAATGTTTATAACGTCGGGCTGGACTCGCGGTGATTGGTTGCTTGGTTATCGCGGAGGATTCGCCCGCAGCGGTGTTAACACTTTTGGCGCTGCTCCCGTTTTTCAGCTTGTGAGGTTTAAACTTTGATTCCAGCGACGTTGCTGCTGGCGATCGCGCTGACGCGACTCGAACCATGTCCCAATATTATTTCAAATTACCAGGCAAGCAGTTTAGTACAATCGAGGCTGTTTTAATAAGAAAATTCTTATTCTGAAGAACATGACTAATAAATTACTTTGGTTTCTTGTTAAGATGACACGATTTATGTAATGCTTCTGCTCTTGACTGTACAAGTTCCTGTGCATATTTAGTCTCAACCGCAGTTACTCTTTCTTACAACTAACGTTATTTCCTACCTGAAGTTTTACTTTTCTTGATGGGGGCTTTTCTGGTTTAAATTTGTTCAAACTTTACTATTTAAAAGATAATTATTATTTTAGTCTCGTTAGTTTACTTTTCGTCTGCTAACAATCGTTTATTTTGAAATCGACCATAAAAAATAAGATAAAGTACTCTCTAAACATGCGATAATTAACTTTATATTATGCTAACATCACTAAAAATGAAGAATCTATAATTCCCTCTACTCATTCTAAAATATGCTTAGCATATTATTGTGGCAAAGTTTAAACTAAAACCGTTGTGGTTTAATCATAATCATTCTGCGATGGCAGAATGGATTTCCAGGATTATCGGTTGCAATCCAATATCCGCAGGAAAATACTTGTTATTGGAGCGCAAAAAAAAATCTTGACGTCGACGTCTACATATTCATATAATATAAATATTCTCATAACTGGCGCTTAAAATAAACTTTGCTAATATAATCATATACCTTCTTCTGAAGAGTAACTATAAAATTCTAGTGATGTATTCGCTGAGCTAGTATTATTACATACTGCAAAAAACTTTTGTGCCTAAAGCACATTATTAAATAATAAGTCTGCTTTTAATTATTAATATTATTAGTGCTATTTTATTATAAATTATTATTATATCTTGTGAGTGGATTTAAAATATTAAACCTGTTTCACTTTAATAAATACCGTAACTTGGAGCAAACTTTCAATATTTATATTTAAGATTATAAAACAATCTGCATTTTAAAGTTTTTAACATTCGAAGCTACAACGTGCTAAGGATAAATATTCAACTGTCAAACGAAACATTGTTTCGGACAGGAAAAAAAAATATATATAAATATATACTAACAAAAAAATCTCGTTAATATGTGAGAAACGTCCACGCCGTGTGATGCTCTCATAATTCTCTTCTAGTTATTCAAAATAAGTTGGCTGTGCCTAACTTTGCTTAAAGCATATAAGTATATGTATATCTGTGTACGGATTCATTCTCGTCACTACTGCTTACCTGTGAACGGACATCTCTCGTCACTGCAGCCTAATTATACATCTATTACTTCTCAACTAGAACTTTTAATTAATCTGGCGGTTTATACCCTAAATCACGGTACGAACATTGTACATGCGTGTCGAGGAATATAATTGGCGTTTTGTTTCTTTTCATATTAACATGAATTGAAAATTTTTAGGCAATGTATGCGTAAGTTAAGGTAACGTAAGGCAAGTGACTATCTCGTATAAACTTGACTATCTCCTTAATCTAAGCTCCCTTCATGAGGTGCTAGGAGACTTCAGTCATTAAGAATATAAATGAGTGGTCCTCGGGGCCTTATACGTTCCCAAAACTATATATATATATATATAAAAAATGTAATATCCTCTTTGCAATAATCTTAGCAGTTATAGTTCAAGCATTCTAAATCATTTACAAGTTACGGCCAGTTTTAAACAAAATTTAAATTAAACTTTTAAGGAATTTCAATTAATAATAATAACAAAATATTGACTCAGACAAGCATACTCTCTGCCATGACTCGTTAAACTGCACCATAGTGCCGATTGACTCTGACTCGGTGGCACTAATTTATTTTCCTCATTCATAAATAACTTTAAAATCCACTTGTAATCCACGTTATTAATTAATTAAAATATTAAGGATAAAAAATCGTTTACTGTTTACTGTAGCTTACTGCATCCTCATAACCAACGTTGTAATAATTTTCGTATCCAAGATCATGTAAAAAAAATTCTAAAATCACTGTCAATGCAAGAAATCATCAAATCTAAATGCCTTATTCTTATTCCTTATTTAAAATTCTGGATGGTAAAAATTTCCCAGGTGGGAATTTGTTGTAGCCATGGTACCGGGTTCGTGAGTGAACCACAGAGCTACCAGGAGCAGATTGATAGGGAATCGTCCACGGACGTCCCTGGGCCGGCCACATTTTTGATGACATGGGCCTCCCTAAAATCCGACATCGAACCTTCCGCCACGCGGAATGCCGGACGCTCCTGATACCATATTGCCAGCCCGACGCGGATAACCGCGACGGAGCTGGGGCGCAGGTTCCTCCGCAATTTACATTTTGCGGGTGACCGACTCTGACTTGAGGTCTATAGGTTTCATCTGATTCATCCTCAAGTTAGAACTCGACATCTATCATAGCTTAATGGTTTTCCCCCGCTGATATTAGCATTTAAACACGTGTAACTCTATAAATTCTCTACTTTTAAATACGTACGCAGCCTGTTATTCATTTAATGTTTTCATTATAACTTTCATCCTTTCTTTTCTCTGCCTAGAAATGAGAAAACCTATCTGGAGGGTGAGGAAGCCTAATTTAAAATAAAATCTTATTTTTCTTTGCGTTTCCGCCTGAGATGAACGAAATCGGACAAAAAAATGGCATGACGGTTCTATGTTCTTAGTTTTCATTTATTTCAAACTGAAATGAATGAAAATTCCAGCACCTCCATCCACGTGTCATTCTTTAGAATGAAGGGATCTGAACCAGTTAATTGATGGGGGTGATGTAGCTCGCTTAATCATTCATCCTCCTCATTTGAGCACTCGCCCTTCAAGGTAAGCCTAATGGTAATGGGCGAGAGGTACTAACTACACACTTGGAAATGGCAAAACACAAGCTTTCGGATTTATACCTTCAAGTCTAGATCAACATGGTTGGAAGTAACAATACCTGTCTGTCTCTGATGATACAATTCCCCGCTGATAGCTGTTCATATCGAAACGTGTTCGATCGCTCAATCTCCTCAGTTCCTTCTTGTTCGGCGATTCCAGGCAAAAGACCCCACACCACACATTGCTCTCTGTTTTGTTCTCTTTCCTCCTTCCCTGGTCGTTGCCCTGAAATACCTGCTGATCAGCACCTTAACTCCAATAGACCAGGAAGGATTTGTAAATTACTGATGTGACATTCTTTGAATGCCTGAGAGAGCAACGGCTGGCGACAGGGGTTATGAATTCAGGCTAGCTATAAATCTCAATTTAGAAGAGATTGATACGATGAAATACCTGCTGATCAGCACCTTAACTCCAATAGACCAGGAAGGATTTGTAAATTACTGATGTGACATTCTTTGAATGCCTGAGAGAGCAACGGCTGGCGACAGGGGTTATGAATTCAGGCTAGCTATAAATCTCAATTTAGAAGAGATTGATACGAATGCCCCGCACCTCCACCACGTAACGTACTCTGAGTACGTGGGATCGAACCAAGAACCTTCACCATTGAGGGGGGTGATGTAGCTCGCTTAATCATTCATCCTCCTCATTTGAGCACTCGCCCTTCAAGGTAAGCCTAATGGTAATGGGCGAGAGGTACTAACTACACACTTGGAAATGGCAAAACACAAGCTTTCGGATTTATACCTTCAAGTCTAGATCAACATGGTTGGAAGTAACAATACCTGTCTGTCTCTGATGATACAATTCCCCGCTGATAGCTGTTCATATCGAAACGTGTTCGATCGCTCAATCTCCTCAGTTCCTTCTTGTTCGGCGATTCCAGGCAAAAGACCCCACACCACACATTGCTCTCTGTTTTGTTCTCTTTCCTCCTTCCCTGGTCGTTGCCCTGAAATACCTGCTGATCAGCACCTTAACTCCAATAGACCAGGAAGGATTTGTAAATTACTGATGTGACATTCTTTGAATGCCTGAGAGAGCAACGGCTGGCGACAGGGGTTATGAATTCAGGCTAGCTATAAATCTCAATTTAGAAGAGATTGATACGATGAAATACCTGCTGATCAGCACCTTAACTCCAATAGACCAGGAAGGATTTGTAAATTACTGATGTGACATTCTTTGAATGCCTGAGAGAGCAACGGCTGGCGACAGGGGTTATGAATTCAGGCTAGCTATAAATCTCAATTTAGAAGAGATTGATACGAATGCCCCGCACCTCCACCACGTAACGTACTCTGAGTACGTGGGATCGAACCAAGAACCTTCACCATTGAGGGGGGTGATGTAGCTCGCTTAATCATTCATCCTCCTCATTTGAGCACTCGCCCTTCAAGGTAAGCCTAATGGTAATGGGCGAGAGGTACTAACTACACACTTGGAAATGGCAAAACACAAGCTTTCGGATTTATACCTTCAAGTCTAGATCAACATGGTTGGAAGTAACAATACCTGTCTGTCTCTGATGATACAATTCCCCGCTGATAGCTGTTCATATCGAAACGTGTTCGATCGCTCAATCTCCTCAGTTCCTTCTTGTTCGGCGATTCCAGGCAAAAGACCCCACACCACACATTGCTCTCTGTTTTGTTCTCTTTCCTCCTTCCCTGGTCGTTGCCCTGAAATACCTGCTGATCAGCACCTTAACTCCAATAGACCAGGAAGGATTTGTAAATTACTGATGTGACATTCTTTGAATGCCTGAGAGAGCAACGGCTGGCGACAGGGGTTATGAATTCAGGCTAGCTATAAATCTCAATTTAGAAGAGATTGATACGAAGTAACGAACTTGATTGATTGATTGATTTGGTGCTTTAAAACCACTTTATGAACAATAAGGGTAATCGGGACTAGACCTACAGTTTAAAGTGGGATCCAAACTATTATGTGCCTCTACAGGGTAGAAGTGGCGAACTTGTTTCAACATTACAGGCTTTAAACTTACTCTAACCTCTGGCGATATCTTGAATTGTACAAACATTGCCACAACAACAAAAACAGTGCTTTCATGTCGCACAAATATCTACACATTCAGCTTGCTATAAGCGAGTGGTGTCAAAGCTACTATTTTAAACAGTGGATCTACAAACTGATGGTCGATTTGCTGACTGGATTGGTTTTCGTAGACACAGCCGCATAATGTCGTCCGAAGCTGTGCTTCAGGACAACTCAGGGCATTATTAAATGCCTCGATACCCATGGTGAACATGATAAGCTGCAACCCTAGCTCCAACTTGTTCAAACACAAATCTAGAACATATTTTAAAAACGAAGATTAATTGCTTCACAATGAAACTATTCGTTACGAACCTGTTGATTACAATTTTACAACTTTGTTCACTACAATTATAAAAACAATTGAGGATTTGAGGAATACAAGAGTGGAGGAGCGGCATCTCACCGTCGTACACATTCTTGACACATGCGTACATGAACATGCCTTAGCCTACAAAGAAAAAATGTCATTTAATCAAGTTTTACCTCAAGTATGCATTTTGTATGCGATATTTAATGGGAATAAAATTTGACTATTCCTAAAAAAATATTTCGGTCCCCCTTTTTCTTCTATCTTTCTCGGCGACACTGTAATGTTGACAGAATCTCTTTGATATTTTCAAAATAAAATGTTTCCTCTATTCGGAGGGACGTTGTTGTCCATACCTTACTTTCTTCTGTTTTGTTATTTTACGTCCTTTTCCTACGTTAATCACAAGACAATGAGGATGAAGGATGAATTGATGAGACAGATGACGGAACAAACACATATCGATTACCCAAGATTCGAACCTAGGATCAGTGTGTGAAAGTGCAACCCCTCTCTTTGAAAGGTGGGCCCCAGTCCCTGGTTTCTATACGGCCCTCTGGATTACTTCCTGCTTTAATCCTTCAAATCTCTCCTTTCACCTCACCCTGGGTGCCAAGCGAGCAGATTATATTTGCGCCGGAATTACGAAAGGGGGGTTTCACATAACAATTTATATTTTTATTCCCTGGTTCGTTACGCATGTACATCAAGATTATACACCTGGTTTAAAATGGACAGTACTATAGTTCTTAGAGTTAATTCAGCAAATCATAACATTTCTAGTAGGATTATATTGTTTATTATACGTTGTTATATATATACATATTTATTTATATATCGTTTCCATGTGTGTCTTGAATACACCAAATTAACAGAACTCTAAATCAACATAATGCGCACCTATGGCTTACACCATCGGTACTTCCTTTACCGCAGAGTTAGCAAAACTATCTCTGCGGGCCTACCCTCAGATGTTCCTTACGCCTTTACTCTTTCTTTCGGGCATCAATTATTCAATACGGAAATATCCAAATATTCAAGACTTTTCTAAAGGGGACTTGGGACAGCAAACAGGGGTTGGCTTAAACCAAATGCTACACTCTTATAAACGTATAGCCACCAAAACTCGAGGAGACGTTCCTCGTCGTCGAAAGATGGGGAAACACTGTTTTCTATAACTATAAAATCCCAACTGGCTTTTTATAGTGGAGTAAACATCCGTGGACGTGAACCCCATAGCGTTGGAAAACTGAGCTGCTTATTGCGTCGCCCCGGTGTGGAATGGCACACTTCCTTCTTAAGGTTCGTTTCAAACGACACTTGTTTCTTGTTTGCTTATTCCTTTGAAATCTGCGTTGGCCTGAATCTTCCTTAATGCATCAAAATATCTGCTTTTCGAAATTTTAATGAGCACGTTTTAAGAATTATGAAATGTCTCAACGACCAAAGTCAAGAATTGGTAGAACTTTTGACTGTCTTATAATCACCGCAAATTAACAAATATATTTCCATCCATTGATTGTAAATTGATTATGTACGAGTTACATGTAAATATATTTTGTAAACTTCAAGCTAGTATATTTCATTGATTGATTGATTGATTTGGTTTATTTTACTTCGCATTTCTGCCACTTTTGGAAAGTCGCGAAGATGAGGATGAGTGATGATTAGACGAAATTGATTAAGTGATACTCAGAGAGAATACTCATGCCCCTGGCGCTGACCACTCCGACGGTTAGTGTATTTCATTTTACATAGAACTTTAAATAATGTTTTTCTTCCATGTGCAGCAAGTTGTACCACAGTTATGTACGGAATTTGGCAACTTCGACATTACCGTTAACAAAACATATAGTTGTGAAGGTACGATGAATAAAAGCGAACTATGGAGATATCACATTTTATGTATTTTCCGTCCATAATTATAATACATGAATAAAATTAACCCACAGTTTTAAATTTTCACATGCAAATTTGCTTCATTATTCGGGCTGGTTAATGAGAGGATAACAGCAGTGTACGTAAAAATGATCAAGCATAACGTTATGGACCTCAGGTTGAAATTATAAGTAAAGCATGCAGGTGCGACAATCCCTCCACTTATTTCATGAGTTCATGATTCATGCTTATGTCACGTCGTAGAGATGTAACAAGAAGTTAGAGCGGTGTTTACAGTGTAACTGCGAATGATCTATGCTATGGGTACTAATCAGAAAGTAGTATATCCATAGTTAAACTCACATTGACAGACAAACAATTTTATCGACATATCAATTATCCCATAATACTAGACTTAAGACTACTTTCAATCCAATTTGCAATTATTTCTGAGCAATCGACAGGTATATGTTGTCAAATTGTTTACCCTAACTCACAAACAGACAAACCATTTGATAACATTTTGCCGAGAGAAGTTGCCATAGGTATAATTTGGTGGGGCAAGGGCGGGCAACCGCCTCCCCCCAAAATAAATTAGGTGTTGAGTGAAAGAGAGGTATATTCCACCCATAAAATGTCCGAGACAGAAAGTAGTTCAGAACTCAATGTGTTGTCAGGAATGTGTGAATATAAGAACACTGATCATGAGTTTCAACCCAGAACTTTTTTGTGTGTGAAGAACAACATTTACGAGAACATTTTCCAAATTTGAAATGAATTGTTCAAAACATTATTGACAACCTCCGTGAGTTCAGAATGTTGTGAGCATTCTTTCTTGCCCTCGAAGGCTCAGGACCTGTATACTCAAAACTACTGGGCATTAAATACTTCGCCTTATTGCTGTTTTGTATATTTAACAAACGAATGATATTAATAGGTCCAAAATTATAAATGAATTTAACTCCGACGCAACTCGTCAAGAAAGGAGACTGAAGCTTCATTAGAACTAGAAGCTTCACTCATACTTGTGTGCTATATGTGGTATGTGGCGGGTCGGATTTATATGCTATATAAAGATTGAAATAGGCTATGCATAAAAACACCTTCGAAATTGTATTATGGACTATATATGTTTATGAACCTCACGGATACTCTTGGGGCTGCCACGTCTCACATGATTCCACCACGTCTCACATGATTCCAAATACTGAAGGAATTCCCGTCTAAAGCCCACATTTCTTGCGGGGCTGGGTACCATCATTTTTCAACATAGATAGCGCAAAACTATTGCATTTCTATCAGTTGTATTTGAAGAATAGATATCGTTTACAGAGGAGGAATTGATGAGTTGCTGGGCTCATTTATAGTTTTCTTGTGCAATAATAGAACCATTATGCACTAGAGGTATTAACTGCTCAACATGAGTGACAAAACTTGCTGCAAACAAATTGTAAAATAACACGAGGTGGTTTACACGCTGAAAAATAGTTTAACTATACTGTGCTAGATGAAACTAAATTCATGCAAACAACCTCACACCGTACTGCATACTTTGCACACCATGGCACAGAGTTTTCAAAGGCCTGAGATTCTGGCCAAAGCACATGACCAGTTTTCTTGAAATATATTATTATTTAATGAGGATACAGGTGTAAAAATGATGATAAATAATTCAGAATCACCCCTTCCCCTCCCCAGGTACACTTTGGACAAAGAGCGAACTATCGCGCCCTTTCACAGAAAAATACTACAAAATTTAGAAAAGAGAACTACATTGGTTAAATGTTCAATTTATAAAGTAGGTATTGTCCAGGTTTTGAGGGCTTTGGAAATACTGTGTGGTCCTTACGGCATGGAGGAAGTCCTGCTCTTCACGGCCACCGGAAATCACATGAAACCGTGGAAGATATAAGCGTGTGAAAATTTCCATACAAGTCGATAGTTCTCTCCGGCTGATGTGCTGGGACGTGCACAGTGGATAGCAGAAAGTCAACGAATCTGAAAAGTTTCATGCTGTGTGACGTATAAATTATCTTGTTAAGTTGTTGTTCTAACCTCACTTTATGCACTAATAGGATAATCGGGACCGGACCTACAGTGGGATCCGAATCACTATGGGCCTCCACCAGGTATCGCACCTGGGTCCCTTGATTACAGTTTAAAGAATGTTGACAACAATTGTATTTGTAAATTCCCACCTGAATATGTTACTTTAAATATAAAAAATATTAAATTGAATACTTAAATGCGGACAGTTTGCTATATATTAAATAATTCTGGCATCAGCGAATGTGCATGATCATCATCTATTCACTGTTGAAACAGTTTGACCTTAACTCCTTCAATATTAAAACTTCCATTTGAAACAAGTATTTTCAGGTGGGGAAGGCCACCTTAAAGCAAGCCCCCAAGGACTAGTATTTGCAACCAGAAAGAAGAATGCTCTTTTATTTCCTAAGTTTAAATTAAGTATAACAACAAAAGTTTGCTGTGTGTTTAAAATTTCTATTCGGCTTGTCAATTTTCCAATAAATAATTAATGGTTTTAAAAGTTTAATTAAAAATTGATTGTATATTAATATAACTTTATAATTTTACAAATACAGTAGTTATGGGATGGAAAAATTTCGGTCCTGCAACCCCCCCTTAAGTTAGGTCTTACGTTACGCCACATGGAAGTTGCTATTTAACATATCTATCAAATTACACGTTCTTAACTTTAATTGAGTCCAAGATATTTAAGTATAAGAATATTTTCATTGTTGACTTTCGATTCATTGCCTCCCATAAACAGACGGATACTCACATCCAGATACTTTATACCGCTCCATGCTAGTATTTGATAGGTCTACTCATCTACGCTTCTATTTTATGGTTTTTGACTATCTATCCAATTATTTCGTGAATGACTACAACAATCAAATGAAAGACCCAATAGAGATTTTTAATAACGCGTCCGGTTGGTTTGCCTAATTTCAATACCCAGCATGATTTTTGCGGCAAAGCATGTCATAAGTGATTTTAAGGAAACAAGGCCTCCTGATTTTAGAAATGTCATTAGTTTGTTTGTATCACGTCTAATTTTCGTGTTAAATGCCATTTACTGTCTGGAAGTGTGTCATTGCGGCTCGGTGCTGCTTTGCAATAACAGCGAAGGAAACGTAAGGCCCTTCCATTCGGGATAGCGATGGTTTGGCGCGAGCCCCAGGATCATATCAGCGACTGCTACTTTTGCCTGTGTAAAACAGCTGGATTTAATAAGAAAAACAAGGACAGTATTGTGTACCCGAATTTAAAGTCGGCGAAGAGACATGGACCAGAAATTCCAATACATTCATCTACTACCAGTTTACCTGATTCTGAAGCTTCCTCAAATTCCGAAAACGAGCAGGTTGATATGGATTTTTCACCAGGGACAGAAGCAATAAGCCCAAAATTGTTTAATCAGGCGGAATTGAGTAATCTAATAAGAGACTTCGATCTCACGAAGGAAGATAGTGAACTGCTAGCGTCACGATTGAAAGAAAAAATCTTCTTGCGCCTGGAACTACCTTTTCTTGGTATAGACATATAGATAAGGAGTTCAGGAAGTATTTCAAGAAGGAATACATATGTCATGATCTGACCTACTGCTGTGACATTCCAGGACTGATAGAACAGCTGGGGAGTGAAGATTACAAGTAGGAAGATTGGAGACTGTTTGCGGATTCCTCTAAAAGGATCTTAAAGGCTGTACTACTTCATAACGGCAACATTCTAGCTTCGATTCCTTTGGCACATTCCGTTTCACTAAAAGAAAATTACATCACAATGCAAACTGTTTTGGACAAAATCAAATATCATGAGCACAGGTGGGATGTGTGTAGTGACTTGAAGCTGTGTGGTATTCTATTAGGACAACAAGCAGGCTACCCTAAATTCTCTTGTCATTTATGTGAATGGGGCAGCAGAGCTAGGGACACACACTGGTCTACACCTACCTGGCCCAAGAGAAGTGTTTACACCGGGTGTAAAAAATGTTACAAATGCTGCCTTAGTTGACCCACAATAAGTTATTTTGCCACCGCTACACATCAACCTGGGAATCATGAAGCAGTTTGTTAAGACCTTGGACAAAAGTAGCAACTGTTTTCAGTACATCGCAAGCAAGTTTCCACATTTATCAGATGCAAAGGTCAAGGAAGGATTTTTTGTTGGGCCACAAATTAGAAAGCTTCTGAAAGACCGAAACTTTGAACAGACGATGAATGCCGTTGAACTTGCTGCATGAATTTCAATGGAGGACGTCATGACGAAGTTCCTAGGAAATGTAAAGGATGAACAGTACGAAACAATAATGAAAACGATGTTGGATCGCATTAAAGAGTTGGTGTGTAGAGAGAGCCTGAAACTGCACTTCCTTCATTCTCATCTCGATCACTTACCGGAAAACCTTGGGGCTGTTAGTGAAGAGATAGGAGAGAGGTTTCACCAAGACATCAAGGAGCCAGAAAGAAGATATTAGGGGAGGTGGGATGTACCAACGATGGCCGACTACTGTTGGTGTTTGAATAGAGATGGCAAACAGATGCTGGGCAGCCAAGCGGTCATTCCAAGGGGACATCTAGGACTGTTCACATTAAGGTGAGTACAATTTTTCCCTGCAATAGCATTTTCTGGTGTTGTTTTACATATAAATTGCCTTCTTCGTGAATTCTTTGCTAACACTTTGTTGCTAGGACAACAAGCAGGCTACGTATGTATATCAGCATCTACATGAATCAAGAGATCCTGGTTCGACCTCAGGTACTGGCACTTTGTCGATGAAACTTATGTTGATTTGGCCCGCGTTCAAAAAAACATAGTTGAATACATATGTCATGGACTGTTTGAAAATATCATTATGTTTCTCTGTAAATATATCCAATCATATGTTCAATTTTGTCAGTACTTTTTATTATTATATGTAATATATATATATATATATATATATATATATATATATATATATATATATATATATATATATATATAATTTTGGTGTACCTATTGCGAGAAAACGTGACGTGATACGTAGAAAAGGACAACGGATTCGTGTTCAGCAACCCCTATCACACCTCTTGCCGCAAAAAAATATATTTCAAAATGCTGGGTAGTGTAATTTATAGCTCGAACAGTTTCGGTCACGTCACCACTTTAAAATTCAGGGTGATTCGAAAGTCGAGAAACGCCCATATAATTTCTACATATATTACAAACCGTGAATGCAATCACGTGCACTATGTAGGAGTCTGTGTCCATACCATACTTTCTTCTGTTTTGTTATTTTACGATATTTTTCTACCTCTCTAGGTTAATCGCAACACAATGAGAATGAATTGATGAAAGTGGATAGAAAGTTTTTTTCCTATTTTTTCAAATGGGAATAGGCAAATGACATATCAAATTCATGTAAAGTTTTCTGAAAAATTGAATGGTGAAATCCGGTTTAAGATATCTGTATTACTTTCGAAGTTACGGGTTTCAAAAGTACCGACGTATAAACAGGCAAAAACATGGAACCAGCCAATTTCATGACAACGCATAACGTTAAACCAATAATATCATTATCATTATGTCTTGGACTAAAGGGTGCACCAAGAATACCCGCACCAACTTCAAATCCGCTTATTTTTTTTAATGGCAAGGGGATAATGTGTCATACCGAATTAACGTGAAATTTTCTGAAATATCACATTTTGAAATCCTTTTTAAGGAATTTTTATTCGTTTTTGAGTGTCAGCATAATATAAAATTACGTACTTAATCATGGTTCTCCTGAACTCGAAAACTGTCAAAGATGTTTGATGTGCTTCCCATTTGAAAAAAAAAGGTTAAATCAAATATAAAAAAAGGTAAAGTGCTCCCCTGTGCATAGCACCACGCCATGAAGGCGTATAGGGGGTGTGGGGGTAACGCCCCACACTTTCTTGATCCGGTCGTGAGTGGGGGTGATGTGATCAGCATCACGCCCCTGACCGACTTTACCCCCCAGGGTTTCCCCCAGGTACCCATGTTATTCGACGCTGGGTGGGCGCCGGGGCCGCTTCCACCGTTAGAAAAGTTCCCGGATTTGAACCGGCCGGGGATCGAACCCGGGACCTTTAGCATGGTAGTCAGACGCGTTACCGACTGAGCCACCGCGAATCCAATATGGCATCTAACATGCCTCAGAGATGAAGCACTTTATTTCCTAATACCGCATATTAGGTCCAGGTTTCAACTCGAGCAGAAAATGTAAATTTTCAATAAAACTTCAAAAAAGCGAACTTCGAGTCTTTATATCGAAAATTAACAGACTATAACTGGGTAAATCTATGCGATATTGAGGATGTCAATACACTATCTAATACATTTTATGATATTTTATATAATATTTTGAATGACTGCGTACCACTGAAACGCATCAAGGTACCTAAATATCCTCTGTGGTTCAATGGTGACATTATTAGGAAAATAAAGTCAAAATTATATCATTACAAAAAGTGGGTAAAAGGTAATTGCAACGCGGAGTATCATGAAGGGAAATACAAGAATCTTAGGAAAGAGATAAAGAAAGGGCTAACAGCAGCGTACAAAGCGTACATCCGTGAGACGGAGGAAAACATAAGGATAGATGTAAATAATGTATGGACTTATATTAGAAAGAAAAAGAGGGATTCATGTAGTAATACTTTTGAACACAACAATGAAATCTTACACAATGGGCACGATATTGTAAATGCATTTACCACCTATTTTCTATCGGTGTACAAAGATGCTTCACAGTACTCTATAGTTGAATCAGATAAGTGCGAAACCGGAGTGCTCTCCCAACTCGATATATCGCATATAGAATTGAACGATATCGAGGAAGCAATTAAAATGTTGAAACCCAAAAAGCAGCGATAATGGACAACATTTCTCCCTATGTGGTCATCAAAATGGAAAATCACTAAAGTTAATCCCTTCCCCAAAAAAGGCAAATGCAAAGAACGTTGATTGCTTTAGGCCAGTGTAAATTCTCTCAGTTTTTTGCAAAGTGTTTGAACAAATACTGTACGAGAGAATAATGGCCAACGTACTACCGGCTATATCTCCCATGTAACATGATTTTATATTGCGAATATAAACCTTGCCGAATTTGCACATTCTGGTGTGCCGCAGGGATCCAATTTGGGCTCACTCATTTTCTTACTCTATATTAATAACCTCCCGAAAATTTTTACGAAATCACGTTGACTTATATTTGCTGACGATGTAAAAATATTTAGAACAATTTGCTCTGATGAAGACAGCCTTGACAGACGTAAATAGATTACTACAATCGAGCGAAGAAAATATTCTTTCATTTAATCTTGATACATGTCAGGTAATGTCTACAACAAACGCTGAAATAAAAAGAAACTTCCAGTGTCAGATGGGAGGAAAACAAATAGCTAAAGTCAATAAATTCACGGATCTTGGTGTCACATATGACGCAAATCTATGTTTTAAAGAGCATATGTATCATATCGTTAACCAAGCAAGCATATACGAAATTACGATTCATAAAAATATGTGGGAAAGATCTAGAAAGTACATCAGTATTAATAATATTGTATGTCTCCCTAGTACGCTCACTCGTTGAATATGCATCGATAATATGGCAGCCCTTGGACAGAAAAAAAACATATGAGGGAAATAGAAATGATTCAGTCCAAGTTCTTGAGGTTCATAAAGTATAGAGAAGACAAAGTATATCATAAATTCAATCCGTGCTCTGAGCTTGTATCGCAGTTTAACATTGAAAAAATTGAAGAAAAGTTTAATCTTAATTTGATGAGCACGTTATATAAAATTGCAAAAACAAAAGAGACTCTACGGGGTTAGTATCTGCATTACAATATCATGTACTTCAAATGAGAACCAGACCGAAACCGGGTTGTTTCATGTACCAAAATCTAGAACAAATTATGTAAATATATCTCCGATGTGGAAAATGGGTAAAACTTATAATGAAGTCGTAGCAAATGATCAGAGCGTTGATATAAACGGTTTGTCACTTCAATCATTCAAAGGAGCCCTACTGGCTCAGTGGAGAAAAGAGTGAGGGGTTCGTCTGTATAGTGATTAGTGAAACAATTTATGTTACGCACAGATATATGTAATGCACAAATATAATGCACAAAATGTATGCATGTCTGAATGGAACAATGTTCTGTGGCATCATTTGTTAAATAAATAAATAAATAAATAATATCTGGAGAAAATATATGGGTGGTTTCCGACTTTTAGATTGGATTGGAGATAATTTATACCGGGATTGTATAGAATTTTCTTTATCGTAAAATTGTGTTTATTTTTGCGGATGTAGCGTCAACAGATCGCATCGACTCTTTTTCCTCACGGCCAGACAGACGGACGGTCCGATAGAGATGTGTTTACCTACTATCTGTTATGTCTATCAGATTTTTGAATTTGTAGCTTTGAGACACTGATCGTTCATACGGGCTGATGGACTTGGACAGAAACACTTTACACATTCGTTAATCAGTTTCCTAAAAGTAATGTAAAATAACTCAAAATATAATATAAAAATAATATGGCAATAAATATCGTGTTTAGTAACTTTACAGAAAATCATGAAAAATAAAGTGGGATATTACACAGCTTTTATCCAGTCAGAACTATATTTTTTAATATATATTAAACATAGCTTGTTTATTGTGATAAATGTGAGGTAAAAGTAAAGTTCCAGGTGCAGATAACACCGTGCCATAAAGGCACTTTTAGAGGATATAGGTATAGGACCCCTCACATTCTCGAACTCGATCTCGTCCTTTTGGAGGTGATGTGATCAGCAGCACGCTGCCGCCGCCTTTACCCCACAGGGTTGGCCCCAGGTAGCAATAGATTTGAGACTGTGTGAGCCCAGAGCCGCTTTATGCGGGGACAAGGCCGGAAAAAATTCCGAAAGTATATCATGCCCCACCCGGAAATCGAACCCAGGTCTCCCGCTTGGCGGTTAGTAGTCCTGAGGAAAATAACTTCCAGAATTTTTTATCACATCATTCTTAGCAGTACTTTGAAAATGTAATTATATTTGTAATATCAACTTTGCAATAAAAGATGTATGTAATTCGACGTTCACAAGATGGGACGTTTGAACTTCCAATATACCTAAATCAAAGTGATTCGAGTGAAGGAACTCAAGGTCGAAATGGAGGAGTGGACATGCTGTGAGCAACTTCCACAAATGTTCTCTGAGGCTGCTGTGTTTTTGCTGCCGTGAGAGTCTTGTGTGTTTTTATCAACAACGAAACACAAGACATTCGTTTCCAAGCATGTGTGTGGGTATCACGAGTCGAGGCATTCGAATCTGAACTTTCTGACCTGTCACGTTTCTCCTTTCATTCTCAAGTCTCAAGGCAGCTGATTCTGATACGCTTACGTCACGGGGAACGACCTACGTTTTTTTATTCACGTCTGCTGAAAGGTTTTTGGAAACTATGAATGAAGTTAATGAGAAGCGGAAAATTGAAGAAATTTTTTTTGTGATTGGGTGCTTGTTTATTTACTCATCATTGCTTATTTGCACAATTAGCTGAATTGATTGATTTGGTGTTTTAAGTCCACTTTATGCACAGTTAGGCTAATCGCGACTGGATCTAAAGCTTAAAGCTAAAGTTTAAAGTGGGATCCGAACCACTAAGTGCCACCACCGGGTATCGAACCCGGGACCCCTTGATGACAAGGCGACGACTCTGCCTCTGCGCCATCGAGGAGGCTTCACAATTAACTGAACAAGAGGATAACGGTGTACAAAAAATGAAAATGAAGGACAGGGAATAAAGCGTCAGCGGCACTATCTCGGCAGTCGCCTGAATAAACTCAGCAAGACAACGAGAACTCTTTATTCTGTCGTGAGGTGTGAAGCAGTGACCACCCAAATATAAATATACACATATCCTTTACCGAGAAAAATGAAAAACGTAATACAATTGATAGCGAGTGGTTGAAGCTGCAATCAAGGGTCCCCGGGACCGATTCCACATTAAACTGTAATTCCAAACACGGTTAAAAATATATGCTAACTAATTTACTCTATTTTATTTACACATACTTTGAGGAATTTACGCAGGGGCTTCGCCGATAGCACGTTGATCTTGTAAATATAGGTTCCAGGATTTTATTTCTTACGGGGCCACGTTTCTAGTCGTCCTTGTCGCACTTTGAATTTGTAGCTCCAGTTCGATCAGACCGGGGATAAAGTGGACGTAAACTTCCGCTCGATTCGGTCAAAAATAATATGAAATACTGGGAAAATACAGCTGCAAGAGTGAAAAAGCAGCATTAAGCTTCTTACTAATTTTCTGGAAGCGCCATTGAATTCATCGCAGAAATAGACGTTATTTACTTTCGTTCACATTAAGACGATCCGATTTTAATTTTCCTTCGATTTCTTCCACACTTTTACGTCAACCATAAAACTTTACGTTATTTTACAGAATGAAATATTCAATGTTTGTTTCGTATGCTCAGAATATAGTTTAAAAACTTGGAGCTTAACTCATGGGGGGTGGGGGGTGGGGGTGGAGCAGAGTATTTTATTTTTTGCAGCTCATAGAAATATCATCCAGGACTATTTTGATAAATAGGTGTTACATTTGCAAAATCATAAAATTACTGGTTACTTTAGTCCTCGGGTTTCAGGAGGTTAACTAAAGTACCATTATCTCGTGAATCTCCATAAACCTAAAAAAAATGGGAGCAGTTTGAAGAATCAAGGATTCCTTCCTAGTAGGCTGCAACACTGATGAATAAATTGAAACGGGACGGTGCGGGGTACAGGTATCTGGATGACTTACTGGTAGCAACTGTCGTCTTTGACTGTCTCTAAGTCACCGAGCAACTGCGCAACAATATTAAACGTACCATGGCATTGTTACATTCAAAAAGGCATATGTGAAAAAAATATAAATTCTATTCATATTTTTACATCACATAAACTGGTATTGAATTTAATTGATAGTATTTATGTGCAGAGAATGTTCTGAGAAGGTTCAAATTCGATAGCTCCCTTAAACACACTAGTTCCTTCAACAAAACGATTTTTCCAGAATTGGTCTAATTACTTTTGGGACAGAACTTGCATAATACATAGGCTGTGTCCTAGAGAGCAGTAAGTTTACAGTCAAGAGACAAAGAACAAAATAGGTATTTACGTTGTTCTTCCCTCGTTTTTCAGTCTGTGGTTTTACTCCCTACACATCGCAGTAATTAAGTACCAATAGAAGTTTCTTCATTTCAACTGAATATTAATATTTTCTCGATATCGAGGTTGAATCAAGGAGAAATAAGTGGGGAAAATAACTAAACAACATGTATTTACCCGTGATAGGGCCTCTCTAACTTTACACTTTTAACGGACGTCTTTTTAGCTCATGACTTCCATCTGACACTAACACTAACATTAAGGCACACGACACACAATATAACCTATCCTAACAAAACATTACCAAACCAATTACACACTTATGTGATTTTGTATCTGTATTCATAAATATTATTAATGTTGAACACTAACACACATTTACCTTCTACTATTATTAACGTTTATTTTAATCTTACTTATCTCCTCGTAGAATTCTGTAAAACCAACGTTGTTCAGGAAAACCGAACAAATTTGGTTCTTCATGCCAATGTCACAGTGAATTACTGTAAACAAAGAAATAAGGAAAATAAAGGATGAATCAAAAAGGGAATCCGTAAAAAAAAAATTGCGGAACTCACGCCCTGAGTTAATTTTAAGGTACCAGGGCATAAGAAAATACCTCCGAAAGTATGGTGTTCCCCTCTTTTTCCTTCTGATAATTCTAAACCCCTCAAAATACTCAGTCATCGTAAAAGTAAAGGTTGATCCATGTTCCGCAACCTTCTTGTCCTCACAGAATACCATAAATTATCCAGTACTGAACACGGCGCATCATAAAATTTATTTATCTAAAAAAATACATTACGGCACTCTTGATATAAATTAGAAGTTTAGGAATGAGTTACAATATAATCAGTTAAGAATACTACTACTACTACTACTACTACTACTAATAATAATAATAATAATAATAATAATAATCCAATTCACTGCACTCATAGGTACTTTTGGTATTATTATTGTTATTATTATTATTATTATTATTATTATTATTATTGAAACGATTCATTCAGCTGGTTATATGGATCCGAAACGCCTGTAGAGATTATGTATGTGTAAAAACAAACTGACCCTTGCCACCAAGGGGCGTCTTATTTAAGTCATGACAATGGCAGAGCGAAAATACAAAAATAAGAAAACAAATTTGTAAAGTAAAAAGTAAAGTGCTTCCCTGTGTATTGCACCATGCCATGAAGGAGTAAAGTGGGTGTGGAGTTTGGACCCTACACTTTCTTGATCACGATCGAAGGTGGGGGTGAAGTGATCAGCACCATGTCCATGGCCGCCTTCTTTTGTAAAAAGTTTTCTCCAGGTGCCCACTTTATACGACGCTGGGTGGGCGCCAGAACCGCTTGAACAGGTGGAAAATATACTGGTTCTCCCCTGCTGGGGATCGAACCCGAGTCTCTCGCATGGTAGTCAGATTAAATAATTTACATTCAATTTGTTACTACAGACAAAAGTTCGTAGCACACCCGTGACCTTGTGAAGGAACACCGGTTGCGAAACATAGATTTTGATAGAGGGCAATGGCGCCAAATAATAAGAATTAAAAGTATTTCAGAAATCGAATTCCAGAAAGCTGTGGGGTAAAAAGTGAGCTTCAGAAAGACACTGTCTCAACCTCTCCTGACGAGCGCCGATACACCTTGAATATCTTGGCCTTTGAAGGGGAGGCGATTCTCCGGTACCCACAAGGTCTACTCGGAAAGAAATCGTGTGTATGCGCTCCCCCTCTCACCGCACCACCACCCGAAACCTCCCCCCTTACTCCACTTCCCCCCGGGTACCGACAAGGGCGATAAAACCAGAGCGTGTGGGTGTGTAATGCGGACGCGATTTTTCTGCCACCTGGTGTGGAAAATAGTAAGCTCATCCCACACGTTGCATTGAAATTTGCCACCCTGTGGGGACACGTGAAAAACAAATTTGCCCAAGGAAGGATGCTATCCATCAGGTTCTTGCATGTATTTCCTATTAGGTAATTCCATTATCGTTCCTCAAAAATTCAAGGGCAGTCATCCGAGGCTTCTAAATGTATTTTCGTAACGATTTCCTTGTGGGGACCGGATTTTGGTCCCCACAAGTCGGTGCGGTCCCCACAAGGTGGATTCACAACTGACGAGTGTCCCCATAAGGTAGTATCTGCAAAAGCACACACACACACGCACACACACACACACACACACACACACACACACAAATAAATAATTAACACACTGTGAAAACGATACATAAATAACACATCGTGAAAAAAATCTTATAACACACTTTGAAAAAAATGAGTGAAGTCCAAGCATTAAAACAAATGCTAAATTTGTCAGTCGAGTATATAAAAATGCAGGAATTGGAAGTTGAAAAACCTTACACGATATCTTCCGGTGAAATTGTTGCAACCCAGTATGGTCCCAAAGTTCGTCTGTTGCTGAAGGGACAATACAGCCTATTTTTACCAAATCGATACACTAACTAACATGTTATCTGACCAGAAGCTATCTATTTTAATCGAGAACAAAACTCGAATCGTATACAAGGGGACAAAGGAACTTCTTGCTAAGAAAACAATACACGTAATAGAATTTGTTTAAGAGAAATAAAAATCTCAGAACATACTATATAAATAATATACCGTGAACAAATCTACAATGAAGGTAAAGGCTGTCGTGTACCAGATACCATATTCGAATATGAAAACGCTGGGTGCCCTTGATGGGTTACTCACCAAGAAACAACGCGAGAAGAAACATTCTTGCTTGACGAAAGGACACGGAATGAAATTGCTGCTCAGCACTCCACAATTGAGAAGGTTGCAGCGTTCACGGAAACAGAAAAAAGACAGGAGGTTTCATATTCAGCATCCCGGCAATTTTAGCGGCTTCGGGGGCTGTAGAGGGTTTGGCAGGGGTAGCGCTGCCATAGCGAAAACAGTGATCGTCTCGAAAAAAAAACAAGGCGGAATTGGAAGAACAGAAACGTCACAACATGGCCATAGAGAAGAAGGGGAAAGGCGTCGTGAGTAAGTTTAAAAAAAAAAGAATAAGCACTCACCAACCACGACATTGAATCTTTAATCAAACCATTACAAATTAAACACTTCAGAGGCGTTTACATGACAGATTCAATACCTTCAACCGTTAGATATAGAGAATGTGGCATAGTTAACTTGGACAGTCACCAAAATCCTGGCACGCATTGGATATGTTACCTCAAAAATGCAAACAATAAAGCATTTGTTTTCGATTCTTTCGGAGGTGTTCCACCTAAAAATTTCGTCAATTATCTGAAAACATACAACCTGTACTTCAACGACGAACGCATTCAAAATTTCGGAGACGTGAACTGCGGTCATCTCTGTCTCTCCATGCTCGTGTTTCTCTCTAAAATAAATAACCCTATGATCGAAAATTTCCAGAAAGCACTGTGGAACCTGAAACACGATGGGCGTTTTCCATCTCACGAGCGAGACTTCGGTCTTGAAACTCACTTTGCACGGCGACATCGTCTATCCAAAATCCATAGCTTTACGTTAATTCTACAGCATGTACCCCATACCTAACGTCACAGAGCACAATAAAAAAAATTGCATCGGAAGTGAAAATATCATCATCACACCAGGTCAATACAATCTTTCTAATTTGCAGGCTCAGTTACCTAGAGGCACATTCCTTTCTCAAAATTCCGTCACGCACAGACTTGAAATTGTGTCCGCGAAGGAGACGGTGGATCTTGGCACGATATGAGAACTATTAGGTTTCGAGAACAACACCAAACTCCAAGCTGGCGTCAAGCACACAGGAGCAAACATTCCTAATTTTCTAGACAAGGAGACGTTAAACATCCACTGCAATTTTGCTGAAGGGATGATCACGAAATCTGAAGGATTGTTAGGAAGTCACAAGCAGACGGGAATCATCGCTACGTTCAAACCCAGTTCCGAGTTCATTTAACCGATCATCTACACACTCTCTTCGCCGATTTATTTTCCAATATGTCGCAACAGGATAGATCAGTTAGAGTTGGTGGACGAAGGAGAAAGGAGACGTGGTGGATTTTGCAGGTGCCACAACTACGGCCATCGTCGAGATAAACATACAACAAATAACCATACATCATGGAACAGATCAAAAGTTACGAATTGCAATCTTTCCCTCCAAACCATCGCACGTTCGCCAATCTCAACGAATCGAACCGGGAAGTCGAATACAACGTGGACGTAGGCGATGGGTTCGTTCATCCTCACAGAGAGGGCCTTTACATTCAATTCCACGTAGTGAAAAGAGAAATCGGAGATTCATTCCCAGCCGCAGCAAATTTAAAACTCGTGGACAACTTTGTGCCTTACATGTTCTCGCAGGTCGAAGTCAGGAAACACTGAACGGTCATCGACAGAATCGATTATCCAGGCATCACGTCAACGGCAGTAGGAACATTGAAATTATCCAAAAACAGATGCAGCATACTATCAGGCGGGGGGATTCGAAGGGGGAACGAAAATATCGACGAGAAGTCACACGGTGCTCTTTCCCATGCGTCTGCTTCCGGATTTCTTCTCGGACTACAAGGAGATCATGTGGAAAGGAGGACTGAGAATCATATTTCGCAGAGCGGCCAACGACAACGACGCACTGATGCGATACAGCAACTTGTGTCCGGACGGGATCACACCTTTATCAAACACTCTGCCCGAAGCAGCAAAATGCATCATCCGCAGCATGGAGCTGAGAATTCCGGTGGTGGAATACGAAACCAACTACGCTCTCAAGTACAAAGCAGAGATCTTGAAAAATCCACAGACACCGATTCACTTTCACGGTTACCAGTGCGTGCAGAAAGTAGCGTCAGGAAGTCACCTGGATTTCGACGTCACGACGCAATTCAATAACATACAGTACGACATGCCAGATTTCGTCGCAGTGCTCTTTCAGACCGCGAGGGACAACAATCAGGAAAAAGATTGCAGTAATTTTGACGACTGCAAGATCAAGAACGTTTATCTGAAGAACGGTATGAACGAAGTATTCCCGAGCGAGAATTACAACCTCGACATGACAAATGATGATTTTCTCAAACTATACGAAGCGTAATCTGCTTACAAGCGAGTGACCGAGGGAAAGGTGAACATGTACTACGCACCTAGCTAATTCAAAACACACAGACATATGTTCGTGATCAACAAGACATAGAGGAAGCAGTCGGTGGTCATCGATCGCACCAGCATCAAGGGCGTGTGCGAGATCCACGATGCTCTGCCCGAGGACACAGTGTGCAGTATCATACTGATTGCAGAGAAGTCCTTCATCTATGACGTGAAGAACGAGAGATTGACGGGCATTTTTAACAGATTGCACGACAAAAAAAAACACTAGATAAAAAGTTTTTGCACTATATCACAACAATATTTGCACTATAGCACATGCTAATCTGTTACATCTGTTTTGCACTACAGCACGAGATAATCAGTTACACAGTTACGCTATAGCACGAGATAATGAGAATTTTTGCACTATAGCACTAAATAATGCTGCTGAACAACAACTAGTACACACACACTAGGAAAAGAAAAGCATGCAAAACATATTCTCTATACATCTTCATCAAGAAAAAAATAATAAAACATATCTCTCATTCAAAAAATCAAAATAACACGATATTCGTTGCATGCATTTATGGTATAAGGAGGTTTCATGGGAAAATAAAAACTCTACAGAGATGTGTGGTTATCTAATGGCTGTGTGCGGTTAGATAACCACGCACACACACCCTCTCCAGATGTTTTTGCTTGAAAGCACACATTTCGGTTTACAGAAAATGAGAGGTTGTTACAAAGATCACGATATGGAAACCTAAATAAGAGGAAAACATAAGGTTCACAAAGGTCAAGAGGGAAGCAAAGCAACATTAGGTTAACGAAGTTCACGATATAGAAACGTTGACGTGTTTAGAAAATTACAACGCTAGAGAATGCGTACCTGAAATTACGTTTTTGACACTCACTTTTCAGAGCCTTTTTCTCACTCTTTTATTTCGTTACTGCAATAAAACAGCCGAGAAACATAGAGAAATAGTGAGTTCGTGTACTAAAATGACAGGTTTTTGAAAGGTCCAAGTTGGGGTTGGCCTCAAAGGAAGGTCTACTACCTACTTGTAGAAGCGTTGCGAAATATGGCGTGATCTTTTTTCGGCAATCAAATGACGTCACGTTAGATATAAGTTACCACCTAATGTATTAACATATTGCAAACATTGTGCAATACCTTACCCCCCCTGTAAGTAATCCTACGAAGAGCGTTGCGACAGAATGTCCATACACCTCGATCACGCTCACATTCAGGTTTTTAAAAATTTTCAAAACTTCATTTTGTCCCACCCCTGACAACAATGATTTAGAGTGGTAGCCGGCTTCATATAGAAAGCAACAAAGCAAACCGCATGTTTCCTCGTTGAACAGAACAAAAGTTATTCAAGTTTGAAAATAGCCAATATTTCAAGTTGCCCCACTCCTGACAAAAATGTTTTAGGGTCATACCCACTTCATTTTAAACACAACAAATCAAACCGCATGTGCCTACGAGTATATGTTAGGAAGTTATAAGCTACCCAACACAAACATTCAAAATTTCACAGGGATGCCTATGGTTATGAGTCATACACTACATCGTATCGTGTGGCATCTTGTCGCATGGGATTGCCGTTACATCATATAAGAACATTTGAAGATATAACATGTACAAATTTTACATTAAAAAAAAACACTTAAGTGTTTTTTTCAATTGTAAACTTTGCACATGTTATCTCGCAATATATGTGTTATACCGGGTATACGTGTACGTGTTTAATAATAAGTGAGAGAAAACTATTCAACGATATCACACTTGATTCACCAACCCCGCCATTTGGTGTGGGGCCAAGGCAACGGTCACATTTTAAATGATAACCCCCATTTTGTATTGATGATTCGGATTTTCGGAAAATAACCGGTTTCGGTACTACATTTCGCGAAACACAGGAACAACGTTGTAGTATTTTGTTCCCATCGGGATGCTTGTTTTAAGTGAGTCCCCTCATTTTTTGTTTGACATAGAGCTTCAATCTTATTATTGTTGATTAATGATATGTTAAGACATTCTAGTTTAGGATTTAATAATATATTTACATATTTTTGCTGAGTTGATATAATCCGTTTTTTCCATTTTTCGTCATTGACCAAATTTACCATAGATTGCGTTCCAAAGAAGTTTAGCCATTGCACGTAATACTGGGTTAGGTTTAATGTTATTAATATGCAATTCAATACCTAATCTATTTTTTACATCTTTAATATACATTTCTTTATTAGTGTAATCATTTTTCACTCACTGGTCTCTAATTTATTTTTTAAGAATTTTGAAGTATAACTTTTAAACATATTGGTGCTGTTATCTGAAAGTGCCAGACTTCATATATCTTTGTTGCTTTATATACCATTTCAAATGGTTTATTAATTTAGTGTGTGCTTCATGTACAATGTCTCTCAAAAGTTTTGGGACAACGACATTTTAAAGTAGGCAAAAAATTACGTCAGGCGCTGGTGGGTTGAGTGTAGAGTTAGGCTCAATGTCAGGGTTGCCATAAGCACAATAAGTATTTATGAAATAAGCGAGAGGAATATAACCGAGTATATTTATATACAATTCAAAAAATATATCAGTATTACATTTGTCGCAAATATGAAATACTTTCTGAAAGAAAGAAAGAAGAAGAGGAAATGATAGGACAGATGTGGATAGGAGAAGTAATGATGGGAAATGGAAAATATGGTAGGAGAGATGAGGAAAATGGAGCAGAGAGAGGAAGATAGGAGGGAAAGAGATGAGATGAGAGGAGACGAGGAGGTTTGAGAAGAGAGGAGGAGACGAGAAGAGGGAGTTGAGAGTAGAGCAAAAGAGAGAAGATGAGACGACCCAAACGAATAGGAGAAGAGTGCATTGAAGTCGGAAATCAAAGACAGGAGATGCGATAAGAGGAATGGAGAAGATTGGGATAGAGACAAGAGGCGAGAAGAGGAGGGAAGGTGGTATGACATCAGCTGAAGAGAAGAAGAGGAGATATGAAGGTGAACGACAGGAGAAGGAGAGAAGAGAAAGTAGACGAGAGGAGAGAAGAGGTATTTGCAGAAGATATCTCGTCAGCGTCAAGAAATGATGCTTTGATCATAATATCGACATGAAACATTCAATAATATTTTGAAATGAATGGGATAATGTATTAGATCGGTGCGAAATACGTTTTGGCTGAGTTCAGAGCGAGATAACATATGCCACGTAAGATTTTTGATTCTACCTGCGATTATACCACTAAAAACATGAATGCAATTTTAATATTTTTAAGAATTATCCAATTTTTCTCCACTTCTCAGTTCGTTGTAATGGAGGTTTTGTTATATCACATTTCTCCTCCACCATCGTTAATTCCAAACGGAATCATTCAGTTTCATACAGCTTGGACAATGAACACCATGAGATATGTTTAAAACTTACGAAACTTTTCTGACACCGGAAGGGTTCGAACCTATGACCGTCAGGTTGACAATCTACAACGGTAACCACTATCCTACACACTTTTGTTCTTAAGAATAGCTAGGTGAAGCTGACAAATGTGATATTTATATGCAACTCTCCTCCTACATGTAATGTGCAAGGAATACTTGTTTGTAACAAAGAAAACGAATGTGGTACGAATCGGCGCAAACATTAATGGAGATTTGCACATGATGAAAGCTTTTATTTGATATTTGCGGAGGTATTCTTGCATTGAACTGGAGTGAGTAAAGGGCCACGTCAGGAGCACACCATATCATGTATATGATGACTACGTAGGAGGAGATTTAAACTTCAATAAATATTCGAAATGTTGATCTTCCTGCTGGAACTGAGATGATTTCGGATATGCTACAATCGACATGACTCGAAAACCAAACAATGGAAAATAAAGAAACAAAATCAACATTTTCATAAATGTGGAGTCGATATAAGATATGTCGTGACTTTATAAATAACACCTATCAAAATGACAAAACACAAAATCTAAGAAAAAACTGAAATTACGCGACTATCTGGCTAAAAGATTTAAGGGCTTGAATTCCGAAAATCGAGGATACTATGAAGAGCACAAGTGTCTGGGCCAACCAATTATTGTAGCTATCAGCGGTATTGGTAGAGAAATGATGGGTGTCACAGAAGAAATAAGGATCTCATGAATGAGCTGGTACCTCTAGCTGCAAGAAATTATGCAGATTTTCTTCCTACACCATTATCCAGTATTCATACTCCTTTAGTACTCCAAGAAAAATAGAAGAATCCACACTATCGACGGATTTTTTTGGAACATTGGAAAATGTAGTCACAATTTAAAGGGAATGGTGGGAAAATCAATTTGGTTGGAAAATATAACTGGTCCAGATATCACGTCACTATGGGACTGTGAGAACTCATCACCAAGAAACACCCCAGAGTTTATACAGATGAAGATTACCAGAGTTACTCAGAAATTTTATTATTGTCTGATGCTCTCAACCAAACCAATAATGCCAGTCAGAACCGAGTTAAATCTACTGTCTTTTTCACATCTTAAGGGCACAGTGGCTCTTATGGAGAAACCGCGCTGTGCTGTCATTTAAGGTGCTCTAGCTCTTATCGCCGGCCGAGATTACCACGCTTGCTTCCTTTCACAATAAACATGTTGTGGGTATTGTATATTGTTACAGTTGTTGTTACATATGTTAGAATTGTTAACTACTACAAGGTGCCTTTGAGGACACTTTAATTGTTGGCCGCAAAATTGGGGTAAAAAGAATTTAAAAAAAGTAAAAATTGTGTTATATTTTGGTCACTGTCTAGAGCATTTTGATTTTTGGAGGAAAATTACACAAAAGCAAGGTATTTACCAGCTCGAGCACACATTTATTCATTCTTAGTTTTGGAGAAAAATTATGAAAATCAAGGTAAAAGCATAAGAAATAAGCAAAGTAAAAATTAAAGGTTTCTTCAAAACCTAGTCCCATTTTAGCGCAAAACCCACTCAAAATTCGATAACCAGGAATATCAACACACATTTATATAAATGGTCCATTTTAGCCCGAAATCGGGATAATCAATGGTGAGTCACACCCCGCAATAGTTACTCCACATCACTGGACTCTTTACTTGAATGTATATTACCTCATTTATTTTGAAACTCAGATTCACTTAGCTCTTTGCAGAAGACACACTTACAATTGTAACCATTTGTTACATTTTCACAATCAACAAAAACTATCCGATGCATTTGTGTGTTGGTGTTAAAAGAATAAGTAATTAATTCATGCTTGCAATCAGGCTAAAATGTTATATCCCATCGTGCATATTTTATAGAATGTTTTTTAATTTCTGAGATGATATCGTTTTCATGTGATTCCGGATCTGACGAGTTTTTCGCAATTACACTTCCCGCATGAATTTGAAGGTATATTGTGCTGTTTTAAGACATTTTCTGTTACTTCAAATACTATACTGTTTGATGTCGTCATGTATTTACATCTACAAAAATGTTTGGCTTTTCAAAAAATTAATATCATGCTTTGTTTGCTTTGTTTTACCAGAGAGTTATTTTTTTCCGTGATATATAATTTGGCACTTATCTTCGATTAATGTATGCAGCAGGTCATCAGTTAATATATTAGCGTATCGGTCTGGTAAAAATAGTCTGTATTGGTTATCTAGTGTTAAACGCACCTTAGTTCCATGTTTAGTTATAACAATATCACCGAACATTATTGCATAAGGTTTACCTATTTCTAAATTTTGCATCTTGATATACTCAAAGGAGGAATTGAACAATTCTTATAATGTTCGGGCGTCTAAGTAACTACGATTCATTTATAAGTTTTTAAATATTATATCATATATAAATTAGAAGAGCAGAATAACTCGGTTATTGTAACAATTAATTAATACCCATAAGGAATAGCTTCATTTTATGGCAAGATCACACGTTTATAATATTCAAATTAAAATTTCTTTTGATTTTTTTTCTTAATCAAAGTATGTGTCTTTCTCCTTTCTGTAATTTTGTTGTATTCTAAAAATAATTTCATCAATTTCTTTATTTAAAATTTTATGATTTCAATCATATTTAATTTTTGAGAGTTTGCATAGTTTAATGTCAATCCTTTAATTTTACACACAATTTTACCTTCAGAAGTACTATATGGATAGATCTTTTGTCCTGTAGATATTAATTCTATTGTGTACTCATCTTTCAACTCATCTGTCCATTCTCCAAGCAGGCAACCAGTTTTTACAGTATTTATACCATCATCTATGTATATAATAAACATCTTTGTCACCTAGTTTACCTAGCATATCATATAATCTTAATCTAGCATACAATGTTGTAAATAATACAATCAATATATTTGTTTTTGTATGATCTTTCAACCACTAATCTTTTGTTTGTTATCTAGTTTTTTCAAAAATATTTGTTGATTAATGATAATTTAAGACATTCTAGTTTACGATTTAATAATATATGATACAGATTTTTGCTGAGCTGATATAATCCGTTGTTTCAATTTTTCGTCATTGACCACATTTACCATAAAATGCGTTCCAAAGAAGTTTAGCCATTGCACGTTACACTGGGTTAGGTTTAACGTTATTAATATCCAATTCAATACCTAATATATTATTTACATATTCAATAAACAATTCTATATTACTGTAATCATTTTCCCACTCACTGGTGTGTAATTTAAATTTAAAGAATTTTGAAATTCAACTTTTATACATATTGGTGCTTGTTTTCTCAAAGTGCCAGTCTTCATATATCTTTGTTATCTTATATCCCATTTCAAATGCTTCATTAATTTCATGTCTACTTCATGTACCAGTAAATCTTCGTTCAATATCTGTGTGATTACATTCACGATATTTTGAATGAGCACATTTACCACATAATGGGAATATTATTTTTTCCTCTTGAATTGGTATTACAGGGTGATAAAACCTTCTTTGCACCTTACACTTAATTAATCCAAGCCAGTTCGGGTCTTTATTTTGAGGACTTTATATCTTTATTGTATGACCAACAGGAAAATGATCATAGTACATAACTGTTGGATACAAATTACAAATATCAATATATTTTAATTTTTTTCCACGAACGTGTAATTTACTTGCATTTGTTCGTTCACCGTAATAAGCATCCCTAGGGGTGATTGGTGTTACTATATCGTTTATTTCACGTTTAATTTTTTTGTAAGTAAGTTACTATTCCCACTCCCATATTTCTATAACATTATAGGCTTTATCTTTTAACTCCTCAGTAAATCGTTTTGATTTTTCACGAAGCTCGCCCATGCATTCTTGCTTTTTGTTGATTATTATATCATCCTTATAGAAGCTGGGACAAACATCCCAAAAGCACCAATGCAACAGATTTACTGTATTGGTTGTTTTATCAAATCCATCAACCTTCCGTCATAGTATAGTCTCTTCGCTGTAGTTCAAAGCGTGTTCGATTCCATCATCTAATATTCTTAACCATGATATAGACTTCTTACTGTATGTATCATGGTTGCTGTCCTTTAATACAGCTATGGTATCGGATATTATATGATGGTATCTAAATTCGATCATTGCCACACTTGAGATTGTTGTATACTGAAATGGGTGGATGTTACACGTATCTAGAAAAGTTTGTGTAAGTTCCCTAACTGCTTGAATAATTATGTCTACATCTGATTCACAATAATCACTCATTTCTTTTTGAAAGTCAAATATTTAATTGTCTTGGATTCGTTTCTTATGCCACTGCAAAAAGTGATTTTTTTGAATGCCAATGTTGCATCTGGTTTGCATTTACTACATTTTCTCCGTAATATTCTATATTCGGTATTGTTCCTACACACCTTTGGTTTTCTGCTGTGTTGAAGAAATGAGGAAAGTATTCCTTTCTTAACTCGGCTAATTCAAATGTTTCTGGGATTGTACTCAATGGGTGTGAGATAAAGTTGTAGCTATCTATGAATCGCATATTTGCATTATTGAGACTAATGGACTTGATTTGACACACTTTATAAATTGTAAACAGTTTGTGTCCGTTTCACATACTAATGTCCATGACGAAATACCAATCATACCGGGTGGTCGTTTGAAAGACCCGGAAGGGTCACATATCGTGAGAAATAGACATCGAATCGGAAAAAGGAAAAATACGTGCCTAATAAGTGAAAGAAAGCTATTCAATGATATCACCCTTGATTCCACACACCCGCCCCCTGGGTGTGGGGCGGAGCGCAACTGTAGAATTTGGTAGACCCCCCTTTCTATATACTCTAATGAAATGTCTTGGTAAGCAGATTCCGAATCTGCAAACACTATCACTGTAGCTCAGTAGTGTACATTAGCCGTTTCTAAGTCGTACTTAGTACGACTCTTTTTTTATCAATTGAAAATCAGTTTTTGACATATTTTGACAATTTTTTGTCGATGTTTTAGCGTTTAGCGATGTTTTAGTACAAGTTTCAATGCACAACTTTTTATTTTTCCCACCTCGTACTTGGTACGAATGCCACGATCTTACGTGATATAACTTAACCTATCATATTTTTTACGATCTTCAGTGACCTATCATTTTTTTATTTAACCGAACTAACTTACATTGGACTCCGTTTGTTTTAATATTTTAAAGTTTTTTCACATATTTTATATACCCTAAAAATGTGTTGATTTTTTTTAGTATGTGAAAATTTTTTTTTTTACGATTTTTTTTAAAACTGTTCCGTCACCCTCTCGTTCTTCACGTCGTACGCGAAGGACTTCTCTGCAATCAGGATGACGCTGCACACGGTGTCCTCGGGCAGCGCGTCGTGGAACTCGCACACGACCTTGATGTTGGTGCGATCGTTGACCACCACCTGCTTCCTCTTCGTCGTGTTGATGACGAACATGGGTCTCCGTGCTTTGAATTCGCTAGGCGCGTAGTACATGTCCACGCTTCCCTCGGTCACGCGCTTGTAAGCGGTGTAAGCTTCGTAAAGTTTGAGGTAATCATCTTTGGTCATGTCGAGGTTGTAATTCTCGCGCGGGAACACTTCGTTCCTGCCATTCTTGAGATAAATGTTCTTGATCTTGCAGTCGTCGAATTCGCAAACAGATTTTTCCTACGTCTTACCGTTTCCAAGATAACCCCACTTCCGGTCGCCATTTTGGATTTCCGAGCATAGGTTCTATTCATATTTTACTTACATATAGGCGTACGTGGTGAATCCGCAAACAGATATTTCCTAAGTCTTACCGTTTCCAAGATAACCCCACTTCCGGTCGCCATTTTGGATTTCCGAGCATAGGTTCTATACATATTTTACTTACATCTAGGCGTACGTGATGAATCCACAAACAGATTTTTCCTAAGTCTTACCGTTTCCAAGATAACCCCACTTCCGGTCGCCATTTTGGATTTCCGAGCATAGGTTCTATTCATATTTTACTTACCTATAGGCGTACGTGATGAATCCGCAAACAGATTTTTCCAAAGTTCTACCGTTTCCAAGATAATCCTACTTCCGGTCGCCATTTTGGATTTCCGGGCATAGGTTCTATTCATACTTTTTCTCACGTATAGGTGTACATGATGAATCCGCAAACAGATATTTCCTAAGTCTCACCGTTTCCAAGGTAATCCCACTTCCGGTCGCCATTTTGGATTTCCGAGCATAGGTTCTATTCATACTTTTTCTCACATATAGGTGTACATGATGAATCACCAAACAGATTTTTCCTAAGTCTTGCCGTTTCCAAGATAATCGCACTTCCGGTCGCCATTTTGGATTTTCGAGCATAGGTTCTATTCATACTTTTTCTCACATCTAGGTGTACATGATGAATCACCAAACAGATTTTTCCTAAGTCTTACCGTTTCCAAGATAACCCACTTCCAGTCGCCATTTTGGATTTCCGATCATAGGTTCTATTCATACTTTTTCTACATATAGGTGTACATGATGAATCACCAAACAGATTTCTCCTAAGTTATGAATTGGAGGGTTCTATGACAACCTATATTAATTCTCTTAAGAGAACAGAAAACACACAAAAAAACAATACTGTGGTCACTAGAACAAATAGTCTTCTTCAACCCCAATCCAACAACCCAAAAATCATCATCCTAACTAGAATCATGTAACTATCTGCCATCTGTTAGAGGTTTTGTGAACTAAGTGGTGCTTTGTTTGTGTGTAAAAAAATTGCAATGCTTTTTGCACTTGGTTATCATCACCTAACATGTTATTAATTGTTTTTTAAAATTAATTACAACTGAAAACTAATAATTAATATTATCTAAAGTTACTAATTAATATTATACATATAATTGATATATTTTTTTTGTTCTTGTTGCTAGTGTTGGGTAATTATAGTTGTTGCAAAATATAGCTCTCGCGTATGACAGTTTCTGAGTTTTGTTGGGAATATAAGAACAATTATACACGACCTCTCTCGGTTCTCCTCCGTAGCCGTGCGTGTTAAGGCGTTCACTCGTTCTTGACATGTTCTTGACATACATGTGATACAGGTTCGAATCCTGTCGTGGTCGGTAGTTTTTCAGTGTGAATAATGGCCCCTTACTTTAGCTCCTGTTCCTAGTCTACAGGCTGGGATTTAAGGAAATCATGAATCCTGAGTGAGCGAGGTTTGACGGGTTTGTTGTTTCACTGTCTAAATATTCGATCATCGCTACGGAGGAGTAACTACCCCCTGTCCCCGGGGGTCCACCCCTGTCCCTGGACCCCTGTCCCCGTGGTCCTATCCCTGTCCCCGTGCTCGTGTTCCCAGGATCCTATCCCTGTCCCCGGGCTCGTGTTCCCGGTTAAGTTAGGTTAAGTTGTCTAATGTCTATGTCCGGGCTCGTGTTCCCGGTTAAGTTAGGTTAAGTTGTCTAATGGCTATGTCTATGTGTAATATCTATGTCTCTGTCTTTCCAGTTTTTTTTGTCCTAAGTCTGTTTGTCAAAAATTCGAGATATTTGCAATTTAACGCTGGACTTGGAAAATTTTCGATTCATGAAAGAAAATTGGTTCCAGGACGACCTATGTTTATTTTGGTATGGGAGGACAGAGGACACCGAGACTCGACCAACCCACTAAACCCGACCTCTCCACGACTATTTGTTCAAAAGTTACGAGTGATCAAAGTTTTTTTTAGGAGGTGGGTTAACTTCTTACCCCTTGACCCCAGGACCACCAAACTTGGTATACGTACTCTACATGACTAAAATCGACAGGGGGTATCTAACGATACCGTATGGGGGTGTTTTTCGATATATTTTTTCGATAACTCTTACTATTTTCGAGATATTTGCAATTTAATATTTTTTTAACGCTGTACTAACAAATTTTCGATTGATGAAATTTTTTGGTTCCATGACGACCTATGTTCATTTTGGTATGGGAGGACAGAGGACACCGAGACTCAACCAACACACTAAACCCGACCTCTCTACGCGTACTCTACGTCACAAAAAAATCGACAAGGGGAGATTTTTCGATAACTCTCACTGTTTCCAAGGTACTTATGTTTTCTTTGATAGACGACAACGACGGAGTCATCAATGAGTAAACATCTGAGCTCGGTGAACAAGTCAACTTTTTTTTTCAGTACGTCAATATTTTTTTTTCTTATTTCTTAGTGAATGGGTTAGGTGACTTGCAACGACGAAGGCCTTCTAGCAACACGTACTTAGCTTTTGCCGGCGTAATTCGCTAAAATATGTCTAACTATTGTCATTTAGGAACTGCCTAATTCCTGTTGTTAATTTGGAAAAGGTAATTGATCCAAAAATAACAATGGGGGGCAATTAAAGGTTCCAAATTACAATAGTTAGAGTTTCTCCAATCTAGAAAAGTGGATTGGTTGAAATCTCCAAGGCGTATTTTGCATTTTTTTTCAAATATGAACACGTTAAAACTGAACTGTCTCGGATTTTGAGTTTTGTATTCGCCCCGAGGAAATTCTATATAAAATAACATACCTGGAAATTATATTCACGTTAAGTTGAATTTTGATTTTTTGTAATCACCCCGAGAAATTCTATATAAAATAACATACCTGGAAATTATATTCACGTTAAGTTGAATTTTGATTTTTGTAATCACCCCGAGAAATTCTATATAAAATAACATACCTGGAAATTATATTCACGTTAAGTTGAATTTTGATTTTTGTAATCACCCCGAGAAATTCTATATAAAATAGCATACCTGGAATTTATATTCACGTTAAGTTGAATTGTGATTTTTGTAATCACCCCCGAGAAATTCTATATAAATAACACACCTGAAATTCTATTCAGAGTATATTGAATTCTTGAGTTTTGTATTCACACCCAAGAAATTCTATGTAAATAACACACCTGAAATTCTATTCACAGTAGATTGATTTCTTGAGTTTTGTATTTGCACCCAAGAAATTCTATATAAATAACATACCTGAAATTCTATTCACAGTAGATTGAATTCTTGAGTTTTGTATTCACACCCAAGAAATTCTATATAAATAACATACCTGAAAATTGTATCGCTATATACTAGACTTTTTGATTTCTGTGATTTTGGAGAAAGTAATGGCATCCACCACCAGTTTCAATCATAAAAATGATAAAACTGAATGTGTTACTTGCGAAAAATTAATATCTAAAACTAATATTAGCAAACACAGGGCAAGATGTAGCGAAACAGGTTCGAGAATTAATCGTTCGTCACCTTCTAAGCCTTTTGCTCGATGCGGAAAGATGATTAGCATCACAAATTTAAGTAAACACCTGAAAATTTGCAAACCATCGACCGAACAAGGAACATTGAAAAAAAAAATTGATGATTCAAAAACGGAAGCTTCCACTTCAAAGCAAATTAAAATATGTAATGAACGAAAACCAATTAGATCTGCATTTAACCGTCATATTCAGGATTTCTCTTTTACTTCGGAACCAGGCTGCGACATTCTTAGTTTCTTGCGTGAAACGAAAACATCCGTGATAAATTTTCTAAAAAATAAATTGGAAAATAATTCCATAAAAGTATACGTTGATCTATTTTCCGAATACGAAAAAGTCGATGGTACAATAAGAGTCTTTTATCATCGAACAAAAAACCAGGCTCTTCATTTGGCGGATGTCGATAATTTGGACGAATTTTATTCTGATCTTTCAAATGAACTGGTTACGAAACACGACGATTTCGAGGCCGCAGGATCAGGGTGGTCGTTATGTGGAAGTCCTCACACGTTAACTGTTTACGTGAACCAATTCTCGCCTCTTCGCGCTTCCAGCTACGTTCCTCTTCCACCGAACATTCAACACAAGAGGGCTGTGTTAAATATACAGAACAGCGATAACAAGTGTTTTCTCTGGAGTGTGTTGGCGGAACTTCACCCGATTCATTGGTCAAATAATCCAGAACGGGTTTATCATTACAAGCAATACGAGTCCGAGTTTGAAAGTGTAATGTCTGGCATCGAATACCCGGTAACATTGTCGGATATAACAAAGTTTGAAAATCGTGCACGAAAACGCATCGCTATTAATGTATATTCCTTCACGTCGGATAAATATCTCGTGCATCCCGTCAGGATAAGCGATATCGACGATGACGATGCTTGTGTAATAAATCTTCTTCTTATTTCCAACGAGGATGTTCATCACTACACGCTAATTCGTTCTCTATCACGTTTGGTCGGAAGTCAATCAACCAAGCATTCACACCACATCGAAGTTTGCCCAAGGTGTTTAACCACGTTCGACGATCAAAAACAACTCAAATATCGAAAATACACCGGACGTCAAATTGCTATCGATAAACTTGCCAAACATAAAATTTATTGCGGTGACAACAGACCGGTTCGAATGTTGATGCCCGAAAAGAACGAAGTGGAAGAATTCAAAATGCATAAGGCATTGTTGGAACATCCCGCAATCATCATTGCTGATTTTGAGTCTTTTCTCAAACCGTTGTCGTACTGCGAACCAGACCCCGAACTTTCTTCCACCACACATTACCAGCTTCACGAACCAAACAGTTTCGGTTACGTTGTCGTGCGACAGGATAAAATAGATGAACCGTACGTATACCAAGGACCCGATGCAATCGAACGTTTCTTCGAAAAGATGATCGAGGAGGTTGGGAAAATTGGATGCATGCTGCAAACATCGAAACCGATGCTTCCGTTATCTGCTAGCGAACTTCAAAATTACTATGACACTGTCAAATGTCCTGTGTGTGATAACCACTTCACAGAAGAAAATCATAAAGTGTTTCACCATTCGCTTCATAAGCGGAATCTGTAATGCATGCAACCTCAAAATCCAAAAACCAAAATTCGTCCCCATATTCTTTCACAATGGTCCTAATTACGATTTTCATCCCTTTAATTAGGAAACCCGGATACGACACTCAAAAAATAGATATTCTTGCTCAAAACGAAGAACGATACGTCTCTATGAGTAAGAAAGTTATGATTCCTGAGACTAAAAATACCATCGAGATGAGGTTTCTGGATTCATACAGATTTCTCTCTGCCAGTCTGGACGCTCTTGCCAGCAAACTTTTAGACGAACAATTCAAAATTACTAAAGATAGTTTTCCCAACGTTGACAGTAGTAGTGTCACAAATATGCCTTTGACCGCAACCCTGATTTTTAGACCCCACGACCACCAAAACCTCAAAAACTCACTTTCTCTCCACGTTCCGCGCCTCATTTATTGCGCTGACGATGTTTCACAGCGTAGAAAAGCAGTGATGTGTGAAATGCACTCTCTCATCCTCTCATCCTTGAAGGATGAATGCACCTTATCGTAATTTTCCAAGTCCGGGGGTCATGTTTATATATCGTGACCTTTGTAAACCTCTCGGGGGGGGCGATGTGCTACACGCGCGCGCGCGTGCCTCTCATTATTTCTGTATTGTGACGCAAACAAGCAAATAATAATTGTTGTTTTTTGGGATTCCTGGCCCCTATAACCTCGCCAGGGTGCGTGGTGGCGGCGAAATCCTCACCAGTTTGGATTTGTATTGCGAATGTTGCCAAAAATTCAATCAAAGTTGTTCGTTCTCGATGTTGTAATCTTACGTACATTATTCCATGAAACATAAATCGATAATCCTATGCGAAGACCCCAAAGCATTCACGCAATTTTTGATGTTCGCGTGGATGGCGACGCTCGGTGGAAGTGAATCTTTTCCGATCCCCGTGGAGAAATTGTGTTTCGTCGCTCAATGTAATTATTTTCATCACGGACCAAACGCTTTTTCAAATCGATCCCAAAAAATTTTCTGCAAAACAAAACGTTCGAAAATATCGAATGTCTTCTCTCGAGAGTGGTACGGAAAAATTGAAATCGATTTTCGATTCGATGGGAGCATCACCCCAAACGTTAGTAACCATTCCGGAGCTTGCACGACACGAATCCCAAAACAATTTTTCGTCCGAGATGATGGAATTGTTTTCGCACAACGTGCGAAGCATTATCTTGCAAGCGTTTCCGAAATTCGCATCGTTTGACGATGCAATTTTGGAAGTTGTGACATCGGACATTGAATGGCTTCGAAACCTCACTCGCTTTTTCAGCTCCCGAAACCTGCATATCGGAGCGATTCGCAATTTCGCTCGCAAGTTTTATCTTTCTTGCAAGCATGTACTCGATTAGGAAACAACGGTATTTTTTCGAGGGCGCAAGAATTAATCGCCGTACTGCCCATGCTACCCGCTTCCGCAGCGGACGACCCCCAACCTCGGAAACCCCGCCGCCGGAACAAACAACGACAACTCCCCGAACCCATTCAGCTCGCATCCGCTTCCACCTGAAGCGGATCTATTTTTTTTCCGCCTCCACGGTCATGAATGAAGAATCCACCACATCCCCGATAACAATCGAATCAGAAGCGGATGCGACGGAAGCGAGCACAGCAGCATCTTCCGCTCTCGAAATTTATCTATCCACATTATGCTCGACCAACAAAAAGCTGCATTGTTGCACGTGGAATTTTTCAACCTTTTCGCGTATTATTTTTATGGAATTACAAGCACGAAACGAAGCGTCCACCGTTTCGTTTCAGGCATGGTTGAGTTTTGTGCTGGTTCTCGCAGAGCTGGGGGTCGCCCGTTTCACACACCACACCCTGACGGGGCGTGGAAGAGGCCGAGGAAATGATCGACAACATGCATGGGTGGAACTGTCAACGCCCGTTCATTGCTATTTGTCCCCCACAGGATATTGTGCGCATCGAAAAGTACTTGGTTGAAAAAAAAAGTATAGCATTTTTCGTTTGTACCACATGCATGAGTGAATCGGTCAACGGGGGGGTTCATTGCTAGGATATTGTGTTTTAACCAAAGGGGGTCGAGTGGGTGGGGTTCCTATATAACACACCAGTTTCTCCTTTTGTACATCATTATCATAGTGAACTTCAATCGTGGCAGTTCAGTATTCTTAATTGTTTTGTCTGACAGTATACATATATATCATCGTGGAAGTTTTAGTGAGCTACAAGTTTTTTTGAAGTCTGTCTCTCTCTTAAAAGTAAGTTCCTTTTCATGATATATATATTTATTTTGTTTTGCGTCTGACACACACATATTCAGAGGAATCATAAAAATTGACACACACCTCCTACAACAGTGCACACACACTGTTCGCGTCTAATTTATATATGTACTTGTGGAAGGAAAAATGTCTAGCATTTTTCAACTTTTTTTTCCTTCTCTTTCAGTGCGCTTTCCCCTACCACCACCACAAGCCCCTAAAAAATTTCTCTGTATATATAAATAACAGAGAAATATGGAATCGCAACCAGGTCCCTCCGGTCTTTGCGGGAAAGTGGCATGTCGCAACTGTGGAAAATTAATTTCGAAACCTAATATTGCTAGGCATTTGAAAAAATGTCGTCTACCGGAACATGATGTCGTCCCTCCGGCAAAGAAATCTCGCATTGATGCGCATGAAGGCGGTGCTTTGAATAAAAGTTCACGCATCATGATGTATAAATCTGGAGGTGATGAAAAATGTGACTCGAGCACCTTCCTCGACAATGTGAAATCTCTGGTAGTCGATCAATTACGGGATTGCCTCGTTAATGTTGCTATTAAAATTCATCTCGTCTTGACCCTGCTGTATGAGAAAGTTGTCTCGTCCAAGACAAGCACTTTCAGCTTTTACGTAGGGTGTGAAGGCTTACACGATGACAATGACGAGGATCTTGACGAGATAGTGACACGGCTATTTGAGCACCTGACACAAAAACAAGAAGACTTTGAAGGTCGCGGAAGTGGATGGAGTCTTTGCGGTCGCAGCCACATGTTAGAACTTCGAGTCTGCCATTTGAAACCGTTACGCAGCGATCAAAAACAAAAAAAAAAAGCAAAATGCAGTGTTGAACATAAAAAGTAATGATGCGAAGAGTTTCCTATGGTCTGTCATCGCCGCATTACACCCGGCTAATAATAATGACCCCCAACGTCTGTCCAAATACAGAGGATATGAGGGGAGATACGAGAATATGATGAGAGGAATTTCCAATCCTGTGTCCCTGAATAAAATCAATCAATTTGAAAAAATCTATAGAGAGGAAAAAGGAGAAGATATCGATATTTCTGTGTTTGGGGTTGACGATTCCGGCAATATTCGTGTGTTAAGACCTTCTAGAAACCAGAATAATGTAATTCGACCCTTGCTTGTAGATGGCCGTTATAGTTTGATACGGAATTTCTCACGATTAGTAGGAAGACAGATCACCAAGGATCACGATAAGATCGAAATTTGCGATCGATGCTTGAGAATTTTTCGCGTGGGAAAGAAGATGAGAGAACAGCACAAGTGTTTTGGCTCCGTGAATGCAGAACCCGAAGATGTCATGCCGGAACCCGGAACCGAGATGAAATTTCAGAAACACCAGGCTCTTCTCCACCATCCCGTCGTCCTTTATGCCGACTTTGAAAGCTTCCAAGTTCCCATGATGTCTTGCAACCCTGATCCCTCTACCTCAAGCACAATCCAAATTTTTCACCACGAGCCTTGCAGTTTCTCCATCTACGGAGAAAAATTAAATGATGTCATCTTGTATTGCGGACCCGATGCGGCAAAACATTTTCTTAAGAAGATAGCGGAATGCGCGAGAGAACTTGCACCCAGCCTGAAAGGCTCTTACGTTTCTCCACCTGCTCTCACGACGGAACAACAGCGGAGACATGACACGGCGACAAGATGCGCGGAGTGTAACCAGGCTTTCACCCCAGAAAATCACAAGGTCGTACACCATGACCACCAGAATGGATTATTCCTGAGCACGATCTGTAATTCCTGCAATCTTAAAATTAATGAGTCGCATTTCGTTGCCGTGTTTCTGCATTACACGGAAAAATACGATACGCATCTGTTCGTCAAAGAGCTCTACAATATCACGACCCGAATCAGGATCATTCCGAGAACGAGCGAGAAGTATATTGCGGTGAGAGTGTGGATCCCTCTCGAAGAAGGAGGAAGTGTGGAAGTTAGAATCCTGGACTCTTACAATTTCCTGTCCTCCAGCTTGGCCACCCTTGCAGCTCAACTTGGCGACGAAGATCTTGTGGCCACCAAGCAAATGTGTTTTTCGGGGAGAGATGAGAATTTGAATCTGTTGCATCGCAAGGGCGTCTACCCCTACGAGTACATCAACGATTTCGACAAATTTGACGAGACGGAACTTCCACCCCGGGAGGCATTTTATTCTCATCTCACGGAGGACGTCTGTTCCGAAGAGGACTACGAACACGCTCGTAGTGTGTGGACGGCCTTCAATTGCCAAACTTTTCGTGATTATCACGATCTCTATCTTAAATTAGACGTGACACTTCTCATGGACATTTTCGAGTCGTTTCGCAAGAGATGCATCTCGATCTACAAGTCGGATCCTGCGTATTTCTTCACGACGCCGGGATTGACTTGGGAATCGATGATGAAATACACCAACGTGGAACTGGGGCTCATCGCAGAGAAGGAACAGTATGCCTTCATGGAGAGTGCGATACGCGGTGGCATCGTCCAATGTCCTCGACGCCATGCTCAGGCAAACAATCCTCATACGCCTGGTTACGATGCATCGAAGCCCAACACCTACATCGTCTACTGGGATGTCAACAACCTGTACGGCCATTCCATGTCCCAGTGTCTTCCCATCGGCGACTACGCGTGGATGACCGAAGAGGAACTCTCCTGCGAGGATTTTCTCAACTGGAGCGAAGATAACGAATGGGGCTGTTTCTTGGAAGTGGATCTCGATTATCCCGAAACGCTTCACGAGAAACATCACGGATTGGCCCTGGCCCCCACCAAAAAAAAGCCACCTGGAGGACAGGAGCCAAAACTCATACTAAGCATGGAGAACAAGAGGAATTACGTTCTGCACTACCGACTCCTCCAATTTTAAGTGAGTCACGGCTTGCAGCTGAAGAAAGTACATAGAGGATTGAAGTTCCGACAGAGTAGGTGGCTCGAGCCCTACATAGCCGAGAACACGCAACGCAGAGCGCAATCGACATCGCCTGCAGACAAGGATCTGTACAAACTATTTAACAACGCCATCTACGGCAAGACGATGGAGAACGTGCGTAATTACATCGACGCAACGTTGGTCACGGATGAAAAAAAAATCGAGAAAATTGTCGCGTCCCCCTACTTCAAAAACTTCACCATTTTCGACGAGAATCTGGTATTCGTCGAGAAGAACAAGAAGCAAGTGATGCTCAACAAGCCGATTGCCTTAGGTGCCACCGTCCTTGAACTATCAAAATTGCACTTGTACCAATCGTACTACGATCAGTTTCAACCTTTTTATGGAGATAACATCCAAATATGTTACATTGACACGGATAGCTTCATTTTTCTAATCGAAACACCAAGCCTCGAAAATGATCTGACTAAGATGAAGCATTTGTTTGATTTAAGCAACTTACCATCAGGCCATCACTTGCATTCGACAGAAATTAAATTACCATTGGAAAGTTCAAAGATGAAGCGGCTGGTAATTACATCAGCGAATTTGCGGGGCTTCGTGCTAAAATGTACTGCGTCAAGATTGCAGAAGAAAAAGAGATCAAGAAAGCGAAAGGGGTAGGAAAAATAAGTACCAGCAAATTTAGCATGAAAGACTACAAAGAATGCCTGTTTCAAGGTAAAAGAAAACTCAGCACAGATCATCGCATTGCGAATAAATTACACGAACTATATACGACGCGCGTAACCAAGGTCGCATTGGATGCCAGAGACAACAAGTTACGTGTTCACGATTGTCAAATCCACACGAGAGAATGGGGCCACTGCAATGGAAGCGATAAATGTGACGTGTGTTAACTGTAACCCCATAGCCATGAAGTCCGCTGTGTCTTTTGCCATTCTTCAAAAATATACGGAGGAAAAGAGTGGCCATCGGGCGATGAAAAGTTGGAAGTTGTTATTATGTCGTTAAGCCCGCTCTAAACGAGTCTCATTAAATTCAACTCTTACTTTTTTCTTCTTCATCGTGATCTAATGACAATTACATGTTCGAGCCTTTTGAGTTGCATCGCCGCAGAGGAAAATCTTCTCTTCTCTTTTCTTTTTTATTCGATCTACAAAGGGGCACAGCATATAGAAAATTTAAATAACTAACAAGGACAATGAATCTCTTTGGTTTCCGCAAACAAAGCATCATGGAAACTGCACCACCAAATTCCAAAAACCTCTTACCTTCCGTGTTATCTAAACTCAACGGTCTACTGATCGTTCACCTCAATAGTATTTGGACGAAATTGGATGACGATGTGGGCAAGATGTTTTATGTCTTCAACAACAATTTACATTTTTACGAAATTCCGATCGACGGGAAACTTCAAATCACTGTGAATCCGGAGAACGAAGGACGAGATATTAAAATTTCTAGCGGCAAGAACATTTTTCGAATGAAGCACGACAAGGTGCTTTCTAACATGGCGTACGACGTTTCTGCAGGAGATTTACTTTACGTGGAACTCCTCGGAGATTACGACAAACTCATTCCTCTCTTCGTAGAATTACGAATCACCTATCCTATTATAAATAACCGTTAACAAAAATGCCTAACGACATTTTCGGCCACACCAAGCGTGTAGACCACGCAGAAGAGATTCTCATGTTGGATATTCGAGTCAAAAAGTTGAGGAGCGATTTGATCGCTTTGCAGGAGACCTTAAACAAAAGTTTAGAGTCGGAGATCGCTACGCTCCAAACGCAATGTCTCGACCCCATTCTGAAAATCGATTCCGAACTGAAAACGCTCATAAAAAATTATGTTGATGTACCTTCTTACGACAACGTTCAAAATATACAGTTGAGCGTTGATTCGCTTCAAAATGATTTGCTCAAATTACAGCAATTTCAATCGAAAAATGAAGATTTGGAAAAATTGAAACTCGAAATCGAAGAACGAACTTCCGCAATCGAAAAGAATTTCTCTGAACTTCAAACCGTCGTGAATGATATTGATGTAGAACGCTTGCACGTCGTCGTTTCCAAATTACAAGAAGAATTCACCGGCACGTTGGAAGAAATTAAATCCAAGTTGCAGACTTTGGAATATACCATGACGAACCTACCATCGTCAGACGAACTGCAGGTCATCGGTAAAAGCGTCGCGAACATAAAAATTCAACTGGAGGCTTATCGAGATTTTGAACACAATCAAACCACCATCGCTACGCTTCAGGCGTCTCTGGAATTGATCAACGAAGAAATTAAAAATATTCACGTTCAAGCGAGTGCGTTGACGAGCATTCAAGACACGTTAAGAACGGTTCAGCATAAAATCGACTACCTGGAAAATTTGAACGTCGAATCCAATCTTGCTCATTTTCATCACGTACTCGACAACATACAGGGTGACTTGGAATCGTTACGGACGAGCGTGCCTTCGAGCGAAGATTTGGAAAAATTGAAAACGGCGGTGACGGCACTATCCGATTCGAGCGACATCAAAAGTTCGTTGAGCGATCTCGAGAGTAGGGTGGCCAATCTCCCCACCTCCAAAGAATTACACGCTTTGAAAAGGAACATATCTCTAATGCTGAAACGACTGGAAACGGAAACGGCAAACGTGGAACAGATTCGAGATGAAATTAGTTCGCTGGTGTCGACGCTGCCCACTTCCCAGAGCGTCACGGATCTACACACGCAGTTTACAGAGATGCGAAGCATCGTGAACGATCTTACCGAGAAAAGTTCGAAATTGAATCAAGTCGAGAACCTTCAGAACATTGTCGTCAACATCAGAGATCAAGTTGGAGTGCTGGAATCCACGCAGGAATCGACGCTGGCCTCTTTCGGTGCCACGTTGCAAGAACTCAACGAAAACTACAAGCAGTTGAACGTGGAAGTGAAAATCAAACCGTCGTTTTCTGCCGTAACGGACACCATAGTCGAGCATTTGCTGCCCATCGAAAATAAACTCGGACAAGTTCATAGTAATCTGCTCGGCGTCGACACTAAATTCGCCAAATTGTTCACCTTGCAAGCCATCGAAATCAACAGCGTACCCAATCAACAGAGAATCTCCACGTTCGTCGAAGGTAACAAACTGTACATGTTACATCCTTATCATCCGTACTACAAGTTTCTCCTCGATGGCACGATTCAGGTAAACGAATTTTCGTACTGGTCTCACGGCAGAAAAGCTAGCGTTCCCACCATGACGTTGATATCGAATCGTGGTGTCCAGAAAGCAGGAAACATTCCTCTGGCACGTTGGAACGAAACGCGCAACATATATGAAATACATGAAGACGAAGATCTTACCGTTTTCGACGTGAGTGCCGGCGATAAGCTGATCGTTCAAAACTCGAGCGAGGTGCCACCCTCTTTGAATCCCATCACGCTGGTGCTTCTCTTCAAACGTAATCTCTAAAAAAAAATGTCAAGGCAAGCCATCGTCCAGGAATTTCATAAACCTGCACGCCGCAACCTCGAACGTTTGGCTGTGGTAACCAAGGGCATCGATGACCTCTGGGAAAGCGACCTCGTGGAGATGAGTTGCGGCAAGTTAAAAAACGTACATAAATTGAACAAGGGCAACAAGTACCTCCTCACCGTCATAGACACATTTTCGAAATTCGCATGGGCTCTACCTTTGAAGGCGAAAACAGGAACGTGCGTCACGGAAGCATTCAAATTAATTTTTCGCGAAAGCGGCGGCAGACGACCTCGGTTTCTGCACACGGACAAGGGGAAGGAATTTTACAATGCCGTATCCCAAAAGTTTATTCGGAAACACGACGTTCAACATTACTCGACCTTCAGTGACGTCAAGGCCAGCATCGTGGAAAGATTTAATCGCACTCTGAAATCGCGCTTGTGGTCACGCTTTACGCTTCAGGGAAGCTACAAGTGGGTCACCATTCTTCCGGAACTCGTTAACGACTATAATCACACGGTGCACAGAACGATAGGCATGAAGCCAGCTGACGTTACCAAGTCCGACGAGCAACGTTTAATTTCTAGCGTTTACTGTCCAAAGTACACACCCACGACAAAAAAACCTAAATACAAAATTGGAGACCAGGTGAGGGTCAGTAAATTGAAGCGAACGTTCGACAGGGGTTTCACACGAAATTGGAGCACGTAACTTTTTACCGTGGTTCGAGTTTTACCCGGGAACCGTCACACGTATATAATAAAGGACAGTGGCGGTGAAATTTTATTGGGGCGCTTCTACGAGGAGGAACTCTCTAAAACTAAATACCCCGACACGTACCTTATCGAAAAAGTTTTGCGTAAGAGAGGTGACAAACTTTTGGTGAAATGGCTGGGACTTCCGGGAACGAGTTGGATCGATTCAAACGAAGTGATTCTATGAGTACGTGGAATGTTGTGAAACGTCTACCTGATTCTGAAAGTCAAACGAAGAAAAGCAACGGCGAATTGTTCCCCGATAGCATACGGTGTCTGATCGTAGGACCTTCGGGGTGCGGAAAGACGACACTGCTCATTGATAATTTTATCCTCGCACCCAATTGGTTAGACTGGGAAAACAGACACCTCTACGTATTTTCGAAAAGTCTCGAACAAGCCAAATACCAGCAACTTATGAAACTGTACGAGGGACTGGGCATTGCAACTTTCGCATCTGAAATTATTCCACTGGACGATTGTCTCGAGAATTCCGTTGTGGTGTTCGACGACATGATCTTGGAAAATCAAAACGAGATTCGTCATTTTTTCACTCGAGGACGTCACAAAGGATTAGATTGTTTCTACCTGGCACAAACTTTTTCCAAGTTTCCGAAACAACTGCTACGCGATAATGCTAATTTCATATGTTTGTTTCGACAAGACCACACCAATTTAAAACATGCACACGATGATTACGTAGGGGCTGACATGAATTACAATCTATTTTCTAAATTCTGCTCCCACTGTTGGAACAGTGGTGATTTCGGATTCGTGACCATTGACATGACTCGAAAAGCAAACCACGGAAAATATAGGAATAAAATAAACGTTTATCTAAACGTCTCAAAGGCTAACAAGAGGACAATTTCAGATTTGCAACAAGAAGAAAAAAATCCAAAAAAATTAAAGTCGTGAGAATCTAAAAAATAAAATTTGAAAAAACGTTCTTTTTTTTCAAACGTCTGACAAGCATATAAAAAATAACCATTACAACAAAAATTGAGTGTTAGAAAAAGTGGATAGTCTCAAGCTGGTGACAGCAAGAAAACTACGAGAACTGAACGTATAGGCTGAAAATTCGAAGTTTCAGAAACGTTTCAACGAATATAGAAAAATGTCAAAACGTCAATTTCAAGAAAAGGACAATCTCAAGTTGCGGGAATATCTAGTGAAACGCTTCAAAGGTTGGAAATCCGAGAATCGCGGATCCTACGAAGAGAAGAAACGTCAGGATCAACCTGTGATCGACGCCATCAGCGGTCTAGGTAAAGAAAAAAAAAGTGTCACGGAACAAAATAAAAATTTGATCAACGAACTCGTACCGCTCGCAGCTAAAAATTACACCGTACCCACGCCCATTTCGAGCATTCCTTCGACGCCGCTCGAACTGAAGGACGTACCACGACGTCGAGCCATAGGTAGCACGTCGTCGTCTTCGGATAAGATCGAGTTGGGACCTTTGGCACGAGACTACCTGAGCACGGGGACGAAGTGTTCGGATTGTATCCGAGCATGGAAACCAACGAAGGCGGTGTGGTTTGGAAGATTGGGAAATCGAAAGTCACCTTCGAAGGCAACGACATTAAAGTTAATTTAGGCGAGAAGGATAGTTGGACCAGGTATCCGGGTACGGTGGGACTGTGGGAACTCGTTGCCAAAAAGCAGCCGAAGGATTACACCGACGAAGATTACCAGAGTTACAGGGAAATTCTGATCATGACGGATGCCATGTACCAGAACAACGACGCCTCGCAGAATAGGGTGAAATCGAGCAGCGGCGAGAAATACAGGAATCACATCAAACCGATTTGGAACGAGGTGAAGAGTGGAAGCGGCGTCAAACGCTACAACACGTTACCCAAAGAATTCGTTTGGGTGGACGACGTGAGGAAGCTCGTGGACCGATTGTTGGTGATAGCCGGCGAAGAAAATGCAGGCAATCGTAATTTCTACAACGAGAAGGTTGGCATCGTGGACATGATCAGCACCAAACTTTCCAACTTCATCGTGAACGACGACAAGGGCATAGGTTATCTGATCAAAATCATCAACACGCTGCCTCCGAAATTCTGGAACGTGGCCGAAGGAAAGGGACTCGTAAACGACATCATCAACAAGCTACCTTTCGAGATGCATTTACCTGGCTACCAGTACTGCGGACCGGGTACCAAACTCGAAAAAGATTGGAGAGAGGAGACAAGGGTGTGAATCCGTTGGACGCGGCATGCAAAGATCACGACATCGCTTACAACACCACTCGCACGGATCTGGATGCACGTCACGAAGCAGACAGAAAGTTAGAGCACGCAGCTTTCGAAAGATTCGTCAGCAGAGACGCTTCGTTGGGAGAAAGAGTTGCAGCACTGGGCACCACCATAGCCATGAACACGAAACAAAAATTTGGGTGGGGTATATAAATAACATACAGTAAAAAAACATGTCTCGTATAACTGACTTACCACTTGAACTGCTATATAAAATATTCAAACATGTAGTAAACGGAGATGTTAATAAACTTTTAATCATAGCGAGATCAACGCCGGATTTTCGCATCCCTTGTGAAATGGTTGTCAAGGACCGTCTTCGGGAGATCAGTGGCATGAGGTGCGGTGATCTCGACACTCTTCTTTCGGCTGCAGCGGAAAAATTAAACGATAGGTTGGATGAACTGTACGAGGCGAGGCAGGGGAGAAGACGATACACGGATGAATGGCGCAAGTCTAAACAGGAGACTGAAGATATTATTACGCACATCATCGCGTTGTCGGAAGCACGGACTTTCTTCCTCAGTTAAAAAAAAATAATAATATATATACGTGTCAAAACTTGATATATAAATAACACACATCGTGAAAAAAAAATTAAATTTCTCTAACACTCTGAAATTTCTCCTTCGATATGACTGAAAAAATGAGTGACCTCCAAGCATTAAAACAAATGCTAAATTTGTCAGTCGAATATGTAAAAATTCAGGAATTGGAAGTGGACAAACCTTACACGATAACTTCCGGTTCAATCGTTTCTACCCAGTATGGTCCCAAGGTACGTCTGTTGCTCAACGGACAATACAGTCTATTTTTACCAGATCGATACGCTAACATGTTATCCGACGAGAAGCTATCTATTTTAATCGAGAACAAAACTCGAATCGTGTACAAGGGAACAAAGGAACTTCTTGGTAAGAAAACGAAGCACGTAATAGAATTTGTGTAACGACTGCGCGGAGTATATATAAAATAACATAGCGTGAAAAAAAAATTACACGAAACAAAAAAAAATCTCGGAACATATATATAATTAACATACTGTAAAAAAAAATTACACGAGAGGGAAACGAAAAAATCTCAGAACATTTATATATATAAATAACATACCGTGAAAAAAAACAACATATAGAGCATCAACATGAAGCCCAAGGGTGTCGTGTACCAGATACCACACGTAGCAACCAATATTCCTAAATTCTTGGCCATCGAAACTTTGAACGTACACTGCAACGTGGCCGAAGGCATGATCACGAAATCCTCGGACGGGGGGTTGCTGGGAAGTCACAAGCAGACGGGAATCATAGCCACTTTCAAACCCAGTTCCGAATTCATGGAACCGATAATCTACACACCCTCTTCGCCGATCTATTTTCCAGTATGTCGCAACCGCATAGACGACATAGAGTTGGTGGTGACGAACGAGAAAGGTGACGTGGTGGATTTCGCAGGTGCCACTACGACGGCCGTCGTGGAGATCAACGTATAATAAATAACACATAGTGAAAAAAATGGAGCAGATCGAAAGTTACGAATTGCAATCTTTCCCTCCCAACCGTCGCACGTTCACCAATTTGAACGAAGCGAACAGGGAGATCGAATACGACGTGGACGTAGGCGACGGGTTCGTTCATCCTCACAGAGCGGACCTCTACCTTCAATTCGACGTGGTGAAGAAGGAAAGCGGAGACGCGTTTCCCGCAGCAGCAAACTTGATACTCGTGGACAACTTCGTGCCTCACCTGTTCTCGCAGGTGGAGGTGAGGAAACACGGTACCGTCATCGACAGAATCGATTATCCAGGCATCACGTCGACGGCAGTGGGAACATTGAAATTATCCAAAACGGACGCAGCATACTACCAGGCGGGGGGTTCGAAGCGGGGACCAAAATATCGACGAGAAGTCACACGGTGCTATTTCCCATGCGTCTGCTTCCGGGATTCTTCTCGGACTACAAGGAGATCATGTGGAAGGGAGGACTGCGCGTCACGTTTCGAAGAGCGGCCAACGACAACGACGCACTGATGCGATACGCTACTTTGGGTCCGGACGGCACCACGCCGATAGCCAAAACTTTACCCGAAGCAGGCAAGTGCGTCATCCGGAGCATGGAGTTGAGAATGCCGATCGTTTAATACGAAACGAACTACGCCCTCAAGTACAAAGCGGAGATCTTGAAATGTCCACAGGTGCCCATTCACTTTCACGGTTACCAGTGCGTGCAGAAGATGGCGACGGGAAGTCACATGGAATTCGACGTGACGACGCAGTTCAACAACATACAGTTCGACATGCCAGATTTCGTCGTTGTGCTCTTTCAGACCGGGCGCAATAAGAATCAGGAAAAAGATTCCAGCAAATTCGACGACTGCAAGATCAAGAACGTTTATCTCAAGAACGGTAGGAACGAAGTGTTCCCGCGCGAGAATTACAACCTCGACATGACCAAAGACGATTACCTCAAACTTTACGAAGCGTTCTCGGCTTACAAACGCGTGACCGAGGGAAGCGTGGACATGTATTACACGCCCAGCGAATTCAAAACCCACAGACCCATGACCGTCATCAACACCACGAAGAGGAAGCAGGTGGTGGTCAACGATCGCACCAACATCAAGGTCGTCTGCGAGTTCCACGATGTCTTGCCCGAGGATACTCTATGTAGCGTCATCCTGGTCGCAGAGAAGTCCTTCGTCCACGACGTGAAGAACGAGAGGGTCACAGAGCAGTTTTAACAGGTTTAACATCTTTTCTTGCACAATCAGTTACAATAAGAAATTTTTGTACTAGCACAATCAGTTACAATGGCACAATACGAATTTCACTAGTTCAGATCAGTTACAATGCCAATTTCATCAGTTATCAGTTACAATATATTTTTTTTTCATCAGTTTTTTTGCACTATAGCACGAGACAATCAGAATTTGCACAACATTTTTGTTGTTTTTACACGAGAAAATTAACATTAAATTTTTTTTTATCGTTTCAGATGCTGTTGAACATCAAAAACACATACACACACACACTAGAAAAAAAAGCATGCAACTTTATTTGTAACACACACATATTCTCCATCTTCATCAAGAAAAATATTATAATAAACATAATTTTTTTATCTATCTCACAATAAAACTCTATATCCAAAAAATTACAACATCAAAATAACACTAGAGTCGTTAGTACACGTTGCATGCATTACGGAGGTCCTCTGTAGAGTTTCATGGAAGTTTGAGAGAAAAAAAAAAACAAACACGTGACACTCTATAGAGGTGTGGTTATCTACAACCGCAGCCGTTAGAACCTTTTACTTTTTTGGTTGGGCACCACGCACCCTGGCGAGGTTATAGGGGCCAGGAATCCCAAAAAAACAACAATTATTATTTGCTTGTTTGCGTCACAATACAGAAATAATGAGAGGCACGCGCGCGCGCGTGTGGCACATCGTTCCCCCCCGAGAGGTTTACAAAGGTCACGATATATAAACATGACCCCCGGACTTGGAAAATTACGATAAGGTGCATTCATCCTTCAAGGATGAGAGGATGAGAGAGTGCATTTCACTCATCACTGCTTTTCTACGCTGTGAAACATCGTCAGCGCAATAAATGAGGCGCGGAACGTGGAGAGAAAGTGAGTTTTTGAGGTTTTGGTGGTCTTGGGGTCTAAAAATCAGGGTTGCGGTCAAAGGCATATTTGTGACACTACTGTTGACATAGAACTCGTTAGACGTAAAGGTATTTATCCTTACGAATATGTTAGTGATAATTCTGAATTTAACGACGACACTCTTCCACCTCAAAAAGAATTTTACAGCAGACTCAGAGAGAAAGGAATTACGGACGAAGAATACCAACACGCGCAACTCATGTGGGAGAAATTAGAATGTAGGACACTCGGAGACTACCACGATGCCTACTTAAAATTAGACGTAACGATACTCGCGGATGTTTTTCAAGCGTTCAGGAAAACGGCAACGAATATTTATAAATTAGATCCAGCGTATTTCTAGAGCCTACCGGGATTAGCGTGGTCGGCAATGTTATTCCAGACAAAGGTTAAGCTGGAACTGATATCGGACGTGGACATGTTACTTTTCATAGAGAGGGGGATTCGGGTCGGGATGGTACAATGTGTACAGAGATATGCAAAAGCCAACAACGTGCACCTGAAAGAAGATTATGATTCAAATCTAGCATCGAATTACATCTTCTACGCCGACGTTAACAATCTCTACGGACATGCCATGGTACAGAAACTTCCTAACGTTGGATTCGAATGGGCATAAATAGATATAGAAAATTTCGATGATAGTGAGTATGGCTTCTTCGCAGAGGTGGATATCTAATTCCCCGACCATTTACACGATCTGTTCAGCGATTTACCACCGGCAACCGAGTTCAAATCTTCGCCTCATTCAAATCAATGCAAGCTTTTATTGACTCTAGAGGGGAAAAAGAGATACGTTGTTCATTACTCGAATCTCCGATTCTTGATCGGGAAGGTAGCGAATATTAGAAGAGTCCTCAGGTTTAAACATTCCGAGTGGCTCAAACCGTACATTGAAACAAACACGCAACATAGGACGGTTGCCACTTCCGATTTAGACAAGATTTTTTTAAATTGATGAATAACGCGGTGTATGGCAAGACGATGGAAAACGTGCGGAATCACGTAGACGTGAAATTGGTTTCGGATAAAAATAAATGCATGAAGTGGGTGGCCGATCCTAGATTCAAGTCGAGAAAAATTTACAATGAGAATTTGGCACTTTTCAATCTAGATATAAAATTGATGAAATTCAGAAAACCAATTTACGTTGGTGCAACGGTTCTCGACTTGTCGAAACATTACATGTTCGAATTTCATAACGACGTGATGAAACCCTTCTTCAATGATAAGATGTCACTTTTGTACACGGACACCGACAGCTTCAATTACAGCATACAAACACCTAACCTCTATGAAGACATAAAAAATCCTTCCATGCTTGAGTATTTCGATACTTCTGCATATCCTCAACCCAACAGATTTGGGATTCCTTCCCTCAACAAAAAAGTCCTAGGTAAACTGAAAGATGATTGTAACGGTGATATTATTGTCGAGTTCGCGGGTTTGCGTTCGAAAATGTATGCCATGAGAACAGAAAGTAGCGTCACGAAGAAAGCAAAAGGTGTGTGCAAGAATACGGTGGAGAACAAACTCACCTTTCACGTTTACATCGATTGCTTTTACTCACAATCGACGATACTAAGTATAGAACAAAGAATCCAAAGTGTAGACCATGTGATTACAACAAACAAAGTTAGGAAAGTAGCATTAGATCCGCAAGACGATAAAAGATGTATTTTGTCTTGTGGAATCCACACGTTGATTTGAGGGCACTATCGTTTAGAAATTAGTAAAAATTGCAGGCAATGCAAATGAAAAAAAAATAAAACTTTAACTGTCTCACATACACAATAAATAACTAGCAAGGACAATGAATCTCTTTGGTTTTCGAAAGCAAACAATGGAGACTGTACACCGCACGACGAAAGATCATGAATTTCTACCTTCAATGTTATCTAAACTCAACGGCCTGTTGATCATTCACCTCAACAGCATTTGGACAAAATTGGACGAGGACGTGGGTAAAACCTTTTACGTCTTCAACAACAATTTACATTTTTACGAAATTCCGATCGATGGGAAACTTCTGATGAGCGTGAATCCAGAGAACGCAGGTGAAATCAAAATTTCTTCCGGCAAGAATATTTTCCGAATGAAGCACGACAAGGTACTTTCTAACATGGCATACGATGTTTCAGCAGGAGATTGTTTATACGTGGAACTCCTCGGAGATTACGACAAACTCATTCCTCTCTTCGTAGAATTACGAATCGTCTATCCTATAGTAAATAACCGTTAACAAAAATGCCTAACGACATTTTCGGCCTCACCAAGCGTGTAGACCACGCAGAAAAGATTCTCATGCTCGACGTTCGAGTTAAAAAGTTGAGGAGTGATTTGATCGCTTTGCAGGATACCTTGAACAAAAGTTTAGAGTCAGAGATCGCTACGCTCCAAACGCAATGTCTCGACCCTATTCTGAAAATCGATTCCGTACTGAAAACGCTCATAAAAAATTATGTTGATGTACCTTCTTACGACAACGTTCAAAATATACAGTTGAGCGTGGATTCGCTTCAAAATGATTTGGCCAAATTACAGCAATTTTAATCGAAAGATTTGGAAAAATTGAAAGTGGAAATCGAAGAACGAACTTCCGCAATTGGAAAGAATTTCTCTGAACTTCAAACCGTCGTGAATGATATCGATGTAGAACGCTTGCATGTCGTCGTTTCCAAATTACAAGAAGAATTCACCAGCACGTTGGAAGAAATTAAATCCAAGTTACAGACTTTGGAAGATACCATGACAAACCTACCTTCGTCAGACAAACTGCAGGTCATCGGTAAAAGCGTTGCGAACATAAAAATTCAATTGGAGGCTTATCAAGATTTCGAACACATTCAAACCACCATCGCTACGCTTCAGAAGAACGAAGAAATTAAAAATATTCACGCTCAATCAAGCGCGTTGACGAGTATTCAAGACACGTTAAGCACGGTTCAGCAGAAGATCGAATATTTAGAAAATTTGAACGTCGAATCGAACCTTGCTCATTTTCATCACGTACTCGACAACATACAGGGTGAATTGGAATCGTTACGGACGAGTGTGCCTTCGAAGGAAGATTTGGAGAAATTGAAAACGGCGGCGACGGCATTATCCGATTCGAGCGACATCAAAAGTTTATTGAGTGATCTCGAAAGTACGGTGGCCAATCTCCCCACCTACAAAGAATTACACGCTTTGAAAAGGAACATATCTCGAATGTTGAAACGACTGGAAACGGAAACGGCAAACATGGAACAGATTCGAGATGAAATTACTTCGCTGGTGTCGACGTTGCCCACTTCGCAGAGCGTCACGGATCTTCACACGCAGTTTACAGAGATGCGAAGCATCGTGAACGATCTTACCGAGAAAAGTTCGAAATTGAATCAAGTTAAGAACCTTCAGAACATTGTCGTCAACATCAAAGATCAAGTAGGAGTGCTGGAATCCACGCAGGAATCGACGCTGACCTCTTTCGGTGCCAAGTTGCAAGAACTGAACGAAAAATACAAGCAGTTGAACGTGGAAGTGAAAATCAAACCGTCATTTTCTGCCGTAACGGATACCATAGTCGAGTATTTGTTGCCCATTGAAAATAAACTTGGACACGTTCACAGTAATCTGCTCAGCGTTTACACTAAATCACCAAATTGTTCACCTTGCAAGCCATAGAAATCAACAGCGTACCCAATCAACAGAGAATCTCCACGTTCGTCGAAGGTAACAAACTGTACATGTAACAACCTTATCATCCGTATTACAAGTTTCTCCTCGATGGCACGATTCAGATAAACGAATTTTCGTACTGGTCTCACGGCAGAAAAGCTAGCGTTCCCACCATGACGTCGATATCGAATCGTGGTGTCCAGAAAGCAGGAAACATTCCTCTGGCACGTTGGAACGAAACATATATGAAATACACGAAGACGAAGATCTTACCGTTTTCGACGTGAGTGCCGGCGATAAGCTGATCATTCAAAACACAAGCGAGGTGCCACCCTCTTTGAATCCCATCACGCTCGTGCTTCTCTTCAAACGTAATCTTCAAAATGTCTAGGCAAGCTATCGTCGAAGAATTACATAAACCTGCACGTCGCAACTACGAACGTTTGGCGGTGGTAACCAAGGGCATCGACGACCTCTGGGAAAGTGACCTCGTCGAGATGAGCAGCGGCAATTTACAAAATGTACATAAATTGAACAAGGGCAACAAGTACCTCCTCACCGTCATAGACACATTTTCGAAATTCGCATGGGCTCTACCTTTGAAGGCGAAAACGGGAACATGCGTCACGGAAGCATTCAAGACAATTTTTCGCGAAAGCGGCAGACGACCTCGGTTTTTGCAAACAGACAACGGTAAAGAATTTTACAACGCCGTATTCCAAAAGTTTATTCAAAAACATGACATTCGACATTATTCGACCTTCAGTCACATCAAAGCCTGCATCGTGGAAAGATTTAATCGAACCTTGAAAACACACATGTGGAAACGATTCACGCTTCGGGGAAATTACAAATGGGTCGACATCCTGCCGGAACTCGTCGACACCTATAATGATACGGTACACAGAACGATAGGCATGAAGCCAGCTGACGTTACGAAATCTGACGAGCAGCGTTTAATTTCTACAGTTTACTGTCCAAAGTACACACCCACGACTACCAAGAAATCAAAATTCAAAATTGGAAACCAGCTGAGAATCAGCAAATTCAAACGCACCTTCGAGAAGGGATTCACAAAAATTGGAGCACGGAACTTTTTACGGTTGTTCGAGTTTTACCCGGAAAACCGACACACGTATATAATAAAATATAGTAGCGGCGAGATTTTGAAAGGAAGATTTTACGAAGAGGAACTCTCTAAAACAAAACACCCCGACACGTACCTCATCGAGAAAGTATTGCGTAGGAAAGGTGACAAACTGTTTGTCAAATGGTTGGGACTTCCGGAAAAGAGTTGGATCGACGCGAACGAGGTGATCTTGTGAGTACGTGGAACGTGGTGAAGCGTCTACCGGATGCGGAAAGTCAAACGAAAAAAAGAACGGCGAGTTGCTTCCCGACAGCATCCGCTGTCTAATCGTAGGTCCTTCAGGGTGTGGGAAAACGACACTGCTCGTGGACAATTTTCTCCTCGCACCGAATTGGTTAGATTGGAAGAACAGGTAGCTGTACGTGTTCGCGAAAAGTTTGGAGCAATCCAAATACACGCAACTGATGAAACTGTACGATGGTCTGAACATTGCAACGTTCGCTTCGGAAATAAAACCACTCGACGATTGTCGTGAAAATTCAGTCGTTGTGTTCGACGACGCCATCCTGGAAAATCAAAATGAAATTCGCAACTTTTTCACGCAAGGTCGTCACAAAGGAATGGATTGCTTTTACCTAGCTCAAACGTTTTCCAAAATTCCAAAACAGTTACTACGCGACAACGCTAATTTCATATGTTTGTTTCGTCAAGATCACACCAACCTCAAGCACTCGTACGATGACTACGTAGGCGGAGACATGAACTACGATCAATTTTCGGAACGCTGCTCTTCTTGCTGGAACAGTGACGATTTCGGATTGGCGACGATCGACATGACGAGGAAACCCAACGACGGAAAATACAGAAACAAAATCAACGACTTTCTAAACGTTGCAACGTTGTGAGAAACGACGTGTATAAATAATGTTATGACGAAACTAAAAATCGAAGACGAAAATCTTAAGCTTCGCGATTACCTCGCGAAACGCTTCAAAGGTTGGAAATCCGAGAATCGCGGATTCTACGAAGAGAAGAAACGTCAAGATCAACCTGTGATCGGTGCCATCAGCGATCTAGGTTAAGAAATTAAAGGTGTCACGGAACAAAATAAAAATTTGATCAACTAACTCGTACCACTTGCAGCTAAAAGTTACACTGTACCCACGCCCATTTCGAGCATTCCTTCGACGCCGTTCGAACTGAAGGAAGTACCACGACGTCAAGACATAAGCAGTACCTCTTCGTCTTCGGATAAAATCGAGTTGGGACTTTTGGCACGAGACTACCTGAGCACGGATAAGTTCGACAAGGATGAAGTGTTCTGATTGTATCCCAGAGTGGAAACCAACGAGGGTGTGATTTGGAAGATTGGAAAATCGAAAGTCACCTTCGAAGGCAAAGACATTAAAGTTAATTTAGGCGATAAGAATTGTTGGACCAGGTATCCGGTACGGTGGGACTGTGGGAACTCGTTGCAAAAAAGCAGACGAAAGATTACACCGACGAAGATTACCAAAGTTACAGAGGAATTCTAATCATGACGGATGCCATGTACCAGAACAACGATGCCTCGCAGAATAGGGTGAAATCTAGCAGCGGTGAGAAGTACAAAAATCTCATCAAACCGATTTGGAACGAGGTGAAGAGTGGAAGCGGCGTCAAACGCAACAACACGTTACCCAAAGAATTCGTTTGGGTGGACGACGTGAGGAAGCTCGTGTACCGATTGTTGGTGATAGCCGGTGAAGAGAATGCAGGCAATCGTAATTTCTACAACGAGAAGGTTGGCATCGTGGACATCATCAGCACCAAACTTTCCAACTTCATCGTGAACGACGACAAGGACATAGGTTACCTGATCAAAATTATCAACACGCTGCCTCCTAGATTCTGGAACGTGGCCAAAGGAAAGGGACTCGTGAACGACATCATCAACAAGTTACCTTTCGAGATGCATTTACCTGGCTACCAGTACTGCGGACCGGGTACCAAACTCGAGAAAAGATTGGACAGAGGAGACAAGTGTGTGAATCCGTTGGACGCGGCATGCAAAGACCACGACATCGCTTTCAACAACACTCGCACCGATCTGGATGCACGTCACGAAGCAGACAAGAAATTGGAACATGCCGCTTTCGAAAGATTCGTCAGCAGAGACGCTTCTTTGGGTGAAAGAGTTGCAGCACTGGGCACGACCATCGCCATGAACACGAAACAAAAATTTGGGTGGGGTATATATATAACATACATTAAATAAAAAAAATAATAACAACATGTCTTGTATAACCGATTTACCGCACGAACTGCTATGTAAAATATTCAAACACGCAGTAAACGGAGATGTAGGGAGGGGATGTAATCATAGCAAGAACAACGCAGGCATTTCGTATCCCTTGTAAAATGGTTGTCAAGGATTATCTTCGGGAGATCAGTGGCATCAAGTGCGGTGATCTCGACACTCTTCTTTCGGCCGCAGGGAAAAAATACAACGATAGGATGGACGAGCTTCACGAAGCGAAGCAGGGAAGAAGACGATACACGGATGATTGGCGCAAGTCTAAACAGGAGACCGATGAAATCATAGCGCACATCATCGCGTTTTCCGAAGCACGAACTTTCTTCCTCTAACACACACAAAAAATCTTCGATACAAATTGTGAAAAAAAATATACGTCAAAAAAATGTACATGTCAAAAGAAATTGCCAGGGAAAAATTTTTTATCGTCAAAAAAAATTTGTCTCGTCAAAAAAAAGTTGACGTGGACATCGTCAGAAAAAAGTTGCCTTATCGTAAAAATTTTTTATCGTCAAAAAAAATTGTCACGCCAAAACAAAGTTGACGTGGAAAAATTATCACCGTCAGAAAAAAAGTTGCATTATCGTAAAAATTTTTTATCGTCAAAAAAAATTTGTCGTAAAAAAAAGTTGACGTGGAAAAATTATCGTCAGAAAAAAAGTTGCCTTATCGTAAAAATTTTTTATCGTCAAAGAAAATTTGTCACGCCAAAAAAAGTTGACGTGGAAAAATTATCACCGTCAGAAAAAAAGTTGCCTTATTGTAAAAATTTTTTATTGTCAAAAAAAATTGTCTCGTCAATAAAAAGTTGACGTGGAAAAATTATCACCGTCAGAAAAAAGTTGCCTTATCGTAAAAATTTTTTATCGCCAAAAAAGTTGTCACTCCAAAAAAAGTTTACGTGGAAAAATTATCACCGTCAGAAAAAAAGTTGCCTTATCGTAAAAATTTTTATTGTCAAAAAAAATTGTCTCGTCAAAAAATAAGTTGTCAAAAAATGTGCAACAAAAAATGTACGTGTCAAAAAAATGTATGTCAAAAAAAATGTGAAAAAAATGTAGTTGTAAAAAATATACGTGTCAAAAAAATTGTACGTGTCAAAAAAAATATGACAAAAATGTTGTCAAAAAATGTGCAACAAAAAAATGAACGTGTCCAAAAATGTACGTCAAAAAATATACGAGAAAAAATATACGTGTCTAAAAATGTACAAGACAAAAAATGTACGTGCCAAAAAAAAATGTACAAGTAAAAAAACTTGATATATAAATAACACCGTGAAAAAAAATCTACGAGATCAAAAAATAATTCTTCGGTATATAAATAACACACATTGTGAAAAATTAAAATTCTCTAACATACACACCCTGAAATTTCTCTTCGATATGACTGAAAAAATGAGTGATTTCCAAGCATTAAAACAAATGCTAAATTCATCAGTCGAGTATGTAAAAATTCAGGAATTGGAAGTGGACAAACCTTACACAATAACTTCCGGTTCAATTGTTTCTAACCAGCGTATCAATCTCTTCTAAGTTGAGATTTATAGCTAGCCTGAATTCATAACCCCTGTCGCCAGCCGTTGCTCTCTCAGGCATTCAAAGAATGTCACATCAGTAATTTACAAATCCTTCCTGGTCTATTGGAGTTAAGGTGCTGATCAGCAGGTATTTCAGTTCAACGACCAGGGAAGGAGGAAAGAGAACAAAACAGAAAGCAATGTGTGGTGTGGGGTCTTTTGCCTGGAATCGCCGAACAAGAAGGAACTGAGGAGATTGAGCGATCGAACACGTTTCGATATGAACAGCTATCAGCGGGGAATTGTATCATCAGAGACAGACAGGTATTGTTACTTCCAACCATGTTGATCTAGACTTGAAGGTATAAATCCGAAAGCTTGTGTTTTGCCATTTCCAAGTGTGTAGTTAGTACCTCTCGCCCATTACCATTAGGCTTACCTTGAAGGGCGAGTGCTCAAATGAGGAGGATGAATGATTAAGCGAGCTACATCACCCCCCTCAATGGTGAAGGTTCTTGGTTCGATCCCACGTACTCAGAGTACGTTACGTGGATGGAGGTGCTGGAATTTTCATTCATTTCAGTTTGAAATAAATGAAAACTAAGAACATAGAACCGTCATGCCATTTTTGTGCCCGATTACGTTCATCTCAGGCGGAAACGCAAAGAAAAATAACATTTTATTTTAAATTAGTCTTCCTCACCCTCCAGATAGGTTTTCTCATTTCTAGGCAGAGAAAAGAAAGGATGAAAGTTATAATGAAAACATTAAATGAATAACAGGCTGCGTACGTATTTAAAAGTAGAGAATTTATAGAGTTACTCGTGTTTTAATGCTAATATCAGCTGGGGAGAACCATTGAGCTATGATAGATGTCGAGTTCTAACTTGAGGATGAATCAGATGAAACCTATAGACCTCAAGTCAGAGTCGGTCACCCGCAAAATGTAAATTGCGGAGGAACCTGCGCCCCAGCTCCGTCGCGGTTATCCGCGCTGGGCTGGCAATTTGGTATCAGGAGCGTCCGGCATTCCGCGTGGCGGAAGGTTCGATGTCGGATTTTAGGGAGGCCTATGTCATCAAAAATGTGGCCGGCCCAGGGACGTCCGTGGACGATTCCCTATCAATCTGCTCCTGGTAGCTCTGTGGTTCACTCACGAACCCGGTACCATGGCTACAACAAATTCCCACTTGGGAAATTTTTACCATCCAGAATTTTAAATAAGGAATAAGAATAAGGCATTTAGATTTGATGGTTTCTTGCATTGACAGTGATTTTAGAATTTTTTTTATATGATCTTGGATACGAAAATTATGACAACGTTGGTTATGAGGATGCAGTAAGCTATAGTCAGCAGTAAACGATTTTTTACCCTTAACATTTTAATTAATTAACAACGTGGATTAAAAGTGGATTTTAAAGTTATTTATGAATGAGGAAAATAAATTAGTGCCACCGAGTCAGAGTCAATCAGCACTATGTGCATTTTAACGAGTTATGGCACAGAGTATTCTTGTTTGAGTCAATATATTGTTATTATTATTATTATTAATTGAAATTTCTTAAAAGTTTAATTTAAATTTGGTTTAAAACTGACCGTAACTTGTAAAGGATTTAGAATGCTTGAACTATGACTGCTAAGACTTTTGCAACGAGGATATTACATTTTATACATATATAGTTTTGGGAATGAATAAGGCCCCGAGGACCACTTATTTATATTCTTAATGACTGAAGTCTCCTAGCACCTCATGAAGGGAGCTTAGATTAAGAAGATAGTCAAGTTTATACGAGATAGTCACTTGCCTTATGTTACCTTAACTTACGCATACAATGCCTGAAAATTTTAATCCATGTTAATATGTAAAGAAACGAAACGCTAATTATATTGCTCGACACGCTGTACAATTATGTCCGCTATTACGCCAGGCGTATATAGTTAGAGTGGCGTACCGTGATTTAGGGTATAAACCGCCCGATTAATTAAAAGTTCTAGTTGAGAAGTAATAGATGTATAATTCGGCTGCAGTGACGAGAGATGTCTGTACACAGGTAAGCAGTTGTGACGAGAATGAATCCGTACACAGATATACATATACTTATATGCTTTAAGCAAAGTTAGGCACAGCCAACTTATTTTGAATAACTAGAAGAGAATTATGAGAGCATTACACGGCGTGGACGTTTCTCACATATTAACGAGATTTTATTGTTAGTTTATATTTATATATTTTTTTTCCTGTCCGAAACATTGTTTCGTTTGACAGTTGAATATTTATCCTTAGCACGTTGTAGCTTCGAATGTTAAAAACTTTAAAATGTAGTTTGTTTTAAATTTTAAAATATAAATATTAATATTCTGCTCCAAGTTACGGTATTTATTAAAGTGAAACAGGTCTAATATTTTAAATTCACTTGCATGACATAATAATAATTTATAATAAAATGGCACTAATAATATTAAAGATTAAAAACAGACTTATTATTTAATAATGTGCTTTAGGCACAAAAGTTTTTTTGCAGTATGTAATAATACTAGCTCAGCGAATACATCACTAGAATTTTATAGTTACTCTTCAGAAGAAGGTATATGATTATATTAGCAAAGTTTATTTTAAGCGCCAGTTATGAGAATATTTATATTATATGAATATGTAGACGTCGACGTCAAGATTTTTTTTGCGCTCCAATAACAAGTATTTTCCTGCGGATATTGGATTGCAACCGATAATCCTGGAAATCCATTCTGCCATCGCAGAATGATAATGATTAAACCACGACGGTTTTAGTTTCTAAATTTGCCACAATAATATGCTAAGCATATTTTAGAATGAGTAGAGGGAATTATAGATTCTTCATTTTTAGTGATGTTAGCATAATATAAAGTTAATTATCGCATGTTTAGAGAGTACTTTATCTTATTTTTTATGGTCGATTTCAAAATAAACGATTGTTAGCAGACGAAAAGTAAACTAACGAGACTAAAATAATAATTATCTTTTAAATAGTAAAGTTTGAACAAATTTAAACCAGAAAAGCCACCAGCAAGAAAAATAAAACTTCAGGTAGGAAATAACGTTAGTTGTAAGAAAGAGTAACTGCGGTTGAGACTAAATATGCACAGGAACTTGTACAGTCAAGAGCAGAAGCATTACATAAATCGTGTCATCTTAACAAGAAACCAAAGTAATTTATTAATCATGTTCTTCAGAATAAGAATTTTCTTATTAAAACACCCTCGATTGTACTAAACTGCTTGCCTGGTAATTTGAAATAATATTGGGACATGGTTCGAGTCGCGTCAGCGCGATCGCCAGCAGCAACGTCGCTGGAATCAAAGTTTAAACCTCACAAGCTGAAAAACGGGAGCAGCCCCAAAAGTGTTAACACCGCTGCGGGCGAATCCTCCGCGATAACCAAGCAACCAATCACCGCGAGTCCAGCCCGACGTTATAAACATTAGAGAGAGTAAACAGTACAGTTTTAAACACGTGCATTTTTGTATGGGAGCGACCAAAGTCCAGCTCGGCAGCGGAGAAGCAAACCCCTCTCACTCCTCAAACCCCTTGCCATCCCGCAATCCTCCGTCGGTCATCTTTGGACCCAGTCGGCTTGTCACGACACATTTTTTTTTTCCAAACGTTGAATTTAGTCTCCAGTCTTGAAGCCGTCGGAATGAAGAATTTGCAACTTAAGAAAATCACCCCCCTTTCCCTCTTGTATCGAGTTACGCAGCAAGAAGCAGCCACTTCGGCCGCGAAAGACATGTATTCCTTTAACAGGACAACCACGGGAAGGAAAACTTCAATGATAGCAAATTCTTTGTTTGATACAATGTTGCCACTCCGGCGTTATAATTCCCAGAAACGCTTTTACGAACAGAATTTGCTTCAAGCGAAGCAAACTATTAGAATAAATTTAAGCGATTATATATCTTAACGTTTTATTTCCCAGTAAAAGTATGTATATTTTAAACCTCTCTCACCACAATGAGCCAGTACACGTTCAATTTTTAACGATAACAGGACTTGGTCGACTGTCTAGAATGTTCGTTAACAATAGTATAATAATAGCCAAAGTAGAGTTTTCAATGTTTATAGCAAGCAATTTTCCATTCAAAAGAGTAGTAGTAATTTAAGTTGAATCAAACGGAAACAGGACATTTCTCATAGCACAAAGGAAATTAAAGAAATCATTTCGATAATTTTAACAAATATTTCATTGGTTTCGTTATGAATTCTCACATAAATATAACTAACCTTATTCAGTATCAATCTAATTACATACCTTATTATTTTATGGTTATTAGCTTTCTTTATATTGTATTATCGTGGTAACTTATAAATGTTCATACGAGGAATGGCAAAGCAGTTGAATTTCTGTATTTGTGTTAATAAGTCTAGATCAACACCCCTTTCCTCATTTCCCGTTTACGAAATTATACTTTATCCTTTACCTAAGTCTGTCTATTCATCACACCAGTCAAGAGCTATCAACAGGAGAAGGATTTTCCAGCGTATCTATTGGGAATCAACATGCAGCAGTTTGGCCAATCACCAGCGAGGAGAACGGGATTCGAACCCGAATCTGCACGCATCCCGACGGTTTAGCTTCCCAGGACAACAGCATGCAACAGCCATGTGAGCCAGCCAGCCTGCCAGTATTTTAGTACATGGAACAAACACTTTCCACCCTTATAAGAAGAAACTCCCAAACCGGACAAAATTCTTCAGTTCCTTTCCCCATCAATGCTCCCACAAAAGAAGAACAGAAGAGATGCAGAAAAGAAGAACAGAAGACATGAAGAGGGAGCAGGGAAGAGAGCAGAATACCAGAGAGAAGAATGAACACCGTAGTTTTGTCCCCACAAACTACACACAATATGCTCCTGTTCCGAAAGTGCATCGCTTTCCACAAATATCACGGTACTTCAATCAAAAGTGCAGCTTACATAATCCAAGTCATCACTGTGTGTAAACGTTCCCCAAAATCTGCCAGTCTTTATAAATTTCACCCAATGAAGAAGCAGAAATTCATCAAGGACGTATCCTAGTGTTTACACTTCTCACCTCTGTACACTTGCATTACAGAATGTACATGACCCCTCCTAAAAAGTCATTCCGCAGTGTTTACGAAAGTGCATTTTTATGTGACATGTAATGCGTCACATTCAACTCTACAACTTTCATGTAAAGCAGTTTTACACCCACAAAGAAGAACCTTCCAGTGTGTGCAACCTGTCTTTTAACGTCATGCACAGGAGTGTACTCAGTGAGTTTCAACGTCCCATGTCTCATTCACTTTTCCATAAATGCACAAACTATGCTTATCAACGGTGCAATTTTACATGGTTTAAGTGAATATGCTGCATGCCAAAATCGTGTTTCGCCAGTGTCTACAATTTTGTCGACCGTTTCTCACTTAGTTCCTTGAAAGAAACGTTGAAATGAAAATCTGTGTGCAACCAGTTGTGCAACTTTTGCACGGGAGTGTACCATGTGAAAATATTTAAAAGTGGTTTATTCATTATTAAGTACACCGAACAATACTAATCAACAGTGCTTTTAACACATGCCCTTGTCGATCGTTTTCTTACCAGCTTTAAAGAAAACATCGAAACAAAATTGCTAAGTGCATCAACCTACAAAGGGAAGTCTCACAGTAACTCGACGGCATGTTTCCCCCAAGTGTACATGTGTGCTTCATGGATTCCAAATATTAATTCATACTTACATCCGTAATTCCAGTAGTGCCGAGAGTGATAACAATCCACTGAACTATCGTGACAACTCCAAACACTTCCAGTGAATGCGTGTGCATCGCAATATAAAACAAGAAGAACCCAAGTGGAAATATATTTATTATACACACATACAAACACTACGTAGTGTATCCGCGAATTTACGGTACTTTTTAACTCAAGTGAAAATATGTGTCGTGTGAGTCCACTTGTGTTGACTACTAACGCACACGTGTGTTCACGCCCCCTTTTGGCGACCTCAGGTCATAAGCAGTCATCATTGTTGCTTGGCCACACCTTTAACATGTTACGTCAGTTATGTCAGTGATCATCACATGTCAATCTTCCGCAGCTATTACAAAATTGACGGTACGCTCATTCCATGCATGATTATGTGAGCGAGTATCAAAGTGCAAGTTAAGCACTGTGCTATTATTTTTTTACTAAGCAAAGATGCGAGCTTGTTATTTGTTTTTCTTACGGCCAGTTACACCAGACAGTACATTTATGCCTATGGCCAGTTCTCGCGTCTGAAGTATCGCCAAGTATTTACTCAATTACTATTCTGTTATCATTATTTTTTTCTTTTCGGTTTTGGCGGAAACTATGGTTTTATTTCATTTTTATTTTTTCTATGTTTTTAATAAAAACTTCGATTTATAAGGATAGATCAACATGGATACCTTAAATATAAATTTCAATTCTGGAATTTTTTTCCAGAGGGGGTAATCGTATCAATCTCTTCTAAGTTGAGATTTATAGCTGGCCTGAATTCATAACCCCTGTCGCCAGCCGTTGCTCTCTCAGGCATTAAAATAATGTCACATCAGTAATTTACAAATCCTTCCTGGTCTATTGGAGTTAAGGTGCTGTTCAGCAGGTATTTCAGGGCAACGACCAGGGAAGGAGGAAAGAGAACAAAACAGAGAGCAATGTGTGGTGTGGGGTCTTTTGCCTGGAATCGCCGAACAAGAAGGGACTTTGGAGATTGAGTGGAGAGAGTGCAGGTGGTCAGCAAGGCAGTAGGTGAGGAGTACTACAACGCTCTGGTCGACAAATAGGAGACAAGCTTACAGAGGACTTCGCTATTTTCATTCAGCTAAGAGACTTCAGTTAGACAGGTAATTATCCTACACCCAGCCATGATACAGGTTCAACGGTTCACAAAATCCAACGAGTGACCATTGTCTTTTCAAAAGTTTAATTCCTTTGTGTAATTGTACCTTTCGCATGCCAAGCAATAACTCGTCATGTCAATGACGAGTGGTCTCATCAAGAGGATGAATGATGAGTAGTTTACATCACCCCATCGATTAACTGGTTCAGATCCCTTCATTCTATAGAATGACACGCCAGTACGGTCCCAAGGTGCGTCAGTTGCTCAATGGACAATACAGTCTATTTTTACCAGATCGATACGCTATCATGTTATCCGACGAGAAGCTAGCTATTTTAATCAAGAACAAAACTCAAATCGTGTACAAGGGAACAAAGGAACTTCTTGGTAAGAAAACCAATCACGTAATAGAATTTGTGAAACGGCTGCGCGGAGTATATAAAATAACATACCTCGAAAAAAAAATTACACGAGAGGGAAACGAAAAAAACTCAGAACATTTATATAAATAACATACCGTGAAACAAAGGCATGAAGCCCAAGGGTGTCGTGTACCAGATACCATATTCGCTGGGTGCCCTCGATGGGTTACTCACCAAGAAACAACGCGAGAAGAAACGTTCCTGCTTGTCGAAAGGACACGGAATGAAATTGCTGCTCAGCACTCCACAATTGAGACGGTTGCAGCGTTCGCGAAAACAGCAAAAGACAGGGGGGTTCATATTCAGCATCCCGGCCATCCTGGCAGCATTGGGGGCCGTTGGAAGTTTGGCTGGGGGTAGCGCCGCCATCGCGAAAACCGTCATCGACTCGAAGAAGAACAAGGCGGAATTCGAAGAACAGAAACGTCACAACGTGGCCATGGAGAAGAAAGGGAAGGGGGTCGCGAGGAAGTTTAAAAAAAAGAAACAGCACTCACCAACCGAGACATTGAATCTCTGATCAAACCATTACAAATCAAACACTTCAGAGGTGTTTTCATGTCCGACTCGTTACCTTCAACCGTTAGGAATAGAGAATGTGGAGTAGTCAACTTGGACAGTCAAGAAAATCCAAGCACGCATTGGATATGTTACAACAAAAATGCAAATAACAATAAAGCATTCGTTTTCGATCCTTTCGGAGGTGTTCCACCTACAAATTTAGTTCATTATCTGAAAACGATCAACCTATACTACAACGACGAACGCATTCAAGATTTCGGTAACGTGAACTGCGGTCATCTCTGTCTCTTCGTGCTCACGTTTCTCTCTAAAATAAATAAGCCATCGGTGGAAGATTTCCAGAAAGCACTTTGGAATCTGAAACAGCATCATGGGCGTGTTCCATCTCACGAGCGAATCTTCGATCTTGAAACTCACGCTGCACAACGACATTGTTTATCCTAAATCCGTAGCTCTGCGTGCATTCTACAGCATGTACCTCATACCTAACGTCACGCAGCACAACAACAAAATTAGCGTCGGAAGCGAACATATCGTCGTCACGCCAGGTCAATACAAACTTTCTACTTTGCAAGCTCAATTACCCAAAGGCACGTACCTTTCTCAAAATTCGGTCACGCACAGAGTCGAAATCGTATCGGCGACGGAGACCGTGGACCTGGGCACCATAGGAGAAGTTTTAGGTTTCGAGAACGACACCAAACTCGAAGCTGGCATCAAGCACACGGGTGCAAACATTCCTAAATTTCTAGCCATCGAAACTTTGAACGTACACTGCAACGTAGCGGAAGGCATGATCACGAAATCCTCGGACGGGTTGTTGGGAAGTCACAAGCAGACGGGAATCATAGCCACGTTCAAACCCAGTTCCGAATTCATGGAACCGATCATCTACACACCCTCTTCGTCGATCTATTTTCCAGTAAGTCGCAACCGCATAGACAACATAGAGTTGGTGGTGACGAACGAGAAAGGTGACGTGGTGGATTTCGCAGGTGCAACGACCACTGCCGTCGTGGAGATCAACGTATAATAAATAACACATAGTGAAAAAAATGGAGCAAATCGAAAGTTACGAATTGCAATCTTTCCCTCCCAACCGTCGCACGTTCGCCAATTTCAACGAAGCGAACAGGGAAATCGAATAGGTCGTGGACGTAGGCGACGGGTTCGTTCATCCTCACAGAGCGGACCTTTACCTTCAAGAAAGAAAGCGGAGACGCGATCCCTGCAGCAGCAAATTTGATACTCGTGGACAACTTCGTGCCTCACCTGTTCTCGCAGGTGGAGGTGAGGAAACACAACACCGTCATCGACAGAATCGATTATCCAGGCATCACGTCGACGGCAGTGGGAACATTGAAATTATCCAAAACGGACGCAGCATAATATCAAGCGGGAGGGTTCGAAGCGGGAACCAAAATATCGACGAGAAGTCACACGGTGCTCTTTCCCATGCGTCTGCTTCCGGGATTCTTCTCGGACTACAAGGAGATCATGTGGAAGGGAGGACTGAGAATCACATTTCGAAGAGCGGCCAACGACAACGACGCACTGATGCGATACGCTACTTTGGGTCCGGACGGTATCACACCACTCCCCAACACTTTACCCGAAGCAGCCAAATGCGTCATCCGGAGCATGGAGTTGAGAATGCCGATCGTGGAATACGAAACGAACTACGCCTCAAGTACAAAGCGGAGATCTTGAAAAGTCCACAGGTGCCCATTCACTTTCACGGTTACCAGTCCGTGCAGAAGATGGCGACGGGAAGTCACATGGAATTCGACGTGACGACGCAGCTCAACAACATACAGTTCGACATGCCAGATTTCGTCATTGTACTCTTTCAGACCAGACGCGATAACAATCAGGAAAAAGATTCCAGCAAATTCGACGACTCCAAGATCAAAAATGTTTATCTCAAGATGGGAGGAACGAAGTGTTCCCGCGCGAGAATTACAACCTCGACATGACCAAAGATGATTACCTGAAACTTTACGAAGCTTACACCGCTTACAAGAGGGTAACGGAGGGAAACGTCGACATGTACTACACACCCAGCGAATTCATAACCCACAGACCCATGTTCGTCATCAACACCACAAAAAGGAAGCAGGTGGTGGTCAACGATCGAACCAACATCAAGATCGTTTGCGAGTTCAACAGTCCGTTGCCCGAGGATACCGTGTGCAGCGTCATCCTGGTCGCAGAGAAGTCCTTCGCGTACGACGTGAAGAACGAGAGGGTCACAGAGCAGTTTTAAAATTCGTAAAAAAGAAAATTGTCACATACTAAAAAAAAATCTACTAAGTTTACTACCACAACTAATTATTATTCTATTATGTCATTTGCTTAGGTGAAAGGGAAAAGAATGGTCCAAAAACGGAAATTTTGCCCCTTGGGAAGGGAAATTGTTCCCTCATACTGTGGCAACACTGCGTCCAAGTCGCCGGTGGTGACATCTAGTAGCAAACACTAGAAATATTTCCACAGGTATCGTCTTCATGTTCTCGACTGAAATATTAAAACAAACGCGGAGTCCAATGTAAGTTAGTTCGGTGCCCAAATAAAAAAAATGATAGGTTAAGTTATATCACTGAAGATCGTAAAAAAAATCAGTAGTGTAATTGATGATACAACCAGCACCACTTACAGGTGTACAAATGATGAGCTCATATAATTAAACAGCCCGATTTGCCCACACTTAAAATTATGCCAAGATGCTCTTATTCCCCAATTCTTCAAGTGTGATATGCTCTTATTTCTAAGAATTTTGAATCCTTGTGTACAAATGATAACCCCCCTCAGATTGATTTGCCTACACTTATAAAAGGCACTTCTGTGAGATTGTTGTCCATAAATTTGTTAAAAATATGCCCCTCTTGATATTTTTTTTGCCCACACCTGAAACTACGCCAAACGTATTAACACACACCCACACCCACCCACCCACCCACACACACACATATATTTACTTCCGGTCCACTTCCGGTCCACTTCCGGTCCACTTCCGGTTTGCCTACTTCCGGTCCACTTGTGGCCTATTTCTGGTATATTTATATTGCATCATGTTTTGCAACAAATTATTACCCAATATTAAGCAATAAATTATTAGACATGTGTTATATTCTGATTGGCTTATTGTTTCAGATGCTTTCAATGCGGTCTGTGCTTAGGCTATATAAAGAGATTTTGCATTGCATATCAGCCAGTGTTGTGAGAGTTGTTGAAGAGTAAGGGTGTGTTGTTGCAGTGCTGCTCATATTTTTTTAAACACAAAAGTATTGCAAATTTATATAAATTGAATTACAAATCTATTTGATTTAATAGACAGAATTTTTGACAACCTGTCATAGGTTTATTAAGTATAGAGTTTTGATTTGAACCCCAAGAAATTTTATATAAATACCAAAACCAAAAATATTAACACACACATACACACACACACACTAAATATACAAAACACACTGCTGAACCCAACTGATATTTTTTTATTAAGCATAGAATTTTGATTTGAACCCCAAGAAATTTTATATAATAAACATAACAAAATTCTAATATTTATTTTTGTTTAACAGGAACAACAAGTTCTGAGCACATAAGCAGTTTCTGAGGAATACAAGGCAGCAGCAGAAGCAAGCAAATAACTTATAGAAGGCAGTGTGTATCATATCTAATTGCATGGATAATCTTGACACAGGATTTTTTGAGAGAAGATGTATTTCAAAATACATAAAATCTAAGTCACTTGTTGATGATTTAAAGCTTAGATTCTGTGGCCTGTCCGAGTATGACCTGTTTGCTGTGCAGAATGAAACTGAAATGCAGTGGGTGCTTGCCAGTGACAGGCCATTCCAATGCCTGTATCTCAACTTTATCAGTGAGTTTGAAAGGCTTGTATACAACAAGTACAAGAGAATTGTTGGATTGTTTGTTAATTTTTATACAGACAGGTGCCATTATAATTTAAGGTTGAAATTGTTTGACAATTATTGGTTCAACAATTGCTATGAGCATTGTTTTGAGTATAGGATGGCCATGATTGCATCTCAGAGTTTAAATTGGAGACATTAAAATATTCAAATAAAATTATTAACAGGATATCTAAATATAAGAAGATTGAATTTGTTACAACTAATAATGGGAATTTGTACAGTGGTGAAGATTTCAATCCAGAGTTTGTATCAAATTCCAACTATATATATTTGAATGAGCTTGTCATGTATTTTATAAGGCAAAAATTTAGAGATTGCCTTTATGATTGTATTGTTGAGGCACTGGGGCAGAATAATTTGCATGATATATGCAATTGTGGGAGAGTTTTGTCCAGCCTTTCAGTATGATTTCAGGCGCAGGAATTTGGCAGTTGGGAATCAATCCGCAGCAGGCAGCCCTGATTATTTCAGCAGAGACAGCAATCAAGGTAAAAAAATATTTGCTGCAAGTGTAATTTAATTCTCTTCTCATCAGTGTAACACATTTCCTGTCTTATGCAGTTCCAAATCCCTGCCACATCAGTGCTGTAGAAATATCAGCCAGGCTCGGGTCTGTGTGCAGGAAGAGGCATAGTTGAAATCTGCTTGGGTATAATTTTTTGAAGCCTGTACCTCATCACAGCATAGCTCTGTCAGAGGATAGGGACTTTGAGTATAAAATCTGTAATCAATAAGTCAGTAATCAATTCTAACAAGTTTAATTTTTAATAGGATCTTCTCATCAATGTAACAAATTTCCTGTCTTGTTTCACATGCAGTTCCAAATCCCTGCCCCATCAGTGCTGTAGAAATATGAGCCAGGCTCGGGTCTGTATGTAGGAAGAGGCAAGACATTTGTTTGAAATCTGCTTGGGTATAATTTTCTGAAGCCTGTACCTAATCACAGCACAGCTCTGTCAGAGTGTAACAAATTTCCTGTCTTGTTTCACATGCAGTTCCAAATCCCTGCCCAGCAGTGCTGCAGCCAGGCTCGGGTCTGTATGCAGGAACAGGCATAATATTTGTGAAATCTGCTTGGGTATAATTTTCTGAAGCCTGTACCCATCACAGCATAGCTCTGTCAGAGATAGGGACATTGAGTAATATCTGTAATCAATAATTAATAATTATTCTTGTCAGTAATCAATTCTAACAAGTTTAATTTTTAATAGGCTCTTCTCCTGTTTTGTTTCACATGCAGTTCCAAATCCCTGCCCATCAGTGCTGTAGAAATATCTTCCAGGCTTGGGTCTGTGTGTAAGAACAGGCAAGATATCTGCTTGGGCATAATTTTTTGAAGCCTGTACACATCACAGCATAGCTCTGTCAGAGATAGGGACATTGAGTATGTATTATTACTGCACCTGCCTCATCTAACATGTTGCTGTGTTTCTTCAATACATTAGCCATAATCAATAAAATATTCAGAACAAACCTCTATAAGATATGACAACCTGCAACAATCTGGATGTATGAGATGTTTTATTTTCTGTATTTTTCAGGCATATGTTGAAACATACATACATACGTTGAAACGTTTATATAGGATCAAAGTTGGAAAATATCAGAATCAGATTATCAGCAGCAGCTATAATGCAGCAACAGTGTCTTCTGGATTTACCTCCAGGGTCACTGTCTTGCCTGTCAATGTTTTCACAAATATCTGCATTATATGTATATTCATAATGGCTGCTTCTCTATCAGAGCTATGCTGTGATTCTATTATTAGGTACGGGCTTCAGAAAATTATACCCAAGCAGATTTCAAACAAATATCTTGCCTCTTCTTGCACACAGACCCGAGCCTGGCTGATATTTCTATAGCACTGATGGGCAGGGATTTGGAAATGTGAAATAAGACAGGAAATTTGTTACACTGATGAGTTAGAATTAATTATTGATAAGATTATTATTGATTACATTTATGTTTTCAGGTTTATTTTTTTGCATCGATTATGAAGTTGTTAGATAGAACATGTGGCAGATATTATTATAGTGATGGCAATGTTGCAGAGAGAAACAAGATTGTAATAAGAGAGCCTGAAAAATACAGAAACAAAATATCTCATATATCCAGATTGTTGCAGGTTGTCATATCTTACAGAGGTTTGTTCTGAATATAATTAAATTTTTATTCAATGTCCCTATCTCTGATAGAGCTGTGCTGTGATGAGGTACAGGCTTCAGAGCAGATTTCAAATAAATATTTTGCTTCTTCTTGCATACAGACCCGAGCTTGGTTGAGCACTGATGTGAAGGGACTTGGAACTGCATGTAAAACAAGAAGGAAATTTGTTATATTGATGAGAAGAAAATTAAACTTGTTAGAATTGATTATTGAGAATTATTGATTATAGATATATGTCCTTATCTCTGATAGAGCTGTGTTGTGATGAGGTATAGGCTTCAGAGCAGATTTCAAACAAATATTTTGCCAATTCTTGCATACAGACCCGAGCCTGGCTGAGCACTGATGTGAAGGGATTTGGAAATGTGAAATAAGACAGGAAATTTGTTACATTGATGAGAAGAAAATTAAATTTGTTAGAATTGATTATTGATTTATTGATTACAGATATGTTTTCAATTAAATTTATATTCAATGTCCCTATCTCTGACAGAGTTATGTTGTGATGTTGTTATTAGGTATAGGTTTCAGAGCAGATTTCAAACAAATATCTTGCTTCTTCTTACATGCAGACCCGAGCTTGGCTGAGCATTGATGGGTAGGGATTTGGAATATGTGCATGTGAAACAAGACAGGAAATTTGTTTTATTAGAATTGATTATTGACAAAAATAATTATTATTGATTAGAGATATGTTTTCAGGTTTGAATAGTGATGGCAATATTTCAGAGAGAAACAAGATTGTAATAATAGAGCTTGAAAAATATAGAAACATAAAATTCAATAAAACATCTCATACATCCAGATTGTTGCAGGTTGTCATATCTTATAGAGGTTTGTTCTGAATATTTTATTGATTTATGAAGAAGCACAGCAACATGTTAGATGGGGCAGGTTTTGCAGTAATAATACAATGTCCCTATCCTCTGACAGAGCCGTGCTGTGATTAGGTACAGGCTTCAAAACAGATTTCAAACAAATATCTTGCCTCTTCCTGCACACAGACCCGAACCTGGCTGATATTTCTACAGCACTGATGGGCATTTGGAACTGTATGTAAAACAAGACAAGAAGAGCCTATTAAAAATTAAACTTGTTAGAATTGATTACTGACAAGAATAATTATTAATTGTTGATTACAAATATTACTGAATGTTCTTATCTCTGACAGAGCTATGCTGTGATTCTGTTATTAGGTACAGGCTTCAGAAAATTATACCCAAGCAGATTTCAAACAAATATCTTGCCTGTTCCTACACACAGACCCCCGAGCCTGGCTGATATTTCTACAGCACTGATGAGCAAGGATGGAACTGTATATAAAACAAGACAGGAGAAGAGCCTATTGAAAATTAAATGTTAGAATTGATTAAATTACAGATATGTTTTCAGGTTTATTTTTTTGCATCGATTATGAAGTTGTTAACATAGAACATGTTGCAGATATTATTAAAGTGATGGCAATGTTGAAGAGAGAAACAAGATTGTAACAAGAGAGCCTGAAAAATACAGAAAATAAAACATCTCATACATCCAGATTGTTGCAGGTTGTCATATCTTATAGAGGTTTGTTCTATATATTTTATTGATTATGAAGAAACACAGCAATGTTAGATGGGGCAGGTTTTAAAATATAGAGCAGTAATAATTTTATACTCAATATCCCTATCTCTGACAGAGCTATGCTGTGATGACGTACAGGCTTCAAAAAATTATACCCAAGCAGATTTCAACTGCAAACTTCCTGCACACAGACCCAGAGCCTGGCTGCAGCACTGATGGGCAGGGATTTGGAACTGCATGTGAAACAAGACAGGACACTGATGAGAAGAACCTATTAAAAATTAAATATTAGAATTGATTACTGACAAGAATAATTATTAATTATAGATTACAGATATGTTTTCAGGTTTGAAGTTGTTAGCATAGAACATGTGGAATTATAGTGATGGCAATGTTGGGGAGAGAAACAAGATTGTAACAAGAGAGCCTGAAAAATGCAGAAAATAAAACATCTCATACGTCCAGATTGTTGCAGGTTGTCATATCTTATAGAGGTTTGTTCTGAATATTTTATTGATTATGGCTAATGTATTGAAGAAACACAGCAACATGTTAGATGGGGCAGGTGCAGTAATAATACATACTCAATGTCCCTATCTCTGACAGAGCTATGCTGTGATGTGTACAGGCTTCAAAAAATTATGCCCAAGCAGATATCTTGCCTGTTCTTACACACAGACCCAATCCTGGAAGATATTTCTACAGCACTGATGGGCAGGGATTTGGAACTGCATGTGAAACAAAACAGGAGAAGAGCCTATTAAAAATTAAACTTGTTAGAATTGATTACTGACAAGAATAATTATTAATTATTGATTACAGATATTACTCAATGTCCCTATTTCTGACAGAGCTATGCTGTGATGGGTACAGGCTTCAGAAAATTATACCCAAGCAGATTTCACAAATATTATGCCTGTTCCTGCATACAGACCCGAGCCTGGCTGCAGCACTGCTGGGCAGGGATTTGGAACTGCATGTGAAACAAGACAGGAAATTTGTTACACTCTGACAGAGCTGTGCTGTGATTAGGTACAGGCTTCAGAAAATTATACCCAAGCAGATTTCAAACAAATGTCTTGCCTCTTCCTGCATACAGACCCGAGCCTGGCTGATATTTCTACAGCACTGATGATGGGTAGGGATTTGGAACTCCATGAGACAGGAAATTTGTTACACTGATGAGAAGAACCTATTAAAAATTAAACTTGTTAGAATTGATTACTGACAAGAATAATTATTAATTATTACTCAATGACAGAGCTATGCTGTGATGGGTACAGGCTTCAGAAAATTATACCCAAGCAGATTTCAAACAAATATCTTGCCTCTTCCTGCATACAGACCCAAGCCTGGGTGCAGCACTGATGAGCAGGGATTTGCATGTGAAACAAGACAGGAAATTTGTTACACTGATGAGAAGAGAAATAAACTTGTTAGAATTGAATACTAACAATATTGATTACAGATTTTATACTCAATGTCCCTATCTCTGACAGAGCTGTGCTGTGATTAGGTACAGGCTTCAGAAAATTATACCCAAGCAGATTTCAAACAAATGTCTTGCCTCTTCCTACATACAGACCCGAGCCTGGCTCATATTTCTACAGCACTGATGGGGCAGGGATTTGGAACTGCATGTGAAACAAGACAGGAAATTTGTTACATTGATGAGAAGATCCTATTAAAAATTAAACTTGTTAGAATTGATTACTGACTTATTGATTACAGATTTTATACTCAATGTCCCTATCCTCTGACAGAGCTATGCTGTGATGAGGTACAGGCTTCAAAAAATTATACCCAAGCAGATTTCAACTATGCCTCTTCCTGCACACAGACCCGAGCCTGGCTGATATTTCTACAGCACTGATGTGGCAGGGATTTGGAACTGCATAAGACATGAAATGTGTTACACTGATGAGAAGAGAATTAAATTACACTTGCAGCAAATATTTTTTTACCTTGATTGCTCTCTCTGCTGAAATAATCAGGGCTGCCTGCTGCGGATTGATTCCCAACTGCCAAATTCCTGTGCCTGAAATCACACTGAGAGGCTGGACAAAACTCTCCCACAATTGCATATATCATGCAAATTATTCTGCCCCAGTGCCTGAACAATACAATCATAAAGGCAATCTCTAAATTTTTGCCTTATAAAATACATGACAAGCTCATTCAAATATATATAGTTGGAATTTGATACAAACTCTGGATTGAAATCTTCACCACTGTACAAATTCCCATTATCAGTTGTAACAAATTCAATCTTCTTATATTTAGATATCTTGTTAATAATTTTATTTGAATATTTATAATGTCTCCAATTTAAACTCTGAGATGCAATCATGGCCATCCTATACTCAAAACAATGCTCATAGCAATTGTTGAACCAATAATTGTCAAACAATTTCAACCTTAAATTATAATGGCACCTGTCTGTATAAAAATTAACAAACAATCTAACAATTCTCTTGTACTTGTTGTATACAAGCCTTTCAAACTCACTGATAAAGTTGAGATACAGGCATTGGAATGGCCTGTCACTGGCAAGCACCCACTGCATTTCAGTTTCATTCTGCACAGCAAACAGGTCATACTCGGACAGGCCACAGAATCTAAGCTTTAAATCATCAACAAGTGACTTAGATTTTATGTATTTTGAAATACATCTTCTCTCAAAAAATCCTGTGTCAAGATTATCCATGCAATTAGATATGATACACACTGCCTTCTATAAGTTATTTGCTTGCTTCTGCTGCTGCCTTGTATTCCTCAGAAACTTCTTATGTGCTCAGAACTTGTTGTTCCTGTTAAACAAAAATAAATATTAGAATTTTGTTATGTTTATTATATAAAATTTCTTGGGGTTCAAATCAAAATTCTATGCTTAATAAAAAAATATCAGTTGGGTTCAGCAGTGTGTTTTGTATATTTAGTGTGTGTGTGTGTGTGTGTGTGTTAATATTTTTGGCTTTGGTATTTATATAAAATTTCTTGGGGTTCAAATCAAAACTCTATACTTAATAAACCTATGACAGGTTGTCAAAAATTCTGTCTATTAAATCAAATAGATTTGTAATTCAATTTATATAAATTTGCAATATTTTTGTGTTTAAAAAAATATGAGCAGCACTGCAACAACACACCCTTACTCTTCAACAACTCTCACAACACTGGCTGATATGCAATGCAAAATCTCTTTATATAGCCTAAGCACAGACCGCATTGAAAGCATCTGAAACAATAAGCCAATCAGAATATAACACATGTCTAATAATTTATTGCTTAATATTGGGTAATAATTTGTTGCAAAACATGATGCAATATAAATAAACCAGAAATAGGCCACAAGTGGACCGGAAGTAGGCAAACCGGAAGTGGACCGGAAGTGAACCGGAAGTGGACCGGAAGTGGACCGGTAGTAAATATGTGTGTGTGTGTGGGTGGGTGGGTGGGTGTGGGTGTGTGTTAATACGTTTGGCGTAGTTTTAGGTGTGGGCAAAAAAAATATCAAGAGGGGCATATTTTTAACAAATTTATGGACAACAATCTCACAGAAGTGCCTTTTATAAGTGTAGGCAAATCAATCTGGGGGGGGGTCATCATTTGTACACTAGGATTCAAAATTCTTAGAATTAAGAGCATATCACACTTGAAGAATTGGGGAATAAGAGCATCTTGGCATAATTTTAAGTGTGGGCAAATCGGGCTGTTTAATTATATGAGCTCATCATTTGTACACCTGTAAGTGGTGCTGGTTGTATCATCAATTACACTACTAAAATCGTAAGAAAAAAGGATAGGTTAAGTTATATCACGTAAGATCGTGGCATTCGTACCAAATACGAGGTGGGAAAAAAGGGAAATTTCACTAAAACATCGCTAAACGCTAAAACATCGACAAAAAAACGACAAAATATGTCAAAAACTGATATTCAATTGATAAAAAAGAGGGAAAAAAAGGGCTCGTACCAAGTACGGCGTAGAAACAATCAATTTACACTACTTAGCTCAATTAGGGGGCTGAAATTTAAAATCGTCATATCTCCGTTCCTAATTGAGCTAGGATGACGGTTGATAGCTCGTTGGACTCAGAATGAAGTCGTCTTTACGATTCTACAATACAAATACAAAATGCGGTTGTTGTCCCCAGGGGGAGGGAGTGGGGAATTAAGTGTGATATCATTTTATAGCTTTGTTTCACTTATCAAACACGTTTTTTTCGATTTGATGTGTATTTAACACGTTATGTGGGCTTTCTGGAAATTTTGGACCAACCGGTATGATGTAGCGTTCTGTGCAATAACTGTATAACCTCGGTGTTTTTTAGATGCTAACCACTTACAAAATTCATCACTATCTTTAAAATATTTTTTTCCATCTCCAAAAATTTGGTCTTCATTTCTTTACATTTGTAAGTTGTTTGACATACCTATTTTTTATGTTGTCAAAGCACCCTTCGTTTTAGCAATATCTATTGGAATCTTTGCAGTATTTGGCAGACTTCTTGCCAACATGAGTAGGACCACAACATGTTACACACAATGTTTGCGTTTATGATTTTTGTGTTTATAAGGCGTCTCACATCGGTCACAGTAATTTGACATTCCTAGAAACGCACTAATTCTAGTAATCACGTGAAAGTGATTTTGAACTTTGTATAGGAATATAATTAATTATATCTCGTGTACTTATTCCCTTGTATAAAATGGTGTTAAAGTTTTCGCCGCAGACAATTTATATACACACGTTTTCATGATGGCTTTCAACATTTCTAAGAGAACTCAAATCAAATGGTGCAGCAGGGTCGTGTCTAATTTTGTTTTCTATTTCTATTGCTATATCCTTTTGTAGAGAACGACCCTTTCGTATATATGTGATATCACTATTGCTATTGAGAATAATGTTTGTTTCATATGTTAATGCTGCAATAATAACTCTTGATCCGCACAGGTTATCGTTTTGATTGTTAATTTGCAAGATACTGCTTTTTGTTCTAATAACTTCTGCTAAGGTTATTTTTATAGGTCTTCCCCCAGTTGGAATGTTATCTATTTGACTATAGAATGTTCTATCATATAAAGAATTTCAATATTATTTTGTTCCAATATTTTGTTAAAATGGTTTACCAAAGCACCATGGTTGATTGTTGTATTAAACCCTGTGGAGAGAGCTCTAGCATGAAGACTTATATTTTGAATAACATATTTGATTCTATCTACATCTTCCCTAAATCCACCAGCGGCTTTTCTTCTTGCAATAATTTGATTAAAAAATTCATGGAGAACAAAGAAATCTATATTATTTTATCTCCTCTAAATTTCACTCTATAGCGAGCATCCGAAAAAACTCTAAGAGTATCAAGAGATACTCTAAGAGTATCAATATTATCTCTATCACGTCCTTGTATAACATGTTTCTTCAAAAGCTACAAAGTTATCATTGGATGTATAATAATCTGAGGAAATACCTACTGACGGAGCGGTAATACTTGATATGTTATATATGTTATTATAGTAAGCATCAGTTTGAGAACTTAGTATAAATGTGTCATCAATGTATTTATTATGAGAATTGGATTTGTCATATTGAAGTTTCTTGTAATGATATATTGTACCAGTGTTTGTGATACTTGTCTTGTGTTATTCAGATCTAATGTGTAAATATCTGATAATTTCTGTTGTTCGTTGAAATGCAGATTTTGTTATTTCCCCTCGTTAATTCCAAACTGAATCATTCCGTTTCACACTGCGTGGACATTGAACACAATGGAACATGTCTAAAACTTATGAAAAATTTCTGCCTCCGGATAGTTTTGAAGCCACGACCGTCAGGTTGACAATCCATAATCCACTACCCTACAAGCTTGCGCTCCTGAAACCAGGTAGAAGCAACTGACCAATGTGAAATGTAGATCAAACTCTCCTCCTACATGTAATGTGCAAAGAATACTTGTTTGTAACAAAGAAAACGAAAGTAGTACGAATCGGCGAAAGCATTGAATGGAGAATTGCACATGATGAAAAGTGTTCATTCGATATTTGCAGCAATATCCTTGCATTGAACTCGAGTGGGAAAAGGGATAAAATTAGTATGTCCTGAATTGCCACAAACATAAATAGTTATTTCGTTAATATTTGTCAATACCTTTCAAGCAGTACACAATTATGGTTAGAGTATCATAATTCACGATCTTATACCTGAAAATATCCCTTTGAACTTGTGTCAATTTATTTATTTTTTAAATTTATTTTAGTAAATTTCTTATGCAGAACAATGTAGCAACTTTACACTGCTATTACAAAGAAGTTACAATGCTCTTGTTTATCAAAACGAGAAATAAAAAAAACACCTCGTAAGTATACTGGAACCTGGGACCTCTAGATATAAACTCGAGAACTAAAAAAAAACACACAACGCTTTAATCTTCCATTGAAACAACAAGTTTTATATATTCAATCACTCAAATATTGTAAATGTCGTTGGATATTCATGTAGTTGAACTTTTACTTTAATTTTGAATTGCTTCTCTTGCATTATGAGCTATCTTTGAGATAAAAATTTCGAAGTAATGAAGAAAAACGTGAATATTGGTAGATGTTTCACGAAAACGAGAAATGCAAGCACTTCCACACATACTGTGCAGGTAGTTTGAGGATTCGCAGATTGAAATAAAGCTTACATTGTTTATAAAGATTCAAATATTTCGATGTCTACCGATGGCGTAGCTGTAACGTCGCCGCCTTGTGATCAAGGAGTCCAGGATTCGATACCTGGTGGAGGCACAATGTTGCCACTTTAAACTGTAGGTCGAGTCCCGATTAGCCATACTGTTTATAAACGGTTATTAACGCGTCCTGCAATGTAGAAGAATCTAGATATTTTCCATTAATAATGTCCAATCACAATAATAAGTTAGAAGAAATAACACTCATTTTCAAAACAGCTACCAATAAATATTCTCGCTTTGCTTCATTACTTCGATTTTTTTCTCGAAGATAGCTGCTAATACAAGAAAAGGAATTCAAAATTAAAGTAAGAGTTCAACTATATGAATATCCAAGGACATTTATAATATTTGAGTTACTGAATATATAAAAGATGTTGTTTCAACGGAAAGTAAAGGCGTGGTGTGGTGGTTTGAGTTCTCTACTGAACATCTAGAGTTCCCAGGTTCGAGTCTACTTAGGAGGTGTTTCTTTTTAAATTCTCGCTTTTGTAAACAAAAGCATTGTAACCTTTTTGTAATAGCAGTGTAAAGTTGCTATATTGTTCTGCATCTGAAATTTACTAAAATAAATTTAAATAATAAATAAATTGACAGATGTTAAAAGGGCTATTTTCAGGTATAAGATCGTGAATTTTGATACTCTAACGATAATTGTGTGGTGCTTCAAAGACATTGACAAGTATTAATGAAATAACTATTATTATTTGTGGTAATTCTGGACATACTAATTTTACCACATTTCTAACTCGAGTTCAATGCAATTTTAATCATGTTCAATTCTCCATTAAATATTTGCGCTGATTCGTACTACCTTTGTTTTCTCTGTTACAAACAAGTATTCTTTGCCCATTACATGTAGAAGGAGAGTTGCATCTACATTTCATCTTCCTAGCTACTCTCAACAACGAAAGATAGTAGGGTAATGGTTACCTTTAAGGATTGTCAACTTGATGGTCGTAGGTTCAAGCCCGTCCCGTGGCAGAAGATTTTCGTAAGTTTTAGACATATCCCATTGTGTTCATTGTCCACGCAGTTTGAATCGGAATGATTCTGCTTGGAGTTAACGATGGGGGAAGGAGAAATTTTAAATAACAAAACCTTCATTTCAACGAACTGAGAAATGGAGAAAAGTTGGATAATTCTTATAAATATGAAAATTACATTCTTGTTTTATAATCGCAGGTAATATCAAAAAAACTTACGTGGAAGATTTTATCTTGCTCTGAACTCAGCCAAAAAGCATTTTGCACCAAACTAATACATTCTCCAATACATCTTAAAACATTATTCACTATCGATTATTTGATAAATGCATCAATTCTTGTCGCCGAGACGATATTTTCTGCAAATACCTCTTCTCTCCTCTCGTCTCCTTTCTCTTCTCTCCTTCTCGTCTCGTTCACATTCTTCTCACCCCTTCTTTTCCTCTGCTTATATGTCATATCGCCTTCCATTCTGTTCTCGCCTCTTGTCTCCATTACATTATTCACTACTCATCTTATCTCCTCTCCTCTCTTAGATTTCCGACTCCACTGCACTCTTCTTCTCCTCATCTCGTTTTCTCTCATTTACTCTACTCTCAACTCCCCTCTTCTCGTCTCCTCGTCTCCTTTCAACCCTACTCTTCTCCTCTCCTCTCATCTCGTTTCCCTGCTCTTTTCACCTCTTTGCTCCATTTTCCTCATCTCCCTTCGCATCTCCTCATTACTTCTCCCATCCACGTCTGTTCTATTTTTACTTCTGTCCTTTACTAATTATCTTACCCTTTCGTTCTCTCTTTTCTCCTCTCATTTGTTATCCTAGTTTAAAATGTCGTTGTCCTAAAACTTTTGAGACACGCTGTACCGTTGTTTGGTACATCCATTTATTACGATGAAAATTTAGCAATGCATTTCTAACATACAGTAACTTCACGTGTAGTTTCTGTTTCTTGTTTATATAGTCGTACTAATAATTCATGGAGTATAGACTTTTGGTGTATCTTAAAATGAAGATTTGATTTATATTTGTCACATGTATTACAATATACTGTTTCGAGCATTTTGCTGTTAGGTCATTTTTGGCAAACATAACATGTATATCCAACACCATTTTTCATACCTTTATTTTTAACAAACTTATTAAGAGCATTAACATTCTTACAGATATCTTTACATACTTCCATTTAATAAGGAAAAACAAATATTTGTGATTAGTAATTTTAAAGAACTGACATTTGTATTACAAGGCCATTTATTACATTATAACCCAACTACTATGTGAACTTTTAAAACCAAACCATTTAACATAAGCCATATCTCCTTTTCTACGTAGTACTTTCTCAACCAAGTATATATCTGGATATTTTGTTTTCTGTAGTTCTTGTTCATAAAACGTACCGATGGTTTGTTCACCTTTAGAGTCCATAAGATGGTAATATGGTGGATCGCTTTTAAATAACTTATCAATCGTAAATATCTTAGTAGACCAGTTCGCTGTGTATCCTTTTTCGAATATGCCTTTTATCTTACTAACACGCACATGATCACCAACTTTAGACCAGGGTTAACTCTCCGTTACCTCATTACGATACACCCTGTTGAAAATCATCTGTAGGTTACTTAAGCTGACACCAAGAGGTCATATTTTGATAGTGCTATGTACTGCATGATTATAGTCGTGTATTGATTTTGGTAGCATGTTTGTCAATTTATAATTACCTTTTATGGAGAACTGTTTCCACATTTTTGTCTTTATGCGTTCCATTGTATCTTTCAACAACAAATGCTTTGAATTTTTTATACGTAGAATAATGATCGATGTTGTATATAATAATGAGCTCCTTAAAGTGCTTGTTGTAGAAGCCTTGATCTGTTTGCAGATTAATTGGTTTTCGCTTATTTAATATGTGTTCCAACGCGTCGGAAACATGCTTTCGAGTTTTGTTTCATATTTAGAAAAGAAATATATAATGGTTATCATATACTTGTACCCTTTATTGATTTTAGAAATTCCTTTAAGCTTGCCAGAGTTTATTTCAACCAAATCATCTTGCAAAACACCACCTATTCCATAAGTTATAACTTTTCGTTTTCGGATAATTTCTTCTAGCCGATTTATGAAGTTCATCAATGATCTGTTCTTGTTTGTTTTCTGTCTTAACACCTCCACCTAAGTTTTTGAACGTAGATTTTTTGGATCCACATTTACCGCATTTTGACAATATATATGATATTCCATTTATAGCCTTTTTGTAACAAGATTAATGCCTTTGGTATTAGTTTTACATTTAACGCAATATGATGTGGTTTTTTATTATAATAGAAACTGCATATTGAAATTATTCCATTAATGTATCAAGAACAATATAAACAACGGTATGCTCTTCCATTGCTGCTAGCCTATGTGGTTCAAAATGTAAAATAACACCCTTCTCAAATTGATATGGTAATTCTTCAATTCTATTTGAATTTATAAATGCATTCAAAGCTCTGAGAAAATAACGATGCGTGCACATTCCTGAGATTGGTCGGCGGTGTTACAATTTCAGCTAATGAACAAGCATAAATATTCCCTTGACAAGGTTTTCTCGTACTTTCAATCACCATATCTCTACCTTGTAAAGCAAATCGATCCATTCTGTCGATGGTCGATCAAACATGTCAAATAGGGTTATGGCTAAATTTAATTTATTAAAATCCAAAAAATGTAGAACACCAAACACACAAAAGATTACTATATCACCATAAACCGTTGAACAAAACACGTATTGAAAGAAATATACTATAGGGCGAAGCCTGCAGTGTACTCAAATGATCAAAGTGCTGAATCAAATTAATTATTTGTGAATTATTTAATTATAAAGTAGTCCTGAATGAAACAAGAAGACAAAAGAACTGCTCGAAACAAGGGCCATAACACAACGAAGATAATTCACCACGACAAACGTTTGTTTCTTGATGGTTTAAGCACTACAAAGAGCACGCGCACTGAAAGACACGCCCACTGCGCGGCGGAGCATTAAGCTATGGTCACTATAGCAACTCGTTAGATTGCCTGTCGCCGAAGCGGGGCTGTCACTAAATATCAGACGAAGCAACGCCATTACACAACAAGATTAGTGCCAGCGTAACTTTTACTGGGTTTGAAAATGTAAATGCACTAAGGTATACTTTTTATAAGAGATCCGAGTTGATATGCAGCGTTTGGAAAACTTGCTTTTCACGCTCCCCGCCTCTGATTTAGTCAAGTCTGTGAAAATATCCAACGTTCACTGTTATGCTGACGACACTCAATTGTATATAACCTAAAGTGTATTAAAATTGCAGGACGCGATCGCACTTTTACACTAAGATTTGAAGAACATAAGCGGTTGGTGTGCTTCAAATGGGTTAGTAATAAATTCAAACAAATCAATATTCACAATTATCGGAAAAGACACTTTCTTGAAACATATTGACATGAATGAATGGGAAATAATTCTTCACACACAGCGCATTAAATTTTCTCAAACAGTTAAGAACAGAAGACTGATCATGAACCAGCCGCTCGATTGGTCTTAGCACAACAATGTGGCAAGGTGTATTCAATATTAAAAAGCCTCTATCTTCTGGTAGACTTCCTCTCTCCTAAGATAAAATTAAATCTAGTGCAGTATCTTATCTTCCCTCTATTTGACTATTGTGATGTCGTTTACGGGCTACGAACAACACGAAAAATTGCAATAAAAATACAGGAAGTTCAAAACGCATGCATTAGATATGTATATAGAACAAATAAGTGTGAATTATTGAGCACGGAATACTCTCCATGGCACTACGGAGAAAACTGCACTTGTTTTGTAAACTGCACAACATAGTAATTAATAGCAAAAGCCAAAACTTACTCTTTTTGAAATTAAACTTCAGAAGCAAAATTCATTCACATTCAACCAGAAACGCTTCCAGTTTCAGCTTACTTCGCTGCAGAACGTTAGCTTATCAGGCCTCTTTCAGTTACGCGGCACCCAAAGCCTGGAATGCACTAACAAATCCAATCAAAAATTAAAATTTCAGACGTTTTCGCGACATGTGCCGTGAATCCCTGATCAACGATCAGAAGCAGGGTAAATCAACATATGAATAATGATAAATACTGTGAGTTGCCAGAATGTATCTTTTCTTACTATCAACATTCTCAACTTCAGCTAATTTATTATCTAATTAACTGCCAATATTCCAATGTATATGATCTTATTCCTATTGTATTTTATTGTACTTTCTTGATCAATTTCTTTGTAATCTGAATTTCATTTTAATTTTTAGATTTTAACTGTTCTATTGTGTGAGATGTTATTCTATTTGTGTTTTATTGTACTTCTCTTTCCATATTGGTTTAATGTACTTGTTAATAATGTACAATAAGTCACTTAACACCCCCAGTACAAAGCCACTGCGGCATGGAACGTGAAAATGGCGATGACCAATCGTTGACTGGGCAAGGGGAACCACTTTGACGTCACCCGCATGGTCGGCAGCCATCTTGATGTCCGCCATCTTGAATTCAACATCAGAAATTTAGATGGGAAGTGGGTCGTGCGACATATCAAAATGGGCTAGAATTTCACCAGGAAAACAACTGTGACATTTGTTTTCACCTAACTTTAAATTTAAGGGCGATTTCCGCATGGGAGAGTGACACGTCCTATCCTTTTTGCTTAAATGTTTATTGTTCCAATAATTTTTACTATGTGATTATGTGGTATTTATTGTTAGAACAATCACTGAAAATATCCGGATATTGACTTACCGGTATGTACATATCTTGTAGTATTGGTTAGCATGGGAATTACGATTGTGTTTTGTCTTTACATAAAGGTTTAAAAGAGTGATGATGTGAATTGATCGTGTCAAGTTTAGCATATTTCCTTTTTCACTGATCTGAACGAAAATGCCACTAACACGTGGGGAACGGATTGCCATCATATTGATGTCAGGGGAGAGAAGTACGCGTGACATTGCAGCAGACTTCAATAACCGCAATCCTGCAAGACAACCGGTGTCACATGTGGACGTCAGCCTGTTGCATGCAAAGTTTCAAGATACTGGATCTGTGTACGACAAGCCGCGACATGGACGTCAGTAGTATAAAAGTATATAATATAAACTCGATAAATGATGAGCCCCCTCAGGCAGATTTGGCTACACTTAAAACTAACTCAAGATGTGCATATGAGCTTATTGCTCAAGTGTGGTACTCTGTCTAATCCAAGATTTTTGTAAAAATGCCCTCGGGAATTTCCCGTCAAATGATAAGCCCCCTCAGATTGATTTGCCTACACTTACAAAAGTTACATCTGTGAGATTGTTGTCCATAAGCTTGTTAAAAATATGCCCCTCTTGATATTATTTTTGGCTACACCTAAAACTAAGCCAAGATGCTCATAAAAGACACACTCACCCACCCACACCCACCCACACCCACCCACATCCACACATATTTACTTCCGGTCCACTTTCGGTCCACTTCCGGTTCACTTCCGGTCCACTTCCGGTTTGCCTACTTCCGGTCCACTTCCGGTTCACTTGTGGCCTATTTCTGGTTTATTTCTATTGCATCATGTTTTGCAACAAATTATTACCCAATATTATGCAATAAATTATTAGGCATGTGTTGTTTTCTGATTGGTTGGTTATGACGTAATGTGATGATGTGTTATATTCTGATTGGGTTATTGTTTCAGATGTTGTCAATGCGGTCCGTGCTTAGGCTATATAAAGAGATTTTGCATTACATATCAGCCAGTATTGTGAGAGTTGTTGAAGAGTAAGGGTGTGTTGTTGCAGTGCTCCTCATATTTTTTTAAACACAAAAATATTGTAAATTTTTATAAACTGAATTACAAATCTATTTCATTTAATATACAGAATTTTTTATTATTCATATCAAACATATTTGTAATATATTGAACAAAGGGTTTATATCTGCCCAATTTGTTATACATGACACATGGTATTACACATGCATTTGTGCTAGGGCAGTGCTTCTGTACTTATTCTACCTTTGTGCATGTAGGCTATCAGCTTTATACAACCTGTCATAGGTTTATTAAGTATAGAGTTTTGATTTGAACCACAAAAAATTTTATATAAATACCAAAGCCAAAAATATTAACACACATACACACACACACACACTAAATATACAAAGCACACTGCTGAACCCAACTGATATTTTTTATTAAGCATAGAATTTTGATTTGAACCCCAAGAAATTTAATATAATAAACCAACAACAAAAATGCCAAATCAAAAATATTGTAATCAATGCAATAAGAATATATCCAGCCCCAATTGAGCCAGGCACCAAAGGAATTGTGATCCAGACAAATGCAGAACTCCCACTAAAATATGTCGTAAATGCCATAGAAAATATAGCATGGAATATTTCACACTTAAACATATGGGTACTTGTTCTGCACAGTCATCAACATTGCCCCCACAACCATCTACATCTGGTCTGAAAAGGAAGCATGAAACACCTGTTAATGCTAGAGCAGCAAAGCAGCCACTCTATGAACCCATCCATAGCAGTTTTGCTGGCCAACTTAGGGATTACCGGTTTGTATCAGAGCAAAAATGTGATATTAAGAATTTTTTGAACAGTATAAATTCTGATGTGCAGGCAATTCTAAATGCACAAAATGGCTCTTATAAGCTGTCCCTCAAAATATTTACACAATATAAGAAACCAAATGGCACAAAATTAAGACAGCCTCACATAACAGAAACTGTACCTAAATATTCAAATGCAAATTTAGACAAAATAATAAGCAGTTTGATAGAGCAATTCAATATTAAACACTCTGAATTTGAAGCAAAAGAATCAGGATGGAGCCTATGCGGATCTCCACACAAGCTCTATGTTAATATTTCTGAATTCAACCCATTACAAGGATCTACATATCTGCTATTACCTGCCAATATTAAAAACAAAAGAGCCGTGGTTAACATAGAAAATAATGATGAGAAATGTTTTCTGTGGTGTATTTTAGTTGCTTTGTATCCAGTTTTAAGGAATCCTCAGAGAATAACTTATTATAAACAACATGAACATGATTTTGATGATGCAATGGAGGGCTTAGAATATCCAATGTATATTCAGAATATTGATAAATTTGAAAAAAAGGCCAGGGATATCAATGGTAAACAATTAACTATTAATGTATATATTTGTTCTACTGGCCGTGGAAATTGCTTGATAGATCCTCTCAGAATTAGTACACTTGATGATGATTCTGCTGTTCCGATTGATCTGCTCTTAATTGAAGAGGATGGTACATATCATTACACTTTGATACATAATCTTGAAGCTTTAGTCAGAAAACAAATAGACAAATCTAAGACAATATTCAAGTTGTGCAGAAGATGTTTGACTGTATTTGATGGTAAAAAAATAATAAATTGGGTTTGTAAAGTGAATACAGAAATTGCTAGAAACAAGTTAATTGAACATTTAAAATACTGTGGCAACCATAAACCTGTTCATATGGTGATGCCTAACCAAAATGAAAATGCCAAATTCAAAAAATTTGAAGCCTTGTTGGAACACCCAGCATATATAGTCTGTGATTTTGAATTAAACCTCAAACTCCTTGCATTATGTAGCCCAGATCCTGATGAATCTTCAATTACACCATACCAGTTACATGAACCTTCTAGTTTTTATTATGTGATTGTACAGGATGGTGTTGTTAGTAAAGAATATTTATACATGGGACCAGATGCCATCAAAGAATTTGCACATAGAATAAGAATTGAGTGCCGTTGCATAGCATCTATTGTCTTATTAAAATCAAAACCCATGTTGCCTTTAACAGAGAAACAGATTGAAGATTTCAACAATGCAGAAAAATGCCCGGTATGTGATTCTGAATTTTCAGATACAAATATCAAGGTGCATCACCATTCTCATACAGATGGTAAATTCAAAATGGCCTGTGTATTAGCAGTAATATTAAGATCCAGAGACCACAATTTGTCCCTATATTTTGCCATGGTGCATCCAATTACGATTTTCATCATTTGATCAGGTACGAGGGGTTTGACAAGCAGAATTTAAATATTTAAGCAGAAAATAATGAGAAATATATTGCCATTAGCAAGATAATTAAAGTTAATGGTGTTCCCATTCACTTAAGATTTCTTGATTCCTACAGAATTCTGTCCGCTAGCCTGGCTACATTGGCCAGTCAATTACCTGATGATCAATTCAAAATCACATGTGCTTTGTTTCCAAATCAGGACCTGAAATTAATTAGGCGGAAGGGTGTATATCCATATGACTATGTTACAGATTTTTCTAAATTTGATGAGTGTTCTCTGCCACCACAACAAGCATTTTACAGCAAACTGAGAGCATCTGGAATCACTGTTGATGATTATCACCATGCCCAGTTGATGTGGAACAATTTAAAGTGCCAGACATTTGGTGATTATCACAAGGCATATTTAAAACTTGATGTCACTCTCTTAGGTGATATACTTCAGGCAATTAGAAAATCTTCCATGAAAAATAATAAGCTGGATCCAATGTATTTTTACAGTGCCCCAGGCCTAGCATGGTCTGCAATGTTTTTGAACACTAAAATGCAAGTGGATCTGATCCAAGATCAAGATATGTATCTGTTTATGGAGCAATGTATAAGAGGAGGCATGGTGCAATGTTCTCAGAGATATGCCAGAGCTAATAACAAATATATTTCTAATTATGATCCAGCACTGCCATCAAATTATATACTGTATGTAGATGCCAATAGCCTGTATGGTTATGCTATGATGTATAAATTACCATATGCAGGGCTTGAGTGGGTTGAAGATTTCAATATTGAAGATCTTCAGGATTTTGATGACAGTAACTATGGCCTGTTCTTAGAGGTTGATCTGACAATTCCTGATGATTTACACAACACATTTTCTGATCTGCCCCCAATTCCTGAGGTTGAGTGCTCACCTGGCTCTAAACAGAAGAAGCTAATGATGACTCTAGAGCCAAAACAGGGTTATGTCATATATTATGAAAACCTCCAGTTCCTGATGCATCATGGTGTTCAAGTGACCAAAGTTGGCAAAGTCTTAAGGTTCAGGCACTCAAGATGGTTGAAGCCATATATTGATACAAACAAGATCTTCGAACATCTGCAATGAGCCAATTTGATAAGACCTTGTTTAAATTGATGGTCAATTCAGTGTATGGCAAAACCATAGAAAATGTCAGAAAACATATTGATGTTAAATTAATTACTGACCCCAGCCGGAGCAAAAAATTGATAGCAAAGCCTAATTTCAATTACAGAAGAATTTATGATGAAAATATGGCACTCTTCAACATGAAAAAAACAAAGATTAAGTTTGATAAGCCTATTTATGTAGGGGCTGTGATATTGGTATTGGCCAAATTACACATGCTGGAGCTCTATTATGATGTGCTCAAGCCTTTTTATGGTGATTGTGTAAAACTGATGTACATGGACACAGATAGTTTTATTCTTGATATTCAGACAGAAGATGTTTATCAAGATATGTCAGAGCCTGAATTTTTTGAATATTTTGATACCAGTGAACATTCAAAAATTCAGCCCCACAACAAAAAGGTGCCTGGCAAGTTAAAAGATGAGACACTTGGTGATGTTATTGTTGCATTTTCTGGGTTAAGGGCCAAGATGTACAGTTTTGAAACATGTATTGGTGCTGTTGCCAAAATAGCCAAGGGCATTGGCAGAGTAACTGTGGACAAAGAGCTCCAATCTAAAGATTATGAAGATTGTCTCAAATCACAGAGTTTAATCAGAACATCAGAATGCAGAATTCAGAGTGTGGATCACTTGTTGACTACAAATGTTGTAAGAAAAATGGCTCTGGACCCACATGATGATAAGAGATGCATTTTATCATGTGGCATACATACCCTACCATGGGGTCATTGTGATTTGAAAAGTGGGAATCAATGCCCAATTACAGAGCATGACTTGAAATAAATAAACATGCCTATGAACTTATTTGGGTTCAAAAAACAGGCTATTATGGACCTGCCAACACCAGCACCCTCTTCTGATATAATATCTAAACTAAGTGCTTTGTTAATTATTCATCTGAACAGCATACTTACAGATGTTGATGATGAAACAGGTAAAATATTGTACATATTTAACAATAATTTAAATCATTACCAATTACCTGTAGGTGGTCAATTACAAATTATTGCAACCCCCAAGGGTAATGTCAAGGTTTCAATAGGCAAAAATATATACAGGATAAAGCACTCAAACATGATTTCTGGCACTGTATATACTGTTTCTGCTGGTGACTGCTTATATATTGAGGTCCCGGGATCCTATGACAAACGTATACTTTTTTTTGTAGAATTAAGAATTAGATATTCAATAATAAATAACCACTAAAAAAAATGCCTAATGATATATTTGGCCATACAAGGCATGAAGATCAACAGTGATGAGATTCTGATGCCTGATGTCAGAGTTAAAAAATTAAGAAGTGATTTACAAGCTTTACAAACCACACTCAATGCCAGTCTTCAACTAGAAATTACAAATTTACAATCACAATGCATGGACCCTCTTCTTAAAATTGACTCAGAACTCAAATTGCTGCTTCAAAAATATACTGATTTGGCCACATTGGATAATTTTCAAAGTTTAGAGGAGGCTGTAGCAGCTCTTCAAGCCAAATTTAAGACCCAGGCCACCAATTCGGAGCAATTGAAACACCAATTGGAAGAGCAGATAAATAATGTCCAGACACAGCTCCAAACAATTGTCAAAAGCATAAAATCACAAGAAGATTTTGATCTAGTGATTTCCACTCTAAAGGAACAGATTCAATCACTGGAGATTCCTAATCTGGGCCCTCTAAACAATTCCATAGCCGAGGTTAAAGAAAAAATTGAGACACTTGAAAATTTTATGAACAACTTGCCATCTTCTGATGCTTTGAGTGCAATAACTCGGAGTGTTGCCAACATTAAGCTGCAACTTGAAACGTATGAAGATTTTGGAAAAATTCAAAGTACCATAACCCATCTTGAGGGTACAATAGCAGCAGTGCAAAGGGATTTCACAAATATACAAGAATCTCTAGAATCCCGCTTGCCTGGTATTGTAGACACCCTTGTCAGTGTGCAGCAACAGATCAGAAAACTTGAAAACCTCAACACTGAATCTGAGCAATCTCATTTTCATCACTTGATCGATGATATCCAAACAAAGCTTGAAATTTTACAACAATCAACACCCACTCAGGCAGACATAACCCTGCTCCAAGATGCTATGCAAAGTGTGGCTGATGCTTCTGAATTAAATAATGTGAAATTGACACTTGAATCTTTGCAGAATACTGTATCAAATCTGCCTACATCACAGGAACTTAAAAATATAAAGAGAGCAGTGAATCGCATATTGAAATCAGGAGATATCAAGAATATCCAGACAGAGATCAAACAACTTACTCAGACAGTGGCCACTCTAAAAACTAATCAACATATTAATGAACTGCATGCCCTGTTTGAGGATATGAGAAGACAAGTCCATGATCTTACTGCTCAAAATTCAAAATTGGCAGTTGTTGAAAATTTTCAACAAATTGTAGCTAATATCAAGCAACAGCTAGGGACCATGGAATCCAATCAAGCAAATGCTTTGTCTGTTTTTGCCACCCAGCTACAAGAGATTGTGCAACAATACAAGAAACTTGTTGTGGACATAAATATCAAGCCAGGCCATGATGATGTTGTTAGGACTATCAATGAGCACCTTGAATCTGTAACAAGTAGATTGCTTACAGCAGAAAAAGAAATAACTGGCATAATCGAGAATCCTAAACATACAGTAATTCTTGAATTGTACAGTATCCCCAACAAAGAATATGATTCACCATTTACACCAGGTGGCAAAATATATATGCATGCTGTCCCCTGCACAATTTTATTACCAGTTTTTTGTTGGGGGCACGCTTAGACCAATCAAGATCAAATATTGGCTTCAACCACAGGCACACCACTACCCTATCTTATCAATAACAAATGCTGATAACAAAGCAAAAATCACCAGTGTAGAGTTAGAGGATTTTACAGATCACAATACATTAGAAACATCTTATGCTGAAGATGATGGCTCTCTGGAATTTTATATACAAATAGGAGACATACTGTATTTAGAAAATCCTGTAGTATCAGCTGCTGAACACAATATAGTTGCAATATTCTTGTTTACATACTATGTCTAGACAAATTATTGTTGATGAATTACACAGACAAGCCAGACATAATTATAAGAGACTGCCAGTGGTTACAAAAGGCATAGATGATTTATGGCAGTGTGACTTGGTGGAAATGGCAAGTGGACAGCTGAAAAACTTAGACAAAATCAACAAGGGCTACAAGTATCTACTCACTGTCATAGATACGTTTTTCAAAATTTGCCTGGCTGTGCCACTCAAATCCAAGACTGGAAAATGTGTTACATAAGCCTTCAGGACAATTATCAAAAAGAGTGGAAGATCAACGCGCTATTTGCAAACAGATAATGGCAAAGAATTCTATAATTCTGTGTTCCAACAATTTATTAAAAGCCAGTCAATAAAACGTTATTCGAGTTACAGTGATCTCAAAGCCTCAAATGTAGAGAGATTCAACAAAACCATAAAAAATATTATGTATAGACAATTTACACTTCAAGGTAATTATAAATGGATTAATATTCTTCCAGAACTTCTACATAAATATAACAACTCGGTCCATTCCACAATCAACATGAAACCCTCTGAGGTAACTTCATCTGATGAGCAAAAATTGATCAGCACTGTTTATTATAATAGATACCAGCCAACAACAAGAAAAGCCAAATACAAGGTAGGTGATCAAGTAAGAATCAGCAAATATAAGCACTTATTCAAAAGAGGCTTTACCAGAAACTGGAGCACTGAATTATTTACAGTGGTTCAAGTTAAATCTGGGACCCGATACACATATATAGTAAAAGATCACCGAGGAGAAATTCTCAAAGGCAGGATTTATGATGAAGAACTCAGCAAAACTAAGCAGCCTGACACATATCTCATAGAAAAAATCATCCGCAGAAAAGGCAACAAGATACTTGTCAAATGGCTAGGTCTCCCAGAACACAGCTGGATCGAGGCAGACAAGGTGATACTATGAACACCTGGGATGTTATAAAGAGGCTGCCAGAGCCTGAAAAGCAGATTAAAAGAAATGGCAAGTTGCTGCCTGATAATATTAGATGTCTTTATCTTGTGGTAAAACTACACTAATGATTGATAATTTTTTATTGGCACCCAACTGGTTAGACTGGAAAAACAGGCATTTGTATTTCTTCTCTAAGAGCTTGGAACAATTAAAATATCAGCAGCTGATGAAGCTATATGATGGACTGGATATTGCCACTTTTGAATGAGATGTTAAGCCACTCCATGAATGTCTTGATAACTTTATTGTTGTATTTGATGACATTATACTGTATAATCAAAACAAGGTTAGAAATTTCTTTACACAGGGCCGACACAAAAACATTGATTGCTTCTACCTGGCACAGACTTTTTCTAAAATTCCAAAGCAGCTGATCCGAGACAACAGCAATTTTATATGTGTGTTTCATCAAGATCATACCAACCTCATACACATACATGATGAATATGTAGGTGGGGACTGAGCTACAATGATTTTTCCAAGTTTTGCAGTAGGTGCTGGAACCAGGACAGCTATGGGTTTGTCACAATTGATATGACAAGGAAACCCAATAGTGGCAAATACAGAAATAAAATCAACAATTTTCTAGACATTGAAACATATATAAATAACCATGAAAAGGCCAATCATTGATGATCTTAAATTAAGAGATTATCTTGTAAAAAGTTTTAAGGGATGGAAATCAGAGAACCGATAAATCTATGAACAACACAAGCAAACAGAACAGCCTATTATTGATGCTATTAGTGAATTAGGTAAAACTATAAAAACTGTTACAGAGCAAAATCAAAATTTGATCACAGAGCTTGTACCTGTAGCTGCAAGGAACATATTAGATTATCCAATCACCCCACTTTCAAGTATTCATACACCTAGTCCTGTTGCTCCTCGAAGAATTGAACCTACTCAGGATGCTATTGAATTCGGTCTTCTTGCTCAAACATTTTTAAGCACACCTAAAGACAACAAAGATGAGGTCTTTGGCTTATATGCTGACACAGAGCGTGATGGTAGCATCATACATAGAATTGGCAATTTCAGAGTAACATTTATGGGAGATGATATAATTGTATATTCAGAATCTCATCTTGGAGAAAGAGGTGGTTTTGTTAAGTATCCTGGCACACCTGGATTGTGGGAACTGATGACTAGGAAGAGACCTGGCAGCTATACACATCAAGATTATGAGCATTACAAAGAAATATTTATAAAATCAGATGCTCTATACCAGAACAATGATCCCACACAAAAAAGAGTCAAGTCTAGCAGTGGAGCAAAATACAACAACTTAATCAAGCCCATATGGTCTCAGATCAAGACTGGTAGTGGAATCAAACAATACAACACCCTGCCTAAAGAATTTTTCTGTGTTGATGATGTCAGGAAACTTGTGGATAGGTTGCTGGTGATAGCTGGGAAGGAAAATGCTGGCAACCACAATTTTTACAATGAAAAGTTTGGAATTATGGACATGATAAGCACCAAATTGTCTAATTTTATAGTGAATGACACTAAGGGTATTGGATATCTTATAAAAATTATTAATACTCTACCCCCCAAATTTTGGAATATCTCTGAGGGTCGGGGGCTGGTTAATGACATTATAAACAAGCTGCCATTTGAACTACACATTCCAGGCTATCAGTATTGTGGTCCAGGCACAAAACTAGATCATAGATTAAACAGAGGTGACCCTGGTGTTAATCCCCTAGATGCTGCTTGTAGAGACCATGAAATAGCATACAACACACATACTGATCTTGACAAGAGACATGTGGCAGACAAGAAATTAGAAGAGGCTGCATTTGGTAGATTTGTAAGCAAAGATGCTTGTTTAAGTGAGAGAATAGAAGCATTGGGGACCACCATAGCTATGAATACCAAACAAAAACTGGGGTGGGGGTTGTGAATATGTATATAATAAACCTAGGATGAAGGCCAAGGGTGTTATGTATCAGATACCTTATGCAGGTCTTAAATCTCTTAAAACTATTGATAGTCTTTTAACCAAAAAGCAGCGCAAGAAAAAAAATTCTTGTCTTGCCAAGGGCCATGGTATGAAATTATTACTTAGTACCCCCCAATTAAAAAAAATTACAGCAATCCAGGAAAAAATCACATGTGGGTGGCTTCATATTAACTATCCCAGCCATCTTAGCAGCACTTGGGGCTGTTGTGAGCTTGGCTGGGGGATCAGCTGCTATAGCACAAACAGTAATAGAAGCCAAGAAGTATAAGGCAGAATTAGATGAATTGAAGCGCCATAATCTGGCCATGGAGAAACAAGGCAAAGGTGTTAAGAGAGCCATGAATAAGTTTAAAGAAAACAAGAGCCGCTTACAAACCAAGATATTGAAGCTTTAATCAAGCCACTGGGCATCAAAAATTTTAGAGGTGTGTACATGTCTGATTCTTTACCAGAACAACCACTCAACAAAGAGTGTGGCATAGTTAATTTGGATAAGTACAAAAATCAGGGCACTCACTGGATCTGTTACCTTAAATATTTAAAAGATGAGGCATTTGTATTTGATTCATTTGGAGGTATTCCACCTGAAAATTTAGTAAAATGTCTAAAATCAACTAATCTTTATTACAATAATGCCCGCGTTCAAAATTTCAAAGATGTTAATTGTGGACATCTGTGTTTATCTGTTCTTAAATATCTGTCTCAAATAAATAAACCATAAATTGAAGATTTTCAAAAGGCCTTGTGGTATTTAAAACATCATGGGGGTATTCCATCTCACCAGCCAAAATTCAATATTGAAACTTAGATAACATGATGATATATCATATCCCAAAACAATAGTTCTCAGAGCATTTTATGGCATGTACTTGATCCCTAATATTACACACCACAACAACACAATTGCAGTTGGTGATCAAAAAATTGTCATCACTCCAGGGCAATATAATCTAAATGCTCTAAATGCTCAGTTACCAGAGTTATAGTGTTAACTCAAAATTCTGTCACTCACAGAGTAGAGATTGTATCTGCTACAGAAACAGTGGATATGGATACTATAGGAGAGCTGTTAGGCTTTGAGAACAACACAAAACTTGAACCAGCCATCAAACACACTGCTATTAATATACCTAAATTCTTAGCCATAGAGACTCTGAATATTCACTGTAATGTGGCCGAGGGTATGATCACCAAATCAAATGGCATAGGCACACACAAACAAACTCGCATCATTGCAACATTCAAACCTAATTCTAAATTTATGGAGCCAATCATCTACACTCCATCACCAACGTTATATTTTCCTGTGTGTCATAATAGAATAGATAACATTGAATTGATGGTCACTAATGAAAAAGAAGAATTAGTTGATTTTGCTGGAGCCCCAACAACTGCTATCATAGAAATTAATATTTAAATAGAAATACATACAAAAAAATGGAGAATATTGAGAGTTATGAGCTACAATCATTCCCCCCAAACAGGAGGACATTTGCAAATTTAAATCAACCCAGCACAGAGATTGAGATAGACCTTGATGTAGGGGATGGTTTTATACACCTCCACAGAGCAGATTTATATATCAAATTTGATGTTGTAAAGCTCGATGGTACAGATTATCCGGCAAATTCAAATATAAGATTGGTGGACAATTTTATGCCACATCTGTTCTCTGAAATTGGGATCAGAGAACATGGTGTTGTTATAAACAGAGTAGATTACCCTGGCATTACCTCTACAGCTTTGGCCACATTAAAATTATCCAAAACCGAGGCTTCTTACTACAAAATAGGTGGATTTGAAGCTGGTGATAAAATATTATCCAAGAGCCACACTGTGCTGTTCCCCATACGCCTGTTGCCAGGATTCTTCTCAGATTACAAAGATATTATGTTGAAGGGTGGTTTAAGAATCACACTTAGAAGAGCTGCCAATGATAATAATGCTTTGATGAGGTACAGTATATTAAACTCTACAGGGGAAGCTCTGCCTAATACCCTACTTGATGAAGGCAAATGCATTATTCAGACTATGGAACTAAGAATTCCAGTAGTTGAATATGAAGCCAGTTATGCTCTTAAATACAAAGCAGATATAATAAAAAATCCACAGGTACCTTTACAATTTTATTCATATCAATGTGTACAGAAGCCTGCCACTGGTACCTATTATGAGTTTGATGCTACAAATTCATTCTCCAGTATACAATATGACATGCCAGATTTTGTGGTGGTACTCTTTCAGACTGGAAGACACAACACTCAAGAAAAAAATTCAAGTAAATTTGATAGCTGCAACATCAAGAAAATATATCTTAAAAATGGCAGAAATGAGGTGTTCCCTAGAGAAAATTATAATTTAAACATGTCCAAAGATGATTTTCTTAAATTATATGAAGCATTTACAGCATACAAAAGTGTCACTACTGGCAATACTGACATGTATTACACACCAGATGAATTCAAAGCACAGAGACCCATGTTTGTCATCAACACTTCAAAAAGGAAACAAGTTGTGGTTAATGACAGGACAAACATTAAAATTATCTGCGAATTCCACGATACACTCCCTGATGACACTATATGTAGTGTTATTCTTATAGGTGAAAAATCATATGTTTATGATGTAAGAAATGAGAGAGTCACAGAGCAATTCTAGAAGGCCTCTGCATATTACAATGTTTTAATATTAGATAAACAAATTGAACCTGGTATCCAATTGAACTTAAATCGGAAGTGGAACGGATGTAAATATGTGTGGGTGTGGGTGTGGGTTTTATGAGCATCTTGGCTTAATTTTCAGTGTATCCAAAACAATATCAAGAGGGGCTTATTTTTAAGAAGCTTATGGACAACAATCTCACAGATGTAACTTTTGTAAGTGTAGGCAAATCAATCTGAGGTAGCTCATCATTTCACGGGAAATTCCCGAGGGCATTTTTACAAAAATCTTGGATTAGACAGAGTACCACACTTGAGCAATAAGCTCATATGCACATCTTGAGTTAGTTTTAAGTGTAGCCAAATCTGCCTGAGGGGGGCTCATCCTTTATCGAGTTTATATTATATACTTTTATACTACTGACGTCCGAAAACAGCCACGGATGAGGGTACTGCTGTAGCGGTGTTGGCATCATTTGCAAAGTCCCCAACCCGTAGCACACGGAGACTGGCGCTGGAAAGCGGTGTCAGCAGGGGTTCAATTCAATGGATTGTACGTGACCACCACTGGCATCTATATAAGATACAGCTGCAGCAGCACCTTAGTGAGGACGATCCAGACAGGCGTTTGCAGTTTTGTGAGTGGGCTATAGCACAACTGCAACGTGACCCTGCAGTCGGTAGCAAGATTCTGTTCAGTGATGAGGCTAATTTTTATGTGTCGGGAGAGGTGAATAAGCAAAATCTGCAGTACTGGTCACCCGAAAATCCACATTGGACAGATCCCAGCAAGGTGACGGGAGGCGGGAAGCTAATGGTGTGGTTGTGGTACTTGGGGTTCCCGACTTGTTGGTCTATTTTTCATTGAGGGCAACTTAAATGCAGAGGGCTACTTGCTTCTGCTACGGGAGCAGATCTTACCATCCTTACTGTCTGAGAATGGGAGCTATCCTGAATGGTTCCATCAAGGTGGTGCTCCACCACACTATGGGATGATAGTCCGTCAGTACCTGGATCAACAATTCCCTCAACACTGGATTGGTCGCCGAGGGACTGTGGAATGGCCTGCACGCTCACGTGACCTGACACCATTGGACTTTTACCTCTGGGGACACCTGAAAGCCATGGTGTATGCTACGAAAATCAGGGATCTGGCCCACTTGCGCACACGCATTGTTGATGCCTGTACTGCAATAACTCATGAGGTTCTCCAGAATGTGGTAAGGTCATGGGAGAGACGATTACACGTGTGTGTTGCGCAAGAGGGACGTCATATTGAGCATGTGTTATAACTTTGTGGTATTGTTAACTCTGCAACAATTAAAGTTAGGTGAAAACAAATGTCACAGTTGTTTTCCTGGTGAAATGCTAGCCCATTTTGGTATGTCGCACGACCCCCTTACCATTTAAATTTCTGAAGTTGAATTCAAGATGGCGGCATCAAGATGGCTGCGACCATGCGGCTGACGTCAATGTGTTTCCCCCTTAGCCAGTCAACGATTGGTCATCGCCATTTTCACGTTCCATGCCGCAGTGGCCTTGTACTGGGGTGTTAAGTGACTTATTGAGCCACCCTGTATATAACGCCTGTGCCAGATTTTGGTTTCCCTTTTGATGGATCATTATTAAGATAAATAATATTAGAATTAATAAGTAATTCCTTAATATTTTCCATATCTTCACCTTCAGGCTCCATGTTATGTAAGATATCGAGCTTTCACCTTGCTGATGAACTCCATGAAACATTAGACCAGTTATTAGATATAGCACGAGGGACTACTAGTTTTAATTTAGATGTCAGCTGTCCAACTGCAAGTTCAACCCCCAAATTTAAACGTAGCCCAATATTAACTAGACGCCTTCAGCGACAATTATTAGATAAACAGGAATATGAAAAGCAATTAAAGCAACAAGATCAGGACATTAGAGATTTAGGTCCAACACAATTTGCAACTACGGCTCAGTCTCAGTTTGTTCCTCCAATTATTCTAGAGGGTATCCCATTTCAGGGGATAGCCGGGGAAGATATATCGAAATTTTTAGATAAAGTAGATAGCCATTCCATTTTAAATGGTTGCAACAGCGCCAGAAAGCAGGAATTGTTCCCAGCCATTTTGTCCGGGCCAGCGTTACGATGGTATCAGGCTTGGAAAGAGGTTCCAGAAAACGAAGACAGTTCTTACGAGAATATACGACAAAAAATTAAAGATGAATTTACAGGGTCCTTGGATCAAATCCAGATCGAGGAACAAATTAGATACAGGTTACATAAGGAAACTGAGCCTGTTACAAATTATGTAAGGGACAAGCAGATACTTTTACTTAAAGCAGACCCCAAAATGGGCATTCAACAGCAGATTAAACAGATTATATTAGAACTGCAGGTGGATTACATGAGGAATAAGAATAAAGAATATGAGTCAGTGCATGGGTTGCTTAAGGATTTAAAATCATTTGAAAAGCTTCAGTTCTTGATGAGACAGCGCAAGCTAAAAGAGCGGAGGTGCGAAGATCAAAGGGACAGCTTATTCCTTCCTTTGCACAGTGCACCAAAAATTTCGCAACAGCAGCAGATTTTATTGCAGAATAACAATCTGGCTACTGCTGAGTCTGCACAATCGCGACCTACTTCAGAGATCGACGCAAGATTCAGTGCCTTGCAGAAGGCGGTCGAACAATTAAAAATAGCAAATAATCCTCAAAATAACAAAGCTCAAGTCCAGGCTCAGGAAACTGGTTTGGAAGCTAGATTAGCTAGTCTTACTTTTAGACTGGAGCATGGAGGATTAAAAACAGCACCCTGGCACCGACTCATCTAGTCAAAGATAATTTCGGTAACCATATTATAGAGATAATTATCAGACAGGAAATAATTATAGAGGTTCCTACCGGGGTAACAATATTTATGCCTACCCGTGGTGTAGATATTTCTTACAATATCTTGAAAGTTCAAAATCCATTCATCTATAATAGCTAATGATGCATTTTCTCCCCTTTGATTCAGTAGAATTATATCCTCATCTTTGTCTATAAATCGCCATGCGAATTCCTGTTTCCTTCTTAAAGAAATCAAATATTTTCTTTAGCTGTTTATATTTATTTTGTTCTAAAGTCTTGCAAAATATTTAATAATAATCAGCGTATCTCCATCCTGATTTAAGAATAAAGTTATCAATAACTAGACCAGTTTTACCGCTACTTGATGGTCCTACTGCTAATGCTCTTATCTGGCTGGGTAAAGGTTTACCGGTTATTCTGATTTCCTCATTTTCATCTTCTGGAATGTGTGATATAATTCTGGGACCAACAATTATTTATAAAATTAATTGGGCTATAAATGTATATTATATTTGAAGGAAGCACACCAGAGCTGCTTTTTCGACTTTCCAAACATATGATTATGGATAAGGAATACATTTCTGTTGTTGGTTTTTATACCAGTTCTCTAACATCAAATGTTAAGGAAGCTAATTTAAAATACGGGATTCTGAATACCTTGATCGAAAAAGGTTAGTATATGTTCGATTCCTTAAACGAAACACTGGATTATATGAAAAATATATAGGAAATTAAACAAAATCATACTAGTAATATAATTGTCATAACCAACAAAGGAAAACACATTGTTGATGTTGAAAATTTGGGGAAACTAATAGGATTTTCTAAAAAGTCGATTATTGCAGCTTGTGAAACAAATACTGGTGATGATCTTCCAAATTATCTTCCATTTAATACTATTAAAATCAAGTGTAATTTAGCTGAAGAATCCGGTATTATCACTAAACACATTAAACATCAACATAAGCTTACTGACATTATTGCGAAATTTAATCGCAATGTAGCGTTTAAAGAGCACATTGTCTATGAACCAAAGAGACCGTGTGTGTTTCCAATTCAACATGCTTCATTTAAAGGATATTCACGTCATTATCACTAATTAGAACAATGAACTAATTAATTTTTGTGGTGCTGAGTTTGAAATCATGTTGCTCAATGCCCTCTTTAAAAAATAATATTTTTTTCTTTATTGAATGGATATTGTTTAAAACATTGAACAATATCAGCTAAAATCGTTTGAACCAAACATTTCAACCAAAGATAATATACGCAAACCACATAAATCTCCTGACATACGTAGATCTCAATATTGGAGATGGTGTTAATTACCCAAATAGGTCCTTGTTTAATGCAATTTGAACCTCGTCGAAAATTGGCAAATGGTGAATATAATAAGAATAATAACATAAAACTTGTAGAAGTAGAGGGATAGGAGGTGTTCCAAGCAACACTTCGAACGAGGCCTATTATTTTTATTAATTTAAGCACAGTGGAAAACCTATTTTGACGATGTTTTTGTTGATTTTATACTATTGCAAATCTGTGTTTTTTCACCTCACACTTCGTACGAGTGTCATCATTTCTTACGAGTTAAAGTATGTAAGACCCACATCCACCGACACCTACACTTACACTCACACAAATTTACTTCCGGTCTACTTCCCGTTTACTCCAGGTTTACTTCCGGTTTACTTCCGGTCTACTTCCGGTCTACTTGACAGATACCTATGGATTTTTCTAGTTTTTTATAAGTACATATATTTTAGGTGTTCAAAACAACACTTGATACAATGCCTATTGTTTTTATTAATTTAACCACAATAGAAAACCTATTTTGATGATGTTTTTGTTGATTTTATAATATTGCAAATCTGTGTTTTTTTACCGCACACTTGGTACGAGTGTCATAATTTTTCTCGAGTTAAATTACGCAACATTTCGATGGCTCGTAAGGTAAACTATTGCGCATTGTTTACGCAATAATTTATTATGCAGACCCGTATCTAACGTGTTGTTGGTTATGGCGTGATGGGTGTCTTCTGATTGACTTACTGTTTCGGATGTTTTCATCCGCGCTTAGGTTACTTAAAGGGTTTTCGCATTACAGATCAATCAGTATCGTGAGAGTGTTTGAAGAGTGCGGATGTGTCGTTGCAGTGTTAAAAGATAAGTATTTAATTTATTTTTAAGATACATACTATTTATTATTTTAAGTTTAAAAAGTGTATCAAGTGATTTTTTTTCATATTAATTTCGATCAGATTTAATTTTGGTGTATTTATTTTTTTATATACATAGTACAAATATGTATTTTATACATAATAAAAAAATAGCTAATATCGTATAAATCCCTAAGATTATATGTTTATTTTATAAAGGAAACAGGTAGTTTCTTCTGGCTATAAAGCCAGCGGTTTGCATAGTGGCAATTAAAAAACACGATTCGGCATAGAGGAAGAACTCCATGGCCTAGTGATATAGAGGTGAGACAAGCTGGGAGGGGACTAACTTTTGGATTGGAGTGGAGAAGGGAGAAGTGGTTAGGAGAGCAGTAGGGCAGAAGTGAGACGACGCTCTGGCCGACAAAGTGAGAAGCTAACAGAGGACTTCGTATATTCGATTCAGCCTAATTCATCAGATAGACAAGTAATTATCCTAATAGCCAGCCATGATTCAGGTTCAAAGGTTCACTAAACCCAACGAGTGACCATTATCTCTTCTGCAGTCTAGTTCCTCAATTTATTTGTACCTCTCGCATTGCCAAGCGTTAACTCGTCATGCCAATGACGAGTGCTCTCATCAGAGGATGAATGATGAGTAACTTACATCACCCATTGATTAATTGGTTAACATTCTAGGTACTCGTAAGATCCCACGAACTTTACGGTTCGTTACGTGGTGGATTTTCTGGGGCTTCTCATGCATTTTTTCGGAAATGCGATGAGAAAATAGCTCGTTACGTGGTGGACTTGCTTCGGGTCTTTTAATTTTTTTTCTGAAATGAAAAGAGTTTGTTAACCAGTTTTAAATTTAAACCCAAAATTTTGCTCACTTGTTTAGTTTTTTTCATTACGTCCTTGCCATATTTTATTTCGAAAATACATAGGGCTTAAAGGTTCCTTTTTAACATTAATGGGGGGAGAGGAATTTATATATGCCATGATAGATATCGAGCTTTCACCTTGCTGATGAACTCCATGAAATATTAGACCAGTTATTAGATATAGCACGAGGGACTACTAGTTTTAATTTAGATGTCAGCTGTCCAACTGCAAGTTCAACCCCCAAATTTAAACGTAGCCCAATATTAACTAGACGCCTTCAGCGACAATTATTAGATAAACAGGAATATGAAAAGCAATTAAAGCAACAAGATCAGGACATTAGAGATTTAGGTCCAACACAATTTGCAACTACGGCTCAGTCTCAGTTTGTTCCTCCAATTATTCTAGAGGGTATCCCATTTCAGGGGATAGCCGGGGAAGATATATCGAAATTTTTAGATAAAGTAGATAGCCATTCCATTTTAAATGGTTGCAACAGCGCCAGAAAGCAGGAATTGTTCCCAGCCATTTTGTCCGGGCCAGCGTTACGATGGTATCAGGCTTGGAAAGAGGTTCCAGAAAACGAAGACAGTTCTTACGAGAATATACGACAAAAAATTAAAGATGAATTTACAGGGTCCTTGGATCAAATCCAGATCGAGGAACAAATTAGATACAGGTTACATAAGGAAACTGAGCCTGTTACAAATTATGTAAGGGACAAGCAGATACTTTTACTTAAAGCAGACCCCAAAATGGGCATTCAACAGCAGATTAAACAGATTATATTAGAACTGCAGGTGGATTACATGAGGAATAAGAATAAAGAATATGAGTCAGTGCATGGGTTGCTTAAGGATTTAAAATCATTTGAAAAGCTTCAGTTCTTGATGAGACAGCGCAAGCTAAAAGAGCGGAGGTGCGAAGATCAAAGGGACAGCTTATTCCTTCCTTTGCACAGTGCACCAAAAATTTCGCAACAGCAGCAGATTTTATTGCAGAATAACAATCTGGCTACTGCTGAGTCTGCACAATCGCGACCTACTTCAGAGATCGACGCAAGATTCAGTGCCTTGCAGAAGGCGGTCGAACAATTAAAAATAGCAAATAATCCTCAAAATAACAAAGCTCAAGTCCAGGCTCAGGAAACTGGTTTGGAAGCTAGATTAGCTAGTCTTACTTTTAGACTGGAGCATGGAGGATTAAAAACAGCACCCTGGCACCGACTCATCTAGTCAAAGATAATTTCGGTAACCATATTATAGAGATAATTATCAGACAGGAAATAATTATAGAGGTTCCTACCGGGGTAACAATATTTATGCCTACCCGTGGTGTAGATATTTCTTACAATATCTTGAAAGTTCAAAATCCATTCATCTATAATAGCTAATGATGCATTTTCTCCCCTTTGATTCAGTAGAATTATATCCTCATCTTTGTCTATAAATCGCCATGCGAATTCCTGTTTCCTTCTTAAAGAAATCAAATATTTTCTTTAGCTGTTTATATTTATTTTGTTCTAAAGTCTTGCAAAATATTTAATAATAATCAGCGTATCTCCATCCTGATTTAAGAATAAAGTTATCAATAACTAGACCAGTTTTACCGCTACTTGATGGTCCTACTGCTAATGCTCTTATCTGGCTGGGTAAAGGTTTACCGGTTATTCTGATTTCCTCATTTTCATCTTCTGGAATGTGTGATATAATTCTGGGACCAACAATTATTTATAAAATTAATTGGGCTATAAATGTATATTATATTTGAAGGAAGCACACCAGAGCTGCTTTTTCGACTTTCCAAACATATGATTATGGATAAGGAATACATTTCTGTTGTTGGTTTTTATACCAGTTCTCTAACATCAAATGTTAAGGAAGCTAATTTAAAATACGGGATTCTGAATACCTTGATCGAAAAAGGTTAGTATATGTTCGATTCCTTAAACGAAACACTGGATTATATGAAAAATATATAGGAAATTAAACAAAATCATACTAGTAATATAATTGTCATAACCAACAAAGGAAAACACATTGTTGATGTTGAAAATTTGGGGAAACTAATAGGATTTTCTAAAAAGTCGATTATTGCAGCTTGTGAAACAAATACTGGTGATGATCTTCCAAATTATCTTCCATTTAATACTATTAAAATCAAGTGTAATTTAGCTGAAGAATCCGGTATTATCACTAAACACATTAAACATCAACATAAGCTTACTGACATTATTGCGAAATTTAATCGCAATGTAGCGTTTAAAGAGCACATTGTCTATGAACCAAAGAGACCGTGTGTGTTTCCAATTCAACATGCTTCATTTAAAGGATATTCACGTCATTATCACTAATTAGAACAATGAACTAATTAATTTTTGTGGTGCTGAGTTTGAAATCATGTTGCTCAATGCCCTCTTTAAAAAATAATATTTTTTTCTTTATTGAATGGATATTGTTTAAAACATTGAACAATATCAGCTAAAATCGTTTGAACCAAACATTTCAACCAAAGATAATATACGCAAACCACATAAATCTCCTGACATACGTAGATCTCAATATTGGAGATGGTGTTAATTACCCAAATAGGTCCTTGTTTAATGCAATTTGAACCTCGTCGAAAATTGGCAAATGGTGAATATAATAAGAATAATAACATAAAACTTGTAGAAGTAGAGGGATAGGAGGTGTTCCAAGCAACACTTCGAACGAGGCCTATTATTTTTATTAATTTAAGCACAGTGGAAAACCTATTTTGACGATGTTTTTGTTGATTTTATACTATTGCAAATCTGTGTTTTTTCACCTCACACTTCGTACGAGTGTCATCATTTCTTACGAGTTAAAGTATGTAAGACCCACATCCACCGACACCTACACTTACACTCACACAAATTTACTTCCGGTCTACTTCCCGTTTACTCCAGGTTTACTTCCGGTTTACTTCCGGTCTACTTCCGGTCTACTTGACAGATACCTATGGATTTTTCTAGTTTTTTATAAGTACATATATTTTAGGTGTTCAAAACAACACTTGATACAATGCCTATTGTTTTTATTAATTTAACCACAATAGAAAACCTATTTTGATGATTTTTTTGTTGATTTTATAATATTGCAAATCTGTGTTTTTTTACCGCACACTTGGTACGAGTGTCATAATTTTTCTCGAGTTAAATTACGCAACATTTCGATGGCTCGTAAGGTAAACTATTGCGCATTGTTTACGCAATAATTTATTATGCAGACCCGTATCTAACGTGTTGTTGGTTATGGCGTGATGGGTGTCTTCTGATTGACTTACTGTTTCGGATGTTTTCATCCGCGCTTAGGTTACTTAAAGGGTTTTCGCATTACAGATCAATCAGTATCGTGAGAGTGTTTGAAGAGTGCGGATGTGTCGTTGCAGTGTTAAAAGATAAGTATTTAATTTATTTTTAAGATACATACTATTTATTATTTTAAGTTTAAAAAGTGTATCAAGTGATTTTTTTTCATATTAATTTCGATCAGATTTAATTTTGGTGTATTTATTTTTTTATATACATAGTACAAATATGTATTTTATACATAATAAAAAAATAGCTAATATCGTATAAATCCCTAAGATTATATGTTTATTTTATAAAGGAAACAGGTAGTTTCTTCTGGCTATAGAGCCAGCGGTTTGCATAGTGGCAATTAAAAAACACGATTCGGCATAGAGGAAGAACTCCATGGCCTAGTGATATAGAGGTGAGACAAGCTGGGAGGGGACTAACTTTTGGATTGGAGTGGAGAAGGGAGAAGTGGTTAGGAGAGCAGTAGGGCAGAAGTGAGACGACGCTCTGGCCGACAAAGTGAGAAGCTAACAGAGGACTTCGTATATTCGATTCAGCCTAATTCATCAGATAGACAAGTAATTATCCTAATAGCCAGCCATGATTCAGGTTCAAAGGTTCACTAAACCCAACGAGTGACCATTATCTCTTCTGCAGTCTAGTTCCTCAATTTATTTGTACCTCTCGCATTGCCAAGCGTTAACTCGTCATGCCAATGACGAGTGCTCTCATCAGAGGATGAATGATGAGTAACTTACATCACCCATTGATTAATTGGTTAACATTCTAGGTACTCGTAAGATCCCACGAACTTTACGGTTCGTTACGTGGTGAATTTTCTGGGGCTTCTCATGCATTTTTTCGGAAATGCGATGAGAAAATAGCTCGTTACGTGGTGGACTTGCTTCGGGTCTTTTAATTTTTTTTCTGAAATGAAAAGAGTTTGTTAACCAGTTTTAAATTTAAACCCAAAATTTTGCTCACTTGTTTAGTTTTTTTCATTACGTCCTTGCCATATTTTATTTCGAAAATACATAGGGCTTAAAGGTTCCTTTTTAACATTAATGGGGGGAGAGGAATTTATATATGCCATGATAGATATCGAGCTTTCACCTTGCTGATGAACTCCATGAAACATTAGACCAGTTATTAGATATAGCACGAGGGACTACTAGTTTTAATTTAGATGTCAGCTGTCCAACTGCAAGTTCAACCCCCAAATTTAAACGTAGCCCAATATTAACTAGACGCCTTCAGCGACAATTATTAGATAAACAGGAATATGAAAAGCAATTAAAGCAACAAGATCAGGACATTAGAGATTTAGGTCCAACACAATTTGCAACTACGGCTCAGTCTCAGTTTGTTCCTCCAATTATTCTAGAGGGTATCCCATTTCAGGGGATAGCCGGGGAAGATATATCGAAATTTTTAGATAAAGTAGATAGCCATTCCATTTTAAATGGTTGCAACAGCGCCAGAAAGCAGGAATTGTTCCCAGCCATTTTGTCCGGGCCAGCGTTACGATGGTATCAGGCTTGGAAAGAGGTTCCAGAAAACGAAGACAGTTCTTACGAGAATATACGACAAAAAATTAAAGATGAATTTACAGGGTCCTTGGATCAAATCCAGATCGAGGAACAAATTAGATACAGGTTACATAAGGAAACTGAGCCTGTTACAAATTATGTAAGGGACAAGCAGATACTTTTACTTAAAGCAGACCCCAAAATGGGCATTCAACAGCAGATTAAACAGATTATATTAGAACTGCAGGTGGATTACATGAGGAATAAGAATAAAGAATATGAGTCAGTGCATGGGTTGCTTAAGGATTTAAAATCATTTGAAAAGCTTCAGTTCTTGATGAGACAGCGCAAGCTAAAAGAGCGGAGGTGCGAAGATCAAAGGGACAGCTTATTCCTTCCTTTGCACAGTGCACCAAAAATTTCGCAACAGCAGCAGATTTTATTGCAGAATAACAATCTGGCTACTGCTGAGTCTGCACAATCGCGACCTACTTCAGAGATCGACGCAAGATTCAGTGCCTTGCAGAAGGCGGTCGAACAATTAAAAATAGCAAATAATCCTCAAAATAACAAAGCTCAAGTCCAGGCTCAGGAAACTGGTTTGGAAGCTAGATTAGCTAGTCTTACTTTTAGACTGGAGCATGGAGGATTAAAAACAGCACCCTGGCACCGACTCATCTAGTCAAAGATAATTTCGGTAACCATATTATAGAGATAATTATCAGACAGGAAATAATTATAGAGGTTCCTACCGGGGTAACAATAATAGACGACCACAGTATAAAAGGGAGTATAGGAATGCACGCCCTAATAATAATTACAATTCAGATCCCAATAGGCGATATGGCAATAACTAACAATGGCGAGGACGTGGAAACTTCCGCGGACGGAACTCGTGGGGTTCCTCGTCTTCAGCAGGGCGAGGACAGGGAGATAGGGAAGATCAACGGGGGAGACCACGCTGCTCTATTTGTAACTATCCCAATCACTCGGCAGCCACTTGTTTTCAAAACAACGAGGCTGTAAACGAGCAGTGACTGCAAATAGAAAAGACGTATGCGCAGATTTTGTAGGAAACCAAATTTCAGTCTCTACTTTCCCCTATGAGGAATTAATTTACATTAACACAGTGTTAGGGGGACAACGTCAGAGGTTTCTTGTGGATTCCGGGAGCCAAGTATCAGTTACAAGTGATCGAGGTATTCCTTCAACCGCCAAACGTTTTAAAATTCATACGGCCATAAGGGGAATGGCAAAGGAACAAATTGAAATTAAAGAGATTGTCCTGTTAACATTTGCAATAAACGGCCTCAATTTTACCCACCCTTTTCGGATGATTCCAAATTTTGAATCTTGGGAAACGATTTTTTAAGAGCTCATAAAGCAAATTTGGATTTTGATCAAAATCGACTCACATTGAGGAGATTTGGTACTCCTCCGCGGAACCAGTTAAGGACGGAACACAGAAAAACCTTTGACGTATCCATAAAAGTTGCTAGTCTGATCAGGGATCTATATGTGCCAGAATTTTTAACTTCCAGACAAATTAGAATTAAACCTAGGTCTCATTTCTGTATTCCTGTCAAATTTACAAATTACAGTAATCAGAATTTAACTTATTTACAACCAGATTTACAGTTTCAAATGGACACAGGCTTAATGGTGCCTCGAGCCATTGTAAATCCGGTGTCATTTTTAATTTCGATTATTAACCCAAATTCTTACAAAATTAAAATTAGGAAAAGGGCACGCTTAGCTACTGCAGAGGCATGGCAAAATCCAGTACCAGCTTCGCGTCATATTGCAGATGACGAAGGACCTAACGTTATGGTGACCAAGGAAACTGGCACCATGACAAAAACAGTGCACGACATTACTAAATTTGATATTAATACAGCATTAGAACCCGGTCAAAAGTTGCAACTTACAGAATTATTAGAGAGGTATGAACATGTGTTTTCTTTGTCTGAGCAGGACATTGGTTGTGCCACTAATTATACGCATCGTATAAAGTTAAAAGACGATTCTGAATTTCACGTCCCAGCCTACAGTATACCTGTACACCGGCGTTCGGAAATTAATCAGCAAATTGACAACTTGCTAGAAGCAGGGGTCATCAGTCCTACAACATCACCCTATAATTCCCCAGTCTATCTTGTTAAGAAGAAATCAGGAGCATATCGCATGGTGCAGGATTTTCGATTACTTAATGCCAGGTCTATTTTCGATGCAGTTTCAATAGGAAGCATTTCAGAAATATTGCATAATATGGCCGGTAAGAGCTACTACAATTGTGCAGACCTAAAACATGGATTCTTTCAGATTCCTTTAGCGGAAGAATCCAAAAAATACACTGCCGTTACTATACCAGCCAGGGGACAATTTGCTATCCTATTGGACATGTGACATCTCCCGCGGCGATGACCCGGTGTGTCCAGCTCGCTACAGCGGGTATGAATAATAATAATTTTGCCTTTTATATTGATGACATGTTTGTATTTGCTAACACATTTAAAGATATGTTGGTGAATTTAGAACAAATGTTCCAATGTTTACGATCTGCGGAATTAAAATTGGCTGTACCAAAATGTTCATTTGGATACTATGAGACAATTGCCTTAGGACACAATGTGGGCAGATATGGGTACCGTATCTGCGATAGAATCCTGTCATCCATTAAGAATTATAAGATTCCTACCACCACAAAAATGTTTAAAATGTTTTTAGGTCTTTGCAGCTACGTGAATAAGTACGTCAACAATTTTTCTGACATTCCATCACCATTACAAGGTTTAAGCGTAAAGGTATGAAATTTACATGGGGTCCTGAACAACAATCAGCATTTGAAAAATTAAAAGAAGCATTAATTACTGCACCTGTTTTGTTACCTTACGATCCAGCGAAGAACACCAAGGTTTCTACCGATGCTTCATCTCATGCTGTCAGTGGCGTATTGATGCAGCCCAATGCAGAAGGAGAGTACTTGCCATGTACTGCAGTAGAACTTTGACAGACACTGAAAAAAGATTGAGTGTCATTGAACAAGAACTGACAGCAATTTTATACGCTCTCAAATCATTTAGATTTTTTCTTGTGGGGCGCAATTTCGATTCACATACGGACAATAAAGCAATTACTTATCTTAGGACATCCCGTAATTTAAGCTCAAAGCTTCTTCGATGGAGTAAGCTTTTGGAGGATTTTTCATTCACTCCTACACATGTCAAAAGTATGGAAAACATCGCCGATCCCCTCAGCAGAGAATGTGGAGAAAATATAGAGGATGGCAACACTGAAGAGGACATTCCACAAACCCAGGACACTTACATTATTTTGGAACCACAGAAGTCGCGGAACATCAGAGACAGGATTCCTTTTTTGGCCCAATTATTAAAATTTTGGAGGACCCAGACAGGGACGATGGAACACAACCTTTATCCATCCAGAGGCAGGTTTATCATCATGTGTTGGAAGATGGCTTATTATATAGTGCCACTGCCAGGAAATTGTTATGCATTCCAATGACGTTACGTGAATCTGTGATTGAGACACTCCACGCTTCACCCATAGGATGCTCTCAACTTGGATTTACCAAGTGTTACAATGTTGCATTATCACGAATTTATTTTCCAAATATGAAAATATTTATACAAAGGAAAATTAGGGAATGTATTACATGCCAGCAGAATAAACGCCGTCCAGGTCCACCAGTAGGAGAACTGTGTACTTTTTCCGCACAGAAGCCATTCCAGCGGATTTGCCTAGACTTTTCAAGTCCATATCTTCCTTCGTCCAATCTTCGTCACTGATACATAATTGCCGCAACAGATCTTGGGACGCGGTATTTAATAGCCAACCCAGTTGCGGATTGTACGGCCAGTACAGCAGCTGAATTTGTGTTTGAGGAGATAGTGTTACGCTTTGGGACGCCACATGAAATTTATACCGATCGTGGATCGGCATTTAAATCTAAGCTTTTTCAGGAACTTGGCAACAAATTGGGAATAACCATCAAGCTTTCGCCAGTAGGTTTACATAATTCTATAGGGCTATCAGAACGTAACCACGGCATACTACAGAGCATAATGAAGTGCTATGTTAATTAAAAACACACTGATTGAGTCCAATATTTACAAACAAGTGTGTTCGGTTATAACACTAGAAGGAATCAGAATTTGCGGTATAGCCCATTCTTTTTAGTACATGGCTTTCAACCTACTATGCCCTGGGAGCTTGCATTACACACACCAAGCTGTGAAAATGTGGAGAATGATGTACGGTTCCGATTATTGGAAAAAGCAAGAACCAATGCTACGGATAACTTGGCAAAGCGACACGTAAGAGAAAACATCAAATTTCAACCAGGTGATAAAGTATTAATTTTTGACAGCACCCAGAAAATTGGAACTGCACGGTGCTTTTCGGGATTTTATAAAGGCCCAGCCACGGTTATCCGAGAAGTGAATCCTAACACATACCTGGTGGAATTCCAAAACAAGCGTGGAAAGACAATAGTGGACTCTATTGCCGTCCAGAGACTCAAAAAATATTATGCGCCAGATGACGGCGAAGGCGAAGAGAACTTTGCTGGTCAAGATGAGGATGAAGGTCATCAAGAGGACAACGCGGACTCACGCAGAGATAATGGTCACTAAAAATGAAAATTAATATAAGTAACAGGTTTAATATTTTAATAGAAATGGCACAAATAATATTAAAGGTTAATAAAAGCAGACTTATTGAGTACTAATGTGCCTTAGGCACAAAAGCTTTCTTGCAGTATTTAAAAATACTAGCTCAGCGAGTACATCACTAGAATTATATAGTTACTCTTCAGAAGAAGGTATATAATTATATTAGCAAAGTTTATTTTAAGCGCCAGTTATGAGAATATTTATTTTATATGAATATGTAGACGTCGACGTCAAGATTTATTGCGCCCCAATAACAAGTATTTTCCTTCGGATATTGGATCATGACCAAAATCCTGGAAATCCATTTTGCCATCGCAGAATGATAATGGTTAAACAACAACGGATTTAGTTTCAAACTTTGCCACATGAATATGCTAAGCATATTTTAGAATGAGTTGAGAGAATTAAAGATTTTTCAAGTTTCAGTGATGTTAGTATTATAATACATTTAAAGATTGCATAAATAATAATTATTATTTTATTTGAGGTAGTCACGAGTAAATCAGTCTCAATTTTCCACTACCTTGTACCTCAGTACGGTTCGATTGACTTTAAGTGTTTAAAAATTAATATAAAACCTGAAATTAAATAAGATAAGTTTGCAGTAAAATTTAGTATACGACAAGTTAAACAGTGCTAAAAAATTTAGGGAATAAATAAATTATATCAAATGAATAAATTAAGCAGATAACTTGAGCCTAGAATCAGAAATAATTAAGTTGAGTAAAAATACCTACTAATTTAAACTAGGCAGGCTTAAAGTACGTGTTAGTTTTGAAGAACTGTTTGTTTTGTTGCCAAAGCAACATGAAAATCAATGCGATTTTAGTTATTTCAAACGGATTTCTTCCATACGTAAAAGCTTCAAATTTTATTTATCTGTTGAACAAGTCCTTTGACTATCCTTATAATATTATCACAAGTTTATTGTTAGCAATATTTATTATTAGTATTTTTATAATTTTCATAATTTGTTACTGTAAATGTCAACGCAAGAAATCTATAACTTATGACCTTGAGTGTACCAACGAATTAGCGTTAAGTGAACTTAATAATGATTCACCATCCATGGACCAACTTTACGATGACGTTGCATCAATGGTTGAAGTGGTACCATTGAAAACAATATATCCGCCAATGCTGCCTCCACTGCCCCAATCGGTTATTATTCAACACAGTGTACAAGAAGAAGTTCAAGATTCATCCCGAAATATTTTATTCACCGTAGACGACGTTTTAGATTTGCCGAAGAATATTGTATCCTTAAAGATAGAGTTCAGAAGTTTGCCGTAAGCAAGGGTCCAAATTTTGTTCAAAACAGCCGCAAAATTGAGAGTGAATTGACTATTTCACGCTGTGTCCAGCCAATTGTAAAAGTTAAAGATTTATTTGTATATCAGTCAAAAGCAAATGTCGAGAAAGTTCCAAGTTTCACTTTAAAAGCAGAAATTAAGCCTAATTACCAGGTTTCCGAACCTGTTTTATCTTTCACTGATCATATTTTTTACGAGTATACGTTTGCCTAGAATTTCTATTATATTTATTACGTTTTAAATTTTAAGTTATAATCCATTATTAAGATTTTATTGTATTTTATGCAAGGTTTATTAGTCTTTTATTTTGCTAGCACCTTTCCAAGTTTTGTTATTGTATGATCACGGAAGTGTTCGAGTTTAGTAAATACGCTGTCGCAGCGCCACGATTTTTTCTCTCTCTCCATCCCGCCTACGACGACATTTCAAAGTCCTTGACTTCGTTTAGATTCTTGCACCTCTTACTAAACCTTGTTCATTGTAATTTAAAGTTTTGTCAACATTATCACATCACGCATCGAGTCAGCGAATCATAGAGCTTCATTTTCTTCCTCCGTCCGTTGTAAGGTTAACGTCCAAACATCGTGGCTCGATGAGATTCTTTCGTCCGCTATTCCGACGGAACCCGAACTGTACAAGAAGTTGTCTTCCAAACACGCCAACGAGCTTCTTGTATTGAAGCCTCCAAGCAACGTCGGAATAGAACGCTAATCGGAAATACATCACCGCTGAATTTACAAATTCCTTTCTCCGCGCTGAAGCTCTCCCGTGTACTTTGAGCACGCTAGGAGCTCAGAAAGAATTAGCATGGATACGACTACGAAAATTTTAGACTCTGCATATTTTTTGGAACCAGTGACAGTTTTGCACATAGGTCGAAATTTATATAGAGTTAAACATAGTACATTAATTCCTGATACGTCTTATGATGTGGAAGCTGGTGAATTTTTGTATGCTGAGAAAATTGGAGAGTATGATAAATTAATTCCTCTGATTATCGAAATAAGAATAATGTATCCTCTTATTAATATATAAAATACCTAAAAACAAAAAGAACCATGGACATATTTGGTAATAGAAGGCGACAGGAGATTGTAGATAATTATAGCGAGATTGCTAGTATAGATGTACGTCTAAAGAAACTGAAATCAGATTTACTCATATTACAGAATTCACTAAATCTAAATATTCAAGCAGAGATTACAGATTTTCAAACTCAACTGATTGATCCTATAGTAAAAATTGATGGAGAACTCAAATCCTTGCTTGAGAAATATACTTATTTAGCTTCAATAGATAATCTTCAGAATTTAGAAGAGAATATTGCCAACTTGAAAAAAGAACTTTATAAATTTAGACAAATCCAGAGAACGATTACCGAACAGCTGAAACAGCAATTAAATGACCAGGCAAATAGTATTCGTACCGAACTTCAAACCATCATCCAGAATATCAAAACTCAAGAAGAATATGAGCAGGTAAATGCTAGGATTGCTAAATTGTAAGAAAAGTTTGAATCTTTTGAAGTTCCTACATTTTAAAGTATCAAATCTGAATTACAGACAGATGAACTGCATACAGCTATAAAAAAAGTTCAATCGATACTACAGACATTGGAAGATTTTATCAATAATTTACCTTCATCTTCTGAATTAAATGCTATTGCTCGGACCTTTGCTGGCATCAAATTACAGTTGAAGACTTTTGACGATTTTGAGAAGATACAAGGTACCATGGCTCACATTGAAGATACTATGGCAACTATGAGCAATGAGCTAACAAGTGTACAGGAAACTCTGGAATCGAAACTGCCTGGGATTACTGATATTCTAGCTATAGTTCAACAGCAAGTTACTAAGCTTGAAAGCTTGAATACTGAATCAGAATTATCGCATTTCCATCATCTTATTGACGACATTCAGAGTAAATTAGAGACACTGCAAAAGTCTACACCTAAGCAGGATGACATAACGCAACTGCGAGAAATTTTGAAAAATGCAGCTGATGCAACAGAACTCGATGCTATAAAATTACCACTTTTCATCACTTCAGAGTACTGTAGCTGCTTTACCTACTTCTCAGAAAATCAGAGTTATGAGGAGAGCAGTACATCGAATTTAGAGATATCAAAAAACATTCAAGCAGAAATTGCGCAAATCAGAGAAACATTGCTAGTCTCCCCAACAATTTGATAATTAATGAACTTAATGCATTATTTACAGAAGTCAGAAGTCAAGTACACGATCTTGCTACCCAGAGTTCTAAATTGAAACATGTAGAAACAGGAATTTATTTCTAACATTACGTTACAAATTAATACTCTTGAAGCAAGTGAAGAATCTGCTTTTTCAGGTTTTGTTGCCCAGCTTCACGATCTCAAAGAGGAATATAAACAACTGTATGTTGATGTAAAAATCAAACCTAGCTACGATGAGTTGGTTCGTACTATCAACGAACACTTGGAACCGGTATTAAGCAGACTATATGACGTAGATACTCGTAAATTTTATTCTATGGAAATTGTTAGGTTACAAAGTGTTCCAAATACTCGAGGGCATTGGACGTAAATCAATGCTGGCAATGTTTACAAAGTATATCCGTACACTCAGGTACATGAATGTTTTGTTGATTTACGATTTCTGAAGTTTAGTTTTCTAAAACATGGAAAACATATTGAAGTTTCTCAGTTTACTATAGTGCGAAAAGATGGTATACACAAGGCAGTTCAAATACCTATTGCATACTGGGATGAGTCTACCAATAAATATAAAGTACATGACGACGAACAATTCTCAGTTTTTGATATTGAAATTGGTGACAAGCTTGTATTTGACATAAAGCGGTTATATGCTAAGGACAATCCATTTTATGCGATATTCTCACTTCGAATTCGATTTCAAGACAAGACATAGTTCATGAATTACACAAACCAGCCCGTCGCAATTACAAGCGATTAAGTGTAGTAACAAAAGGTATAAATGAATTCTTCCAGGCTGATCTGATTGAGATGTCCCCTCCAAGAGGTACTTTAAGAAATTTGGATAAGATGAATCATAGCTACAAATATATGCTTACAGTTATTGATACTCTTAGCAAATATGCACGGGCTGTTCCCCTAAAATCCAAGACTGGTACTTGTGTTACCGAGGCTATTAAGTCGATATTTAGTGAGGGAAGAATACCAATATATTTACAGACAGATAGAGGGTAAGAATTTTACAATTCTACATGTTTAAGTTAATGCAACAACATAATATTAAACATTATTCTAAATACAGTGATCGGAAAGCTAGTATAGTGGAACGATTTAACAAAACATTAAAAAATCGCATGTGGAGACAATTTACTCTACAGGGCAATTATAGGTGGGTGCAAATTTTACCCGAGCTAGTTCATGATTATATCAATACAGTACACAGTACTATTCACATGAAACCTGCTGAGGTAACCAAATCTGATGAGGAACGATTGATTTCTACTATTTATTGTAAAAAGTATAAATATCATAGGAAGCAGCCAAAGTTTAAAATAGGGGATCAGGTAAGGGTCAGTAAATATAAACAGTTATTCTAGAAGGGTTTACTAAAAATTGGAGTAGGAGTTATTCTCAGTGGTTCAAGTTTTACCAGGGAATAGAAATACATATATATTAAACGATAATCATAACAAAATATTGAAATAGAAATTTTATGAAGAGGATCTTAGTAAAACAAAATATCGAGATACATATCTAATCGAGAAAATATTGAAGAAGAAAAATAATAAATTGTATGTGAAATGGTTAGTTCTGCCAGACAAAAGTTGGATAGAAGCAAACCAGGTTATTCTTTAACACCAACATGAAATGTGGTACAGCGTTTACCAGATGTAGTGGAAACTAATTAAAAAAGTGTAGAGTTGTTAACTGAAAACATATGATGCCTCATTGCAGGCCCATCAGGTTGTGGAAAAACCACTTTGCTGGTTGATAAATTCTTGCATGCCCCAATTGGCTAGATTGAAAAAATAGACACTTGTATATATTCTGAAAGAGTTTAGAACAACCGAAATACCAACAACTCATGAAGCTGTACGAAGGACTGGGCATAGCTACACTTGCATCAATAATAAAACCTCTCTACCAATGTTTGAAAAATTCTCTTGTGGTATTCGATGATGTTATTCTGGAAAATCAGAATGAAATTAGAATTTTTTTTACACAGGGTCGTCACAAAGAAATAGACTGCTTTTATTTAGCTCAAACTTATTCCAAAATTCCCAAACAATTACTACGAGAAAATACAAACTTAATCTGTTTCGTCATGATCATACTAATTTGAAACATGTAAACGATGATTATGTGGGAGGAGACTTAATTTACAACCAATTTTCAAAATTCTGTTCACCTTGTTGGAACAGCGACGATTTTGGATTTGTTACTATCGACATGACTCGGAAAGCTGACAATGTTAAGTTTAGAAATAAAATTAACTACTTTTTAAACGTTGAAACAATATAAAATAACCATTAATCAAAAAATAAATATGACGAAACATAAAATAGAAGATATTTTGAAATTACGAGAGTACTTGTCCAAACGTTTCAAAGGTTGGAAATCAGATAATCGAGACTTTTACGAACAACACAAACGTCAAGACCAACCTATTATCTATGAAATCAGTGGTCTTGGTAAAGAGATTAAGGGTGTGACAGAACAAAATAAAAACCGCATCAATGAATTGGTACCTTTTACTGCTAAAAATTGTGCAGATTTTCCACCTACCCATTTATCCAGCATCCACACGCTCCTGGTCCTCAAGGATCCACCTGCTAAAGCAGCTATAGAAGAATAAGAGAAAATCGACTTGTGTTGATTACCTGAGTACTGGAAAATTCGAAAAAGATGAGGTATTTGGTTTGTATCCAACTACGAAGGGTAACGAAGGCGTAGTATGGAAAATTGGCAAGTCGAAATTTACATTCGAAGGGGATAACATAAAAATTAATTTGGGTGGGAGAACAGCTGGTCCAGATATCCTTGTACCTTAGGGGTATGGGAGCTCATTACCAAAAAACAACCAAAAAATTTTACAGAAAATGATTATCAAAGTTAATCTGAAATTTTGACACTCTCTGATTCTTTGTACCAAAATAACGATTCTAGTGAAAAGCGTGTAAAATCCAGCAGCGGGGATAAATACAAAAATCTGATTAAACTTATATGGAATAAACTAAAAACCGGTAGTGGTATAAAACAATACAATACTCTCCCGAAGGATTTTTATGGGTAAACGATGTGACGAAACTTATAGATAGGTTGCTGGTTATAGCAGGGGAGGAAAATACTGGGAACAATAATTTCCATAATGAGAAAATAGGTATTGTAAACATGATTAGTGACAAATTAGCTAATTTAATTTCAAACAATCATAAAGGTATAGGATACTTAATTAAAATTATGAATACTTTACCTCCTAAATTATGGAATATATCAGAGGTTCGAGGTTTAGTAAATGATATTATTAATACATTTCCATTCGAGTTACACGTACCAATATTGGTTACCAATATTATGGTCATGGTACAAAACTTGAGAAACGAATAGAAAGAGGGGACAGGGGTATTAATCCTCTCGATGCAGCTTGCAAAGGACGTGATATTGCATACGACACACACAAAAATCTGAATGTTCGTCATGTGACTGATCAAAAACTGGAAGAGGCAGCTTTTGGAAGATTAAAAGCAGAGATGCATCATTAGGTGAAAAAATAACAGCGTTGGATACAACTATTGCTATGAATACAAAACAAAAATTAGGGTGGGGTTTGTAATATAAATAACCTGCAAATAATAATAATTATAAAACAATATGAAACCAAAAGGAACTGTATAATAAATACCATATCACGATCTTAAAAAATTAAAACTTATTCGATTTTAACAACAAGACAAGAAGAGGCAATGTATAGCCAAAGGTAATGGAATGAAATTATTACTCAGTACGCCACAATTAAAACGATTGCAAAATACAAGAAAGAAAACACACAGTGGAGGATTTATATTCAGCATTCCAGCTATCCTGGCTGCATTGGGGCAGTTGGGAGTTTAGCTGGTGGCAGTGCTGCTATTGCCAAAACTGTAACTGATTCGAAAAAATAAAATATGTCAGAACTAGAAGAGCAAAATGTCATAATCTTGCCATGGAGGAAAAAATAGGCAAAGGTGTGAAGTCTAGAGCAGTCAGAAAATTTAAACAGAAGAAGAAGCTCTTACCAACCAAGACATTGAATCTTTAATTAAAATATTTAAAATTAAACATTTCAGGGGGGTTTTCATGTCTGATTCTCTCCCTAAAAGTAGTCCTCACTCTCAAGAATGTGGAGTGGTGAATTTGGACAAGTCCGTCAACGATGATACTCACGGGATATACTATTATAAACAAAATGACAATGCTTTTATTTTCGATTCTTTCGGAGGGGTACCCCCTACAGAATTAATTCGTTACTTGAAACATGTTAAAATTTATTACAACGACGATCGTATTCAAGATTTCGATCAAATTGTATGTGGCCATGTTTCCATTACGATGCTCAGAATTTTAAATAAATTACCAGACATCAAATTAAATATTTTCAAAAAGCAGTATTATATATTAGATATGGGAATTTTTCATCTCTCCGTCAAAGACTTCGGTTTTGAAACTACATCTTCACGATGATATTATCTATCCAAAATGAATATCTCTAAGAGCATTCTCTAGTATGTATCTGATACCGAATGTTACTACCTACAACAATACTATATTAGTAGTAGGTAATGAAAATATAATTATTCAACCTGGACAGTATAACTTATCTACTTTACAATTTGAATTTCCAACCACTGTCTTGCTATCTCAAAATTCTGTAACACACAGAGTAGAGATGGTAACTACCAATGAAAAGGTGGAAATATCTACCATGGGAGCACTTTTAGAATTCGAGAACAATAGCAAATTAGAACCAGGTATTAGGCTAATAGGTAAATTTATACCAAAATTATTAGCTATTGAGACACTGAATATTCACTCTAATATTGCCAAAGGTATGATTATCAAAGCAGAAGAAATTGCGATTAGTAGCCACAAGGAGACAGGTATTATTGCTACATTTAAACCGAATTCGGAATTCTATTCCCCAATCCCACCAGTCAATTTTCCTGTGTTTTTGAGAAATTTAATCACATAGAAAAGCAATTACGAATACGAAAAATAAAATCACCGATTTTGACGGTGCTAATAGCACTGCGATAATAGAAATTAATATTTAAAATATATAAATAAATACCAAGATGGAAAATATTGAGAGTTATGAACTAAAGTCCTTCCATCCAAACAGGAGGACATTTGCAAATTTGAATCAGCCCAACAAAGAGATACAGTATGACATTACGGTGGGGGACGGATTTATTCATCCACATAGATCTGATCTCTATATAAAATTTGATATTGTAAAACAAAGTAATGGTGAAGAATATCCTCTCCCTGGGGCTAATGTAAAACTTATAGATAATTTTGTTCCATTCTTATTTTCTCAAATTGAATTTAAAAAAAGCATGGTACAGTGATTGACAGGATTGATTGTCCTGGAATTACATCCACTACAGTGGGGACATTGAAGCTGTCTAAATCAGAGAGTGCATATTACAGAGTTGGTATGTTCGAAGCTGGAAGAAAAATTCAAGCAAAAAGTCACACAGTACTGTTCCCCATGAGATTGCTGTTTGGATTTTTCTCTGATTATAAAGAAATTATGTGGAAAAGTGGTTTGAGTGTCATAGTTCGCAGAGAACACAATGATCATAATGCCACCATGAGATATAAAGCTTTAAATGCAGATGAAACAACTAATGAGGCTAGTTTACCCGAAGCTTCGAAATGTATGACCCATTCTATGAAGTTGCGAATGCCTATAGTTGAATATGAATCGAATTATGCTCTCAAATACAAAGCCAAAATTTTGAAAAATCCCCAAATTCCGATACAATTTTATACTTATCAATGCATTCAGAAACCTGTGGAAGGTAAATTGTTTTTAATATGACCTTCTAATCAGTTCCAATCTTTGCAATATGACATGCCATTGTTCGTAGCTGTGCTGTTTCAAACAGGGAGAGATGACAATCAGGAAAAGGATAGCTGCCAGTTTGATAATGATAAAGTTAAAAATGTGTATCTGAAGAATGGCAGAAATGAAGTATTTCTTCGTGAAAATTACAATTTAAACATTACAGAACAAGATTATATAAAATTATATCAAGCATATGGTGCATTTAAAAGAGTAACTGAAGGTAACATACACATGTATTATAATCCAGATGAGTTCATAATTCACAGACCAATGTTTTTAATAAATGCATCAAAAAGAAAATTGGTAGTTATAAATGATGGAACTAATATAATATTGATCTGCGAATTTCATGAAACTCTACCTGTAAATACAAAATGCAGCGCAATTTTAATTGTGGAGAAATCATATATTTATGATGTAAAAACGAAAGAGTGATAGAAAAATTATAATATTAGAGAATAATATATAAAAAATTAAACTATGTGAGTGACCATAAACTATTAATAATGGAAAGAGTAGTACAAAGAAGTAGAGTGCTAAAAACTAAAGGGAAAATAAGACAGGAAAAACAAAACAAAATAAGAATAAAGGCATACAAATTAAAATATACAAATGTTAAAGAAAAATATCAGCAAGGATACAAGAGAAACATGAAAAGGAAGAAAGAGAGGTAGATAAGTTGTGGGACGAATTTAAGAAGATTTTGCTAAAGTCGGCAGATGAAAGCTGCGATACAACATACATTGGAAACAAAATTAAAAGAGCGGCATGGTGGACAGATGAGCTGAAAGAAGAAGTCACGCACAAGAAAATACTGTGGAAAAAGTACCTATCAGTTAATGATTTAGAAAGCTTCGAAGAGTATAGAAGGCAAAGGGATATAGTTAAAAAGAAAGTGTTAGAGGCTAAAAAGAACTCGTGGAGAAAATTTGGGGAAAGTATGGAAGAGAACAGCCGAGAAAATCAAAAACTCTTCTACAAAGTTTTCAAGACCATGAGAAAAGATAAAGAAAGCCCATTAAAATACATGAAAGGAAAAGATGGTAAACTAGGAACAAAACCAGAAGAAATCATGCAAAGATGGAACTTTGAAGAATTGCTGAAGGATGAAACACAAACTAACAGGACGGAGGTTCAAACAGGAAACGAAAGAACAGAAGATACAGAAATGGAGGATGAAGAAGAGGAAATAAACGGTATCAAAGTAGAAGAATTAAAAGCAGCATGAAAGAAAATTAAGTTAGGTAAGGCTAGTGGACATGATGGTTCAACACCAGAAATTCTTAAATACATGGGAAATGCCGGAGAACAACTGGTTTTGAACCTACTGAATGTTATATGGGAAAAGAAAACTGTACCGAAGGAATGGGAGATATCAGTAATAATCCCAATCTTCAAGAAAGGGGATAATAGAGAATGCAGAAACCATCGGGAAATCTCATTGCTCAGTGTGCCAGGGAAGATATATTCAAGAATCCTGGAGAATAGACTCAGAAAATATGTCGAAGAGCAATTAGAAGAATTGGATGTTTTCAATGTCGTCCGATTAGAGTATTCGGTTCAGGGTCCTCTTCACGCTTTTCAGTTCCAGCGAAGTAGGCAGGGTGGCCACCGTGTTCTGAAGCAATTCCAGAGCTTTCTTCACGGCATCCAACTCCGATGCCTTTGCAGCCGCGCTTACCCTTCCTGCAGTTGTGTTATGTCGTCGTGGGTGGGAGTGGATTTTTGAAGTGTATCCAGCTTAGTCTGTATGTCGTCAATCAAGTGATGAAAATGCGACAACTCTGATTCGGTGTTTAGATTTTCCAGCTTGGTAATTTGTTGTTGAACACTGGCCAAAGTGTCCCTGATACCTGGCAGTTTGGATTCAAGTGCCTCGTGAACATTCGCTAGATCATTTTTGATGACGGCAAGTGCATCCTCGATGTGATCTATGGTACCTTGCAGTTTCCCAAAGTCCTCGTATGTCTCGAGCTGGAGCTTGATGTTGGCAACGCTGCGTGCAATATGATTCAGTTCGCTGGACGAAGGTAGATTGTTGATAAAGTCTTCCAGTGTTTGTAGTTTAGTTTGAACGTCGGTGATGGCTGCGTGCAAAGCATCCGTTTGAAGCTCTGCCTTGATATCTTCCAACATGGGGATTTAGAAAGATTGAAACTGTTCGCGCAATTTAGCAATGCTGGCATTGACGCGATCGTAGTCTTCTTGTGTTTTTATGCTCTGGATGATGGTTTGCAGCTCGGTTTGGATGGTGGAAGTTTGGTGCTGCAAGTGTTGCTTCAGTTGTTCCACGTCGGAGGTCTGCGTTTGCTGCAGCTTCAGAAGTTCGTTTTGGAGCTTGCCTACGCTCAGCGCCAGGTTCTCGAGGTTGTCTATCGACGCCAAGTCGGTGTATTTTTGCAACAGCGATTTGAGTTCTGCATCGATCTTGAGTACAGGGTCCAGGCACTGAGACTGCAGGCTGGCTATCTCGGACTGGAGGCTGTAGTTGAGCGTGGACTGCAGGGCCTGAAGGTCGCTTCTCAGCTTCTTGACCCTGACGTCGAGCATGAGAAGCTCGTCGCCGTGGTCGTCGTGTTTCGTGTGACCGAAAATGTCGTTAGGCATTGCTGCTACTATGGTTATTTATTTATTATTGCATAGGTTATTTGAAGCTCCACTAAAAGCGGGATGAGTTTGTCGTAATCACCCAGCAACTCCACGTACAAGCAATCGTCGGCAGATACATCGTACATGGTGACATTGTTCATCCTATCGTGATTGAGGCGATAAATATTCTTGCCGTAAGAAACTTTGATTTCACCTACATTCTCTGGATTGACAGTTAGCTTAAGTTTACCGCTGATTGGTAACTTGTAGAAATTTAAATTATTGTTGAAGACGTAAAATGTTTTGCCAACGTCCTCGTCGTATTTCGTCCAAATGCTGTTCAGGTGAATAATCAACAAGCCACTCAGTTTGGATAGCATGGACGGAAACAGGTCGAAGCTTGGCGTTGCAGCCTGACTCGGTGCTTCCATGACAGTCTGCTTCTTGAATCCAAACAAGTTCATAGGCATCGTTATTTCATTTTATACTCGACAGCAACTTGAACCAAAATCTGTTATTAATATATTTGTAAAAAATCCATCTAATGTCTGAAACAAAAAAAAGTTAATTGTTTAAGGAAAATTTTTGCAAAATATCCCCCATTTGCTTCAACTTACTAGAACCCCAATTTCATAGGCTTGATCCTAGAAGTCACATGCACAGCCATGTCCTTCGTAATCGCATATGCTAGTCAGCCAGATATTATCATATGAGAATCACATTTCACCCTATGATCCTACCCAAACTGACATTGCTCAAGCTAGGAGAAACAGGGGCGGGATATTTTATGTTAATTACGGCAGCCTGTGTGCAGTTATAAGTTAATTAACAAAAGAGCGCTCTAATATATGACAATACCACTTACAATATTCCCTAACACACAATCAACATACCAGGTATGATCCTATTTGATTTTTTATACCCACCAAAAACAACTAGTTTTTTTGTTTCCTTGTAGATTGTGCTGACAGCGCCACCCAGCTCGAGATAGTTCCTTTGTTTGCTAACGCATGGCGCCCACTGTCCTCCTCCGAAAATTTTCAATAAAAAAACTTAAATATCTCGAAAATAGTAAGACACAGAGCAAAACAGACTACGATTCTGACTTCAAAGAAGCATTATATGACAGTAGAGAATACCCATACCAAGTTTGAGCGCGCTACGATTAATATGGCACACCCTCGAAATTTCGTCAGTGGGCCATATCTCGAGAACGGTTAGAGATAGAGCAAAAACGATTAAAATCAGAAAAGCTTAACGAAAAGCACACGGTATAAGCTACCTGTATATGATGTTGTCTGGGAACCATGTTGCCCACCCTCAAAATTTAACTTTAATGGACCATATCTCGAAAACGGTAAGATATAACACAAAGCAGACCGCGATTTTGACTTCCGGGAAGCATTTTATGATAGAAGAGAATACCCATACCAAGTTTGAGCGAGCTACGATTAATATCGCCCACCCACGAAACTTCGTCAGTTTACCATATCTCGAGAACGGTTAGAGATAAATAAAAATAGTAATACCCTAATGGGTATTTATTGCTAGATGCCACCCTTGTCGATTTAGGTAATATATACCAAGTTTGGTGGTCCTAAGTGGGCTAACTCCCATTTTTTTTTCTAGAAACCCCCATCGTAAAAGGCTATGGCAATAGCCCAGTAGGTTGGCAACATTGCTTTATGCACTGGAACTACATAAGGCAAGCCTAAAGCAAGGAGCTGGCAAACTTGCTTTAGGTTAAGTTAGACTAAGAAAAGTACACGAGCGCACCACTTTCGCGTTTGCCTTACGATATTTTCCGTTAAGATTGCAAAAAAAGCACCACTTCCTGATTGTGAACTCTCTTTTTTTTCCTACTCTGGACCTAGTCAATCGTTCATTGTTAGTGAAATTCTAAGGTGGCTGGTGACAGTACACGTACATTCTTTAGAATAAAAAATGAAAGTCGGAAAGGCTCAATCGTTACACACCGGAAACTAGAGTAAGTTGACTAAAATACAAATCCAGCAGGGAAGTGAAATATAATGATTTGAATTCGCAGTACCATAAGAGGCAAATTTCATGCATTTCTGTTTAAAAAATGTTCTCGCAAGAATTCAGTCTGTGATGAAGGAAGTTAACGACAATAAAGACTTGTCAAATTTTACATATTCGACTTTCTATCGTTTGCTGCAAGAAATGGGGTTTGAATTCAAAAGCGAGGAAATAAGATTTTATTGATTGAAAAAGATGATATTATACTTTGGCGACATTCATATTTACGAGAAAAAAGACAATTTAGGAAAGAGGGACGGAAAATTGTTTACTTAGATGAAAGTTGGGTAAATGTTGGGCATACTGTTTCTAAACTTTGGAAGGACTAGACAATAGCAATACCCAAGGATGCTTTTCTGACCAGGCGGTCTACAGGTCTGAAGGGCCCACCCTACCGCTCTTGGAGTACGGTTTGTTTTGTTGCCCGCCGGTTGTAAGATGGGGTTTGTACAGGGAGCGAAATATTTTTTTTTTACTTACTTACTTAGTCGCGTCCTCTTCTACCTGCCGGTGTCGAGGGGTTACAGAGAGTTCTCTAAACGTTTCTGTCCATCGCCTTTTCCTGTGCCTCTTTCCATCTTATGCTTCGTTTCTCCAAAATCTCATATTCCATGTCTTTCTTGGTCTTCCTTTCGGTCTTGTTCCTTGTGGACGTGCTTCCCATATCTGCTTTGGCAGTCTCGTCTCACTCTTTCTGCTCAAATGGCAGAACCATCTGAGTTGATTACGTTCATCTGTTTCTTGTAGTGGCTGAGCATTTAAAGATTGCCGAATGGTTTGATTACTTATCCGATCTTTCCTGGTTTTCCCACTTATTCTTCGAAGGTACCTCAATTCCATTGTTTGTACACTTTGCAGACGTTTTCCAGTCATTGTCCAATTTTCACTGCTATATGTAAGTGTTGGTATATAAATTGTTTTATATACAGTGAATTTTGTTTGGGTAGATATTTCTTTTTTGCCATAAATCCTTGGTTTATCATTTGATATAGCTTTCCTGTTTTCATGATTCTATCTCTTATTTCTTCCTCTTCTTTTCTTTGACTATTTATAATTACTCCAAGATACTTGAAATTTGTCACTTGTTCTAAGGGTTTGTTATTCAGTTTTATCTTATTGTTTGTCTTTTCTCTGCTAATTACACTAGTCAACAAATTTAAACTTTTTTTCTGCAACATGGGAAAAAAAGGGTCAGTTTAACTAAATCGAACCTCCTGAACACGAAAATGATAGTAAAAATGTCGTAACACGTAACGTTTTTGTGTTACACTTGTAAAGAGGATTATAGTGAAGGCGACGAAAATATATTACGTGACTTGTATTTTTAACTAGGTTACGAATGCAGTTATTACACTTGTATGAGTAAATATCATCAATAAGATGTAAAAAAGATCAAGGTACAAACACACACACACATGTGTGTATGTGTATATATGTAATATACACAATATACAGCTATCACAATGGATGCACTTACCCTTATTTCCTGCTCTTGTAATGTTTATCACTATCTCTAACTAGGAACCAGCAGTAATCGCCCATCATGTGAGGATCCCATTTACCTTGATATCTCTGCTCCATTGTGCGAATGTCTTGATGGAATCGTTCCCCTTTCTCATCACTGACGGCTCCTAAGTTCTTTGGAAAAAAAATCCAGGTGGGAGTGGAGAAAGTGGATTTTAAGCGACATTCGACATCCAAGCTTTGCATAAGAATCAAGGAGTTCCAGAACTAATTGAGTATACTTTGGTGCTTTAGTATTGCCCAGAAATCCATTCACCACTGCACTAAAAGCCTTCCAGGCAGCTAGTTGTTTGACACTTAACTTCCTATCAAAGTTGTGATCTCTCAACAGTTTCCGAAATTGGGGGCCAACGAATATTCCCTCTTTCACTTTAGCATCACTTAGTTTTGGGAAGAAGCTCCTGAGGTATCAAACCCATCTCCATCTTTGTCCATGGCCTTTACAAAATTCTTCATGAGGGCTAATTTGATATGCAAAGGAGGAAGCAATATGTTGTTAGAATTAACTAATGGAGCATACTTCACATTTTGTTGCCCTGGTATATAGGTTTCTCTCGGACGCCAGTTTTTCACAGTGTAGTGCGATTCTGTAGCCCTACTGTCTCACAAGCAAAGGAAACAACAATACTTTGTAAACCCCTATTGGAGTCCCATTAATATGGCAATGACTTTTAAATCGATACAAATCTGCCAGCAGTACTTATAATATTGAAGCATATTTAACAAGACAGACATACTGTCATATGTTTCCTTCATCTCAACAGAATGTGCGACTGGTATGGATGGTTTTTGGTTGCCATTGTGTAACAACACTGCTTTCAGGCTATTTTTCTTCTTCTTCTTATGGCACTACAGTCCACTGATGAACCTTGGCCTCCTCTGTGATTTGTCTCCATCTATCTCTACCTTTTGCCACAACTTTCCAATTTCTATGCTGGAGCTTCCGAACATCCTCATCCACTCCATCCACCCATCTTAATTTAGGCCTTCCTCGCTTCCTTTGTCCACCTGGGCTATCCAACATCACTCTCTTTGCAGGGTCACTATCACTCATGCGTATCACATGACCTGCCCATCTTAATCTAGCAGCCTTTATTACACCAATAACTGTTGGTTCTTGATATAAGTCGTAGAGCTCCTTATTAAATCGCTTTCTCCATTTTCCATTCTCACATACTGGTCCCAATTTTCTTCGTAATATCTTTCTTTCAAAGGTCTCTACCAGCTGTTCATCTTTCCTTGAACTGGTCCAAGTTTCCGCAGCATAGATCAATACAGGTCTTATCAGTGTCTTGTAAAGTGTTAACTTAGTTCTTCTGGACAATATGGTGCTCTTAAAATGTCTCTGTAGTCCATAATAGGCCCTATTCGCTGCTATAAGTCGTGCCTTTACTTCCTCCTGTGAATCATTTTCATGTGTCACAACAGAACCCAGGTAGATAAAGGCATCCACTCTATCAAAGGTATAATTAGCCATTGTTATTGTCGGTGATGGATTATATCCGTGTGCTTTGCCTGCTGCCATGTACTTAGTCTTCCCTTCATTCACCACCAATCCCATCTTCTTTCCTTCCCTTTCTATGGCCAGAAATGCTTCTTGTACTGCATGTAGAGATCTTCCTACTATGTCCACATCATCTGCATATGCAAGTATCTGGATTGACTTATAATACCCCTAATTTGCACCCGAGCTTCCCGTATAACCTTCTCTAAGGCAATGTTAAACAACAAACAGGACAGCTCATCGCCTTGTCTTAGTCCATTTTCTATTTCAACAGGTTCTGAGAGTTGTCCTCCTACTCTTATCTTACTATCGGAGCCCTCCATAGTTATCCTCACCATTCTTATTAATCCTATTGGAATTCCAAGATCTTTCATTGCCAGATATAGTTGGGTCCTGTTTATACTATCGTATGCAGATTTAAAATCAAGAAATAGATGGTGCGTTCCTATCCCAAACTCCAGAGTTTTCTCCAGTATTTGCCTTAAGGTGAATATCTGGTTAATTGTAGATTTTCCTGGCCTGAACCCACATTGATATGGTCCAATGCACTTTTCTACATATGGTAGTAGTCTTTTATATATAATTCTTGCAAATACTTTATATGCAACGTTCAACAATGTAATTCCACGATAGTTTGCACATTCCATCATGTCCCCTTTCTTGTGGATAGGTACTATGATACCAGTCCTCCATTCACTTGGCATCTGTCCCTTTTTCCAGATTATGTTTATTATTTCCTTCAAGCCTCTAATGACACTCTCGCCTCCATGCTTAAGCAGCTCTGCTTGCAAGTTATCTATACCAGGTGCTTTACTATTTTTCAATATCTTGACTGCCTCCCATACTTCATCTCACTTTGGACTTTCTATGCCCTCTTCTCCTTCCTCTTCTTCATTTAACCCTTCTTCGAGCATATCTGCACTGCCATTCAATACATCATTAAAATGCCTTCTCCATCTTTCTAAAATTTCACTACTGTCACTAATTATATCGCCTGTTTCATTTCTACAGACGGTTGTCCTTGGTTTAAAAACTTCTTTTGTATTATTTACCAGCTTATACATCTGTCTTACATTCTTCTGCTCATGCAGGCTTTCCAACTGCTTCATCTCTTGCTTCATCCATTCCCTTTTTTTTCCTATGGACTTTCTTCTCAATCCTTCTTTTCTCTTGATATTCATCCCTAGCTCTCCTTGTTGCACTTCTTTGCTGCATCCTCTTATATACATCATTCTTTTCTTTGGTTACATTTTGACATTCCTCATCAAACCACGTTTCTTTCTTTACTGGCTTTTGTGTTTCAAGTATTTCCTTTGCTACATTACTGATCCTCAGCTTATATCTATCCCACCTCTCATCTACATTTTCCACTTCTGCCGGTTTCATCCCGACGAATCCCTCTTGTAGTTTACTTCTGTACCTCTCAACCACCGTTGGATTTCTTAACTGCGTGACATTAAATTTAATCAGGCTAGTCGCCTTTATTTTTCGGCTATTAGATATTCTTGCTCTAATCCTTCAGTAGTGCAGGTGGACGGGTTGAGCGTCATCAAGTGGGGATCGCCTTAATGGATTTCTCTCGTAAGGCATGATCTCCACTTGATGGCGCAGTGTTGCCACCTCCTTACCCGAAAAAATCACCAAGGTTTTTGGTCTAACCTAACCTAAAGCATGGAGCTGGCAATTTTTTCTCGCAGTGTTGCCAACACTGCGCCCGAAAGTAAAGCTCGGTGGGGCTCGCCTTGATGGTTTGCTCTTGTAAGGCATAAGCCCTATTTTCTCGCAGTGTAGCCAACATCTTACTCGAAAAAATCACCAAGGTTTTTTTTGTCTAACCCAACCTAAAGCAAGAAGCTGGCAACCTTGCTTGAGGCTTGCCTTACAGTGCATAAAGCAAGGTTGCCAACCTACTGGTATTTTTGCCATAGCCTTTTACAAAAAAAAGAGAGAAGGGGGAGAGAGAGGGAAGAGTTAAACAACCGACAGCCTACCTACAGCTTTTTTTTTCTTGGTCTAACCTAACCTAAAGCAAGGAGCTGGCAATTTTGCTTGAGGTTTGCTTTACAGTGCATAAAGCAATTTTTGCCAACCTACATATACTGGGCAAGGAGAGCCGGCACTGCCGTAAAAGAGAGAGAGATGGATGGATGGAAACACTGCACGGGTTCAACATCATCAAGTGAAGATCGCCTTAATGGTTTTTCTTGTAAGGCATGGGCTCCATTTTCTCGCAGTGTTGCCAACTCCTACCTACACCTTTTTTTTTACTTGGCAAGGGCTAGAGAGAGAGAAAAACCTATAGCTGGCAACAGTAATGAGCGAATGCGCCATATCGTAATTTTCCAACTCTGGCAATGTTTGTATATAGTGACCTTTGTAAACCTCTCTCTCTCGGGGGGAACGATGTGCCACACACACACACACACACACACACACACACACATACACGCGCGCGCGCGCGTATGTATTGTGACGCAAACAAACAAACAAAATAATAATAATTGTTGTTTTTTTAGGATACCTGGCCCCTATAACCTCGCCAGGGTGCGTGGTGCCCAGCCAAAAAAGTAAAGGTTTTCTAACGGCTGCGGTTATCTACAACCGCACCTCTGTAGAGTTTCACGTGTTTTTTTTTCTCAAACTTCCATGAAACTCTACAGAGGACTTCCGTAATGCATGCAACGTGTACTAACGACTCTAGTGTTATTTGATGTTGTGATATTTTTGGATATAGAGTTTTATTGTGAGATATAGATAAAAATAATTATGTTTATTATAATATTTTCTTGATGAAGATGGAGAATATGTGTGTGTTACAAATAAAGTTGCATGCTTTTTTTAAGTGTGTGTGTATGTGTTTTTGATGTTTCGACAGCATCTGAAACGATAAAAAATAGAAAGAATTTTATTGTTAATTTTCTTGTGTAAAAACAACAACAATTTTTTTTGTGCAAATTTTCTGATTTGTCTCTCGTGCTATACTGCAAAAAAAGATATTGTAACTGATAACTAATAAAATTGACATTTGTAACTGATCTGAACTAGTGAAATTCGTATTGTGCTATTGTAACTGATTGTGCTAGTACAAAAAATTTCTTATTGTGCAAGAAAAGATGTTAAAAACTTGTTAAAACTGCTCTGTGACCCTCTCGTTCTTCACGTCGTAGGCGAAGGACTTCTCTGCAATCAGGATGACACTGCATAGGGTATCCTCGGGCAAGGCATCGTGGAACTCGCAGACGACCTTGATGTTGGTTCGATCGTTGACCACAACCTTCTTTCTCTTAGATGTGTTGATGACGGTCATGGGTCTCCGTGCTTTGAATTCGCTGGGCGTGTAGTACATGTCCACGCTTCCCTCGGTCACGCGTTTGTAAGCCGAGAACGCTTCGTAAAGTTTGAGGTAATCGTTTTTGGTTACGTCGAGGTTGTAATTCTCGCGCGGGAACACTTCGTTCCACCCGTTCTTCAGATAAACGTTCTTGATCTTGCAGTCGTCGAACTTGCTGGAATCTTTTTCCTGATTCTTGTCCCTCCCGGTCTGAAAAAGCACTACGACGAAATCTGGCATGTCGAACTGTATGTTGTTGAACTGCGTCGTCACGTCGAATTCCATGTGACTTCCCGACGCCATCTTCTGCACGCACTGGTAAACGTGAAAGTGAATCGGCACCTGCGGACTTTTCAAGATCTCCGCTTTGTACTTGAGGGCGTAGTTCGTTTCGTATTCCACCACCGGCATTCTCAATTCCATGCTCCGGATGACGCATTTCGCCGCTTCGGGTAAAGTGTTGGCTATCGGCGTGGTGCCGTCCGGACCCAAAGAAGCGTATCGCATCAGTGCGTTGTTGTCGTTGGCCGCTCTTCGAAACGTGATCCTCAGTCCTCCCTTCCAAATGATCTCCTTGTAGTCCGAGAAGAAACCAGGCAGCAGACGCATGGGAAAGAGCACCGTGTGACTTCTCGTCGATATTTTGGTCCCGGCTTCGAATCCCCCGGCCTGGTAGTACGCTGCGTCCGTTTTGGATAATTTCAACGTTCCCACTGCCGTCGACGTGATGCCTTGATAATCTATTCTGTCGATGACGGTGTTGTTTTTCCTCACCTCCACCTGCGAGAACAGGTAAGGCACGAAGTTGTCCACGAGTATCAAGTTTGCTGCTGCGGGAAACGCGTCTCCGCTTTCCTTCTTCACCACGTCGAATTGAAGGTAGAGGTCCGCTCTGTGAGGATGAATGAACCCGTCGCCTACGTCCACGTCGTATTCGATCTCCCTGTTCGCTTCGTTCAGATTGGCGAACGTGCGACGGTTGGGAGGGAAAGATTGCAATTCGTAACTTTCGATTTGCTCCATTTTACATGTATGGTTATTTATTATATGTTGATCTCCACGATGGCCGTCGTAGTGGCACCTGCGAAATCCACCACGTCTCCTTTCTCGTTCGTTACCACCAACTCTATGTCGTCTATGCGGTTGCGACATACTGGAAAATAGATCGGCGAAGAGGGCGTGTAGATGATCGGTTCCATGAACTCGGAACTTGGTTTGAAAGTGGCTATGATTCCCGTCTGCTTGTGACTTCCTAACAATCCGTCCGAAGATTTCGTGATCATGCCTTCCGCCACGTTACAGTGTACGTTCAGAGTCTCTATGGCCAAGAATTTAGGAATGTTGGTTGCCACGTGCTTGATACCAGCTTCGAGTTTGGTGTCGTTCTCGAAACCTAAAAGTTCTCCCATGGTGCCCAGGTCCACGGTCTCCGTCGCGGATAGGATTTCCACTCTGTGCGTGAACGAATTTTGAGAAAGGTACGTGCCTTTGGGTAACTGAGCTTGCAAAGTGGAAAGATTGTATTGTCCTGGCGTGACGACGATGTGTTCGCTTCCGACGCTAATTTTGTTGTTGTGATGCGTAACATTGGGTATGAGGTACATGCTGTAGAATGCACGCAGAGCCACGGATTTAGGATAGACGATGTCGTCGTGCAGCGTGAGTTTCAAGATCGAAGATTCGCTCGTGAGATGAAACACGCCCATCCTAGTGATGCTGTTTGAGGTTCCACAATGCTTTCTGGAAATCCTCGATCGTAGGGTTATTTATTTTAGAGAGAAACGCGAGCACGGAGAGGCAGAGATGACCGCAGTTCACGTCTCCGAAATCTTGAATGCGTTCGTCGTTGTAGTATATAGAGGTTTTGTTCGTTTTCAGGTAATGGACTAAATTTGTAGGTGGAACACCTCCGAAAGAATCGAAAACGAATGCTTTGTTATTGTCATCGTTTTTGTGGTAACATATCCAATGCGTGCCTGGATTTTTTTGATTGTCCAAGTTGACTACTCCACATTCTCTTCTTTTGACGGTTGAAGGTAACGAGTCGGACATGAAAACTCCTCTGAAGTGTTTGATTCGTAACGGTTCGATCAGAGATTCAATGTCTCGGTTGTTGAGTGCTGCTGTTTCTTTTTTTTAAACTTTCTCATCACGCCCTTTCCTCCTTTCTTCTCCATGGCCAGGTTGTGACGTTTCTGTTCTTCCAACTCGGCCTTGTTCTTCTTCGAGTCGATGACGGTTTTCGCGATGGCGGCACTTCCGCCGGCCAAACTTCCAACGGCCCTCAATGCTGCCAGGATGGCCGGGATGCTGAATATGAAACCTCCGATCTTTTGCTGTTTCCGCGAACGCTGCAATCTTTTCAATTGAGGTGTGCTGAGCAGCAATTTCATTCCGTGTCCTTTCGACAAGCAAGAACGTTTCTTCTCACGTTGTTTCTTGGTAAGTAACCCATCGAGGGCACCTAGATTTTTTAGATTCGAATATGGTATCTGGTACACGACACCCTTGGGCTTCATGTTGATGCTCTATGTGTTATTTTTTCACGGTACGTTATTTATATATAAATGTTCTGAGATTTTTTTTTCAATAGATGTTATTTTATATATACTCCGCGTAGCCCCGTTACACAAATTCTATTACATGCTTTGTTTTCTTACCAAGAAGTTCCTTTGTCCTCTTGTACACGATTCGAGTTTTGTTCTCGATTAAGATAGCTAGCTTCTCGTCGAATAACATGATAGCGTATCGATCTGGTAAAAATAGACTGTATTGTCCGTTGAGCAACAGACACACCTTGGGACCATATTGGGTAGAAACGATTGAACCGGAAGTTATCGTGTAAGGTTTGTCGACTTCCAATTCCTGAATTTTTACATACTCGACTGACAAATTTAGCATTTGTTTTAATGCTTGGAGGTCACTCATTTTTTCAGTTGTCATATCGAAGAAGAGAAATTTTCAGTGTGCGTGTTAGATAAATTTAATTTTTTTTCACGATGTGTGTTATTTATATATACCGAAGATTATTTTTTTTTCACGATGTGTGTTATTTATATATATATTTTTTTTCACGATTTGTATCGAAGATTTTTTTAACAGAGGAAGAAAGTTCGTGCTTCGGAGAACGCGATGATGTGCGTGATGATTTCTTCAGTTTCCTGTTTGGACTTACGCCAATCATCAGTATACCGTCTTCTCCCCCGCCTCGCCTCGTGCAGTTTGTCCAACCTCTTGTTTAATTTCTCCCCCGCGGCCGACAGAAGAGTGTCGAGATCACCGCACCTCATTCCACTGATCTCCCGAAGACGGTCCTTGAGAACTATTTCGCATCCCATGTGAAATGCCGGCGTCGTTTTAGCTATGATCACAAGTTTATTAACATCTCCGTTAACTACCTTTTTGAATATTTTAGATAGTAGTTCGTGCGGCAAATCAGTTATGCAAGCCATGCTGTTTTTTTTTACTGGATGTTATTTATATACCCCACCCCAATTTTTGTTTTGTGTTCATGGCGATGGTGGTACCCAGTGCGGCGACCCGTTCACCCAACGATGCGTCTCTGCTCACGAACCTTTCGAAAGCTGCATGTTCCAATTTTTTGTCTGCTTCGTGACGTGCGTCCAGATCCGTCTGCGTGGTGTTGTAGGCGATGTCGTGATCTTTGCATGCCGCGTCCAACGGATTCACACCCTTGTCTCCTTTCTCCAATCTTTTCTCGAGTTTGGTACCCGGTCCGCAGTACTGGTAGCCAGGTAAATGCATCTCAAAAGGTAACTTGTTGATGATGTCGTTCACGAGTCCCTTTCCTTCGGCCACGTTCCAGAATCTCGGAGGCAGCGTGTTGATGATTTTGATCAGGTAACCTATGCCCTTGTCGTCGTTCACGATGAAATTGGAAAGTTTTGTGCTGATCATGTCCACGATGCCAACCTTCTCGTTGTAGAAATTACGATTGCCTGCATTCTCTTCGCCGGCTATCACCAACAATCGGTCCACGAGTTTCCTAACGTCGTCCACCCAAACGAATTCTTTGGGTAACGTGTTGTAGCGTTTGACGCCGCTGCCTCTTTTGACCTGGTTCCAAATGGGTTTCATGAGATTCCTGTACTTCTCGCCGCTGCTCGATTTCACCCTATTCTGCGAGGCGTCGTTGTTCTGGTACAAGGCATCCGTCATGATCAGAATTTCCTTGTAACTTTGGTAATCTTCGTCGGTGTAATCTTTCGGCTGCTTTTTGGCGACGAGTTCCCACAGTCCCACCGTACCCGGATACCTGTTCCAACTATCCTTGTCGCCTTAATTGACTTTAATGTCGTTGCCTTCGAAGGTCACCTTCGATTTCCCAATCTTCCACACCACACCGCCGCCTTCGCTGGTTTCCATGCTGGGATACAATCCGAACACTTCATCCTTGTCGAATTTCCCCGTGCTCAGGTAGTCTCGTGCCAAAGGTCCCAACTCGATTTTATCCGAAGACGACGACGTGCTACCTATAGCTCGACGTCGTGCCGGTGAATCCTTCAGTTCGAACGGCGTCGAAGGAATGCTCGAAATGGGCGTGGGTACGGCGTAACTTTTAGCTGCGAGCGGTACGAGTTCGTTGATCAAATTTTTATTTTGTTCCGTGACACTTTTAATTTCTTTACCTAGACCGCTGATGGCATCGATCACAGGTTGATCCTGACGTTTCTTCTCTTCGTAGAATCCGCGATTCTCGGATTTCCAACCTTTGAGGCGTTTCGCGAGGTAATCGCGAAGCTTGAGATTTTCGTCTTCGATTTTTCGTTTCGTCATGACGTTATTTATACACGTCGTTTCTCACAACGTTGCAACGTTTAGAAAGTCGTTGATTTTGTTTCTGTATTTTCCGTCGTTGGGTTTCCTCGTCATGTCGATCGTCGCGAATCCGAAATCGTCACCGTTCCAGCAAGTAGAGCAGCAGCGTTCCGAAAATTGATTGTAGTTCATGTCTCCGCCTACGTAGTCATCGTACGCGTGCTTGAGGTTGGTGTGATCTTGACGAAACAAACATATGAAATTAGCGTTGTCGCGTACTAACTGTTTTGGAATTTTGGAAAACGTTTGAGCTAGGTAGAAGCAATCCATTCCTTTGTGACGACCTTGCGTGAAAAAGTTGCGAATTTCATTTTGATTTTCCAGGATGGCGTCGTCGAACACAACGACTGAATTTTCACGACAATCGTCGAGTGGTTTTATTTCCGAGGCGAACGTTGCAATGTCCAGACCATCGTACAGTTTCATCAGTTGCTGGTATTTGGATTGCTCCAAACTTTTCGAGAACACGTACAGGTGCCTGTTCTTCCAATCTAACCAATTCGGTGCGAGGAGAAAATTGTCCACGAGCAGTGTCGTTTTCCCACACCCCGAAGGACCTACGATCAGACAGCGGATGCTGTCGGGAAGCAACTCACCGTTCTTTTTTTTTCTCGTTTGACTTTCCGGATCCGGTAGACGCTTCACCACGTTCCACGTACTCACAAGATCACTTCGTTCGCGTCGATCCAACTCTTTTCCGGAAGTCCCAGCCATTTGACAAACAGTTTGTCACCTTTCCTACGCAATACTTTCTCGATGAGGTACGTGTCGGGGTGTTTCGTTTTAGAGAGTTCCTCTTCGTAAAATCTTCCTTTCAAAATCTCGCCGCTACTATCTTTTATTATATACGTGTGTCGGTTTCCAGGTAAAACTCGAACCACCGTAAAGAGTTCCGTGCTCCAATTTTTTGTGAATCCCTTCTCGAAGGTGCGTTTGAATTTGCTGATCCTCACCTGGTCTCCAATTTCGTATTTAGCTTTTTTTGTCGTGGGTGTGTACTTTGGACAGTAAACGGTAGAAATTAAACGCTGCTCGTCGGATTTCGTAACGTCGGCTGGCTTCATGCCTATCGTTCTGTGTACCGTATCATTATAGGTGTCGACGAGTTCCGGCAGGATGTCGACCCATTTGTAATTTCCACGAAGCGTGAATCGTTTCCACATGCGTGTTTTCAAGGTTCGATTAAATCTTTCCACGATGCCGGCTTTGATGTGACTGAAGGTCGAATAATGTTGAATCTTGTGTTTTCGAATAAACTTTTGGAATACAGCGTTGTAAAATTCTTTACCGTTGTCCGTTTGCAGAAACCGTGGTCGTCTGCCACCGCTTTCGCGAAAAATTAATTTGAATGCTTTCGTGACGCATGTTCCCGTTTTGGCTTTCAAAGGTAGAGCCCATGCGAATTTCGAAAACGTGTCTATGACGGTGAGAAGGTACTTGTTGCTCTTGTTCAATTTATGTACGTTTTTCAAATTGCCGCTACTAATCTCCACGAGGTCACTTTGCCAGAGGTCGTCGATGCCCTTGGTTACCACAGCCAAACGTTCGTAGTTACGGCGTGCAGGTTTATGCAATTCTTCGACGATGGCTTGCCTAGACATTTTTTTAGAGATTACGTTTCAAGAGAAGCACAAGCGTGATGGGATTCAAAGAGGGTGGCACCTCGCTCGTGTTTTGAATGATCAGCTTATCGCCGGCACTCACGTCGAAAACGGTAAGATCTTCGTCTTCGTGTATTTCATATATGTTGCGTGTTTCGTTCCAACGTGCCAGAGGAATGTTTCCTGCTTTCTGGACACCACGATTCGATATCAAAGTCATGGTAGGAACGCTAGCTTTTCTACCGTGAGACCAGTACGAAAATTCGTTTATCTGAATCGTGCCATCGAGGAGAAACTTGTAGTACGGATGATAAGGATGTAACATGTACAGTTTGTTACCTTCGACGAACGTGGAGATTCTCTGTTGATTGGGTACGCTGTTGATTTCGATGGCTTGCAGAGAATGCAGTTTAGCGAATTTAGTGTCGACGCCGAGCAGATTACTGTGAACGTGTCCGAGTTTATTTTCGATGGGCAGCAAATGCTCGACTATGGTATCCGTTACGGCAGACAACGACGGTTTGATTTTCACTTCCACGTTCAACTGCTTGTAGTTTTCGTTGAGTTCTTGCAACTTGGCACCGAAAGAAGCCAGCGTCGATTCCTGCGTGGACTCCAGCACTCCGACTTGATCTCTGATGTTGACGACAATGTTCTGAAGGTTCTCGACTTGGTTCAATTTCGAGCTCTTCTCGGTAAGATCGTTCACGATGCTTCGCATCTCTGTAAACTGTGTGTGAAGATCGGCTACGCTGTGCGAAGTGGGCAGCGTCGACACCAGCGAACTGATTTCGTCCCGAATCTCTTCCACGTTCGCCGTTTCCGTTTCCAGTCGTTTCAACATACGTGATATGTTCCTTTTCAAAACGTGCAATTCTTTGGAGGTGGGGAGATTGGCCACCCTACTCTCGAGATCGCTCAAAGAACTTTTGACGTCGCTCGATTCGGATAGTGCCTTCACCGCCGTTTTCAATTTTTCCAAATCTTCGCTCGAAGGTACGCTCGTCCGTAACGATTCCAAGTCACCCTGTATGTTGTCCAGTACGTGATGAAAATGAGCGAGATTCGTTTCAACGTTCAAATTTTCTAAATATTCGATCTTCTGCTGAACCGTGCTCAACGTGTCTTGAATGCTCGTCAACGCTCTCGCTTCAGCGTGAATATTTTTAATTTCTTCGTTGATCAATTCCAAGGACGCCTGAAGCGTAGCGATGGTGGTTTGAATGTGTTCGAAATCTTGATAGGCCTCCAATTGAATTTTTATGTTCGCAACGCTTTTACCGATGACCTGCAGTTCGTCCGACGATGGTAGGTTCGTCATGGTATCTTCCAAAGTCTGTAACTTGGATTTAATTTCTTCCAACGTGCCGGTGAATTCTTCTTGTAATTTGGAAACGACGACGTGCAAGCGTTCTACATCTATATCGTTCACGACGGTTTGAAGTTCGGAGAAATTCTTTTCGATTGCTGAAGTTCGTTCTTCGATTTCGAGTTTCAATTTTTCCAAATCTTCATTTTTCGATTGAAATTGCTGTAATTTGGCCAAATCATTTTGAAGCGAATCCACACTCAACTGTATATTTTGAACGCTGTCGTAAGAAGGTACGTCGACATAATTTTTTATGAGCGTTTTCAGTTCGGAATCGATTTTCAGAATGGGGTCGAGACATTGCGTTTGGAGCGTAGCGATTTCCGACTCTAAACTTTTGTTTATGGTCTCCTGCAAAGCAATCAAATCGGTCCTCAACTTCTTAATACGAACGTCCAACATGAGAATTTCTTCTGCATGGTCTACACGCTTGGTGTTGCCGAAAATGTCGTTAGGCATTTTTGGTTAACGGTTATTTATAATAGGATAGACGATTCGTAATTCTACGAAGAGAGGAATGAGTTTGTCGTAATCTCCGAGGAGTTCCATGTAAAGGTAATCTCCTGCAGAAACATCGTACGTAATGTTAGAAAGCATTTTGTCGTGCTTGATTCGAAAATGTTCTTGCCGGTAGATATTTTGATTTCGCCTACGTTCTCCGGATTCACGGTGATACGAAGTTTCCCGTCGATCGGAATTTCGTAGAAATGTAAATTGTTGTTGAAGACGTAAAACATCTTGCCCACGTCCTCATCCAATTTCGTCCAAATGCTGTTGAGGTGAATGATCAACAGACCGTTGAGTTTAGGTAACACGTAAGGTAAGACTTCATGATCTGGTATGGACGGTGCAGTTTCCATGATGATCTGTTTTTTGAAACCGAACAAGTTCATAGGCATGCTGGTTATTTATTTTTTGTACGTGCAAGATTTTTTGTTATTTTCAAATTTTTTTTGCTCGATGTTAGGTATACTTTTTTTTTCAAATTTTTGGTTTGTAGTTAGGTTTACTTTTTTTGTTATTTTCAATTTTTTTTAGTTTGATGTTAGGTTCACTTTTTTTTATGGACATTTGTAACATTTTTTTCCATCTCTCAAACGGTTGTGTCCCCATGGGAGTGTGTGGATTCCACATTGGAGAACGCACCTCTTGTCGTCGTTGGGATCCAGGGCAATCTTCCTCACCTCGTTGGTGGTCAACACATGGTCGACGCTCTGGATGCGCTGTTCTTCTCTTAGAACCGACGACCTGGTCTTGAGGCAATCGACAAAGTCCTCGAATGTGAGATGCTCCCGAACCACCTGTCTGCCGACACCCTTGGCCTTCTTGGTAACGCTGCCCTCGGCTTTGATGGCATAGGCCTTGGCGCGAAGACCTGCAAACTCGAGAATTACATCACCGTTCTTCTCGTCTTTAAGTTTGCCAGGCACCTTCTTGTTGCGGGCCAGGATACCGTACTTGTTTTGCTGGGGATAGCCCGAGGTGTCGAAGAGGTTAACCAAAGATGGAACTGTGGCTATATCCCCGTACGCGTCGTCCGTGCGAACGTGGTACACCAAGCTGTCCGTGTCCGTGTAGAGTAGGCTAATATTGTCGTTATAGTGCTGGCGTAGTTTCCCATAATATATTTGAAACATGTGCAGTTTGCTCAGGTCTAATACTGAGGCGCCAACATAAATTGGCTTGTTGAGTATCACCTCGCTCTTCCTCATATGCACCAGAGCAAGCTGTTCATTATAAATGGTCCTCGATTTGAATAACGGGTTTGCTACGAGCCTGCGACATTGTGCTTTGTTTGATATTAGCCTCACATCTACACGATTCCGTACATTCTCCATGGTTTTCCCGAACACCGCATTGTTCATAAGCTTGAAGAAATCCTTATCAAGCTCGGACGTGGCTGCGGTGCGGTGTTTGGTGTTGACTTCAATATATGGACGCAACCACGGAGAATGCTCGAACTTGAGGATGCGGTGAACTGCGTGGACCGCGACCCCTCGCTGCATCAACCACCGGAGATTCTGGTAGTGCAGGACGTAATTCTTCTTGGGCTCGAAATCCATGACGAGCTTCTTCTGGTTGGAATCGGGTGGACACTTGAACTTGGGTGCAGGGGGAAGATCGCTGAACAAATCCTGCAGCTTCTCGGAGAATTGCAGATCAACCTCGGCGAAGAACCCATGTTCTGAATCGTCGAAGCTTTCGATGTCGAAGTTGGAGGGGTCAGCCCACTCGAAGCCTCTAAAGGGGAGTGGCTGCATCATGGAGTGTCCGTAGAGGTTATTGACGTCCGTGTACATGATGTAGCTGGACGGTTGTGAGGGGTCGTAACCGGTGGCCATGTGGTGATTGTTGGCGGGCGAGTGTCGCTGCGACACCTGGACCATTCCACCCCGCACGGCACGTTCCACAAACAGCACCATGTCCACGTCCGAAAGAAGCTCCAGCTCGATCTTCGCCACCAGAAACATGGCTGACCACGCCAGTCCGGGGAGACTGTAGAAGTAGGCAGGGTCCAGCTGGTAGATCTTCATTGCGGTCGCACGGAACGTCTGGAACACGTCGGCGAGGAGCGTTACATCAAGTCTGAGGTAGGCGTCGTGGTAGTCCCCGAGAGTTCGACAGCCCAGCTCTCGCCACATGGACTGGGCATGGTGATATTCTTCGTCGGTGATGTTCGAGCCGCGTAGCTGACTGTAGAACTTTGCCTGGGGAGGTAGCGACGTCTCTGCGAACTTGGAAGGGTCTGTGATGTATTCGTAGGGATAGACCCCCTTACGCTTGAAGAGGCCGGCGTCCAAGTTCGCAAAGTTTCCGGAGGTAATGAGCATTTGCTCGTCGCTAAGCTTCCCTGCGAGAGCATCGAGGCTGGCCGGGAGGAACCTCAGGGAGTCGAGGAAGCGAAGCTCGACGGTAGAGTGTGATCCTGGGATTCGCACCCACTTGCTCAAGCTAATGTAACGCTCCTCCTTCTGCGCCAGGACGTTGATTCGCATGTCGTCGTACCCAAGATGCTTGACGAGGTGGTGGAAGTCGTATCCCGAGCCATTGTGAAAAAACACAGGGATGAAGTGCGGGTCCCGGGCCATGAGGTTGCATCCGTTGCACCATGGACCAATGTACCTACCGTTAAAGTGATCATGGTGTTGGACTTTACGGTTGTTGGCGGTGTACTCCTTGACGCAGACAGGGCAAGCGATGGCCTCGTCGTGTCTACGTTGATCGTCGGGGGACAGTGGGAGCATAGACTTGGGGGCCAACAGTACCTTCCCTATCTCGATGGCCTCGACAACCATCCTCTCGAGGAAGTGTTTGGCTGCGTCGGGGCCACGGTACACGTAGGGCTCGGGGGCGATGTGCTGGTCACGTCGCACCACAACGTATGCGAAACTGGATGCCTCGTGGAGTTGGTAAGGGGTGGTGGAGGAAACTTCGGGATCTGGATCGCAAGTGGACAGGGGTTTGAGGAAGGCCTCGAAATCCGCGATGATGATAGCGGGATGCTCCACCATGGCACCGTGCATGTGGAAACGCTCTACGGCGCCTGGTTCGGGCAAGACTGACACACCCGGCTCGTTGGCATTACAATAAAGTTTGTGGCGAGCGAGCTTCTCTGCAGCGATGTTGGGACCTCTGATGCGCTGATAATCCTGCTGTTCTCGATTATCAAAAGTTGACAAGCACCTGCGACAAACTTCTATGTGTTGTTTTTGTTTGCTTGTTTGGCTCGAAACAAGCCGAGAGAGCGAGCGAATGAGGGTGTAATGGTGATGGGTCTCGTTCTTGATGAACAGAAGGTGAATTTCTCGAGCATCATCGTCGTCTACGTCGCTCACCCGGATAGGTACACCACATTTTTGTCAGTGAGGCCATAAATGTTGATGGCCAACCGAGGGTTGTGTGTACGGGCCTCGAACTTGCGAATGTCCGGGACCTCCACGGGATAGTCGATCTCAGCCATGGCATCTTCCAGTTCCAACTCGTACTGCATGTAGTGGGTAACGCGTTTTGGATTATTTTTTCGCTCGACCGGGTGCAATGCTGCCAGAACACACCATACGAAGCACTTGGCGTCACTGTTCTGAATGTTCAGGACGGCCTTCTTTGCCACAATAGTAGGTGGTAAGGGGACATAGCTGGAGGCGGAGAGAGGTATGAACTTGCAAAGTTTGACGCACAGTTCGTGGGGTTCACCGCACAGCGAACCCCCCGAGCCCTTAGCTTGATGTTCCTCTTGTTTGGTCACCAGCTTCTCTGCAAACTTGTTGTAGATAACCTCGAGGTTGTCGACATCCGCCAGATGCAGCGTCTTCGCCTTGGTGTTGTGGCAGAAACTGTAAATTTCATCAGACGGCTTCTTGTACTGGCAACGTAGCGATGCGTAGAATTTGGTGGAGTGCGTTGCAAGCGCATCGCCGAGGATGGAAATAATTTTGGCTTGCACGTTCTCCAAAAAACTACGCACGTCGCATGAGCCCTCCGAAGTGATGACAAAGTCCTATAACAAACGCTGGAAAGCAGACTGGTTCGATTTCGCCACAGGTTTGACGCGTTTGGCGGATGGTGGCGAGTCGGCTACCGCTTTCCTCTTGGTCGAGCTGGCCGACGGTTGTGGAACAGGTGCTCCGACGACAACTTTGCATGATGTTATATGCCTCTTCAAATTATTAATGGTAATATGTTTACCGCACCTGGGACATGGTTCGGTGGCAGCCAAATGCTTGCCTGGCACGCAGGTGCGACAATGTCTTGCAAAATGTTTGTTTGATATGCTTTTTTTGCACACAAAGCAACTTTTCTCAGATTGCATCTTGTTGAAAATATTTGTGGGTATGTTTCTAATTCGCAATAGTGAAAATATTTGTGGGGTATGTTATTTTATATATATAGTGGAGGAGTGTTACAAAATAAATGTTTTACAATAAAAAAAATCTTGGAAGGCTAATTCGCTATAATAAAATATTTGTGGGGTATGTTATTTTATATATATATAGTGGAGTGCCACAAAATAAATACTGTGCAATAATTCGCAATGGTGTTGGGTTTGGTGGGAGTGTGTTATTTATGTATATGTTACTTCTTGCTTTTTAATGAATCCTGTAAATAATTGGAAAAAAAAATAATTAGGCTTGTGTATAGAAAACACAAAAATATTATGTGTACATAATTCTACCAAACAAACTTTTTTTCTAACCCTCAGCCCTCTTGGCGTATGAAGTATAAATCATAATTTCAGAAAAAAACATAGTTATTTTCCGGTCGCCATTTTAAAAATCAAACCATAAGCATTATTTATGTTTATAGTATTCGTCGAGCAATAGCAGATAGAGCAAGAATCGTTTTCCTACAACCCATAGTTGATGAATTACAAAACATCTTAGAAATTACATCTTGAAATTTTAATCCAAAATAACTCGAAAACAGCAGGCAGTAGTCATCATCCCTCCAATAAGTTGTAGAGTACTTCTAATTTTGTATCGAATGCTATTAAAATTTTCGAATTAGGGCAAAAACTAAGCCGGCAAATCAAGTTTCTCAAAAAAATAAAAAAGTGTCTGTATTTCCGAAACTTGAGGGGGTAGAATCGATTTTATTTGCTAGTCGAATAGTTCTCGTCGAATCCTATCCAACAAACCTAAAATCATCATCCTAGCTCAATTAGGAGCCGAGAAAATCAATGTCTTGGAAAACGTCTTAAGATTTTTGTCTTAAGAAAATTTTCTTGACAGACCGGAAGTAACATCTTGAGATACCGGAAGTCGACTTTCTTAAAGATTAAGATTTTTGTCTTAAGACGTTTTCCAAGACATTGATTTTCTCGGCTCCTATGGGACCTAGAACCATGTAACTTTGATCTATGTATATACCAGTACTTGCCCGACCCTGTGGCCGCGTGGTTAGCACATCGCGCTGCGACGCCAAGGGTCCCGGGTTCGAATCCCGGTCGGGTATGGTTGTTTGTGAATGTCCATTTCATCACTCATCCCCAATCTTTGCAAATTAGCCAAGAGGTACAAAAAGGAAAATAAAATAAACTAAATCAATCATTAAGTTCCGTGTTACAATCATGAAATTAAATTTTAATTAACTATTTTTTTTTATCCATCTCTCTCTCAAATCTATATAGCCTGTTCATATTTGGCATGTCAGCCATTTTGTTTACGTGGCAAAAAAATCTCAAGCCATTTTTTTTTTGCAAATGCTCGTTGTAGCCATAAGTATAATTGGATATAATTGCCGGATTTTATTTAATTTTAGGTTTAAAATCAATAAGCGTGCATAAAAAAAAAATCTAAATATTTTAAATAAATAAGATTCGAATAACTATGTACTTCCACTAGCCTTTGCGATGGCGCAGCGGTAGGCTTGTATTCAAGGGTTCGATACCCGCACAAGTGGTTCTTGAAACTGTAGGTCCAGTCCCGATTAGCCTTACTGTGCATAAAATAGACTTAAAACATCAAATCAATCAGTACTTCCACTAGCCTCTGCGTTAGCTCAGCGATAGCCTTGTAATCAAGAGTTCGATACCCGCACAAGTGGTTCTTGAAACTATAGGTCCAGTCCCGATTAGCCTTACTGTACATAAAATGGACTTAAAACATCAAATCAATCAGTACTTCCACTAACCTCTGCGTTAGCACAACGATAGCCTTGTAATCAAGGGTTCGATACCCGCATAAGTGGTTCTTGAAACTGCAGGTCCAGTCCCGATTAGCCTTACTGTGCATAAAGTGGACTTAAAACATCAAATCAATCAGTACTTCCACTAGCCTCTGCGATGACGTTGCGATAACGTCGTTGTCTTGTAATCAAGGGTTCGATACCCGGTGGGGACATAAGTGGTTCTTGAAACTGTAGGTCCAGTCCAGATTAGCCTTACTGTGCATAAAGTGGACTTAAAAAAGCGCCAACTCAATCAATCAATCAGTACTTCCACTAGATATCAAAAACACGCAACTCTCCTCTATTTTTCCTGTCTTCCTCTAACAATTTAACACATTTATTTTTTTGAAATATGCCCCGCACACATATTTCCTACCTACCAACAACAGCACACGGAAGAAAAAAAATATTCCAGCTACCAAGATGCATGCTTCAAATATATAAAAGCAGAGAGAGACATGAAACACCTTCTATATTCTCTCTCTTTTTGCATGTTTTGTGAGTATATTTTCTTCCACAAAAGCAATGCCATACTTATAAATCAAAGCCAACTCATGCAAGCTAAGAAACAAAATTACTTACTTTTAGAAATTCTGCGGAAATGCTCTTCACTGACGTTGAAAATGAAACACAACTTTCTACACCAGCGCTTTAAGTTTTATACGGTTTTCTAATGACGTCAAAAATGATATGTTAGCAAACGCAACGTAGACCAATAGAAATCCAAGAACTAAATTTTCTAGAACATTCCCCCCTATATTTCAGTCATATCATTTTGTGTGTTTGAAAATTCACAAGTTAATGCATCGCATCGCATCATTGTTACCTATGCTGTTAACTGGCGTCACTAAAAAAAACAGGAAGTATAACTTCCGTCGTCCCAAAACCTACGGCAGATGGCAATCTGTGACGCACGCGATGACTATCAGGGCTATGAAATAAATAACCGGAAAATTCATTGTATTTTTTCTCTGCCACCAAGCATATTGACTACGTATTTGTTGAATTTGTGTCATTGTGTCAACGTTGATAGCATATGCAGAGAGAGGGAACGAAATTGTCGTTTTTCTAGATATCCACAGGCAAAAGCGTAATATTTTTTTCAAATACAATATGACAGTCGCTTTTCGATACCGAAAATCTAAATACAATAAGAATATATATATTTACAATATTAATGTTTATTTAACAATATCTACCTACGAATTTGCCTCGAACGAAAACATGTCATAGAAAAACATTTTTCCAGCCGTAAATTCAAAAATTTTGGCCGCGCGCGCGCGGTATGTGTGTGTGTGTGTGTGTGTGTGTGTGTGTGTGTGTGTGTGTGTGTGGCACATCGTTCCCCCGAGAGAGAGAGGTTTACAAAAGTCACGATATACAAACATTGCCGGAGTTGGAAAATTACGATATGGCGCATTCGCTCATTACTGTTGCCAGCTATAAGTTTTTCTCTCTCTCTAGCCCTTGCCAAGTAAAAAAAAGGTGTAGGTAGGAGTTGGCAACACTGCGAGAAAATGGAGTTCATGCCTTACAAGAGAAAACCATTAAGGCGATCTTCACTTGATGATGTTGAACCCGTGCAGTTTTGCCATCCATCCATCTCTCTCTCTTTTACGGCAGTGCCGGCTCTCCTTGCCCAGTATATGTAGGTTGGCAAAAATTGCTTTATGCACTGTAAAGCAAACCTCAAGCAAAATTGCCAGCTCCTTGCTTTAGGTTAGGTTACACCAAGAAAAAAAAAGCTGTAGGTAGGCTGTCGGTTGTTTAACTCTTCCCTCTCTCTCTCTCCCCTCTCTCTTTTTTTTGTAAAAGGCTATGGCAAAAGTACCAGTAGGTTGGCAACCTTGCTTTATGCACTGTAAGGCAAGCCTCAAGCAAGGTTGCCAGCTCCTTGCTTTAGGTTAGGTTAGACAAAAAAAACCTTGGTGATTTTTTCGAGTAAGATGTTGGCAACACTGCGAGAAAATAGGGCTTATGCCTTACAAGAGCAAACCATTAAGGCGAGCCCCACCGAGCTTTACTTTCGGGCGCAGTGTTGGCAACACTGCGAGAAAAAAGTTGCCAGCTCCATGCTTTAGGTTAGGTTAGACCAAAAACCTTGGTGATTTTTTCGGGTAAGGAGGTGGCAACACTGCGCCATCAAGTGGAGATCATGCCTTACGAGAGAAATCCATTAAGGCGATCCCCACTTGATGACGCTCAACCCGTCCACCTGCACTACTTCCTTCCCATAATCAAATAATGGTCGGAATCGATATTAGCCCCTCTAAAAGATCTAACATCAATAATATCTGATCTATGTCTACAATCTATCAGCATGTGGTCAATTTGATTGTAAGTTTTTCCATCCGGGGCTCTCCAAGTTATTTTATGAATATCCTTGTGCTGGAACAGAGTTGTTGTTATTACTTGATTCCGAGATGCTGCAAACATTATTAGCCTCATACCGTTGTTATTTGTTACTTTATGCATACTTTGTTTACCAATTGTTGGTTGATACACGTCTTCAATGCCTATCTGGGCATTAAAGTCTCCAATTACTATTTTTATGTCATTTTTGGGCAATCATCATATGCTTTCTCTAACGCATCATAGAAATCTTGTTTTACATCATCTGTGGATACTTCCGTGGGTGCATGTGCATTGATTATACTGTAATTAAAGAACTCTCCTTTAACTCTTAATGTCGATAATCTTGAACTTATAGCTTTAAATCCTATCACTAGATGTTTTAGTTGTTTATGTATTATAAACCCAGTTCCTAGCATATGCAGCCTTTCATCACAGCTATAGAAAACACTTGCTTCTTTTTTTTCCAAAACTCTTTTTCCGATCCAACGTACTTCTTGCAATGCCACTATCGCAGGCATATAATTATTTAGTTGATCCAGCAATATCCTCAATGCACCTGCCCTATACAAAGATAGCACATTCCAGCTCCCTACATATAGATCCCTTCCCTTTCCATAATTCGCTTGTCCATTGTTCACGCCAGTCCGTCGTCGGTAGATCTGTCCGGCTACATTTCTTTGAGGTCTCGTAACGTGGTTCCTTTTGTGGGATGGGGTTGTCGGCCCCACGCCCAACCCCCATTCTTGGAGGACCAGGATTTGTTTAGGGTTCACCACTGCACTAAAAGCCTTCCAGGCAGCTAGTTGTTTGACACTTAACTTCCTATCAAAGTTGTGATCTCTCAACAGTTTCCGAATTTGGGGGCCAACGAATATTCCCTCTTTCACTTTAGCATCACTTAGTTTTGGGAAGAAGCTCCTGAGGTATCAAAACCATCTCCATCTTTGTCCATGGCCTTTACAAAATTCTTCATGAGGCCTAATTTGATATGCAAAGGAGGAAGCAATATGTTGTTAGAATTAACTAATGGAGCATACTTCACATTTTGTTGCCCTGGTATATAGGTTTCTCTCGGACGCCAGTTTTTCACAGTGTAGTGCGATTCTGTAGCCCTACTGTCTCACAAGCAAAGGAAACAACAATACTTTGTAAACCCCTATTGGAGTCCCATTAATATGGCAATGACTTTTAAATCGCCACAAATCTGCCAGCAGTACTTATAATATTGAATCATATTTAACAAGACAGACATACTGTCATATGTTTCCTTCATCTCAACAGAATGTGCGACTGGTATGGATGGTTTTTGGTTGCCATTGTGTAACAACACTGCTTTCAGGCTACTTTTGGACGAGTCTATAAACAGTCTCCATTCCTCAGGAATGTGCTCCAACCCAAGCTTATCCATTATATTTGTACATACACAGAGGGAATTTTTCATTTCAAAGTAGCCTGAAAACTGTTCACGTCTCTTTCTGAAATGGGTAATTCTAGTTCCGGAAGCCAGCAGATTCCACTGTTGAAGCCGAGATCCAAGCACCTCAGCCTGCTGCTTAGTTGGATACATATCTCTAACCAAGTCATTCAGTCTGGACTGGTCGACAAGGAGTGTTTCCATCTCTGGTTTTGGAAAGTAGCTTGGATCATTGGAAGTGGACGGGATGGGTGGCTCTTCTTCTTCTGCAAATGATTCCTCTAAATATGAGGGTGGGCTAGGGATTGGGAGTTCAGGTCCATGTGGTATGAGTCTCATAGCGGAAGGAATATTGGGGTACACAATACTGGATTTTGTTCGTTTAGAATGTCCCGCTATGCTTGTTAGGCAGACGTAACAGTCCTCAGCATGGCTACTCGGTTCACCCCAAACCATTGGCACCGCAAACGCCATAGCACGGGTTTTGTCTCCACGAAACCACCTCACAAAAGTTGAATAACAAGTCACACAGCACACATGGGGAGCCCACACTTTGTCTTGGTCACCAACATTGCACCCAAAGTAGCTATAATACGCTTGTTTCAACGTTTCTGTCAACATTCGGCGTTGACTTTTTAAAGTGTACTGTCCGCACACATAGCAGAAATTGTTTGGTAAATTTACACAACCACGTCGGTTTTTCTTCATTGCAATATCACCCAAGTAACTTCAACACAACTTCTACCTCAAAGCACGTAATACTGAACTCATTAAATCCCTTCAGTCTGTAGAGCATTCTCCATTATCTTAGTAACTCATTCTGCGGGAGGGAGAAGCAGCCTTTTTGAACATCAATAATGGAAACATAGCCAGAAAAAGAAACAAATCTTTTTATAAGTGTGTTTGTTTATACATTGTTGCAAAATTTATTTTCATTGTTGCCCAAAATCATATAAATTGGAATCCAAATGTAAATAACGTATCCACGTTATGCCAGATATGACGTAACGTGTATCTCTGAAATGTTACATGATACAAAAATTTCAGTTGCAGATCTGAAATCAACACGTCCGAATTAGTTAAGAACACATGTTGCAAAATGGTTGTTGACTAGTCTTATCATTGTTTCAGTTTTCTCTGTATTTATTTCCATATTCTTTTTCTTTAATTCTTCATTAAGAATATTTAGGTTGTATTGTAAACTAGCCTGTGTATTAGCTATTAGTATAATACCATCAGCGTATATGAGCTCTGTTAGTTTAATTGATTTCATATTCCAGTATCCTACATGAAATTGTTTCATTTTTATATGGCATTCCTTTATTACTTTATCTAATAAGATTATGAATAGATATGGTGATAGTATATCTCCCTGTTTAACTCCTGTTGTTATTTCAAATTCCAATGACTGGTGGTTTCGCGTCGTCACGTAGCACCTGCATCTTTTGTACCAACTTTGGATTGCTTTCATTAGGGTTTTATCCACTCCTTTCTTCTCTAAAGATTTCCATATCTCATTCCAAAGAACTCTGTCAAAAGCCTTTTGTATATCTACAAAACATACATGTGCCTTTTTATTGTATTCTATTGTCTTGTCTGTTATTTGTTTGAGGGTGAAAATATGACCTTGTACACTTCTTGCTGGTCTAAAGCCTGCTTGACTTTCTTCTAAATGCTCTTCGACATATTTTCTGAGCCTATTCTCTAGGATTCTTGAATATATCTTCCCTGGCACACTGAGCAATGAGATTCCCCGATGGTTTCTGCATTCTCTATTATCCCCTTTCTTGAAGATTGGGATTATTACTGATATCTCCCATTCCTTCGGTACAGTTTTCTTTTCCCATATAACATTCAGTAGGTTCAAAACCAGTTGCTCTCCAGCATTTCCCATGTATTTAAGCATTTCTGGTGTTGAACCATCATGTCCACTAGCCTTACATAACTTAATTTTCTTTCATGCTGCTTTTAATTCTTCTACTTTGATATCGTTTATTTCCTCTTCTTCATCCTCCATTTCTGTATCTTCTGTTCTTTCGTTTCCTGTTTGAACCTCCGTCCTGTTAGTTTGTGTTTCATCCTTCAGCAATTCTTCAAAGTATTCGTTCCATCTTTGCATGATTTCTTCTGGTTTTGTTCATAGTTTACCATCTTTTCCTTTCATGTATTTTAATGGGCTTTCTTTATCTTTTCTCATGGTCTTTAAAACTTTGTAGAATAGTCTTTGATTTTCTCGGCTGTTCTCTTCCATACTTTAACCAAATTTTCTCCACGAGTTCTTTTTAGCCTCCAACACTTTCTTTTTAACTGTATCACTTTGCCTTCTATACTCTTCGAAGCTTTCTAAATCATTAACTGATAGGTACTTTTTCCACAGTATTTTCTTGTGCGTGACTTCTTCTTTCAGCTCATCTGTCCACCATGCCGCTCTTTTAATTTTGTTTTCAATGTATGTTGTATCGCAGCTTTCCTCTGCCGACTTTAGCAAAATCTTCTTAAATTCGTCCCACAACTTATCTACCTCTCTTTCTTCCTTTTCATGTTTCTCTTGTATCTTTGCTGATATTTTTCTTTAACTTTTGTATCTATTAATTTGTATGCCTTTATTCTTATTTTGTTTTGTTTTTCCTGTCTTATTTTCCCTTTAATTTCTGGCATTCAACTTCTTAGTACTATTCTTTCTATTATTAATAGTTTATGGTCACTCCTAATTTCCGCTCCTCTCTTGACTCTGGCATCTCTTATCTTTCTCATCGTATTTCTCTCTACTATGAAATAGTCAATTATAGATTTTTCCCTTCTTGTTGGTTCTTCCCTAGTGTATTTACGGATTTCTTTATGTGGGAATTTAGTATTTACCACTACCATGTCATTTGTTACACATAATTCTAAGATTAGTGTACCATTATCATTTAATGTCTCTTCTCCATGTTGTCCTATTACCTGTCTCCATTCTTCCGTATTGTTTCCTACTCCTCCATTTAGATCTCCTACTATCAGTACTTCTTCCTTTCTTTCATCTATGATTTTCTGTAGTGAATCATAGAACATGTTTATATTCTCTACTGTATCATCTTCATTTGTCCATAAACTATTATCATTGTTATATTTTATTTTTCTTCTTTAATGTTAACAGTCATTATTCTCTCACTTATGAATTCCCAATCTATTATATTGTTTTTCTTTTCTTCGTGGATCAGAAGTGCCACCCCTCCTCTAGCTCTTTCCATTCTCGGTACTCCACTATATATCAGTACATATCCGTCATCTAACTCAATTCCTCCGTTTCCTTTTTTCTTGGTTTCAGTTAGGGCTAAATATTTTACTTTGGTGTTCTTCATTTCTTTTACTACTTCAACTTCTTTTCCATTAAGGCCTCTGATGTTCCAAGTTCCAAAAGTCGTATACCTTAGTCCTCGTCAATTGTCTTTCCTGTAGATCCGTCCGGTCAACTCTCTGTCTTTTCTTTTAATCATCTTTATTTAAGAAGTGTAGGTGATTGGCCCGCAGCTTCCTAGCATAGTGAAGGGTCTGCCTTCTTATTGCGGCTATGCCAGCAATGAAGTTTGGATGTTTCTCCCCTTTTCTTTTGTGGGCTCTATGCTCCAACCTCCACTTCCTTGGAGGACCTGGGATTTTCTGATAGGGGTTTACTCCCCTTAGAAGGATCGGCTTCTCTATGCCTAAGAGTTCCTTCCACCCTCTGGTTTTCTGTTGGGGTGACCTTCCCCTAGCCTTTGGAGATCCCTCTCTTCCCATCAAGGCAGCAGCGGCAGTGCTTATTTAATGGCGGCACTTTCTCGCCATGTCGTAGTGCTGTTATAGGGCTTTTCTGGGATTTTATGAGGATGATCTTGCCATAATCCTTCCTACCCAGACCTCAACAGAATACCGCACAACAATTCAGTCTGTGATGAAGGAAGTTAACGACGATAAAGATTTGTCAAATTTTACATATTCGACTTTCTATCGTCTGCTGCAAGAAACGGGGTTTGAATTCAATGCGAGGAAAAAATGTTTTATTGATTGAAAGAGATGATATTATATTTTGTCGACATTCATATTTACAAGAAATGAGACAATTTAGGAATGAGGGACGGAACATTGTTTGCGTAGATGAAAGTTGCGTAAATGTTGGGCATACTGTTCCTAAACTTTGGAAGGACAAAACACCCAAGGATGCTTTTCTGACCAGGCGGTCTACAGGTCTGAAGGGCCGTCCCTACCGCTCTTGGAGTACGGTTTGTTTTGTTGCCCGACGGTTGTGAGATGGGGTTGTACAGGGAGCGAAATATTATTTTTTACCAAAGTAAAATACTGCCGGCTAATATGACGAAATTGACAGAGTTAGGTTTGAACAATGGTTCAATGATAAACTATTACCTAACATTGAACCAGGACCAGCAATTGTAATGGAGAGTGCATCATATCACTGTAGAAAAATATAAAGTATTCCCACGTCAAAAAAAAAGAAACGTCAAGAAGATATTAAAGCATGGCTAACGTCAAAAAATGTACCTTATTCTGACGATTATTCTAAAGAAAATTACTCAATATTGTAAAATCTCTGTGAGAGAGATTCAATATTAATATTGTGGACTCGATTGTAGAAGAGCATGGGGCAGTTGTTTGTAGGTTGCCTCTATACCATTGTGAAATTAATCCAATTGAAATGTTATGAAGACAGATAAAAGTACATGTTGGACGACATAACATTAATTTTAATTTTGGTAGGTAATTTCCGAGAGCGGTAGGTAGGGCCCTTCAGACCTGTAGACTGCCTGGTCAGAAAAGCATCCTTGGGTATTGCTATTGTTTTGTCCTTCCAAAGTTTAGAAACGGTATGCCCAACATTTACGCAACTTTCATCTAAGTAAACAATGTTCCGTCCCTCATTCCTAAATTGTCTCATTTCTCGTAAATATGAATGTCGCCAAAGTATAATATCATCTCTTTCAATCAATAAAACCTTATTTCCTCGCTTTTGAATTCAAACCCCATTTCTTGCAGCAAACGATAGAAAGTCGAATGTGTAAAATTTGACAAATCTTTATTGTCGTTAACTTCCTTCATCACAGACTGAATTCTTGCGAGAACATTTTTTAAACAGAAATGCATGAAATTTGCCTCTTATGGCACTGCGAATTAAAATCATTATATTTCACTTCCTTGCTGGATTTCTATTTTAGTCAACGAACTCTAGTTTCCGGTGTGTAACGATTGAGCCTTTCCGACTTTCATTTCTTATTCTAAAGAATGTACGCGTACTGTCACCAGCCACCTTACAATTTCACTAACAATGAACGATTGACTACGTCCAGAGTAGGAAAAAAAAGAGAGTTCACAAACAGAAAGTGGTGCTTTTTTTGCAACTTTAACGGAAAATATTGTAAGGCAAATGCGAAAGTGGTGCGCTCGTGTACTTTTCTTAGTTTAAATTAACCTAAAGCAAGTTTGCCAGCTCCTTGATTTAGGTTTGCCTTATGTAGTTCCAGTGAATAAAGCAATGTTGCCAACCTACTGGGCTCTTGCCATAGCCTTTTACGATGGGGGTTTTTAGAAGAAAAAAAATGTTAGTTGGCCCACTTAGGACCAGCAAACTTGGTATATATTACCTAAATCGACAAGGGTGGCATCTAGCAATAAATACCCATTAGGGTATTACTATTTTTATTTATCTCTAACCGTTCTCGAGATATGGTAAACTGACGAAGTTTCGGGGGGGGGCGATATTAATCGTAGCTCTCTCAAACTTGGTATGGGTATTCTCTTCTGTCATAAAATGCTTCCCGGAAGTCAAAATCGATGTCTGCTTTGCTTTATATCTTACCGTTTTCGAGATATAGTCCATTAAAGTTAAATTTTGGGGGTGGACAACATGGTTCCCAGACATCAACTATTGAAAACATCATATACAGGTAGCTTATACGGTGTGCTTTTCGTTAAGCTTTTCTGATTTTAATCGTTTTTGCTCTATCTCTAAACGTACTCGAGATATGGCCCACTGACGAAATTTAGGGGGTGGGCCGTATTAATCGTAGCGCGCTAAAACTTGGTATGGGTATTCTCTCCTGTCATAAAATGCTTCTTTGAAGTCAAAATCGCAGCCTGTTTTGCTCTATGTCTTACTATTTTCGAGATACTTAAGTTTTTTTATTGAAAATTTTCGGAGGAGGACAGCGGGCGCCATGTGTTAGCAATCAAATTAACTATCTCGAGCTGGGTGGCGCTGTCAGCACCATCTACGAGGAAACAAAAAAACTAGTTGTTTTTGGTGGGTATATAAAATCAAATAGGATCATACCTGGTATGTTGATTGTGTGTTAGGGAATATTGTAAGTGGTATTGTCATATATTGGAGCGTTGTTTTGATAATTAACTTATAACTGCACACCGGTTGCCGTAATTAACATAAAATATCCCGCCCCTGTTTCTTCTAGCATGTGCAATGTCAGTTTGGATAGGATCATAGGGTGAAATGTGATTCTCATATGATAATATCTGGCTGACTAGCATATGCGATTACGAAGGACATGGCTGCGCATGTGACTTCTAGGTTCAAGCCTATGAAATTGGGGTCCTAGTAAGTTGAAGCAAATGGGGGATATTTTGCAAAAATTTTCCTTAAACAGTTAGCATTTTTTTATTTCAGACATTAGATGGATTTTTTACAAATATATTAATGGCAGTTTTTGGTTCAAGTTGCTGTCGATTATAAAATAAAATAACCATGCCCATGAACTTGCTTGGATTCAAGAAGCAGACTGTCAAGTAGTATGAAAGTACCTATTATAAACTCGATAAATGATGAGCCCCCCTCATGCAGATTTGGCTACACTTAAAACTAGCTCAACATGCCCATATGAGCTTTTTGCTCAAGTGTGGAACCCTGTCTAATCCAAGATTTTTGTAAAAATGCCCTCGGGATTTTCCCGTGAAATGATGAGCCCCCTCAGATTGATTTGGCTACACCTACAAAAGGCACTTCTGTGAGATTGTTGTTAATAAGCTTGTCAAAAATATGCCCCTCTTGATATTTTTTTGGCCCACACCTAAAACTAAGCCAAACGTATTAACACACACACACACACACACATTTATTTACTTCCGGTTTAAGTTCAATTGGGCGCCAGGCTCAACTTGTATATCTAGTATTAAGATAATGTAATTCTTCTAGAATTGCTCTGTGACTCTCTCATTTCTTACATCATAAACATATGATTTTTCACCTATAAGAAAAACACTACATATGGTGTCATCAGGGAGTGTTTCGTGGAATTCACAGATAATTTTAATGTTTGTAATGTCATTTACCACAACTTGTTTTCTTTTTGAAGTCTTGATGACAAACATGGGTCTCTGTGCTTTGAATTCATCTGGTGTGTAATACATGTCAGTATTGCCAGTAGTGACCCTTTTGTATGCTGTAAATGCTTCATATAATTTAAGAAAATCATCCTTGGACATGTCTAAATTATAATTTTCTCTGGGGAATACCTCATTTCTGCCATTTTTAAGATATATGTTCTTGATGTTGCAGTTATCAAATTTATTTGAATTTTTTTCCTGATTATTGTGTCTTCCAGTCTGAAACAGTACCACCACAAAATCTGGCATGTCATATTGTATACTGGAGAATGAATTTGTAGCATCAAACTCATAATAAGTACCAGTGGCAGGCTTCTGTACACATTGATATGTATAAAATTGTAAAGCAATCTGCGGATTTTTTAGGATATCAGCTTTGTATTTAAGAGCATAACTGGCTTCATACTCAACAACCGGGATTCTTAGCTCCATAGTCTGAATAATGCACTTGCCCTCATCATATAGGGTATTAGGCAGAGCTTCCCCAGTGGAATTTAATGTACTGTACCTCATCAAAGCATTATTATCATTGGCAGCTCTTCTAAATGTGATTCTTAAACCACCCTTCCACATAATATATTTGTAATCGGAGAAGAATCCTGGCAACAGGCGCATAGGGAACAGCACTGTGTGGCTCCTGGATAATATTTTATCACCAGCATCAAATCCACCTATTTTGTAGTATCATGCCTCGGTTTTGGATAATTTTAGTGTGGCCAAAGCTGTGGAGGTAATGCCGGGATAATCTACTCTGTTTATAACAACACCATGTTTTCTGATCTCAATTTCAGAGAACACATGTGGCACAAAATTGTCTACCAATCTTATATTTGAATTTGCCGGATAATCTGTACCATCGAGCTTTACAACATCAAATTTGATGTATAGATCTGCTCTGTGGGGGTGTATAAAGCCATCCCCTACATCAAGATCAACCTCAATTTCTGTGTTGGGTTTATTTAAATTTACAAATGTCCTCCTGTTTGGAGGGAATGATTGTAGCTCATAACTCTCAATATTTTCCATTTTTTTGTATGTATTTTTATTTAAGTATTAATTTCTATGATTGCAATTGTTGTGGTTCCAGCAAAATCAACTAATTCTTCTTTTTCATTAGTGACCATCAACTCAATATAATCTATCCTATTATGGCACACAGGAAAATATAATGTTGGTGATAGAGTGTAGATGATTGGCTCCATAAATTCAGAATTAGGTTTAAATGTTGCAATAATAATGCCAGTTTGTTTGTGAGTGCCTATGCCATTTGATTTGGTGATCATACCCTCAGCCACATTACAGTGATTATTCAGAGTCTCTATGGCTAAGAATTTAGGTATATTAATAGCAGTGTGTTTGATGGCCGCTTCAAGTTTTGTGTTGTTCTCAAAGCCTAACAGCTCTCCTATAGTACCCAGATCCACTGTTTCTGTAGCAGATACAATCTCTACTCTGTGAGTGACAGAATTTTGAGTTAATACTATACCTCTGGGTAATTGAGCATTTAGAGTAGATAGATAATATTGCCCTGGAGTGATGACAATTTTTTGATCCCCTACTGCAATTGTGTTGTTGTGGTGTGTAATATTAGGGATCAAGTACATGCCATAAAATGCTCTGAGAGCTATTGTTTTGGGATACACTATGTCATCATGTAATCTAAGTTTCAATATTGAATTTTGGCTGGTGAGATGGAATACCCCCATGATGTTTCAGATACCACAGGGCTTTTTGAAAATTTTCAATTGATGGTTTATTTATTTGAGACATATATCTAAGAACAGATAAACACAGATGTCCGCAATTAACATCTTTGAAATTTTGAACACAGGCATTATTGTAATAAAAATTAGCTGAATTTGGATATTTTATTAAATTTTCAGGTGGAACAACTCCAAATGAATCAAACACAAATGCCTCATTTTTTAAATATTTAAGATACCAAATCCAGTGAGTGCCCTGATTTTTGTACTTATCCAAATTAACAATGCCACACTCTTTGTTGAGTGGTTGCTCTGGCAAAGATTCAGACATGTACACACCTCTAAATTTTTTGATGCCCAGTGGCTTGATTAAAGCTTCAATATCTTGGTTTGTAAGCGGCTCTTGTTTTTTTAAAACTTATTCATGGCTCTCTTAACACCTTTGCCTTGTTTCTCAAAGGCCAGGTTATGGCGCTTCAATTCATCTAATTCTGCCCTATTCTTCTTGGCATCTATTACTGTTTTTGCTATGGCAGCTGATCCCGCAGCCAAGCTCCCAACAGCCCCCAAAGCTGCTAAGATGGCCGGGATAGTAAATATGAAGCCCCCTGTATGCAATTTTTTCTAGATTGCTGTAATTTTTTTAATTGGGGGGTACTAAGTAATAATTTCATACCATGGTCCTTGGCAAGACAAGAGCTTTTTTCTTGCGCTGCTTTTTGGTTAAAAGACTATCAATAGTTTTAAGAGATTTAAGACCTGCATAAGGTATCTGATACATAACACCCTTGGCCTTCATTGTAGGTTTATTATATATACATATTCACAAACCCCACCCCAGTTTTTGTTTGGTGTTCATAGCTATGGTGGTCCCCAATGCTGCTATTTTTTCACTTAAAGAAGCATCTTTGCTTACAAATCTACCAAATGCAGCCTCTTCTAATTTCTTGTCTGCAACATGTCTCTTGTCAAGATCAGAATGTGTGTTTTATGCTATGTCATGGTCTCTGCAAGCAGCATCTAGGGGATTAACACCAGGATCACCTCTGTTTAATCTATGGTCCAATTTTGAGCCTGGACCACAATACTGATAGCCTGGAATGTGTAGTTCAAATGGCAGCATGTTTATAATGTCATTAACAAGCCCCCGACCCTCAGAAATATTCCAAAATTTAGGTGGTAGAGTATTAATAATTTTTATAAGATATCCAATGCTCTTAGTGTCATTCACTATAAAATTAGACAATTTTGTGCTTATCATGTCCATAATTCCAAACTTTTCATTGTAAAAATTGTGGTTGCCAGCATTTTCCTCCCCAGCTATCACCAATAACCTATCTACAAGTTTCCTGACATCATCAACTCACACAAATTCTTTGGGCAGGGTGTTGTAATGTTTGGTTCCACTGCCAGTCTTGATCTGTGACCATATGGGCTTGATTAAGTTGTTATATCTTGCTCCACTGCCAGACTTGACTCCTTTTTGTGTGGGATCATTGTTCTGGTATAGAGCATCTGATTTTATTAATATTTCTTTGTAATGCTCATACTCTTGATCTGTATATCTGCCAGGCCTTTTCCGAGTCATCAGTTCCCACAATCCAGGTGTGCCGGGATATTTAACAAAACCACCTCTTTCTCCAAGATGAGATTCTGAATATACAATCAGATCATCTCCCATAAATGTTACTCTGAAATTGCCAATTCAATGTATGATGCTACCATCACGCTCTGTGTCAGCATATAAGCCAAAGACCTCATCTTTGTTGTCTTTAGGTGTGCTTAAATATTTTTGAGCAAGAAGACCCAATTCAATAGGATCCTGAGTAGCTTCAATTCTTCGAGGAGCAACAGGACTAGGTGTATGAATACTAGAAAGTGGGGTGATTGGATAATCTAATATGTTCCTTGCAGCTACAGGTACAAGCTCTGTGATCAAATTTTGATTTTGCTCTGTAACAGTTTTGATATTTTTACCTAATTCACTAATAGCATCAATAATAGGCTGTTCTGTTTGTTTGTGTTTTTCATAGATTCCTCGGTTCTCTGATTTCCATCTCTTAAATCTTTTTCCAAGATAATTTCTTAATTTAAGATCATCAATAATTGGCCTTTTCATGGTTATTTATATATGTTTCAATGTCTAGAAAATTGTTGATTTTATTTCTGTATTTGCCACTATTGGGTGTTCTTGTCATATCAATTGTGACAAACCCATAACTATCCTGGTTCCAGCACCTACTGTAAAACTTGGAAAAATCATTGTAGCTCAAGTCCCCACCTACATATTCATCATGTATGTGTTTGAGGTTGGTATGATCTCGATGAAACACACATATAAAATTGCTGTTGTCTCGGATCAGCTGCTTGGATATTTTTGAAAAAGTCTGTGCAAGGTAGAAGCAATCAATGTTTTTGTGTCGGCCCTGTGTAAAGAATTTTCTAACCTTATTTTGATTATCCAGTATAATGTCATCACACACAAGAACAGAATTATCGAGACATTCATGGAGTGGCTTAACATCTGATTCAAAATTGGCAATATCCAGTCCAACATATAGCTTCATCAGCTGCTGATATTTTAATTGTTCCAAGCTCTTAGAGAAGACATACAAGTGCCTGTTTTTCCAGTCTAACCAGTTGGGTGCCAATAAAAAATTATCAATCTTTAGTGTAGTTTTACCACAAGCTGATGGCCCAACAATAAGACATCTAATATTTTCAGGCAGTAACTTGCCATTTCCCTTATTCTGCTGTTCAGGTTCTGGCAGCCTTTTTATAACATCCCAGGTGCTCATATTATCATTTTGTTTGCCTCGATCCAGCTGTGTTCTGGGAGACCTAACCATTTGACAAATAACTTTTTGCCTTTTCTGCGGATGATTTTTTCTATGAGATATGTGTCAGGCTGTTTAGTTTTGGTGAGTTCTTCTTCATAGAACCTGCCTTTGAGAATTTCTCCTCGGTGGTCTTTTATTATATATGTGTTAAGGGTCCTAGGTTTAATTTGAACCACTGTAAATAATTCAGTGCTCCAGTTTCTTGTAAAGCCTCTTTTGAATAAGTGCTTATATTTGCTGATTCTTACTTGATCACCCACCTTGTATTTGGCTTTTCTTGTTGTTGGCTTGTATCTAGGATAATAAACAGTCCTGATCAATTTTTGCTCATCAGATGAAGTTACTTCAGAGGGTTTCATGTTGATTGTGGAATGGACCGAGTTGTTATATTTATGTAGAAGTTCTGGAAGAATACTGAACCATTTATAATTACCTTGAAGTGTAAATTGTTTATACATAAGATTTTTTAGGGTTTTGTTGAATCTCTCTACAATTGAGGCCTTGAGATCACTGTAACTCGAGTAATGTTGTATTGACTGGCTTTTAATAAATTGTTGGAACACAGAATTATAAAATTCTTTGCCTTTATCTGTTTGCAAATAGCGCGGTGATCTTCCACTCTGATTGATGATTGTCCTGAAGGCTTCTGTAACACATTTTCCTGTCTTGGATTTGAGTGGCACAGCCCAGGCATATTTTGAAAATGTGTCTATTTACAGTGAGTAGATACTTGTAGCCCTTGTTGATTTTGTCTAAATTTTTCAGCTGTCCACTTGCCATCTCAATCAAGTCGCACTGCCATAAATCATCTATGCCTTTTGTAACTACTGGCAATCTCTTATAATTATGTCTGGCTTGTCTGTGTAATTCATCAACAATAATTTGTCTAGACATAATATGTAAACAAGAATATTGTAACTATGAGGTGTTCAGCAGCTGATACTACAGGATTTTCTAAATATAATTTGTCTCCTATTTGTATCCCCGGCGCCCACCCAGCATCGAATAACATGGGTACCTGGGGGAAATCCTGGGGGGTAAAGGCGGTCAGGGGCGTGATGCTGATCACATCACCCTCACTCGCGACCGGATCAAGAAAGTGTGGGGCGTTACCCCCTATACGCCTTCATGGCGTGGTGCTAAGCACAGGGGAACACTTTACTTTTTTTTACTTTACTCCTATTTGTTTATAAAATTCCAGAGAGCCATCATCTTCAGCATAAGATATTTCTAATGTATTGGGGTCTGTAAAATCCTCTAACTCTACACTGGTGATTTTTGCTTTGTTGTCAGCATTTGTTATTGATAAGGTGGGGTAGTGGTGTGCCTGTGGTTGAAGCCAATATTTGATCTTGATTGGTCTCAGTGTGCCCCCAACAAAAAACTGGTAATAAAATTGTGCAGGGGACAGCATATATATTTTGCCACCTGGTGTAAATGGTGAATCATATTCTTTGTTGGGGATGCTGTACAATTCAAGAATTACTGTATGTTTAGGATTCTTGATTAGGCCTGTTATTTCTTTTTCTGCTGTAAGCAATCTGCTTGTTACAGATTCAAGGTGCTCATTGATGGTCCTAACAACATCATCATGGCCTGGCTTGATTTTTATGTCCACAACAAGTTTCTTGTATTGTTGCACAATTTCTTGTAGCTGGGTGGCAAAAACAAACAAAGCATTTGCTTGATTGGATTCCATGGTCCCTAGTTGTTGCTTGATATTAGCTACAATTTGCTGTAAATTTTCAACAACTGCCAATTTCGAATTTTGAGCAGTAAGATCATGGACCTGTCTTCTGATATCCTCAAACAGGGCATGCAGTTCATTAAAATGTTGATTGGTTGGTAGAGTGGCCACTGTCTTGTTTGATCTCTGTCTGGATATTCTTGATATCTTCTGATTTAAATATGCGATTCACAGCTCTCTTAATATTTTTAAGTTCCTGTGATGTAGGCAGATTTGATACAGTATTCTGCAAAGATTCAAGTGCCAATTTTACATTATTTAATTCAGAAGCATCAGCCACACTTTGCATAGCATTTTGGAGCAGGGCTATATCTGCCTGAGTGGGTGTTGATTGTTGTAAAATTTCAAGCTTTGTTTGGATATCATCGATCAAGTGATGAAAATGAGATAGCTCAGATTCAGTGTTGAGGTTTTCAAGTTTTGTGATCTGTTGCTGGACACTGATAAGGGTATCTACAATACCAGGCAAGCGGGATTCTAGAGATTCTTGTACATTTGTCAAATCATTTTGCACTGCTGCTATTGTACCCTCAAGATGGGTTATGGTACTTTGAATTTTTCCAAAATCTTCATATGTTTCAAGTTGCAGCTTAATGTTGGCAACACTCCAAGTTATTGCACCCAAAGCATCAGAAGATGGCAAGTTGTTCATAAAATTTTGAAGTGTCTCAATTTTTTCTTTAACCTCGGATATGGCATTGTTCAAGAGGTCCAGATTAGGTATCTGTAATGATTGAATCTGTTCCTTTAGAGTGGAAATCACTAGATCAAAATCTTCTTTTTTATGCTTTTGACAATTGTTTGGAGCTGTGCCTGGAAATTATTTATTTGCTCTTCCAATTGTTGTTTCAATTGCTCAGAGTTGGTGGCCTGGATCTTAAATTTGGCTTGAAGAGCTGCTACAGCTTCTTCTAAACTTTGAAAATTATCCAATGTGGCCAAATCAGTATATTTCTGAAGCAATAATTTGAGTTCAGAATCAATTTTAAGAAGAGGGTCCATGCATTGTGATTGTAAATTTGTAATTTCTAGTTGAAGACTGGCATTGAGTGTGATTTGTAAAGCTTGTAAATCACTTCTTAATTTCTTGACTCTGACATCAAGCATCAGAATCTCATCACTGTGATCTTCAAGTCTTGTATGGCCAAATATATCATTAGGCATTTTTGTTTTAGTGGTTATTTATTATTGAATATCTGATTCTTAATTCTATAAAAAAGGGTATAAGCTTGTCATTGGATCCCGGGACCTCAATATATAAGCAGTCACCAGCAGAAACAGTATAAACAGTGCCAGAAATCATGCTTGAGTGTTTTATCCTGTAAATATTTCTCCCTATTCAAATCTTGACATTACCCTCAGGGGTTGTAATAAATTGCAATTGACCACCTACAGGTAATTGGTAATGATTTAAATTATTGTTAAATATGTACAATGTTTTACCTGTTTCATCATCAAAAACTGTAAGTATGCTGTTCAGATGAATAATTAACAAAGCACTTAGTTTAGATATTATATCAGAAGAGGCTTGTGGTGTTGGCAGGTCCATAATAGCCTGTTTTTTGAACCCAAATAAGTTCATAGGCATGTTTTTTTATTTCAAATCATGCTCTGTAATTGGGCATTGATTGTTATTTTTCAAATCAGAATGACCCCATGGTAAAGTATGTATGCCACATGATAAAATGCATCTCTTATCATCATTAGGGTCCAGAGCCACTTTTCTTACAATATTGCTAGTCAACAAGTGATCCACACTCTGGATTCTGGATTCTGATGTTCTTATTGTGCTACATGATTTGAGGCAATTTTTGTAATCTTCAAATTCAAGCTCTTTGTCTACAGTCACTCTGCCAATGCCCTTGGCCTTTTTGGCAACAGCGCCACTACATGTTTCAAAACTGTACATCTTGGCCCTTAACCCAGCAATTGCCACAATAACATCACCAAGTGTCTCATCTTTTAACTTGCCAGGCACCTTTTTGATGTGGGGCTGAACTTTTGAATGTTCACTGGTATCAAAATATTCAAAAAATTCAGGCTGTGTTATATCTCGATAAACATGTTCTGTTTGAATATCAAGAACAAAACTATCTGTATCCATGTACATCAGTTTTACACGATCCTTATAAAAAGGCATCAACACATTATAAAACAATTTTAACATGTGTAATTTGGCCAATTCCAATATCACAGCCCCTACATAAATAGGCTTATCAAATTTAATCTTTGTTTTTTTCATGTTGAAAAGTGCCATATTCTCATCATAAATTCTTCTGTAATTGAAGTTGGGCTTTGCTATCAATTTTTTGCTCCTGCTGGGGTCAGTAATTATTTTAACATCAATATGTTTTCTGACATTTTCAATTGTTTTGCCATACACTGAATTGACCATTAATTTAAACAAGGTCTTATCAAATTGGCTCATTGCAGATGTTCGAAGCTCTGTGTTTGTATCAATATATGGCTTCAACCATCTTGAGTGCCTGAACCTCAAAACTTTTCCAACTTTGGTCACTTGAACACCATGATGCATCAGGAACTGGAGGTTTTTGTAATATAGGACATAATCCTGTTTCGGCTCTAGAGTCATCATCAATTTCTTCTGTTTAGAGCCAGGTGAGCACTCAACCTCAGGAATTGGGGCAGATCAGAAAATGTGTTGTGTAAATTATCAGGAATTGTCAGATCAACCTCTAAGAACAGGCCATAGTTACTGTCATCAAAATCCTGAAGATCTTCAATATTGAAATCTTCAACCCACTCAAGCCCTGCATATGGCAGTTTTTTTCATCATGGCATAACCATACAGGCTGTTTGCATTCACATACAGTATATAATTTGATGGCCGTGCTGGATCATAATTGGGAATATATTTGTTATTTGCTCTGGCATATCTCTGAGAACATTGCACCATGCCTCCTCTTATACATTGCTCCATAAACAGATACATGTCCTGATCCTGGATCAGATCCAATTGCATTTTAGTATTTAAAAACATTGCAGACCATGCTAGGCCTGGCGCACTGTAAAAATACATTGGATCCAGTTTATAATTTTGCATGGAAGATTTTCTGAATGCCTGCAGTATATCAGCCAAGAGAGTGACATCAAGTTTTAAATATGCCTTGTGATAATCACCAAATGTCTGGTATTTTAAATTGTTCCACATCAATTTGGCATGGTGATAATCATCAACAGTGATTCCAGATGCTCTCAGTTTGCTGTAAAATGCTTGTTGTGGTGGCAGAGAACACTCATCAAATTTAGAAAAATCTGTAACATAGTCATATGGATATACACCCTTCCGCCTAATTAATTTCAGGTCCTGATTTGGAAACAAAACACATGTGATTTTGAATTGATCATCAGATAATTGAGTGGCCAGTGTAGCCAGGCTAGCCGATAAAATTCTGTATGAATCAAGAAATCTTAAGTGAATAGGAACACCATTAACTTTAATTATTTTGCTAATAGCAATATATTTTTCATTATTTTCTGCAAAAATATTTAAATTCTGCTTGTCAAACCCCTCATACCTGATCAAATGATGAAAATCATAATTGGATGCTCCATGGCAAAATATAGGGACAAATTTTGGTCTCTGGATCTTAATATTACAGCTATTACACAGGGCCATTAGGAATTTACCATCTGTATGAGAATGGTGTTTCACCTTGATATTTATATTTGAAAATTCAGAATCATATACCGGGCATTTTTCTGCATTGTTGAAATCTTCAATCTGATCCTCTGTTAAAGGCAACATAGGTTTTGATTTTAATAAGATATTAGATGCTATGATATCGCACTCATTTTCTATGCTATGTGCAAATTCTTTGATGGCATCTGCTCCCATGTATAAATATTCTTTACTAACAACACCATCCTGTACAATCACATAATAAAAACTAGAAGGTTCATGTAACTGGTATGGTGTAATTGAAGATTCATCAGGATATGGGCTGCAGAATGCAAGGGGTTTGAGGTTTGATTCAAAATCACAGAATATATATGCTGGGTGTTCCAACAAGGCTTCAAATTTTTTAAATTTGGCATTTTCACTTGGATTAGGCATAAGCATATGAACAGGTTTATGATTGCCACAGTATTTTAAATGTTCAATTAACTTGTTTTTAGCAATTTCTGCGTTTTTTTCACGAGCCCCATTTATTTATTTTTTACAATCAAATACAGTTAAACATCTTCTACACAACTTGAATATTGTATTGGATTTGTCTAGTTGTGTTCTCACTAAAGCTTCAAGATTATGTATCAGAGTGTAATGGTGTGTATCATCCTCTTCAATTAAGAGCAGATCAATCGGAACAGCAGAATCATCATCAAATGCACTGATTCTGAGAGGTGCTATCAAGCAATTGCCACGGCCAGTAGAACAAATAAATACATTAATAGATAATTGTTTACCATTGATATCCCGGGCCTTTTTTCAAATTTATCAATATTCTGAACAGACATTGGATATTCTAAACCCTCCATTGCTTCATCAAAATTATGTTCATATTGTTTATAATAACTTATTCTCTGAGGATTCCTTGAAACTGGAAACAAATCAGCTAAAATACACCACAAAAAGCATTTATGGTCGGTATTTTCTATGTTAACCACGGCTCTTTTGTTTTTAATATTGGCAGGTAATAGCAGATATGTAGATCCTTGTAATGGGCTGAATTCAGAAATATTAACATAGAGCTTGTGTGGAGATCCGCATAGGCTCCATCCTGATTCTTTTGCTGCAAATTCAGAGTGTTTAATATTCAATTGATCTATCAAACTGCTTATTATTTTGTCTAAATTTGCATTTGAATATACCGGTACAGTTTCTGTTATGTAGGGCTGTGTAAATTTTGTGCCATTTGGTTTCTTATATTGTGCAAACAATTTGAGGGACAGCTTATAAGAGCCATTTTGTGCATTTAGAATTGCCTGCACATCAGGATTTATACTGTTCAAAAAATTCTTAATACCACATCTTGGCTCTGATACAAACCGGTAATCCCTTAATTGGCCATTAAAACTGCCATGGATGGGTTCATAGCATGGCTGCTTTGCTGCTCTAGCATTAACAGGTGTTTCATGCTTCCTTTTCAGACCAGATGTAGATGGTTGTGGGAGCAATGTTGATGACTGTGCAGAACAAGTACCCTTATGTTTATATGTGAAATATTCCATGCTATATTTTCTATGGCATTTAGGGCATATTTTTGTGGGAGTTCTGCATTTGTCTGGATTACAGTTCTTTTGGTGCCTGGCCCAATTGGGGCTGGTTATATTCTTATTGCATTGATTACAATATTTTTGAATTGGCATTTTTGTTGTTGTTTATTATATAAGATTTCCTGTGGTCCAAATCAAAACTTTATACTTAATAAAAAATATCAATTGGGTTCAGTAGTGTGATTTGTGTGTGTGTGTGTGTGTGTGTGTGTGTGTATGTGTGTGTGTGTGTGTGTGTGTGTTAATTTTTTTTGGCTTTGGTATTTAAATAAAATTTCTTGGGGTTCAAATCAAAACACTATACTTAATAAACCTACGACAGGTTGTCAAAAATTCTGTATATTAAATCAAATAGATTTGTAATTCAATTTATACAAATCTGCAATATCTTTGTGTTTAAAAAAATATGAGCAGCACTGCAACAAAACACCCTTTCTCTTCAACAACTCTCAAAATACTGGCTGTTATGCAATGCAAAATCTCTTTATATAGCCTAAGCACGGACCGCATTGAAAACATCTGAAACAATAAGCCAATCAGAATATAACACATCATCACATTATGTCATAACCAACCAATCAGAAAACAACACATGTCTAATAATTTATTGCATAATATTAGGTAATAATTTGTTGCAAAACATGATGCAATATAAATAAACCAGAAATAGGCCACAACTTGGCCACAAGTGGACCGGAAGTAGGCAAACCGGAAGTGGACCGGAAGTGAACCGGAAGTGGACCGGAAGTGGATCGGAAGTGGACCGGAAGTGGACCGGAAATAAATATGTGTGGGTGGGTGTGGGTGTGTGTGGGTGGGTGTGGCTCTTATGAGCATCTTGGCTTAGTTTTAAGTGTGGCCAAAAACAATATCAAGAGGGGCATATTTTTGACAGGATTATGGACAACAATCTCACAGGCTCATCATTTCACGGGAAAATCCCGAGGGCATTTTTTCAAAAATCTTGGATTAGACAGAGTACCACACTTGAGCAAAAAACTCATATGGGCATGTTGAGCGAGTTTTAAGTGTAGGCAAATCTGCCTGAGGGCGGTTCATCATTTCTCGGGTTTATAATAGGTACTTTCATACTACTCTGTCATGGAAGCACCGAGTCAGAAAACAACGCCAAGCTTCGACCTGTTTCCGTCCATGCTATCCAAACTGAGTGGCTTTTTGATTATTCACCTGAACAGCATTTGGACGAAATACGACGAGGACGTTGGTAAAACATTTTACGTCTTCAACAATAATTTAAATTTCTACAAGTTACCAATCAGCGGTAAACTTAAGCTAACTGTCAATCCAGAGAATGTAGGTGAAGTCAAGGCTTCCTTCGGCAAGAATATTTATCGCTTCAATCACGATAGGATGTACAATGTCACCATGTACGATGTATCTGCCGACGACTGCTTGTACGTGGAGTTGCTGTGTGATTACGACAAACTCATCCCGCTTTTTGTGGAGCTTCAAATATCCTATGCAATAATAAATAAATAACCATAGTAGCAGCAATGCCTAACGACATTTTCGGTCACACGAAACACGACGACCACGGCGACGAGCTTCTCATGCTCGACGTCAGGTGCAAGAAGCTGAGAAGCGACCTGAAGGCCCTGCAGTCCACGCTCAACTCCAGCCTCCAGTCCGAGATAGCCAGCCTGCAGTCTCAGTGCACGGACCCTGTACTCAAGATCGATGCAGAACTCAAATCGCTGTTGCAAAAATACACCGACTTGGCGTCGATAGACAACCTCGAGAACCTGGCGCTGAGCGTAGGCAAGCTCCAAAACGAACTTCTGAAGCTGCAGCAAACGCAGACCTCCGACGTGGAACAACTGAAGCAACACTTGCAGCATCAAACTTCCACCATCCAAACCGAGCTACAAACCATCATCCAGAGCATAAAAACACAAGATGACTACGATCGCGTCAATGCCAGCATTGCTAAATTGCGCGAACAGTTTCAATATTTCTAAATCCCTATGTTGGAAGGTATCAAGGCAGAGCTTCAAACGGATGCTTTGCACGCAGCCATCACCGACGTTCAAACTAAACTACAAACGCTGGAAGACTTTATCAACAATCTACCTTCGTCCAGCGAACTGAATCATATCGCACGCAGCTCCAGCTCGAGACATACGAGGACTTTGGGAAACTGCAAGGTACCATAGCTCACATCGAGGATGCACTTGCCGTCATCAAAAATGATCTAGCGAATGTTCACGAGGCACTTGAATCCAAACTGCCAGGTATCAAAGTCACTTTGGCCAGTGTTCAACAACAAATTACCAAGCTGGAAAATCTAAACACCGAATCAGAGTTGTCGCATTTTCATCACTTGATTGACGACATACAGACTAAGCTGGATACACTTCAAAAATCCACTCCCACCCACGACGACATAACACAACTGCAGGAGGGGTAAGCGCGGCTGCAAAGGCATCGGAGTTGGATGCCGTGAAGAAAGCTCTGGAATTGCTTCAGAACACGGTGGCCACCCTACCTACTTCGCTGGAACTGAAAAGCGTGAAGAGGACCCTGAACCGAATACTCTAATCGGACGACATTGAAAACATCCAATTCTTCTAAATGCTCTTCTACATATTTTCTGAGTCCATTCTCCAGGATTCTTGAATATATCTTCCCTGGCACACTGAGCAATGAGATTTCCCGATGGTTTCTGCATTCTCTATTATCCCCTTTCTTGAAGATTGGGATTATTACTGATATCTCCCATTCCTTCGGTACAGTTTTCTTTTCCCATATAACATTCAGTAGGTTCAAAACCAGTTGCTCTCCGGCATTTCCCATGTATTTTTAAACATTTCTGGTGTTGAACCATCATGTCCACTAGCCTTACCTAACTTAATTTTCTTTCATGCTGCTTTTAATTCTTCTACTTTGATACCGTTTATTTCCTCTTCTTCATCCTCCATTTCTGTATCTTCTGTTCTTTCGTTTCCTGTTTGAACCTCCGTCCTGTTAGTTTGTGTTTCATCCTTCAGCAATTCTTCAAAGTTCCATCTTTGCATGATTTCTTCTGGTTTTGTTCCTAGTTTACCATCTTTTCCTTTCATGTATTTTAATGGGCTTTCTTTATCTTTTCTCATGGTCTTTAAAACTTTGTAGAATAGTTTTTGATTTTCACGGCTGTTCTCTTCCATAATTTCCCCAAAATTCTCTCCACGAGTTCTTTTTAGCCTCTAACACTTTCTTTTTAACTATATCACTTTGCCTTCTATACTCTTCGAAGCTTTCTAAATCATTAACTGATAGGTACTTTTTCCACAGTATTTTCTTGAGCGTGACTTCTTCTTTCAGCTCATCTGTCCACCATGCCGCTCTTTTAATTTTGTTTCCACTGTATGTTGTATCGCAGCTTTCCTCTGCCGACTGTAGCAAAATCTTCTTAAATTCATCCCACAACTTATCTACCTCTCTTTTTTCCTTTTCATGTTTTTCTTGTATCTTTGCTGATATTTTTCTTTAACCTTTGTATCTTTTAATTTGTATGCCTTGAAAAACTAAATATGCTGACCAAGGCAGTAATTTATTTTATTAAAAACATTATGTTTTTAATAAAATAAATTACTGCCTTGGTCAGCATATTTAGTTTTTCATAATCATGGAAACAAGGCTTAATGGAGTTATAATTGTATGCCTTTATTCTTATTTTGTCTTGTTTTTCCTGCCTTATTTTCCCTTTAGTTTTTAGCATTCTACTTCTTTGTACTACTCTTTCCATTATTAATAGTTTATGGTCACTCCCAATTTCCGCTCCTCTCTTGACTCTGGCATCTCTTATCTTTCTCATCGTATTTCTCTCTACTATGAAATAGTCAATTATAGATTTTTCCCTTCTTGTTGGTTCTTCCCTAGTGTATTTATGGATTTCTTTATGTGGGAATTTAGTATTTACCACTACCATGTCATTTGTTACACATAATTCTAAGATTAGTGTACCATTATCATTTAATGTCTCTTCTCCATGTTGTCCTGTTACCTGCCTCCATTCTTCCGTATTGTTTCCTACTCTTCCATTTAGATCTCCTACTATCAGTACTTCTTCCTATCTTTCATCTATGATTTTCTGTAGTGAATCATAGAACATGTTTTTAATCTCTACTGTATCATCTTCATTTGGACCATAAATTATTATCATTGTTATATTTTCTTTTTCTTCTTTAATGTTAACAGTCATTATTCTCTCACTTATGAATTCCCAATCTATTATATTGTTTTTCTTTTCTTCGTGGATCAGAAGTGCCACCCCTCCTCTATCTCTTTCCATTCTCGGTACTCCACTATATATCAGTACATATCCGTCATCTAACTCAATTTCTCCGTTTCCTTTTTTCTTGGTTTCAGTTAGGGCTAAATATTTTACTTTGGTGTTCTTCATTTCTTTTACTATTTCAACTTCTTTTCCATTAAGGCCTCTGATGTTCCAAGTTCCAAAAGTCGTATACCTTAGTCCTCGTCAATTGTCTTTCCTGTAGATCCGTCCGGCCAACCCTCTGTCTTTTCTTTTAATCATCTTTATTTAAGAAGTGTAGGTGATTGGCCCGCAGCTTCCTAGCATAGTGAAGGGTCTGCCTTCTTATTGCGGCTATGCCAGCAATGGGGTTTGGATGTTTCTCTCCTTTTCATTTGTGGGCTCTATGCTCCAACCTCCACTTCCTTGGAGGACCTGGGATTTTCTGATAGGGGTTTACTCCCCTTAGAAGGATCGGCTTCCCTATGCCTAAGAGTTCCTTCCACCCTCTGGTTTTCTGCTGGGGTGACCTTCCCCTAGCCTTTGGAGATCCCTCTCCTCCCTGCAAGGCAGCAGGGGCAGTGCTTATTTAATGGCGGGACTTTCTCGCCATGTCGTAGTGCTGTTATAGGGCTTTTCTGGGATTTTATGAGGATGATCTTGCCATAATCCTTCCTACCCAGACCTCAACAGCACTACCGCACAACAATTCAGTCTGTGATGAAGGAAGTTAACGACGATAAAGATTTGTCAAATTTTACATATTCGACTTTCTATCGTTTGCAGCAAGAAATGGTGTTTGAATTCAATGCGAGGAAATAAGGTTTTAGTGATTGGAAGAGATAATATTATATTTTGTCGACATTCATATTTACAAGAAATGAGACAATTTAGGAATGAGGGACGGAACATTGTTTACTTAGATGAAAGTTGCGTAAATGTTGGGCATACTGTTTCTAAACTTTGGAAGGACAAAACAATAGCAACACCCAAGGATGCTTTTCTGACCAGGCGGTCTACAGGTCTGAAGAGCCCTCCCTACCGCTCTTGGAGTACGGTTTGTTTTGTTGCCCGACGGTTGTAAGATGGGGTTTGTACAGGGAGCGAAATATTTTTTTTTACCAAAGTATAATGCTGCCGGCTAATATGACGAAATGGACAGAGTTAGGTTTGAACAATGGTTCAATGATAAACTATTACCTAACATTGAACCAGGACCAGCAATTGTAATGGAGAATGCATCCTATCACTGTAGAAAAATATAAAGTATTCCCACGTCAAAAAAAAGAAACGTCAAGAAGATATTAAAGCATGGCTAACGTCAAAAAATGTACCTTATTCTGACGATTATTCTAAAGAAAATTACTCAATATTGTAAAATCTCTGTGAGAGAGATTCAATATTAATATTGTGGACTCGATTGTAGAAGAGCATGGGGCAGTTGTTTGTAGGTTGCCTCTATACCATTGTGAAATTAATCCAATTAAAATGTTATGAAGACAGATAAAAGGACATGTTGGACGACATAACATTAATTTTAATTTTGGTAGGTAATTTCCGAGAGCGGTAGGGAGGGCCCTTCAGACCTGTAGACCGCCTGGTCAGAAAAGCATCCTTGGGTGTTGCTATTGTTTTGTCCTTCCAAAGTTTAGAAACAGTATGCCCAACATTTACGCAACTTTCATCTAAGTAAACAATGTTCCGTCCCTCAATCCTAAATTGTCTCATTTCTCGTAAATATGAATGTCGCCAAAGTATAATATCATCTCTTTCAATCAATAAAACCTTATTTCCTCGCTTTTGAATTCAAACCCCATTTCTTGCAGCAAATGATAGAAAGTCGAATATGTAAAATTTGACAAATCTTTATTGTCGTTAACTTCCTTCATCACAGACTGAATTTTTGCGAGAACATTTTTTAAACAGAAATGCATGAAATTTGCCTCTTATGGCACTGCGAATTCAAATCATTATATTTCACTTCCCTGCTGGATTTGTATTTTAGTCAACTTACTCTAGTTTCCGGTGTGTAACGATTGAGCCTTTCCGACTTTCATTTCTTATTCTAAAGAATGTACGCGTACTGTCACCAGCCACCTTAGAATTTCACTAACAATGAACGATTGACTACGTCCAGAGTAGGAAAAAAAAAGAGAGTTCACAAACAGAAAGTGGTGCTTTTTTTGCAACCTTAACGGAAAATATCGTAAGGCAAACGCGAAAGTGGTGCGCTCGTGTACTTTTCTTAGTCTAACTTAACCTAAAGCAAGTTTGCCAGCTCCTTGCTTTAGGCTTGCCTTATGTAGTTCCAGTGAATAAAGTAATTTTGCCAACCTACTGGGCTCTTGCCACAGCCTTTTACGATGGGGGTTTTTAGGAAAAAAAATTGGGAGTTGGCCCACTTAGGACCACCAAACGTGGTATATATTACCTAAATCGACAAGGGTGGCATCTAGCTATAAATACCCATTAGGGTATTACTATTTTTATTTATCTCTAACCGTTCTCGAGGTATGGTCCACTGACGAAGTTTTGGGGGTGGGCGATATTAATCGTAGCTCTCTCAAACTTGGTATGGGTATTCTCTACTATCATAAAATGCTTCCCGGAAGTCAAAATCGCGGTCTGTTTTGCTCTATATCTTACCGTTTTCGAGATATGGTCCATTAAAGTTAAATTTTGGGGGTGGGCAACATGGTTCCCAGACAACAACTATTGAAAACGTCATATACAGGTAGCTTATACCGTGTGCTTTTCGTTAAGCTTTTCTGATTTTAATCGTCTTTGCTCTATCTCTAACCGTTCTCGAGATATGGCCCACTGACGAAATTTCAGGGGTGGGCCATATTAATCGTGGCGCGCTCAAACTTGGTATGGGTATTCTCTACTGTCATAAAATGCTTCTTTGAAGTCAAAATCGCAGTCTGTTTTGCTCTATGTCTTACTATTTTCGAGATATTTAATTTTTTTTATTGAAAATTTTCGGAGGAGGACAGTGGGCACCATGTGTTAGCAAACAAAGGAACTATCTCGAGCTGGGTATCGCTGTCAGCACCATCTACAAGGAAACAAAAAAACATAGGTGTTTTTGGTGGGTATAAAAGGATAAATAGGATCATACCTGGTATGTTGATTTGTGTTAGTGAATATTGTATGTGGTATTGTCATATATTAGAGCGCTCTTTTATTAATTAACTTATAACTGCACACAGGCTGCCGTAATTAACATAAAATATCCCGCCCCTGTTTCTTCTAGCTTGAGCAATGTCAGTTTGGGTAGGATCATAGGGTGAAATGTGATTCTCATATGATAATATCTGGCTGACTAGCATTTGCGGTTACGAAGGACATGGCTGCGCATGTGACTTCTAGGATCAAGCCTATGAAATTGGGGTCTTAGTAAGTTGAAGCAAATAGGGGATATTTTGCAAACATTTTCTTTAACAGTTTACATTTTTTTATTTCAGACATTAGATGGATTTTTTACAAATATATTAATGACAGTTTTTGGTTCAAGTTGCTGTCGAGTATAAAATAAAATAACCATGCCTATGAACTTGTTTGGATTCAAGAAGCAGACTGTCATGGAAGCACCGAGTCAGGCTGCAACGCCAAGCTTCGACCTGTTTCCGTCCATGCTATCCAAACTGAGTGGCTTTTTGATTATTCACCTGAACAGCATTTGGACGAAATACGACGAGGACGTTGGTAAAACATTTTACGTCTTCAACAATAATTTAAATTTCTACAAGTTACCAATCAGCGGTAAACTTAAGCTAACTGTCAATCCAGAGAATGTAGGTGAAGTCAAGGCTTCCTTCGGCAAGAATATTTATCGCTTCAATCACGATAGGATGAACAATGTCACCATGTACGATGTATCTGCCGACGACTGCTTGTACGTGGAGTTGCTGTGTGATTACGACAAACTCATCCCGCTTTTTGTGGAGCTTCAAATAACCTATGCAATAATAAATAAATAACCATAGTAGCAGCAATGCCTAACGACATTTTCGGTCACACGAAACACGACGAGCACGGCGACGAGCTTCTCATGCTCGACGTCAGGGTCAAGCAGCTGAGAAGCGACCTGCAGGCCCTGCAGTCCACGCTCAACTACAGCCTCCAGTCCGAGATAGCCAGCCTGCAGTCTCAGTGCCTTGACCCTGTACTCAAGATCGATGCAGAACTCAAATCGCTGTTGCAAAAATTCACCGACTTGGCGTCGATAGACAACCTCGAGAACCTGGCGCTGAGCGTAGGCAAGCTCCAAAACGAACTTCTGAAGCTGCAGCAAACGCAGACCTCCAGCATGGAACAACTGAAGCAACACTTGCAGCACCAAACTTCCACCATCCAAACCGAGCTGCAAACCATCATCCAGAGCATCAAAACACAAGATGACTACGATCGCGTCAATGCCAGCATTGCTAAATTGCGCGAACAGTTTCAATATTTCTAAATCCCTATGTTGGAAGGTATCAAGGCAGAGCTTCAAACGGATGCTTTGCACGCAGCCATCACCGACGTTCAAACTAAACTACAAACGCCGGAAGACTTTATCAACAATCTACCTTCGTCCAGCGAACTGAATGCTATTGCACGCAGCGTTGCCAAAATCAAGCTCCAGCTCGAGAGATACGAGGACTTTGGGAAACTGCAAGTTACCATAGCTCACATCGAGGATGCACTTGCCGTCATCAAAAATGATCTAGCGAATGTTCACGAGGCACTTGAATCAAAACTGCCAGGTATCAGGGACACTTTGGCCAGTGTTCAACAACAAATTACCAAGCTGGAAAATCTAAACACCGAATCAGAGTTGTCGCATTTTCATCACTTGATTGACGACATACAGACTAAGCAGGAAACACTTCAAAAATCCACTCCCACCCACGACGACATAACACAACTGCAGGAAGGATAAGCGCGGCTGCGAAGGCATCGGAGTTGGATGCTGTGAAGAAAGCTCTGGAATTGCTTCAGAACACGGTGGCCACCCTGCCTACTTCGCTGGAACTGAAAAGCGTGAAGAGGACCCTGAACCGAATACTCAAATCGGACGACATTAAAAACATCCAAACCGAAATTGCAACGCTTCGGGATGCTGTTGCCACTTTGCCTACCTACCAGAACGTCGGTGAGCTACATGCCTTGTTTGCTGAAAATAGGACCCAGGTCCACGACCTTGCAGCTCAAAACTCCAAGTTGACACTTGTGGAGAGCCTGCAGCAAATTATCGCCAACGTAAAAGAGCAAATTGGTAGCATAGAAGCAGGGCAGGAATCTGCCATAACAAATTTCAGAACCCAACTACATGAGTTAAACGAAAAATTCAAGAGGCTAATTGTCGGTGTGAAGTTCAAGCCCGATTACGACACTGTTGTCCGTGCTATCGAATAACACCTGGAATCGGTGAACGACAGATTGGAGGATGTGGAGAGCGAGTTTCGAACCAATATAAACACCCTGAACGCCAGCATCGACAATCTCAAGTCCACTGTGGTCATCGAACTTTACAGCATTCCGAACAGAGAGTTTACCTCCCCCTTCAATCCGAGGCCAAACTCTACATGCTGACTACTGCCAAAGCCTATCATCAGTTTTTCATCGCTGGCACATTTCAGTTCGTCAAGGTTTCATTCTGGTCTTTGCCTCTTGCAACCCACTACCCAACAGTGATCGTAACAAATATTGGGGACGAGCCTAAAATAAGAAGAGTGGAGTTGGTCTATTTTACCCATCCCAAAAGTCGTGAGACTGCCTATGCCGAAGATGCTACTCAAATTATCGACAAAGAAATAGGTGATAAGCTGAACATAGAAAACCCGGCATTGTCTGCGGCCAGAAATCCAATCCAAGCTATATTCTTATTTTCACGCAATGTCTAAGCAGGCTATTGTGAACGAGCTGCACAAACCTGCACGACGAAACTACAAACGTCTGGCGGTAGTGACTAAAGGCATAGACTACTTGTGGGAAGCTGACATTTGTGGAAATGAGAAGTGGCTATTTAAAAAATGTAAATAAAATCAACAAGGGATACAAGTATCTTCTCACCGTTATAGACATATTTTCAAAAACAGGAGCCTGTGTAGTGGAAGCATTCAAAACTATTTTCGATGAAAGTGGCAGGCGACCTCGATATCTTCAAACGGATAACGGAAAATAATTCTACAACTCTGTCTTTCGACAATTTTTTCAAAAACAAAATATTCAACATTACTCCACCTTTAGTCACATCAAAGCCGGAATAGTGGAACGTTTCAACCAAACTCTCAAAACACGGATGTGGAAACAATTCACGCTTCAGGGGAATTACAAGTGGCTCGACATGTTTCCGGAACTTGTTAACAGCTATATCACAGTTTGCATCGCACGTTAAACTTGAATCCAGCTGACGTCAACAAATCTGACGAGCGACGTTTAATTTCTTCGCTTTGTTGTCCAAAGTACAAATTTACAAGCAAGAAACCGAAATACAAAATTGGAGATCAAGTGAGAATCAGTAAAGTTAAGCGTGCTTTCGGAAAAGGCTTCACAAAAAATTGGAGTACAGAACTTTTCACCGTAGTTCGAGTCTTACCCGGAAACCGTCACACTTATATAATAAAAGATAATCGCGACGAAATTCTGAAAGGAAAGTTTTACGAAGAGGAACTTTCTAAAACAAAATACCCCGACACGTACCTTATTGAAAAAGTATTAAGTAGAAATGGTGACAAACTGTTGGTGAAATGGCTGGGACTCGAGGAAAAAAGTTGGATCGATGCAAACGACGTGATTGTGTAACGCGTGCTTGGGATGTGGTACGGCGACTGCCACATTTTCCATCGGAACGTCAGGATAGGAAAAATGGCGAACTTCTACCCGACAACATTCGCTTCCTTATTGTTGGACCTTCTGGATGTGGAAAAACAACGTTGATAATTTTCTTCTTGCACCCAATTGGTTAAACTGGAAGAACAGGCTCCTGCATGTTTTCTCCAAAAGTTTGGAGCAATCGAAGTATCGCCAGCTGTCGAAACTGTACGAAGGACTAAACATAGCTATATTTGCATATGAAGTGATACCACTAGACTGCTGTGTCGAAGATTCGGTGGTGGTTTTTGACGATGTGATCCTGGATAACCAGAACGAAATTCGCAATTTTTTTACTCAGGGTCGGCACAGAGGCATGGACTGCTTCTACCTTGCTCAGACGTTTTCCAAAATCCTCAAGCAGCTACTCCGAGATAATGCTAATTTCATTTTTTTGTTTCGTCAAGACTACACCAATTTAAAACACGCTTACGATGATTATGTAGGTGGGGACATATACTACAATCGGTTATCGAAATTTTGCTCTTCATGCTGGAACCAAGATGATTTCGGATTTGTTACAATAGACATGACGAGGAAACCCAATAACAGAAAATACAGAAACAAAATTAATAATTTTCTAAACGTTGCAACGTTACAACAAACGTCTAGACATATTATAAATAACTACATTCAAAAAAAATGAAACGCAAATTTGCAGACGACAACCTAAAGCTGCGTAGCTACCTGTCAAAACGGTTTAAGGTTGGAAATCTGAGAATCGTGGAATTAACGAAGAGAAAAAGCGACAGGACCAACCTATCATCGATTCCATCAGTGGACTTGGTAAAGAAATCAAAGATATGACCGAGCAAAACAAGGAATTAATCAACGAGCTTGTGCCACTCACCGCTCGAAATTATACCTAACCCACACCGATATCCAGCATTCACACTACTCCGTTCGAAATTGCTCCGGCTCCGAGACGTCAGGCCCTAGGCAGTACCTCTTCGGACAAGCTAGTCGAGCTGGGTCCGTTGACGAGGGATTACCTAAGCATTTGGAAATTCGAAAAAGACGAAGTGTTCGGATTGTACCCGAACATGGAACATAACGAGGGTGTGGTTTGGAAAATTGGAAAATCGAAAATCACGTTCGAGGGTGACGATGTGAAAATCAATTTGGGCGAGAAGAACAGCTGGACCAGGTATTCCGGCACCGTGGGACTGTGGGAACGTATCACTAAGAAGCAACATAAAGATTATACAGACGAGGGTTACCAAAGTTACACAGAAATTTTGATCATGACGGACGCCCTGTACCAAAACAACGACGCAACACAGAATCGCGTGAAATCTAGCAGTGGAGAAAAGTACAGGAACCTCATCACCCCAATATGGACCCAGCTCAAGACTGGCAGCGGTGACAAACTCTACAATACACTACGTAAAGAGTTTGTTTGGGTAGACGACGTAAGGAAGCTTGTAGATCGATTGCTGGTTATCGCAGGCGAAGGAAATACAGGCAATCGCAACTTCCACAACGAGAAGGTGGGCATCAAGGACATGATTAGCACCAAGCTTAGCATCTTCATTGTCAACGACAGCAAAGGTATAGGTTACCTCATCAAAATCATCAACACCCTGCCTCCCAAATTCTGGAATGTAGCCGAGATTCGAGGTTTGGTGAACGATATTATCAACAAGCTACCCTTCGTGACGGTTGATATACATTATATAAATATCATCCCGCCACAGTCACTCTCTTCTCTTGACATACGAGAGTGAAATATGCCACGCGCCAAATAAGTCACTGATGGTTACGTAATGTATCAAGTTGCGCAGCTTCTCGATAGAGGCCGTTCGCAGCCTCGGCACGTCACTCGCGCATGCGTAAAATAGACTCGTCGTCTGAACAGCGGTGGGAACTGGGTGAACGAAACAGACACAGTACAGTTCCCATACACTCGATACCAAGGACAGACCAGGATTTAGACGCCAGCCGGAGCGGAGAGACTACAGGTATATCAAGTAGTTCGCGTAACAGGTGCCCGACCTTTTACCTCCCCTTCGTTGCGTATTTGGCATGGCATTTTAGCTAACGTTATACGTTTGAGCTGCCATATCGTCCTAGCCATCTGGATTCTGCCATGTTGCGTAACGGGGAAGGAAGGAGGTCAGTATGGGGCTTTTGTCAAATTCATTTTTTGTAACTCGGGTACACGACTTGTTTAGTAACAGAGATTAATACTTCTAAATTGACGAGCAACTTGTATTGAATTCCTTATTACAAAAAGAAATTAAGTAGTGTTAAATTATTATTTTTTGTCTCTCCACCCCGCAAACCGGTTGGATTATTACGTGTACCTTTTTTTAAAATTATTCTATCAGTGACTTGTTTCGGCACCACCTCAAATAGTGTATGCACGATTGTTGGGACGTGTTTCAAATGGGTGTATCTATTTATATTCGTTTGTTTTAATATTTGAATGAAGAATTGGGAAGGGGATTGAATGCGTGTGTATATATAAATTAAATTTGGGGAGAGTTCATTGTTGTTTATTGTAGGTTGTTTAAAGGGGAACTATAAATAAGAAAAGGACAAAGTAAGGGATAAGTGAACGTAAAAGTAGTATTTGAGGTCCGCTTAACTTTAAATTGTGAACCTTATGGACTCCGAAGATTTTCATTGAATTGTTACATTCCGGGTAATTTAAGATATTGAATCTATTGTACTGATCAAGTCACTGTTACCTTTCTTACAAAAGCTAAACTGTTTATGAATAAAACCTTGTTTAAATAGAGTACAATTTTTGATCAATCCAAGAATAGACTAAGTTATTATTGTTTTGCAAAAAGGAGTTGACGTAGCTTAATCTAGGGCGAAAGTGATAATTTATCTGGGTTGTTTTGGGGCGTACGTAATTTTCTTGGGAGGGGGAACTAGACGATTCCCCCACTTCTCAATAAGATTGCGTTAACCCGGATTGCATGCACTCGGCGATTTAAGTTCTTTGTCTCCTGGAGGAAGCCAAAAAAAATCGATCCACGAAGTTCAGGGTAGTATATTGGGCTGGGCGTTATAATAATACTAAGGTAGCAGCTTCCATTACATCGTACGCTTCAATATTGCATTTTGAGAATTTTGCTATCGGGTAGCAGCAGTACATGCAAAATTGAAGCGTAACATATAAAATAATAGTATTCGCCACACCTTCGAGATTCACCTGCCAGGTTACCATTCCTGAGTTGAGGAGTTTACAAGGTTCGCGAAAGCAGCAGAAGACTGGAGGTTTCATATTCAGCATCCCGGCTATCTTGGCAGCATTGGGTGCTGTTGGCAGCTTGGCAGGAGGCAGTGCCGCCATTGCCAAGACCGTCATCGATGCTAAAAAGAACAAGGCCGAGTTAGAAGAGTAGAAACGCCACAACCTGGCTATGTTGAAGAAGGGAAAGGTGTGACCAAGAAGCGAAAAAGCAACCTCCAAGCTATGAAAAAGTTTTAAAAAAAGAACAGCCCTGTCCAACTTCGATATTGAATCTCTGATCGAATCGTTGGGGGTCAAGCACTTCAGGGGCGTTTTCATGTCTGATTCTCTACCTTCTGTTGTGAAGAAAAAATAATGTGGCGTGGTTAACCTGGACAGTTACGAAAATCCAGGTACACATTGGATATGCTACATCAAAGTCAACAACAACAAAGCATTTGTTTTCCATTCATTCGGAGGCACACCACCTGCTGGGTTGGTAAAGTATCTCAGTGTTGCCAACCTCTACTACAATGACGAACGCATTCAGGCTTTCAGCGATGTGAACTGTGGCCATCTCTGCGTTTCCATGCTTGTCTTCCTCTCTCAATTAAATAACCCAACAATTGAGGATTTCCAGAAAGCATTGTGGCACCTAAAGCACTATGGGAGTATTCCATCTCACAAGCGAGACTTCGCTTCTGAAACTCACATTGCATGACGATATCATCTATCCTAAATCTATTGCTCTTCGTGCTTTCTACAGCATGTACCTGATACCTAACGTGACGGTACACAACAATACCATCAAAATTGTCACCGAAAAAATCAGCATCACCCCTGGCCAGTACAACCTGTCTACTTTGCGGGCTCAATTACCAAGATGTGTACTGCTGTCGCAAAATTCTGTAACTCACAGGGTGGAACTGGTGTCTGCCACGGAAACCGTAGACCTGGGTACCATCGGAGAGCTTTTGGGATTCGAGAACAACACAAAGCTCGAACCTGGCATCAAGCACATCGGTGCTAACATACCTAAATTTCCAGCCATCGAGACTCTGAATATACATTGCAATGTGGCAGAAGTTATGATCACCAAATCCTCCAAGGGGTATCCCAGGGAGTCAAAACAAACAGGTATTATCGCTACATTCAAAGCAAACTCTGAGTTCATGGAGCCATTACTTACACACCCTCCCCACCGATATACTTTCCTGTATCTTGTAATCGCATAGACAACATAGAATTGGCAATTACCAACGAGAAGGGAGAGGTGGTTGATTTTGCAGGAGCCACGACCACTGCCGTCGTGGATATTAACATATAATAAATAACCATCATGGAGCAAATCGAAAGCTACGAGTTGCAGTCCTTCCCTCCCAATCGTCGCACGTTTGCCAACCTTATCGAAGAGAATCGAGAGACAGAATACGACGTGGACCTGGGGATGGATTCATTCACAATCACAGAGCTGATTTGTATATCAAGTTTGATGTTGTGAAGAGAGACAACGGCGAAGCGTTCCTTGCCAATGCAAATTTAAGACTTGTAGATAATTTTGTGCCGTACCTATTCTCGCAGGTGGAAGTTAGAAAACATGGCACCGTCATCGATAGGGTTGACTACCCGGGATTACCTCTACAGCTGTGGGAACACTGAAACTCTCCAAGACCGATGCAGCATACTACCAGGCAGGCGGTTTCGAAGCAGGTACAAAAATCAAAACTCAAAGTCACACAGTACTGTTTCTCCCATGCGCTTGCTTCCTGGCATCTTCTCCGACTACACAGACATTATGTGGAAGGGTGGTTTGCGCGTCACTTTTCGCAGAAGCGCCAACGACAACGATGCGCTCATGCGTTACAGCACCTTGAGTGCAGACGGTTCAGCACTTCCCAACACACTACCTGATCCTGCCAAGTGCATCATTCAGTCCATGGAGCTGCGCATGCCCGTAGTGAAATACGAAACTAACTACGCTCTCAAGTACAAAGCAGACATTTTGAGGAATCCCCAAGTACCCATCCAATTTTAAAGTTACCAGTGCGTGCAGAAACCTGCTTCCGGCAACCATTTTGAATTTGACGTGACCACACAGTTTAACAGCATCCGGTACCATATGCCAGAGTTTGTGGTCGTGCTCTTCCAGAAAGGGGGAGGACAACAACCAAGAAAAAGTTTCGAGCCAGTTCGACAATTCCAAGATCAAGAACATCTACCTCAAAAATGGTAGGAACGAAGTTTTCCCACGTGAGAACTATAACCTAAACATCGCAGAAGAGGACTACCTGAAACTGTACGAGGTATACACAGCTTACAAGAGAGTGACCTCCGGCAATGTGGACATGTACTACAACCCAAATGAGTTTATAGCCTGCAGACCCATGTTCGTCATCAACACATCTAAAAGAAAGCAGGTAGTTGTTAACGATCGCACCAACATCAAGATTGTGTGCGAGTTCCACGATGCTCTGCCTGCGGACACACTGTGCAGCGTCATCCTTATTGCAGGGAAAACTTTTGTGTATGATGTCAGGAACAAGCGAGTGACAGAGCAGTTTCAAATATGCATAGGAAATAATAAGAAATAAAATAAGCCATGCTTGAGCAGGCAAAGGAACTTCCTGCACATGCCTAAAATTTTTGCCCCGTAGGACACGGCGGGAGTTAGTTCCGTTAAAAAAAATATAAATACTATATAGTTACAGACATTGTTAATTTTTTGTATTATTTTGTGTAGGTGAACAAAAAATTCTGTTGATTGAATATATAGTATGTATTACAAAAAAAAGCTGTGAAATTAATATTTTGAAAAAAATATCCCACCTCCAAACCCTCGTTTTGCATTTGAGGGCAAAAACACTAGTAAATCAAATTTCTTTTACTTTTTTTTATTTTGGCCACACCGGTAATAATATTTTTGCTATTTTCATAATATAAGTGAAGAATTTATATACGAAGATCAACTTCAAAAAGAGCAAGGAATCCACAAGACGAGGAACGGAGCGTATAATAATACGTGAGTTTACCTGTTTTCAGGCGATAGTGACCCCACGGCAGGGTATCTATCCAACATTCGAGAACACATCTCTTGTCGTCTCGTACATCCAGAACAATTTTCCTGACGGTGTTGGTTGTAAGTATATGCTTAACATTCGGATGCGATACTCTTTTCGCAGAATCGGCTTTTTTGGTTTCGAGGCACTCGACGTAGTCTTCACACTTGAGTTCTCTCTGTACCACCTGCTTTCCTATGCCTTTAGCTTTTTTGGCACGAAGACCAGCAAACTCTAATATAATATCCCCATCTTTTTCATCCTTAAGTTTGCCAGGTACTTTTTTGTTTCGTGCCAGGATTCCATATCGATTTGGTTGGGGATAGCTCGACGTGTCGAACAAGTTAACAAGAGCTGGAATCGTGGTGATATCTTTACATGCGTTAGCAGTGTGGGCGTGATATACCAGACTGTCCGTATATGTGTAGAGAAGGGTGATGTTGTTACCATAGTGCAAGCGTAGTATGTCATAATATATGTCGAACATTTGTAGCTTGCTTAACTCTAACACTGTGGCACCAACATAGACTGGTTTGTTGAGCTTTACATCACCACGATTCATATGTACCAAAGCAAGCTGTTCGTTGTAGATGGTTCGAGATTTTAACAGTGGTCTTGCGACAAGTATGCGACAACGGTCGATGCTAGTAAGCAACCTTATGTCTTCACGGTTTCGCGTGTTTTCCATTGTTTTACCAAATATTATATTATTCATGTCCTTATATAATTTGCAATCAAGTTCCGAGGTAGCAGCAGTACGATGTTTAGTATTGAGGTCGATGTATGGCTTCAACCAATTTGAATGGTTGAAAGTAAGGACTCGGTGAATTGCTGTAATCGTGACCCCTCGCTGCATCAACCACCAAAGATTTCGGTAGTGCAACCCGCTTTTTGGGTTCGAAATCCATGGTGAGTTTTTTCTGCTTCGACGCAGGTGGACACTTGAATTCCGATGCTGGTGGGAGGTCGCAGAACACATCCTGCAGCTTCTCGGAAAACTCGAGGTCCACCTCGACAAAGAAGCCTTGTTCCGAGTCGTCGAAACCTTCTACGTCGAATTTGGAAGGATCAACCCTCTCAAATCCTCCAAATGGAAGTTTTTGCACCATGGAGTGCCCGTAAAATTTATTAGCATCCGTGTTCTTGATGTAGCTGGATGGCTGAGAAGGGTGGTACCGGTCGACATGTGTTGGTTGTTGGTGCGAGCGTACCGTTGAGACACCTGGACCATGCCACCCCGAACAAGCTTTTCCACAAAGAGCATCATGTCCACATTGGAAATAAGCTCGAGCTTGACTTTTGTTAGAAGAAGCATGGCCGACCATGCCAGCCCGGGGAGACCGTAGAAGTATGCAGGGTCCAGCCCGTAGATTTGCATTGCATTTGCGCGAAACGCTTGAAAGACGTCTGCGAGGATCGTTACATCAAGTTTTAAGTAGGCATCGTGGTATTCTAAAAATTTCGACAACCCAGCTTGAGCCACATGGACTGAGAATGCTGATATTCTTCATCGCTGATGCCCGAACCTCGCAGCCGGCTGTTAAACTTAGCCTGGGGAGGCAACGACTTCTCCTCGAACTTGCAAGGGTCGCTGACATACTCGTAGGGGTAGACCCCCTTACACCTGAAGAGACTAGCATCCAAGTTCGGGAAATTGGCTGAGGTAATAATTAGTATATTGTTGTGGAGCATCCCAGCAAGAGCATCGAGGCCTGCCTGGAGAAACCTCAGAGAAACGAGAAGCCGAAGTTCTATGCCTTGTACCCATTTAGAGATGGCAATGTAGTGCTCCTCATTTTGTGCTACAATATTAATGCGCGCATCGTTGTATCCGAGATGTCTGATAAGATGGTGAAAATCCTACCCGGAGCCGTTATGGAAGAATACGGGGACGAAGCGCGGGTCCTTAGCCTTCAGGTTGCACCCGTTACACCAAGAATCAATATAGCTTCCGGTGAAATGATCGTGGTGTCGAACTTTCTCTTTTTTCCTACAATCAATAAATTTTTCGTTACAAACTGGACAGTGTGTAGCCTCTTCATGTTTACGCTTTTCTTCGGGAGTTAAGTCTCGCATACCTAGAGGATCTAACAATACTTCTCGTATCTCGTTCACTTCTACAATCATCCTCTCCAGAAAATGTTTGGCTGCATCAGGACCGCGATATATATATATATGGCTCAGGGGCAATTATTTGATTTAGTCGCACCACAACATAGGCAAAACTGGAGACCTTGTGAATTTGACAAGGCGTGGTAGAATAAACTTCCGGGTTGGGTTTACAGGTGGACAGCGGTTCAAGGAAGGCCCCTAAATCTGCAATAATAATTGGAGGGTGCTCTCCCATAGCACTATGCGCCCGATATTGCTCCACAGTACCAGACTCGGGTAAGACTGCTCCCCAGGCCTGTTGTCGTTACAATAGCGCATGTGGTGCGCAAGCTTCTGGGCAGCAATGTCGGGACCTTGAATGTGTAGGTAATCTTGTGGTTTTTGATTATCGAACGTGGACAAGCACCTGGGACAGACTTCTATGCAACCATTATTCTTGTTTTTTTGACCTGAAACTAACCGGGAGAGAGAGCGAATAAGAGTGTAATGATGGCAAGTCTCGTTCTTGATAAGTAACAAATTGATTTCTTGTACAGCTGCACCTTCTATGTTGCTCACTCGAATAGCGTATACAATATTTGTGTTCTTAGTAAGGCCGTAAACATTGATAGCTAGTTGCAGGTTTAGTAAGTTGTGTACACGGGTCTCGAATTTGTTTATGTCCGACAACTGAACTGGGTAGGTAATCCCAGCCATAGCATTTTCTAATTTTGATTCGTAGGGCATGTAGTGGGTAACACGACGCGTCTGATCTTTCCAGTGGATACGATGCAGCGCTGCCAACACCGACCAAAGAAAACATTTGAATCGCTATTCTGGATGTTTAGAACAGCCTTCTTGACTGCAATTATTGCCGGCAGTGGAACATAACTATACCCAGACAGTGGAACAAACTTGTTAAGACTCAATTTAAGTTTATGTGGAGTACCACACAACGAACCACCCGAGCCTTCAGCCTGATGTTCTTCCTGTTTGGCAACCAGCTGCTCCAACAATTTGCAGTAGATACTCTCGAGGTTGGCAACATCTCCGAAGTGCAATATTTTTGCCTTGGTATTATGGTGAAAACTGTATTGCTCATCAGATGGTTTTTTGTATTGGCATCCCAGCGATGCATAAAATTTAGTAGAGTTTAAAGGCATTACATCACTTAAGATAGAAATTATCTTGTGTCGCACACTCTCTAGGAAGCAACGTACATCGCATAAGCTATCTGAAGTAAAATCAAAATCCTCTAATATATGATCAAAAGCAAACCGGCTTGCTTTTGTTGCCAACTTGACGCGTTTGGCAGATGGTAAAAAAATCTGCTTCAGCCTTCCTTTTGACCGAGGTCGATGGTTGCAGCACAGGGTCTCCAGTACCCTTGCAATTAGGTATATGCTTTTCGACATATGCAATTGTAAAGTGTTTGTTACACTTAGGACACAATTCGGTTGCTGTTAAATGCTTGCCAGGCACACAGGTACGACTATGTCGTGCATAATGAGCACTGGAAATATTTTTTTACATGTAATACAAATCTTCGTAGGACGCATATTTTTGAGGGGTGTTTATTTATATATGTAGATATGCTGATGTATGATTTATTAGATGCCGAATCCACACGTACTGTTGTACAATTAGGTATAAAGTGCAGTACAAATAGGTACAGAGTATTGTATAATTAGGTACTGAGTGTTGCAGAAATAGATACCCCAAAGAAAGCACTACAAGAAAAATAACTACTCTTCAATCAATCTCACAAAAACTCAACTACACTGCACTGTGTATACAATTTTTTAAAAATCAAACAGAAAACAATTGCTACTCACTATGTAAGGCAAATCTACGAGGAACACTGCGACAGGACGTCCGTACTCTTCAAGCTGCTCTCGCAGACTGTGACTGACTGCTCTGTGCATCCCCTTATATAACCTCGGTTTATTTATGACGTATTTTTCCTCCAATAAGAAGAGACCACGTTAAGTATGACGTATTTTTCCAGCAATCAGAGGATACCACGTTAGATATGAGTCATCATATTACATCATAATTTGTTGCGCAATCAGAAGATATAAGTCATCACATTACGTAATAACTTGCCGCAGGTTTCGTCAGTAAAATAACTTAAAATGCCAAATATCTCGAAAACGGTAAGAGATAGAGTAAAACAGACCGCGATTTTGACTTCGATGAAGCATTTTATGATAGTAGAGAATACCCATACCAAGTTTGAGCGCGCTACGATTAATATGGCCACCCCCTAAAAATTTCGTCAGTGGACCATATCTCGAGAACGGTTAGAGATAAATAAAAATAGTAATACCGTAAAGGGTATTTATTGCTAGATGCCACCCTTGTCGATTTAGGTAATATATACCAAGTTTGGTGGTCCTAAGTGGGCCAACTCCCAATTTTTTTAAAGAAACCCCCATCGTAAAAAGCTATGGCAAGAGCCCAGTAGGTTGGCAACATTGCTTTATGCACTGAAACTACATAAGGCAAGCCTAAAGCAAGGAGCTGGTATCCTGCGATCTATTATGATGGCTGAAGATATACAGTTTAGGACGCTACTAAAAACTTCATGAACCCTTGTCGAGACACAGCACTTCACCAGACCACCAAGAATGTTAAAACGTCGATGATCTATTGGCCACGTATGAACTCATAACACCTGAGTATGATTTCGTGCGCTGATCGGCTTGAAAACAAACTGCATTTACAGGGAGTAATGCTTCCGGGGGTCTTGAGTGAAGACGAAAAATAATTTTATTATTATCTTTCCAACTTTCTCGCTGTGAGTTTTTACGTAGTCGTATAAAACAATATTTGGCCAGCGACGACATTTTCCACTGCGCCGATAAAACATCCGAACATTTTATTTGACAATTTATTTTTTAAGGACATCATTCAGCACCACCATCATCAGTGAAAACTGCACAGTTGTGTCGATTTCTATCGTAACAATTCCTTCGATTTTACATGTTTTAACGTTTTGAACAGAAAAGATGTTCAAAATTTGGTTTCAGCGAAAACTTGCATTTTATTTATTTTAAAATAATATGAAATAAAGTGCACAATTTTCGTCCTCGCGATTGCGTTCTACATAAAATTTTCTACGTTACTGTATCTTTTCTACTTCACGTAAATTTCAAAATCTACATATTTGGCAATAGCGCGCATTATTTCCCCATAAGAATAGCATTCTCCATAAGAGCCCATTGTGCCTTCACGATATGAAACAACACTATAGCAGTGGGGAGAAAAACAAGAATCTGACCAAACCAATATTAAACCAACACAAAACAGTTATTGGCATCAAACGCTAAAATACTCTACCCAAAGAGTTTGTGTGGGTGGATGATGGGAGAAAAGTCATAGATAGATTGTTGGTCATAGCAGGAGAGGAAAATGCTGGCAACAATAATTTCTATTGTGAAACAAATATGCATTGTGGAAATGATCAGTGCCACACTAAACAATTTTATTGTAAATGACAGTAAAGGTATAGGATACTTAATTAAAATTGTCAATCCTCTACCAACTAAATTTTGGAAGGGTCGGGTTTTGGTTAGCGACATCATCAACAAACTTCCTTTCGAGATACACTTACGTGATTAAAAATACTGTGGTCCAGGGACCAAACTAGAAAAGCGACTGGAGAGAGAAGACAGAAAAATTAATCCTTTGGATACAGCTTGTAAAGACCATGATATTGGCTACAATACTCACAACTATCTCGGTGCCCGTCATGATGCTGATCAAAAATTGGAGCAAACTGCATTTGGAAGACTGATCAGCAGAGATGCCTCATTTGGTTAAAAAATAGCATCACTGTGTACAACCATTATCATGAACAAAACAAAAATTGGGTGGGGACTATAATATCTTGGAAGTATATAAATACCCATCACCATGAAACCTAAAGCTACCGTATACCAAGTACCTTACTCGGATCTGAAATCTCTAAAATCCCTAGATATTCTGCTCACAAAAAAAAGGTAGAAGCAAAAATATTTTTTGAGTAGCAGACATGGAATGAAATTAATCACAGTACACCCCAGTTGAAAAGTTTGCAGTTTTCCAGAAAAAAGGAACACACAGGTGGTTTCAAATTCAGTATTCGAACCATCCTAGCAGCTCTAGGCGCCGTGGGAAGTTTAGCAGGAGGTAGCGTGCCAATGCAAAAACAGTCATCGATGCAAAGAAGAACAAAGCCGAACTGGAAGAGCAAAAGCTCTACAATCTAACATTCTAGAGAAAGGGCAAGGGCTAAAATCTCCGAGAAAATATATAAAAAACAGCTCTCTAACTTCGATATTGAAAATTTTATCGAGTTGCTGGGGATCAAACACTTCAGGGGTGTTTTCATGTCAGATTCAATATCTATCAAGGGATCATACAAAAAGAGTGTGGAGTAGTCAATTTTGATAGATTCAAAAATCAAGGCACATACTGGATCTGTTATTACAAACAAGCCAACATTGTTTTTATTTTTTATTATTTTGGTGGCATACCACCATTGGGTTTAGTCAGCAATCTTAATACTCCTAAACTCTTTTATAGTGATGATCGTATCCCTGGTTTTGAGGATGTAAATTGTGGCCACATATGTGTTTCTGTGCTAGCTTTTCTATCTGGAATAAATAAACCATCAATTGAAAATTTCCAGAAAGCAGTGTGGCATCTAAAACATCATGGGAGTGTTCCACATTACCAGCTAAACATCAGCATTAAAACTCAGCTTACATAATTATATTATCTATCCTAAATCTCTAGCCCTTCGCGCTTTTTATACTATGTACTTTATTTCCAATATTACGGAACACAATATTAGGATTGCTGTACGAAATAAAAAAAAATATTATCACTCCTGTTCAGTATAATCTATCAACACTACAGGTTCATCTGCCTAAAGGAGTAATACTATCACAAAATTCAGTTACACACAGAGTAGAATTGGTTTCTGAAACTGAAAGAGTGTACCTGGGCACACTCGGTAAGCTACTGGATTCCGAGAACAAGTCAAACTCGAGTCCTGCATCAAACACATAGGTGGCAATATTCCTAAATTCATAGCCATAGAAACTCTGAATGTCCATGTATGTAATGTAACAAAAGGGATGATTACTAATTCCGATGGCAACATAGCAGGTCACAAACAAACCGGAATCATAGCAAATTTCAATCCAAATTCCGGGTTCATGGAACTGATAGTTTACAACACCCTCGTCGCCGATATTTATGTTCCAGTATGCCACAATCGCATAGACCACATAGAGTTGGTGATAACCAATGAAAATGGAGAAGCGGTAGATTTTGCTGGTGCTGCCACAACAGCAATTTTATAAAAAAATATATAAAATAACCATCAACATGGAGCATATCGAGATTTACGAACTGCATTCTTTCCCTCCTAATAGCCGCAATTTTTCTAATCTCAGCCAACCTAATCGGGAGACTAAGATAGACATGGGTGTTGGAGACATATTCTTGCACCCTCACAGGGCCATTCTGTATATCAAATTCGAAGTAGTGAAAAATGAGAACGGCGAGAATTTTCCCACCTGTGCAAACACAAAACTAGTATATAATTTTGTGCCATACTTATAATCTCAAGTGGAAAACACAGTACTGTGATAGATCGAGTAGACTATACGTGCATTACTTCTACTGCCATAGGAACTTCTATTTGCCATCTCAAAAATGGGCGATTTGAGATTTCCCCCGCAAGAACAATAATCTAGACATAGCACAGGACGATTACATCAAATTATATGAAGCATACACCTCATAAAAAGAGTAACTGAGGAAAACATAGATGTATACTACAGTCCCATCGAATTCAAGCTGCACAGACATATGTTTGTTTTCAACACATCAAAACGTAAACAAGTGGTAGTCAGTGATAGAACTAATATAAATATTCTGTGCAAAATCCAAGAGCCCTTGCCCGACAACACCTTGTGTTATTCTTGTCGCAGATAACATTTTTGTATATGATGTGAAGCATGAGCGAGTCACAGAACAATTTTAAAACACACTCCAGTTGTCAAAAATATCTTAAATTACTAGGCCACAACACTGCTATCTGAGAACAATTTTCATACATACAGGAGCTAGGAGCTCTTGTTTTTCTAGACAACAGTAGAATTGTGAAGAAAAACTTACTTAAACCAATAATGTGCTTAAGCAACAGAATTCTTACTGCTTTATCTTGGCCAACTATATACCATGCCATATATCATGACGCAAGATGACGCATTGTAACGCACTAAGATGCAATACATCGCAATATGATGAACGATAACATAATTCGTCGCATCATGACACACCATGACGCATATTGACACACTATAAAATATTGAAAGACTATTACGAAAATGAGCACTGGAAGAGGGGAAGGAATTGGCGAAACTGCTGTTCACTAGGAGAAATCCGGCATCAAAGCTGCTACTGGAGGCCGTGCTGTAGCTGTGACACATATGAAAAGCATGGGGTTCACCTGGATGGCCGAAGATCGACGACTGGAGAGACTGCTTCCTGATGATGTAGTAGATGTTGCGTGCAGAGTGGAAAGACAAGAGGGGGTTATGCTCGTTATGGGTCGACAATTAGCATCATCGGGGCAATTTGAAGAAACAGGTGGAGGCTGATCAAGCAATGGCGACGCTTCTCGATGAGGCTGACAAGAGACTGGGGGCAAAAGGCTATGAGAAGATTTTGTGGAGAGCATAACAAACCTGTACTATTGCTGCTACTCTTGATACTGTCTACATAGTTGCAATTCACCTATGTAACTAATTGACTATAATTCTTCTGAAATCCGGCACTAACTAACTGATCAATACAGTGACCTCACGTGGTAGCTAAATCAACTCACCAGTTGCTAGGCTCGGAGTAACAGTATATCCACCCTTCAATCTCCCAGCAATATCGTAACATATTGCAAATGCTTAATAAAGAATTCAAAAACATTTATCATTCGTTAGATTGCTCCCAAACTTCCTCTATTTTTCCAAACTCAAACACAACATGTCAAAACTGAGAGACATATGATAGACTATTACAGCTTTTCTGCGAGCAAACTATCGTTGTGATACATTTCTCTTCTATTATTTATAGCATACAATATGAGCCAGTGTCGAAGTGCGAATAACGTGGCAACAAGACTTCTTGCAGCCAATGTTTATATTGCTGCCGATAACGCTAGCTTTAACCGGTTATTTGGCCTAGTTTTTCCAGTAAATATATTTGGTGTCTCTGGCTACACAGAGCTGAGTAAACTGTTTTAGTCATGGGAATTATTTATTTTATTTTACCTCGCGTCTTGTGTTGCTTGGATAATCCCAACAATGAGGATGAGTGATAAAATAATGAAATTGATAAATACACATTTAGAAACAACCATGACAGAGCGAAATTCGAACCCGGAATCCTTGGCGTCGCAGCATGCTACAACTCCTGGAGTCCCGGGTTCGAATTTTGAATAGGGATAGGTGTTCTCTTTGAAGATGGCGGATTGTAGGTGGAGTACGTTTCTTCGCTCTTCAAGTTTAGGATGTGTTCTGTAGTCTTTTGTGCCATTTGCGTATTTCAACGTCATCAAAACTGTCAAGTTACAACCAGCCTCGTCATTGTAGGCTAGGGTTCCTGTGATCATAAACTGGGTACTTGGTTACAGAAGTTACTTTGTTCCACACATTCAAATCGTTCCCGAGCTCTCTGCAGCCATGTCTCGGCCGCCGGTACAACGGGACCCGCACCCTCGAGGTAAGTCAACAAACGTCGCCAGCTACCGTCACTTCCTGTGCCTGGCGCTCCTGTGTGGTGACGTCCATCTGAATCCCGGGCCCATCCAACGGAACGCTACCTCCCTTTGAGTTTACTACCAAAATGCTCAAAGCATAACAAATAAACTCACAGACATTACTACTCATCTGACGGAGCTGTTGAACTACGATTGCTTGATGTTTACGGAGACTTGGCTGAACGACACTGTTAGTAGTGTAATATACTATATTACTGGGACGAGAAAGTATGAGGTCTTGCCTGTATCAAAATTAGCTCAAAATGCCTATAAAAGCTTATTGCTCAAGTGTCCTCCTCTATCAAATTTAAGATTATTGTACAAGAAAACTTTTTGAGAAAGTATGACCCCCCCCCTTAGATTGATTTGGCTACAGCTGTATCTGTCAGATTGTTATTCATAAAATTATTAAAAATATGTCCCTCTCGATACTGTTTTACATCACTTAAAACTAATCCTGTCTTGTAAAGTATAATTTTAAATATTTTGGTATTATTATGTTAATATGTTGACCTGGAATATTCTGAATTTTTTAATTTAGAACCAGGCTCAACTCATAGATCTAATACTAAAACAAAGCATTGTGCAAGGTTTTTTTCCTAGAATTGCTCTGTGACTCTCTCATTTCTTACATCATAAACATTACATTTTTCACCTATAAGAATAACACTACATATGGTGTCATCAGGGAGTGTATAATGGAATTCACAGATAATTTTAATGTTTGTCCTGTCATTATCCACAACCTGTTTTTTTCTCTCGATATTTCTGATATTGCCCTATCTTGTTAGGTATAGGTTGTATTTATACGTTTACTTATCATCGAGTGGATATTAGAAAACGGCAAACAGAATTTGATAAACGACAACAACAGAGCCATCTATGTACAAATATCTGAACTCGATGAATGCTTGAGGGCGACAAGTTATTTTATTTTTCAGTACGTCAATATTTTTAACTCTTTTGCTAGTGAATGGGTTAGGCGACTTGCAACGATGAAGGCCTTCTAGCAATACGAACTTAGCTTAAGCCGGCGTAAGTTGCTAAAATATCTTGAAATTTGTATATTTCTCATGCCGCTGTATCTTGCTCTATTAGACCTCTTCAAGAAAATTGCCAATTAGTGGCACAACAGGTCCTCATAGGAGACAAGCATACAGTGATATAGGGATACGTGAATTGCGATCGATCGAATTGAAACTAGGATATTTTGCATTTTTAAAATATGATAGTTAAAAAAACAGAGATTTTGATTGGCTAATAATTTATACGTGGTGTTTTCTGATTGGTTTAAGTAAGCAAGATTTTTATTGGCTCTAGAAATTTATATAAGTCAGAGCACAGTGCTGTTTTCTCACCTTTGCTGGATTGGCAGAGGAACCCACATTGCAGGGGATAGAACCTGAACAGGCTCCACCTAGAAACATATAATTTGGCGGAAAAACCCAAGTAAGGCCATAGAGTTTTTTATAGGGAATAGGTTGAATTTACATATCAGTTAGTGGGACATGTTGTTGCAGTACTTCTCATACAGGTCTGTAAAGAAGTCTGACATCCAGCTTGTTTTTGTTGTAATCCATTCATATTTAGATACGGTTAGATATCTATCCCAGTTTGTTATACAAGATCGATACCGGCATTAGGTCATTGCCTTTCTATACACATCGAGACAAGGTGGAGTAGGTCAGTGCTTCTGTAGGTCAGTGCTTCTGTGGATCAATACTTATTCTATCTTTGTGCGTGTGGGCTATTAGTTTTTACAATTTCTTACAGTTTTATTAAGTATAGAGTTTTGATTTAAACCCCAAGAAATTTGATAATTTTATGAATTTGTATTTGTATTGAATTTTGAATTTTTTCCCGAGAAAATTTATATATAAATACCAGAACTGAAAAAAATTATAATTATAACTATTGATTTTTTAAGTTACATTCTATCAATTATCATAAGTTTAAAACTGTTTTTTTTTCTAGTAAATAGAATGTTATTAAATTTTGAGTTGATTGTGCATTTTGTATTTTTCCCCGAGAAAATTTATATATGAAAATGACAACTTGTATAACCGACTTACCACTTGAACTGCTGTACAAGATTTTTGAGTACACAGTCGACGGAGGTGAGGATGTCGCGAGGCTCGTTGAGTTAAGCAAAATAGTGCCTGAATTTCGTACACCGTGCGAGATGATTTTTATGGACAATCTTCGCAAAATAAGCGGTATGAAAAACTTGCAGAATCCTGAATCTCTTTTTCGGGCTGCAGGCAAAAAGTTGGCTGATAGGATGGACGAGCTTTATGAGGCGAGAGAAGGAAGGAGACGATATACGTACGATTGGTATGAGTCAAACGCGGAAACAGACAGCATCATCACACAACTCATCGCATTGACTGAGGCGCGAACTTTCTTTTTAACCTGACATGATATATAAATAAAATACTATTACTAACAAGAAGATAAACGGATAACCTTTTGCAGGCAACCAAATCTCATGAAATATTGATAAAAGATATGCTTTCTATTAAAAATGTAATTACTTATAAACATGGAATGCGTGATATTCTCGAAAAATGTAACCCCTCTTCCCTCTCTTCAAGAATTCGAATCCTATTAAAACAAACAAAAAAAAACATCAACACGGACAACAAACATGAATCACATGAAATAACAAACAACCTATTTTGTTTAGTCAAAAAATTCTAAATTTAATATCTAATGAAAACACATGATAACAACTTATTTGAACTAGTTTACAAATTCAAATATTTAGGAGTAAAATTAACAAATGAAAATTATATTAAAGGGGAAATAAAATGAAAAGTAGCCTTAATTCAGGAAATGCATGTTACTTCTCTCTAAGAAACTAAAAGTTAAATTTTACAAAACAGTAATTTTACCTGTAGTATTATATGGATGTGAAACTTGGTCGAACATAAATTGAGAGTATTTGAAAATATGATTGTTATGAAAATATTTGGACTTAAAATGGATGAGAAGACAGGTTAGTGGAGAAGGTTACATAATTTAGAACTACATAATTTATATTTGTGTCCAGATATTATTAGAACAATTAAATAAAGAATACTTAGGTGGACAGGCTATGTGGTACAAAGCCCGAATGGGAGAGGAAAGAGGAGTTTACAGGAATTTTTTGTTGGGAGACTTGATGGTAAGAGTCCTAGACGAAGATGGAATGACAATATTGAGATGGACCTAAAGGAAATTGCTAGGGATGGTTAAGAATATATAGATGGATAGATGGAAGGCTTGTGTTGCTGCAGCTACGAACCTTTGAGTTTAAGAAGACTAGCGAGTTAGTTAGTTATGAAATCACATGGCACTATAAAAAAATACAATCCCTGGTATCAAATGAATTTTAAAAAAAAATGAAATTTATTTCTATATAATGAATCTTAACCTATACAATTGTATATTTAATCTGCAGAATTTAAATGAAACAGACTTAAATAAGAATTGGGAGTACGTACATAATAGAATAGAATCAACAGTTAAATAATGTATAAACCAAGGAAAAAGTAAGCAATGATTCGCATAACCTAATAGAAATAGACTTAGGTGGTTAAAGAACAGCATGTTTAGAAGTAGCAAAAAAAGAGATTACTAGAAAAGTAAAATTAACACAATTGAAATAAAAGTATCAGAGGTGCAAATAAATTTAGATAGGGATGGCAACCTAAAGTAAACTTGATAAAAAATGGCTGACTCAAGCGATATTTTAAATAGATGGAAGAACTGCTTTAATGACCTTTTAAATGTTTATGTAGGAGATAAATTAGAAATAAATGAAGTACGGACAGCAGAACCTATAATTCCAGAAACTATCTTCATTGAAGTTAAAGATGCTAAAGAGATAAATTATTCGAATTTGGAATACCTAAGAATCTTCTTAATATGTCTGACAAATGTACTATTTATGATGGATTAAAAAAATGCATTATCTCCATTGCTCTTTAATTTTGCCTTAGAATATGCTGATAGGAATGTAAAAGAAACTAACGAAGTACTAAAATTAAACGGTTAGCATATGCAGCTGATGTAGACTTACTGGGGAATGATGTAAATACAATTAAGAATAATGCTAAAATATTTTTTCAAAGCAGCTAAAGAGATAGGTTTGAAAGTTAGCAATGAGAAATCTAAAAATATGTGCTTACAGGCCAAAACCAAGTGATAGCAACTTGTTTGAACCAGTTTTTTAAATTCAAATGTTTCGGAGTAATACTAACAAATGAAAAATGATATTAAAGAGGATATGATAGGAAGGCTTAATTCATGTTACTTTTCTCTATCTTCTTGTTTCATATCTAAAGAACTAAAAAATTAAAAAAGATATATAGATTTTGCTCAGGATAAGGATAAATTGAACTGTAACCATGAACTTTCTGGTTTAAGAAGGCTAGAGAATTAATTACTTAATTATATTCAATGTTATATGGTTTCACATATTTAAAAAAACACACAAAGGTAGTAACATGGTATTCATATTGACAAGGGAATTCCTACAAAACTCATTTTCCTCGTAAGTTTACCAATAGCAGTTATATCCTTGTGACATGTTTGACTAATCGCGAAGATGAGGATGACAGTACGTTCAATCGTTTTTATATAAACGTTTCAACGTTCCGGTAAACGATGTCGACTAATATTAATATTCGATGGAGATAATGTATTTTTTAATCCATCATAAATTGTACATTTGTCAGACATATTAAAAAGATTCTTAGGTATTCCAAATTCGAATAATTTATCTCTTTAACATCTTTAACTTCAATGAAGATAGTTTCTGGAACTATAGGTTCTGCTGTCCGTACTTCATTTATTTCTAATTTATCTCCTACATAAACATTTAAAAGGTCATTAAAGCAATTCTTCCATCTATTTAAAATATCGCTTGAGTCAGCCATTTTTTATCAAGTTTACTTTAGGTTGCCATCCCTTTCTAAATTTTTTGCACCTCTGGTACTTTTATTTCAATTGTGTTAATTTTACTTTTCAAGTAATTTCTCTTTTTTGCTACTTCTAAATATGCTGTTCTTTAACCACCTAAGTCTATTTCTATTAGGTTATGCGAACCATTGCTTACTTTTTCTTTGTTTATACATTATTTAACTGTTGATTCTATTCTATTATGTACGTACTCCCAATTCTAATTTAAGTCTGTTTCATTTAAATACTGCAGATTAAATATACAATTGTATAGGTTAAGATTCATTATGTAGAAATAAATTTCATTTTTTTAAAAAAATCATTTTATACCAGGGATTGTATGTTTTTTATAGTGCCATGTGATTTCATAACTAACTAACTAACTAATTCTCTAGTCCTCTCAAACCCAAAGGTTCGTAGCTGCAACAACACAAGCCTTCCATCTATCCATCTATATATTCTTAACCATCCCTAGCAATTTCCTTTAGGTCCATCTCAATATTGTCCTTCTATCTTCGTCTAGGTCTCTTACCATCAAGTCTCTCAACAAAAATCCTGTAAACTCCTCTTTCCTCTCCCATTCGGGCTTTGTACCACATAGCCTGTCCACCTAAGTATTCTTTATTTAATTGTTCTAATAAAATCTGTACATAGATATAAATTATGTAGTTCTAAATTATGTAACCTTCTCCACTAACGTGTCTTCTCATCCCTTTCTAAGTCCAAATATTTTCATAACAATCATATTTTCAAATACTCTCAATTTATGTTCGACCAAGTTTCACATCCATAAAATACTACATGTAAAATTACTGTTTTGTATATTTTAACTTTTAGTTTCTTAGAGAGAAGTAACATGCATTTCCTGAATTAAGCCTACTTTTTATTTTATTTCCTCTTTAATATAATTTTTATTCGTTAATATTACTCCTAAATATTTGAATATGGAAACTAGTTCAAATAAGTTGTTATCATGTGTTTTCATTAGATATTAAATTTAGAATTTTTTAACTTAACAAAATAGGTTGTTTGTTATTTCATGTGATGCATGTTTGTTGTCCGTGCTGATGTTTTTTTTTTGTTTGTTTTAACAGGATTCGACTTCTTGAAGGGAGGGAAGAGGGGTTACGTTTATCGAGAATATCACGCATTCCATGTTTATAAGTAATTACATTTTTAATAGAAAGCGTATCTTTTATCAATATTTCATGAGATTTGGTTGCCTGCAAAAGTTAATCCGTGTATCTCCTTGCTTTATCACCTTAAGAAACTCAAAATATAAAATTTTCCTTATCCTCTGCTTACACATTTTCTCTTTTCACACAATCTCTATCTCGATCAATTATATCCCTACCTCTTAGAAACATGATCCCTACCTTCTTTAAATGTACAACAGTCGCAACAAGAAACAAAAAACAAAGTAAAATAAAGCAATTTAATCAACTAAATACTACAAGAATAAATTTACGCTGCGTGTATTACCTTCTTTGGAAAAATGATTGCAATTAAGAAATTATTAGACCTGTCTAGTTCGCTGCACTTTTAGAAATATAGTGGAGTGCAGGTACATCCCAGCACCAGGCAGGTACAGCAGAACTGTATTCAACCATATAGACGAATAGCTGCATTCAAGTTCAAAAAATTCAACAATTGCCTCTGATTTAAACATTCATTTTTTAGTTAACTCGCACCATACAGCACACACTACACCGCTCCAAGACATAATACTACACATACTAACACAAAATACACTACTTAACACCAAATCAATAAAATAGACGAATTAATGTTGCACTGTGTAACCGTTTATCTGTGGTGTAAGAAACTAGACGCACATAAGTAGTAAGAATGTATTATATGTATAACCTCAATTTACTAATCGGGGAATTCCCAATTCACGTAACTTTGTTACAGGCAAGGTGGGGTCATGACATTCCCGAGCCAGTATTATTGATGTGACATTCTTAACAAGTTAATGCCCACACATAGCTGTAAGTACAAACATTCTTAACAGGCCAATGCCTTAATATTTACACATACATAAGCGCATCAATCTTTACACACACACTCACACACATAGGAATATTTTAGAACAGAAAAAAATTTCAGGAAATTTCCCTTAGCCAAGCAAACTACCAGTCTGCCTATGGTACCTGATAGACGACACTTTTGAGTTTCATAGTGATGGTATTTTATTTATATATCATGCAAGTTCGCGCCTCAGTCAATGCAATGAGTTGTGTAATAATGTTGTCTGTTTCCGCGTTTGACTCATACCAGTAGTATAAAAGTATATAGGATGAGGACACACATAGCTTACAAATGAAGAGGTTATTTGATTAAACAGCCCGATTTGGCTACACTTAAAACTATGCCAAGATGCCCATATGCCCCAATTCTTCAAGTGTGATATTCTCTTAATCCCAAGAACCCTGAATCCTAGTTTATAAATGAAGAACCCTCAATAAACAGATTTGCCTACACTTAAAATTAAGCCAAGTACCCATATGATCTTATTGCTTACAGTGTGCCACTCTGTCAAAATTCCAAGAATCCTGAATTCTAGTGTACAAATGAAGAACCCCCCTCAGATTGATTTGGCCATGTGTGCAAAGGCTGAATCTGCCAGATTGTTGTCCATAAGCTTGTCAAAAATATGCCCCCCTTGATATTATTATAGCTACACTTAAACTAAGCCAAAATGCTTATATCCTCATGCTCTAACAATTTATATATCTAATTCAATATAGGATTAACTTGGACAAAGGCAGTTGCAAATTGAATTGTTACGTGCTTTTTTTCTAATCTTTGATCAGTTTCATTCCCCGGGGTAAGCAATTACTAAGCTCAGAAATTCATCAATTTTCCAGATCAAAACTATCTGACAGACTAATGTATTGCTGAGCTAAGCAATTACTACCCCGGGCAATAAATTATGCACGCCTAGGGGCTTTCATCATTATTGCTAGCATGCATGGGATATAATCTACACAGCTAAAAGGGGGCATTATTGATATTTCTGTGCCCTTTCAGGGAAAATTCCCTTTGTATGATAGCATGTATGGGCCTGCATGCCGTTGACTCCAATTCACTGGAAGAGCATAAAACTTCAATTAATATTTCTGTATAATAGAAGGAAATTCTTAGTAAAAGAACATTAGCCTCTTGCATGTTGTCATGTATGCCTGAATAAAATTCAGGTTTTGCCTTGCTCTGATAATATATACACGAGTGAGATATTGAGAATATTCATTGCACAGTTAAAATCCAATTTTGACTGTATTTAGTTGATATATAGCTTATAACTCCTGGGTTCTGATGCTCAGTAGAATGTGGACATAGTCCCATGGCTTATATGCTTTATAATCAAAGGCTTCTGGGTTTAAGACCTCTCCATGGAGAAGTGCTAGTCTTGCTGCCTTGTAATCAAGAGGCCCCCAGGTCTGAAACCTGGTAGAGTGTGTGGGCCTCCCTGATGGCAAAGTGTTGGTATTATTGCCTTGTAATCAAGAGGCTCCGGGTTTGAGCCCTGGTAAGATGTGTGAGATTGAAATACATGTGGCAGAATAATATCCCCACACATGATATTTTGAGAATATTCACTGCTAGCTGATATACAGCTGAGGTTTGATACCTGGTAAAGTGTGTTATACAACAGCATAATAGAGAAAAATTATTTTATATTGGGGATCACCAGAGCCTAGTTATTGCTGCTGTCTGGGTATAAAAGCACCAGCTCAGCCACTAACTGCTGTTATAATTGTTTTGGCATATAGTCCATAGTTCTGTTTTTTTGGACCAAGAAATTTTATATAAATAAACAATAAAAATGCCAAATCAAAAATATTGCAATCAGTGTAATAAAAATATTTCTAGTTCTAATTGGTCTAGGCACCGGCATATTTGTGACCCTAAGAAATGCAGAAAGGCCACAAAAATGTGTCCAAGATGCCATAAAATATTAAGAAAAGCATATTACAATAGGCATAAGTGTACTTGCTATGTACAGTCATCAATATTGCCCGCACAACCATCTACATCTGGTGTCAAAAGGAAGCATGAAACACCTGTTAATGCTAGACCGGCAAAGCAGCCACGCCATGCACCACCTATCCATAGCAGTTTTGCTGGCCAATTAAGGGATCACTGTTTTAAATCAGAGCCAAGATGTGACATTAAGAATTTTTTGAGCAGTATAAATCCTGATGTGCAGGCAATTCTAAATGCACAAAATGGCTCTTATAAGCTGTCCCTCAAATTGTTTACACAATATAAGAAGCCAAATGGCACAAAATTTACACAGCCCCACATAACAGAAACTGTACCTATATATTCAAATGCAAATTTAGACAAAATAATAAGCCGTTTGATAGATCAATTGAATATTAAATACTCTGAATTTGCTGGAAAAGAGTCAGGATGGAGCCTATGCGGATCTCCACACAAGTTATATATTAATATTTCTGAATTCAGCCCATTACAAGGATCTACATATCTGCCATTACCTGCCAATATTAAAAACAAAAAAGCCGTGGTTAACATAAAAAATAATGATGAGAAATGTTTTCTGTGGTGTATTTTAGCTGCTTTGTATCCAGTTTTAAGGGATCCTCAGAGAATAACTTATTATAAACAATATGAACACAATTTTGATGATGCAATGGAGGGCTTAGAATATCCAATGTCTGTTCAGAATATTGATAAATTTGAAAAAAAGGCCAGGGATATCAATGGTAAGAAACCAAATGGCACAAAATTTACACAGCCCCACATAACAGAAACTGTAGCTGTATATTCAAATGCAAATTTAGACAAAATAATAAGCAGTTTGATAGATCAATTGAATATTAAACACACTGAATTTGCAGCAAAAGAATCAGGATGGAGCCTATGCGGAACTTCACACAAGCTCTATGAGTAGTGTGATTTACGATATTATAAAATCGATAAATGATGAGGTGTTTTGACTGAATAGAAATACTTAAAACTAAGGCAAAATGTCTATAAAATTTCATTGTTACTGTGTAAAACCTACGATTTTTGTAAAAAAAAAGCTTCCGAGAAAAGATGACCCCCTCAAATTGATGTGGTTAAACCTAAATTTGCTAAAATTGCTGTTTATAAATTTGTTAAAAATATAGCTTTTCTCAATATTGTTTTCACCACACTTAAAACTAATCCAAGATGCTCTTATGAGCTACACCCACACACACCCACACCCACTCACACACCCACACTTACCCATACATATATTTACTTCTGGTCTACTTCCGGTCCACTTCCGGTCTACTTCCGGTCCACTTCCGGTCCACTTCCGGTCTACTTCCGGTCTACTTTCGGTCTACTTTCGGTCCACTTCCGGTTTACTTGACAGACACCTGTGGGTTACTGTGGTGTTTTCTGATTGGCTTACTGTTTCAGATGCGGTCCTCGCTTAGGCTACTTAAAGGTAAAGGTAAAGTCTTCCCCTGTGCATAGCACCACGCCATGAAGGCGTATAGGGGGTGTGGGGGTAACGCCCCACACTTTCTTGATCCGGTCGTGAGTGGGGGTGATGTGATCACAATCACGCCCCTGACCGCCTTTACCCTCCAGGGTTTCCCCCAGGTACCCATGTTATTCGACGCTGGGTGGGCACCGGGGCCGCTTCCACTGTTAGAAAAGTTCCCGGATTTGAACCGGCCGGGGATCGAACCCGGGACCTTGAGCATGGTAGTCAGACGCGTTACCGACTGAGCCACCGCGGCCACCTTAGGCTACTTCAAGGGTTTTTGTATTACAAATTAGTTAATATTGTGAGAATAGTTGAAGAGTATAGAGGTGTTGTTCCAGTGCTCCTCAGTAGTCAGAGAAGGGGGTACGAGTAAATATTCTCCTCTCCCCAAAATCTAACAATTTTATAATGAGCTCTCTTAGTGTAATTTAACTGAAAATTATGATTTTAGCTGATTTTACAAGTTTAAAATCTGAAAATTTGTTTTACGCAAGAGTTCAAATTCCAATTTTATTGTATAAGAATTCGTTTATAGTTGCAGAAGTTAAAAAAAACACAGTTCTACTACACTTGCTTGGCGCTGGGATGCACCTGCACTCCACCATATGTCTAAAAGTATATCGAACTAGACGGGGCTAATAATTTCTCAATTGCAATTATTTTTCCAAAGAAACTTCTTCAACACAGAAATGTTGGCAAGAATTCTCATCTAACCTACTTGTTGACAAAATCAATAGTTTTTACATTCCCCGAGTGTGAGTGCGTGTGTGTAGATGTGACGTCAACTTCTTAAGAATGTCACGTCAATAATACTAGCTTGGGAAGGTCGTGACATTCCTTTTTCTCTATAAAAAAAGAGATAGAGGATCATGTAACTTGCTTGACGTAGACAGGATGTCAACAATGCATTCATAACTAATATGTGATTATTCAAAAATTCAAATAGTGCAGTGGAAAAAAACTAACTAACTAAATCTCTAGACATCTTAAACCCGAAGAGAGCTAATACAAGCACAAGTGTAAATAATTAAATAAGTTACAAGGAGCTGAGACATGGTTCGAATTTTTTGATCTAGGTATGGATGCAGACAAGCACTAAATTTTGGGCATGAGTTTACAATACCGGACCACTCTCCAGGAAGTGGACCGAAAGTGGACCAAAAGTAGACCGGAAGTAGACCAAAAGTGAACCGGAAGTGGACCGGAAGTAGACCGGAAGTAGACCGGAAGTGGACCGGAAGTAGACCGGAAGTGGACCGGAAGTAGACCAGAAGTAAATATATGTATGGGTAAGTGTGGGTGTGTGTGTGTGGGTAGATGTGTGTAGGTGTGGCTCATATGAGTATCTTGGATTAGTTTTAGTGTAGTTAAAACAATATTGAGAAAAGCTATATTATTAACAAATTTATAAACAGCAATTTTAGCAAATTTAGGTTTAACCACATCAATTTGAGGGGGTCATCTTTTCTCGGAAGTTTTTTTTACAAAAATCGTAGGTTTTACAAAGTAACAATGAAATTTTATAGACATTTGGCCTTAGTTTTAAGTATTTCTATTCAGTCAAAACACCTCATAATTTATCGATTTTATAATATCGTAAATCACACTACTTCTATGTTAATATTTCTGAATTCAGCCCATTACAAGGATCTACATATCTGCCATTACCTGCCAATATCAAAAACAAAAAAGCCGTGGTTAACATAAATAATAATGATGAGAAATGTTTTCTGTGGTGTATTTTAGTTGCTTTGTATCCAGTTTTAAGGCATCCTGAGAAAATAACTTATTATAAACAATATGAACACAATTTTGATGATGCTATGGAGGGCTTAGATATCCAATGTCTGTTCAGAATATTGATAAATTTGAAAAAAAAAAGGCCAGGGATATCAATGGAAAACAATTATCTAATGATGTATTTATTTGTTCTACTGGCCGTGGCAATTGCTTGATAGCACTCTCAGAATCATTACACTTGATGATGATTCTGCTGTCCCGATTGATCTGCTCTTAATTGAAGAGGATGGCACACACAATTACACTCTGATACGCAGTCTTGAAGCTTTAGTCAGAAAACAACTAGACAAATCTAATACAATATTCAAGTTGTTTAGAAGATGTTTGATTGTATTTGATGGTAAAAAATAATAAATGGGATTAGTGAAGTGAATGCAGAAATTGCTAAAAACAAGTTAATTGAGCATCTGAAATACTGTGGCAATCATAAACCTGTTCATATGCTTATGCCTAACCCAAGTGAAAATGCCAAATTCAAAAAATGTGAAGCCTTGTTGGAACACCCAGCATATATAGTCTGTGATTTTGAATCAAATCTCAAACCCCTTGCATTCTGCAGCCCAGATCCTGATGAATCTTCAATTACATCATACCAGTTACATGAACTTTCTAGTTTTTATTATGTGATTGTACAGGATGGTGTTGTTAGTAAAGAATATTTATACATGGGAGCAGATGCCATCAAAGAATTTGCACATAGAACAGAAAATTTGAGTGCCATGACATAGCATCTAATGTCTTATTAAAATCAAAACCTATGTTGCCTTTAACAGAGGATCAGATTGAAGATTTCAATAATGCAGAAAATGCCCGGTATGTGATTCTGAATTTTCAGATACAAATATCAAGGTGAAACACCATTCTCATACAGATGGTAAATTCTTAATGGCCCTGTGTAATAGCTGGAATATTAAGATCCAGAGACCAAAATTTGTCCCTATATTTTGCCATGGTGCATCCAATTATGATTTTCATCATTTGATCAAGTACGAGGGGTTTGACAAGCAGAATTTAAATATTTTAGCAGAAAATGATGAGAAATATATTGCTATTAGCAAGATAATTAAAGTTAATGGTGTTCCTATTCACTTAAAATTTCTTGATTCCTACAGAATTCTGTCTGCTAGCCTGGCTACATTGACCAGTCAATTATCTGATAATCAATTCAAAATCGCATGTGCTTTGTTTCCAAATCAGGACCTGAAATTAATTAGGCGGAAGGGTGTATATCCATATGACTATGTTACAGATTTTTCTAAATTTGATGGGTGTTCTCTGCCACCACAACAAGCATTTTACAGCAAACTCAGAGCATCTGGAATCACTGATGATGATTATCACCATGCCCTGTTGATGTGGAACAATTTAAAATGCCAGACATTTGGTGATTATCACAAGGCATATTTAAAACTTGATGTGACCCTCTTAGCTGATATACTTCAGGCATTTAGAAAATCTTCCATGAAAAATAATAAGCTGGATCCAATGTATTTTTACAGTGCACCAGGCCTAGCATGGTCTGCAATGTTTTTAAACACCAAAATGCAACTGGATCTGATCCAGGATCAGGATATGAATTTGTTTATGGAACAATGTATAAGAGGAGGGATGGTGCAATGCTCTCAGAGATATGCCAGAGCAAATAACAAGTATATTCTCAATTATGATCCAGCACTGCCATCAAGTTATATACTGTATAAAGATGCCAATAGCCTCTATGGTTATGCTATGATGAAAAAACTGCCATATGCAGGGCTTGAGTGGGTTGAAGATTTCAATATTGAAGATCTTCAGGATTTTGATGACAGTAACTATGGCCTGTTCTTAGAGGTTGATCTGACAATTCCTGATGATTTACACAACACATTTTCTGATCTGCACCCAATTCCTGAGGTTGAGTGCTCACCTGGCTCTAAACAGAAGAAGCTAATAATGACTCTAGAGCCAAAACAGGGCTATGTCTTATATACAAAAACCTCCAGTTCCTAATGGATCATGGTGTTCAAGTGACCAAAGTTGGCAAAGTTTTGAGGTTTAGGCACTCAAGATGGTTGAAGCCATATATTGATACAAACACAGAGCTTCGAACATCTGCAATGAGCCAATTTGATAAGACTTTGTTTAAATTGATGGTCAATTCAGTGTATGGCAAAACCATAGAAAATGTCAGAAAACATACTGATGTTAAAATAATTACTGACCCCAGCCGGCGCAAAAAATTGATAGCAAAGCCTAATTTCAACTACAGAAGAATTTATGATGAACATATGGCACTTCTTAATATGAAAAAAAACAAAGATTAAGTTTGATAAGCCTATTTATGTAGGGGCTGTGATATTGGAATTGGCCAAATTACACATGCTGGAGCTCTTTATAATGTGTTGAAGCCTATTTATGGTGATAGTGTAAAACTGAAGTACATGGACACAGATAGTGTTATTCTTGATATTCGAACAGAAGATGTTTATCAAGATATATCACAGCCTGCATTGCTTGAATATTTTGATACCAGTGAACATACAAAGATTCAATCCCACAACAAAAAAGTGCCTGGCAAGTTAAAAGATGAGACACGTGGCGATGTTATTGTGGCATTTGCTGGGTTAAGGGCCAAGATCTACAGCTATGAAACATGTAGTGGCGTTGTTGCAAAAAAGCCAAGGGCATTGGCAGAGTAACTGTTGAGAAAGAGCTTGAATTTGAAGATTATGAAGATTGTCTCAAAACCCAGAGTTCAATCAGAACATCAGAATGCAGAATTCAGAGTGTGGATCACTTGTTGACTACAAATGTTGTAAGAAAAGTGGCTCTGGACCCACATGATGATAAGAGATGTATTTTATCATGTGGCATACATACTTTACCATGGGGTCATTGTGATTTGAAAAATAACAATCAATGCCCAATTACAGAGCATGATTTGAAATAAATAAACATGCCTATGAACTTATTTGGGTTCAAAAAACTGGCTATTATGGACCTGCCAACACCAGCACCATCTTCTGATATGATATCTAAACTAAGTGCTTTGTTAATTATTCATCTGAACAGCATACTTACAGATGTTGATGATGAAACAGGTAAAACATGGTACATATTTAACAATAAATTAAATCACTACCAGTTACCTGTAGGTGGTCAATTAAAATTTATTACAACCCCCAAGGGTAATGTCAAGATTTCAATAGGGAGAAATATTTATAGAATTAAGCACTCAAACATGGTTTATGGCACTGTTTATACTGTTTCTGCTGGTGACTGCTTATATATTGAGGTCCCGGGATCCTATGACAAGCTTATACCTTTTTTTTATAGAATTAAGAATTAGATATTCAAAAATAAATAACCACTAAATCAAAATGCCTAATGATATATTTGACCATACATGCATGGAGATCACAGTGATGAGATTCTGATGCTTGATGTCAGAGTCAAAAAATTAAGAAGTTATTTACAAGCTTTACAAACAACACTCAATGCCAGTCTTCAACTAGAAATTACAAATTTACAATCACAATGCAAGACCCTCTTCTTAAAATTGACTCAGAACTTAAATTATTGCTTCAAAAATATACTGATTTGGCTACATTGGATAATTTTCAAAGTTTAGAGGAGGCTGTAGCAGCTCTTGAAGCCAAATTTAAGACCCAGGCCAGCAACTCTGAGCAATTGAAACAACTACTAGAAGAACAGATAAATAATGTCCAGACACAGATCCAAACAATTGTCAAAAACATAAAATCACAAGAAGATTTTGATCTAGTGATTTCCACTCTAAAAGAACAGATTCAATCACTGGAGATTCCTAATCTGGACCCTCTGAACAATCCCATAACCGAGGTTATAGAAAACATTGAGACACTTGAAAATTTTATGAACAACTTGCCATCTTCTGATGCTTTGAGTGCAATAACTCGGAGTGTTGCCAACATTAAGCTGCAACTTGAAACATATGAAGATTTTGGAAAAATTCAGAGTACCATAACCCTTCTTGAGGGTACAATAGCAGCAGTGCAAAGTGATCTGACAAATGTACAAGAATCTCTAGAACCTCACATTCCTGGTATTGTAGACACCCTTGTCAGTGTCCAGCAACAGATCACAAAACTTGAAAACCTCAACACTGAATCTGAGCTATCTCATTTTCATCACTTGATCGATGATATCCAAACAAAGCTTGAAATTTTACAACAATCAACACCTACTCAGGCAGACATAGCCCTGCTCCAAAATGCTATGCAAAATGTGGCTGATGCTTCTGAATTAAATAATGTGAAATTGGCACTTGAATCTTTGCAGAATACTGTATCAAATCTGCCTACATCACAGGAACTTAAAAATATTATGAGAGCTGTGAATCGCATATTGAAATCAGAAGATATCAAGAATATCCAGACAGAGATCAAACAACTTACTCAGACAGTGGACACTCTACCAAGTAATCAACATATTATTGAACTGCATGCCCTGTTTGAGGATATCAGAAGACAAGTCCATGATCTTACTGCTCAAAATTCAAAATTGGCAGTTGCTGAAAATTTACAGCAAATTGCAGCCAACATCAAGCAACAGCTAGGGACCATGGAATCCAATCAAGCAAATGCTCTGTTTGTTTTTGCAACCCAGCTACAAGAGATTGTGCAACAATACAAGAAACTTGTTGTGGACATAAAAATCAAGCCAGGCCATGATGATGTTGTTAGGACCATCAATGAGCACCTTGAATCTGTAACAAGTAGATTGCTTACAGCAGAAAAAGAAATAACAGGCCTAATCGAGAATCCTAAACATACAGTAATTCTTGAATTGTACAGTATCCCCAACAAAGAATATGATTCACCATTTACACCAGGTGGCAAAATAAATATGCTGTCCCCTGCACAATTTTATTACCAGTTTTTTGTTGGGGGCACACTGAGACCAATCAAGATCAAATATTGGCTACAACCACAGGCACACCACTACCCTACCTTATCAATAACAAATGCTGACAACAAAGCAAAAATCACCAGTGTAGAGTTAGAGGATTTTACAGACCCCAATACATTAGAAACATCTTATGCTGAACATGATGGTTCTCTGGAATTTAATATACAAATAGGAGACAAATTATATTTTGAAAATCCTGTAGTATCAGCTGCTGAACAGCCTATAGTTGCAATATTCTTGTTTACATACTATGTCTAGACATATTATTGTTGATGAATTACACAGACAAGCCAGACATAATTATAAGAGACTGCCAGTGGTTACAAAAGGCATAGATGATTTATGGCAGTGTGACTTGGTTGAGATGGCAAGTGGACAGCTGAAAAACTTAGACAAGATCATGAAGGGCTACAAGTATCTACTCACTGTCATAGACACATTTTCAAAATTTGCCTGGGCTGTGCCACTCAAATCCAAAACTGGAAAATGTGTTACAGAAGCCTTCAGGACAATCATCAATCAGAGTGGAAGATCACCGCGCTATTTGCAAACAGATAATGGCAAGGAATTCTATAATTCTGTGTTCCAACAATTTATTAAAAGCCAGTCAATTCAACATTACTCGAGTTACAGTGATCTCAAGGCCACAATTGTTGAAAGATTCAACAAAACCCTAAAACATCATACGTATAAACAATTTACACTGCAGGGTAATTATAAATGGTTTACAATCCTACCAGAACTTTTACATAAATATAACAACTCGGTCCATTCCACATTCAACATGAAACCCTCTGAGGTAACTTCATCTGATGAGCAAAAATTGATCAGCACTGTTTATTATCCTAGATACCAGCCAACAACAAGAAAAGCCAAATACAAGGTAGGTGATCAAGTAAGAATCAGAAAATATAAGCACTTATTCAAAAGAGGCTTTACAAGAAACTGGAGCACTGAATTATTTACAGTGGTTCAAGTTAAACCTGGGACCGATACACATATATAATAAAAGATCACAGAGGAAAAATTCTCAAAGGCAGATTCTATGAAGAAGAACTCAGCAAAACTAAGCATCCTGTCACATATCTCATAGAAAAAATCATCCGCAGAAAAGGCAATAAAATACTGGTGAAATGGCTAGGACTCCCAGAACACAGCTGGATCGAGGCAAACAAAGTGATACTATGAACACCTGGGATGTTATAAAGAGGCTGCCAGATCCTGAACAGCAGAATAAGAGAAATGGCAAGTTGCTGCCTGATAATATTAGATGTCTTATTGTTGGGCCAACGGCTTGTGGTAAAACTACACTAATGATTGATAATTTTTTATTGGCACCCAACTTGTTAGACTGGAAAAACAGGCACTTGTATGTCTTCTTTAAGAGATTGGAACAATTAAAATATCAGCAGCTGATGAAGCTATATGATGGACTGGATATTGCCACTATTGAATCAGATGTTAAGCCACTCTATGAATGTCTCGATAACTCTTTTGTTGTGTTTGATGACATTATACTGGATAATCAAAACAAGGTTGGAAATTTCTTTACACAGGGCCGACACAAAAACATTGATTGCTTCTACCTGGCACAGACTTTTTCTAAAATACCCAAGCAGCTGATCCGAGACAACAGCAATTTTATATGTGTGTTTCATCAAGATCATACCATCCTCAAACACATACATGATGAATATGTAGGTGGGGACTGAGCAACAATGATTTTTCCAAGTTTTGCAGTAGGTGCTGGAACCAGGACAGCTATGGGTTTATCACAATTGATATGACAAGGAAACCTAATAGTGGCAAATACAGAAATAAAATTAATAATTTTCTAGACATTGAAACATATATAAATAACCATGAAAAGGCCAATTATTGATGATCTTAAATTAGGAGATTATCTTGTAAAAAGATTTAAGGGATGGAAATCAGAGAACCGAGGAATCTATGAACAACACAAGCAAACAGAACAGCCTATTATTGATGCTATTAGTGAATTAGGTAAAACTATCAAAACTGTTACAGAGTAAAATCAAAATTTGATCACAGAGCTTGTACCTGTAGCTGCTAGGAACATATTAGATTATCCAATCACCCCATTTTCTAGTATTCATACACCTAGTCCTGTTGCTCCTCGAAGAATTGAAGCTACTCAGGATCCTATTGAATTGGGTCTTCTTGCTCAAAAATATTTAAGCACAACTAAAGACAACAAAGATGAGGTCTTTGGCTTATATGCTGACACAGAGCGTGATGGTAGCATCATACATAGAATTGGCAATTTCAGAGTAACATTTATGGGAGATGATCTCATTGTATATTCAGAATCTCATCTTGGAGAAAGAGGTGGTTTTGTTAAATATCCTGGCACACCTGGATTGTGGGAACTGATGACTAGGAAGAGACCTGGCAGCTATACAGATCAAGATTATGAGCATTACAAAGAAATATTAATAAAATCAGATGCTCTATACCAGAACAATGATCCCACACAAAAAAGAGTCAAGTCTAGCAGTGGAGCAAAATACAACAACTTAATCAAGCCCATATGGTCACAGATCAAGACAGGTAGTGGAATCAAACAATACAACACCCTGCCTAAAGAATTTGTGTGGGTTGATGATGTCAGGAAACTTGTAGATAGGTTGCTGGTGATAGCTGGGGAAGAAAATGCTGGCAACCACAATTTTTACAATGAAAAGGTTGGAATTATGGACATGATAAGCACCAAATTGTCTAATTTTATAGTGAATGACACTAAGGGGATTGGATATCTTATAAAAATTATTAATACTCTACCACCTAAATTTTGGAATATCTCTGAGGGTCGGGGGCTGGTTAATGACATCATAAACAAGCTGCCATTTGAACTACACATTACAGGCTATCAGTATTGTGGTCCAGGCACAAAACTAGATCATAGATTAAACAGAGGTGACCCTGGTGTTAATGCCCTAGATGCTGCTTGTAGAGACCATGACATAGCATACAAAACACATACTGATTTATTATGTTTATACATGTTGCAGACAAGAAATTAGAAGAGGCTGCATTTGGTAGATTTGTAAGCAAAGATGCTTCTTTAAGTGAAAAATAGCAGCATTGGGAACCACCATAGCTATGAACACCAAACAAAAACTGGGGTGGGGGCTGTGAATATGTATATAATAAACCTAGGATGAAGGCCAATGGTATTATGTATCAGATACCTTATGCAGGTCTTAAATCTCTTAAAACTATTGATAGTCTTTTAACCAAAAAGCAGCGCAACAAAAAAGCTCTTGTCTTGCCAAGGGCCATGGAATGAAATTGTTGCTTAGTACCCCCCAATTAAAAAAATTACAGCAATCTAGAAAAAAATCACATGTGGGTGGATTTATATTTACTATCCCGGCCATCTTAGCAGCTTTGGGGGCTGTTGGCAGCTTGGCTGGGGGATCAGCTGCTATAGCAAAAACAGTAATAGATGCCAAGAAGAATAAGGCAGAATTAGATGAATTGAAGCGCCATAATCTGGCCATAGAGAAACAAGGCAAAGGTGTTAAGAAAGCCATGAATAAGTTTAAAAAAACAAGAGCCGCTTACAAACCAAGATATTGAAGCTTTAATCAAGCCACTGGGCATCAAAAATTTTAGAGGTGTGTACATGTCTGATTCATTACCAGAACAACCACTCAACAAAGAGTGTGGCATAGTTAATTTGGATAAGTACAAAAATCAGGGCACTCACTGGATCTTAAATATTTAAACAATGAGGCATTTGTGTTTGATTCATTTGGAGGTGTTCCACCTGAAAATTTAGTAAAATATCTAAAATCAACTTATCTTTATTACAATAATGCCCGTGTTCAGAACTTCAAAGATGTTAATTGTGGACATCTGTGTTTATCTGATCTTAGATATATGTCTCAAATAAATAAACCATCAATTGAAAATTTTCAAAAAGCCCTGTGGTATCTGAAACATCATGGGGGTATTCCATCTCACCAGTCAAAATTCAATATTGAAACTTAGATTACATGATGATATAGTGTATCCCAAAACAATAGCTCTCAGAGCATTTTATGGCATGTACTTGATCCCTAATATTACACACCACAACAACACAATTGCAGTTGGTGATCAAAAAATTGTTATCACTCCAGGGCAATATAATCTATCTACTCTAAATGCTCAGTTACCCAGAGTTATAGTATTAACTCAAAATTCTGTCACTCACAGAGTAGAGATTATGTCTGCTACAGAGACAGTGGATCTGGGTACTATAGGAGAACTATTAGGATTTGAGAACAACACAAAACTTGAACCGGCCATCAAACACACTGCTATTAATATACCTAAATTCTTAGCCATAGAGACTCTAAATATTCACTGTAATGTGGCCGAGGGTATGATCACCAAATCAAATGGCATAGGCACTCACAAACAAACTGGCATCATTGCAACATTCAAACCTAACTCTGAATTTATGGAGCCAACCATCTACACTCCATCACCAACATCATATTTTCCTGTGTGCCATAATAGAATAGATTACATTGAGTTGATGGTCACTAATGAAAAAGAAGAATTAGTTGATTTTGCTGGAGCCACAACAACTGCAATCATAGAGATTAATATTTAAATATAAATACATACAAAAAATGGAAAATATTGAGAGTTATGAGCTACAATCATTCCCCCCAAACAGGAGGACCTTTGCAAATTCAAATCAACCCAACACAGAGATTGAGGTTGATCTTGATGTAGGGGATGGCTTTATACACCCTCACAGAGCAGATCTATACATCAAATTTGATGTTGTAAAGCTCGATGGTACAGATTATCCGGCAAATTCAAATATAAGATTGGTAGACAATTTTGTGCCACATCTTTTCTCTGAAATTGAGATCAGAAAACATGGTGTTGTTATAAACAGAGTAGATTACCCTGGTATTACTTCCACAGCTTTGGCCACACTAAAATTATCCAAAACCGAGGCATCATACTACAAAATATGTGGATTTGAGGCTGGTGATAAGATAATATCTAAGAGTCACACAGTATTGTCCCCCTCGCGCCTGTTGCCAGGATTCTTCTCAGATTACAAATATATTATGTGGAAGGGTGGTTTAAGAATCACATTTAGAAGAGCTGCCAATGATAATAATGCTTTGATGAGGTACAGTACATTAAATTCTACTCGGGAAGCTCTGCTTAATACCCTACCTGATGAAGGCAAATGCATTATTTAGACTATGGAGCTAAGAATTCCAGTAGTTGAATATGAAGCCAGTTATGCTCTTAAATGCAAAGCTGATATCCTAAAAAAATCCACAGATTCCTTTATAATTTTATACATTTCAATGTGTGAAGAAGGCTGAAACTGGCGCCTATTATGAGTTTGATGCTACAAACTCATTCTCCAGTATACAATATGACATGCCAGATTTTGTGGTGGTACTGTTTCAGACTGGAAGACACAATAATCAGGAAAAAAATTCAAGTAAATTTGATAGCTGCAACAAGAACATATATCTTAAAAATGGCAGAAATGAGGTGTTCCCCAGAGAAAATTATAATTTAGACATGTCCAAGGATGATTTCCTTAAATTATATGAGGCATTTACAGCATACGAAAGGGTCACTACTGGCAATACTGACATGTATTACACACCAGATGAATACAAAGCACAGAGACCCATGTTTCTCATCAACACTTCAAAAAGGAAACAAGTTGTGGTTAATGACAGGACAAACATTAAAATTATCTGTGAATTCCATGATTCACTCCCTGATGACACCATATGTAGTGTTATTCTTATAGGGGAAAAATCATATGTTTATGATGTAAGAAATGAGAGAGTCACAGAACAATTCTAGAAAGCCTCCGCATATTACAGTACCGGAAGTAAATATAAATGGGTGTGGGTGGGTGAGGGTGGCTTTTATGAGCATTTTTGGTTTAGTTGTAAGTGTAGCTATAATAATATCAAGGGGGGCATATTTTTGACCAGCTTATAGACAACAATCTGGCAGATTCAGCCTTTGCACACATAGCCGAATCAATCTGAGGGGGGTTCTTCATTTGTACACTAGAATTCAGGATTCTTGGAATTTTGACAGAGTGGCACACTGTAAGCAATAAGATCATATGGGTACTTGGCTTAATTTTAAGTGTAGGCAAATCTGTCTATTGAGGGTTCTTCATTTATACACTAGGATTCAGGGTTCTTGGGATTAAGAGCACATTACACTTGAAGAATTGGGGCATATGGGCATCTTGGCATATTTTTAAGTGTAGCCAAATCGGGCTGTTTAATCAAATAACCTCTTCATTTGTACGCTATGTGTGTCCTCATCCTATATACTTTTATACTACTCATACCAATCGTACGTATATCGTCTCCTTCCTTCCCTCGCCTCATAAAGCTCGTCCATCCTGTCAGCCAACTTTTTGCCTGCAGCCCGAAAAAGACACTCAGGATTCTGCAAGTTTTCATACCGCTTATTTTGCGAAGATTGTCCATAAGAATCATCTCGCACGGTGGACGAAATTCAGGCACTATTTTGCTTAACTCAACGAGCCTCGCGACATCCTTACCTCCGTGGACTGTGTACTCAAAAATCTTGTACAGCAGTTCAAGTGGTAAGTCGGTTATACAAGTTGTCATTTTCACGAGGTGATATTGAAATAGAAGTTTCTCAGTATTTATATATAAATTTTCTCGCGGAAAAATACAAAATGCACAATCAAGTTAAAATTTAATAAGATTCTATTCACTAGAAAAAAAACACTTTTAAACTTATGATAATTGATAGAATGTAACTTAAAAACAATAGTTATAATTATAATATTCTTTTTCAGCTCTGGTATTTATATATAAATTGTCTCGGGAAAAAATTCAAAAATCAATACAAATACAAATTCATACAAATATCAGATTTCTTGGGGTTTAAATCAAAACTCTATACTTAATAAAACTATAACAGATTGTAAAGCTAATAACATACCTGCACGAAGGTAGAATAAATATTGATCCACAGAAGCACTGACCTAGTACAATTGCATGTCTGCACGGGCATAGAAAAGCAATGACCTAATAGCATGTGTTATGTATTGCTTCTGTAGGTCAGTGATTCTGTGGATCAATACTTTGGCGAAGCCCGGCAGAGCCATGTTCTATACCCCGCAATATGGGTTCCTCTGCCAATCCAGCAAAAGTGAGAAAACAGCACTGTGCCCTGAATTATATAAATTTATAGAGCCAATAAAAATCTTGCTTACTTATACCAATCAGAAAACACCACGTATAAATTATTAGCCAATCAAAATCTCTGTTTTTTTAACTATCATATTAAAAAAATGCAAAATATCCTAGTTTCAATTCGATCGATCGCAATTCACATATCCCCATATCACTGTATGCTTGCCCCCTATTAGGACCTGTTGTGCCACTAATTGGCAATTTTCTTGAAGAGGTCTAATAGAGCAAGATACGGCGGTATGAGAAATATGCAAACTTCAAGATATTTTAGCAAATTACGCCGGCTTAAGCTAAGTTCGTATTGCTAGAAGGCCTTCATCGTTGCAAGTCGCCTAACCCATTCACTAGCAAAAAGAGTTAAAAATATTGACGTACTGAAAAATAAAATAACTTGTCCCCTCAAGCATTGATCGAGTTCAGATATTTGTACACAGATGGCTCTGTTGTTGTCGCTTATCAAATTCTGTTTGCTGTTTTCTAATGTCCACTCGGTGATAAGTAAAAATATAAATACAACTTATACCTAACAAAATAGGACAATAAATACTCAACAAAGAAAAATACCTACGCGCTATATCTACGAAACAGAGAAACTTAACAAAACAAAAATACCTACGCGAAACCAAACAGAGCAATTCTAGAAGACTTCTGCATATTACATTGTCTTAGTATTAGATATATAAATTGAGCCTGGTCCTAAATTAAAATATTCAAAACATTCCAGGTCAACATATTAACATAATAGTACAAAAATATTTTGAACAAGTATTTAAGATTATATTACAGTGTACTACTGTGTAATCAAAAAACTCTTATGAGCTTATTATTAGATTAGTTTTAAGTAAAGCCAAAACAGTGTCGAGAGGAACATATTTTTAACAAGATTATGAATAACAATCTGACAGATACAACTGTAGCCAAATCAATCTAAGAGGGGAGGTCGTACTTTCCCAAAAACTTTTTCTGTACAAAAATCTTAAATTTGATAGAGGAGGACGCTTGAGCAATAAGTTTTTATAGGCATCATAGCCTAATTTTAGTACAGGCAAGACCTCATACTTTCTCGATCCAGTATTATATACTTTTACACTACTACTGTTCCAGTCATTGAACTACCTGTTACAAATCACTTCAATATTTTCCGAAAGGATTGGTCTGTTGGAAGGGGAGGGGGTGTGATGGTGTGCGGAAATCTTAAGTGGAAAAGCAAAATTCGATCTGACCCGTGATTGTGAAATTGTGTGGGTTGAACGTAAAATGGAAAAAGGTAGGAAAATTTTATTTGGCTCGTATTATCGACCGAACAGAAACTCTCAAACTCTTCTGGAAGCCTGCATAAATTCAGTCTTGGCAGCCTTAATGTGTGGTAACGTAATGCTTTTTGGTGACTTTAACCTTTCCATCGATTGGAACTCTCCCACGTCTGTTCCTGCAAACTGCCCGGCTGGCCAATGGTTCATGGACACATTTGTGAATGATATTGGTTTGAAGCAATTCAACATACATAAGACACGCGGTGATAGAAACTTAGACTACGTTCTGCAAAACTGCCTGATACAGAAATAACCCCGGAAGTTCTCCTGGTGTTAAAAAACAAAACAAGAATGAAGCCTGGAATTTGTGGAAACATAGCCCCAATGTGCATACACACCAAACCTTCTGTAGCATCAGACGTGACTCCAAGTATATACTTATAAAGAAATACAAGGACTACGCAGACAACGTAACAGCAAAGAGCCTTACCAATCAAAATAAATTCTTTACATTGCTAACTTCAAGATAGTAAAAAACGCATCCCCTTGGAAACAATTACAAATCGGAAACAGCCTGTGGAGATAAAAGAGTGCACTTATTTAAAAGTTTATTTCACTTTATTATTATTTAAAAGTTCACCTCGCATGCTACAACCAACCCACTCCTCGACGTGCAGTTAGTCTGTTCACACTCTCTATCCACTATAAAAGCCTCATCTCAAGAAGTTAAATCTCTCCTTGCCTCATTACCTATACACCGCTCTATAGGACCAGATGAAATTCTCACGATTTTCCTCCGTAAAGTCTGCCGACTTCTTTGCTCATCCTCTCTCTCTCTCTTGCTAAATAGGTGTTCTCTGAAGACGTGTTTCTCAGATGTTCAAGAAAGCCAACGTTGTACCTATTCACAAATCTGGAGATTAAAATAGTGCTACTTCATACAGACCAATATCACTCCTGTCAACTCTGTATAATCTCTGAAAAAATTATTAAGGACAAATTATTCGGATTTACATCTCCTCATATCAGTACTGTCCAACACGGTTTTCTTCCAGGTAACTCTTGCTTGACTAATCTTTCAGTTCTCCTTTCACGTACCTTTAGGCTATTTTCAAAAATTCCCAGCTAGATGAGATATTCTTGGATATTTCAAAAGCCTTTGACAAAATAAACCATGCTCTTCTTATTCACAAATTAAGAACTACATTTAACATACGTACATGACATATTTCTCTCTTTAATCCAGGATTATCTACACTCACGTACACAGCGTGTCACTCTTTCAGGCGTCTCTTCTGATTTTCTTCCTGTCTTGTCTGGGGTGCCACAAGGGAGCGTCTTGGGCCCTCCCTTGTTCATATTTTACATGGACGATCTCCCTCAAAGACTTTCCTCACTTCCTTTCAATATACTCATGTTTGCTGACGACTGTAAATTTTTCAAAGAAATCTCAAACACACAAGATGCTGTGATTGTCCAGAATGCTCTTTCCAAACTTGTTACATGGTGTAAGCAGTGGAATCTACAACTTAATCCGCAGAAATGTTCTTCCCTCACAGTCTCTTTAAAAAGAACAAAATACATTCTGATTATATTCTTGTTAACAATTATATTACTACAGTTGCGACCCAAGAAGATGTAGGTGTTATCATAGATGAAAAACTGAACTTTAAGGAACACATCGCAGCTAGAACTAAAAGTGCAATGCTTCTCTTAGGCCTCCTCTACAGATTCAATGAAATTGATACTCCAACTTCTCTTAGCCTATTCTTCAAGTCATTCTTTTCTCCGATTCTCGAATACTGTTTTCCAGTCTGGGCCATGGCTTCCAATACAAATCTTTCTAGCATGGAATCCGTCCTCAGCTTCTTTACCGTCATTGTTCGTCATAGAATTCCCTCTCTGCGGCATCTTCAGAAACCTGACATCCTGACTACTTTGAACATTTAGTTACTGGATGCCCGACTCGATATGGCCGATATGAAATTTTTCTAAAACATAATCAATGGAAAATTAAGATCTGAATTTCTGCTTACAGAATTCAACTTGCAGAGTTCCCTCTCGATGGACCGGAAACACTGAATTGTACCAAAATTTTACCGTTAGGCTTTCCCTTATAGAGCGCTCTCTATTCCACAGGGTGCCCCAGTTCTACAATAAACTACCCACGAACATAGACATTTTTGCCCCTGAAAGTATTTTCCGATCTTCCCTAAAAATGAATATGTAAATCTTTGTATGTTTTTTTGTTTATGTCTTATGTTTATATTTAACCTTTCTTGTTTTTACCTAAAACCATCTTGACCTGTTCTTGTTATTAGTTAGAGTTTTCAGTGTAAAATGCCCTTAAAAGTGCTGTATCTGAAACTTGGAATAAATAAATAAATAACGCGAGGTTCTGCAGTTGAATAAAAAGGTAAGTGCATATGCATTTCACTATGGAATAATTTTAGTAATAACTTCTGACATATCACCGCAAAAATAATAAGTGATGATAAGATTAACTTGATGAGACGTCAATAACAAAGAGTTCCCAGTCCAGGATTCGAACCAGAGACCCCTTGCGTCGTGGCGTACTGTTCTAACTACTTCGCAACAAAATCTGCTAGTAATACCTTTTTATTCATATTCCTGTATATTAATTACGGATACCATCAAGTTGGTATGGTTTATGTCTACTCCTTCTTCCCTTTGCATTAAACTATAAAAATTCTCCATGGGCTAAGCTGTTTTGCCATTGCTCAGCATATTGAGTGCTCAGCCAATCAACAGGGGTCACCTGACCCCTTCAATCTCAGTATGAGCACAATTTTGTTATACTGCTAAATCTACCAGCTTAATTTTTATCATCCTTAGGCTAAGATTTTAGACAATGAACGATGATTGTTACATTTATAGATTAGCTTAGTCCACCAGACGATATGAAAATATAGCTTAATTTTAGTTAAAAATAGTTCCCTAATATTATTGCTCCTAGTAGTACAAGGAGGTCGCTCTTTTCTCTATTCGCTACTACTAATATTATTAACGTTTAACACACGATTGTAGCAGTGCTTGTTACAAGCAACAAGATTTGGCAACAACACAATAAAGATAAAATTCTTACATTTTAAACTGAAAATTGTATGGAGCAATTTCGCAAGCTCTGATAGTTTAATTGTTTCAATAATTAAAATCCTCTTGCCACACGAACGATAGCAAAGTATCAAGATGAAGAAGGAATGACAAGAGCTATAACTCAGTGGCATTATTTGGACAGAAAAGAGTTAATTGGCCCACACTGGAGTTAGAACTAGGGTCTCAACTTAACCCTAGCAATGCCAAGGCATTTCTTCTTATAAGGATTACCAAGGGGGGCCTCAGAAGACTATGAATTGGACTGATGTGTGTTTTCTGTCAATTGTACACATAAGATAAATATTTTAACACTATTTTCATGTTTTGTTAAGCATTATACATAAAGGTACGCAAAAAATGAATCAGTGGGCCTGAGAGCCCCCCCCTCCTTGGTATTGCTAGGGTTAAGACGCTGACACTTATCGAAAATGGATACACTCTAGTGTAAATCGGTGCTTGAAGCAAAGGTCATTATTCATAAAACTTCGACAGATGTTTATTTTATTTTCAACGATCCACATTTATACACTGTAAAAAAATCACATAACAAATATTGTATTCATATTCACATATAAATATCTAACATATCTATTTTTACTCTATATGCGCATGGCCTGACGGAGATGCTACTTATACGCGAGGCTTGAAAGGAGTGGCCGAGTTGCCATCCTGAATCCCCCATGGCCGGCTCTGCTTGTATCCATCTAATAAAAGTCATGTTATTAACAAATTTGCTGTTTACAAAATTTCTCCGAGATTCCACATAAATAATAACCCTTTTTCCAATACCCTTACATACAGTTGCTAACTTTACAAACCACAGTAATAAAGGTGGCTGGAAGATAAAGGATGATCACGAGCTCTATCTAATATTCCTTTGAGTTCCAAACCCTTGACATAATGTCATCAACCAATCACATGTACGACATACTGTTGCATGTGAAGTCCTTCTTCAACTACTGTATCGTCAAGTACTCCTTCTACTGGTTACACGCACGAGAACCGTCAGTGCTCATTAACATGCGTAAAACCTTTGGTATTAATCTTTGTTTCAATGATTTTTTTTCTTCAGGTAGACTAATCGGTAGTTTTCGTACATCTTAATGTGGATCCGAACCACTGAGCAATGCGCATCGACCTTGTATCAAACACTTCGGTCTTTGCTTACAATGCTACTGCGTAAGCTACTACACCATCTGGGAGGCTTTCATTGTAATGACCACATTCTTAATTAATTTATATCTCTTTTCGAATGACAGTACCCACGCTTATGAAATAGTTTGTTATTACGTAATTACTTTTACCTTGTGATCCTATATGTTTAGTGTCAAATTTTTAAATGACCAGTGAAAATAATAAGAGAAAAATGTTTTCCCTTTTAGAAAATTGAGTGACCTTGAAAATGTACTCCTGCTGCAACATTCATTGAGACAATCGTTTCCTCCCTTAATATTAATGAACTTGATCAAAAACTCCTCATTTTTGGTGTATTTTGCATTATCAACTAAAATGGTGTATTTTAAATTTCCCCAAGTAGTAGTAGATTAGATTTGATTTGATTTCCTAAAATGAAACACATCCTGGCAATTGTTTACTAACCTGGACTTGTCAAAGTTGTTCGTGACTTTGGAATTAATGGAGAAGCATAATCCATGCTCTGTTAGCACTTCGATGGATTTATTACACACCATAGCAGGCGTATTTTGGAAAGGAAGAGTAGTGTACGGGTGGAGTTTACTATCATCGCATCTTGGGACCACCTAATAATACATAAAGAATTACATTTTTTGAAATCTACTAAATTGTAATTTTTATAGAGACAGACACTCTTGAATACACAAACATTCAAAATTAAGATGTTTCAAACGACTTATAAAAATAGTTAATACCTTTGCTATTGTTTACAGTATCAATGGTTAGAACCAGGCTGACATTTACTTAGCTCCCTCATCCTGGAGTGCAACATGAACGAAAATAAATTTCACAATATCTAAGTTTCGTACAAGTTTGGACAGTTTTGTACACACCGCAAAGAAGTTTTGTAACGCTTCGGTTCAACAAAAATCAAACTTCAAAATGTGAACTCCAAGTTGACGCCTTAGTACAACTCAGCCCAAAATATTCGAAAATGGGCTTAAAATAATCTACAGGTTTTGTAGAGTTTTGTACACCTCTACAACATTTTTTAACATCTCGGTTCAAAAGAAATTGAAACTTCAAAATGTACACTGTAAGTTCATACCTGAGTACATCACTGACGAATATGGTCAAAAATGGGCTTAAAAAATGCACAGGTTTTGTACAGTTTCGTACACCTTGAAAGAGTTTTGTAAAGCCTTGGTTCAAGAGAAATTTAAGATTCAAAATTTGAACTTTGCCTGAGTGCAACACTACCCTACATTTTCAAAAATGGGATTAATATGATTCATGTAGGTTCCGGAAAAAGTTTTTATGAGATAAACGTTAATGTTTGAGTAGTACCTAAATTAATAAAAAATGCGATAAGGCCCGAATACCTGTCACTCGTTTATTTCCTTAATTTTAGCACTGGTACTTTAATATTCTGCCTTGCCGAACATTCCTTAAGATGAGGTTATGCCTTTTTCCATAAAATAGTGTCAACATTTCATATTACAATTGATTATTTGTCTTACTTGTTCCGCTTGTGTAACATACAATATGGCTTTCACTCGTAATGGATCATCGCGCGTCATGATTGTGTTTTGTCGATTTGCAGTGCACAATCAGTGTTTCAAACATTCATGACGGAAAATTACTTACCATTACGATTTTTTTACCTCCAAAAACCATGCACGATAAGGTTAGGTTAGGTTTGGTTAGGTTAGGCAAACATAGTTAAAAGTAGTGGAAACCTAATGGTTCTACGCCATCCTTGTAGGAATGCCTAGTATTTAACCTCAGTTGTGACATATTTTGATGATTTTTTTATGGGTTTTATTGCGTTCTAGCCCTATTTTTTGCTCAATCTCATCTTGGAGACTCATCTTTGTAGGTATGCCATGATCTTACGTGATATAACTTAACCTATTCACTTTTTACAGTCTTTTACGGGTTAAAATAACCTACAAAGTGTAAAATGGTTGTTTCTATGTTAACCTTGTAGGTGGGCCCTAGGATGTGTTTTTTGTTGATTTTATAGCATTTGACGATGTTCTAGCTCTATTTTTTGCTCAATCTTATTTTGGGACCTTACTTTTGTAGGTGGGGCCTCAACGTAAACGTCTACGATGTATTTGGGGGGCCTCATTCTTTTGTAGGTGGGGGACCTCAGCGAAAACGGCTACGATGTATTTTTTTATAATATGTGAGCCCCCTTTTCACGATGTATGTCGTGGCCTTTTTACAATGGGTTCAATGTCCACATTACTTTTGGGGGGACCACAGTGGGGGCTCGCAGTGTTGCCAACTTAATCCACAAAATTTCACCACATGATATTTCACAGGCAAAGCGAACCTACAAATAGAAGTTGGCACTACTCAGTATTGCCATAAATTTCTATAGTATAGTAATTTTTTTTAATGTGTGAAGGATGTTTGGATCTAAGGTCATTGCAATTTTTATAGAATTATCCATAATTTTCTTGTATCTAAAACTGTTCAGTCACTCTTTCATTCTTGACATCATACACAAAAGTTTTCTCTGCAATAAGAATGATGCTGCATAGAGTATCTGCAGGCAAGGCGTCATTGAACTCGCACACAATTTTGATGTTGGTACGATCGTTAACAACCACCTGCTTTCTCACCGATGTGTTAATGACGAACATGGGTCTGCGAGCTATGAACTCATTCGGGTTGTAGTACACGTCCACATTGCCGGAGGTCACATTCTTGTAAGCTGTGTATGCCTCGTACAGTTTCAGGTAGTGGTTGTTTGCAATGTTCAGGTTGTAGTTCTCACGCGGGAATATCTCGTTCCTGCCATTTTTGAGGTAGATGTCCTTGATCTTGCAGTTGCCGAACTGGCTCGAATCGTTTTCTTGGTTGTTGTCCTCCCCTGTATGGAAGAGTACGACCACAATCTCTGGCATATCGTACCGCATGCTGTTAAACTGTGTGGTCACGTCAAATTCAAAATGGTTACCGGAAGTAGGTTTCTGAACACAATGGTAACCGTAAAATTGGATGGGTACTTGGGGATTCTTCAAAATGTCTGCTTTGTACTTGAGAGCCTACTTAGTTTCGTATTCCACTACGGGCATGCGCAGCTCCATGGACTGGATGATGCTCTTTGCAGGATCGGGTAGTGTGTTGGGAAGTGCTGAACCGTTTGCTCTCAAGGTGCTGTAACGCATCAGCGCATCGTTGTCGTTGGTGCTTCTGCGAAAAGTGACGCGCAAACCACCCTTCCACATAATCTCTGTGTAGTCGGAGAAGAAGTCAGGAAGCAGGCGCATGGGAAACAGTACTGTGTGACTTTGAGTTTTGATTTTTGTACCTGCTTTGAATCCCCCTGCCTGGTAGTATGCTGCATCGGTCTTGGAGAGTTTAAATGTTCCCAAAGCTGTAGAAGTAATCCCGGGGTAGTCAACCCGATGCCATGCTTTCTAACGTCCATTTGCGAGAACAGGTATTGCACAAAATTATCTACAAGTCTTAAATTTGCATTTGCAAGGAATGCTTCGCCGTTGTCTCTCTTCACAACATCAAACTTGATATACAAATCATCTCTTGATTCGCTTCATTAAGGTTGGCAATCGTGCGACCATTGGGTGGGAAGGACTGCAACTCGTAAATTTAGGTTTGCTAAATAATGGTTATTTATTATATGTTAATCTCCACGACGGCAGTGGTCGTGGCTCCTGCACAATCAAACACCTCTCCCTTCTCGTTGGTAATTGCCAATTCTATGTTGTTTATGCAATTACGAGATACAGGAAAGTGTATCGGTGGGGAGTGTGTTTAGATAATTGGCTCCATGAACTCAGAGTTTGGTTTGGACGTAGCGATACTAACTGTCTGCTTGTGACTCCCTGGGATGCCGTCCGAGGATTTGGTGATCATACCTTCTGCCACATTGCAATGTATTTTCAGAGTCTCGATGGCTAGAAATTTAGGAATGTTAGCACCGATGTGCTTGATGCCAGGTTTGAGCTTTGTGTTGTTCTCGAATAACAAAAGCTCTCCGATGGTACCCAGGTCTACGGTTTCCGTGGCAGACACCAGTTCCACTCTGTGAGTAACAGAATTTTGCGACATCAGTACATTTCTTGGCAATTAAGCCTGCAAGGTAGACAGATTTTTTTCGCCAGGGTTGATGCTGATTTTTTAGCTGCCAATCTTGATGGTATTGTTGTGTACCGTCACATTAGGTATCAGGTACATGCTGTAGAATGCACGAAGAGCAATAGATTTAGCAAAGATGATATCGTCATGGAATGCTAGTTTCAGAAGCGAAGTCTCGCTTGTGAGATGGAATACTCCCATAGTGCTTCAGGTGCCACAATGCTTTCTGGAAATCCTCGATTGTTGGGTTATTTAATTGCGTTAGGAAGACAAGCAAGGAAACGCAGAGATGGCCACAGTTCACATCGCTGAAACCTTGGATGCGTTCGTCATTGTAGAAGAGGTTGACAACACTGAGATACTTTACCAACCCAGCAGATGGCATGCCTCCGAATGAATCGAAAACAAATGCTTTTTTGTTCTTGGCTTTGAGGTAGCATATCCAATGTGTACCTGGATTTTCGTAACTGTCTAGGTTACCCACACCACACTCATTTTTCTTCACAACAAAGGGTACAGAATCAGACATGAAAACGCCCCTGAAGTGCTTGATCCCCAACGATTCGATCAAAGATTAAATATCGAAGTTGGACAGGGCTCTTCTCTTTTATATAATTTTCAAAGCTTCGAGGTTGTGCTTTCGCTTTTTGGTCACACCTTTCTCCTTCTTCTCCATTGCCAGGTTGTGGCGTTTTTGCTCTTCTATCTCGGCCTTGTTCTTTTTTGCATCGATGACGGTCTTGGCAATGGTGGTACTGCCTCCTGCCAAGCTGCCTATATCACCCAAACTGCCAAGATAGCCGGGATTCTGAATATGAAACCTCCAGTCTTCTTTCGCGTACCGTATAACCTCCTCAACTGAGGAATGCTGAGCAGCAATTTCATTCCATGACCTTTTGACAAGCAGGAATGTTTCTTCTCGCGCTGCTTTTTGGTGAGCCTTCCATCTAACGTTCCGAGAGACTTGAGGTATGTGTAGGGTATATAGTAGACAACGTCCTTGGGTTTCATGGTTGCTATTTTCACAGGGTGTTATTTATGTACAGCCCCACCCCAATTTTCGTTTTGTGTTCATGGCGATGGTCGTACCCAATGCGGCAACCCATTCACCTAGCGACGTATCTCTGCTGACGATTCTCCCGAAAGCCGCATGCTCCAACTTTCTGTCAGCATCATGACGTGCGTAAAGATCGATGTGCGCATTGTAGGCAATGTCGTTGTCCTTGCATTCTGCGTCCAGTGGGTTCACTCCTTAGTCTCCTCTATCCAGTCGCTGTTCGAGATTCGTACCCGGACCGCAGTACTGGTAACCTGGCAGGTGCATCTCGAAGGGTAGCTTGTGGATAATATCGTTCACCAAACCTCGACCCTCTGCTACATTCCAGAATTTGGGAGGCAGTGTGTTGATGATTTGATAAATGGTAACCTATACCTTTGTTGTCGTTGACAATGAAGTTGGAAAGCTTGGTGCTAATCATGTCCGTCATTCCCACCTTCTCGTTGTGGAAGTTGCGATTGCCTGCATTTTCTTTGCCTCCGATAACCAGTAATCGATCTACAAGCTTTCTTATATCGTCTACCCAAACAAACTCCTTGGGCAAGGTGTTGTAGTGTTTGACAAAACTGCCAGTCTTGAGCTGGGTCCATATTTTCTTCATGAGGTTTTGCCAGGTAGCTACGCAGATTCAGGTTGTCGTCTGCAAGTTTGCGTTTCATTTTTTTTTGTAGTTAGTTGTAATAGTTCAAGTCGTTTCTTGTAACGTTTCTGTATTTTTCGTTATTGGGATTCCTCGTCTTGTTTATTGTGACAAATCTGAAATAATCTTGGTTCCAGCATGAAGAGCAAAATTTGGAAAACTTATTGTAGTTTATGTCCCCACCTACATAATCATCGTAAGCTTGTGTTAAAATTGGTGTAGTCTTGACGAAACAAACAAATGAAATTAGCATTGTCTCTGAGTAGCTGCTTGGGGATTTTGGAAAAAGTCTGAAGAAGGTAGAAGCAGTCCATGCCTCTGTCCCGATCCTGAGTAAAAAAATTGCGAATTTCGTTCTGGTTCTCCAGAATCACATCGTCATAAACCACCATCGAATTTTCGAAACAGCAGTCTAGTGGTATCACTTCAGAAGCAAATATAGCTATGCCTAGTCCCTCGTAGAGTTTCGACAGCTGGAGATACTTAGGCTGCTCCAAACTTTTGGAGAAAACAGGTGCCTGTTCTTCCAGTTTAACCAGTTGGGTGCAAGAAGAAAATTATCAATAAGTAACGTTGTTTTTCCACATCCAGAAGGTCCAACAATGAGGCAGCGAATGTTGTCGGGTAGAAACTCGCCATTTTCCTATCCTGAAGTTCCGATGGAAAATCTGGCAGTCACCGTACTACATGCCAAGCACCCGTTACACAATCACCTCGTTTGCGTCTATCCAACTTTTTCCTCGAGTCCCAGCCATTTGACCAACAGTTTGTCAACTTTTCTACGTAATACTTTTTCAATAAGACATGTGTCAGGGTATTTTGTTTTAGAAAGTTCCTTTTCGTAAAATCATCCTTACAGAATATCTTCCCGATTATTTTTTATTATATACGTGTGACGGTTTCCAGGTAAGACTCAAATTACGGTGAAAAGTTCCGTACTCCAATTTTTAGTGAAGGCTTTTTCAAACCCACGATTAAATACTCATTCTCACCTGATCTCCAATTTTGTATTTCGTTTTCTTACTTGTAAATTTGTATTTTGGACAATAAACAGTAGAAATTAAACGCTGTTCGTCAGATTTGTTGACGTCAGCTGGTTTCATGTTTATCGTGCGATGCAAACTGTGATTATAGCTGTTAACATGTTCCGGAAGCATGTCGTGAAACTTGTAAATCCCCTGAAGGGTGAATTGTTTCCACATGCGTGTTTTGAGAGTTCGGTTGAAACGTTCCAATATTCCGGCTTTGATGTGACTAAAGGTCGAGTAATGTTGAATATTTTGTTTTTGAATAAATTGCTGAAAGACAGAGTTGTAGAATTCTTTTCTGTTGTCCGTTTGAAAAAATCGAGGTCGCCTACCACTTTCATTGAAAATAGTTTTGAATGCTTCCACTACACAGGTTCCTGTTTTTGCCTTGAGGGGTAAAGTCCACGCAAATTTTGAAAATGTGTATATAACGGTGAGAAGATACTTGTATCCCTTGATGATTTAATATAAATTTTTCAAGTTGCACTGCTCATTTCCACAAGGTCAGCTTGCCACAGGTTGTCTATGCTTTTGGACACTACCGGTAGTGGTTTACAGTTTCGTCGTGCAGGTTTGTGCAGCTCGTTCACAACAGCCTGCCTAGACATTGTGTGAAAACAAGAATATAGCTTGGATGGGATTCCTGGCTGCAGACATTGCCGGGTTTTCTATGTACAGTTTGCCTCCTATTTCTATGTCAATAATTTGAGTGGCATCTTCGGCATAGGCAGTCTCGCGAGTTTCGGGTTGGGTGAAATCGACCAACTCCACTCCTCTGATTTTAGGCTCGTCACCGATGTTCGTCACGGTCATGGTTGGGTAGTGGGTTGCATGAGGCAAAGACCAGTATGAAACCTTGACGAACTAAAGTGTGCCAGCGATGAAAAACTGGTGATAGGCTTTGGCAGTAGTCAGCATGTAGAGTTTCGCACCCGGATGGAAAAGCGAGGAAAATTCCCTGTTTGGAATGTTTTAAAGTTCGATGACCACAGTGGACTTGAGATTGTCGATGCTGGCGTTCAGGGTGTATACATTGGTTCGAACCTCGCTTTCCACATCTTCCAATCTACCGTTTATTTGTTAAAGGTGTTCATCGATAGAAAGAACAACATTGTCATAGTCAGGCTTGATCTTCACATCGACAATAAGCATCTTGAATTTTTCGTTTAACTCATGTAGTTGTGTACTGAAATTGGTTATGACCGATTCTTGGCTCGCCTCGATGCTGCAAATTTGCTCTTTCACATTGGCGAGAATCTGCTGTAGACTTTCCACGAGTGTCAACATGGAGCTCTGAGTTGTGAGGTCGTGGACCTTGGTTCTAATTTCCGCAAAACAAGCCATGTAGCTCGGTGATGATCTGGTTGGTAGGCAAGGTGTCAACAGACTCCCGAAGAAATTCAATTTCGGTTTGGATGTTTTTGATGTCGTCGGATTTGAGTATTCGGTTGAGAGCCCTCTTCACGCTTTTCAATTCCTGCGAAGTAGGCAGGGTGGCCACCGTGTTTTGGAGCGACTCGAAAGCTTTTTTCATCGCGTCCAACTCCGAGGCAGCAGCAGCAGCGCATATGCCTTCTTGTAATTGTTTTATGTCGTCCTGGGTGGGGGTGGATTGTTGCAAAGTTTTCAACTTAGTCTGTATGTCGTCGATCAAGTGATGAAAATGCGACAACTCTAATTCGGTGTTTAGATTTTCCAACTTTGTGATCTGCTGTTGTACGCTGGCAAGAGTATCCCTGATGCCAGGCAGTTTGGATTCCAGTGCTTCGTGTACGTTTGCCAGATCAATTTTGATGACAGAGACAGCATCCTCAATGTGCGTTATAGTGCCTTGCAGCTTCCAGAAATCCTCGTAGGTCTCAAGTTGGAGTTTTATGTTGGCAACACTACGGGCAATGGCGTTCAGCTCGCTGGACGAAGGTAGATTGTCCTCTAGCGTTTGGAGTTTAGTTTTGATTTGTTGATCGATGCATGCCAAGCGTCCGTTTGAAGCTCAGCCTGGATTCTTTCCAATGTAGGAATTTCGGACGATTGAAATTGTTCGCGCAATTTTGCAATACTGGCGTTCACGCGATCGTATTCATCTTGAGTCTTGATGCTCTGAATTATGGTTTGCAGTACAGTCTGGATGGTGCTCGTTTGGTCCTGCATGTGTCGCTTCAGCTGTTCCACATCGGAGGTCTGCGTTTGCTGTAGCTTCAAAAATTCGTTCTGCAGCTTACCTATGCTCAGCGCCAAGTTGTCGATGTTGTCTATTGACGCGAGGTCGGTGTACGTTTGCAGCATCGATTTGAGCTTGGCGACGATCTTGAGTACGGTGTCCAGGCACTGAGACTGGAGGCTGGCTATCTCTGATAGGAGGCTGGAGTTGAGCGTGGACTGCAGGGTCTGCAGGTCGCTTTGCAACTTCTTAACCCTGGCTTCGAGCATGAGAAGCTCGTCGCCGTGGTCGTCGCGTTTCGTGTGACCAAAAATATCGTTAGGCACTGTTAACAATGTGGTTATTTATTATAGGATAGGTGATTTTCATTTCTATAAAAAGAGGGATGAGTTTATCGTAGTAGTCCGAGAGCTCGACGTACAGGCGATCGCCAGCAGATACATCGTACTTTGTAGTCGCATCCATCCTATCATGCTTGATGCGATAGATGTTCTTGCCAGGGGAAACCTTGACCTCCCCTTTGTTCTCAGGGTTCATGTTGAACTGCAGTTTGCCGGAGATGACGAACCGGTAATAATTCAAGTTGTTGTTGAATATATAGAAACTTTGGCCCACGTCATCATCGTACTGGGTTAGGATGCTGTTGAGATGAATAATGAGCAAACCGTTGAGTTTAGATGGTAGGGAGGGCAACAGGTCGAAGTTTGGAGGTGATGATGATAATGTAGTTTGGATGGGTACCTCTGTAGCTTGATTCCTCAAGTCAAACAGGTTCATAGGCATGGTTATTTTATATGCTTGTGTTGATAGAAATATTGCCAGCCATTAGGTTAGTTGCATGTAAAAAAATTAATGTTTTCTTTGTATGATATAATAATTGATTTTCTTGTATGTGTACCATGTTTTTTTAAGTGCATTGCATACATTCTTACTACTATCTAAACAATAGTGCCCCCAAAGCAATGTGTGGATCCCACAAGACAAAAACATATTTTATCATCATGCGTATCTAATGATACTTTCCTAACTTTTTTTGTTGTAATCACATGATATACACTTTGGATTATTTTTTCCAATCGTAGCTGCGGCTTCAATTTCTTCAGACAATCAATTTAGTTTTGAAATTAAAGTTTGTTTTGTATAGTATTTTTACCAACACCTTTATCTTTCTTCATGATGCTGCTCTCAGTTCTTAATGTATACATTTTGGAACGCAAACCGGCAAACTCTAGAATGATGTCACCATTACACTCGTCTTTTAATTTACCTAGAACTTTTTTGTTACTACATGGAATTCAAAATCTGTTTGGTTGAGGGTAAGAAGAAGTATCGTAATAATCAAGCAAGGACGGATTTTTTACATCTTCATATAGATTGGATGTTTTAATGCAATAAATAAAACTGTCGGTTTCGATGTAAAGTAATGAAATGCTCTCGTTGTAGAAAGGTTTCATAACAATGTAGTGAATTTGAAACATGTGAATTTTCTATAAATCTAAAACTGTTCCTCCAACATAAATTGGTTTTCGGAATTTTATTACTTTTATATCTAGATTGAAAAGTGACAGACTCTAGATGTAAATTTTTCTTGATTTAAATCTAGGATTAGCCACCAACTTACTGCATTTATTTTCATCTGAAACCAATCTCACGTCCACCCGATTTCTCACGTTCTCCATTGTCCTACCATATACATCATGGTTCATCAATTTGAAAAAAATCTTTGTCTAAATCGGAAGTGGCAACTGTTCTCTGTTTTGTGTTTGTTTCAATGTATGGTTTGAGCCACTCGGAATGTTTAAACCTGAGGACTCTTCTAATATCCAATACCTTAACACCCATCGCAATCAAAAACCGTAGACTTTTGTAATGGAGAACGTATCTTTCTTTTTTCTCTAAAGTTAATAAAAGCTTGCGTTGATTAGAATTAGGTGGACATTTAAGTTCGGGTGCCGGTGGTAAATCGGAAAAAAATATCATGAAAATTGTCTGGAAATTCAATATCCACTTCTGCAAAAAGCCAAATTCACAATCGTCAAAATCAATAATATTTGTTGAAGTTCGAGACCTCCATAAGGAAGTTTCTGTACCATAGCATGTCCATAGAGATTATTAACGTCGATGTAAAAACGTAATTCGATGGTTTATTCGCATCATATTTTTCTTCCATGTGCATGATGTTGGCTTCTGCATGTCTCTGTGCACATTGTACCATCCCACCTCGAAGAAAAGTGACATGTCTACATCTGTTAATACTTCTAACTTAATTTTAGTTTGCAACAACATTGCAGACCACGCTAATCACGGGAGGCTGAAGAAATGCGCAGAGTCCAACTTGTAAATAGACATTGACGTTTTCCTGAATGCTTAAAAAAAATCCGCAAGTATTGTTACGTCTAATTTCAAGTATACGTTGTTATAATCTCCGAATGTTTTACATTCTAGTTTATCCCACATCAGTTGTGCATGTTCGTATTCTGTCCGTAATACCTGTTTTTCTGAGTTGACTGAAGAATTCTTTTTGAGGAGGGAGGGTGTTGTCATAATATTTAGATTCATTATTTACGTATTCATACGGATAAATCCCTTTACTTCTGATCAGTTTTATATCTATGTTGCGAAAACTAGCTTTGGTAATTTTGAATTGTTCGTCACAAAGTTTACTTGCTAGAGCGTCCAAACTTGCAGAGAGAAATCTGAACGAGTCAAGAAACCTCATCTCTATGCTTTTATTTGTCCCCGAAATCTTAACTTTCTTACTTATAGAAATGTATCGTTTTTCATTTTGAACAAGAATATTTTCTTGTGTGTCATACCCAACTTGGCAAATTAAGAGATAAAAATCGTAATTCTATCCATTATGAAAAAATATGAAGACAAATTTGGGCCTTTGAATTTTGAGGTTGCAATCATTACAGATTCCGCTGATGAAACGACCGTCTGTGTGCGAATGGTGAAAGACTTTACGATTCTCGTTTGTCAAGTATTGATTGCACACTGGACACTCGAAAGTTTCATCAAATATTTTTTGTTCCTCTGATGTCAACAAATCCATCGGTTTGGATATTTGCAAGAAGCTGCCAATTTTCTCAACCTACTCTTCCATTTTTCAAAAAAGTGTTCGATAACATTCGGTCCACGGTATACATATGGTATATTTATTTCATTGTGTGGTACGACAATGTAACGAAAACTATTTGGTTCAAGAAGCTGGTATGGCGTTGTGGAGGAGATTTTTGGATTTGGTTTGCAGGAGAACAGTGGCTTCAGAAATGATTCAAAATCTTCGACAATAATGGCTGGATAATCAATCAAAGCCTTGTACATTTTGAATTCTTCGACTTCGTTCTTTTTGGTCATCAACAATCGAGCTGGTTTGTTGTCACCGCAATATATTTCATGTTCGACACGTTTTGCAATAGCAATTTGCCGTGCGGTATACATTTGGTGATTGAATTCTCTTCGACCATTGAACGTGGTCAAACACCTTGAACAAACCACGATGTGATTTACATACTTCGTTGCTTGACTTCTGATTAGTCGTGATAGTGAACGAATAAGGCAGTAATGGTGAATATTGTTGTTTGAAATTATATGAGAATTATTATCGTTGATATTATTCATCCTGTTGGGATGCACAAGATGTTTTTCTGATGTATAAGAATATTCATTAATAGTAATGCGTTTTCCATCAGAATCTCGAATTTTGATATGTCTTAAAATGCCACGGGGTATTCAATGCTAGATATTAAATTTTTAAACTCTGTCTCGTACTGCTTGTAATGATAAACTCGCTCTGGATGATTTTTCCAATGAACAGGATACAGAGCTGCCAAGATGCACCAAAGAAAGCACTTTGAGTCATTATTTTGAATATTTAACACTGCTCTCTTGCTTTGAATGTTCGGTGGTAGAGGGACGGTCAAATTTCGGAAATATATTCATTTATTTTATTTTTTAAGAAACTTGATTTGATGGCTTAATTTTTACCCTAATTTGAAAATTTTATCTGCTATTGCTTGATGAGTTCTACGTATAACTGCGAGGCCCCTCTGTTACATCCAAAAGTAGTGGGGCATTGAACCCATTGTAAGAAAGGCCACGACATACATCGTGAAAAGGGGGGATCACACATCATAAAAAATACATCGTAGCCTTTTAAGCTGAGGACCCCCACCTACATAAAAATGAGGCCTCAAAATACATTGTAGACGTTTACGTTGAGGGCCCCACCTACGAAAATAAGGTCCCAAAATAAGATTGAGCAAAAATAGTGCTAGAACATCGTCAAATGCTATAAAATCAACAAAAAATACATCGTAGCCGTTTACGTTGAGGGCCCACCAACAAAGTTAACATAGAAACAACCATTTTACACTTTGTAGGTTATTTTAACCCGTAAAAGACTGTAAACAAGTGAATAGGTTAAGTTATATCACGTAAGATCATAGCATACCTACAAAGATGAGTCTCCAAAAATAAAATAGAACAAAAAATATGGCTAGAACGCAATAAAATCCATACAAAATCATCAAAATCATCAAAATATATCATAACTGAGGTTAAATACTAGGCATACCTACAAGGATGGCGTAGAACCATTAGGTTCCCACTACTGTTAAAATAATGAACATTTAAAATCGTTAAAAATAATTCATGACTAGAAAAAATATATTCTTTTCTTCTACATTGAAATTTACATCTTGAATTAACACAAGAGGCGCCAAATGAAAAACTGAATTAACAAAAAACTCCTTATATTGCGTTTGATTGGAGAATTTTAAAAGTTCAATTAACTCAATACGCGCTAATTACAAGTTCAATGAACACAAAACGCGGTATATTGCGTGTACTTGGAATATCTATTTTTATACTCACATGTACTGAACGGTAGCTGCTTGTTTAAAAAATTCATGAACTCTTGTCTCCCGTGGAAAATTACTCTTGAAGTGGTATTCAGATAAATATCCTGTGAAGTGATATTTTGTTCTTCCAAACACTGGAATTGAATGCCGGACATTACACCAAACTCTCTCGATGTTTTTCAATGTATTGGAATTTCTTCACCCATGAGTCGTTGCACGTTCTGCTGATGAATATGTCAACTTGCAGGTGTGTCGACAAATTCAACACTATGGTTAACTCTCAGGTGTCGGTAGCCTGCTCCTTGTAGGTTGATATATGCTTTCCAGCAGTCTGACATTATTGTTGTTCAAGGAATAATGTATTGACGTATGACTGTCAGCAGAGTATTCTCGGTTCGGGTTTCTACGGGAACCATGAATAAAAGTGTAGGATTTCCCCTTTCAATTCCTCCGAATACTCACTGTCCATCACGTGAACGGGCTCTCCCATTTACACATGTTTTGGTTTTTCCGAACTTTGCCTCAGCTACTTCAATAATAACCCCATGACGTCCAATTGGTCGAGAATATCGTAATACCCATTCCTCACACACTCGCCTACAAAGGTTTGAGCAGTCCACCACTCTTCCTTCACTTACGTCCAGTGCGAATTGTATGGAATCCTGTCTTGGGTGTGGATAAAGTAGCCACAGTTTACAAAATGTTATGATCTGTTGCACCGTCAGCTTACTTTGTAGTATGAAGGTTCCCAATCTTGCAGATCTTTCAAATCCACACGGAACTCTTTTGAACCTCAACCTGCCACGTCCTTGGACTCGCTTCGTACAGGCATATATCGACTTCCCATTTGGTCGAATGTGCAGCTTGCATGTACAGCGAACTGCAAATGAAATAGGAGGATCAATATTTTCGCGAAGGAAAATAAGTTGGGAATACTCCGAACACCGAGGCATTCTTGATAAGATGCTTGAGGAGCCTCGAGCAAACTTTGCTGAAAAGCACAATTCCAGTATCGAAGGTCATGCTACACGTCGATTGGCAACTTTCAGGAGCATGCTGTCTGTCTACACAGTTCTCCCCAAATGCCTGTTTGAAAATGAATCTTCTACAGTTGAAAAATAAAATGCGAGTAGTTCTGACATTGTATTCATTTTACAATTATTTTTATTTGTTCATATTTTGCTTTGCTTTTATGTCACTTTTATAATATTAATGGAAACTATTAAGATGGATGATAATTAGATTAAATTGATGAAGAGACATTTAAAGAAGAGATTGCCAGACGAGGACCCGAACCCGGAACCTAAAGCGGATAGGTTGTGGAAGACCCTCACGAACTCCCGGCCATGAACTGGCTTATAACATTTGTAATTACTCAGGAAATTTTTTTGCTGTGTTCATGCCTAATACCTGCTTTCGAACACTTAATTTATAAGTGACACACTTCGTTCGGTGGGGACAAGCCACGTATTGATTGAGAGGAGGAACACATCTCGTTCATATACTAGATACAATCATGGACTATACTTGAAATATGACGTGCCATACACTACTTTCGGAGATCAGTTGGACATGGCAATTTTCATATACAAGTTGCAGTTTCTCTACTTAGATTAATTATGTCCAAATCTTATCCTAATAGATAATCTCGCAACAACGCAAAATGTTTTAATTGACACGAATTCTCAATGACTAATATATACTGGACCTACATTTTTTTAAATGAGAAATCTAGGTGACGAAAATATGCTTTAACACGAAATAAAAATGCAATATTCATTCAATACACCCAAAATGCTAACCAAAGCAGACTTTATTATATATTATTAATAACGCTACACACGTACAGGGTTTCTTTCGGAGTACGATTCACATGGCGTAATAGGATTATCATTCACTACAGTGCAATAGCACTAAATATTAGATGAACCTGAAATGAAGGGTTACTGTTCACCATATGAGAGTTGCAGCAGGTAAAACAAAATACATATGTAAGGAACAGGTGTGTAAGTGTAAGTTTCTATGTGAAAATTGACTGAGTGTTAGCACTAGACGACTTTACGTCAGGGATCCTACATTCGAATACCGGTCTGGGCATTGGTGTTCTTTTTGAACGTTCTATTTATCAGATCTTCACTCATCTTCATCGTCGCGATTGCCCAAAAGTGACAGAAAAGCGACGCTAAATAACAAAAATAAAAATATATGTGAAAATTAAAAAGTAAATTAAAAGCTGATAGGTTGCATGAGCGATGTTCGATAGAAGTTCTGTTAAGATGTAGGAAGCAAATAGCGAAGTTGTGTGACGGATTGAAGATAATCTTCTATCACATTTAATCTAAGCTCACACGAAGAGCTAGAGCTCTGTGTGAGCTAGAGAAACACAAAGCACACAAGACACTTAATTATTGAGAGAAACAATGAATTTCAAGCCTGCAAATATCAGAATTTGAACACTAAAATAATAATTATTATGTGACGAATAGTATCATGTTGATAGTGAGTCTGAGTTGAACGGACGTGTTTTCGCGCAGCTCCTGAGTGCAGTGAAGTGTAACGGGATGGGAAACAGTGTTGTGCAGTGGCGCCTGGCTATAGGCGCGTGGAGCGGGAGGTGGAGGCCCCAATCGGGGCAAGCGAGAGGGCAGCTCCCCGCTAAAGAATTGCGTTTGCTTTTTGTGGCCATGATTACTCTGGTGTTATTAGTGTTGAGTGGCTTGGAAGAGAATCCTGGCCCCTGCACCATCGAGGACGTCATGGCAAAACTTGACTCCATGGACGAAAAACTTAACTCAGTGACCAAAGACACGGCCATGTTGAAGGGTGAAATATCCAAACTCACAAAGGAACTGAATGACACGAGACAAGAAAATGACAGGATTAAGCAACAAGTGCTAATGAACGAGGACGCTATAGATAGATTGGAAAGTCAATCAAGAAGAAATAACCTCGTTTTCTACAACATAAGGGAGGAACATGAGGAGACATGGGCCAGAACAGAAGACTTGGTAAGGGAGTTTTTATCAACGGAAATGGGAATCGATACTGTTGATTTGGACATTGACAGAGCGCATCGTCTCGGCAGGCCAAACGGACGGACCCGGCCAATAATTGTAAAATTGGCATTTTATAAAAGGAGGGAGGAAATTTTATCGAACAGTTATAGAGCCAAGAATACACCAGTCTATATCCAAGAAGACTACACGCGCCGAACGCGGATGGTACGTTCAGAACTCAAACCGTACCTTATAGAAGCAAAGGCTCGCGGTCAACATGCTAAATTGCAATATAACAAGCTACTCATAAATGGAAAACCATTTACTTTGGAAGAATTGAAATCCAACAACGTTCCGTCAAAACCACTTCCAGCAAGTTCCAGAGACGCACAAGTAAATTTGGCAACAACTTCGAACAAAGGACCCCGATCGTCTCCAGGAAAGAAGGAAGTCGTCGACCTCGGCGGAAACAGCAGGACTACCCCCACCCCTTCACACAGTGGACACTCGCCAGCGTCTGGAACTGCATCTGATAGAACGTGGACGTCCAAAACCCCCAGGCCATGAGTTTCGGAAGGTGCGTGCAGCTTCTATGGAGGGATGAAGACGAAGGCCGAATCTCGGAAGCAGGTTGGAAATCCCCACTCCCTCCCAAATCCCACCCCTCCCCCAAGTGACGTGGTAGCAGTGACAGCAACGGAGGAAGAATGTCAGCCCGGGGGCAACTCCCACAAACGTAAACACGTAAGTTCTAAGACTAAAATATTTAGCATAGTGTACCAAAATGTTCGCGGGTTGCGTACCAAAATGCAAGTGTTCTCTCAGAACATATTATCTAACAATTACAGCATTGTAGCAATTACAGAGACTTGGCTTAATGAAAACCATCTAAGCACGGAACTTTTTGATGATCGCTATAACGTGTTCCGATCTGACAGGAACGCGACTGACTCTGGGAAAAATCTGGGCGGGGGTGCTCTTCTGGCAATTCATAACAAATACGCAGCGACGCTCGTAGGCAAATTTAACGACGACCCTAACGTCGACTCATTGCTTGTGAAAATTGTAATTCATGGACTGACTACCTTATACATCTGTATTGTTTACTTTACTCCATGCTGTAATGACAAGTCTTACAACTTATTTTATAATTTTCTTGAAAGGCATTGTAGACCCGCACATAACATTCTCCTCATAGGGGATTTCAACATCCCTTGCATAACAAGCAACGAACAAAACCTCGTTAACGCCACTCCTGTATGTCGCGATTTATACAATCATATGTGCTTTTTTCAATTACGCAGCGTAAATAACATTCAAAATAGTAACGGCAAAACTCTCGATCTTGTGCTAAGTAACGTTTTTGGCATGCAGTTGACACGAGAAACTCAGCCACTCGTGCCTGGGAATAAGCATCATCCTTGTCTCGTAATTGAAATAAAGCACAGAAAAATGACACAGAGTAACAATCCACCAAACAACCTCTCGTACAATTTCAAAAAAGCTGACTTTAACAAACTATACAACAAACTATCGGTCGTTAACTGGGATACACTAAAACTATGTGATAACGTAAACGAAATGACAGATATGTTTTACAACATAATATACGAAGCATTTGACGCGTGCATCCCCTTAAGACGCATGACCCCTCCTAAATATCCATGCTGGTTTACCGCCAATATAATTAAAAAATAAAAGCCAAGGCTCACCACCACCAAAAATGGAAGCAAAACGTAGGTAACCCAGTTCACCATGCCAACAAATTTAAAGAACTCAGAAAAGCAATCAAAAAAGAAATATCAGCCGCCCATAATAATTACTTGTTCGACATCGAAAGCAATATTCAAAGTGACCCGTCACTTTTCTAGTCCTACATAAATCGCAACAGGCAAAACAAACAGTTTCCAGTTTCTTCAAACAATGAACCCATATTAAACCTGAATACCGTCGTTGATGAATTTGCGAAATACTCTCAATCTGTGTACGCAAACAATACGGCAAAGTATAACCTCGAGATCATGGCGGGGCACACAGAGTGCAAAACGCTAGATTCACTCAACATTCAGATGTTCAGTATGTCTGAAATTGAAGCAGCTGTAAACAAATTAAAACCAAAGAAGTCGGCGGGGCCAGACAAAATCCCACCCTACATCTTCAAAGGATGTGTAGACATTTTAAAAATTCCACTCTTTGTTATCTACAATGCGATATTATCTTCCACGCAGTTTCCCGAACGGTGGAAAGTTACTGCTGTATGTCCAGTACCGAAATCCTCGGAGAACAGAAACATACAAAACCATCGTCCTATAGCTCTTTTATCTGCCCCTGCTAAAATATTTAAGCAAATCTTATATTGCCACATATATAACCATGTCAAAGAAACTCTATCTGAATTCCAGCATGGCTTTCTGCCCAACTGCTCAATAGAAACAAACCTTGGCGAGAAACTGCATTATATAAGCACGGTGTTAGATGATGGGGGGCAGGTGGATGTAATATACACTGATTTTTCCAAAGCCTTTGACACCGTAAATCATGATGTACTACTAAGTAAATTGGGCACTTTCAACTTTTCCCTTCCCCTCAGGAAACTTATGGCGTCATATTTAATGAATAGAAAACAATATGTCTCGTATAAAGGCCACGCATCCAGCGAATTTCTAGTACGTTCCGGAGTACCTTAAGGGTCCAACATAGGACCTCTTCTCTTTCTTCTATTAATCAACGACTTACCAGAACATTTGATTAATTCTAGAAAACTGTTATTTGCAGACGACCTGAAATTCTTTCAAAGAATAAAAAATATTGAAGACTGTGTGTGTCTACAACAGGACATAAATAGGTTGAGTGCGTGGTGCTTGCGCGAAGGTCTTTCTCTTAATGCAGCAAAATGCTATTCCGTTACTTATTCTAAACAAAGAACGATCCTAAATTTTCAATATAAACTTAATAATACCAATCTAAAAAAATCTGAAACAGCAAAGGACCTAGGAATATATTTTGACTCTAAGCTAACTTTCACTCACCATATTAACAAAGTAATAGGCAACGCTTACAAACTTATCGGGTTCATTATTAGGATGGGCAGAGACTTTCGAGACACCCAAACACTTAAGGTATTATATTACTCATTAGTGCGTTCAAAACTTGAATTCGGGTCTGTTGTATAGAACACTGACAGTATAGTACAAACTACAAAAATAGAGCGAGTACAATCAAAGATGTTACGTTATATGAAGTATAAACTTGAAGGTACTTATCCCAAATTTGATTCGTACAGTAATCTAACAGAGGAGCTCCGAATGCACAGGCTTGACGATCGAAGGACAGTGCGCGACCTGCTGCTGCTCTGGAAAATATATAATGGAAAACTTCGCTCTCCTCATTGGATCTCACAATTTAAATTACGCGTTCCTAACAATAAGACGAGACCCAATCATCAAACCTTTTTTGTGAATAGAGCGCGAACAAACATTGTCAAGAAATCCCCTATCTGGAGAATGAGTATTCTCTACAATGCCTTAGAAAAGCGTAACAAAAAAATTGATTTGTTCTCTATGCCATATATACAATTTAAAAACTGTGTAATGAATACAATATCAAATAACAGTCACTGAAGCATGTATGAAAACCTGTATCTCTGAACTCTCTAACTGGGCGCCAGCCTGTTGAGTTCATTATTGAAAATAAAATAAATAAAATAAAATAAAATAAATAAATTCAGTGTGGATTTGAGGTGCTTTGCATATTGTTGCTTTTCGAAATTATTTTCGTTGTTACCATTCTTGTGATAGGCAGCATTTTACGACAAGTTCTTCATTATTTTCAGTTTTTGTTTCAAGTCCATTTTATGCACATATAGGCTAATCGGAACTGGGCCTACAGTTTAAAGTAGGATCCAAACCTTTATGTGTCTCCATCGGGTATGAAACCCAGGGCCCCTTGATTGCAAGGCTTGACGTTATCACTACGTCATCCTCAAGATCCTCCGTAATTGGTTACATCTGCATGGATTAACATAAACTTATTTTAAACATATTTCTCACACTAAATAGAGTTCGTTATCACCACAGACTGGAAATTAGGATTTTGCGAAAATACGAGAAACACCTATCGCTCATCTCTTATTACTATTCATTAGAAAATAAGGATTATTTCATTTCTGTGGTTGGTATTGATTGACGAAACAACAATGCTTCAAACTCAGAAGCCAATACCCAAGATTATATTTTTGTTATTTTACACAATTTATTTCCACTTTCCGTTAATTGCGATGATAAGGAATAAATATGTAAGTTGGAGGTGGGATAAAGACCAGGTTAGGAAACCATCTATTCGACTTTGAAGCGCGTTACCCTAAACAATTTGCTACGGGGTTGGTTTATTTTTGTGTATGTCAGTTCATCAAATCCAACTATTCGCCATTGAAATTCCAGAGGTAGCAAAGCAATGTTAAATGACGAAAACAGAAAACAAGAACATATCCACTTATCATCACCCACCAAACCTCTTCTGGCATTCGTTGTGCTTAATGGCCTTGGGGATTCATGATCGTCCATTTCTTGGTTCAGCTCGAGACAATTCAGGTGCCTTATCACAGCTGCCCTGAAGCACGCAGGGTTTCTAACCCACTTCGCCGTGCGGTCTACTATTATCTTTGCCGTCGTTACTACTTCCACATTTTTCACAATCTATTTCTTTCTTCCCGATTCCATGTTGAACTACAAATTCCAATACATCTTACACATCCGACAACAACTTCACGACGCATGCGTGACACGTCATCTTACTGGAACACAACAACGTGTTTACAACACAAAGAGCTAGGCAAGCATAGTTAAAAATAAAAATGTTCGTAAAAAGGCACTTTTGGAAACACTGCAGAGATCGCGTGACTTTCGACGCTCTCGCCATCTGCACGTACACAATGGAAACAACGGCATAATGTTGCAGGCAATGCAATTTTCTTACGTAAAAAGTGATTAATAATTGTTGTTTGGCAGCATTGCAATACGAAGTTTGAAGTTTCCGTGAAAGAAAATACGTCGAAGAACGTCCACAATGCTACAGAAACTCATTTCAGTAAGTACTTTCTCCTGTAAATTTGAAGACATCCGTTCGGGCGATATCGCATATTTACCAATATTGCTCTTCCAACGGGTGCATAGCTTTAATTCCCTTTATTTACTCTAGATCTATGAGCGTAATATTTTTTTCTTTATTTACACAATTTTACATGTCTGTGGTATATATTTAAAGAAATTTGTTAGATCGTGCTAGGATAGTATTATTTTAGTCTAAAACTAATTTGAGCGGGATCTCCGTAGTGGCGGAGTGGCTATCACAGCCAAGAGTGGCTGAAAAAAGTGGCAAAATAGATCAAAATAAGTTATCAGCAAAAATCTAATTTGACTACTGAAGCATATTTACGTGCATATAATCCAAAGATCAAATCTTTAAAATGTATTTTGATTTTGTATTTTCAAATGTATTTATTTCTAAATCATACGATTTGTTATATTGTAATTGTTTAGTTTCCACCGTGGTTGGTCTATTTCTTATTCTTGAGTTCATTGTACACATTCAACTTGTTGCTATGTAGGAGACTGTATGTCTTGAAACGTCCTATACATTTTACATTACACATCCAATTGTACCTCCTAAGTATAATTGAGGGTACAGAACTTCTATTTTTACAACACACAATTCAATGTTATGTAACATGTTTTAGAAGGGTGTGTCAGGTAGTCTGAACCAAGAGACGGCTTAAGGGCTGGGCGACTGTTCGGGGAGCCGCTTTCCTCAAGGGGCGTCAAACCGGAGTGTTATTTTTTAGTAGCGCCCAAATATTGATATTTGAATATATAAGCTAGCCTATTTATTTTAAGAAGGATTGTTACAAACCAGATATTTCATATTGGCAACAATTAAACGAGATGTAAGGAAGGAGTTTAAAAAGAATCATAGATGGCAGCATGAGGTGATAGATTATCATAAAAATATTATAGGGTAAGAATCGATTTAGTGAAAATAAAAATGTCATAAAAAGATGTAGAAAAAAACAAAGCATAAAAAATCAATTAAATGGAAATTAAATTAAAAGTGATTTTCATCATTCATGAAGTTGAAGCCCAGAAGCACAGCTCATTATAGCCTTTGTCTTCATGGCTATCATCCTTCCAAGGCGGAAATTTTAAAATTTACTTCTGATTATAAAATAAATTGCAAAATCATGAAGCTAAGAGATTACTGTTATTTTCATTGAATTTTTTGATATATATAGTTATTCATTAAGTAAATGCATACCTACATTATTTTTTCACAGGAATACTACAGTACTGAAAAATAAGGCTATTATTTTTCTTATGTAAAACCGTAAATTTTGTAACGTGGTCAAAGTTTTTATTGGGAGTAGAAGGTAGGGGGACCAGGATGAACGTTAGGGATAGGAGGTGAAAAGTTAGGTGATGCCAAAAATCTGTCTCGCCAGGGTGAATATTTAAACTTCCGGGCTCTTTCCCCAAAAGACTACCAAGTTCAAAAGTAAATATTTTTTTTATGGGCAAAATACTTAAATTGATTTATATTTGCTGAAAGGAGTGAAGTACATTGTGATTATGCAGCTTTGCGTTGACAGTGCCACCGAAAATTTGTGTATAGTAATACAAGAAAGGAAAGACCTGGGACATTACTTATCATAGGTTGGACCTAACAACATTTTCGATATTCAATAAATCAGTTCCGCAGAGGTGTACAACGACAGAGGCGGCAACGTAAAATACTGTTTTTTGGAAGGGGGCAAAGTTGTTACACTCAATATTTTATATACGTGTAAATAACTAACTACATACAATATATGGTTCTCTACTTGAATTTGGGGAGAGGGCAGAAAGCCCCTTAACAATCCCAAAGTTGGTGCATACATATAGCGTTACATTTTACGTCCCAAATTTTCGGGAGAGTATACAATGTCCCTCCATAAGATCCCAGGTAATTCGATTATTAGAGCATATGGCTACCACGCGGAAGCCCTGGGTTCAAATTCTGGTGCAGGTGATCTTGACTGGTCATTTCCGTGTTTCTGCTAGGCTATCAGGTCCACCCAGACATTTAACATGATATCAAAATTAAAAATCAATCACAACAAATATAATTGTATCTACCGTAATTTAATATTCAAACAATAGATAAAAAACTACATCCTCAATTCGATTAATACATCACTGGCCAATTTTGCATTCCTTCCGGATGAAATTACGTTTCTCAAGGGTTTTTAGTGTAGCAACGAGCTGTCAGCAGAAAAAGTTACTTAGAAAAGTTGTTTGCTTTAATGACCTATATTGGCTGACAAAGTTTGTAGCATGACTCATTGTACATTGCTCATAAAATATACGAGTTCGTGACTCAAGATGAGATATTAGGTCTCTTCGGTGCCGTATTGGTAACATTTTCTCTTTATCATCACAGAGTCACAAATTTGTTCCCCGTTAGATGCACCATTCAGACTGAGTCACGTTCCACTTTAGACTGAAGGTCCAGTCTCGATTATCCAATCTGAGAATATAGAGGACTGAAGATAAACTTAACACATTTTTAAACTACCCAGAGGAAACAAAGAAGTGGACATTTACAACTTCAGAAGTGAATGAGGCAGACCTCATTACACAAGACAAGATAACACTCTGCCATGTCTTCATCTCGGTACCATTTTAAGTTGACATGGAGCGGGGAGGGTTTTAACCATCAGAATTATTCTAGGTATATATGCTTGTAACTTCTATATTACAAATTTCTGGCTTTCAATTTCAGGAAATGTAAAATAGCCTACGAAGTATACCCAAGTAGATTCCAGATCGTCCGACGTGAGGTGGACAAGCCAAAGCCTTTTACGTCCTTATTTTTAGAGATTTGTGTGTGTGTGTGTGTGTGGGAACGCAGATATATTCTTGGTAGGACCGGCGTATCTTTAAACACCTTTTTTAATGTGACCAAAAAAATGATGGGACTTTTTGCCGGTCCCAACAAGGAAAAGGCCATTTCGAGACTCCTGAGACCCCTTCCGACCTGTACGCGAAGTATTTCGAAGGTACCAAAAAGTTCATATTTGTTGGATTAGTGTTTATAGGGCTGTGTTACACTCTGTCGCCTGCTGGTGAAAGCTGGCTGTGTAAAACTGTGGTGTTTAATCGCATCTCTTGGGACCAGGAAGTGTGGGTGTGTAAAATCTTGGCTCTATTTCGCATGTATTGGTACCGAACATTCCAGGGGGTTGAGGAGCGAGGAAAGGTTCGTTCGGCGGCCGACGGGGTTACCCGCTCGCCTGGCCGTCCTGTCGCTCCCGAGCTGTCAATGTTACCAACTTAAAACTTTGGAACCAAATCTGTTGTTCTATTATACTTTATTCCTATTCTCAAACAATACTCTACAAGATGATTTCTTCCTCCAAATGTGACTTTTTTATGTACCCATAAAAAAATTATCAGTTGGTTTTAATATAACACTAGTAAATTCACTATAAATGCATTTCTAAAGCACATTTTCTTCCATTGCCAAGAAACAAATAGCAGAGTTTTCAGACTTTATTAGTAACATCTCGTTACTTGTTTCGGTCTTGCTGAAGAAAAATTAATTGATAACGAAATAATAATAATATATATTTTATTTTAAGAAATAAGAATGTAGATTTCTGTTCAATAGTGACAACCGACGGGGCAATAGGGGAGGGGGGTTATATCGAAGTGACAAGTGGCACAGGTACCTTGGTCTATATGCAAGTCTTCTCACATTCGCAAACAACAGACCAAGACGACATGATGCATAACATTCATGGAACTTTCAGACCGAAGTGGAAGTCGACAAGTGACACGTATCGCTTCTAGACAATTGCAACACTAATGAATTCAACATTTCGAAACGAAGCAATGTGACAAGTTGCACGTCTCGCTTATTGCTCCCGTGTTGGACAGAATGGGCAGTTTTCTAAATATCGTGAATTATGTCGCATCGGTTTGGTGTTCGGGCTTTCGCATTTTAATGCTTTTTTATAGACTAAAGTGACCCGTGTGTCTTGTCACTTGTCACTTCGTTGTGAACCTTAATTGTCACTTGCCGCCGTTGTGTGCTACTTGTTGCCTGTAGCTTCGGTTTGAAGTCTCTCCGTAAGAAACCATTCAAAACGTGTGCACGACCCCAGACGGGAGAAACACGGTAACACGGTAACGTAAGCGACACGTGTTGTTTGTCGTGTCGGATTGGTTCAAAAACGACGCCAGGGATCCCGGGATCGAATCCTGGCCTGGGTATAGATGTTTGTGAGTGTTCATTCATCAATTTCATCATGTCATCAGTCATCCTCATCTTCGCAAATTAGCCAAAAGTGGCACAAAAAGCGAGTAAAATATAGCAAAATAGTGATATGATCCACATTTATATGTGACGTCACCGGTAGAATATATGTCACTAATGTATTTATTTTTGTAAAAGAAAGCGTAATTTCTTTGTTATTATATGTAATAATGCACCTTGTTTGTAATGTATATCTCTTGTTTAATGTTTATTGTATTTTATGCTCTGTTATGAGTAGTTTACTGTATCTTCATGTTTGCAAGAGTGCACTATACGAATTTGTATTTCTAAAGATGTATAGATGTCAGTTTTGTTGATAGTATCCTTTTGTAGATAGTGAGTGATTCATCTGTACTTTAATCTGTGTTCTCGAAAATAGTATAAAACGAGGATATCGCGTAAGAAATCATCACACTTTCTCGCAACGGATCGACGAAGCTTTTAAACTTAAAAAGAACTCCTCGGTGTTGTGCATACATCTCGGTATGGTAGTTCGGGGCGCAAGCTAGGTCTATGTGATCATAGGCTTGCCGATAGCCACGCATTGAGTTTATGCTTTTTAATTGAGTCATTTCATCGACAAAGCGAAATCCTCGCCTTCGTCTCAAGTATATTTGCGTTATAATTGCAATAAATAAAGAATAAAACCTTTCAGTTTATACATACTTCAGTAATGTGGTTTTATTTCTCTGTGCTGTGAATATTGTCTTTGCCTGACACTATCCCTGTACCTGAGATTAGTCTGTGTACTTCACCGAGTCTCTTCGTTCACCGCTGAGTACTATTAAGTTAATATTAGTAGTGTAATTGGCTATACTACTGGCGCGAGAAATGATGAGCCCCTCTCAGGCAGATTTGGCTACACTTAAAACAAGCTCAACATGCCCATATGAGTTTTTTGCTGAAGTGTGGAACCCCGTCTAATCCAAGATTTTTGTAAAAATGCCCTCGGGAAGTTCCTGTGAAATGATGAGCCCCCTCAGATTGATTTGTCCACACTTACAAAAGGCACTTCTGTGAGATTGTTGTCCATAAATTTGTTAAAAATATGCCCCTCTTGATATTTTTTTTGGCTACACCTAAAACTAGGCCAAACGTATTAACACACACACACACACACACATTTACTTCCGGTCCACTTCCGGTTCACTTCCGGTCCACTTCCGGTTTGCCTACTTCCGGTCCACTTGTGGCCTATTTCTGGTTTATTTATATTGCATCATGTTTTGCAACAAATTATTACCTAATATTATGCAACAAATTATTAGACATGTGTTGTTTTCTGATTGGTTGGTTAAGACATAATGTGATGATGTGTTTTATTCTGATTGGCTTATTGTTTCAGATGCTTTCAATGCGGTCTGTGCTTAGGCTATATAAAGAGATTTTGCATTGCATATCAGCCAGTATTGTGAGAGTTGTTGAAGAGTAAGGGTGTGTTGTTGCAGTGCTGCTCATATTTTTTTAAACACAAAAATATTGCAAATTTATATAAATTGAATTACAAATCTATTTGATTTAATAGACAGAATTTTTGACAACCTGTCATAGGTTTATTAAGTATAGAGTTTTGATTTGAACCCCAAGAAATTTTATATAAATACCAAAGCCAAAAATATTAACACACATACACATACACATACACACACAAATCACACTGCTGAACCCAACTGATATTTTTTATTAAGCATAGAATTTTGATTTGAACCCCAGGAAATCTTATATAATAAACAACAACAAAAATGCCAAATCAAAAATATTGTAATCAATGCAATAAGAATATAACCAGCCCCAATTGGGCCAGGCATCAAAGGAATTGTAATCCAGACAAATGCAGAACTCCCACAAAAATATGCCCTAAATGCCATAGAAAATATAATCTGGAATATTTCACATATAAACATAAAGGTACTTGCTCTGCACAGTCATCAACATTGCCCCCACAACCATCTACATCTGGTCTGAAAAGGAAGCATGAAACACCTGTTAATGCTAGAGCAGCAAAGCAGCCACGCTATGAACCCATCCATAGCAGTTTTAACGGCCAATTAAGGGATCACCGTTTTGTATCAGAGCCAAGATGTGACATTAAGAATTTTTTGAACAGTATAAATCTAGATGTCCAGGCAATTCTAAATGCACAAAATGGCTCTTATAAGCTGTCCCTCAAATTGTTTACACAATATAAGAAGCTAAATGGCACAAAATTTACACAGCCCCACATAACCAAAAACTGTACCTGTATATTCAAATACAAATTCAGACAAAATAATAAGCAGTTTGATAGATCAAATGAATATTAAACACTCTGAATTTGCAGCAAAAGAGTCTGGATGGAGCCTATGCGGATCTCCACACAAGTTATATGTTAATATTTCTGAATTAAGCCCATTACAAGGTTCCACTTATGTGCCTTTACCTGCCATAATTAAAAACAAACAAGCCGTGGTTAATATAAAAAATAATGATGAGAAATGCTTTTTGTGGTGTATTTTAGCTGCTTTGTATCCAGTTTCAAGGGATCCTGAGAGAATAAGTTATTATAAACAGCATGAAAATGATTTTGATGAAGCAATGAAGGGCTTAGAATATCCAATGTCTGTTCAGAATATTGATAAATTTGAAAAAAAAAAAGCCAGGGATATTAATGGTAAACAATTATCTATTAATGTATTTACATGTTCTACTGGCCGTGGCAATTGCTTGATAGCACCTCTCAGAATCAGTACATTTGATGATGATTCTGCTGTTCAGATTGATCTGCTCTTAATTGAAGAGGATGGCACATACCATTGCACTCTGATACATAATCTTGAAGCTTTAGTCAGAACACAACTAGACAAAACTCATACAATATTCAAGTTGTGTAGAAGATGTTTAACTGTATTTGATGGTAGAAAAATGGTGAATGGGGTTCGGGAAGTGAATGCAGAAATTGCTAAAAACAAGTTAATTGAGCATCTGAAATACTGTGGCAACCATAAACCTGTTCATATGGTGATGCCAATGCCAAGTGAAAATGCCAAATTCAAAAAATTTGAAGCCTTGTTGGAACACCCAGCATATATAGTCTGTGATTTTGAATCAAATCTCAAACCTCTTGCATTCTGTAGCCCAGATCCTGATGAACCTTCAATTACATCATACCAGTTACATGAACCTTCTAGTTTTTGTTATGTGATTGTACAGGATGGTGTTGTTAGTAAAGAAGATTTATACATGGGAGCAGATGCCATCAAAAAATTTGCACAAAGAATAGAAAATGAGTGCCATGACATTGCATCTAATGTATTATTAAAATCAAAACCTATGTTGCCTTTAACAGAGGAACAGATTGAAGATTTCAACAATGCAGAAAAATGCCCGGTATGTGATTCTGAATTTTCAGATACAAATATCAAGGTGAAACACCATTCTCATACAGATGGTAAATTCTTAATGCCCCTGTGTAATAGCTGTCCAAAATTTGTCCCTATATTTTGCCATGGAGCATCCAATTATGATTTTCATCATTTGATCAGGTACGAGGGGTTTGACAAGCAGATTTTAAATATTTTAGCTGAAAATAATGAGAAATATATTGCCATTAGCAAAATAATTAAAGTTAATGGTGTTCCTATTCACTTAAGATTTCTTGACTCATACAGAATTCTGTCTGCTAGCCTGGCTACACTGGCCACTCAATTATCTGATGATCAATTCAAAATCACATGTGCTTCATTTCCAAATCAGGACCTGAAATTAATTGGGCGGAAGGGTGTATATCCATATGACTATGTTACAGATTTTTCTAAATTTGATGAGTGTTCTCTGCCACCACAACAAGAGTTCTACAGCAAAATCAGAGGATCTGGAATCACTGATGAAGATTATCACCATGCCAAATTGATGTGGAACAATTTAAAATGCAAGTCATTTGGTGATTATCACAAGGCATATTTAAAACTTGATGTGACCCTCTTAGCTGATATACTTCAGGCATTTAGAAAATCTTCCATGCAAAATGATAAGCTGGATCCAATGTATTTTTACAGTGCTCCGGGCCTAGCATGGTCTGCAATGTTTTTAAACACTAAAATGCAATTGGATCTCATTCAGGATCAGGACATGTATCTGTTTATGGAACAATGTATAAGAGGAGGCATGGTGCAATGTTCTCAGAGATATGCCAGAGCAAATAACAAGTATATTCCCGATTATGACCCAGCACTGCCATCAAATTATATACTTTATGTGGATGCAAACAGCCTGTATGGTTATGCTATGATGGATAAATTGCCATACGCAGGGCTTGAGTTGGTTGAAGATTTCAACATTGAAGATCTTCAGGATTTTGATGACAGTAACTATGGCCTGGTCTTAGAGGTTGATCTGACAATTCCTGATGATTTACACAACAAATTTTCTGATCTGCCCCCAATTCCTGAGGTTAAGTGTTCACCTGGCTCTTAAACCGAAGAAATTGATGATGACTCTCGAGCCAAAACAGGATTATGTCATATATTACAAAAACCTCCAGTTCCTAATGCATCATGGTGTTCAAGTGACCAAAGTTGGAAAAGTTGTCAATTTGATAAAACTTTGTTTAAATTGATGGTCAATTCTGTGTATGGCAAAACAATAGAATATGTCAGAAAACATATTGATGTTAAAGTAATTACTGACCCCAGCCGGAGCAAAAAATTGATAGCAAAGCCCAACTTCAATTACAGAAGAATTTATGATGAGCATATGGCACTTTTCAACATGAAAAAAACAAAGATTAAGTTTGATAAGCCTATTTATGTAGGGGCTGTGATATTGGAATTGGCCAAATTACACATGTTAAAATTGTTTTATGATGTGTTGAAGCCTTTTTATGGTGATTGTGTAAAACTGATGTACATGGACACAGATAGTTTTGTTCTTGATATTCAAACAGAAGATGTTTATCAAGATATATCACAGCCTGAATTGTTTAAATATTTTGATACCACTGAACATTCAAAAATTAAACACCACAACAAAAAGGTGCCTGGCAAGTTAAAAGATGAGACACTTGGTGATGTTATTGTGACATTTGCTGGGTTAAGGGCCAAGATGTACAGTTTTGAAACATGTAGTGGCGCTGTTGCCAAAAAGGCCAAGGGCATTGGCAAAGTGACTGTGGACAAAGAGCTTGAATTTGAAGATTACAAAAATTGCCTCAAATCATGTAGCACAATCAGAACATCAGAATCTAGAATTCAGAGTGTGGATCACTTGTTGACTAGCAATATTGTAAGAAAAGTGGCTCTGGATCCACATGATGATAAGAGATGCATTTTATCATGTGGCATACATACTCTACCATGGGGTCATTGTGATTTGAAAAGTGGCAAACAATGCCCAATTACAGAGCATGATTTGAAATAAATAAACATGCCAATGAACTTATTTGGGTTCAAAAAACAGGCTATTATGGACCTACCAACAGCACAACCCTCTTCTGATATAATATCTAAACTAAGTTAATTATTCATCTGAACAGCATACTTACAGATGTTGATGATGAAAAAGGTAAAATATTGTACATATTTGACAATAATTTAAATCATTACCAATTAACTGTAGGTGGTCAATTGCAATTTATTACAACCCCTGAGGGTAATGTCAAGATTTCAAAAGGGAGAAATATTTATAGAATTAAGCACTCAAACATGATTTCTGGCACTGTATATACTGTTTCTGCTGGTGACTGCTTATATATTGAGGTCCCGGGGTCATATGACAAGTTTATACCTTTTTTTATAGAATTAAGAATCAGATATTCAATAATAAATAACCACTAAAACAAAATGCCTAATGATATATTTGGCCATACAAGGCATGAAGATCACAGTGATGAGATTCTGATGCTTGATGTCAGAGTCAAGAAATTTAGAAGTGATTTACAAGCTTTACAAACCACACTCAATGCCAGTCTTCAACTAGAAATTACAAATTTACAATCACAATGCATGGACCCTCTTCTTAAGATTGATTCTGAACTCAAATTATTGCTTCAGAAATATGCTGATCTGGCAACATTGGATAATTTTCAAAGTTTAGAAGAAGCTGTAGCAGCTCTTCAAGCCAAATTTAAGACCCAGGCCACCAACTCTGAGCAATTGAAACAGCAATTGGAAGAGCAGATAAATAATGTCCAGACACAGCTCCAAACAATTGTCAAAAGCATAAAATCACAAGAAGATTTTGATCTAGTGATTTCCACTCTAAAAGAAGAGATTCAATCATTCCAAATACCTAATCTGGACCCTCTGAACAATGCCATAGCCGAGGTTAAAGAAAAAATTGAGACACTTGAAAATTTTATGAACAACTTGCCATCTTCTGATGCTTTGAGTGCAATAACTCGGAGTGTTGCCAACATTAAGCTGCAACTTGAAACATATGAAGATTTTGGAAAAATTCAAAGTACCATAACACATTTTGAGGGTACAATAGCAGCAGTGCAAAGTGATTTGACAAATGTACAAGAATCTCTAGAATCCCGCCTGCCTAGTATTGTAGACACCCTTGCCAGTGTCCGGCAACAAATCACAAAGCTTGAAAACCTCAACACTGAATCTGAACTATCTCATTTTCATCACTTGATCGATGATATCCAAACAAAACTTGAAATTTTACAACAATCAACACCCACTCAGGCAGATATAGCCCTGCTCCAAAATGCTATGCAAAATGTGGCTGATGCATCTGAATTAAATAATGTGAAATTGGCACTTGAATCTTTGCAAAATACTGTATCAAATCTGCCTATATCACAGGAACTTAAAAATATAAAGAGGGCAGTGAATCGCATATTGAAATCAGAAGATATCAAGAATATCCAGACAGAGATCAAACAACTTACTCAGACAGTGGCCACTCTACCAACCAATCAACATATTAATGAACTGCATGCCCTGTTTGAGGATATCAGAAGACAAGTCCATGATCTTACTGCTCAAAATTCAAAATTGGCAGTTGCTGAAAATTTACAGCAAATTGCAGCCAACATCAAGCAACAGCTAGGGACCATGGAATCCAATCAAGCAAATGCTCTGTTTGTTTTTGCAACCCAGCTACAAGAGATTGTGCAACAATACAAGAAACTTGTTGTGGACATAAAAATCAAGCCAGGCCATGATGATGTTGTTAGGACCATCAATGAGCACCTTGAATCTGTAACAAGTAGATTGCTTACAGCAGAAAAAGAAATAACAGGCCTAATCGAGAATCCTAAACATACAGTAATTCTTGACATGTACAGGATCCCCAACAAATAATATGATTCACCATTTACACCAGGTGGCAAAATATATATGCTGTCCCCTGCACAATTTTATTACCAGTTTTTTGTTGGGGGCACACTGAGACCAATCAAGATCAAATATTGGCTACAACCACAGGCACACCACTACCCTACCTTATCAATAACAAATGCTGACAACAAAGCAAAAATCACCAGTGTAGAGTTAGAGGATTTTACAGACCCCAATACATTAGAAACATCTTATGCTGAACATGATGGTTCTCTGGAATTTAATATACAAATAGGAGACAAATTATATTTTGAAAATCCTGTAGTATCAGCTGCTGAACAGCCTATAGTTGCAATATTCTTGTTTACATACTATGTCTAGACAAATTATTGTTGATGAATTACACAGACAAGCCAGACATAATTATAAGAGACTGCCAGTGGTTACAAAAGGCATAGATGATTTATGGCAGTGTGACTTGGTTGAGATGGCAAGTGGACAGCTGAAAAACTTAGACAAGATCATGAAGAGCTACAAGTATCTACTCACTGTAATATACACATTTTCAAAATTTGCCTGGGCTGTGCCACTCAAATCCAAGACTGGAAAATGTGTTACAGAAGCCTTCAGGACAATCATCAATCAGAGTGGAAGATCACCGCGATATTTGCAAACAGATAATGGCAAAGAATTTTATAATTCTCTGTTCCAACAATTTATTAAAAGCCAGTCAATAAAACATTACTCGAGTTACAGTGATCTCAAAGCCTCAATTGTAGAGAGATTCAACAAAACTCTAAAAAATCTTATGTATAAAAAATTCACTCTGCAAGGTAATTATAAATGACTTAATATTCTTCCATAACTTCTACATAAATATAACAACTCGGTCCATTCCACAATCAACATGAAACCCTCTGAAGTAACTTCATCTGATGAGCAAAAATTGATTAGGACTGTTTATTATCCTAGATACCAGCCAACAACAAGAAAGGCCAAATACAAGGTGGGTGATCAAGTAAGAATCAGCAAATATAAGCACTTATTCAAAAGAGGCTTTACAAGAAACTGGAGCACTGAATTATTTACAGTGGTTCAAATTAAACCTGGGACCCTTAACACATATATAATAAAAGACCACCGAGGAGAAATTCTCAAACGCCGGTTCTATGAAGAAGAACTCAACAAAACTAAACAGCCTGACACATATCTCATAGAAAAAATCATCCGCAGAAAACGCAACAAGATATTTGTCAAATGGCTAGGACTTCCAGAACACAGCTGGATCGATGCAGACAAAGTGATAATATGAGCACCTGGGATGTTATAAAAAGGCTGCCAGAACCCGAACAGCAGATTTAGAGAAATGACAAGTTGCTGCCTGATAATATTAGATGTCTTAGAGTAAGAATTAGTAAATATAAGCACTTATTCAAAAGAGGCTTTACCAGAAACTGGAGTACTGAATTATTTACAGTAGTTCAAGTTAAACAAGGGACCCGTTACACATATATAATAAAGGCCATCGAGGAGAAATTCTCAAAGGCCGATTCTATGAAGAAGAACTCAGCAAAACTAAACAGCCTGACACATATATTATAGAAAAAGTCATCCGCAGAAAAGGCAACAAGATATTGGTCAAATGGCTAGGTCTCCCAGAACACAGCTGGATCGAGGCAGACAAAGTGATACTATAAACACCTGGGATGTTATAAAAAGACTACCAGAGCTTGAACACCAGACTAAAAGAAATGGCAAGCTGCTGCCTGATAATAGTAGATGTCTTAATGTTGGGCCATCGGCTTGTGGTAAAACTACACTAATGATTGATAATTTTTTATTGGCACCCAACTGGTTAGACTGGAAAAACAGGCACTTGTATGTCTTCTCTAAGAGCATAGAACAATTAAAATATCAGCAGCTGATGAAGCTATATGATGGACTGGATATAGCCACTTTTGAATCAGATGTTAAGCCACTCGATGACTGTTTCGATAACTCTGTTGTTGTGTTTGATGATATTATACTTGATAATCAAAATAAGGTTAGAAATGTCTTTACACAGGGCCGACACGAAAACATAGATTGCTTCTACCTGGCACAGACTCTTTCTAAAATACCAAAATAGCTGATAAGAGACAACAGCAATTTGATATTTGTGTTTTATTAAGACCATACTAACCTCAAACACATACATGATGAATATGTAGGTGGTGACTTGAGCTACAATGATTTTTCTAAGTTTTGCAGTAGGTGGTGGAACCAGGACAGTTATGGGTTTGTCACAATTGATATAACAAAGAAACCTAATAGTGGTAAATATATAAATAAAATTAACAATTTTTTAGACATTGAAACATATATAAATAACCATGAAAAGACAAATCATTGATGATCTTAAATTAAGAGACTATCTTGTAAAAAGATTTAAGGGATGGAAATTAGAGAACCGAGGTATCTATGAACAACACAAGCGCACAGAACAGCCTATTATTGATGCTATTAGTGAATTAGGTAAAAATATCAAAACTGTTACAGAGCAGAACCAAAATTTGATCACAGAGCTTGTGCCGGTAGATGCTAGGAACATATTAGATTATCTAATCACCCCACTTTTTAGTATTCATACACCTAGTCTTGTTCCTCCTCGAAGAATTGAGGCTACTCAGGATCCTATTGAATTGGGTCTTCTTGCTCAAAAATATTTAAGCATACATAAAGACAACAAAGATGAGGTGTTTGGTTTATATGCTGACACAGAGCTTGATGGTAGCTTCATACATAGAATTGGCAATTTTAGGGTAACATTTATATGAGATGATCCGATTGTATATTCAGAATCTCATCTTGGAGAAAGAGGTGCTTTTGTTAAGTATTCTGGCACACCTGGATTGTGGGAGCTGATGACTCGTAAGAGACCTGGCAGTTATACAGATCAAGACTATGAGCACTACAAAGAAATATTAATAAAATCAGATGGACTATACTAGAACAATGATCCCACACAAAAAAGAGTCAAGTCTAGCAGTGGAGCAAAATACAACAACTTAATCAAGCCCATATGGTCACAGATTAAGACAGGTAGTGGGATCAAACAGTACAACACATTGCCTAAAGAATTTGTCTGGGTTGATGATGTCAGGAAACTTGTAGATAGGTTGCTGGTCATAGCTGGTGAAGAAAATACCGGTAACCATAATTTTTACCATGAAAAGGTTGGAATTATGGACATGATAAGCACAAAATTGTATAATTTTATCGTGAATGACACTAAGGGGATTGGATATCTTATAAAAATTATTAATACTCTACCCTCTAAATTTTGGAATATCTCTGAGGGTCGGGGGCTGGTTAATGACATTATAATCAAGCTGCCATTTGAGCTACACATTACAGGCTATCAGTATTGTGGTCCAGGTACCAAACTAGATCATAGACTAAACAGAGGTGACCCTGGTGTTAATCCCCTAGATGCTGCTGGTAGAAACCATGACATAGCATGCAACACACATACCGATCTTGACAAGCGACATGTAGCAGACAAAAAATTAGAAGAGGCAGCATTTGGTAGATTTGTAAGCAAAGATGCTTCTTTGGGTGAGAGAATAGCAGCATTGGGGACCACCATAGGTATGAACACCAAACAAAAACTGGGGTGGGGTTTGTAAAAGATTAAATAAATTAGCTACAACTTAATTGAACTAGTTAATCCCAGAATATGTATATAATAAACTAAGAATGAAGGCCAAAGGTGTTATGTATCAGATACATTCTGCAGGTCTTAAATCACTTAAGACTATTGATAGTCTTCTAACCAAAAAGCAGCGCAAGAAAAAAAGTTCTTGTCTTGCCAAGGGCCATGCTATGAAATTATTACTTAGTACCCCCCCAATTAAAAAAATTACAGCAATCTAGAAAAAAAATCACAAATAGGTGGCTTCATATTTAGTATCCCAGCTATTTTAGCAGCACTCGGTGTTGTTGGCAGCTTAGCTGGGAGATCGACTGCCATAGCAAAAACAGTAATAGATGCCAATAAGAATAAGGCTGAATTAGATGAACAAAAGCGCCATAATCTGGCTATGGAAAAAAAGGCAAAGGTCTTAAGAGAGTCATAAATATGTTTAAAAAAAACAAGAGCCGCTTACCAACCAAGATATTGAAGCTTTAATTAAGCCACTAGGCATCAAACATTTTAGAGGTGTATATATGTCTGATTCTTTACCAGATCAACCGCTCAAAAAAGAGTGTGGTATAGTCAATTTGGATAAGTACAAAAATCAGGGCACTCTCTCGATCTGTTATCTTAAATATTTAAACAATGAGGCATTTGTGTTTGATTCATTTGGAGGTGTTCCACCTGAGAATTTAGTAAAATATCTAAAATCAACTAATCTTAATTACAATAATGCCCTTGTTCAAAACTTCAAAGATGTTAATTGTGGACATCTGTGTTTATCTGTTCTTAGATATCTGTCTCAAATAAATAAACCATCAATTGAAAATTTTCTAAAAGCCTTGTGGTATCTGAAGCATCATGGGAGTATTCCATCTTACCAGCCAAAATTCAATATTTAAGCTCAGACTACATGATGATATAGTATATCCCAAAACAATAGCCCTTAGAGCATTCTATGGCATGTACTTGATCCCCAATATTACACACCACAACAACAAGATTGCAGTTTGTGACCAAAAAATTATCATCACTCCAGGGCAGTATAATCTGTCTACTCTAAATGCTCAGTTACCCAGAGGTAAAGTTTTAACTCAAAATTCTGTCACTCACAGAGTAGAGATTGTGTCTGCTACAGAGACAATAGATCTGGGTACTATAGGTGAGCCATTAGGCTTCGAGAACAACTCAAAACTTGAACCAGGCATCAAACACACTGCTATTAATATACCTAAGTTCTTAGCCATAGAGACTCTAAATATTCACTGTAATGTGGCCGAGGGTATGATTAACAAATCAAATAGCATAGGCACTCACAAACAAACTGGCATCATCACAACATTCAAACCTAACTCTGAATTTATGGAGCCAATCATCTACACTCCATCACCAACATTATATTTTCATGTGTGCCATAATAGAATAGACTACATTGAGTTGATGGTCACTAATGAAAAAGAAGAATTAGTTGATTTTGCTGGTGCCACAACAAATGCCATCATAGAAATTAATATTTAAATAAAAATACATACAAAAAAATAAATAAATAAATAAAATGGAAAATATTGAGAGTGATGCACTACAATCATTCCCCCCAAACCGGAGGACCTTTGCAAATTTAAATCAAGCCAACACAGAGATTGAGGTTGACCTTGATGTAGGAGATGGCTTTATACACCCTCACAGAGCAGACCTATACATCAAATTTGATGTTGTAAAGCTCGATGGTACAGATTATCCGGCTAACTCAAATATAAGGCTGGTAGAAAATTTTGTGCCACATCTGTTCTCTGAAATTGAGATCAGAAAACATGGCGTTGTTATAAACAGAGTAGACTACCCTGGTATTACCTCTACAGCTTTGGCCACACTAAAATTATCCAAAACCGAGGCTTCTTACTACAAAATAGGTGGATTTGAGGCTGGTGTTAAAATAATATCTAAGAGCCACACTGTACTGTTTCCTATGCGCCTGTTGCCAGGATTCTTCTCAGATTACAAAGACATTATGTGGAAGGGTGGTTTAAGAATTACATTTAAAAGAGCTGCCAATGATAATAATGCTTTGATGAGGTACAGTTCATTAAATTCTACTGGGGCAGCTCTGCCTAATACTCTACCTGATGAAGGCAAATGCCTTATTCAGACTATGGAGCTAAGAATTCCAGTAGTTGAATATGAAGCCAGTTATGCTCTTAAATGCAAATCAGATATACTAAAAAATCCACAGGTGCCTTTACAATTTTATACATATCAATGTGTCCAGAAGCCTGCCACTGGTAGATATTATGAATTTGATGCTACAAACTCATTCTCCAGTATACAATATGACATGCCAGATTTTGTAGTGGTACTGTTTCAGACTAGAAGAAACAATAACCAAGAAAAAATTTCAAGTAAATTTGATAGCTGCAACATCAAGAACATATATCTTAAAAATGGCAGAAATGAGGTGTTCCCCAGAGAAAATTATAATTTAAACATGTCCAAGGATGATTTTCTTAAATTATATGAGTCATTTACAGCATACAAAAGAGTCACAATTGGGAATACTGACATGTATTACTCATCAGATGAATTCAAAACACAGAGACCCATGTTTGTCATCAACACCTCATAAAGGAAACAAGTTGTGGTTAATGACAGGACAAACATTAAAATTATCTGTGAATTCCATGATACACTCCCTGATGACACCATATGTAGTGTTATTCTTATAGGTGAAAAATCATATGTTTATGATGTAAGAAATGAGAGAGTCACAGAGCAATTCTAGAAGACCTCTGCACAATGCATTGTCTTAGTATTAGATATATAAGTTGAACCTGGTCCTAAATTAAAATATTCAGAACATTTCAGGTCAACATATTAACATAATAGTACAAAAATATTTTGAACAAGTATTTAAGATTATATTACAGTGTACTACTGTGTAATCAAAAAGCTCTTATGGGCTTATTAGCTTAGTTTTAAGTGAAGCCAAAACAGTATCAAGAGGGACATATTTTTAACAACCTTATAAATAACAATCTGACAGATAAAGGTGTAGCCAAATCAATCTAAGAAAGGGGGGTCGTACTTTCTCAAAAACTTTTTCTGGACAAAAATCTTAAATTTGATAGAGGAGGACACTTGAGCAATAAGATTTTATAGGCATTTTGACCTAATTTTAATACAGGCAATACCTCGTACTTTCTCGCCCCAGTAATAGCATAAATACCACTACTTATATCGTCAATAAATTTTAGAACATCTATCGTGTCAGCGATATATCGTCACGACATTTGGCGATATATATCGTGAAAACGATATATCGCCGCGGCAGGCCCCCGTGGAGGACTGGTTAGCACATCGCGCTACGACACTAGGGGTACCAGTTTCGAATGCAGCATAGGCATGCATGTTTCTGTGTTCATTTATCAATATAAGGACTAAAATTGGTAAACGTTGCAAGTGTCAAAAGCGAAAGTGTTGAGTAATCGCATCGTTCCGCACATCAACCGTAAGAACGTGCACACTAGTGACCTCTTTACACGCCCTTTCAACTACGTAGAGAGCTACCAGCCACATTTCACGTTTGCCACATTATAAAGCATGGCCCATTTCACAGTTTAACGTGGAAAACGGTGTTTGAAGTATTGTGGCACTTACAGCGTTCATCAATTTTAGTCTCCAATTTTATCTCAATTTTCGAAAATAAAGAAAATCGAAATATCACCGTTATCATTATACGTAAAAATATCGTATCGTCTGTGATGATGTTTTCGAGATATCAAATTTCCGATATCATCCATTCTTACCTCTCTCTAACTCTGAAGTGGATTTCATGAAGTATAATTTTATTTTTATAACAAGGGTACTGCTTCTGCATTTGTGCATGTTTTCACATTCAAATATCTTCGGATGTTGCCACCTCGCCTTTCCTTCATGTTGGCTACATGCAGAGGATGCAAGATTGCTTGCGCCTTTAGTCGCGGCGAAGGGGAGAGGGATGCGTCACCCCACAAGGTCAGGAGAATGCAATACGGATATGTATGTTATTGAGTTTCTTTGTATTATATCCCGCCCGAAACAAAGTTAAAGTACCTACACGTGTGATTGCAAGTACGTTTAGTTCCACGCCTACGCGCATTTGCGTATTATTAATATAAGAAATGTTCGAACAGTTAACAGTGTTTACCAGTTTTCTATGTTTAACAAATGTAAAAGAATAATCATGCTTAAACGCTTTTCGAAATAATTTTAAATACAGATGTCTGAAAAATATGTGCAATAATACCGTGGCCAGTATTAATGGAAGGACTATTATGCCTACTCATTTTATACAGGCACACTTTGTGCTTGGGGGAAGTGGGTGGTCAGACGAGGCAGTTTCTGCCTCTCCCAAATAAATCAAGATTACATTCTGACCTCCCAGCAGCCAATTACGGCTAACAACTTTTTACTTTAGTATGAAATTTTAGACTAAATATTTGGTCAAAATTGCCGGGTTTTTCCTCAATTTTGCAAACAATATTTCTTGCTTGCTTCGATTGTAATATAAACGTTTCTACACGTCACATTATTTTGAAGGAATTGGCGACCTATTCAATTAAAATGTCCCCTACATAGCTATTTCTATTTTGTTTATTTTACGTCGCTGGTCTATGTCGTGAATGAATCGAGAAAATGAGGTGGAATAATAAAATGATGAAGGTACAAACAAGATAACCATGACTACATATCATCGCTTTTATTCTTTAGATTTAGTTACAGCACGGAAAATTGTGAAAAAGTATTAACACAATCTTTCAAAGCAGAATTTTGGTAATTGTTTGAGACCCTCAAGATTGGCCCATGTAAGCAATTGGATCTCCGACGCTGTGCTTCTTGCTTGAGTGCGAGGGGACGTCAAGGGAGGGGAGGGGGTTGGTGACGCCGTTTCTTTCTCATTCCAGGGTTGCCGCTTGAAAGTACGGAAAGGAGGAAGACTATGCTATTACTGTTTTATCTGTGTTGGTAATATTTCAGAGAATATGACCTGAAAGCAAATTATTGTCTCCAGTCGGATTAAACATTATGGAGACTCGAGTTTGAACTCCAATTAAAAAATTAACCAGTAGAGCTATTTAAATTTCGTCACTATTGAACCACACGTTTTTTAATTACAGAGAGATTCAAAGAGAGCGTAGTTTGAAAAACACCAAAAAACCGGCATTTTTTTGTTCTCACGACGATAACAAGTTGAAAGTATACTTGAAACAAAATTAGTTATTACAGCTTAACTCAGAATTCAATAAGTTAAGTGGTTAACTTTTAATTCTAGTGCAAACTCGAGTAGCCATAATTTCTAATACGACAGTAGTTCGGCGGAATCTTTCTTTATTGTTTCCTTTATGAGGCAGTGTTTGTGCGAGGGATCTTGTTGATTAGATATAAGGAGATATCGCTGTTCGTTAACAGCACATGTTAACGGCTTGTGAACCAATCGCCTGTTCTCTGTCACCTTAGCACATTTTAAGTCTAAGCACCTTTCAACTCATTCAGCAAAGTGTCATGATGTTTTAACTTGATATATAAATAGCAGGTATTAACATACTGATTAGTTTCCTAATTTAAATGAATAATAGAAATATGGGCACACATAACACGTACGCAAAATTCAAAACTATTTAATAAATCGTGTTTTAAATTGGAGAAACTTGAAGAATTCAATTTTCCATCATAATTATTTTCTATCTTTCACTTTTCGGTCTCGGAATGGAGCCTTGCAGCTTCCCCCTCCCCTCTCGCAGTGCGGTGAGTGCGAAGTCACCTATACCAAACATTGCGTATATTTTTCGGGTGAAGAGACACAGCATAGAATTGTTGCAGTAATCGGGTCATCTTATCATATTATGCCCTATAACTCCACAGTCCACACTCCCATGAAATTCAGTCATGGCGCAATGCTCAGGGAACAGCTGTACCTTTACTGCATAGACAACACTCCCTAGCTTCCCCCTTCCCTGCATTGAGGCAGCTGCTCCTATGCCACTGGTCACGCTGAAACCTACTTTGTTCTTTTTTATGTCTTATATTTTGTACAGTTCTAAGCCCACGAAATGATTCCCTGTTCAAAAGAAACGTGGGGGGGGGGTGATATACTGTTAGGTTACTTTCTGCAGTTATGGACAGTACGAAGCTTTGTCGTCTGCCAGGCCAGTGTCTTTTAGAAGTTATTTGTATTTGATATTTATTATTTATTTTACGTCGCTTTTCTTCCACTTTTGGCAATTCACGACGATGAATCCTGATTATGTTAAATGGATGAAGAGACACTTACAAAACAGCCTCGTCTAGGCTGACGGGACTCGAACCCGGAGTGTACGATCACTCAACGCACTCATCAACAGAGTCGAACTTTTAGAAGTGGGGGAATTCATCTTTTCACACCATTTCTCAGGAAATTACGTTACGACTATGCGTCAATCAGTCATTGAAAATACGAATATATTTTAACTGACATTAAAAGTGTTGTTGAAAAGCTGTAATTTCTTTCTTAAAAATATGTGTTTCAAAAAATGCATGTAGGTGTAAGAATAGAATTTATTCGGTAGGTTTTTATAACTACAATTATATATCTTAAAACTTTGTTGAAGAGTTTGTTTCATGTTCTAAGATTAATCGTTCATATTAATATGATTCTTTTGGAGGTTAAGGCTTTCATATTAAACCTAAAATTCCCAATCGGTTGTTCGGCGTAGCTATAGGCTAGAAAACAGAACACTGAGCGGCGCATAATATGGTGACGTATTACGCTAACGTTTCGCCATTTGGGACGCACTACTATGCTTTCTGTGACGTCACCTGTGCTGTTTGGTCCGTGACATCGATACAAAGATATAACGGCCAAAAAAATTCAAGGCGATAGAAAAAAATCACCAAGAAGAGCTTGAAATGTAATGCATGCACATAAAACAACACATAAAAATTCGGAAGGAAAAATTTAAATACTTTCTTTTTGTTTTCAGCCACTGCCAACTGCCATACATAATCATACAACCATCGAAAAATCCTGTTTTCTAAACATTGTTACTTTTAGTGCTGTCAGCGTATTTTTATGATCATGTGATCCTGAGCGGCTGTCTCTTGATACGTATTACGGTTCCCGAGGAACGGTTTGTTACTTTGTAACATTGTATATCTGACAATTATAATTCAGTAATATGTTGAAGGGGTGTAGGAAGCAACCCTTTCCGAATACATCATAATGTCAATCTCTCTTCCACGTAGATCAGCCTCGACTACATTTTGCAGAAGAGCGAGGTTCTATCGCATGCATTCACAGTCAGTATAATCCTCTGTGGGGTTTGCGGTATATCTTTGTGATTGTTCCTACACCATCTCTAACATTCATTTGCATCCTCGCAATTAGCCAGAAATGGTAGAAATGCGAAGTTAAATAAACCAAATGAACTAACAATAAAATGCTCTTAGTGTAGCACAAATGCATCAAATATATGAGACGCTTCGAAAGATGGTATTTTGAATTTAATAATCCCCCTCCCATGCCTTTCATTGCCTTGAATGCAAATATTCCTTACGTTGCTCAACTAACATTTTCCCCTAGGATAGTGAAATGATCCCCATTAATGAAGCGACAGAAAAATTCAACGTATAGCCTATTAACGTTAATCTGAGTCGCTTTTCTTTAGTTAATCTTTAATGAGCATTGATGATGGAATGCAGAAATAAATGGTAAAACGAACACAATGGCATATCCATGCCTTACTCAGGATTCTAAATTAGGACTTCTGGCTTCGTAGAAACTCCTTCCTGGAAGCAGCAAGGTAAAAATAATGAATAAAATACAGTTGATTTGATTAGATTATTATTATGTAGCGTCGCTTTTCTTCCTCTTTTGGCTAGTCAAAACTATGGGGATGAGTAATAATACGATGAAATTGATGAAGAGCATCCACAAAGGAACACCGAAGTAGCGTCGTAATGCGCTGTGCTAACCTTTCCGCCACGAAGGTCAGCTGCAATAGATTGACCGATTGATTTGCTTTATCTTACTTCCCTTTGTGTGTCACTTTTGGTTAATTTTCGACAATGGGATGATGATGATATGACGAAATTGGTGAATGGGCACTCACAAACATCCATGCCCAGAATGATTGATTGATTTAGTTATTTTACTTCGCCTTTTGTGGCTCGTTGCTATTTTGCGAAGATAGGAATGAGTGATGAGATGATGAAATTGATGAATGGACATTCACAAACATAAAAGTAAACAAAACAAACTTTGCACTTTTTTTTAGCGTATCGAACCGTGCTCTTGGTTATTTGTTAGTTTAACTTTCGCAAGTAATCCTCTGCTCCAACACACCACACACGTACCTGGAGCCTCTCCGATGGTGTAGTGGCAACGTTGTTGATTTGCCAAGAGGTCCTGGCACATAGTGCATTGGTTCGGATCCGACTCTAAAATGTAGGTCCCCTTTCCGATTAGCCTATCTGTGCATAAAGTGCACTTTCTTAACAATTCAAATCAACTACACATGCATATATACACATTTTTGTGTGAAGTTAGGTAGAAGTGGTAGAAATGGTATAAACATACGTTTAAACATTTTGGTATTATATTATCAAAGCTCAAATATTGTTTTCCCCTCCAATAATTCCCATGAAGCATCGTGTCACAACCCCGGACACCCCTGAGTCCAGTTTGTTTCACTACTGAGTTGACTGAAAACCTTGTCCGGTCAACTTAAGTAGCTGTTTTGTAGGGATATGAGAAAACAAATGCAGAAGTTATTAACTTTCAGCATCTCAAGAATTCTCAGAATTCAAGATTAAATAATTTTTACTTAGAAATGCAGAAAGTGATTAAAAACAAATGCTCAGGAAAACGTATTACATGTGTTTACAAATTATTTATCTCGGTCAATAGGACTTATGAGCGAAAAATATGTGCGATTTCCAGAAAAGATAATAATGATTTGAGATTTCCGCGCAACATGCAACAAGCGATAAAATAGTAAAAATGTACACATTTTTGTAAGTACTGTATACTGGTTGTATACATTCTGAAACAATAACGTCTAAGATTACATCATCTTCATACATTGTCTCTTTCCTTTTCCCGCTACTGAAAGAACTTTCCGTTAAGTGCATTGGTTAGCGTAATTTGCATTGGATACCAAACTCTAGATTGAATTTCTCTTCTGATAAATTGTTCAATATCAGCCAAGACATCAGAAAAGCGTATTTGTCGTATTATAACTTTTCTCACTTTACGTCTCCTCTCCGACACTTTTGATTGAGTGCGACGATGGGAACCAATGATGAAGACAAAAATATTTAAAAAATTGTTTTAAGTCAACCTCTTGCTAAGATCGGACTTACAGTTTAAAGAGGCACTCCACAATGTGCCTCCGCAGGGAATAGAACCTGGGACCCCTTGATTACAAGGCAACAGTGTTACCCACTGCACGATACACTACACAATAATAAAACATTCATTCCCAAACAAGTGGTGTATGCTTTATGTGAATAAAGTGGCCTTAAAATCAAAAACTAAAGAAAGAAAGAAAGAAAGCAGAAATAAACTCATCTGAAACCTTTAGTCGGTTTCCGTTGCGGAGTAAACGGCGTAACACGCTGTGAAGCCTAAGGTTCCTACGTACCTGTTCAGGCGTGGATGTATCATTGTTTGATCCATCACCATTTCATCGGTTCGTTATTTATCCTCAACGTCGCGATTAACACGAAAGGTAGAAAATGGGCGTAAAACAGAAATACTCTGGAACCTTTAGTTTAGAGTTGACATTGGCGATTAATGGCAACTGTAAGCACAAACATTCGTGTATTAGACGACCAAGATTTGAAATTTGTGCTCCTTCTCTAAGAATTCAATTGCCACTTTACGCACAGAAAGGCTATTCGAGACTGAACCTACAGTCTAAAGTGGAATCCGAACCACTGTACCACGACCCCTTGACGCTATCGTTTCCGAAGACCATAGAAAAACGTCCTTTTCCTGTATACAGTCAACGGCAAACATTATAGCAGGCACGATATCCATAGTTTTTTCCATTATTTACTTTCCCAGACGGGGCTTTTTTAAGAAGCTGTTTTTTAGGATCCGATCCATGAAAATCACATTGAGAAACACAGATTTAATTAACAATGATAAGCAATTCGTCTATTATTACATTTGCCTTCAATTGTACGCACGACATAGGAACTCTGCACTTTTCGCAAATTACACAAGAAGAGCGAGAAAAACCTGGGAAGTGTTATCTAACATCTAAAATCAATACCGAGTGGTTTTCCCCCATCCCTTGTCTGCGAGGGCTAGGGACTTAGTAGGCATGGTTGCCACTGCCTCAGATACACATGCAGGTCGTGTGGGAAGAGAGAGAACTAAGAACGCTCACTCCCGTGTTCTCTCAACATTGCTTCACGAAACGTATAACAGAAATATTCTGAATTTAAAATGTGTAAACCAACTTTATGTTTTAATGTTGAAAAAATAACGTTATTTAAAAGCAGCGAAGTTACGCATAAAAGATGAGTGTCTGGCAAACTTAGATACCGATAGCAGAGAAACAAGATCGCCTGCTTGACAGTAAGATTGTCCTGTCTCCTGGTTGCAACGTCATACGTTGCAAACGCAAGCTGCAGAAAATGCAAGCTATTCGGGAAAAAGTTTAGAAAACACTTTTTTTTATAATCAATCGGTCTACAAACCGAATGCAATAGCAATTTAATAGAATGGCCCAATCTCCACGCAACAACTTTACTTTTTACTCTACATTTTTTTATCTGAGAGCGTACCGGGGGTAGAGGGGGGGTCTGTTGGACTCCCCTAATACATGAGCAATATTCAAAGAAATTAAATGCAGTATTCATTCATTAGTTCAGTATAGATTATATACGCGTGACTTACAAAGTACGAAATTACCTTGCACATAATTTTGTTGTGGATGTGTCACATTTTACGTTGTTATAATAATTTTCTTCTGAGATAAACAAGTGCTTAGCTTTCCTTAAGCTGTCATTGAATATAAGTCAACTAAAAGGAAAACCGAAATCCTGAGCATTGTACCAACATGTGACACTGGCGACACCACACAAAGTTAGATAAACTTCATAATACAACGACCTCGTACTCTAATCGAAACCAACACAATGCTCAGGTTATACTACCAATAATATGGCAACCGTTCCTAGTAATTTTTTTTGTGAAAGTATTGTGGATTGTGTGGAAGGTAACTAATTTGTACCGTGTGGTTAACCACAACGCGGATATGAGAGGGCGTGCAGAAGGGAAGAAACGGGATGTTTCCTGCAAGTTATCAAAGGTTCTGGTAAAATAATCCTCTGCAATAAGTGAGAAATAATTTTCCCAAGTGCGGAATCACAGCCTCATTTACTGCAATTGTGTTCTCTGCTTGCTTTCCTACTCAATAACATGCAACTCACTATCACTACATTTCACGAATGTTAACGAAAAGAAGATTTAAATAAGATAAGGCATTTTGCCACCCCAAACTCGTGCACCCGAAGGTCCGTACTGAGAAGTTAACTTTAGGTCCAGCCCTGAGTTACTGAACGTAAAACTAAAATTACAGGCAAAATAAATTCATTAAATGAAGGGCTCTGGTGTAAACCACGGTAAGTGAAATCTTGCCAAGTACATCTTACACGTACAATCTTACAAAAATGATCAAAATGTCACAAAGACTTCAATCTGTTCTTTATACTTGAAATTCTAAAACTGTAAACAAGACAGCCCTCTTGTCGCTCAACCCTCCAGGCGACACTGACCCACCGCCAGCGCAGACGTTGCCAAATGCCTCCTTCTTCCGCGCGGGAGTCGCGAACGTGAGGTCATTGCTTCCGAAATTGGACGAATTAAATTATGTAATACGTAAGTTGGATTTAGACGTATGTGTAATCATGGAAAGTTGGATAAGCGATTCCACACCACAGTCTGCATTTAGCTTGCCGGGCTACGAAGTAATCACACAAAGCAGAAGTAACAAGAGGGGAGGTGGAATTCTTTTGTATTACAAATATGGATTAAAGATACAGAAAATAGAGATCGGAGTGAACACCGACGATGTCGAAACGCTAAGTTTCATATTATATTACACAAATGTGCGACTTGGCATATGCGCTGTTTATCGGCCACCCAATGTAGCGTACTCTAAACTGTCGGTACTCGAGGAGGTGATATCTGAAATATACCGGTCCGTCGATAGATTCTTGTTGCTCGGTGATTTAAATTGCGATTTTTTACAACCAAATAAATCAGAAACAAGGTTTCTAAAATCGATAATATCTTCCTTTGGGCTAATACAAGTTGTAACAAAACCAACGCGCATAACTGAAACTAGCGAAACGCTGCTAGATATTATAGTAATAGATGACGTTACCAGAATGCAAGCAGCCAACGTCACAGTGCCTATCGGTAAATCGGATCATTGTGTCACGAACATCGACTTAGTTTATGAGAAACCCGCTAATGAGAGAAAATATCTGAAATACAGAAGCTTCTTCTCTTTCGATAGAGACAATTTTGCAGAAGACATAACAAACGTTCAGTGGGAAACACTGCAATCATTTGATACCGTTGATGAAAAAATAGACTTTTTTAGCTCCAATATCGTACGTTAATTTCATTGCCATGCACCTATGAAAACTGCCCGAGTTTAGAGGAAGCGCTTTCCGTGTATAACTCCTAATGTCAACCTATCAATGCGTATTCGACACAACGCTCTCAGGAAATTCAAACGGACGAACAACGTTGCCGATTGGAACCACTACAAAGAACTCCGAAATTTTACAACTACCGTTATCAGGCAGGAAAAGAAGTCATACTTCTGTTTTAACTTTGGCGCTATTCAATTAAATAAGAAGGAAACGTGGCGTGAACTAAAACAGTGGGTCGTGCTGGATAATAAAAATGTCAATGCGAACTTATCCTCACTTGTGAACGCAGCACACAAGCTCGATGCTCTTAATAATCATTTTGAGCAAATTAGCAATCTATCTAGTATTCCCACTCAACTAAAACCCAATAAATTGAGAACCTTGGAAGCCGTAGCTTTACCGATGAAAATAAATGATATTGTTTTAACACAGTAACAGAAATTGATGTGCACAAACAGAGCATAAAATTAAATCAAACAGTGTTGGAGCAGACGGCATAAACACTAAGGTGTTAAAGATTGCACTACCATATGTACTAACTCCATTTACTTATATAATCAATTATTCTTTGTCTAAAGGCGTGTTTCCAGAAACATGGAAAGAAGCACGAGTCTTGCCTCTTCAAATGAAAAAAGAGATCAGTTCTTTCGATGACTTAAGGCCCATGGAAAAGCAGAGATGGCCACAGTTCACATCGCTGAAACCCTGGATGCGTTCGCCTTTGTAGTAGAGGTTGGCAACACTGAGATACTTTACCAACCCAGCAGGTGGGATGCCTCCGAATGACTCGAAAACAAATGCTTTGTTGTCCAATGTGTACCTGGATTTTCGTAACTGTTCAGGTTAACCACACCACACTCTTTTTTCTTCACAACAGAAGGTAGAGAATCAGACATGAAAACGCCCCGGAAGTGCTTGACCCCCAACGATTCGATCAAAGATTCAATATCGAAGTTGGACAGGCGCTCTTCTTTTTTTTTGAACTTTTTCAAAGCTTCGAGGTTGTTCTTTCGCTTTTTGGTCGCACCTTTCCCCTTCTTCTCCATAGCCAGGTTGTGGCGTTTCTGCTCTTCCAACTCGGCTTTATTATTTTTTGCATCGATAACGGTCTTGGCAATGGCGGCACTGCCTCCTGCCAAGCTGCCTACAGCACCCAATGCTGCCAAGATAGCCGGGATGCTGAATATGAAACCTCCAGTCTTCTGCTGCTTTCGCGAACCTTGTAACCTCCTCAACTGAGGAATGCTAAGCAGCAATTTCATTCCATGACCTTTTGCCAAGCAGGATTATTTCTTCTCGCGCTGCTTTTTGGTAAGCAATCCATCAAGAGCTCCGAGAGACTTGAGGTTTGTGTAGGGTAATTGGTAAACGACACCTTTGGGCTTCATGGTAATAGTATGTTATCTATATACCGCGTGAGGCACTTAAAAGTACCACCTGAAATAGCAAAGAAACCAGAAACAGTAGCAATGTGAGGTTTGCGGGAAACAATAATATCAAATGGGGCTCGTAAATCGGAGGTATGGGGTGGGTCGAAAAATATCGACAAATGGGGCATCTGGAGCAAAGTCATATTTTTTTTTTAATGGAACGATATACAATATCATGCATAATATAAAAGAGCACACGCAGAGAAACACAACGCCGTTGGTCTCATGCATCTACTGCACATAGGAACGAAGATATGGCCATGTGAAAATATGTAAACAAACTAACAAGCGGCCCACTTGACCGTCAGTACCACGGCATGTACGAGTATGAGATGTCGGAAGCCATTGGACAAGATGAAGACAGAACGTGTTAAAGGAAGAAAATATACAGTAGACATCGTCAGCACCATGTATTTGACAGTGTTACAGCATAATGAAAATGACCATGACAGTATGTCGAAGAACCACTGCGTAAGAAGCGAAAACCTGTCAAAGTGTGTGTGCTGAGGGTGGACAACATGCAAAACCGTGTGAATGTTCTGGAAAAGCGTGTGAACGACCTGAGTGATTACACAAGCTGGTTGGAACACAGAATCGACGATCAGGAGAACAGAGGACGGAGAGAGAACCTCGTGTTTTTTGGTGTGGAGGAAGATGCCGGAGAGGACTGGAACGCTTCGGAACGTAAGGTGAAAGATATCGTCGAAAGCAAACTCAAAGTGACCCTCCATGATGATGATATCCAGAGAGCGCATCGTGTGAACGTTCAGCGATCAAGTGGCCCCCGTCCCATAGTGTGTCGTTTTTTACGATACAAGAAGAAAGAGGAAATAATCAGAAATAGGACAACCTTGAAAGGAACTAAAATATTTATTGACAATGATTACTCTTCGTCGGTTCGGCGGGAAAGAGAAAGGTTGCTGCCGTACATGCACGACGCACGGAGACAAGGACACAGGGCACATCTGAGCTTTCGCCATTTAGTAGTGAACAACAAGAAGTACGCCTTACGCGATCTGGAGGACAATTCACCTCCTCCCCCTCAAGAACCAAATGGACCATCCCCAAATGCATCCGCTGAAGGTCATCGGCCTGCTTTCCACCCCCCTTTCTCCGTGGAACACCCTCCCGAACCATGGAACTTCGCAGAATTCGGGGACCTCCCCCTCCACCCGCTGAGATGGTCGACCTAGCCATGCCCAGGAGGTACAAACCGGTAAGTTATTATCAGTGAGTGACAGTTCAGAACCTCGATTCAACTCCTGTGTCAAAAATAAACCGAACAGAAATATACACTCTCTAAACCCTGTAGACGGCCAGAATAATGACACACGTCGTGAAAAACATTTGTTGGATATTGTCTACCAGAACGTTCGTGGCTTACGTACTAAAATTAAAGATTTTTACGTGGCCATAAACGCCAATAACTATGATGTAGTCATTTGTATCGAAACGTGGGTGAATTCAACACATAACAGTTCTGAACTTCTTGATGACCGGTACAATGTATTCAGAGCTGATCGTAAATCGTTGCAAACTAAGAAAAACCTGGGAGGGGGTGTAATGATTGGAATCAAAAGGGAACTTATTGCGATTCAAGTAGAATGTTTAATAGATGATCCAAATATTGATATTATAATAGTTAAAATTCGAACAATTCCTGGTAGTTATATATATATGTGTGTGCAATTTATATACCTCCTAAATCTGATATTGCCCTGTATGATGCTCTTTTCAACTGTATAACTATGCATTGCCCGCCGGGGAGTCCGATTCTGATAATTGGTGATTTTAACATTCCGGATATTCGCGATACAGATTGCAAGGCATTAAACAACAATAAAACCTGTCAATCATTATGTAACTTTTTCCAACTAACTGGTCTACGAAACAAAAATAATATTAAGAATAATTATGGGAAAATGCTTGACCTAGTACTAACAAATCTGAACCACATAAAATTGTCCAGAGAAGAACCTCTGTCCGTTCCTGAGGATAAGCATCACCCTACTTTATATTTGAAAGTAAGTCATGTACGTTGTAAAACAAGAAATCCGGAACCAAACGAGATAAGCTACAATTTTAGGAAAGCTGATTTTAACAGTATGTATAAAAAATTTACTTCGTTAGATTGGGAAGAATTAAAATTGTGCTCAGACGTTAATATTGCCGTTGAAAAATTTTATCAGATCGTCACGTCCGTGTTCGATGATTGCATTCCTCTTTCAACCCCCTCCTCCCGCCCCTACCCTTGTTGGTTCACGCGACAGATTATAAGGGATCTGGCATCCAAAGCAAAACATCATCGTAAAATGAAGCATAACGTAGGGAATATTCAAATGCATGCAACAAAATTCAAAAATTTACGAACCAGACTAAAAAAGAATATTCAGGATGCGTACTCAAACTACTTGAAAAGCATTGAAGCTAGTGTTAAAACAGGGGACATGAAGCAATTCTGGTCCTTCATAAGAAACAAAAAACGACCATCATACGCACAACTTATCTGTAATGAAAATCAAGAACTCGACAGCAACAACTCAATTGCCGAAGCGTTTGCGAAACACTTTCACTCTGTTTACGTACAGGAACCGTCTTGTTACGAACCACCAACCCCTCTGTCTGAAACCGACGCCCTTCTATCTTCTCTAAATTTACAGGATATATCAATCGCTGAAGTAGAAGCAGCAATAAAGAACCTTAAACCTAAAAAAAACGGCAGGACCTGATCTTATCTCCCCCTATGTAATCAAGGGGTGTGGTGAAAGTCTAAAATATCCGCTACATATACTCTTCAACCTTGTAATACAAACATCGAGATTTCCAGATAAATGGAAATTATCCCAAATTTGTCCCATACCAAAAACATCAGATAAATCTCAAATTTCAAACTACAGACCAATTGCGATACTCTCTGCGCCAGCTAAACTATTAGAACAGATTCTTTATAAACATTTTTTTGCTCACGTAAAACCAATTCTCTCCTCGCACCAGCACGGATTCGTACCAAAGAGATCTGTCGTGACGAACCTCGTAGAAATTTCAAACTTCATTTCCACCGAACTTGACAACAGAGGTCAGGTAGACGTTATATACACAGATTTCTGCAAAGCGTTCGACACTGTAAACCATGATATTCTCTTGAAAAAAAATAGCATTTTGTAACTTCTCCTCTTCCCTCGTAGATTTAATGTGCTCGTATCTCAAAAACAGAAAACAATACGTAAATTATCAAGGTTGCTGCTCCGATGAATTTGTAGCTGGCTCAGGCGTACCTCAAGGTTCTAATCTTGGTCCCTTGTTGTATTTAATATTAATTAATGACCTACCAAAACAGCTTAGAAATTCCGAGAAACTCTTATTCGCTGACGATTTAAAATTCTATAGGAGCGTTCACAATGAAGAAGATTCCATTAAATTACAAGAGGATATCGAAAATCTCAACGCATGGTGTAAAGCAAATAAAGTTAATCTTAACCATAAGAAATGCAGAGCCGTAACATTTACCCGATTGAAATCCCCAATACACTATAACTACGAAATAGCACACACACAAATAGACAGGGCAAACTCAATAACAGATCTTGGCGTAGTGTTCGATGATAAATTATCGTTTCAGTCACATATCGCAAAGACTGTTAATGACGCGCATAGAAAACTGGGGTTCATTATGAGAACTGCAAAAGAATTCAATGAAAATAAAGCGTTGTTATCATTATTTAACCTATATGTTAGGCCCAAATTAGAATACGCATCTATAGTGTGGAGTCCACAAACCAGTAAACAAATAGATCTTATTGAAAAATTTCAAAATAAGTTCACTCGCTATATAGTTTTTAGGATAGATGGTGCATATCCAAAGATGACACCTTATAACGAATTACTAATTAAATTACACATTACCTCCCTTGCAAACAGAAGAACCATACATCAGCTCCTTTTTCTTTTCAAACTTCTTAACGACAAATTGGATTCTTCCTCTCTGCTTTCAAAAATAGCTTTCTATGTCCCCCATCCAAAGTTGCGATCAAGAAAGCAACTCTTTGCAATTTCCCGCACCCGTACAAAATCCGCAGAAATGGCTCCCCTGCGAAGAATGTGTAGCTCATATAATGAATTGTTAGAAAGGGGCATACAGTTGGACATATGTGCTAAATTTTCTGAGTATAAACGCTATTTAATGGACAACATTCTTGCTTAATTTTCTAATTTTTATTATTTTTTTATTATTATTATTACTATTATTATTATTGTTACTTTCTTAATGTGTATATATATACCCGTACATATATGAATGCAATTGTATAAGGTTTGATTCATTTTTTTTATCCACGGTAATGTTTAAGGACGATATATATAACCCCTATATGTATTTTTTTTAATATCTGAAATGTGTATAAATATTATTTTGGTGTGTATAAATCCTATGTAAGACATTTACTGTGCACTGTAAAAGGGGAGATGCCTCTTGTGCGCAGGATAATAAATAAATAAATAAATAAATAAAGTGGTGGCCGTCAGCTGCGATACAGGCAAAGAGGCGCCCACGCAAAGATCGTTACACAGAATGTAGCATCTCGTAGGGAATGTCTCTACAGGCCGCAGTAATGTGGTGTTGCATATCCTCTGGAGTTGTTGGCACATCCCGGTAGACAATGTCCGTCAGCTTTCCCCACAGTAAAAAGTGTAACGGTGGCAAATCTGGGGAATGAGCCGGCCATTTGACACGCCCTCCACGTCCAATCCAACGATTAGGAAATGTATTTTCCACACATGCTGTAGCACGTCTTGCACTGTGAGCTGGGCACCCGTCAATTTGGTACCACATTTCCCTCCTTGTCTGAAGTGGTATGTCCTCCAATAGTACAGGCAGTTCGTGTTGTAAAAACTGTATGTATCAGTCAGCATTCAGTGTCCCTTGTATAAAAAAGGGCCAATGAGATGTTCACCCACTATACCACACCACACGTTCACACAACAATGGGCGCTGGCGTTCCACTTGGCGAAGCCAATGTGGATTTGTCACCGACCAATAGTGCATGTTCCTTAGGTTGACATTTCCATGATTGGTAAAAGTGGCCTCGTCAGTGAAGAGGATACGTGACAAATCGGGTGTGTCGTGTCGTAACAACCGTGTCCAAAACCGAACACGGTCCACAAAATCATTCCCGTGAAGTTCCTGATGGAGGGAGATATGATATGGGTGAATACACTTTGCTGACTCATTCCAGCATCCCTGGCAATTTCACGGGAGCTAACGTGCGGATTTACAGCAACAGCGGCGAGAACATTTGTTGCACCTGCCTCACCTGTAGTTGGTTTGTTCCCCACACGTGCTCGTGGTGTTACACTTCCGGTGTCTCTTAATTTAATAAATAACTTACCAAACAGACGTCGAGATGGATGTCGTCTGTCCGGATATCTCTGCGAACACACGGTAGGCTTCTGAGGCATTCTTTCGGCATTCCCCATAAATCAGGATCATGTCCGCTTTTTCGATGTTTGTGAACACCATAATCTTCGCTCTTACCACTACGACTGCTTGCTATGAACTAACACGATCTCGTGGACCTGCTATCAAAACTTGCTCTGCGTAAAGGCAGTTCTGTCAGGCACCTGAGAAGTCTCACATCCCGTGGTACTGACAGTCAAGTGGGCCACTTGTTAGTTTGTTTACATATTTTCACATGGCCATATCTTCGTTCCTATGTGCAGTAGATGCATGAGACCAACGGCGTTGTGTTTCTCTGCGTGTGCTCTTTTATATTATGCATGTTATTGTATATCGTTCCATTAAAAAAAATATGACTTTGCTCCAGATGCCCCATTTGTCGATATTTTTCGACCCACCACAAACATCCGATTTACGAGCCCCATTTGATATTATTGTTTCCTCACATCGCTACCGTTTCTTTTTTCTTCGCTATTTCAGGTGGTACTTTTAGGTGCCTCACGCGGTATATACTTATATTTTCTTACGTAGCTCATGACAAGGTTTAATGTGAAACAAGAAAGGACAATAAATATAAGAATGAAACCTAATTGATTTATATTAATAGAAAAACTAAATACAATGTTTCAAGTGTTACGCCGACATCCGTGGAGGAGTGGTTAGCATAGCGTGCTACGACGCCTGAGGTTCCGGGTTCGAATCCCGGCCTGGGCATGGGTATTTGTGAGTGTCCCTTCATCGGTTTCATTGTACATCAGCCATTCCCATCTTCGCGATTAGCCAAAAGTGGCAGAAAAGCGAAGTAAAATAAACCAATTCAATCAATCAATCTTTCAGCTGTTCCATATTAAAATAATTTCAACAAATTTTGAAATTAATTGACATATTTAACTACTTAGTAAAGAAATCCGTTTGCTACTTTATGCAAATCTGATATTTGTGAAAGTAAAAAAATCCTTTAAATGTATTTAATAATGTTATTTTTAAATATTTAGTGATTTAGTAATTAGTAATTTTGTATTTAAAATACGTATATATATTAGCGCGCACGTGTGTGTAGATTAATAACTTTGTAAACCTCAACCAGTGATTTCACACCGTGTACACGAATCAAAAAGAAGAAGAGTCAGTATTGATTGATTGAGTTGGTGTTTAAAGTTCACTTTATGCACAGTAATGCTAATCGGAACTGGACCTACAGTTTAAGGTGGGATCAGAACCACTATGTGCCTCCACCGGGCATCGAACCCGGGACCCCTTGATTACAAGGCAACGACGAAGAGTCGGTATGATGATGTTACACCCATATTCTGCCTTCCGTTTCAAAGATAAGGGCCTTCCTGATTGTTTCATGCACAAAACGCTGTCGCTTTGTAATGAAGAGGTTCCGAGATCGAACTTTCATGCCTGCTTGCGGTAGATTGATCAGAGGCTCGAATCCCACTTTAAACTGTAGGTCCTTCCCGATTGGCTTATCAAGCAAAACGTGGACTGAAAACAAAGTTAAACCACAGATAAGCGTGGTTTGAGCAAAGTTTTGCTTCGACTCGTATAGTAAACGATGAAACAACATTAACCCCCCCCCCCCACTTCACTCATTCGTTTTGCTTTGTAGTTCGCATGTATTGACTTCAATTATATCCTTCTTAAATGGATGATGGGCAAAGTTTGATAGACAGATATTACCAACGATGGCAAAAACGAAGTACGTAGTGACTAGCAGTGAATGCAAACGCAATTTTGCGTCTGTAGCTTTTCCGAACGCGGGATGAGACTTCCTGGCGCCATTCTTTACTCAGCTGACGCTGCCAGCAAGGGAGGTCAAGATGCAAGTTGCTCATATTGACGTCATTATTCCAATTCCGTTTCATCACATTGTGTAATAAAGACTGAATGAAAATGGTGGTGGACAATTTGCCTACGGTTTCTTTCGCCGCTGAGTGTACAGCAGAACTGTTAATTACATTTATAAAATTATCAGAAAATACGTTAAATAACTTTAGATCAATTCGTATTTTCTTTTAAAAAAATCAGCCTGAGGCTATCCAACTACTCTTCTTTAGCCAACATATTTAAAGACGCGAAAAGCATGAAGGTTGTACACAATTATGTAACGAGATTGCTAATTTGAAGCAAGTATATATCATAAAATATTTTGAGACTCTTTTTAATCAACACAAAGCAATGTTCATTATCTGCAGCGACCAGTTTATTCGTCCAACAAACTTATGTAAGTTATTTAGATCACTAACCACTTCTACTCGTTCCTTTGGGCAGGCCCCAGAAGGCAGAGTGGTTAGCACATCGCGTGACATTCATTTCCCTATATCTTGTAAGGTTGAGTAGTAGAGGCACTAACGTTAGGCCCTACGAGAATATTTGTGCGCGTCTGTATTTATTTTCTCTCATCTACCAACCACTTCGACTCATTGTTAACTTTGCGATAGAGACGGCCGAAACACGTCCGCTCTAGTAAAGACGATTTTATTATTATCCCTATTAATATTATTATGGGTTGTATATATTCTTTGCCCCAACAGGCAGTGAGCTAGCAGACGGGCGATTGAGTTGTGTAGAACACAGCCACAGCTGATGACGGAGACGCACTGCGAAAACATCCCCCCCTTTTTTTCAGAAGTATTCAGTAAAGGAAGCGAAGCAATAACCACTTGCATTTTTTTATCTTAAGGTCATGTTTTTCAATGCATTTAACACCTTAAAATGGAATTAACTTCTACAACATATTGACATGTGCAGACCATTCAGTTCCCCTATTTGTAGTTGCATTGCCTGCAAACATAAACCGGTTCGCTCAGAAATGCGGGTTAGCTGATCGCGTTACAAGGAAGAGACTGAAGCTTGATGTCCACTGAGACGCGGCGAAACATGGAAATTTCCGGCAACAGATCTGCTATCTGCTTCTACTTAAATCAAATGGTGTAAAGCCCACTGCAGGGAAACGCGCGAAACCGAAGCAAAAATTTTTTGGCAGGTTATCTTACAGATTATCGCCTACTGAGACGCCGGGAACGGGTCTGTTGTGTTCATTTGCTGAGTTTCACCGCGTCTTACATGGTCACTGACCGTCCCCCTTTACGCTAAATAAAAAGTCGAAAGCAAGCGATTCCAGGCCCGCGTTTGTCCTTGGCAAGGGTGTTGGAAAGAACTCGTCTACTCTGCCCAAAGTGTTCTAAATTCCAGAATTTTACATTCATCCGTGGAACCACCTAACTCGGTACGATTATTCATGTGTGAAACTTTTCAGTAATCAACAAATTACCTTATAAAGTTAGTCAATCATCAATGGTCGTATGGTATATTATTATAATTAAAATCACCAACCAATACTTGGGCATATCCGGCATGTGATCAGTAACTCCGAAATATAGAGCGTGTGTAACACTGCAAATACGGTGAGGAAGAGGGTGCTGTTTGGAAGCGTATGAAAGTAGGGTCTATATTGAAAATGACCGCCATGGATGACAAACCAGACGAGCCACCGATTTGCAGTGTTGCAGGTAAGTACTCAATTAGGCATCTTTTTTCAATCAGTTGAAGAACTTCTACCGAAAAGCTGGAGGTGGTGCATTATGAGAGACCGTGCCCTAAACTATGCATAACCAAATCAAGTAAGAAAAAAGGGAAAATTTTCAATAATCAGTTAAAAGTGTCTCAGTAAAAAACAATATTATGTGGTGGTTCTTTTTGAACTTGTTTTAATTCCACTTTTTACGTACCACAAAAAGGCCAATTTGGATTGGGCCACAGTTTAAAGTGGGAGTTGGCTACGCCTCGACCGAGTATCGAACCCTTTCATTACCAGTTAACGACGTTACGTATTTTGTGTGTTATAATTAGCCGAAATGGAAAATTGACCCGTCGTTTGCCTGTCACGAAAAGTCACGCCCCTGTCCCCCATCCTATTGTTTAGCTGTTTGACTGTGCATTCTGGCGAATGTCAGTGAGAGAAGGATACGCTTAAACTAATATATTAGTAAAACATTAAAATGACGGCAGATTCACAGTTTCAAAGTATGTAAGATCGTCAGGGCTTAGGTGATGTAAAAAGTTTTATTTTATTTCGTCATGCCAAAACGAAAGTGTTCTTATAGTATTGATTATTCTAAACAAAGATCCTCTTAAAGGACGCCAAGTGTTCACTCAAATATTAATATATTTTGTCAAAATGTTAACAATTCGGCATTAAAAATGCTATAAATTGCAATTGATATTGTAATGTTTAAATATGTTATAAAATAAATTTAACTATATCCATGTCTATATGTTCCGTTTTTTTTACTTACAGGGGAAAGTGGCAACTACGTTCAAAAGGTAAATACTCTCATGTAAAACGCTAGTAACAACAAAGAAAGAGGTGATAAATGTTTTCAGCACTCGGAACTCAATAATTCACATGCATGTACAACATGAGAAGCAGCAAATTTAACTTTCCTAAAGGATAAATGAAAAATCTGCTGCTACCAAGGGGCTCTGGGTTCTACTCTAACTCCGCCCTATTAATTCGAGGAGACGGTTTTCTTTCACATATTGACTCACATGCTAGTTATTCATGAAAATCCGCGCTTTTAGTAGGTCATTCTCAAGCAGTGACATGAATAGATATTGATGTTTTTAACATTAAAATTCAAGAAACTATTTTCTAATGAATCATTTCTTCCTTTGTTTTTTATATTACTGCAGTTATATAATAATTACAAAATTATAATCATTAATTAAAAGGGAACAAATTATTGCACCAGTGTTACACACATATTTTATCATTTTCTAAACCTCAAAGTAATATGTTAATATTGAATCAATGCTTTTTCTTGTTCACATCAAATCACCTCCAAATTAGCCGCGATTGAAGGTTGTGTGAGGCCCTACACATCGTTTTATATATTCTGATAGATAGTCTGGTCATTTTTAAGAGACTAAACAAAATGCAGGACTACATTTAGAATATAATCGTTATATTTGCACCTTCAATCACTGCCACAATCACTGTAGGTGTAATGCCTATAAAGTGTGTTTACAACACGCTCCGAAACGTTTGCCGTAATCATTGCAATGGGTGTGATTTTGCGCAAAAATTGTGGTGAAAGTTGTTGGCAAAATATCTTCCAATGGTAACAGCCGCTGAGGCTCTAATGGTGATCGAACGCCGGACCGTACCATTACATGTGTTACTGTTACAACTACGCCATTGGGGACAATTGCGATAGCAGACAACATTCACACTATATAGCGTCATCTTTATTTGCAGTTGAAGTTAATTGTACAGCGAGCTTGAACTATATTGGGAGTACTGTATTCCCAACTAATTGTTCCCCTGCACACGCCACTGTTGCTTATGTATATAAGTACGATACTCGTGTTCACCGAAACTCGAGCTCTCAGCGAGACAAATCCAGACGCTGGCGCCTGAAGCAGAACGGTTGAGTCTCTGATGTTCCTTGGAACCTGCATTTCTACAGTCGTGGCCTTTGTCCCACTGCTTTGGTTGCGATGAAGTATTTTCACAATTGTCCGTATTTCGCTGCAGGATACATGCAAGACTTGACCGAATAATGTTAATGATATGCATATGATATGAAATGGTGATTAATTATTATCCGGAAATTAATACATGATTTCTCTTACGATAAAATTAACAAGAACGAAATAATAAAAAAAAATAACCAGAAATGAACAAAGTGAATAACAGCGTTTGCTTTTATTTACCTCTTGATATATTACCAAAGCCATTACCGACCTTTTTTAATACTGCCGATACTGTGCGTAAATGCAGTCAGTACCCCTTCCCCCAAAATGATATGTTTACTGTCTCTTTATATATCTCTGACATATCAATTCGAACCCAGAATTTATTATGCTAAGGTAATTAGTCGACCGACATTTAAAAATAGTTACTTCCTTTAACTTTTCCAGGCAGTCATAGCCGAGATATACAAAACAACGTTTCAATTATAATTCTGTTGGTTCAAGTTGGAAATTTTTTCGTAAGTAACGAAAACGCTTTGCTCTTTTCCGAATAGCACCTTTCAGTAAACAAATTGAATTATTTATCGAAATCGTGTTTTAAGCCCACTTTACATACAGTATGGACCGGACTAGACCTACAGTTTAAACTGGATTCCTAACCATGTTATGCCTCAACTGGTTATCTAACCCGGGACCCTTTGATAACGAGGCGGCGACGTTACCACTACGCCAACAGGGAGTCCCAGTAACCAGTATATATATATATATATATATATATATATATATATATATATATGTGTGTGTGTGTGTGTGTGTGTGTGTGTGTGAATATATATATATATATATATATATATATTGTAGAGATATGGAGATTACGAAGACGAGGAAACCTTGTCAAGAGAATATTTACGCTTGTTTATTTCCTGGAATTGTCCGACCAGCGGGCCATCCCAAGAATTCGCAAACTTTGTAACTTCCGTGAAGCAATGACTGAAAGGCAAATGCGTGGATCTAAACAAGATCCAGCGTGTTCGAAAGGTTTAACAACTTTTCGAAGCCTAAGATTATAAAAGGAAGCTCGCTCACCGAGCTCGCTCTGAATTGTCTCAATTGTCTCATCGAACTCTCATTAGTCCCTGATTACACTTGGATTACTCTACACATTACAACTTACAGAACTACGACGAGGGTACACGAAGTTACGGCTGCCTAAGCATGCAGCGAGTCGCGCGTGATTGCTTGCATCAGTGAGCCAAGGGTCACGGAATCGAACCTTGGCATCAGTCACAATTCGGTCTGCAAGAAGCATCTGGACAAGAACATCACTCGCCTACCAGGTATGAACAAGCGAAAATAACCTCTAAATTCAACTTTCCATATATGCTTCCTAATCGGAGCAGGTTCAGCTGACAGGTACAATTAATCTCTACCTAAAATGTATTATTGAAACATCCCTGTGACCTCAGATCCCGGGTAATACGGGATTACAACAAGGTGGAGGTGCTTCAGGCCCTTTTTGCAATTCAGTACCCTTCTGTACAAATTGATTTAAATTAAATTAGTCTCTCCCCCCTTTCACTTTGTGAATATTTTTTGAAAGTAAAATTTTTAGTAGTTACAATTTCATACTCCCACAGTACGCTTAAGATGCGTCAGACCCAGTGACAATTTTGTATATTACCCTATGGAATACAACCCCTCTTTTCTTTTTTGTGCCGAGTCCCCCTCACCCACAAAATCTAGTTCTTTTGCATAATTTTCCTTCTGTATGTATTTCAGCATTATTCACACAGGAATGAGAACAATTGCTTATATTTATTTGACAGACGATATATTAATGAAATAAATAACTGCATACCCTTACTTTCATTTGTTCTTTGGTCAGCACGACGAACTTTAGTCTATGAATACGTCACAGATAGCATTGCACGAACACCTAGATGCCTCCCTCGACCAAACCATAGAGTTAGTACTGCATTTGCGGCGAAAACAGTAAAATCACAACCTTTACACCAGCCCCCTCCCCTCCACTAAAACGGTTAGGATCTGCTAACAGAAAATACCCTTAATTCTTACTTGGATTAGAAACACCCAGCAGAACCCGACACCAACGCTTAGCAAACACCCCAACTAACGTCCGTACTACCTCTAACAATAGTAATAGCCCTGATAACGTTTCTGTAGAAATTCCCACCACTAACATGGCCACTCCAATCCCAACTGCGTTATATCCGACGCCTTTTAGCGGAAACGACCCCAAAGAAGTCGAATCCTTTTTCCTGAAGCTTCAAAATGTAGCACACTCCGCGGGATGGTCGGAAGCTAAGCGTAAAGAGATGTTGCCTTTATTTTTGACTGGCACAGCTCTGACTTATTTTCACGATATACAGAAACGACCTAACTTTGCAGACCTGACATATACGCACATCCAAAATGAACTAAGTACTTTATTCAGAGGCTCTTATCTATCTGCGGAGCCCGTTGAAATATTCTTAGGAAGGAAGCAACTAATTACAGAACCAATTCACGCCTATGTTATTGCTAAGAAGGCATTAGTCCAGCAATATTTCCCGAACGGCACTGAAGAACAGACTCTATCCAATATAATCACGGGACTGCGAGCTAAATACATTGGTTGTTTAACTAATAAGCACTTTGCCAAAACAGAGGAATTAACAGCCCACCTACAAAATTTCGAACGCCAACAGTTATTGATTAATTCCCGTATGATAGAGGAGAAGTATGAAATTGATCAGGCAATCGCACAAGCAAGCTTGCATCAGACATTGACCCAGACGCCACTTCACAGCTGTTCTCATGCACAGGTTTACTCCCCCCCAAGTAATCCGCCGAACCCACCTCAGCAATTTGTAGCATATAACCAGAATCCAACCTTTCTCCCCCCCACACCCCGCTCATCAAGTCCAAAGTCTACAATCAACTCCTACTCCCGTCATTCCCTCCCAGACAGTTTATCAAGGACACAATTTCTTTTCTCATTTGTCCGCTCCACAGCCTGTCGCTGCTTCTCAACCAAATTTCGAAATTCCCCACTGCATGGCGCCACCAGCTGTGGCCAGCGCAGAACACAGTCACAATATTGCCTCTGGTGATGATGTAAACAATCTTTCGTCCCAACTTGGGAATCTATGTTTGCACTCACACGAACAACTGAACACAGCCTCCCTTCTTAATTTCTGCTTAAATGTTCTTGAACTCGCGAAAAATGCTGATCAGAGCGCACATGATAGAGGTAATAGAGTTAAAAACAAGGGGAATAATAACTCCCCTTCCTACAGAGGTAATTATAAGGCAAATCCAAGAGGAAACTTTTGGTCGAAATCAAGAGGCCAATTTAGGGGAAATAATAGGTTTTAACGTCGAGATCATACTCGAAATATGGGTAATCGCGACGATACAAATCCATCGGCCTGTACGTTCTGTGGTCGCTATAATCACTTGAGCGACAACTGCTATTACAAACCACAAAGAGATAGTAGTTTAAACTAGATTCATCTTCGACTTGCAGGAACGAAATCGAAGATAATGGTAGACTAGACAAAGTTCCTATCATTGAGAGAAATGGCTTGTATTATATCAATAGTAGCATACAAGGGAAATAAGTAGATTTACTTATTGACGTGGGTTCCCAAATATCAATTTACCCCTCCCACCTCCTACCTTCCAAAAGAAAAACCTACAAGTTAAATTCCACAATCCAAGGTGTGTCCGGATCAATACTAAGTGTGTTCGAAATTGTAGTTCGTCCTATCATAATTGGAAAGTATAAATATTTGCACCCGTTTAGAATTATAGATTCATCAAATGTCCCTCCCCTTTTAGGAAATGACTTTTTGCGAACGCAGAGTTACGAGATGTCGTTAAAATAAAATACAATAACTCTTCATCATTTAGGACGGACTCCAAATTACAGTATTTTGAGGTGAAAGTACAAGACTCACCAGGTGTCGCATGACATATTCAACATAATTGCAAATGCCAATGTGTATATGGGGAAAGCTACTTTTTCAAACACAATTCAGTTAAGTGCACGATCAAAAACTTATATCAATTTGAAAATTACCACTACGACACCTCACGCCCATAAGCCTGTACTTTTTACCCCATCTGCTTCCCTTATGACTCAGCATGCAGTAGTCCTTCCCAATGCTACAGTAAACCCTCAGTCACCTTTCATTCACGTACACAACCTTACTGAAAGGACAATCACTTTTGAAACTGACACGATATTAGGCGAAATATCGGCATGTGAAATTTTAAGTGACGTCACTTCCATTTGTAAAATTAAAATCGAAGAAGTCGCATATTCATTCGCTTGTAATGAAAATAACACAGTAAACCAACATATCATTGAAAGTCAACAGAAATGTGACCCCTCCCTCCTCACAGTTAACCCTGATATTCCCCAAGAAGAAAGAGAAAAAATCCTAAAGCTCGTATACACTTATGCAGATATTTTTCTCTGGCCAGGGGATAAATTAACTAAAACTAACGTTTTGGAATATGACATCAAGCTGACAGATGACACCCCAGTGTATGCCAAAACCTACCCTATATCCTTTTATTACAGAGAACCTATGAAACAGGAAATTCAGAAATTATTAGATCAAGGTATTATAGAACGTTGTGAAGAGAGTCCCTATCGACACCCAGTCCTATTAATAAAGAAACCCAATGGGACTTATCGTTTTATTTCTGACCTCCGTGCTTTGAATGAGGTCATAGCTCCGATTTCTTTGAAATCCTCAGATATCCCCACCATCATGGCAGAGATGGCTGGTAAGAAATACTACTCCATTTTGGACATGTCTAGTGCATTTTTTCAAGTTTCATTAACAGAGCGTTCTAAGGACATTACCGCCTTGTCCATTAACAATCTTGGTAGTTTTAGATATGCTCGGTTATGCCAGGGATTTAAAACATCCCCCGGTGAAATGAACCGCGTAAGCGAGCTTGCCCTTATATAGTTATACAGTTCAGAACTTTCTGTTTATACTGATGACATTATTATTTACAGCTCAAATCTCCCACACATGATTAACATACTGGACAGAATGTTTCAAAAGTTAAGAAAAGCATCCCTTAAATTGTCACCCTCTAAGTGTAGGCTAGCCTTTACTGAAGTAAAAGTCCTCGGTAACCTGGTATCTCAAAAAGGAATTAAGATTTCAGAACATATTCTTAAAGCTATTTTGGATATCCCACCCCTAACACCAAACGCAAGCTTCGTAGTTTTCTAGGACTTGTAAATTTCATTCGGCGATTTGTGCAAGGATTTGCAGGACCGACAGAATGTTTATTCAAGCTTCTCAAAAAGAATGTCAAGTTTGAATGGACTGATGAACACCAGAAAAGTTTCGAAACACTAAAACAAATGATAACTTCCGCCCCTATCCTCCGCCCTTATGACCCCAAGCGCCCCTCATATGTATTAGTAGATAGAAAACAGGCATTTAAAAACTAACCGGTTATAACTGGTTATACAAGTGTAATTTGCCATCGGGCACTTAACAAGTGCAATCAGGTGACTCTGTGTCGGGATGTGTCATGTGCCCATCTTGCATATTGGAACATGCATGTTAGAACATGTTATTTCCCAGTAGGGAACAGTGCATCTTGGGCTAAACTGGTTATAACTGGTTATACAAGTGTAACTTGTCATCAGGCACTTAAGAAGTGCAATTTAAGGTTATGCCTACCCCTCTGCAAGAGGCCACCCCTCTGTAAGAGGCCACTTACACTCACTTCCGGTCCACTTCCGGTCTAATTCCGGTCCACTTCCGGTCTCTACTTCCGGTCCACTTCCGGTTATACAGTATAACTTAGAATAGACAAGATTGGACAAGACAGGACAAGAATAGACAAGATTCAACAAGACAGGACAAGAATAGACAAGATTCAACAAGGCAGGACACAATATTACAGATTAGGACCAGTCCAGACAAGATTGGACAAGACAGGACAAGAATAGACAAGATTCAACAAGGCTGGACACAATATTACAGATTAGAACCAGTCCAGACAAGATTGGACAAGACAGGACAAGAATAGACAAGATTCAACAAGACAGGACAAGAATAGACAAGATTCAACAAGACAGGACAAGAATAGACAAGATTCAACAAGACAGGACAAAAATAGACAAGATTCAACAAGACAGGACAAGAATAGACAAGATTCAACAATGCAGGACACAATATTACAGGTTAGGAAGAGTCCAGACAAGATTCAACAAGACAGGACAAGAATAGACAAAATTGGACAAGACAGGACAAGAATAGACAAGATTCAACAAGACAGGACAAGAATAGACAAGATTCAACAAGGCAGGACACGATATTACAGGTTAGGACCAATGCAAATAAGATTGGACAAGACAGGACAAGAATAAACAAGATTGGACAATTAATAAACAGAAATTTTGATTAGCTAGAACAAACAAAGTTTTGATTGGCTAAAGCAAGCAAGGTTTTGATTGGTCCGACAAAACTATATAAATCAGTGCACAGTGCTGTTTGTTACCATTGCTGGATCGGCAGTGGAACCCACAAGTGGGGGGCAGAATCTGAACAGGCTCTACCAGATTGTAGGAGACTTGAAGCATACAGTCTTGTAGAATAACCCAAGTAAGATCATAGGGACAGTATACACTGGTACAGTAAAAGCCAATTTTTGGCAGGGGGGCCAAAGACCAAAGTGGTTCCTAAATACAAAATAATTAATATCTCAAGAACTAATTGACATAGAGCTATGCAGTTTTTTTGTCTGCCTGGTACTCAAGTGCTCTATCATTGTAGACTATAGTCGAGAGTCCCAACTCAATTTTCTTCTCTGATTCTTGTTGTTCTATAGCTGGTCTAGGAGGTTTTTTAAGTGCTAAAGATGTGTGAATATAAAGCTCTGTTCTTAAATATTGTATATTAATAATTTATTGCCTGAAATTATACAATTTGAAAAAGAAACCTATAAAAATAAACATATACCCCAGTATAAACTCTATTTCATGATATTTGTTGTTTTTTCTATAATTTTTATTAACATAAAATTATAACAATTTTAGTTAAGTGTGAGTTATTCCAACAAATTTTTCTAATTGTATATAAATAAACAATAGGTAAAAAAAATGAGTAACAAAAGAATTAGATCAAACCAAAAACAAGAAATCTTGTATAGAAATGAATATACTACAACAGACATAGATGATGATCTCTCAGATATTCCAAATTTTCTGGCTAAACTGAAGCAAAAAATTATAGATGCAATTCAAAGCATGCTTTTGAAATGTTCCCTCAAAATATACTTCACTCTTTCCTCACTGTATATAAATCCTCGTTGTGAACAAGAACAATATTCTCATTGTACCCGTGTGTCAATTTTACACCGTGATGATATCACTTGTTTGAATGATATTTATGATAAAATGTGTGAAACACTTAAACTAAAACAACAAGAATTTGAAGGCAGAGGTTCAGGATGGCGATTGTGTAATACTGATCATAAACTTGAAATTAAATTAGCTCGATATACTCCCCTTGGTGGTGGGTCTAGTTATATTGAGCTGCCCAAAAAGATTAGAAACAAACATGCTGTGTTAAATATTCAAAATGAAGATGATATGTGTTTTCTTTGGTGTATTATAGCACATTTTTATCCAGCACCAAATAATAAACATCGTGTCTCTCACTATATGAAATATTTTGATGAGTTTGAACAAATAATGTTTGGTATCCAATATCCAGTAGGTATTTCAGCTATACAGCAATTTGAAAAACAATATGAACAGCACCACAATCAACCATTAGCTGTGTTTGTTTATGGCTATGATGAAAAATTCCACATTAATGTACTTAGACACCATCCACCAGCTAATGATGCACATATTATTAGATTGCTGTATGTTTCTGAGGGAAATCAAAAGCATTATTGTTTGATACAGGATCTCCCAAAATTAGTGAGAAACCAAATAACATTATATCAATAGAATTACCATATGTGATTGTTGCCTATCAATATTTCATGGCACAAGTATGAAAACAAGAGAAGAACAATTAAAGGAACATATTGAAAAATGTTACCTCTACCCTTGTGTGACTTATAAATTTCCACTCAAAACTATAAAATTCAAAAATTTTAAATCACTAGTGCAGCATCCATTTGTGATCTATGCTGATTTTGAGACAATACAGAAACCAATGGCAGTATGCCTCCCGGATTCAAATTCATCATACACAACACATATTGCTAAACATGTCGCTTGTGGTTTTGCTCTGAAATTGGTAAACACATATCACACAAACAGTCCACCCCCTTATATTTATCGAGGTGAAAATACAGCCCCAAAATGTATCCAAACTCTTCGAGAGTGGGTGGAAACACTTGCTCCAATTTTACATAACACAAAACCGATGAATGATCTTACACCAGAGCAACAAGACCAACATAATAATGCAACACAGTGTGCATACTGTAACAATAAGTTTGAATCACATTGCCCAAAAATTCAACATCACAATCACTATAGTGGGGATTTCATTGCCAGTATTTGCAATCAATGTAACTTGAAAATACAGAGATACAAATTTATTCCAGTATTTATTCACAATTTGCAAAATTTTGATGCACACTTGTTTATCTCAGAATTGGGATATGATGCAGAGGATATTAATATTATACCACGCAGTAAAGACAAATATATCACCATAGAGAAAACTATTAGATTAAAAAATGGAAAAATTGTTTATCTCAGGTTTCTTGATTCATACCAATGTCTATCTAGTAGCTTGGCAACTCTGGTGAAACAATTAACCGATAGTGAATTTGTTCACACGAAGAAATATTTTGGTGATGATAACATGAAATTGCTGAGAAGAAAGGGTGTCTACCCTTATCAATACATGGATAATTTTGATAAATTTAATGAGACACAGTTACCACCACGAGAACAATTTTATAATCATCTTCAAGATGAGGAGTGTAGTGAGGAAGATTATCAATATGCCCAGAAAATTTGGAATACACTAGATTGTAGAACAATGGGAGATTATCATGACAAATATTTGATTCTGGATACCCTCCTATTATCTGATGTGTTCGAGGCTTTTAGAAGTAGGTGTTTCCACATATATCAACTAGATCCTGTATATTATTACACAACACCTGGTCTATCCTGGCAGGCTATTTTTAAGTATACAGGAGTTGAAATTGGTCTTGTTGACAATATTGAGCAGTTCATGTTTATTGAGTCTGGTAAACGTGGTGGTATAGTACAGTCTCCTTTGAGGTATGCAAAAGCCAACAATAAATATCTATCTGATTACAATCCTGGCAAATCTTCTACATACATACTATACATTGACATGAACAATTTATATGGTTATGTCATGACCCAATCACTCCCAATTGGGAACTATCAATGGATGACTAATGCAGAACTTGAAAACCAGAATTTTCTAAATTGGGGTGAAGATGATCCAGTGGGTTGTCTATTAGAAGTTGATTTAGAATATCCATCTGATCTTCATGATGAACACCATGGATTTGCTATGGTTCCAGTTTCTCAGAAGATTCCAGGTACAGGGGAAACAAAATTGGTGTTATCTTTTGAAAAAAAATATAATTATGTGCTTCATTATCGACTGTTACAATATTATGTCAAGCATGGTTTGAAACTCACCAAAATCCACAAGGGATTGAAATTTGAGCAACAAAAATGGTTAGCCCCTTATATTCAAGAAAATACAAATCGTCGCATGCAGACAAATTCCAAGGTTGAGAAAAATTTGTATAAATTAATAAACAACTCTATTTATGGGAAATGTTTAGAGGATAAAAGAAATAGGGTGAGATGCTCTTTGGTGTCTGATCCTAAAAAAAATCAGAAGCTTATTAATGACCCCACATACAAGAGCTTTAACAGCGTCACTGATGATCTAACTCTTATTGAGAGGAACCCTGTCAGTGTAATATGTGATGCACCAATAGCTGTGGGTGTTGCAGTTCTAGAATTAGCTAAATTGGAGATGTATAAGTTCCATTATGATGTTATGAGGCCCAAAAGTAATATTCAGATAGCCTACATGGATACTGATGCTTTTGTATATGTAATAAAAATAGATGATTTATACAGTGATCTGTTTTCTATGAGAGAACATTTTGATTTTAGTAACTATCCAAAAGATCATCCACTGTACAGTGTTGAAAATCAGATGATCCCAGGAAAAATGAAAGATGAGGTGGAAGGGTCCATAATATCAGAATTTGCTGGCCTGAGGCCAAAAATGTACTGCTTAAAGATAGATGGCAAAAATGAAATAAAAAAGGCCAAGGGTGTGAGTCTAAGCTGTACTGCTAAACTCACAATAGAAAATTTCAAACAGTGCCTATTGAAAAATGAAACCTTATTAATGTCAGCTCATCATCTTACTAGTAGATTGGATGGTGTCCATACCACTATAAAAAACAAAATAGCACTCAATGGCAATGATAATAAATTGCAAATATTAGATTGCAATGTTCATACAAGAGAGTATGGACACTATAATACAAGCAAATCTTGCAACAAATGTTCATCATAGATAGATGTAACATAAAAAAATTGTTATTCCTCCATCCCTAATTGAGCTAGGAGGATGGTTGATAACTTGTTAAACATATAGAAATTAAAATTGTTCTATTATTCTTTCATTCTTCACATCATATATGTATGACTTCTCTACAATTAAAATTGCACTGCATGTAGTGTTCTCTGGTAGTGCATCATGAAATTCACATACTATTTTAATATTAGTTCTATCATTTATAACTACTAATTTTCTTTTTGAAGCATTTATTAGAAACATTGGCCTATGAGCTATGAATTCATCTGGATCATAGTACATATTCATATTTCCTTCAGTAACTCTCTTAAAAGCAGAGTATCCTTCATACAATTTTAAATAATCTCGATTTGCTATGTTCAAATTGTAATTTTCACGGGGAAACACTTCATTTCTACCATTCTTTAAATATATGTTTTTAATTTTACAGTCATCAAACTGGCTGCTGTCTTTTTCTTGATTGTCATCTCTTGCTGTTTGGAACAGTACAGCTACAAACTCTGGCATGTCATATCTTAAAGATTGAAACTGTGTTGTAATATCATATTCAAAAAACTTGCCTTCTACAGCTTAGATATGCACTGGTAAGTATAAAAAACTAAAGGAATTTTTGGATTCTTCAAGATGTTGGATTTATACTTGAGAGAATAATTTGCTTCATATTCAACAATTGGCATTCTTAGTTCCATGGACTGTATAACACATTTTGCAGCCTCTGGCAAGCTAGCATCATTTGCTGTACCATCTGCATTTAAAGTTTTGTACCTCATGATGGCATTGTTATCATTGGGTGCTCTACGATATATGATGCTAAGACCTCCTTTCCACATGATCTCTTTGTAATCACTAAAGAATCCAAATAGCAATCTCATAGGGAACAACACTGTGTGAGATTTTGTTTGAATTTTTGTACCTGCTTCGAATCCAGCAGCTTTGTAGTAAGCCCTTTCTGCTTTAGATAATTTCAAAGTTCCTATTGTAGTGGATGTAATACCAGGGTAATCAATTCTGTCTATGACTGTGCCATGCTTCTTAACTTCAACTTGTGAGAACAAGAAGGGTACAAAGTTATTTATAAGTTTCACATTAGCAGTAGGAGGAAATTCTTCACCAGTGCTCTTCTTAACAATATCAAATTTTATATACAAATCTTATCTGTGTGGATGAATAAACCCATCTCCTGCTGTGATTTCAAACTCGATCTCTTTGTTGGGTTCATTGAGGTTTGCAAAGGTCCTCCTGTTCGGAGGGAAGGACTGTAATTCATAACTCTCAATATTTTCCATTTTGGGTATTTATTTATATATTTATTTATTAAATATTTATTTCAATTACTGCAGTGGTATTGGCACCAGCAAAATCAACTATCTCATTCTTCTCATTTGTAATTGTTATCTCTATGTAATTAACTTTGTCATGTGAAACTGGAAAATAGATTGGTGGGATGGGGGAATACAAAATTGGCTCCATGAATTCAGAATTTGGTTTGAATGTAGCTATGATACCTGTTTCCTTGTGTCTACCAACTGAATTTTCTTCAGCTTTGATAATCATCCCTTTAGCAATGTTGCAGTGAATGTTCAATGTCTCTATAGCCAAGAATTTTGGTATGAATTTACCTATGTGTCTAATACCTGGTTCTAGTTTGGTGTTGTTGGGAAATCCTAAAATCTCACCCATGCTAGACAAGTCTACCGTTTCTTGCGCAGACACAATCTCCACTCTGTGTGTTACAGAATTCTGAGATAGGAGTACACTGTTGCCAAGTTCTGCTTGTAAAGTAGATAAATTATACTGTCCAGGGGGAATAACAATTTTCTCATTGCCTACAACTATAGAATTATTATAATTTGTTACATTTGGAATCAGATACATGCTGTAGAAAGCTCTGAGAGCTATGGATTTTGGATATATGATATCATCATGGAGATGAAGTTTCAAGATCGATGTCTCACTAGAAAGATGAAAAATTCCCATGCTTAATGTACCACACAGCTCTTTGAAAATCTTCTAATTTGATGTTATATATTTTATTCAAAATTCTGAGCATGGTAACACAAACATGACCACATATAATTTGATTGAAATTTTGTATACGCTCATCATTGTAATAAATGTTTACATGTTTTAAATAATTAATTAATTCTGTAAGGGGCACCCCACCAAAGGAGTCAAATATGTAAGCATTGTTATTCTGTTTATAATAGCATATCCAGTGTGTACCAATATTTTTGGACATATCCAAGTTAACCACACCACATTCTCGAGCCCCCCAAGAGGGGGGAGAACTATTTTTAGGGAGAGCGTCACTCATGAAAACACCTCTGAAATACTTAATTCTAATATTTTAACTAAAGATTCAATATCTTGGTTGGTGAGTGCTTCTTCTTTTTTTTTAATTTTCTGAGAGCTCTGGATTTCATACCACTGAGTACCCTAGACTTTACACCACTACCCCCTCGTAGGGGGCTCTCCATAGCTAGATTATGTCTTTTCTGTTCTGCTAGTTCTGCTTTATTCTTTTTTGAATCTATTACAGTTTTGGCAATAGCAGCGCTCCCGCCAGCTAAGCTCCCGATAGCCCCTAGAGCAGCTAAGATGGCAGGGATGCTAAATATGAACCCACCACTATGTGATTTTTTTCTTCTATTTTGCAACCTTTTTAATTGTGATGTGCTAAGTAATAATTTCATTCCATTCCCTTTGGCTATACATTGTCTCTTCTTCTCTTGTTGTTTTTTTAGTTAAAATTGGATTAATTTTTAAATTTTTAAGATTATGATATGGAATCTGGTAGACAACACCTTTAGGTTTCATGTTGTTTATTATTATTATTTAAGGGTATTTATATATATTTATATTACAAACCCCACCCTAACTTTTGTTTTGTATTCATAGCAATTGTTGTACACAATGCAGTTAGTTTTTCACCCAACGAAGCATCTCTGCTGGTTAATCTTCCAAATGCTGCTTCTTCTAATTTTTGATCAGCCACATGTCGAGTATCAAGATCTGCATGTCTATTGTAAGCAATGTCATGTTCCTTGCAGGCTGCATGGAGAGGATTAACTCCCTTGTCTCCCCTCTTCAATCGCTTGTCAAGTTTGGTACCTGGACCACAGTACTGATAGCCAGGAACATGTACCTCAAATGGCAGTTTATTAATAATATCATTAACTAAGCCTTTACCCTCTGCCATGTTCCAGAATTTAGGTGGTAGAGTATTGATAATTTTAATCAAGTATCCTATGCCTTTAGGATCATTTGCAATAAAAGTAGCTAGCTTGTTACTAATCATATCTACAATACCCATCTTCTCATTGTAAAAATTGTTGTTTCCAGCATTCTCTTCCCCTGATATCACCAACAGCCTGTCTATAAGTTTTCTTACATCATTAATCCACACAAACTCTTTAGCTAAAGTGTTATATTGCTTGATACCACTTCCAGTCTTGAGTTGGTTCCAGATGGGCTTGATAAGGTTCTTGTACTTGTCTCCACTACTTGATTTAACTCTGTTCTGACTAGCATCGTTGTTTTGATACAAGGCATCAGATAGTATCAGAATATCTGAATAACTTTGATAGTCTTCTTCAGTAAAATGTTTTGGTTGCTTCTTGGTTAAGAGCTCCCATAGACCAGGGATACCAGGGTACCTTGACCAACTGTTTTCATCACCCAAATTGACTTTTATGTTGTCCCCCTCGAATGTCACTCTAGACTTCCCTATTTTCCAAACTGCTCCTTCATTAAGTTTCATAGTAGGGTACAGTCCAAAGACCTCATCTTTCTCAAACTTGCCTGTACTCAAATAATCCCTTGCCAAGGGCCCCAACTCAATTTTCTTCTCTGATTCTTGTTGTATAGCTGGTCTAGGAGGTTCTTTAAGTGCTAAAGGTGTGTGGATGCTAGATAAGGGGGTAGGAGGGAAGTCTGCATAGTTTTTAGCAGTGAGAGGCACCAAATCATTGATGCGATCTTTATTTTGCTCTGTGATGCTTTTAATTTCTTTACCAAGACCACTGATAGCATCTATAATAGGCTGATCTTGATGCTTGCGCTGCTCATAAAAGCCTCTGTTCTCATCCTTCCACCCCTTGAAGCGTTTAGCAAGATACTCATGTAATTTTAAATTATCTTCAATTTTATGTTTTGACATATTTATATTTTTTGATTGATGGTTATTTATAATGTTTCGACGTTGAAAAAGTCGTTAATTTTATTTCTAAATTTCCCATTGCTAGGTTTTCTTGTCATGTCGATCGTAGCAAATCCAAAATCATCGGTGTTCCAACATGAAGAGCAGAATTTTGAAAATTGATTATAATTTAAATCTCCCCCAACATAGTCATCGTAAACATGTTTCAGATTAGTATGATCTTGGCGAAATAAACAAATTAAATTTGTATTATCTCTTAATAACTGCTTGGGAATCTTGGAGTAAGTTTGAGCTAAGTAAAAGCAATCTATTTCCCTATGTCTACCCTGTGTAAAGAAATTTCTTATCTCATTCTGATTTTCTAGAATCACACCATCAAAAACAACAACAGAATTCTTCAAACAGTGATCGAGAGGTTTTACTTTTGAATCAAATGTAGATATGTTAAGTCCCTCATACACCTTCATGAGTTGCTGGTATTTTGGTTGTTCTAAACTTCTTGAAAATACATACAAGTGTCTATTTTTCCAGTGTAACCAGTTAGGGGCCAGCAAAAAATTATCTACAAGCAAGGTAGTCTCCCACAACCTGAAGGCCCTACTATGAGGCATCTTATGTGATCAGGCAGCAACTCACCATTTCTCTTAGTAGTTTTTGCTATATCTGGCAATCGCTGTACAACATTCCATGTTGGTGTCAAAGAATAACTTTGTCTGCATCTATCCAACTTTTCTCTGCTAATCCAAGCCATTTAACATAAAGTTTATCATTCGTTTTAAGTAATACTTTTTCCATTAGATATGTGTCTGGATATTTTGCTTTACTGAGCTCCTCTTCATAAAATCTCCCTTTTAGTATTTTATTGCTACTATCTTTTATCATATAGGTATTTCTATCTTCTGGCAAAACTTGAACTATAGTGAATAACTCTGTAGACCAATTCTTAGTAAATCCCTTCTCGAATAAATGTTTAAATCTACTAATTCTTACTTGTTCTCCTATTCTGAATTTTGGTTTCTTAATTGTATGTTTATATTTATTACAGTAAACAGTAGAAATCAATCTTGCCTCATCAGCTTTGGTTACCTCAGCTGGTTTCATGTGAATAGTACTGTGTACTGAGTTATTATAATTATGAACTAGGCTAGGTAAAATATCTATCCACTTGTAATTACCCTGTAGAGTAAATTGCCTCCACATTAGATGTTTTAATGTTCTATTGAACCTTTCCACTATACTTGCTTTGAGATCACTATATGTAGAATAATGTTTAATATTATACTGTTCCATTAACTTGCTAAATGTAGAATTATAAAATTCTTTTCCTCCATCTGTCTGTAGATATTTTGGTATCCTGCCTTTGCTAAATATCAATTTAAAAGCTTCAACAACACAAGCACCTGTTTTGGATTTTAGGGGAATTGCCCATGCATACTTACTAAATATATCGATAACTGTAAGCATGTACTTGTAATTATGATTTATCTTATGTAAATTTTTCAAAGTTCCTGTTGACATTTCTATCAGATCTGCTTGAAACAGATCATCTATACCCTTTGTCACCACACTCAATCGCTTGTAGTTGCGACGAGCTGGCTTATGTAATTCATAAACTATATCTTGTCTTGACATCTAATGGTATAAGAGAATATGACATAAAATGGATTTTCCTCTGGGTATAATTGTTTCACTTCAAATAATAATTGATCACCTGCTTCTACATTAAAAACAGATAATTGTTCATCCTCATGTACTTTATATCTTTTTGCAGATTCATCCCAGTATGCAACAGGTATCTGAAGTGCTCTATGAACACCATCTTTTCTTTGTATGGTGAACTGTGGTACTTCAAAATGCTTACCACTCTTCAAGTAACCAAATTTGAGAAATTTAATATTACCATCGAGGAAAAATTCATGAGACTGATTGTATGGGTACAATTTGTAAACATTGCCTGCATTGACATATGTCCAGCGACCTCTAGTATTTGGAATACTCTGTAGTCTAACAATATCAACAGTAAAAAAATGTTTTAATTCTTGTTCCTCCAACCTGCTTAATATTTGTTCCAGGTGTTCCTCTATGGTTTGTACTACTTCACTGTAGCTAGGTTTGATTTTCACATCAACATACAATCGTTTGAACTCTTCCTTGAGGTTGTGGAGTTGTGTGGTGAAATTAGATAATGCTGATTCTTGAGTAGATTCCAGAGTAGCAAGCTGTAGCTTGATGTTTGATATAATCTCTTGTAAACTATCTACAAGTTTCAATTTGGTACTCTGGCTTGCAAGATCGTGCACTTGATTTTTGATTTCCACAAATAATGCATGAAGTTCATTGATTATCTGGTTGGCAGGTAAAGTATTAATAGTATTTTGAATTACACCAATCTCTTCCTGTATGTTTTTGATGTCCTCTGACTTGAGAATTCTATTCACTGCTCTTTTTACAGATCTTAACTCTTGGGAAGTGGGTAAATTAGCTACAGTGTTTTGAAGTGTGGTCAAGGCTTCTTTCACAATATTTAACTCGCTGGCATCTGCAACACTGCTCAAGGCATCCTGAAGGTGCTTTAAGTCATCTTGGGTTGGCGTAGATTGCTGTAATATTTGCAATTTGTTCTGAATGTCATCTATGAGATGGTGAAAATGCGATAATTGAGTTTCGGTATTCAGATTTTCCAATTTGGTGATTTGTTCTTGAATAATATTTAAAGTTTCGGTTATACCTGGCAATTTGAATTCTAGAGTTTCTTGTACATTTGTTAATTCATTTCTCATAGTAGTCAAAGTATCCTCAATGTGAGCTATGGTACCCTGTATCTTACCAAAATCTTCATAAGTTTCTAACTGTAGCTTCATATTGGCAACGCTGCGTGCGATAGCATTTAATTCTGAAGATGAAGGAAGATTATCCATAAAATTTTCTAATGTTTGTAGTTTAGCTTGAACTTCTGCTATAGCTGTATGCAACTGATCTGTTTGGAGTTCAGTTTTAATATTTTCCAGTGAAGGGATCTCAAAAGATTGAAACTGCTCTTGTTATTCTGCAATACTGGCATTGAGCTCTTCATATTCCCCCTGAGTTTTGATATTTTGATAATAGAAAGCAGTTCTGTGCGAAGAGTATTCGCTTGATTGTTTAATTCTTGATTTAATTGCTCTGTAGCAGTTGTTTGTATTTGTCTAAATTTCTCAAGTTCAATTTTCAATTTGCCTACACTCTCCCCCAAGCTCTGAAGGTTGTCTATGGATGCTAAATTTGTATATTTTTCAAGTAGGGATTTGAGTTCACTATCAATTTTCACTATGGGGTTAATCAATTGAGTTTGGAGATTAGTAATCTCTGTTTGTATATTTAAACTTAGTGAATTCTGTAAGATTGACAAGTCAGCTTTAAGCTTTTTTAATCTTTCATCTAGTCTGGCAATGTCACTTGAATTATCTGGTATTTCTTGTCTTCTTCTGTTTCCAAATATATCCATTATGTATATTAATTTTGAATATGTATTATTTTTTTATTTTTTTATTCACGGTATTTTTATATGTTCATGAGAGAATAAATTAATTTAATTTCCATGAAGAAGGGGATTAACTTGTCATACTCGCCAATAATTTCTGCATAGAGATAATCATCTTTCTCTACATCGTATGTGCTGTCGGGGTTCATATTATTGTGTTTAATTCTATACAGATTTCTACCTATATGTATATTTACCCCCGTAGGGGGCTTCCCTTCCCCCGTGCTAGAAGAAACATATATTTGAATTTTACCTGTGACAGGAATTCTGTAAGATGCAAGATTATTATTGAACACAAGCAATTGTTTCCCTGTATCCTCATCAACCTGATACCAGATACTATTCAGATGGATGATAATTATTCATTTTAATTGGCGATGAATTTCTTTAATTACATCCATGTTTACAGCTGTTTTCTCTACAGGTTTATTATGTTTCTTAAATCCAAACAGGTTCATTGGCATTATTTTTCATTGGGTTATTTATTATCATGAAATAAGTATCAGAACTTTATGCCCAAGATGCAAAAATGGGTGTGGGTGAACTTGGACCAAGATGCAAGAGAGATCATGCGACACACCCTTGACACAGAGTCGCGTGATTGCACTTGATGTTAAGTGCCCGATAGAGGCAAGTTACACTGTATAACCGGAAGTGGACCGGAATTAGACCGGAAGTAGACCGGAATTAGACCGGAAATAGACCGGAAGTGGACCGGAAGTGAGTGTAAGTGGCCTCTTACAGAGGGGTAGCCTCTTGCAGAGGGGTGGCCTCTTGCAGAGGGGTAGGCATAGCCTTAAATTACACTTCTTAAGTGCCTGATGACAAGTTACACTTGTATAACCAGTTATAACCAGTTTAGCCCAAGATGCACTGTTCCCTACTGGGAAATAACATGTTCTTAGATGCATGTTCCAAGATGCAAGATGGGCACATGACACATCCCGACACAGAGTCACCTGATTGCACTTGTTAAGTGCCCGATGGCAAATTACACTTGTATAACCAGTTATAACCGGTTTGTTTTTAAATGCCTGTTTTCTATCTACTTGTATTCATAGATGCAAGCGGAGAAGGCATTGGCGGAGCGCTGTTACAGTCTGACGAATAAGGAAATTTACATCCATGTGCTTATTGTTCACGAGCCTTAACACCAACAGATGAAAAAGCTGACATATTTTCCCTCGAAATAGCAGGTGCATATTATGTTTTGAAAACTTTCAAATTTTTTCTTATGAATCAACGATTTGTGGTTCTCACAGACAACAAAGGATTATCCTATCTTCGTTCAACTAAACACCCAAGTTCTATTTTGGGAAGAAGAGCACTTTATTTTCTAAATTTTGTTTTCGAAATAAGGTATGTCAGCGCCAGTAAAAATGAACTTGCGGATGCACTTTCCCGTGCAAGCTTACCGCTTGAAAATACTAATACTGACAAGTAGAACGATGATGATGATGCTCTGTTTTTTCATCAAGTATTTCATACGCAAGCAGAATATTTTGATATTAGCTCAGAACAACGTAAAGACCCCTATTTGAGAGACGTTATTGACATTTTAGAAAACAAAGATCAAGCTAGTAATCCTAAGCTAGAAAAACTTTCCAATTCTTATGTACTCAGAAATGGCGTCTTATACAGGACTAATAAAATCAAAACTGGATGTCGGGATAGACTTTGTATCCCCCACGCATTAAGAAATCAAGTTTTCGATCTTATCCATGCACATAAAATGAATGGAAGTCACCAAGGCGCACAAAAATCATATAACTTAATGCTTTTGCGCTATTTTTTCCCTAATATGAAGAAATTTGTGTATGATAAGGTTCTACACTGCATCCCTTGCCAGATCTCAAAGAAGACACAAGGTTCTAAACCGCATACCCTCCAAACATTTCAACCTGTTCAAATTCCTTTTCAACGAATTCATCTTGACGTCTGTGGACCCTTAGTCTCTTCTAAAACGCACAAATACAGATATTTTCTATTAGTAGTTGATAGTTGTACTAGATACGTCGTTACAGCTCTTTTGGATAATCATGATGCACAAAACATAGCAACAGCTCTAGTTAAGAAAGTATTTCTAGTCCATGGCCTCACGGAAACGATCTATTTAGATCGCTCAACACCCAATTCAAGTTTACTTTTACGGGAGTTAGCTAATATTACAGGCGTACAACTAAAATATGTAGACACTTGTGCATATTTCACGAATGGGCTAGTTGAGAGTTCATTTAGCAAAGTCATGACAGTTTTTGTGTTGGAGAAGAAGGTTTCTTGGTGTGACTATTTAGGCTAGTGCCACGTTCAGCCACAACATTACAATCCATTCTGGGTCGCTCCAGAACCCATATTTTACTTTGATTGGCTACAACCCAAGGATCCTAGCAGACGCAGTCCTCCCTTCGAACCCTGACAATATATCCCAGACGAACTCACAAGACTTGAACTCCTGACATCCATACGTAAGACCGCTCATGACAACTTCCACGAAGATTTCGAACGACAGAAACAGTACACGGACCGCAGTTCTAGGCAAATACAGTACTCACCAGGCCAACATGTGTGGATTCTAGATGCCACTCCGATTCCTGGCGTGTCAAACGCTTTTGCGTCCTCTTATAAGTACAAAGGAACTATTCGTCGAAAAGTTAACGAGAATTCCTTCGAAGTTACTTTCATCGACGGCAGAAACAAAGATAAAACCGACACAATTACCGTCTCTAGGCTCAAAGCCCGCTACGACTAGTGCCATAAGAACCCCACTAACATATACACTAACATTCATTAACACTCCACTCCGTTATCACTCTCTTTAGCCTCCTCGCTACGTACAATGCACATGCTAACATCCCATGATCCAGCATTTTCCCACGCTCATCCACCCCCCCTTCGTCACTTCCCGTGCTCGCACTGCACTTCTGCATCAGAACGAACTCATTTTTATTATTAACAAGCTCAGGATTACAGAATGCTATCCCAAACGACGGAACATTTATAATAAATCCCTTGCCTAATAATTAATTTCTTCTGGTATTTTAATGTTATTTTATAATTTCCGATTATACGCATAGTAATAGTCAGAACATATCACTTAGCTGATTTGACTCATAAGTACTTAGCGCGTTTATGGTTCTAACTATCAAACATTTTTTTCCATTTGCTGGTACATATACGCTCAAATGAAAAAAAAGTATAAAGTAATAAAGAAAGAAAGAACTAAGAAAGAACAAGATGAACGATTTAAAGAACAAATGAACTGCGTAGAACTTGCTGAACTTTTGGCTTTTGGCCATAGCAAATTTTTATTTACGCTCAGGTGTAAGGCGAACTGCTTCTTTGAAAGCTGCAATGCACTAAATATGTTAACAAAGCATATAATAAATATAGGCAAATGTTCCCACCTTCTCCTTTAATTTTATAGATCAATTATTGATAGCATACAACTAGGTATAGTACATATCCCATGAAATTAAAACCTACTCTCTTTTTCCATGAACTTTCATACAAATATATTACTTAATTTTTTTCACTTTCTTTCCAATTTTTTTTTGGTTAGCAGCGAACCGGAGGCGCTTAATCCTTTGCCCACAATACATATACAATTCTGGCAATTATATTCTATACAACATTTACACATATTACAGACGGAAATGTCTCCTAATCACTTAGTTCGTTCTATTATCACTCAACTCCCCTTTCTTTTCTCATTTCAGACTTATACCACAAGATGTCTCCCGCTCATTATGCTATTATCGCATCCATCGTGATAGCTCTTATCGGCATACTTATTTTAATGGTATTATTAATTATATCTTGCTGTTGTTCCCCCAAATCACGTGTCACAACACCCCAAAAACGATTAAAGAAACTTTCTATTAGTACCCCCATTGTTTTACAATCAATTTCACATGCCCCGGAGACAACAGTTATTCCCCTCAACTTTTCATTCATTTTTATTATTTTACTTCACTTTTCTGCCGCTTGTGACTAATCGCGACGATGAGGATGAAGTTGATGAAGTGACACTCACATCCATGCCCAGTTCAGAATTCGGAACATTGGACGCCGGGCGACAAGTAAATCGAGTTCACAACCGTTGACTTCGTAGTAGCCATTGATCCCCGTTTATCTACTCGTCAGTAAATGAACACTGACGTCATCGAAGCTGCTACCCTCGAGATATAAATAACTATCAAGATTTAAGTTTCGGTGGTGATAAATTGTAGACAGTTGTTGCTTCGTTCTGCGTGCAACATTTCATCGTAACCTAATCTCTCGATTTTAATGCAGCGTGCTGTTTAACACGCTCTTCTTTTCAACAGTTCACTCATTAGAGTGCGATTCAAATCTCCTGCATATAGCCTTGAACGGCTTAACAGCACCAACGAATCAAAGACGTGCGGCGTTGCCTATTTCCGTGACAAGGCGTTTCGCTCAACCACGCTGTCTCTTTTCCGTGTGAGATTTCGACATGGTACCGCTGTAGTGCGCTGCTATTGTCTATCGCCATATGCAGGAAATTTGACGCTTACTTTAGCTCCTTAGTTATGTTGTAATTTATATAGGGTAACCGTACTGGGACAGTCCCGTTTGAGAGGCGTGTCCCGGTGTCCCTTCGATATTATTTTAAAACACTATTTGTCCCGTTTTATAGAAGTCCAAGTGTTAGCTTGAAAACCAAGTGTAAAGTTGAGATATTTCATCATAAAAAAGTTGTATTGTTTTGCGTGTGTTCCGTTATTTGTAGAGCAGTGCATAAGCATGCCCAAAAAGCGTACATGCAGTTTCAATATGAACTTGGGACAAGACACAAACCACAAATTCAAATGGCAAATCTAGCGTCAGATGTGTGGGATAAGGTTTTCAGGGAGATTTATAAACGGCTGATGAAAAATAAAGCTGCTCTCGTGAAGATTGATTGTTCTGATAAATACTTCTTGCACTCCTCAACTTTAGTGTAGGGCTAACATCAAAGGTTTATCAGAAGGAACCAGAAATACTGTGTAACTCAAACCGAGATTATAACGACATTTCATATTTCAAATAATAATAACGATACTTTAATTATAACAATAATTTTATATTTAGGCCTAACTTATTTTTCAGGAGAGGAGGAGATAAACTGATCTCCTTGGTATGTCACGTTTTTGGCCCAAAATATTATGGTCACCCTACTATACTAGGGCGCCAAAATATCTAGGTACGGGGCTCTCATTCCATTGCAATTATCATACTCTTACCATGAAAAGGTCTTCCGCGTATTATCCGCCGTCCTGGGTTCGAACTCTGGCCAGAGCTCCAAAATCTGGGTGATGACTCAAAAGAAGGAATATAGTTCTGAAAACTTAATAAAGACGATCTGGGTCCTATTGATATGTCTGATAACAGCGGCGATGGGACTCAATGCGCTCAACGAAGATCCCATTGATAGACGTTTGTCTTAAAAAGGTTATGTCAAGCACCTGAGTTACATTTAAAAACTGAAAACTTCCATTACGTGAAGTCAAATTAACAATGTTGTAATAGCCTCTACACCCGGTGCCAACCGAAGACAAGTTCTGCCTTTCCAAATTCCTTGTTACTTGATTCAGAACAAGTTTTATCTTGTTCATACTAATTAGAATTTCTTTGAAATTTTGAGTTTCCGTTAGCACACAGTATGGTCAAGAACTGAAGTAGTGTAATCGGGTTCCTTCAAAATAGTACTTGGTACGAGGCCTAATATTTTTATTAATTTAAGCACAATGGAAAACCTATTTTGACTGTTTTTGTCGATTTTATACTATTGCAAATCTGTGATTTTTCATCTCGTATTTCGTAAGGGTGTCATAATTTATTTCGAGTTAAAGTACGTAACACCTACACCCACCTACACCCACGCACACCCACGCACACCCACTTACACCTACACAAATTTACTTCTGGTCTACTTCCGGTCCACTTCCGGTCCACTTCCGATCTACTTCCGGTTTACTTTCGGTTTACTTGACAGGCTCCTGTGAGTTTTTCCAGTTTTTTATAAGTACAAATAATGTATTTTTAGGGCTTCAAAGTAACACTTGGTACGAGTCCTATTGTTTTTATTAATTTAACCACAAATGGTAAACCTATGTTGACAATGCTTTTGTCGATTTAATACTATTGCAAATCTGTGTTTTTTTACCTCACACTTGGTACGAGTGTGATAATTTCTTTCGAGTTAAAGTACGCAACATTGCGATGGCTCGTAAGGTAAACTATTGTGCAATATTTACGCAACAAGTTATTACGCAGACCAGTATCTAGCGTGTTGTTGGTTATGACGTGATGAGTGTCTTCTGATTGACTTACTGTTTCGGATGTTTCATCCGCGCTTAGGTTACTTAAAGTGTAACATGTCCTTCCCGGACGTATGAACAGACTGTTGAAGTACTCCATTCCGCCTAATAGATATGAATCTTGGATGGAGGGGACGAGATTAATGGAAGTGCACGAGAGAGAGATTGTGCTGTTACTGAGATTTCTTGTTGTGAGTTTCGTTATGATGTACAGCTTTGGTTCTTTTTAAATTGCATAATCAAGATAAATAGATTCTGAATTCATATCTTAAATCGTAAGTTCTGTATTTTCCTGTCTATTTACTGCAAATCTAATGTTTTCCCGTGCCCTGAGAGGTATCACGCGTATACCACAATATAGTCTCATGTTGCTCATTCTCAATTTGTATTGAGATATATATATATCCTGATGACTATTAATAATATCATATGGTTCACTCTGGCACGACTGTGTCAATAATTTGGCGCACAGAACGTGGGGCCACGAACACATTGTGCTTTAGCTACGTTAACCTTTGGTAACGTGTTTTAGATTTGCAGTTGACTCAGAACTTTTGATGCGCAAGAATGGAAAAGAAAATATTAAGAAGTGGAAGCAAAACTTCATATGTTGATGAATGCACAGTTCATGTGTTTTGCTGTGAGACTACATCAAGGCTTGATGATACGTTTGTTTGCACTGAGTGTCACAATACTTTTCACTTAAATTGTGCAAAGCTAAAGTCACCAAAGGAAAGTAATTCTTCTGGTGAATTAACATGTCTCGCATGCAAAGAAACTTTCAGTTCCTGTTGTTCCTGTTACTGCTGATTTGCCCGCGTCATTGCAGCGAATGCTGGAGGTAAATTCCAGCAACCTGAAACTAGAATCCAGAAAAAAATGACAGAAAATGCTAGCAGTCTGCAAGCTAAAATGGCAGAAAAATCTAGTAATCTAGAAATTAGAATCCAGGAAAGAATACTGAAAATGCTAGTAATCTAGAACTTAGAATCCAGGAAAGAATACTGAAAATGCTAGTAATCTAGAACTTAGAATCCAGGAAAGGGTTACTGAAAATTCTAGTAATCTAGAACTTAGAATCCAGGAAAAGATTACTGCAAATGCTAATAAACTAGAACTTAGAATCCGGGAAAGGATTACGAAAAATGCTAATAACCTAGAATCTAGAATGCGGGAACATTCTGATAGCTTGGAGGCTAAGTTACATGAGAACTCTAGGAGATTAGAGGATAAACTCCAGGAAAATATGAATATCTTGGAGCACAGTTTACAACTAAAATTGGAAGAAAGTAGTAGAACTCTTGAGTGCCGGCTAGAAGCAAGGATGGAGGACAAACTGTCCCATAGTTGTTCACAACTCGCTGCGTCCAATTCAGAGATGAGACGGAGGATCGAAAAACTGACTCTGTAAATGTCTCAGGGTCTGCAGAAATTGAACCAAAGTCTTGAAATTGAGATGATGAACTTACGTCAAGCATGTCAGTCAAATTCTCAGCAGCTGGAATCTAAACTCCATGAAACAGTTGTTCTGTTGAGGGAAGAAGCTGAACAGAACAAGGAGGACTTCCGAAAGGAAATCACTGAAACGCAGAGCGGTTTCAGGGAAGAAATGTCCAGAGAGTTGGATAACCAGGTGACCAGTATGTCATATGAGCTGAGAGAAAACTTGAATTTGCGAGTTGTAGAGACGGTGGCAGAAAACCTTAAAAGCAGCACGGAGGGTCCTAGAGAGAATGCTGAAGAGTGGAAAAATGATATGGAATCCAAACAAGGGAAGCTTTCTTCAGACATGCGTAATCTTTGTAACGAAGTGGCCCAAATTTCAACCACTTTAAGCAAGTTGCCACTCATCAAACGTACCGCGGGTGGACAAGCTGGGCGCGCCTTTTCGAAGGTTACTGTCTCCTAGTCTTTCTGAGGTCTCTTCGGGGTAACGAAACCGTACACATGTAAAGAAAATACGCCACAGAGAGATCGTTTCCAGTTCTTCAGGCAGCGAGTCGACTTTCTCGGAAAAGAGAAAAGAAAGAAAATGTCGAACTAATGCTACGCGTGGTGGAATGACTCCCTGGATGGCTGACCTGAATTCCATGCGGAAATTGAACGGAAATATTATAGCCACTTCGGCTGAGATTTATCTCAAAGAATTAGATACCAACCTTGAGATCCTTCAGATCCCGCATAGACACAGGCTGGAGATTATTGCTCGTTCGCTAACGGGCATGGCTTATCATTGGTTCAACTCTCATAAAAATGATTTCCACGCATATTCAGATTTCCGTAGGGTGTTTAAGAAGCGTCTTCAGATGCAAAATAAAGGGAGTTGGCATCTGTTAGGGCAAAACGGTACAACAAAAACAATGACAATAGTTTGGAAGAATATGTTTGGTCTGTATACTCTGCTTACAGAAACCTGAGTAGCCACTACGCAGAGCAGGAGGTGGTAAACCTCATAATCGGCAAATTGCCTTATAGAATGAAGCAATTGTGTATGGCCCACGCTCCCGTAACTGTTGATTTGCTTGCAGATTTTGTTAAGAGATACGAGCAAGCGGAAAAGCAGGATGCTTGGCGAACTACGTGGAGGAAGGAGAATCCTACTCACCAGAACAACAGAGATATTCCAGGCAACTCGGCAAACAGAAACCCGAGGGTTCGTATGGTCCAGAGGCAGAATAATTACCGTAAAAATCGCTCTGCAGGTCCATATAGAAAGTCAATGGTTATCGTCAACAAAGCCAAAATAGGCAGAGACGTGAGTATGCTGCTGCCAGAAACGAACCTTGTGAGATACCACGAACTGAGAACCGTTTATCTTCACCGGAGCAAAGTGAACCTTTTAGGGAAGGTGGCTTACAAACAGATGCTGCAGTGTCGTACCCTAGTAACGAGCAGCAACAGAGCGTCGAGCTGACCAGAAATTTTTGCTGGGAGAATGGAGCAAATCTCGACCAGGTGCGGGATTTTACCCCACGCCTGGCATAGAAACGTCCCCTTCTGATGTCTGGCGGTTTCGGATAGAACTAGGGCCTGCAGAAAATATTTCCCAGGCTGTAAATAATGACCTGAATCTGGTGTTTGTTATCAATCATGGAGAGAGTGAGTTTCTTTACAAATTATGTCAGGCGAGGCAGTATAAACACTTTGGAAGAGCGCCTGAGTTCAAGGCACGTGTAGCAAATGTTGATATAACTTGTATCGTGGACACTGCAGCTGAAATATCTGTTCTCATTCTAGAGATTTGGAAGAAAATAAAGCAAAATTTGCCAGGGGTCGTGTTACAAGCTACTCTAGAGGTGCGACTTATTGATTTCGCTAAAAAAAGTCGGACTCGAGTTGTGGGAAAGCGCAGAATCGTGCTGGAAATTGCTGAGATCACCATACCTTTAGAAAGTTTTGTTGTGAAGGATTTGCCTTCAGACTTATTATTGGGTTATTCGTTCCTGCAGAAATATGAAGCAGAGATGAATCTCAAGCATAAAAAGTTGTATCTAATGGTGGATGGAGAGCCAATTGATTAAAAGCTAGATGATGATGATGATTCCGTTGATAAGCAAATGAGCGTCCGAAGGATTGAAGCTAGCTACGATAAATGGGCTACACCGCTTGAGGATATAAGGGAGAAGATTGACTCCAGTGAATTATTGGATAAGGAACAAAGAGCCGAATTGTTCGAGATATTTAATGAACATAGTAAGGTGTTTTCAGAGAGGCCTGACACTGCCAAGAACTTAGTCTGTGATATTCATTTGTCCAGTACCGTTCCAGTGAGTCAAAAACCGTACCCGATTCCAGTGGCAAGAATGGCAAAACTAGAGTCTGAGCTGCAAAAATGGAAAGAATGGGAAATAATTGTGCCTAGTAACTCTCCGAACTTGAACCCACTCATTGTTGTCGAAAAACCCAATGGGTCTGTACGTCAGCGTGTAGATTTTTGGTTGTTGAACAAGTTTGTTATTGTTCCTAGAAGTTCTGTTGAACAAATAGACGAAGCGCTCCAGAAATTTAAAGGTGCCAAGTACTTCACTAGTTTTGATTTGGTATCCGGGTATCTGCAGATTCCTGTAAAGCAAGAATGCCAGTCAAACACTGCATTTTCTTATAAAGGAAGACAGTGGATGTTTTCAAAAAATGCCTTTCGGAAAAGCTAACGCAGTTTCAGTTTTTGCTTCGGCTATGCATTTTATACTTGGGCCCGAAACTGATTCATTTCTGACACAGTATATCGACGATTTATTACTCCTCGATTGTGATTTGCAGAAACATTTCCGGCATATTAATTATGTTTTGACCAGACCAGAAGAAGTTGGAATGACGGTGAAATGGAAGAAATGTGACTTAGTTAAGTCGGAAATATTATATTTAGGTCATATTGTTTCTGGGGATTACATCCGAACTGATCCTAAGAAGAACGATGCCATTTAAAATTTTCCAGACCTAGAAATAGAAATGATGTCAGGAAATTTTTGGGACTTGCCGGTTAGAGGAGAAAGTACATTGAAAATTTTGCAGTGAAAGTACAACCACTTACTTATCTTTTGTCTAAAAAATGTGAAGTTTCAATGGACAGAAGTAGAAAATGAAGCTTTCGAATTGACGAAACTTGGTTGTTAGTGCACCTGCGCTATCGCAACCAGATTTTACTAAAGAATTTTGTCTACAGTCAGATGCATGTGTAAAAGGGCTTGGTTTCGTTTTGTTCCAGACAGATGAACATGATATTTTCGTTATCCAATATGCTAGTCGAAAGTTACGTAACAATGAACTTCATTTTTCTGTTCATGAACTTAAGTGCCTTGCTATATTATTTGGAATAGAACGCTGTGCAGTCTATCTTAAGGGGCGAAAATTTAAAATTTATACTGATCATAAAGGACTACAGTGGCTGCAAAATATTAAAAATTGGAATAGTCGATTGACCCGTTGGTCTTTGAAAATCTAACCATATCAGTTCGAAATAGTGTATGTTAGTGGAAGGAAAAACATTATTCCTGATACGTTATCTAGATATCCTGTGAAGGCAGATACTGAGAGCAAGCTGGAGTCTGATTGTCTGCATTACCACATAAATTTTCCCTGGGAAGAAGATGAAGATAAAGAAGTGAGTGATTGGAAAGAAGCCCAGGCTAAAGATTATTTTTGCAGTGAAATGATTGATAACTTCAGCAACCTACTGAAAACGAAGATGCAGGCATGACCAGGTTACGGAAGTCCTTTAAACTTCATCATGGATTGCTGTTTAGAAGTTACAGTGGGGAGGCTCCACAGTACAAGTTGTGGGTTCCGAATTCCAGACGTCCCGAGCTGCTGAAAAAAATTCATGATGACGGCGGTCATTTTGGTGTGGGAAAGTGTTATAGGCAATTGCAATCCCGATATTATTGAAAAAAAATGAAACCTGATATTTCTAACTACATCCGTGATTGCCTGATTTGTGCAAAAGTGAAGCCTGACAAGTTAGGTATCATGAAGGAAAAGCTGCATATTATTGGAAAGGAACCTCATGAGAAGCTTTCCATTGACCTTATTGGAAATTTACCGCTTTATTCAGGGTACTATTATATTCTCAGCCATTAGATGTTTTCTCCAGGTTCGTCACAGTTTATCCTGTGCGTAAGGCTAGTACCGTTGAGATAATTCGCTTAATGAAGGAGAGATATTTCGCCCATTATGCAGCTCTTAAACTAATTTTGTCGGATAGAGGATACCAGTTCACTTCCCGGTCATGGTAGAGTTTCATCGAATCCATGGGAATGAACCATGTGTACGACTCCCTACCACACTCAAGGAAACTTAGGGGGGAGAGCAAACTAAGAGATAACTCGTTTACTTAAGGTTTATTGCCAGCACGATCACCAGATTTGTCCAAGCATCATTATGAAGTTGCCTGGTTAATTAACAATTCTCTTTCTGAAGTTACAGGATATTCACCCCTTGAATTGTTTTTCCGCCATTCAGTTCCACCACAAGTACTCTAAGAGATTTCCCATGGCCTGTGTCAGAAGACGATGAGAAAGACTGGCAGAGTAAGGTTGTTCAAGTGCAGTTAAGGGAACGGTATGCTGTGCAGAGGCGGAAACTGAAGAAGAAGTGCCATGCCTTGCAGTTGAAGGAGGATGACCTGGTGCTGCTAAGAAGTCATCGCCCAAGTTCAGCTGTTAACCGAACCATTTCCAAGTTGTTTTATTTGTGGACAGGACCGTTCATAGCTACCCAAGTGAAATTCAACACGGCAGTGTTATTGGACACAAAAGCTCGTAAGAAAGTATGCAAGGTGAATTTCGACAATCTGAAGATTTTTAATTGTTAAAAAAATATAGTGTCATGTTGCTTATTCTCAATTTGTACTGAGATAAATATATCCTTGTGACTATTAATAATATCATATGGTTCACTCTGGGACGACCGTGTCAAGTGTTTTCGCATTACAGATCAGTCAGTATCGTGAGAGTGTTTGAAGAGTATGGATGTGTTGATGCAGTGTTAAAAGTTTAGCATTTAATTTGTTTTAAAGAACTAACTAACTAACTCTCTAGCCTTCTTAAACCCGAAGGTTCATGGCTGCAGCAACACAGGCCTTCCATCTGTCCCTATCTTGAGCAAGATCTATATACTCTTTTCCATCCCTACCGATTTCCCTTAGGACCATCTCGACGTTGTCCCTCCATCTTCTACTTGGCTTTCCTACTGGTCTCTTACCATCAGGATTCCCAACAAGAATCCTGAAAACTCATCTTTCCTCTCCCATTCGTGCCACATGGCCTGCCCACCTAAGTTTTCTTGATTTAATTATTCTAATAATGTCTGGACATGAATACAAATTATGTAGTTCTAAATTATGTAACCTTCTCCACTCACCTGTCTCCTCATCCCTTTTAGGTCCAAATATTTTCCTAAGGATCCTATTTTCAAATACTCTCAATTTATGTTCCTCTTTCAATGTAAGGGACCAAGTTTCACACCCATATAATACTACAGGCAAAATTACTCTTTTGTATATTTTAACTTTTAGTTTCTTAGATATTAAACGAGAAGACAAAAGTTTATGAAGAGAGAAGTAACATGCATTTCCTGAATTAAGCCTACTTTTTATTTCCTCTTTAATATAATTTTCATTTGTTAATATTACTCCTAAGTATTTGAATTTGGAAACTGTTTCAAACGAGTTGTTATCAATAATTAGATTTTGATTATTACCTAACACTTGGATTCGGTCTGTAAGCATATATTTAGTTTTCTCTTTGTTAACTTCCAAACCTATCTCTTTAGCAGTTTTGAAAAATATTTTAGCATTATTCTTAATTGTATTCACATCATCCCCCAGTAAGTCTACATCATCTGCATATGCTAACAACTGAGTGACACCATTTAATTTTAGTCCTTCTTTAGTTTCGTTTACCTTCCTAACAGCATATTCTAAGGCAAAATTAAAGAGCAATGGAGATAATGCATCTCCTTGTTTTAACCCATCATGAATTGTAAATTTGTCAGACATATTAATACCCACACGAATTTTACTTTCTGTTTCACTGGTGCATATTTTTATCATACTAACAAGCTTCTTAGGTATTCCAAACTCTACTAATATATTATATAATTTATCTCTTTTGACCGAATCATATGCTTTTTTGAAACCAATGAATAGCTGATGGACATTTTGATTATATTCCCACTTTTTTTCAAGTGTCTGTCTGATGTGAAAAATTTGATCTGTAGTTGATCTGTTGCGTTTAAATCCACATTCATAATCACCTATAATTTCATTAGCATATGGGGTTAGTCTTGTTAAAAGAATGTTAGATAATATTTTATATGTTGTTGAGAGTAGAGAAATTCCACGGTAATTATTGCAGTTCATTTTATCACCTTTTTTAAACACAGGAACAATTATGGATTCTTTCCACTGTTGAGGGATTTCTTCTTTATTCCATATTAAACAAATTAATTTATGAATTTGACAAATTAATGAATTTCCACCATATTTAATTAACTCAGCTGGTATTAAATCAATGCCAGGTGCTTTGTTATTCTTTAGTCTTTTAATAGCATCTTTAACTTCAGTCAAGTTAGGTTCTGGGACTAAAGGTTCTGCTGTGTGTACTTCATTCACTTCTGATTTATCTCCTACATGGACATTTAAAATGTCATTAAAGTAGTTCTTCCATCTATTTAGAATATCGCTTGGGTCAGCTAGAAAATCACCGTCTTTATCTTTTATCAAGTTTACTTTAGCTTGCCACCCCTTTCTAAACTCATTTACACCTTTATATAAATCTCTGATATTTTTAATTTTGCTGTTTGTTTCAATTTCGTTAATTTTGTTTTTCAAGTAATCTCTTTTTTTACTTCTAAACGTGCGGTTAACTTCTCGCTTTATTCTATTATAATTGTTTAGATTTGTATCATCAGAGTTATTTAACCACCTAAGTCTAGCCTGATTTCTTATTTCTATTAGATTATGACATTCATTATCAAACTATGGCTTACTTTTTCTCGGTTTATGGTATCCTATACTTTCTTTAGCTGCTGATTCTATTGCATTACGTATGTGCTCCCAATTCTTATTTACGTCTGTTTCATTTATATTTTCATCATCATTTAAATCCTGCAAAACATCAAATCTATTTGACAGTTTAATTTGGTAATCTTTCTTAATTCTTTCATCAGTAAACTTTCCTGTATCAAATTTTAGAACTTTTAGATTTTGTTGCTTATGATTTATCACTGATAGTCTTTCTCTTAATTTAGCAATTACTAAATAATGATCACTGGCACAGTCAGCACCTCTATGTGTACAAACGTCAATTATACTAGTATGCCTTCTCTTATCAATGAGAATATGATCTATCTGATTATGAGTTTTACCATCTGGAGAAGACCAGGTATATTTATGGATATCTTTATGTTTAAAAGTGGTACTTTTCACAATTAAATTCTTTGAGGTTGCAAAAGTAATCAATCTTATACCATTATCATTACTTAATTCATGAAGACTTTCTTTACCAATCGTGGGTTTAAATGTCTCTTCTTTCCCAATCTGTGCATTACAGTCACCTAACAGAATTTTCATATCATACTGAGAAAATTTATCAAAGACCTGTTCTAACTCTGTATAAAAATCATCTTTAGTATTATCATCTTTATCTTCCGTTGGTGCACGTATGTTTATTAAAATAATTTTACACCACCTACCCTGTAAAACTGCATATGATATCCTATCATTAATAAATTCTATTGTTTTAAGAGCCGAGATAATTCTATTATTTATGAAAAAGCCTGTTCCAAAATTATGATTTTCAGTACCACCATAGAAAAAAGTATAATTTTTAGTTTTACAATTCCCTTCTCCTGGCCACCTAACTTCCTGGACAGCTACTACATCTAATTTATACTTGACTATCTCATTAACTGTACACTGAAATGCCCCAGTCCGGTAAAGGCTCAGAACATTTCAGGTGCCTAATTTAATATTTTTCTTATTCCTAACGTAGATATTATCCTTAGTCCAGGGACCTCCCAAAGTAGTCCCCACCCGGAGATCCGAACGGGGGACTATTTTACCTCCGGAATATTTTACCTTGGGAACATCCATATCCTTATATTGCTGATTCTTGACATGGCTTTTTACAGTGCAGAGTTGTCAGCTCTACGCCTAACCCCCAATATGAATGGAGGAACTACTACACAAGACAAACACAAACACATTAGACAGCACAACTACTACACAAGACACACACAAACACTTCAAAACTATAACACAATATAAACACAAACACACCACAACTACTACACAAGACAAACACAAACAAATTAGACAGCACAACTACTACGCAAAACAAACCTACTAGACAGCACAACTACTACACAAACATTCTAGACAGCACAGCTACAACACAAGACACATACATACACACCACCGATACTACACAAGACAAATACAGGGTGGGAAATAACCCCTTGCCAGGGGTCCACAGTAACAATCAAAAAATCACGGAAACACCAAATGTTCCCCACGACAACTGCGGCCACAAAAACAAAAACAAAACCAAAAAACAAAATCAAAAAGTTAGTATGTCTGCCATTTGCTCAGGTACACTCAAGGGAGGAATTTATGGAAGTTAGTACTCCTTCTTTGACCTTCATATTGAAGGAAAAAATTGAGCATAATTGACCCCTTTCAACAATGAGGTTTAAATTATAGCTACACGTATTTCCCTCTTTTATATAATTTAATTACACATCATATTCGTTATTCCTCCTCTTGTATGCGAGCTTTTTTGGCTCTTAAATATTTAGATGTAAAGTTAAATGAAGTTCCTTTTGTAAATGAGCTACATTTATATGTGTTGAAATTGTATACAATCGGGTTTACTGTGTAATAGACCTTTCACTGGGGAATTTTTGGGGGTAGAGAAAATTTGCCTACATGGTTTAGGGATACTGCTAAAACTTGGTTAGCAACACTGATTTCAAGAGCAGTTCATCTGGTTCGATTGTTGTGAGTTACATAAGACTGCATGATTTATTTATTTATTTATTTATTTATTTTAAATCTGCATACTATTTATTATTTTTAAGTTTAAAAAAAGTGTATCAAGTGATTTTTTTCATAGTAATTTCGATCAGCTTGAGTTTTGATGTTATCAGATGTTACTTGTTGTCTCCGGAAATTTTGTATAAATAACATAGCTGAAAATTTTATCGTAATAGCTACAATTATTTTATTTTAAAGGTGGTTCAAGTTGTTTTTCCACACAGATTGAATTTTTACGAATTTGTATTTGTATTGAATTTTGTATTTTTTCCCCGGAAAATTGATATATATGTAAATACCAGAGCTGAAAAAAAATTATTATAATGTTAACTATTGTCTTTTAAGTTACATTCTATCAATTATCGTAAGTTTAAAAGTGTTTTTTTCTAGTAAATAGAATCTTATTGAATTTTGACTTGATTGTGCGATGTGTATTTTTCCCTGAGAAAATTTATATATAAATACTGAGAAACTTCTATTTAAATGACAACTCGTGAAAATGACAACTCGTATAACCGACTTACCACTTGAACTGCTCCACACGATTTTTGCGTACACATTTGACGGAGGTGAGGATGTCGCAAGGATCTTTGAGTTAAGCAAAAAAGCGCCTGAATTTCGTCTACCGTGCGAGATGATTTTTATAGAAACTCTTCGCAAAATAAGCGGTATGAAAAACTTGAAGAATCCCGATTCTCTTTTTAGGGCTGTAGGCAAAAAGTTGGGCGATAGGATGGACGAGCTTCATGAGGCGAGGGAAGGAAGGAGACGATATACGTATGATTGGTATGAGTCAAACGCGGAAACAGACAGCAACATTACACAACTCATCGCATTGGTTGAGGCGCGAACTTTCTTCCTAACCTCGCATGATATATAAATAAAATACCATCACTATGAAACGCAAAGGTGTCGTCTATCAGGTACCATAGGCGGACCTCAAATCTCTAGGAGATTCGAATCCTGTTAGGTTAAACAGCATAAAAATTTCACAGCAAGAATTCTCATATGGACTGACGATTTTTCTTAACAGACTTAATACTGAGTTATAATCTGTGTTGTGATACCACAATAAACTGTATACAAAATATGCAGTCCCTGGAATGAGATGGACGAGGCTTATGAACCTCGAACTATACAGTTGTACAATATGGCAATGAATGGATGTTTCTTTTTATTAAGCATAGCAGTGTGTTTTCGCTTTTTTTAATATCAGGCAACAATGTTAGAAAGTGTGTGCATGGCTCCAAGAATACAATTTAAAATCACTAATGTGTATTTGAATATGTAAGTGAGGTATTTTGAATAATTGAGGAGAACAATCACAAAGAGGCTTATGAAACTCGACCTATACAGGTGTACAATCAGCCAATGAATGAATGTTTCTTTTTATTAAGCATAACAGTGTGTTTTGGCTTTTTTTAATATCAAGCAACAATATTAGAAAGTGTGTGCAGACCCCAAGAATGCCATTTAAAATCACTAATGTGATATGAACTCACATCACCTGTGTGTATTTGAATATCAAAGTGAGGTGCTTTGAATAATTGAGGAGAACAATCACAAATAAGCTTGCAACGGTATTGGGAGGGGTCACGAGTTCAAACTTCAGACGATTTCTGTTAATCTGCTAAGGCCTAGGGTGTATGGATATCACTACGAAAATTTGTAAAAAAGAAGAGGCAATTTTGGATAATGGCAACTATGAGGATGAATAATGATAATTATGATAAAATTGATGTGTGTCACTTAGAAAACAAAACTTCAAAGTGTATTGCACAAACAGCTATAATTCTCCCCCCTACCCACATACAAGGCAGTTAACAGAGGTGTACTTTTGTTGGTTTACGACTATGAGGGCTTAAGTTACTATGTTCACCTATAGCTGTACATATTAAAAAAGAAATGACCTGAGCAATAAAATATAACAATACCGATCCTAACCTTTTTTGCATGACGTAGTGGTAACGTTGTTGCAATCATACCTCTGATGGTGTATAAACTTAAATGTTTTGCATAACATGAAATACTGTTAATGGAAATGTGTTGTTTCTAATATTCTATATACAAAGCAGATAACAAGAAAAAGAAGAAAATAAATATTGCAGGCAGATACGAAGCTTCAAACCAAATACATACAGGGTGATTCTAAAGGTATAGTACAAACGAAAACCACAGATACCTCCCATGAAATAGAGACGAAAGTTCCCCTTCCACTTTGCCGAGAGATGCCTCCGTGAGGAGCTAGACAACGCCGAAAACGTGTGAAAATGAACTTCACACCTCTGTACAGCCAGTACCAGTGAATATAGAAAGGCGGAACAAACGAAGTCAAAAGGAACACCAAAGTCGCCCATCCGAAAAACACTAGGCGGCAGCTGCGCAACTCATGCGCATGGGGTTCCACAAAGGAAATAGGAGTGTCCCGCAAGACAAGTGAAGGGAAAGGGTAGCGATCGACAACGGTAGGGAGAAAAGAAGCTATGAAGCATGAAGTAACAATTGCACAGCGGGAAACAAACACCATGGCTGAAGCAGTGCACTCGAGAAAAGTAGTGCGGGGTTGCAGAACCACGGGAGGACGACGTAGGATGTAAAAACACACCGAGAATGCAAGCAAAGTGGTCCGTGACACTCGACAGGCAACAGACGCGTACATGGTTCGGGGCAGAAATGGCGGCGCTGGCGCTGCAGCGCAAGGGGAGTCCCCAAAACACAGTGGGGAGACACCGCAGCAAGAACAAAGCACGGTGAAACGAAAGAGAAAGTGGACCGGACGGGGAATGGTACCTGCCAAGGAGACAACAAATGTGGGACGAGGGATTCCCCGTACAGCACCGAGGGGATGTCACACAGAGGTCGTGCCCCAGCAGGACAAACACAGCAACTACGGGCACAGGAGGTTATTGCTAATGAAAGGTGCACGTACAGATAGGACCACGTACCCCGTACTGACGTTGTAACAAACGTCGTGATGGGGCCCAATCAGCCTCTTAGAAATGAAGCCGGAGGCACATCGCTGTGGGGGAGCGGGCGAAAGGCTGCTGGAGTGTCGTACGGACCCCACCACTCCGTACGGTGACGACACTAATGGACGAGGTCGAAATGTTTCCATCCCGATCACCAGGTCCACCGTTCCCAGACTTGACGCGGCTGCTTGCTTCCGAGCGCAACTCCAGCCGAACAACTCGAGTCCCTCCTCGGCCGCAGCCTTCCGCTCCGAAACCAAGCGTGGCCTCACACCACCGCAGCCGCACACTGCCGCGTGGGTGTGAGACCGGGCCGAGCAAGGCTGGACAGATAAACTGCGTGGGACAATCGTGTAATGAAGCTACGTGGGGGTATGCACGTCTGTTCAACTGCTGGGTTACCCCACATTGGTGTACGCAAACACCACACGATCGTACGTAGTGCTCCCCGTCGGCTCGAGCAAGACGGACGAAGTACGTGTTGTGGGTGAATGGGGCAAGAATGAAGGACGCTACATGTGTTCCACGATGACAAGGCCCCATAGTACATGGCCCCACATGACGGCAGTGGTCAGGAAGTGAAGAGCACAGGCACGGGTGGCTCAGGAACGTCAGCTGATTGTACCACAGCGCCGTGCGGACGTGTGGGCTGATTGGAAGTGCAGCGTCAGGGAGCGTGTCAGTGAAAGAGCCGGTGCGGTGGTGGTGTGCTTGACGTACGACAATTGAGTACGTTGTTTCGAAGCCGTTGTGACCAGTGTGTGTGTGTATGCCACCTGTGCACTGCAGTACAGTATTCCATAATTGGCACTATCCTCACCGTACTATGGAACGCTACACATTTGTAGAACTGAGGGACATGCATTTTGTCTACGGCCTTGCAGATGGCAATGGCCGAGCAGTTGCACGCCTTTATCGCGGACGGTATCCGGAGAGGCGACAACCCGACAGGAGGTTGTTTTCGAACGTGCACCGTACCCTTGGTGAATCGGGTGTGTTACGTGCAGGCCACCATGTCGGTCACCCAAGACATGTGCGCACCGCGGCGGTCGAGGAGGACGTACTTGCTCGCGTGGACGACACACCGTCCACTAGCACCCGTAGCATTGCACGTGCAGTGGGAGTATCACAGTCGAGAGTGTGGCGTGTCCTTCATGATGATCTGCTGTATCCCTATCATCCACAGCGAGTCCACGCGTTGCAGGCTGGGGATTACCCACTACGTGTGGAATTCTGTCAACGACTGTTGCAGTTTTGTACCGACGATCCCCGTTTTTTGCGCCATGTGCTTTTCACGGACGAGGCAACATTCACCCGTGAGGGCATCTTCAATTGCCGAAACAGCCATGTGTGGGATTATGAAAATCCACATGCAGCAGTCGAGGTGCACCATCAGACCCAGTTTGCAGTGAATATCTGGGCAGGTATCATCGATAAACAGATTATCGGTCCATACCTGCTGCCACCACGTTTAAATGGCCGCTTCTATCGCACCTTTCTTGCATCAGTCCTTCCAGAGCTGCTAGAAGATGTACCCCTCAACGTGCGACATCGTATGTGGTTTCAATTGGATGGAGCGCCTGCACATTTTGATGGCACCGTGCGAACCCTTTTGCACCATACCTTCCCACAGCGCTGGATCGGCAGAGAGGGCCCAGTCCACTGGCCCGCCCGTTCGCCTGACCTCACACCAAAAGATTTCTTCTTGTGGGGCCATGTGAAAACACTCGTCTACGAGACCCCGGTGCCTGACAAGGAAACATTGGTAGCGCGGATACTTGCAGCATCGGCCGAGGTGTGTACCATGCCAGGGATTTTTGAAAGGGTTCGCCAGAATTTCCTGCGACGCTGCAATGCCTGCATTGAATGTGGTGGTCGTCAATTTGAGCAACTTTTGTAACAACGTCAGTCCGGGGTACGACTACGTACTACGTACTATTCCTATCTGTAAGTGCACCTTTGCGTGGCAATAAACCTCCTGTGCCCGTAGTTGCTGTGTTTGTCCTGCTGGCGCACGACCTCTGTGTGACATCCTCTCGGTGCTGCTACGGGGAATCCCTCGTCCCGCATTTGTTGTCTCCTTGACAGGTACCATTCCCCGTCCGGTCCTCTTTTTCTTTTGTTGAACCGTGCTTTTTTCTTGCTGCGGTGTCTCCCCACTGTGTTTGGGGACTCCCCACGCGCTGCATGTGTTTGTTTCCCGCTGTGCAATTGTTACTTCATGCTTCATTGCTTCTTTTGTCCCTACCGTTGTCGATCGCTACCTTTTCCTTTCACTTGTCTTGCGGGACACTCCTATTTCCTTTGTGGAAACCCATGCGCATGCGTTGCGCAGCTGCCACCTAGTGTTTTTCGGATGGGCGACTTTGGTGTTCCTTTTGACTTCGTTTGTTCCGCCTTTCTATATTCACTGGTACTGGCTGTACAGAGGTGTGAAGCTTATTTTCACACGTTTTCGGCGTTGTCTAGCTCCTCACGGAGGCATCTCTCGGCAAAGTGGAAGGGGAACTTTCGTCTCCATTTCATGGGAGGTATCTGTGGTATTCGTTTGTACTATACCTTTAGAATCACCCTGTATATGATCAGACAGGATGTCAACGATTCGTTTATAACTAACATGTGATTATTCAAAATTCAAATAGTGCAGTGGAAAACAACTAACTAACTAACTCTCTAGACTTCTTAAACCCTAAGAGAGCAAATACAAGCACAAGTGTAAATAATTAAATAAGTTGCAAGGGGCTGAGACATGGTTCGAATCTTTTGATCTAGGTATCATAGTGAGTAGTGGACTTTAGAGAGTTCAACGCCATTAAGTGAGGATCAGTGTTACCAACCCACCCCAAAGAAAATCGCACCAAAACCTCAAAAACTCACTTTCTCTCCACGTTCCGCGCCTCATTCATTGCGCTGACGATGTTTCACAGCGCAGAAAAAGCCGGTACGAGAAAATGCACTGAAGTCAGCCACAGTGTTGCCAACCTACGAAAATTTCTTCGAAACCTCAAAAACTCACTTTCTCTCCACGTTCCGCGCCTGACGATGTTTCACAGCGCAGAAAAAAAGCCGGTACGAGTAAATGCACTTTCTCATTCTTGAAGGATGAATGCGCCTTATCGTAATTTTCCAAGTCTGGGACCAATGTTTATATATCGTGACCTTTTGTAAAAACCTCTCGGGAACGATGTGCCACACACACACACACGCGTGCGTGTGCCTCTCATTATTTCTGTATTGTGACGCAAGCAAACATACAAATAATAATTGTTTTTTTTAGGATTCCTGGCCCCTATAACCCCGCCAGGAGTGCGTGGTGCCCAACCCAAAAAAAAGGTTCTAACGGCTGCGGTTAGAGATAACCACACCTCTGTAGAGTTTCACGTGTTTTTTTTGTTTTTTTTTCTCAAAACTTCCACGAAACTCTACAGAGGACCTCCGTAATGCATGCAACGTGTACTAACGACTCTAGTGTTTTTTGATGTTGTAGTTTTTTTGATATAGAGTTTATTGTGAGATAGATAAAAATTATATTTATTATAATATTTTCTTGATGAAGATGGAGAATGTGTGTGTGTTACAAATAAAGTTGCATGATTTTTTTCTTTCTAGTGTGTATGTGTATGTGTGCTCGTTGTTCTGCAGCACCTGAAATGAAAAAAAAAATATTTATTGTCGTGCTATAGTGCAAAAAAAAACTGATGAAAAAAAAGAAAAACATATTGTAACTGATAACTGGTGAAATTGATATTGTAACTGATAACTGGTGAAATTCTTATTGTGCATATTATTATTGTGCTAGTACAAAAATTCTTATTGTAACTGATTGTGCAACTTCTTATCTACGATGTGCAAGAAAAAATGTTAGACCTGTTAAAACTGCTCTGTGACCCTCTCGTTCTTCACGTCGTACGCGAAAGACTTGTCTGCAATCAGGATGACGCTGCACACGGTGTCCTCGGGCAAGGCATCGTGGGACTCGCAGACGACCTTGATGTTGGTGCGATCATTGACCACGACCTGCTTCCTCTTCGTCGTGTTGATGACGAACATCGGCCTGCGTGTTTTGAATTCGCTGGGCGTGTAGTACATGTCCACGCTTCCCTCGGTCACGCGCTTGTAAGCAGAGAACGCTTCGTAAAGTTTGAGGTAATCATCTTTGGTCATGTCGAGGTTGTAATCCTCGCGCGGGAACAATTCGTTCCTGCCATTCTTCAGATAAACGTTCTTGATCTTGCAGTCGTCGAACTTGCTGGAATATTTTTCCTGATTCTTGTCCCTCCCGGTCTGAAAGAGCACTACGACGAAATCTGGCATGTCGAACTGTATGTTGTTGAACTGCGTCGTCACGTCGAATTCCATGTGACTTCCGGACGCTATCTTCTGCACGCACTGGTAACCGTGAAAGTGAATCGGCACCTGCGGACTTTTCAAGATCTCCGCTTTGAACTTGAGGGCGTAGTTCGTTTCGTATTCCACCACCGGCATTTTCAACTCCATTCTCCGGATGACGCATTTGGCAGCTTCGGGTAAAGTGTTGGGCAGTGGCGTGATGCCGTCCGGACCCAAAGTAGCGTATCGCATCAGTCCGTCGTTGTCGTTGGCCGCTCTTCGAAATGTGATTCTCAGTCCTCCCTTCCACATGATCTCCTTGTAGTCCGAGAAGAATCCCGAAAGCACACGTATGTGCAAGAGCACCGTGTGACTTCTCGTCCATATTTTCGTTCCCGCTTCGAATCCTCCCGCCTGAGAGTATGCTACGTCCGTTTTGGATAATTTCAATGTTCCCACTGCCGTTGACGTGATGCCTGGATAGTCGATTCTGTCGATGACGGTGTTGTGTTTCCTCACCTCCACCTGCGAGAACAGGTGAGGCACGAAGTTGTCCACGAGTATCAAATTTGCTGCTGCGGGGAACGCGTCTCCGCTTTCTTTCTTCACCACGTCGAATTGAAGGTAAAGGTCCGCTCATGTGAGGATGAACGAACCCGTCACCTACGTCCACGTCGTATTCGATCTCCTGGTTCGCTTCGTTCAAATTTTCGAACGTGCGACGGTTGGGAGGGAAAGATTGCAATTCGTAACTTTCGATTTGTCCCATGATGTGTATGGTTAGTTATTATACGTCGATCAACAGGACGGCCGTCGTCGTGGCACCTGCAAAATCCACCACGTCTCCTTTCTCTTTCGTCACCACCAACTCTATGTTGTCTATGCGGTTGCGACATACTGGAAAATAGATCGGCGATTCCAAGTCTTACCGCTTCCAAGATAACCCCACTTCCGGTTGCCATTTTCGATTTCCGAACATAGGTTCTATTCATACTTTTTCTCACGTATATGTGTACATGATGAATCCACAAACAGATTTTTCCCAAGTCTCACCGTTTCCAAGTTAACCCCACTTCCGATCGCCAATTTCGATTTCCGAACATAGGTTCTATTCATATTTTTTCTCACGTATAGGTGTACATGATGAATCCCCAAACAGATTTTTCCCAAGTCTCACCGTTTCCAAGATAACCCCACTTCCGGTCGCGATTCTCGATTTCCGAACATAGGTTCTATTCATACTTTTTCTCACGTATAGGTGTACATGATGAATCCACAAAAAGATTTATCCCAAGTCTCACCGTTTCCAAGATAACCCCACTTCCGGTCGCCATTTTCGATTTCCGAACATAGGTTCTATTCATACTTTTTCTCACGTATAGGTGTACATGATGAATCCCCAAACAGCTTTTTCCCAAGTCTCACCATCTCCAAGATAACCCCACTTCCGGTCGCCATTTTCGATTTCCGAACATAGGTTCTATTCATACTTTTTCTCACGTATAGGTGTACATGATGAATCCCCAAACAGATTTTTCCCAAGTCTAACCGTTTCCAAGATAACCCCACTTCCGGTTGCCAATTTCGATTTCCGAGCATAGGTTCTATTCATACTTTTTCTCACGTATAGGTGTACATGATGAATCCCCAAACAGCTTTTTCCCAAGTCTCACCATCTCCAAGATAACCCCACTTCCGGTCGCCATTTTCGATTTCCGAACATAGGTTCTATTCATACTTTTTCTCACGTATAGGTGTACATGATGAATCCCCAAACAGATTTTTCCCAAGTCTAACCGTTTCCAAGATAACCCCACTTCCGGTTGCCAATTTCGATTTCCGAACATAGGTTCTATTCATACTTTTTCTCACGTATAGATGTACATGATGAATCCGCAAACAGATTTTTTGCTAAGTCATGAATTGGAGGGTTCTATGACAACCTATATTAATTCTCGTAAGAGAACAGAAAACACAAAAAAAACAATACTGTGGTCACTACAACAAATAGTCTTCTTCAACCCCTATCCAACAAACCAAAAAATCATCATCCTAACTAGAACCATGTAACTATCTACCATCTGTTATAGAGGTTTTGTGAACTAAGTGGTGCTTTGTTTGTGTGTAAAAAAAAAGTAGAACACCTCTCGGCAAGTGAGCCTGCAAGGTAGACAGGTTGTACTGACCAGGGGTGATGCTGATTTTGTTGCTGCCGACTTTGATTGTGTTGTTATGCACCGTCACATTGGGTATCACGTACATGCTGTAGAATGCACGAAGAGCAATTGATTTAGGATAGATGATGTCGTCGTGCAACACGAGACCGAAGTCTCGCTGGTGAGATGGAATACTCCCATAGTGCTTCAGGTGCCAGAATGCTTTTTGAAAATCCTCGATCGAGACAGAAACACAAACATTCATATGCAGAGATGACCGCAGTTCACTTCGTCGAAACCTTGCATGCGTTCGTCGTTGTAGTAGAGACTCGAAGCACCGAGGTACTTTGCCAACCCAGCAGGTGGCATACTGCCGAATGAATCGAAAACAAATGCTTTGTTGTTGCTGGTTTTCAAGTAGCAAATCCAATGTGTACCTGGCTTTTCGTAACTGTCCAGGTTAACCACACCACACTTTTTTTTTCTTCACAACAGAGAGTAGAGAATCGGACATGAAAATGCCCCTGAAGTGCTTGATTCCCAACGATTCGATCAAAGATTCAATATCGAAGTTGGACAGGGGCTCTTCTTTTTTTAAACTTTTTCAAAGCTTCGAGGTTGTTTTTTTTTGCTTTTTGGTCATACCTTTCCCCTTTTTCTCCATAGCCAGGTTGTGGCGTTTCTGCTCTTCCAACTCGGCATTGTTCTTCTTAGCGTCGATGACGGTCTTGGCAATGGCGGCACTGCCTCCTGCCAAGCTTCAACACGACGAAGAGGAAGCAGGTCGTGGTCAATGATCGCACCAACATCAAGGTCGTCTGCGAGTTCCACGATGCCTTGCCCGAGGACACCGTGTGCAGCGTCATCCTGATTGCAGAGAAGTCTTTCGCGTACGACGTGAAGAACGAGAGGGTCACAGAGCAGTTTTAACAGGTTTAACATTTTTTCTTGCACATCGTAGATAAGAAGTTGCACAATCAGTTACAATAAGAATTTTTGTACTAGCACAATAATAATATGCACAATAAGAATTTCACCAGTTATCAGTTACAATATCAATTTCACCAGTTATCAGTTACAATATCTTTTTCTTTTTTTTTCATCAGTTTTTTTTTGCACTATAGCACGACAATAAATATTTTTTTTTCATTTCAGGTGCTGCAGAACAACGAGCACACATACACATACACACTAGAAAGAAAAAAATCATGCAACTTTATTTGTAACACACACACATTCTCCATCTTCATCAAGAAAATATTATAATAAATATAATTTTTATCTATCTCACAATAAACTCTATATCAAAAAACTACAACATCAAATAACACTAGAGTCGTTAGTACACGTTGCATGCATTACGGAGGTCCTCTGTAGAGTTTCATGGAAGTTTTGAGAAAAAAAACAAAAAAACACGTGAAACTCTACAGAGGTGTGGTTATCTCTAACCGCAGCCGTTAGAACCTTTTTTTTTTTGGTTGGGCACCACGCACTCCTGGCGGGGTTATAGGGGCCAGGAATCCTAAAAAAAAACAATTATTATTTGTTTGTTTGCTTGCGTCACAATACAGAAATAATGAGAGGCACACGCACCCGTGTGTGTGTGTGTGTGGCACATCGTTCCCGAGAGGTTTTTACAAAAGGTCACGATATATAAACATTGGTCCCGGACTTGGAAAATTACGATAAGGCGCATTCATCCTTCAAGAATGAGAAAGTGCATTTACTCGTACCGGCTTTTTTTCTGCGCTGTGAAACATCGTCAGGCGCGGAACGTGGAGAGAAAGTGAGTTTTTGAGGTTTCGAAGAAATTTTCGTAGGTTGGCAACACTGTGGCTCACTTCAGTGCATTTTCTCGTACCGGCTTTTTCTGCGCTGTGAAACATCGTCAGCGCAATGAATGAGGCGCGGAACGTGGAGAGAAAGTGAGTTTTTGAGGTTTTGGTGCGATTATCTTTGGGGTGGGTTGGTAACACTGATCCTCACTTAATGGCGTTGAACTCTCTAAAGTCCACTACTATAGTGGTAATGTTGGTCTTGCCTTGTTCCCATCGATAACATACTGGTTACATGAATGAAAGAAATAAAAAAATAAAAACACTGCCCCTTATTAAGAAATACTTCTTGAAATTATTCAACTACTTTTTTCTCTTCCTATCTTCGTAACTAAAAAATGTTTTGTCAATTGTTTGGATGACTATGAAAATATTGAAACATATGTTGTAATAATAAAATGTTGTTGCATTGTAATCAAATGAATTCGTTGAATATGTAGAATATGGTAGGATATATCTTAAAATTTTAGAAGCTATTTGTTATGGTATTCTCTCTCTCTCTTTCTCTCTACTCTTTCTTAAATTCTCATCCTCATAGTTAAAATTAATCCAAAAAAAATATATATTTTGTGTTGACATGGGAAACATGCAATAAAAATGCATGATCGATAGTTATGGTCAAAATCTGAATAAACATGAGGGTGATACACGCATGCTTTTAGGCATGTGATTTACACAGAATTAAATACAAAATTGAGAGATGGAAGGATTTCTTGCTAAACTTTCGGGTTTAATAAGGCAAGATAATTAGTTGGTTAATACGGAGCTAATTAGAAACTGCCATCCTCGAGGCTTCATGATGCAAGTCTCGCCTTCTACAAGTTTATTTTAGAAATGATTCTTGCTCTTGTTATGCTTTGTACAGATAACATCAAAAGCTGTGATTTGCGATTTTCTGGCTCTTCTACTTACAACACTGACACTCATGTTTATTTTTACATCGCAACGATGAGGATAGTTAGTATTATATGGGTTTTGGCGAGTCTCAGACCTCGAGGAAAAATAAACTCCTGTAGGATTTTTGTGTAGGAGTGAGAAATGCTAGCACCGTAAATAGAACAGCACATAACTTAGATTTCATTTAAAAGCAAACGGAAGCCGTGTTGGAAGCAGTTTGAAGACTGAAATGGCTATGCAATGACACTTATTATAATGTTAATATTTTAGTATTATGTCTTGAGAATTGCTTCTCGATAATGTTTGGTATTTAATGTATTCTATTGATAGATAAAATACATAATTATAAGAATTTAAGGACGGAAAATATGAACAGCGAATGAATGCTATGTTTGACTAATCGTGAAGATGAATATGACAGAACGTTCCATCGTTCTTATATAAACGTTTCAACGTACGTACGTTCAATATTTTCATAGTCATCCAAACGTTTGACAAAACATTTTTTTAGTTACGAAGATAGGAAGAGAAGAATTAGTTGAATAATTTCAAGAATTATTTCTTAATAAGGGGCAGTGTTCTTATTTTTTATTTCTTTCTTTCATGTAACCAGTATGTTATCGATGGGAACAAGGCAAGACCAACATTACCACTATGTTATTGTGTTGAATGGATTTTTCCATTATCAATTGTGTCCACACACAAAACTTAGTACCTGTCTGCATCCATACCTAGATCAAAAGATTCGAACCATGTCTTAGCCCCTTGTAACTTATTTAATTATTTATACTTGTGCTTGTATTTGCTCTCTTCGGGTTTAAGAAGTCTAGAGAGTTAGTTAGTTAGTTGTTTTCCACTGCACTATTTGAATTTTGAATAATCACATGTTAGTTATAAACGAATCGTTGACATCCTGTCTGATCATATATGTATTTGGTTTGAAGCTTCGTATCTGCCTGCAATATTTATTTTCTTCTTTTTCTTGTTATCTGCTTTCTATATAGAATATTAGAAACAACACATTTCCATTAACAGTATTTCACGTTATGCAAAACATTTAAGTTTATACACCATCAGAGGCGTGATGGCAACAACGTTACCACTACGTCATCCGGCAAAAGTTAGGTTTGGCATTGTTATATTTTAACGCTCAGGTAATTTCTTTTTTTTAATAGGTGAACATAGTAACTTAAGCCCTCATAGTCGTAAAACCAACAAACGTACACCTGTGTTAACTGCCTTGTATGGGGTTAGGATGGACAATTGTAGCTGTTGGTGCAATACACTTTGAAGTTTTGTTTTCTAAGTGCCACACGTCAATTTCATCATAATTATCATTATTCATCCTCATCGATGCCATTAGTCAAAATTGCCTCTTCTTTTTTACGAACTTTCGTACTGATATCCGTACACCCTAGGCCTTAGCAGATTAACAGGAATCGTCTGAAGTTTGAACTCGTGAGCCCTCCCAATACCGTTACAAGCCTCTTTGTGATTATTCTCCTCAATTATTCAAAGTACCTCACTTTCATATTCAAATACACACAGGTCGAGGTTTATAAGCCTCTTTGTGATTGTTCTCCTCAATTATTCAAAATACCTCACTTTCATATTTAAATACACGCAAGTGAAAAAAGTTCATATTACATTAGTGATTTTAAATTGTATTCTTGGAGCCATGCACACACTTTCTAACATTGTTGCCTGATATTAAAAAAAGCGAAAACACACTGCTATGCTTAATAAAAGAAACATCCATTCATTGCCATATTGTACAACTGTATAGGTCGAAGTTCATAAGCCTCGTCCATCTCATTCCAGGGACAGCATATTTTGTATACAGTTTATTGTGGTATCAAAACACTGATTATAACTCATTATTAAGTCTGTTAAAAAAATCGTCAGTCCATATGAGAATTCTTGCTGTGAAATGTTTATGCTGTTTTACCTAAAAGGATTCGAATCTCCTAGAGATTTGAGGTCCGCCTATGGTACCTGATAGACGACACCTTTGCGTTTCATAGTGATGGTATTTTATTTATATATCATGCGAGGTTAGGAAGAAAGTTCGCGCCTCAACCAATGCGATGAGTTGTGTATTGTTGCTGTCTGTTTCCGCGTTTGACTCATATTAATCGTACGTATATCGTCTCCTTCCTTCCCTCGCCTCATGAAGCTCGTTCATCCTATAGGCCGACATTTTGCCTACAGCCCTAAAAAGAGAATCGGGATTCGGCAAGTTTCTCATACTGCTTATTTTGCGAAGAGTTTCCATAAAAATCATCTTGCACGGTGGACGAAATTCAGGCGCTATTTGTTTAACTCATCGAGCCTTGCGACATCCTCACCTCAGTCGAATGTGTATGGAAAAATCTTGTGGAGCAGTTCAAGTGGTAAGTCGGTTATACGAGTTGTCATTTTTGCGAGGTGTTATTTAAATAGAAGTTTCTCAGTATTTATATATAAATTTTCTCAGGGAAAAATACAGAACGCACAATCAAGTCAAATTTCAATAAGATTCTATTTGCTAGAAAAAAACACTTTTAAACTTACGATAATTGATAGAATGTAACTTAAAAGACAATAGTTAACATAATAATATTTTTTTCAGCTCTGGTATTTATATATAAATTTTCTTTGGAAAAAAATACAAAATTCAATACAAATACAAATTGGTACAAATTCAATCTGCGTGAAAAAACAACTTAAACCACCTTTAAAATAAAATAATTGTAGCTATTACGATAACATTTTTAGCTATGTTATTTATACAGAATTTCCGGAGACATCAAGTAACATCTGATCACATCAAAACTCAAGCTGATCGAAATTACTATGAAAAAAAATCACTTCATACCTTTTTTTTAAACTTAAAAATAATAAATAATATGTAGCTTTAAAATAAATTAAATGCTTAACTTTAACACTGTAACAACACAACGGTACTCTTCAAGCACTCTCACGATACTGACTGATCTGTAATGCGAAAACACTTTAAGTAACCTAAGCGCGGATGAAAACATCCGAAACGGTAGGTCAATCAGAAGACATCCATCACGTCATAACCAACAACACGCTAGATACGGGTCTGCGTTATAACTTGTTGCGTAAACATTGCACAATAGTCTATCTTACGAGCCATCGCAATGTTGCTTACTTTAATTCGAAAGAAATTATCACACTCGTACCAAGTGTGAGGTAAAAAAACACAGATTTGCAATAGTATAAAATCGACAAAATCATCGTCAACATAGGTTTACCATTTGTGCTTAAATTAATAAAATCAATAGGCCTCGTACCATGTGTTACTTTGAAGCCCTAAAAATACACTACTTGTACTTATAAAAAAACAGGAAAAACTCACAGGAGTCTGTCAAGTAAACCGCAAGTACACCGGAAGTAGACCCGAAGTAGACCGGATGTGGACCGGAAGTAGACCGAAAGTGGACAGGAAGTAGACTAGAAGTAAATTTGTGTAGGTGTAAGTCGGTATGCGTGGGTGTTCGTGGGTGTAGGTGGGTGTAGGTGGCTGTAGGTGTTACGTACTTTAACTCGTACGAAATACGAGATGAAGAATCACAGATTTGCAATAGTATAAAATCGACAAACACATCTTCAAAATAGGTTTTCCATTGTGCTTAAATTAATAAAAGTAATAGTCCTCGTACCAAGTACTATTTTGAAGGAACCCGATTACACTACTAACTGAGAAGATGGGAAGGTATGGAATGTTGATTGCAATACTGAAACCTCAATCATTAGAACACTAACTTGAAAACAAGGTCAAGGCGTCCGCAGAAATTTATCCACGATGGGCCAAAATCACTTTCGGACATTAAATTTGTTCGAATTTCTAGGAAAAGCAAGGCATATACTATAGAAAATAAACATATCTCAGTTAAGGGGACTACGGCCGCCATCTTGAAAATTCGTCTCATTCATTTACATGGTAAATTGCTACTGTGATTGTGTAGCTCTGAAATGGAATTTCGATATTCTGCTTGCAGGACATTGTTCTTCGTAGTCGTCCGTGTGTGTACTCGTACCTATATTAGTAGTACTGTAAATGTGCATACTAGTTCAACCCTGATTTTTTGATCTCTAAGAAAACCTCACCAAAACCTCAAAAACTCACTTTCTCTCCACGTTCCGCGCCTCATTTATTGCTATGACGATGTTTCACAGCGCAGAAAAGCCTTTACGAGTAAATGCACTTTCTCGTACTTCAAGTACGAATGCACTTTATTGTAATTTTCTAAGTCCGGCAATGTTTATATATCGTGACCTTTGTAAACCTCCGGAACGATGTGATCTTTCTGCCACACACACACGCTCACACACGCGCCTCTCATTATTTCTGTATTGTGACGCAAGCAAACAAAAGCAAATAATAATTGTTTTTTTAGGATTCCTGGCCCCTAACCCCGCCAGGGTGCGTGGTGCCCAACCCAAAAAGGTTCTCTAACGGCTGCGGTTAGATAACCACACCTCTGTAAAGTTTCACGTGTTTTTTTTCTCACATTTCCATGAAACTCTACAGAGGATCTCCGTAATGCATGCAACGTGTGCTAAACGACTCTAGTGTTATTTGATGTTGTATTTTTGATATAGAGTTTATTGTGAGATAGATAAAAATTATGTTTATTATAATATTTTCTTGATGAAGATGGAGAATGTGTGTTACAAATAAAGTTGCATGCTTTTTTTTCTAGTGTGTATATGTATGTGTTTTGATGTTCGACAGCATCTGAAACGATAAAGTAAAAAAAAGAATTTCATTGTTAATTTTCTTATGTAAAAAACAACAAATTTTGTGCAAATTCTGATTGTAACTGATTGTCTCGTGCTATAGTGCAAAAACTGATGAAAAAAAAGACATTGTAACTGATAACTGGTGAAATTGACATTGTAACTGATCTGAACGAGGATGAGCTTGTAGGACGTTTAAGTCGCCGCGATGTTTCCTTGTGGTTGAACGAAAAACATTTTTTTTTGGCGGGACAGCGAAATCGTCACGAGTTTGGTTTTATATTGCGAATGCTGCCAGAAATTCAATCAACGTTGTTCGTTCTCGATGCTGGAATCTTATGTAGATTACTCCATGAAAAACAAATTGATAATCCTGTGCGAAGTTCCCAAAGCGTTCGAGCAATTTTTGATACTGGTGTGGATAGCAACGCTCGGTCGAACGAATCTTTCAACCCCGATACAGAAATTGTGTTCCATCGCTCAACGCAACATCTTCATCACCGACCAACGCTTCAACGATCCAAATTTCCTGCGAAGCGTTCGAGAAGAGAAAGAACTAATTCCGAAATACCGAATGTCGCTCGAGAGTGGGAGGGAAAAAAATTGAAATCGATTTTCGATTCGGTGAGAGCGACCCAGACGTTGACAATTCAGGGGCTTGCACCGCAACAACCCAAAATGCGCAGTTGTTTACCCGCAACGTGCGAAGCATCCTGCAACCGTTTCAGTAGACCTAGTGCCCCGGTTCTAAAACCTCATTTGGGGCTCGAATCATCTGTGGGGCTCGTCGTAGCCTTTTATGATGTATATTTTGAGGGCAGAGTTGTCAACACTGTGGGCTCTTACTGTAGCCTTTTATGAGGGGGGTCCATTGCCCTCTGTTTACATCTGGTAATACTGCCGTAGATTTTTTGACAGTGTTGTTAACCTACTGGGTTTTTCACTGTAAATTTTCATCAAAGGGCCTGAGGGGCCCATGTATTTTTTATGTCTGGCAACACTGTTGGGGGCCTAGTGTTGACGACCTGTAGGCTCTTATTGTAGCTTTTTATGAGGGGGACCTATTGTTTTTTTTTATATTTGGCAACTCTATTGGATGTTCCTTTTTTGAGGCTTGGGTTTTACCAACCCATCCGAAGAAAATTCCACTATATGATCTTTCACTGGCTAAGCTAACCTACAAATAGGAATTGGCAACACCGACGAGCATCAAATGATGATTCGAGCCTCAAATAATAATTCGAGCCTCGTCGGTGTTGCCAACCCGCTCTACAAAAATTCCACTATATGATATTTTGAAGCCTTTCACGGTGTATGTTAATTTTACTAGCAGTGTTTCCTACTAGCAGTGTTTCCAACTCGTTGTAGCCTTTCACGGTGTATAATTTTTTTAGCTTTTTGTGTGTTTGAGTGTACGTGTGCCCGAACAAAACGTAGCTTTTCACGATGTGCTTTTGATAATGTATGTTAACCTCACTAACAGTATTACCAACTTGCTCTACAAAACACTAAACTCGCTGAAATGGCGCTTGCCAAATGTTTATATATCGTGACTTTTGTAAACCTCTTTCGGAAACAATGTGTCGCACACACACACGCGGGCGCGCGCGTGCCTGTATTGTGACGCAAGCAAACAAAAAAAAACTTTGCCTGTCATTACAAAAAAAAAACTTTGACCGTATTCTTAAATAACTAACAAGGACAATGAATATTTTTGGCTTCCGCAAACAGATCAACATGGAGACTGCACCGCCAAATTTCAATAACCTCTTACCTTCTGTGTTATCTAAACTCAATGGTTTACTGATTGTTCATCTCAACAGCATTTGGACGAAACTGAATGACGATGTGGGCAAGATGTTTTATGTTTTTAATAACAATTTACATTTCTACGAAATTCCGATCGACGGGAAACTTCAAATCACCGTGAATCCGGAAAACGCAGGCGAAATCAAAATTTCTACCGGCAAGAATATTTTTCGAATCAAGCACGACAAGATGCTTTCTAACATTACGTACGATGTTTCTGCAGGAGATTATCTTTACATGGAACTTCTCGGAGATTACGACAAACTCATTCCTCTCTTTGTAGAATTACGAATCGTCTATCCTATTATAAATAACCGTTAACCAAAAATGCCTAATGACATTTTCGGCAACACCAAGCGTGTAGACCACGCAGAAGAGATTCTCATGTTGGACATTCGAGTTAAGAAGTTGAGGACCGATTTGATTGCTTTGCAGGAGACCTTAAACAAAAGTTTAGAGTCTGAAATCGCTACGCTCCAAACGCAATGTCTCGACCCCATTCTGAAAATCGATTCCGAACTGAAGACGCTGATAAAAAATTATGTCGACGTACCTTCTTACGACAACGTTCAAAATATACAGTTGAGCGAGGATTCGCTTCAAAATGATTTGGCCAAATTACAGCAATTTCAATCGAAAAATGAAGATTTGGAAAAATTGAAACTCGAAATCGAAGAACGAACTTACGCAATAGAAAAGAATTTCTCTGAACTTCAAACCGTCGTGAACGATATAGATGCAGAACGCTTGCATGTCGTCGTTTCCAAATTACAAGAAGAATTCACCGGCACGTTGGAAGAAATTAAATCCAAGTTGCAGACTTTGGAAGATACAATGACGAACCTACCATCGTCGGACGATCTGCAGGTCATCGGTAAAAGCGTCGCGAACATAAAAATTCAATTGGAGGCGTATCAAGATTTCGAACACATTCAAACCACCATCGCTACGCTTCAGGCGTCCTTGGAATTGATCAACGAAGAAATTAAAAATATTCACGCTGAAGCGAGCGCGCTGACGAGCATACAAGACACGTTAAGCACGTTTCAGCAGAAGATCGAATATTTAGAAAATTTGAACGTCGAAACAAATCTCGCTCATTTTCATCACGTACTCGACAACATACAGGGTGACTTGGAATCGTTACGGACGAGCGTGCCTTCGAGCGAAGATTTGGAAAAATTGAAAACGGCGGTGACGGCACTATCCGATTCGAACGACATCAAAAGTTCATTGAACGATCTCGAGAGTAGGGTGGCCAATCTCCCCACCTCCAAAGAATTGCACGCTTTGAAAAGAAACATATCTCGAATGCTGAAACGACTAGAAACGGAAACGGCGAACGTGGAACAGATTCGAGACGAAATTAGTTCGCTGGTGTCGACGCTGCCCACTTCGCAGAGCGTCGCCGACCTTCACACGCAGTTTACAGAGATGCGAAGGATCGTGAACGATCTTACCGAGAAGAGCTTGAAATTGAATCAAGTCGAGAACCTTCAGAACATCGTCGTCAACATCAGAGATCAAGTTGGAGTGCTGGAATCCACGCAGGAATCGACGCTGGCCTCTTTCGGTGCCAAGTTGCAAGAACTGAACGAAAACTACAAGCAGTTGAACGTGGAAGTGAAAATCAAACCGTCGTTTTCTGCCGTAACGGATACCATAATCGAGCATTTGCTGCCCATCGAAAATAAACACGGACACGTTCACAGTAATCTGCTCGGCGTCGACACTAAATTCGCCAAATTGTTCACCTTGCAAGCCATCGAAATCAACAGCGTTCCCAATCAACAGAGAATCTCCACGTTCGTCGAAGGTAACAAACTGTACATGTTACATCCTTATCATCCGTACTACAATTTGGCACGATTCAGATAAACGAATTTTCGTACTGGTCTCACGGTAGAAAAGCTAGCGTTCCTACCATGACTTTGATATCGAATCGTGGTGTCCAGAAAGCAGGAAACATTCCTCTGGCACGTTGGAACGAAACGCGCAACATATATGAAATACACGAAGACGAAGATCTTACCGTTTTCGACGTGAGTGCCGGCGATAAGCTGATCATTCAAAACACGAGCGAAGTGCCACCCTCTTTGAATCCCATCACGCTTGTGCTTCTCTTGAAACGTAATCTCTAAAAAAATGTCTAGGCAAGCCATCGTCGAAGAATTGCATAAACCTGCACGCCGTAACTACGAACGTTTGGCTGTGGTAACCAAGGGCATCGACGACCTCTGGCAAAGTGACCTCGTGGAGATGAGTAGCGGCAATTTTAAAAACGTACATAAATTGAACAAGGCAACAAGTACCTCCTCACCGTCATAGACACATTTTCGAAATTCGCATGGGCTCTACCTTTGAAGGCGAAAACGGGAACATGCGTCACGGAAACATTCAAATTAATTTTTCGCGAAAGCGGCGGCAGACAACCACGGTTTCTGCAAACGGACAACGGTAAAGAATTTTACAACGCCGTATTCCAAAAGTTTATTCAAAAACACAAGATTCAACATTATTCGACCTTCAGTCACATCAAAGCCAGCATCGTGGAAAGATTCAATCGAACCTTGAAAACACACATGTGGAAACGATTCACGCTTCGGGGAAATTACAAATGGGTCGACATCCTGCCGGAACTCGTCGACACCTATAATGATACGGTACACAGAACGATAGGCATGAAGCCAGCCGACGTTACCAAGTCCGACGAGCAGCGTTTAATTTCTACAGTTTACTGTCCAAAGTACACACCCACGACAAAAAAAGCTAAATACGAAATTGGAGACCAGGTGAGGATCAGCAAATTCAAACGCACCTTCGAGAAGGGATTCACAAAAAATTGGAGCACGGAACTCTTTACGGTGGTTCGAGTTCTACCCGGAAACCGACACACGTATATAATAAAAGATAGTAGCGGCGAGATTTTGAAAGGAAGATTTTACGAAGAGGAACTCTCTAAAACGAAACACCCCGACACGTACCTCATCGAGAAAGTATTGCGTAGGAAAGGTGACAAACTGTTTGTCAAATGGCTGGGATTTCCGGAAAAGAGTTGGATCGACGCGAACGAAGTGATCTTGTGAGTACGTGGAACGTGGTGAAGCGTCTACCGGATCCGGAAAGTCAAACGAGAAAAAAAAAGAACGGCGAGTTGCTTCCCGACAGCATCCGCTGTCTGATCGTAGGTCCTTCGGGGTGTGGGAAAACGACACTGCTCGTGGACAATTTTCTCCTCGCACCGAATTGGTTAGATTGGAAGAACAGGCACCTGTACGTGTTCTCGAAAAGTTTGGAGCAATCCAAATACCAGCAACTGATGAAACTGTACGATGGTCTGGACATTGCAACGTTCGCCTCGGAAATAAAACCACTCGACGATTGTCGTGAAAATTCAGTCCTTGTGTTCGACGACGCCATCCTGGAAAATCAAAATGAAATTCGCAACTTTTTCACGCAAGGTCGTCACAAAGGAATGGATTGCTTCTACCTAGCTCAAACGTTTTCCAAAATTCCAAAACAGTTAGTACGCGACAACGCTAATTTCATACGTTTGTTTCGTCAAGATCACACCAACCTCAAGCACGCGTACGATGACTACGTAGGCGGAGACATAAACTACAATCAATTTTCGGAACGCTGCTGCTGTACTTGCTGGTACGGTGACGATTTCGGATTCGCGACGATCGACATGACGAGGAAACCCAACGACGGAAAATACAGAAACAAAATCAACGACTTTCTAAACGTTGCAACGTTGTGAGAAACGACGTGTATAAATAACGTCATGACGAAACGAAAAATCGAAGACGAAAATCTCAAGCTTCGCGATTACCTCGCGAAACGCTTCAAAGGTTGGAAATCCGAGAATCGCGGATTCTAGGAAGAGAAGAAACGTCAGGATCAACCTGTGATCGATGCCATCAGCGGTCTAGGTAAAGAAATTAAAAGTGTCACGGAACAAAATAAAAATTTGATCAACGAACTCGTACCGCTCGCAGCTAAAAGTTACGCCGTACCCACGCCCATTTTGAGCATTCCTTCGACGCCGTTCGAACTGAAGGATGCACCGGCACGACGTCGAACCATTGGTAGCACGTCGTCTTCGGATAAAATCGAGTTGGGACCTTTGGCACGAGACTACCTGAGTACGGGGAAATTCGACAAGGATGAAGTGTTCGGATTGTATTCTAGCATGGAAACCAGCGAAGGCGGTGGTGTGGTGTGGAAGATTGGGAAATCGAAGGTGACCTTCGAAGGCAACGACATTAAAGTTAATTTAGGCGAGAAGGATAGTTGGACCAGGTATCCGAGTACGGTGGGACTGTGGGAACTCGTTGCCAAAAAGCAGCCGAAAGATTACACCGACGAAGATTACCAAAGTTACAAGGAAATTCTGATCATGACGGATGCCTTGTACCAGAACAACGACGCCTCGCAGAATAGGGTGAAATCGAGCAGCGGCGAGAAGTACAGGAATCTCATCAAAACGATTTGGAACCAGGTCAAAACAGGCAGCGGCGTCAAACGCTACAACACGTTACCCAAAGAATTCGTTTGGGTTGACGACGTTAGGAAACTCGTGGACCGATTGTTGGTGATAGCCGGCGAAGAGAATGCAGGCAATCGTAATTTCTACAACGAGAAGGTTGGCATCGTGGACATGATCAGCACGAAACTTTCCAACTTCATCGTGAACGACGACAAGGGCATAGGTTACCTGATCAAAATCATCAACACGCTGCCTCCGAAATTTTGGAACGTGGCCGAAGGAAAGGGACTCGTGAACGACATCATCAACAAGTTACCTTTCGAGATGCATCTACCTGGCTACCAGTACTGCGGACCGGGTACCAAACTCGAGAAAAGATTGGAGAGAGGAGACAAGGGTGAGAATCCGTTGGACGCCGCATGCAAAGATCACGACATCGCTTACAACACCACGCAGACGGATCTGGATGCACGTCACGAAGCAGACAGAAAGTTAGAGCACGCAGCTTTCGAAAGGTTCGTGAGCAGAGACGCATCGCTGGGTGAACGGGTCGTCGCACTGGGTACCACCATCGCCATGAACACAAAACAAAAATTGGGGTGGGGTATATAAATAACATACCGTAAAAAAACTACACAAGAAAAAATCTCAGAATATATATATAAATAACATACCGTGAAAATAACACATAGAGCATCAACATGAAGCCCAAGGGTGTCGTGTACCAGATACCATACTCCAATCTTAAAAATCTAGGTGCCCTCGATGGGTTACTCACCAAGAAACAACGCGAGAAGAAACGTTCTTGCTTGAGCAAAGGAAACGGAATGAAATTACTTCTCAGCACACCTCAATTGAGACGCTTGCAGCGTTCGCGGAAACAGCAAAAGATCGGAGGTTTCATATTCAGCATCCCGGCCATCCTAGCAGCATTGGGAGCCGTTGGAAGTTTGGCTGGCAGAAGTGCCGCCATCGCGAAAACCGTCATCGACTCGAAGAAGAACAAGGCGGAATTGGAAGAACAGAAACGTCACAACCTGGCCATGGAGAAGGAAGGGGGGAAGGGCGTGATGAAGAAGTTTAAAAAAAGAAACAACAGCACTCACCAACCGAGACATTGAATCTCTGATCGAACCGTTACAAATCAAACACTTCAGAGGAGTTTTCATGTCCGACTCGTTACCTTCAAGCGTTAAAAGAAGAGAATGCGGAGTAGTCAACTTGGACGGTCAAAAAAATCCAGGCACGCATTGGATATGTTACCACAAAAATGATGATAAAGCATTCGTTTTCGATTCTTTCGGAGGTGTTCCACCTACAAATTTAATTCATTATCTGAAAACGAACAAAACCTCTATATACTACAACGACGAACGCATTCAAAATTTCGGAGACGTGAACTGCGGTCATCTCTGCCTCTCCGTGCTCGCGTTTCTCTCTAAAATAAATAACCCTACGATCGAGGATTTCCAGAAAGCATTGTGGAACCTCAAACAGCATCACTAGGATGGGCGTGTTCCATCTCACGAGCGAATCTTCAATCTTGAAACTCACGCTGCACGACGACATCGTCTATCCTAAATCCGTGGCTCTGCGTGCATTCTACAGCATGTACCTCATACCTAACGTCACGCAGCACAACAACAAAATTAGCGTCGGTAGCGAACACATCGTCGTCACGCCAGAACAATACAATCTTTCCACTTTGCAAGCTCAATTACCCAAAGGCACATACCTTTCTCAAAATTCGGTCACGCACAGAGTGGAAATCCTATCCGCGACGGAGACCGTGGACCTGGGCACCATGGGAGAGCTTTTAGGTTTCGAGAACAACCACCCAAAACTCGAAGCTGGCATCAAGCACGTAGCAACCAACATTCCTAAATTCTTGGCCATAGAGACTCTGAACGTACACTGCAACGTGGCGGAAGGTATTATCACGAAATCTTCGGACGGATTATTAGGAAGTCACAAGCAGACGAGAATCATAGCCACTTTCAAACCAAGTTCCGAGTTCATGGAACCGATCATCTACACGCCCTCTTCGCCGATCTATTTTCCAGTATGTCGCAACCGCATAGACGACATAGAGTTGGTGGTGACGAACGAGAAAGGAGACGTGGTGGATTTCGCAGGTGCCACTACGACGGCCATCGTGGAGATCAACGTATAATAAATAACCATACATGTAAAATGGAGCAAATCGAAAGTTACGAATTGCAATCTTTCCTTCCCAACCGTCGCACGTTCGCCAATCTGAACGAAGCGAACAGGGAGATCGAATACGACGTGGACGTAGGCGACGGGTTCATTCATCCTCACAGAGCGGACCTCTACCTTCAATTCGACGTGGTGAAGAAGGAAAGCGGAGACGCGTTTCCTGCAGCAGCAAACTTGATACTCGTGGACAACTTCGTGCCTCACCTGTTCTCGCAGGTGGAGGTGAGGAAACACAACACCGTCATCGACAGAATAGATTATCCAGGCATCACGTCCACGGCAGTGGGAACGTTGAAATTATCCAAAACGGACGCAGCGTACTACCAGGCCGGGGGATTCGAAGCCGGGACCAAAATATCGACGAGAAGTCACACGGTGCTCTTTCCCATGCGTCTGCTGCCTGGTTTCTTCTCGGACTACAAGGAGATCATGTGGAAGGGAGGACTGAGGATCACGTTTCGAAGAGCGGCCAACGACAACGACGCACTAATGCGATACGCTACTTTGGGTCCGGACGGCACCACGCCGATAGCCAATACTTTACCCGAAGCAGCGAAATGCGTCATCCGGAGCATGGAATTGAGAATGCCGGTGGTGGAATACGAAACGAACTACGCCCTCAAGTACAAAGCGGAGATCTTGAAAAGTCCGCAGGTGCCGGTTCACTTTCACGGTTACCAGTGCGTGCAGAAGATGGCGTCGGGAAGTCACATGGAATTCGACGTGACGACACAGTTCAACAACATACAGTTCGACATGCCAGATTTCGTCGTAGTGCTTTTTCAGACCGGGAGGGACAAGAATCAGGAAAAAGATTCCAGCAAGTTCGACGACTGCAAGATCAAGAACGTTTATCTGAAGAACGGTAGGAACGAAGTGTTCCCGCGCGAGAATTACAACCTCGAGTTGACCAAAAACGATTACCTCAAACTTTACGAAGCTTACACGGCTTACAAACGCGTGACCGAGGGAAGCGTGGACGTGTACTACGCGCCCAGCGAATTCAAAACACGCAGGCCGATGTTCGTTATCAACACCACGAAAAGAAAGCAAGTGGTGGTCAACGATCGTACCAACATCAAGATTGTATGCGAGTTCCACGACGCCTTGCCTGCAGATACTCTGTGCAGTGTCATTCTTATTGCAGAGTAAACATTTGTGTATGACGTCAAGAATGAAAGAGTGACTGAACAGTTTTAAATAAATAAAAAAAAATAGCACACAATAAGAAATGTGGAATTTTATATATATAAATACAAATTGCAATTAGCAGTTTCCAGAAGTTTAATTTTGCTGTGCCATGCATGCATGTAATCGAGGAAGTGGAAGTAAATTAAAATTGTTTTTTTTTTCGCATTGCCTATTACTTTTTGTTACACTCTGGGCAGGCCTTACTAGTTTGGAGGCGATAGTGGCCCCACGGAAGTGTATGGACCCCACATTCAATAATACACCTCTTGTCGTCGTGTGCATCCAGAGCAACTTTCCTGACAATATTAGTTGTAAGCACATGATCGACGCTTTGGATACGATGCTCTTTTTGTAGAATGGGCGATTTTGTTCTGAGGCACTCGAGGTAATCCTCAAACTTGAGGTGCTCCCGAACCACTTGCCTGCTTACACCCTTTGCCTTTTTTGTTACAGAACCCTCAGCCCGGATCGCATAGGCTTTGGCACGAAGTCCAGCAAACTCCACAATCACATCCCCGTCTTTCTCGTCCTTGAGTTTGCCGGGTATTTTTTTGTTCCGGGGCAGAATTCCATACCGGTTTAGCTGGGGATAGCCCGATGTGTCGAAGAGCTTGACAAGAGCTGGAATTTTGGCTATATCACCATATGCATCGGCCGTGCGAACATGGTACACCAAGCTGTCTGTGTCTGTGTAGAGGAGCGAGATATTGTGGTTGTAGTGTGCACGTAGTATGCCGTAATATGTCTCGAACATGCACAACTTGCTCAGATCCAAAACTGCAGCTCCCACATAGATGGGCTTGTTGAGTAGCACCTCGCCCCGGTTCATGTGAATCAGAGACATCTGTTCGTTGTAAATTGTTCGAGACCTGAACAGCGGGCTTGCAACAAGTCGACGACACTGTGTTTTCTTCGTCACCAACCTCACATCAACGCGATTTCGCACATTCTCCATGGTCTTCCCAAATACCGCATTGTTCATTAATTTGAAAAAATCGCGATCAAGTTCCGAAGTGGCAGCAGTGCGATGTTTGGTGTTCAGTTCGATGTACGGCTTCAACCATGGAGACTGCCTGAACAAGAGCACGCGGTAAACTGCTTTGACCGAGACCCCTTGCTGCATTAACCACTGGAGGTTCCGGTAGTGTAGCACATAACGCTTTTTGGGCTCCAAGTCCATGACGAGCTTCGGTTGATCCGAGCCAGGTGGACACTTGAATTCCGGAGCAGGCGAAAGGTCACAGAATGTATCCTGCAGCTTCTCGGGGAAGTCAAGGTCCACCTCGGCAAAAAACCCAAACTCGTCGCACTCTTTTTCGATGTCGTGGTATAAAGGATCAACCCACTTAAACTGTCCTGTTGGGAGTGGCTGCATCATGGAGTGCCCGTAAAGATTATTCACGTCAGTGTACATGATGTAGCTTGATGGTTGGGAGGGGTCGTAACCAGTGGCCATGTGGTGATTGTTGGCGTGTGCGAAGCGTTGCGACACTTGGACCATGCCGCCCCGGATAGCTCTCTCGATGAAAAGCATGATATCAATATCGGAGATAAGTGAAAGTTTAATTTTAGTCAGCAGGAGCATGGCCGACCATGCCAGTCCAGGAAGGCTGTAAAAATATACAGGGTCCAGGTTGTAAATGTTTATCGCAGTCGCCCGAAACGCCTGGAACACATCGGCAAGAAGCGTCACATCAAGCTTCAGGTATGCATCGTGGTAATCACCAAAAGTTCGGCAACCCAACTTGACCCACATAGACTGAGCATGCTTGTACTCCTCGTCGGTAATACCTGAACCTCTCAGCTGGCTGTAGAACTTATCCTGGGGAGGCAGCAACTCTTCTTCGAACTTGGAAGGGTCGGTGACGTATTCGTAGGGGTAGACCCCTTTACGTCTGATGAGTGCGACATCTAAGTTCGGGAAACTTGATGTGGTAATGGCTAGTTGGTCGTCTCTGAGCTTCCCAGCAAGAGCATCCAGGCTTGCCTGGAGGAACCTCAGAGAGTCGAGGAACCGAAGCTCGATGCTCCTGCTTTTTGAGTCGGGGATCGGCACCCACTTGCTGACGCTAATATAACGCTCCTCGTTTTGTGCCAGGATATTGATTCTTGCATTGTCGTACCCTAGATGTGTGACCAAGTGATGGAAATCATATCCCGAGCCATTGTGAAAAAAAACCGGTATGAAGCGCGGGTCCCTGGCTCTCAAGTTACACCTGTTGCACCACGGGCCAATGTAGCTTCCGGTCCCATAATGGTCATGGTGGTGGACCTTTTTGTTATCGTCATTGAAGACTGAGTTGCAAACAGGACAATTTAGAGCCATTTCGTGCTGATGCTTGTCTTCCGGAGACAGAGGCAGCATGGGCTTGGAGGCCAACAGCACCTTCCCTATCTTGATGCCTTCCTGTTGCATTCTCTGCAGGAAGTGTTTGACCGGGTCGGGACCGCGATACACATAGGGCTCGGAGGCAATATGTTGGTCTCGCCACACCACAACATAGGAGTAACTCGAGGCCTCGTGGATTTGGAAAGGAATGGTAGAGGATGTTTCGGGGTTGGGCTCGCAGTTAGACAGAGGTTGAAGAAAAGCCTCGAAGTCTGCTACAATATAGGCAGGATGCTTCACCATAGCACTGTGCATGCGAAAGCACTCTACTGCACCAGGTTCGGGCAGGATAGTTCGTGCAGGCTTGTTGGTACCACAGTAGAGCATGTGGCGAACTAGCTTCTCAGCAGCAATGTTGGGTCCTCTGATGCGCCGGTAATCCTGCTGTTCTCGATTATGAAATGTAGACAAGCACCTGCGACACACCTCGACGTGGTGACTATCACTGCTCCGTTGGGTCGAAACAAGACGAGAGAGGGAACGGATAAGGGTGTAATGGTGATGGGTTTCGTCCTTGATGAGCAGGAGGTTGATTTCTCGTACCTCGTTGTTGTTGCTCACGTTGCTCACCCGGATGGGGTGGACCTCATGTTTGTTCTCGGTGAGACCGTAAACATTGATGGCTAACAAGTCACGAGCACGAACCTCAAACTTGCGAATATACGAGACTTCTACAGGGTAGGCAATCCCGGCCATTGCATCCTCCAGTTCCGACTCATACTGCTTGTAGTGTGCAACACGGCGTGGACCGTTTTCCCAAGGTATAGGGTGCAATGCTGCCAGCACCGACCAGAGGAAGCATTTGGTGTCTTTGTTCTGAATATTGAGAACAGCTTTCCTTGCTTCAACCTCGGGTGGCAGGGCAATATAGCTAGACCCTGCCAGTGGCAGGAATTTGTTAAGTTTCAGACGAAGTTTGTGGGGGTCGCCACACAGCGAACCGCCCGAGCCTTCAGCCTGATGCTCCTCGTGCTTTGCCACAAACTCCTCGACAAACTTGTCGTAGATGCTGTCGAGGTCAGTGACATCTGCCTGATGCAGTGTTTTTGCTTTTGTCGCATGGAAGAATTTATATATTTCATCAGACGGTTTCTTATACTTGCAGCATAGCACAGCATAGAATTTAGTGGAGTGTGTAGCCAATGCATCGTTGAGGATGGATATTATCTTAGCTCGCTCGCTCTCCAGAAAACTACGCACATCGCAGAAGCTGTCTGATGTTATGTTAAAGTCTTCAAATAAATGCTCAAACGCAAATCGGTCTGCTTTCTTCGCCAGCTTGACGCGTTTGGCAGGTGGCGATGCATCGAGGGAGGTTACTTCTACCTTTCGCTTGGAAGGTTGCGGTAGAGATGTTCCAGTGCTCTTGCAAGTAAGCTGGTGTCGCTTGAAGTTGGCAATAGAAATATTTTTTCCACACTTAGAGCACAGTTTGGTCGCACATATTTGTTTTCCCGGCACACAAGTACGACAGTGCCTTTGAAAATGTTTACTTGACACAGCAGTTTGGCACGTAGGGAAATTTTTTACAGAACGCATAATGCAGAGATTTTTTGGGGGTATGTTATTTAATATCCAATGCTGTGCAATGCAAAATATAATTGTTCACTTTTTTTTAACTATTTTCTATGACCTTATTTGGGTTTTTTTTCGCCAAATTATATGCTTCTAGTCTCCTATACAACACAATATACGTACAATATTGTCAACAGTATCATATTTGAGCAGGTCGCTTGTCACCTAAACACTACAGCTCACAGGTTGGTAAAATCTGACATGAAAGCAGATAATACGCTTAAGTCTTATTTATATATAATTTTCACGGGCGTACAATATTGTCAACAGTATCATATTTGAGCAGGTCGCTTGTCACCTAAACACTACAGCTCACAGGTTGGTAAAATCTGACATGAAAGCAGATAATACGCTTAAGTCTTATTTATATATAATTTTCACGAGCGTACAATATTGTCAACAGTATCATATTTGAGCAGGTCGCTTGTCACCTAAACACTACAGCTCACAGGTTGGTAAAATCTGACATGAAAGCAGATAATACGCTTAAGTCTTATTTATATATAATTTTCACGGGCGTACAATATTGTCAACAGTATCATATTTGAGCAGGTCGCTTGTCACCTAAACACTACAGCTCACAGGTTGGTAAAATCTGACATGAAAGCAGATAATACGCTTAAGTCTTATTTATATATAATTTTCACGGGCGTACAATATTGTCAACAGTATCATATTTGAGCAGGTCGCTTGTCACCTAAACACTACAGCTCACAGGTTGGTAAAATCTGACATGAAAGCAGATAATACGCTTAAGTCTTATTTATATATAATTTTCACGGGCGTACAATATTGTCAACAGTATCATATTTGAGCAGGTCGCTTGTCACCTAAACACTACAGCTCACAGGTTGGCAAAATCTGACATGAAAGCAGATAATACGCTTAAGTCTTATTTATATATAATTTTCACGGGCGTACAATATTGTCAACAGTATCATATTTGAGCAGGTCGCTTGTCACCTAAACACTACAGCTTACAGGTTGGCAAAATCTGATATGAAAGCAGATAATACGCTTAAGTCTTATTTATATATAATTTTCACGAACGTACAATATTGTCAACAGTATCATATTTGAGCAGGTCGCTTGCCACCTAAACACTACAGCTTACAGGTTGGCAAAATCTGATATGAAAGCAGATAATACGCTTAAGTCTTATTTATATATAATTTTCACGAACGTACAATATTGTCAACAGTATCATATTTGAGCTAGTCGCTTGTCACCTAAACACTACAGCTTACAGGTTGGCAAAATCTGATATGAAAGCAGATAATACGCTTAAGTCTTATTTATATGTAATTTTCACGGGCGTACAATATTGTCAACAGTATCATATTTGAGCAGGTCGCTTGTCACCTAAACACTACAGCTTACAGGTTGGCAAAATCTGATATGAAAGCAGATAATACTCTTAAGTCTTATTTATATATAATTTTCACGAACGTACAATATTGTCAACAGTATCATATTTGAGCAGGTCGCTTGTCACCTAAACACTACAGCTTACAGGTTGGCAAAATCTGATATGAAAGCAGATAATACGCTTAAGTCTTATTTATATATAATTTTCACGAACGTACAATATTGTCAGCAGTATCATATTTGAGCAGGTCGCTTGTCACCTAAACACTACAGCTTACAGGTTGGCAAAATCTGATATGAAAGCAAATAATACGCTTAAGTCTTATTTACATATAATTTTCACGAACGTACAATATTGTTAAGAGCGTCAGTTTCCGTAGAGCTCTCTTTTTCCTTCTTCCCTCTATACAGTGAAGCTGTAGAAGACACAATTAGCTAACCTAGCATACAACATACCTTCCTAATTAATATGGATATTGTCACACATTCCTCTTATTTTTTACTGTTGTAAATGGAAAAGATTATGTACGGTAAATGTTTTGTACATTATAGGGAAAAAATGCAAAATATTCCCCCAATTTTAATTCGATCCACCTCTGAATCGATTTTTTACATATTTTCACGCCGGCACATATGTTGTTCTATTTTGCTTCTTTTACTTGCCTTGCTTAATTAACTCTCGCTAATTAGCATTTTTTTTGGAAGAAGTCAACTAGAACAACATATGGCGGTATGAGAAATATGCAAATTAAAGAATATTTTAGTAATATAAGGGCCCTAGCAATTAGCTTCGTCGACTAAGAGTACTCTTTTAAACGTCTTCAGCTAGATCGTATTACTAAGCGAAGACGTTTAAAATGTTTGGGTGTTGAAAAAGTTTGACTTACTTTTTATTTCTATTGTTTGCTAATAGATGGCGCTGATAGTACCCCCTCCCCTCCCTCTCCCTCCTCCTCCTCCTCTGCTGTATGACAAATAGCACAAACATAAAATCAAGATTTTGGAGAGCAAAACATAAAATTTGCATGCATCTGATGTCGAACTAGGAACTTTATCTTTCGGGGAGTCAACATTATTTTTTTACTCAGTCGTCATATAACATAAACACACGCAAACATTCACATGTGCTTTTATTATTTTGTGTTCGGTAAGTACAAGTATATTCTTACATAAATTATTGTTTAATTTAATAAATTGTAAACTCGAAGCCTGCTATACTAACATTCCTTCTGTGTTTCATTATACTATTGAAAGCGAATGTTGCGTGCATACGGAAATAACACAGAAAAAAAAGCGGATGGAAGCAATTTAAAATCAGTGGAGCAAGGTTAGTATTACGAGAGCGTAAAAACATGTGCTTTCATTCAACTTCGAAAAATAAGAATAAATGTGTGCATACAGAACACATATGCTTGCTTTTCACAGTTGTAAAATCATATAAATTGTACATGAAGTAAGTTGCGGGAAGGCTCTCTCTTTTATGTCTGTGTATATGTATGTTGTACAATTAGGTACAAGTATTGTACAATTAGGTACAAATTGTTGTACAATTATTTCCCCCAGTTATCCAGTTGGAGTTGGGGGCATAACACTGGTACTATTTGTACTCACAGTGCTTACTCATGTATTTTGTTTAATATTTTATTTCAAATTCACTGTCAGAAACTAGTGTTGCCAGTTCCTGGATGTAGGTTTACCTACTCTGTTGGTTGTCACTGTCAAGCTTCCAGTATTCGTACAGCATAAAAAGCTATAACCCCCCCTCAAAATATATACATTGTATACGCCAAGATGCCCAATAGCCTAGCAACACATCATGAAAAAACATGCCAAGAGGACCCAGTGGGTTTATAAGTCAGTGCTGCCAACTCCTATTTGTAGGTTAGCTTAGCCTGTGAAAGCTCATATAGTGGAATTTTTGTAGAGTGGGTTGGCAACACCGACGAGCATCAAATGATGATTCGAGCCTCAAATAATAATTCGAGCCTCGTCGGTGTTGCCAATTCCTATTTGTAGGTTAGCTTAGCCAGTGAAAGATCATATAGTGGAATTTTCTTCGCATGGGTTGGTAAAACCCAAGCCTCAAAAAAGGAACATCCAATAGAGTTGCCAAATATAAAAAAACAATAGGTCCCCCTCATAAAAAGCTACAATAAGAGCCCACAGGTCGTCAATACTAGGCCCCCAACAGTGTTGCCAGACATAAAAAATACATAGGCCCCTCAGGCCCTTTGATGAAAATTTACAGTGAAAAACCCAGTAGGTTAACAACACTGTCAAAAAATCTACGGCAGTATTACCAGATGTAAACAGAGGGCAATGGACCCCCCTCATAAAAGGCTACAGTAAGAGCCCACAGTGTTGCCAACTCTGCCCTCAAAATATACATCATAAAAGGCTACGACGAGCCCCACATGATGATTCGAGCCCCAAATGAGGTTTTAGAACCGGGGCACTAGGTCTACTCGTTTCCAAAGCTATAGTTATTAAACAACGCAACTCTGGAGGCGATATGCGGTGATGCGGAAATCGAACATACGTGGCTTCGAAACATCACTCGCATTTTCTGCTCCGGACCTGCATACTGGAACGATTCGCAGTTTCGCTCGCAAGCTTTGTCTTTCTTGCAGGCGTGTGCTCGATTGGAGAATAATATTATTTTTTCGAGGGAACTAAAAATCGCAAGAAATGATTGTTTCACCCGCATCGCAATCGCCCTTTGCGACCATGCTGCCCGCATCCGCGGACGACTACTCCGCCTCCACGCAACGACAACGCAAACTCCCCGAGCCTATTCAGCTCGCATCCTCTTCCACCCGAAGCGAATATATTTTTTCAGCCTGCACGGTCATGAACGAAGAATCCACATCCCCGATAACGATCGAATCAGAGGCGGAGGCGGCGAGCACAACATCCGCTTTGGAAGATTACCTATCCACATTGTGCTCGACCAAAAAAAAGCTGCATTGCTGCACGTCGAATTTTCAAACCTTTTCGCGTGCTGGTACCACGAGTTATTTTTGTGCAATCACAAACACGAAACGGTGGATGCCTCCTTTCAGGCGTGGTTGAGTTTTTGTGCTGGTTCTCGCAGAGCGGAGTCACCCGTTTCACGCAATTAGTGTTTGGCCGAACCTTGGATCGAAACAAAAAAACACTTGTCAACTTGCTGTTCTGTATTTTAAACCACACCACCCTGACGGGCGTGGAAGAGGCCGAGGAGATGATCGAATACCATGACAACATGCATGGGTGGAACTGTCAACGGGGTACTTACCCGTTCATTGCCATTTGTCCCCCAGGACATGCGTCAAAAGTCTTGCTGAAAAAAAGGAAGTATATAGCATTGTTCGTTTGTACCACACGCATGAGTTAATCGGTCAACGGGGTTCATTGCTAGGACATTTGCTCATTGTGTTTTCACCAGGAGGTCGCGTGGGTGGGGTTCCTATATAACGCACCAGTTTCTCCTTTTATACATCATTATCATAGTGAACGTCAATCGTGGCAGTTCAGTATCCTTAATTGTTTGTCTGGCAGTATACATATATATATCATCGTGGAAGTTCAGTGAGCTACAAGTTTTTTTTAAGTCTGTCTCTATCTTAAAAGGTGAGTTCTATTTTTCAAGTGTTTTTTTATTTTTTCATGACATATTTTATTTTGTTTTGCGTCTGACACACACACCTATTCAGAGGAGTCATAAAAATTGACACACATGCCGTACATTTTTTTACCTCCTACAACAGTGCACACACACACTGTTCGCGTCTAATATATATATGCACTTGTGGAAGGAAAAATGTCTAGCACTTTTCAGCTTTTTTTTATATTTTTTTCCTTCTGTTTCAGTGCGCTTTCCCCTACCACCACCACCCACAAAAAATTCACGTATATAAATAACAGAGTATATATAGAGTGAAATGGAACAACAACCAGGCCCCTCAGGGTTTTGCGGGAAAATGGCATGTCGCAACTGTGGGAATTTGATTTCTAATTCGAATATCTCGAAGCATTTGAAAAAAATGTCGTGTACCGGAACATGATGTCCACCCGGCAAAGAAATCTCGCATTGATGCGCATGAAGGCGGTGCTTTGAATAAAAGTGCACGCATCATGACGTATAAATCTGGAAGTGACGAAAAGTGTGACTCGGCCACGTTCCTCGACAATGTGAAATCTCTGGTAGTTGATAAATTACGGGATTGCCTCATTAATGTTGCAGTTAAAATTCATCTCGTCTTGACTCTGCTGTATGAGAAAGTTGTCTCGGACAAGACAAGCACTTTCAGCTTTTACGTAGGGTGCGAAGGCTTACATGAGGGCAATCACGACGATCTTGACGAAATTGTGACAGCCCTATTTGAGCGTCTGTCACAAAAACAAGAAGATTTTGAAGGACGCGGAAGTGGATGGAGTCTTTGCGGTCGCAGCCACATGTTACAGCTTCGAGTGTGCAACTTCAAACCCTTACGGAGCAGTCAGAAAGCAAAAAAAAAATGCTGCACCAGACATTAAAAAAAAGGAGTGTTAAACTTACAAAGTAAAGATCAGAAGTGTTTCTTATGGTCTGTCATCGCCGCATTACACCCAGCTAATAATGATAACCCCCGTCGTCTGTCCAATTACAGACGATACGAGCGGAAATACAGGAATGTGATGAAAGGAATTTCCTATCCTGTGGACCTGAACAACATAGATCATTTTATAAAACAATATCGAGAAAAAAATAAGAAAATATTGATATTTCTGTATTCGGGGTTGACGATTGCGGCGACATTTGTGTGTTAAGACCTGCCAGAAGCCAGAATAATGTAATTCGACTCTTGCTTGTAGATGGTCGTTACAGTTTGATTCGCAATTTTTTCTCGCCTAGTCGGAAGACAGATCAGCAAGAATCACGATAAGATTGAAATTTGCGATCGGTGTTTGAGAATTTTTCGCGGGGGAAAGAAGATGAAAGAACAGCACAAGAGTTTTGGCTCCGTGAATGCAGAACCCGAAGATGTCATGCCGGAACCCGGAACCAAGATGAAATTTCAGAAACACCAGGCTCTTCTCCACCATCCTGTTGTCCTTTATGCTAACTTTGAAAGCTTCCAAGTTACCATGACGTCTTGCAACCCTGATCCCTCTACCTCAAGCACAATACAAATTTTTCACAACGAACTTTGCAGTTTCTCCATTTACGGAGAAAAAGTAAAAGATGTCATCTTGTATTGCGGACCCGATGCGGCAAAAAATTTTGTTAAGAAGATAGCGGAATGTGCAAGAGAACTTGCACCCAGCCTGAAAGGTCCTTACGTTTCTCCACCTGCTCTGACAACGGAACAACAACGGAGACATGACACGGCAACAAGATGTGCGGAGTGTAACCAGGCTTTCACCCCCGAAAATCACAAGGTCGTACACCACGACTATCAGAATGGATTTTTCCTGAACACCATTTGTAATTCCTGTAATGTTAAAATTAAGGATTCGCATTTTGTTGCTGTGTTTCGGCATTACACAGAAAAATATGATACGCATCTGTTCATCAAAGAGTTGTACAATATCACGACTCGAATCAACATCATCCCTAGAACGAGCGAGAAATATATTGCAGTAAGAGTGTGGATCCCTCTTGAAGAAGGAGGAAGTGTGGAAGTTAGAATCCTGGACGCTTACAATTTCCTGTCCTCCAGCCTCGCCACCCTTGCAACTCAACTTGGCGACGAAGATCTTTTGGCCACCAAGCAAATGTTTTCAGGGGATGAGAATTTGAATCTGTTGCGTCGCAAGGGCGTCTACCCCTACGAGTACGTCAACGATTTCAACAAATTTGACGAGACAGAACTTCCACCCCGGGAGGCATTTTATTCTCATCTCACGGAGGACGTCTGTTCCGAAGAAGACTACGAACACGCTCGTAGTGTGTGGACTACCTTCAATTGCCAAACTTTTCACGACTATCACGATCTCTATCTAAAATTGGACGTGACCCTTCTCATGGATATTTTCGAGTCGTTTCGCAAGAGATGCATCGCGATCTACAAGTTGGATCCTGCGTATTTCTTCACGACGCCGGGATTGACTTGGGAATCTATGATGAAATACACCAACGTGGAACTGGGGCTCATCGCAGAGAAAGAACAGTATGCTTTCATGGAGAGTGCGATACGCGGTGGTATTGTGCAATGCCCCCGACGCCATGCTTTCGCAAACAATCCTCATACGCCTGGTTACGGTGCATCGAAGCCCAACACCTACATTGTCTACTGGGATGTCAACAACTTGTATGGTCATTCCATGTCCCAGTGTCTTCCCATCAGCGACTACGAATGGATGAACGAAGAGGAACTCTCATGCGAGAATCTTCTCAACTGGACCAAAAATAACGAATGGGGCTGTTTCTTGGAAGTGGATCTCGATTATCCCGAAACGTTTCACGAGAAACATCACGGATTGGCCCTGACCCCCACCAAAGAGAAGCCACCTGTAGTATCGGAGCCAAAACTGATACTAAGCGTGGAGAACAAGAGGAATTACGTTCTCCACTATAGACTCCTTCAATTCTACGTGAGTCACGGGTTGCAGCTGAAGAAAATACATAGAGGAATAAAGTTTCGACAAAGCAAGTGGCTGGAACCGTACATAGCCGAGAACACGCAACGCAGAGCGCAATCAACATCCCCTGCAGACAAGGATCTGTACAAATTATCCAACAACGCCATCTACGGCAAGACGATGGAGAACGTGCGCAATTGCATCGACGCAACGTTGGCCACGGACGAAAAGAAATTCGAGAAGATTGTTGCATCCCACTACTGCAAAAACTTCATCATTTTCGACGAGAATCTGATATTCATCGAGAAGAACAAGAAGCAAGTGATGCTCAACAAGCCGATTGCCATAGGTGCCACCGTCCTTGAACTCTCTAAATTGCACATGTACCAATCCTACTACGATCAGTTTCAACCCTTTTATGGAGATAACATTGAAATATGTTACATTGACACGGATAGCTTTGTTTTTCTAATCCAAACACCAAGCCTCCAACATGATCTGAGTTCGATGAAGCATCTTTTTGATTTTAGTAATTTACCATCAGGCCATCACTTGCATTCGACAGAAAATAAAATGACGATTGGAAAATACAAATATGAAGTTGGCGGGAAGTACATCAGCGAATTTGCGGGGCTTCGTGCCAAAATGTACTGCGTCAAGATTGCAGAAAAAAAGAGATCAGGAAAGCGAAGGGTGTGGGAAAAACAAGCACTGGTAAATTCACCATGGAAGACTACAAAGAATGCCTCTTTCAAGGTAAAAGAAAACTCAGCACCGAACATCGCATTGCGAATACGTTACACGAACTGTACACTAGGCGCGTAACCAAGGTAGCATTGGATGCCAGAGACAACAAGTTATGTGTTCTTGATTGTCAAATCCACACAAGAGTGTGGGGCCACTGCAATGGAAGCGACAAATGTGAAGTGTGTGCACTCTAACCGCATAGCCATGAAGTTCGCTGTCTTGCCATTCTCCAAAAACATAGAGAGGAAAAGAGGAAGCCCTCAGGCGATGAAAAGTTGGAAGTCGTTATTATGTCGTTACGCTCGCTCTAAACGAGGGCTCATTAAATTCAACTCTTACCTTTTTTTCTTCTTCATCATGATCTAATGACATAATTACATGTTCGAGTCTTTTTGAATGGCATCGCTTCAGAGAAAACCTTCTCTTTTTTATTCGATCTACAAGGGGCATACCAGTAGAAATTTTATTTTAAATAACTACCAAGGATAATGAATCTCTTTGGTTTCCGAAAACAGATCATCATGGAAACTGTACACCGCACGACAGATCTACCTTCCGTGTTAACTAAACTCAACGGTCTGTTGATCGTTCATCTCAACAGCATTTGGACGAAATTGGATGATGAAGTCGGCAAGATTTTTTATGTCTTCAATAACAATTTACATTTTTACGAAATTCCGATCGGCGGGAAACTTCGGATCACCGTGAAACCGGAGAACGCAGGGCGAAAAATCAAAATTTCTAGCGGCAAGAATATTTTTCTTATGAAGCACGACAAGGTACTTTCTAACATGGCGTACGATGTGTCTGCAGGCGATTATCTTTATGTGGAACTCCTAGGAGATTACGACAAACTCATTCCTCTCTTCGTAGAATTACGAATCACCTATCCTATTATAAATAACCATAAGGCCTAATGACATTTTCGGCCACACCAAGCGTGTAGACCACGCACAAGAGATTCTCATGCTGGACATTCGAGTTAAAAAGTTGAGGAGCGATTTGATCGCTTTGCAGGAGACCTTAGACAACAGTTTACAATCGGAAATCGCTACGCTCCAAACGCAATGTCTCCATTCTATTCTGAAAATCGATTCCGAAATGAAAACGCTCATAAAAAATTATGTTGATGTACCTTCTTACAACAACTTTCAAAATATACAGTTGAGCGTGGATTCGCTTCAAAATGATTTGGCCAAATTACAGCAATTTCAATCGAAAGATTTGGAAAAATTGAAACTCGAAATCGAAGAACGAACTTCCGCAATTGAAAAGAATTTCTCTGAACTTCAAACCGTCGTGAATGATATCGATGTAGAACGCTTGCATGTCGTCGTTTCTAAATTACAAGAAGAATTCACCAGCACGTTGGAAGAAATTAAATCTAAGTTACAGACTTTGGAATATACAATGACAAACCTACCATCGTCAGACGAACTGCAGGTCATCAGTAAAAGCGTTGCGAACATAAAAATTCAATTGGAGGCTTATCAAGATTTCGAACACATTCAAACCACCCTCGCTACACTTCAGGCGTCTTTGGAGTTGATCAACGAAGAAATTAAAAATATTCAGGTTCAAGGAAGCGCGTTGACGAGTATTCAAGACACGTTAAGCACGGTTCAGCAGAAGATCGAATATTTAGAAAATTTGAACGTGGAATCGAACCTTGCTCATTTTCATCACGTACTCGACAACATACAGGGTGACTTGGAATCGTTACAGACGAGTGTACCTTCGAAGGAAGATTTGGAAAAATTGAAAACGGCAGTGACGGCATTATCCGATTCGAGTGACATCAAAAGTTCATTGAGCGATCTCGAAAGTACGGTGGCCAATCTCCCCATCTCCAAAGAATTACACGCTTTGAAAAGGAACATATCTCGAATGCTGAAACGACTAGAAACGGAAACGGCAAACGTGGAACAGATTCGAGATTAAATTAATTCGCTGGTGTCGACGTTGCCCACTTCGCAGAGCGTCACGGATCTTTACACTCAGTTTAGCGAGATGCGAAGCATCGTTAACGATCTTACCGAGAAAAGCTTGAAATTGAATCAAGTTCAGAACCTTCAGAACATTGTCGTCAACATCAGAGATCAAGTTGGAGTGCTGGAATCCACTCAGGAATCGACGCTGGCCTCTTTCGGTGCCAAGTTGCAAGAACTGAACGAAAACTACAAGAAGTTGAACGTGGAAGTGAAAATCAAACCGTCATTTTCTGCCGTAACGGATACCATAGTCGAGCATTTGTTGCCCATTGAAAATAAACTTGGACACGTTCACAGTAATCTGCTCAGCGTCGATACTAAAATCACCAAATTGTTCACTTTGCAAGCCATCGAAATCAACAGCGTACCCAATAAACAGAGAATCTCCACGTTCGTCGAAGGTAACAAACTGTACATTTTACATCCTTATCGCCCCTATTACAAATTTCTCCTCGATGGCACGATTCAGATAAACGAATTTTCGTACTGGTCTCACGGTAGAAATGCTAGCGTCCCCACCATGACGTTGATATCGAATCGTGGTGTCCAGAAAGCAGGAAACATTCCTCTGGCACTTTGGAACGAAACGCACAACATATATGAAATACACGAAGACGAAGATCTTACCGTTTCCGACGTGAGTGCCGGCGATAATCTGATCATTCAAAACACAACCGAGGGCCACCCTCTTTGAATCCCATCACGTTAGTCCTTCTCTTCAAACGTAATCTCTAAAAAAATGTCTAGGCAAGCCATCGTCGAAGAATTGCATAAACCTGCACGCCGCAACTACGAACGTTTAGTGGTGGTAACCAAGGGCATCGATGACCTCTGGGAAAGTGACCTAGTGGAGATGAGTAGCGGCAAGTTAAAAAATGTACATAAATTGAACAAGGGCAACAAGTACCTCCTCACCGTCATAGACACATTTTCGAAATTCGCATGGGCTCTACCTTTGAAATCCAAAACGGGAACATGCGTCACGGAAGCATTCAAATCATTTTTTCGCGAAAGCGGCAGACGACCTCGGTTTCTGCACACGGACAACGGGAAGGAATTCTACAATGCCACGTTCAGGCAGTTTATTCGGAAACACGACGTTCAACATTACTCGACCTTCAGTGACGTCAAAGCCAGCATCGTGGAAAGATTCAATCGGACTCTGAAATCGCGCATGTGGTCACGCTTTACGCTTCAGGGAAGCTACAACTGGGTCACCATTCTTCCGCAACTCGTTAACGACTATAATTACACATTGCACAGAACGATAGGCATGAAGCCAGCTGACGTTACGAAGTCCGACGAGCAGCGTTTAATTTCTACCGTTTACTGCCCAAAGTACACACCCACGACAAAAAGACCTAAATACAAAATTGGAGACCAGGTGAGGATCAGTAAATTCAAGCGAACGTTCGACAGGGGTTTCACCAGAAACTGGAGCACGGAACTTTTTACCGTGGTTCGAGTTTTACCCGGGAACCGTCACACGTATATAATAAAGGACGGTGGGGGTGAAATTTTATTGGGGCGCTTCTACGAGGAGGAACTCTCTAAAACTAAATACCCCGACACGTACCCTATCGAAAACGTTTTGCGTAAGAGATTTGACAAAAGTTTGGTGAAATGGCTGGGACTTCCGGGAACAAGTTGGATCGATTCGAACGAAGTGATTCTATGAGTACGTGGAATGTTGTGAAACGTTTACCTGATTCGGAAAGTCAAACGAAAAAAAGGGAACGGCGAATTGCTCCCCGATAGCATACGATGTCTCATCGTAGGACCTTCAGGGTGCGGAAAGACGACACTGCTCATTGATAATTTTATCCTCGCACCCAATTGGTTAGACTGGGAAAACAGACACCTCTACGTATTTTCGAAAAGTCTCGAACAACCGAATTTCCAGCAACTTATGAAAATGTACGAGGGACTGGGCATTGCAACTTTCGCATCTGAAATCATTCCACTGGACGATTGTCTCGAGAATTCCGTTGTGGTGTTCGACGACTCAAAACGAGATTCGTAATTTTTCACTCGAGGTCGTCACAAAGGATTAGATTGTTTCTACCTGGCACAAACTTTTTCCAAGGTTCCAAAACAACTTCTACTCGATAATGCTAATTTTATTTGACAAGACCACACCAATTTAAAACACGCACATGATGATTACGAAGGGGCTGACATGAATTACAATCTATTTTCTAAATTCTGCTCCCACTGTTGGAACCAAGGTGATTTCGGATTCGTGACCATTGACATGACTCGAAAAGCAAACCATGGAAAGTATAGGAATAAAATAAACGTTTTTCTAGACGTCTCAGAGTATATTAATCACCCTGAGGCTAACAAGAGGAAAATTTCAGATTCGCAACGAGAAGAAAAAAATCCAAAAAAAATAAAAATGAACGGTCGAGAATCTAAAAAATAAAATTTGAAAAACGTTCTTTTTTTTCAAACGTCTCAAGCATATACAAAATAACCATTACAAACAAAAAGTGAGTGTTAGAAAAGTGGATAGTCTCAAGGGCAAGGGTGACGGCAAGAAAACTACGAGAACCGAACGTATAGGCTGAGAATTCGACGTTTCAGAAACGTTCCGACGTATATAGAAAAATGTCAAAACGTCAATTTCAAGAAGAGGACAATCTCAAGCTTCGCGATTACCTCGCGAAACGCTTCAAAGGTTGGAAATCCGATGATCGCGGATTCTACGAAGAGAAGAAGAGTCAGGATCAACCTATGATCGACTCCTTCAGCGGTCTAGGCAAAGAAATTAAAAGTGTCACGGAACAAAATAAAAATTTGATCAACGAACTCGTACCACTTGCAGCTAAAAGTTACACTGTACCCACGCCCATTTCAAGCATTCCTTCGACGCCGTTCGAAGTGAAGGAAGTACCGGCACGACGTCAAGCCATAGGTCGCACGTCGTCTTCGGATAAGATCGAGTTGGGACCTTTGGCACGAGACTACCTGAGCACGGGTTAATTCGACAAGGATGAAGTGTTTGGATTGTATCCGAGCATGGAGAGCAACAAGGGTGTGATGTGGAAGATTGGGAAATCGAAAGTCACCTTCAATATCAACGACATTAAAGTTAATTTAGGCGATAAGAATAGTTGGACCAGGTATCCGGGTACGGTGCGACTGTGGGAACTCGTTGCCAAAAAGCAGCCGAAAGATTACACCAACGAAGATTACCAGAGTTACAGGGAAATTCTAATCATGACGGATACCATGTACCAGAACAACGATGCCTCTCAGAATAGGGTGAAATCGAGCAGCGGTGAGAAGTACAGCAATCTCATCAAACCGATATGGAACGAGGTGAAGAGTGGAAGGGGCGTGGACGACGTGAGGAAACTCATCGACCGATTGTTAGTGATAGCCGGTAAAGAGAATGCAGGCAATCGTAATTTCTACAACGAGAAGGTTGGCATCGTGGACATGATCAGCACCAAACTTTCCAACTTCATCGTGAACGACGACAAGGGTATCGGCTACCTGATCAAAATTATCAACACGCTGCCTCTGGGATTCTGGAACGTGGCCGAAGGAAAGGGACTCGTGAACGACATCATCAACAAGTTACCTTTCGAGATGCATTTATCTGGCTACCAGTACTGCGGACCGGGTACCAAACTCGAGAAAAGATTGGAGAGAGGAGACAAGGGTGTGAATCCGTTGGACGCGGCATGCAAAGATCACGACATCGCTTACAACAGTCGCACCGATCTGGATGCACGTCACGAAGCAGACAAGAAATTGGAACATGCCGCTTTCGAAAGATTCGTCAGCAGAGACCCATCGTTGGGTGAAAACGTTGCAGCATTGGGCACACCATCGCCAGTAACACGAAACAAAAATTTGGGTGGGGTATATAAATAAATAACATACAGTAAAAAAAAAATAATAACAACATGTATGTATAACCGACTTACCGCCCGAACGCTATGCATCATATTCAAACAAGCAGTAAACGGAGATTGCGAGGATGTAGGGAAACTTGTAAACAACGCCGGAATTTCGTATCCCTTGTGAAATGGTTGTCAAGGATTATCTTCGGGAGATCAGTGGAATGAGGTGCTGTGATCTCGACACTCTTCTTTCGGCTGCAGGGGAAAAATTAAACTACAGGATGGACGAACTTCACGAGGCGAGGCAGGGGAGAAGACGATACACGGATGACTGGCGCAAGTCTAAACAGGAGACGGAAGAAATCATAGCGCACATCATCGCGTTTTCCGAAGCACGAACTTTCTTCCTCTGTGAAAAAAAATAATATACGTGTCAAAAAAAACTTGATATATAAATAACACACATCGTGAAAAAAAATCTACGAGATCAAAAAAAAATTCTTCGGTATATATAAATAATACACATTGTGAAAAATTAAAATTCTCTAACACACACACACACTCTGAATTTCTCTTCGATATGACTGACCTTCAAGCATTAAAACAAATGCTAAATTTGTCAGTCGAGTATGTAAAAATTCACGAATTGGAAGTCGACAAACCTTACACGATAACTTCCGGTTCAATTGTTTCTACCCAGTATGGTCTCAAGGTGCGTCTGTTGCTCAACGGACAATACAGTCTATTTTTACCAGATCGATACGCTAACATGTTATCCGACGAGAAGCTATCTATTTTAATCGAGAACAAGGGAAAAAAAGGAACTTCTTGGTAAGAAAACAAAGCACGTAATAGAATTTGTGGCTGCGCGGAGTATATAAAATAACATACCTTGAAAAAAAAATTACACGAAAGAGGGAAACAAAAACAAATCTCAGAACATAAAGTGCATTTTCTCGTACCGGCTTTTCTGCGCTGTGAAACATCGTCAGAGCAATAAATGAGGCGCGGAACGTGGAGAGAAAGTGAGTTTTTTAGGTTTTGGTGAGGTTTTCTTAGAGGTCAAAAAATCAGGGTTGACCTAGAAGGCACATTTACAGTACTACTTATATTATAGATTGTATAATTACATTAAGCGCAAAATAATAATAAATCGCAAAATACAGATCTCACGTCTTTCCACTTAATTTTCTTATTTCACAAGAAGAATATTAAAAAACCGACTACGTAGATCACAAGAGGGAACATTTATAATGCGATTGCTATACTTTTGTTACTGGCAAGATTGCGTATTATTTTGCAATTATATTAACATTCCAGGCCTGCAACGTATTTTTATCACGGCAAATTGTGCTGCCACCTGCGACACCGTCTGAAACTTCCAGCGGGCGGATTGATATTCGAGTTGGACAGCTTCTTCTAGCTAAAAGTTTTTCGAGTCTCGCGAGTGTTGTGTTGTCAACATAAAATAATAAATTACGTCACCGCCAAGAAAGAAGAGAGGATTGTTTCTATTAGCAATAAAAAAGAGGAGAGCAATTAACTTGAAAATTTGGCGAGACAACAAAAGCAGTATAACTGTCTTTTATCACTTTCCTAATGCATATAATATAAGAAAGTATAATTGTCACGGCAACAATTCCGGCCGCAAATTCATAGGTCCGCGAAATCTGTGTTCGCCATACCCTCAAAATAGCCGGAGGGGAATGGACTGTACCGTTTCTCGACCTCTCCCAGAGAGCTGTGTTGTCACCGCCAAATGGTCAAGGTCGAATTTCAGAATCCTTCTTTTAAATGAATGGCCGATTACCAGAGCCAGGCCAGGAAGGAACTTTCTTCTGTTGGGAGCAGGCCTATCTTTTCCATTGAAAAGGAAATATTACGTGTAAATGTACTGAACCCGGGTATTTTATGTTTGACCAAGCTTGTGTTACATATTTATGCTGGTTGATCACATGACATAATAATAATCTTGATAATAATTGACCTCAATAGTGGAGGTATCACAGAAATTGTCGTAGGTTCGAATCCCAAGCAAATATGCATGTGTATTTGTTCCATTGCTTCATCGTTCATCATCATCGTCGCAAATATCACAAAAGTTACAAAAAGACGTAAGCAAAATAGAAATAGAAATAACAATAACGTTTTCAGTAATTTTTTATTTACATCCGGATATCTGCTTATTTTTTTCTTGTTTCCTTGAATATTTCAGAAATATTCGTTAACGCATTATCACTAAATTCTATGAAACTATTGGCTGCGTAAGGTCCCTCTCAAGAATAATAGCGAGTAAATTCTGTTTTACTCAATGTGGGGTTTGAGAAATGAAAAATAATGAAAATTAAAAATAAAATATTATTTAGAAGCGGAAATGACTGAGTGAAAATAATGGAAAGTAGTTTACCTGTTGATAAAACTTTTGGGGGCCACGGACAAATCAACTATATTTCACTGGATAAAAAAAATTCTATGATCCTAATAGGTGGAACACTGACTATCATGGTCGTATGGAATGGAGGGAGCAAGGGGTGCCACGTCCTTCTGGAAAATGAAGGTCCACCTAAAACTTATATATTTCACATATAATGTCATTTCAGTTACAGTAATTCATGTTCATTATTATAAATTTGTTGAAGAAACATAATGACTTCGGACTGAAATACTGTTTTTCGAGGGGGCATCACTATTATGGGAAAAAATGGGCCTCCTTTGTTCCCACCTGGAAAGCATATTACCTTGTTTGCCCCTCCCTGGAAAGAATCCTGGGGACCCACCATGCTGACTAGTGTGCGATTATACTCAAATGACAGTCTGGCCTAGCTCTACTAACAAGTAACGTATCATCATCTTTTATGTGAACGACATAATAAAATTTTATGTAATCTCACAAAATGTAGTGGTGACAATGAGAATCAAGATGTGAATGATTCTATTTCGATAAAAAGGAGCCAAAATGTGATTGGATTCAATGAATTAAATGTAATAAATTGCTCCACGAAATTTGCAGAAAGGACATTTGTATTGTAAAACATTCTAAAGGAAAGCAATTTCTTTTGCTTCAATGCTTCTTGTATTATTATATGTTTAATTTACATTGTATACCGAGTCTGATACGTTGTAATACAAAGTGTTCAATTTCCTTTCTCTCTCTTTGTGATATTGCAAACTTCATATGTTGTTTCACTATCCCCTTGTTGAAGATAGATGTAAGTTTTGACGCATTTAGTTTCATTGCATTTCTTAACCTTTTCACATTGAGCCGAATACAATTGTAATACAATTAATTATTACTTTTCTAGATTACAGTTAACTAAACACGCACTATATTGAGTGTGATAATATATATGTTTTCCCATTTCACATTTCATTATAAACAAACATAACTATGTCATCTTACCCAGAGTTACTTTGTATGTTGATTGTATATGTATGTGTTGATCAGTATGCGTCCATTTGCGTAATATTATGTTCTTAGTTTCACTTCATGTCCTCACTGTACCCCTTAGGAGTGTAAAAGCAAACGATCCGCCAACAACCGGAAACGATCTATGCACCTGAAATATCATAATCAGTTGAAAATGCACAAAATCAAATGATCCTTCAAGTGCCGGATAAGGAAGTCCCTTTAGTATGTAAGAAGGGGTGCTTCGAATAGTGGATAAGAACCCGTGGAGCCGGCCCTTGTGTCGGAGTAGTTAGCACATCGCGCTACAACGCCAGGGGTCCCGAGTTCGACTCCTGGTCTGGGAATGGATATTTGTGAGTGTCTATTCATCAATTTCATCATATCATCATCACTCATCCCCATTAGCCAAAAGTGGCACAAAAAGCGAAGTAACATATAGCAAATCAAGCCAAACAGCCATTGCATGGGGGGGTGTTATAACCCGGCTATCATTCTCCTCATAAGGGGGTACAAATATTGGGAGGGCCAGTTGTCCAGAGGTAACAGGGCCCTCGGTTGGACTCGTAACACATGATATATCATCTGCATAGAAGACACAACATGAGATTTGGAACATGGAAGATCATCATTACTACTGGAAGGGATAGTGAAGTAGAAGCGATGCAAAAATACAAATTTTAGATGACTGGGATTAGAAAAAAGGAAGAAGAAGAAATTGAGTAAAGCTCTCCGTGCATTGTGCAATAATCTCTGAACAAGTCATTGAAAATCTATCAAAAGGAAGTGATGTCAAATGAAACGTAATTTTTCTCCTACTGCTCTGTGTATTTAGTATGAATCAATGCTTCGTTTCTGTGTAACAATAGAAACTAGAAGTAACGTGTTCTATTTGCTTGTGTATAATAAAAACAACACTACTTTATTATTTTCTTCGGGCACTCTAGAAATCAGTATTGACAAGAGAGCCTCTCCCCGCAGGAAATGAAAATTCTTGGTACACACTTTACTACAGAGAGAGGTATCTGAAAATGCTAAAGTCGAAGAATTTGCGCATGAAATGAAAAAAATTGCTATCGAAGAGTTTTAGCACAGAGTAAATAATTTAGAAATTATCTACTCTGTGGTTTTACTCATATTACTGCAGTTCAGTTACATTTTCCTTGTAGTTTAACGACCAATTCATAAGCTCGATTTTTAGAATTACCGTTCTGTCTCAGTCTCACTTCGTTCGTTCGTGTGTGTGTGAGGGGGACATGTGTATAAATTCATAATCGCCTTTTTATATCACGCTGATGCCACCTGATTTGCACGAAAATTTAACCGCTAATTTGGTCACGACAACTGAACCAAGGCACACCAAAAATGTTTCAATCACCATTGAACCCACCATTGATGGTTAGCACATCGAGGAACAACCACCCCCTGGAGATAAGCAGTGGCGTCGCCAGTAATTTCTCTTGGGGATGGTTCAAGGGTAGTTGACACTTTTTTCGGGAGGTTCTGGGCTATCATAGCTTCCTCAGCCGAAATCGAAATTTAAAGAGATGATTTCTCATCTTGTTGATTTTCTTACAAACTGTAGTTCAATAAAACGTAATAGGAGCTTGACTTGGAACATTTTGAACAGGTGAAGAAAGCTGGGAGGGAAGTGACGAATTCTGAAGTGATCGTTGGAAGATAGACCTTGCTAGGATATTGCGTCACGCCACTGGTTGACATAGATTTCTGATCCCGGGGACGGGAGAATAGAATTTGGTGTCTCGTGAACTAATTTCAGCATACTTTTATTTATGCCGAAATTATTTTTCATGGGAAAGAAATATTTGAATTGACTTACCTATTAAAAGGTTTAAACTCCTAGTAGAGCGATCCAGACCATTTATCTTATTATTTGGAAATAAAAAATGATATTGATTTAAAGGAGTTTCTCGCAGCGCCGCCATATTTGCGAGCCGACTTGCAAGCAAAAAGTAGAAAAGTAACTACGAGTTGCATAAAAGACAGAATGAGTGAAAAAGTGAAATCAGATATATTCCACTTTCTGAGGTTGTATACATTCATATGTAGTCCCAGGTAGTGAAATGTTGCTTTCGGTGTGAACTGTCTAGCCTTCTATACCCAATGGGAGTCTCAAATGTCAGTGTTGGCCAAGCATCGTGAGGATTGGAAAGGAGAAGGCTTCTCCAAGAAAGCCAAATAACAGCGACAATTAGTTTGACTGATTTATTTATTTGGAGTATTTTTCATTGCTTTTCTACTACTTTCGGCTAATGAGAATCAGTGATATGATATTATGAAATTGATAAAAGGACACTCACAAAAAACATCCATACCCAAGCCTGGATTTCGAACCCGGTCGGCACGAAGGTCGGCACGACACGATAAAGACAATTGGACTCGTTGCGCTGAGCAGGTGTTATCCAAAGATAAGCCACTCGGCAGGTATTGAACCTCAGACGATATTTTCGCCAAGGAGTGTATTATTCCAAAGCTGCCACCTGGGTGACTTCTGTTCTAAAAGGCTCTAGGTTCGAATTATGGCCATGGTTTGGATATTTAAGTGCATTTGTTCTATTCCCTGCTTCATCGGCTCGACATTTAACCTCGCCGTGAAAAGCGACGAAGGTTTTGGTTCATTAGTTGCTCAGTTAGGCAAATCAGAACTGACGTACAATGCAGTTTCCGAGCCACTGTATAATGTGTTCTCACCTGGGATCGAACCCGGTCCCCTTGATCACACACAAGGCGACAGCGTTATCCACAACGCTATCGAGGGGCCTGAAATGCAGATTTTGGAATTTCTTGGTAACAACACGGAATAACCATCACCAAAGCAATCGCATAGAAAATTCCAACCCAACCTGAGTCGCTGGTCAACCTAGCCACGGGGACAGACAGAAATCAAAACAAAAGCAGTCGAAGGGTGTTGGTTGAATGTTCTGCGATGAAGGAATTTACAGTCCCGGAAAGATGGGGAGGGGAGCTTGAACGAGGGTCGGCGCCTGTTTCATATTTTGTGGGTGAAAGTTTTAATTTTGCGTATACTATTTTTTGCTGTTTGTAAGTAAAATACAGAGTGAGTCACTTATATTTTAGGAAAGGAATCAAACGGCAACATTGTACACAGATAACACTATAACACTTCCTTATAGTAGTTTGGGAACATAACATTCACCTTTTATTTTTTCGCTAAATTAAATTGAAATGTAAAACAACCTTTCGCATCTTGTCTAGTCTAACGCATAACATACTGCCAAAGTACATCTACGTCTCGTGTGCTGCACTAAGGATGGGTAAATTGTAGAGGAAGAACTGCAGCGACGGAGGAAAATGCAAATGAAACGGGGAACTATATTCCATCGCGGAATAAACCACACTCTTGCTTTGGGCCCGCTCGCGAAACTATCGTTGGTGCCTGCTAGTAATTCGGAAGTTTCACCACCAGATGTCTCAGACGTAAGGGTGACAAACTCGTCTCCTTGATCCATCGCGTTAAGTGCATTATTATTAGTAGTAGTAGTATTACATAACAATTTCGTTTTTTGACGTTAAAATTACTTTACTTTTTGTTTTAATATTTACACAGAAATGAAACATGAATCATAATTGGACAGTTTTATATGGCCGGGTCGAGAATAGAATTTACGTCCTTCGTATCTCATCTTAGGAAATTTTTATTCATACATAAGAAATATATTTTAAAGAGGGCAAAGTGTGCATGAGCTTCATAAAGCAATTGCATTTCGAGGAAAGCGAAACAAAATTCTAAATGGGACAGGTGTAGCCCATTGGGAGAGGAGTGAGCAAGATTTTATTTAACTGACAAAATTCATTTAAATCGCCTGTTTTTTCTAAATAAAATTGAGATGGATGTTACTATTAAGAACGGTAACTGTAAGGGTGTGGATTTCTCTCGAAGACGGAGAAAGTGTAGAAGTGCGAATCCTAGACTCTTACAATTGCCTGTCTTCCAGCCTGGCCACCCTTGCAGCTCAACTTAGCGACGAAGATCTTGTGGCAACGAAACAATGTTTTGGGGAAAACAATTTGAATCTTTTGATACGTAAGGGCTTCTACCCCTATGCATACGTCAATGATTTCGACAAATTCGACGAAACCGAACTGCCACCGCGTACTGCATTTTATTCTCATCTCACCAAGGACGTTTGTTCCGAAGATCATTATCAGCATGCCCGTAGAGTGTGGTCGGCCTTCAACTGTCAAACTTTTCGGGACTATCACGACCTGTATCTCAAACTTGATGTCACTCTTCTGATGGACATTTTCGAATCGTTTCGGAACAGATGTATTGCAATCTACAAGTTGGACCCAGCATATTTTTTACGACACCGGGACTGACATGGGAGTCCATGTTGAAATACATCAATGTAGCGCTGCACCTCACCACGAACAAGGACCAATATATATTTCTTGAGAATGCAGTACGCGGTGGCATTGTCCAATGTCCACGTCGCCATGCTGTTGCAAATAATCCTTATTCTCCTGGTTACGATGCATCAAAACCTGACACCTACATTGTCTATTGGGATGTGAATAATTTATACGGCCATTCGCAGTGTCTTCCCATCAGTGACTATCAATGGATGGACGAAAAGGAACTCTCCTCCAAGGATTTTCTCAACTGTACGGAAAATAACGAATGAAAGTGGACCTTGATTATCCCTAAAAGGTTCCATGATAAATATCAAGGATTGTCCATGGCTCCAGTAAACGAAAAACTGCCTGGAGGATCTGAGCCAAAACTCGTTTTAAGCTTCAGGTTACTACAGGTTACTTCAATTCTATCTGAATCATGGTTTGCAGCTCAAGAAATTACATAGAGGTTTGAAGTTGAGACAGAGCAAATGGTTAGAGCCGTATATTGCTGAGAACCCCAAGCGTCGAGCACAATCTACAACTTGTTTAACAATGCAATTTACGGCAAAACAATGGAGAACGTGCGCAAGTACATCGATGCAACATTAGTACCGGATGTGAAGAAATTTGAGAAAATTGCTGCTTCCCCATACTTTAAAACATTAACTAGTTTCAATGAGAATTTAATATTGGTTGAACGTAACAAGAAGGAAGTGAAGCTCAATAAGCCGATTGCTATAGTTTCCACCGTTCTTGAACTTTCTAAATTACACATGTACGAATCCTACTACGATCAATTCCAACCAGTTTATGGCGATAACATTCAAATTTGCTACATTGATACTGATAGCTTTGTGTTTCTAATCCAAACACAAGACCTCCATCATGATCTGACTTCGATGAAGCATCTCTTTGATTTTAGCAACTTACCATCAGGCCATCCCTTGCATTCATCGGAAAATAAAATAGCCATATTAAAGTTCAAAGACGAAGCGGTCGGTCATTACATCAGTGAATTTGCAGGACTTCGGGCAAAAATGTATTGCGTGAAGATTGCAGATACGAAAGAAATCAAGAAAGCAAAGAGGTTTGGAAAAACTAGCACAGGCAGATTCACCATAGAAGATTACAAATAATGCCTGTTTCTAAAAAGGACAAAGCTAGCCACCGATCATCGCATTGCGAATACTTCGCACGAACTCTACACAACATGCGTGACCAATCTAGCATTGGATGGTACGGACAATAAATTAAATTTACTGTACTTGATTGTCAAGTACATACACGCGAGTGGGGGCACTGGAATACCAGTGACAAATGTAGCATGTGTCTCCCCAACTACAGCACGCTAACCGCTTTGCCCTCTCTCTTTTCTGTTTTGCCTGCTTGGAAAAAGGTAACGAGCGATCTTCACTCATGCCTCCAGGCGAAAAGCTTCAAGACTTAGAAATAAAGAAACCTTAGGTGATAACTTCTGGTGAAATTATTTCAATTCAATTTGGTTCTCGGATACGCTTTTTACTTAATGATAAATACAGCGTATTTTTACCCGAAAGATATACTAACATGTTATCCGATAAGAAACTGTTTACGTTAATCAAAAAGAAAAAAAACTCAAATTGTATATAATGGTAAATTGGATCGTCCTGGCAATAAATCAAAACACCATAGAATTTGATTAATGTATTAAATAACGTGAAAATGCCGATGGATTTATTTGGTTTCAGAAAACAAACCAACATGGAAACTGTACGCCACACGACGACAGATAATACATTACTATCCAAACTCAACGGTCTGTTGATCGTTCACCTCAACAGTATTTGGAGGAAATTTGACAACGATGTCGGCAAAACGTTTTACATCTTCAACAACAATTTACATTTCAACGAAATTCCGATCGGTGGGAAACTTCGGATCACCGTGAATCCTGAGAACGTATTTGAAATCAAAGTCTCCTCTGGCAAGAACATTTATCGCATCAAGTACGATAAGATGCTTTCCGACATCACGTATGATGTTTCTACAGGAGATCGTTTATACATGGAACTCGTTGGAGATTACGACAAACTCATTCCTCTCTTCATAGAATTACGAATCGTCTATCCTTTAATAAATAACAATAATGTCTAACGAAATATTCGGACACACCAAGCGTGTAGACCATGCTGACGAGATTCTCATTCTGGATGTTCGAGTTAAAACGTTGAGAAGTGGCCTGATTGCTTTGGAGGAGACGTTAAACGACAGTTTAAAATCTGAAGTAGCTAGTTTACAAACACAATGCTTGGATCCTATTCTGAAAATTGATTCCGAGTTGAAAACGCTAATAAAAAATTATTTTGACGTGCCTTCGTATGATAACGTTCAAAATATACAATTGAGCGTGGATTCGGTTCAAAATGATTTGGCCAAATTACAGCAATTTCAAACAAAACATTTGGAAAAATTAAAACTCAAAATCGAATAACGAACTTCCACAATTGAGAAGAATTTCTCTGAGCTTCGTGTGGAACGTCTACACGATGATGTTTCAAAATTCACCACAGAATTCACCACCACTTTGGAAGAAATTAAATTTAAATTACAAATTTTAGAAGATACAATGACAAATCTACTATCCTCCGATGAATTGCAAGTTATTAGCAAGAGCTTGGCAAACACCAAAATTCAATTAGAGGCTTATCAAGATATCGAACACATTCAAACCACTATTGCTACGCTTCAGGCATCTTTGGATGCTCAAGCAGAAACGGGTATTCAAGACACTTTAAGCACGATTCAGCAGAAAATCGACTACCTGGAAAATTTAAAGATTCAAACAAATCTTAACCATTTTCATCATGTACTGGACAACATACAGGGTGATTTGGAATTGTTACAGACGAGTGTGCCTTCGAACGAAGATTTAGAAAAATTGACAACGCAGTGACGGCATTATCCGAGTCGAGTGACATAAAAAGTTCATTGAGTGCTCTCGAAAATACAGTAGCCAATCATCCCACTTCTAAAGAATTGCATGCTTTGAAAAGGAACCTATCTTGAATACCAAAACGATTAGAAACAGAAACAACAAACGTGGAACAGATTCGAGATGAAATTGCTTCCTTTCGCGAAACGGTGTCCACGTTGCCGACATCGCAGAGTGTCACGGATCTTCATACCCAGTTTACCGAGATCAGGGACATCGTGAACGACCTTACCGTGAAAAGCTCGAAATAGAATCTAGTTGAGAACCTTCAGAACATTGTAGTCAACATTAGTGATCAAATTGGAGAGCTGGAATCCACTCAGGAATCGACGCTGGCCGCTTTCGGTGTCAAATTACAAGAATTGAACGAAAACTACAAAGAGATGAACGTTGAAATTAAAATCAAACCGTCATTTTGTACCATATCAGATCACATTGCAGAACAACTTGTACCTTTAGAAAATACACTGGGACAGGTTACCGTCGATACTAAATCTGCTAAACTGCATTCTCTGGATGCCATCGAAATAAACAGCGTACCGAAAAAAGGTAAAGTGCTCCCCTGTGCATAACACCATGCCATGAAGGCGTATAGGGGGTGTGGGGGTAACGCCCAAAAACACTTTCTTGATCCGGTCGTGAGTAAGGTGATGTGATCAGCATCACGCCCCTGACCGCCTTTAACCCCCAGAGTTTCCCTCAGGTACCCATGTTATTCGACGCTGGGTGGGCGCCGGGACTGCTTCCATCAGCGTACCGAATCAGCAGAGAATTTCCACGTTCGTTGTAGGTAACAAACTCTACATGTTGCATCCTTATCATCCGTATTACAAGTTTCTCATCGATGGCACTATTCAGATAAACGAATTTTCGTACTGGTCTCTAGGCAGAAAAGCTTGTGTTCCCAACATTAACTTAATATCGAATCGTGGTGTCCAGAGAACAGGAAACATTCCTTTGGCACATTGGAACGAAACACGCAACATATATGAAATACACCAAGACGAAGATCCTACTGTGTTTGACGTGAGTGCAGGTGATGAACTTATCATTCAAAACACAAGTGAGGTACCACCTTCGTTGAATCCCATCACGTTAGTCCTTCTCTTCAAACGTAATCTCAATATCTAGGCAAGCTATCGTCGACGAATTACATAAACCTGCACGCCGCAACTACGAACGTTTGGCTGTAGTAACAAAGGGCATTGATGATCTCTGGCAGAGTGACCTCGTCGAAATAAGCAGCGGTAAATTGAAAAATGTACATAAATTGAACAAGGGTCGCAAGTACCTCCTAACCTTCATAGACACGTTTGGCCGTTGAAAGCCAAAACGGGAACATGCCTCACGGAAGCATTCAAAACAATTTTCGATGAAAGTGGCAGACGACCACGATTTCTGCAAACAGACAATGGGAAGGAATTCTACAACACCGTATTACAAAAGTTTATTCATAAGCACGACATTCAACATTATTCGACTTTCAGTCACTAGAAAACCAGCATCGTGGAAATATTTAATCGAACCTTGAAAACGCGCATGTGGAAACTATTCACGGTTCGGGGAAATTACAAGTGGGTCTACATCGTGCCGGAACTTGATGACTATTACAATCATACCGTTCACAGTACGATACGCATGAAACCAGCGGACGTTAAACAATCCGAGGAACAGCGATTAATTTCTACGGTTTATTGTCCAAAATACAGTCCCACGACCAAGAAATCAAAATTCAAAATTGGTGAACGGGTGCGCATCAGTAAATTCAAACGTACCTTTGAGAAAGGATTCACTAGAAATTGGAGCACGGAACTTTTTACCGTGGTTCAAGTTTTACCCGGAAATTGTCACACGTATAGAATAAAGGATAGTAGCGGTGAAATTTTCAAAGGAAGGTTTTACCAAGAGGAACTTTTTAAAACGAAACACGCCGACACGTACCTCATCGAGAAAGTATTGCGTAGGAAAGATAACAAACTGTTTGTCAAATGGCTGGGACTTCCGGAAAAGAGTTGGATCAACGCGAACGAAGTGATACTATGAACACAACGTGTAATGTTGCAAAACGTTTACCCGATTCGGAACGCGAAAAGAAAAGAAACGGCGAGTTATTACCCAACAGCATCCGTTGTCTAATCGTAGGAAATTCAGGGTGTGGAAAGACGACACTGCTCATTGATAATTTTCTTCTCTCACCCGATTGGTTAGACTGGGAATACAGGCATATCTATGTTTTTTCAAAAAGTCTCGAACAACGAAAATTCAGGCAACTTATTCATTTGTACGAGGGACTGAGCATTAGTACGTTCTCTTCCGAAATCATTCCACTGGACAATTGTCTAGATAATCCCGTTATCATGTTCGACGACATGATCCTGGAAAATCAAAGTGAGATTCGTATTTTTTTCATTCGAGGTCGTCACAAAGGATTAGATTGTTTATACCTGGCCCAAAAGTTTTCCAAGGTTCCGAAACAACTGTTACGCAATAATACTAATTTCATTTGCTTGTTTCGTCAAGACCATACGAATTTAAAACATGCACATGATGATTACGTGGAAGCTGACATGAATTACAATCAGTTTTCAAAATTTTGCTCCGACTGTTGGAACCAAGACGACTTTGGTTTTGTTACGATCGACATGACACGAAGACCTAATAATGGAAAGTACAGGAATAAAATCAACGTTTTTTTAAACGTCTCAACATTATAAATAACGTCATATGAAAACGCAAAACTTTCAAGAAGACACAATACAAAAAAATCAACTGACGCAAAAGGTCAAAAAAATTCTCAAAACACATATATAAAATAACCTTAATATCGAAAAGTGGATCATCTCAAATTTTGGTGACGACAAACAGAAAGTATATAGACTCAAAAAAAATGTCGAAACGCAAATTTCAAGAAGAGGATAATCTTAAGCTGCAAGTTTTCTTGGTGAAACGCTTCAAAGGTTGGAAGTCCGAGAACCGCGGTTTGTATGAAGACAACAAGGTGAAGGTCAACCTATCATCGACGCCATCAGCAGTCTCGGAAAAAAGAAATTAAAAATGTCACGGAATAGAACAAGGATCTGATCACGGAACTCGTACCTCTTGCCGCTCGAAATTATGAAGATTTTCCTCCGACGCCTCTCTGCAGCATTCACACTCCTCTGGAACTTAGACAACCGTTAAGACTTCAAGCCATAGGCAGCACTTCTTCTTCTTCGGAGAAGATCGGCTTGTGTCCTTTGGCACAAAACTATCTGAGCAAGTAGAAATTCGACAAGGACGAAGTGTTCGGATTGTACCCGAGCATGGAAACCAACGAAGGCCTCGTGTGAAAGTTTGGAAAATTGAAAGTCACCTTCGAAGGCAACGACATTAAAATTAATTTAGGTGAAAGAAATAGTTGGTCCAGGTATCCAGGTACAGTGGGATTGTGGGATCTCGTTACACGGATGAAGATTACCAGAGTTACAGGGAAATTTTAATTATGACGGATGCCATGTATCAAAATAATGATGCCACACAGAATAGGGTGAAATCGAGCAGCGCTGAGAAGTACAGGAATCTCATCAAACCGATATGGAACGAGGTGAAATGTTAAAGCGGCGTCAAACGCTACAACACGTTACCGAAATAATTCGTTTGGTTGGACGTCGTAAGAAAACTCATTGACAAATTGTTAGCAAACCAACTTTCTATGAACAACGAAAAAACTAATATAATAAAATTTGGTGTATCTAGAGCCAAAAACTCTTCTATTAAGCAATATAATTGCACAGTAGGGCATGCCGTTATAACAGCTACTAACAATACAAAATTTCTTGGAATATTTATAGACGAGTGTCTAAACTGGAAAGTTCACATAGATCATTTATGCAAGAGGCTAAACACCGTATGTTACCAATTAAGAACCTTAAAAAATAGTTTCAATACAGTATGTTTGCTAAATATCTATTTCTCAAACTTCGAAAGTATTTTGAGGTACGGTATCCACTTTTGGGGAAACTCTGCTCAATCGCAGAGGATTTTTAAAATTCAAAAAAGAGCATTGCGTATTTTGGCAAATGCACATAAAACTGATACATGTCAACCGCTTTTCAAAAAATTACGTATTTTAACACTTCCAAGTCTGTACATACTTGAAACACTTACTTTCATACACGAAACAAAATCGAACTATCCAAGGAACATAGACACTCACGATTACAATACCAGACAAAAAGATAACTTCCACATTCCCAAAGTGCGGCTAACTGCATTCCAAACAGGACCTTTTTACTCAGGCATCCAGTTATACAATATATTACCAAAAAGTTACAAAAATTTTGAGAGAACCACAATCTTTAAAAGTAAAGTGAAAAAATTGTTATTGGAATTCACATTATATTCAGTTCAAGAATTTCAAGAATTAACTAACTTTATAAAATAAATTTAGATTGTTTACGCTATATAACATGTACTTTTACAGCACTAGTTCACTTCAACAAATAATTTGTCATTGTGTGTTTTACTATTATATTGTTATATTATTATTAAAAAATTGCCAAATTGATGTATAGATATATATATGTGCGATGTCAACATGTATTTTGTAATGTACATGCACCAATGCCCCCAGGGGTACTATCGGTGTGAAAATTGCTCAATAAACTCAACTCAATAAACTCAGTGATAGCTGATAAAGAGAATGCCGGTAATCACAATTTCTACAACAAGAAGGTGGGCATCATGGAAATGATCAGCACCAAACTTTCAAACTTCATCGTGAACGACGGCAAATGTATCGGCTACCTCATTAAAATTATCAAAACGCTGCCTCCAAGACTCTGGAACGTGGCCGAAGGAAAAGGTCTCGTGATCGACATCATCAACAAGTTACCTTTCGAAATGCATTTACCAGGTTACCAGTATTGCGGCCCCAGTACCAAACTCGAGGAAAGATTGGAAAGAGGAGACAAAGGAGTGAATCCGTTGGACGCTGCATGCAAAGATCACGACATTGCATACAACACGCACACCAATTTAGATGCACGTCACGAAGCAGACAAAAAATTGGGACATGCAGCTTTCGCGAGACTCGTCAGCAGAGACGCATCCTTGGATGAAAGAGTTGCAGCATTAGGCACCACCGTCGCCATGAACGCAAAAAAAAAATGGGTGGGGTGTATAAATAACATACAGTAAAAAAATATGTCGCAGTCTTGTATAACATACAGTAAAAAAAATATGTCGCAGTCTTGTATAACTGATTTAAAGCCAGAACTGCTATGTAAAATATTCAAACAAACTTTAAACGGAGATTGTGAGGATGTTGAGAAACTTGTAATCATAGCAAGAACAACGCCGGAATTTCATATCCCATGTGAAATGGTTTTCAAGGACCATCTTCGGGATATAAGTGGAATAAGGTGCAGTGATCTCGACACTCTTCTTTGAGCTGCAGGGGAAAAAATAAACGACAGGATGGACGAACTTCTCGAGGCGAGGCAGGGGAGAAGACGATACACGGATGATTGGTGCAAGTCTAAACAGGAGACTGAAGATATCATCACACACATAATCGCGTTTTCCAAAGCACGAACTTTCTTCCTCTAATACACACACACACACACAAAATATAAATAACACACTGTGAAAACGATACATAAATAACACATCGTAAAAAAAAACCTTATAACACACCCTGAAAAAAAATAAGAGTGAAAAATGAGTGACGTCCAAGCATTAAAACAAATGCTAAATTTGTCAGTAGAGTATATAAAAATGCAGGAATGGGAAGTGGACAAACCTTACACGATAATATGCGTTGAAATTGTTGCAACGGACAATACAGCCTATTTTTAGCAGATCGATACACTACCATGTTATCTGACCAGAAGCTGTGTATTTTAATCGAGAACAAAACTCGAATCATGTACAAGGGGACAAGGGAACTTCTTGGTAAGAAAACAACACACGTAATAGAATCTCAGAACATATATAAATAACATACCGTGCAAAAAACTACAATGAAGGCAAAGGATGTCGTGTACCAGATACCATATTCGAATCTGAAAACGCTGGGTGCCCTCGATGGGTTGCTCATCAAGAAACAACGCGAGAAGAAACATTCTTGCTTGACGAAAGAACACGGAATAAAATTGCTGCTCAGCACTCCACAATTGAGAAGGTTACAGCGTTCACGGAAAAAGCAAAAGACACGAGGTTTCATATTCAGCATACCGGCAATTTTAGCGGCTTTGGGGGCAGTAGGGAGTTTAGCAGGGAATAGCGCCGCCATAGCGAAAACAGTGATCGACTCAAAAAAAACAAGTCGGAATTGGAAGAACAGAAAAGTCACAACCTGGCCATGGAGAAGAAGGGGAAAGGTGTCGTGAGCAAGTTTAAAAAAAGAAGAAGCACTCACCAAGTACAACATTGAATCTTTAAACAAACTATTACAAATCAAACACTTCAGAGGCGTTTTCATGACAGATTCATTACCTTCAACCGTTAGAAATAGAGAATGTAACATAGTTAACTTGGACAGTCACCAAAATCCAGGCACGCATTGGATATGTTACCTCAAAAATGAAAACAATAAAGCATTTGTTTTCGATTCTTCCGAGGAGTTCCACCTACAAATTTAGTCAATTATCTGAAAACGAACAACCTATACTACAACGACGAACGCATTTAAGATTTCGGAGACGTGTACTATGGTCATCTCTGTCTCTCCATGCTCGCGTTTCTCTCTAAAATAAATAACCCAACGATCGAAAATTTCCAGAAAGCACTGTCTAACCTGAAACACAATGGGAGTGTTCCATCTCACGAGCGAGACTTCGGTCTTGAAACTCACATGCACGACGACATCGTCTATCCTAAATCCATAGCTTTACGTTCATTCTACAGCATGTACCTCATACCGAACGTCACAGAACACAATAACAAAATTAGCTTCGGAAGTGAAAATATCATCATCACACCAGGTCAATACAATCTTTCTATTTTGCAAGATCAGTTACCTAGAGGCACATTCCTTTCTCAAAATTCCGTCACGCACAGACTTGAAATTGTGTCCGCGAAGGAGACGGTAGGAGAACTATTAGGTTTCGAGAACTACACCAAACTCGAAGCTGGCATCAAGCACAAAGGAGCAAACATTCCTAAATTTCTAATCATCGAGACGTTAAACATTCACTGCAACGTGGCTGAAGGCATGATCACGAAATCTGAAGGATTGTTAGGAAGTCACAAGCAGACGGGAATCATCGCCACGTTCAAACCCAGTTCCAAGTTCATGGAACCGATCATCTACACACCCTCTTCGCCGATTTATTTTCCAGTATGTCGCAACAGGATAGATCAGTTAGTGTTAGTGTTGACGATCGAGAAAGGAGACGTGGTGGATTTTGCAGGTGCCACAACTACGGCCATCGTCGAGATCAACATATAACAAATAACCATACATCATGGAGCAGATCGAAAGTTACGAATTGCAATCTTTCCCTCCAAACCAATCTCAACGTTCGTCAATCTCAAGCGAACCGGGAAATCGAATATGACGTGGACATGGGCGATGGGTTCCTTCATCCTCACAGAGCGGACTTTTACATTCAATTCGACGTAGTGAAAAAAGAAAGCGGAGATGCATTCCCAGCCGCAGCAAATTTTAAACTCGTGGACAACTTCCTGCCTTACCTGTTCTCGCAGGTCGCAGTCAGGAAACACGGAACGGAACAGATGCAGCATACTATCAGGCGGGGGGATTCGAAGCGGGGACGAAAATATCTGCGAGAAGTCAGACGGTGCTCTTTCCCATGCGTCTGCTTCCGGGTTTCTTCTCGGACTACAAGGAGATCATGTGGAAAGGAGGACTGAGAATCACATTTCGCAGAGCGGCCAACGACAACGACGCACTGATGCTATACAGCAACTTGGGTCCTGACGGGATCACACCTTTACCAAACACTCTTCCCGAAGCAGCAAAATGCATCATCCGCAGCATGGAGCTGAGAATTCCGGTGGTGGAATACGAAACCAACTACGCTCTCAAGTACAAAGCAGAGATCTTGAAAAATCCACAGACACCGATTCACTTTCACATTTACCAGTGCGTGCAGAAAATAGCGTCAGGAAGTCACCTGGATATCGACGTCACGACGCAATTCAATAACATACAGTACGACATGCCAGATTTCGTCGTAGTGCTCTTTCAGACCGCGACGGACAACAATCAGGAAAAAGATTCCAGTAAATTTGACGACTGCAAGATCAAGACCGTTTATCTAAAGAACGGTAGGAACGAAGTATTCCCGCGCGAGAATTACAACCTCGACATGACAAAAGGTGATTTTCTTAAACTATACGAAGCGTACTATGCTTAAAAACGGGTGACCGAGGGAAACGTGGACATGTACTACACACCCAGTGAATTCAAAACACACAGACCCGTGTTCGTGATCAACGCGTAGAAGAGGAAACAGGTGGTGGTCAACGATCGCACCAACATCAAAGTCGTGTGCGAGTTCCACGATGCTCTGCCCGAGGACACAGTGTGCAGCATCATTCTGATTGCAGAGAAGTCCTTCATCTATCGTACAATCACCCGATTGTTTTTAAATTAAGGGATCGTAGATAGGCTATGTGAAGCCTGATATTCGAAGTTATTTGGCTGCGAGAGGTGTATCTGAAAAGCTACGTCTACACTTAACCAAGCAAGGGGGCTAGCCCCGTGAAATAAGAACACTCACGATTAACTTTAAACACTACAATTGACTGGTCTGGCAAGGGTGTAAGAGAATGAAAGACAAGGATAGAGGAAAGTTCGTTACCTGTAGATCTCGAAGTGACGATCGACTCGCTGGTTCGTTGATGAAACTCTCCTGAAATAAAGCTCCTTTCCGATATCGTACTACTCCTCGCTGTAACTCCTTTTGTAACGTTCGGTAACAACTATTCACTCCATAACTTTCTTATTTCAAAAACTTGTATAATTCCGAGGCACTAACTGTGCACGCGATAGATTTCAGATACCGACTGGGGCGAGAAATATTCTCTCGAGCTATTTAAACGAAATTTGAACTTCGGCCGTTGAGAGACCGCGTCACTCAATAACGGTGCTTTCAGCGTGAAGCTGAGTTTGCAGTATCTTTCCTGCGATTCCGGAAGAATTCGTATCAGCGGATTTTTACATCCGCTGAAGATCGCAGGTGGCATTTGCTTGAAAGAAGCTCTTTCCAGCTTCTTTCATACTCGGGCCCATTTTATGAATCGATTAGACTATCGGACTATGACGCCCGGGGTCCCGGATTCGAGTCATGCCTTCGGCATGATACGCCACACCTGCCTTGTGGAAAAAATTAGGTTCACGCAGGGAAGTTAATTTTTTGTAAAGCGAGCCCGGCCATACCAGTCAATTCTAGAAAACAATTTATTTACACCAACCCAAAAAAAATTACTATTATACAAGGGTGGGTGTAAGGAAAAATAAATTGTACACACAACCAAAAATCATGCACTTAAAGAACTTAACATGCTGGATTAGAAACAACATTGATGGCACGCGTACTACGCGGGGTCAGCTGATGCTGACTCGCCGTTTCTCATGGCGTCACCGTAGCGGTGTTTATCACTGTACACACGGAGCACACGCAAACACTGAAGCACTCGTAAGAGAGAAGAACATGTATCTTTGCTTCCTGGGCAAGGTTAATTCCATTGCGCATCGTTCGGAAAACACGGAGATTGTTTATACCCCATTAACGGGGGAATGTCTATATCACCTAAAAAAAACTTGGTATCAATATCCAAGAAAAAATCATGCAATAAGATACAACAGGATAAACCTGAAGGGTTCACAAGTACAAACATTCAAATTGCGATATGATATATATACGTGGGGAGTTCCGCCCACAAACTATTGTCTGTTTAGTTAATACACATAATTTGAAAAGGAAAAAAAATAACAGTAGTGGCAGAAATTTAGGTCGAAAATAATTTAAGTCTTTCTGCCGGTCTGAAAAAAGACTGATTCCCAATGTGACACTTCGAGTTTGTGTTTTTGACATATAGTACTGGGGGAAACAGAAAGAAAGACACTTAGGTAGCGTTCTTGATGTAACTGAAGGATACCACATTAGCAATCGCGATGGCGAGCGTCCATTGCTAACGGAGATCGGCGAAATATTCTTGAAGATCTGGCGACGAGAGTCGAACCAGGAACACACGGAGCACACGAAACGACGCGGACACACGCATTTGTATACGCGACGCGACACACGCACAGAGGAGATATACCGGAAACTGGAAACAAGTTTATCCAATGAGTCCGAAAAACGTCACCGAAAGGCTATTCCTGGACGAAGGAGAACACACTGGCAGTTTGTGCGAGGGAAAAATTCTGACTCGCGAACAGTGGGAGTCCAGAAGGAATAGACACGCGAAAACGGCACTGGTAGAGCGTCCATTTTCACATTTTCCGGTGATTGGACCCGAGCACACGACGCGCGCGATGTATGTTGGGCAAGCCTGGAACCGGTGTCGAACCCACGAACATGTGTGAAGAATCCTTGCCATCTGGAGGAAGGGGGGTGACACTGTCGACTGCAGACTGGGTGCTTTCCTGGAGGTTAAGGGTGAGCACTGGACGACTCACTTGGAGGTGAGATGAGGTGCGGAGATGGGGCACTGGCGCCAAATAGTGAAGACTCGACGAGGGGGAGGGGGTCGTCTTGAAGATCCTAGAATGACGAAAGGACGACGGCTGCAACGTGAATCACTGAAGTGTGACGAGGGCACTGGGCCGTTGCTGGTCACGAAACTGATGACTCTGGGGGGGGCATCTGGTAAGTAATGGTCATCCCCATGATAAAAGCTGACGGGGGGTCGGAAGAACTCTGCTCCCCAAACTGATAAATTATGATGGGGGTGCTGGTGATAGCTGTCCATCAACACTGATTACTTCTACAAGGCGCTGATCACTAATTATATGAGTCGTTGGGGGTTGGGGCGCACTGCTGTAGACGAACCACTTATGGCGATCGCGGGTCGCAAGAATAACTGGTGCGTGCGTCTCAAGAACGTGATGATCACGAAGATGAAAAGTCCAGGGGGGATGATGCACTTCTGAAAGGTGCTGATCACAAAGATGAAAAGTCTGGGGGTTGGAGTGCACTTCTGGACTCGAAAAACGTCTGGCGATCACGCGTCGCAAGAATGGTAGTTCCAGTAGGGAGGGGGTGCACTTTTGTCCTGGAGGGGATGAACCTCTGGAAGATGCTGATCCGGAACATGATGATTTCTGGGATGCTGGATCCATCTGTTGTGATCTCTGCTTCAAACTGCAGCAACAGTCCTTGCTGGGCTGAGACGAACGGTGTGAAAAGGTAGGGTAAGGGGCAGCTGAAAAATTAAAAGGAAAACCAGACCAGATCGTTTAAAAAAAAGGTAGGGGTGCAAACTGAAACTTTACTTCTTGAATAAATGCAAAATATCGCGAGTGAAGCGAAAATCTAGAAAATGTAAAAAAAATTCAATAAAACGCAAGGTATATGGAGAGGGGTTAAGTTTAAAAGTTATTCTTTAAAATAAGCAATTGCGAAAGCAAAGCACTAGCCCAAAGGTTATTCGTTAAGATGGGGACGTGTTACCGTGGCGAGAACGATAACAGTAATAATAATAAAAATAATAAATTGATAAAGGACGTTATCTTCCCTAGGGTGGTGATGAACTTGCAACAAGTGAAATATCCCGTCCTCTGTAGTCAACGTTGACGGCATTGGAGGGGGGGAGTAATTACTTTAGTGTACAATGGGTAATAAATTGACTAAAAAAACAAAGATGGTGTAAGTAAGATAGAAGTGGGGGTTCTAAAATGAATCAAAAACACAAGGGCAATAAGGTATCTATATGTTCCTTCACGACAGCGTGAATGCTATGGTACTAAGATGCGTTGCGATTAGGCAAATGTATCGGTTCAAGCGACGGTTTATTTCGAGAATGTAACCGATTGTAGGTCCCAGTACGGGCGAGCGTACGCAATAAACGAAGGAAAATGTAATTAATGTTCATAAGATGATGTCGCTTAAAAAAAACTATGAGGGAATACATTTCTGTAACGTTGTTCTAAAACGCGAGAATTCATTGTGGCTGAATTGAAAGCATAAGTGGAATAAATGAATTACAGGTAATAAATAAAATGTGCCGAGAAGTAAAATAAGGAAAATAATTGGCTGCTTGCCATGAGAAGGGAGTGTGAAAGTTATAAATAACTGAAACATAATTGAAACTGTACCGCCGAAAGGCGGATATTATCGTCGTGGTTAGCGATGGTAACCGTTTTCTGAATGCCACTGAAAAGATTAACCCAAACGCCAATTCCCTGGGATTAACGTAACAAAATTCGGAAGAAAAATGGCTGAGCACTGTAGGACCCAGTCCCTTTTTTATTAATAACCCTTAAAAAGTGTCACTTATCAAGTGAATATACTGTTTTCAAATGTCAAGGGGTTACATCGATAGGCTGACGTAAACGTTAGAATGCAATGTTCGAAGTAAAGCACCATTCAACGAGACGAAATTTTAAAAACCCAATGTGGAATATTCGTTTCCATGAATTGTTATTTAAGTTAAACAAAAAAAAACTAGGTTCTAAGAAAGTGAACGGATAGAAAATTGTACCCTTGTTTGCGGCTAGCAATTATTATGAAACCTTGCATAGGAGGGTACAGAATACAGGTCGTCGTGCAGGATTCATGGCTCTGGCAAAGTAATTTGAGTCCTGTCTTTTCTGAATTCCTCGGCGGAACGTGATTTTCCCAGGCGCATGCGAGGTCCGAAGTCCGAAAGCTACTGGCGACGTTTGATACGCCATTCGTCTCGAGTGAATTTTGTTCTTAGGCGATGAAAGATGGCGGATTGGAAACCAGAGCATTAGGGCTGGCAACACTGAATTGTAATGCCGGGAGCTGATTGGAATTGGAGCAAGGGTCAGTTACTGAGAAAAGCAGCTCAGAGAAAACGGGCGAAATAACTGCAATCGCCTATCCTGCTGATGTGCAAAAGGGGGGGAGGCGAAGGGGGGTACGTGTGGATGTATCACCGTTGAGTAAAGCGAGACGGTCTTTAAAACATGGAAATAGATTGCACTGGCAACCTTGGTTCGGTAGTCCGTTGCTCCGGCCAAAGTTCATATTTTCCGTGGCTGCAAAGGATCGGCAGTCGCGAAAAGGCGAGCGGTGAGGTTTCCCTTCAGGGATATCTGCGGGGTGCGCGAAGGAGGGGGGGAGGTTTTGCTGCCACGGGAGGTGCGCGGAGAAAATGTGCCGGGGAACAAACGAACGTACTTCGAAAAATGGTTCGTTCTTGAGAGCGAGATGGAACGGCGGGCGCTCCCGGCGTGGATTCGAATGGAGATGCCTCCTGATTACCGACACGAGGGCGAGAAAATTCAGCAGAATTTCAGACGCCGTTCAATGCAGTTCCAGGTCACCATGCCTGTTGTGATAAACAAACGCATCCCTATCAAAAAGGATAGTTTAAAATAGGGAAAGGTTATCATACGAGAGATGGGCGATAAATGAAATAGGCCTTTCCCCCGCTTGGGGAATGTGAAACGGCGATGGTAAATCCAGGACTTCGTCCTGCACGCAAGCGTTCGCGGGAGGGTGGATCACATTGACATAGGCGCACGGAGCGTGGTGTTGAGGACGCACTTCCAGCTCCGAGAGAGCACTGACTTGGGATAGTACGCTAATATGTATTGCTGCATTTACTATGGTAAAACCTATGTTTTCATAAGTGTGATAAGTATCGATGCTATTTTCGCTTATTATTATCGTCCTAGTAATATGAGCTGCAGCATGAGACTGCGCGAAAGCGGGTCGTGAGCGGGAAACGATGAAGCAGGCAGCTTCTAAGTAAAAACAAACAAATCGCTATTACCGTTATAAAGATGAAAGTACCAAACTATAGTGATAAGTACGTGCTTAACGAATTATTTCTTTAAAACTTAACGCTTGCACCGTTGAGAAAAACAAAGTTAAAACTGTTATGATACAAGTAACGCCATATTGTAGGTCTATGCTGTCAGTAACTACATACTTATTGAAGTGTGGGAGCAAGCCACAACTCTTCTGACTAAACGGGATAATAATAATCTAACCGTCGCTTGATTACTTAATGAAGCCGACTTCGCTTCATGCACTGATTTATTTATTCATTGTCTCTTCATTGGCGCAGCACCTTTAAATCTCTGTCGTCGTTATTTATCTCTCTATATTTAATGTAACTGGAATGAACTCTGAGCACAATTATTTCGAAGGTGCGGTGAGGTATATTTTCCCGTGCAAGCGACAAAGGTACTATTTGTATAAAATCTATTTAATCCTTCCACTGTAATGCAAAAAAATAATACGCGTAAAAATGTGAACGTATTTTTAACGTCAGTTTCGTCCATCCGCACACCAAACTCGTGAAGAATGTACTTCGTGTAAGTCATTAATCGTGTGCTCAGCACACGACTTGATAAACATTTCAAAGCCTTCGGCTTGCGTCGTCCTTTCCCCTCTGTTAAACAGAAGGTGCCCCTGGGGGGACTTGTATATAATATAATAAGCGCATTTTAACTTAATTGTTAACTTATCGTTGAGACTACTACACTGTGCGCTACATAGAAACACTCATAGTGTTATTGAACATCTTACTTCTTCGTGACCTTCATTATTCTGGCGTGGGTGACGTACAGTCTGCACTACATGCAGCTGCGGTGATTGGCGAAAAACAATACCTTTCACAACATTTTCGCATAAGAGAAGGGGGATATTTATTTATTAGCGATTTATGTATAAAGTTAAAATTATTGAGAAAAAAAAATTGCCTGTCTGATCGTTGCTGCTCATTGACCACTGACATATAGCAAAAGTTATAGGTGACCGCCGGTAAGTAGCCAAAAAGGGAGGAGGGGCGGGTGTGGCAACCTTCCCTTATTCCCGGAGTTCGCTAATCATGGGGCGGATGATACAGTTTAAGACGCTGTATCCCGATCTCGTCAATAATCACCTGACCCCGTTTATTCGTGAATTGGACCCGATACGAATTAGAGTGAACGCGTTAGATTACATTACCAGGCCCGGTGAAACGTCCCGAAAATTTTCTAGAAGTTCCGATGCGCTGGGTGGCATCGAAAATAAGGACTTCATCGCCCTTATTAAACGAGGTTTGAGAATGTCGTCGGTCATAAGCTGGCTTAACGGCGTGGTGGCGAGCTTGCAGATGTTCTGCGGCCGCTGCACGTGCCTTATCCAGGATTTTAAATCTCATTTCATTCTCTACGCTTGCACACACGCTCCTATGGAGCATCGCGGTCCAGGGAGTACGGGGTTCGAAACCATGCAAAAGATAGAACGCCGAATAACGCAAATTCTGCTGGCGGGCCGTATTATAAGAAAAGAGGGCGGGGCCAAGATACATTTCCCAATTAGTGTGGGACGAATTTACATAGTTCTTGAGAATCTGTTGCAAACTGCAATGTCCTTTCTCCTGAATACCCAAGGAATTATGACACGCCGTGGGCGCGAACTTGAGGTTTACTCCTAGCTTTTCATTCAACTCCTGAAAAAGCTTAGAGGTAAATGCACTTCCTTTATCGGTATGTATGGTCTCCGGGATCCCAAACCGGAGTATAATCCCTTCATACCGAAAGTCGGCCGCCGTTTGAGCCGGCACGTCGGGAGTCGAACGTGCGACCATATACCGGGTTGAAAAGTCAGTCGCTGCGAGTATGTATTTATGTCTGAGCGGTCCTGAAGCGGGATAAGGGCCACTGAAGTCAATCGCGATGGATTGGAATGGTTTCTGCGGCGGATAAGTTAATAACTCGCCGGCCGGATAACCGGGCGGCTTAGTAGTGTGTTTGGTACCACAACCAGCACAACAAATGATGAGCCCCTCTCAGGCCGATTTGGCTACACTTAAACCTAGCTCAACATGCCCATATGAGCTTTTTGCTCAAGTGTGGAACCCCGTCTAATCCAAGATTTTTGTAAAAATGCCCTCGGGAATTTCCCGAAGCTACAGTGTACAAATGATGAGCCCCCTCAGATTGATTTGTCCATACTTACAAAAGGCAATTCTGTCAGATTGTTGTCCATAAATTTGTTAAAAATATGCCCCTCCTGATATTTTTTTTTTGCCCACACCTAAAACTAAGCCAAACGTATTAACACACACACACCCACACACACCCACACCCACACACACCCACACCCACCCACACCCACCCACATACACCCACACCCATCCACACCCACATATTTACTTCCGATCCACTTGTGGCCTATTTCTGCTTTATTTCTGTTGCATCATGTTTTGCAACAAATTATTACCCAATATTAAGCAACAAATTATTAGACATGTGTTGTTTTCTGATTGGTTGCTTATGACATAATGTAATGATGTGTTATATTCTGATTGGCCTATTGTTTCAGATGTTTTCAATGCGGTCTGTGCTTAGGCTATATAAAGAGATTTTGCATTGCATATCAGCCAGTATTGTGAGAGTTGTTGAAGAGTAAGGGTGTGTTGTTGCAGTGCTGATCATATTTTTTTAAACACAAAAATATTGCAAATTTATATAAATTGAATTACAAATCTATTTGATTTAATATACAGAATTTTTGACAACCTGTCATAGGTTTATTAAGTATAGAGTTTTGATTTGAACCCCAAGAAATTTTATATAAATACCAAAGCCAAAAATATTAACACACATACACATACACACACACTAAATATACAAAACACACTGCTGAACCCAACTGATATTTTTTTATTAAGCATAGAATTTTGATTTGAACCCCAAGAAATTTTATATAATAAACATAACAAAATTCTAATATTTATTTTTGTTTAACAGGTACAACAAGTTTTGAGCACATAAGCAGTTTCTGAGGAATACAAGACAGCAGCAGCAGCAAGCAATTAATTTATAGAAGGCAGTGTGTATCATATCTAATTGCATGGATAATCTTGACACAGGATTTTTTGAGAGAAGATGTATTTCAAAATACATAAAATCTAAGTCACTTGTTGATGATTTAAAGCTTAGATTCTGTGGCCTGTCCGAGTATGACCTGTTTGCTGTGCAGAATGAAACTGAAATGCAGTGGGTGCTTGCCAGTGACAGACCATTCAAATGCCTCTATCTCAATTTTATCAGTGAGTTTGAAAGGCTTGTATACAACAAGTACAAGAGAATTGTTGGATTGTTTGATAATTTTTATACAGACAGGTGCCATTATGATTTAAGGTTGAAATTGTTTGACAATTATTGGTTCAACAATTGCCATGAGCATTGTTTTGAGTATAGGATGGCCATGATTGCATCTCAGAGCTTAAATTGGAGACATTATAAATATTCAAATAAAATTATTAACAAGATATCTAAATATAAGAAGATTGAATTTGTTACAACTGATAATGGGAATTTGTACAGTGGTGAAGATTTCAATCCAGAGTTTGTATCAAATTCCAACTATATATATTTGGATGAGCTTGTCATGTATTTTATAAGGCAAAAATTTAGAGACTGCACTTATGATTGTATTGTTCAGGCACTGGGGCAGAATAATTTGCATTATATATGCAATTGTGGGAGAGTTTTGTCCAGCCTCTCAGTGTGATTTCAGGCACAGGAATCTGGCAGTTGGGCATCAACCCGCAGCACGCAGCCCTGATTATTTCAGCAGAGACAGCAATCAAGGTAAATAAATATTTGCTGCAAGTGTAATTTAATTCTCTTCTCATCAGTGTAACACATTTCCTGTCTTATGCAGTTCCAAATCCCTGCCCCATCAGTGCTGTAGAAATATTAGCCAGGCTCAGGTCTGTATGCAGGAAGAGGCAAGATATTTGTTTGAAATCTGTTTTGAAGCCTGTACCTAATCACAGCACAGCTCTGTCAGAGATAGGGACAATGAGTAATATCTGTAATTAATAATTCAGTAATTATTTCTAACAAGTTTAATTTAAAATAGGCTCTTCTCATCAGTGTAACACATTTCCTGTCTTATGCAGTTCCAAATCCCTGCATAGCAGTGCTGTAGCCAGGCTCGGGTCTGTATGTAGGAAGAGGCATAGTTGAAATCTGCTTGGGTATAATTTTTTGAAGCCTGTACCTCATCACAGCATAGCTCTGTCAGAGGATAGGGACATTGAGTATAAAATCTGTAATTAATAAGTCAGTAATCAATTCTAACAAGTTTAATTTTTAATAGGCTCTTCATGTCTTGTTTTAGATGCAGTTCCAAATCCCTGTCCATCAGTGCTGTAGAAATATCAGCCAGGCTCGGGTTTATGTGTGGGAAGAGGCAAGATATTTGTTTGAAATCTGCTTGGGTATAATTTTCTGAAGCCTGTACCTCATCACAGCATAGCTCTGTCAGAGATAGGGACATATTTTTCAGGCTCTCTTGTTACAATCTTGTTTCTCTATGCATCACTATAATAATATCTGCCACATGTTCTATGATTATATGCTCTAACAACTTCAATGAAAACATATCTGTAATCAATTCTAACAAGTTTAATTCTTAATAGGCTCTTCTCCTCATCAGTGTAACAAATTTCCTGTCTTGTTTCATTTGCAGTTCCATCCCTGCCCATCAGTGCTGTAGAAATATCAGCCAGGCTCGGGTCTGTGTGTAGGAACAGGCAAGATATTTGTAGTTGAAATTTGCATGCAATAATCTGGATGTATGAGATGTTTTATTGATTTTATGTTTCTATATTTTTCAGGCTCTCTTGTTACAATCTTGTTTCTCTCTGCAACATTGCCACCACTATGATAATATCTGCCACATGTTTGATTGTTTGCATTGCGGGATTGATTCCCACTGTACCAACCTATGTATGTATTATTGGGAGTTTAGATAATTGTTTCCCGCACATGCATGTTTTATTCCAAGAGGTTTTGTCTAGGCACAGTGCAAGGCACTTACTGCTGCAATTTCCGAATTTTTACCTCAGAAAATACAGAACAAGCTTATTCAGGCATTTGTGCTTTAAATACCCAACAAGATCCGGGTGGAAATCATCTGCACTGAACAAGTGCCCATCATCTGTGGTCACAAATTCAATATTCATATTAAACAGATTGGGATTGGAAATTATTCTGTTCAAAAATTTAAAATGCACCCAATTTAAGCTCTGATCAGCCATGAGCTCTAAATCATAATCTTCATACCCATCACAACAATTGCTGTACCAACATTCATCAAACAATTTTAACCTGCAGAAATAATAATAGCTCCCAGTGTGGTGATGCACAAACAATCCACAAATTCTCTTAAACTTGTTGTACATACATTTTTCAAACTTGCTTACATCCTTCAGTGACAAGTATTGAAAATTCTTGTCACTGTTAAGAACCCAGTGCATTTCAGTCTCATTCTGAACTGCAAACAAATTATACTCGGACAGGTTCAGGAACCTAAGCCTAAAATCTTGAACAAGTGATTCGGATTTTATGTATTTTGAAATTCCCCTTCTGTCAAAAAAATTCTGCATTATGACAAGCTTAGTGGCAATGTGAACAATTACCTGTCACATTGGCATGTATTTTGTATGTTGTGCGCTTCAAGTGACAGGCATATACATTCATGCTCACAATTTTTAAATTTTTGCCTAAACATATACATTAGAATCTCACTGAAATTTGTATATTTTGAAAATTTGTTCATGCCTGGCTTAAAATCTTCAAGTCGATACAAATTGCCCTCATCTGTGGTGACATATTCAATATGATTCAGGGGTAGAGGTACAGAAATTCTGTTGGTGATATTATAGTGGATCCAGTTTAGACTCTGTGGCATAATTATGTCCATTCTGTACACAAAACAATTCTCACTGCAATTGTTGTACCAGTAATCATCATACATTGCAAATCCACAATGCCAATAATAATACTCTACAGAATAATGCACAAAAAATCCAACAATTCTTTTGCATGTATTGAACATGGATATTTCAAATCTTATTGGGGATTTCAGGGACAGGTAGTGAAATGCAAAATCACTTGAAAGCACCTATTGCATTTCAGTTTCATTCCCAACAGAGAACAGGTCATGCTCGGACAGATTCAAGAACCTCAGCCTAAAATCCCCAATAAGTGATTGTGATTTGATGTATTTTGAAATTGCTCTTCTGTCAAAAAAATTCTGCATATTTAATAATTACACACTGGCATGAATATGCAAGGAACAGAATCATGAAAACCCATTACTCAATGCATTCCGATACAGCCTCATTGTTTATGATTGTTGCAAATTTTGAGATCAAACTGTTTTTATGTGATTCAAGGCCCATCAAAGATATTACACAGTGAACAATTACAGTGTCACTTGTTTCATCCAAAACAATATTGTATATGTGATGGGGTAATTTTTTCAATTTAATATATTCCAATCTGTCAAGTTGCATGAAGCACTCAACTGCAAGAACCCTCTCGGTGTTATTTTTTGCTGTTCTGAAAAGGAGGTAGCATGAAACAATGGCATTTACAGATTCTGAATTGTATATAATTTTTGTAGAGAAACAATCAACATAGTTGATAGAGCTCATATAATTAGATTTTTCTGTTGAGGTCTTGGAATTTTTGATGAATGCATATCCTATATCCTCTATGTATTCATATGTGATGATATTATCAGGTGCTTTGTCCTGAAATTCTACAAAATATATTTTTGTTGTTCCTACAAGGGCCATAACATAAAAATCATCATAGTACCCAACCTCAGAGTATACATACCTGAGCAACTGATTGTATTTGTGGGTATTGAGCTTGAACAGATTGATCTTATTTTCAGGGGGCTCACAATGTTGTCACAGAACCTGAGGATCCCATCACTGCTCAGGGATGTGCTTAGCTCAGGTCTGAAAATCTTGTTGACATAACATTTTGTGCCTTTATTTGAAATTTTAACAACAATTTTGAAATCTACAAGGCTTATCTCTGTGACATAATTCCCCAGGATGCTGACAAGTTGTTGATTTGTATTCAATGCATCTATGATGCTCACTTGCATAATTTGTGTGGGGACATATGGGTTCTCTTCAAAACAAACAGTTCTGTGATTAAAATTATCTGAAAAATCTCTTGCATTTGTTTCATATATACTGTAGACAAGATACTGATTGTTTATATATTTTACAATATATTCTTCAGACATTTTGCAAGTGGGGGAAACAGAATATCTATGGGTTATATTTATATCTAGGCTTTCACTATTCTGTACAGTCAATATGTTGGGAACAAAAAATTCATTCTATACCTTCAATCCTGTTTCTGCTCTATTTCTGCACTCCCTGCTGTCCCTGCTGTGTCTGTTGTTTCTGCTGTGTCTGAAAATATTTTTAATTTAAATAATTGTTTTCCACAATTGTTTCCCACAATTGCATCTTCTGCTAAGATTATTCCCACCTAGAATTTTTGCAATACAATCAGAATCACAATCTTTGAATTTTTGTCTTATAAAATACATTATAATCTCATTTAGAGTACCACACACAATCAGGATCAAAATCATCCCCACTATACAAATGGCCAGCATCTGTTGTGACAAATTCAATATCATTATAAATTGTAGATATTCTAAATTTGTAATGCATCCAATTCAAGCTTGGATATGAATCAATCCTCATCCTATGCTCTGAAAACAAATTGTAGCAATTTCCCCACCAGTGATTCCTAAACACTTTGAGCATGAAATAATACCCGTAATCATCTGTGTAAAAATTCAGAAAATATCCAGCAATTCTGCCATAATTATTGTACACAGTTTTTTCAAACTTGCTTATATATTTAAGGCATAGGTAGGGAAAAGGCAATTCACTGTTAAGCACCCACTGCATCTCTGTTTCATTGCAAACTGCAAACAGGTCATACGTTGAAACGTTTATATAGGAACAATGGTGGAAAATATCAGAATCAGATTATCTGGATTCTCTGAGTATAATTTTAATCACAGAACTGTTTGTTTTGAAGAGAACCCATATGTCCCCACACAAATTATGCAAGTGAGCATCATAGATGCATTGAATACAAATCAACAACTTGTCAGCATCCTGGGTAATTATGTCACAGAGATAAGCCTTGTAGATTTCAAAATTGTTGTTAAAATTTCAAATAAAGGCACAAAATGTTATGTCAACAAGATTTTCAGACCTGAGCTAAGCACATCCCTGAGCAGTGATGGGATCCTCAGGTTCTCTGACAACATTGTGAGCCCCCTGAAAATAAGATCAATCTGTTCAAGCTCAATACCCACAAATACAATCAGTTGCTGAGGTATGTATACTCTGAGGTTGGGTACTATGATGATTTTTATGTTATGGCCCTTGTAGGAACAACAAAAATATATTTTGTAGAATTTCAGGACAAAGCACCTGATAATATCATCACATATGAATACATAGAGAATATAGGATATGCATTCATCAAAAATTCCAAGACCTCAGCAGAAAAATCTAATTATATGAGCTCTATCAACTATGTTGATTGTTTCTCTACACAAATTATATACAATTCAGAATCTGTAAATGCCATTGTTTCATGCTACCTCCTTTTCAGAACAGCAAAAAATAACACCGAGAGGGTTCTTGCAGTTGAGTGCTTCATGCAACTTGACAGATTGGAATATATTAAATTGAAAACATTACCCCATCACATATACAATATTGTTTTGGATGAAACAAGTGACACTGTAATTGTTCACTGTGTAATATCTTTGATGGGCCTTGAATCACATAAAAACAGTTTGATCTCAAAATTTGCAACAATCATAAACAATGAGGCTGTATCGGAATGCATTGAGTAATGGGTTTTCATGATTCTGTTCCTTGCATATTCATGCCAGTGTGTAATTATTAAATATGCAGAATTTTTTTGACAGAAGAGCAATTTCAAAATACATCAAATCACAATCACTTATTGGGGATTTTAGGCTGAGGTTCTTGAATCTGTCCGAGCATGACCTGTTCTCTGTTGGGAATGAAACTGAAATGCAATAGGTGCTTTCAAGTGATTTTGCATTTCACTACCTGTCCCTGAAATCCCCAATAAGATTTGAAATATCCATGTTCAATACATGCAAAAGAATTGTTGGATTTTTTGTGCATTATTCTGTAGAGTATTATTATTGGCATTGTGGATTTGCAATGTATGATGATTACTGGTACAACAATTGCAATGAGATTTGTTTTGTGTACAGAATGGACATAATTATGCCACAGAGTCTAAACTGGATCCACTATAATATCACCAACAGAATTTCTGTACCTCTACCCCTGAATCATATTGAATATGTCACCACAGATGAGGGCAATTTGTATCGACTTGAAGATTTTAAGCCAGGCATGAACAAATTTTCAAAATATACAAATTTCAGTGAGATTCTAATGTATATGTTTAGGCAAAAATTTAAAAATTGTGAGCATGAATGTATATGCCTGTCACTTGAAGCGCACAACATACAAAATACATGCCAATGTGACAGGGAATTGTTCACATTGCCACTAAGCTTGTCATAATGCAGAATTTTTTTGACAGAAGGGGAATTTCAAAATACATAAAATCCGAATCACTTGTTCAAGATTTTAGGCTTAGGTTCCTGAACCTGTCCGAGTATAATTTGTTTGCAGTTCAGAATGAGACTGAAATGCACTGGGTTCTTAACAGTGACAAGAATTTTCAATACTTGTCACTGAAGGATGTAAGCAAGTTTGAAAAATGTATGTACAACAAGTTTAAGAGAATTTGTGGATTGTTTGTGCATCACCACACTGGGAGCTATTATTATTTCTGCAGGTTAAAATTGTTTGATGAATGTTGGTACAGCAATTGTTGTGATGGGTATGAAGATTATGATTTAGAGCTCATGGCTGATCAGAGCTTAAATTGGGTGCATTTTAAATTTTTGAACAGAATAATTTCCAATCCCAATCTGTTTAATATGAATATTGAATTTGTGACCACAGATGATGGGCACTTGTTCAGTGCAGATGATTTCCACCCGGATCTTGTTGGGTATTTAAAGCACAAATGCCTGAATAAGCTTGTTCTGTATTTTCTGAGGTAAAAATTCGGAAATTGCAGCAGTAAGTGCCTTGCACTGTGCCTAGACAAAACCTCTTGGAATAAAACATGCATGTGCGGGAAACAATTATCTAAACTCCCAATAATACATACATAGGTTGGTACAGTGGGAATCAATCCCGCAATGCAAACAATCAAACATGTGGCAGATATTATCATAGTGGTGGCAATGTTGCAGAGAGAAACAAGATTGTAACAAGAGAGCCTGAAAAATATAGAAACATAAAATCAATAAAACATCTCATACATCCAGATTATTGCATGCAAATTTCAACTACAAATATCTTGCCTGTTCCTACACACAGACCCGAGCCTGGCTGATATTTCTACAGCACTGATGGGCAGGGATGGAACTGCAAATGAAACAAGACAGGAAATTTGTTACACTGATGAGGAGAAGAGCCTATTAAGAATTAAACTTGTTAGAATTGATTACAGATATGTTTTCATTGAAGTTGTTAGAGCATATAATCATAGAACATGTGGCAGATATTATTATAGTGATGCATAGAGAAACAAGATTGTAACAAGAGAGCCTGAAAAATATGTCCCTATCTCTGACAGAGCTATGCTGTGATGAGGTACAGGCTTCAGAAAATTATACCCAAGCAGATTTCAAACAAATATCTTGCCTCTTCCCACACATAAACCCGAGCCTGGCTGATATTTCTACAGCACTGATGGACAGGGATTTGGAACTGCATCTAAAACAAGACATGAAGAGCCTATTAAAAATTAAACTTGTTAGAATTGATTACTGACTTATTAATTACAGATTTTATACTCAATGTTCCTATCCTCTGACAGAGCTATGCTGTGATGAGGTACAGGCTTCAAAAAATTATACCCAAGCAGATTTCAACTATGCCTCTTCCTACATACAGACCCGAGCCTGGCTACAGCACTGCTATGCAGGGATTTGGAACTGCATAAGACAGGAAATGTGTTACACTGATGAGAAGAGCCTATTTTAAATTAAACTTGTTAGAAATAATTACTGAATTATTAATTACAGATATTACTCATTGTCCCTATCTCTGACAGAGCTGTGCTGTGATTAGGTACAGGCTTCAAAACAGATTTCAAACAAATATCTTGCCTCTTCCTGCATACAGACCTGAGCCTGGCTAATATTTCTACAGCACTGATGGGGCAGGGATTTGGAACTGCATAAGACAGGAAATGTGTTACACTGATGAGAAGAGAATTAAATTACACTTGCAGCAAATATTTACTTACCTTGATTGCTGTCTCTGCTGAAATAATCAGGGCTGCGTGCTGCGGGTTGATGCCCAACTGCCAGATTCCTGTGCCTGAAATCACACTGAGAGGCTGGACAAAACTCTCCCACAATTGCATATATCATGCAAATTATTCTGCCCCAGTGCCTGAACAATACAATCATAAGTGCAGTCTCTAAATTTTTGCCTTATAAAATACATGACAAGCTCATCCAAATATATATAGTTGGAATTTGATACAAACTCTGGATTGAAATCTTCACCACTGTACAAATTCCCATTATCAGTTGTAACAAATTCAATCTTCTTATATTTAGATATCTTGTTAATAATTTTATTTGAATATTTATAATGTCTCCAATTTAAACTCTGAGATGCAATCATGGCCATCCTATACTCAAAACAATGCTCATGGCAAATGTTGAACCAATAATTGTCAAACAATTTCAACCTTAAATTATAATGGCACCTGTCTGTATAAAAATTAACAAACAATCCAACAATTCTCTTGTACTTGTTGTATACAAGCCTTTCAAACTCACTGATAAAATTGAGATAGAGGCATTTGAATGGCCTGTCACTGGCAAGCACCCACTGCATTTCAGTTTCATTCTGCACAGCAAACAGGTCATACTCGGACAGGCCACAGAATCTAAGCTTTAAATCATCAACAAGTGACTTAGATTTTATGTATTTTGAAATACATCTTCTCTCAAAAAATCCTGTGTCAAGATTATCCATGCAATTAGATATGATACACACTGCCTTCTATAAATTAATTGCTTGCTGCTGCTGCTGTCTTGTATTCCTCAGAAACTGCTTATGTGCTCAAAATTTGTTGTACCTGTTAAACAAAAATAAATATTAGAATTTTGTTATGTTTATTATATAAAATTTCTTGGGGTTCAAATCAAAATTCTATGCTTAATAAAAAAATATCAGTTGGGTTCAGCAGTGTGTTTTGTATATTTAGTGTGTGTGTATGTGTATGTGTGTTAATATTTTTGGCTTTGGTATTTATAAAAAAATTCTTGGGGTTCAAATCAAAACTCTATACTTAATAAACCTATGACAGGTTGTCAAAAATTCTGTATATTAAATCAAATAGATTTGTAATTCAATTTATATAAATTTGCAATATTTTTGTGTTTAAAATAATATGATCAGCTCTGCAACAACACACCCTTACTCTTCAACAACTCTCACAATACTGGCTGATATGCAATGCAAAATCTCTTTATATAGCCTAAGCACAGACCGCATTGAAAACATCTGAAACAATAGGCCAATCAGAATATAACACATCATTACATTATGTCATAAGCAACCAATCAGAAAACAACACATGTCTAATAATTTGTTGCTTAATATTGGGTAATAATTTGTTGCAAAACATGATGCAACAGAAATAAAGCAGAAATAGGCCACAAGTGGACCGGAAGCAAATATGTGGGTGTGGATGGGTGTGGGTGTATGTGGGTGGGTGTGGGTGGGTGTGGGTGGGTGTGTGTGTGGGTGTGTGTGGGTGTGTGTGTGTTAAATCGTTTGGCTTAGTTTTAGGTGTGGGAAAAAAAAATATCAAGAGGGGCATATTTTTAACAAATTTATGGATAACAATCTGACAGAAGTGCCTTTTGTAAGTATGGACAAATCAATCTGAGGGGGCTCATCATTTGTACACTGTAGCTTCGGGAAATTCCCGAGGGAATTTTTACAAAAATCTTGGATTAGACGGGGTTCCACACTTGAGCAAAAAGCTCATATGGGCATGTTGAGCTAGGTTTAAGTGTAGCCAAATCGGCCTGAGAGGGGCTCATCATTTGTTGTGATGGTTGTGGTACCAAACACACTACTCGGCTTCTTATTCGCTTGGCACACTGCGCATTCCCTGATTTTCCGCTGTATGAAGTTCTTCATAAAGGGAAAATAAATTTCTTTGATTGCTCGATTGTAAGTTTTGGAAAAGCCCATGTGGCCGCCTCCGGTCGGCAATGAATGGAGAGATTCAATCACCGTGTCACGGAGGGCGGTCGGTATGCACAGAAGCTTCTGTGCACCCGAGGCCATTCGATGGAGCCGATAGAGCAACCCATTTTCGATGGAATGGTAACACGCCTGCCGTTGGAGGGGGGCGGGGGCTTGTCTGCCCTCCCCCTGTGGATCCTCCAAAATGCGAATGATACTGCCAAGGGTTTCATCCGCGCGCTGATGAGAGGCAATATCAATGGTTTTATCCTGCATGAATAAAACCTTGGTCTCTTCCAGTTCTGGCGCGTCGTCGGTCGGTTCGATACCAGTATCCCGGGACAAGGGGTCCGCTGGATTTTGAGTACCGCGGCAATGGGAAACCGTAAAAAAATATTCATCTATCGATAAGGACCAACGTAAGAATTTAGGGGAGAGAGATTTAGCGGTGCGCAGATACGTTATACTTTTGTTATCGGTAAACAAAAAGAAATGGCGTCCTAGAAGATAGAACCTGAAGCTCTTTAACGTATAAAGAATGGCCAGCAGTTCAAGTTCAATGATCCCGAGCCTAGTCTCGTGATCTTTCAATTTTCGTGAGCAGTACGCACAAGGGAGCCACGCCCCTTCAGAGTTTTGTTGCATCAATATCCCGGAAATCGCGGTAGTCGATGCATCAGTATAAACCCGAACTTCTTTGTCAGGCTTATACGGCAAGAGAACGGGGGCCGTAATAAGAGCCTTTTTTAATGCTTCAAAGGCGTCTTGTTGTTCTTTTTCCCATTGAAAACGCTTATTCTTTCCTACCAAAGCCTGAAGCGGTGCTGCAATGTCGGAGTAGTTTTTAATATACCGCCGGACGTAGGAAGTAAGACCCAAAAAGCGGCGCACCTGACGCACGGTTTTGGGCTGGATGTAATGTGTAATTGAGTCGATAATCTTATCCGAGATAGAATAACCGAAACGGCCAACTCGGTTCCCGAGGGCGATGATCTGGCTATAACCGAAGGAACATTTAGAAGGGGTAAGTTTCAAACCGGCCGCCTCTAAACACTTGAACAGTTGTTCGAGGGTGGTCAATAAGACCGAGAACTCGTCGGCAAAACAGTACAGATCATCCATGTAGGAGGCGAACGTGGAAGGATCCATTTGTGCACTAGCCAGGTGAATCGACCTTGTTAATCCGGTTTGCCCATTGCAGCAAAATTAAGTTCAAAATGGCCTTTTCCTGGCACTGTGAATGCCGTATACGGCTTGCTGTCTGCCGACAGGGGTAACTGAAAATACGACTGGTGCAAATCAAGATTACAATAGAAACGTTTGCCGCCCATTTGATATAGAGTCTCATTGAGATCGTTCATACCTAGCGCATCAAAGATGGTGTTCGAGTTCAGTGCACGAAGATCCTGCACCATGCGGTATTTCCCGTTATTTTTGCGCACGAGAAACACAGGCGAATTGTAAGGGGACGTAGATTCCCGGATGACTCCTTGCCGTAACAGGGAGTCGATTTGCTCATTCATTTCTTTTCTCAAATGAATTGGCACCGGGTACGGCCTTGATCGGAAAACAACATCGTTTTTCAGGCGAATGCGGTGTACGTAATTTGTAGCTCGACCAACGTCAGTTTCGGACCAAGAAAAAACGTGGGAATATTTATTCAAGAGCTGCAACAATTGTTGTTTTTGTACGGGCGTAAGGTCGGGATTTATGTCGAACTGCTTGTCAACCGGAGATGCGTTACTTGCATCTTCAGTTTCTGTCGTGACATTCACCTGAGCCGGGGTGGGAAATATTCCGGCGGTATCACGTGCACTGTCCCCGGTCGGGTCGGCCGGGGCGACCGGGATTTCCCACGCGTCAGCCGAACCAAGACGCTGGCCTTTGGGAATGGTAATCTTGTGCGTCAATGGATTGCTAATCCAGAGAAGGTTGGTCTGTGCGTTTAATAAAGCCCGGGGTATTAATAAACCAGATTTCTGTTGAAACGGCACGTCAGGTTCCAATAACGTGTCGGAATCGGCAATACCATTCACCAAGCGCACGGGAATACAAAGGTGAGAGCGAGGTTTCACTATTATCTTCCTCGCCGCGACAAATTCGGGAGTGAGATTAGCCTTTATCATGTGCGCGAGCTTGATAGACACGTCGAACGCCCTGTGGGTAGTGTCCTTAAGAGTAGATTTTACTGGAGATCCAAAACGATATAGGGTGAGACGATTCGTGCGGAAGTCCAAAGTAGCCCGCTGATTACTTAAAAAGTCGTTCCCCAGAATTGCACCCTGTTCAAACGTAGGAAGAACGCGAAAGGGGTGGCGGAATGTAAAGCCATCTAGGGAAAACGTTAAAAGCGCGATCTCCTTTACCGCAAGAGGTGTGCTTGTCACACCCTGTAGTAGAGTGGGAATCTGAAAACGTGGTGCACTTGCTGGAACGTCCTTGGCACCAATTACCGAAATCATAGAACCCGTATCAAGAATGAAATTATACGGTTTACCTGCCTGCAATACGCTAATAGATACCAACTCTGCGTTTGGGAACATCTGAACGGATAGACAGTTAACTACGGGGGGCGTTGGCATGTCTCTTCCCCCGGTCGCTAGTGGCCGTTTTAAAATATTTTCCCTGGCCTGGCAAACATTGGCTGTGCGATGGGGGTAAGAACCTCGAGAACACGGAATTCCGTCTCGGCGTTCCCCTTGCTCCACTCGCGGCGATGGAGATTGAAAACGTGTGGGCTGGAAACGTGAATTTTCGCCCAGCCACTGCTGGCTTTGGTTATGTCGGGAAGACCTGTTACAATCGTTGAACTGTGGGCGAAACTGGTCTTGGTTATAAAAAGAAACTTCAGATGACTGGGCGCAGGAGTTATGGGGGGCGCGGTAAAAATCATCGCGCCTCCTTACATCAGGCGGCTGCTGACGGTGAGAAACACTGGAAAGTGTATCGATCCTCCGAGACAAGTTCTTTAACTGTTCGGCGAGACCGGTGTCGTTAGACGGAGGTCTCGGGTTCGAGTTCCCTTCATATTTATGATTGAGCGAGTCAAGCTCAGCTTCAAGGGCTGCGACTTTCTGTTCAAGGTCCGGGGTTTCACCGGTCCGTGGGAGATCCTGAGCCGGCGCCGCGGTGTCTTGAAACGCGAGATTCCTGGGACTCGGAGCGGAAAGGTCGCCCATCTGGCGCAGCAGGGAATCTTTATTAGCATCGGACAAAAGCTCCTGAGCCTTACGTTTTCTTATAAGGAACTGAAGCTTCTCGACTTCTTTTAAATCGCGTAAAAAGTCCGGTACGGAAGCGTATTCTCGCCTGTACGTCTCGCGCATAAATCCAGGTTGGAGGCCCCTGGTCAAGTGTTTGATAACTTTGGCCGTGGGCATGTTGGGATCGAGACGGTGCAACATTTGTTGCTTGTCGCGAATATACTCCGTGACAGATTCGACGTCCGTGTGGAGGCGACATTTAATTTTCTCCTTCAGCTGCAATTTATCGGCCGAGTCCGTAAACTCGTCGAGTAGCTGGGTCTTAAAATAATCGTAGGTCACTGCTTCGTCTGCCTGTACAGCTTTCCAGCCTTCGAACCAACGAAGCGCTGAACCTGCCAGAAAAGCAGAAACCATTCGCAACTTTTTTCCGGAATCCCATTCATTAAGCGTTGTAAAGCTGTCTACGCGGTCAAGAAAGCGCGTGACATCCTCCCCGGCCGTTCCATTGAACTGGAGGCCTTCTATCATAAGGGGGTTCATAAAACAGGAAAAAGCCATTACGGACGGGCTGGGGGCGCGAACCAAAGGACTAGGAGTTACAGCAGGGAGCGTTCGGGCGCGATTACGAGACAAATCGGGCTTCGAAAAGGTGGCGACACTTCGCTAGGGGACAGTGTAGTCAAAATTAACGCGTGTTGAAATCCAAAAAAAAACACATGGGGGGGGGGGGGAGTTAAAAAGACGCAAAAATGTAAATAAAAATGGAAAGTTAAAGGGTAGCGGAAACAATAATAGACGGTTAAGTTAGTTCGTAAAAGAAGTGAACGTGTTAAAGCTCAGGGGGCAAAAAGAACTACGAAAAATTGGACATACATTTCGCGAGGGGAAATATATGAAAAAAAAGCCGCGCAAAACCTCCACCACGTACAATCGCCCGATTGTTTTTAAATTAAGGGATCGTAGATAGGCTATGTGAAGCCTGATATTCGAAGTTATTTGGCTGCGAGAGGTGTATCTGAAAAGCTACGTCTACACTTAACCAAGCAAGGGGGCTAGCCCCGTGAAATAAGAACACTCACGATTAACTTTAAACACTACAATTGACTGGTCTGGCAAGGGTGTAAGAGAATGAAAGACAAGGATAGAGGAACGTTCGTTACCTGTAGATCTCGAAGTGACGATCGACTCGCTGGTTCGTTGATGAAACTCTCCTGAAATAAAGCTCCTTTCCGATATCGTACTACTCCTCGCTGTAACTCCTTTTGTAACGTTCGGTAACAACTATCCACGCCATAACTTTCTTATTTCAAAAACTTGTATAATTCCGAGGCACTAACTGTGCACGCGATAGATTTCAGATACCGACTGGGGCGAGAAATATTCTCTCGAGCTATTTAAACGAAATTCGAACTTCGGCCGTTGAGAGACCGCGTCTCTCAATAACGGTGCTTTCAGCGTGAAGCTGAGTTTGCAGTATCTTTCCTGCGATTCCGGAAGAATTCGTATCAGCGGATTTTTACATCCGCTGAAGATCGCAGGTGGCATTTGCTTGAAAGAAGCTCTTTCCAGCTTCTTTCATACTCGGGCCCATTTTATGAAATGATTAGACTATCGGACTATGACGCCCGGGGTCCCGGATTCGAGTCATGCCTTCGGCATGATACGCTATGACGTGAAGAACAAGAGAGTGTCGAAGTAGTTTTAACAGATTTCACGACAAAAAAGAAGCACGAGATAAGAAGTTTTTTGCACTATATCACAACAATATTTCACTCTAGCACAAGATGATCAGTTACACCAGTTTTGCACTATAGCACGAGATAATGAGAATTTTTGCACTATAGCACGAAATAATGCTGCTGAACAACAGCAAGCACACACACACACTAGGAAAAGAAAAGCATGCAAAACATTTTCTCTATACATCTTCATCAAGAAAAAAATAATGAAACATATCTCTCATTCAAAAAATCAAAATAACACTAGAGTCGTTGCATGCATTTACGGTAGGAAGGGGTTTCATGGGAAAATAAAAACTCTACAGAGGTGTGTGGTTATCTAATGCCTGTGTGCGGTTAGATAAGCACGCACACACACCCTGGCCAGATGGTTTTGCTTGAAAGCACACATTTTGGTTTACAGAAAATGAGAGGTTGTTACAAACATCAAGATATGGAAACCTAAATAAGAGGAAAATATTAGGTTTACAAAGGTCAAGAGGGAGGCAAAGCAACATTAGGTTAACAAAGCTCACGATATAGAAACATGTACGTGTTTAGAAAATTACAACGCTAGAGCATGCGTACCTGAAAGTACGTTTTTGACACTCACTTTTCAGAGCCTTTTCCTCGCTCTTTTAATTCGTTACTGCAATAAAACAGCCGCGAAACGTAGAGAAATAGTGAGTTCTTGCACTAAAATGACAGGTTTGTGAAGGGTCCAAGTTGGGGTTGTTTTCAAATGAAGGTTTTACTACCTACTTATATATATATATATATATATATATATATATAGGTATATACATATATATCTATATATATATTTATTTATTTATAAAAAAAATTAAATGTGTATTCTGATTAATTTACGTCTGAAATGTACATGTGTATTATTTAGAAGAAAAGCTATAGAAAAATATAAATATGTACATACTTCGGTGTGTAGAATACTAATAACATATAAATTTATAATTAATTTTTATTAAGTATAAATTTTTCTAACATTATTTTAAAACATTGGGTATATAAAACCTAACATTTAAAAAAAATTAAATATAAAAACCTAAGAAATTTTATTTTTAAAATTTTTAATATATATAAGCTAACATTTTTTTAAAAAAATATATAATTAAATATATACACAAATTATATAAAAGGATGAATAACTGAAATATTAATTTTAACCAAAAACAAAAAATTTGTATACCAAAAATTATACCACATCAGACATAAATGATGAAGCCTTAGATATTTAAAATTTTCTAACTAAACTAAAACAAAAATTATAGTTGCTGTTCAAAATAAACTTAAATATGTTATCTCAAAATATATTTTAATCTATTCTCTATGTATATAAATTCTCATAGTGAAAAAGAACAATACATTCATCTTACCCGTGTGTTAATTTTACACTATAATGATATCGTTTCTTTGTATGATATTTATGATAAAAGTTGTGAAAAACGTAAGTTAAAACAACAACAGTTCCAAGGGAGAGGTTCGGGTTGGTCACTTTGTAATACAAACCATAAAATTCAATTAAAAATAGTAAAATATGAGCATCATTGGGGATCTAGTTTTATTGAATTACCCGACAAGACCAAAAACATGAATGATGTAATAAATATTCAAAATATTGACAATAAATATTTTTTATGGTGTCTCATAGCCTTTTTTCTTCCAGCATTTGACCATAAAAATCGTGTCTCTAAGTACAATTTTTCTGAATATAGCAGAGTTTTAAAAAACCTATGTCAGGCATAAAGTATCCAGTAGATACCTCAGCTATCGAAAAATTTGAAAAACAATATGAAGAATGCTACAAGCGACCAATAGCTGTGTATGTTTATAGTATTAATGAAAAATATGAAATTTGTGTACTGCGTCACTATCCACCAGCAGATGGTGCACATATTATTAGATTATTATTTGTTACAAGAGGAAACAAGAAACACTATTGTCTCATACAGAATTTACCACGATTGGTGAAAAAACAAAAAAATATCAGATGTTAATGAAATTACTATATGTGATCGATGCCTGTCAAACTTTGATGGAAGAGGTGGAAAAACATGTGAAGAGAAATAAGAGGAACGTATTAAAAATTGTTCTCTCTACCCTCCTTGGACTTATAAATTTTCAACCAAAAGTATAAAATTATTAATTATAAATCATTGGTACGACATCCATTTGTAATTTATGCAGATTTCTAAACAATATAAAAGAACCAATGGCAACATGTATCCCAGTTTCAAATGTATCAAGTACAACAAATATAGTTAAGCATGAAGCCTGTAGCTTTGGACTAAAATTAGTAAAACTTATGAAAAAAATAATCCATCTCCATATATTTATCGAGGCAAAGATGTTGGCCAAAAATTTATTCACACACTTCGAGAGTTTATTGAAATTCTTGCTCCAATCTTACATAATGAAAAACCAATGAAGGATCTTAAACCACAACATCAATGGGTACATGATAATAGTATAAATTGCAAATACTGTAATAGATATTTTATATTTGATAGTGAAAAAAAGAAACACCACAACCATATTAATGGAGAATATATTCATACAATTTGTAATTCATGTAACTTGAAAGTACAGAAACCTAACTTCATTCCAGTATTCATTCACAATTTGCAAAATTTTTATGCACATTTATTTATCAAAGAATTAGTATATGATGCAGAGAATGTCAATATTATACCACAGAGTAAAGATAAATATATTGCTATAGAGAAAACTATTAAAGTACAAAATGGAAAGAAAAATTGTTCTTAGATCCCTGGATTCATATCAATTTTTATCTAGCAGTTTAGCTACTCTGGTAAATCAATTAACCAACGATGAATTTGTTCACACAAAATAATATTTTAGTGAGGATAAGATAGAATTGCTGAACTGTAAAGGGGTCTACCCATACGATTACATGGATAATTTCAAAAATTCAATGAGACACAGTTACCATCGAGAGATAAATTTTATAACAAATTTCAGGATAAAGAATGTAGTGAGGAAGATTATCAATATTCACAGAGAATCTGGAAAACACTAAATTGCAAAACGATGGGGGATTATCAATACAAGTACTTGAATTTAGATGATCTCCAGTTAGCTGATGTGTTCGAAATTTTATTCTAGATCTTTGTTTCAATAAATATAATTTGGATCTTTTATTGTTGTATACAACACTTGGTTTATCCTGGTAGGCTATGCTTTTAAATATAAAAGTTGAAATTGGTTTCATCAACGATATCAAGCAGTTGAATCTGCTAAATCTGGTGGTATATTCCAGTGTCCTTTAAGATATGCAAAAGCAAAGAATAAATATTTACCTAGCTACAATCCTATTCAACCATCTAAATACATATTTTATATCGATATGCCTCTGAGGCATGTAAACTATGCACAGTGTTGTGCTATGCAAACCTCCTGAGCTATTCAGGAAACAGGTAGTTTCTTCTGCCTATCAAATTTAAAGAATTTACCCTCCACTGGCCTCTGTATGCATTCATAAGTATAAAATTGTATCGGAATTTGAGGATTTTTCAAAATGTTGGCTTTGTATTTGAGAGCATAATTCGATTCATATTCAACTATAGGCACGCGTAACTCCATAGACTGAATCACTAATTTTGCAGCTTCGGGTAAACTATCCTCATTGGCTGTTCCATCTAGATTCAAAGTTTTGTATCTCATTATGGAATTTTGATCATTGGGTGATCTGCAAAATATGATACTTAAACCACCTTTCCACATAATTTCTTTATAATCAGAGAAAAAGCCAAATGGCAATCTCATGGGGAACAGTACTGTGTGACTTTTTGTTTGAATTTTGTTCCAGCCTTGAACCCACCAACTTTATAATATACACTATCTGATTTGGATAATTTCAATGTCCCCAATGTAGTGGATGTAATTCCAGGATAATCAATTCTGTCTATAACTGTATCATGCTCTCTGATTTCAATTTGTGAGAATAAAAATGGAACAAAATTATATATAAATTGTACATTAGTAGTAGCTGTATATTCTTCACCATTACTTTTCTTGACGATGTCAAATTTTATATACAAATCTGATCTATGTGGATGAATAAAACCGTCCCCTATTGTAGTGTCAAATTGAATATCTTTACTCGCTTCATTGAGGTTAGCAAATGTCCTCCTGTTTGGAGGAAATGACTGCAACTCATTACTCTCGATATTTTCCATTGGTTTTTATTTATTTAATTTAAATATTAATTTCTATTTTTTGTAATGGTATTAGCACCAACAAAATCGATGATCTCATTTTTCTTGTAATTGCAATTATGCAATTAACTTTATCAAAAGAAACAGGGATATAGACTGGTGGGGTTGGGGAATAGATGATAGGTTCCATAAATTCTGAATTTGGCTTAAATTTAGTAATGATACCTGTCTCCAGTGGCTACCAACGGAATTTTCTTCTGCTTTGATAATCATTCCTTTAGCAATGTTGCAGTGAATATTCAATGTTTCTATAGCTACGAATTTTAGTATAAATGTACCTATGTGCCTAACACCTGCTTCAAATTTGTTATTGTTTGGGAAACCTAGAAGTTCGCCCATGGTTGATAGGTATACTCTTTTTATTTGGTAGATACGATCTCCACTCTGTGTGTTACAGAGTTTTGAGATAGCAATACAGTGTTAGGAAGTTCAGATTGTAAAGTTGAAAAATTATAATGTCCAGGAGGAGTAATATTTTTTTCATTACCTAGAAATATAGATTTGTTGTAAGTAGTTACATTTGGAATGAGGTACATGCTGTAGAAAGCTCTCAGACATATGAATTTTGGGTAGATAATATCATCGTAGAGATGTAGTTTCAAGACCGAAGTCTCGCAGGAGAGGTGAAAAATCCCCAAATTTAATATTCCACAGTGCTTTTTGAAAATCTTATTTCATGTTATGCATTTTATTTAATATTCTAAGCATCGTAATGACCACATATAATTTGATCGAAATCTTGAATACGTTCGTAGTTGTAATAAATTTTATCATGTTTTAAATAATTAATTAATTCTGTATATGGTACCCCTCCGAAAGAATAAAAAAGTAAAGCATTGTTATTTTGTTTATAATAACATATCCAATGGGTACCGATATTTTTTTACATGTTCAAATTCACCACCCTCTCATGAGAAAGGTGTACTATCTTTAGGAAGAGAATCAGACATAAAAACCCACCTGAAATGTTGAATTTTAAATATTTTAACTAAAGATTCAATGTCTTGGTTCGTGAGCGCTTCTTCTATTTTTTTTAATTTTCTGAGTGCTCTGGACCACCCACCACTGCCAAATTTTCTTTCCATCGCAAGATTATGACGCTTCTGCTCTTCTAGTTCTGACTTATTCTTCTTTGAATTAATTACAGTTTTGGCAATAGCAGCACTGCCACCAGGTAAGCTCCCCACTGCCTCTAAAGCTGCCAGGATGGATGGAATGCTGAATATGAATCCTCCACTATGTGATTTTGCAAAAGCTTTAATTGTAGTGTACTGAGTAATAATTTCATTCCATTTCCTTTGACTATACAATGTCTCTTCTTTTCCTGTTGTTTTTTTTAGTTAAAATTGGATTATTTTTTACATCATGATATGGAATTTAGTACACAATTCCTTTAAGTTTCATGTTTATTATTATTATTATTATTAATTTAGGGTATTTATATATATATATATATATATGTATGTATTCATAGCAATGGTTCTACAAAATGCTGTTATTCGTTCACCTAATGATGCATCTATGCTGGTTAATCTTTCAAATGCAGTCTCTTCCAAATTTTGATCAGCCACATGAAGAGCATCCAGATCTTTGTGTGTCTTGTATGCAATGGCATGTTCTTTACAACCTGCATCGAGAGGATTGAACCCCCTGTCCCATCTTTTTAATCGTTTCTCAAGTTTTGTCATAGGACCACAGTATTGGTAACCTAGTACTCTTCGCAACATGTTAATTGACCGCACCGAAATAATTCTAAGTCCTATATTCGTAAACTTTGCAACATTGCACTTCAGCCCCAGGTGAGAGTAGCCAAATTTGACTTCGGCATTCAACTAGACGAAAAAAGGTGTGGTGAAAGGTTTCAAATTTCGCTCATTCCATGATTTTATAAACTATAAATCGCTAATATAATACACACTGAAACAGAAATAGTAAATTGAAATAAGAAAAATAATGAGAATCTTGAGGAATTGTAACAATTCTGCGTGCTCGACTTGAAATTAAATAGGTTTGATACACTGAACGGGGGTTTTCTCCACCTGGAGTAAATCGCCATTAAGTTTGGGTAGAAAGAGGCAAATTTGTGAGGAGTTTATGAGACATTTTATTTACAATACCCTGCACAATATCGAACAGTTAAAAAAATCATTTCTTTCACGACTTGTGGATAAAACTTGCTGGAACACAGGAAGGTAGATTTTATCATAAACACCAACGTGTTTGTAAGAGAATGTTATCAGTAAGTTAACGTTGAGTAGTTGGTTAGACGCTGATGTCCATATTTTTCAACACAATTGAAAGGTCGCGGGTTCATATCCCACCCTCTTTTTTTTTGTTGCTGAACAGAGACAGTTGATATTTCAACACTGTAAAAATATCCGATGCACAATTCGAGGAATATTTCTCTTGCACATTTTTACCCTGACAATGTCAAATGCTTATTCATTTGCTTGCCAAGATTTAAGGTTAACACTTTTTTGTATTTTAGCTATTCTTCATAAGCTGAGTTAACACACATTATGACTAATTAACATATAATTTATATGCATTCAGGATGCTGTAGGTAATGGTATTTAATCCTGGGTTCGAATCCTGGTCAAGCATGGGTGTTCTTTGTAAGTGTTCCTTCATTAATTTCATTATCCCATCACCAATTCTCAGCTTCAGTATTAACGAAAAATGTCACAAATGCGAAGTAAATTAAACCAAATCACCAATCAAGTGATGGAATTTATGATAAGTATTGTGTACGCTCTTCACTGCAAACCTAAAATATTAATTATTTAAAATACTAACAAACAAACACACACAGTTATAATAGGAAATAATCCACTACATTGATGTAGTGAATTTTTGTAACGAACGAGAGAGTTTAGTGTATTCAATTCGCCAGGATTTGTTATGTTATGCGTTTATTTAGTAATGACTGTTCTTGTTCCCCTCTCTTCGATCTTCCAATGCATCTAAAACTAATAATAAATCCCCAATGAACGTAAGTAAATGGCTATTGGGCCCGAGGAAGATGCAATAAAAATCTACTAATAACTATTTATATATTGCGTGACATCTATTAAATGGAAAGCTTGAGAATGATCATTAATTCTCCACTGCTTTGTATCCAAAAGACTTGTCTAATTTCAACATCATATTTGTGTTATTTGACAGAAAGTATTATATCTAACAAACTGTTCACCAAATTCGCAATATTCAAAACAACCACCCTGAGACTTGCTTATACGTTACTTGATTCTGCCATTCTACGTGGCACGCGATTGAGTAATATCATTGAAATGGTTTCCGGAAATTCTAAAAGCTTTATCATTACTTCCACCTCGTGAAATACACAGAGACCGTCCAAGAAGAGTATATATATATATATATATATATATATATATATATATATATATATATATAAGTAGTCCAATCAAGCCGGTTCACAAACCGAAAATGAGGCTCGGTGAGGCTCGCCTTAATGGATTTCTCTCGTAAGGCATGAGCCTCATTTTCTGGCAGTGTTGCCAGCTCCTTACTCGAAAAAATCACCAAGGTTTTTTTTGGGTCTAACCTAGCCTAAAGCAAGGAGCTGGCAATCTTGCTTGAGGCTCGCCTTAATGGATTGCTCTTGTAAGGCATGAGCCTTATTTTCTTGCAGTGTTGCCAATATTTTACTCGAAAAAATCACCAAGGTTTTTTTTGGGTCTAACCTAGCCTAAAGCAAGGAGCTGGCAACCTTGCTTGAGGCTTGCGTTACAGTGCATAAAGCAAGAAGCTGGCAACCTTGCTTGAGGCTTGCCTTACAGTTCATAAAGCAAAGTTGCCAACCTACTGGTACTTTTGCCATAGCCTTTTACAAAAAAGAGAGAGGAGAGAGAGAGGAGAGAGAGAGGAGAGAGAGAGAGGGAAGAGTTTAACAACCGACAGCTGCCAACACCCTAACCTAACCTAACCTAACCTAACCTAACCTACCCTAACCTAACCTAACCTAACCTAACCTACCCTAACCTAACCTAACCCACCCTAACCTAACCTAACCTAACCTAACCTAACCTAACCTAACCTAACCTAACCAGGTCTAACCTAGCCTAAAGCAAGGAGCTGGCAACCTTACTTAAGACTTGCCTTACAGTGCATAAAGCAAGGTTGCCAACCTACTGGTATTTTTGCCATAATCTTTTACAAAAAGAGAGAGGAGAGAGAGAGGGAAGAGTTAAACAACCGACAGCCCACCTACAGCTTTTTTTTCCCTTGGTCTAACCTAGCCTAAAGCAAGGAGCTGGCAATTTTGCTTGAGGCTTGCCTTACAGTGCATAAAGCAATTTTTACCAACCTACATATACTAAACAGGGAGAGCCGGCACTGCCGTAAAAGAGAGAAAGATGGGTGGATGGCAATATAGTATGTGTGTGCATGTGTGCGTATAATATGTAGCATTATTAACTAAAGTGTGTTGGCAATTTACTTACAACTAAAAAAAATAGAGATGCCAACGTTGCTGTAAGATGAAAAGAGAAAAAGAGATTTATGGCTGGCAACAGTAATGAGCGAATGCGCCATATCGCAATTTTCCAACTCCCGGGGGTCAATGTTTGTATATCGTGACCTTTGTAAACCTCTCTCGGGGGAACGATGTGTCACACACACACACGCACACACACACACACATGCTATTGTAAGAGAGATGGATGACTGGGAGGGGCAGCATTTCTGGCTATTCACAGTGGCGGATGTACTTCCTGTTTTTTTTAAAAGCTAACAATAATGATGGAATTTCATGCTGACAGAGCAGATTTCTACTAGTCCAAGTTGTTAACCTACATATTACTCCTCGACTAATAAAACTAGAAGCTTGAGGGCATTAACATTAGACCGTCACAGACTTTCACATTACCCATCACTGATGCCGCCAGAACCAAGTTTCCTGCTTCTATTCATAAACCAAAAAAAAAAAAGACGGGGAGAAAAGAAACATGTACACACTTCCGTCACCATTTTATAACAACTAGGGGGAGTGGGGCGGGAGGCGGACATAAAACGGGAGATCACACAAGCGAGCTTCCTCTATTCTGACTAATAAAGCATCATTCTACTCTGTGAGCTGCAAGGAGAATATTGTGAGCTGCAAGAAGAACATTGTGATTGTGATTGAAATTAACTAACGTGAGTAAATTTGTTTGTTAGCTTGGATGAGTTGGCTTTGTGTTATATAAATAGGTAGTGTTGCACGCAAAAAGAAGAGAGAGAAAGTATACAAGTTTTAAGTGTGTTGCATGTATCTCTCTTTTTTTCTTGCTTTTTTTTTATATATATATATTTATTACATATTACTATATACACCCCGCATATGCAAAATAGCAATATGTGGGGTGTAAGAGGACGACTTTCTGGTAAGACGCCCAGCAGTTAACCTCACTTCTGCGTAGTACACCCTGGACTGTAGAGTAACGAGGCTCTGGCGTCTGGCAGACCAGTATAATTTTGCGTGTGTTAGCCTGTTTTTTTTTGTGCGTTTGATATTTAGTGGAGGTACATAGTGTTTCGAATTTTATTATTATTTAGTTTTATACACAGAAAATATATTAAACATAAAATTAAATAAAATATATCTAATTATGTTTTTTTTATCACAACAAGCATTCACAAAAAATAACAATAATGTGGTTTAAAGTTTTTTAATGTAATTGCTACGTAAACAAAATGGCCGACTTGCAATGAGTGTGTCAAAGGCCGCGTCCGAATCGACAGCAGATGTCACCTAGAGCACCGTTCCATCCGGGGACTCAGCCAACCTCCGTTGTCCGAATTCGCGGCAGACGTGGAGTCGGAGGGTGGGGGGAGCAGAGAGGAGCGACAGATGCACGCTTGAACTCCCTGTGACGCTGCGCTTGGCAGCCATATTCTTATTTTCACTTTGTACAGACAACATTTACTGATTAGAGGATGTAAAACTCAGTTATACTTTAACATTTTATCGATAATATTGAATGCAGAAAAATTGTAAATGATGAAATAGCGTGTTACATTTTTAATATGAGTAGTAAATAGGTGGAAATCATTGTCATGTTTGTTTGACGTCTGCCTTCTGCTTCCGTGCGATGCGCCTGCGCCCCAGAGCGCGGTGGGTGAAGTTCGAGCTGACACCTGGCGGGAAAAGTGACAACCGTACTACAAGGGGACATGCAGATTCGGACGACTTGGACGTGACTTCGACGGCACGCGAGAGCAACGGGGGAGAACTGGACGGAGCGCTTGCCAATCCAGACACGGCCAAAGTTTTTTTAAGCCTAATTGCTACGTAAACAAAATGGCCGACTTGCAATGACCGTGTCAAATATGAATAGATTGAGAGATGGAAAGAGAAGTTAAATATGCTTAAATAAAGTGCTCCTCCGTGCATAGCACCATACCATAAAAGCATATAGGAAAACTGCCATGTTTATGCATGAAACTTAAATATACATATAAAATTAAAATATTTGGTGCTGACCACATCACACATTGCTGACTTTGCATTGTACTTTCCTATATTCACATATGCACAGTAAGGCTAATCGGGACTAGGCCTACAGTTTTTTAAAATAGGACCCGAACCACTATGTACTTTTATCGGGTTTGAACCTAGGACCTCTTGATTACAAGGCAACAACACAACTACCGCACTTTCGAGCCCTAGTGAATATGTAGGAAAAAAACAACGGTATATACATAATCCAAAGTTGCGTGATTCTAGGCCCCATAGGAACCAAGAAAATCAATGTCTTGGAAAAACATCTTAAGATATTTGTCTTAATCTTTAAGAAAGTCGACTTCCGGTCTGTCAAGATGTTACTTCCGGTCTGTCAAGAAAATTTTCTTAAGATATTTGTCTTAAGATGTTTTCCAAGACATTGATTTTCTTGGTTCCTAATTGACCTAGGATGATGATTTTAGGTTTGTTGGATAGGATTTGACGAAAACTATACGACTAGCAAATAAAATCGATTCCACCCCCTCAAGTTTCGAAAATATAGACAATTTTTTTATTTTTTGAGAAACTTGATTTGCTGGTTTAGTTTTTACCCTATTTCGAAAATTTTAATGACATTTGATAAAAAATTAAATGTACTCTACAACCTATTGGAAACATAATGATTAGTGCTTACTGTTTTCGAGTTATTTTAAATTTAAATTTCAAAATGTGATTTCTAAGTTGTTTTGTAACTCGTAAACTGGGGGTCGTAGAAAACCCATTCTTGTTTTATTTGCTATTGCCCGACAAATACTATAAACACAAATAATGTTTATTGTTTGATTTAAAAAAATCGAAAATAACTTTGTTTTCTGAAAATAACTTTGTTTTCTGAAAATAAAAAAATGTGTGTATGGAAAAAAATTTTTTATGATGTATGTTTGCATGTAAAAATAAGTATACCTGAAAGTTTTAGAATTTCAAAATAGCTATATATATATATATTTGCTATTATATCAGCCGAACCAATAGAATATATATAAACAAGTACATTTTCATAGTTTCATACCTCTACTAGATTGGTAGAAAAATATACTAATGGGCAATAAAATCTGAAGAAGATTTGTGTCTAGCAAGAATAAGCTAAATAGAATTACACATGCATACAATATTTATTGTGCTTTTTTCTATCTACAATCATATTTTTCTTATATATTTTTTTAATTTTTTTTTACAGGGTTTATTTTGTAAACACTCTACCACCAACAGATCACATATAAATAAACATACCCCCCAAAAAAATGCGCTCCATGAAAAGTTGTCCTGTGTGCAAGAAAACCAAATCAAGCCAAAATTTTGCAAGACATTGTCGTACCTGCGTGCCAGGCAAGCATTTGGCTGCCACTGAACTATGTTCCGGATGCAATATACAATTCACAATTGCGTATGTCAAGAAGCATAAGCTTAATTGTCTAAGCAAAAATACATCTGGGGCCCAGCCTTCGACCTCCACCAAGAGGAAGGCAGAAGCAGCCTCCATCAATGCACCATCCGCCAAACGCGTCAAGCCTGTGGCGAAAACGAACCAGACTGCTTTCGAGCGGTTGTTAGAGGACTTTGTCCTCACTTCGGAGGGCTCATGCGACGTGCGTAGCTTTTTGGAGAACGTGCAAGCCAAAATCATTTCCATCCTCGGCAATGCACTGGCTACGCACTCCACCAAATTCTACGCATCGCTACGTTGCCAGTACAAGAAGCCGTCTGACGAAATTTACAGCTTCTGCCACAACACCAAGGCGAAGACGCTGCTTCTGGCGGATGTCGACAACCTCGAGGTCATCTACAACCAGTTTACCGATGAGCTGGTGGCAAATCAGGAGGAACATCAAGCTAAAGGCTCGGGGGGTTCGCTGTGTGGCGAGCCTCACGAACTGTGCGTCAAACTTTGTAAGTTCGTGCCTCTCTCCGCCTCCAGCTACGTCCCCTTACCACCTACCATTGTGGCAAAGAAGGCTGTCCTGAACATTCAGAACAATGCCGCCAAGTGCTTTCTCTGGTCGGTGCTTGCAGCGTTGCACCCTGTCCACTGGAAAAACCAACCACGCCGAGTTAACCACTACCTACCCTACGAGTCAGAGCTGGAAGATGCGATGGTTGGGATCGACTATCCCGTAGAGGTCCCGGACATTCAAAAATTCGAGGCTCGTGCGCGGTTGGCTATCAACGTTTACGGTCTCACTGACAAAAATGCAGTGTACCCTATTCGCGTGAGCGACGTAGACGTTGATGGTGCGCAGGAAATCCATCTCCTACTTATCAAGAACGAGACCCATCACCACTACACCCTTATCCGTTCCCTCTCCCGGTTGGTGTCGAGACAAACAAGCAAACACGAACACCACATAGAAGTTTGTCGCAGGTGCTTGTCAACTTTTGACAATCAAAAACAGCAGGATTATCAGCACATCAAAGGTCCCAACATCGCTGTCGAGAAGCTCGCTCGCCACAAATTCTACTGTAGTAACAACGAGCCTGGTGTGGCAGTCTTGCCCAAACCTGGCACCGTGGAGCGTTTCCACATGCACGGTGCCATGGTGGAGCATCCCGCTATCATCATCGCGGATTTCGAGGCCTTCCTCAAACCCCTGTCCACTTGCGATCCAGATCCCGAAGTTTCCTCCACCACCCCTTACCAACTCCACGAGGCATCCAGCTTCGCATACGTTGTGGTGCGAAGTGACCAGCACATCGCCCCCGAGCCCTACGTGTATCGCGGTCCCGACGCAGCCAAACACTTCCTCGAGAGGATGGTTGTGGAAGCCAGCGAGATAGGGAAGGTACTGTTGGCCCCCAAGTCTATGCTCCCACTGTCTCCCGACGATCAATGTAGACACGACTAGGCCATCGCTTGCCCTGTCTGCGTCAAGGAGTACACCACCAACAACCGTAAAGTCCAACACCACGATCACTTTAACGGTAGGTATGTTGGTCCTTGGTGCAACGGATGCAACCTCATGGCCCGGGACCCGCGCTTCATCCCTGTGTTTTTTCATAATGGCTCGGGATACGACTTCCACCATCTGGTGCCTCACTTTGGGTACGACAACATGCGAATCAACGTCCTGGCGCAGAACGAGGAGCGTTACATTAGCTTGAGCAAGTGGGTGCGAATCTCAGGATCACACTCTACCGTCGAGCTTCGCTTCCTCGACTCCCTGAGGTTCCTCCCGGCCAGCCTCGATGCTCTCGCAGGGAAGCTTAGCGACGAGCAAATGCTCATTACCTCCGGAAACTTTCCGAACTTGGACGCCGGCCTCTTCAAGCGTAAGGGGGTCTATCCCTACGAATACATCACAGACCCTTCCAAGTTCGCAGAGACGTCGCTACCTCCTCGAGCAAATTTCTATAGCAAGCTGCGAGGCTCGAACATCACCGACGAGGAATATCACCACGCCCAGTCCATGTGGCGCGAGCTGGGCTGTCGAACTCTCGGGGACTACCACGACGCCTACCTCAGACTTGATGTGACGCTCCTCGCCGACGTGTTCCAGACGTTCCGTGCGACTGCGAAAACCATCTACCAGCTGGACCCTGCCTACTTCTACAGTCTCCCCGGACTGGCGTGGTCAGCCATGTTTCTGGTGACGAAGATCGAGCTGGAGCTTCTTTCGGAAGTGAACATGGTGCTGTTTGTGGAACGTGCCGTGCGGGTTGGAATGGTCCAGGTGTCGCAGCGACACTCGCGCGCCAACAATCACCACATGTCCACCGGTTACGACCCCTCACAACCGTCCAGCTACATTATGTACACGGACGTCAATAACCTCTATGGACACTCCATGATGCAGCCACTCCCCTTTAGAGGCTTCGAGTGGGCTGACCCTTCCAACTTCGACATCGAAAGCTTCGACGATTCGGAACATGGGTTCTTCGCCGAGGTGGACCTTGAGTTCTCCGAGGAGCTGCAGGACTTGTTCTGCGATCTTCCCCCTGCACCCGAGTTGAAGTGTCCACCGGATTCCAACCAGAAGAAGCTCGTCATGGACTTCGAGTCCAAAGAGCGTTATGTCCTGCACTACCAAAACCTCCGGTGGTTGATGAAGCAAGGGGTCGCGGTCCACGCAGTTCACCGCATCCTCAAGTTCGAGCATTCTCCGTGGTTGAAGCCATACATCGAGCTCAACACCGAACATCGCACAGTCGCCACTTCTGATTTCGATCGCGATTTCTTCAAGTTAATGAATAATGCGGTGTTTGGCAAAACTATGGAGAATGTACGGAATCGCATGGACATAAAATTGGTAACGAGGAAAGCACAATGTCGCAGGCTCGTAGCAAACCCGTTATTCAAATCGAGGACCATTTATAATGAGCAGCTTGCTCTGGTGCATATGAGGAAGAGTGAGGTGAGGCTCGACAAGCCAATTTATGTTGGTGCCTCAGTATTAGACCTGAGCAAGCTGCACATGTTCGAGACGTACTACGACATATTACGTCCACATTATAGCCACAACATCTCGCTTCTCTACACGGACACGGACAGCTTGGTGTACCACGTCCACTCAGCCGATGCATACAGGGATATAGTCACGGTACCAGCTTTGGTTAACCTCTTCGACACCTCGGGCTATCCCCAGCCGAACCAGTACGGCATCCTGCCCCGAAACAAAAAAGTGCCTGGCAAACTCAAAGACGAGAAGGACGGTGATGTAATTCTCGAGTTTGCAGGTCCTCGTGCCAAGGCCTATGCCATCAAAGCCGAGGGCAGCGTTACCAAGAAGGCCAAGGGTGTCGGCAGACAGGTGGTTCGGGAGCATCTCACATTCGAGGACTTCGTCGATTGCCTCAAGACCAGGTCGTCGGTTCTAAGAGCAGAACAGCGCATCCAGAGCGTCGACCATGTGTTGACAACAAACAAAGTTAGAAAAATTGCGCTGGATCCCAACGACGATAAGAGGTGCGTCCTCGAGTGTGGTATTCACACATTGCCGTGGGGGCACTATCGCTTAGCAGAAAGCAAAACCTGCAACATATGCCCATCTTCAACAGAAGATTCATAAAAACAAAAACAAAACAAAAAAAAATCATGTTGTTAGTTATTAAAAAAAAAACATTGACTGTCATTACAAAAAAAACTTTGACCGTATTCTTAAATAACCAGCATGCCTATGAATTTGTTCGGTTTCAAAAAACAGATCATTATGGAAACCATACCAGATCATGAAGTCTTACCTTCCGTGTTACCTAAACTCAGCGGTGTGTTGATCATTCACCTCAACAGCATTTGGACGAAACTGAATGACGATGTGGGCAAGATGTTTTATGTTTTTAATAACAATTTACATTTCTACGAAATTCCGATCGACGGGAAACTTCGAATCACCGTGAATCCGGAAAACGCAGGCGAAATCAAAATTTCTACCGGCAAGAACATTTTTCGAATCAAGCACGACAAGATGCTTTCTAACATTACGTACGATGTGTCTGCCGGAGATTATCTTTACATGGAACTCCTCGGAGATTACGACAAACTTATTCCTCTCTTCGTAGAATTACGAATCGTCTATCCTATTATAAATAACCGTTAACCAAAAATGCCTAACGACATTTTCGGCAACACCAAGCGTGTAGACCACGCAGAAGAGATTCTCATGTTGGACATTCGAGTTAAGAAGTTGAGGACCGATTTGATCGCTTTGCAGGAGACCTTAAACAAAAGTTTAGAGTCCGAAATCGCTACGCTCCAAACGCAATGTCTCGACCCCATTCTGAAAATCGATTCCGAACTGAAGACGCTGATAAAAAATTATGTCGACGTACCTTCTTACGACAACGTTCAAAATATACAGTTGAGCGTGGATTCGCTTCAAAATGATTTGGCCAAATTACAGCAATTTCAATCGAAAAATGAAGATTTGGAAAAATTGAAACTCGAAATCGAAGAACGAACTTCCGCAATAGAAAAGAATTTCTCTGAACTTCAAACCGTCGTGAACGATATAGACGCAGAACGCTTGCATGTCGATGTTTCCAAATTACAAGAAGAATTCACCGGTACGTTGGAAGAAATTAAATCCAAGTTGCAGACTTTGGAAGACACAATGACGAACCTACCATCGTCGGACGAACTGCAGGTCATCGGTAAAAGCGTCGCGAACATAAAAATTCAATTGGAGGCCTATCAAGATTTCGAACACATTCAAACCACCATCGCTACGCTTCAGGCGTCCTTGGAATTGATCAACGAAGAAATTAAAAATATTCACGCTGAAGCGAGAGCGTTGACGAGCATTCAAGACACGTTGAGCACGGTTCAGCAGAAGATCGAATATTTAGAAAATTTGAACGTCGAATCCAATCTCGCTCATTTTCATCATGTACTGGACAACATACAGGGTGACTTGGAATCGTTACGGACGAGCGTGCCTTCGAGCGAAGATTTGGAAAAATTGAAAACGGCGGTGACGGCACTATCCGAATCGAGCGACATCAAAAGTTCATTGAGCGATCTCGAGAGTAGGGTGGCCAATCTCCCCACCTCCAAAGAATTGCACGCTTTGAAAAGAAACATATCTCGAATGCTGAAAAGATTAGAAACGGAAACGGCGAACGTGGAACAGATTCGAGACGAAATTACTTCGCTGGTGTCGACGCTGCCCACTTCGCAGAGCGTCGCCGACCTTCACACGCAGTTTACAGAGATGCGAAGCATCGTGAACGATCTTAACGAGAAGAGCTCGAAATTGAATCAAGTCGAGAACCTTCAGAATATCGTCGTCAACATCAGAGATCAAGTCGGAGTGCTGGAATCCACGCAGGAATCGACGCTGGCCTCTTTCGGCGCCAAGTTGCAAGAACTCAACGAAAACTACAAGCAGTTGAACGTGGAAGTGAAAATCAAACCGTCGTTTTCTGCCGTAACGGATACCATAATCGAGCATTTGCTGCCCATCGAAAATAAACTCGAACAAGTTCACAGTAATCTGCTCGGCGTCGACACTAAATTCGCTAAACTGCATTCTCTGCAAGCCATCGAAATCAACAGCGTACCCAATCAACAGAGAATCTCCACGTTCGTCGAAGGTAACAAACTGTACATGTTGCATCCTTATCATCCGTACTACAAGTTTCTCCTCGATGGCACGATTCAGATAAACGAATTTTCGTACTGATCTCACGGTAGAAAAGCTAGCGTTCCTACCATGACTTTGATATCGAATCGTGGTGTCCAGAAAGCAGGAAACATTCCTCTGGCACGTTGGAACGAAACGCGCAACATATATGAAATACACGAAGACGAAGATCTTACCGTTTTCGACGTGAGTGCCGGCGATAAGCTGATCATTCAAAACACGAGCGAAGTGCCACCCTCTTTGAATCCCATCACGCTTGTGCTTCTCTTGAAACGTAATCTCTAAAAAAATGTCTAGGTAAGCCATCGTCGAAGAATTGCATAAACCTGCACGCCGTAACTACGAACGTTTGGCTGTGGTAACCAAGGGCATCGACGACCTCTGGCAAAGCGAACTCGTGGAGATGAGTAGCGGCAATTTGAAAAACGTGCATAAATTGAACAAGGGCAACAAGTACCTTCTCACCGTCATAGACAAGTTTTCGAAATTCGCATGGGCTCTACCTTTGAAAGCCAAAACGGGAACATGCGTCACGGAAGCATTCAAGACAATTTTTCGCGAAAGCGGTGGCAGACCACCACGGTTTCTGCAAACAGACAAGGGGAAGGAATTTTACAACGCCGTATTCCAAAAATTTATTCAAAAACACAAGATTCGACATTATTCGAGCTTCAGTCACATCAAAGCCAGCATCGTGGAAAGATTCAATCGAACCTTGAAAACACACATGTGGAAACGATTCACGCTTCGGGGAAATTACAAATGGGTCGACATCCTGCCGGAACTCGTCGACACCTATAATGATACGGTGCACAGAACGATAGGCATGAAGCCAGTTGACGTTACCAAGTCTGACGAGCAGCCTTTAATTTCTACAGTTTACTGTCCAAAGTACACACCCACGACAAAAAAAGCTAAATACAAAATTGGAGACCAGGTGAGGATCAGCAAATTCAAACGCACCTTCTACAAGGGGTTCACAAAAAATTGGAGCACAGAACTTTTTACCGTGGTTCGAGTTCTACCCGGAAACCGACACACGTATATAATAAAAGATAGTAGCGGCGAGATTTTGAAAGGAAGATTTTACGAAGAGGAACTCTCTAAAACGAAACACCCCGACACGTACCTCATCGAGAAAGTATTGCGTAGGAAAGGTGACAAACTGTTTGTCAAATGGCTGGGACTTCCGGAGAAGAGTTGGATCGACGCGAACGAAGTGATCTTGTAAGTACGTGGAACGTGGTGAAGCGTCTACCGGATCCGGAAAGCCAAACGAGAAAAAAAAAGAACGGCGAGTTGCTTCCCGACAGCATCCGCTGTCTGATCGTAGGTCCTTCGGGGTGTGGGAAAACGACACTGCTCGTGGACAATTTTCTCCTCGCACCGAATTGGTTAGATTGGAAGAACAGGCACCTGTACGTGTTCTCGAAAAGTTTGGAGCAATCCAAATACCAGCAACTGATGAAACTGTACGATGGTCTGGACATTGCAACGTTCGCCTCGGAAATAAAACCACTCGACGATTGTCGTGAAAATTCAGTCGTCGTGTTCGACGACGCCATCCTGGAAAATCAAAATGAAATTCGCAACTTTTTCACGCAAGGTCGTCACAAAGGAATGGATTGCTTCTACCTAGCTCAAACGTTTTCCAAAATTCCAAAACAGTTAGTACGCGACAACGCTAATTTCATATGTTTGTTTCGTCAAGATCACACCAACCTCAAGCATGCGTACGATGACTACGTAGGCGGAGACATGAACTACAATCAATTTTCGGAAGGCTGCTGCTCTACTTGCTGGAACGGTGACGATTTCGGATTCGCGACGATCGACATGACGAGGAAACCCAACGACGGAAAATACAGAAACAAAATCAACGACTTTCTAAACGTTGCAACGTTGTGAGAAACGACGTGTATAAATAACGTCATGACGAAACGAAAAATCGAAGACGAAAATCTCAAGCTTCGCGATTACCTCGCGAAACGCTTCAAAGGTTGGAAATCCGAGAATCGCGGATTCTACGAAGAGAAGAAACGTCAGGATCAACCCGTGATCGATGCCATCAGCAGTCTAGGTAAAGAAATTAAAAGTGTCACGGATTAAAATATAAATTTGATCAACGAACTCGTACCGCTCGCAGCTAAAAGTTACGCCGTACCCACACCCATTTCGAGCATTCCTTCGACGCCGTTCGAACTGAAGGATGCACAAGCACGACGTCGAGCCATAGGCAGAACGTCTTCGGATAAAATCGAGTTGGGACCTTTGGCACGAGACTACCTGAGTACGGGGAAATTCGACAAGGATGAAGTGTTCGGATTGTATCCCAGCATGGAAACCAGCGAAGGCGGCGGTGTGGTGTGGAAGATTGGGAAATCGAAGGTGACCTTCGAAGGCAACGACATTAAAGTCAATTTAGGCGACAAGGATAGTTGGAACAGGTTTCCGGGTACGGTGGGACTGTGGGAACTCGTCGCCAAAAAGCAGCCGAAAGATTACACCGACGAAGATTACCAAAGTTACAAGGAAATTCTGATCATGACGGATGCCTTGTACCAGAACAACGACGCCTCGCAGAATAGGGTGAAATCGAGCAGTGGTGAGAAGTACAAGAATCTCATCAAACCGATTTGGAACCAGGTCAAAACAGGCAGCGGCGTCAAACGCTACAACACGTTACCCAAAGAATTCGTTTGGGTGGACGACGTTAGGAAACTCGTGGACCGATTGTTGGTGATAGCCGGCGAAGAGAATGTAGGCAACCGTAATTTCTACAACGAGAAAGTTGGCATCGTGGACATGATCAGCACGAAACTTTCCAACTTCATCGTGAACGACGACAAGGGCATAGATTACCTGATCAAAATCATCAACACGCTGCCTCCGAAATTTTGGAACGTGGCCGAAGGAAAGGGACTCGTGAACGACATCATCAACAAGTTACCTTTCGAGATGCATCTACCTGGCTACCAGTACTGCGGACCGGGTACCAAACTCGAGAAAAAATTGGAGAGAGGAGACAAGGGTGTGAATCCGTTGGACGCGGCATGCAAAGATCACGACATCGCCTACAACACCACGCAGACGGATCTGGACGCACGTCAGGAAGCAGACAAAAAATTGGAACATGCAGCTTTCGAAAGGTTCGTGAGCAGAGACGCATCGCTGGGTGAACGGGTCGCCGCACTGGGTACCACCATCGCCATGAACACAAAACAAAAATTGGGGTGGGGTATATAAATAACATACCGTAAAAAAACTACACAAGAAAAAATCTCAGAATATATATATAAATAACATACCGTGAAAATAACACATAGAGCATCAACATGAAGCCCAAGGGTGTCGTGTACCAGATACCATACTCCAATCTTAAAAATCTAGGTGCCCTCGATGGGTTACTCACCAAGAAACAACGCGAGAAGAAACGTTCTTGCTTGTCGAAAGGACACGGAATGAAATTACTGCTCAGCACACCTCAATTGAAAAGATTGCAACGTTCGCGGAAACAGCAAAAGATCGGAGGTTTCATATTCAGCATCCCGGCCATCCTGGCAGCATTGGGGGCCGTTGGAAGTTCGGCCGGCGGAAGTGCCGCCATCGCGAAAACCGTCATCGACTCGAAGAAGAACAAGGCGGAATTGGAAGAACAGAAACGTCACAACCTGGTCATGGAGAAGAAAGGAGGAAAGGGCGTGATGAAGAAGTTTAAAAAAAGAAATAGAAGCACTCACCAACCGAGATATTGAATCTCTGATCGAACCGTTACAAATCAAACACTTCAGAGGAGTTTTCATGTCCGACTCGTTACCTTCAAGCGTTAAAAGAAGAGAATGCGGAGTAGTCAACTTGGACGGTCAAGAAAATCCAGGCACGCATTGGATATGTTACCACAAAAACGACAATGATAAAGCATTCGTTTTCGATTCTTTCGGACGTGTTCCACCTACAAATTTAATTCATTATCTGAAAACGAACAAAACCTCCATATACTACAACGACGAACGCATTCAAAATTTCGGAGACGTGAACTGCGGTCATCTCTGCCTCTCCGTGCTCGCGTTTCTCTCTAAAATAAATAACCCTACGATCGAGGATTTCCAGAAAGCATTGTGGAACCTCAAACAGCATCACTAGGATGGGCGTGTTCCATCTCACGAGCGAATCTTCAATCTTGAAACTCACGTTGCACGACGACATCGTCTTTCCTAAATCCGTGGCTCTGCGTGCATTCTACAGCATGTACCTCATACCTAACGTTACGCATCACAACAACAAAATTAGCGTCGGAAGCGAACACATCGTCGTCACGCCAGGCCAATAAAATCTTTCCACTTTGCAAGCTCAATTACCCAAAGGCACATACCTTTCTCAAAATTCGGTCACGCACAGAGTGGAAATCCTATCCGCGACGGAGACCGTGGACCTGGGCACCATGGGAAAACTTTTAGGTTTCGAGAACGACACCAAACTCGAAGCTGGTATCAAGCACGTGGCAACCAACATTCCTAAATTCTTGGCCATAGAGACTCTGAACATACACTGTAACGTGGCGGAAGGCATGATCACGAAATCTTCGGACGGATTGTTAGGAAGTCACAAGCAGACGGGAATCATAGCCACGTTCAAACCAAGTTCCGAGTTCATGGAACCGATCATCTACACGCCCTCTTCGCCGATCTATTTTCCAGTATGTCGCAACCGCATAGACGACATAGAGTTGGTGGTGACGAACGAGAAAGGAGACGTGGTGGATTTCGCAGGTGCCACTACGACGGCCATCGTGGAGATCAACGTATAATAAATAACCATACATGTAAAATGGAGCAAATCGAAAGTTACGAATTGCAATCTTTCCCTCCCAACCGCCGCACGTTCGCCAATCTCAACGAAGCGAACAGGGAGATCGAATACGACGTGGACGTAGGCGATGGGTTCGTTCATCCTCACAGAGCGGACCTCTACCTTCAATTCGACGTGGTGAAGAAGGAAAGCGGAGACGCGTTTCCCGCAGCAGCAAACTTGATACTCGTGGATAACTTCGTGCCTCACCTGTTCTCGCAGGTGGAGGTGAGGAAACACAACACCGTCATCGACAGAATAGATTATCCAGGCATCACGTCGACGGCAGTGGGAACGTTGAAATTATCCAAAACGGACGCAGCGTACTACCAGGCCGGGGGATTCGAAGCCGGGACCAAAATATCGACGAGAAGTCACACGGTGCTCTTTCCCATGCGTCTGCTGCCGGGTTTCTTCTCGGACTACAAGGAGATCATGTGGAAGGGAGGACTGAGGGTCACGTTTCGAAGAGCGGCCAACGACAACGACGCACTGATGCGATACGCTACTTTGGGTCCGGACGGCACCACACCGATAGCCAACACTTTACCCGAAGCAGCCAAGTGCGTCATCCGGAGCATGGAATTGAGAATGCCGGTGGTGGAATACGAAACGAACTACGCCCTCAAGTACAAAGCAGAGATCTTGAAAAATCCGCAGGTGCCGATTCACGTTCACGGTTACCAGTGCGTGCAGAAGATGGCGTCGGGAAGTCACATGGAATTCGACTTGACGACGCAGTTCAACAACATACAGTTTGACATGCCAGATTTCGTCGTAGTGCTCTTTCAGACCGGGAGGGACAAGAATCAGGAAAAAGATTCCAGCAAGTTCGACGACTGCAAGATCAAGAACATTTATCTCAAGAATGGACGCAACGAAGTGTTCCCGCGCGAGAATTACAACCTCGACATGACAAAAAACGATTACCTCAAACTTTACGAAGCGTTCTCGGCTTACAAACGCGTGACCGAGGGAAGCGTGGACATGTACTACACGCCCTGCGAGTTCAAAGCACGGAGACCCATGACCGTCATCAACACATCTAAGAGAAAGAAGGTTGTGGTCAACGATCGAACCAACATCAAGGTCGTCTGCGAGTTCCACGATGCCTTGCCCGAGGATACCCTATGCAGTGTCATCCTGATTGCAGAGAAGTCCTTCGCCTACGACGTGAAGAACGAGAGGGTCACAGAGCAGTTTTAACAAGTTTTTTAACATCTTTTCTTGCACAATAAGAAATTTTTTGTACTAGCACAATCAGTTACAATGGCACAATACAAATTTCACTAGTTCAGATCAGTTACAAATGTCAATTTTATTAGTTATCAGTTACAATATCTTTTTTTTGCACTATAGCACGAGACAATCAGAAAATTTGCACAAAAAAAATTTGTTGTTGTTTTTTACACGTGAAAATTAACAATAAAATTTCTTTTTTTATCGTTTCAGATGCTGTCGAAACATCAAAAACACATACACACACACTAGAAAAAAAGCATGCAACTTTATTTGTAACACACACATATTCTCCATCTTCATCAAGAAAATATTATAATAAACATAATTATTTTTATCTATATCTCACAATAAAACTCTATATCCAAAAATATCACAACATCAAATAACACTAGAGTCGTTAGTACACGTTGCATGCATTACGGAGGTCCTCTGTAGAGTTTCATGGAAGTTTAAGAAAAAAAATAAAACACGTGAAACTCTACAGAGGTGCGGTTGTAGATAACCGCAGCCATTAGAAAACTTTTACTTTTTTTGGCTGGGCACCACGCACCCTGGCGAGGTTATAGGGGCCAGGCATCCTAAAAAACAAAAATTATTATTTTGTTTGTTTGTTTGTGTTACAATACATACGCGCGCGCGCGCGCGCGTGTGTGTGTGTGTGTGTGTGTGTGGCACATCGTTCCCCCCGAGAGAGAAAAAGGTTTACAAAGGTCGCGATATACAAACATTGCCGGAGTTGGAAAATTACGATATGGCGCATTCGCTCATTACTGTTCCCAGCTATAAGTTTTTCTCTCTCTAGCCCTTGCCAACTAAAAAAAAAGGTGTAGGTAGGAGTTGGTAACACTGCGAGAAAATAGAAATCATGCCTTACAAGAAAAAAAACCATTAAGGCGATTTTTACTTCATGACATTGAACCCGTGCAGTGTTCCCACCCATCCATCTCTCTCTTTTACGGCAGTGCCGGCTCTCCCTGTTTAGTATATGTAGGTTGGTAAAAATTGCTTTATGCACTGTAAGGCAAGCCTCAAGCAAAATTGCCAGCTCCTTGCTTTAGGCTAGGTTAGACCAAGGGGAAAAAAAAGCTGTAGGTGGGCTGTCGGTTGTTTAACTCTTCCCTCTCTCTCTCCTCTCTCTTTTTTGTAAAAGATTATGGCAAAAATACCAGTAGGTTGGCAACCTTGCTTTATGCACTGTAAGGCAAGTCTTAAGTAAGGTTGCCAGCTCCTTGCTTTAGGCTAGGTTAGACCTGGTTAGGTTAGGTTAGGTTAGGTTAGGTTAGGTTAGGTTAGGTTAGGGTGGGTTAGGTTAGGTTAGGGTAGGTTAGGTTAGGTTAGGTTAGGTTAGGTTAGGTTAGGTTAGGTTAGGTTAGGTTAGGGTGTTTGC